>NW_024429195.1:10898460-13298460 GCF_017639785.1 Mesocricetus auratus
TGTATGTTGAGATCTTTGATCCATTTGGACTTAAGTTTTGTACAAGGCGATAAACATGGATCTATCTGCAGTCTTCTGCATATCAGTACCCAGTTATGCCAGCACCATTTGTTGAAGATGCTTTCTTTTTTCCACTATACAGTTTTAGCTTCTTTGTCAAAAATCAGGTGTTCATAGGTGTGTGGGTTAAAATTAGGGCTTTCGATTCGGTTCCATTGGTCTACCTGCCTATTTTTGTGCCAATACCAAGCTGTTTTCAGGACTATAGCTCTATAATAGAGCTTGAAATCAGGTATGGTGATGCCTCCTGAAGTTCCTCTATTGTATAGGGATATTTTCGCTATCCTGGGCCTTTTGTTTTCCATATAAAGTTAATTAATGTTCTTTCCAGGTCCTTGAAGAATTGTGATGGAATTTTGATAGGGATTTCATTGAATCTGTAGACTGCTTTTGGCAAGATTGCCATTATTATTATTATTATTATTATTATTATTATGTTTTATTATGTTGATCCTACCAATTCAAGAGCATGGGAGATCTTTCCATTTTCTGGTATCTTCTTTGAATTCTTTCTTCAAATACACAAAGTTCTTGATATGCATGTCCTTCACTTCCTTGGTTAACATTATCCCCAGATATTTGATGCTGTTTTTGGCTATTGTAAAAGGCGATGTTTCTCTGATTTCTTTCTCAGTCACTTCATCTTCTGTATATAAAAGGGCCACTGATTTTTTTGAGTTTACCTTGTATCCTGCCACATTACTGAAGGTGTTTATCAGCTCTAGGAGTAACCTTGCGGAGTTTTTTGAGTCACTTATGTAAACTATCATATCATCTGCAAATAGTGAAAGACAGCCTTGTCTAGTTCCTGATTTTAGAGGAAGTAATTTGAGTTTCTCTCCATTTAGTTTGATGTTAGCTGTTGGTTTACTGTATATTGCTTTTATTATATTCAGGTACGTTCCTGTTATCCCTGATTTCTCTAGGACCTTTATCATGAAGGGGTGCTGGATTTTATCAAAGGCTTTTTCAGCATCTAGTGAGATGATCATGTGGTTTTTCTTTCGCAGATTGTTAATGTGGTGGATTACCTTGATAGATTTTCTAATGTTGAACCATCCCTGCATTCCTGGAATGAAGCCTACTTGATCATGGTGGATGATTTTTCTGATGTGTTCTTGAATCCGGTTTGCAAGTATTTTATTGAGTATTTTTGCATCAATGTTCATGAGGGAAATTGGTCTATAGTTCTCTTTCTTAGTTGTGTCTTTGTGTGGCTTGGGTATCAATGTAATTGTAGCCTCGTAGAAAGAGTTTGGCAGTAAGCCTCCTGCTTCTATTGTGTGGAATACTTTGATGAGTATTGGAATGAGCTCTTCTTTGAATTTCTGGTAGAATTCTGCACTGAAGCCATCTGGGCCTGGGCTTTTTTGTTTGGGAGACTTTTGATGACTGCTTCTATTTCATTAGGGGTTGTAGGTCTGTTTAGATTATTTATCTGTTCTTGCATTAGTTTTGGCAAGTGATATCTGTCCAGGAAATTGTCCATTTCCTTTAAATTTTCAAATTTTGTGGAGTACAGATTTTCAAAGTATGCCCTGATGATTCTCTTGATTTCCTCAGAGTCCGTTGTTATGTCCCCTTTTTCATCCCTGATTTTGTTAATTAGCATGTTCTCTCTCTGTCTTTAGGTTAGTTTGGACAGAGGTTTGTCTATTTTGTTGATTTTCTCGAAGAACCACCTCTTTGTTTCATTGAATCTTCTCAGTGTTTTCCTGGTTTCTACTTGATTGATTTCAGCCCTCAATTTGATTATTTCCTGGCGTCTGCTCCTCCTGGGGGAGTTTGCTTCTTTTTGTTCCAGAATATTTAGCTGTGCTATTAATTGTCTAGTATGACTGTTCTCGGGTTTTTTCATGTGGGCACTTAGTGCTATAAACTTTCCT
Source organism: Mesocricetus auratus (assembly GCF_017639785.1). Taxonomy (NCBI): domain Eukaryota; kingdom Metazoa; phylum Chordata; class Mammalia; order Rodentia; family Cricetidae; genus Mesocricetus; species Mesocricetus auratus. The sequence continues at coordinate 10,900,407 of NW_024429195.1, forward strand.
CTCAGCACTGCTTTCAAAGTGTCCCATAAGTTTGTGTATGTTGTGTCTTCATTCTCATTGAAATCGAGGAAGTCTTTAATTTCTTTTTTATTTGTTCCTTTACCCAGGGATGGTGCAATTGTGCATTGTTCAATCTCCATGAGTTTGTAGGGTTTCTGCGATTTGTGTTATTGTTGAATTCTAATGTTAATGCATGGTGGTCTGATAAGATGCAGGGGTTATTCCAATTTTTTGTATCTGTGGAGATTTGCTATGTTTCCTATTATGTGGTCAATTTTAGAGAAGGTTCCATGTGGTGCCGAGAAGAAGGTATATCCCTTTGTATTTGGGTGGAGTGTTCTATAGATGTCTGTTAAACCCAGTTGGGTCATAACTTCTATTAATTCTTTTGTTTCTTTGTTAAGTTTCTGTCTGGAGGTCCTGTCTAGCGGTGAGAGCGGAGTGTTGAAGTCTCCTACTATTAGTGTGTGAGATTTTATGTGCATTTTGAGCTTTAGTAATGTTTCTTTCACGAATGTAGGTGCCTTTGTATTTGGGGCGTAGATGTTTAAAATCGAGACTTCGTCTTGATGTATTTTTCCTTTGATGAATATGAAGTGCCCTTCTTCATCTCTTTTGATTGATTTTAATTTGAAGTCTAATTTGTTAGATATTAGGATTGCTACGCCCGCTTGTTTCTTGGGGCCGTTTGATTGGAAGATCTTTTCCCAGCCCTTTACTCTGAGATAACGTCTGTCTTTGGTGTTGAGATGTGTTTCTTGTATGCAGCAGAAGGAAGGGTTCTGTCTTTGTATCCATTCTGCTAGTCTGTGTCTTTTTATAGGCAAGTTGAGGCCGTTGACATTGAGGGATATTAATGACCATTGATTGGTGATCCTTGTTTGCACTTGATTTATTGTTAGTGAAGTTATTTTGTGTAGTTTCTCCTCCCTTTTTCTTTTGGTGTTTTGTAAAGTATGATTATATATTGCCTGTGTCTTTGTGAATGTAGTTATCTTCCTTGGCTCTAGGTTTTCCTTCTAGCATTTTCTGTAGAGCTGGATTCATGGATACGTATTGTTTAAATCTGGCTTTGTCATGGAATATTTTGTTTTCTCCATCTATGGTAATTGAGAGCTTTGCTGGATATAGTAGTCTGGGCTGGCATCCTTGTTCCCTTTGCGTTTGTAGGACATCTGACCAGGACCTTCTGGCTTTCATCGTTTCCATTGAGAAGTCAGTTGTAATTCGGATAGGTCTGCCTTTGTATGTTACTTGGCCTTTTTCTTTAGCTGCTCTTAATATTTTCTCTTTACTCTGTAGGTTTGATGTTTTGATTATTATATGGCGAGGTGACTTCTTTTTCTGGTCAAGCCTATTTGGTGTTCTGTAAGATTCTTGTACTTTCATAGGCATATCTTTCTTTAGGTTAGGGAAGTTTTCTTCTATGATTTTGTTGAATATGTTTTCTGTACCTTTAAGTTGAAGTTCTTCACCTCCTTCTTTACCTATTATTCTCAGGTTTGGCTTCTTCACGGTGTCCCATATTTCCTGGATATTTTGTGTTAAGGATTTGTTGGTTTTGAGATTTTCTTTGGTTGAAGACTCTATATCCTCTAATGAGTCTTCAACACCTGTAATTCTCTCTTCTATCTCTTGTATTCTATTGGTGATACTTGCATCTGTAGTTCCAGACCGTTTACCGAGCTTTTCTATTTCCAGCATCCCTTCATTCTGTGTTTTCTTTATCGTTTCTATTTCAGCTTTCAATCCTTCAACTGTTTGAGCTGTTTCCTTAATTTTCTTGGTTGTTTTTTCTTGGTACTCTTTAGATTCTTCGAGAGATTTGTTTATTTCTTGAATTTTTCCCTCATTTCATGGATTTTTTTGATTGTTTTTTCTTCTATTTCTTTAAGGGTTTTCCTCGTTTCTTCTTTGAGGGTCTCCATCATCTTCATGAAATAATTTTTAAGGTCTGTCTCCTCTTCTTCATCTATGTAGTGCTTTTCGGGTCTTGCTGGTGTTGGATCCCTGGATTCTGGTGGGGTCATGTTTGTGTTTCTATTGCTGAGTGATCTCTTATTCTGTCTTCTTCCCATCTCTTATTCCAGTGGGTGCTGTTGGGGTCTTTCCGTCTCCACTGGTCTCCTTCCTTACTGCAGCTGAAGCTGTGGTTGCTGAAGCTGGACTCGCTGGGGTTGGGGTCTTGGAGGGGCTGATCTCTTTCCTGAAGCTGGACTTCCTGGGGTTGGGTCTTGGAGGGGCTGATGTCTTTCCTGAAGCTGGGCTCGCTGGGTTGGTGTCTTAGAGGGGCTGATCTCTTTCCTGTGTGGGCAGCTCTTCTGGAAGCCGGGAGCGGCCCCGAAGATGGAGGGGGATGGGTGATGGGCGGGAGGTCCCGCTGGAGACCCAATCTCACCTGAAGCTGGGCTCAATGGGTTGGGGTCTTGGAGGGGCTGATCTCTTTCCTGTGTGGGCGGCTCTTCTGGAAGCCGGGAGCGGCCCCGAAGATGGAGGGGATGGGTGGTGGGCGGGTGGTCCCAGCCAGAGACCCAATCTCACCTGAAGCTGGACTTGCTGGGTTGGGGTCTTGGGGAGCTGATCTCTTTCCTGTGTGGGCGGCTCTTCTGGAAGCCGGGAGCGGCCCCGAAGATGGAGGGGGATGGGTGGTGGGCGGGTGGTCCCAGCCAGAGACCCAATCTCACCTGAAGCTGGACTCGCTGGGTTGGGGTCTTGGGGAGCTGATCTCTTTCCTGTGTGGGCGGCTCTTCTGGAAGCCGGGAGCGGCCCCGAAGATGGAGGGGGATGGGTGATGGGCGGGTGGTCCCAGCCGGGGACCCAATCTCACCTGAAGCTGGGCTCGCTGGGTTGGGGTCTTGGAGGAGCTGATCTCTTTCCTGTGTGGGCGGCTCTTCTGGAAGCCAGGAGCGGCCCCGAAGATGGAGGGGGATGGGTGATGGGCGGGTGGTCCCAGCCAGAGACCCAATCTCACCTGAAGCTGGACTCGCTGGGTTGGGGTCTTGGGGAGCTGATCTCTTTCCTGTCCAACCTCAGGCTTCTGCTTCAGCTCTGGGGAAGACAGCAGAGGGTTAGAAATGAACAATGCCCTTACTAGCTTTACTTTGGTTGAAATCTGTGGTCTCTGATGAACCTTAATGCCTTGTCCAGAGGTCTATGCACATCTTAGAACGTATTTCTTGATTCTTCACATTTTGCCTTGGTACCTCAGAATACCCAGGAAGACTCATATCATGCAAAAACAATATCCCGGAAATGATGGTGGCTTGAGTGGCCCCCAAAGTGAAGATTTGGGAAGTTAGGTTGGAATCCACTGTGAGGAGCTGCCCTCACTATCGCTATCGCCATTAGAAGATGGCGCTGACATCTGCTGTCAGTTGGAGTTTACCGTTTAAGCTGTGCCTCACCCGTCATCTGGGGTGATGAGCAAACCACCAATCCCGGCTCTACACGTCTCACTCGGAGCTCCTAGGCTTATATAAGGGGCTGGGTTTCTTAGCTTGGGGTCTCCCTCTCAGAAGCTGATCATCTATCTCTCAAGATGTATTAAAGCTTTACTGCAGAAGGATCCGAGTGTCCCGCGTCGTTCTTGCTGGCGAGACGGTAGCGCGGGACATCTGGTGCCGAAACCCGGGAACTCTTCAACATCGCCGGCGCCGCGGGAGACCCCTCGGAAGACGGGGCGGATTCAGAACTGCAGGGACGTAAGTTCAGAGAGGTATGCTTTATCCTGAACACCCCTTTTCTCGACTTTGGCCTTAGTTTGTCATCACCGTGGGACGGGTCAGTGGAGGCTTTGGTGCTAGTCCTGTTTGTTCTTCTTCATCGTGGCTGGTACTGACAGAACGGTGCTGTCAGTCTGGTAAGTCGAGCGCCGTTTTTTAGATAAGCCGCTAGCACGATGGGGTTGTCACAGTCAGTGGTTACTGCCCTACAGACTGTGCTAAAACAAAGAGATCTCAAAATTGCACCACGAACACTTCAAAATTTTGTGAAGGAGGTAGATAGAGTGGCACCATGGTATGCTTGTTCCGGGTCCCTCACTGTGGCCTCATGGAACAAGCTAGGTAAAGAACTAGACAGGAAGCATGCAGAAGGAGATCTCCACTTAGGTACCAAAGCCATTTGGAAGCTAGTTAAAAACTGCTTGGAGGATGAGGCCTGTCACCCTGCTATAGTAGAAAGTCAGGGAACCTTAGAGGAAGTTCAGGATAGCATGTCAGAAACTGAACGGAGTGAGAGAATGGGAGCTCGCAAAAGGAAAGACATGTCTAAGAAAAAAGGCCCTCCCCAAGAAGTTAAGAAAGGGGGAGAGAAAGAAGGGAGTGATCATTCACCCCCTAACAAATCTAAGAAAAAGAAAAAGCCAGAATCTAGGCTATACCCTACGGTAGAGCTAGAAGCCTTGGAGCTAGATAATTCCGATTCTGACCCTCTGGATTCTAGCGAAGAAGGTGGTCTAGAGGAGGAGGTGGCACGGTATGAGGATAGACACCGGCCGCTGAAAACAAAAATGAATGTGAGGCCACAACCTATAAATCCGGCGGGCTCACGCCCCTCGGCGCCTCCGCAGTATGAGCTTCGGCTGAATACTGGTACTGACTCCTTTTTACCTTTAGAGGAACGGAGAAAAATACAAATGGCTTTTCCAGTATTCGAGAATGTGGAAGGCGGAAGAGTACATACTCCCGTAGATTACAATCAAATCAAAGAATTGGCCGAATCCGTTCGTAATTATGGGGTCAATGCTAACTTTACCACAATACAGGTAGAAAGGCTTGCTAATTTTGCCATGACTCCCACTGACTGGCAGACGACAGTGAAAGCAGTGCTTCCCAACATGGGACAATACATGGAATGGAAGGCTCTCTGGTATGATGCAGCCCAGGCGCAAGCTAGAGTTAATGCCACAGCTGAAGATGAGAATCAGAGGCAGTGGACATTTGAAATGCTGACAGGTCAGGGTCAACATGCCCTTAATCAAACCAACTACATCTGGGGCGTCTATGGTCAGGTGTCGGCCGCCGCTATTAAAGCATGGAAGGCCCTCACAAAAAGGGGAGAATCCAGTGGACACCTTACAAAGATTGTCCAAGGACCCCAAGAGCCATTTTCAGACTTTGTGGCCAGAATGACCGAGGCCGCCGGTCGCATCTTTGGTGATTCAGAACAAGCTATGCCCCTGATTGAGCAACTTGTCTATGAACAAGCAACCCAGGAATGTCGAGCGGCTATCGCCCCTCGCAAAAGCAAAGGTTTACAAGATTGGCTCAGAGTGTGCAGGGAGCTGGGGGGACCCCTAACCAATGCAGGACTAGCTGCCGCCATTTTACAAACGCACAGGCGTAGAGATTTATCTAGTCGAAAAGCTTGTTTTAATTGTGGGAAAATGGGGCACCTTAAGAAAGATTGTCAATCCCCTGAAAGAACAAGAGAACTGAAGCTTTGCCATCGTTGTGGTAAAGGTTATCATAGGGCTAGTGAGTGCAGGTCAGTCCGGGATATGAAAGGGAGGCTTCTGCCCCCTATTGAAGAACCCAAGGTACCCCAATCAAAAAACGGGTCACGGGGCCCATGGTCCCAGGGCCCTCAGAAATATGGGAACCGATTTCAGAAAAGCAATCAAGAGGAAGTAGAGGCTTCCGAGGAACCCCCGGAATGGACTTGCGTGCCGCTTCCGACTTCTTACTCATGCCCCAAATGAATGTTCAACCGGTCCCAGTCCATTCCCCTGGACCTTTGCCCCCTGCCACCATTGGGCTTATTCTGGGCCGTGGCTCCTTAACTTTACAGGGACTCATTATATATCCTGGGATTGTTGACCCGTATCATAAAGAGGAGATTCAAGTTCTCTGTTCTAGCCCTCGGGGTGTATTTTCTATAAAGCAGGGAGATAGAATTGCACAACTGGTGTTGCTGCCCTCCCTCGGGGATGGAGAAACCTACACTTTACAAAAAAGGGCTATGGGATCTTCTGGAAGTGATTCAGCCTATCTGGCTATACCCCTAAATGAGAGACCTACAATAAAATTGTTAATTAATGGAAAAGAATTTGAAGGGATAATGGATACGGGAGCAGACAAAAGCATTATTTCACTCCATTGGTGGCCGAAGTCTTGGCCCACTGTTGTTTCATCTCATTCTCTACAAGGTCTTGGATACCAGTCCTCTCCTGCCATCAGTGCCTCAGCCTTAACCTGGCGGAACGCTGAGGGCAAACAGGGATGTTTTACCCCCTATGTGTTGCCACTCCCTGTAAATTTATGGGGACGGGATGTGTTACAAGCCATGGGCATGACCCTAACTAATGAATACTCCCCCCAGGCATCAGCCATTATGGCAAAGATGGGGTATACAAAGGGTAGAGGCTTGGGTAGGCAAGAACAAGGCAGAATAAAACCCATTACACAACATGGAAATCGGGGTAGAAAAGGACTGGGTTTTATTTAGGGGCCGTTGAGGCTTCACGACCCATACCGTGGAAAACAGAGGAGCCGTTATGGGTCTCTCAATGGCCTCTATCCTCTGAAAAATTAGAGGCTGTCACAAGATTAGTGCAAGAACAGGAACGGCTGGGGCATCTAGAGCCTTCTACCTCCCCATGGAATACACCAATTTTTGTTATTAAGAAGAAATCTGGGAAGTGGAGATTACTCCATGACCTGCGGGCCATTAACAATCAGATGCATCTTTTTGGCCCTGTTCAAAGAGGACTTCCTTTGCTTTCTGCACTCCCTCAAGATTGGAAGCTTATTATTATAGATATTAAGGATTGTTTCTTCTCTATTCCACTTTACCCACGGGATAGACCAAGGTTTGCCTTCACTATCCCTTCTCTTAATCATATGGGACCAGACAAGAGATTTCAGTGGAAGGTACTGCCGCAAGGCATGGCCAATAGCCCAACAATATGTCAGCTGTATGTGCAGGAGGCTTTGGAGCCAATTAGGAAGCAATTTACATCTTTAATCATGATCCATTATATGGACGATATTCTTATTTGTCACAAAGAGTTAGATGTTTTACAAAGGCTTTTCCCATGCTGGTGGCTGAATTAAAACAGTGGGGATTAGAGATTGCCTCAGAAAAGGTTCAAATTGCAGATACAGGCCTCTTTTTGGGCTCAATGATTACTCCCAAAAATATAGTTCCTCAGAAAATAGAAATTCGCAAAGACCACTTACAAACATTAAATGATTTTCAGAAACTTCTGGGAGATATAAATTGGTTGAGGCCCTTTTTAAAAATTCCATCTGCTGATCTAAAACCCCTCTTCGATCTCCTGGAGGGTGAGCCTCATATCTCCTCACCCAGAAAATTTACCCCTGCTGCCCACCGAGCCTTACAGATGGTGGAAGAGGCCTTACAGGAAGCACAATTACAACGTATTGAGGAGTCACTACCTTTTAATCTGTGTGTTTTTAAGACAGCTCAATTGCCAACTGCAGTCCTGTGGCAACATGGACCATTACTTTGGATTCATCCAAATGCTTCCCCTGCTAAGATTATTGACTGGTACCCTGATGCTGTTGCACAGCTCGCGCTTCACGGAATAAAAGCAGCTGTTACGCATTTTGGCAGGGATCCTGATTCCTTGATTGTGCCTTATACTGCTGCACAAGTTCAGACCTTGGCAGCCACATCTAGTGATTGGGCAGTTTTAGTTACTTCCTTTTCAGGACAAATTGATAATCATTTTCCAAAGCATCCAATTTTACAGTTTGCCCTAAACCAGGCTATAGTGTTTCCACAAGTGACAGCTAAAGACCCACTCCCAGATGGGACTGTGGTGTACACTGATGGATCGAAAACTGGTATGGGAGCTTATGTGGTCAAGGATAGGGTTATATCTAAACAATATAATGAAACTTCACCTCAAGTTGTAGAATGTCTGATAGTACTGGAGGTTCTTGAGGCTTTTCCAGGACCCCTCAATATTGTATCAGATTCCTCTTATGTGGTTAATGCAGTTAATCTCCTTGAGATAGCTGGAATAATAAGATCCTCCAGCAGAGTTGCTAACATCTTTCAGAAGATACAAGCTGCCTTGTTAAATAGGAGATTTCCTGTTTTCATTACCCATGTCCGAGCACATTCTGGACTCCCAGGTCCCATGTCCTTAGGGAATGACTTAGCGGACAAGGCTACAAAGCTGGTGGCCGCTGCCTTGTCTACCCACACACAAGCAGCAAAAGAATTCCATCAGCGCTTTCATGTGACGGCTGAGACCTTGCGCCGTCGTTTTGCTCTATCCAGGAAAGAGGCTAGGGAAATTGTTACTCAATGCCAGAATTGCTGCGAATTCTTACCTGCTCCCCACGTGGGAATAAACCCACGTGGCATTAGACTCATTGCAGATGTGGCAGATGGATGTTACTCATATTCCCTCTTTTGGAAGGCTTCAATATGTTCATGTTTCTGTTGACACCTGTTCTGGCGTAATGTTTGCCACACCCCTAACAGGGGAAAAGGCCTCATATGTGATTCAACATTGCCTTGAGGCCTGGAGTGCTTGGGGAAAACCCAGAATTTTAAAAACAGACAATGGACCAGCATATACCTCTCAAAAATTCCGACAGTTTTGTCGGCAAATGGATGTTACCCATCTAACTGGCCTACCTTATAACCCTCAAGGACAGGGCATTGTGGAACGTGCCCATCGTACACTCAAATCATATCTGATTAAACAAAAGGGGAGTATTGAGGATGTTCTACCCTCGGTACCAAGAGTTGCTGTGTCCATGGCACTTTTTACCCTTAATTTCTTGAACTCTGATGCCCAAGGCCACACTGCGGCCGATCGCCACAGTTTAGAGCCTGATAGGCCAAAAGAATTTGTAAAATGGAAAGATGTGCTAACTAATGAATGGAAAGGCCCGGATCCTATTCTAATAAGATCCAGGGGAGCTGTGTGTGTTTTTCCACAGGAGGAAGAAAACCCCCTGTGGATCCCTGAAAGACTCACTCGAAGAGCTCCTTCACAACTCCAGAATAAGAAGGATGGAGGCCAAGTGGGTGATGAAGACTCTCCTACTCGGGATGATGGTTCCTAGTATGATGGGAGAGTTACGGTGGGCCATCATGTCTACCTTCCCCCTACCGATGCCAGTGATGCATAATGCCCAGGAGTTCCCTAGATTTTTCACAACTAATAGAGAGTTGGGGCTTGCCTTTTTGCCTTTAGATCCTCAGATACAGAGTTTTCAGGATGAGAGAACCTTGTCATTGGTAGGAAGCTTGTGCTTTACTGTGATTTCTTCATTAAAGGATAATTTTATTCATATGGATCCAGAAAGATCTAATGCTAATCCTTTTGAATTAATGGAAGCTGTACTGATCTTTCTCCTATGGCAATGATTGCTGGAGGATATAGTGAGAAGGGACAGATTACTTTTGATTGGAAAGGGGCATTAGGCAACAGTCTGAGTGAGGGACAGAGCTCTGGATCATCTGATTGGTCCTCCTCCAATGTTAAGTATACCCCTTTTAAGAGAACTAATTATTCAGCTGCTCCAATTTGTGTTTGGCTGCCCTTTATTTGGGTTGTGAGTAATGATACCTTAGGTAAGAATCAGAAAGAAATAAATTGCTCTGCTTAGAATTGTTTTTATGCATTATGCTGGGATGCTATTAAGCACCCTTTTGCTTTGGTAATGCGCATGCCTCGATTTGTTCCAGTTCCTGTTGAGGTGCCAAGTAGTTTGAGTTTGTTTAGGGAAAAGCGAGATTTTTGGGATCTCTGCTATTATTGTGGGCCTGATAGCTGCCGCCGCGGTTACTGCTTCGGTTACCGCCTCGGCCCTTGCACTTTCCGCCACTGTGCAGACAACTCAAACCATTAATGAACTATCGGCCACTGTGACCATGGCCCTAGATAAACAGGCCACTGCCAATTCTCAGATACAAGGAGGCCTGATGTTGGTAAACCAACAGATTAATTTGGTTCAGGAACAATTGGATATATTGTGGCAGATGGCCCAATTGGGATGTGAACAAAAGTTGCCTGGCCTTTGTGTCACTTCAGTACAATATGAGAATTTTACAAGAGCAGCTAACCTGTCAAAAGCTCTGTCTCAACATTTATTACAGAATTGGACTTTTGAGTTTGAGCAGACACTCCGTGAGTTGAGAGTGGCGATCCTGCAAGTGAATTCCACGCGTCTGGATCTTTCTCTGATGGAAGGCCTCTCCTCCTGGATTTCATCTGCATTTTCTTATTTTAAGGAATGGGTGGGGGTGGGATCATTTAGCCTAGTTCTCTGCTGTGGAATAGTGTTGATGCTTTGGATGGTGTGTAAGCTCAGAGCCCAAACAAAAGAGACAAAGTGATGGTGGCACAAGCACTTGCTGCCTTAGAACACGGAGCCTCCCTGACATTTGGTTAACCATGTTAAAGCAATAGGTCGCTGGCCTCCCGGCTCTTGCACCCCACGAGGCTAGTCTCATTGCACGGGATAGAGTGGGTAGGCTTCAGCAGCCCAAGGAGTTGCAAGGCTAAGCACTGCACAGGAGAGGTCTGCGGTATAACGACTTTCTCCTGGGAGATAAGTCATCTTGCATGAAGGTTCTATGTCATGATCTCCTTCCCCCAGAAAAACGACATCGGGACTGGTCAGGGCTCCCTCTGGGGATAAGACCCTGGAGAGGAGCTTTGTACATGTTCCAAATTTGCACATGGGGATTTGACCTCTATCTCCACTCCAAAGTTGTGGGTGTCCTATGGCTTCAAAAATAAATGAATAGGGGGGAGATGTGAGGAGCCGCCCTCGCTATCGCTATCGCCATTAGAAGATGGCGCTGACATCTGCTGTCAGTTGGAGTTTACCGTTTAAGCTGTGCCTCACCCGTCATCTGGGGTGATGAGCAAACCACCAATCCCGGCTCTACACGTCTCACTTGGAGCTCCTAGGCTTATATAAGGGGCTGGGTTTCTTAGCTTGGGGTCTCCCTCTCAGAAGCTGATCATCTATCTCAAGATGTATTAAAGCTTTACTGCAGAAGGATCCGAGTGTCCCGCGTCGTTCTTGCTGGCGAGACGGTAGCGCGGGATCCACTGTGGTCATAGGATGTAATTGTCCTTTGTGTCTGAAAGGGCTGTACATCTGAGCCAATAGCGCGTGCGTGTGAAACTCTGGCCCTCAGAGCATTTGTCGTGGACTCTGGGCGTAGGGCAGGAGACAGCGCCCGCTGTAGGGAACAGAGTCTTGTAAGTGATCACACTGACCAAAGGGTTGGAAATTCCCTGTGGTGTCAGCCTGAGTGGTGAGTGTCTGAGAGGGGAGCTTTGGGAAGGAGGTGGGTGAAAAGCCCTGGTCAGCTTTTGTGATCCTGTGATCATCTTGTAGTTGCAGTGAGCAGGTATGAAGTTCAGAGCAGGCATGGAAAACTAAAGATATTTTTTGAAAAGATGAGCTTCCAGCATGTGCTGTTTATTTGTCCAAATCAAACAATTAAATTAAGCTGTGGTAACTGCACATATATCTTCATTGAACACATTTAAAATCAATCAAATGACGAAAATTCAAAATAAGTCCAATACAGCATGTAGCTATACATTGGAGTCTGGTTATATTAGGAGTATAGTATTGTAATAAAAGAGTAAAATCCTTTGTCTAAATAAGTCATAGTAAATTGGTCACAGTTAGGTTCAGAAACCAGGGCACTGGTATATTCAGAACAAAATTTTGCCTTGCCGAGGTTGCATAATAGTCCAATGAACCACTGAAGCATTTGTCAATTAAAAACAGATGTATGTCTGCGCACCCTTGGCATGCAGTACCCCCAGAGGGCTGAGGAGGGCGTCAGATCCTCTGGAGCTACTGTACTGCTTGTGATCTGCTGTGCAGGTGCTGGGAACTGAGTCAGGGTCTCCTGCAGGAGCAGCCAGTGCTCTTAAGAGCTAGGCCACCTCTCTGCCTCCTCTTATTCTCATCGTTTGTATTTAGAGCTATCTTCTAGATGCAGCTGAAATGAAACCCCATAAGTAAGTCTAATGTAGCTCAAAATTTAAAACAACCCATGGTTATTCAAGAAAATACAGGCATGGCAGTTGAAAACATTCCTAATGAAGACCTCTAAACAGTAACAGCTGATTCCACATGGGAGGAGTTCTTATTCCAGCCCCCTTTCCTCTTTTTGGATGCAAATTGTTAAGCCAAACACGTCCCTAAATTAGAAGCACATTTGAACTGCTTTCTGAAATTGGGTTGGACTTCCTTCCTCTCAGTTAAAAAAAATGTATCACTTTGAGATGTTTGAAAAATAGCATGCACTTTGGAGCTTCATTAAGAATGCACCTTATTTTGACTTTGACTTGACACTGGTATCATTACCCACTGTTTTAAGGGAAATATTATGATATCCTTAAGTTGGTCACTTAGCAATTGTAATTGAGTGTAACTTTCATCATTTTCATCTCATATGGATCAAATATTGTGATTCAGCTGGAGAAGTATTCTGAGTATACTCTGGTTCCTTATGAAAGTTTGTTGTCTGGTAACATGACGTTCATGTTAGATTCCCATTTCAACCTCCATAGCCCTCCAAATATGTCTCTTCTTCCATTTACTCCATTTCTCCCCTATCAGAAGATAGATGACAGGACCAGCTTCTCCCTTCTTGTGGAGTTTGGAGCATAGAGCTCATTATCATACAGTCTTGGATTCATATTTAGCTTTTACAACTTTTGTGCGTCACCTGGGAAAACGATTTTACTACCCACAGCCATAATTTCCTCACCGGCAAGTGGACTACTTGAAGGATTCACTGAGATGGTTCTGCACATCACATGCCTCCTTTGGACTGGAGATGGTAACTTTGTGTGTTCTGGTGGGCAGTGCGTTTGTTTATAATAGGCATTTGAGAAGGTATGAACATTTTGTGTACATTTTGAGTATTTTTATTTGTAAATAAATGAAAAGAACTTTTTCTTCTCTCCATTTTATGTTTGCATTTAGTTGACTATTTGATTAATGGTTTTGTGGACAAGTCAAAGATATACTTGGGGACTAGTGAGATGGCTCAATGGTTAAGAGTGACTACTCTGCCAGAGAAGAGAACCTGAGTTCTCACCATCCTCAGGGTGGCTCAGAACCTTGTGTAACTCCAGTTACAGAGGATCTGTTGCCCTCTTCTGGCCCCCACAGTCACTTCACACACATGTGGCACACAGACAGACATGCAGGCAAACACCCAGATGCATAAGGTAAAATGAAATAATGTTTACGATATCCTTGGGCTTTTGTTATTTATTGACAGACTTAGGTTATCAAGTACTCTAACAAGCATTAAGCATTCTGAGATAAGAACAGAAGAAAGTAGATCCACATGTTTTCATATCTCACACAAAGGAATTATCATTTATTAGAATTTTCAAGACAGAATAGGCATATGTAGACTAGACACCTTCATGATGGCCTAAGGGTCTCTCTAAGCAGCCCTGCAGGGCTCCATACCTGGGCTGGGTCATCCTAAGGCCATCTGTGGCTGGAAGCCCCCTGATTATTAGTGCTTTCATGAGACCTGCTTGAAGCACCTGCAGGAGGATTGGGACACTGTAGTTATGACATCAACAGTCAATTTCCTCCAAACAATCATGCAGGCTAAAACAGAAAGAGGCAAATATGTTTTCCCTAGCATCTATGATGTTTCATTTGGGAAAATTTTTACAAATGAGAAAAAAATCTAATTGAGGGGAAGACCATTTCCAGCTTAGCAGGGCATTGAGACTAGCCCAGTGTCTGCTTTGTAGAAATCCATGAACAACCTTTCATTCTGCAAACATGTATCAAGACTACTTATGTGCTGCTATTTATAACTCTTAAAGGTCAAACACTCTATGCTGGTCAATTTTTCTTACTGTGAATAGAAAGGCCAAGGAGGTCCAGGGCTGGCCATCAATTTTGCAGGGTCAAGCATGATGTTTAGTTTCAATACAGGGTGAGATGCAGCTAGTCACAGTCCAGCTGTGGTCCCACCCATCACTGGCCCATCCTTGTCTTGACTTCTGTCTCTCTGTTCTGATGAGTTGTCCCAATTGTGTGAAAACTCTTCTCGTGGACAAACTTTACCTCTGCCTAGTATCTGGGCTTCAGCAGTGTCTTCTCTGTCATGAACTTCTGTGCAAATGACAGTGCCTTCTGGTCCACTGTCTGCTAAGTTGAAGGGAAAGGACACAAGTGTCTGTCTAGGGTGTCTTCTCTCCTGCCTAAAGAGTCATAGCCTTAAACAATGAGCAGTGATTGTGTCCAGAATGTCAAAGTGCCAAAGTCAAGAAACCCAACTCTAGCTTCCTCTTTGGTGAACTACCATTTGTGACCTAAAATAGGGTCATGAAACTGAAAGCGGGGATTGTGAAAAATTGCACCCATAGTATTTGTGCTTCTATTGCAGCAATGGGCATGTCTTGCCAGGCTTATGGGGTTCATATCTAGGTCAGATTAATGATTAATTTTCACCTTTGGTGAATATCATCTTCCAGCACTGAGAAAGCTAGCTAGTAGGGCCGCAATAGCTTGGTCTCTCTATGTGATATGAATCAAGTAAATAGAGTCTTAAGAAATAGGTCTTACAGACAAACTGTGTAAAGTAACCCAGAGTGTTGGTGGCCCCTGGTTTATCAACCATATTCCAGAGGACGGACACATACCTAAGAATATATGGACAGAACAAGACTGAACTAATTGTATATTTTTAAAAATGAATGCACAAAGTTGGGTGGTTATGGAAGAGGGGTGTATCTGGGAAGTGTTGGGGGAGGAGGGTGAATATGACCAAAATACAGTGTATGAAATTATCACAGATTAATTTAAAAACACACCAATCAACTCTGAAAAATTTCAAAGATGCTGTACTTCCTACAGAATTAAATATTCATCCAAGATTTAATTGTTCATGTAAAAACAAACAAGCACACTTATTCCTTTATATGAAAGATTGCCTTTATATCTAATACATGTTAAAATTATATGTATACCAAATCATTGCTTTAAAATAATTTCCTTTTATTTTTAGTAAATATTTGCATGGCATGTCTATTTATATACATATCCTAGGTCATGAAAATGTTCTAGAGAGAAAGAGATTATGAATGGAAAGCATGTAAGATGCCTTCCTTTAAGGGAATATCCACACATTCATAGGAAGGCAGAGAGAGAACAACCTGTCTACCAGAGAGCACTTCAAGAATTTCACTTAAAAATTTCAAACTCACTTTTTGAGAATTTCACACATGTACACAGTGTATTTTGATCAGATTCATCTCCCCCAACCATGGGGATTTTGGCAACCATCCTGTGAAGATGAATCCTGAGGGTCTGCATTTCTTGAGCTCCTAAGTAGTACTGGGACTTCCAGTGTGGGCATCCATATTCTCTGACTCCAGAGACACGTAATCTGCATGCATTTATTGGCAGGGAACTGAGGAAAAGCTAGGTAGGAGAGACAATCCCACTCTCCAACCACAGTTGGATTTAGAATCACCGTGAAAATGCTTGCCTCTGAGTAAAATAATTTAATTAAATGCAGTGTTGTTTCCAAAGTTGTATTAAAGCTTGATGAAGCCAAATTGATTTCCTAAGAAAAGTGACAGGCTTGACCACTCCCAGTTCCTACGCTGCAGGAATAGCTCACTGGAGCCACGCTCAGCGAGTCTTCTGGCATTTGCATCCACGGCAGTAAGCAGTCTTTCAAAAGTCATTGCTGAGGTCCCCTTTTGCTTTGATGTAGCTAATTATTTCATCAGTAGAAATGAAAATCAACATTCACATAGCTTAGTGTTCTTTCTATCCATATCTGTGCATATAAGTATATTATATTATGCAAATATCTCCATCCTTTGAAGAGATTTCATGGTAATTTTTGTTGGATTGACACTCATAATTTCAGTGAATGCATAACTATAGTTCAGAATTATATTGTTGGCCATGGATGCTTTTCCCAAACAAATACATTCCATAGAATTATCAGTCTTCTGTTTTTCCTTAGCTAAGTATTCTCTGACCACTGTGAGTCGGCCCGTGTTCTCACGGTGCATGCAGCATTTACTAAACCTGACCTTGGCATGCCTTCTCCACGTTTCTCCTTACTTCCTGATCCCATGCCATCCTCGTCCTTGGCTAATGCCTTTGTAGTGTGTACCATCAAGTCACTTCTATTACTTCTGGGTACGCGTTCCCCGAGAGGGCACAATCGCTGATAAGGCAGAGAAGACTCTGCAGTTGAAGACACTAATGCCATCACGAAAACACTGATCTCTGTATCCTCACTGTCCTGTTCTGAAATTGCTGTCTTCCCCCATTTTTCCAAGTCTTCCTGGGATTTTATGACAGCTTTTATCAGGCTTTTTCAGTTTTTGGAATTGGGAGTTCTTGATAGGCCAAGCAGGCCCAGCTACGCTGGTGGCTTCCCAGCATGCACCTGTGGCCCTCATCTCTCTTCCACAAAAGCATAAGTGTGCAAGAACAATATGGATTTAAGACACATCTAAGGAACCATGTAAAAGAATAAAAAAGCTACTGTTTCAGGATAGAAAGGCTGTGCTCTGACCTGGGGCCCTCCTTTGATGTGAGTTTTTAAGATTATCAACAGGGGAAAATCCACAAACCAGGCTTTTCACATGTGCAATGTTAGTTAAAATATCTTGCCGGTGGTTTTAAAAACAAGATACCAATATTTAGAGAGGACTCTCAAATGACTTTAACAAAAATGTAGCAGAAATTGGATCCAGTTTCCCTTTTAAAAGACTCACCAGACTTTAGGATCCTTAGCGTGAAGAGACACATAATGTCTCCAACACGAAATCCTCATGCTGCCCCATCTAGCCAGGGCTCACCCATGCCGTGAGCAGCACAGGAGGTTGAGTCCTGCTGCAGTTCACAGACAGCTCTCCAGTATCAGGTGTTCTTTGTCCTCTGCTTCATTAAGGAATTTCCTAGAGACAACTTCAGGCAGACTGAAATGTGTCTAGCCTATAAACCTTTGCTTTGTCCTTACTATGCTGAAGGTTTTAGGTGTCCTAGCATGGTGACTTAGGGGATGTATACACTGGGTAGCATGCTTATGACTTCCTCCAGTTCCCTCCACACACTGGCTATGAATCCAAAGTCCCATTAACAGCTGTAAACCATGAAATGAAGCTTTTGGAGGAGTCAGAAAGCAAAAATCACAGATCATTAGAAGAGTAGCACAAGCCACTTCCTCCCTGAGAGCAAAGACAAAGTTGGATGGGTAACATGACAAAACTTCTTCATGTGGCTGGAGAAGCTGGAGACATGGCACGTGGCCTGGTAGTCTATCCAGCAAGAAGAGAAACCAATTAGCCCCAGACGCCCCTGCGCAGTCTGCCATCAGATGCACACGGCATGTACGTCAGAAGCACACGGCATGCACACGGGAAGCACATGGCATGGGATGCACACAGCATGCATGTGGGGAGCACACAGTATGCACATCAGATGCACACGGCATGCACATAGGATGCACACGGCATGCACATAGGAAGCACACAGCATGCACATGGGATGCACATGGCATGCATATGGGAAGCACATGGAATGCACATCAGATGCACACAGCATGCACATGGGAAGCTCACGGCATGCACATCAGATGCACATGGCAAAGGCATACACACGGGAAGCACACAGTATGCACATCAGATGTACACAGCATGCACATTAGATGCACATGGCATGCACATGGGAAGCACATGGCATGCACATGGAAAGCACATGGCATGCACATGGGAAGCACATGGCATGCACATCAGATGCACACGCATGCATGTCAGAAGCTCTGTGACAAATGCTTGCACATGGGCCTCCTCGCTGCGTGAGGTACTTTGAGGACTATGTTCAATCACAGCTTTCTCTCTTTAATTCTGTTCCTCAGCTTTCCAGGAACCTTAGAAGCAGCAAAATCGTTGGCAAAGGAACTAAATGAAAGGAACTTCAGGAGCTGCAGAGGTGAGTTAGCAGCACTTTCTGCTTTTGCTGGGAACGTGGTTCAGTTCCCAGCACCTACAGGTGAATCACAAGCCTGTGTAGCTCCCACTTTAGGAATATGATGCCCCCTTCTGGCCTCTGCATGCACAAAGGCACATACATGGTACACAAACACGCAGGCAGACAACACACTCACATGAATAAAATAAATAAATCTTAAACAAAGAGCTTCGGTGAGCATTTAAAGCAGATTAATTCTGGGCTGTTTTATCTTCCTCTCTGACATATTAGGCAAATGACTTCTAAAAATCATGTTTTCTTAAGTTCTTGGATTCTTTATTGATTGATTTTTGAAACAGGGTCACTATGTAGCCTTGCCAGCATGGTGCTCCCCACACAGCCCAGGCTAGGCTTGAAATTGTGGTAATCATCCTGCCTCGATCCTTGAGTTTTGGGACTACACGAGCCTGCACCACACCCAGCTCTGATTTTATTGTTATGCATTGATCAATTGGCCAGATGTATTATTATTTCATTACAATCAGTTTTGAGTCTTTACCATGAGTATGAAAAATATGGTATGATTCCCATTGGATCTAAAGATATGATATAAATTGTATGTATTATGATTCAACATGTAAGACTCAACTTTTGGCTTCTTCATGATGTAGTGGTCCTTCTTGTGTCTGTATCTGTTTTGCGTGTGCGTGCAATTTGTGTGTGCGTGTGTGCAAGTGCGTATATGTGCATACGTGTGTGTGCGTTTGTGCATGTGTGCATGTGTGTGTGCATGTGTGTGTGTGCATTTATGTAGCAAAAATATTTATAACTCCAAGTAAGGAAGAAAATAGTTCCTACAAATATGTCCCTGAAAACAATTCCTGGAAATATTTTATGATTTTTTTGAAATACTTGTAAAACATGATTAATTCAAGCAGGCAAGAAGAACGTTTAAAAAATAAAAAATATGCAAAAAACAAACAGCCGAACTGCAAATAAGATACCATAGTTGTGTTGACCATGATATTCCAAAATTTTGACTGAGCAGAAAAACAAGTGGAAACACACTGCACATTAAACAGAGTTGTTTTACATGTGTGAAAGTAAAACCAAGGTTAAGTGATGTCATATATTCCAGTTGCAAAAATAAGCAGTTGTTTCACAGTTTCCTTGGGTAACTTATTGGCCTTGAGGAGTTTAATTGGCTACTGTCATCTTGTCTCGTATCCCAGTGGGAATGATTCTAGACACCCTGGAGAACTGACAACTCTTTGCACTTTCAAATCTGTTGTTAGGATTGATTACGAAATATTAACTCTCCACTTACTCCGTTACACATTTATGTCAGGTTTAGAATTGTTTTTGCAGTGCCCACAGACTAAATGAGGGCACCAACTCCCCTGGAACTCAAGTTACAGGTGGTTGTGAGCTGTCAAGTGGGTGCTAAGAATTGAACCTGGGTCCTCAGCAAGAACCGCAGATACAATACTCCCAGCTCAGCTTTTTCTTAATAAAATCCACAATTGCATCTGTCCTCTAACTGAATCACGTAGCATGAGAAGTTAGCATCAGTGTCTGGGGGATTGAGCCATGGACTCTGTTAATGCAAACCTGGTACAACAGCCAACTGTCCTTTGGAAATATTTTGTACTATTCTGAAGACAGGATTTGTAAGGTTCACAGCTATGCAAAGCTAGGATCCTTCGTTATGAAAAATTAACAGAAGTGGGCTCTTGGGAGAAAATCTGCACAAATAAGGATCTTTGGGGCTTAAACCTCACTAAATTTGCAGAAATTATGCCTCTTTCTGGGCCTTGGCACTCTGCCTTCTATTGTTAGCAATCAAAATTAAAGAAGGGTTCTAATTATCAGCATTTTCCTTAGTGTCCTTACAGGGTTTTATTTGACTTTATAAACTAGTGAGTTGTTGCTCTTATTTCTACAAATATTTTCATCATTAGTATCAATTTTACTCCCTTGAGAACAAAATGGCATAAATTTAGTGCATTGAAGATGTTTTAAATTTGGCACCAAGGAAGCCTGCCTTTCAAATAGGAGTATGTCAGCAAACTCTTTGTCTGGATTTCTGGGTGAGGATGGTTATGTCACCATTGGCTGTAAGCTGCATCCTAATTGCAGAGAGTTAAAAAAGAATCTCAGAGTTGATGAGACATAGTCATTGTTTTTAAAAATCTTTTGTTTCTTTGCATTTTATGTGTGTGAGTGTTTGGCTGCGTATATGTATGTGCACCGTGTGTGTGCAATATTCATCAAAGACAGAAGAGGGCATTATATCCCCTTTGTGAGCCACCATGTATGTGCTGAGAATCAAAGCTGGGTCCATTGCAAAAACAACCAGTGCTCTTAACCATTGACTCATCTTTATAGTCCTTGGAATTTTGTAATTCTTGCTACATTTAGTTTGTAGATATACTATTTTTTTTATTAAAGGTTTTTGAGATAACAGTTACATATGCTAATGTTTACTAATTTGGATATTTTGTCTAATACTTAACACATCTAAATACTTAGGTAATCCTCAGCACAGTCTAATTCTAGAATATTTTGTTATCCACCGAAAAATCCCTGGCATCATCACTGGTTGTTGCTCATCAGTGTAATACCTGCTTGTTTTATTTATGTTTTCACTTGACTGTTTTTTATTTGTTCTACTATTGTTTTGTGGCATAAATCTTAATTAAAACTAGCTATTAAAGAATCTAAAGTCTCCATGCATTTAATCTTGTTTGGGAAGAACTGATTTCCTCATTGCTGGAGCTGTTGGCTGGCTGGCTTAACAGTACCGTCTTGAGGGTTGGGAGTGTGCAGGACTATCTTGTGTCAACATATATTCTCTATGTTTTTTCTCTGCTTCTCTGTTAACCATCCTACACTGTGGCCAGCTTTAAGCCCCATATGGCAGTAAAAATCATTGTCAACCTGGGTTCCATGGTGGCTCACAACCTTCTGTAACTCCAGTTCGAGGGTATCCAACCTTATCCTGGACTCTGTGGTCATCATCACACATGGGTGTACAGGAATGTGTGCGCATGCGCGCGCGCACGCACGCACGCACGCACACACACACACGCACACACATACACACACACACACGCACACACACACACACTATAGAATAAATATAAGGTAATGGGGTTTTTAATGTCATTAAGAAGACATGATCCTGCCCATATATAATTCCAGAACTCAAGAAGCTGAGGCAGGACTGTAAGTTAGAGGCTAGCCCAAGGCTTATAGACAGACTATATCTTTTATGTATCCTATCCCAAGGATGGCAACATTTTGCTTCTTGCCTATTCTGTGTCACTAATGAATATTTAGGAATTCCATTATTTATTTTTGCATATCCAGTTCCAGGCCAGTTCAAGGGTACATAGGGAAACCTTATCTCCAATAACAATAAGAGTACCAATTATTATTTTTTTCATCTACTTTGTCAGACTTTAATAGTTGTCTTTTGCCCAGATTGAAAGATGTGTTATTTTAAAAATTTAGCGCCATATATATTTCATACATGAATTAATATTTGGTCTGAGTCCTGATCTTAATCTCTGAAAGGCAGGCCTGTCATCTCCTCAGGCTGATGGTGTAGAGCTTTGTTTTCGGAGTGTCCCAGGAGATGAATGAGAAAGTCCAGCTCATTACTTGCTCTAAAGGAACGTCCAAGCTCTGATTCTTTGGGACAGTTTTGCATTGCAGCCTTTGGTTTAATAATATAAATATAGAAGGCATAATTTCATAACCGAATTTTAATGTTTTTAAGAAACGTATGTACAGAAATTAAGGAACAAAATTTTTATACATTTGTTTTACCCATTGTCACTCACAGGCAAGGAATAATCTACGTCTTGTTGCCGTCATTGGTGATTTTTGTAAACAGACTTTAGCTAGATAGTCTGTAAAACATGTTTTTTTTTCTCACAGCATACTGTAATCTTGAGACTTATTTATGGAGTTGCATGATTCTATCATTCATTCCTTTGTATTGGTGAGTTGCATTCGTTGGACAGATGTACAGTGTTCTCTCCATCCAGTAACTAAACCATGGGCATTGGTTGGGTCACTCAAGGTTTCTGAGACTGTAATTACATGCCTGCGAATTTCCATGTTCTTTTCCCACTGGTCCTATGGATCTGCCCATGTTCCCACTGTTTCTCGCCTTTGATGGGGGAAATCCTTCAGTGAATGTGTTGACAAATAAAGCACTGTTGGCCAATAGGAATGCAAGATAGGTGGGACTAGGAGTCAGGAGGATTCTGGGAAATGTAGTCAAGAGTAGAGAGTCGCCATGTGATCCCAGGGAAGAGAGGACATGTCAGGATGTCGTCCTCGGAAAGATAAGTCCTTATAGAAATATATATATTAGTAGTCATGGGTTAATACTTAAAACTGAAGTAGCCAATGAGAAGCCCTGGACATTGGCTGACAGCATTATAACTAATAGAGTCTCTGTGTGTTATTTTGGGTTGACACGACTCCGGGACCAGGCTGGTGGGAAGAACGCTCATTACACTCCTTGTTTTATTTGTGTATTTTTAATTTGTTGTGGCTTCAAATGCACCAGTCTTTTCTGCTTTTCCTTGTTTATCCCACCCAGGATCTTGCATGGTTGATATTTATTTCACATTCTTTCATTCTAAGATAACTTACATTTCTGCATGATATTTGTGTTTTCCTTTAGATCCTGCACCTGTTTTTTCTGAGTCTATTGATTATTTTCTTAGCAATGAATTGTCTGCCTCTTGGCATATCTGGCAGTTTTTGACATGACACCATGGTTTCATGGCAGATGCCATTCATTTCAGAGCCTTATGATTTGTGCATGTATAATGCTAGACTTTGATCCAGTGCAGCGGTGAGTCACTTACAGAAATGTTATTGGTCTGAGTCCCGATCCTAAACTCTGAAAGGCAGGCCTGTCATCTCCTCATGCTGATGGTGTAGAGCTTTGTTTTTGGAGTGTCCCAGGAGATGATGAGAAAGTCCATCTCATTACTTGCTCCAAAGGAACGTTCAACCTCTGATTCTTTGGGACAGTTTTGCATTGTAGCCTTTGGTTTAACTTCCCTTGTCTTATGAGGTTGAGGTTGCCCATTCCTCACCAGTATTCATGACAGCTCAGAGAGACTCTGCTGCCACTGAAGCTTGATTTCTGTATTTCTTTCCTGAACACTGTTTTTCTTCATAATCTGATCAGTTCTGTTTGTAAAGTTACTTTGCAACAGTTAAGAATTATGTTTACTTTTGTTTATAAATTAAAATTGTGTGTCCTTATCATGTATAGCACGGTGTTTTAAAGCATGCAAACACCAGTCAACAGGTAAATAGAGGTGATTGACATACATACATTTTCATTCTATTTTATCATGTATTTTTCTTTATAAAAAGTGTGCAGAGCTGGTGGTGCCCTGCTCAGAGCCTCCTGAAACCTGGGGACTGCACACAGGGGAACCTGTCTCGTTGGACCAGGATATCCAGAGTCTACCAGCATCCTAGTGCTGCCTCCACCCATGGGAAGAGACAAACATGGGCCTTTTTCTGGCTCTATGTCTGGTTCGGAGCCTCCTGAGGCCTGGGGACTACATATGCAGGATCTTGTCCCTGTGGATCAGCCCATCCAGAGTCTGCCAAAGTAGCACCTGCATCCACCCTCAGGAGGACACAAGCTTCGGCCTGATCCCGGCCACCTTCTGGTGCCCTGCTTGGAGCCTTCTGAGGCTTTGGGACTGCACATGTGTGTGTGTGTGGGGTCCCAGCAGAACAGCCCATCCAGAGTCTGCCAATGTTACATTGCTAGACCTGCCTCCACCCATGGGAAGAGGAGAGCCATCAGAGGATTGGACCAGCTTGCACCCAACAGAAGAGAACCTTGGGGCGGTACCCACCAGGAGAGGGAGAGACCCAACTAGTATCCACTGGAAGAAGGGATGGGAAGACAACATTATAAGAACACAGTCAACAACTGAAAGAGGAATATGATATCATCAGAGTCTAGTGACACAACACCAGGAAAACCTGAACGTTCCAGCACAAATGAAGCAGAAGAAAAGGACTCTAAAAACAACTTATGAAGATGATAGAGGCCCTCAACACATACAAAACTCCAAACATACAGAATAAAGAAGGAATATTAAGAGCAGCAACGGAAACAGCCCAAGTAACATATAAATGCAAAGCTATCAGAATTACACTTGACTTCTCTATGCAAGCTCTGAAAGCCAGAAGGTCCTGGATAGATATTCAACAAACACTAAGACACCATGAATGCAAGCCCAGACTACGATCCCCAGCAAAGTTTTCAACCACTATAGATGGAAAAAACAAGATGTTCCATGACAAACCCAGATTTAAATAATACATATCCACTAATCCAGCTCTATAGAAGTTCTGGAAGTAGAACTTGAACATAAAGAATTAAACTACACTCACAAAAACATAGGTCATAGATAATCCCACTTTACCAACAGGCAAAAGAAAAGGGGGGGATCCAAAACAAACAAGAATGAACAGTCAATGGTCATCAATATCTCTCAATACTAATGGTCTTAACTCACCTATAAAAAGACACAGGCTAGGAGAATGGATACAAAGACACAATTAATCCTTCTGCTATATCCAAAAAAACAACCTCAACTTCAAAGACAGATGTTGCCTCAGAGTTAAGGGTTGGAAAAGATTTTCCAATTAAATGGACCCAAGAAACAAGCAGGGTAGCAATCCTAATATCTAACAAATTAGACTTTAATTTAAAATCAATCAAAAGAGGTGAAGAAGGCCATTTTGTATTCATCACAGGAGAAGTCCATCGAGATAAAGTCTCAATTCTGAAAATCTATGCCCCAAATACAAAGGCATCCACGTTCATAAAAGAAACATTACTATAAAAATGAAAAGTACACATAAAACCTCAAATATGTATCATGATAAACTTCAACAACCTACAACTACCAATAGACAGGACCACCAGACAGAAACTTGACAAAGAAACAAAGGAACTAACAGAAGTTATGACCCATTTGTGTTTAACAGACATCTATAGAACATTCCATCCTAACACAAAATCGCCACATGGAACCTTCTCTAAAATCGACCACATATGTGGCAACATAGCAAACATCAACAGATACAAAAAACTGGAATAACCCCTGTATCTTATTAGACACCACACTTTAAAGTTAGAATTCAACAACAACACAAATTCCAGAAACCCTACAAACTCATGGAAATTGAACAATGTGCAATTCCACCATTCCTGGGTCAAGGAAGAAATAAAGAAAGTAATTAAAGACTTCCTAGAATTGAATGAAAATGAAGACACAACATATCCAAACTCATGGCACATTTTGAAAGCAATGCTAAGAGGAAAGTTCATAGTACTAAGTGCCCACATGAAGAAACAGAAGAATAGTCACACTAGAGAATTAACAGCAAAACTGAAAGCTCTAGAAGCAAATTCATCCCAGAGGAGTAGACACCAGGAAATAATCAAACTGAGTGCTGAAATCAAAGAACACAATACAAAGAATCAATGTAAGGAAGAGTTGGTTCTTCAAGAAAATCAACAAGATAGACAAACCTTTATCCAAACTAACCAAAAGGCAGAGAAAGAACATCCAAATTAACAAAATTAGAAATAAAAAAGGGGACATAAAAATGAACACTGAGGAAATCCAGAGAATCATCAGGTCATACTTTGAAAACCTGTACTCTACAAAATTCGAATATTTAAAGGAAATGGACAATTTTCTGCATAGATATCACTTACCAAAGTTAAATCAAGAACAGATAAGCAATTTAAATAGACCTATAACCCCTAATAAAATAGAAGCAGTTATCAAAATCTTCCAACCAAAAAAATCTAGGGCCAGATGGTTTCAGTGTAGAATTCTACCAGAAATTCAAAAAACAACTAATACCAATTATCTTCAAAGTGTTACACACAATAGAAGCAGAGGGATCATTGCCAAACTCTTTATGAGGCTACAAATACATTGGTTCCCAAGCCACACAAAGACACAACTAAGAAAGAGAACTACAGCCCAATATTGCTCATGAACATTGATGCAAAACACCCAATAAAATAATGGCAAATAAAATCCAAGAACACATCAGAAAAAACATCCAACATGATCAAGTAGGCTTCATCCCAAGCATGCAGGGTTGGTTCAACATATGAAAATCCATCAGTGTAATCTACATAAACAAGCTGAGAAACAAAAATCACGTGATCATCTCACTGGATGCTGAAAAAGCCTTTCACAAAATCCAACACCCCTTAATGATAAAGGTATTGGAGAGATCTGGGATAACAGGAACTTACCTCAACCTAATAAAAGCTATATACAGCAAACCAACAACCAATATCAAACTAAATGGACAGAAACTTAACACAAACACAATTCCTCTAAGATTAGGAACAAGACAGGCTGTCCCCTCTCCTCATTCCTCTTCAATATTGTGCTTGAAGTTCTATCTAGAGCAATAAGACAACAAAAGGAAATCAAGAGTATACAAATTGGAAAGAAGAGGTCAAATTTTCACTATTTGCAGATGATATGATAGGTTACATAAGTGACCTGAAAAACTCTGCAAGGGAATTCCTACAGCTGATAAACACCTTCAGCAAAGTGGCAGGATACAAGATTAACTCAAAAAAATCAGTAGCCCTACTATATACAGATGATAAAAGTGCTGAGAAAAAAATCAGAAAAACATCACCCCTTACAATAGCCACAAACAACATAAAATACCTTGGGGTAATGCTAACCAAACAAGTGAAAGACCTGCATCAAAAGAACTTTGAGTCTTTAAAGAAAGAAATTAAAGAAGACACCAGGAAATGGAAAGATCTCCCATGCTCTTGGATAGATAGGATCAACATAGTAAAAATGGCAATCTTGCCAAAAGCAATCTACAGATTCAATGCAATTCCTAGCAAAATCCCAGTACAATTCTTCACAGACTTGAAAGAACAATTCTCAACTTATATGGAAAAACAGAAGACCCAGGATAGCCAAAACCACCATGTACAATAGAGGAACTTTAGGAGGTTTCACCATTCCTGACTTCAAGTTCTATTTATAGAGCTATGGTCCTGAAAACAACTTGGTACTGGTACAAAATAGACAGGTAGACCAATGGCATCAAATTGAAAGCCCTGATATTGACCCACACACCTATGAACACCTGATTTTTGACAAAGAAGCTAAAATTATACAGTAGGAAAAAAGCAACTCAACAAATGGTGTTGGCATAACTGGATGCTGGCATGTAGAAGACTGCAGATAGATCTATATCTATCGCCATGCACAAACTTAAGTCCAAATGGATCAAAGACGGTGTTGGGAGATGTCATTCTGTAAATATGTGTCTGATTGGTTTGGAAAAAGCACTGTTGGCCAATAGGAGAGCAAGATAAGTGGGACTAGGAGTCAAGGAGGATTCTGGGAAAGAGAGACATAGGCAGACATGATGTAGGCCACCAGACGAGTAAGAGTTCTGACCCTTTTCTCTGGTAAGAGAAATACTTAGATTAACAATTATGGGTTAAATACTTAAGTCAGAGATAGCCAGTAAGAAACCAAGCAAACAGCCAACAGTTTCATAATTAATATAGTTTCCTATGTGTTCATTTGGGTTGGCACAGCGCCAGGATCTAGGCAGGATCCCACAACAAGACCTCAAAATAAATCCAGCCACACTGAACCTCTTAGAAGAGAAAGTAGGAGGTACCCTTGAAGGAATTGGTTCAGAAGTCTACTTCCTGAAAATAACACCAGTAGCACAGACACAGATTAATTAATAAATGGGAATTCCTGAAACTGAGAAGTTTCTGTAAGGCAAAGGACACAGACAACAAGACAAAAAGGCAGCCCACAGAATGGGAAAAGATATCCACCAACCCACATCTGACAGAGGGTTGATTTCCAAAATATACAAAGAACTCTAGAAGTAAGTCACCAAAACACCAAATAATCCAAATAAAAAGTGGGGTACAGAAGTAAATAGAGAATTCTCAATAAATGAATCTAAAATGGCTGAAAGACACATAAGAAAGTGCTCAACATCTTTAGCCATCAGGGAAACACAAATCAAAACAACTTCTGAAATACCATCTTACTCCTGTCAGAATGGCTAAAATCAAAAACACCAATGACAGTTTATGCTGGAGAGGATGTGGAGAAAGGGGAACACTCCTTCGCTGCTGGTAGAAATACAAATTCATACAGTCACTATGGAAATCAGTATGGCAGTTCCTTAGGAAAACTGGATCTGTCTATCACAAGATACAGCAATTCCACTCTTAGCATATACCCAAAAGATTCACATTCATACAATAAGGACATCTGTTCAACTATATTCATAACAGCATTATTTGTAATAGCCAGAACCTGGAAGAAGTCTAGATGCCCCTCAACTGAAGAATGGATACAGAAAATGTGGTACATTTACACAATGGAGTACTACTCAGCAGAAAAAAACAATGGAATCTTGAAATTTGCAGGCATATGGGTGGCACTAGAAGAAACCATCCTGAATGAGGTAACCCAGTCACAAAAAGGCAAACATGGTATGTACTCACTCATAAATGGATTTTAGACATAGAGCAAAGGAGTACCAGTCTGCAATACACACCGCCAGAGAACCTAGGGAACAAGGAGGACCCCAAGGGTCCCCTGAGAAGGGGAAAGGGACAAGATCTCCTGAGGTAATTGGGAATATGGGCAGAGTTCGGAGAAAGATAATGGGAGAACAGGAGAGGAGAGGAGGACATGAGGGAGCAGGAAGATTGAGTGGGGGGAAGAATAGAGAACTAGAAAAGAGATACTATATAGAGGGAGCCACTAAAGCTTACAGGGAAATCTGGCACTAGGGAAATGTCCAGAGATCTACAAGGATGGCTCCAACTAAAAATCTAAGCAGTAGTGGAGAGCATACTTTAAATGCCCTTCTCTGATAATGAGATTAATGACTCCCTCATCCTAGAGCCTTCATCCAGTAGCTGATGGAAGCAGACACCCACAGCCAAACACTGAGCTGAACTCTGGAATCCAGTTGCAGAGAGGGAGGAGTGATGATCAAAGAGGTCAAGATCAGGCTGGAGAAACCCACAGAAACAGCTGACCTGAAAGAGGTGGAGCTCATGGAACCCAGACTGATAGCTGGGAAACAAGCACATGAATGATCCAGACCCCTTGATGTGGGTGTCAGTTAGGTGGTCTGGGTAATCTAGGTGGCCCTTGTATATGAATGGGTTTTCGGGGCCCATTACATATAGAGGGATACTCATTCAATCTAAACACTCGGGGTAGGGCCTAGGCCCTGCTCCAAATGACATGACAGACTTTGAAGATCCCCCATGGAAGGCCCCACCCTCTCTGGTGAGCAGAAAGAGGGATGGGGTCAGAGGACGACAGGAGAGGAATAGAAGGAGAGGGAACTGGGATTGGCATGTAAAACAAGCTTGTTTCTAATTTAAATAAAAAATGAAAAAAGTGTGCAGATTCATTAATATATTTATTAAGTTTTCAAAATGATTTTAAGTTTGGATATTTTTATTAATGAAGTATTTGCAGTGTTAATAGTCTAGGTACTCCATACATGGTGACATAAGTGAGTGTTAGTAGAATTGTCCTCCCTTGCTAGCGTGTGTCTGAGTCGGGAAGGTGAGGTCTTGCCTTGGAAGCTCGTTTTGCTTTCAATATCTCCCATTCCTCTCCCTTCTAGCAGATAGTTTTATGATCTTTACTACATTTTTGGATTATGGCAGAGTAGGAGACTGGGAATAGACATATGACTCTCATAACCGCCTTGGGTTGTATTTATCTTCCTCTACGATTAGCATAAATATCTTTCTCTATGACTTTATCACATAAATTACTTTGATTGTCCCCCATTGACTTGCTTTCTTATTAATTAATTTTCCCCAGCCCAATTACAGTTTCTTCTCCCCTCTCAGTCCCTCCCCCATAATTTTAAAAACTTAATGAAATAAATTAAAATATTCTTTTGTATTTACCTATGCATTTAGTATAAGTAATTCATCTTACTTTTGCCTATAAAAATAACATTATGCATTTTTAGCACAAAGAATTTGCCATAATATTATTTATAGAGCAATAGATATATTAGTGTTACTTTTTCAGGTTTGTTTATCTGAATCTGTTTTCCTTTCTGAGAGGTGTTTTTAGATTAGAGAGTAGATTCTCCACATCCACAGATTCAGATAACCTTTTTTAAATAAATTTTTTGTTTTACATACAAACTCTAGATTCTCCTCCTTCCTTTTCTCCTGCCCCCCTTACCTCCCCACTTCTCACCCTCTCATTCACTCCTCAGAAGGGATAAGGCCTTCCTTAGGGAGTCATCAAAGTCTGGCATACCAAGTAGAGTCAGGACCAAGCCCCCCCCCATATCAATACTGAGCATGGTACCCTGTCATACTAAATGGGCTTCAAAAAGTCAGTTCATGCACCTAGGATAGGTCTTTTTTTTAAATCATTTTTTATTTTAATTTTAAATAGCTTGTTT
Source organism: Mesocricetus auratus (assembly GCF_017639785.1). Taxonomy (NCBI): domain Eukaryota; kingdom Metazoa; phylum Chordata; class Mammalia; order Rodentia; family Cricetidae; genus Mesocricetus; species Mesocricetus auratus. Next base: position 10,930,898 of record NW_024429195.1, read on the forward strand.
TACATGTCAATCCCAGTTCCCTCTCCCTCCCCTCTTCCCGCACTCCCCTCTTCCCCCCTCCCTCCCACCCTATTGCCAAATCCTTCCACATAGGGGATATCTAGAGTCTGTCATTTTACTCTTGGTAGGGTCAAGGCACTCCCCTAAGAGTCCAGGCTGAGAGAGCATCTCTCTTTGTGCTATAGGCACATGAAGACAGTTTGTATACCAGGGATAGACACTGATCCACAGCTCAGGGCCCCATAGGTTGCCCAGGCCTTCTCACTGACACTCACATTTGGGGGGTCCAGATCAGTCCCATGCTGGCCTCCCCACTGTCGGTCTGGGGTCCAAGAGCACTCCCCTGTTCAGATCAGCTGTCTCTGCTGGTTTTGCCAGCCCATTCTTTGCCAATTTGCTCATCACTCCTCTCTCTCTGTCACTGTGTTCCTTGGGTTCAGTTCAGTGATTAGTTGTGTGTTTGCCTCTGCTTCCATCAGTCACAGGATGAAGGCTCCCGGATGGTTATAGACATCAAGTTCATTATCAGGAATGGGCATTCGAGGTGGTCCCTCCACTATTGCTTAGCTTGCCAATTGATGTTATACCTTTAGATCACTCGAGGTCACTCTGGTGCCTGATCTGTCTTCGAACCTATGATTCCCTCTTCCCCCATTCTACCCCCACCCCCTCAACTTCCTGTTCCCCCATGACCAACTCCCTGTCTTGGTGACACTGCCAGCCCTGCTCCCTACAGATCAAGCTACATAACTGTCTCCCACATTCAGAGGGCCTAATTTGGTCTGCTTCAGGTTCCCCAGCTGTCAGTCCATAGTTCATGAGCTCCCACTAGCTTGGGCCAGCTGTCTCTGTGGTTTTCTCCATCATGATCCTGACCACCCACCCTCTTTGTACATATTAACCCACCTCTCTCTCTTCAACTGAACTCCAGGTAGGTGGCCCTGCACTTGGTTGTGGGTCACTGCATGTAGGTTCTAAGATGACAATTAGGGGAGTCACTAATCTGATTAAAGGGGAAGATCAAAAAAGGCAGAGGCGGGGAGGCCCATTCAGACACCCTCTTCACTATTGCTAGGAGTCTTAGCTGGGGTCATTCTTGTGGATTCCTGAGAACTTCTCCAGTGCCAGGTTTCTCCATAACCCCATATTGGCTCCCTCCATCATTTCTCTCCCCCTCCATCCCTCCTCCTTTGAGTAAAAGAAATTTAGGGGGAAATGTCTATGTTGAACACATTTCCAGGTTTTCCTTGTCATCATTCTCTAAACTATGTAGATCATCAGAAGTTTACACAACTTTCACACTGTGTTAGGTACCTTAAGTTCCACAGAGATGACTCAGAGCATGGAGGAGTCTGTGCAGGCTGTATGTAAACACTCCTACATCTGTGCTTAAGGCTGGTATCCTTGTGGATTCTGGAGCTAATATTCGGCCTCCAAAGGATGACTGTATAAGATTCTGTGTATGTGGTGGTTTGGTAAAAATGGCCTCCAAAGGAAATGACACTATTAGGATATGGCTTGTTGAAGTAGGTGTGGCCTTGTTGGAGGAAGTGTGTCACTGTGGGGGTGGGTTTTGGGGTCTCTTTTGCTCAAGCGTTCCTCCGTGTAACTGCCAGTTGATTTCCTGTTGCCTGCAAGATGTAGGACTCTCAACTCCAGCACCGCAACTGCCTGCACACTGCCTCGCTCTCCGTCATGATGATAATGGACTGAATGTCTGAAAGTGTAAGCCACCCCAATTAAATGTTTTCTTCATAAGAGTTGTGGTCATGGTGTCTCTTCATGGCAATAAAAAAACCTAACCAAGACAATGTCAAAGCTTTTATTTTGCTTAACCTTAACAAAGATTTTGCAATTGTCTGCTGCCTTCCTGTCTTCCTAATGAGAAATAGGTGGTATTTTTTCCTTGTATAAAATTTGTGCTGGTTTTTAATCTTCCTTTAAGATTATCTTGTTTGGTTATTTCATTGTATCATATTTTTAAGTGTGATTTTCTTTTCAGTGTTTTTCAATGTTTATCTGAAATTCCAAGATCTTTGATTAAATTGGAATTTTTCAATCAAAATTCTTTCCAGTATTTTCCCCAATGTTTCTTTTTCTTTTAACATTTCCAAGTCACTAAGACTTTGTTCTTTTTCTCCTATCATTTTTCTCTGCCATTTTAATCACTCAGTGTTTATAATTACTAATAATTTCTTCTGTAATATCTAGTCTTTTGAAATCTCATCTGACATTTTTTGACTGTAGACATGAGACACGACATTTCTGAGTTTCAAAATTCCTCCTTCGTTTTTTAAAGTTGTTTTTTGTAAGTCTCTGAATCATTTCTGCATTTGTAAGTCCAGTGTTTCCATATCATTTAGGAACATGCTCTATGATGGTGCATTACTGCTGTCATTGTTTGTTATCCTGTGTTGCAGGAGTTGATGCTGGGGAAGACTCATGTACAATAACCCTCCTCTTGGGCTCCTGATAAGTTGAGAGGTGATGTCAGATTAGGCTGGAAACTCAGGTTCAACACTGGCAAAGCTTGACTGAAAGATACCACTCAGGGTGCTGGTGAAAGGCTGTGATCTATGATCATTCATGCCCGTCAGTAGAGAATGTCTTAATTAGATTTTCTGTTGTTATGAAGAGACACCATGACCACAGCAACTCTTACAAAGGAAATCATTAATAGGGTCTAGCTTACACTTTTAGAGTTTTAGTCCATTTTTTTGTCATGGTGCAAAGCAAGGCAGCATTCAGGCATACATGGTGCTGAAGAGGTATCTGAAAATTCTAATCTTGATCTTTAGGCAACAGGAAATTAACTCTGTCTTGAACAGCATAGCTTGAGCATGTAAGACCTTAAAACTCACCTCCACAGTGATACACTTCCTCCAACAAGGCCACACCTCCTAATAGTGCCACTCCCTATAGATCAAGCATTCAAATGCATGAGTCTATGAGGTCATATCTGTTCAAACCACCACAGAGAGTTCCTGAAGTGTTGAGAGCTAATCAAACACAACTAAGCACCTGAGGAGTTCATTGGAAGACAAGGCATTCACCTGGGCTTGGATAACATCCATGTCTCCAATTTTGTTTCTTCCTTTATAGAAAATAAAAAGTCTGAAGGAGACAGCGGTAAGCTTCTGTAAGAAGTTTTACCACGCACTCTTGAATTAATTACCTTGTCTTTAATTATTATTGTTGCATATATACACATATGTATATGAGTATGTACTTGTATGTCCTATTGAGTGCATTTAATGTTGCTTGTATGTGCATGTATGACTGCTGGGATCAGATAACCAATCAGGAGGTTCTTCTCTGGAGAAGATTGACTCCCCTCTTTTAGAAGCCATGAGTTATCCATAGTTCTTCACCTAGAGATGGGGCTTTGTGAAAAGCTTACCTCCACACTTTGGCAGGTCTTGTTGAAGTGGCCTTGCTGCTGAGATTTCATAGGTGTGTCTTTCCTCTCGTGTCAGGAAGTCGGTGTTTCCCAGCTAACACCCTGGGTCTCTGGTTCTTACTGCTCTTTTGTTTTTCCTTTCTTTGATGTCCCGAGTCTTGGACATATGAGTTATGCTATAGATGTGTCCACTGGGGCTGGACATGCCAAACAACAATGCTAATCTCTGTGCTTTGAAGTAGACACAGCAATGTCTGTATATTTCAGAGATTTTTAAAATTTTTTATTTTTAAATTTAAATTTAAATTAGAAACAAGGTTGCCTCACATGTCAATCCCAGGTCCCTCTCCCTGCCCTCCCACCAACCTCCCCCAATACCCTCTCATTTCCCCAGGGAGGTTGAGGCCCTCCATGGGGGTGTCCATAGTCTGTCATTTCATCCAGTGCAGGGCCTAGAGCCTTCCCCAAGAGTCCAGGGTGAGAGTGCATCTCTCATTGTGGGATGGGCACCCAAAGTCCATTTGTATGCCAGGATAAATACTGATCTACTGCCGGGTGGTGGTGGCACATGCCTTTAATCCCAGCACTTGGGAGGCAGAGGCAGGTGGATCTCTGTGAGTTCGAGACCAAGCCTGGTCTACAGAGCGAGTTCCAGGACAGGCTCCAAAACAATACAGAAAAACCCTGTCTCGAAAAAAAAAATACTGATCTACTACCCAAGGCCCCATAGATTGATTGCCTAGGCCTCCTCACTGACACCCACATTCAGGGGGTCTTGATTAGTCCCATGGTGGATTCCCAGCTTCATATCTATAATTTCCATCTTTTAGGACCTTAAGGTTTTTGTTCTTTGCAATTTTAAAAATAGCAATACCTGTTGGAGAATTCATACCTTCAGATCTCTGTAATTAACTCCAATGATATTTGTCAATGTTTTTTAAAAGAATCAGTTAAATAGTTTAGAGTAAGTTGGACCAAACCTGGCTTCCAGGCATAGGTCAATCAGCACATTGGGAAATCCTCAGAGGGCCACCCCTAGATGGTCAATTCATGACTGTTAAGAGAGCAGAAGTCATTCTTCTCCAGGGATGAGCACCCCAATAGGTTATCACTCCCAAGAACTCAACCCTAAACACATGTACATACAAGCAACATTAAATGGGCCCAGTAAGATGTGTGTGACTCTCTCTCTCTCTCTCTCTCTCTCTCTCTGTGTGTGTGTGTGTGTGTGTGTGTGCGCGTGCAACAATTAAAGACAAAGAGATTCTGAAATTCATAGAGTGGAGGAACATGGAAGGACTTGGAGTTAATGATAATACTGTGGAAATAATCTATATGTGTTTTAAAAAATTAAGAAATAAAATTTTTTTCTTCTAAATTTTGGGACATGGGTTACATGTTTGCCTCACATGTGTGCCTCAATTAAAAGGTTGCACCAAACCTTTTAATTGAGGCACAGTGACTACATACAAATACACTTGATCATGAGTTAGTGGCCAGTTATGAACGGAATATAGCAATGAACACTCCTTTCAAATCTTAAAAACAGATGTTTCCAACATCCTCCTAGCAACCCCAGCTCCCCGACACTCATTGTATGGCGATAATTTCTTAGAGGTTTTAATGCCAGTCATGTGTAGAGGTCATATGTGAACAATATGGTGTCATAGTTAGGTATCAATTATTGAGTTTTCTTCGAGAGCATTCTTCTATAGATGAAGTGTGCGAAGTTCTAGATGTCAAAGTGAGTAAGTGCTTATAAATGTCCTTTGCAAAGGGTAACTACATCATGGAATGCAAGTATTAGTAATTACTTTGAAATCTCTGACTCAGTGAACAAGCCCACTCTGAATCCAGTCGACACTCTATCTCCTTTGCTCCTCTTCCATGTTACAAAGCTAACAAACCCACTCTTCACACAGCCTCGCATAGTCTTGTTCTAGAAGCCCACAAACCATAACTCATAGTTCCTTGTCTGATGGCCATCCTTGTTCAGCACAGTGACTGGGTTTCATCATTTTATTTTGTCCCAAGTGGTTGACTAGCTTGGGAGGATTATAGTTTGGCTCTAACTCTCTCTCACTGCAGAGTCTATGTTTGTCGGCTTCCCAAGCTGGTCAAGTCTGAGAGCAAATCCTCGTGAGACTGTGCACATGTGGATGAGATTTACAAAGGCTCTCACAGTTAATGGATGTGCAAACCACAAGAGCCTCTCAGCTTGGGAACTGTTCCCCACCACAGATGTCAGTTTCAACCCACTGATTGTTTCTCTGGATGTCTCTCCATCCCTCTGAAAGCCAAGCATTTTCAAAACTGGAAGACAGCCATACATTATTTGAAGTCATGGTTTTCAAACTTCAAATTAATAAGGGACAACTGGTATAATTATTCCAATTTTGAAAATGTTTTTAGTTATTATATTTAGTGAACTGAAAGAAAGACAGGCCTGAGACTGATAGTTACAAACAGCTAAATTTTTCTCTTTAAAGGTTTGTTTTACTTGGCAATTCCTGGCCTATGGGGTTGTGTGGAGGAAGACAGCTTACATTTACATGACTGAGGAGACTGAAAAGGAACACAGCCACCCTGCACATACTGAAAGGAAAGATCTTCAAATGTCACTATTTCTAAAAGCACACTATAGGAAGTATGTTTTAATATGTTATGTTTTAATTATTTAGTTTATGTGTATGAATGTCTGCCTGCATATGTGTATATGAACTATGTGTGCAGTGCCTGCCTACAAAGGCCAGAAGAGGACTTTAGATTCCCCTGGAACTAGAGTTATAAACGTTTCTGCACCACCAGCTCATTGCTGGGAACATCTTGGTCCTCTGCAAGAGCAACAAGTACCTTTAAGCAATGTGCCGTTTCTCCAGCCCTCACATGTGTATTCTTGATGTAAAAGATGGATCGGTAGGTTTATGTATACACAATACACATTTGGTTACTCTATTTTCATTGACATGCATTATTTATGCTTACTGTGTGTAGCACAATAATTTGGCACATGTGTACCTCATGTGATGATCAAAGCAGAACTCTTAACATTACCATGGTCTTAAAAATGTTTCACTGCACCATGCTGGGAAGGAACCTTTTGGATTCTGCTGTGTTTTAGTTGCTTTCAAAGATATTCTAAACTGTTTTAGACTAAGGTGACCCAACTATGCTGTACCTTTTAAGATAATACAGGATTTAGAAAAGAATTGCAATGGATAAGAAGCAGATTTGTTTTTTACCCACATGGTCATTTGTTCTCTGTATTGTATGGCAGGTGTATTCACTGCCACTATCAATACTTTGGATCAAGAAAATAAAACACTCTGTACTGTATGACTTGGAACTCTGAGAACAAAGCCAAGCCTAAAACAACCTCACGTGAAATATTTAAGTCCTGTTTCCTACTAAGGTGGTCTTCTTACCACTTCATTCAATTGACTTTCATGACTCATTTTAAATCACTGTTCCCCTGATCGTTCTGAGTGCAACTTGATTGATGTATTAGTGACAATACTTTTGCTAATGAAGCCATTAGAGACACAGTGGAGATGGAGGTGTTTTGGATGGTTGGAATTTTTTTTGTTTTTATAAGAAACAAACTTATTCGGGCGTTGGTGGCGCACGCCTTTAATCCCAGCACTCGGGATGCAGTGGCAGGCGGATCTCTGTGAGTTCGAGGCCAGCCTGGTCTACAAAGTGAGTTCCAGGACAGCCTCCAAAGCTACAGAGAAACCCTGTCTCGAAAAACCAAAAAAAAAAAAAAAAGAAACAAACTTATTTTTAACAAACATTGTGTTTAACTGTTCTGACTCATTTATATGTGATAAAAATATTTCAGAGAAAGCTAGTTTACCTGCAGAGATGGTTCAACGGTTAAGAGCACTGGGTGCGCTTACAAAGGACCCAGGTTCAGTTCCCAATGCCGTGATGCAGTTCACAACCGTCTGCAACTCTAGTCCAGGGGATCTGATGCCCTTTTCTAGGCTCCTTGGACACTAGTGACATAGTTGTATACACACATGACAGAAAAATACTCATACGTATAAGATCAAATAAATAAATCTTAAGAAAGATAATTCACTCGTCAAAAATGACACCAGTAGAGTCTATGTTCCCTCCTCTCACATGCTTGCCCCACGAATCTCAATGTGCTCTCATTGAGGGCTCTCTTATCTGGCTTCTTTACAGCTCTATAGAGTCTGCGATTTGACTTTTCTGTCATGATTAATCTTCAGACCCCCACTTTATCTCTTCCTCCCGCTATCTCAGTCACTTGCATGTGTACATTAAATCTTTTCCCTCCTCTTGGCTATTAATGAGCTGATGAAAAGAGCAAGTCCACCAGCTTTCAGATCGCTGCCTGCATAAATATATGATCTCATCTACAAAGTGTCCCCAAACCACAAGGCTCTTGGGATGTTCATGTGGGGGAGGGCACAAGGAAACCTTGTATCCTATTGCATCCATCAACTTGTGCAAAGAGTCTTAGAAGGGATGAGAAACACGCAAGCTGATGGTACAGGGTGGGAACTGTGCATGCCCCAATGTTTTCCCTCCTGGCACCCTCTGCCCTTGTTCTCAGAGACATTGGCTGACTGTGTGGGCAAACTAATGATTGGGCTCAGCACTGACAAAGTCTCAGGGTATGGAAGCAGGGGAAGCTAACACAGCAATTTCAGTGGTTGTGTTGGCCTAGAGCGACAGATTAGAAACTTGAGTCTGTTATTCAGGAGTATTTGCTGACTCTGGGCTTCTGTAGAAGACCAAAGAGTTGGAATTTCCCCCTCTAAAAAGGCAGAGAGAAACTCTGACAATTTTACACAGTTTAAGAAGCCAGCTCTACTAGAGGTAGGACAAGAGTCTGGATTTTACTGATATTCTCTGTCAAGGTTTAGAGCCATGTTGGCAATTAGCTGGGGAGCTAAATGGGAAGCCATTGATGTTCCAAGCTCTCTATCTACCGTGGTTTTGGAGGATCATGAGCTAGAAACCTGATGTGTTTTCTATCTAAAGTAAGACCAGCTAGAAGATGACCTATCCAAACTACATCTAAAGGAGTCCAGAGCCAGGCTCAACTAATAAGATTAAAATGGAAGAAAAAAGCCATGATATAGTTAATAAAAATCCCATATGAAGAAGAGAAAGGATAGGATGCAAACAATGCTCCCAGATGCCCTAACTCTCAAATCCGAAAGTACACAGTATCCAAAGATAGTCACATTTGCACATCAGGGAACTTAAGTACTGAACAGGGGACTGAGACAAGCTTGAAGCCATCAGAGCAAAGCTAAATACACAGTGAAATGAAAGGAACAAAAATGACTAACTTCTCAACAGGACTACTGGGAATTATGGGGCAATATAACGAAACCTTTAGTTGCCGAGGAGAGACATTCCAATTGTTTCATATGCTGTCAAGATGTCTTCCAAAGCTCAAAGTGAAATAAATCACGTTTTGGAAAAACACAAATTAATGCAATCCAGTAAATGAAGAGGGTATTTTGAGATCAAGGTTGAACTAAAGAAAACAACTAAAGGGCTTTAGTTTATGTGGGCTATAAAGAAAAATATTAAGAAGAAGAGGCAGGAGAGGATAAATAATAATAAGTGAGAACAAATATTCTGGGATGTATAAATAAATATTGATATAAACCGTCATTCTTATTTAGAATTAAAATGATTAAATCTAAATTAGTTGTAGAATTAAAAGAATTAAAAGGCACAATAACTATAATGTCAAAATGAAATATGGAGAAACAGAGTTAGAATGTTCTAAGCATTGGGAAGCCAGTGACTTCTTCTGTAATTATTTCTGTGGTCCTTCTACATCTGTACAATTATTTCCCATCCCTTAACTCATTCTAAGAGATGAGCTTGGTTTGCGTTAGAAAGCGCTGTGGTTCTTTTTATCTTGTAGTTACTCTAAAACAGCAGACAGGAGTGTCTGTTATTCCTCAGATGTGGAAGAGAAAAAAAAAGAATCACCCGTACACTCTAGACATTTATGAGGTGTCTGCTCAGAGAAACTCCAATGCTGTATGCAGACCTGTCCACGATTGATGCCGGTATTCCCAGTGCAGTTTCCAGACTCTTCATTTCTTGTTTGTTTTTCTTATCTGCGTGTTACCACAGCATGGATGGTTGTTGATGTCAACTGTCATATGTTCTCAGGATCTGGCTTGAGTGGGCTGCTCCAACCTGGGAGTGATTAATGTGTAACCCTGAACACATGACCTCTACAATGTTTAGGTTGTTTTCATCCCAAAGGGAACATGCCAAATTTTCTGGTGATGGTTCATGTAACTTTGTGGATGTTCATATGTTTTTCTTTTTCCTTCTAACAGAAACTTAAGGGTGTAGATATTGCCTGTAAATACTGAAAAAACAAATCATAGTGGACATTTTACAGAGCCTCTCCCACCCAGCAGTCAGTCATATGAGGCCACTTATCATTATCTAATGAGTTCTCTTTTGATGTCACTTCTAGTCATCCCTCTGACACTTATCTTTCTTAATGTTCATTATTATTTTGTTTCATACAGGTCTATGTGCATGTATGTGCTTTCTGTGTGTGTGTGTGTAGGTTCGAAACAGGGTTTCTCTGTGTAGCATCGGAGCCTATCCTGGCACTTGGTCTGTAGACCAGGCTGGCTTCAAACTCACAGAATGTAGGTATGTATGTGCTTGTATGTGGGGGGTCATGTGTGCACGTATATGCCATGGGCATATCTGGTAATCACAGGAGGAGTTGGTTTTCTTTCCATTATGTATGTTCTAACTCAGGTCATCAGACTTGGTGACAACCATCTTCACCCACTGAGCTCCTTTACTGGCCCTCCTCTTATACTTTATTTATTTATTTATTTATTCATTCATTCATTCATTCATCATTCAATCACTCATTCATTTAAGTTAGAAACAAGCTTGCTTCACATGTCAATACCAGCTCCCTCTCCCTCCCCTCCTCCTCCACCCCCCACCAGGTCCCTCAACCCCCCACCCAATTCCCATTGTGTTCCCCATGGAGGGTAAAGTCCTCCATGGGGGAATCTCCAGAGTCTATCATTTCGTTCAGGGCAGGGCCTAGGCCCTCCCCCAAGAGTCCAGGCTGAGAGAACATCCCTCACTGTGGAATGGTCACCCAAAGTCCATTTGTATGCCAGGGATAAATACTGATCTACTACCCAAGGTTCCATAGATTGCCTAGGCCTCCCCACTGATATCCACATTCAGGGAGTCTGGATCAGTCCCATACTGGCCTCCCAGCGATCAGTCTGGGGTCCAAGAGCTCCCCTTGTTCAGGTCAGCTGTTTCTGTGGGTTAAACCAGCCCAGTCTTGACCCCTTTGCTCAGCAGTCCTCCCTCTCTGTCACTGAATCCCAGGAGTTCGGTTCAGTGGTTAGCTGTGGGTGTCTGTCTCTGCTTCCATCAGTCACTGAATGAAGGTTCTGGTTCCCAGACTCTCTGGCAATGGGATTGTAGGCTGGCACTTCCCTGATGCATGTCTAAAATCCATATATGAGTGAGTACATACCATGTTTATTTTTTTGTGTCTGCGTTACCTCACTCAGGATGAATTCTTCTAGTGATGTCCATTTGTCTGCAAATTTCAAGATTCCATTGTTTTTTCCACTGAATAGTACTCCATTGTGTAAATGTACCATATTTTCTCTATCTACTCTTCAGTTGAGGGGCATCTAGGTTGTTTCCAGGTTCTGGCTATTACAAACAATGCTGCTATGAACATAGTGGAACAGAAGTCCTTGTTGTATGAATGTGCAACTTTTGGGTATATGCCTAAGAGTGGAATTTCTGGGTCTTGAGGTAGGTTTATTCCCATTTTCCTGAGGAATCTCCATACTGATTTCCATAGTGGCTGTACAAGTTGGCACTCCCACCAGCAGTGGAGGAGTGTTCTCCTTTCTCCACTATCCTCTCCAGCATAAACTGTCGTTGGTGTTTTTGATTTTAGCCTTCTGACAGGAGTAAGATGGTATCTCAGAGTTGTTTTTATTTGCATTTCCCTGATGGCTAGGGATGCTGAGAACTTTCTTAAGTGTCTCTCAGGCATTTTAGACTCCTCTATTGAGAATTCTCTATTTAGTTATTTACCCCACTCTTTAATTGGATGCTTTGGCGTTTTGGAGACTTGCTTCTTTTTAGAAATTTAAACATTTTTGAGAATTCAATAAATGAGTACTACGAACGTTTACATCATCATTTCCATTTCTCCCTTTCCCCTTTCAAGTCCTCCTATATCCCTCTACTCCCTGTCAAATTATTGATCATATACACCTTCCTGAGTTCATTTGACATTGTCTATATGGGCATGCATTTTGGAATTAGATAACCCTTCCCTGGAGAAAATCCATTTTCCTCCTCTCAGCGGCCATTGATTGTAAATTGTCATGCATCGGTGGGGCCTCATGAGATTTCCCCCTGCTGGTATTATTTAGGGCCATGTTAAAGTGGCCTTACTGTTTCAGAGGACCTGAATGAAACTGTGTCTTCAATGTAAGACACAGAAGTTCTTGTACATTCTATAGCACTGAAACCGGGTCTGGCTTGGCTTTATTTTATAATATCATTTTTCCCAGAATCAAGTATGCTTCACTTCATTAGGTAGTGGTGTGCTTTCCTTTTGATTAGAAAAACAGTATTTATAAGGAATCAGGATGTTTGGATAGCATAGTTTAAAAATTCTGTGTTTGAGCAAGGCATGGTGGTGCATGCTTGTAATCCCAGGGGGATTTAGGGATCCAGGTCAATTTGGGTTATAAAGTGAAATCCTGTAGCAAGCAAACAAAGAAAACAAATACTTGTTTGGGTTGTCAAATGAAGATCTTGTTTGTCTCAGATGATCCTGACCATCAGCAAAAATAAAATGATTTTAATGTTATGAATACATCTCTAAAACCAGAATTATAAAACTAATTACTATATGACCAGAGGAAAAGATTTTAGGAAAATCATTTTAATAATTTAAAATTCTTTATTTTTTGATTCTATTCCAGTCATCATAAAGCCATTTTCCATATGTCTAGTTTATCTCTATAGATGCAAATTCCATTCTTCTGTGTTGTTTATGACACAGGCATCTCACAGTGATGTCTCTTGTTGTTTATGACACAGGCATCTCACAGTGATGTCTCTTGTTGTTTATGACACAGGCATCTCACAGTGATGTCTCTTGTTGTTTATGACACAGGCAGCTCACAGTGATGCCTCTTGCTTGCTTCTCAGTGAGCCCAAGTCTGGCTTAAGCATAGGTGGCAGGGTCGAGGTACCAGTAGGCTTCTGTATCACTGGGAGAGAGGGAGGGAGTTAGACTGATTTGAGCAAATGAGTTTGGTGGTCTCATGGAGAGATGACCAGTTTCAAGTTCATCAAGTCATTTTCAGAACAAGAAGCCCGGAAAACTCAAAATCCACCGACTTCACTTAAAAATGGTAGCCGCAGAATTCTATTGTTTGGATTTTAAGACAGGATCTTACTATGTAGCTTTGACTGGCTGTGTAGACCAAGCTAGGTTCAAACTCACAAAGGTCAGCCCATTTCTTCAGAGAGCTGGGATTAAAGGCCACGTGTTCTGGAGTGAGAGGAGCACACGCTTTCAAAAACTAACCATTTGATGAGTATACAGTTGTGATGCACGATTCTACGACTTACTAACTCGCAAACAACCAGAAACAGTAGAATGAGGGCAGGTTCTACTTTTTTATAAAAGGCTTTCCCTTTCCTTACACATCGCTTGGGTGCATCTGCAGCAGGCAGGTGGTTCTGTGACCAAATATTAGTTTGACAAGAAACACAGAAGGTCACAGAAGAAAGCAGGGAAGCACTCGTCAAACAGAGGTGGGCAGGTTGCAAGTTCTAGCAACGCTCATGCAACCTAAAAGTGCGCATGCCAGACCGTGCCAGAGAAGTTCCAGTTTTTAGTTTTATGCACAATTCCATGGATGAGACATCTCATCCCACTGTTCCCTTCTGCTTCAGTATGGAAGTCAAATCACTTGGATTAGCAAGCCATATGGAGGTAACAGTCTTCTTCAAAAAAATGTGCAGCTCATTTAGAAGAAAATATGGTTGCCATTAATGTTAATTTTCCTCCTGCAATGTTCTATCTGGTTCAAGTAGTGAATATATTTTTTCTGTTGTTGTTTGGTAAGTTTATTTCAGTTGTGCCAAAACCTGACATCTGCAGTTATAAGTATATGCTAAAGTAAGAAAAACAAAGTGTTCTTTTAATTTAGGGTGACTTCAGACCTATAAACACAACAGTGAGGTCACTTTTCTCCCTGCTTCCCAGGAATGGATGCTCACTCAAGCCAGTAGTTCAAGAGTAAGCATTTGACAACTGGGATTTACTGGGTGCCTTCCAAAATTTACAAATCTCTTTTTCCTCCCCTAGTATTCTGTCTCACTCGATTCCAGAAATATTTATTTATCTGTCTTATGTTAAGCGTTGTAAGAAGGTATGACCCTATATTCAGATCCATAAGTGCCATGAAGCATTTTCTGTCCCCTGGGAAAAAATCTTCCAGTGTCTTCCAGTTGTGATATGAAAATCAATTGGTAGGTGAGAGCATGGTAAAGCGTACTTTTGGAACAAGATCACAGAAACTGATGGCTGATAGAAAGCATGCTAGGGAAGGTGACACCTTGGCTGACACTCAAAATGGGAGTTAGGGGTAGAGGGGAAATTCACTGATAGGGGCGGGGTGTGAGGTTGGGACTTGTTGAACGGTGTTTTCTAATGAATGTTCATCCTAAGCATGATGTAGAAAAACATGAGGCAAAGAATATTTCCAGCTCTTCGTTGTAGTTTTGGGAGAACTGAACAAATGGAGTGGGGAAATAGTCAAGAGCAAGGGCTGGTGAGGAAGCGCTAACATGAAGGGTGTGGCTTTGATCTTGACATTGTGGGGTGTCTTTAAGAGTAAATATGGATAATTTTCAAAGATATCGGGAGCAGGGAACAAAAATCAGAGACGTGGGGGTACATGTGGTAGTTCATGTAAGAAATTATGGTGGGAAAAGATCATGAGGTAATGAACAACCGACAGAACAAAACGTGATCAGATGTTTACCCCACCTGGTTACCCGGAAGGTTCACTAAGACGTTTCACTTGGACGTTTAAACTTTTGGCCCTCCAGAAAACTGCCACTGATAGTTTGTAACATGAAATGCATTGACTTACGTAGCACATATTTTAGGTTCCTGTTCAGCAAAACACCCCAGTAAGCAAACTTAAACCTTGTACTCTTCGTTTAACCCATACAACCATTCTTGGCTTCTGTTCTTAACGTCTCCACTAGAACCCACAACAACATCCATGCTGGAGCAGTCAGAAAGTGTTCTTCTGCCGTTGGTTGGAAACACTCACCCTCTCTGCTCCTTTTTGAGCACATGCACACCTCTCAGCCGACATCTCTGCAGCTGTGGTCACTCTTGGCTGCCTCCATCTCATTTCATACCCCAGTCTTGAGCCTCTATAGTTCATCTGGATGCATACCCTCCTTCACTTGTCTGGTTGACCTGCTAAGTTGCTGCATGTTACCATTTCATAGTGTATTCATGTGGCAGTATGCACATAAAAGAAATTTTCTACTCTAGTTGAAATCCCTTCAATACCTCTACTCCCCACCCCGTGTTCAAGGGTTTATCTGATGGACATCCACACAATTGTAAATATTCCATGTGTTTTTAAGGGCATGAGACACTATTTTCACAAGATAATTGTCTTCCTAGGGTTCTTATTGTCACCCCATTGGAGATTAGGATTATTTATGAACCTGGGACAAAACCACTCAAGATATAGTAAGAAACAATAATGTCCTAGGCACATGCTTGTGTACATTCCAACTTATGACAATATAGATTTGGCAGTTTGAAAATGTACATTTGGTGGAGACCTTGAATTTCCTGTTGTTGGAGATGCATTATAAAAATAGATATGAGTTCTTTGTAGTTAAAAGTAGCAGTTTCCTTCTGTGTGTGTGTGTGTTCCATTAGTGCCTTATATTTGAAAAACATTAAGGTGATGAGAATGGTTTTATATCACCCAGGAATAGATAAAGACATCTAGAAGTGAAAAACCAGTCTATGTAAACTCGGGTTACTTTTCATATTTATGTGTATCTTCATATGGGCGAGTATTTATGAGACTTGAGTTCTAGGAGGTTAGGTTATTAGAATTAACAGATCCTGACACAGATGAAGATGAGACTCTTCCTGGATCAAGGATGTCTGTTAAGGAAATAAAGGAATAGGAGGAAGGTACAGACACACCAAAGAGGGGACAAGCATCATCGTACACATCAGGAGAACATCAGTAGAACTCAGGGGCTACAGAAGTTCAGCTCATTTCACCTCCTGGTTTGAGAAAATGTCTGAACTTTTAACCAAGTAAGGAGCTAATGACTTTATATCACATTTGTATTGTCAGAGCATCAGGAGAGTATTAAGTCTGCTAGTGGCTCATCCGAGCCTCCTGTCTTCTGAAGCCTGGGTTGTCCTGATTAACCTTCCATATTGCCTTGCTTGCTCCACACAAAAGCTGTCAGCAGGTTCCAAGCTGCTGAGCAGTAAGAAAGCTGCTTCTGCTTCTGAAGGGCCCTGACTGCACTGTCCCTGCAGTGATTGGTTCAAAGGGCAAACATGTGACTCTTGGACAGCCAATCTCTTTCTTAGCATTCTGCTTCCCTTCTGCCTAGGTTTATAGATTATCAAAATAACCAGCATCCATAACAAGAATAACAGCCTTTAATTCTTGAAATGTACAAGTTTCTTGATTCATTTGCTAGTATATAAACAAAAAATTAAATTATTCTCTTCCCAAGCTTAACGATTCATTTGCTAGTATATAAACAAAAAATTAAATTATTCTCTTCCCAAGTTTAGTTTTGTGTTGTTTGCAGACTAATAGATCTGGTTAATAAACACATGACTAGAAAAACAGGAAAATGTGGCTAAAAATAATGAGTCACAGTCAATTATTTGATGTGAGCATATAACATTTTAAATGTTTCCCCTGTCCTATTCCCATTTATTCATTATGTTGAGAGAAATGCCCTACTGAGTTAAGTTACAGCATTCTACACTCCGTGTCTATTCATTTGTCAGTGCATCTGGCAAGCCTACTTTAGCATAAATGATAATTGCCACATTTGGATAATAAAACCCAGCAGGTTTACAGTTATCCCTGGCCTGTCTTTACAAGTGGGGCTGCTTTAGCGGAGTTAGCTACACAACGAGACAATCCTTCTGCCAAGCACACTTGTTCTTTTGCAACATTCCACAAAGCACTGAATAGCCCATTAGAATATTTCTAGTCACCATTCTTGTGGGAGAGACGGCCATGGAGAATACTCAGAACCACAAACCTGACAGATGCCATTATGGCAGAAAGCAAAGTCTGTATTGTTTACCTTTCTGATTGATTTTTACAAAATAGCTGGCAAATGCAATGAACAGGAAGTAGGATTCAGTACGGCTAGTCGTTTCAGAGGGTCGTGGTTGGTCATAGCCACAAGGCAGGGCGAAGTAACTCTGTCCCTCATGATGGTGCACATGGCTGCCGCTGTGACAGCCTAGTAGAATCAGCAGCAGGCATAGCCTCAAAAGTCCTTAGCAATCTATCACCAGCTGGGTCACCTCCTAAAGGCTTCACTGTCTTTAAAATAGTGTTAAACCTGGGAAAGGGATCTGTAAACTTGAGCCTATGGAAGACATTTGCTTTTCAGACCATGGCAGAGCTAGTGTAGTCAGCATCTTATAATGGCTGACCAACAGGAGAAACTTTGCAGGAGAGCTTAAGTGAAACTTGTTAACTCTCAGGCATTTTCTCGTGACTAATAACCACCAACAGATGTGTACAGATGAACAGCAGCCTGGGAGGTTTCTCAAGCCATCCTTCCCTCCAAATGTGTTGTTTACAGTCTTAGTGTTCAGGAATGACTACTGAAGATGGTGAGAAACATTACCGCGTGAGCAACCGGCAACGGCTATTTTGGTTCAGGAAAATAGTTCACAGTATTTAAAAAAACTTTCTGGAGAAGCAAATGATCTTGTTTCACCCACCTTTGGTTAAATGCTATCTAGTCAAACCATGTTTCATTGGGAACCACAGAAATAGAGATGAAAAAAATGGAGCACGTTAGAACCTTTAATTCCATAGAAAATGGTGGCAGGGAGGTGTAGTTTCGTGTTTACTCAAGGAGCAAAGTCAGGAGATACACCTGGTTGGCTACAATGGGTTGAAGAGGGCCGCCTCCAAACACTCTGTCAAGTAAGAAACTGAGGCTTATGAGCAGACAGATCAATATGTGTATGTAAGAAACACCAGAACTTGCCTGGAGGCACATCCAGGAGACCACATTCAGGGAGGAGATGAAGGGGGATGGAGGTGCGGAGAGCCAGACAGACCCAAAGCTATCTCAGACTTCCTGACGAAAGGACCGAAGAGGTTAGCGCTGTGTCCCTGCCCAGGAGCAGACTTGGCAAGGCCAGTTTGCAGCTGGGGCAGGAGCTTCAAAGGAATTAAGCTTTCAGTTCCTGGGAACTTGGCCTTTCCCTGTAAAGAGGCTGGAGTTATCACTCCCAAGGCTGCTGTGTGCTTGGTCTGTAATGCTCTTGAGATACCAACATATTCCCATAGTGAAACAAAGCTTGGCAAGCCTACTTTGGACGGTCTCATTGTATGGTAGCTGCTGCTGAGTCTTTCCCACTTCTCCCCTGGAAATAGTACATAAGATGCTGTGCTTCTTAACAAGCGAGCTTGATACAAGACAGCTTGTACAAGGTCTCCTGATCCCAAGAAATCCTGTCTCCTTACCTTCTGCCCTGGTCCTCTCTCTCAGGACCTGTCACTGAAGAATGACCTGCTGGTCCAGGTCATGGAGATAAAAAGTCTTTGATGTTAATGGTACCCAAGTCTACATCACCATGCCAGGCTTTTCTACTAGGAGGAAGTAACATTAGACAAAACACATTAATGGTAAAAACCAACATTCATCTACCAGAATAAGACGAATGAAAAACCTATTTCTTCCTTTTATATCGCCAAGGCAGTTGTTTCATTGAAACAGCTTTGTTTTAGTATGTCCACATTGTCTAAATGTGTCACTTGGACCCTGATGATTTATGAAAATAAGTACATAAAGTGTTGTAAAAATCGCCGGTCAGGGCTAGGGAAATGGCTCAGTGGTTAAGATCACTCACTGCTCTTCCAAAGGAGCTAGGTTCAATTCCCAGCACCCACATGGCTGCTCACAGTTGTCTGTAGCTCCAGTTCCAGGGGATCCAAAACCCAGGCATACATACATGCAAGCAAAAACACTAGTTCATATGAAATATAAATAGATGATTTTTAAAAATCACCAGTCAAGACATTCACTTTAAAATGTTATTTGTGTAAGATCAAACCAAACAGCTGTGCTCGGGGTGACAAAATTGTTGGAGACCGTAGCTGATTGAAGCTCTTGGTTTTGCTTAGCTTGTCCATGGGAGCTGATCTTTTTTTTTGTTTTTGTTTTTGTTTTTTGGGGGGGGTATTTCTCTGTATTGTTTTGGAGGCTGTCGGTCCAGCCTGGCCTCGAACTCACAGAGATCCGCTTGCCTCTGCCTCCTGAGTGCTGGAACTAAAGGTGTATGCCACCACCGCCTGGCTCATGGGAGTTGATCTTAATCTCCGCATCTTAAGCCACCGCCGATCTTATTGGCTCACAGAAGAGAATGAGTTTGCGTTTTACAAAACTGCATCCTCCTTCCAGATGCCTTGGCTGCTTCTCATTGGCAATTCTGCACTGGTTCATACCCTAACGTTTGCACTTGATGTAAGTCTGTGATGTTTGTGGGGCACATCAATGCTGGAGCAGAGTCCTCCATGCTTCTGAAATGAAGTCACATAAATATGGGAATCTTCATAGCATGTTGTCATTTTCAAAAGTCCCGTGGGAGTATATGGATAACCCAGTAGAATGCCTTCCCTGTTCAGCTTTTGTTCTGTTGTCACAGCAGTGGCCTGTCCTGAACCATGAGGACACCTCTTCCACCCACTGGATAACTTCTGTTGTCGTAGTCAGGTCCCCTGTGCTCAAAGCATGGCTTTTCAGTGCCAGCATGAGGCTGAAGAGCTCAGACTCCAAAGCCCTACTATGTGCATTCAACGCTTGTAAGTTTGCTTCTTTTCTTTGCCAGTTGGGAAAAAGGTCTCTGACAATTTCCTCTTCTCCCAAATGAAGTAAAAAATAGCACCTGATTGATGAGTTATCATGGGGACTCAGGCAAGGTGCTTGGCAAGTCCTGTGTAATAAATGTCCAGAAGATGTCATCTTTCCAGCGTGGCGAGGTCTGTTTGAGTTTCAGGGCAAATGTGAAAGGAGCTGAGTGAAGACATGGACGGTGTGGGAAGTAGGTCACGCGGAATCTAGCTTTTAGTGCTCACTCCCAGAGCAAAAGCAACAACCAAACCCAAACCTTCAGCCGATGCTCCAGGAGGCTACAAATGCTGAGTGGCAGAAAACGAAGACCACAGTGAGCAAAAAACAGAGAGATCAGAAAAAAATGAAACAGGATTTTTCTAGGGCAAATGACAGACGCATTTTTTGGAAAAGAAATTTAAGAATTAGGCACAGAATTGAAACTGTCCCCTTTCTGAACTCACAAAGGCGTGTTAGTCTTTTTTTAAAAAAATATTGAAAATAGATTCTTGTCTCATCTAATACAATCTGATGGCAGCCTCCCCTCCCCTCACTCCACCCAGTTTCTCCCACTTCCTCCCCTCTCCTCCAGTCTGAAGGGACACTAGCCCACTGAAGCATGTGACTCTGGCAGGCCTCGCCCTTCTCCCTGTTCCTTCTGCCTTGCTAAAAACCTTAGATGACATTCCTAAAACTGGTCACCAAAGTCTTTTCCATTACTTGGCCACTCCCTTCTTCTGAGGCTGACTACCAAGGCACAGCTATCAGCGTACTGAAGTCCACCAATCAAAAGCCCCTTTTTTGGTTCACCTAATTAATACACCCCGTTAAAACGAAGTAACTCATCCTAACACATGGTTCCCCATTTAACTTTATAAACTGTCAGTTTCCTAAGTGCCACATCTGTCTCCTCTTTATCCCCTGGGACAAATACCCCTTCCACCCCCTCCCTGCTCCCTCCCTTCACTTCCTTGTTCCCTCCCCCTTCTCCCTTGTTCTCTATGTCCTGTCTTTGTCTCTTATTCTCTGCACGAGGTCTGGCTGTGGGTCTCTACACCCAGCTCCCATCTGCTGCCAGAAGTTGCCTCTCAGAGGATGACTAGACAAGGCTCCAATCTGTGAATCTAGGAGTATAGCAGGAATCATTCCAGTGACTTTTTTTTGCCAGTTGGGGTTTTGTTCTACCCTAGGCCTCCAGTTCATGGCCATCCAGGCAGTGTAGGGGATTGGGTTCCCCTCATGGCATGGGTCTCAAGCTAAATCAATCATTGGTTGGCCACTCCCACAGGTTCGGCACCACCATTGCCCCAGAATATCTTGCAGGCAGGACAGATTGTAGGTGGGAGGTTCTGTGGCTGCACGTCCACCAGTAACAGAGGAGGGTTCCCCTTGTGCCAAATCCACACCAGTGTGAGCTGTCTTGTGTTGCTGACATGTGTGAGATGGAATCTCAAAGTAGTTTTGATTTGCTTTCCCTGATGGCTATGGATATTGAATATTTCTTTGTTTCTGACCTATTTGAAATTCTTCTGTTGAGAATTTTTTGTTTAGATGTGCACCCCATTTTAAATTGGATTATTTGTATTTTTGATGCATGCTGTGTTGAGTTCTTTATATATTATGGTTATTAGACCTCTATCAGATGTAGAGTTGATGAAATTCTTCCCATTCTGTGGGTGCCATTTTGTCCTGTTGACAGTGTTCTTTCCCTTACAGAAGATTTTCAGGTTTCATGAGATCCCATTTATCAATTATTGATCTTAGTGCTTGCACTAATAGTGTTCTGTTCAGAAAGTTGTCTCCTGTGCCAGCATGTTCAAGGCTATTCCCCAATTTCCCTTATATCAGGTTCGGTGTATCTGGATTTATGTTGAGGTCTTTGATCCATTGGGCTTGAGTTTTGTATAGGATGATAAGTGTATATATCTGTTTTGATTCTTCTACATGCTGACATCCAGTTTGACCAGCACAATTTGTTGAAGAAGCTGACCTTTTCCCCATGTATATTTCTGGCTTTTTTTAAAAATCAAAACTAATGAACATGGTTGTGTGACTTTCTGTCTAGTTCTTCAATTAATTCCATTGATCAAGGTGTCTATTTTTATGCCAGTAGCATGCAGTTTTTATTACTATATCCCTGTAGTACTGTTGGGGCCCACGAAATATTTTGGAGATATGTTCTACATGGCCATGAGTTCTAAGCGTGCAGAACTTCTATTGTCTTTTAGATGTCAGCTGATTACTGCCCTATGCTTGGCCTTGGTTGGGAATGGCTCCTATGCTGTATAACAAAAGACTTGGGCCAGGGAGAGTTTATACCCACCCTGAGGGCTAGACAGACAGGCTGGTGTGGAGTGCCTGAGTATGTGCTGCTTAGGAGCGTCTCTAGGATTAAGGGGGATATTTGATATCAGCCCTTGATACATGATAATAGGTGCCTTCCCCTATTGCCCCCACCTTTGGATGGTTACTTAAGATGATGGAAGAATAAACCGTGGCCTTCAGTATTAACTGAGAGACTTCTTGATATGACCAGGTGTCTTTGTCTCATCTTTAATGCTGTTGGATATCCATACTCCTCCACTCAGGGTCGGACCCAGGGTTGTTGGACTGGTTGAGATTGCAGCCCCAAAGGCATCAGTCTGGAATAGATGACCCCTACAGCGTGGGGCTAATACAGACTGGACCATGACATAGTACAACTTGAAATCAGGGATGTTGATACCTCCAGCATCCTTTATTGTTCAGGATTGCTGTTGTTGTTGTTTTTCCCCCATAGGAAGTTGAGAATTGTCCTGTTAATATCTGTAAAGAATTGTGTTAGATTTCTGATGGGATTGTGTTGAGTCAGTAGATTGTTTTTGGTAGGATGTCCATTTTTACTGTGCTAATCCTAATTATCCGTGAGAATGGGAGATCTTTCCATCTTCTGATATCTCTTTCAATTTCCCTCTTTTGTTTATATTTCTTATGGGATATTTCTTATAATCTTGAGTCTTCTGTTGCCCATAACTGACAACCCAGCACTTGAAGGACATGGTGTGGAATTGCTCCCTTTTCGTGAATTTCCTGAATTAGGCTCTCTCAGAAATGTCTCTGTTTACATAGCATTTCAGGATACTTCATAAAAGTGTAAGCTATGGGGAGGTTAATTGCTTTATTGTTAAATTGTAGAAGCTACCTACTAGTCTACTTCCCAATGGTTTCATTTTCAAGTGGTTTCGGGATTTAGGTTGTGGGAACAAAATAAACAAAACACTATTCTTTTCTTACCATTTGGAGGCCACCCCACCAGTGAAGATCATTGTGTGTGGGTTCAGATCTTATGCAAACCCCACAGCAGTCAAAACAAAGAAATGGGAATAAGAAGTTAAATTTTCAAGAACTATTTTCTAGTATTTACGAAAGAGAAATGATAACTCTTTCAGTGGTTATTTAAGAGCTTTGAGTGACAAAAGGAAGGTAGTAAGTTTCCTTTTTTCTTCACTACTTTCTCACATAGGTGAGAGGGGTTCTGGGTGTGCGCAGTGTGCAGCTCTGACTGTAGGGAGGGTTCTGGGTGTGCACAGTGTGCAGCTCTGACTGTAGGGAGGGTGTTGGGTGTGCACAGTGTGCAGCTCTGACTGTAGGGAGGGTTCTGGGTGTGCACAGTGTGCAGCTCTGACTGTAGGGAGGGTGTTGGGTGTGCACAGTGTGCAGCTCTGACTGTAGGGAGGGTGTTGGGTGTGCACAGTGTGCAGCTCTGACTGTAGGGAGGGTGATTGATGGGTGCATACAGTGTGCAGCTCTGACTGTAGGGAGGGTGCTGGGTGGGCACCGTCCCATTAATTTGTTAACTGTTTGCCTTTTGAGGACAATAACCTTGTAATTTTTAACAACTCAACACAGGTCCAGGGTTAGAGTAGACACGTTATTGATGATTTGTGGCTACCCCATTGTGTAGTGATCTTTCAAATCACATACCATTCTGAGCTATACTAATAGCCTACTGTACATTATGAATACCTGGTTGACTATTTGCCTTTTGAGGAGAGTAACTTTCTAAATTATAACAACTTAACAGAAGTCCAGGGCTATAGTAGACGGATTATTGGTAATTTGTGATTATCCCATTGTGTAATGATCTTTAACATCACATAATGTTTTGAGAATTTTGAGCAACACTAATTTTATTTGATTTACTTTATTGAGTACTTGTTAACAGTAAAAAAGTATGGAGTCCTATCCCAAAGTCAAAACTCATTGTTAACTTAAACTTGAGTGCTTTGAATTACCCAGTCTGAAGTAATTCTCTTTGTACCTGAAAAATGGTTTTATTGAAATGTTTGAGAGAAAACATGTGTATCACAAGAAGCATATGACAAACATCTCGAGAGTATAAATCAAGTGTAAAAACAACAACATTTAGCAGGAAACCCACATTGCATGAGAAATATGTAATGCCACAGGTTGTTGTGTGGTTTGTTTGGTTTACTTGCTGTATACTGAACACTCCTTTTGATAGTCTAGCCTCCCATGGAGAGGTAACTGTGTGCTTTGGGTTTTTCCATCTCTCTTCTCGAGGAGGTAAGAGCTCATCAAACAGAGATGTATTCATAATGGACCGGACACTAGGATGATATTTGGTGTATTCCTAACTCAATCAGAACTTTTCTCATCGAAATGATAAAAGCCCTGCATGGTCCTATATTTCTTTCAGTTCCTACCCCACAGGAGACTAACCACTGTTTTCCTTCTGCTTCTCATTCCTAAACAAAGACATGAAATCTATGTTCAGACTTGCTTGGAGCTTACTTTCTGATTGTTGGCATTTCGGATTCTGGGGTCAATGTGGCTCTTACAGTTTCCCCTTAAAACCAGATTGTCGTTTAGGATTATATAAACTCTGCCGTCTGGGTTTCGGGTTTTCACTGAGAACGGCCTTCCCTCGATCGTCTTCTAGCTCCTGGGTAGAAGGAAATGACAAGGGTTAGATGTGACTATGACAATTCTCACGAGTAGGAACAGTGTGTTTTGTCTACAAATGTATGCGTCAAAAGTGATCATTGTTTTTTATAGTAAGATTTATTTATGTTATGTTGTCTCTATACTACCTTCACTTTATGGAGAGAAAAACATTATGCTTTAACTAAAGGTATATGAAAATATAAAACTCCATGACTTTAAGTCTCTAGAAGAGTGAAGTGGTTTGGTGTGCCCATAAGATATTCATGATAAATCTTTTATTTGAAAACCATATGCAGTTCGATGGTGCAGTTGAGTCGGCCCTGAGGGCGTAAGGAGAGCTGGTGCCTGCCACCACCCCTACCTGCATCAGTCGGAAGAGAGGGCCCTGAAGCTTGCCTGGACAAAACAGTGGAACTGGCCCTGTGGTATGAGTGTGAGTGTGCCAGATCTGGGGCCCTGAGAACATGAGAACTGGCCCCACTCCTTTCTGCAGGCTGCATTTGGCACGCTATCTGAGACAGCGCTGGAGAGCTCACCTGGATAGCCAGGATGAGGGAAAGTGGGCAGGTTCACCAACCCACCTATCACCAGCGTTCTGTGAGTTGACCCCCTCCAACATCCACCTCATCTATGAACCGTTGGAGCATGTGAAGTGGAAAAACCTAGAGAATCACGACACAGGACAGCAACAGGCTGTCCAGGAGAGCCCCCAAGACAGCCCCACTATCAAGTGTGAATTCCTTTTATTTTTAGTCTGTAATTATTTTAAGCATTAGAGAATTTTAATTCTAAGTTTGTACGCTCTACAAAGGAAATCCTTGCTGTTTCAATACATTGAAATGATTACTAATATAAGAGATGTTAGAAAAAGGCAAAAATGGAGGAAATCATATAGTAAATATTATGTATAATAAAGTTAAATTATATAAATACTTATATGAGCACTAACTGACTTATGTCTCAGTTGAATTCTCTCACAAGAGTAATATTTACAAGGATTTTAGTCTACATGTTCTCTGCTCTGATGGGAAAGCATTTCTTTTATTTAAAAAATGTGTTTGTTTATATTGCATGTGTATGTTTGTGTGTATATCTGTGTACTATGTGTGTGCAGTACCCATAAAGGCCAGAAGATGGTCCCATAATCCCTGGAACTGAAGTTACAGATGGTTGTGAGTCACCATGTGGGTGCTGGGAACTGAACCCAGGTCCTCTGCAAGAGCAATTAATGCTCTTACCTGCTGAGACAACAGCTCGCCAGCCCCAGGATTTCTTTCTTAGTTAACGTAGCTGTTCACTACATTTAACCATTTACACAAGTCTAATTGCCCTTCTTTTAAGATCTGTTCTTAGCGTCAAGTGATAAAGAACATAGTCAGTTTGCTTCTTGACAGGTATCAGAGCAACCTTTGCATCAAAACTCACTAAATTTTCTATTTGTCTGAAACCAAAATTCAAAATTCAAAAAAAGGTACATTAAACACTTTCCCCTGTAACTTGCATCATAGCAAAATTTATCAAACATGCTTTAGTATATTTGATACACTTACCTTGAACCCTTCTGCTGCTTTGAATCTTCTTTGCAGGTGTGTCTAAAATTAAAGATTTATAGTTAGAAACACTTGTGATTTCAGGTAAAAGTCAGGAGGCCATTGCAAAAGGCAAAAGGATAAGCAACCATTGCATACATGTTGTAGTCACTGGAGTAGTGAACTTACTGGTCCTTAGAATTTTACACTGACTGAGAAGTTATCTACTTCCCACACATCATAGCGAAAGCACACCAAAACACGGTGTTTTGCTGTGTCTTTTGGAGTCTGGTAATCTGTGCCATATTTTGCATGGAATAAATGAGTTTCACAATGAATACTTTTTGGTAAAATGTGTCACCACCTTCCAAGAAAGACACCCATATGTCAGTTGTTGTGTGTGTGCCTCTGAAATTTCTCACTACAGGCCCATAAACAGCTTAGAAATGTAGCAGTGTTGTCTTTCCCTAATTCCACTGCCCCTTCTGTGAAATCACTGGGAAATTAAATAGCTATAGATAATAAAACACTTTTCATTACTTTCTTTAACTTTTTTTACTTTTTGTGTGGGGTGTTTTAACTGCATGAGTGTCTGCGCACCACATGTGTGACTCATGTCTGCAGGGCACAGCAAAGGGTGTAGAGCTCATTGGACTAGAATTGCAGACAGTTGTGAGCTGCCGCGTGTGGGCTCAGACTCTGGAAGAGCAACCAGTGCTCTTAGCCACTGAGCCACCTCTCCAGCTCTGACATTTTTCATGTATAAGAGTTACACATGTTCATGCGGTTTGTGATTTATAGTTGAAACATAATCCTCTAGTCCTTTTAATATAACTCCTGGTGTGGCCATCTAGTGAGCCTATGGTCATGTTTTATCTTCATTTTGAGGGCATTTGGGATTAAAGACTGATTGGTTCCTGTGGATAAGAGGTAAATGTCCTTGAATTATAAAGTCTAAGTCATTACATGTCAGATAGACATTTTCTTTAACTGCATGTTTATTTTATAATAAAATAATGGTTTATAAAATATCATCACAATGAGATAGATGCAACTTTAAATACTGAATAAGGGTAGGGTTTATAGTGAGCTTATTAAATTCTACTTAATTGCAAATTGACTTCAGGATCAAGAAAAGTGTCTAGGTTCCCCCCTTTCAAATGAAAAACTGCTTTCTGATTCCCTTGCATACATTTGGTAGTGTCTGACGATTAAATATGTCAATTACCATTACTCTGCTATGACAGAATCCAAATTAGAAATGCTCAGTGAGGCTCATAAACATCTTAGAAGGAAGTTATAATAAAATGCAGAGCCAGAATTTGCTCTCCATGCTCTCAGATATCTCAAAATGAAAGAGCTTTAAGAAGTGACCCATTACAGAGGTGGGCGTGAGAGAGTAAACAGATACCTGAAGTCAATGGGATGCTTGTGCCTCAGTGGCAACTTGATGTTTAGAGAGCTAGAAAAAGAAGTCTAACGTTTTCAGTTAAGGCCTATATACTGTAATTATATTGCACATTGTGAATCTTTTAAAAGATTCATTTATTTATTATTTATGTGTATGTTCATATGTGTGAGTTTATATGCATCATGTGGGTGTAGTGACAGTGAAGACCAGAAGAGGGCATCAGAGGTCCCTGGAACTGGAGTTACAGGCAGTTGAAGGCTGCTACGTGCTGTTGAGAACCAAATCCCAGTACTTTGAGAGAGCAGTACATGTTCTTTCCTTCCCAGCTATCTCCCCAGGTCCACACGCCCCTTTTTAAGAAAAGAAAAATCCTGGGGAATATTGCACTAAGCCTTCTAAAGTGATACTCTTGAAACCCATGCCTTATGGATCTATGGGCAGTTCACATCCAGAGAAGCGAAAGAAACTCTGAGAGAAACAGATATAGACATAGCTTTATTAATTAAAGAGAAAGCAACATTTTCTTGGAATGTAGGTATATATTCTAAGAAGGGGAATCACTTCTTTACTAGTTAAAGTGCCATTTCAAAGAAAAATTTCAGAGTCTTAATAATTAAAGGAGGAGAAACATACTTACCCACAGTTTAAGTCTATGGAAATGAAACAATATAAATGAAGCAGGTTCTAATTAATTCTCTAAAAAGCACTGCCATTCCTCAAAGCTGCTGACTATAGCAAGGGTTAACAAGAAAAACAAAGAATTCAATTTATATTTCACAATGTGTTTGCTCTGGCTTCTAGGCCCTCTGCTTTTATGGCAGAGAATTGCTTAGTGATTCCTGTACTGTGTTACATCATCAAACACTCTTTGGCTTCATTACGGCCTAAGAATTTGCCATATGCCATTTCCTTTTGGAAGGAAACCATGTATTTTTCAGTATGTGTGTATACATACTAAAAAAATACATTGTTGGTTGAAAAAAATTATTGTTACAAATCCAGAAGTGTTATCTACATTAAAATAAGCAAAAATGACTTCCAGAAACATACAAGATCTTAAGAAGAGTTACATGGATATAGTTATACAATTTTTTAAAATTGTAAACAGGCCAGGCGGTGGTGGCACATGCCTTTAATCCCAGCACTCAGGAGGCAGAGGCAGGCGGATCTCTGTGAGTTTGAGGCTGGGCCAGGCTCCAAAACAATACAGAGAAACCCTGTCTTGTAAAAAACAAAAAAAAAATTGTAAACAGAACGCCATCTGAGCTGGATTTTAGATTAACATCAAATTTCAGGTGCCTTTCTTAATTTGTAATACACTATAAGAGCATACTTGTTGTATACATTTACTTGTACTCTGAATAATTTTTAGTCTGATGTTTCGTTGTTAGTAAATTGAATTAAAATGCATTTATTTAGCCATCAATGAGACAAATGATATTTAAAACCTTGGCTATTTTTGTTTGTTTGAATAAATATAATGGAGAGTTTGTATATTTTGAATCCTTTGTTTTTCTTTTGAAAGTAAGTCCATCTGACACAGGCCAAGAACATTCTGTACTTCAAATATTAATTTTATATGCTAAAGAATATATAATCCTGAGTATAGATTGTCACTCAAACAGTTAGCAGGAACATATATCCATTTGTAAGAATGCAGTTTTGGAAATGCAAGTTGCTAAAAGCAATGTTTATGCTTAACTACGCACCTACAGACTCCCCCAAACATGCCTGTCTTTGTCGTGGGTACAATGAATACGTTTTTGAAAATATGAAAAAAGTTTTTTCAAATTTAGGCTTCTCAACGCTAGCAAAATCACTCCTCTTGCATATAGTTAAAAAATCTGTCCAATTTTCTGTGTCAAGGCAAAAAGGTATTCATTGTTCCCCAGTTTGTATCTTGAAACTTTTTAAAGACTGTTTAACCAGCAATCACTTTGGGAAACAACCACTTACACACACCAGTCAATTTGCTGAAGACAGCTCACTGTGCTGTCTTCTTAACCTAATTAAGGAACAGCCTTCAGGCCCAGTCTTTAAAAAGCAGAAGCACTCCTCCATTGCCTGTTAAGGGGTTAGTGGTCAGGGTTTTACTAACCTCCCTGGAGCAGTCTTTTAATCTCCTCATCTTCAAATAAGTGACCATCGCCACCTTCAATGAACTTGGTGACCTTGGAGACCTCTGAGAGGGTACACGTTCACAGCAGAAATGGTTTCACTCAATAAAAAGAATTTGACATGACACATACTGCCATCTGCTCAATTAAGTACTCCAGACCACTGCTCAGCTCTTTCTAAGTTTTTGGTGTTGGCGCCAGGTACAGTGTTTTCATCAGCTGTTAATCAGTATACCAGGAGATAATCCACATAGCTACCACCTATTGGCCTGGACCCCGGTTTTGGACGAGCTCCTTATGCTGGTGTGGAATATGAACACTGGAGCAAGGTGGTGTAGACAGAGTGTCCAAAGCCTTCAAGCTGACTTTAGCCAGTGGGATACGCGGCTCAATGCCACACTCTCACTTTTCCAGACATACTGACCTTCTTGTATGAATTTCTGCAGTGTCTCCTCTGTTTCTCCACCTCCTGTAGAAATCCTGGTGTATTTTATCTCAGGACCTAAAGGAAAAAAGTGTGCTCAAACTCCTTTTGTAAAGGCAGAAAGGAAAAGGGTTTTAGACCATGTGGGCCTCACTCGGCAATCTAGAGTAAGCCAAGCCGGAGACTCTATGACAATGCTCGACTTGGCTTATGTTAAAATACAAGGCGAAGACTGTGCTTGCAGAATGTATAAGTAAAATACATAGAAAATGAAATTTAGAATTTTGGGTTAGTTTGTAGATGTGAGCCTCATACAAAATATACTGAATTTGTCATCTTGGTATGTAGATGTATAGATTTTTAATATTAATGGAAACCCAAGAAAAGTTCTTCCTACTATTCAATAACTCAGTAACAACTGTAAACTAAAGGCAGAATGTCATAAAGCACATATGTATACACAGAGTAAAAATGCAAGTTTACAAACATATCTACAAGAAAGTCTCAGAGTAAGAAACAGGAAACACGTTTATAATACTGTATTTTTTCTTTGCAAAAAGAAAATGGGAAACAGAGTAACTTAATAGTCACCATGATAAAGGCTAAGTTTATGTAACGCACATACTTTAGGGTTAGTATAACTTGTGTTTACAATGTGAGTACAGCTCAAGTGTGGAATTAAAAATACCTGTAATGATTCGTTCTTCCCGGGTCTGCTTTTCAGTTATTTCAACAGGAACCCCATCTATGATTTTGGTGTACTTTTTAATGACTGGCTCTGAAGATGGAGAAAGAAAACCATGTGTGACTTACCCTCTTATGGTGTTTATACTTCCCAGAGCTAGAGATTTTAATCAAGAATGTGTTTCTTAACAACACACTTCTTTAAGAGTCAATTGCAGCCATTGTTGGAACAGACTGTGACTACATTCCGACCAGTCTGAGCAATGCTTGGGTCTCAGGTGAGTGAGAGGGTTTAGCTGGCAAGCTGAGTCTGCCATTGGACAAGAAATTCTACAATAAAACCTAGTGCTGGCTTATTAGTGCAGTCCCTAAAAAGGTTAGTGCATTTTTGTTTTAGTGTGTGTGTGTGTGAGCGTGTGTGCACGTGTGTGTGGGTGTGTGCATGTGTGTATACAAGTGCTCACCATGTTGTGCCCATGGAGGTCAGAAGATGGCTTGATGTTTTCTCCATGTGGGACCCCGGGATCTAACACAGATGTCAGGTTTGGGGGAAGCTGTCTTTCCCTGCTGACCCACCTCACCAGCCCCCTTCTGTTTTGAGAACAATGTGTCTTTTGTGTTTACATTGCTGTAATCATTATATTTCCTGGTTACCACTTGCATATTCCTAAGAAGTGGTCCAGGGGCTTAATTCTTAAATTATAACTGAACCCACTTAAAAATGAGCTACATTGTATCCTTGATTAGCTAGCGAAATGCTGGTAAAATGCTGGGGTAAAATGAAAATCAAGAGAAGATCAGCTGTTTGATAATTCCAAACCAACTCTATTTTAAAATGTCACAGAGATGACACCAGCAAAGGCACAGGACATACCTCCGTGGATGACTTCTGTCACCGTTTCGCCTTCTTTAATGAGTTTGAAGTCAGGTTCTCCTTCAATGTGGATCTTTGTCATTGCAGGTCCTGAGACATTGTTTTAGGAGACAGATTAGCGCATTAAAGCAGCCACTTACATTAGCCCAAGTAAGTTTATTTCCACATTTCTTGTTATATAGACATCAGTGCTTCTGGTTTTATGAAATCAGTTTTAAGCATTTCCCGTTGCTTTTAGGTTAGACAACATTTAAGAAAACAAATGATTCAGCCACATTTGTTTATGTTGCCAACCCACCCACCCACCTGCTTTCGCATTTATGGTGATGCACGAGAAAGCTGTGCACCCCATCACCTCTGTTAGTGGGTGTAAGGAATGACGACACGAAGTATTTTATGTAGCTTTCTCTGGGAATCAAGTAACAGTACAAATTGGAGTCGCTTGAGTGACAAATGGTTTAAATCACACTTTACCATGGGATATCATCTGCCAATCTTTGCTAAAATACTGCATTTAATTTTTTTATCACTCATGACCTTAAACTTTTATTTCAGATCATATGACTGAACATTAAAAATGTAATATACTTACCTTGAAGATGATGAGTTTTAGGCTTCAAAGAAAACCGACTTGAGTACTTACCTTGACTAAGAGAAGGATACAAACAACAACATGGGCTTATTAAGCTACACAGCCCTTCAAATGCACGGTGGGCTGGATTTGACTTGCAAAATGATTTTGTTCCCAGAGAAAATCAGTTGGAATGTTAGGAAGCCAACTGCTACATTAGTCAATCAGGGATGTTTTATACAGGAGTGAGAATTACTCAATTCAGTACATTTAACTTGTACTTTTCAATAGCTGAATGGAGTTATCATTATCTTTGAGAGGACTGATTTGCTTTTTTGGAAATCATCAAAGTACACCATCACCCAGAAACTAAGTAATAAATAATGAGAGAAAGAAAACCATTTTATCAACCATAAGTATTTCAAGCCAAATTGAAATTCTGGAAGCACCTTCTACTACTAAATATTACTACAAAGGAAGGTGTTTTACTAAATAATTCTTTTTTGTATATTTATGTGATAGCTTGGAATAATATCCAGCACAGTGACTATTGTTCACTTAATTCTTAATTCTGAATTTTGGTTTAATGTCTTTTTGACAAAAAGATTCTAAGAGTATGTCTTGGACTCTAATGCATTTAGTAAAAACTAGAAAAGCGTCAATGAATTCACAGAGTTCAAAGACTGAAAGGGGAATGAGAGTATTGAATGGGGAGCTGTGGCTGTTTGCCAAGAGGAGTGTTTGTTTCTTCTGTTGTGCTACACATGAGTGTCACTTTACAGTTTTACACTAAAGAATATTTACAGATGAGACAACCCATCTCCATCCAGATCATGAGGAAGAAGACAGGTAGACTGATGTTCAGCATGCTCCCACCTGAAGAAAGAATGATCTATAGAGCCCGGCTGACAAAGACTGGGGTGAACATGAGTTGAATGAAGAGGCATGGAAGGAGAGGCCTTGAAAATGGGAACATGCACATGTGAATGACTTCAGCTTTGGAAGCTGTGTGTTAGTTATAGGGACATTTTATTGACTATGACTTTTTAAAAAATCCATTGTGTTTGGCTAAAATCCTTTGATCATTTGTCACTGACATGATTAACATACACTGTCAGCAAAACACTTTAAAGTTAAACACCAATTTCTCCTCATCAACAGGTACAAAAACATGAAATGATTGGATTTTTTAAAAACTAAGCACAAATTTTAAAGGATAACTCAACTATAGACCCAAGAAAGAATGATATCCATGGCTAGTCAGGTAGAGAATTGACCTTATGTTTTCAATGAGTTTAAGTTAGGGTTACTTTAAAGGGAAGAGACACATATAATTTGAGTTGCCATCTCATGCCACAGAATGAAAAACAAACCCAAATTCAAGAGTAATTAGAACAATGAAGTCCCCAAGATTAAATTAAAGGCATAATCTGTCCCTCCTTTAAAAGATTGTTTTCATCTTTCTCATGGAAGAAAGACAACACGTGTGTTCTTTGTGGCAAATTCTGCTGCAACATGCATAAATGTGAACACTGGTATTTAAGTTTGATCTTAGAGATAATAAAAATGCATGAAATCAAGGTAGTAACCAAGAGGTTGATATCAGCTAACAAAGTAAGTATAGAAAGAAAAGAGACATTTGAAATATAAGAGGTATATATTTACTACATATGTATATAAAATAGGTTCAGAGTTGAAATTAAGGATACGGGACTTGACTCACTAAACAACACTATTTCTTTTTCTGTTTTGGCAATCTAAGTTTTAACCTATATCATTTCTGTTTGTAATTTTTACGTGTTTCATTAATGTACACTTTCTATACCCTCCTAGGTTGTTCATTGAGAAAAATTCTTGCATATTTTTGAAATTTTTTTCCTTTAGTGGCATAAAGGAGATTGTGAGGTGGTGATTGGAAATTAAAGAGTGTATTTTAGGAAGGAATCTGCAGCAAAAATATTTATGATTAATTTGTTCAGTGATCATCCGGGTTCTAGTGTTGACATAACCTCAATTAAATGAAAATAAATACAAGCAAATGTACTGAAAATATTAGGGATGCACCATCTACTTTGCTTTAAAAAATATTGCACTCCACAATCTGCAATTAACAAGCATGCTGTTTGTAAAGAAATATTTAGCATGTTAGTTTCAAAAAGAATGTGGGTATATTCAAAGAAATGAGTTGATTACATGGTACTTGTTTTCAGAGTGGAAGGAACCATGGAGAACGTTCACTTTTACCTTCAGTTTTGGTAATAGGCTGAAGACTGCCATGAATGACTTTAATTTTTGGTTCCACGAGTTTGGTTATAATTTTAGTTGCTGAAAATGTAGAAAGTGGAGCGTGAACAAAGTTTACATAGAAACAACTCCAATGAAGTTGTCCCTTTTGGTCTTTCTAAGGTGTTCAGTTATCAGCTATGGGGCTGTTTTCAGGCTGTCTCAGGCAATGTTCACGGCACATTACTGTCTTCTCGTGTCCAGATGCTGACTCCTGCAGGCCAGTGACTTGACTATGTTCCAGAGAAGGGAAGCACTAGCTAGAGGAAGCATCCTACCTAGAAATCTACCACTCTGCAGCGCACCACTAACACTCTGACTTTCCTCTGTGCTTCTTGAAAATACTGGCTGCGTGGCAACAGGAGACAAATAAACATGATTAATTTCATGCAATTCATAATACCTTAAATTGCATCGTCAGATTCTCAGTTAAAAGAAGGATGTGGAAAGAAAAGAACCCCTGAAATACTCCCATGCATTTGGTATAGAGGAGAAAATATGGAAAAGGACATAATTCACAGTTCTAGATGAGAATAAATTTCAGCCAGGAAGTCACGAGCTTTCTGCAAGAAATACGATGTGATCACCATTTAATTTGCAGCCTCATTATGATAATTTTAACATAAGGTTTTGTGGTGAATGTACATCATCTCCTGAGTGAGGTTGTCATGGGTTTCAGTTGTACAGTTTTATTGGATGACCCAGGTCATTGGGTCATTCCTAAGTAGAGGCCATAAAAGATGATCCTAGTAGAAGACTTCAATCACAACACAATTGTGACACACAGGGTTGTAGCATAACATGCGTTTCTGTCAGTCTCAGGCCTTGCTCTCACCTGCTAGGCTGTATCAACCTTTTGAGTTGGGATGCGTGCTAGGCCTTTATGGGGACTGTTTTCAATCATAACAGTTTGGAAACTCAAATTATAAAACTCTAAAATGTATCAAATTTGTGTTTTCAATTCTCGATCCCACAAGTGGTTCTGCCACACAGGACTCTCCCCCTGGAACGCCCAGAGACCCCTGCTGCTATTGTTCAAGTGAAATAATCAGTCACTTCTAGAAGTGTTGCTTGGTGCTGAGGAATTGAACGTCAGGATTTTGAGTTTGTTGGTAGTTTTGCTTATGTGAAGGCTTAAATCATCTGGACCGGTCTACAGATTTCCTGATTTTTGCCCTTCTCTACATAAGATATTTTGGTTTTGACAACTTATAACAAAGTGCTCCCTGATAAAAATTTAGGATGTGAGATATTTTGGGGGCACAAGAAGGCACTAACACACCTGCAGAACTATTAGAGAGAAGGTAGCAAATGAACCTGAATGTGGACTCTTCGCTTTAAACCACCTGAACCTCTATTTGCAACAGTCCACCTTGGGTTGTAAACCCCGGAGCTACTTATGGCTGCTGAGTGGGCCGGAAAATTACTTCATTTGCATAATTTTGCAATCATAATTAATGAAATACTGTAAGAGTATTTTAGTTCATTATAAACAAAATACTGTGTTGTCATCTATAGCCAATAGTGGAACTGATATGGGTAAATGGGGAAGGATAAACAATATTTTTGTAAAGATTTATAGCATGGGGGATTCACATATCTGTTGAACAGAGGCCGTGGAGTACTCCTGTATTTGTTATATGGTGTGTTTTTTTTTTCCGTGGCTGGAATTTAGAGCATCCTAAATAATCATGGTTCCAATGGAATGGAATCCCTAAGACATTTCTGAAAGCCTGGCCCTGGGATTGCAGAGGTAATACCAGGTGGAGAAGCAGACATTTTGTTTTGCTCCAGATATTGACTTTTTTCCCTTTTTCATGTCTAGTATTCATTTTAAGGAAAATGTTCACAATCAGATAACTGAATATTCATGGCATAAAGCAGAATACATTTCTAGTCAGAATAAATGTGAGCAAAGTAATATTTTAGCGTACATGACTGTTTTTTTTTGTGGAAGAGCCAAAACAAAATGAAAAGAACTTCAGCTTTAAAAGCTACAGTGAAGGAAAGAGGGGAGGGGAGACCATAATGAAGAAGTTATTTGATGACTGACAGCAGCATTTATGGTGAGAGCGAAATGTCTTTTGCCGTTGTTAGGTAGTTGAATTTTGATCTTGATAATCTGGTAGTGTAGGGGATTAAGAAAATCACTTAGACTTGGGGTTCCTTTGCCCCGTTTTGGATGTGGTAGAATTAGGATTTGTCTGCACAGGTTAGGCAGGGTGAGTGGCCTTCCTTTGCTAAACTATCCTTGTACCCACTTACTAACTTTCCCACATAGTTCTGGGGTGTCTTCTCGCAATCTGCCCTTTTGTATGCCCTCTTCTCATTTATTCCCCCTCATTTCAGATAATCTGTCACTCTTGTTTCCAATTAGAAGAGGCGTGGTACTATAGAATTGGAGGGTGTGACCAAGTCTATGAGGTCTCCTCCAGATCTCAAGCCCTGTTTGAAGGACAGTGAGTTTTGCAGGATTTGGAATTCTAAATACCAGATTATCAGCAGTCTTTGTGTATACAAAGAGACTTATTCCCCTTTTATTCGCACATCACCCCCATTTGTAGCCCAAACTGTGCATATACTTACTGTAGACAGTCATGGGGATTTCTTTGAAGGTGCTGCCACGAACAAACTAAAAATAAAGGTTCATGTTTAGTAACATAAAATACCTTGCACACCAAGGACATTGTGATTCTAGCTAAAATAAAAACAGCTAAGGGGACTCAATGGAAATGAAGTCATGTCAGGTAGTATAAAAGCCACCAGGTATGCTACTAATTATTTTAAGGCTATAAAATAATTAATCCACTGCCAGGTATATGTGTTGTGCTGTATTTTTCCTGTTTACTGCATTATACAAAATGCTATACTAAAACTAAGCTATAGTAATTTCTAGTTTTTGTGTTAACCCTACATCTACTCAACATACTAGAAATAAGATCCAACAGCATTCTGTACCTTGATTTGGATGTATTTTATCAGTTTGTTCAGTATTTCCAAGAGCTGATCATTTCCAACTGGAATGTCTACGGAGACAAATATTCAATGGCTATGGTAAGAAAATGGGCGACCAAAACCGCGTTCGTGTTGAACAGTCCTAGTCTATCAACACAATCAGTACAGACCTGCTGGATACAGGAGTTTATCCACGACGTGAATGACTCCATTTGTTGTCATGATGTCAGTTTCTTTGGACTTCAACTCGTTCACCAGAAGTGTCTCATTTACCTTTGAAAATTAGGGGGAATGTTAAGGAGAAACTGTGTGGAATCCACCTAATAATGATGAGCACTTTATAAGTCCCTTGCTGTAACTTACTCCTTTCAGATAGATTTTGCTTCCCTGTGTAGTCTTCAGGATATTGGTGACTCCAGGCTCAAAGCCCTTTCCAATATAAACCCCTGGGGTCAGGTGGTAAAGAATGATGTTTTGGAGGGCATTTTTATCTCCTGCAGGAAAAGACAGAGGTTTGATTTAATGATGTGTTGCTTCTCTGACATTTTGATACAAGACTAAGTGTAGGGAGAGAGATCCAGGTACCAGTGCCGCTGACCACGCCCGTTTTGGGCCTGGCTATAGGTGGGTACTGGGTGTGGGAAAAAGAAAGAGGTTAGAAGCACTCTCTCTCTTTTCTGGGTTCGGTCTAGGTACTGTTCACACCTGTAGCCAGACCAAAAACGGGTGTGGTCAGCAGTATGGGTACCTGGATCTCTCCCTACAACTAAGGAATAAAATAAGAATAAAACATTTCGTTGTCTCTGTTTTCCCAGTTCTCTGTTTCTCACAACGTCAGTTTTTTCAAGTGGATGCTAATGCTTTACCAAAACGTTAGTCATTTCAATCAACTCAAACTATGCCAATTAGTCTTGCAATTATGACAGTTCCCTTTTATATCACACAATTGTGTCTTTCCATAAATTATGGTATGACAGTAAGCAGTTTATGAATAAACATTAATGAATGGTTCTCCTCACATCCCAAGTAGGATAAAGGAAACCAGGGGTGAGGCTGAGGGGCTTTCTTTTCTTTTCTTAAATACAGGCAGAAAAGCTGGAGGAAGAGCCAAGATTCTGAATTCGAGGGGTGACTATCTGCCATTGCCAATACCCACCAATCAGAATCTCCCTTTCTTCATTTCCAATATCCACCAATCAGAATCTCCCTTTCTTCATTTCCAATACCCACCAATCAGAATCTCTCTTTCTTCATTTGTCATTCCCTTGAAGGCATCATTGGTCGGTGCAAACAAGGTCCAGTCTCCAGGCTGTGTTAGAAGATCTTTCAAGTCAGCAGCTTCCAGGAGGCTGAGGAAGATGCTAAACACAGAGCATGTGCGTTTAATTTAGTACGTGTCAGATGTAGGTTAACTCAGCCACGCTGTACAGAGTAGGGTGGGATCCATGTACACATTTTCATGTGTTTAAATGCAATTTCCCTGTGAAGTAAGATGCCTAATGGGGAAATGATGAAATAGTTTATAAATTTCTCCACCTCTTGTTTTCTTTTAAAATTATCAGTCACATTTTATGTGACACAAAACTTTGTTTCATTTGATACTTTATTGGAGAGTTTTATTATATTATCAATTTTAAAGAAACTATTATAAGGAAAATCTCAACTATTGCAGTCCAGATACACGAAAGAGGGCCTAGGCTCTTCCCCAAATGATTGATGTTCTTTGGTGCACCTCAGGGCCTCACTATCCTTGGGGAGTGTGTGGGGGGCTGGTGGGGGACATGGGAAGATGGGAGGGCAAGGGAATGGGGGGATTGATATGTAAAATAAGATTGTTTCTAAAATTAAAAAGAAAGAAAAGAAAAGAAGAATCCCGAGGAGTAAATCAGACTATTAGATTTTGCTTACCCACCAAATCATACAATGACTCCCCAGGAACAGACCAAATAGATCTGGGAAAATGTATTAATTTAAAAACATTTGTATGTATTTTTTATATTTCTTTTAGAATTTCATCTTCAAGAACTGTGTTTATGACATTTTCACCTCTCCATCTCCCTCTCTTGTGTTGCCACCTCTACTGACTCTTCAAACTCATGACCTCCTGTTCCTTAAGTACACACACACACACACACACACACACACACACACACACACACACACACACACTCGTATACATAAACACAGACTGCTGAGTCCCTTTAGTGGTGCTGATATGCACATGTGTTGAGGGCGGGTATGGGGTTAGATAACCTCTTAGGCTGCTCCTCACTGCAGCGGATGGATTTTCCCTCTCTTACCAGTCATTAATTGCCTGTAATTCTCTAGGGGAGTAGGTGTGTGAAATTTCCCCCTTTCACACTAATGTGTCACCTGTTATTGTCTTTGTGAAGGTCTTATTTAGGTGATCACGTTGTTGTTGTTGTTGCTAGTGAGCTCCTCTGTCCTATAGAGAAGACACTGTCTCACAGCAAGCATCCTGATCCTCTGGTTCCTACACTCTTTCTTTCCTTATTCTAAGACATTTGTTGAGCTTGGGTGTTGGGGTTGTGTCCCCGATGTAGTTAGGCAATACCATAAGCTGAGTGCTTCTTGGGATAGCACCAGCAGGGCTTGTCCTTCTGTGCGGGTACAGCTGGTAGACTTACCTGAAGCGCTTATCCTGCCTCAGCTTGTCATGCAGGGATTTCTCTGCTGGTTGTATGATCTCTCGGAATATGTGGATGGCACCATTCCTGCCCTGCTTGCTTCCTCTCACCATGCATGAATTTTCAATGCAGATAGCCTAGGGGAGCGAAGAAGGACCCGTGATGCCCTTTCGTGTGCATGATCTGAGCCAGCCCTCCTAAGAAGGCAGTGGACTGATGGAACCAGAGCAAACAGCTCTCTCTTGTTTGTAGTGTCCTGTAGCTTTACTGTGTGCCCTCCTCCGGTCCTGTAGTGTCCTGTGACTTTACTGTGTGCCCTCCTCCAGTCCTGTAGTGTCCTGTAACTTTACTGTGTACCCTCCTCCGGTCCTACCGCTAGCCAAGCTGCCGTATGCATGCATCGGGCCTGTGCATTGTATAGCAGACTGCAGGTTGTGTGGAATTCTACTTCTGTTTTTTTTTCTGGCATCCTATTCTATGTCTAGCTTCTCTGTGTACTCTGTATGTTAATATTAGCTATAAATTTCCACAATTCAGTGCTTCTTGTGATCCTCACATTTGCTATATTGTTTTGACAGTAAGACCAATCAGTTATATGTCTAGTCCTTAATTTATTTCCAGCTTTTAAAAAAATGAATAAATCCGTGTTTGATTTAATATACACATATATATCGTTTAATGTATGCAGAAGTAAAATTTAATGTGTGTACATGTATAATTTGCTGTATGCATATGTATGATCCAGTGTGTATAGATGCATAATTTAATATATGTGCATATATAATTGAGAGTGAAACTAATTTGCTGAATTATTTAAAATGTGTGCCTTGCCATTCAGTCTCTAGGTAATGCTTCCCTTTGCACAAAGCCTTTTGGCTGCACTGTAATTCCAACAGTCAATATTTCTAGGAAAATTCCTGCAAGATACACTACTTTCACTTCATTTCATAGGATTCAGAAATCTGTATGGGCCATTACAAATTCATCATGATAATCATTCAAAAGAAATTCTGTTGTTGAATGGAGATACCACAGTAGGGGATACCCTACATGTTTAACTCAACATAAAGGCTGATTATATGTCATACACAGTGCATTGGTGCATTCTCCTAATTGTCTTTCTTTGAGCTGTCCTCATCTCTGATCATATTAAATTTTATAGTCACCTTCATGAGTCTGAGGAACGTTTGCTATGGTTTTTTGACCAGTACATACTGTGTGACATTTAGATCAGCATAGAATCTTGTCCGACCCACTTACCGTGCGGTATACAAAGACTCGGAGTTGTTTGCCTCCAATGGTCTCCAGTATCTGTCCATTGTAGAGGTCGCTAAGGCCAACCTTTACTTTTAATATGTGATTTTGCAGAATTAGCTTAAGGAGGCGCTGATCCATGCTCAGGGTGTCGTCTGTAAATAAATTCATTAGGAAGGAACATTATTGTGTATGCATAACTTGGCTGGAGGAAAAACCTGAAAGTGGGCATCTCTAATGCTATTAATGAGTACCCTTTACTCATACCATGAAGGAGTCTATTAAATACCCGAGGCCAGCAAGGCTGTCTGCCAGTATAAGCTGATCTGCCTTCCCAAACTATCTCCACAAAGTTCTTATTGGGCAAACAATGGCTCCATCTACATAGGGACTGTTCACTTTCATGAAGGTCATTGGCAAAAAATCTAAATCTTTATAGTGGTCCAAGTTTCTGTTTGTTTGCCTATTTTTTTCTTTCTTTTTTCCTGATAATTAGTTGTCCATTATTCACATGGGTGACTGTGGATGAGCCATTTGTAAGTTCATGCTTATTTGCTGGTCCAGGGATCAAAGCACACAGACTCCAAGATGTAGCTTAGTGCCAGAACATACACACATTATTAACCTAAGGGAGATACAGTATCTCTAGAAATTCTGATTTCTCTAATTAACAGTTTCATATATTACAACTTCATACCTAAAAAACATTAAGTTTGACTTTTGTTCACTAAACTCTTCCTCATAATTTATGTATCTCCCTGTGAAATAAGTTTTAAAACTGATCTCAGCATGTGTTCTAAACATTGGCAGTGAGTAGCAATAACTAGATGAAAAACAAACTTCCCATCATGATCCACACATATCATCTTTGTTTTTTTGTGCATTTATAAATTGACACCTATATTTCTGAACTGCAAAATCTAATCAACATTTTCTAAAGCACCTAGTATTGATTGCTCACAGTAATCACTGTGAAGAAAGATGTTCCCCCAGGGAGGAAGCAGGAACAGAACCCAGCACATACCAGAGAATGCGTTGTTCACAGGTGCTAACAAAGTGTACTCCCCATCTGGCTTCAGAGAGGACGCCAAGCCTAATTGGGACACCAGGTCTGTGAAAGTGGTTTGCTGTTTTCCAGCCAGCTCAATAACTTGTTTGGCTGTAAAATAAACCATTGCCATTTCAACAATGCCGTCATTGTTATGATCCCCATCTCAGGGCTTCTAAATCAATGCCTGGCTCGTTTCTACTCTTGTAAGCTATTTACTTCAGTGTCAATCCAGTAAAACATCCTACCCTGCCTTGTATGAAGGTTCCAGCTTCTATGTGAGGGGCTTGATGAACACAAATAATTTTAGAGGGGATTTTTCTCCCTGTCTTCCTAGTGTACTTTTCTTTAACATACTCACCTTTTAGCACTTTCTACACTGTGACATGCCCTTTGTTTTACCAGAAGTCTACTATCAATGTCCATCTTTGTGTTGCCAAGAAACATACTAGCAGTGTGAAACCCTTTTAGAAAAGCTAGATGCCGGGCCCAGGTCTTGCATGTGCTGCCCATGACTGCACAGGCCTTGGAGTCGGCACTCTGTGAGCACACAGACAGACTGCTGTTTCTGCGTCTTTAGACTGCCCATCAGCTCTTCATGGGCTTATTCTCCAAATACCTTAAGCCAGCAAGCAAAGTGGTGGTCGGGCCCAGCTCACGCACCAGAATCAGGAATGAGGACTTCGTCAATCAGGTGGATGACACCATTCTTAGTCACGATGTCTTTCTTGTTCACCATCTTAATTCCATTAATGGAGATGCTGTCCCCTTCACAGCCTATCTCAATTGTGTTTCCTTCCATGGTCTCAAACACGGCTCCTCCTGTAATAGCCTCAGAGCACTGTAGAGTATTTAGGATGTGGTACTTCAAGAGAGCTGGGGAAAGAGGGGTAGGAAGGGCGTCAACTTCTGGCCAAGGGAAATGACATTTAACCCTTAAATTATGCAT
Organism: Mesocricetus auratus; assembly: GCF_017639785.1. Classification (NCBI taxonomy): domain Eukaryota; kingdom Metazoa; phylum Chordata; class Mammalia; order Rodentia; family Cricetidae; genus Mesocricetus; species Mesocricetus auratus. Next base: position 10,974,198 of record NW_024429195.1, read on the forward strand.
TTCATCATGGAGTTAAATTCACCAGGGAAATCACAGCACAGACATAAGACTCAAGAATTAAAATCTTAACTATACAGGTTCCAAGAAAATGGGTGTATTAAATCTTTGCTTTAGTAGAAACTGATTAACTTATTAGAAAGGAGAGAAAGAGAATATGAGCTTCCAAAACTATTCTGGAAATAGGAATACAGGAAACAAAAGAAAGAAAAAAGTAAAAGAAGAGTCTTTTAGATAATTTATGAAGTTATCTGTTAACCAGGACTGTTCTAAAACAGAATGCTGCAATCACCCCTTCCAAAAGATCATTCATGATCTGCAAATTATTTCTAGATCCTGAGGGCAAGGCAAGTCACTCCCTCAAGACACACCCAGAAAATCCAGAAGAGCATCTGTAGTGATCTACCCTTTGGGTCTGTTACATCAAGACTTACGTTCTCAAAGTTCATCAGCTTTATTTGGAAAACATATTTGGAAATAAAGCATTGAAGGGAGACTGGAAAGGACCCAAATGCATTTGTGAATCAACGTACGGTGGCCAAGGAGAGCCATGTAACTTTCTCTGCTCAGCTACGACTTGTAGCAGACATTTAGAGTTGAAAGTATTGTATAACATGCACTTCACATTATAATCAAATATAACAGTACTCTCCTATGCTTCATTAATCTTCCTTTTTAGCTTATTTATTTTCTTTGTTTTATTAGTGTGAGTGTTTGCCTGCATGTACGTTCACGCACCACGTGCATGCCCGGTGCCTACGGAGGCCAGAACAGGAAATGATTACTTCTGGAACCACGTGGGTGCTGGGAATCGCTCACAGGTCCTCCTCAAGAGCAGCCCGTGCTCTTAACTGTCTCTCCAGCCCCTTATTGACCTTTCACAACATGCATAACTTACCTGCTTGGAAACAACACCAAAGGCTGCGACCTTGCAGCTGTTTTTATTAAGAATGATGCTTGCATATTCTTTCAGTCTTTTAAATGATGTTTTCTAGAGCACCTCACGTGAGACATTTTTGGTCTTTCCTATGACAGCTGCTATTACTGGCAATAACTGGTCCTTTTTTATTTTTTTTATTGTCTTTGTCCTAGGTCTCTGGGAGACGAAGACATTTTCCTACCTTCAGAAGCCACTTTGTCTCCCATGATCCTTTCTAGGACTCCCCGTGGGAGTTTCTCAAATGCTTCATTGGTGGGAGCAAAGAGTGTAAAGTGACCGTCTCTTCCAAGGGACTCCAATAGGTCAGAGGTGATGGCAGCCGCCTGAAACACAAATGGTTTTCAGAGGATCTACGTCATAAATCATAAGGAAATTTGTCACACACTTGGCCTAGGGGATCAGGAGGGAGTTGACAGCCTCACCAGAGACATTTGCTCTAGATTGTTAAACCAGAGACATTGCTCTAACTAGATTGTTAAACTAGTTTTTTTTTTTTGGCCCAACCAATTAAGTGTTTCCCAGTTTTTCTCAAACTGTTGGGAAATGTGACAGTGTTTATCTGATTGCAGCAAAATTCAGCAACAAGTACAGTCTTTGAATGGACAGGTTCTAAAGTCCCCCCAAAATATGGTAGTCACACACCCAGCCTTCCTTTATCTTCATGTCCAAACATTTATTATTACTAGGTACAGGATGGTATCTCCTGTGTGAAGTTGCAGTTTGCTAGATTGGTTGAATAGCACTCTTTACAGTCTGCAGATCTTGCCAGGGAAGGAAGGTTTTCAGTGACTCAAGGGAATCTGCCCTGGTTCTTACTCTGAACGATGAAAGGTCATCTTCTGCTTCGAGGAAGTCTTGGATGGAGGTACCAATTTGTGTCAGGACACGATCAATGACGTGGACAACACCGTTTGTGGCAATCTGGTTCCCGTGGATGACTCGAGCACAGTTCACAGTGACAACCTGCAATTGTTTGAAAAAAAAATCAGAGCTGGCCTTAACTGCTAGGACAGCAAGGTGATTTCCACATTCCTATTGTACTAGAATGTATGATGTAAAGAACCTGCATGCTGAGTGCTGATGCCAGGGATCTAGTAGATACAGTGTAAAGAGTCTACACACCTGAGTGCTAATGCTGTGGGTTAAGACTTGAGTATTGTCAAAGAGAAAGAAAGAACTGTCCAGAAACTCAGTCAATCAAATCAAGAGCGTTTCTGGAGATCCAAGGCAAATAATTTCTGTGATTTGAGTTACTGATTTTAATTTTATTCTTTAATATGGCTATAAATTGTTTTTAATGATGGTCAAAGAATTGTGCAGAGTCCCAATTAGCTCTGAAATGAATTCTGAGAGAGGAATAAAATTTTCATTGCAAAACTATAATGAGGTCTACTGAACAATAAATAGTATTGCCTCATCACTGGAATTTCTTTCTCCTCTAGAAATTTGAACATTGAATAAAAAACTCTGAAACTCTATTGACAGTTTGCCATAGTGTAACTAATGTGAAAACTCAAGAATCTTAATCAGTATCCAGAGAGTCCAGGGCAGTCACCACACCCTCTAGAGTGTATTTCACTATTTATAAGAAACCATTTAACATACAGTGACTGCTAGATGCAAATCATTATTCAGTCATTACAAGGAAGCAATTGGATTGAAATTTTACAAGGCCAAATTTTGTTTTTAATCATAATATAAGAATTTATATTATACCAACAAACTTTATCATTTCTGTGAACATCCTAACAAGGGAACAGATAAAAAAAGGAAAACATGACTTGGAAATGTAAATTTTATAAACTTACCCCATTGGGATAATGGTTAATAAAAAGTCCCAGATTGTTGTACATTGAGGGAATCACCATGCCGTGCTTCAGGTCCTTGGTTAACAGTCTCTTATTAACCATATGGCTATGTAAGGCATTCAGTAGCTCAACATTGACGTTGTTCTCCAGTCCTCTGCGAATGTCCTAGGAAGAATTCAATAACAGTTTGTCTTGGTTTATTACTGAAGTTCTCTCCACTACCCATTAAAAAAGTGTGTGTGTGTGTGTGTGTGTGTGCGTGTGTGTGTGTGTGTGCGTGTGTGTTTGTACATGCTTCCCTGCCTGCCTCTGTGTATGTGTACCATGTGTAGGAGAATGCCTGAAGGTGTTTAGAGTTTGAGTTACAGGTGGTTGTGACTGGCCTGATGTTGGTGCTGGGAACCAAATTTGGGTTTTCTGCAGCATTCTTAACCATTGAGTCATATCTCCAACATGATTTCTACTCTTTTCTGGCCTTCTTATTAAATTACCAATTTATCATAGAAAATTGACATGGATAATAGAATTGTATAATTCTAACTGATTGAGGAATTTTGGAAATTCAAGTAGTCAGTCCTAAATTGGATAGAATGTTTGTATGTTTTTAGGAACAAAACTTTCAAAATAAATTGATGAAGATACAATCTTCATATAGGTTCATAACCAGGGACATGACATCACCAGACACAGTACAACACGTAGGTTGTGGTGCCATCACTCAACATTCTATTATATTTGCATATAACACTTGAGGGATTTTGTGTTTTTTTATGCTTGTCTTTTGGAGACAGTGTCTCATCATGTAGCCTAGCCTGGCCTCAAACTCATGACCATGCTCCTGACTGGGCTTCATGAATGCTAGAATTAATTCCAGGCATGTACCACCACCCTTGACTATCAAATGAGATTTAGCAAGGATTTTGTGCTTTTTCCTAAACTAGTGTAAGAATTCATCATCCTGTCTCTTCCCAAGGCTGTGCCTTACACCTCTCTGAACTAGTGCTATAGTGAATGCAACGAGGAAAAGGTGAGCTTCATGGTACTTGTTAAGTCACAGTAAGAACAGAACTTAGAGGATAGAGGGACAGCGTGCTTTAAGGGCTCCAATGATGGATGAAGCTATTTTCAATAGGGTGGTTTGGAGGTGCATATGCAGAAGGAGGTAAGACTAAGATGGGTGGGCATAGTTTGGGTGATAGGGTGGGGACAGCATTGTCCTATATGCTGACAGAGTAACTGTTGGTCAAGTAACTGATAACCATTCCATCATGACATATTTTTATATTCCTCAGGCAATGTTCAAAGTATGTTCGGAAAGGCGCAATGCTGTGAATACTGAGTAAGGAATACATTAAGACAGCAATTAAACTGAAGAGTGTGAGGGTCTGGGACTCAGTGATTGGGCTTGGCTTCTGGAAAGCTAATCGAGGGGTAAGATTATTCAGAAACAAAAGCGCAAGGAGGATCACCACAAATGAACATGATAGTATGGTGATTAGCTAATATTTAAGGGATTGAGATGGGGAACCAGGGTCACTTGCCGTTTTTAAGTCTGAATGTTGACATTGATTCTGCCTATTATGGCAGAAAGGGCTAGAGAAAAGCAAGTGTTTATGAAGCTAAGAAATAAATGGCTCACATTTTCTGTAACCGTTATTTATGTAGTCACATGGTTTTTGGAGAAGAAATATTAATGTGGAGATTAGAATCGCTGGGGCCCCAAGGGAAATCGCTACAAACCCCACAGACTTCATGGCTGTGCCCACTAGAGTGAGAGTCGCTAAGGTGCAGGGAAAGGGCAGGGCAGTTCCAGGAAAAATGTCTTTTCTACTAAGGCGAGCATGCGCAGATGTGACCAGAAGGAACGGGGGGGGAGACTGACGTGTAAGGAAAGACAAGGGACCTTGACTCAGCATGGTAGAGACAAAGGAAGCGCTGTCCGAGAAGTGGCATTGAGTCATTGTAGAAATTTCAGTTCATCGCCACAGGAGCATGAAGCAGGAGCGTATTTCTATACTAGTTGTATAAATTTGGAAATAGGGGGAAATTTTATGAATTTACTGTCATGGCTTAGTCTGTTCACAAAATCAAATACTGCTTATAACACTTGGTTTAAATATCCATACGTACTTACTATTTTGACAGTTTGGAATAGCCATCTATATGGCATGTAGTTATGCATGTATAAACTATTTGTGTAGCTTTTCATCCAACTATTGCTATGTTGTTTATAAATCATAAAAATACAGCTAAGTGATATGATATAGCTTATAATACAGTTTAAAAATATAGCTAGGCATTTTAGCTTATGTTTCTAATAGATACGTTTTCTGAAAGCACAAGTATTTTCTCACAACAAAGAAGGTAAGAGGAGAGAAATAAAATGTAATGATGATAAGTACCTCTTTCAGCTCATTCTCCTTCCCTTTAAAAAGACTCTCTCCTAGGGAGTTCCACTACAGCTGAGTGAGCATACACCACTGTCCCAATAACTCGTTTTTATATATTCTCACATGTGTGTGATAGGAACATATAATATGTTCTTGGGTTATATATAAGTAAGTTGATCAATTAAAATGAAAATGGCAGTATCCCACAATAAATGTTTCAGATAATGAAAAGGATTAATTACAGAATCCAGGTTTTCCCAAGCCTCGTTACTCGGTGCGAAGTAGGTGTATGACCCCTTTCCTTCAATCTCCTCTCTCAGCTTTGAGACATCGGAGTAGTGCTGAGTGGTAGTGGCTCCCACAATGCCAAGAGTGCCATAAACGTGGTCAATAGGCATCACTGAAATGGTCAAGAAATGAGCAAATGCTTAGTACTTGATTTCCAGAGTATCCATTCACAATCATTCAAGCTTTGCACTATTCCCCAATATATTCAATTTATCAATTTAAGCAATAATATCCCATGAATCCTCTACTTTACAAACGTTGCATTTTGAGTATTATATAATAAAGTACCACTTGAATTATTATTTCTTATATTCTTGGTGTTAAGAAAGTGAAGATTTGTTTGTTTGTTTGCTTGCTTTTTTTTTGAGACAAGGTTTCTCTGTGTAGCTTTGTAGACCAGAGTGGCCTCAAACTCACAGAAATCTGCCTTCCTCTGCCTCTCGAGTGCCAAAATTAAAGGCATGCACCACCACCACCCGGCTAAAGAAGTGAGTTTTAAAAGATCAAACTGAAGTAACATATAATAAATCCTGTCACATCAATAGCAGTTCAATCAGAATTTTCAGAAAACACGCTTGATTATTTGAGGTAAAGACAAGCCAAACTCTCAATGAGACTAGCAAGGATAACACACGCTGCAATGCTGGGCTGAATCTCTAAGCAGAGTATTATCTTTACATCTATAATTTTAATGTTCTTGGCCCTAAAGCAATACATGGACACAGTCCTCTCCGTTTTAATTTAAGGAAAACACATCTAATACTTTCAGAAGCTTTTCTTGGCCTGAATGTCAACCAGAAAATGTACATCTAGCTGTCTGCAGACCACCTGCTTTTCTGACCCTGTTGATTTGAAAATTGGTGTCATTTGGACATAGTCATAAAATAAATGACCGCGTTAGTGAATGCCCCAAGACAATTATTAAATTGAATCACAAATTCTGCAAAAGAACTCTCAATATAACAAAACTGGGTAAAAGTGGAAAGGGTTAAATTTAGCAGGGTTTCGTGGGAAGCCCATGCCTAGATTGAGCAATACACATCCTACACCAAACCTGGTTCAGCAGTTTCCCTGTGAGGAAAGCTGTAGCATAATTGACTACAGAGGTGACATGAGTTAGTCACACGGCGCTGTCACCAACAGCATTAACCAAACCTCTGGTCTCAGCAAGTGAGCTTCTCGATGGTCTCTCAGCCGCTCAGACAGGAGTGCTCTGGAGACACCAGCCTAGCACCTCACTCTGAACACACTGTTATGCAAGGACTGTCTAAGTGTCGGTGTCCTTGACAGTCAATTCTTTGGAGTCTACACCTGATTCGAGGCCTGGAGGACCTGTGCCCCAGGAGGAGACCACTGTTTTGGGGAATAGGAGCCTGGGGAAGGGTGATGATTGGCATTTCATATCCAGAGGAAATGAAAAGTGACTTATTCTTTTTGGCAGAACTATGGGCAATCACATTTCAAAGTGAGCACATTTCAAAGCAAGGGCCATTGCAAGCTCAGAGCTGGTCAGCGGTAGATGGTGTCTTCTTAAAGTAGGCTCCGTGCTTCTAAACAAGTTCAAAGTCAGGGACTTTCATCCAGGAGGAGCTGAGCTACTTCCAATTAGGCTTCTCGTTAGTGTCTAGTGCTACCAGTTTCCAGTGCATGAGACAGGAGGTCTACCATTTCAGCATTAGGGTAAGCATGGGATTAACACAAAAACACCAAGCATTTGCTTGGACTAATGATTATGCTAAATCTGTGCATGCACACACCTGTACAGCCATGCACGTGCACACAATGTTGGCTTCCCCACGAGCGGTCCAACTCATTGCTCACAAAGGAAATGCTCCCCCACTTAATCCCTAAATGTAAATTTTACCTGCTGGACAGCCTTTCATCCCTTCCATTCTCATATAGCCAGGACAGCATTCATATAACACAGTGCTGCAGAGAGGGGTAAAACATCTCAGTTTTAGAACGGAGAACTTCCAAAGATGCACCCTTACATAAACCTAACGTGTCACTTACTCCCGTGATTTGCTAAGACTGTAGCAGTTAGCTTTCATTTCTGCCCTTCAGATTTATGTAAGTTTGGTTATTCTCTGCACCCTCCTGGCACTGGGAGAAGGGTCCTGTATCTTGATCGTGAATGAAGAATAGGGTTTATGTGTAGGTTCACCGTGGGGTAGACAGATGCCCTTAAACAAGCCACTTGGCACTTTAGAATTCAGTCTTTCAACTGTTTAACGTGGAAGAGCAGTGATAATACCAAAATAGAAATAGTTGGGAATCCCCAAAGAGTGTTTTGGGAATAGGTTTGTTCGGTATACATAACAAAAAAGTCCATTTTCCTATATGGCCAAGAGGTGGACTAGCGCTAGAAGAAGGCACAGTGCCTGCTCTGGGCAGCTTGGAACCTGGGGGAGTTACCCTCACTGTCTGAGTGGCAGCAAAACTGCGATCAAAAGCTGGCTGAAATACCGCTGGCATCGCACAGGGAGCCTGCAGAATGCTTCATGAAAGGGATTCTACATCATTCTAGACAGGAACTTAACCCAAGGCCCAGGGATACGTGTGCTCTTCTTGTTTTCTTCCAGAAAATTCCCAAGGTAGCTGTTTAACCAGAAGCCAAGTTGAAAACTGACATTACCAGAAGATGCTGGCAACTTGAGCAGGAGCGGGGGGGGGGATGTCACACATCCTCCCTCTGCACAGCATTGGTTTCCTTGGTTATTCGAGATTAGCACTTGCATTTATTTCAGTGAAGAGATGTAAATGCAATTTGAAACGGAAGCTCTTGGAGGGAAATTTGCTAAGGGACATTGTTATAGCTTTGGTAGAAAGTCTGGCTACAAGCAGGACTTTTGTTTAACAGGAAACAAGAGTCTTTTGTTGTGTGACAACTTTGGCATCTCTAATATAATTACAAGTGGACATAAGACTCCTGTAATTTCCAGGAAGAACATTAAAAATATTTCCCTTGACACTTAGCTTGGGAAAACCACCGACTTCCCCAGGTTATATACTTTTATGTTGAGTGTTTGCACCAGTAGCACAAGGGTAGAAATAAGCCATTGACTAACTAACTAACTAGCTAGCTAGCTAACTAGATAACTAGTTACTTAATCATTAATATTCATTTTAAGAGTGTGTCACATTGGAGCTCAAGCTAGAATTTGGGGTGATTTTGCTGCCTCAGCCTTCTGGAGATTACAGGCATGAGCCACCATGCCTGGCAGAAATAAGTTTGACCAATGCTTCCACTCTTTGGAGGGTGCCTGCAGTTCACCATGGTATGCTAGCAGATCTCTAGGTCCTGCAGTCCTCAAGGCTACGCCTTCGAGATGCTGTTCAGGCTGACTGCAGTGAGAGCCCTTCCCATTGTTGTCATCACTGGGAAGGACATGGAAACCCCTTTTTATCTCACTTTTGAGGCAACCCCGCCTCTAAAATGATGAATTGGCATAAGTGATTCCTAACCTTTATAGGTCCAAGTAAAATAAATCAATAAGCAATAATGATTTACAGCTTTAAGTTGATCAGTTAGAGGTTCAACTAAGCCATAGTTGTATCACTAAGCTAAAAGAAATCGTCCCTTTAGCCATTGGGATATTTGATAGAGTGATGGGCTTCTGCTGTCACCTTCATGGTCCCCTGGGGATCAGGCAATTTGTAAAAGGTATCCAGGATTAGGAAGAAGTGGAAAATGCAATTTCTTTCTAACTTTATGCTTCAGTGAAAACTTGGGGTGACATTTAATCTTTTAAATAACTGGAGAAACACTGATTTGGAGTTTTAAATCATAATATTTCAAATTAATTTGTTGTCCTTGAACCTGTGTATGTGTATGTGTGTGTGTGTGTGTGTGTGTGTGTGTGTGTGCGCAGGTGCGCATGAGTGCGAGCACATTCTCTTATGGCAAAGGAAGACCAAACAACAGAGTAGAAATCATGTTTGCTCATACTAATTCAGGCTATATCATACTGCCATGGGCTTGCTTTGGCCCCTCCCTCTTATGGGCTCAGAGAAATCGACTCTTGTAACTGTGGAGACAAGAGCAGGTTTCTCCGTCTGTGTGGATGAGGCTTTCTTTACACACTCACGAGACTGGACAGTGTTTTCAGACTGGGCCATGTACCCAAGAAGAGGCTAGTGACATCCCTATCGGATCATGAAACTGTCAATGAAGAGAAGGGTGAGACTCACGTTTTCTTCCCGCAGATAGCACCTTGGTACCAGTTCTTACATGAGCTGAAGTATTTCTTTTTGGTGCCCAGAATCTGCTGGAGGGCACAGACATTTGGGCTGGAGAGTAAAGGGGAGGCAAAAAGAGTTAATTCATGTGGCTATCATCTCTCCACAGTCTCAGGTCAGGTGGCTGAAAACAGAGGTTAGGGTGCAGACTTGATATTCCAAGATGTGATTTTAGTTTTGCATAAATCTGACTGTTGAGCCAATCCTACTGGGTCCCTAGAAAAGCAGAAGTTTGACGGAGATAGGGAATGAGAGAGGAGAAGAGGAAGGGAGGGGAAGAGGAGGGAGGAAGGAGGGAAGAGAGGAGGAAGGGGAAGGGAGGAGAGGAAGGAAGAAAGACAAATTGTATATTTGAGACTAATACCAGTATTTCAAGAAGTTCCCCTGATAGGAATATTCAAACAATTCAATTTAGTGGAGTTGAATTTTATGTACACACTAATGTTAATAGCGACCCCCCCCCTCCCACCCTGCCTTGTTTTAAAACTAAGCATGTACTCATTGGAGGATGGGAGGTTCAGGATTCACCTGAATAGTGGGAGACTGACAGCCAAGACACCTGAGTTATTACCCTCTCTGCTCTGTGGTTGTCTAGGTACTTACAGAAGCACATAAGTGTTAAAAGTAACTTTTGAACAATGCCTTTACACAAAGGAAACTTGTTTCTTTGACTGGGACAAATAAACGTGTTCTCTATTGCAATTTAAGTTTGCTTTCTCTTAAAGGGGGGTGGAAATTCTCCTCCGCTGTGGGGAAGAGTGCTCTGAGAATTAAGAAAACTCTCCAAGGCTTGGGAAAGATGCCAAGAGCCATATGTAAAAAATACAGATGTTTGCTTAAGTTACTAAGTTGTTTCTAATAACTTCTTAAAATCCTACATTTATTCTAAAAGATAAAAATACTTCAAAGAATTCAGAGAACCTATTATTCAAACCAGAGTTTAATTTTCATATATAAATCAAATAAAATTTTTGCTGAAATCCTGTGAGGCATTTCAAAGCCTTTAGCATGATACCATCTAACAGCAGACTCTGATTGAAATCCATATTCTGCAGTTTTGGAAGGAAATAAAAAGTCAAGTAAACTGAATTACAAAAGATTAGCTCATTGTATTTTGTTAATTACATTAAAACTAATAATCCACATAAAGTAATCATTGTTATATTGATAGCAATTCTTATGCGTTTAAGATGTGTCATAGTAACCATACACACACACACACACACACACACACACACACACATATATATACATATATATACATTTACAGAATACTCAGTTTTTTATTTTCCTGTCCACCTTGCAATAAGTAAAACAACAACAACAACAAAAACCAACAACTACCCTGAGGTGCATTCATCTGGAACTTCATACATATTTCTAGAACAAGCTAAGAGGAAACAATTAAAATAAAATAAGCCAGGGACTCACCCCTGATCCCGACCCCGGATGCGGCTGTGAGCCAGGACCTTGTCATAGTAATTGTTGGCATTTGCAGGGTTAAGGGCGCACAGCAGCAGAGCCAATAAGGGCAGGAGAGGAACCATCTTCAGCCCTGAGCTCTGTCCAGGAAGAGAACTGGCCTGGGCTCTGGAGAGCTGAATTTATATAGCTCAGGGCGGTGGGAGGGAGCGCGGGGGCTGTGGGAGGGGGTGCTGGAGCAACCTGAGACTCCCAGATGCTGTCCAGAAGCACCAAGAGCCCTGGCTGCCAGTGAAAGCCTACTGGGTCCTGAGCAGACTGAACTTCTCCCATTTGCTTCCAATCATAGAAGGCCTGGCGTTCGCTTGTATAGGTTTTGTTTATGAAAACAGCTGTGTCTGAGTTGGTGGGGGTGGGCGGCAACTCTGCCTCTGCCACTCCGTGTCTGAGCTCAGTCACTTTACTGGCTTGATCTTATCACACTTAATCATTCCACAACAGAACAACAGGGTTGTTTTTCACCAGAAAAGGAATCACAAAAGGGATTTATCACAAATCCTAGATAGATTTACAACACGTATAAAGTATGATTTCCACAGCTAATATGGAAGAGGCACGTGTTCCTTGCACTGCTATGAAACTTGGGCTATGCCATTTCAATTCTTAGTAAGCATAGAGGGTTAATTAACAAAGACCTACTTTGGGAGAGTTTCCCTAACTTTTGAAACACACACACACACACACACACACACACACACACACACGCACGCACGTACACACACACACATATATTTTTGTATGGACGTAATAAAATTTTGCTTTGTATTGCTTTTTCATTACACGAAGGCTGCATATCCTGATAAGCCCTGGAAGCAAGTATTACTAATCCAGAAGTAATGTGGTAATTAAATACATATTAAGAAACAGGGCTGCTGCCAAGAATATGCTTGCAATTTTTTAAAAGAACAACTGACTGCACACTGCTCTTGGCATTGGACTTCAGCTGAGGGAAGGCACAATTTTTACCTCTTCACACACAATGTGTCACATGTGGGGAATCCTTTTGATGAAGAAGTCATGAAGAGCAGAAGGGACATTAGGCTGGGAATGCTAACTGCCACTAACTAGTCCATGTGAATGCATACATTTTAAAACACCCTCGAGAGAATGTGCTGTGTTTTTCTTCTGAGTTATGAAGTCCCGCTCGGTTGTGGATATCAGTATTGTCTTCCCACTGGCAAGGGAGACACACAATGCCTGGACTCTCAATGTTTTACAGTTGGGGAAGCTTAAGGGGAGTGCATATTAGGCCAGAGAGAATTCCTTATCTGGAGAGATGTGTGTAAGTTTCCTGTGGGAATCGTCTTTGAGTGTTGAAATAATTCCGCAATGACCGGCTGATTTATTAAGTAAGTGCATGATCAAACAACACAGTTTGAATATGAGTCAGAGGCCTCTGTCACTTCTGAAATCTTGGTATTAAAGGATTGAAAATGTACAAAACAATCCCTAGAGAGCTGGGAGAGAAGATATCATGAGAATTAAACTTTGCTCCTTGCAGGGTATTTGTGTGATAAATAATACTAATCTTTTATTTATATTTATCTAAATGAAATGATTCTAACTTTATCTGCATTTTTCTTGTTTGCCTTTAAGATAGCTTTTTGTTAGTCTTAGATTGTACAAATGGTAAGCTGTTGATAACTACTCAGTGAATAGACAGACCTCATACATATAAGGTCTATCTGATATCAATCAAGTGGCCATAGAAAGTTTTTGGTGACATTTAAGAGATTCCTGTGCTATACATAATACACATTTACTGTTTTACACAATGCAAAGTGCATTCTTATGTAACAAAAAGGCGTTTTGAAGCCCTTTATTTTTAGATTCCAGTAATAGAAATCTCAAATCTTTCCACCCGAGCATCATGTTTGAGACTTCCAAAACTCCCATGGAAGTCAACAAATGCCAGCCCTCCACAAATATTTACAATTCTGATCAGTAATGACATCAGGGAGGGTCTTGCAAATGAGATCCAGAGGACACACAAGCCACCAGCAAACACAGAGACCAAGGGGAGCAAGACTGAGGCCAGGCCAGAAAAGTGATGCTGAGTTTAATCAGTGGGAGGAAGTCCGAGGCTTTCAGTGCCTTGGATTCTGAGCCCAGCTGACGGTTTAAGGGTGGCTGGGGTGGGTGGGGGGTGATTCTGAAACTGAGGAGGGAACCTATCCCACGTTGTGGAAAAGACTGGGAACAAGTCTGAGGAAGGACACAGTCTCTCTCCTCCAGGGTCCTCATCAAAAGTCACTCTCTCTCCACACAGGACCCTTTGTCTTCTGTTCCATGAAAGGATTCTGACCCTAGGGGGCCTGGCAATGTCCCTGGCAGTTGGAAAGATGACGGAAATCATGAAAATTAAGTCTGACTTTCCAGGGATGCAAAGTCTGACCCAGAGATGTAAGTCATTAGTGAGAAAGAATGGTTTATTATGTAACTGAAGAGAGAGAGTGTGTCTGAGAGACAGGGCCATTTGTCTGTAGCCATGGGATGCAGATTTACAGGCAGTCCTCTGTTATCTGGCCTCCGGAGACTGTGAGGTCATCGCACTGCCAAGCTTACTCACCAGTGTGTAACCAACCTCAAACTCCTTCACTCCCCAGGACTCCTCATGGGCTACGCTCTCAGTGAGCCTGTGTACTCAAACCGGGAGCAGTGTATCCGTGTTCTTGCTTGTATCATGTACATTTTAAACGCTTTCTCTTCATCAAATGGTTCATGGGTTGGCATGACACATGAGCTCCAAGTGGCTTGCATGTAGATTATACAGCACAACCCTCAGTTGAAGAACAGCCACACTGGTTAGCCATAGAGGTCAGGCAGTAGTGGTGCACATCTTTAATCCCAGCACTCTGGAGACAGAGGCAGATGGATCTCTGTGAGTTCAAGGCCACCCTGGGATTGCAAAATTGATGCAGTCTAGAAGTGAGGCTTCTAAAGCCTTCTTTTCAGTGGGGTGTTTCCATGGATTTCCACAAGAGTCCCCAGACATAGTCTGTTGTGACACGGGAAGACAATGGAACAATATTAACCCTCAGAATGCACCGCACTCCAAAGAAAGAATCATTTTCTTTTGACTTGACTGTTAACTGTGCTGGGCAGAAGCCTTTGAGGATAGCAGGGGGGTGGGATGCTGTCTCCTTACCCATCTCCTTAGACTCTGCCTTTGAAAGTCCTTTACATGGTGGATTCATTCCCCTGTTATGTAGTCAACCATGTAAGCTTCACCTTCACCGAACTGGAATCATTTGAGCATTTAACACTGGATGTAGTTTGTATTAGCACTATCTACTTTGTATTTCTCTGGAGACATCTAGTGGAGAAAGTACACCATACAAGTGTGTTTAGAAACACTGTTAATATATCTATTATGTTTTGATTAAACTGGTTGAAATTCATGGAAATCAACCTAATTTCAAAATGCTAACCAAGTAGGAATAATAACCCTTCCAAGAAATCTTCCAAGGCCGATGCAAGAAGGGACCAGTAGCTGATGTCAAATCTGGAGGAAGAGCAGACATGCAGCAAAAGGTTGGAAATAAACCTCTTTGCTTTCTGGGCTGCTTTGTCTATGCTTACCAATGCGAGAAAAGGAAAGACTCAGGTTTGCACACTTACACATCAAGTGCCTTCCACACTGAACGTCTCTCCAGACCATGGCTGGATTTTCATTAAACGACCTAGATCCACACATTGCTTGGCTGTCATGATCACAGTCCCGTCCTCTTTGGCTCTTGTGACATTGCCCACATCAAGACTCTGTCTTCAAAGGTGGGACACTGAGTGTCGTAATCATCTTCTCTAGTCCACAAACGATGTCTGGTGCCTCTTCAGCCAGACTCTAAGACAAAGCAAGAGTGATCGCTACAATAAAAAAAAAAAAAAACTCGCGGAAACACCAAGCTCTGCTTTGGCACAGTCGACCTGCTCAAATTCTGGTCAGAGTTAAGATAAATCCACATGTGGGTTGTCTTTCTCCTTTCCTTTGGAGCTTTCTCTTGCACACAGGAATGTCCTAGGGTCCCATTTCACACCTCTACCTCTGTATACATATTTCTTCTGTATTTATCTGTTCAAAAATTAATGAGAATCATGTATTTGTGACACCTGTCAATCATGTATGTGGGCACATACCTCCCAAATGTGAAAGAAAACATGTAATTTTACAGCTGCCTGAGTCTTGATTATTGTGTGGGACAATATGTATGGTGTGTAGATTATTGTGTGGGACAATATGTATGGTGTGTAGATTATTGTGTGGGACAATATGTATGGTGTGTAGATTATTGTGTGGGACAATATGTATGGTGTATAGATTATTGTGTGGGACAATATGTATGGTGTGTAGATTATTGTGTGGGACAATATGTATGGTGTGTAGATTATTGTGTGGGACAATATGTATGGTGTGTAGATTATTGTGTGGGACAATATGTATGGTGTATAGATTATTGTGTGGGACAATATGTATGGTGTGTAGATTATTGTGTGGGACAATATGTATGGTGTGTAGATTATTGTGTGGGACAATATGTATGGTGTGTAGATTATTGTGTGGGACAATATGTATGGTGTGTAGATTATTGTGTGGGACAATATGTATGGTGTGTAGATTATTGTGTGGGACAATATGTATGGTGTGTAGATTATTGTGTGGGACAATATGTATGGTGTATAGATTATTGTGTGGGACAATATGTATGGTGTGTAGATTATTGTGTGGGACAATATGTATGGTGTGTAGATTATTGTGTGGGACAATATGTATGGTGTGTAGATTATTGTGTGGGACAATATGTATGGTGTATAGATTATTGTGTGGGACAATATGTATGGTGTATAGATTATTGTGTGGGACAATATGTATGGTGTATAGATTATTGTGTGGGACAATATGTATGGTGTGTAGATTATTGTGTGGGACAATATGTATGGTGTGTAGATTATTGTGTGGGACAATATGTATGGTGTGTAGATTATTGTGTGGGACAATATGTATGGTGTATAGATTATTGTGTGGGACAATATGTATGGTGTATAGATTATTGTGTGGGACAATATGTATGGTGTGTAGATTATTGTGTGGGACAATATGTATGGTGTGTAGATTATTGTGTGGGACAATATGTATGGTGTGTAGATTATTGTGTGGGACAATATGTATGGTGTATAGATTATTGTGTGGGACAATATGTATGGTGTGTAGATTATTGTGTGGGACAATATGTATGGTGTGTAGATTATTGTGTGGGACAATATGTATGGTGTGTAGATTATTGTGTGGGACAATATGTATGGTGTATAGATTATTGTGTGGGACAATAGGTATGGTGTATAGATTATTGTGTGGGACAATATGTATGGTGTGTAGATTATTGTGTGGGACAATATGTATGGTGTGTAGATTATTGTGTGGGACAATATGTATGGTGTGTAGATTATTGTGTGGGACAATATGTATGGTGTGTAGATTATTGTGTGGGACAATATGTATGGTGTGTAGATTATTGTGTGGGACAATATGTATGGTGTATAGATTATTGTGTGGGACAATATGTATGGTGTATAGATTATTGTGTGGGACAATATGTATGGTGTATAGATTATTGTGTGGGACAATATGTATGGTGTGTAGATTATTGTGTGGGACAATATGTATGGTGTGTAGATTATTGTGTGGGACAATATGTATGGTGTGTAGATTATTGTGTGGGACAATATGTATGGTGTGTAGATTATTGTGTGGGACAATATGTATGGTGTATAGATTATTGTGTGGGACAATATGTATGGTGTGTAGATTATTGTGTGGGACAATATGTATGGTGTATAGATTATTGTGTGGGACAATATGTATGGTGTGTAGATTATTGTGTGGGCAACAATATGTATGGTGTGTAGATTATTGTGTGGGACAATATGTATGGTGTGTAGATTATTGTGTGGGACAATATGTATGGTGTATAGATTATTGTGTGGGACAATATGTATGGTGTATAGATTATTGTGTGGGACAATATGTATGGTGTATAGATTATTGTGTGGGACAATATGTATGGTGTGTAGATTATTGTGTGGGACAATATGTATGGTGTATAGATTATTGTGTGGGACAATATGTATGGTGTGTAGATTATTGTGTGGGACAATATGTATGGTGTATAGATTATTGTGTGGGACAATATGTATGGTGTATAGATTATTGTGTGGGACAATATGTATGGTGTGTAGATTATTGTGTGGGACAATATGTATGGTGTGTAGATTATTGTGTGGGACAATATGTATGGTGTGTAGATTATTGTGTGGGACAATATGTATGGTGTATAGAT
Source organism: Mesocricetus auratus (assembly GCF_017639785.1). Classification (NCBI taxonomy): domain Eukaryota; kingdom Metazoa; phylum Chordata; class Mammalia; order Rodentia; family Cricetidae; genus Mesocricetus; species Mesocricetus auratus. The sequence continues at coordinate 10,991,677 of NW_024429195.1, forward strand.
TATTGTGTGGGACAATATGTATGGTGTGTAGATTATTGTGTGGGACAATATGTATGGTGTGTAGATTATTGTGTGGGACAATATGTATGGTGTATAGATTATTGTGTGGGACAATATGTATGGTGTGTAGATTATTGTGTGGGACAATATGTATGGTGTGTAGATTATTGTGTGGGACAATATGTATGGTGTGTAGATTATTGTGTGGGACAATATGTATGGTGTATAGATTATTGTGTGGGACAATATGTATGGTGTGTAGATTATTGTGTGGGACAATATGTATGGTGTGTAGATTATTGTGTGGGACAATATGTATGGTGTGTAGATTATTGTGTGGGACAATATGTATGGTGTGTAGATTATTGTGTGGGACAATATGTATGGTGTATAGATTATTGTGTGGGACAATATGTATGGTGTGTAGATTATTGTGTGGGACAATATGTATGGTGTGTAGATTATTGTGTGGGACAATATGTATGGTGTGTAGATTATTGTGTGGGACAATATGTATGGTGTGTAGATTATTGTGTGGGACAATATGTATGGTGTATAGATTATTGTGTGGGACAATATGTATGGTGTATAGATTATTGTGTGGGACAATATGTATGGTGTGTAGATTATTGTGTGGGACAATATGTATGGTGTGTAGATTATTGTGTGGGACAATATGTATGGTGTGTAGATTATTGTGTGGGACAATATGTATGGTGTGTAGATTATTGTGTGGGACAATATGTATGGTGTGTAGATTATTGTGTGGGACAATATGTATGGTGTGTAGATTATTGTGTGGGACAATATGTATGGTGTGTAGATTATTGTGTGGGACAATATGTATGGTGTGTAGATTATTGTGGGCAACAATATGTAGTGTATGGAACAGCCTCCAGTTACATCAGTTTTCCTGCGAATTATGTGGTCTCACCTTTCTGTGTGACTAAATAAAACCCCACTGTGTACACAACTGTGTCCATTGGCTTATTTACAACATCTTTAGGGTTATTTAAATGTACGGTGACATCACCTTGAATTAGGGGCAATTTTGTGGCTTCTTCCTTTGCCACCAGGGTCTCATTGTGTTGAATAAGGGTGTGGCGTGTGTAGATCTCTATAAAGATCTGTGTGGGCTCTCAGATCCCAAGGATTTAATTTTGATAGTTCGTATTTATTGTTCTAAGCATCTCTCCTTTTGTGGTTAGTTCTGCTAAGGGCTTGCCAGTCTTGGTTTGTTTTTCATGGGCTTATCTTTGTTTCATTCATTCCTGTGTTCATCACCGGTTAGCTTCTAGTTAATCAGTTTCTGAATTGATCCTGAGAACTTCATTTTGTCGGCTGTGTCTGAGACTGGCTTGCTCTTCTCTTTCTAAGAGCTGTAAGAGGATTATTAATTGAATCATTTGACAAGTCTTGGAACTTTTCGCTAACAGGTCTAGCTAAAGCAATTTTCAGTACTGCTTTTGCTGGGTTCCAAGGATTCTGGGAAGTTCCCTTTATGTTTTCATTTGATGTCAAGAACCAGTTTATTCCCTCCAATTCCTTCCTCTTGTATTTATACAGCATCTCTGGTTGATGTGGCTATTGTTTCTTAATTTTATCCCACTATGATTTGATAAGCTAGCTATAAGAAAATGTCTTTTTTTTCAAATTTTAAGACTTACTAACAGTATGAAGTATTTTAGAAAAAGTTCTTTGGGTTACACTTTGGATGTCTATGGTCCAGTTTAACTCTGAAATTTCTTTGTTGGTTTCTGTTGGGTCTTTTATATATCTGATAAGAATGGAATACTAAAGTCAGATGTAATTATTATCATTGACCTTTTCCCCTTTTATTTCCAGTCGTCGTTCCTCTGTGAAGCTGGGCGTCCAAATGTTTAGTATTTTTAAGAATGGGGAGGGACATTCATTCAGTTGAAACTTGAGTCCCCTACCATTCTCATCTTTTAGGCTGTTGTTGAAAACCATGGGTTCTGGAGTTTTCTTTCCTTTCATGCCAGCACCCTCTGCTGGCCACATGTGGCTCTGCAGTCTGTGGGCTAAGGCTAGATCCTCCAGCTACTTGCTTAGACTGCCCATTTTGTACAACTTGATACGGCAAACTTGCCACTGAAGGCTGTCTCCCAGGTGTCTTAGAGAGTGAGGTAAGCAAGCAGAGGATACTCTGAAGTTAAGTTATTTAGGAGAAAATTTTAAATAGTAATTCAAATAAAGGAAAGGGGTGAGGGAGTAGAAAAAGGTAGAGTTAAATAAAGACAGGTCTCTGTGTTTTCAAAATGTACTCAGCACTTAGATACCACACTGGAGAGACAAGACTGCAGAAGTTATGGTCTCTTCTGGGGCGCCAGGGTTCCCGGTCCCTTTGGCAGTGGACCTTGGGTCAATATATGTCTCCAGGGTTGATCTTCCTGCTACAATCAGGCTTGGGTTAGCCGACACCGCAGTTATTCTTAGATGATAGGCTGTTATGGGTCAGAGAGGGTAAGGGAATCAGCTTCCTACTTGTAATTGTTCCAGTCAAGCCTCCTGCCACCTGAACATCAAAGGGTGCCCATATCTCTTCTGATACCTCTCCTTGTCTGCCTCGGTGCAGTCCAGGTTCCAGAATCGTGGCAAGGTACCCACACTCTCTGGCTTGTGATTATTCCATATTTCTGGCTTCCAGGACAGCTTCAATCTTAAATAACAGGTTGCTTTTCACAGTTCTTGCTCCCCCAAATAGGGAGAGCAACAAAATGTCCCCAAAGTGCCCATTAGTCACAGCCTAGGATCAACTAGAAGGGGAGTCTAGATTGAGGAATTGGTTGGATCAGCTTGTCCTACAGCATTTCTGTTCAAGGTGGTCTTCATTGTTGATTGATGGGGGAAGACCAAACCCACTGTGGGAGGGACCATTCCCTAGGCATGTGGTAAAGACTAGATTGTATAAGCAAACAAAGCTAGCCAAGCCTGTGTAACCTTGCAAGTAGCCAGCATGGGTGCTTCTGTTTCTCTCTGCTTGTGACCGTGGATCTTATATGACTAGCCTATTTTGAGTTCCTGTCTTAAGTTTCCTGAAATGATGTAGTATACTCTGTAAGCCAAGGAAACCCTCTCCTCCCCTAAGTTGCCTTTGGTCAGGATGTCCTATAACAACAATTGAAGTTACTCTACTACTCATAACCCCACTGGATTTGAGCCTTCTGAAACTGTGGGCTGATTCTCTTCTGTGGAAAGGACTGTGAGTCTCAGCTTACTAGGGTTACACGACGAAACTTTGGTGTCCAATGTTTTTGATGACTGGAATTCTATTATACAGAGAAGTTGCCTTTTTAAAGAATTTCACTGGAAGTCCACATCCATAATTGGATATGTAATGTCCCCCACCATGTCTATGAAAGGCTTAATTCTACTATAACACTAGTGAGATGTGAGGAGTCTTTTTCTGTCCTGCCAGCCGGCTTCCAAATAATGACATGGAGACTTATTATTGATTATGAAAGCTCGGCCTTAGCTTAGGCTTGTCCCACTAGCTCTTACAAGTTAAATTATCCCATTTGTTTTAATTTATGTTTGGTTGTGTGGCTCACTGCCTTATCTCTGGGTACTGATGCCTCCTCTGATCTGGCTGGTGAGGCTGCCCTCTTCTGTGTCTCCCGGCGTCTCTTGAATGTGGAGATTCATTCCCACTTCCTTTTTCTCCCTGGAAATCCCACCTATACCTCCTGCTGGCTATTGGATGTTTAGCTTTTTGTTACACCTAACACAACAATCACATCTCCACACAGTGGCCAAGTATCCCACAGCAGTGGGAGATGGTAGAATCTTTGGGAATGGCCTCTAACTGGAGGTATTTGGCCTCTTTGATTCCTGGCCATTGGATGAGCTGTCTGCACACTCATGTGATTTGCACTGCTGCCATCCAGCACACCTGCCAGAGGATTCTTAGCATTGAGCTTGTTTCACTGTAGACTGAAATATCTTAAGACCGATGCAAAATCAAACTGTCATTTATCTCAGAGTTTTGTTGTAGTGATGGGGAACTGGCTTAGCACAAACACACATATTTTTCATGGGCAACACTTGAATCTTTTCAGCTAGACTTTTTTTCTTTTTCCTTCCATGCTGAAGATTAAATCCAGGGCTGTGCAGAATTTCAAGGATTTCAAGGTGATCTTTTCTATTTGAGCTTAGACTCTGCCAGCACAGCTCAGGGTAAATCCTAAGTAAATCTTATCACAAAAAGATTAGTACCATGTCTATCCCAAAACAAAGATCATTTTCTCCACCTCTTTTCTGTCTCAAAAACATACACATTACTTTAAGACTGAAGGAGGTATCAGAATATTAATAGAAGCTAAAAGGTTTAGAACAAACAAATTAAAGCTAAGAACGTAAGACCAAGGAAAAGACAATGCTATATACTTGGAAGAGCCTGTGATTTTGGAAGTTGATGACCTGGGCTGACCCTAAAATTTCCAGTCATTAGCTGCATGTTATCCAGACAATAACAACCTTCTGCCTCAATTTCTTAAACTAAATAATCAGGTAATAATATTTTCCCCTTCAACTGCTTAGAGATGTTTTGAGCTATTTCTGAAGTAAGAGACAGGTTTTAAGTAAATTTCCAAATAATTCTTGCGTGCTGTTGAGTTTTACAGAAGAGGCCATCATTCTCAAAACTGTCAACCGTGAACTAGCCTCAGCTGAAACCCCAGTGGTGACTGGACAATGTCTATTTTTTGGCTTCGTCAGAAGGCATGGTGGTCAACCTGAAGCAGCTGTCATTTGGAAGCACCAGAAATAACAGTTAGAATGTTTCCAGTTATTTCTTGTTAAAAATGGAAAGAGCTGTGCATGAAAGCATGTCATAACTGGGAAACAGAGAGATGACGATGTAGCTATTGGGTTAGAGCAACTCCGTAGAGAGGGAAGCAAAGAGGTACTACCTAAAGCATCCTAGAACACAAACTCGAAGTTCTAGAGAAAAAGCAGGCTGAACAGAAGAAAAGACAGAATGCTTGCCAAATAATTTTGTTCTAAGAATTGGCTGTTAGGGTATTTTATTGTATCTTACTTAAGAGAAAAAAGGACCTACATATTTATGTGAATATTGGCAAATATATCAAGATATGAGGCACTAATGTTACCAGTGTATTTACAAATACATGAAAATTACAAATTTAGGGCTTGGAGAGAGAGCTCAGTGGTTAAGAACACTGACTGTTCTTTCAGAGGATCTTAATTTGGTTTCCAACACCCATATTAGGAGGTTCACAGCAGCCTTCAGGGCATCCAAACCCTTTATAGCCTCTGTGGGCACACACACACACACACACACACACACATACACACACACGTGCGCTCATGCGCACATGTGCACAAGTACACGCACATGTGCACACACACGTGCACATGCACACACACACAAAGTAAATCATACAATTTTTAAAGCCTTCCTAGTATTTTTTGCTATACTGTATTAGATATTGATATTTTATTGTTTATTTTTCATGCTGTATGTTTAGCTACCAGAGACCTAGATACGTGCTCCCCACTTAAAAGAACCAGGACCTGACAGCCTGTTCTTTGGGGTATCCCAAAAGCAGCTGCACCTTTTTAACGCAGAAAGCACAGTCAGGCAGCATAGTCTGGTGTCTTGACTGGTGACTTCCCAGTCAGGGTCACACAGCCTCATGATGAGTTCATGATGAATCCTGGTGAGTTTTTTTTTTCCTTAAAGTCTTGCAGGTCTTGTCTGTTTGCCATGTAGGCTTACCAAGAAGGAGTCTTGGGTCAGCATCAGTGTTTCTATTTTTGTTGATCATGTTGCCATAGTAACACATCCCTGGTGGTTTAGAAAAGCCTTCTTTTTTGCTCAAGTGCTATTTTTATTTTATTCAAAATGAAGCCGAGGTAAAAGGGGAAAATTTGCAGATGTAATGATAATGTCAGGCAGAAGGATTGAGATAATCAATACATGTCACCTTTTAGCATCTCTTCCATGCTCTGGATCCTCAGGGTTGTAGTGATGTTTCAATGGTCAAGGCAGGAAACGAGCATCTCTGTCTGCTCTATTTCCAATCTGTTGTTATCTCTGAGAGTGGGAGGCTGTGGATTAACTCCATTCATTAATATTTGGTCTGATATCAAGATTTATGAAGCCACACACACCTCAAGAGGGGTAGACATCTATGGCTGACACACCATGGCTTCTCTGGAGAGCAGGGAGACTTCCAGGGAGCTTCAACAGTAGCTTGGGAGAGTGGGAAGATAGGGTTGGACTTGGTTATTGGAAGGATTATAGTTCTGGACCACAGTGTATGCTCTTGCAAGAGGTGTGGCTATGCGTGGTTTAAGCCTTGTGAGCTATCTGATGGGCAGGTCCAGAGTTGAGGTGTGGTCTATTAGTGAGCATACATCAGTGATAGAGTCAAACTCTGTTTGGCTGTGTTTTTATCATACTTTTCTCCTCTAGTCTAGACAGAGACTCTAAATATGTGAAGTAAAATTCTATTTAATGAGTTATATATTTGTAATTAATACTTACATTAATTAAAGGAAACAACATTTTGCAGGTACTAGTGACTGAATTATTGGATGGATATTTTTGCAGTTTCAGAACAATACCATTCATCATCCTGAGGGCCTATTTCAGAAGCATTTCCTCCTTTTCTGCCTTTCTCTGTTTCCCTGCTCTTCCTTCCTTTTTGTTATTATCTCTGGTTTAGAGGTAATGATACTCCTTCGCCCACAGGACAGACAACAAAAGGAAGGTTAATGCTCTTTCCATGTCCTCTACTACTAATTTTTCTTTTTAAAACTCACCCAACACAGCCATGCTCTTCATGCAAGCTCATTTAACTGTAAATGTAATGTATGTGGTTGAACGCACATCATGCTTTGCTTCTGTCAGAGCACACTATGAATTTACACATAGAGCATTTTGGTTTCTACACATGTCTACGCTCAACACCAGTCTCAAAATCCATCCAAGCAGCTATACATAGGTTCTGTCCACCACTTCAAAGTGCCGTTAAACAGTCCATCTTATGGATATAGAGCATTGTAGTCTCTGTCAGTCATAAAAGGCTAGAGATTTCTTCTTGAGTCTACTTTCTTATCAGGCATGTTAGTCGGGGATTTTTAGAACAGAATTGATAGAATGGACATATCTTACAGGGAGTTCTATCTGGATAGTTCAGCAATGGCTGTCACCATACTGGAGAAGTTGAGAATCAGGTAACTGGTCAGACCTGGAGGATTCCTGAAGATACACAGGTCTTCAGTCCGCATTGGCAAGCTGAGGAAGCTGCATTCCGAGTCAACAAAGATAGACTTCAGCCAGAACATCAGAAAGCTGCCAACAGCATGAATGAACTTGGCAGTGTGAAAGAAAGGCAACTCAAGGAGTGAGGCTTGTTAAGAGAAGCTTTTTCTTGCTAGCCGCTTTGGTTTATCCCCCGCCAGCCGCCTGGGCTCTGTCGCTTTCTAGTCCCCAAATAAACACACAAGACGCTGTATTAATTATGAAGCTGTTGGCCTTGCTTGTTTCTTCCTGGCTAGCTCTGCTTTAAGCAATTACCCCATAATTGTTAATCTAAGTATGTTTCTTACCGGAGAGGTTTCCGGGCTTCCTACCCCAATGGCGTTACATCTCGACTCTCTTGTGTTTCTCCTTCCCAGAATCCTCCTGGATTCCTAGCCCCACCTATCTAGATTCCTATTGGCCAGACAGTCTTTATTGACAAATGCACAGGACTTCCCCAACAGAGGCTTTCTCCTTGATCCTATTATCTGGCTGGCACCAGAAGGTGCTGCACACACTGAGGGCAAGTCAGCCCTCTCCAAATAACCAGATTAAGAAAAATCACTTGTGGGTGCATCCCAGGTTTATCACGTAGTTGGTTCCAGATCCAAGTTGACAACCAAGCTTAACCATCATAAATGTCCTGGGGTATCACTGAGATTCCAAATCCCTAGGTTAAGGCAAAATGTTTCCTGTCCTATATGTCCATGAGTATACCTGTAAGTTAAAGACAGCCTAAGTCATGTCTATCCAGCATACTGTTTGTCTCTCAAAGTCCTTCTAAACAATAATTGCTGTCTACTTTCATAATTCAGTGAGCCAAATGTTATGACTGGCTTCCTCTTCTGGCTTAGCAATTAAAATCTTGGTAAAGATAGAATAAGTCCTAACTTGAAAATTATAGAATAATACTGAAGTTTTATGAACATATTACAGTATCCTGGGTTAGTTAAAGAAAATACCTATCAAAAATGTGATAAATGGAGTCACACATGCTGCTGTTGTGAAATGAGGTCACCTAGATTCCCCTCAACAAAAGAATGGATAAAGAAAATGTGGTACATATACACAGTGGGGTACTACTTAGTGGGGGAAAAAAGCAATGACATCTTGAAATTCACAGGCAAATGGATGGATCTAGAGGTAACCCAGACACAGAAAGAAAAACATGGTATGTACTCACTCTAGAGTGGATATTAAACATGGATCAAAGAATAACCAGCCTATAATCTACAATCCCAGAGATGCTAGGAACAAGGAGGACCCTAAGAGAGACATATATAAATCCTTGAGAAGGGGAAAGGGACAAGATCTCTTGAGCAAATTGGGAGCATAGGGGGAGGGGTCAGGAGGTAGGAAAAAGAGGGAGATAGAAAGGGAGGGGTGATGGGGAGGTGGGTAGGAGACCATTAGGGATCAGGAAGGTCAAGTTGGGTAAAGAACAGAGAAGGAGAGCAAGGAAAGAGATACCTTGATATAAGAAGCTGTTATGGGCTTAACAAGAAATCTGCCACTAGGGAAATCTCTGGGGATCCACAAGGCTGACCCCCAACTAAGAATCTAAGCAATAATAAGAAGAGACTACCTTAAATACCCTTCCCCTATAATGAGACTGATGACTACCTTAAATGTCATCCTAGAATCTTCCTCCAGTAGCTAATGGAGGCAGAAGATGACACCCACAGCTAAACACTGAATTGAACTCCTGGAATCCAGTTGCAGAGAGGGAGGAGTGATGAGCAAAGGGGTCAAGACCATGCAGGGGAAACCTACAGAAAGAGCTGACCTGAACAAGGGGGAGCTCATGGACCCCAGACTGACAGCTGGGGAGCCAACATAAGATTGAACCACCCTCCCTGATTGTGGGTGTCAGTTGGGGGTCTATGGGGCCTCTGGCAGTGGAATTAGTATTTATCCCTAGTGAACAAATGGGCTTTGGGAGCCCATTCCCTATGGAGGGATACTCTCTCAGTCTAGATACACTGAGAAGTGCCTAGGTCCTGCCCCAAATGTGTGACAGACTTTGATGATTCCCCATGGAAGGTGTCACCCTCCCTCAGGAATGGATAAGGGAAGGATGAGGGATGGTGGGGAGAATGGGAGGACAGGAGGGAGAGGGAATTGGGATTGGCATGTAAAATAAGATTGTTTTTAATTTAACTAAAAATTAACTGAAAAAATTTGTGACAACTGGGCCAAAGAACTGTGGCAGATATCTAGTGTAGTTAGTGGAGCTTAGTATTACCCAGACCAAGTGGCAAGTTGGAGACAGACAGTCACTCATGGCTGCATTGTGGTCCTGAATTTGTCTTGGTGTGAATACTGATCCTGCCTTGTTCTGTGCAGGCTATAAGTCTCTCTATAACTCGGATTAGGTATAGGCACATCAGGTCTGAAAAATTCCAAGTAGATCACCTTCAAATGCTATTTAAGTCTCAGAAATACAGAATTCAATATGAGAGCTCCATGAGACTGGGCTTGAAGATGGGACTTAGGTTTGGAATCTAGAAACTTCTATTCCTGTGTTCCTTCTGTTTTTTAATGTGATGGATAACTTTGCATATGTAACTTTATTTTACTAACTCACAGTAGCTGAAGTTAAATGATTAGAATATATAGATGATTTTGAGATTCCTTCCAATCTGAAAATCTCCAACTATAGAATGCTGGTAATTTACATGGAATGATAATTTTCTCATAATTTAAAAAAATCTGTATCTTCATTTGCATTGGTACAAGTCAGAAATAGCAATGATTATCTACTGATACCTAAAGCCTTCATAATTAAATAGTAATGTCCTTGGATTAATTTATATTGATTAAAGTATATAGTAGGTAAATATGCTCATTTTAGAGATGCCAGATTGAATTAATTATTCAAAGAAACATTTTCTAGAGGTCATTGGATAGTATACACAACTGGTCAAGGTAAAGAGAGTAAGCAACATTCAGTGGACAACCATTAATGGTGTGCGTGTGCGTGTGCGTGTGCGTGCGTGTGCGTGTGCGTGTGCGTGCGTGTGCGTGTGTGTGCGTGTGCGTGTATGTGTGTGTGTGTGTGTGTGTGTGCGTGTGTGTGTTTATTTCATTTTCCTCCTCCAAAGGCTCAGGGATCATTATAGAAGGGGGGTAGAGGATTATAAGAGCCAGAAGTGACTACAAGGAATAGTATCTACCCGATGCAGTAGAGCAATTGCACATGTACTGTTGTGACATCATGCAAACTCCTTGCAAATTCTCAAGCCAGACCAAATCCCAGCATGGAGATGGGAAGTGGGCACAAATTCCCACACGTAGCTGAGGTGCTGTTGAAAACTGATATCTGCTAGGAGAGGGAAAGTCACTTTTCTCTAAGAGTGTGTCCCCTGCTAAGTCAACCATGCTCCAACGGAAGACCACACATCTAAGAATAGGCAGCACGAACTGCATTTTATGCGTTTTATTTTCAAAGACACAAAGTTGGGTGGGTAGAAAAGGGGGTTGGATATGGGAGGATTCGGGGGAAAGGTGAATGTGATCAAAACACACTGTACAAAATTCTCAGAGAACTAATACAAATTTGCATGGGCAGTGAGCATTTTATAATACAGAATTTCCAAACTCTCAGTAGCTATGCTGCCTTACAGAAGTCTCCATAGTGGGAAGGGACAGGGATGATTAACACTGACTTTGCAGACAAATGCCGAGTGATACTCTTGAGTAAGTTTGAAGTCCCAGAAAGGGGTCCTTACTGAACCTGCGGAGGAAGGGGATCATGTGAGAAACCCTTTATAGGATTTGCAATTCACTACACTGGGATTATTGTCCCATTTAAACTCTAGATTCCCATGGGCAAACATGGACAGAAAAGGGTCAGACTGAAGCTAAGGGAGTGTACGGTTTCTTAAAGGAAATGACAGAATTTATTATTCATAAACCAGAGGATGTGATATTCCAAGTACTCAAGAATCTATTGACTTTATATGCTGTCCATTTTCTCATCATAACTAGGATAAGTTCCCCTAAGGAATTTCATGGTCAGGATAAACATAAATCAGAGAAAACTCTTAATTCCACTATAACATCAGAGACTGTTTATTGACATTGATGGGTTTTCTCCAGCAGGAAGAAAGAAGAGTCAGTGTTGATGTGACAGGTGTCTGTTTGAAATAGGCTGTGTTTTCCTGAGCTGTGACGGGCACATGCATGAACCTGTGTACAGAGTATGCAGAGAGATGTATAATTCGCTTTCCTTTTCTCATACACAAACGGTTTGGGAGTCAGATTTGTCACGGTTTTCATAGCTCCTGGTCTCACCTGTAGAACAACTTCCACACAGATGCCAGCTGCCACTTCACAGAAAGTCAAAGTCAGGAGATGTGAGCAGGGCCACAGTTTTTGCTGGAACGGTGAGTATTGTAGAAGCTGCCATGATATTTCTGTCGTGGTCAAGTCAGAAGCGTTCCGGTAGGAAGAAGATGCTGCTATTGCTCCACAGAACTAGTGACCTAAACTGAGACGTGTGAAGAAGACACTAACAGAGGGAAACCGGCAAAGAACATCTTCATCCTTTGTTGTTGTTGCTGCTGCTCTGGTTAGCCAACCTGTTCATTAACTCGTACGACGAGAACGCAACAATCATCATATCTCAGACAGACAAAAGTTGTACATCGAAAATTTCACAACAGAAATCCTCTAAAATGTGATACTCTAAAAAATGATCATTTAATTTATTGTCATTAAATATACTCAGTTAACCTCTGTAAAATATCATGGTATAATAGCAGAATGTGCCTGGATTCTACATTGCTACAATCTCTCCCTCCACATCTTGTTTCTCCTTCCCACTCCTCCTCTAACCCCCCTCTCTCTTCTCTCCTCCTCTCTCAGTTATTCTGCACACAAAACTAATTTCGGTTGCTGTAGCTTTTGGCTTTCCATTTGCTTCAATTACATGCATCACCAACCCAGTAATAAAATGATAGAAATCTTTATCCTTGTCTGCAGTGATTACTGTCGGTAGTGACATGAATCAGGGGGGTCACAGATGAGAACAGTTTCAATAAGCATTTTCCTATAATTAAGTGAAAATACAAGAATTCAAGCAAATCATTAATGAAAAATGTACTTATTGCCTCAGTATGCTCATTTTCGTGGCACATATCACTCCTGGGTGGTGCAGGGTGATTTTTTTAGGGTTTAATAGCTGTTCTGTGAAGATCAAAAGTCAGGGAATGATGGCATTCCTCTCAATTTCTATCTGTAGCTTGAACATTTGTCAGGCTCTGAGGTGTGAGAGGAAATAACTGCAGTTGTATGTTATGTGATAACAGTTCAGTGCTCACAACTTCCCTATAATTTTATTATAATATCAGTATGTAAGAGAAAACAGAGCAACTCCAGCTTCCCCTGCCCACTCCTCTTCTCTTACCACTCTTCCTCTTCTGTCCTCCTTGTGCTTCTCTGAAGCGTGATACATGTGTTAAAACATGTCACGTCTGCTGCGCGGCCTGTGTCCGAGAACGTGCGGAGGGTGTCGGGGATTGACAACACAGAGACTCGTTCAACGATATAAAGAAAACTTTAAACAGGCTCCAAAAAGGTTCAAGAAAACCTCCTAAGAAAAGCTCCCACCAGAGAAGCTTCTGCTCTCTCCTCTCCCCTGGCTGGTTCTGCTCTGACCCCAGAGGTGGATGTGTGTGGGTTTTTGAAGGTGCGGTTAGTCTTTGGACAAGGTCGAGGTCAGGGAAGTTTCCGTGGGAAGGCCTTTTTCAGGAACTTATTGTATCATTTTTAGTAAACATGTTTTTACTAAACATTGTCTTACAGCTGCCTACTCCCAGGCAGAAGGGAAAGTGGGTCTCTGCTCAAGGTCTGGTGTTCCCACAAAAACACATCTTATTCCTTTATTCTTCACTGACAACGGATAAATCCGAAGAAAATACACAAGCTCTAGAAGCTGTTGAATTGTACACATTATTATTCCTAGTGTTTAGGCTTGTTAGAGGAACATTAACTATGGCACACGACAGGTAGGATGAAGAAACAATTTCAGTGCTTATCAGACATTACCTAAAGAATCCTCTCAGATTCTTGAGACAGCAGGAACGAGCAGACACTGTAGGAACATAGTAGTGAAGAGGACACAATCTCTGTGGAAATATGAGCAAAAACAACAGAGGAACAACCCACAGACAAGTCTTGGGGTGTGTTATGGGGGTGCTTTTAGACAGTTGTGATCTTTGAAAACCATCTCAAAAATTGAGAGCTAGAAATGAAATTAACTTATCCAAAGGGCTATTTAAAAAAACTAAGCTGAGTCAGGTTTTCTCTCCATATTACTTACTGTTGTGATGAACGCTTTCATTAGTTTTGTTTTTTAATTAAAAATAATGCATGCTGGTGACAGACAGAATTATTCATCAATAATTCTCCAGAAACCATTGATTTCAGATTTTACTTCCAATTAAAAAAATATCTAATCTGTTGCAGCCTGGGATGTCTTAGAACAACACTCTGTAATGTAATTATCCTATACCATGCCTGCCCACCTGGGCAAGGATTCCCAAAGAAACATGTCTAATCAAGAATTAGGCTGGGTCAAAAACACCAATTACAGTTTATGCTGGAGAGGATATGGATAAAGGGGAACACTCCTCAACTGCTAGCAGGAGTGCCAACTCATACAACCACTTTGGAAATCAGTATGGCTGTTCCTCAGGAAAATGGGAATCAGTCTACCACAAGATCCATCAATTCCACTCTTAGGCATGTACCCAAAAAATGCACATTCATACAAGAAGTACATCTGTTCAACCATGTTCATAGCAGCACTATTTGTAATATCCAGAACTTGGAAGCAACATAGATGCCCCTCAACTGAAGAGTGGATAGAGAAAATGTGGTACATTTACACAATGGAGTACTACTCAGTGGAAAAAAAAACAATGGAATCTTGAGATTTGCAAGCAAATGGATGACACTAGAAGAAACCATCCTGATTGAGGTTACTCAGTCACAAAAAGACAAACATGGTATGTTTTAGACATGGATCAGGGGAGTGCCAGCCTACAGTTCACACCACCAGAGAAGGAGGACCCTAAGAGGGACATACATGGTCCCCTGGAGAAGGGGAATGGGACAAGACATCCTGAGCTAATTGGCAGCTTGGGCAAGGGGAGACTGAGTTGGGAGAAAGAGAAGGGGACGAGGAGGGGAGAAGAGGACATAAGAGAGCAGGGGAAGAATAGAGGAGAGCAAGGTATGAGACGCCATAATAGAGGGAGCCATTGTAGGTTTAAAGGGAAATCTGGCAGTAGGGAAATGTCCAGAGATCTACAAGGTTGACCTGAACTAAGAATCTAAGCAATAGTCGAGAGGCTACCTTAAATGCCCTTCTCCAATAATGAAATTGATGACTACCTTATATGCATCCTAGAGCCTTCATCCAGTAGGTGATAGAAGCAGAATTAGACACCCACAGCTAAACACTGAGCTGAACTCTGGAATCCAGTTGCAGAGAGGGAGGAGTGATGAGCAAAGAGGTCAAGACCAGGCTGGGGAAACCCACAGAAACAGCTGACCTGAACAAGGGGGAAGCTCATGGACCCCAGACTGATAGCTGGGAAACCCCTTACATGTGGATGTCAGTTTGGAAGTCTAGTTAATCTTTGGGCCTCTGGTAATGGATCAGTATTTATCCCTAGAACACGAATGGACTTTGGAAGCCCACTCCACATATAGGGATACTCTCTCAGCCTAGACATGAAGGGGAGGGTCTAGGCCCTACTCCAAATGATATGACAGACTTTGAAGATCCCCCTATGGAAGGCCTCAACCTCTCTGGCAAGCAGAAAGGGAATGGGTTAGGGGGTTGGTGGTGGGCAGGGGAGGAGGGGAGGAGGGGAGGAAGAGGGCACTGGATTTGACATGTCAAACAAACTTTTAAGAAAAGGAAAAAAAAAAGAATGAGCCTGATTCTTTTTGTCAGACAGGAGAGTAAGACTGATAAAGAATGCTCTAGTGCTTACAAAAGTCCTTAAGATATTGGGAAAGTAATTATCTTAGGACAAATTGCAACATATCAGAAGCAATCTGTTTTGTATCTTCCCTACATAATTACCCTCAATGTTATTTTTGTAGCTCCCCCTGTGCATGTGTGTGTGTGTGTGTGTGTGTTTGTCTGTGTACCCATGCATGTGTGCATGCATGTGTGCAGGAATGCAAGCGTGTGCAGGTACATGTGAGGTCAGAGGCTGGCCTAAGGACGCGTTCCTTCATCCCTTCTCCATCTTATTTTTGAGCCAGGCTCACAGTGAACCTGCAGTTTGCAGGTTTGGCTGAATTGGTCGCCCAGTGAGCCCCTGACATCTATCTGTGTCTGCCCCCTGCACTTGAACTAAGGTCCCCATGCTTGCACAGCAAACACAACCGCCTGATTCTCTCTATACCCACAGCCATCTCTTCTTCCTGGAGATTTCTTCCGTAAATAACGTTCATCTTGAAATCAGAAATAATTATTTTCTTACTTATATTTTACAGTAAAGAATTTATGTTTAAAAAAAAAAAGCTACTCCTGAGGTCCAGCCCGAAGAGCGCTGGCTGCTTTTTCAGAGGACCTGGATTCAATTCCCAGCAACAACCTATCACTCCAGGGGATCTGGCGCCCTCTCTGGTTTCTCTGGGCACTGCATGCATATGCATATTCATACAGCTAAAATCAGAATTAAAATTTAAAAAGAAAAGCCACTCTACTTCAAGAATAATCTCAACAACTCCCCATTTCTGACTTTCTGTATACCATGGTCCATTCTCCATGGGCACAAACCTCAAAAGCAGGGATTTCTTTTTTTTTTTTATTCTGGAGCAGAAGGTATTTTTATTTTTATATTTCATTTTATTTTTCACCCTTTTATTGAAAATGGCTTTCTTTCTCACATAATATATTCTCATTACAGTTTCCTCTCCCTCTAATTCTCCCAGTTTCTGCCTCCTCTACTGTCATCTAGACTTATCCCCCTTCTGTCTCTCAGAACAGGCTTCTAAGGGATAAGAATAGGACAGGATAGGATAGGATAGGATAGGATAGGATAGGATAGGATAGGATAGGATAGGATAGAAAACTAACACGTTGGTATTGGATAAAACAAACAAAAGAAAAGAATCCCAGAAAAAGGAACAAGAAAGATATAAATACAGGGACCTACTCATTCTCACCCCCTGGAATCCCATACAAACACACTTGGAAGCCATTATACACATGCAGAGGACCTGGTGTAGACCTGTGCAGGCTGCCTCGGTCTCTGTGAGTTCATGTGAGCTTTGCTCATGATGATCTAGGTGACCTTGCTTTGTCGGTGTCCTCCATCCCCTCTGCCTCATATTCTTTCTTCCTCCTCCTCTGCAGGGTTTCCAGAACTCTGGGGGGGGGGACTTGGTGGTGATATTCCATTTAGGGCAGAGTGTGCCAAGGTCTCTCACTTTCTGCATATTGTCTGGCTTTGGAACCCTGTATTTGTTCCCTCCTGTTGCTGGAGGAACCTTCTCTGGCAATGGCTGAGGAAGGCACTGATCTGAATACAGCAGCGTAACACTAGGAGTGATTTTACTGCTACTTTTCTTTTTAAAAAGAACAACATTATTTGGTTTTATTCTGGGTCCCTGGGATATTTACTCTCAGGTTCCTGTTCACCCAAGTGGTGTTGAGTGTGGATTCCATCCTGTGAAGTGGGTCCTAAGTCAAATCAATTATTGGTTGGTGACTCCCATGAGTTTAGCGCCACTGGGGCACTTGCACAGCCGGCAGGCGGGGCACCATTGCAGATCAAAGGGTTTGTGGCTAGCTTTGTGTTTCCATTTCTGTTTTGGCAGGATGAAGAGTACCTTCCTGCACCAAAGATGATAGATGGTAGGGATGAAGGCTCCTTATAGGTACCAGCTTGACTTCTCCATGTTCAGGGAGTTCTGTAGGTGTTGTCTTTAATGATGGGGCATTGCCATAAGTTTATGGAAAGCAACATATGGTCTTGGCAACATTCTTTACAGATTTCCCATTGACCAACAGCTCAATTAGCTGTAACCCAATACTGGAACAGGAAGCTTTTTTGTTAACAAGAAACATGCTGTTGGGGCTTTGTTTTCCCCATTACTTGGTGGTTTCATTTGAGATCATTTTATACTTGTAAATATATTGTGGACTTTCTACTGCATTGGGTTTTCATACTTTCCTTCAAGTGGCCCTCAATTTAGCTGTCTCTCACCGTGTTCCCTGTGTTATCTCCCTCTTCCTTCCTACTCCCTACTTGAGCCTCTCATTCTAGCTGCCCCTCCGCTCATCTATAACTATCCATAATCTATTTCCCTTTCCTAGGGAAGTCTATCTGTTCCTTCCTAATCCCTTACTCCGTACCTACCCCTTATGGTTCTATGGGTCATAGTTTGGTTATTGACTTAACAGCTAATATCCATTTATAAGCAAATACATATCTTTTTTGTCTTTCTGGGTCTGGGTTACCTCACTCAGGATGATTTCTTTTAGTTCCATCCATTTACCTGTGAATTTCATGGTTTCATTTTTTTTAATAGTTGAGCAATAGTCCTTTGTGCAAATGTACCACAATTTCTTCATTAATTGGTTGAGGGACATATATGTTGTTTCCAGTTTCTATTTAGTATGATAGAGCAGAAATGAGCATGGTTCAGATGGGTGTGTGGTAGGGTGAAGAATCTTTGAGGTATATACCCAGGAATGATAGAGCCAGATCTTGAGGTAGGCCTTTTTCCATCCTCCCGAGGAAATTCCACAATGATTTCCACAATGGCTGTAAAAGGTTGCACTCCCACTAACAATGGGTGGGTATTACCCACACCCTACATCCTTGCCAGCATGAGCTGTCACTTGTTTCATTGATCTTAGCCATTCTAATGAGTGTACAAAAAAACTCAAATTAGGTGTGATTTGCATTTCCCTGATGACCATGGACTGACCTAGGTCCTCTGCTTGTGGGTGACAGTTGTGTAGCATGGTCTGTTCCTGAAGCCCCTAGCAGGGGGACCAGGATCTGTCTCTGGCATATGAGCTGGCTTTTTGGAACCTGTTCCCTATGGTGGGGTGCCTCACTCAGCCTTGATGCAGGGGGTGAGGAGCTTGATTCTGCCTCAACTTGGTATGTCATGCTTTGTTGACTCCCATAGGAGGCCTTGCCCTTTCTGAAGCATAGAGCAAGCTAGGAAAGAGGTAGGAGCAGGAAATGGAAGGAGAGGAGGGAGGGTAAACTGGTTGGTATGTGGTGGATATAAACTTCATGCAGGCAAATACCCATACACATAATAAAGGAAGAAATTGTCTTTTAAAATGTGATTTGACAGTGACAACTAGTATTGGAAGAGTAAAGATACCTGTGTCCCTCAGGAAAACTACCTGGTTGTCTCCCATGAGACCTTACAGACTCCTTCTGCTGCCCTGAGGTGAATCACAGTTTCATCTTATTCAAATCGTACTATGAGAAGGAAATTACATAGTCTTAGCTATTGGGTTTTTCTCATTCTTACCCTCAGGCTGACTCACTTGGAAAACCATTTTTTTTTTGCTTGCGGACTGTGAAATCCAAACTTGTGGACACATGAAGCGTGGTCCCATCCTTGCGCTTTGCTCAGTAGAGGCTTTACTCTTCCATCAAGATGCTTTCTTACTGTTCCCATGGTTACAGTCCTCACACAAACACCAGTCTGATTTGACGTCCCTAGTACATGCATTTGATGAATAAAACTATAACGGGAGTCACTAGATTTACACCGTGTTTAATAGAGGGCCTAGTTTATCGGCCTTCATTTATTTATCCACACAGGTAGGTCATCTCTGTCTTCTGGAGCAAATGACCAAAGTCCAGCCAGCAAACATCCATCTTCCTCCAGGAAGAATGAGACTGGGCAGCCCTTCTGAAACTCTTCTACTTTTCTACTGATGTTTCTCTAGGCTGGCTGTCACTTCATTCTGACACTTTATATTCTATCTAGATTAATACAGCAGATCAGTTTGAGGCTATGACTTGTTCTGCTTTCTTGTGGTGAATTCCAGTTTTATTTGGTTCAAGTTGTATGAGAGAGGACTTATTTAACACTTGATTCTTATTCCTTTGGGCTTTCTTATTTTTAACCTCAAATAATGGGAAAAAACCCACGATATACAGTTCCTCACACTTGGCAAAAAATGCCTCTAATTAACTTTTCCATCTTTAGTCATGCTGACACCTGAGTGACTTGGTCCAGAGTAGTGTAATAAATGAGTCAGCAATGTATTAGTATAAAACTGTAAGTTGAGTTGTTTACCTCCAAGTCTGATAGCCAAAAGAGAAAGTTCTGACATCAGTTTTGGATGGGTGTCTTTAATAACTATCATCCATTAAAGATGATTACCTCTGACTTTGCCTCAGTTTAGTAAGTCAAATTAGTAATGTGAAGTCAGGAATGCCTGTTTACGGCATGGTCATCTTCGTGGAGACAGGAAACAAGCATCTAGCCCATAGGTACTGAGCTTCTGAAGTTAACTGGCTTGAGTCTGTGGTTGCATAGGAACGTGCTACAGATGCTGACAGAGTTTGATTTGGGCATGTATTTGCATTAATGATCAATTGGTCTGATTTCCCCAATGACAAGTGAAAATGTGAAAATTGGTTTGTCTTTAAATTGCTGCAGATATGGCCCAGAAAGCGAAAATTAGTAAGACACTGCCAGTGGGCTTAATTGGTCTTCCTCCGAGGGACGTGTGGAACTCACTTGTCACCATTGCCCTTCTTCTTTTTTTTTTTAATCTAATTCACAGTGGCAGCTTCATTGTCAGATGTCATGGACCTCATGTTCTCATACAGCCCACTCACATTTTCCTTCTAATTCCATGCTTTTGGCTAAAACAACCAATTAGTCTGATGATAACCTTTTCTAACGAAGTAATTTGAACACTAATCCTCTGAAATGACAAGATTTATCTTCTTCCTGTCCAATATAACAAGCTGGAACAATTTGATTCTAAAAGCTGGTAAATTCACAAATTACCCACAGGCACACTTTCCATATCAGTTAAAAACCCGATACTAAATAGAGTAAAATTTAAAATGTGGGAATTGCAATCAGCATTTGAACCCACTTGTGGGTCCCTTACACCTCACTGGACAGTAAGACTATAATTTAACACTCGTGTGATGTACCAAACAGACTTACATAATGTACGTCAGCATTAGAAGGCCGTAGAGCATGCATAGAAAGGCACAAATTGAAAGTTCCTTCTCCGAAAGGAATCATGAGAGCTTTGTGTTTAGAGATGGTGTGAGGCTGGCGATGTTGACCTTTCTTGTAAATGTCAACTCAATATCAATACTCAAAACTCAGATCCCAAGTCATAATTTTAGATATACAAGATTAATTCAAATACTGTACAAGGCCAGGCGTTGGTGGCACACACCTTTAATCCCAGCATTTGGGAAGTAGAGGCAGGCGGATCTCTGTGA
The DNA here is from genome assembly GCF_017639785.1 of Mesocricetus auratus. Taxonomy (NCBI): domain Eukaryota; kingdom Metazoa; phylum Chordata; class Mammalia; order Rodentia; family Cricetidae; genus Mesocricetus; species Mesocricetus auratus. The sequence goes on from NW_024429195.1 coordinate 11,012,449, forward strand.
GTTCGAGGCCAGCTGGTCTACAGAGCAAGATCCAGGACAGCCTCCAAAACAATACTGAGAAACCCTGTCTAAAAAAAAAAAAACAAATACTGTACATGATCTATTGAAATACTGTAATAGGTAACTAGTTTGAATAAACCTATTAATTAGAAATCTGAAAAGAGAGCTGAATATATGACTCAGGAGATAAAGGCCTGATGACGTCTACAAAATTACATGGTGAAAAGAAAGAACCAACTCCTGATAATTTTCCTTTGATGACCAAAAGTGCACACAGCACCTGTGTGCCCACACATGCACACAATGCACACATGCAATAAGTAAATAAATAAGAGGTAATAAATGAGAAAATACATTTTATCTAATCTTTTTTATATATTTTATTTTCCAGTTTAAATTTAGATAAGAAACGAGGTTGCTTCACAAGTCAGTTCCAGGTCCCTCTCCCATTCCCTCCCCTCCTCCCATTCCCTTCCCTCCTCCCGTGCCCTCCCCCAACCCCCCCCCCGTTATCCCCTCATTCCCCCAGGGAGGGTGAGGCCCTCCATGGGGGTGTCCATAGTCTGTCATTTCATATAGACCCTTCCCCAAGAGTTCAGGGTGAGAGTGCACCTCACATTGTTCTATGGGAGTCCAAATTATCTAATCTTAATTGATATAATAATAGTGTTGGTGAATTGATTTATATGTATATATTTATACAATTTAAAATTTTAAAATAAAATTACTATTCCATCCACAATATCTTGAAAATGATAAAATTTACAAAGAGCTTAATAAACAGGAAATGTCATATTTATAGACCAGAAGTCAGTACACTCTCCCTAAAAGCTTTGTTTTTATTTCTGTATGGGAATGTTTGTGTGTGTATAAATGTACATCGCGTGCACGCAATGCCCTTGGAGGTGAGAAGAGGGAATCGTCCCCCTGGAGCTGGAGTTACAGATCTTTGTGTGCTGCCATGTGGGTGCTGGAAACCAAATTTCAATCTTTGCAAGAACATTCACCTATAATGTAGTGTCCACAGGTCTGATGCCTTCTTCTGACCTCCATGGGAACCTGCCTTCACATGGTGCACATGTATAAACACACAAACACACACACACACACACACACACACACACACACACACACCACCCCACACCCTTAAAAACAAAGCCCTGTTCTTTTAAATAAAATTAGGTCATCATTAAAATCACCCTTGGTGAATCTTCTTGAATTCATTCTTCCTGACTGATGTTTCATTCCATTTGACAGGCTCAACTGACTTTTGAGAAGCATGACAGAAAGACTTAAGAGTAAATAATAGTCTTTTATAAAAATGGTACAGAGATAACTAGACAGCACACAAGACATACTGAGCCTTGCTCTCCTCGTGCTGTGTACTGAAGGATTAAATGGATACAGATAACAGACCTAAATGTAAGAGCAAACACCTTTAAACCATAAAAATTTAAGGAGGAAAATATTCAGGTAAATATGCTCATGATTCAGGCAGCATATGAGCAACAGTATTAAAATGGAAAAACTGGACTCTGTAAATATTTTTTAAAGCTTCCAAGCTTCACAGGTATGCTGTTTTAAATGGAAATGGTCCCCATAGGCTCATAGGGAGTGACACTATCAGGAGGTGTTACCTTGTTGGAGTAAGTGTGGTGTTCTTGGAGGAAATGTATCCCTGGGGGTGGGCTTTGTGTTTTCAAATGTTCATGCCTGGCCCAGTCTCTCTCTCTCTCTCTCTCTCTCTCTCTCTCTCTCTCTCTCCCTCCCTCCCTCCCTCCCTCCCTCCCTCCCTCCCTCCCTCCCTCCCTCCCTCCCTCCCTCCCTCCCTCCCTCCCTCCCTCCCTCTCTCTCTCTCTCTCTCTCTCTCTCTCTCTCTCTCTCTCTCTCTCTCCTGCCTGCTGACTCTAGGCTCCTACTCCAGTACCATGTCTGCCTGTGAACCACCATGAGGATAATGGACTAAACCTCTGAAACTGTAAGCAAGTCCCAATTAACTGGTTTTCTTTATAAGAGTTGCCATGGTCATGGTGTCTCTTCACAGCAATAGTTCATTGACTAAGACAACAGGGCACCATCAAGAAACTCCAAAGTCAATATATATTCCATAGAACTGGAACAAGTCACCAGTGATCTCTCAGAAGGAACTTGGCTCTGTAAAGTATAGAAAAATCTTAAAATTCAGTAATAAAAGAAAAATAACTCATGATAATGGTTCTTTGATATTGTATCTGAACATTTATTTTTATAGGAAATTTTGCAAATGCCCAATGAAAAGATCCTTTATCTTATTGCTCATCGGGGAAATATCAATCAAAGGTGTATTAGTAGTCACTTCACACCCACTAAGATGGCTAGCAGGCAACCAAAAGCAATGACAGTAGCCTATATTGCTTTGTGTGGGGGGGTCTCTGGGAGATGCGTGACCAGTATCTTGAGGGGAGATTTGATGGATTGAATAAGAATGGCCCCCATAGGCTCATATATTTGAATTCTTAGTCCCTAGGGAGTGGTACTATTTAAAGGGATTAGAAGGATTCAGAGACATGGCCTTGTGGAGGAAGTATGTCACTGGGGTGTGCTTTGAAGTTTCAAAAGCCTATGCCAAGCCCAGAGTCTCTCTCTGTGTGCCTACAGATCAGGATGTAGTTCTCAGCTACTTCTTCAGCTATGACTCCCATGCCATGCTCTAAGCCATGGACTAAACTTCTGAAACTGTAAGCCCCCAATTAGATGCTTTCTTTTGAAAGAGTTGCTTTGGCCGTGGTGTCTCTTCCTAGCAATAGAATGGTGACTAAGACAAAAGGTATCCTACAGCTGACACTAGATTTTCATTTGGCAATTTATAGGTTCTGGGTGAAGCATTATTTCCTGTGTAGGATGACTATGATCCAGCTATATCACTTGTGAACACAGTCCCAAATGACTCTATATTCTACTATAGAGACACAAGCTTATTCATGTTAACTGCTGCTCTATTAACAAGAACTAGGACGTGGAAACAATGTCCATCAACTAACAGATGGATAATGAAAACATGGATTTTCAGGTAAGTTGATGGGACTGGCAATATTATACCAAATGAGTTAATACAGACACAGAGAAAACTGGATCAGTGTTCCTACTGGTGTGGATCCTACATCTTTAGATTTGTGTGTTTAACTTGAGGAACCAGTAGAAGCCAGGAAACTAGAAAAGGGGCCATGAGGTGGAAGAAAGAGATTAAAGGGAGGGGGAGATCATACAACATAACTTCCTACAAGACTGAAGGGAGGACAATGGAGATGGAGATTTAAATAGAGAGGACTGGGAGGGTAGGACAGAGGAGAGGATAGCGGAGGGATAAACCAACATCAAGGGTATTTGAAAAGGTCACATGGAAACTTATTTCATAAGCATCCTAAATATTTATATATTCATGTGCATATTCATGGGAAAGAATCTCAGACAAAAGAACTTTCTTTTAACTTTGCATACAAATGTAACAACCATTTCTCTGTCTCTTTCCCTCTGGTCTTCAAGTGGATTTTGTCATGACAAACTCCTACATAAGATTCTTTAATGACAGAGCTTATATCTGGGATAAAGGTCAACTTCTCAGTAACTGTTACTCATCATTTAAGCTTGCTGTACACGGCTTTAGCATCTCTTATCTAGTCCTGGGCTATGTTCCCTTCCTATTTCCTTCCCAAGGGCAGCTTGCTTATGATGTAAAACTGCAACTATTATATCCAGAGATCATTAACCTCATTTTAGATCAATGAAATGATTTTATTCTCAGCATATATTACAATGCTTATCAAAGGTGTATATGTAGGGCTGGCAAGGTGGCTCAGTGGTTAAAGGACTTGCCTGGAAACCAGATAATCTGAGAACCACCCCTGGCATTTATATGATAGAAGGAGACAACTGACCCCACATGGCCTCTGAACTTCATGGCACAACCTCCACAAACACAAAGCAAATAAATGCAATACATAATTTGTAAGCACAGGCTTAGTCAATGATTGTGAGTAAACGGTTGAGGAAATGAAAAGACCTACCTCATTTAACAAAATATTATCTTTGTACACGAGTGGGTATGCGATGGAGAAAATGTGTACACTCTTCATACTCTGTTAAGCCCCAGATGTATGAAGAATAACACCACAATTATAATCTGCTACAATACACATGAGATTGCTGCAGATTTGATCTTGTGACCTCTCAGAAAAACTCTCCCACTGTCTGCCTCTACTGTCCACCACACAGCATATACTAATTCAGGGATGTTACTCCACTTTCTCTGGGGACATATGAAAAAATACCTGTTTGCTTCAGATAGTACAGTGACAAATCAAAGAATTGACTCCAAACAAGTCTAGGTGACTTCAGGAGCATGGGTGAGTTGGAACAACTGTATTACTGAGAATCCTATCGGCATGATGTATAATGATATTGCAGATGCGGCCCATAGAGTCCCACCTTCAGCCAACCTTCTGTCTGCTGTCTCCCATCTTCCAAGAACATGTGTAGCTCAGGGGAGGGTAAGCAGGGGAGGAATAAAGACTGGAACCTCAGGTGAAAGTCTTGTGACTTTCCCTCCTTTTCTTAACAAGGGATTTTAATAATCTCATAGCTCAAGCCATCACTATTGTGTTCTACTTTTTTGTTGCCATGACTACAGACCATTGTTATCTATGCTTCAGGATGGCAAAGGATTATAAGGCCATATTGTACCCCCGAGGAAAATGTCATGTTGCTACAGAGTGTGGGATGATACAAAGTTAAAGAAAAATTAGAGATCAAGAAGGTCCTTACAAATTGACTTATTATTTACAACCTTTAACTTTGTAAAATGTAACAAATTTACTTTTAGATAATTCCATCATTATCCCTACCAGAGTAATAAGACATTGTGATACAATGTCTCTAAATTAATTGCCCAACCCCTAGTCCATATTTTACAGATGTGGGAGATGGTTCTCTTTGCTAACGACAGCTCAGAAGTGGTCCAGATGAACACGGGAGCTTTATACATTTTCATGGTGCAGTTATATTTTTATTCTGTGATAAATCATTGTGTTTGATGATTCATTCATCGTATCATTATAATTCTATTATTCTAGTTTGGTCAAGTTTATATCAACAAACTACATTGACATTCTTTCTTATTCTACTTATTCTTTTGTTATGCTTATATACTGTCAAAGCCAAAGAGAGATATTTTTTAACAAATGGTTGGTCATTTCCAGGACACCCATGCACCACTTCAAAGCCATAGGAGTGCTTAAAAATGCAGAGGCAGTATAATATTTCAGGAATTTGGGAACTTTCGGAATGCCAACTGACATTCATGGAAAAGATTGCTGTGGTAGCTGGTTTTTCCTGGCTGTAACAAAATACCTGAAACTAACTGACTGACAGGAATACGGTTTTTAGCTCACAGTTTCATTCCGTGCTCAGGAGGCTTTGCTCTTTAAGGCCTGTGGTAAGACAGAGTACGTGGCAGGGGGCACACGGTAGTGGAGGCTACTCACCTCGAGAGGTGCAGAAAACAGAGAGGAACGTCCTTGGGTCTCACTGCAGGAGTACAGAACCAAATAACCCTACTTTTCTATAGACCCTACTTCCAATCACTACAGGCTGGCAGGCAATCCTGTTAGAATGGAGGCCTTTGGTGACACACAAGATTTAAATGGAAACAGCTGCATTTGTGGTGTATGTATATTTTTATTCTTTGGTTTTAACTCTCACAGGATTTTTTTTCTTATCTTTATTGAGTCTATGCTTCAGGAAGAACCAGGATGGAACTGACAATCACTTGAGGTTTTTCATTTTGTAATTTCACCGAGGTCTGACTGTACTTGGTAACTGGGTCAGTCTTAGCTCATTAGGATGATGATTTCCTTTTTCTTGTCACCTGACATGGTTACTGTCATATTTGCTTGTCAACAGTCTTACTATTTTGCCCATGTGTACGTTCCTCTTTCCAAAGCCAAGTTTTCTTCTGTTAACCCATTTATATGCTACTTAAACATTCAGGAAAAAAGAAACAACAGAATATGATGAAAATATACAGCCCAAAAGTGAACTCTTTACAGAGAAAGCCATCACAGTGGATGGAGGCCCAGACAAAGATTTCTCTGAGTTTCCATGCAAAGCATGACTGGAACCAGTGAGAGGGCTCAGTTGGTGGAAGGGCTCGCTTCACAAGTCCTGTGACCTGAGTGTGATCTCCAGAAGCTGCACACGGGTGGGAAGGCAGGGACGGAGCCCAGGGATTGTCATGCACATGCTCACACCACACAAGCACAGGCACAAAGACAGCAATGCATGGAAGAAGCTTTACTCAAAGGTTTATTTCTGTGTGTGTGCACGTGAGTGCAGGTGTTCTCAGGGGCCAGAAGAGGGTGACAGATCCTCTGGAGTGGAGTTACAGGTGTGAGCTCCTGGATGTGGGTACTGGGAACTTAGCGATGGTCCTCCAATAAAAGAAGAAATGCTCCGAACTTAGTCATCTCTACAGATCTAGTAATAACTATTTTTAAGAGTAAAAAAAGTTAGACTTCTATAAAATTCAATAGCCTTGCCTTGTGAAAGAGGATGAAAAGCTATGAACTGGATGATGTTTGGATTCCACAGCAACCATCACCTGGAAGGTAACTCTCAAAAGCTGGTATTTAAAGTCAATACATGAAGTCTAATAAAAATACCACACGTAAGGTGAGACATTTCCTCATGATGCATGGAGACATTAAGAAGTCTCAGAAGAGGAGGTTACATCATTATCCCCCAGGAACACATAAATCTAACCTCGAATGGACTCTCATTGTGTAACTATCATAGTGGCTAAAGTAGCACCAGAGACACACAAAAAGCACTGAGTCACTCGTGTTTACATGTGTTGTGTGTAAAATTATAGAGCATACTAGAATACATTGATCCCTTCGCCCCAAAAAATAAAAACATGCAAGTATTCAACTAACATACTACCTAGCTATTCCAGTACTGGGCATTTACCTTAGAGAAACATATGTCACACTCACAGAGTGACCTGTCCATGCATGCTCAGGGAAGATTCATTAATAATTGCCACAACCTGGGAACGTTCTGGATCCTGTGGTAGGTAAAGAGTCAAACTGTATTGTGCCCATAACATGGAATGAGACTATAGCAAACAGCAAATGATTGACATGGATGTGTAACAACTTGGCAGACTCCAGAGAGTTTTCTGAAGTGAAAAACAGGTTAGTGAGTAAGTGGGAGAGAGTTTGGGGATTAAAAAAAAGATGTGACTATTACCAGAAAATCTTGATGAGAGAAGTTTTCTGCCTCTTGCCTACGGTTCTGGATTCACAGGAATGCATTTCATCCAATGTGCAGACCCAAGCATCTTCCACCGCCCCCCCCAGCGTGAGTACAGACATGACCATGAAGGAAGAAGGACCACTGTGGTTTTACATAAACAAGAAATCTCCATAAGGGGAAACAGGTAAAGGCTGCACAAAATGTTTCTGATTTATTTCCATTGCATGCAGATGCCTAATGACCTCAAGCTTGGTGGTGGTGCACGCCTTTAATCCCAGCACTCGGGAGGCAGAGGCAGGCGGATCTCTGTGAGTTCGAGGCTAGCCTGGTCTACAGAGCGAGTTCCAGGACAGCCTCCAAAACAATACAGAGAAACCCTATCTCAAAAAACTAAAAAAAAAAGTTTAATTAGAGGCTAAGTGGAGGGAATACCTTATGGTGTTTTTACTTATCTAATCAGTTGGGGCTACCAACTTTGGGTGTCGATTTGCTCCAGTTTCAGGTTGTGTAGGTAGATGGGACATATTCAGCCGGAAATTTGAGATATCAGCAATTGAGGTCTAAAGACATGAAGCGCCTTGCTTGGGGCTGTGCAGAGAGTCCCACCTTCCCCGGGTGCTTAGGGCAGTCTGTATTCCCAATGCTGAATCAGCCCAGCAAGTTATTTCCTGGGAGCAAATTAAATCTCTCAGAGCATTCCTGTGCCCTCAAAGCACCTCAGTGCTGATCGCCTTATTCCCAGAAAGAAGGGAAACTTTCATTATTGGCAGGCCCAGATAATCTCTAAGAGAAAAAAATGTTTAAAACAAATACGCCTAAAGGAGAATACAGAATAAGTCCATTACAATGATTAAATTACTACATCAGAGAAAACTGAAGCATAACATGGGGATAACAGTTTTACTTAAGACTAACGGAGTGGTTTGAAGATGGGAGAAAGAGCAACGTAGAGTGTAAGGTAGCAAAAAAGAATTTGAGAATTGCCAAAGTTTAGCGTGAGAAGGATGCTCATACCACTGGGGGAGTTGACACCCATCACTGGGGAGGTGGGGACCTCAGCAGGCTGGAAACATGGTGCAGAAATGAATAGATTTGCCTTTCAGAAGTGCCCAGAGTCTGTCTCCTCCTTACCAGCGAGATGCTCCCAGGATGGTGTTAGGAAGTGTTTGCGGACTTGTTGCAGCGGGAAGGACAGGGCAGCAATGTACAGGAATGGATTCAAGTTCTCGGCCATATCATAAAGCGCTATGGTTTCAGCAATACTTGTAGAGGAAGGAGAGCAGCTAAGCAGTGAGTACAGGAGTAACTCACTCCTAATAAAGCAAACAACCACAATCAACACAAGATTGTCACTACCGAGGCATATTTTTGTGCACTTGTACTTTTGAAAAGCTAGAGCAGAGACTCCTGGAAAACTACAGAAATCTCCAGTTTTCCCCAAAAGATTAGGAACCTAGGAGAAGCTACAGATTTCAGTTGGCCTGATTTTTTGTGTTTTGAGTCGTTCAAATATAAAATGTATGGTAACGCAGGTGACGGCACTGAAGTGGGTCAGGGAAACAGGCAAATGTGTAGTTACAAATGCCGCCACACACGCTTCCAGCTCTCTAGCAGCCGCACTGAAAAGGCAAAAAGAAGCAACATAAAATTCGGTTGATGCTATCTGAAGTCACACCAAGCAAACTCTGTCACTCTAACACCAACAGTAATTTACACAGTCATCGTCTTCACACTGGGTATCTCTGACAGCTGAGTGTCTTAACACTCACAGCCTATCTTGCCTCACAGCAAGGTCAGCGCATCCCAAGTACTGGAAGCCCTATGCAGACTGCTTTGCTCCCATGTGCAGCCCTACAGGATGAAAGTTTTAAGCTGGCTTCACTCAGACACCTTCGGTGCGGGTCAGGTCAGAGAGACGCACGGCTGCTTCCGAGCTTCTCGCCCGGGCCTCATTACCTCATCTTGGCTCAGCTTTTCATACAGAGCCCTGTTGCTTTCCAGCAGAGAGGTCATCCTGGGTACATTTCATCAACACCAGTGTGCATCTAGGCTTATCACAAAAATCTACATTTGAAGTGAAACAAACTAGGTGATTTTAGAGAATGTTAAGAAGAGGGCTTTTAAAATCTGTTAAGATTTTGTGCGAAAGCGAAGGATAATCCTACTTTGTTTTGCCTCTCATTGTGGAAAACTTGGACAGCTGTAGGTATCTTCCTTCTGCTTAAGGATCTGGAATAAGTAATAGCATTCTCCCGAAGGAAATTCCAGCTGCCAAAAGCACGGACTATCTGATGCCTTCCCCAAAACACCTGGTAGGGAGTTGGAGGTTTTGCTGCTGTTTAAATTTTGATTTATACTTCAACTCAACTCAGGCACTGAGCATCAAGATACGTTTAGAGAGTTTCCATAAATCTCACATGCCTTCATTTCTTCAGTTACCTATGGAGAATTTATTTAATATGGTTTAAATATTTAAATGCAAAATTCAAATAAATCATGCTTGTCAAACTGCCCGAGCAAAGCAAACAGAAGACAGTAAAATTGCTAGAATTCGTGGTGCCTAAGGAGATGTCAGGGAACTATGCTGCAGTTTTGAATTTACTGGTAGCTCTGTATGTAAAACCCAAGGGAAAAAAATAAATAAGAACTAATTTTCAGAATGATGCTTTAAATTTAGACAGGTGGTCCATTGGAAGTTTGGGCCATTGTAAATTTATTCACAAAGATTTTCAAGTGGTTTCTGTTGGGCATTTTTTTTGAAGGATGTTAAGGGTGGGAGGCAGCCATCCACCCCGTTGCTAACACAGGGTGTTGTGTCTAGGAACAAACTTGCTTGGTGAGCGGTCACGGGACTGACCATGAACAGCTATTCTCTTGGCTGAATTCCATGGCTATCAAGGACTCGTATTGACTAGATTAGCTCTATGTTTGCCGGAAAACCAACTGTGCTTTTGGGGAATGGTGTCTTGGTACCCTTGAAATTTCACTGATTTCTTTTATTACTCTGCTAATGTTATTCACAGAATATTATGGTTTGCATTCATGAACTTCATCACCGAGGTAAGTCAGGTTGCTATTCATGTCATGGCAAGAGATGACTTTTTTTTGCACTGCTTTAATCACCATCCAGTAAATAAAATATAATTTAAGAAAATTTGATATACACATAGGCAACTCATGAAACATACATTTTTTTCTGTATGATAAACACTTTGAAAAATAATTCATCATTTTACAAAAAGAAATGACTACCATTTTTAAAATAGCCCATTAGCTTACTAAAGCGAATACAGATTTATTTATACAGAGAATGTCAGGATTATACTACTGACACATGAGGATTCCTCTTATACTACACTTGCTTATAAATGAGAAGGTTATCTTGCTATTTAGTCTCAAATCTATTAATGTTCAGCTGGACTTTCTATGAAATATTAATTTCTATTAATCCAGGCTCTCCCACCCCCAAAAAGTCCATTTTATTTTGAGATCAAGAGGGAATAAAACCAAAATAATGCTGTTATCACACATGGAAGGTGATTTTAAACTTCTCTTGAGTATTGGGAATTTCTGTGTATAGGCAATAGAATAATGATGACAAACCAAGTTGGTTACTTAAAGGCCTCGAGGGCAGCTTCCTTTGTCTGAAAACCCACTGTTATTTCCCATTCTCATTCTGTCCAGTCTGCTTCTCTTCATTAATGTTGCACAAAATAATCAAGGCATAAAATACTTTTAGTACACTTGACACTCATGACAATACTTCATTCCTGCTCATAAAGGCACCCATCAGTGACCTGCCAGAGCTGTGAACACAACCATTTCCAGGACACTGAGAAACAGGTGGTCCCTGACACACATAAATACTTGTCAGTCACCAGGTTTCCAGGAGAATGCCAGCAATCCTGAAGCCCAATACAGAAATTTACTGGACAAAAAATAGTTGGTTTTATTACTGTTGGTGTAGTTTGCAGGGTAGAGAGGATTCAAAATTCAATTCTGCTAAGACATGTACAGGGTCATTATTTTGAAAACACACAACATTAGAAATAAGCCCACAGGTCTCCTATTACTGAGTAATGTGGATATCTTTGTAGAACTGTAGTTTTCTCTGTGTGCGTATACACTGGAGATAAATGTGTACTTGAAACATGACCCACATTTACTATGTTAGTGGTTTCCCAAATGCTCTCCCCCCAGGCTGCACATAAATCCTCAGATAAAGCAGATTTAGGGGTAGATGCTCAATGTCTTGGCTTTTTTAATACTTGAAGTCTACAGCTGAGACTCCACACTGCGCAATGCTGAGACCCCAAGCATCACACTGCCTAAAGTCTTGTAATGTCTGCCATGTGATTTGGTCTAAAGATTTTAATTTTGTGCATGATTCTTGTTTAAAGGAAAGGACACACATTTGGGGAGTTTTACCTAACTTGCTATCAAACAAACAAACAAACAAACAAACAAACCAGCAACAAAAACCAAGGCTTTAGAATTGAAACCCCTCCATGCAGACATTGCTTTCCTGGCACTTATGCATGGGGAGCTGTGGTAACGGGAATGGCCCCCAAGATTACGGAAAAGCTCCATCACAAGCCGGTTACCTTAGGTTACAGCTTGACTTGATCTCCTTACCTGTGCATGAGATAAAACGGCAGCTATGTAAATAATCTCCAATTATATTGCACATAGAGAAGAGTGGCTGACACCATTAGGGCTGTAATTTCTTACTTTTGGTCATATTGCACAGCTTTTACCAGTGCGATTACCCTAATTTCTGTAGTCCACGGAGACAAATCCTGAAGTAAAATAGACTCAACAATTTTCACTGATTTGAAATAAAAGCTAATTGCATGTGGTAAGGAAACTTCCTGCGATGGCTTAAAACAGACACGAGTAATTAAACTTGAAGAAATTGCCAATGCCATTTTTAGAATATGTGTGAAATATTTTTCTTTCAAAAGTCCAGGAAATGAATGCAATATAAGGAAAATTATCTTATAAATGACAAAATAAACAGGAGTTGAAGACTTCCCATAAGGAAAACTATATACTTTATTGGTTCTACTGATAGAGTTTTTGAGCCATTTTCTTTTTAAAGAAATATATACCCATCATTCAGGAAAGCAGGAATCATCAGGCTTGTGTACCTCTGCTGACAACATTGGGTGCTTGGAGCATCAGAAAATAACTTTTCTTGTGTTTGGATTCTAGTGGTGTGAGTTTACCTGGATGTGCACATTACCTGGTTTAAGTACTTGAAAAACCAGAGTTTATTGGTATTTTATTACTGAAAACCTTGCAAAGACCTGGATTTCCAAACTGTGGACAAAGGACCATATTTATCTTGATAAACAGTTGAACCTGAAGCTCACAGTTGCCATTTTTTAAAGTTAAAGGCATGAATTTGATGATAAAATGTCAACACAAATCATCAACCATCAAGACAAACCTGTTTGTTTGTTTGTTTGTTTGTTTTACTATTGAAAGTATAACCTAAAAGATCTGAGAACTGCATCAGACTTTCTTTGTAATAAAGGGCTTGAATGCAGATCCCATGGGTAGATAATAGCTTGTTTTAATTGTGTCTGATAATTATTTACATGTTAATAAGAAGGAATCTGGTAACAGTTGCTTATTAGAGACAAATATAGGGCTGCATGGAATTCTTCAGTGAATAATCATTTCTTGCAATTTCCCCCAAGTTATGAAAATGTCTAGTGTTTAATATCTCAATATACACTGTTTTGCATATAAAAATATCTATTGTAGGAGTCACTCACCACATGTAATCAATTGCATTGGTTTTAATTGAAAAAGATAGCTAGAAATTTTCTGTGGATTATTGTAACAGTACAAGGATACAAGGTGCTTTTATTTAACAGAAACATTTGTAAAATAAACCGTGAAAGCAAAAGCAGGCTACAAAAGAGGAGGGTTCATGTTGCCTCTGCTTTGTTCAATCATGTTACAGGTTAATATGCCACAATGGATAAACACTGGAAAGTGTAAATAAGCATTTGATAATGTAATCTCAAACACTTTCCCACCCAGAGCACTATGGAAAATATGTATAGGTATGGTAAACATTCCTCCTCCAAGGGTCACAATCTTGTGGTCACATAATCTTCATGGGCTGTTGTGTCCGTGGGGCTTAAATCATAGTCTATGCTTGAGTCCTCCTCTTGGGCATGCTTCTCCTTTGGTATGATAGGGACAGTGTCTTCCACCACCACCTTCTCTGACTTGAAGGAGCACACTCTCTTGCCTACCTGTAAACCCAAAGTGTCCGTATTCCTTTCTCTATGGTCTACTAGTACACACTGTTCATTGAGACCAGGAATGCTGAGGTCACCCCGTGAAGCTAATCCTTGGGATTCCAGTTGGATATTTCTCTCAAGTGGTCCTGCCGCCTGTTGACGAGTAATTTCTTCTGAAACAGAGAAGATTTGGTTTGCGTTTTGCTCAGCAGCATTTTGTTTTGACCGTCTATGAAATAACCCGAAGTTTTTGATATCAGCCACAAAATTCACTTTTCTCTGCTTCTCCCTGGGTGGCTCCTGCACCACCAGGGCGGAACCATTGCTTATGTTATGTCTCTCGGAGGCAATGGCTGCTGACCTCGGGTGGATCAGAGTGGTTAAATCAAAGAGGCTGAGATTCTTTTTCTTGTCCTTGCTATTACCTTCGCTATGGCTCTTTTCGTCGGAGTCTGCCGGACTCGCCGCGTTGGCTGACTGTATTGTGGAGAGCTTGCTTCCTCGGAGCAATCCCAGGACTTCAAAGCGGAAGCTAGAAATGTCTTGTTTTAGTTCCTGAGTGAAATTCAAAAGACACATTAGATGATTGCTTATGGAAGCATCATGTCCTAATTTCATAGATTGGTCTGAAATGATCCTGCACCTTTTCATGAACCCGGACTCTGCTCTCCTGGACTCTGCTTAGAATGACAGGTCTTTCTCTGACACTTGGTGTCATTTTGATATAATTTCCCTGTTGGCATTTCCCTGTTGTCCTAGTATGATGGTTAGTCTTCACTGTTAACAGGACTGAGCAGAGAGATCCCTAGAGCATGCTTCTGGGTGTGTTGGGATGCTACATAAAGAAGACACTAGCCCCAGTTAATGGATTAAATTCATGATGGATTCACAATACAGTGGCATTTAGGGCTGGGTGGCACCTATTGGGTGAAAGGAAATCACAGTGCCCATGGGACTATAGTTCCTTTGGTCTCCTGGCAGCCATGATGTGAACTGCTACACCTTGCTCTTCCTGCCACGATGGATTAACACTTCCAAAACTGTGACCCAAATAAACACTTTCTCTTTTAAGTTGCCTCTCTTTCATGTCTTGTCGCAATGACGAAAAAATGGCAGAGACACATAAAAAAATCTAAGGGTGACATAAAGAGAAACAGAGGGGATTGTACTCTGTGTCACTGTACAGTGGGGTTTTGTCTTCTTTGAGATGATGGTTTCAAATACTTCCTCTCTGTGGTGCATCTAACATCAAGTCACTTCATGCTCTTGGGTTCGATGTCTTAACGGATTTTTCTATGCAAAGAGGGTGTCTGAAGCAAAACAGCTTTGATTCCAGCCTTAGGAGAAACGCCCAAGTCTCAGTACCCTGGAGGGGGGGCTTACAACCACTGTGTTCCTCAGTCCTGTCTCTGATTCACACGAGACTCCTAGAACTTCTTTTTTAATCTCTTAAGGAAAATTCTTTTTCAGTCTTATTCTCTCCCTGCCCCCCCACTCTCTTCCAGGGCAAAGAGATCATTTAACCTCATAGTTGAGATTTACAGTAAAATACTTCGGAATTTAGTTAATTGACAATCTGTTCTGTAAGTCTGGTAGCTCCCCGACTTGCTGACCTACAGATTGCTTAGCTGATGCTGCTTTGAAGGTCTTTAATGCTTCTATGCATTTGATTTTGCCTGTCAAATCTTATTAATCATAAAACACTCCTCCAAAATTTCTAAACAGTAATGTAGAATGAAAGAATTATTGTACATTTAATTTTAAACATATAATTTTCCTATATTCACTTATTACCTCTCACATAACTTTAAAGCTAGAAAATCAAGTACCAAGACTGTTGTAAATTGCAATGAAATGAGACATTAAATCCCTGCCCCCCAAGAGCTCTAGTGACCCGGGAAGCTATTGTTAACGGGTTGGTTATTAAATTTAGAATATCAGGCTGACCGACAAAAGGAAGGCTCACTTGGTAGAGCAGGTATTGGGACATGGGTCAGAATGCTTAGCAGAACTAGGATTTTCCTTGCCATTAAGTTAAGTCCCCTTGACGATTTGTGTTAAGTATGTTTCAAAGCAATCCGGGAAATCTCTCTACTTTGTTACTGTCTTTCTGTCTGTCTACTCTCTCCCTAAATTCCATGGGCGTCCAACTTAAAACGCAGGAGGCACGGCACGGATGTCTGCTAGAGCACAAAAGCTGGGTTTGGAACTCTGGTTCCAAAGGCTGCCTCCACGAGTTGCCTCCAGGATGACGGGAAGCATTACCTTGACATTCTCCTCAGTCAGGCCTTCCTCTGTCTTTGCCTCTCTGATCATGGCTGCCACGTAGCGTTTCACCAGGTTCCTCATGACCTCCTGAACAACAGGGTTACATTCAGTTCAGGGGCTCAGTTTCTGTCCATATACACAGCAATTTCGAGACTGAACTGGAGCACTACTTACTTGATATTGGTGGTGTCTCCTCAGGTTGTCAGCCGCTCGCCGCTGAAAAGGAGAGGACATTTGTGTGTGGTTATACAGGCCCCTGGTTACCCTAAAACCAGTGCTTCAGACAAGGCAATTTGTCTTTTATCACCAAAGCGGGGGGAGCGGACAATGAGCCACAGTGATGCTCGCACACATCCGAAGAGTCAGTGAACAAAAGGGAAGAGGTCCAAGTTTTTAACCTACAGGACTCTTACAACAGAATAAATGAACAGTGGTAGGCTGCAGGGCCATGAAAGAATGAGCTAATCACACTGGATACATGTGTGTTATCTGCAACCCTGGAAATCACACTGGATATGTGTATTATCTGCAACCCTGGAAATCCTTGTAAGGTAGAGATAGGAAACAACCAGGGAAGGAAGCAGAAAACAGAATTAATGTTTTCTCATAAATATCAACACAGAAATATATAGAAATCAGTCATCGTGGTTGGAGATGTGCAATCAGAAACCACAGGGGGCAGTGAATTTGCTCTGGTTGCCAGCATGTCCATTGAAGGGGACATCTGATTTTAGTCAGATGAGATTTCATGAAATCAGTGAACAAAGAATTATTTATCCACACCTCTAGTTAATTTTTAAGGTGGCAGGTGTGACTTTCAGCTACCTTTGACCATGAAGTTTTGGAGATGGAACCCAGGGAAGCCAGGGCTGGACGAAGTCCTCCCAGGAAGTCCTCTACCACCTAGCCACACCCTATGCTTCCCATACCAGTTTCCTCTTCAAAGAGGTTGTGATGTTTCAAGCACAGAGGTAGGTGTGCATGCAGTATCAACTTTTTAGTGTAGAATGGAAAGAAGATGGTTCATGACAGAAAAAGTCCATTAAGAACAGTGTTAAATAACAAATAAGATTAAAATTTTATGTTTTCAGCTTTCCCAAGTATTCTAAAAGCATTAGCAAAAACCTGTCTATGGTGACCCCATATAATGTACTTTAATAAATAGAAGCATAGGTTCTTAAGGAAGAATACCAGAAAAACATAAATAAAAACAATTATTCAATAAAGGAATTAGTTTTGGATATTTTGAGAAACAAGAAGAATAATAGCTCTGGGTTTCTAATAAGGTTTTGATCTTTTTGTTCCTTAGACAATATTTAATCACAGCCTAATATAACAGAATTTTAGAAAGGGACTGCATTTGCACACTTCCATGATTAAAAAGAAAACACACACACACACACAAAGAACTATGTGTGTATCTAAAATGATCTTTAGAAAATATATTTGAAAAGTCAAAATTCTACTGTCCCTACGCAGTATCTCTGTTTCAAGACAAGCAATGATTTACAGGAAGGGAGGAAACAATGCACTAATTCCTAAAGCCACTAATCACTAAAAACAGCGTCCACCACACGAGAACTGGATTCTCTGTATGACTAAGGCATTTGCTTAAAAACTAGGAGATTAGACCATCTTGAAGAGTGTAACATGGAGTTTTATGGCCGGGCCACCAGATGGGGGTGGTGTCTGCCTCCTGATGAGACAACACTCAAGATAAACTCCAAGAGAAAAAGCATTTCCAGAAGGAAGGAAGAAGAGCTCTCTGGAGTTGCTTCAACCAAAGAAAAGTAAAAAAAAATCTGTTGTATGCCAATTTCTTAAAATATACTGAACAGACGACAACTTCCAGGATACTTCAAGTCTACAGATCCTTAATTTGATATAAAACGAATTCAGTCAGTTAGCCTTCCTTGGCTTTAGAATCTTTTTAAATTCAGTAAGATAGTGTCAAACTAAGTCTGAGATCATGATTGAACTTTATTGAGCACAAAACTAAGCTTAAGGTTGATAGAATCAGAGTTGTTTATGAATGATAAGCAAACATATCATGGTGGGTTTAAATATTAAAATGGGCGCAGTTTCTCTCAGCTTCTAGAACCCTCCCTAATATCTAGCTAGCATCAGTAAATTTAATTAAAATATGAAAAGGAATGGAGAGCATAGTTTAAAGTGAACCGTTAGATGGTTGGTTTGGGAAACAATATTTAAAAACTTGTCAGAAGACAATGAAGGGCATAGGAAAATGTTGCTCAGCTAACTGGGAGGTTAAATTCTGCCGGTTAGGTTTAAAGCTAACTTAAAGTGATTCACATCTCGTCAGCTGGTTATTTTATCTGTCTTCTTGGTAATTACATAGTACCCTTTAGTCTTGCGATGGGCATGAAGGCTGCACACCTCATCTCTTCTCTCCCCTTCTCTGGTGTCACAACTTAGACTCTTATTTTACTCTCTCACTTTGCCTACATGTCCATGTTTTCTGCGTTTGAAGCGTGTGCTCATGGAGATGAGCTGGGTAGTACCTTGGAGGAACTTCAAAGTTGCACAGTAGAAATAAACTCATTGAGTAATTTAAAATATTAAACAAGAGATTTGACTCACACCATCTGTTACAAGGTCAGCTTCATTCACCCTCCTACTTCCTCACTATTTAGTCATTGACACACATTAAAAATATTCCTGAACCCTCAAACTTCATAAGTTGACCAATACTTTGGGCCACTTTTAAGGAAACAATTTGAATGCATTTGCCTCTCTTTGTGGGATTTTTGTGTGTTTCGTGCTTATCAAAGTTCTTTGTTCAGGTGGCATGAAATGTCTTTACCCTGGAAGGGAAGAGGAGTGGAAATGGGAAATCTGCTTTTAAGTGACACAACCAGGGGGAAGACAGCCAAACGGAGAGGTCAACCATAATTTGTGGGAGTTCAGGATCTCTATTAATATTTCTGCTTGGCTTTGAACATCTGCCACAAACTCTGTGAATTTTCTTTTGTCTCTGTAGTATAGTTATTTGCTTGCACAGCCAGTTTAAGACATATTTATTAGGTGAGTACATGTTCATATATGCAATTATCCTTTCAGAGGCAAGAAGCCTTGGGATAGTATGGTGAATACAGCACCCTGAAATGGCTTATCGTCTGTGAGGTGATGAAGTGAGTGAGGATGGAGAAGGAAGACAGACCACTAAACACGGCAGTGAAGCCTGTGGATGTCTTGTAAACACGGGGGAGAAAGACAATAATATACAGAGGTGAGACGCAGCAGCCAGGAGAGAGGTTTCCAACTAAACACGAGGCATCAAGATTTGACAATTCAGGAGATAGCATGTTCCTGAAAGCTGTAACAGGATGAACCAATCTGCCTGGTACGAGAGAGTGAGAGGGAATCAGATTCTTCATGAGCAACCTTCTATGACAAAGTCCAGTCAATGTCTTAGAGCCTGGATTTTCAATTACCCAAGTGTCATGGGAAGGGAGTGTGACCTTTGACTGTTGTCTGGCATCAGGCAGAGAAGAACTTGGCAGCTTCTGGCCATGGCCATAGATCTTGGTGTTCTTGGTCTGGAAGCTACATCACTCAAGATCTCTGCGTGAGCTTCACGAAGGGTCTGTATCTGCACACGGCTGGGTTCAAAGTCCTTATGGCCTCAATCTGCACACAACTACAGTGAGCTCACGTTTCAGGGTGCCAGGGGCTTCAAGTTTCTAATTTAAAAATTGGAGGTGAGGAGAGCAGGGTAGTTAAACTTAGGTATACTCTCTGCAACATACATAAAATTATTGCTAGTCAGTGATATCATTAAAAGTCATGACAGGTGTGTCATCAATGATAGTTTGGGTACTTACTAGTTGGCATTAATGTAATCAGGAGAATTTGATTTAAAGGTACCAATTGAATAGGGATAATCAGATTTCCCTAAGCTTTTTCAGTGTTGAAGGTTGCATTTCGTAGCTCTTAATTTTAATTAGTTCTGCCTGGGAGGAACATGGGCTGAGATCAAGGACTTTGCTTCGCATGTATCTAGGAGAGTATTTTGGAAGACATGCATGCTATGCTGTCTTTCTCTTTGTCGGTTATTCCATATGTAGCTGGGTTACGGATACATGTGGACTATTTCCTGGCAGGATGGCGTTCAGGACAGAGGCTGAAGGTATGCCTGCATGTCATCTTGGGATAAGCCGCAGACTGCAGGCTCCACCTGGTGTGCCAGGCTTGGCCGTGGCATTTGAATCATAGAGCTAATACAAAGAAAACAATGAAGTGGTGAGAAGCCTTGGAAGCTGAGGTTCCAACAGCTGCACCAGGCTCTCTCAAGCTGAGAGAGCTTTGCAGAGGGAGAGGGGCTCTGGGGAATGTGGAATAACATTTGCTGGCTGTTTAGCTCCTGTTCTTTTCAAGTCTGCTGTGTGGAATGTCAGCCTCTCTGCAAAGAGCTCATGCCCTGCAGTCAGCTTTCGGGGTCCTTTTTCTTTTCCACTATGGTTTCTCTCTGTGGCTGAGTTTCCGGCTCACGAATTATGCCGTTGTTTTAGTCTTTTCCTCTGCTCGGTGAATTCCTTTAAGGATGCAACCTGCTGTGTTGGCAAGAGGCCAACAGGTGATGGGTTCTTTACTCTAAAAAAATTGCAGTTTGACTCTGAGATGGATTTGTTTAGTGTCCTCTGTAATACACTTTCTCATCATCGCAGCACGCAGTGACTGATTCTTCTTCATAAACGCACTTTCTGCGTGTACAAAACCAAGATGCAGGATTCCTGGATATCATACTGTCAGACCAAGTACTCAGGACCTCATTCCTGAAGTTGCAAGCACTCCCTAGACTACCTCCCATTTGGAAAAAGTAAGTTGAATACAAACTCCCTCTAAGCAAGTCTTACAGGGTAACCCGGGGGAACCAGGGTTTTCATGGATGGCTTCTATCCTTTGTGTAAGATCTGCAGTCAAATCTACTGAGAGCGGGGAAGCTCGAACTGTCCATTCTGACAGACTGCCACAAACGACGAAGTGGAGGTGTGGACTACTGGCCTTTTTTAAATGCTAGACTGGGAAAATGCACAGGCTCTAATTCTCTTGCACTGATTTAATTATATTTCCCTGGCAATTGATTAGACTTTCATAGCTCATCTGCATCTCAGGACTGAGTGACACTCAATGGCCCTGAGACTATGCTTCATGTTTTACTATGCACTAAAGAGAGAACATATAGTGGAAAATAGAAAACTGGAGAAGTTCTCGATCGGGTAGCTTGGGAGTTAGTATGTTGCCCTATTAATGTAAGGAATCCAGTTAGGAACACACTTGGGTCCATAGTGTTAAGGATGCTTCACTTTAATTAAATGCTTTGGGGGAGGTATTGCCTTAGCTTCCTTGGACTTTAATTAAATGCGTTTGAACCTTTCTAGCAATAAGCACGGAGGTTGGTTTCAATCTGAAAAAACAGATGATTCTGGTATAAGGACAGTCTAAAGCTTTGGCATCACTGAAGGCATTGCCAAACCACTTGATAAGGGACTGTAGAGACAGCTCCCTGGTAAGGGTACTTACTGCATGCTCTGGCAGAGAACCCAGGTTTGGTTCCCAGCACCCACATGGCAACTCACAGCCATCTGTCACTCTATACCAGAGAATCCAACACTACCTTCTGAGTTCCAAGAGGTCATAGACATAAAATAAAAAACATCCTCTGACTCACGATTTTTAATGTCATTATTTGATTAATATACTCTCTGTAATTGGCCCTTGAGTGGGATTTTCATGATTGCCTTAGGGAAAAGTCACCTGTCAATAACAGGTTTACTTCCATCGTAAAAGTTTTTCTCAACAATAAAACATTGCTACTCCATTTGTTTTCCTGCACAGTCAAGAGAAAGGCTGATTTACCTGAAAATATCAATCATCCATCAGAGTAAACCCGAGGTTAAGACAAACACATTTTTTCAGGGCTATTGAATCACTGTTGCCAGGAAGTATGAACAACAAGGTGAGATCAGCAATAATGGACTCCCAGAGAGAGACCAGGACATTGACTCCCAAGAGCAGCTGTGGTTCTAGGCTCTTTCTGAGAATGTGCATAGAATGACCAGCAGTGTGAAGCCACACACAACTTACAGATGACAAGAGTCTCTAAGTGAACCACAATAGGAAGTTACAATTTACTATGGACCACAGTAGGGAAGTTAGAGAGAATGTCTTGAAGAATATAATCACCTCTGGCTGAATTTCCAATTTTCTGTTTCAAGAGCATGGCATGAAGGCATACACATTGTTGATCAGAGCAGGCAGCAAGACAGCCTATTCAAACGTTTGAGACGTAATCAGCTGAGGTCTCCAAAGGCTTCAGAGAAAAGCCAAAAGCTGAGTACACAACTTGGAAAACACTGCTGCATGCTCCTCAGACCTTTCAGGGCATGGAGGAGGGTGGAGGGGAGCCAGGTAACAAAAGACCTATTTGTCCCTCTCCCTTCCAGTCTCCAAGAAGCTTTGTCCCTAAGGGATCCTGAGAAACTGGATAAAGTACACACGTCTTTTTTTTTTTAAAGAAAATGGCAGACTTGTTGATCTCTGAGTACTCTTTGGAGGGTGATGTGCACATGTTTTAAGATTTGATTTTGGTTTGCAAAGTGCATGTGCCCAGTCCTCTAATGAATCAGAAAGACTAGCCAAATATGAGTGACCTCACACCAAAGACTTTTTACAATTTTTTTCCTCACTACACTCTTCTACAGTTTCACAATCATCTTTTTAAAAACATTAAACTACATGCATTTATTTTGTGTGTGTATGTATGTGTGTGGACACACATGCCATGGCATGTGTATAGAGGTCAGAGGACAACTTCCAGGAGTTGATTCTCCCTTCCACCCCATGTACCCAGATCTTCAGGCTAGGCAGAAAGCACCATTTACCATGGAACCAACTTTCTGGCCCACTTTCACAATAATCCATTTATTTTCTTTCGTTTTGTAGATAAGAGCTTCTTTAGAAATCGCTTATACCTATATCTACAAATATATCACACACACATAATATATATTACATATACCACACACATCACAACTAAGAAACCTAGAGTTCCCAAGACAGACATTATGTCTTTAGAGAGTAGAGAAAGGGCTGAGTTGGGCTGGGACAAAGCTCATTCAAAACCCTGAAGGGGACAAAACAGAGTCATTTGATGCTGCAAAGACAGTGGCAGAGGCAGACATGACTCGGAATATTTGTTTTGGCATAAATTCTGAAGCCACTGAAGTATGCATAATCAAGGGTTAAAAAATGTACATTGCAAAGGAAAAAAATGAGTGGTTTGTGGTCAAGTAGCTTAAATTAACTTTCTGTGCATCAGATTAGAGCCAAAGACACAAATTTAAAAATAGAGACATCAGAAGAATTTTATGTTTTGAGAACAGTAATCTGTATACAAAAAAACCCTCTGTAACTCCCATCATTTAATGTCTCACTCTCAAAAATTGTAAGTGTTCATTTAATAGGAAACTGAATCTCATATTCAGCCATGCTTCGTCGTGACCATGCATCTGAAACTATGCATGTTTGTACATGCATCTGTGGTCATGCATCTATAGCCATGCATCTGTGGTTATGTATATCTGGACATGCATCTATAGTCATGCATCTGTGGTTATGTATATCTGGACATGCATCTGTGGTTATGCATCTGTGGCCTACAGCAAACTAAGTTATTATGACTTCAGAAGCAATGCAAGGTTTGTGCTCCTCAGTGCTTAGATGGGAGGAAGCCCAAATGAACTTAAATACCCCCCTTGAATCTAAGAACTGGAGGTGTTGTAGACTAAAGGAAGATTGCCGATGAGGGGCTTGGAGACAGCTGGGAGGGTGTTCTTAGAGCGGTCCTCTAAGCTTTTGTGTGGATAGAACAGGAGGTACTAGAAGAGAGTGTGGTAGGTTGCAACAAGTTTCATAAGCACCATACAACCCAAAATTTCCTCTGCTTTGCCTAAAATTGAAATATGAAAGACACATTTCCAAGAGTTGGCTTTCCTTTTTCAAAATCAAAACACTTGTGTGACAGGCAATGTATTAAGGTGCATCTCTGTGTGTTCCAGGCTAGTCTGGGTTACATAATAACAGCTTGCCTCAAAACAATTCTTACACTAAAGTACAGTACATACATTTGGGTCCAGAAGGGAGTAAGCTGGATATCTGCATCCCAGAATCCATTTTTCATATACTTGATGAGTTACTGAATGCATTGTTTGTACAGCATCTTGTATATGACTGCATTAGAATGTTGTCTAGTGTGTTTAGCAGATGTTATTGTAATATCTTCACTGCTAGATTCTTCCCCACAGATGCTGTCAAGAATGGAGGCCACACCTTTGCACCTCCTCTATTATCTCAAATGCTAGCTGAGTTCCTGGCCTGTGACACAA
This sequence comes from Mesocricetus auratus, assembly GCF_017639785.1. Lineage (NCBI taxonomy): Eukaryota > Metazoa > Chordata > Mammalia > Rodentia > Cricetidae > Mesocricetus > Mesocricetus auratus. The sequence continues at coordinate 11,036,675 of NW_024429195.1, forward strand.
CATGCCATTATTTCTTACTGAGCCCCGTAAGAACTATGTTCAATTCATTTATTCTACAGTGTTTTAAAAATGATTTGAATTTAGCATAGCCTAGGACAAATCAAATATTTGGAATAAAATAGTGCCAACCTTTTCTAAGGTCAGTGATAAACTAAGTCATAATAACTTAGTTGCTAGATTTTCTGTGATATTTTCCTAATAAAGCTGTGATTTGTAAGGGCAGGTATATTCTCCAATTCTGATTCCTCACGCTCAGGACTCACAGTATACAGGAGCAAACATAACCACTTCCCTGAGCCACAGTTCTCCCATGCCACCAATTTCTCTTCAGAACAGAACTGATACCATGCTGAAGAAACACTCTATGATACTAGAAGTAGTAGAGAGCCCCAGGAGAGTCAGTCACAAAGCCTTGTGAATGTCAAGTTAGAGGCAAGAAGGAAGCACCCAGACGTCAGCACCGTCATTCCAGCCCTGGTTCTGGTTTCCCAAGCTTCTGCACACTTTTCTTGGTGAGGTCTCACCTAAACTAAACTAAACCTGTCCGTGCTATTTTCACAGTCCCAAGGCCAGCTCAAGATATGCAGCTCCCACACTGGCCCAACCTAAGACAGGCAAGACTCTCAGATCAGACACATGAAGAAGTCTACATGTCCAGGTCACATAGCAAAAACAAAAGCAATAGGAAAGTCACTGCCTTCAAGTAAGAACTCCTGTAGAAATGGGTCTCGAATGAGAATGACCTGTATGAATCTCAGGACACAGATTTAAAAGAACAATAATAAACTCCAAAGAACTCAACTGGTTTTAAAAAGATGAGAACAAACACCCCAATGAAATCACAGAAAACACCAAAAAATTCCTGAGTGAAGCTTAAGGAAACACAAACATACAGCTGAGTGAAATGATAGAGTCAACTGATGACTTGAAAACTGAACTTAGTAAAGAGATGGACATACTGAAGAGAACTCGAAGAGAAATGACGCTGGAGCCGAAATCCTTTCAGAATATCAGGACCTGTGATGGTCTGAGGAGCAATGGTGTCATGGTTCATGTATTTGAATGCTGGATCATCAGGAAGTGACACTACTTGGTAGGGATTAGGAGGTGTGGCCTTGTTTGGAGTAGGTGTGGTATTTTTGGAGGAAGTGTGTCACTGGGGTGAGCTGTGGAGTTTCAGAAGCCCATGCCAGGCCAGGTGGCTCTCTGTCTTTCTCTTCCTGCTACCTGAAAATCCACATGTGGAGCTCTTCAGCTTTCTCAAGCACCATGTCTGCCTGCATACCACCAAGCTTCCTGCTGTGATGACAATGGGCTGAACCTCTAAAACTGTAAACAAGTGTAAAAAATAAAATAAATGCAAGCTTGTTTCTAATTTAAATAAAAATAAAAAACAGAAAGAAAGAAAAGGAAAGAAAATAGATGTCTAAAATTTTCCACATGATCATCTCAATAAACACAGAAAATGCCTTTGACAAAAGTCGTAGAGCAGTAGGCCTGGAGGGAATGGATCTCAGAGGAACAAGGCTATGCTTGACATAACCAACAGTCAACATCGTTCTAAATGATGGATACAATGTTGGACACCAGGACTTGAACACTAAAGCCTCATGGACTCCACAGTTCTGAGGGAGAAAGCCAGACATCAGTTATGCCACAGCGAAGTCTCTGTGGCAAATGCAGAAGAGTACAAAAGATGGCTGTGTCCCCAAGCCTAGACTAACAGGGTGAGGAGGCCTCTTTGCAGAGGGTCGATCCCATTAAGACAGGAGTGATGTCTTTCATTCAGGAAATGGGCTTGGGAGGAGTCCTAGCTGCTCTGACAGAGCATTAAACATGAGTGATGCACAGGGAAACTTCACTGTGTGCAATCAACGAGAACAGAAAGTCTTAAGATCTACCTGCCCATGTCCAGTAACGATTCAGCTCTACTCCAACAACTCATGAGTGACAACGTGATCCTGATAAGACATGTCCTTACCCCAATCGTCCCGAAGCTTTCTGGCTTCCTTCTCATCTTTTTCTTACACAGATGTGTCCATATCCACTTGACCAGGTACCACAGGGATTTAGGGCTTGGGATGACATTGAAAGGTGTAGGCAGGGTGCCTCCTTCTTCAAAGTAGCTCATCCAAAGCTTTGTTCGAGCAAATTTCCATTCTATATCTGCATGGTCCTGAACGAGAGAACATGACAGCCTCAGACAAGTTCTCTAATTAACAAGGTAAGGGAAATCTCACAGACGGAGACTGAACCTGACACAGAGTGGTTGTTGGAGCATTAATTATACGGCTTATGAAATCACCACTAACCCCCAGAGACAGAGGCTTACTCTATACAGACTCACATCACTGTCACTTCGTTCATCCTTCCTTCTTCAGGGAACCAGAGATCTACAGTGGTGTGTTAAAGGGGCTGTGGTGATTAGCTCTGACTGGGAGGCAATGCTGCAGTTCTAGCCCTGAAGACTGCACGGTTTAGTTTTATTAGTTACTAGCCAGAGGCATGGCTTCGTATCTTAGCCCAGGCTTTGCTCACCGCTCAGATGAATGTCACCTGCTTAGATGCTCACAGATGAGCTTTGGGGCTACAGGGAATGTCTGAGTGGATATGTTTCCACATGGATAATTCTCTCTTACCTTCAGACAATAGATGCGTATTTACAGAGAAATTCTACCAGCACATAAAATAGCATAGCGCCTCCATCACAGCACTGAGTCTGTGGCACAGGAGCTATGAATCAGGATATCTGTGCTCCAGGATGGTGGCCTAACATCGTCTGCTGGTCCAGCACAATCCCGAGACCACGTGCCTCATAAACCATTGCTCAGCTCAAGTTGCACACCTCAAGCAAACCTGGAACCATGGAAACACATTCACAGCATTCCCTACTCTGTCTTCTTAACATTGAAATTACACACTAATTTCTTTTGTCCTGTTATATGTTTTGAGACAAAGGACTTTTAAGAAATCAAGTACATGACTAATGTACAATAGATGCATAAGAAATCTGTGGTCAATGTAAAAGTACTAGAAGGCTACAGTTGGCTTGTGTTGCTGATTCAGCTTGGCAGTTGTTAACTTCTATACTGTTTCTGTGATTTACCCTATAGCTCTGAGGTGTGGGTGGCAGGAGCCAAAAAGAAATCTCTGAGTCTTGAGACTCTGGGAGACACAAGAGTTAGATGCTCCATATGCAAATATCTCAAGGAGCTTCATCAAAGGACATTGAGGGGTCACTGCCTCTGTCCTGATGCCTTCCTGTCTTACAACAGTTTCAGCATTTGGGCTAAATAAAAAGGGATATTTGAGGACTGCCTTCCGTCCATTGCCTAGAAAAACAAGATCGACCAAAAAGGTGTTAAGACTGGGCCATGCTACTCTTATGTAAAGTTTTCTTCTGGACAAAGCTGGAGCATCCAGTATTTCACAGGACCCAAAATGTTGGCACTGTCTTTGTTCTTAGTTTGGTAGTGATGGTTTTCTGTTGTTTTGTTTTGTTTGTTTTCTATTTCTCTGGTTATATGTAGAGTCTATTCATAAAAACTTCAGGCTCTAGGATGCTACCTGAAGTTCTGTATAACCACAAATTCTGATGTTCATTCCCAGGTCAGTAGATGGAGAGGACTTTTTATACATAGTCTATGAACCAGTAACATAAATGCTGTATTCTATTGTCTTACACAGTTTTTCTTCAGTGATGGTAATGAGAAAAAACTTACCCCTGTAAAGAAAATTGAACTAAAATTTGGAGTTCTGCTTGACAAAAATCACACTAACAGTTCCAAAGTTCTACTATAGATTCAAGAACGTGGCTGTTATGTGTGACAAAATGGAAACCTATAATGTAGACTGTATACTAAGGTGTGACTGTGTAAGACTTCACATGCATGCTTTGTGCCATGGAGAGTTTTAGTTTGTGACTGTAGCTGTTTTCCATAGACTTAGGCCACTAATATGTTACTATCGCTCTTTTCCATAGACTTAGGCCACTAAGTTCAAGTGGATAAAGTATTCCATCTCGGTTGCTGCACTGTTTCTGGAACAGTCCTTGTTAATAAAGCAATTATTTACTCAACCATTATCACCCAGTGGTAAGGCATTTTGGTTGTTTGTGGGCTTTTTGACACAGGGTCTCATGTTTTAGTCCAGGATGGCCTTGAAGTTACTATGTAGCTCAGGCTAGCTTTGAATTCAATGGCTCTACATTCCTCAGCCTTCCAAGTGCTGGGGTTACAGATGTAAGCAACCATGCCTAGGCAGAAATTTTGAGTACATAAATGACGCTGTGATTTTTTGCAAGTCAGAATTTAAAATAATATATATTGTACCACATATTTGTCCTGAAAGAATTCAAGATCATTTCCACATTGGTTGCTTTTACTAAGCTTTCAAAATTTTTATTTCATGTATATGGAAAATTTGCTTACATATCTATGTGTGTATAACATGTGTGCCTGGTGCCAACTGAAGCCAGAAGAAGGCATTGGATCCCCTGAGACTGTTGTAATACAGACTGCTGATAGCTCTTTGTGGGTTCTGGGAATTGAACCTGGGATCTCTGGAAGAGCAGCAACGTGTTCTTAACTGCTGACCCATCTCTCTAGCTAGTCCCTGTGTTTTCTAAGCTTTAAGAAGCTGAACATCTATGGCTTTCCCTTTACCAGATTTATCTCTTGGATTTCTTGTCAACTTTCTAGCCTGGCAGGAGTTTGTTTATGCTGAGTTAGCAAAATCAGAGGGACAGAGAAGACCACAGAGCCTGATGGGCAACTTGGAGATGAACAACCTCTTTCCAAATTGTTTCATGGCAGTGGCTCCAAGGCAATATAGGTTGACTTAATTTTCCACGTTACTCTGTGTATACAGGTATTTATGCTACACTGCTGTTTATAGACATCACCAGTTAAGCATTTACTATTCTGATCTCTCTTATCAAATTATACTTTATGAAAATGCAGCTTAGAACAACGCTCTGCAGAGAAGACACTGAAATAAAAGCAATGCTGTCAACTTACGGCAATCAGTTGGTAAGAATTATTCATCATTGCAATTAACATGTTCAATAGGACAACCAGGGAGATGACATTATATGTCCCAAACATGGTAGCGCCAACAAACTCGGTGAACTCGTGCTGGGCTTTGACATTGGTAACATATAAATTGATGAGTCCAAATATTGACCAAAACAGGGATTGTAAAGTTTCAAATAACCTGGAATAAAATGTGAAAGTAGTAATGTTATATTATTTTACATGTGTACATATATATACTGTTAATTTCAAGAAAAATTACAAAATAGAACTTAAAATAATTTGAAATATTTTTTATCAAACTGATACAAACATTATGCTTGTTTTCCCTACTTATCTTATTATACAAAGAGCATCGAAAAGCTCAGTTTGTTTGTTGGAGCAATTGGGTAAAGGAGGGTTCAGACCCTGGAAAAACATGATTGCTTGGTTAAAAAACCTTTTAATTTATCAAATAGATGAGGAAAAATAAAGGGATCACAATATAATATTTATAATATATGTAAATTATGTAAAGTTTGTATCTTAGCATCTGTAAGTCAAACTTTATGAGACATAGTCACCCTTGTTTATTTTTTGCATCATCTAAGGTGTGTTTTGCACTAGTCATGTTGGCAGAAACAAACAATTGCATCAGAAAACTGACTCACAGTGTCTAAAATATTACAGTATCTGTTCCTGCTCACAGAAACCTTGCTGTTTCCTGTCATCAGTATCTGAAGGATAGTTAACCCTAAACCTTCTATTCCACAAAAGTCAGTCATGCTTTTCTTTGCTTTGCTTTTGGTTTTGGAAGGATTAAAACAAATAGAACTTCTTTAGGTTTTTGCATTTGCAATTGGACCTGTACATAGTATATTGCTTCAGAAAGCAGATTGTTTCAGTAATACTTAGACACTACCATTTCCTTTATAATTTCAATGCCTATAAAACACTCTCAAGGTAATAAGTGAATTTCCTTTATTTAAACATGAGAAAACATAATAATTTTACAATTACCTGCACCCAAATTAAGAAAGGTTTGTTTCTATGTGCCATGTGACACGTAATATGGTGTGTAGAAAGATGATGGTAGAACTTCTAGACTCTTAGAAATGATTAAAATATGACTATACTTACATCATATTGTAAATAAATGAAGGCAAACACCTTTGGGTACCTGGCACAGAGAGTGAGGAAGTGGAATTTCAGCCTTAGAGAGACCAGGACTAGACTGGAACCCATTGGGAGAACAGGTCAGTCACATTCCAGCGTCACGGATCCCTGATGCTCTCCTAAACTGCCTGCCCAGTGCCTGAACGCTAGATCAGCCATGGTCAAATGACCCAAGAAGACACATTTAATACGAGGCCCCAAGTCTGGCCTATGGAGAACGTGACCAGACTTTCTCTCTGCAGGAAGTACTGAGATTAGGTAGTGGCCCAAAGAGTCTAATGGAGAGTTTGGGAGGCTCATTGGGAACAATGTATGCCGGGGTTTGCCACAGCATATATACCTAGATGCAGAAACAGAGGATGAATAAACCACGGGACAAGAAAAGGGAGCACGTCGGGAGTCAAAGGCTCATACTGAGACTGATACAGAGGGAGGCAACCCTCCTGGTCCAGTTCTGAGTCACTCCCTCCAGCCGGGCATATCCTCCTTGTTCAGGGGGTCTGGGGCCGTAGCTCTGTGTGTAGTTCTTACAGAAGAATGCCACTACTGACACAGCTCACTGCCACTCTTATTTCAACAAATTTACTGCTTTTCACAGATGAAATGTTTTAGTGGAAAAGCTGCTTCTAATGAGAGGAAATTTAATTTTATTAATATTTTATAATAGTGAAACGCTGTGGCAGATAATTGTAACAAAAGTGCTCTTTTGATCAAATTTAGTGAGAATGAGAGGTGGTGTGTTGTGTGAGGTGAAGATAAGCTCACATGAGGGAGTCCAGCTGGGTCTCCAAACTGTCAGGGAGACTGAAATGAATTCATCGGCTCTGAAAAAGTTCGCAAAAATGTCTTAATTTGGCTCGAGATTCCAATTTCTTAAGTTTTAGTGACTGTTAGTATTCAGGCATCTGTACTGGCCCATCCTTGGGGTTCTGACAGGATACGCCCTCAGCTGCAGCCAGTAAGACACCACCTGTGAACATTCACTGTGTTCCCTTTTAAAAGGTCCCTGTCCACCTCCCATCCTCCTCTTTCTTTCTCTCTCTCTCTGTCTGTCTGTTCCCCCATACACACCCATCTTTCCTCTCTCCTGCTGCTCCTGTCCCCAGGGGCTGGCCCCCCTCCCCTCTCCCCTTTTAGGATCCCTTTGCCTAATAAAACCCCTCTTCTTGAACCCTGTCATATGGCATCTTTCTCTCAAGCATCTTAAAATTACGGTGGTGACTTTCAGGTATCCTTTGGATTTAATGTGAATTAACTGTGTCCTTTCTTTCCCAACTGTGATGACTCTTAATAGGAACTTATAAAATGTAATTCACATGGGTTTGTCCTGATATGAGTGAGCAAATCAGGAGAAGTTTTACAAGATATGGCTGAGATTGGATTGAGTGGATCAAGCCCTTTCTGTGTAAGTCATGGCCTAGAGTCCCTGGAACCCAGGCAAAATCTGGGCAGGTGTGGCTTTTGTCCCAAATCCCAGTCTTTAGGAGGTGGAGACAAGGGATTCCTGGGGCTGGCAGCCATGCTAGTAAATCAGCACACTGTGGACTCAGGGAGAGAATTATGGAGGAAGACACAGACTTCAACTTCTGTCCCCCAATTGCACATGCACACATTGTACCCACATACAAACAAACATACATATATTCCTACATACAAACATATACACAACACAGGAAAGAAAAAGAAAAGTTACATATTACATCACACACATTATAAAATACTAACACATAAATGACGTGACAAGAGCCTTTTCATTATGGTTGCTTCCTCAAGCATTCTAATAAAAGCAGCCATGCACGTTAAAGGGTTGCCATGGTTGAAAGTCCCCGTTAGCCTCTGTCTAAAAAGACTAATGTTTCAAAGAGAGTTCATTAACCATTTTAGCAAGTATCTGCAGCCATTTACAAATTAAAATTTAGCATAAGAAAATGCACAATGACATTTGTGATTAACTGGAGAGTTTTCTTTTCCTTTGGTGGGATGAATCAGTTGTAAAATTTACAGGACCTAGCTAAAATATATTTGCTTCTCGGTTGAACTAAGGCTCCTGGTATTTAGGTATCCCTCAATGAGTTGTTTCTTCATTGGACTGTTATGTGGGTTAATATTTCAAAGCTACTGCTTCCAGAAATATTGCTGATTCTAAGTCCACTGAGACTCACACTGCCCATAAATTTAGGATTCAAAAGCTGGATCACATCTCAGAAGGGCTTTGTGTGGCTGACATTTTCCACATTGTGTGAGTGGAAAGAAGTAAATTTTTAAAAGGAAATGCTTATTAATTTCCCAAGGTAATATCACAACCTGGTTAACTCACATGACACGGTATCTGTGTTGATGTCTAAGCTGAAGACCCACTTTATATGAGTCCGAGTTTTGCTTTTATGAAAATAACATTTTATTTATTTCAACTGCTACTTTTTGAATGATCTTGGCTAAATATTTACAGCTAGAGACATGGAATAAGCAAAGAAGGAATATGTTCTGAGGCTGGGATTTCCTTTTGTCCCACGAGACTAAAATGATGAATAAACAAATTCATGCCAAGACGGAAACTCAACATTTATGTAAAGTCTGACCTTAATTGGCCAGTCTAAGCATTACAAATTGAGCGCCAATACATACAAATGAGCTTTGCTTAATCAGACAATGTCCTAAGGTTCATGACCCCTAATCATGCCCATTGTTGGGGCCATTAGATATACTTCTGAACAGAATTAGTTCAGTCACCAAAAAGTTGAGAGTCTTTTAAGGACGAGTATTGTTTTTCATGTGTCAATGGGAAAACTACAAAACATGAAGGGAACTGGGAGACACATTCATTTGCTTGTGGAAAAAGGCAGTCTTAGTAGACTCCTGCTATGGACCACTATTTTAACTAGGCAAAGATGATGTGCTACATTTTCTTATGCTGCGGAATATTACTTTAACGGTGTAAAGTTGCGTTGCACCTGTTTATGCTACATTTGTTTAATTAAGTAAAGATGTTTTGCATTTGTTTCACCTTTTCTGCCTAAGGCACCTGATTGGTCGAATAAAGAGCTGAACATCTAATAGCTAGGCAGAGGCAGAGATGGGCGGGGTTGGCAGGCAGAGGGAATAAACAGAAGAAGAAAGCCAGGCTTGAGGAGAACAAGAGGGAGAAGATGGGAAAGAACAAGGGAGGAAGAGAGGAAGGCACTAGCCGGGCAGTGGTGGCACACGCCTTTAATCCCAGCACTCCGGAGGCAGAGGCAGGCGGATCTCTGTGAGTTCGAGGCCAGGCTGGACCGACAGCCTCCAAAACAATACAGAGAAACCCTGCCTCGAAAAACCAAAAAATAAAAATAAAAAAAAGAGAGAGGAAGGCACTGAGGGTCAGCCAGGCAGCTGCCAGCCAGGAAACACAGAGTAGGGCATACACAAAGAAAGGTGAAAAGCCCCGAGACAAAACATAGATGAAGAGACACAGGTTACATTATAAGAGCCAGTAAGAAAAGAGCCTAAGCTACGGCTGAACATTCATAACTAATAATAAATCTCCATGACATGATTTGGGAGCTGGTTGGTGACCCGAAAGAAAATGCCTTGTACAGAACCAAGACACGGTCTGTCCTCACTAATAAATAGCCCACAGTAAGTAGGCATCAGGGAATGTGCCCTGAAAAAAGCATATATGAGGATAACAAAAGGTTGAGAAGTGTGAAGGCAAAGTAAGGGACAATGGAATAGAAGAGAAAATAATATATTGGGGATTCACAAGCAGTTTGTCAGGAAAGAGTAAAACAATGCCAAGAACTTGGGAAAAGGAGCAAAGGCCAGATCATTGAGGGACTGAGAAGCAAGGTCAGGGGTGAATTTGGTAAGAGACAGGAAGTCATTGGGAACCCTAGATGGTGGAGCCTCTAATCTTGGTCTAGAAGGCTCTTTCCCAAGAAGGCTGTAGACAGACAGATGGATAGATGGACAACAGAACAAACTCAGTGAGCAGAGGACAGACTAGAGCCTGGGCAGTGAATGAGGGAGGATATGGACAAGATAATGATGCTGAAGGGAAGAGAGCCACGGAGAATGGAGAGGGAAGAAAGCAGAGTGCCAAACCCAAGTTTTTATTTCCCTACGTGGCTGAGAGAGTTAGGAATGGGGAAGGGGAAGTTTGGAAAGAGGCCAGTGAGCCATCCGTGACTGAAGCTTTTCTTCGGGAGTCACACTGAGTATGCTATAAGGTTATTAATATCCACTGGAACCATTGATAGCAATGACCTACATTGTACGCAGGAGCTAAATGAAGAATGATTGAGAGGTGAGCAAAGACGCTTACACAGGGCGACACTGATGAAAAGGAGACAAGAGCGGGTGCTGTCGTCAGACAGACGACTGCAGTCCAGTAGGGAGGGGAGAGAAGTTAATGGAATAAATAAGAAATGGCGCTCTACCGAAAACAATACCATCAGGATTCGCTACTGTCTTTGAGAACCTGCGATGATAGTGCAGGCACTGTGTTAGGCATTTTCCGTGAACTGATTTTAATGCCGTTTGGAATTGGTATCTGAAGAAAAAACAAGCTATGAAGTGTAGAGAGACACCAAGTGTCGCCATATGTCCCTTTTAGGATGACAGACATCTGTTACATCAAAGTAGAGTCAGCTAGGGATAAAGCTTAAGCCTAACACAGCCTGTTTAATAATATTCAGGGTTAGCTGGACCACTTAGCTTTTAATGTCATTGAGAAAAACATAATTGCCGTTTGCAGGAAAAATAATTTAGATGAAACATCTGATCTTTGGGAGAGGGCATCAAAGGATTTAGTCCTACAATATTTGAGATACGTAATTATCTATTGCCTTTCTAGGCATAAAAAAAATCATGGGTACAGATAAACTAAAACCATACTTAAGTTGAAGCAATCTAACATTTAATTTTGGACTAAATCTATGTCAGAAATTTACATTGGATATCTAACCATAATGCTTTTGGTCTGATACTAGGATTAATTATTTACTAATAAACCAACATTAATTACAAGAGGATGACTAGGAATTTAGGGTGCCATAAACAAGGCAGTGTGACAGTAGCCTTGTTCCTGGTGGGGGGCAGGGGTGTCAGGTTGTGAGTGAGATCTTTTCCACTAAATTAAAATGGATGAGGGGAGGTAGGTGAGTCCGTTGTAGGTGTTCCTTCAGGAACGCGGTACATAGGAAGGACTTAGCAGCACGCGCAAGAGGAGCAGACAGCTTGTGAAGGGACATCATTTGAAAGCAGCAAAGGCTTTGCAGGTGGAGCTTAGGGCAGTGCCCTCTGCATGGAGCCACGGAGACAGTCAGCTGCCAGACAGTGTCCAGCAAGACTCTGAGAGACACAGAGGGAGGGTGGTAGGATCTGGTCCTTGTGAATCTCTTGTCCTTATTGCCCTTGGCCAATCCACAAGTCAAAAAAAAAAAAAAACAAAGCATACAGGGCCAGGAAATAAGTCCAGCCACGTAAGGTCCTAGCAATCAAGGATGTCATCATAGGAGGTTCCACCGCCTCCCTGCAACCCAAAGTCAGAGGACAAGGCCATGCTGTCTGGGCCAAGGAGTCGACCTGAGGGATGATCAAGATGAGATATGGTTTCTTACAACAGCTAGTTTAGTTTGTATCACATGGTTTCTTACAACTGCTAGTTTATATCAAATCTAAAAGGGTGACATTAAAATTCTCTGTGCACAAAAGCAGATGTTGGTTAATTAAAATGGAGTTTCACATATCAGGATAAAAACAAACAGATGCAGGATTAAACCAACTAGAGCAATTTTTTTAGCTAGGAGTGATTTAGGTTATAAGTGAAATGCCTTTTCGTTGTAAATGGCTGTCTCTTTTGAATTATGAGGGCCCATGCACAAGGCTGGTTATTAAAGTTACAAAATAAGCGTGTGTCCAACTGGGGTTGCTGTGTGCAGAGAGGTTAGTCAGCTTCTTAACCTGCTAACCTTCTGTTTCTCACAGTGAGAAGGAAATGGACACAGGTAGGAAAGCCTGTGGGACCGTGGCACGGCACTTGAGCCTCTCATGAGCGTGGGCTGCCATCAGTCCTGCGTGTGAGAGTCACCAGAAGTGGACAGTGGCTATGGGTAACTGCTCATCCTCAGGTAAGCTTTCGGGAAATGTTACCTAGGTAATTATAATGGGCATACGTGAGTGTTCATTTCAGATGGTATCTGCATGCTTATGTTTTTGCACACCACGCTAAACGTCAAAAGAAGCATATGAAGGGCCGTGTGGAAATGCAGAAAAGTGCTTGAATTTTCCAACAAGATTGATTGCACATGCACACTTATAAGACATCAATAATACATGGGCTTCCTTTTTGAGGTCTACATTTTCAAACAGGATAGATAGGGTTTCCTTTTCACAAGGTCATTTAAAAGAAAAGGCCATTTACTAAAACTTAAAATAAATGTACCCGGTATTTTTTTTCTTAACGCTAGAAGTCTACATTTCTATTCAAAGTCATGTTAATTCCGTTTCCTGCATTATTCATAGCTTTAATTCCCCATTTCCTTCGCAACCATGGGGTGGATTTTTCAAATTTGTGAAGGCGCATAATCTTAACTCCTCCCAGCATTACCAAGAGCAATACCTCTCCGACTTACGTGGAAAACGCATTATTCTGTTTCTCACAGCGTATGCCTTTGCAGCTTAACCCCTTTGTTTCTTCGTAGTAGAAGTAGAGTTGATTCAGGCCATTTGCAAATGCTAGCAGCACGAGGCAGTATATGAACAGGAATTTCAGGATGTCCAGAAGCATTCTTCCCAGAGATATCTGCAGGGGCCCCAGGTGAGAGTTTGCAGTGAACAGTGAGATCAGGCGCAGGGAACTGAAGATGTTTGCAATAGCAAACAAAGCCTCTGCCACCAGGGTCGGGTGCCACATGTCCCATGATTCCCGTGGGTTCAGAGCACTGTACTGAGGAGACAGAAATGGAGGGGGAGTAAACATACACGCTGGCTGAGTCCAGTTCATCCTGCAACGCTTTCTTGGGTCCACCTCAGCCATTGTTTGGAAGGTATACACCCTTTATGACGACAGCAGCTAGAACAGTGGTTCTCAACCTGTGGGGCACACCCCTTTTGGAAGTTGAATGACCCGTTCACAGCGATCACCTAAGACCATTCAAAAAACATGGGACGTTTACATTATGATTCATAACAGTATCAAAATTATGGTTATGAAGTAGCAGTGAAAGTACATTTATGGTTGAGGTCACCACAACATGAGGAACTGTATTAAAGGGTCACAGCACTAGGAAGGCTGCCTCCATCCCCTCCAGGCATGCCGCCATTCCTGAGTACCTCTAGCTCTGCCTCTGCCTCCCTCAGTGGAGGTGGACCTGTGGCAGTTAGAACGAGGATGACTCTCATGGGCTTATACATTTGAATGCTTGGACCAGGGAGTGGCCCTATTTGAACGGATCAGGAGATGTAGCCTTGTTGGAGAGAGTGTGTCACTGGAGCTGAGCTTTGCAGTTTTAAAAGCCCAAGCCAGGCCCAGAGTCTCTCTCTCAGCCAGCTGATCAGGACACAGCCCTCAGCTACCTCCCCAGCACCATTTCTGCCTGTGTGCTGCCATCCTTTTCTCCATCATGATTAAGGACTAAATCCGTAAAATTCGTTTATATCTGAAACTGCAAGCAAGCTCTCAGCTAAATGCTTTCTTATGAGCCACTGTGGTCATGGTGTCTCTTCACAGCAAGGGAACATTGACTGACGAAGGCAGGACCCAGGTCACATAAGCGACCCCCAGAGTCAGTCCCCCTCCCCACCTCTAACACACCACCCACCCTGCCCACGCCATCATCCATTGCACCAATCGGTACCATCTGGAGTCAGAAACCAGTGTTCTAACAAGAACTTCAAATCTTGGAACAATCAGAGTCTGAACCGGAAGACACAGAATGGCCCTAATACTGAAAAACAACCATCATCCTGTTCTACCACCTGTGAGAGTGGGGTAACAGCAGCCCAGGAACTGAACACACACCCAACAAAGGTGAGATCACACAGTTACACCAAGAAACACCACAAGTACCGTAACACCAGGCGTCTAGTTCCCAGCACAAAAACACAACCATCAACAGTCAAGACAGTATATGTCCACCAGAAGCCAGCTCTCCTATTGTATCATTCCCCAAGAAAAATTAGTTTAGCTGAATCAAAAGTCAAGGACTTCAAAATAGCAGTTATGGGTATGTCTAAGAATCTGAAAAAGGATATGAATAAAGGCCTCAACAAAGACTGAAAATACAAGGAGTTGAATGGCATAATGAAAACAATTCAAGATATGAGAAAAATTTAACAAATAAATAGACTCACTAAAGAAAACATAAACTGAAAATTGAAAATTTAATATTCTTCCTTTGCTTAATTATAAAAAAGTCATATTTTTTCCATTACAGGAATCTGCAACTGGTCAAAATGTAGAGAGAGCCACTGACTGTGGGATGCCAAGCTTTAGGTGATGCATCTACAACGCAACACCCATACCTAAGGTTCGGGAAACATCTTGGAAGAGGGAGTGGGGGGATTGCAAGGCCAGAAGGCAGGACAACTGCTGTGAGACAGTGTCTTCTACACATGACAGTGAAGCTACAGCCATGAAATGCCAACATTATGGCCACCTGAACAAGACACGCACAATGACCACACCAGCTGACCTAGCAATGTGGATGGGGTGAATCTCACAAGGCCCTGCCCCTAGATGAAGCGCTACAGGCAATGAATGGCTGCTGATCCAGGACTAATCTGTCTTCCCTAGGGAGGAGCCTCCAATGGGTTATCCAACCTCAAGTGGTCATCCCCGATACATGTACATATGAGCAACAACACACAGACTCGGTAGGGTGTGTGTGTGTGTGTGTGTGTGTGTGTAATAAAATAAAGACTAGGTCATAGGTCATGAATTTGAGAGAGAAAGAGTATGGGGGACACAAGAGGTATTGGAGTGGGAAGTAGGGTATAAATGTATGAAATAAATATGTAAACGAAAAGTAAAAAATAGTAGCCATTTTCATGTTTTAAACTCTATGCCTGTGCTGAGTTGCACCAATACCCTTGCGAGTTCCTCTATCTCACCGGCTCTTTAATTATAAGCTGGCTTGCCTAGCCTCTTCTCATCCACCCATTCTCCCCAGACAGCTCTCACACTACCAGCTTTCAGTGCTGACCCCAACCTATACTTCCCACCTTCTAGTCCTATTTTATACTCGACTGTCAGATTGACTTTTCCCATTTGGATATCTTGAATTTGCAGACGGAAAACAGAATACATCACCTTTGGATCCCTCCATTTACGCCTCCTAATCTGAGGGAATGGCACATCCACACTCACAGCATCCGACACCAAGCGCAATACCTGCTCATCTTTCTCACTCTGTGTCAGAACAGTTTCCTCTCTTTTTTCCATTATCACAGCGGCATGATGACATGTCCTAACTGCTTTGCCTTGTGCCAGAGCTCCTCGAATATTTGTTGCTGATATTATCTTTTAAAGCAGAATTTTGGCCACGCCATGCATTAATATTCTCATGATGGCATTTTCCTGGAGATGACATTTTGACTTAGCAGCTCACAGGTGAAGGCTGTGTCTTGCATTTATTTGTCTGTAGTCCAGTATTCAATGCCCTGGCTCAAACCTAGAGTACTTCTGATTCCCTGGAGTTTCAGTTTTGCCACATTGTTCCCAAAATGCTGTTCATGAATGCTTAGTGCTTTCCTGTAAATTCTAATAACTTTGACTTTTTGTCTGTTACTCATCCATGGAACCTACAATGGGTGCCTAGTGATGGTTAGGTTCTTTCTTGAAGGTACTCACTTATGATGGAAGGAGGAACCACCATGTCACAGGTTTAGATGATTGTGAAACAGACAGGCACTAATCAAGAAATGCCTCAGGAGTTGATAAGTGGCCATTAGGGTCCCAAAGTCCCAAGATGGAAGCCAAGTGAGGGTAAGAACAGTGGTGGTCTAAACACCTCCTACCTTTCTGTGACCATCATGTATATAATTTCCACACCCCATCAAGTCATTGTTTTTTACTACACTCCTACTGTGATGCAATTGTGCCTAAAGTCATCCTTTCTGCTGAGATTAACCCTTATAAGAGAACTCCTCTTTTTTGTAAATGTAATCAGCCACATGTTTTTGGTATTCTCATGTCTCCCAAATGGAGCATGTCTTTTGAAGTTCTTTACTTTTAAAGTTCTGTAATCACAAGTGAAGAATCAGACATGTTGAAGGACATAGATATGGAAGGTGAATCATTTATAGAAATGAGGGCTTCTAGATATAATTGAGGGTTTAGGAACAGTGAGAGGAGCCTGAGTATTTGGACCCAAGTCATGAGGACTTTGGCAGGAGTTTTAAGAGTTGATGATGGAGTGAATCACAACATTGGATCATACATTCCCAGACTATAGGAAATATGCTGCTTCATCTTCGTGCCCTTTATAAGCTGGTGCATATTCATAAAAGCCAAACTGTCAATCAAAACACATTAAACTTTTAGGTGGAGGTATTATGAAAATGGCTGTTGCCATAGTCAGAACTAGAATGTCTTCCTAAGGCTCATTTGCTAAAGCCATGACCTCCAGCTTGATGTTAACTGGAGTTGGTAAAACCTTTCAGAAGTTGTGCCACTTAGAGAGATGCCTTTTGAAGCCATTAGGTCTCTTCAAAATGGTCTCTTCCTATTCCTCTCTGTCCCATTTATTGGTAGCTAGTTTGCTCTGTCATATATTTCCTAACATATTACAGAAGTTCCAAGTGACCATGGACAACCACCTTCAATCCTTCAATCTATGAACCAAAGAAGACTTTTTGTCTTTATAAGTTGATTGTCTTGGGTATTTGATATAGTAATGAAATCTAACTAACCTATTTGTCACATGAGGTTACAGGAAAAAAATATTAATTTTAATGACTACGAGATGAAAATGTTTCCCATTGTGCTAATAAAACAGAAAAAACAAGAACAAGGCATTAGAATTTCTTCCCTAGCAGATAATTCCAGAACAAACAAGTAGGATTCAATTGTCTATAATAGCTCCTTGATGCAAAATTGAAGTATATTACAGAAAAGACTGTATTTGAGGAGCTGACTCCGGTGTGACATCACTCATAAGACAGAAACAACAGTCTTTGTTCGTTCACCTGTTACCTGGTAAGAGAGAGATTCAATGAATTCATACAGTCAAATCTGTTTGTCAAAGTGATGTAAAAACTCTACCATGGCTGTGAAAGCCATTATTAGTCGTAATAATTTTGATTTCTGAAAATACATGTCACCCAGGCAAGAGTTACAGAGATTTAATCAAAGAAATCAAATGGCTGAAGCTGAACTTGAGAGACCAGCTTTACATGTAGAAATGGGGTGGGTAAAAAGGAGGACTGAACGAATGAAGCCAAAATAAGATTTAAAAACGTGTTCTGGAGATCAACAAGTTCTTGTGTATTAGGAGAGAAAAACCAGTAATCCCATGAGGTATGAAAAGCAACAAGGCATGTGAGGAAGCACTGTCAAGCCTCACTCCAAGAGCAAAGTCCTGTGTGTTTGTATGCCCAGTCTATGCACACGGCAGCACTGCTACTTTATGTCAGCCTGACACAAGTGAACCGCATCTACAAACAGGCAAACAGGGAGGCTAGTTAGTGTCCCCTTCATTAGACTGACCTGTAGGCCAGTGTTTGGGGCATATTCTTAGTCCACTGTGGATGGCGCCACCTCTGTGCCGGTGACCCTGGGCTGTGTAAGAAACCAACCTGGACAAGCTTTGGAAAGCAAGTGGTAAGCAGTGTTTCCTTCACGATCTCTGCTGTCGTTCCTGCCTCCAGGTTTCTGCCTGGATTTCTCTCATGATGGGCTGGCTGTAAGCTAAAAGAGGAAATAAACCCTCTCCTCCCCAAGTTGCTTTTGGTCTTGGTATTTATCACAGAAACAAAGACCAACCTAGGGCATTATACAGTAATATACAGTAAAATACGTAATTTTTATATGAGCTCCTCACTTTGAGTTTGATGGTCATTGCTGTTTTTGAGAAAAGGTATTTTAGATATTAAGTAGCTTGTTTCAAGCAGTAAAGCAGGAAGTGGTATATGTAAGCTGTAGTCACATCACGTGCAGCCTTGGTTTCAAAGGCTGTGTTGTTGTCTGTATCTGCAATGTCCATTAAAGGACCAACAGCTTGTGGAGACAGGGATTAGAGAGTCTGTGGGAGATGGGTCTGCAAGCGTTTATACTGGGAATATTCCTAAATGGGGATTAGCTCTCTCTCTCTCTCTCTCTCTCTCTCTCTCTCTCTCTCTCTCTCTCTCTCTCTCTCTCTCTCTCTCTCTCTCTGTCTCTGTCTCTCTCTCCCTCTATCTATTTCTATCTCCTTACCCTCCCCCATATAAAGGCTTAGCGTCTATATAAATGTATACAATAAACACTTGAGCTCTTAATATGAAAAACCACATACATGAAAAGTAGTACTGTACCAGGCAATGGTGTAGCACATGTCTTTAATCCCAGCACTCAGGAGGCAGAGGCAGGCAGATCTCTGTGGGTTGGAGACCAGCCTGGTCTACAAGAGCTAGTTACAGGACAACCTCCAAAGCCACAGAGAAACCCTGTCTCAAAAAAACAAAAGAAAGAAAGAAAGAAAGAAAGAAAGAAAGAAAGAAAGAAAGAAAGAAAGAAAGAAAGAAAGGAAAAGAAAGTAGTATTGTAATAATGTGAGTGAATATTTTATCTTACTTGAAGTATTTTTGATGGTAATGGTATTTAAAGAGATCTTTGTTGATTCAGTCTTCAAAGTTCTTCCTTCAACTACAAAAGGCTTAGTAACAAAAACCAAGTAACTCAGTTTTTAAAGTGGGTCAATGATCTGAATGGATATTTCTCAGAAGACAAAACACAAATAGCCAGTGAGTACATGAAATGAAGTCCAATGTCACAAATCATCACGAGAATGTAAAGCAAAAGCAAAAGAAGCTGCCATTTCTCCACACCAGAATACTTATTATTAAATAGGTCAGAAGACATCAATTCGTGATAAGTACGCAGAAGAAAGGAAACTCTTAAAGTGCTGATGGGAATGTAAAAAAGTGCATCCGTTAGGTAGCACAATATCTAAGGAACCTCGGTAGTGCAATATCTAAGGAACCTCACTACACTAAAAGCAGAATACTGTAAAGTCTCAGATCGACCAGTTTTAGAAAAGGAAATGCTGTCAAAGTATCAAAGCAGTATGTCTGTTAAACTGACTCCTAATAATGTGTCATTACACCCATAGATGAATGTCAGCCCTCATCAGAGAGGCTCCTTTTGCAGAGATGAAAGGTATAGAGTGACTGGAATTCTAGACATTAAATGGGACCTCTGTATCACATTCCTTCTCCTCAAGGTCCAGGGGTCGTTGTGGACAGTCTGTGAGAGCAAGAGGTGGGAGGTGACACAGCAGGCCACTTGTGCCTATGAGCTCACATTGTTGGTGACAGTGTGCACAAGACCTGCCCAAGCTCTAGCCAGACAAATGCCACCACGCAGTGGGAGGTGGACATGAAGAAGTCCCATCCCTAGCTGAAGAGCTATTGGCAATTTGTAGCTGCAAGGAGAGGGACGGCCAGCTGACTTTAAGGCTGTGGTCACCGATTAATCAGCCACATTACAGCAGAAGGCCACATACCTAAGAGTATAAGGGCAGCATCCGTTAGGAAAAAGAGAAGACACGAAGCTGGGCTCGTGAGGAAGTGCGGTGGACCTGGGAGCAATGAGTCGGGGAATGAACAGGATCAAAATATAAAACTCTCAAAGAACTAATAAAAATGAGAAATAACATCAAAGACATACCCTTACTCTTCTGGCAGCATTGTTTACAATAGGCAATGCCAGGGTCAACTGGTAGACTTTTTTATTAGAAAACAGATAGATAAATAAAATGCAGGACACAAAAAATGGGGTATTTATCAGCCATGAAATGGAGTCATTGTATTTATGACAATATGATCAAACCATGGATTTCTGCTGAGCGCCAGGAGCCGGACACAGAGAGGTCTGCAGTGTCCTGTTCTCTCTTATCTTCAGAGGTTAAGCACCAGTCTGAAAGTTGAATGCCAAGGACAAGAGGTCATCAGGGAGGGCTAGAAACCAGCAGAGGGCAACTGAGATAAGGAAGAGCAGTAATTAAAGAGGTCATGACTCTGCAAGGGAGTGGGTGGCACAGGAGGAGTGAGAAGGGGAGAGAGACAGGGCAGACACGATGCAAATACAGCAAGCATGAATGAAATTCGCAAAGCAACTTAAATTTAAAATTGAAAAAGATAGCGGAGGAGCTGGGGAGATTGATAATAGGAAATATGTCTATTTTTCTGATTCCCTATTGATGTCATGCCAAAAGCAAGATATGAGATATTTTTATCTTTAGTTGTAACCATTTATATGGTTATGTATATACATACATAATATATATACCTTAAAATTCAAAGTAGTCATATATTAGATCATGTGACTGTGATTGTTGCTTATAATGACACACACACTGCATACACACATAATTTATATGTACAGAAGAGCCTGAAGTGAAGTCTTTGAAGGCTCTAAACACAAAGGGATAATAAAGGAATGTAGACTGTAACTACCCTGATCTGATCAGTACATATTCTAGACATGTGCTAAAATATTATACCGCATCCCATAAACATGTACAAGTGTGATATCAACAAAGATAAAAAATCCCAAACAATAAGAACAAGATGCCAAGCATCAGCAGCTCCTATTAGTAATACAAGTTCAGATCTTCCCATGATAGAAGCAACTTAAAATCCTGGCTTAGACAAGAGGCGTCAAAGTTTAGCAAGCTTCCCTGGTGACTTCCACATGCCTGAAGTGCAGAAGTGTCGGAGTACAGCTATTGCCACATAGCCCGAAGAGTTTGTGAAACAATGGGACAGACTCTATATACATGTATAACTAAGTTGAACCAAATTGACTCTGTAGACACATCTGAAGACCTGAATCACAGAGCACTGCACTATTAAGGGCAGACTGACAGTCACCTGCACCTATGCACAATCTTGTTACAGTCGGTGACTGACTTTTGACACCTTAGCCACTGTTAGAGGTCATTATCACTAATGCACAGGGGTAAAATTACAAAATTACGTCCCTATTCTCAAGAGAGTTTGCTTTCCATAAAATTGATAGAAATTGTGTTTCTTAAGTATTTTGGTGAACATTGACAACATTTTTATTGATCAAGAGCTAGAAATCATAACGTTCTCAAATTTGGGCAATTTTGTTCCTGTGATATATGAGTTTTCACAGAGAATCAGAACCCTGTTTAGGTGACACTAAGTGAGTAAGAACTTCCATGTGTGCATTGTTTTTAGCTTGGATCATAAATTACACACACTCATCATCCATGTGGCACCCATCAGAATCTCCCCCCCCCACCAAATTACCAATTCACTAATCATTTCGTAACAAATTACAGTTTAAAAGAGGCAAAAAGGAAGGCACAAAATGAAAGCAGCTAGAGGGAAAATACAACGCTTCAGTCTGAAACAAATCCCTCAGAGTATAACTTGTTGTTGCAGAACTAATGCTTTATGTAGGCACAAATCCTGTAGGAAATTTCAGACAGACAGTGGCAGGATGAACAGGACAAAGACAAACTCTAGTTTGCCCTATCATATCAGACTGCTAGTTCAAGTTGAAATAATCATCTCAGTGCTTTGGAAGAGTAATATTTTGATTTGACAATGAGAATTTATCTATTTGCTATGTCCTATAAAAATAGATTTGGGTTGAAAAAATTTAAGTGGTGTTCATTGGAATTAGAAAGAACTAGAGTTGGAAGGGGTATTTCATTTAATGCAGTCATCTCAGCAGAAAGGGGATATGGTAGCAGCTGTGAAGTGCTTATCGTAGCAATTACAGGACACGCATTGTTTCTGTACTTCAGTCCTATAAATAAAGTAACAAGCTAACAAATACCTCAAAATGGTTCTTTTTAATAAAACCAATAGCAACTGGCAATGCATGTTTATGAATTAGATGAATGCATTATCAACAATGTGAAGAGTAATTACCTTTACAAATGCGACGATCTTTAAGGAGATTGTTGCCAAATACAAGGAGTTCATCACGAAGTCCATTAGATTCCACCAGTCGTGGATGTAATCCTGAAGTCCACCGTCCCACATCTGTTTAATTTCTCCCCATATAAAACCTGCAATTACAGAGAAGTTCACTATAAGTGTGACTTTCAATCAAATCACCAACAAAAGAGATATACAATGAAGTTACCACAGATACCGAAGACACGAGAGACTTGTGTGATTCCGTTAGACACAGTTACTCTTTCATAGAGAGTCTCTCAAACAACTTTTCAGACAAAGGACACTGAGCTAACTCCAGAAGATTTTCTAGCTCATTATTTAATTTAATCATTTGATACATTAAATTGTGAAAGTGTGATGTTTGGGGCTGTAGAGATGGATCAGAAGTTAAGAGCTCTTACTGCTCTTGGAAGAGGTTCTACCTGGGGACTCAAAAAATAATCCTTTTTTTTTACATGTTTTTCTTTACTTTTTAAGATTTTAATATAATTACATCATTTCTCCCTTCCCTTTTCTCTACTGAAACATGCCCATATACCCCTTTTCACTCTTTCAAATTCACAACCTCTTTATTCATTAATTATTGTTACATGAATATATATACTCATAAATATAGCCTGCTCAAACTACATGTTACTTGTACATGTTTTTTCAGGGCTAACTATTTGATATTGGACAACCAATACGTGTACTCTTCCCTGATGAAGACTATTTCTCCCATACCCAGAATTCCTTAGTTGACTGTAATTGTTTGTATAGGGCCTTATGTTTTTCCCTGTCTACTTTAGTATAACAATTGGTGTCATCCTTGTTATCTCATTTGAGTACCCACAGATAAGTTTACTCCTCATCCCTCATCAATGATACTCCTCTCTGAACCAGATGGAGCCCATGAAAAAAAGTTACAACTAATTAAAATTCAAGAGTTGTGGATCCCAGTCCCAACAAATACATCTACAAAACACCCGACACATAAGTCTCAGAGAACATTTCAGAAGAAGGGGTAGAAAGGTTGTAAGACCCAGAGAATTAAGGTGTTTGCTGTGAAACTGTGTCTCCCGGTAATCAGAAGTCACACCCATAAAAATCTCACAAATATGCTTCTCCAGTTCTAGTGGGATCTACCCTCCTCTTCTGGTCGCTAGGGACATTGCAGGCACATGGTACACTTATACACATGCAGACAAAATGTCCATCCACAAGGTAAAAATAATGATAATAAAAGTCCTCAAAAAAGCTTAAAATTTCAATTTCTCTATAACTACATATTTGTTTCACGGAAATGTCATAGAATGTTCTTTTAAGCATGGTTTGGATTATATTTTTCTACTAAGTCAAATGACTTTAAAAACTGATGAAAAATAGTTCATCTGGAAAAACAAAACCAACCAAATACTTTGCTTTGTCAAGTAATCAAGGTATCTTACTTTGACTCTATAGGCAATTGGTGCTTTGGGTGGAGAAAGGATGCATACAACATTCATGTCAATTTACTAAGTACCATAACTATACCAGAATAAGCAATAACTTCAGTATCACATCCAGGGTCAATATATATTATCTCTCTTTTCTAATAGAAAGATTTCATTATGTAATTCTCTGAAGTATTTATGAAGTACTTATATAGGTCATTATTCTATTTCTATAATCTTATTAAAATAATAACTATTTTAGAGCCTAATGAGAGCTTTCAAATGATCTATCACTATGAAAGATTAAAGAGATAAATTCATTTATTATAACTGCATTCATCAAAATAAATGAGACTCCTGTATAATAATGATAGACAGAAATGCCACATGTAAAATACCAAGTTTGATAGCTGCTGAGAATACAGGAAGTTGAAAAAATTATAATTGCTTTTTACTGAATGCAAGAAAAATTCAGATTAACTATAAATACCATAACTTGTCACATCTTCATAAGAAACGTAGGAAATAAAGAGGTGTCAAATGTCAAGCATGCCACTCTTCCAGTCCCCTAAAAGAATAAGAACAAGGGCCAGGGAGGTGGCTTAGTAGGTAAAAGAGCTTGCCTTGAAAGCCTGATGATCTGGGTTCAATCCTTGTAATTCATGTAAATACTGTGATGCAGTAGAATGTGCCTTTAAGCCAGGGACCCCATGGCAAGATGAGAGTATGAGATCGATTCTTCAGAGGATCACAGACCTGGTTTTCTGGAGTATGATGCCCCGTGGCAATAAACAATGAGAGACCCTGCCTCAAAATAAGGTGAAAGGCAGAAACTGACACCTGTATGCACTCTCTGCCCCACGGCTCACTCCTACTCACGAGGAGATTGCACTGTGAGCCAGGAAGTGCAAGGGTTATTTGTGTGGAAGAGGCACAGACAGACCTGGCCCAGGTATCTCTCACTTAAGGATCAAAATGCTTACCTTGAGGAAGAGGGAAGACAGTGCTAGGTGTCTGCAATAGTGGAGAGACTACCTTAAATGCCCTTCCCCAATAATGAGATTGATGACTACCTTATATGCCATCCTACGGCCTTCATCCAGTGGCTGATAGAAGCAGAAGCAGTCACCCACAGCTAAGCACTGAGGTGAACTCCTGGAGTCCAGTTGTAGAGAGGGAGGAGTGATGAGCAAAAGGGTCAAGACAAGGCTGGAGAAACCCACATAAACAGCTGACCTGAACAAGGGGGAGCTCATGGACCCCAGACTAATAGCTGGGAAACCAGCATGGGACTGATCCAGACCCCCTGAACATGGGTGTCAGTGAGGAGGCCTTGGCAATCTGTGGGGCTTCTGGTAGTAGATCAGTATTTATTCCTAGCATACGAATTGACTTTGGGAGCCCATTCCACCTAGAGGGATACTCTCTCAGCCTAGACACGTGGGGGAAGGCCTAGGTCCCGCTCCAATTGATATGACAGACTTTGAAGATGCCCCATGGAAGGCCTCACCATCCCTGGGGAGCAGAAAGGGAATGGGATGGGGGTCAGTGGGGGGCAGGGGAGGAGGGGAGGGAGAGGGAGCTGGGATTGACATGTAAAACAAGCTTGTTTCTAATTTAAATAAAATAAAAAAGAACACACAGTGTAGTGGATGCTATCACTGGACAGAACCAGGAAACCATCCCATATGTGACCTGCAGAGTCTTAGTGCCATAGCGTGATGGGCGTCATCACAGACCTCCCCATCCCTAGAGCTCATGCAGAGGCCCCACAGTGACTGTGGATGAGAAAGACAGAGTCCTTTTGCCCCCAGCACCAGCACTGACATCCTAACTATATCACCCTCTGAGACCTTCTTCATGAATACAGCCCTTGAGCTTTCACATAGAGTTGGGACCGTTTCTGGTACCTTTGAAGAAAGGAGAAACATGAACTATAAAAGATACGATTCACACACGGGATTTCAGAGTCAGTGGGGAACTTAGGATCCATCTCATGTAATGAGGAAAAGCATGTGGTACACATGACAACACTTTCCTCTTACATATTGAAGGTATTTCTTCCTGATACTCTGGGCAGACTCTTGGGATCCAGTCCATCAGCACAGCTTACATGGAAAACCACAGCACAAGGAGGCTGTGTTGCTAATGCTGGCATACTAATTAATGGGTCACTAGGGTCTGAATCCCCACATGCAGTGGCCAGGACAATAATTTCTTCCCAGGCAGATCTTTCAATGTCCATTATTTATTTTGTTTTATGTAAAAATTTGCCAGTCCCCAGAGATTGTAAGATATGCATATGAAAGCATTGATTGGCAGGTGTGCCCTCCTGGCAGGTGAGGGTGGTGTCAAGCTGCATTGTAAGAATAGCCAACTCATCACCTGTCACAACTTAAAGAGTTATTGGGATTATATTACTTTTGATTAAAAGACTCCCAAGCATTGTTTCTTACTGCTGCTATTATTGCAGTGTGTGACTCTCAAAATATATGACATGAGATTAAGATCTGTCATCTACAAGTAGACAAAGACTTGATTGCCCTGCCCCAGAATGTATAAATCAGATCTTTGACTGGTAAAGTATGAAAGATAGCTTCCTGGAAAGTGTGAAGAATTCTCTGGCAGTTGTGTTTCTCTAAACTTGATGGGTAGGCATTCTAACCTAGAGTCTAGAATGTCTTTCACCGTGCATCCTCAGCAACAATTTTGGCCAGGTATGGAAACCCAGTCTACGCATCTCTCTAGAGACCAGCACTAGTTCATCCTCTCCTGTTGTGCTTGCAATTCAGGCATCTCAAATTCATATGGTTTATCAAATGTAAATGATCTCAGAGTACCTACAAAGTAATCAGAACATCGACTCACTGGAGGGCAGAGAAGGCCCTTGATAAGGTCTGAGAGAAGCAGTTGCAAACTCACTACATGGCAATAGTTTAGCTTAGGAGTTCTTTAGGGTCCAAGGAAGTGAAACTTCAACTGGATGATACCCAGGGTTTCCTAAGACTAACAGTTCTGAAACCTGAAAGGCTTCTGTGGAATCCATGGAGATGGATTTCACATGACCTTCCTGATCACCCAGCCTCTGACCTCCCTTCCGACACAAAACAGAGGGCAAAAAGGACCCAGATTAGACTGGTAACTCCTGACAGCACTCTTTAAGAACTAACAATCTAAGCAATAGCCGTGAGGCTACCTTAAGTGCCCTCTCCGATAATGAGATTGATGACTACCTTATATGCCATCCTAGAGCCTTCATCCAGTAGCTGATGGAAGCAGAAGCAGACACCCACAGCTAAACACTGAGCTGAACTCTAGAATCCAGTGCAGAGAGGGAGGAGTGATGAACAAAGGGGTCAAGACCAGGCTGGTGAAACCCACAGAAACAGCTGACCTGAACAAGGGGGAGCTCATGAACCCCAGACTGACAGCTGGGAAACCAGCATAGGACTGATCCAAACCTCCAAGGATGTCGGTTTGGAGGTCTGGTTAATCTATGGGGTCTCTGGTAGTAGATCAGTATCTATCCTTAGTACATGAATGAACTTTAGGAGCCCACTCCACATAGAGGAATACTCTCAGTCTAGACACAACGGAGGGTGTAGGCCCTGCACCAAATGATATGACAGACTTTGAAGATCCTTCATGGAAGGCCTCACCCTCCCTGAGGAGCAGAAAGGGAATTGGATAGGGAGTCTATGGGGGGCAGGGGAGGAGAGCAGGGAGAGGGAGCTGGGATTGACAGGTAAAACAAGCTTGTTTCTAATTTAAATTTAAAAAAAGGAAAAAAGAGAACTCGCATCAGTACTCTAGCTTAGCTTTAGATATAGATAACATTATCAA
Source organism: Mesocricetus auratus (assembly GCF_017639785.1). NCBI lineage: Eukaryota > Metazoa > Chordata > Mammalia > Rodentia > Cricetidae > Mesocricetus > Mesocricetus auratus. The sequence continues at coordinate 11,064,234 of NW_024429195.1, forward strand.
TTAATGCTTGTTGGCTAAAGAGCAGAGATGTTTCTAAAAGGCTCATTCATGTTTTTCATTTGTGTGAGTGTTTTTAACTATTTATATGCATATATGAGCAATATGTCAATTCAGTGCCCACAGAGGCCAGAAGAAGGCACTGGCTCCCTTTAACTGAAGTTGCAGATGACTGTGTGCCACCATGAGGGTTTGGGGAACTGAACCTGTGTCCTCTGGAGTCATCTCTCCAGCCCTAGAATCTTTGTCTTTGTCCACCACCAGGTTGGAGTATCACTTCCCTACATCCTCCTCATCCCACGCCTGTTTGATGGCTGTTGGTTTTCAGTCTGCTACCATCATGCTCGTGAAACGCCAAAATTTATCTCTCCTGGCAGCAGTCACCACGCTTTTGAACAAAGAAGCCATTAGAAAACGGAGAGGAGGGTGCTAGTACAAACGGAGCCGCAGCCAGGGAGCTAGCTGTTCACAGGCACTGAAAACAAAACAGGAGAGAACAAAGCTTCAGGAAGCTTCTGTCACAGTGTGTTTGTCCTGTCCCCACGATGGAACATTTCAACATCTCTGCTGAGAAACAGATGGCATGACTTCTCGGAGCTGCGCTAGAAGCCTTATTACAGGCCTGAAGTCAAGAGTGCGGACCCAGGGTGGAGAAAGAGCATCATTGGAGAGTGAGTCCGGGAAAGAAGTTCCTTTCAGAATGCTCTGGAGGCCTGCCCAGGATGTTTTTTAATCTCCCACGGCATTTTCACTGGGGACACTTGAGAGCTCTACAATCTCTGGGGTGTAGCTGTGTTACTGGGGGTGGGGGGGTCCTCCACCTTTCCCTCTCTGGCTGTGGGTCTATACACGGGTAGAAAACAACAGCCCTAAACAAGAGTGAGACACCTTTGCACCAAAGTAACCCCCACGGCTCTGTTGCCCAAGGCCCCTGAAGCTGCTGGGTTCTGTCCTCTGTAGCCGCTTTAGTGAAGACAGAGTCCCCTGGTGAGACACCAAATCAACAAAGATAAAAGAACACAGAGAATTCCTCACTACTGGAATTTTCCATTGCTTTCCTAATCAGGGACTAGAAATGTGTCTCTGGACACAGATGTCCATCTCTGTGAAAGATAACTATATTACTGAAAGTTATTTTACATAATAGCGAGTGACATGATACCAGACCCCCAAGAGTTAAGGGTAGCTCCTAGGGTCTCAGAATATATTTAAAACTTCAGCGAAGTGGAAGACAAAAGCCCATGAAGTCCACCTTTAGAAGGCAGCCTGTAGAAATGTTAGATAACTCTTTTTGGTAGGTTATTAGACGATCTGCGGAAACTGTCTGCTACCCCACACTCGCCCTCTCCATTGTCACAGTCTACAAAGAGAAAACACTGCAAAAGAGGTGGTAAGAAACCCACACTGTATTGACCGTGCAGTTGTGTGCAATGAGGGAATAAATATCGGAGAGACACAGGGTGATTACCCTTTCATACTTCCCTAGTTCAAGTGAGGGGATCCAAAATCCCACAAGACCAAGGATTATACAGCAAAGGAAAACCAGTACTCCACACTCCCTGCTCAGGCATCTTCTCGACAGGACCTCTTCCTTGATCCAGTTCATTATGGAAAAAGGGAAACTATGTAGTTTCTGTGGGACAGCTGGTGGCAGCCTGAATTCGTACTGTTATGAAACTGGACTTGCAGGACTCTTGTTAAGTCCTACATAATGCAGGGAAAAGCTGAGTGTGTCTCTTCTTGCCAAACTCAAGGGAGACATTCAGGGCCACAGAACATCATACATGCTGACTCCAGGGTACAGGGGTTGAGGGACTACAAGGTGCCAGATGGGGCTGACTCCCATCCTGAGAACCTTGCAGGCACAACAGGATCATCTAGAGAGCACAGCACTTCCCTAGAAGGCCTGCATGCTCATGCTGGCACAGATACTCAGTGATTCCCAGAAAGCAGGGCATTCGGGAAGAGTTATGGCTGGGGCACCCGTTGGCTAATGAAGACATCTGCTGTCATCTGTCTTCCCTAAGGCCATGGGAATGGAGATAGTGGAGATCTGTGTGCACTGGGGTTGGAGATGAAGCATGAGCTATATGTAGATGAACACATCTAAGTCCTTCAAGATATGAGCCAGTCTTCCACTGAGAAGAAAAAGTCTGTAAAGTTGCTTTAAGTTTAAAGTTTTTAAAATAGACCAGTCCTTTGCTGGTAGGACTCAAGGCTTACTCCACAGAAGGAAACATGAACCTGGTATTGTAAACCTGACCAAGAACTCATGACGGGGGAGCTCAAAGGCCCCGAGGGTGAATTTACTACTGTTATTTTGCTAAATGGACATAATATCAAACTGCCTTCTAAATTACTATCTCTGTACTCACTCACACATTAGTTCAACTCTCAGACCTCAGTGGAGAAGAGGTGCCTTCGTGTAATGGTTAACACAGAAACTCAACAACAGGTCCAAGTGCAGAGAATGCCAGTGGAGTTGTTAGCCACAAATGGAACATCTCTACCACAACCCCTCCTAGGGTTCAGGGAACACAACAGAAGAGGGGGAGAAAAGATCACAGTGACCAGAGAAAAGAGGGCTGTCAGGGCATGACAGGACTTCTGTGCTCAGGAACTAGCAGCAGCTGTGGTTGCCTGCACAAGACTTGGACACGATCAAGCTCACCAACGTTCTAGCATGAAGAGGAAAGAGAAAGCCCCTGTCCCCTAACTAGGATCTAGGCTAGTTTCTGGCTTTTGAGACAGGGAGAGTCTGTTTTCGTAAAGGATGTGGGTCCTGGTAGGTCAACCATGCCCTGGTGCATGGACCCATGCCCAGGGATACGTGGCCGGCACAAACAAGGCTGGGGGACCTGGGGGAAGGTGAGGGTGGCTCTGGGGGCAGTTGTGAGAGGAATGGAGATGAATATGATGAAAACGCACTGTATGGAATTCTCAAAGACTTAATGTTACAATAAAATAATCTGGTCTTATATTTTAACAAATCAGGGTTTCAAGAAATCAATATCTAAGAGCAATCTAATCCAAAAATAGATATAAACCCTCTATTTAGAGGAGCCAAATCGAATGCTGGAAAAAGTAAAACAGCTTTGCATCTAGATTCTTAGGAGTGGAGTTTCTCATAACTGTCACGAGAACTAAATCTATATGAAAATTTTCTTCCATAATTGTTTCTCAGTTGAGTGTGTTTAAGTACCTTGGCAATTTCTGAATCAACTAAGCATGATGATAACTCAGAATCTCAATTTTCTCAAAATAATTCACAGTGGCTCTGACTTTAGTCAGCAGACCATCAAGCATGGCTGATGTAATGCAAATGGCAATAATTACTCTGCATTTGAAGACATCTGAAACCCCTTAAGTCACTGCGGCTTTCACACCACTAATTCAGCATTAGGGGAAAGGAGCAGGGAGACAAGAAGCCCCTATTTTCAGTTTAGTAAAAAGGAATGCCATGTCAGATGAAAGAACGTTCTGATTGTTCATACCTACGTATAATTATTTAATAAACAATTAGGAAGTTTGAGTAATGTGGCAGCCTTCTTTTCATAGGACCTTCTTTAGTTTAACCATGTCCATGAAAATGTCAGCAGGACACTGAGGCTGATGGGGAGACAGATGCCTATCTGCTCCAGGCACCCTTTCAATGACTAGGACAAGCTGTACCACACACTTTTTTTTTAAATGAACAAATTCATTTTTTCACTATGAAGATTACCATGTTACACTTAGGATACATCCTCAGTATTTTTAGAAACAATAGACTGAAATGGCTGTACAAATACATATGCATCTCTCTCAACAGAAGTTGAAATATTAATAATGTTCCCAGAATCAAGGGAACTTAAGTTTATGTCCCAGAAAGTGATTCTTCGAAACTAGAAAGGAAGCATGTACATACACAAGTACTTCCTTTCCTCCCTCCCTCCTTTCTTCTCTTTGCCCTTATTTTCTCTACTCCCTTCCATTGCTTCTTCTCCTTCCTTTCTTCTCTCCCTTCACCCCTCCTCCACCATCCCTCCCTTCCTTCATGCCTCCAAGACATTGTTTATTCCAGCACTAGAGAGCCACATAGATTGTTCTAGACCAGCAGGAAGGATTGGGGGATGGCGGCAGCAGCGTGGTGAGGTGGGACAAAGGATTTAGTGTATACAAATATGATATTCGGTGTTGTCATAACCAAGGTGCACCCTGGAATGCATTACTCCACTTATGAATCACGTGCATGGCTCAGTCACGTGGCACCTGTGCGAAGCTGTAAGGAGACGGGAAACACTGTGACTGTGTCGAGGCTTGGTGTTGCAGAAGTTCTTGCTTCCTGTAATCCCGTGTCTCCCATTCCCAGGCTCAGAGTCTCATAGAGAATTGAGGTTCTTTGCTTGGAGTCTCTGGGATTTGTTATACTAACACGCACCTGCTGGCCCCTGGTTTTGGACAGGGACTCTAGCTTCCTCAAAGCCTATCCCCTCATTGAGTTTATCCAGATGGAACAGAGTTACTGTGACATTCGCAGGAGACTGTACACTTAAATTGTTCAGCCTCTTTGGCATCTAATATCATTATGCAATGATAGCTATTATTGTAATTACAAACTAAGGAAAACTAATTCACATAACCTCCAACTCCTTGACCTTTTTATGTTTTGGTGTCTAGCTTGCTTTTCCCATATGCTCCTCTCTTTGCATCTACACCAGGTACCAACATCCGCAGGAGGCCTGTAGATCTGTCTTTGAGTGTCAAATTTTACCTGCATGTTACAACCTGACAGAGGTCAGTTTTTCCCCAGTAAAGAATTCAGTTGCTGTGACTTAGTAGGTGGACAGACAACAACTGGAATATTCCTGAATAGTGTATGTCTTAATTGTTTATATAGCTATATAAAAAGAGCTTTTAAATAGTCCTAGCAGCACAAACAGGAAGATAAGGAGAAAATGTGTCAGACTGTAATGCTTGTCTGCTTTTGGTTTGTTCGTTTTTAAATAGAACGATGGTCCTTTAAAATACGAAAGGACTCTTCGGACACTGTGTTTGGCTCTGTGTGTGACTGCCCCTAGCCTGTTGAACTTCTTTGAGCATTGTGTCAGGGGGAGGAATGGAAGAGAGCTGAAGGCTCATTTCTTATAATTGTACCAGCATTTGGAGCTGATTGAGGTCCTAGGTGTTTAGAACAAAGGCTGAAAGTACGAGTCATTGAAGTCATGTGGCCTGAGTGACGATTTGAAAAAATGGGTCACTGAAGTATGGCTGAGTTATAGAGCACATGCTTAGCCTGCAAGAAACCATGGGTTCACTCTGTAGCACCAAAAGACGAAAACAAAAATGGTCACAAGAATAAAAATTATGTACCATACGTGTATATATACATATAATACACACACATACACACACACATATATATATGTACATACATACATATGTATGATGGTTCCTATGAGTATGATGAGAATAAAATTGATTCCATGTTGCGATTTTGGCAGACTGAGTTGAAAATCTTCAGACTTTTTAATATCAACGTTTTAAGCTATAAATTATTCAGCAAACGACGGAAATGAGAAACCAATGTAGCTAAAGAAAAAATGCTAAGGAGGCCTGTGATGCAGGCAAGCTGGGTAATGTGGATATTATGAGCCCTTCTTGCTTGGTGGCTAGCAATTCAACAGGCACTATTTTTAACAGAGCCGAGATGCCTCTCTGCTCCATCATCTCCTCGGTTCACCTTTCTCTTCATGCTCACAGCGCACAGATTTGCATGCTGCTTGGCGGTGGCATATTCTTAGGCATGACTTCGTGCCAACCACGGCCCAGTCATCTCCCCTCTTCTCAGGGGCACAGCATCATCCAATACATGACAATTTTTACTGAGGAGCCACTTCTATAACAAAATGGTATTGTCATAAATTTTTTGTGACAGAAAATTGTCACAAGTTTTGCTAAATCGAATATGTAAGTGCATGGATGCATATGCATATGTGCATGTTTATGCACTTATTTTTGTGCTGTATAAAAAGCTACGGCATATATTTACCTGTTATGATGGATCTTGAGGAGAAGCTCAAACTGGCTTGTGAGAAGGTCTGAAAACTAGAATCCCAAGGAAGTTTTTTTCTCTTCCTTAATTTTGTTGTATATGTAGTGTCTGTGTATATGTGCACCATATGTATGTATGTGTGCAGTGCCTGCAGAGGCCAGAAGAGGGTGCCAGATCTCCCTGGAACTGGAGTTACAGATGGTTATAAGTTGCCCCTGTGGTGCCAGGAATTGAACCCTGGTCCTCTTGCAGGAGCAGCCAGAGCTCTTAGCCACTAAGCCATCTCTCCAGTCTCAAGTCATTTTTATCTTATTGTTATATAAATCTAGAACCTTACAATGCATGACTTAGGAAATATTTAGGTAAGGAAATGAAATTAAAGATGTCTGACTTCATCAACTATCAGCCTTGGGCAAGAAAATATACATAACTCACTGATAAGTCATCAAATCTGACCACACCCTTTTAATCTCTATCACATGTTCATAGAAAGGCCTAAGCACTCTGTCTTCTGACCCTTTGTGAAAACAGCAATTCTCTCTCCCTCATGAGGGCATCTCAGTAGACTCAATGGCATGCTTACGTCGTCACCCAGTGAAAACCCTTTCCCTTTATGGATGAAGGCCTGGAAACCCTGAGGGTTTGACTGCTTATATTTTAAGACCCATAGAGGCAGCCTTTCCACAGAATCCCAGTAATGGCTTGAGCATCCCAGGAACCACTCACAGCCCTTCTAAACCTGGATCCTCTTGAGCGCATCAAACTCAATCTTAGCGGTGAGGCTCTCAACAGTATAAATGTTTTTAAGAGGTTTACCTGACACATAAACACCATTCATCACATGCTCTTCTGCTGAAGTGAAACAATCATTCCCACATATTTTTCAATTCTAGGAAATATTTTTTCACTCTAAAAGTTCCCAGATTAATTGGCCCCTTGCAGTCACATTATCCTAAAAATGCACATTAACCACTGAGCTCTGAGTCATTTATTTTATCTACATGTCTGCTATGAATTTAACATATAGCAGGCACTCAAGGCAATTTCAACCACAAATGTTATTCAAAGTTATATGTTCCTATTTCTTTTATAACATTTACTATTTTCTGCAATTGTGATCATGAATTCATTACCCATCCCCTCCAGTGAAATTTGAGGTCCATCTGGCCAAGTGCCTTTAGTTTGCTGTCCAATAGTCACACTCTTTGACTCTTTGAAGGGATTCAAAGACTTGAAACACTATACATGCTTATGGCACACTGTATTTGTGACCCTGTTTTCTTTAAAAAGGTGTGTGATCCATTTGGGATGCCATGATTTTCAGATATGCATTGCAAGTTATGAATACTTAGGTAGAACCTTTTAATTGTTTTGGTAAGAATTATTCTATTAAGTTTTTTATTAGGAAAATTAAGATAAAATATGTCCAATTGTGTGAGATGATTTGGAGGAGAGCAATAATTTCATCTTACTGTCAACTCCAAGGCTGCTAATGATTTCTTGAAGACTTGCAGATGGAAACTTTCCTTTTAAGCTAAACAAGCACATAGCGTGTGCACATTGGTATAGTTAGAACTGACACATACTGAGCACGTATCAGTATGATTAGAACTGACTCTAAGATTCACTTGAGATGCTGTTTACAAAAAAGTAGTGACATGTAAAACACCAATCCCACGTCACTGTACTTTTTTCTTCTTTTTTTGGAGCCTGTCTTGGAACTCACTCTGTAGACTAGGCTGGCCTCAAACTCACAGATATTCCCCTATCTCTGCCCTCCGAGTGCTGGGATAAAGGTGTGTGCCACCACTGCCTGGCTGTACCTTTTTTCTTAGCTACTAGTTAGGCTGACTGTAAGCTTTAGAGCTGAAGGCTAGCATTCTTTCTCCCTGCTAGCTCCTAACTTTAGTCTCCTCACAGTTTTGAAGTTAACCCAAGCAGATCTCCTGAGATGGTGAATTGTGAAATTTGTCATGTTTCCTAACGAGCTGGGCCTGGTACCACAGGGACCTCAAGCAAAGAGCTAAACTGAGAAAATGTGATTTTTCCACAAACCACAGTAGGATACAGAAAGGGATAATTAAAATGCAAATTCTTAGCATGGCTACAGTAACAGGAAGGAAAACACAGTTTTTAATATTAATAAACAAGGTTTCTACTCTGATTTGTAGCAGTTCTAAAAGAATTGTCTATCTCTGGTAACATGAAAAATCTCTATTGTTTAATTTCCTAATTTTTTCCACCACAAAATTTTCAAAGAAAAAAGTAGATAAAGTTTTTTTAAATACTCTGTACATATGTGTATGTATGTATGCATGTATAGATGTGTAATGTAATATAATATATATAAAACCAGTAGTTATTTAGAGAGATACATACTTATCTTGTAGAAAGCATATATTGGGGGCTTGGAATGCAGCTCAGTCAGTGACAGAGCATCTGCCTCCACTTAAAAAGGCCCTGGGTTCAGATGCTAGCACAGGAGAAAAATACAAGATGGTGTGTAGCCAATGAGACATGTCAGAAAGACTCAAAAGACGAGCAAGGCACAAACCCTGAGCCATTTGTGGGACATGGAGTCATCAGCACCTGCAATCCTGTACCCTAAGGTTGCCTTTCCTGGGCTGCATTTGGGAGCAAGCCCACCACAGTTTGCAAAATGTTTCATTGGTTTTGAGGATTAGGTCTTAGAGCTACCGTGGCGAGGACCTACGTGTAAACCCCCTCCGCCCCAAACATTAGCTAATATTCTTTCTAAGCAACAGAATTCCATGGCAGAAACACGTTTGTTATTATATTTTCTATAGTAACACATTTACCCAGGACCCACGGTAATATCATCCACTCCACGATGGTTGGTGGTGGACCTTGTCTGTTCAAGTCTGACCTGTCGATGTGCTGAGAGGCAAGCAGCAGCAGGAACAAAAATGTCAAATAGGAGGCTGTGTGGCAGATAAACTTGATAAATGGCTTTCTGATGAACAGTCCAAGTGGGCTTTTGGGAGCTATCAGGTAGCACACGGAGAAGACGGGGAAAAGCAGTCCTATTATGAAACATGTCACCATCTTCACGGCCCAGTGTCTTCTCCTCCAGCCTGGGAACTCATCGTACCAGCGGGATGCGAGCAGTTGCTGGCAGTTGGGCTGGGCAACAAACTAGGAGGAAAGGACAGTGAAAATTAACTCCCTGCGATGTGTAATGACCTCAGTTCACCAGAAGAATTCACAGTCACCTTTGCCCTTTAACATGCAGTTTTAGTAAAATACAATGACAGCCTTTAATGTTTTCCTTACTTCATATTTAAACAACATTTAAATAAAACCATACATTCTTTGGTAAAGCAATATTAGAATTCAAAGACACAAGCTGTAGTTCAGTTGATATTAGAGTAAAAGAATCAAACCCTGAGTCACTCTGAGAAAGACTAGATAATGAACACCCGTTTGACTCAAGGCACAATGCTGTGTGTATACTTAAATGAAGTCAAAGCAGGGTACCAGCACTTGAAGAGAAGACAGAGGGAAGGAATAAGAATATACACGGTGTCCTAGTTTTATTCTCTGTTGCTGTGATAAAACACTGACCACAAAAGCAATCTGGGGAGGAGATGATTTATTTAGCGTACAGACTATAGAGTCCATTGCGCAGAGAAGCCAAGGAAGGAACCTGGAGGTGGTGGAGACCATTGGCGAATGCTATTTATTGGCTTGATCATCTGTCGTTCTTACCAAGTCCAGGGCCCCCTACCCAGAGATGGTTCTCAGAGCAGGGTGGGCCCTCCTACACCAATTAGCAATTTAGAAAGTGCTCCAGAGACATTCCCACAACCCAACCTGATGGAGGTGACTCTTCAATTGACATTCCCTCTTCCCAGGCATGTCTAGGTTTGTGCCAAGTTCACAAAAACTATCCAAGCGACATGGGATATACTATATAAAAACTATAGCTAGGTATTTAAGAAAACTTCAGGGGTGAGGTGCAATGTTTTGCTGCTGCTGTTGTTTGAGTCAGGGTCTCTCTAGCAGTTCTGGTCACCCTAGAAAGTCGGGCTGCCAGAGGGAATCCTGAGCAACTCCGATTCTGGTGGATCTGAACTAAAAGTGTTCCCCTAGCTGTGAACCTTTGGTGACTCACACCCTGTTGTGCTCGGGACGTTGCTACATCCCTTCCCACTGGGTGGGGAGGGAACTTTTGGGCAGGGATGGCCACACTTTCTAGATGAGTCATCAGGTGGGTGTCCTCAGCACCCTCAGGAGACAGGTATCTCCAGTTGTTCAGGGCCATGTGGGGGAAGCTTGACCTTGACCCCTTACCCGTAATGCTGAAGACTGTTAGGGGATGAACTGGTGAGTCAAGGGCCACTGGGTGGGGCAAAGGTGTGGAGGGTGACACTCAGGCACCCTGCACCTGTACACATAGGAGATGAAATGCGTTTGTTTAAAATCACAACTTCTTGGTTCAGTTATTCATCATGACTTACACATGGTTTTCGTTCTACTTCTTTATTTAATGTTTTCTGTCATAAACGTGTATGGTTTTGCTATCATAAATGCAAATATGTATTCAATTCAGTTCAGTTAATAGGCAAATGAATATAAAATATTATAAACAAGCCAATGAAAGTCATCATAGCTGAATTTAGTAGGAAAATCACTAAACACTTTATGATGTACATTTCCTATCATATATAAGCTATTACACTAACATTTTACCCTAGTAACATGCATAAGATGTAGCACAGATACTGCTTTCTCCTTCTAAATGAGGATGGCAGAAGAGCTGTGAGAAGTCTCTGTAACTACACAACGTTTCTGACCAGTATGGAGTGTTTAAATACACTGTTCAGGTTTTCTACCACGAGTTTCTTCACTGTGACTTACAGCCCAGCAGCCCATGAATGAAGGGGAAGCTACATCTTCTGGGTGCAGTGGTTAGGGATGCCTTTCAGAGAGAGGAAAGCTGTCCAGGACCAGACATGGCAGGGGGTAGCAGTCTACACTGGTGGTAAGGTAGACAGTGTGTTTGTGAAATTGTAGTGCAGTTCTGAGTGAGGCAGACATTTAACTCCGTTAGGAAGGACTCTGTTGGCATCACAAAGTAGCTTTCTCTACATGCAAACTAGACACCTGTGCTTTTGAAGTTCTTTTTACTGTTCCCCACAGTCCCCATTTTTCTTCTTCAGTTCATAGCCATACAGACCTCCTGGAGGTGAGACATTAGTCCTGCCTCTTTTTTATGGCGTGCAAGCAAACAATTCCTGGGTAACCAGAAAGGATGCTTCCCTGGGAACAATAAGAACATTAGGCCAAGCTCAGGGAATCCTGCTGATGAGAGGGGATAAGGACTGTAGGAGCCAGAGGGGTCAGGGACATCACAAGGGAACCCACAGAAACAACTAACCTGGGCTCACAGGGGCTCACAGAGACTGAAATGACAACCAGGGAGCCTGTATGGGACTGACCTGGATCCTCTGCATATATGTGACACTTGTGTAGCTTGGTCCTCTTATGGGACTCCTAACAGTGAGAACAGGAGATGTCTCTGACTCTTTTACTGGATTTTGCAATCCTATTCCTCATACTGGGTTGTCTTACTCAGCCTTAACACAATGGAAGGTGCTTAGTCCTACTGCAACTTGATATGCCATGTGCTGCTGATATCCATAAGAGGCCTGCCCTTTTCTTATCAGAAACAGAGAAGTAGATTGTGGGGGCGCACAGAGGGGAGTGGAGTGGGGGTTAGAGGAGGGAGGGGAAACTGCATTCAAGATATAAAATAAATAAATTTAATTTTAAAAAAAGAGCAATTCGGCACCTGTGCTGTTCAGCCATGCTTATTAGATGAATGACAGTTGGTCTGCACACTCACTAATCAAAACATGTAGTGGGCAGAGCGACATGAAACAATTGAATTTTTATGATCATGGCTAAGTCAATACAGATAAAAAGAGACTTTGCCCTCCAGGCTGGGGTGAGGAGGGTGTTCTCTTTCTATTGTGAGTAATTTAAGTGCCTTTAAGGTGCTGTGGAAAGCAGAATTTCAGTTTATATCAAGGAATCTAGACTTTTTTTTCTGACCAAAGCCAGGCTTTCAAAAGTTAGAGCAGAGTTTTGTTGCACTGCATCTGCAGAGTCCTCACCTCGAGCACGGTGGACCCTTAGCAAGCTCTGTCCCTCCGAGAGCCCTACCTGCTCCAAAATGTCCTTCCACATACACAAATAGTGTAATGTGTATTCCATTACCCATGACAAAATATTCTTAAAGAACTAGAATTTAGCACAGGCTAAAAGACTCCTTTTGTTTAAATTAAAAAAAAAGATTCATTCACTTTATTTATGTGTGTTTTGCTTGCATGTATGTATTGCATCATGTATGTGTTTGATGACCACACAGGCCATACGAGGGTATCCGGTCCCCTAGAACTGGAGCTACTAACAGCTTTGAATCACAATGTGGATGCCGGGTGTTCTGTAAGCACAAAAAGTCTCTTAACTACTGAGCTCTCTCTGCAGCCTGTTAAGAAGTTCTTAGCAGGACACAACTGAACCCACTGAAGATCGAAAAACCATAACTATAAATGGCTATGATCTCATCAGTCTTCACATATGAATAGACAAACTGAGAGAGTAAGTATAGAATAACACATTTATACCCTCAGGAAAAGGGAACAAAAGGTATAGAGATGGATCAACCCAGTCTAAAAGAAGTTGAGCACTAACAACTCTCCCTCCCCTGATGCAAGTTTCATGAGAGGGTAAGGGACCCCATCTTTATTTTGGCTCACGATGTTAGAGTTTTCAGACCATCATCAGTTGGCCATCTTCCCTTCAATTGATGACAAGGTCATACATACGTCATGGTGGAAGCGAGTGAGTGTTCCATCTTACCCATTGCTACCCCTGAAATATTGAACAGAGGGACCCCATTAGTACCCCGAGGATCCCCTTCCAACAGAAACAAGCTAGGGATTAAGCCTTAAACACATGGGCCCTTATTCAAACTATAGCGTCCACTTGAGATTTAGTTTTTATTTTATGTGTATGGTTACATGTATATAAGTACACCACATGTGTACCTGGTGTGTGCAGAAGGCAGGAGAGTGTACTGGATCCCCAAGAAGTTGAGGTACAGACAGCTGTGAGCTGTCCATGTGGGTGTTGGGACTAAATAAGATATAACCTACTCCTGGCACTGGAGGGTTTACGTGGTGGCATAAGATGGACAGCTGGGGCACTTTCTCCCCTTGTGGTGACTCCACTTATAGTTCTTTTGAACAGACACACACACACACACACACACACACACACACACACACACATATATATATATATGTATATATGTATTTTTAAGGCGTTTATATAGTGGTAGGTTTCCACATGGCTCTTTAAGAGACTGCAGTGTTGTTTGTCTCTCTCCTCATATTTTCTCCTCCGTCCTGCCCTCACCCTGTTCAGTCCTCCTATCCTACTTTTCCCTCCATTTCTCTTTAACACTCAATTCTACTTGTCTTTCTGCATGATCCCCTGCTCCCCTCTGATCCTTTACTAAGTACCTAACCTCTGTGGATATTTGCACTGTATCACTCGTATCGAAAGCTGAAGGCTGGCATCCATATACATAAAAAGAGAAATCGTACAATATGTGTCTTTTTGTGTTCAGGGCTCTATATTGCATTGCGGGGAATTTGCTCATCAGTGTTCATTGCTGCTCTGTTCATGATAGCCCAAAACTATGGCCTAAATGTCCATAAATTAAATAATGGATAATTAAAATGCAGTACATTTACACAATGGAATATTATTCAGCTGTCAAGAAAAATGAAATTATGAAATTTGCAAGTAAAATGGAAGGAACTAGAAAAAAAAACACCTTGAGTCGCGTAACTCAGAACCCAAGAGACATGTATTACAGGATTTATTTTTATAAAAATCTTTTAATTGCTAAAGTAGATGACATCATCCTCTATCCTACCAATCCCCCCCTTCTTCCTTCCTTTCTACACCTCTTGCTTCTTCTCTGGGATTTTTTTTCCACCTGTTGTAAATTTGCTCAGCTTTCTCAAGTTCCTTCTGAATGACAGTTTCAGAGAACTGACACTCTCATTGACTGAGCTGCTTATCCATCCAGGAAGCCCTGGCAGGACACCATAGCATTGTTTCCAGGAAGCTGGGGGCCTGCAGCCTGAGCTCCTCCATCCATCTTCCCGAATCAGAGCCTGCCACAGGCACCACCACCCTTTGCTCCCTCCTGGCCTGGGGGAAGGTGATTTTCACTACAGGTCCACGCTTCAATTCAGGCCCTGGCCTAGCCCTGTGGGATGGGAATTGTCATACAGCCCCAGTCATGGCATTAGCATTCATAAACATTCGGGTTTACAATGGTCCCATACATTTACGAAAGCCGCACTGGAAATTATCTTTACACTCCTCATCATTTGCATTCAATAACCTTTAAGGCATCTCCAAGGCCTGATCCTTTGCGTATTTATAGAACCATTGAGTCACAGGATTGCAATCACCGAAGACACTGGGAAAACTAGTGTACTTCATCTCATTTTTACAAATAAGTTGTGATCCAACATGAATGAATTAAAAGCATCCACACAAAATACTAAAATGCCCAGATAAAGAAAAATTATGAGAAAGAATAAAATTGAAAAGTACACTAAAGACACTTAAGTAAACTGAACAAACCCGCACCGCAGGGACAGGGATGGAAACACTGACTAGAGACACCGCAGCTGAAGGGAGCAGACCACAAGGAAAGCACCATCCATGCTCTGGCCTGATGGGGTTTATTTAGTCTTTGCTCTTCCTTTCTATTTTCAGCATTTCATTATATTCTTTTTCCTAGCTTAAACCTCACACCTAAAATTTACACTACGGCCATATTTTCAAAAAGAGCAAAATATTTACATTTTGGAGGTAGCCATCTTGCCTGGCTTGAGTGTTCCTCCCAAGGTTATTTTGTATTTCATTTTGTTTCTTCAAAGAGTGTGTTTTGTAATGCTGATAACACAGTTTCGGGGCTCTCTGAGCACAGAGAGCTCCAATGAACCATGTTATCCATAACTGAAAAAATCATTTCTGTTATATCAGTCATTTACATCCCTTCAAAGCTGCCAGTGACCTTCAACTCTGGCTGACTGTTTCCCAGAGGGACTTACAGTTGTGTCCAAAATGAAGACAATTCCTCTAGTCTCCCTGAGCATATTCAGATCACGTGACTGGCTATATCTATTTACTTCACTAATCAAAGCCCCATTTCCCCATGCAGCTTGGTGACATGATGAAAGTCAGCCTTGTCTATCAGAGTCTAGCTAGGTAACTGGGAGTGAGGGAGACCACAGTCTCCTGGAACTAGTAAGCCCATTTCTGGGAACTCACTGTATGCTGAAGATGGGTGGTATTGTAGATAACCTAATACAACCTTCTGAAACAGGGAGGTCCGGAAAGCAGGGGAGATAATGCTCAGCGTAAAATGATCACCAGAAATTCAAGGCAGCAAGTTAAGCCTGAAGCAACAGGCAGGCTTTTGTCAGATATAAGCTGGCTGGTGAATACACCCTGGCTTCTGTTTAGAAAGAACCACACTGAAAATTTTGAGGCAAAAATCCCTGGGCTAGGCTGTAATTTATGGTGGACTTAGCAGAGATAGAGTAGAAAGGGAAGCTGTCACCATCTCTTAGCATCTATGTGAAAACATTTCTCCTGCAAACTCCCGAGTCAATGTCCTTGCTATTTGCAGTGTGGTCTAAGGCCATTGACACTGGCATTAACTGGGAACAGGTCAGTGATGCTGGGTATCAGATCCAACTTTAGACTCCATGAGTAACAATACGCATTGTATGACTCCTGCAGATATTAATAGTTTGTGAACACTGGTTTCATGTATTTGATGCCTAATGAAACTATTTATAGTTCTAATGAATGGAATAAATATTTAAGGACTAGATACAATTATATATTTTTTCTAGTGATTATAAAAATATCAGGTCATAACCACTGAGAGAAAGGAAGAATTTTATAACCAAATTTTAATTAAGATTTCATTAAAAATAGTGGAAATTTTATGAGAAAATAACAACTACAATAATAGTAGTAACTCAATAACTAGGAAATGCCCATAACATAACTAGTGTATAAGTACCTAGTTTGCAAATTGTTTTCAGTAGCTTTCTTGAAACAAAAATGAATGAATCTTTTATCAGATCTGAGAAGATGAAAAAAGTCTTAAGAATGAGCAGAAAGACTAAATGAGAAGCATGAGACTCCACTGTCAGTAAAGTCCTCGGGTTCTAAGTAGAGAGCACTGTCCAGGCAGTCTTCAGGTTGCCTAAACACTATCCTTAAATATGCAGAGCAAACTAGATTTTCAGAAT
Organism: Mesocricetus auratus; assembly: GCF_017639785.1. NCBI lineage: Eukaryota > Metazoa > Chordata > Mammalia > Rodentia > Cricetidae > Mesocricetus > Mesocricetus auratus. Next base: position 11,080,647 of record NW_024429195.1, read on the forward strand.
AGGATCCAAGGATGTCCTATCCCTTGGATACCAAGTCTGTGTCAGTGAGGGGCAGCCAAACTCCCACTAATCATGTTAGTCAAACAAGACCGGGATTGCATTTCCTAAAATCCTCCTGGGTTCATGTTCAAAATTGGCTTAGAAGGTAATTTACAATGAAAGTGAATAGAAACAGGAGGCTGGAAATGCCAGGCAGTCTTAAAAAGGAGGGTGATGATAGCTCAACACTGAATCCATTAAACTATTGAACTTGATATGGTCATGGTGATTGATGCCTGACTTCCAGCACTCAGGAGTCTAAAACAGGAAAACCAAGAAGTTGAGGCTAGCCTAGTCTGAACACTAAGACACTGTCAAACAAACAAACAAACAAACACTAAAGAAATAAGCTGAACCTAGAAAACAAAGCTAACAAAGTGGCCAGAAACTATAATCACTAGACAATGGTGACCCTTTGAGAATTATGAAGGGAAGCAGTTGGCACATTCTCCACAACCATTCACCATTACCCATCTGAGAGCATAAGAAAATAATTGAAATAATTTGTGAAAATGGCAGCTATTTCTAGGATACTGCCTAAACTTTTCTTAAAATAAATATACATGGGGAGTAGGAAATTTATTGGCTATTGATGAGACAATTCCTGAGTGTTTCTTCATGTGTTTAATAACTTAGGATAGTATTAGGGGGAAGCAGAGTGAGGTGTGGCTCATGCCAGGTATTAAGGTCCAACTCTCCAGTCCCCAGGCTCTCCGATAAGCAAACAAGAGTTCTTGCACAGAGATGAGCATATCCAGAAAGGGTGGGTTTTTATTTTAATGTTTGTGTGTTTGTTTTGGTTTTTCAAGACAAGGTTTCTCTGTGGCTTTGGAGGCTGTCCTGGAACTAGTTCTTGTAGATCAGGCTGGTCTCAAACTCAAAGAGATCTACCTGCCTCTGCCTCTCGAGTGCTGGAATTAAAGGTGTGCACCACTACCGTCTGGAACTAGACAGTGTGTTTTAACCTCCATTAAAGTCAAAAGCTGGATAGTGGTTCTGAATCTAGAGCAGACATGAGCAGATGAGCATGCATACTAAGCAGTCTTAGTAGATAAATATGTATAATCATTTTCTGTTGCCCTGCCCTGCATATTTCCACATAACATTCAGGGCTCCTATTTCTTTAAAAAACTTTATTATGAAAAAGTGGAAATAAAATCACACACTAAAATTAAACAGACCAATGTCTATACACCTCAATGAACTCCTACGCAGTAAGAATAACCATCTAGAATGGAAACTGTGTAGCTTCACAGTGAATTGTACCTGTTTCATTATGTAATATGATGTGCACTTATCCACCATACACACAAAAAATGAGAAATATGGGGCATGGTTAGAAGTAGAAAAAGGAATTAGTTTTCTATCCCCTTCCATAGCTCATGTCCATCACCTTCTTTCAGTCCCTCCTCATCTCCTATTACTTAGCCTTTCTTGTTCTCTTTCTACATAATACACTGTGCCCATATGCACGTTTGCTTTCACATATACATATACTATTGGCTAGATTCTGCATTTGAGGAAGAACATGCAAGTTTTTTCTTTATGACCTCACTTAATATTATATAGTCTAAGTCCATCCATTTCCTGCAGATTTTAGTGACTATATTTTTCTTTAGAGCTGAATAACATTCATATATATATATGTATGTGTATATGTGTACAAATACATCACACATATACATACATACATACACACATATATGTGTGTGTTTCATTATCTATTCATCTGTTGATTGACAACTAGGTTGATTCCAATTCTTTGCAATAGAGGATAGAGCAGCAATAAACACGGGGGTACAAAAATCTCTGTGTTAGGATATTGACTTGTCTGGGTATATGCTCAGAGGGAAATAGCTTGGTCACATGGTACACGTCCTATACCCGAGACGACAAATGGTGTAAGTATTTGGAAAGCAGAGTGTGTATAAGTATATAAAGCACTGTTGGCCAATAGGGAAGCAAGATAAGTGGGACAAATATGATTTTGGGACAAATAGGATTCTGGGAAATGTAGTCAAGAGTGAGTTGTTGCCATGTGATCCTGGGAAGGGCATACACATGAGGCTGCATCCTTGGAAAGATAAGTCCTTATAAAAATATATATTAGTAATTATGGGTTAATAATTAAGTCAGAGCTAGCCAATAAGAAATCAAGCAAATGGCCAACAGCCTTATAATTAATATAGTGTCTTGTGTGTTATTTGGTGGATAAAGTGGCAACAGGACCCAAGAGGCTGGGGGAAAACTACACGTTATAGCAGAGGAACAATTCCAGTCTTTCCTTCCACAGCTAAAGTCATTTTCTCATGGTAGAAGTATTTTTCTGCCAATCTACACATTTCAGTATAACAGACAATGGGCTATGTGTATTTAAATGAATACAGATAAGTATATAAACAGACTTTTGAGGCATGGTCTCTTTAATTATCCTTGGCTGGTTTGGAACTTGATATGTAGACCAGGTTGGTCTTGAAGTACAACTATCTACCTGCTTCTATCCTCTGAGTGCTGAGATTAAAGGCAATCACTGCCACACCTTGCCCAGACAGTAGCTTTAATCTTAAAATCAAGCTACGATTATTCCCCTTGTGCTCTTGGTGACTCACGTTTATAACTATCAACTAGACAAAACCTATAATCACTTGGGGAGCAAGCCTCAATAAGCCACTGTCCATATCTGATTGGCCTGCAGGCACAGCTGTGAGGTTACCTTGAGTATCTTAATCTATGTGGTAAGAACATGGCTGGCTAATTCCTTCCTGAATATTAGAGACAGACCTGAATATTTCAGCCAGGTGGTTGTGACCTGGGCCTTAATCCCCAGTACCTTTGAGGCAGAAGCAGGCAGGCCTCTGAATTCAAGGCCAACTTGGTCTACAGAATGAGTTCAAGGGCAGCCAGGGGTAAAATAGAAACCCTGTCTCAAAAAAAAAAGAAGAGGGGGAAGGAGGGATGGATGGATGGAGGGAGGGAGGGAGGGAGGGAGGGAGGGAGGGAGGGAGAAATGGATGGAGGAAGACAGACAGACAAACAGAAAGGAAGGAAGGAAGGAAGGAAGGAAGGAAGGAAGGAAGGAAGGATGAAACAGACTTCCAGCATAGACTAAAGACCAGGAATCTTGCAAGGTTTTGGCACCAGATTGGGACCACCAAGATACAGAATCCCCTGGATTGAGCAACTACTGGATTCTTGGATTCTGTAGTGTGAGACAACTATTTTGGGGCTCCTCTGATTGTCTAAAGTAATGTAATAATCTACTTTTACTGTATATTTATGCTACCTATTCTGTTCCTCTTGAGAACCCTGACTAACACCTTCTATGATGTTTCTCCCTTCAGCTGGCTGTCGACAACGCATAGTTTTGAAGACTACCTTGCCTATCCTGGGAAAAATAATAACTGTCACCATTTATTACAGGACTCAGTTGTCTGCTGACTGAAGTGGGAATGAAACTGTGTAGCCTGCAACACAGACAATCAAATGTGTTTTGGAGATAGCAGGGTTCACAGAGTAACGGCACCTTGAGAGTTCTTTCTGGTCTCACAAAGGGGACATGTGGACAAAAGCGTACATAATCATCAGGGTGGCCGTTCTTGACGTCACTTCCAGGAGGCAGAGAATGAGTGGCGACGTGTCTAGAGGAGATGGTGCTTTGTCATCATTGTTCAGTCTCTCTCCTGACTGTCACCAACGCCAGCAGTCTCAGCATCTACCTTCAACCTCAGCTCTTGTCAATGTGTCTCCAGCTCCCTGCTGTAGCTGGGTACCAGCTTCTCTCTAGGATTCCTGACTACAGGCTTGCCACTTTGTTTTATCCTTTTTTCTTTATAATGATCCAAATCACGTTCCTAAAAAGAATAGACACGTCATTTCCTCTCACTCAATCATTTCAGGACTTCCATTTGCAATGAACACAAACTCCACTCGTTTGAGCCCTGGTTTGCACAATTTTCATCTGGGCATCTCGAGGCAATCATAACTGCTGTGCAAAGACAACACAGAGCCTGTGGTATTAGTTACTGGCAGCTCAAACCTATGGCCCTCAGTAAGACTTTTTCAAGGGACCTGAGGACTGGAGGTACAGATAGGAACTTCACTGATAACTCTCTGACCTCAGGTAATGGTAAACTTGTTATAAAATTTCGCATAGACCATATCATTGTAAGCTGTATGTAGGTTTGTTATAATGTACTTTTTGGTTGTTTTGTTTTTTAAATGCTGTCCTATAAAGGCCCATGAACTAGGCAGCAGAAAATGACTCATAACTCTTTCTTCTGACTCTGGAGGCTCACAGCCTAATATCTAGATGCCAATGATACCAACGTTTCCCTTGCCTCTTCCTGCTGTCTGCTACATGTCTGTCAACTCTTAGCATTCCTTGGCATGCAGGGACCTCATTCCAGTCTCTGCCTGTGCCATCACAACACACTTTCCTGGGTGCCTCACTTTGTACCAACTACCATCTCATATAAGGAAACCAATCGTAGCCACACAGGAGCAAGGAGCCCAGTGACCTCATCTTCTGACGTCTCGTGTAGACCAATCGTATTTCCAAATAAGGGTGTGTTCTTTAGCACTAGGATTAAGTTGCTAAAATACCAAGCTGTGACATTCATAATTATACATTTTCTGATAGGTACCTAATACGTAGCTTTGACATTATAGTTTACATTGCAGCTGCGATTTCATACGCTCCCAATAAAAACTCCGTGAACTGTTTTTTAAAACCCAATAACTCCATAAACTCTGCTAATTAGCTATTATCACTAATTAAATCCATATTCTTTTAAAACATGGATTAATTTATTATTTTTATATACATGAATGTTTTGTCTGCGTGCATGTGCATCACATGTGTGCAGCACCCTGGGGGGGCCAGAAGAAGGTGTCAGGTCCCCTGGAACTGGAGTTACAGATGGATGTGAGATGACACGTGTGTGCTGGGAACATACAATGTGTTCACACACACATAATACACACACACATATATAATACACCCATATATATACATACACACATGCATACATACATACATATTGAGAGCAGCCAGCTCTCTTAACCACTGAGCAGACTCTCCAGCCTCTAAAATCTCATCTTTTGATAAACTGAGTGACTCCACAGAGGCACACTGTAGCTCCTGATCTCTCTCTCCTTCTAGATATTGAATCCCCTCACCTTTCCTGGGCCTATTGTTTTCTGTTTTATTATTCCACCATAATCGTTGATGATAAAGGTTGAGACTGAAACACTCATAACTCTAAAGCTGTCTCCCACATCACTCCGCAGCTGTGGTTAAATCTTTTTAAGGGTTTCCAGGAGATTGACCTATTCTAACTAGTACATGGCTTACACAGGTGAGACAGTAAGCAGAAGAGTTAGGGCTACCACACCATGGAATTGGAAAAAGAATTCAACTTTGCTGGGTATGGGGCATTAATATGGTCCAGAACTGCGCCTTTACGTGAAGAATCCCAAGGACACACGTGAACGTGGTGAACTGGGTTTTATTCCATTAGTAATGTGGCAGTTTTATGAGAAGCTGCCAGCATAAGCGAAGCTTTGACGGCTCATGATCTGCCTGGTTGGATGAGGTTTTTAAGTTCCAATTATCAGCGAGCTTCTTTTTTCTGAAAAATTACCACTTAAAAGTCACAGACATACACAATTAGATACATACAATCCACAATTTAAATTATGTCCCATCGGGCTTCTTATCTAAGTGTGCACATGACGTTGGCTACCTCTTACACTCTCTACACAGCTGAGACATGAGCCACAAACTCTTTCCCACTCTCACATAACATCAAACAGGTGTCTCTGTGAGGCTAGACTTCCCCTCAGCCATGCGTCATTCAACCCAAACACAACAGCAAGACAGCAGGCAACACCCAAACTGGGTTCCAGGCATTCTCAGGCATCCCTGGAAGACGCACAGAGGACAAATGGCACAGGAGAAGATGCTTCGCCATGAGACACACGTGCAAACCTAAACCGCATGGAATGGGCTGTGGTAGAGAATGATAAATGTCACCATAGGCTTTGGTATTTTCACACTTGGTCTCCATTTGGTGGTGCTGTCTGTGCAGGTATAGGAGGTGTGACCTTTGCCGGAGAAAATGTGGGGGAGCCTCTGAAGTCCCCATGTCTATCTCTGTCTCTGTCCTCCTTCCTACCTCCTCCCCTCTGTCTCCCCTCTCTCTGCTTCATGCTCCTTGTTGAGAGGTGAGCTCTCAGCTGCCAGCTCCGAGTGCCAGGCCGGCTGCCTGTTGCCTGCTGTCATGCTGTTCCCACTGCTGTGGACTCTAACCCTCTGAAGCCATAAGCCAAAACAAACTCTTTCAGATGAGTTTATTACAGAAATAAGTAGTGCTGGTCATGGTGTTTCATCACAGAAAAGAAGGGGGGGGCAAATGATACACAGACTAACTATGTGTGTGGGAGGATTTGATGGAACTAAAATTTTCATTTATCGACCATAAAATATAAATTGTTGGCAACCTTCAAAAATAGTGAACCCTTAATTTCTAATTAAATATGTATTACTGATAATGAAGTCATTCTATCCCTCATGATATATCCAGAGAAAAGTGAAGACTGTACCCACTCAAACATCTGCATGAAGACATAATGATTGCTTGATTTATAAAAACTTCACAGTAGAACAACTGAGTGTCCATTAACTCATGGAAGGGTGAGCAAATTTTATGTTCATGAATGCTAGATTACTCTTCAATAAAAGGAAGGAAGCCTCATAATTGACCATTACTGGATCTTAAAAATAGTTATGCTGGCTGTGTGTGCTGGCACAAGTCTTTAATCTCAGCATTCAGGGGGCAGAGGCAGGTGAAGTTCTGTGAGTTCAAGGGCAGCCTGATCTACACAGTCAGTTCTAGGTCAACTAGGACTATACAGTGAGACTCTGTCTCAAAGCACAGTTATGCTGAATGAAATAGCAGAGAGGATAAAAACAACCCATGGTGTATAATCCTATTCATAAAAGCTCTAGAAATGCAAACTAGTCTGTAACAACTGAAATCAGATCTGCAGGTGCTTGCAGGGTGGTGCAATTACTAAAGAACAAAAGGAAGCTTGTGAGAAAGGTGGATATGTTCACATCTAACCATGGTGTGTGCACACACCAAAATCCTTACCAAATGTTCAACTCAAACATGTGCAGTTTGTCTGTTGCTAATTTTACTGTAATACTACACTATTAAAAATAAGCCTGTCCTTATCTGCTGGGGCCATGGGTGCCTTGAGGATAACTAGTCTGTTATATTGTGTTGGTTAGATTTTTCTCAATTAGACACAGGCTAGGGTCATCTGGAAAGAGATCATCTGGCCTGTGGGTCATTTTCTTGGTTAATGATTGAGGGTCCATCCCACTGGGCAGGCAGTCCTGGGTTATATTAAAAGCAAGCTGAGGAAGCCATGCTGAACAAGCCAATGAGCAGATTCCTCCATGGCTTCCTTCCCTGACTTCTCTCAGCTGGAAGTTGGAATAAACTCTTTCCTCCCCAACTTGCTTTTGGTTGTGGTGTTTCTCACAGCCACAGAAAGCAAACAGGTACACTCGTCAAAGTAGCCTCTTAACTTTCTCCTGTTTTCATCTCCTTTCACTCCAATACACACTCTAGTTCATCTCATCCTGAGATGACATCATAATTTGACACCAGGTATTACTTGAGATCTAAGCCCAGAAAATTAGTTATTCCACACCTAATTCTATTATCTTCTAAATTCTCCAATCCTCCTAATGTTGCCTTAGCAGACCATAATAATAGTGTTCTCTCTTCTTTCCTATTGCTTTGCATAAAAAGATCTATGCATACATAGTAGAGGCTATAACTATAAAGACAACTGTGAATAAATAATGTTTTTAATATGAAAGTATTAACTATGTTGATGCATTGAGAAAAAAGAGCAATATTGCAATTTTAAGCAAAAAAACACATTGGTGTTCAATTCGTGTGTGAGAACAAATTAATTTTATCATTTGTGGTCTCTAGAGGAGGTCTCTAGAGTAGTAATTCTCACTACTCATGTAAAATTGAAACACCGTTAACACGGAAACAGCGTTTAGTTCCATCTTGTTGTCTTGAATAGCATGAAATAGAATATGGAGAGCTTCAAGCATTTTGCTTTTTCTCATGGAATGTTCAATACTGGATACACATATCCTCAAATTTTATCACTACTTCAGAAGAACGTAACACAGATGGGGATTATGTCCAAAAGGTTTACATTAGCTGCCTTTAAGTACCAAATAAAGCCACGATATGTGACTCTGTAATCCCAGCTGCCGGGAGGCAGAGTCAGGAGGAACAGCTTAGGATGCCTAGTGAATTCACATCTGTCATGGGCAGCATTGTGAGACCCGCCTCACGAACCAAGGGCTTGGCATGATACAAGTGGCAGAGTGCTTGTCTAGCAGGCATAGGAACCTTGGTTCAGTTCTCAGCAGACAATAAATTGAATAATAAGAGCAAAGCAGGCTGCAAAGGAGCTATACAATCTGATCACAGAGCTTAAGGCAAAACCTGAAACAAGACTAAGGTATAGGAAGAGCTTAATTCTACTGGCTTCCTTGAGCCAGCACTGTGTCCCCTCGAGCCCCTCTCCTCCCACCGTGTTCCAATCACCCCAACAGAAAGCAATCCAAAGGCTTTGGATCCCTCCGCCATCTAAGCTACCACCTCAGAGCTGGCTAGTCTAGACGGGAAGGGCCTGATTGTCAGACAGAAGAATTCATGTAAACGACAGCGGAGTCTTTATATTTTCTAATTTGTTTACAAGAAATTATAAGAATTCTCTGTTGTGTTTGACCCCATTGTTTATCTGTGCTCTTGTTGCTGTTTTTGCTGTGTGTGTACCACAAACACTAATGATTTTTTTCCCACTCTGCATGTTGTCTCTTCCATTGGATGATGGACTCCTTTGCTATACAGAAGCTTTTTGTTTTCATGAGTTCTCAACCATTAATTGTTGATTTTAATGCCGGTATGATCCCGGTCGTGGTCAGAAAGGTTTCTGCGTTTTGTCCATCAGGTCCAGGGTATCAGGTCCTATTCTGAGGTCCTTGACCCGCCTGGAGCCTGGTTGTGTTCTGGGTGAGAGAAGGCTCTGCTACTTCATTTTCTGCCTGCCACAGTTCAGCTTCACCAGCAAGCGCCGCTGGTTAAAGACGCTGCCTTCTCTCCTATGTGTACTTCCGGCCTCTTGGTAAAAACAAAATCAGGTGGCTATGGGTATGTGAGCTTATGTGTGGATCCCCAGTACTCGTCCATCCATCTGTGAGTCTAGGGCAAATTAAAAATAAACAAATAAATATTACACTCAAGAGTAATGTCCCAAAGCTAGGTTTCAGAGTAAAAGGAATTGTGATTGTGTAAGCTAAGCTTTCCTTGACAGCCATCTCAGACTTCCTCTGATCTCTGGATCTGTTGCTACCAGAAAGAGGAAGTGAGAACAGAGTCCCCGTCCCTATAATCTGTGCCAGCATCCACTCTCCCCAAACCTAGGACTCTCTCTTAAAACAAACTAAGACGGGGCTTTCACACTCAGTGAAATCTTAGCAGTGTTGGCGGGGACTGCAATTACACAGAATCTTTCTCTTCCCACCTCTGGACTTTGGGTAGAAGGAGAGGAAAAGTCCTGAGGGGGTTCAGAAATGCCCATCGTTTCTTGCCAAACTCTCTGGCAGTGAAAATTCCACTTGATAGCAAGCAGAACCTCCCTGCTTCCTGTCACACAGATATATTATTGCTAACTGTGAGTGACTGTCTCACCCCTTCCAAACATTTACAATGCAGGTTAGGGTGTCTCATACATATGAGAAGCGTAGTCAAAATATTTACCCGTGTTTCTGTTGGAATAATTTTACCTTACCAAAAATATTGTTCAAAGTTGAAGATAGTTAGAACATTTTTCTTCTTCCTAAATTCAGTCAGACAATGACTTATAGCTCCGGCACTTGGGAGGGGAGGGGCGGTACCACATTACTTGATCCCAAAGCAATTCAAACATCACAGCAAGTTACTTCATACCTCATCTCAGAACTTTAGAACAGTGTGTTACAACACTATTTAAATTATAAATCCTAACTTTCAGTAAACCATGTATTCATTAGTTGAAAGTGAGAGGCAAAGGAACTCCTTCCTTCCTTTATTTTTCTGTAGAAGGAAACATTTCAATAATAACACCTCAGAAGTTGAAGGAGGATCGTTCACATAGCAGAGCGAAGACATCCTTTGTTTTCTTCCTGTTGCTGACATAGTCTCACTATTTTATTTTTACCACAGTGATCTCCCACCGTGTCAAGTTAGTCTTCCCAAGGAAGGGAATGTCCTCTTGTAACTGGACAAAGTTTCCCAGTCTAGGATGACAGAAAGGTGCAGAAAGGGGGGGGGGTGACAGCTGAGGTAGCTCCTCACGGGGCAGGAGATGACTGAGTTTAAAAGGATGAAAGTTAAGACAGAGTAATTTTTGACTTGAGGATTTGAAATACTCTTCAGCTAACCAGGAGGTGATTAGCTTCCAGTACCACATCTTGTCAGACTGCAGACTGCAGTCCGGTGCCCACATTGACAGATATTTAAGCATCAAACTTGTCTGATAATCTCATAGGACGAATGTAAAATGAATATGAGAAAGCAATAGTGATGCCCTGTAAGGTGTATGGAATTAAGAGTTAATAATCAGACTAAAGACCATTAGTTTTAATGGCAAGATTACTAACTAAATAGGGAAGGCAAAATTTAGTATAGTAAAATCAGGAGGATGGGAAATTCTATGGTTTCACTATCAGTCTTTCTCCTTTTTCCAGGTGCAGACTCAGAGCTCAGGGGCTGGGGACACAGCTCAGTCGAAGGTGCACTAAGCACGGGGTTCAAGACTCAGTGCCTTAGGAGAACTGAACACCATGGTATTTATCCTGGTCCTTCCTACTCCCCACTCAGCCGTCCAGCCTTCACTCGCCGTTCTTTGGCTGGCTCTCATCCTTTAGAATAACCTGCCGGCTCTGCCCTTACAGTGGCTAGCTCCTTCAGCCCCAGGCACAGATGACCATGAACCACAGCTCTAGTGGTGTCATGTGATGGGGTGATTCTTCTAATCTTCTCCTATAGTTCCAGGTGCAGGCATCTCTGTGAAATATGAGGGTGCACACCTAAGAGACAGAGGATTCGAGAGCACGGGTTACACAGTAACTTCCTGCCTTTCTTTCCGTGTAATCCACATTTAAAAAATCTTAGTTATTATTTTATTTATTTTTTATTTTGCTGTTTTATTTAAGATCTGTTTTCATTTTACATACCAACCCCAGTTCCCTCTCCCTCCCCTTCTCCTACCCCCATCCATATATATATATATATATGGATGCATACATACAATCTTTGCCTAGTCATAGAGCCATGAAGAAACACATGTGAGCCATTTATGTTATTCTTATTTTTTGACAGTCATTTAAAGTAATTACTCAGTTTGAGGCACAGGCTCACAATGTAGCACAGGCTGGTTTTGAACTTACAACCCTCCAGCCTCGGCCTCTAAGGTGCTGGGATTGTGAGACTATGTCACCATGCTTGATCTGAACAGCAGTATTTGACAGGCAAACAAGACCAGCAGAATTAAATGGTAAATTTCCTTCAATTAGGCATTTCTAAAATTTCATTTTAGGGTATAAATATTTGATCCTCGCCACTGCCCCTTCTCCTTCTTCTCCTTTTTGTACTGAGATTTTGAAATCGCTTGTGTATTTTATGAAGGTACAGCGTTCCTTGGTGTGGGCAGACCGTACATCAAGTACCCAACCATGTCAGGAGTTAGTGTCTGCTGCATTTTACAGCACAGCGCTCAAGTGTTTCACAAGTCACAGGGTGATGACTGTCTCGTGGAATTTCAAGATGGGCCTGTGTGGGCGGCTTAGTTTTGAACACAGAGGGCACATTTGGTGTCTGAGTGGCTGTTGACCAATAGCTCATCCCAAAAGATAATGAGTGTGCCCATTTCCCTGGCAGCCATTCCTTCCTGCCAAGGAAGGCAGAGTAGGTACTTTCTTTTCATAACCTTCTATCTCTCCCCGCCCCCCACCTGTCATGCTGCTGGAGCCTAGCTCCTTCCTTACCGAGATAAGAGGAAACTAGTGATGGAGATTGGTAAGACACCAGGACGGGGTGTCTGGCCACAGTGTTCTGTGGCCATGGTGCTCCTCAGAGGCAGCTCCCTGGCTAGGAGACAAAGCCTGACCATACGCGTCGGCATTGTCATCCACCCAATAGACACTCAGTGGCACCCACAGTCCCCGCTGCACGTGACTGACTCCTCTCTTGGGTGGAGGCTGGAGGGACTCGGACTGGCTTCCATTTTGTGAAGAGGATCCTAATATCTTAACAGATGGCTGTTCAGTTCTGCCTTCAGTGTGCTGTGTCACTGGTGGTGTCTAAGAGAGGTTCTGTCAAAGGGGTCTTTGGAGCCTGGAAGAGGTGTCTCGGGATGACTTAGAGCCTGAGTCAGGTGAGACGGTAAAAGATGTGGCCTCATTAACGAGTCTTTCAAATATCTGGACTCTCAGTTTTATAAGCACCTCATACATTCTTCATTCTCTCTCATTTCCCCAAAGAGAAAGAAAGCCATGCGTGAGATTTGCTCCTAATCCCAAAATGCCTGAGCTGGATATAGGGATATAGGGATGTTCAAGGATAAAAAAAATTACATGCCAGACTTACCAAATGTTCTCTTCCCTTAGAAATTACAGGTGGAAGCTAAAACAGAATTCACCATGTCCTGACATTACAGCCAGAAAACTGAGGCCTACCGAGCCCAGCTCGGTTGTCTAGGGACACAAAACTGGAGGCATCAGATGCCATCTCCTTATAGGACCTACTGCTGATGAGGACACCAGGGTATGACATAGGAACCTAGGATTGAAGTAGACCCCCAAATGAGGTCAGAGTCACACCGACATAGTCTTACCTCAGCAGTTAAATGAGGGCTACCTGCATGAGTCACTTGAGGAGGGAGCATTTTTGTATCTGTTTGCATAGATGACGAAAGACATCAGATAAATAACACTGGTTTCACAAGCTCTGGAGGAGGGAGTGAGAGCATGGGCAGTTTTGCCAGCAGAATTTTCCTTTCCTTCCTCTTATTTTATGAGTCTCTGAAAACACTGTCAACTACTTTGTGTTCTCATCAGTCAGCACAGTCCCTCCAAAAAGGAAAAAAATATTTGTCACCAGCCCTCTGCGTTTACATGGTGTTTGGTAAAGAAAATGAAAAGAATGCATGAACCAGGCCCAGTGGTTCACATGTGTAATTCTAGCTATTCGCGAGACTGAGGGATCTCAAGTTCAAGGTCTGTCTGGGCACGGAATGAGTTCAGAGCCAGCATGAGTGACTTTGTGATACCCCGTCTTTATATAACAAATAAAAAGACTCCCGCAAGTGTCCCCCACACCGCCAGGTAAGCCGCTCCCCTCCTTCCCACCCCAAAGGCCCTCTCAGCTTCTCTAGGACTCCACTGCCTGCATTTCCCAGAAGGCCCTGCCCTTCCTACCCGTACTCCATAGCATCCTCTAGGACTACCCACTATGTCTGTCAGGAAGACTGTTTCTTCCCACCCTATCCACAGTCCATCTCCTCTGTGATCTAGCTTGCCTGGGCTCCCAGGTAAGCCCTGCCCCTCCCAAACCCATCATGTCCTTCATGTTCCTACAGGTTACACACTCAGTTTCTCAAGACTTTTTTAACCCCAACTGTTGGTTGATAAGAACTTATGCAAGGTACAGCAACAAGACTTGGGACTCTGCGCCAGAGGACAGCAGAGGAGAGGACCAGCAGGGCTGGGCTGACCCTTGGATAGTGACCTTTATCAGGGACAAAAGAAGGAGATAGAAAATGAAGCCCTAAATACCAGAGTCGCATAAGAGAATAATATCTCACACAGTCTGCATCTTAGTTCCCTCTCAACCTCTGTGCACACTTCCACTGAGAGAAGAGGGGTTAAACTAAAATAAGAAAGCCTCAACCAGCAAGATTCACAAAGGCCAGTGCAGAAATAAATTCAATACAAGAAACCATGACATTTTCCCTTCAAAAACTACTAACCTCATTGTAACGTCCCCCAATAAGACTGACCTGCAAGAACTTCCAGGTATAGAATTCAAAACAAAAATTTATAACTATGGCCAAAAGGATATGAATATACTCCAGGAAAACAAAAGCAGAGTGGAATGAGGCAAGGAAGTAAATGCTCATTGCAAAAATAACATTCACTATAGAGGCAGAATGGCCAAACAATATCCAAGATGAAAGGATATTGGAAATGAAAAACCCAATAAACCAAAAAAGAAAACAACCCAAAATCAAGGACCTCAATATAAAACCCAACACCCCTAACCTGTTAGAGGGCGAAGAAAGTAGGAGATAGGCTTCAAATTACAGGCAAAGAAAAGGACTTTCTGCCAAGGGCCCCAAGTGGCACAGGCCTTAAGATTGACAATGACAAATGGAACCTCATGAAACTAAAAAGCTGTACATGGAAGGCTACTATCATTCAAGAGAAGAGGCAGTCGACAGGAAAATAATCTTTGTCAGCTACGTATCTGACAGATGGCTGGGGTCTAGAATAAGAATTAAAAAAAATTCAAAGTAATACCATAAACAAAACAACCAAATTAAGAACAGGTTATGGAGTCCAAGAGTAGGTTTTCAAAAGAATGAATACAAATGGCTGAGAAACATGTTTTAGAAATGTTCAACATCCCTGGCTCCCAGGGAATGAAACTACTTTGAAATTTCATCTTACCCAAGTCAAAATGTCTAAGACCACACCCCTCAAAAGACAAGTGTTATTGTGAATGAGGGGAAGGGAATCCTATTCACTGCTGGTGGGTGTACAAACTGGTGCAGCCACTGAAAAAAATCAAGAAGAGGTTCCTAGGAAAGCTAGAAATAGATCTACCACATAATCCAGCTATACTACAGCTGGGCATACACCCAAAGCCTACATCTCCTGGAGAGAGACGCTTGCTCATTCATGTTCACTGATGCTCTATCCTCAATAGCTAGGAAACGGAAGCAGCCTAGATGTCCATCACTGGTGAATGGATAGGAGAAAGGTGATGCATACATGGAATATATGGAGTATCGTTCAGTTGTAAAGAAAACTGAAATGGTGAAATTTACAGATAAATGGATGGGGTAGGGGGTTGGAAATTATCATTCTGGATGAAGTTACTGAGATTCAGAAACACAAATGCCACATGTTGTCTCTCATATGTGGGTGCTAGCTGTGAACCTTTAGATGTGTGTGTGTGTGTGTGTGTGTGTGTGTGTGTGTGTGTGTGTGTGTGTTTAAACTGCAGTTGCTATAGGAGTCAGGATACTAGTAGGTGACGATGGGGTGGATTTCAAGGGAACGGGGATGGTACACAAACGGTGTTAAGGAGAAATAATGGAATAGAATGGAAGAGGAGAGATAGAGGGGGGAGATATCTAACCCTGAAGGCCTTTTAAAAAGACATATGCAAACCTACTACTGTAAGAAGATTCTTAAAATATATACATACACTACATATATAAAAGGAGTGTAAATGCAGTTACTTTATAATACAGGGCTAATAATTACCTAGGTACTACAGGCTATTTAATAAAAATCTTATTGGTAGGTAGGGAATACCTATTTTTGAGAAGTTAGTAGGTAGTGTCCCTTAGATAACCCTAAACATTACATGCTACTGCCATTTTCCTTGAACCCTCTAGAACTTGATGCTAAAACACCGTTGCTGAAGGCACCACATAATTAGTCATAGGGTATGGAAAAACCAAGGTGTTATAGACCTAGGAGCCTCATCCTATTTGGCTAACACTGTAAGTTTCTATGCATGCTACTTAGGGAGAAAATTAATTAACAGGCTTACCCAACTGTGAGTCATGAAAGATAAAATAACCAATGTCTCCCGGTGAAACAGTGGCATAGATGCTTTGGCAGTAACCAACTGTGTTATGAATGGATTTAAAACCCACTTGGAGAGGCTTAAAACCCAACTCATGCCTACGCCAAAAAATCCAAGGCTGGCTAGGCCACAAGGGGAGACCTGAGCATCACTATTCTCTAAATGGTCATAGTCCAAAACTGCCCCTACGTCCTCATCTTCACATAACAGATACGTGATTCTTCAGCTCTCATTACAGAAGCCTCTCTGCAGCAGAGGCCCACAACCAGGGGGTGTGCAGAGGAAAAGCGTGCTCAGCTCTCAGCTCCCCTCCCCAGGATTTAGGAACCATCCTAAATCTAGGGAATTTAGGGGATGGGCTAGGAACCATCTAGTGGGCTAGAAAGACGGCAAGAGTCAGACACAGCAGACGTTTTTCAGCAAAGCAGCAGTCTTTACTTGGCATGACCGAGGCATCGCGCCCAGGAGCCCACAGCAACTGTGACAGCGTGCACAAGGCCCACGCGAGTTCAAGTCATGGAAGGGGAGGGTTTAGGAAGCTACCACCCTTAGCTGAGGAGCTGTTACCACACTACAAACACCTTTCCTTCAGTCCCCATGTCCCAACAAAAATTATCCAATGTGGCTCTGCCCGGAATTCACATTTCTTCACTTTCTTGTAATTGTGGGACAAAATGCTGTCATTTCTTGTCTACCACACTGCAAGGATCAGCCTCACTTTATTCTGAACAAAGTACCAAAACATCTTTCAAAATACGCACTTTGACCTGGAATTTTCTCTGTTGAACATATTTTTAGCACTGTGTAGGGGCTGGAGAGATGGCTTAGCAATTAAGAGCACTGGCTGTTCTTGCAGGAGTCCTGGATTCGGTTCCCACCACCCACATGGTTGCTCACTATAGTTTGTAACTGCAGTCCCAGGGCATCTGACACCCTCTTCTGGCATCTGTGGGCACTGCACACATGTGCGGCACATACTTACATGCAGGCAAACACTCACACACCTAAACTAAAATAAATAAGATGTGAAAAGTTAAAAGCTTTTTGAGTAAAAGCAGAAACACTCTGGAAGGTCATTCCAGGACTCAGTGCTGCCTGTCACTCTCCAGGGCTAGCCCGTGCTGGTTCCTGGTGCACTCACTCCACATGATAGCCCTACTGTCATAAACTCCTCTATAAATCCCAACATGTCCTTTCCTTCTCTATCTCCATTCCCTCAGTTGGCCATTTGATCTGCTCTTACACTGTTTATCTCGCAATTTTAAAAATTGATTCTCCCTGCTGGACTCAAGCCCAAAGCCAGAAACTCTTTAATTTGTCAGTGTCTTCATATAGCCTGGAGTACACAGTCACAAACAGTATTTAATTTTTTAATGAGAGGTAAACAAGTAAAGACATACAAGAACAAATGAATGAATACAAGTGGTATGGTTCTTATTTCTCCTCTCCCCAAATATGTCAGTTCCTAATTGGTTAATACTCACAGTCAATGTGAAAGAATCTGGAATCACCTAGAAGATGACTCTCTGGGCATGTCTGTGGTGGAGTTTTTTGTTGTTGTTTGGTTTTGTTTTTGATTGGGTCAACTGAACAGGAGAATCCACCCTAAAATGTGTGGGATCATTCTGTGGGCAAGTGTCAAGGACTGAATAAAAAGAATAAAGCAAGTTGAGTAGCAACTTTCATCTTCCTCTGCTTCCTGGTTGCAGAGGCAATGTGACGAATGGCCTCCTAGTCCTGCAACCATGCCTTCCCCTCCAAGTCAGACTATACACCCAAACTGGGATCCAAACTAAAATTTTTCTTTCCTAAGTTGTTCTCATTGGGTATTCTGCAAAGAGAGGAGTGACAAATATAATTCCTGAAAGAATTTGCAGATGTTTGGTAGAGCCAGAAATACTTGGCTAGGCTGAACTCTGAGATGCACTGATATTTTTTTCTGGCATCTGAGCTTGAACGTAACTGATAGGCATAGTATGAGCCACCTGATGTCAGAGCTGTGAGTGACGCTTTTATTTCCCATTTAGACAGGTCCATCTCCTGTGTCAACATGCAGATCTCTAAGAAAACCTGCAGAGTAGCATGTATTAGTTTAGGCTGTGTGCCAGCAAGTGAGCGGCAGCATCTGGTTTACAGAGAAAATAATGAGGTGCCAGGTCAAAGAGTGCCGGCTCCAGAACTGGAAAGTGTCTTTTTGAAATGCAGATTACAACGCACCTTATAATAAAATAAGACCCTTGCGAAGTGCTTATCACAGTACCAAGTACAAAGCCACCATCTCCCTCCCTCTGCCATCAGGGACACGCCCACATGGGACATTGCATAGTGCAGGACGACTGGAAAATAGTTCAGTGTTCAGTATTGGCTTACAGCTCTGCAGAAAAGCTGGAGAAGTTCAGTCAGATCTCGCTTCCTCTTGCACTGTATCTAGCTTCCTAAGATGCTGCTACACACTGGATTGTGACAGCACACGCCAGTTGTCAGCTGAGATAAAGGAAACTCTGCTGGCTACGATATCATCTAGTTTTCACAGAGACTAGCTTCTTCCAGACGCTGCCCTTCTCTCCTCTCCTGCAAATGTACATGGAAGTTTGAGCTCCGGGATGGGAAAGATACCTTCCAACCTAGGACATACAAGAGAGCATGGGATACCCTGGGAGGTGTTCAGGAACCCTTCTAACATAAGGGCCTGGGTTGTCTATATCATCTTTATTTTCCAGATATTACCTTTTTACATGTGGCGTGTGTGTGTGTGTGTGTGTGTGTGTGTGTGTGTGTGTGTATGTGTGTGTGTGTGGTGTTCAAATTTTCCTGTAGCTGTGATTTAAAGGCAGAGAGGTTTAGAAGTTGCCTTGACTTCGGCAGCACAGTCTTACATGGATTAATGCTTGGGTTACACTTTACCCTCCAAGAACCCAAAGGATTCTAAGGACATGAGGATTGCCAGTGTGAGGATGGACACTCATTCATTCACGATAAGGGGTGAGGTAAGCGCCTGGGATGCACAGAAATAGGCAGCAGAAAGCTTTCTCAGGCATATCTGTCACACTACTAAAACTTCAAGTCTCACTGCTCCTGTAGATTAATTATGAATGCACCTCTGGACGCAGTGTTATGCGTGCATCAACTCTAGAGGCATTGCTTGAATTTCCACTTGTTCCACACCATATCATCAGAGGACTTTAAATACTGAGTTACTACCTTTTGAAATGAAGGCCCTTTGTGGCCACATAGAATCTTCTGGAGGTGGTTGACACTGGATACTTTTGGAAGGGGGGGGCATTACTCTGAGGGCTTACGAGACATTGCTGTTGAAATATGAACACTGATTGTTAAATATTTTTGACATAAAATATCTGATAAACAGATCTTAGAAAAACATGACCTCTCTACTTAACGAGCTATTTTTAACCATTACAAGTCTCAACAAGGGTGGTATTTTTAAACTAGGAAGCTGGAAAAAAACATCTTTATTTTTAAATTGCCCTTTGTGAGTTTATTTTCCTCACAGCTGCTTCTCTTGGGTATGTCTAAGTTTTGTATATTTTCTTTTTCTAGGTTGATACAGAAGATGAAGTCCAAAGCAAGGAGAACATGAAATGTCTAAGTGGACACATGACCCCACACAGGCACCGGAGACATGGGGATGGGATGACATGGGGAGACATGGGGATTGTCTGAGACAGAGAACAAACGTGAGGGCTTTGACACTTGGATGTGTGCGACTTATTTCCAGGTAATCTTTTGTATTCATAAGACAGAGGAATAGATACTAGATACAAAATTATTTTTTAAAAGTCAATGATAATTTCTGACCAGTGAGTTAACTGAGTTCAGGAATTTAAGAGGTTAGAGGTTACAGGGTTTTGTTTTGTTTTGTTAACCTAAAACAAGTGAACTGCCATTAAATGGAGATGTCAGAAAATGGTTTTGGAGTAAGCAGAGTAGGTAGCAGAGAAATGGAGTTCACTTCTGTTTTATAAGCTCATAGTATGTAAATCGGAGGTTCTCAACCTGTGGGTCATAACCACTCTGACAAACCCCAGTTTCCAAAAATATTTGCATTAGTGTTCTAATAGTAGCAAAATTGCAGTTATGAAGTAACAATGAAAATAATTTTATGGTTGAAGGACACCACATGAGGAACTGTAGTCACAGTATTAGGAAGGTTAAGAATCACTGCTCTAAATTTACATTTTAAAAGTTATTAATTTCTTAACACTAAAGAATGTCAAAAGATGTCCAAATAGTTTCCATCTAAAATCTTGTTTGTAATAACAAAATCCAAATAGCAACACTAATATAAAGAACTATACATGTTGGAAAAACGTTTCTCAGCACATGAGTCATGATCTGTGAAAAGAATGGTGTTAGTTGTGACATTTTTCCGAGTTACTCATTTTTAACAACATCGTTTTAGACAAGGAAGGACAAGATGAGAATACTGGTCTCCTGATTTGATTAATTCAACAACTATGTGTTACTCATCTACCAGGGTGCTGGACACTGCAGATCTTGTAATGAACACTGCCTTCTAACTGTAGGTGCTGAGCAGTACAACAAAACAAAAACAGCACATAGCATGTCAGTATGCTATAGACCTAATAGAGAATGAGAGCTATGGAGGCATTGTTGAGACAACAGCTGTCCTCAAAGTGAAACTGAGAGCTACTATACAGCATGGAAGGAACCCCAGCAAGTGACAGACCCCAGAGATGAAATGAAAATAAATTCAGCAGAAGTAGTCATCAGTCATTAAGAATATAGTAGGTATTTCCAAACTAACGCCTGTGGCTGTGGTATTGGTATTTTCAATCAAGGTAGAGGGTGTGCAGGAACAGAGATACACTCAGTGTCGGGAATTGGCATCACAGCTGATACTGTAGATGGAGTTGTTTATAGGGATGGGGACACATTAATCTTATATACTAACATGACCCCTGCAGACTCAACTAGAACTCAGGAAAACCAAAACCCAGTTCTGTCTAACATCTCTGTCTGTTATGGTATCCTGGAACCTCCTTGTGGGTCCTCATGGCTTCAGGAGTGTGAGTTATAACTCCTGATGGACTACCTATTAACCATGGAGAGCAATCTCAGGGAAGTAAAGGACAAAAACAAGAAACAAAAAATATCTACACGGTGATCTGCAACTTCTGGCCTCTCTCTGGTGGGAGTGCAAACTTGTAAAGTCACTTTAGAAATCAGTATGGTGGATTCTCAGGAAAATGGGAATCAGTCTACCTCAGGATCCAGGAATTCCACTCTTAGGCATATACCCAAAAGATGAACACTCATACAACAAGGACATCTGTTCAACTATGTTCATAGCAGCATTATTTGTAATATCCAGAACCTGGAAGCAACCTAGATGCCCCTCAACCAAAGAATGGATACAGAAAATGTGGTACATTTACACAATAGAATACTATTCAGTGAAAAAAAAAAAGGAGTATTGTGCAGAGATCCACAAGGATGCCCCTAACTAGGAACCTAAGCAATAGTGGAGAGAGGCTACCTTAAATGCCCTTCCCCTACATTGAGAATGATGACTACCTTAAATGCCATCCTAGAGCCTTCATCCAGTAGCTGATGGAAGTAGAAGCAGAGATCCACAGCTAAACACTGAGCCAAACTCCTGGAATTCTGCTTCAGAGAGGGAGGAGTGATGAGCAAAGGGGTCAAGGCCACGCTGGGAAAACCCACAAAAACAGCTGACCAGAGAAAGGGGGAAGTCATGGACAGTCTGACAGTTGGGGAACCAGCATAGGCCCAAACCCGGTCCCCCGAACATGGGTGTCAGCTAGGAGCACTGGGAAATCTACATGGCTTGTGGCAGTGGAACCAGGATGTGTCCCTAGTGTAGGATCGGGCTTTGGGAGCCCATTTCCCATGGTGGGATACTCTGTCAGCCTAGATACACAGGGGAGGGGCTAGGCCCTGCCCCAAATGACTTGACAGATTCTGATGATCCCTCATAGAAGGCCTCATCCTCCCTGGGAAGTGGATGGGGATGGGATGGGGGGGTAGAGGTAGGATGGGAGGATGGGATGGAGAGGGAACTGGGATTGGTATGTAAAATAAAATCATTTTCTAATTTAAATAAAATTTATTTTAAAAAGGCAATTTTAAGAAAATAATTACAAATCTTTAAAATACCCAGTGCGTGTCTTCTTGTTATGGAATACCTAGCAGACAGATACACTAGAATACTATAGACAGAACTCTGTACAAAACAAAATGAAAAACAACCACAAGTCTGCAATTTAATAAAGATTAGGAGATTATCATAAAAGAACTAAAACATGGAGGATAGAACAATGGGTTCCCCCTTTTCACTAGTTTTGTTGTTGATGACGTTCAAAAGGCTGTCAGCCTGAGAATGATCTACAGATGTTCTACAATGTAGAACAAGGAAATCTAAAATCCAGAATGATACTGACCTTTAGAAATAGAGGCCGGGATTTGGGCAGTTGGATCTACTGAGAAATGAGATAATTCCATACTGAGAGCCTGAGAGATAAGTTATACAGGATCTCGAATTGTTTGTGTGCAGAGCAGAATTCGCAAATACAAGGCTAAAGAGGGCCAGAGAAATTGAGCTGAGGTTTTTATAAATCACCTTCAAAACTGAGAAGCAAAACTAGAGAGATTGTAAGAGGCAAACGGGAAAGTTCAGGAGCAATCTGCGTGGGGTGGCTTGGAGAATGACCTCAGCAGATGAGGACTCTAGAGAACATTAATGTCATCACAAGGCTCAAGAAAGCAAAGGAAAAAAGTGTCATATCAACAATTTCCACAGATATATGAAAACCATGCAAGAGACACGCAGAAAGTTTGAACCTGAAAACCAAAGTATCTAAAATTTAAGAATGTTACTAAAAGATCTTCACAGCACAATGGGTGTGACAGAGAAGAATAAATCAGTGTGAACACAGAAGGACAGACATTGTCCCATCTGAAGAAGAAAGAAAAATACTAAACAATTGTAGAGCCCCTCATGTGCATGGGACAATGTCAGCAGACTCTGAAAAGGAACAAGCTGGGTAAGGTGGTGCATACTGTGATCCCAGTAACGCCAGCATCCAGGCCTGAGACAGAAGAATCATGAATTCCAGGATGACTTTGTTATACTGCAAAACGTTTCTCCAAACTAAAACCAATGGCAAACAACAAGAAAGACAGAAAGAAAGGAAAAAGGAAGGGAGGAAGGAAGGAAGGAAGGAAAGAAGGAAGGAAGGAAGGAAAGAGGGAGGCAGAGGAAAATCAGTTAGAGAAATAATTGACTTGAATAATGTCTTAAAGCTTTCTAAAATAGTGATAGATACAAAATCAAAGCTTCAGAAAATTCAAACGCCTCAAAACAGAAAATTACTCCAAAAAGTTCATAGTCAAATTTCTGAAAGTCAAAAAACAAAGAGAAAACATTGACCCCAGCCTGAGAAGAATGCCATTTCAGAATGACTTCTCAGTGTTCACCAGACTACCGGGGCCAGAAGTGAATGGTTCTGAGATATCTATAGAAGGTTACAAATGAAAGGAATAAAAACAATTGACTCTATCTTTCTGTGCCCTTCCCACAAATACACCCACTAATTCCAAAACCTTGTTCACATGTCACACCACATGCTAAATGAGAATGAAGCTTGCCAGCCATCTGACCTGAAAATGGGATTGTCCCGGGTTCTTTGTAAACTCAGCGTCGTCAGGAGGGGGAGGGCAACAGAATGGGAGGCTCTTCGGTGCTACTGGTCACTCATCTTGCTTCCAGTGCTGTTTAGACTAGGGAAGGGGCCATGGGGATGGGAGCATGGGCACCCTGCAGGATGCCGGAAAGGCATCCTGATTTTCACTCTGTGAAATCATGTCATATTTTAGTGCTTAAACATAAAAACATAAACATAGTTTCACCATGCAACATAAATACCAGAGGTATATGTTTTGACGCCCCCCCCAGTGCTGGGACCGAACCACAGTCTGGTACAGTGGAGGCCAGTTCTGTAACACTGAGCTTGGCTCCCTTCCCACATGTCACAATTCTCATTCTGGAAACATCCATTGGAACATGATGCAGAGAGGTACCACTGCTTGCTCCAATCCAAAGAAGAAGGGTAGCAGACATCTTCTCATTTCTCATCATAAAGCCCACATCTGCCCTTTAGTTGGCTTGAAGAGACAAGCAGCCGGGGCTGTTTCCCCCCAGAAACTGGATGTTCTATACAGAAATAACTTTCTGAACATTTTAATGAGCACTTCCTTACATGACATTATGTAGCAAACATTTTTATAAGAAATCTGACCTAAGTAGCCTAAAGTTTGAAAATGTGTTTAAATAAGAATAGCTGGTATTTGAGAAATGCTACAAATAAATGTCTGTGTGCCAACACCCCAGACAGTAAGAGACTTACTGAAGTATTGAAATTCGTGTTTTATATTTTAACCCTGAAACAGATTGCTTTCCAAGTTTTATCTGAATACATTTACCATGTTGCTAAAGAAAGTTTTACACAGGTACATTCTTAAATATATTCCTTTTCAAACCATTAGTGTTAGACATTTTCTTTCATATTTATTTGTGTTTGAATGTTTGCCTTCATGCATTTATGAGCACCAGGTGCATGTCTTGTGTCTGTGGGAGTCAGAAGAGGGCATCTAATTTCCCAGAACTGGAGTTACAGATGGTTGCAAGCTACCATGTGTGTGCTGAGATCAAATCCTGGTCCTCTTCAAAAGCAGCCAGTGCCTTTAACCTGTGATCTATCTCTCCAGCCCTCAGGGATCTGTATTTTATACTAAATGCAGATGCAGGTCAACTCAATCATTGGTGGGGATGAAACTTTAAACACATGAACCTGTTGGTGATTTACAAAGAGACATACAGAACAATGTAAAAAAACTTCTGGCCACTGCCTGGCAAAAATATTTATTGTATTTGGAAGATTTTGAAGAATGGCCCACTAGAAGAGTCTCCCAAACAAAGAACTGCCTTTCTCCACTTCACAGACTAAACACGAAGCTTGCCAAGAGACAGATGGAGAATAGCGTCTCATGATTGAAAACACAGCCTGCACATTCTTAGTTTCCACAATGCCAATATAGGGGGCCATTACTTATGGCTGAAGAAGACTGGAAGCCATCTCCGGACTGCCAAAGCTTCACCACTGTGTTCCTTCTCTGTCCAGTGTGGCAAAATAGCACAAATGAAAGACTGTTTGTTTGAGCTCATCATTTCACATGTTTCAGTCTACAGTCAGTTTCTGTTGCTTTGAGGCCCCAGACAAGATGGAACATTCTGGGAGATTTGCAAGCATGGAGGACCTGTCTCAATAATTTTCCTCAGAGGCATACCCTCAGTCACTGCCAATTACCTCCACCATCCTTACCTCCTAAAGTTCCCAGAAGTCCAACAATGACACAGGTTAGAGGCCAAGCCTTTAGCCTATAAACCTTCAGGAACATTCACAAGCTAAACTATAACGTTCTCTGAGATCTTAAGAATAGAAGAGCAAATGCTGTAATGAGATCGCTTCTTTTAATGTTTGAAGAAATGCAACAAAGTGTTAAATGGCATGTCCCTGGTGGGTGCTGTAAAGCGACATTTAAAACGCTCTTCAATATTATTGCTGAAAGCAAGGGATGCCATAGAGGAATGCGTACTGTTTGCACTGCATTATGTTTTACAGCTATTGATTTATTTATTGATTTATTTTGTGTGGGTGACTCTTACAGTGTGAGCATGGAAATCAGAGCTCATTTACCTTTTGGAAATGGAAGTAAATGCTCAGATTGCTCAACTTCATCATTAATAGAATGATTTGTAAATGACTCCGCATAAAGAGTTTTCCAAATTATTTCATCTGAACGCATTGTATTTTCTCATTCCTTAGTAGTCTGCAGGCATTCCAATTCGTCATTCTAATCTGCCATCCAAAGTCCTTTGACAACAATGGACCTTCTTCTTTTCAAAGATGCATAATGCATATGGTAATGCATGGCCACCTTAGTGAGCCCAACTCTGTGTTACATGTGGTCTTTTGCCACATATCAGATATCACGTAATAATATCTTGTTGACATTTTGGATAGCCTCTTACTACATTTTTTTATAATTAATAAGTCATTCTCTAAACTTTGACAACAGGATCCCCATTCATTACTTTGCTGATAATATCTGGTTTATCAAATTATTGCTTACATTAACAAACCCTTCTATGGGTTTCTTTTAAGGTATTCAGGAGAAAATCCACATTGTTTAGAGTTTTAAAAACATCTGTTTACTTATATGTATATGCGTGTCCCACCTGCATGTACATCTGTGAGCTGTGTGCATGCAGTGACTGTGGCGGCCAGAAGTTAGAGCTGGCTGTGGGTCGTCATGTGGGTGCTGGGAACCGAACCTGGATCCTCAGGGAAATTAACCAGTGCTCTTAATCACTGAGCCTCCTGAGCCACTATTGTATGATTTACAAAATGCTAACACCTCCTATCACATGGTTTCTTAACCATTTGTACAGATGCAGATCCACAAAGGTATGTCTAAGGTGTAAACACGTAGTGTATTCACAAATGATTCTTGGGGCTCCAGAGAATTTTTCCTGTTAGTTTCCTCACCCTTTGATCTGCAGTAATTATTGGACACTTTAACCCAAAACTGAGGAGAAAAAAAGCACATGGCCACAAAAGGCAGAAGGACACACCCATGGGAGCTGAGAGCTGGGTGAGCAGGATTGGGGCTTTGGCATTCTTCCAGGATGGAGTCTGCCACCAGCCCATCACATTTTGATAAGGCAAATCACTATGAACAGGACTGTGGAGGGTAAGGCTTCCATCCGTTCTGAAGTTGTGTGACAGCATACATGGTAACTATTTTGTTATATATATATATATATATATATATATATATATATATATAAATTCTAATATATTCAGACTATGTTCATGTTCATTGAAGTGTTTAGACTCTGAGTTTGAACAAGTGCTTGTCTGAGTGGTTGTGTTAATCTAACTATAAATCACTTACAGTAAAGTGATTTTATTTCAAAATATTTTACTCACTTTTTCTTATGCGAAAACATTTTTAGGGGTTAAAAAGCAATAATATTCATGATAGTTTTTTCAGCCCCAAATACTATAAGCATTCGAAATTGAATTATTTAGAGTGTGATTGGTACCCCTCTTCAATCTCCTCCTTCTTTAGAATCCATGGCCAACAGGCCTCTGTTTCCATATCCAGGCCCATACGCTCCAAAGTACCTGACCTCACTAAACCCTGAGCCCATAGAGTCACACAGGGAAGCTAGGAAACTGGCCTTGCTTCAAATGCCAGTGCACTATACGATCTGGGTCTTGATTATTCTTTATCACTGGGAACAGCTGCCTATAGTGCCCCAGTGCGGGTCAATGCTATACAGCCCCCAGGTTCTGTGAAGACATGAAAGAGAGAAAGTAAAAATCAAGCTGCAAAGGCAGGCAAGTGTGTGGGAAGGGAGCATCTGAAGAGGCTTACTCCAACACTTGTTACACTTAAAAAGCTCTCCAAGAATCCCGGCTCCTACCCTCAATCACAGGATCGATGCTCCAGCAATAACAGCCTCAGCTTTATCTGCCTGAACAAATAAAAGCCAAACTATATGATGGATAAACCAAGGTGGCAACCAATGTGATTTATTTTACTTGACTTATGGGCAGTAATTACCTGATTCATTCATTACAAGAATTTACACTAACATAGAATAACTATATATTCATACACTTGCCTAACCAGTGTTTATATAGTGCCTGATCCCCAACCCATGAGAGCAATCCACTCTTGTTGTTGCCTAGACACAGATTTACTGGTGTTGTAGACAGTGGAGACAGTCAAGAAAATGACACCTAAACTGTTGTTTTCTTTTTTCCTCCAGTGGACCAGTGACAAAACGCCTGCACTGACTGACACCAGGCATTACAAAAATAGACTTTTGACTTGAAGAAAGAAAAAAAATCAACCAGAAAATGTATTTTGAGCTCACAATAGTATTGGGAACACTGCAACTGTTAAATATAACCACATCAAAATTCTAGTTTTAGTCATCATAGGGTCCACATTTTCATGAGGAGGAGAGACCTGAAGGACAATCTTCATAAAATGTGGTCAGTGACTTACTCCTGAAATGGAGGAGGGATTACACAACTAGCGCCAGAGAGGAGATGTGGGGCCTAATTACTTGCGCTCCAAAATGACAGAGCTACAACCCAATTGTAAAAGCACAGGGAGTGTGTGCTTGGCAGAGCTGGGAAGAGGGGTGAAGAATTGGGCGGTATCATGCAGAGAGCATGGGCATAGCTAGGGAAGAAGCGAAAGCCTTGAAGATGGGTGTTGGGGATGGATGCCCAGCCCTGCTCATGGACTGGATCCGCTGGAAAGTTTTTGAGTGGTCATGAGGTGAGAGAAAGAATGGAATGGATAATCCTGAAGGTGCCCCCCCACAGAGCTTAAGGGTACTTCCTGTACACAATTTTCTTTCTTTCTTTTCTTTTTTTTTTTCTTTTTTTTGGTTTTACGAGACAGGGTTTCTCTGTTTTGGAGGCTGTCGGTCCAGCCTGGCCTCGAACTCACAGAGATCCGCCTGCCTCTGCCTCCCGAGTGCTGGGATTAAAGGCGTGCGCCACCAAAGCCCGGCCACAATTTTCTTTCTAATGTCTTCTCCACTGACTGGAAATGGAGGCTTCTTCTGGAAGCTTCCCATAAAAGCTCTAGGCAAAGTTAGGAACCATATTCCTGGGCTCTAAGGAGGTATCTTCAGGACACTTCATCATATAATCTTAGTGAGAATAAGACTCAAGATTCTAGGAAAATTCTGGAAGAAATTCAAGGTTGGCCCATTGCCTACTGTCTTGCTTTTCTGTTCCTGGACTTTGGCACAGGATGGACACTTTAAACATCATGAAATGCGGGCACAGAAAGACAGGAGCCACCCCTTGGCTACCCAGTAGCTCCTGGCCAGAGCTCTAGTTTCTTCCCACTTTCTCTGTGTTCTCTGCCTTAGCAGCTACAGACACACTTCCTAGTTTCACTGCAGGGACGCCTGCAAAGGGAGGACAAAAGAGGCTCCGTGCTAGGTCTCCCCCAGATCTGACTGGGAAAATCACTGTGCTTTGAGAAAGCCATGGAGAATAACAGCAGTGCCCAGCATTTAACTAAGGCTGCAGGAAATGAAAAGCAGGCTTTTGCAAACACACGGGAGCCGGCACCTGAGCACAGGCAGGCCGTGTCCACTGCCTGCTACTGCAGGGGACGTGCACTGCCCTGACTGTCCCCTCAGAGCCGATGGGGAAAGGGTGTCTTAAAAACAACAGAAGCATGTCACTCTGCTGTGCCTCCTAGGAGCCATCTGTGAACAACAGCTTCTGAGCGTGCTGTCAGAATAGCAAGTCACAAAACTATCACATGGGGCATTATCAGTCCTAGGGACTTTTGCTTGGGAGCTGTGCTTCCAATAATTAAAACGTTAAATAACCTCTGTTTGGAGTGAACTCTCCTAGAGTGATCAAAGGGATATGAGGAAAAGGGATAGGCTGAAAACATTCTCGCCTGCACAACCTAGGGGAAAAATTGGTGTTCAAGTTATACAGAATGTATTGGGAATTGTATTTGTGATTTACTTATTTCCAAAGGTAACCTCTATTTTCCTCTGGGGGCACGGGATATGGTAAATTCGCTGTGAAAAATGCAAGGTCTTAATTTCACTTAGTGATGAGTGACAGTGAAAACACGGGCCATAGAGACAACAATACTGAAATTCCAGTGTGCACACGTGTGCAGAAGACAGAGATGCCATGGTCCATAATCACTGACAGATGGAAGGACTGTATCTGGGTAATGGATATCACCTGCTAGCTTGTCAATCATCATGAAGCCAGAAGTACCAGGTTATGCAGGAAAGCAATTCACTCGAGGACCCAAAGAAAGCATCCAATACACAATGCAAGTTTTCAAGATCACTGTCATCAGCCTAGTGTTTGCCATGGAAAACTTTTTCTCACACACATATCCTCTTTGGAAATAAATTCCTTAATCGTTTTCCTATGTGTCTGAAGCAATATTAAATATAAGCCAACTTCTGTGTCTAATCTAAAGATAAGATTTGTTGCTTTGTTTTGGGGGTGTGGCATTGTGATTTATTCATCAGTGCAGTTGAAAAGACTAAATCACCATTTATAGAATGTTGTAGATACACACAGTCACAAATTTGACTGTGGAAAGAAAAATAACTTACGTTCAGATAAGAATTAGGAGAAAGTCATTATCTGTCATTTAATTAGCTCCAAAGAAACCCACAGGGACTAAATTCCGAGCTCTAAAAGCCTAGTGTTAAATTAAATGCCTAATGACCTGTCATAGTCTGCAAGCTAGCTGACAAGCCCTGCACAGGCGTCTGCTTCCTCTGTTACTCGGTGGCAGGCGCAGGAACGTGCAAATGTGTGATGCTCAGAAAGACGCCGAGGAGAAGCATCTGGGGGTCTGAGACCCACAGCAACAGCAGGCATGAATGAGTGAGGAAGCAGGACCCTGGCTTTGGTCTAGGAGTGTCTGCTGCAGAGCATCGGCAGGGAGCAGGCAGCCAGACGAAGGACGATTGCTTCTACACATTTTATGCGACTCAGTGTGGCTTTGTGAGCTGACATCCTAACACCGACCTAGACTGTTTCTTCATTCCAACTCTGGGGAGGGGCCCCTTATTCACCAAGTCACAAGCCACTCTAAGAAAATTGCCAGAGGTGAGGTGATCACCGATTTCTCTATGACTTTATTTTGGGGGTGACAATAAGTAGTGACACATCCTTACGGTAAGATATAGACAGCTGACTGACAGATATTGATAGACAGTTAGGAAGATAGAAACAGTGACAGAGAGGTGGTCATGTCTTCCACTACCGATCAAAAGTACATGCTGGACTTTCCAGGTATCTCAGTGGGGTAGAACCTTGTCACAAAACATTAGAAGCGTTTGGGGGTCTTATTTTTAATAGGTTCATTCATTCATACTGTAAGAAGCTTGGATTAACTGTCATTAGCAGTAAGGAGTTTGTAAAATGATAAATGGAGACCTTGTGCGCCATTTTGTGTCGTTTCTGCTGTTTTCAGTGTATGTGTGGTCCCTCAGCCACACGTCTGCTGATGCATTCGCCGTGGGTAATGGTCTTAGGGCTACAGACTTTGATCCTCAGTCCCTCATACTTCCTTTAATACCAATATTATCCATTGATCATGAAAGTTTGAATAAATCCAGAAATGTAAAAATCACAATTCTTAGATGCAAAGGAACTCTAGAATGCTGGGATAAGCTCAGTACCCACACAGAGGACATGTCTAACTGATACAAATCTTCACATTTTCTCATTGGTTTTAATAAAGGCTAGATAAAGGGGAAAGTGGGGGCTTAGCAGAGGGGCTGATCAAAACTTGGTTTCTGAAGCATTTATCTAAATTGTCCTATTATTAATTTTTAAAAAAATCCTCAGGAGTCAGATATTGATGTAAAATCCTAGTAGAGCAGGACAGCAGCAGAGGAATGACCAGCTGACCCTGTCTTCGTACTTCCCAGATCAAAAGGGCTGGTGAATCTTTCCGAGCCCCTCCCTATTAATTCCCATGCCTCTCTATCATATCCTGGGTCCTCCAAAATCTCTATGGCTAATTCTGGTCAGCTAGTCATTGACTCCGCCTGCCTGATTCAAGGTTAACTTTATTAATAGTCTTGGATCAAATATCCCGCATCAGGTTTCTCCCCTTCTCCCTTTACCAATACTATTAACCCACAAGACTAAAGCCCAGGTTAAATTCAAAACCACAATGGCGCTGATGAACCACTGTCAAGGAAAAGGTAAATTAAATATAGGTGCCTAGGTCACTCATTTGCAGAAACTGTCAGCTGAGTTTGCGAAGTCATGAAGAGGTTAGTCTGTGATGTTTTCACTCAGTAGGATGCGGTTCTCTGCTTCCTGTTATTCAATGTTAAGGGTACTCTGCAGCTCTATTAGTTTTTCAGTGTTGTCAATGATGTCTGACTGAACCTAAGTAAGATTTGGGCTATACAAATACTTAGGGAATCTGTCAAGCTCTCCACACATATTCAGTGATGTTACAAACATGAGGAATGACAGCATGGGGATAATTTTAGCCTTCACAGATTCTACAACCTCGAAGATGATGCCAGAGACCAAGAGACAAGTTTCCTAAGACACTTCCCCGGCCATGCCTCTCTCTCTCTCTTACCTGATAAACAGTAACAATTCAGTCTGCCTAGGAAGTAGGTATATGTGAGACTGTTCATTCTGAGTGCATTGGGACATGGGCTCCAGACCTGCTCAGAGGATACTCTCTGTCACAGCTGAGTGAGATCAAAAGGATTAATGTTTGACACACATAATAGGCAAACAGAAGAAATATGTTTTGCCATTAGAAGCTGAATTTGCACCCAGAGCCCAACATTTTATAGGATAACACTTGACACAATTTAATTCTCTGTGACTGGAAATCCATATAATAAGATAAAACAAAACCCAAAGAGTTTTCACACTGCTTGTTTGTTTCAAGATTTATGCACAGCAAGTACTGCAATAAAGTTACACATGACTGGTGCAAGTTAACGTTTGCTTTACAATGAATGACTCCTACAGCTTTGACATCTTTAGATTAAGTCACAGAAATGGGCAGATTCCTGGCACGCAAGATACTGGAACATTTTTGTTATCTAGAAAAGCATTTGAACAAATCGTCAGTCCACTTCCAGCGTAAATGATGTTAATGTATGTATGACTTAGTTTTTGCCAAGCTGACACATGCTGGAGCAGTCGGAGAAGAGAGACTCTCAGTTAAGAAAATGCCTTGATAAGACTGGCCTGTGGGCAAGTCTGATGGGAATATTTTCTTGACTGATTATTGATATGGAAGATTGCAATCCACATATACATCATATCCATATCCATATACATATAAAATCAAAGCAAGCACGCTGAGGGAATCAAGCCAGTGAGCAGCTCTCCTCCATAGTCTCTATTTCACTTCTGGCTCCAGTCCCTCCCTTAAGCTCCTGTCCTGAGTTTCTTCAGTCATGGGCTTTGACTTGGAAGTGCTGAGATGAAATAAACCCCTTCTTCCCCATGATGCTTTTGGTTAATATTTTTATCAGGCCAATAGTAAGTAGATGAAGACAATGGATGAATCCATCAGGTGACGATTACTGAGATTGCTGTAAACACTGTCATTGAATCAGGCAAAGCAAACATATAAGAAAACGTTCACAGACTTATCCAGATCTGAGACGTTCTTCACCTCACTCAAATGTATATGCTACTGTACAGCGACAGAGGCAATTAAGACTGGTGACCAAGACAGGAGCACTCCTAATACAGCCTAAAGGAGGAGACGCAGGAACACAATGCAATGTAGGGTGTACATAATAAGGGTGTTTCCTGGGAGGCAAGATATGTCTTTACAGTATTATATTCTTCACACAGTCACCAACACATTAACTCCCTGAGTGTTTTTAAACTGATATTTTACATTAACATTCAACATAATGACTATCCTAAGATGACTCCCATTACTTTGTATACAGTTAGGATGTTTACCCCAGAGAGATAATGCATTCCAGGGGAAATGGGCTGTGAGGAGAGAATTCAAGAATAAATAAGGATTTAGCCAGCCCAAAGATTAATGGGAAGTAATGAGACATAGATCTGAGGCAAACTTCAAATTAGTTTAGGCTAAACCAAGGAAAACCTATAATAAAAACATGGAAAGCAAGGCATTCCACTAAAGTAGAGTTTTATTTAAGACACATGGTCTTGCTCAAAATTTTAGAATCAAATATTTTGAAGCCAGTACCTTCTGGATAACCTAGAAATATGTTTCATAAAATCCAATTTCTGATTTTAAAGGGTATACACAAGAGTAAAATTTTATTATGGATATTTTTATACTGCTATCAGTCAAACAACGTCACTTTGCCTCTCGAAGTCATCAGCTCCAGAAAAACCTGCTCTTGGATGCCGAATGAAAAACCACATAAGAATCACTGTTGCTGGCACCCACAGCCACTGAGCCATGCTCCCAGAATCCAGTTGCAGAAAGGGAGGAGGGATGAGCAAAGGACCCAAGACTGTGCTGGAGAAACCTACAGAAACAACTGACCTGACCTAATGAGAGCACACAGACACTAGTCGTAAAGCTAGGGAACCCGCATTGTATTGAACCAAGCCCTCTGAATGTGGGTGCCAGCTAGGAGACCAGGGCAGTCTATGGAACCTCAAACAGTGGAGCCAGTTTTTGTCTCTGGAGCACAGGATGTTGGGAGCCCATTCCCTATGGAGGGATACTATTGTAGCCCAGATACGGGAAGGAGGGCCTGATCCCTCCCCCAAATGATGTGACAGACTTTGATGGTCTCCTGTGGAGGGCCTCACTATCCCTGGGGAGTGGGTGGGGGTGGATTGGGGGGTTGGTGGGGAGCATGGGAGGATGGGAGGGCGAGGGAATGGATATGTGTTCTAAAATAAATTTTTAAAATGTTTTAAAAAACTAAAATTTGTAATACAGCAAGTGTGCAATAAAGCTTGCCTATACTAAAACAAAAAGACGAAAACAAAACAAAAACAAAGAATTTGTTGCTTTCCTTCCCCACTGAGATACCTAGAGATGAAAGGAGAAAATGGGAAAGTAATGTTTCTCAGAAACATTCCTCTAAAAGGCCATTACTAACTCTTACTTTCTTATTACAGGTTCAATTTCGCCTGTCTTTAATCTTGGTATATTTGTGGGTCCCATTATCTCTGAAATCATAGTTGCATATTAGCAGGGTAACATGGATATCTAGAAAGGGTGTTTGGAATGGCCAGTTACTGTGATATTGACATGCCTAACAGGTACTCAAAGTGTGATTTTTGTTCCCTAGGCTTTGAAGGTGAGCTCACTTTGTGAAATCAAGCAGAAGTCAGAGAACTAAGGTAAGGAAACAGATATTAAGGAGGGATACATATTTTTAATGGTTCCATATGTTTACTGTCTCTCTTGATTGACTATAAGGTGTGTGGAAGAGCTGAGCTGGGTCGTCACCAGGACTAGTGCCCTGAGCTCCGCCTGGAATTTGTTATGTGAAATGTCTTCAAAAGCCACAATGAATGGAGAAATGAATGAATAAGCTGCAGGAAACTGAGTTGTAAGCCAACATATACAAGCAGATACATATGCAAGAAATTCAGTTAAAATGCCTGTCTTGGACAATTTTTAAACAAGAATTCAGTAGCAGAAAGGACTAGACCTCACTAAAAGCATTCTGTCATGAGGTTATTGTAAAGCAGTAAATCAAAAGTTTGTTCTTGGGCTTCCAAAAAGTCACTGGGGCTGAAAGCAAAGTTTAAACAGAAGGATCAAGAACAGTGTAAGAAAATGATGTTGATGATGGTGAATGAATGAATGAATGAATGAATGAACCTGAGCTGATTCAAGCCTGCTAAGATGAACATGTTAGCCAAGCAGATGGCCACTTTGTCTTCTTGGTTTTTGTTTCGTGGTGTGAACATCTGGATGATTTTATTACACTCACAGAATAAAGGGAAAAGTCAACACTGCACAAATGACCTTGGCCATCATAAGTCAGTCTTATAAACCCCGCCCCCAACCCTAAAGAAAAGCAAAGAAAGGCAATCATGACGCTGTGGTGACAAGGGATCTTTAAAACCTGACCCAAAGTGAGTCCCATGGTCACCTTACCCCATGCCATAGGCTACAAAGAGCACAACAGATTTTCAGATGTCTCAATGGTATTTAGAACTTTGAAAATCATGTAAATTTGTCATCACTTCCTCTGATGGTGGCATACTAAGATTGTTTTAGTTTACTTTAGACATTAGGCCCTTGATTCTCAAACATTAGGACCAAGACTCAAGTCAGCACAAAGTCAGTGGCTTTCGAGTCAGGGAAAGTGCACAGCACTACTGCGCCCATTTCTCTTCGTGGGGATTTCAGTTAGTCTCAGGTGCTGTGAGAACCAGGTAAGAGTCAAAACTCAAGGAAGCAAGCTCAGGGATCCTAAATCTAGACTATTTAGTAAGTAGAAATGGAAATGCATCAGGACTGACACAGAACAGACAATGCCCAGTATAACGGCAACTGGACATTTTCAAATGGAGTCAGCTCAGGGATAGAGAGACTGCTCAGCACTTCAGAGCACTGGCTCCTTTTGTACAATGCTCGGCTCTCAGCACCCATAGCACACATGGCCGCTCACAACTGTCTGTAACTCCAGTGCGGGAAACCTGACTCCCCCTTCTGGCCTCTGCAGGCACTGCGTGCACACAGTGTACTTACATTCAGGCAAACACTCATTGCCATAAAATAAAAATGAATCTTAATAAAAATAAAATTGAATGGTCTCTTTTCCTCCACCCACCACTTCTATATTATGTAGTTTTCTACATCTTGTTTAGGAATAGATAGTTATTTTCTTTCAAGAGTGAAAAAGAACCAATAGTCTATGGAGATAAAAATCCTGGAGAACTGTAAGTAAACAGAAAGTGGTCTAGGTGCAGATGTGAGTGCTCTAGGTACAGATGTGGGTGCTCTAGGTACAGATGTGAGTGCTCTAGGTACAGATGTGAGTGCTCTAGGCACAGATGTGAGTGCTCTAGGTACAGATATAAGTGCTCTAGGTACAGATGTGAGTGCTCTAGGTACAGATGTGAGTGCTCTAGGCACAGATGTGAGTGCTCTAGACACAGATGTGAGTGCTCTAGACACAGATGTGAGTGCTCTAGGCACAGATGTGAGTGCTCTAGACACAGATGTGAGTGCTCTAGACACAGATGTGAGTGCTCTAGACACAGATGTGAGTGCTCTAGGTACAGATGTGAGTGCTCTAGGTACAGATGTGAGTGGTCTAGATTTTGACATTGAAAACATCAAAGTCTCCAAACTCCCTGGAAAGTCATTCTCCACAAGTAATTCTTGAGCCTCCTATCCCGGACAGATCAAGGAAGTCAGCAAACATGAGAATTTCCAATATATTCATTTGCTGTTGAACAAGAGACTCTTCTTGTATTAATTCCTAATAATACATTTAAGTGTAATAGTTTATAATTATACTTAATTAGAAACACACCCACACACATGTGTTATTCCTCTTATGAAATTGTAAGGAAAATATTTCAAATATATATAATATATGAACAGTATAAAATCAATTTTATTAAGTAAAGGAGGAAACTCAACAAGCTACCTGGGTCACTATCAAGAGTCTAGATTGACAAAAGATACAAATGACCGAGTCATAATTCTCCCCCTGGCCTGGGGGAATCCAAAATTTGTTACCTTTCCATCTTATTCCAAGTGAGTGTACGTGCTTTCACACAGATGCCAGAAGCAGCTTCCAATTATTGAAACCACTTTACCATATTCTCCAGTGTGGAGGTAATTATGAATCTGGCCACCATGAAATGCCACCTACTTATAAAAAGGATTAAAACGCTGTTAAATGCCACGCCACTTCAGAGCAGCGCTGGCTTGTCAGGGTGCGATTCTATCTCACTGATGGATCGTGCCTGGTAACACTCACCTCTTTTTGACGGTACTTAATGGCTAATTTTAGCCTCGCAAGATCGTTTCCACTCTGTTCTTCGATCAGACTATTGTCATCGCGGTAATTAAGAATGATTTCCAGCTCTCTGGAACTCCGTGTCTGATCCAGGAGGTCCTTAGCAAATTGTTTGCACTGTCTAGACAACTCCTCATATTCCGACTTGAATTCATTCTCTACCTTGCTCAGTTCCTGCAGCTCCCAGCTTAGCTGAAAGGCGGTAAGGAAAGGGTCTTCGCTCGACAGGGCGATCAGCGAGGGACTGGCCAGCGCCTTGTAGATATTGAGCCTGGACCGTGAGTGCCTGAGGCTGTCGACGTCTGAGCTGGAGACACACTCGACGCAGTTACAGCGGACCTCGTGGGGCCTGGGCACCGAGACACCTTTCTGGACCAGAAGTTTGATTATCTCATAATTATTTGTATGTGCGGCCAAGATGATAGGTGTAATGTCTGGAGTGAATTCAGAGAACTGCTTATCGAGGAGAATGGGAGGCACCTGGGAAGAGAACACAGCAGCAGTGAGGGGCCACGCCCACTTCTTCAAAGGTCCACGCCCACTTCTTGAAGGGTCCACGCCCACTTCTTAAAGCTTCTGGATCTCAAACAGCACAGGACAGCTGTGCTGAGCAAGAACCATAAATCATTTGTTATGCCCACCCCCCAAAAGAAAAAAATTAACTCCACTATAATAAAATATCCTCCCTACAAAATAGTGAGTTTTTTCTGAAATATTAAAATAGGTGACATGTAAACGGTTTACTAGATTATATGCCTACCTTACTTCATATTTATTTCTCAACAGATAATCCTTGCTTTTCCACAGACACTGGCTTGATCACCAAGAAATAAACTAAGAAAAAAAAGAGTTGCTTTAAAAACCAAGATACTGGGGCTGGAGAGATGGCTCAGTGGTTAAGAGCACTGGCTGATCTTCCAGGGGGACCTGGGCCCAGTTCCTAGCACCCACAAGGCAGCTCTGAACCATGTGTAACTCCAGTTCCAGGGGATCCAACGCCTTTATCGGGCCTCTGTGAGTATGGAACACACATGGTGCACATACGTGCAGGTGAACACTCTTGCAGAGGTTGAATATTTCCCTTAGTCTTACTGTAAAGAGAATGATTTTTCTAACTGAGTCGTTTTAACATCACGCAGCCCTGGATTTATCTGCACACACAGACTCCATTCCCTCAGAGGCCAACTGTTGTTCCCAGAAGTCATCCATCTTCTTCATGGTGAAGCCAGTTGGCTCCAACCTGAGGGCATACAGAACTTTCCAAATCTATACTGTGATACTTTACCCAGATCTAGAAATATCTGTCATTAGAATATGTATTTTTGTATACTAATAATGAATGACAATTTTAAGGGTAAAATTCATCAAAATGTGACATTTATCCAATCTGTCTTTGTATCTTTCTATGTAGAATGTACTAGAATATGTCATACTTACAGAAAAATGTGCACATAATATCATTTTGTATATCATAGATGTTAAAATAACATCCATACTCTTTGTTTGTCTGTTTTCAAGATAGGATCTCACTCTATAGCTCTGGCTCTCCTGTAACTCAGTATGTAAACTAGGCTGTCCTTGAACTCAGAGAGATTCACCCTGCCTCTGCCTCTGGGATTGAAGGCATGTGCCACCTCACCCTGCTATTATCCATTTCTAATACGGATGCTTTTCTTAATTGGACAAATAACATGTGAACAGGTTTCCAACTTTGTTTAATGTAGAGTAGTTTGCCTCATAACATGAAGTTTCCATGATTCAAGAATCTTCGGCATGCTCTAGCAGACAGAACAAGAAGACAGGTTTTATGAGACAGGAACGTTTTTCTAGATAGTTCAATCCAAACTGGTTGGATTCTGCAATTTCATTTTGTTCTCAGGTACTATCTTACAATGTACTATACAAACACATTTTTTAAATTCAGAATATAACTACTCTTTCTCCGTCAGACATGCAGATTTCTTTGATTTTCTAATACAAATCAATTTAAAATTAATTTTAATATCCAATTAATGGATGCTATTTAGAATTTGAAAACTCATACACACAGGCATGTTTCTACATGAGCCATTTAGACAAAAACAAGTGAGTGGCATTTATATGAATGAATCAATTAAAGAACAGATGGGTGATGGATAGATGGATGGTCAGATGGGTGGATGAATAGAGGGGAGGTAGATCTCCTAGGTTACAACCTTATTCAAACAGATTCACCTGTGTCATTTCAGGATTAACCCACTGCTCCAAAAGAGTAAGCAATGTGTAGTTGCCAACATGCAGCTTTGCAACTCTGGTTTCAGCATAAGGTTAAAGGTTAAGGACTTACTACCATGCCCACAGTCAGTCTATGAAGCAAAGACCCATAACACTTTGGATCCGCCAGCAGTTTGGCCTGACATGTGATGAAACCTTGATCTAGGACTAGTTATGAAAGTCAGCTGAGCGTGAACTGACCACCTTTACATGCTTACAGCTCTAAATGCAGAGTGTGTGCCATTTGTGTGGCGCGAACCCACAAAATCGGGGGCTGCCTGTGGAGTCTAATGCAGAAAGAACGCTATTCCAAATAAGGACCATTACACACTGAGTGGGGGAGACTGTTTAAATATATTTACAACATGTAATATGTACAAGCTTACATGCATACATACACTCCTTTACT
This sequence comes from Mesocricetus auratus, assembly GCF_017639785.1. NCBI lineage: Eukaryota > Metazoa > Chordata > Mammalia > Rodentia > Cricetidae > Mesocricetus > Mesocricetus auratus. The sequence goes on from NW_024429195.1 coordinate 11,120,941, forward strand.
AACATAGGAAAGGTAATTAAACTGGGTTGTGAATTAGTGATCAGCATATGAAAGACATGATATAATAATAATGTCATCCAATTGATTTTTTGATTGATTTTCATAATTTAAAAGAACTGCATATGTCATGTAGGAGCTAGAAAAATTAAAATATATATCTCTTCCTAGTTCATATATGTGATTGTTTTTTATCTATCATACCTTCAGATGAACGATTTCCACACAGGTAGCACTCAGTGGCTGTCAAACAGCACATGACATTGGAAGAGACAAGTAGAGGTTGGGGTGGGAGGAGGAGGTGGCTGTGGATTTCATGGAAACACGTTCTACACACGTATGAAATCCCCAAACAATAAAACCTGCCTTAAATCCCACTGCATCGAAACCAGAAGACTCAATGGGGGGATTTTATTTCAAAGCACAGATCAAAGAGTTCTCAGGTAGAGAAGAAACTGAAAAATTAGACTTTCAGAGAAGGAAAGTATCACATTTAATTTTTGAAACAATGCAGTTATTTGTACTGAAGGAAAGAATGTTCTATCCTTTTGACTGTCAGAGACTATCAAGTAGTAGACCATAACATATACACCAGATTTCTTCATAAAAGGGAAATATCTGGCAAATGTCTCATGTAAGTAAAAGACAGTCAAGGAGAAAGACGAAGGTAGCAGGAGCATTAAGTGGCAATGGAAATTCCTGTTCCTAAGAAATGACAGGTCTGTAGAGGCCAGACCAGACCTAGCAACGGGGCAGGCTTGGACACATCTGCCAAGATCCTGCTCCCAAGGTGTGAAACACAAAGTATTTCAATCACTGGAGTCGCAGGATAGATGGGAAAAGAAGCTACAATTTTGAGTATTCTCACTACAAGGAAATCACAGATGACTCAGATGCTGGGTCTGCTTAGTGTGCACACATCCCTAAACATGAATTAACTATGCGTGTCAAAACTAAATTTTAAGAAGGAAATGAGGCAAATCTGCCTCTGACAGCTCATAAGGTCCTGGGCTTGGCAAAGCTACCAGACCCTGTGTCTGACACACTCACACAGTCCCCTGTAATGTTCCTAGAGCAAAAGTCAGTGGGTTCCTCTAAGCTAACAATATGTAAAGCAGAATATATTATTCAGAGAGTTTTTAATATGGAAATTATTAATGACAAAATATACAACTACGATGGGTGAGCTAAAGAACACGAAAGATCAGAAGAAAAAGTAAAATCATATTATCTGGAATAAGATCCAAATACGGGGGAGGGGATCCATTGGCAGTAGATGATGTTAACAGACAGACCCACAACTGGCTGTGGCACTGAAAATCAGGCCTATCAGGACGCCCAGCCTTAAATGGGAATCTGTAAACAGCCCCTCCTCCCAAAGCTCAGAGATTGTTGAGAAGAGGAGGTGGGAAGAATGGCGAGCCAGAGGAGGTGTGTAAACACAGGTGTGTCTGCAGGCCATGTCAAGGTCACGTGACCTCAAAGCAGCTGTGATGGCACGCACATGACCCATGCAAGCACAGCTCACCAGATCTCAGCATGGAGAGGGGATGGAGGAACTAAACCCCACCCCTACCCGAGGAGCTGACACAGAGAAAGAGTCAGTTTTCTCTAGGAGTGTAGCAAGCAGACCACAGTCCAGCAGGAGGCTACATATATAGGAGTACTCGGTCAGCACAAACTCATCTTGATAGATTTTTTGTTATTATTCTCTCACATATTACATCTCAACAATAACTTACCTACCCTCCTCCCCTCCCACCCCCTCCCTCGCCTCACCCCTCCACTTCTCCTCCTTTCCCTTCATCAGTCTTCTAGGGATATTCTTGATAGGTTTCTAAACACAGACACAAGGGTGGTAAAGGGGCCATGGAAGGAGGAGTTAAATATGATCGAAGCACACATTGTACAAGATTCTCAAAGAATTAATGAAAAATCAATGAGTTTAAGCAATAAAACTGGGGAAAATATAAACATTTCTGATGTATAAAATATGGAGATGATCATAAAATCATCATTATGTCAATTTTCATAAATATATATATTATACAATTTTCTTGGAATCTTTTTATATTAGAAGTGATGAAATAGTAAACACTAGTTAACATGGAGGAATTATCTAAGAACAACTAAAAATGATACAGAATATGCTTCAAGAATATAGCAAAAAATATTAACAGATATCTTACCACAATGACCCCTGAGGATTATCAGTAATACCTTTGCATGTGAATAGTGGGGCTTGTACTCTTAAGGAAAAGCAGATCGTTTATTAAATGGCACTTAAGCAATTTTCCACCCAAACTAAATTAAGTCTCTAATTCAGTTTGTAACAGTAAATTTGATATGAAGTAAATATTTAAATATTAAAACCAAAAAGCAACATAACTTTAGAAAAATAAATAAATAGTTACGTAGCCCTGGGGTTAAGAAGAACTCTCTCAGAAAAATGTAAACATGGAATTGAAACCTGAATATTTTATTATTCAGTCCTTGCATGTGATATTGAAAAATACCAAGTATAAACTCGGAAAAATGAACTAATAAACAACAGTACAGGACACATGCAACACAGGAAACATTCTTACTGTCCCTGTTACCTAGAATGACAGCAAACCTAAAAGGAAGTTCTATGCCAGGGAAGAGATATATGGATAGCTCCAAACAACTTCATCACGGGAGAAAAATCAAAGCACCCTGACTCAGAATGCTGGGGTATTTCTCATTAGCAATTACACAAAGGAAAATTTAAAGAATACCAAAATGTACTATGCTCCTACCATGTTGCCAAATTTGAAATGCTATGGAGACAAGTTCCATCACTGACAGAATTCGAGTTTATACAGTCTTGTTAGAGGATACATGCTACTTCAGAGAGTTCTGAAACCCACAGTTTTCATGCCCGAGAACAACACTTCACCACCCAGACAGGCATGGTGGCATTATTTTTCCACACAGTGACCCTCCTTAGCCCCAGGTTTCACATCCAGACTCAGCAAAGCACACATCAAAAGATTTTGAGGAAACAAATGTTTCTATTGGAGCTGGAGAGATGGCTCAGGGCTTAAGGGCAAGTGCTTGCAGAGGACCTGGGTTCGACTCCCAGCATCTACATGGTGGCTCATAACCATCTCTGACCCCAGTTCCAAGGGATCTTCTGCCCTCTTCTAGCCTATATATACCCTGAATGCATACGTGCACAGACATATATGCAGGCAAAACATTTATACACATAAAAAATAAAAAATTAACAAAATGTTTTGTAAAAGGCATCTATATTGAATATATACAAACCTTTTGATTATTCTTGTTCCCTAAGTAAAATTCCTCACTAATTGTGGATCATTTACATGCATTAGGTATCAAAATTAACCCAGAATTAATTTGAGGAAGTGTGTGTGTTTGTGTATCTGCATGTGAGTGTGTACACAAGAGTACAGGTATTGCTAGAGGCCAGAGGGCGCTGTTTCCCCAGAGCTTGAGTTACAAGAATTGTGAGCTGAGGGCACGGGTTCTGCGAACCAAGTTCTGGTCCTTTAGAAGTGCAGCAAGTTATCCTAACCTCTGCAGCATCTCTCCAGCCCTGAAACTATGTATCTTCTGGCTAAGGCCACCGTGACAGCCTGTGAATTATTCAGGCACGAAGATGAGATGACACACATTAAATCCTGCCTCGATTGCTTTTAGCTGCATGAAAATGGCAAAACCAGTTGGTATCTTTTAATTTCTACTCTCCCATTTTCTAATGTAGACATTTATTTCAAATTTTTCTCATTAACATACATCAAAGACTTCTGGAAGTTATTCCCACAGGGTTGTGGTAAAGATGAAAGGTGAAAGCCTGTTGATCTCTATAAATCACTAAACAGCGGGAGGTATGTATGACAGCCTTGGAGCTGTTTGGAGAAAGAGCAGAGAACTGTCTTGTATGGTTTCTTCAGATTCATTTGCTTCTCCTCAGATAAACAAAGCCCCAATTATAGTGCTGGATTCATCTGCAAGGTAGAACAGCCATTTCCCGATTGGGCAGTTTCATATTTCATAAGCATGTGTGTGTCAGGGCTTAGAAGGCTTTCTGTAACTAGAATTTCACGCTGTCTCCCCAAAGCATACAGATCTTTGCAGTGAACTGCTATGCCCATGTTCATAGTGATAATCTTGAATATCCTCTCTCTGTATAGGTACCGTAGATACAGTGAAGGAAAATTGATTAAATGACCTTTAACAAGATGTTAACAGACTGAGTTTAAATGTAACTTCCTAAAAAATTTCAGTTATACCTTTGATCCATTGTTTGAGTTTATGTTTATCATGACTATGTTTTGCCATCTCCTCTTTGGAACTCCCTGGTCCTTAGACATCCGTGGCTGTCATTTATTGGTAATGTGTGGACATAGGTATTGTCCTACTAATTGCAGTTTGCAGAATAATGCTACCTAAGGAAACCACCTATAAATCTTCAATTTTCTCATCAGCAAAATGCTGCGTATAGTCTTGACTTGAAATTACTTTAAGGACTGAAGTCGAGTTTAGGCGTAAAAGCATTATGTACACAGTATTTGGCAGAGCATAATCTGTTATCATATTGTAGTTGGCATCTCCACTCTCACAGTCATTTCTAGGGTAGCTCTCTTAGTCATGTCACCAGATGACATGAGTCCATTCCACTCTCCAGCAAGTTCCCTCTAGGAATCAATAAGCCTGGTGTGTTTACTTTTCACATGTGTAATCTCTACACAGCGTTAGGTGCTCTGCCTGCATTAACTGTGGCTTGTGTATGTGAAACTCTATCTTTCCGGCCATTCAATAACTGCTTGGTGCAGCTGGGGTTCTTGCCACTTATTCTGTCAACTTTCAGGGGTTTACAACGTCCTTGACTGCATTCAGAGAAATAGTAAGGGCACAGTCCCTGAGTAAACAAGTTGAGGGATATATTAAAAATGGAAGAATGTCACATTATAAGGCTCACAGAGAAAACCACAGTGGACTAAGAAGAAAGGACGCATAGAAGAGAGAAGATTAGGCTAACCCCTTTTACTGACAAAGAGAAAAGAGACCAGAGCGCTGAAGGGATGAGGGGGTCGAGCAAAGTTTGTGACTGAGGGAGAACGCTCTTGGAAGAGGGGACTGTGGCTTTAAAAAAACACGACAAAGCCTGCTTAAAGCCTTAATCACCTGAACAGCAGGGCGGTTTGGGATGGAAGAGTGTAGATGGCAACATTGGGTGGAGGCAGGAGATGATGCCCATTTTCAGAACTGCGGGTGAACAGGCATTGGGACAGTTTGAGAGAGAGACCACGTGGCGTGGCCACCTGAGTAGAGCCACCCTGGCACGTGCGTTGACGATGGACTAAAGAGATGGGGGGCACACTGAGGAGGGAGGATGGAAGCATCAAGGGAAGAGAGAGTCACAGCAGAGAACTTGACCCGTGGGGTAACACCGAGCAGGTTACAAAGTGAAGCCATGGAGATCTGATACTGGAATATTATGGGATGTGAGCTGAAACCACACACAGAGAGACCAAGGATGACAGAACATCCAGACCCGAGCAGAGCACAGGCTAACTTCACGAGAACGCTCTTGGAGGACAGGTTTGGAGACACAAAAGGTTTTCAAGGTAACCCTGACACGACGTTAGACATCAGAACCTCCATACTTGTCAGTTATCCGCATTATAGGAAGAATTTAAAGCCGTGAGCCTGAATGTCATTTTTGCAAGCGAGCAGTGAGTGCAGGGAGAAAATAGTAGTCAGAGATTTGAACTCTCTGACATTTCAAAATTTAGATTTCTGAGAAGCCGAGCAAGGAGCTGTGAAGGGCATGGAGAAAGCAGACAGCGAAGCAGAAGACTGTGCGGTGTGAAATGCAGGGTGCCGAGGGAGGTTCGGTGGGCTAAGCGCTTGCACCTCCTCTTAACACCCAATTCTACTAAACACAAGGAAAGATGCGGGGTGTTTACTTCAGAAAGTAGGAAACACGTCTCGGGGTCTTGCTGCACATGCAGGGAAAGAAGGAAAAGGAGCCAAGCATGAAGACAAGGGAGAGCCACATGCACTCGCTCGAAATGACTCATCATGTCTTCAGCACGAAACTAGTACAGACGGCTGCATGACCACCTTCAGTCCTCTCTGGATTCCTGGTTGCATAAATGGCTGAGGGGCGGAGACTGGAACTTTGCCAGATAGTACTATGAGAGGAATGCAATGAAAACTCATGATAATCAGCTTAAAAAGACAAAAGGTTGACTTTTGGCTCAGATTTAGACTATTCAGTCCATGGTAGATTTCCTGATGGTTGGGCCTGTGGGGCACATCGCAATGGTCTTAGAGGCTCACTAACCTTATGGTATACTTACTACCCATGACATAGCTCCTCTCACCGATCCCACTTATTACAGATTCTGCCATTCCCACTAGCGCCATGAAAGAGTGCCTAGACACACGTTGCAGATACACACACTACAGTAAGGCGTGAGGGAAAGCCTGTGTGCGGGTGAGAGGCCAACAGTGATAAGCTCCTGAATTTGCGAAGCCACAAGCAAATGAAAAGAGTTGGAATGTGAGTTCTAGAAAAAAAAAAAAAAGAGCAGGGATGAAATCATGAGCCTACAGATGATCTGCCAATGACCAATGCCAGTTCTGTGTAGGGACATGGGAGTGTGATGACGTTCAGGGTGGCATTTGGCAAGCAAAGCAGGTTAAGTGAAGCCAGGATTTGAGTTGCTGTGTTTGTAATCAGAAGGCTTTGGACAAACTAGTTCTGAGGATTTTGAGAGCAAATCTGAGTGTAAAACCTTAAAGAAAACACAAACTTTGTAAAACAAACAAACAAACAAAATAAACTATAACTGGGACAGAGAGTTAGGAAAGATGAGCAAAATGAACTGGGAGAGGTGATGATGGATATGCCTAATGAGTGACAGGTGCCTTGTTAGAGAGACTCAGATTTCAGATGAGCCATGACCTTCAATAATAAATAAAGGGGAAAATGAGAATATCCAATATGATGTAATCAAGACATGTAGGCTAGGAGAAACTGCTGAAATAAACATGAAAGGCATGAGAAATTAAATAAAGCTAAGGTAGGAAATTGCTTGAACTAGAAACGGGCAGTCAAACACAACAGGCATTCGGAAACTCAGACAGGACCAGAAAATCTCTTCATGAGGCACACATAGCATGAGAAACTTGTTGTGAGACATGACAGGCAGGAGGGAAAATTTCAAGTAAAGAAACAACTTTCAAAGCTACAAGAGGTTGAAGGGATACCTCAGTCGTCCTCAGAACCCACATTAACAAAATGAAGGCATGGTGACACACACTTGCAACCCCTGTACTGGGGGGGTGGAAAAGTGCATCCTTGGGACTCGCTGACCTAACTGCAGGACACCCGGCCAATCAAAGCAAACAAAGAGGAAGGTAACTGAGGAATGACATCTCAGGGTGATCCTCTGCATCTACACATAGGGGTACACTGTGTATGGATACCCACATACATGTACCCAAATAAACACACACCTAAAAACAAACATCATGTATACAACACACACACATACACACACACACACACACACACACACACACACCACAAAAGCTATATCAACTCACTGACATAGGCACAATTATCAATATAGAGTCAGATCTAAAATTCAAACCCAAAAAGTAAACAACTGTCAACTAAGATGGTGATATCCTACAAAGCCATCTCTTTTTAAACTGACAGGGAAATTCGAATGAAGCAATGGCCACAAAGCAGCATACTGAAGTCATAAATGAATATAATATACAGAGAATAATGATAGTGCCGATCACAAGAGCCCAGGAAAGAAAAATCTAGAACAAATGAAAAGGACCACAAAGAATTAGTCCATCAAATCTAACAAGCCAACCAAGGCTGATACTAACATGAAAGAAAGTGAAAAATAGTAATCTAAGCCACCAAAAAATTCAACAAGGATTAGCAAATAATAAACTTAAGTGTAAATGCCTCAACCCACTAATAGAAGAACACACAATGTCTGACTGGATTATAAAGCTGTATTCAATCATATGTTGTCTCTAAGAAACATACCACTGGTAAAGACATCCACAAATTCAAAGTCCAAGGATGGATGCCAATCTTTGAAAAGAACAAAAATCAAACATAATCTACTCTAGCTATTCTGATGGCTGGGATTGTAGACTTCAAGCCAAAATTATTCTCAAGAGGTAGCAAAGGCCACCATATATAAACAAAAAGAGTCATTCATCGGGAAGATATAACAATTGTAAAAATATATGCACTAATCATCAGCACTTCAAATTTCATTAAACAAAAAGTAATGGACATAAATTTCAAATACATCCTTATACAACAAGAATGGATGATTTCAGTGCCTTGTTCTCTTTCTTCAATAGATCATTCAAAATAAAAAATAAACCAAGAAATGTCAGTTACACTATACCATAGATCAAATGGACCCAACAGATATCTGTAGAATACCACATCTAAAAGGAACAATATGTGTGTGTGTGTGTGTGTGTGTGTGTGTGTGTGTGTGTGTGTGTATATATATATATATATATATATATAATCCTCGCTGTAGCCCATGTAAAATCTAGAAAAAAGTTGGTACTTTCCTAGACACAAATGAACTGCAAAAATTAAATCATGAATATAATAAATAATATAAATAGTGACAAACATTAAAGTGCAGTTGGAACTTTTTTGGGCTGCCAACCCACTTCCAAATGAAGACAAGGAGACTCATTATTAATTATAAATGCTCGGCCTTAGTTTAGGCTTGTACCACTAACTCTTTTAATCCAATTTAATAGGTTTCCATTCATCTATGTTTTACCTTGGTGCTTTTTGTCTTTGATTAATTCCGTATGTCCTACTTTCTTTCTACCTCTGTGTCTAGCTGGCTGGTCCCTGGCGTCTCCTTGATATTTATTTTTCTTTCTTCCCCTTTCTTTCTTCCTCGAACATAATTCCTCTTCTTATTCATGATCTCTGTCTGGAATCCCTGCCTATACCTCTTCCGTTGCTATTGGCCATTCACCTTTTTTTTTTATTAGACCAATCAGGTGTTTTAGGCAGGCAAGGAAAAACAGCTACACGTCTTTACTTAATTAAACAAATGTAACACATCTTTGCACAGTGATGTACACTGATGCTCCTTAAGCTTTCCCATAAAGCACAAAGGAGCAGAATTTTACCAAGCTCACTCTACAAAGCTGATATTACCCTGAATTTTAAAATGGTAAAGACAAAACAAAGAAAACTATAAATGAATCTCCTTGGTGAATATAGTTGTAAATTTTAAAGAACACATTGATAAGATCATACACCATCACCAACTTGGTTTTATTTCAGGAATACAAAGTTGGTTCAATATATACAGATCAACAAGTATAATTCAGGACAAAAACAGAATTAAGGACAGAAATCAATGATCATTTTTATCAGTGAAGAAAAGATACTATTAAAATTCAATACTCTTTAGTGACAAAAATGCTAAAGAACCTAGGAATAGAAAAAGCGTACCTCAACACAACAAAGGTTATAAATGCTAAGCTCATAGTCAATACTATTCTAAATTTCTAAATCCTAAAAGCATTTCCTCCAGACCCTTGTATGAGAGAAAGGTAGCAACTCTCTACATTCTCATTGGGTATAATGTTCACATCTTTTGCTAGAAAAACAAGAGAAAAGAATAAAGCGGATTAAAAAGAAGAAAGGAAGAAATCAGTTTATTCTTATCTGTATATAGCATGACCTTGTACATTAAAAAACCTAAGCATTCTGCCAGGGAACTCTCTGACCCAAAAATCCTTTGGTAGAGTAGTAGGCTACAACATCAACTTGTAAAATTAGTAGCTTTTCTATGTGTGAATAATAAACACAAATAATGAAATAAATGAAAGGGAAACTTCAATTCCTACTAAGAAAAGAAACCCAGTAATAGGACTAACCAATAAGAAGAATAAATTGAAGATACCAGAGCATGTGTGTGGTGATATCTTGTTTGTATAAATAAAGCATGTCTGAGGATCAGAGGGTGGAGCTTGCCACTAGCTAACACCAGAGGCCAGGCAATGGTGGTACACACCTTTAATCCCAGCACTATGGAGGTAGAGACAGGAAATGAGATGGTTGGGTGGAGAGAGGAGAACTCTCCCTTTTCAGCTGCGAAGTTGGTGAGGTAAGGTGTGGCTGTGGCTTGCTCCTTCATCTCTCTAGTCTTTCAGCTCTCACCCCTATGTCTGACTCTGGGCTTTTAGCATTAAGACCCATGAGAACTCGAGTTACACAGTGAAGAATTTATCAAGGCTATGGATGGTAGAATGAATATTGTGAATACGGCTATGCTGACACAGTTAATACACAGACACATTATAATCACCATCAAAATCCTAATTCTATGCCTCACAGAGCTAGGATAAATAGCTACAAAGCAAAACAGACCCTAGATAGCTGAAGCAGCTCTTAGCATAGGGATATCACAATATTCAATAACAGTTTAGGTCACAGAACCACAGCAACAGTATTATATAGCACAAAACATTAAAGCAGACCAAGTGAAGAGGACTAAGGACACAGAAATTGAACTAGACAGTTAGATTTAACTAATTTTTGACAAACTTGTCAAAAACATACACTGGACAGGCAATAAATAGCCTTCTTAACAAATGGCTCTGAGGCCAAAGACCTTAGCATAAGACCTGAAATGCTGAAAATACTGAAGGGAAACAATCCAAGATGCTGGCACACACAGGGGATTCTGATGCATCCTCCAGCAGCGAAGAGATAATTCCACCCGAGGAATTGGCTCATGGGATTACAAGAAGTTTAAAAGCTTCTTCTCAGTAAAGGAGACAATCGTGACAGTTGAAAGAGTGTACAGAACTGGAAAATTAATCTTTGCCAACTACATATCAGACAGGGGATCCATATCTACCATATATAAAGAACTGTAAAAAATTAAACAGCAAAAATTGACTAATGCAGTCAACTAATGTGCAGTTGACTATGTTTGCAGTTCTAAGTAAAAGAAATATAAACAGTCACTAAAGACTTGAAAAGATGTTCAACCTATGTAGGCATAGGGTAAATTCAAATTAAAACCACTTTGATATTGGGTCTCATCTAGAAAACATATGATTAATGAATGCTGATGAAGGCATTATGAATGAGAAAAACTAATTCACCATTGGTGGGAATGCATGATTATGTAGCATCTAAGGAATTCAATGTGGAAATTAACACAATGATTGAAAGGAACTCCCATATGAGCCTCTATACCATTCTTAGTTATATACCAAAAGACCTCAAGTCAACATACTATAGAAATATCTGCACACACACACACACACACACACACACACACACACACACATACATATTGTGAGTTCTCTATTCAAACAACGAGGAATTGGAACCAGACTGAATATCCATAGACATGAATAGACAAAGAAAATGTGGTATATTCACATAATAGACTTGCACAAAGCCATAGAGTGCAACAAAATAAAGATATTTGCAGGAACATGGAAACAACTGAAGTCATTGTTTACTAAATAATAAAAATGCTCAAATATTACATATTTTCTTTCAACATGTTAAACCAGATTAAAAATGATATACTTGTGCACATAAAAATGAAATATGTAAATAATGGTAATAATTGGCTTTGGCATTTCCTTTACCAAATATAACTAATTTGCTTTTTTTGAAAAGATCCATTTTTGAGATAAAGGGCATTTCTTTCACTGCATTGACGGAGTGCTTCCTGATGAAAAGTGCATAATTAGCTAATGTGTTCTGATGCTTGCCATTCAGGGCTAAACAGAATTACTCTGGTCAATTTTGTCATATGCTTTGTAAATTTCCTTTTCCAAATATTTTCCATCTTACAATTTTATTCTAAATACACAAAGGAAAACATTCTATAAACTTAGTGTAGATTTAGTTCATTTTGGAAAAAAAGCATTTTAAGACATCTTTTAGGGCTTAGAAATCTTTCCAAATTATTCTTCATTTTCCACTTTGTATTCTCTTTATTAGATTTGTGGAAATTGGATGGATGCAGATATACATTCATGGAGGTTAATAGAGTTATGTCAAGTCCTGAAGTTTAAATGAAGGTAACAAAAATAGGAACAAAACACAATATATGTTGCTTTAATGGATATTACAAAGTTTCTCTGTCAAAATCGAATATCCTGAGTCTCCTAAGTTCGTCAGAACTGTCACACTGGGGAGCTGAAGAGATGTCTTAGCAGTTAAGGGTACTGGGTGCTCGTGCAGAGAACTTGGGTTCCTGACACCCACGTGTCAGCTACAACCATCTGTAACTCCAGCTCCCAGGGCACCCGATGCCCTCTTCTGGCCTCCATGGGCACTGCATGCATGTGATACACATATATACATGCAGGCAAAATGCACACACTCAAAAAATAAATAAATCAAAAGTAGTGTACAAACTGTATTGTCCTATACATTGGAGGGAGTTACTAGTAAGAAGTTAGGGACAAAATATCATGAGTCTTCGCACCATAATGCTCTGTGATAGAGGAGCTCTCAACACAAGTAAATAAGTAAAAGAGAATGAGACCTTGTTGGTGTAATATGGCAGTACACTATTGCAGACTTTACCAATAGCTTAATTTCTTTGAAGAGATATATGATAAATATAAGCAATTGACTCAAAAATTTTCTCAGTCATAGCAGAAAGAATAACAACAGCAAAATATATGGACCCTCTGGCAGCAAAAGGTACATCAGTATCTTCTAATGATAAAATGCCCTGAAGTGAATGAGATACGGAATGGTCCTAAGATATGCAGTGGAAATTTGATGGAGGCTCACACGGGACAAGGGACAAGTGCCTGTCTACGAATTGGCTAACACTGGATATGTGACTGGGTCAGTTACTTTAAATATACCTGGGGGTTGAGGGCAGGGTTGTCGCCTATACCTATGTCTGCCCTCTGGCTGGCATGAGGTAAGCTGTTTTCTCTTCAACGCATTCCCACTACAATACACTGCCTCACCACAGGTCCCAAAGCAACGAAGCACACCCACCAGGAACAGAAGACTCTCTGAACATGAGGTGAAAACTTACAAAGAGGAGAAGGTGTGTCTTAACTCAGCTGCTTTGTCACACTGATGGAGAGCCGAGGAACGTGGTGAGCTGTATCACCCTACGGGTGAAACCCTGAAGAGAACAAATGGAAGAGCACACAATTTCATATTGAGCCTTAGCTCGCTCTGCCTGTCCACTTTCCGTCACTGACAAGATGTCTGAGAAAATCAGCTTAAATGCAACTCTCATCCACAGTAATTCTCCTCCTTGCTTAGAACCTGCGGTGAGGTTAGTACCCCACGACAGAGAACGCAGAGTAGAGCAAAGCTGCTCACCTCATGGTGCCCAGAAGCAGAGCGTACACAATAAAGGGCCGCGGTACATCCACAGTGACCTAACTTCATTCCAATTGATCTGCACCAGCCTTCCGCACGGGCTGAGGACCAAGCCTTCCACCAAGCCCTAGGAGAGCACTTATGATCCAAACCACAGCCTCACCCAGAGCATGTCATCTCCTTTAGCGTGTCTCCCTCCAGGTATGTGTAACTGATAACGCACACTGCATCAGCCTCTGGGATCTGCTCCAAACCCACTAAACCGTCTATGGTTTAGGGAAAGTAGTTCCATTTCTGCTGTTTTTATTATGAAGGTACACGTGAGTGGGGTGTGTAGGTCACTAGGGGGTACTCACTGAGTGGGGAAAGTGACACGGAAGTTCACGTTTTCATAGCAACACTCGAGGTGCACAGAGTAGGACAGTGACGGCGGGGGGGGGGGCGCCGGGCCCTGTAACCCCATCTCAACAAATGCAAACGAGGAAGGAGTTCTGTGTTGACTGTAGAATGTCCTCCTCCAGCAAGACGGCAGCGCCTGTCCCTGCAGAGTCTCAGCCGTCAAGGATCAGCTCAGAAGCAAGCTGCTGGCAGAACCCCTGCCTTCCACCAGAGCGCTGATGCATGCTTGGCCTGACATTCATCTCCCACACTGCTGCTAATGTGCCATTCTCACCTCCTCCTTCCCAGCAATTTCTCAACGTGCCAGCAGCATCTCCCTTATTACTGCCAATCTCTTCCTGCAGCCGTCTAGGAGGGGATCGGGCAAGCTCTGTGAATCCAGTGGCTTTAATGTTATTGACGTATACCAGGAGCCTCTGGCGACTGGGTTTCAGGGTAGTTCTGCGGAGCCGCGGTGCTCAAGAACCAGGTTTTATTTCCAGGCTGTGGCACGCTCTGGCTTGCTGAGGCAGCTTATGAGATGACCAAAGAAGGAGTTTAGTAAAGCCAGTGAAAGCATTCAAACCTGCACTCGGGCTCTCTCTCGGTTCTGCACCTCAGAGTCTTATCCCTACCAGTTAAACACTGACCTCCGACCCGGACTTTCTCCCCTTTGCCACCCTTGTCCCTGCATCTGTTTCTCGTTTGTTCAACTCTATTACTTAATAGAGACTGCCTTAGGTAAGTGTTCCATGAAGTTTGTAAGGCTCCTGTAAGAGCCAGTAAAAATGAGCTCTTAATCCAACGCTGTCGTTAAGGAAGCTGGAAAGGGGGCCAGTTAAGTTCAGTTGGACTTCTGTGTCATAAGACTCAGCCAACCACAGTGGATTGAAAACAGTCACAAAAATTAAAAATGGCCTCTGAACTGGATATAGTTTTTTTTCCTTGATTTTCTCCAGACAACACAAGAATTTATTAGACTAAAATTACAGTATGCATTGAGTTGGTTTTCTGTTTCTGTAGCACTTGCCTGATATATCAACCTGCAAAGAAATAAGTTTCCTTGGGTTCACAAGCTGGGAGAGCCAGTGGTTTCACTCATTTGGATCTGAGGTGAGACGGCACTCCATGATGTCATGTTAGGGGTGTGCAGAGCCATCCCTTGAGCCTCATAACACATTTAAAAATAATACTATAGACCCACAGCATATCTAGAACACATTTGTGACCATTTGTTAGCTCATAAGAACTTCAGAGCAAGCTTTGTGGGAAGTTCTTGTGTTTCTGCCATTTGCTAAAGAGTAGCTAACTTGACTGAGTCAACATGAGTGACTAACTACAGCTATCTAAAGGTGATTAGTCCCAGGATTCTTCCTGCATGCTAAGGAAAGTGATTCTAATTCTAATCCCTCTGCTGTGTGTGGTTCTAATATTAAAGCAGTAATGTTCATTTTGCTCAAATGAGAGTAACAAGACAAGTTGGAAGAGCATGTTCAAATCAGTGAGCACTCTAGTTCCTACCCCTGCCTTGTGCTAAAGTTCTCAGTTACATCCAATGACTCATTTTTAAGTTATAATCAGTTGGCAAATTCAATTTGTAGATTCTCACTGAAGTGTATTTGCAGATTTAATGATGACTCTTAGAATGATTTTATTTTTATTTATGTATTTATATGTTTGTCTGTATGTGTGTTTGCCAATGTACCTGCAGGCTAGAAGAGGGCATCAGACAGAGCCCATGAGCTAGAGTTGCAGGTGATATGATTATTGGGAATGGAACTTGAGTCCTGTTAAGACTCTTAACCATTGAGCCATCTCTCCAACCCTAATCATAGCATTGTTTAAAAATATGTTGGAAAATCTTAATAATGAATAACCTCCCCAGAGCTTTGTATCAGAGGCCATGTTTGAAAAGCTATGCTCTGGGGACCACTTAGTATCTTGGATGGACAGACATTTTAATTAAATTAAGTGTAGTAAGTCTAAAGTTCTTTGAGTGTAAGACTATAGTAAACTTCAAATAATGTCCAAGTGAAGAGGATTCCATTGTCTGTGTTCTTTTAACATACTGCATTTCAACTTTCAAATCATGATACTGCATTTCAACTTTCGAGTCTCTGTCGTGATTTGAACAGTAGGACTCTCAGCCTCTTCTTCGTTATGAGAAAGTTAGGGCTTAAATGACTATATGGCTTTCCTGACATTTGAAAACAAGAGATATATTCAGGCCTTTCCCTTCTGGACTCTTGAGACATGTTCTTATACCCTCTTTTCCAAGAGTGACTAGGTTTTTCTGCTAGGACTTGGTTTCTGTGCCAACGAGAAGGTGCTATTTCTCTAGGAAATGTAGCACTAGGAGAAAGAGGTGTCTACACACTCAGAGACTTTTCTTGCCAGAACCTGTTGGCTTTTCACCTGATATTTTTCAAATAGGGTAAACTCCTTCACTCTGCGGGCTCCTGACATGCCTGGCATGCGCTAATGCTGACTGGAAGACACAAGGCAGCACATGCCCAAGGGATCGTGGCTAACTGCCAGCCTTCACATGACCAGGGAGGTTGCTTGGGTATGAGAAAGCACAACTAATGAGCTGGAGCTACCGTATTGTATTAACGGTTTTTCAGGGGTCATGCTTTAACATGATTCCATTAGAACTACTTATTTCTCTCATGATTACCATCTACTAGCTGACTAAACACACTCTATGATCTGTATTATAACAGCCTTAAAATTCCCTGCTGTGGCCGGGTGGTGGTGGTGCACACCTTTAATCCCAGCACTCGGGATCTCTGTGAGTTAGAGGCCGGGCTGGACCGACAGCCTCCAAAACAATACAGAAAAACCCTGTCTCGTAAAAACAAAAAAAAAAAAAAATCCCTGCTGTGGAATAACAAAACGTAATCTATTTTCCAGATCTTCAAGGTAGTTGTTAACATTGACTATGCAACATTATAAAACAACAACAACAAAAAATCCAATTTAGAGATTTTTAGCTATTTAACGCTAGAGGCAGATAAAGAAAATATCGTACAGCATTTTTATTGAGGATTTCCCATGAGAGTTTAAAGAAAGCAGAACTGTTGACTGATGTCTCTAGACCTCAGAGTGGGATACACACTTTGAAGAGGTGAGAACTAGCACTGTTTTTTGTGTTTTTAAGACAATGTCTCACTCTGTAGCCCAGGCTAGCCCTGAACCCACAGTGACTCTCCTGATTTGGCAGCATAAGTGGGATTTCTGTAGTAAGCCACTGCAATGGCTGGCTTGAGAAATGACATCTTTATTCCTCATTATTTATTTGTCCTCTGTTCTTTCATTCTCTTGCCTGTTATGAATTTTGATAATAGCCGATCATGGGTTCTTGGACCTTTAGCTCATTTACTTTACTGATAGTAGGCAGATTCACACTCTGTGCATACCGTTGATATCCTAGACGTGACCTCAGGCAGGATGACATGAGGACAAATAGGAGAAGCCCCCATTAGTGAGCCATGAAGGACAGTCATGGAGTTTTCATTATACCAATGAGTCCAAGATCTAACTAAACTAGACTGACTACATCTTAGTCAACATACAATTTAATAATCCCTGCATGAAAGTTATGAGTATGGAAGGTAAATGGCTTTTGTTGAAGTCTAGTTTTAAAAAAAGAAAATTTGAATAAGCCTTTTCGGGGTGTCTCATTCTTAAAACGGAAAGCAAATGGAGGCAACAAGAAATATTGTATTTGTTCAACAAACAGGTCTACTCCCAGTATCCAGGGATTTATTTACTAAACATCCACAGCCAGTGAGAAGGGTTCTATATTTCTAGTTATTGCTATTTTTGCTTGGACATGTTTTTGAATTAACATGCTAATACCAGGATTCCATTTCACAGTCTTTGATTTTTCTGATTTCATAATAGTTAATGTTTCTAAAGCCACAGAATTGTATTAGATAAACAGTTGAGACTGTAAACCCATCCCCTATACCCACTGGTGTAGAAAGGAAAGAGCAAACTGAATTACTCTGTGCTCACCATGAACTGGGTTGTGATTGGCAAATATGTTTTTCAAATGAACAAAGAAGCCATGTGGTACTCTAGGGTAAACTAATGATGCTTAACTTAGCTCTCAGGACATTCTGGGTAAGTAGTCTGTATGTGTCTACAGGAAGAGAGAGGTAATGCCATGGTGCAGTTATGGCAGCATTATTATTTTGGCATCATGTGTAAATTTATAAAAGTGACTTGGCAAAATGTAAGTGTCACTGGGCTTTGAAAAGTTGGTGGGGTTAAGCTTGCAGTCACAGAACCTCAGCCCAGCGAGATGCAGAACTCTTTTTTTTTTTTTGACAGTACTCTGCAATTTATTCTACAAAATACAAACAGAAGGAGCATTGCCCAATTCGTTTTATAATACCACATTTACCCTGATACCAAAACCACACTAATATTCAAGAAAGAAAGAGAACTACAAAGCAATATCCTTCATAAATATACATGCAAAAACATTCAATAAGATATTCACAAACTGAGTCCAAGAACATATCAGCTACCATGATCAAGTAGGCTTCATATTTCATAGAGAGATGCAGAACTCTTAAGCCAGGAGTGGAGAAGAGGGCAATAGACCAGCCTTCTCTCAAGCCACTCCTGCCTTTCCCCAATACTTCACAGCTTCTAATGACTACTATTCAGATGCCATGGCTATGGCAAAGATTACGGAAGGCCGCAATATTGATTGAGGAAGCAGACATAAATTGACATTGTAATATTTATGACAAATATACAAACATCAGACCCGAGCATCTTTTTAATATGTCTGCTATGTACCCTAAATTAGAACAGTTAACAATTCAAATATCTCCTATTCAAATTGATGCTGTTGTAAAAGCCAGGCCAAGCGGGTGAGCAGTTATTTTAAAATGACCAGAATTTTTAAGGTTGATGATTCTTGGCTTTGCCACCTGGGAAATGTCACTCAATACATATTGTCCTTTCATTTCCTCTCCTATTAAGAGGAGATAACAGGAGTGCCTCCCTTCACAAGATGGGGTAGATATTTCAGAAAGATAACAGAAGTAAAATTATTAACTTAGCTACCAGCAACACGGCAGGCTACTGTAGCTAACGCCATCATCAGTGTCTTCATTGTCATCGTTGTGACTATTTCAAGGTTGGTAGGTAGCTATGGCATGACAAATGCTTCAGTTGGGCCAAATCCCAGACACTCTGTAGACCCCCTTCCCTCTTCATCTTTTTTAAGTAAAAGGCTGTATTATATGCCTTCAAGATCTGCCTTGGTTACAGAGTCCTTGAATGGTTTGTAGTAGAGCTGTAGGATCAATGTATCTTCATCTGAACTGCTCCAGGATCTCAGTGTTGATCTAATCAATAATATCATTCTAGCAGACTTCCTGAAAACCAGATTCCCATCATATAGAACACAAACAAGTGTGTGTGTTCTACCAATTTAGCATCCCCTAAGTCACAGCTTCTCTCAGTCTTATGTCCAGACAAGCAGCAGCCTCTTCTGGGAACTTGTTAGAAGTACACATTTCAGGGTGTCAGGGACCGCAGGTGGGGTTCAGCATCCGTCAGGCCCAACCTGTGATTCTGAGGATGCTGAAGGCTAAGAACTCCTGGTGTGAATAAAGAGTGGGAAACCCTGCTCAGCCTCCAGACACACTGGGGGCAAATGTCGCTGTCACTGATCTGGCCTCGGAAGACATCTACAAGGAATATCAGTTGGAAACAGTTCAAAGTCGAGTAACCAATCAACTGACAAGGCTCAGAAATCAACCTTGGCTACTGTCTCCAGGGAAGTAAAGGGCTAAGAAGGGCATAGGAAAGTTCAGAAAACCAAACCATATCAGAGGACACCAGTGTAAGGATGATAACAAGAGAGCTGTCCCAGTGAGAATACACAATGCACCTCCTTCACACAGCTGTCACGAATCATAGATTTGCTATGCTCTCACTGTACCAAAGAAATCAGCTATTGTTCTTTTCATTATTACATCAATAATTCAAAAAACTTTGACATGCCAAAAACTAATTTATGAATACAGGATGCATAATAAAGAAGGAGTTGGATGGTTATCTTCTCCTTAACTAGGAAAACTAAACCTTTTCATTAAAAGCCACACTGAGAATAGTTACTTGATATTCTCAAAACTCACAAATATTTCAATAAAGATTAAAGATAAAAGGAGAAAATCTACATTAGGATCTACAGAGATATGGGTGATTCATTTACTTTGCAGTCCTTATTTTTAAGCTATCTTCTTACCCAAACCCCATTTAGAGCAACAATTCTAATTAACCCTGAGATATCAATATCCATTAAAAACTAAATATATCCAATCTGGTCCCTTAGGCCTTTCCTCATAGAGCCTACTTCAGCCAATGCATTCTATTATAATTTCCCAAGGTATTAAACCAAACAACCCTATCTTTTTCCTTTACATCTGTCTCCTGCTCTCTCACAATCTAGACCCTGTAGTGTGTTCATCAAATCCAGTTACTTTAACTGCATAAAGATTATAGGGCTTATTTTCCTTACATCTTTTCTGTTGTGGCCACCTTTATTCTTAATTCCATAGTGGATCTTTCCCTTTCTTCTTTCATAACTAGAGCTTAACACTCTTGAGAAGAGGAGTACTGTCTGTCTTCAGGCTCCAGTACAAGGCCTAGCATGCTAAACCAGAAATTGCTCCCCAGTGAGTGTAATTAAGAAGTACACCAATTCATTTGAAGTCTCCCAGCACTGGTGATCTTAGTATGTCACCAAACACTGGGTCTTTTCCAGAGGAAAAAATGTAACATGTGATAAATTTGTAAAATCACAATATGTCTATCAATCCCAGAATATTTCAGGATCTTAGTAATTTGCTAATAATTAGATCTTAGTGGTTTTATATTAGAACCTCTTTCTTGGCCTTCACTTCAAATTACATTTATCAAACCTAGTAAATTATTACTGTTTCCATAAACCAGTTTACCCCAACATTAGTTTTTATGTGTGTCTGAATATTTGTGGATGAATATGTATTTATACACCTATAATTTGATGTATTATCCCAACACACAAGATGTTTCAATAAATGAAAGCCTTACCTAAAAATTTACACTTTATTTGAGAGGTGGAAAAGGGAACGAGTTAAAAATATACTTGTTTCCCAAGTCACATAAGGTATGAAAACAGACATTCCAAAATACGTTGTCTGTGTCTAAAAGATGTGTTACCTAATGAAATAACACATACACAGCTCTCAACACATCCTTTGTGAACTTTTATGGATTAGCTTTGCAAACACATGCTGCCAATGCCTCATCTCCATTGTGTGGTATACCAGGGACTTTAAGATAGCCTAAGATTTTTCTTCTGAAATCACCAAGTTCAAACAAAAAGGACAGTTTTCCTTCATTATCTTTCACCAAAGTCAAATTCTAAAATGCACAAATAGAAAAGGAATTCTTGGCTAGAGGAGTCATGTGAGAGACATCTTCCAGAAACACATGGCCTGGGAAGCTTCAGAGCCTTGGCAGACTGCAAACCTTTACTACTTTCTATTAATAATCCAGGTCCAAGTGCCTGTAAGGAGCCAGGACCTACTTGTGAGATGAGGACTTAGCTCAGAATTTGAATGTTTTCCAACAAACACTCTCATAATAGCAGGTACCTTCTCCAGACACCAGATTTCTCTGGTTAGCACAAACGTCATTGTCTAAGGGGACACTGGAGAATCTTCTAGAAAGCAGACCTGATGAGTTCCTTTAGTAACATGTGAAAAACACATTAGCTGGCTATTTTGTCCGTCTGGGATACTGTTGATCTACATGGAAGGTTTAACATCTGGTCTTTGGCTACTTAAGCCAAGTTAAAACAAGAGGGTATACAATATAGCATGTTGTTACTAAAACATCTAGATATTTTGGGTATGATTTAAAGTCAAACAATGACAGAAGGTACTTCAATGTTCCCTAAAAGCTACTGTATTGAAGCCTTGGTCTGAGGATGGCAGTTTTCTAAGGCATAGCTTTTGAGAAGTGATGAAGGCTTTCTCCTCATGAATGCATTATTTTAGCAATGGATGCCTGGATTAGTGGGCTACTTTGAAATGACAGAAACTCTTGCAGGTAGGACCCAGAAAGAGGAAAAGGATCATAGAAGTCGTGCCCTTGAAGGGTGTAGATTTTCTTTAGCCCCTGTGTCTTTTGTCCTTTCTCTTGGGCCTTGTAATGAGGTGAGCAGTTCTCCCTATCACACCTTCTCCACCATGTTTTTCTGTCTCACCACAGGCGCACGGTGAGAAAGTTGAGCAACCCTGGGCTATAATCTCGGAAATTGTGGGAATCTACCTTTCCTTCCCTGGCCTGGCCACTCTTCAAAGCCATTTCACAGTGATGTAACTCTCACACTAAGAGGGTAGAACCTTAGCTTATACCTATTAAACCAGGTTCATATTTCTTCCATCTGTTTGTTTGAAACCCCTTTCTGGTGAAACACTGGGATATAACAGTATGTCTGTAGGTGTTACTATAACTTTATGCCCTAATCTAGGCTAGCTTAACTTTCCAAGGGTCAGTGATCCTATCAGTGAAGTTAAATAGTGTAGCAAGATAACCCAAAACTGTCTATGAAAAACAATAACCAATCTGGCAGAGTGTTATTTAGAGTGTTAGTTTATCAATGTTTTGGTTCTCAGAGAAGTAGGAGTAAACTAGGATGCGATTTGAAAATGCATCACGAGACACAAGGTATCTCAGAACTCGAAGAGATGCCCAGCTACAATTTCCAACCTAACTCTGGAGACACTGATAGAAAATCCTTTAGAGAAGCAAAGACAATAGTAGACACAGAACAGCATGGCTAGGTGACTCCTCAAACACTGTCATTTATCTGACACAGAAAACTGTGTTGTCAAACATGACAGAAGATGCTAGAAGTGAAATAGACACATCTTATAAGATTCCACTTTGAAAGGCAGATTTTTAGAGCCATGTAATTAATCTGCTATTAGCTTTGATTAAAGGAAGTAAAGGGATCAATGTCTAAGAAACAGGATCAGACAGGCCTTTCTGACACAGGAGAAGACAGTGACAGGGGAAAAGATGCAGACAGGTGAAAACATTCCTTGCTTGTTCCCATCTACTGTCCCCCTATTTCTACAGTGCTAAACACATGGAGAGTAAGCAAAACATACCCCACTTTATTCACATTCATTTCTGTTCATAGAGAGAAAGTGTTGCTACACTTCTGCCACTGATAAATATGTTTTAATCTTCCTACAGGCAGTGTTGAGCTTCTTTCTAGCAATTATTTCTGAGTCTTTAGGGATGAATTAATTTATAAGAAGCCTTTAAAGTGTGCTAACAGACAATATCAAAACTAGATGGTGGTATCCACTTTTTCCAGAAGATGCAGTGACCCACAACGTGCAAGGAGGTTAAATAAGAAAATAACCCAACAAATTACAGTTCAGAATCTTGAAATGAAATGAAAGACCAAAGGAAACTATACCCCCCCACACACACACATTCAGGGTGTTTACAACTTAAAAACAAAGCCTCCTATGGGTAAAATGAACCAAATGAACTTCCATGCCCACCTGCTTCTCTCCACTTGGCTTTTTGTGGTTCAGCAGCAGCTCCACAGCTCCAACCACCTCCTTTCTGATGGCATGAAGCAGCGCATCACCAACATAGACGTTGAAACTTAGCAGTAGTTCAATCAGCTCCAGGTTCTCATTTTCAATGGCGATGAGAAGAGCAGTCCTTCCAAGGGGGTCAATGCAGTTGATGTTGATCTTAAAATAAATCTCTGCTTCCTCAAGCGATTTCTTGACACTTGCATAGTCCCCCTTTTCCACTGCATTCAAGTAGGCTTTTTCTGATGGTGAGAGTTCAGACTCTGCTCTGACAATCCTCAGGGGGATGCGGTCTCTGTAGGGGGCGTTGACATTTCTTTTGTAATAGAACTGAGCCATGCTTTAGGCCATGCTAGTCCATCATCTCTGGAAGCACACTGGAAGCACACACAGAAAACAAACTGTGAGTATTGGCACACCTCCAAGGTGTCACACATGCTATCAGACACGCAAGCATTACTGACAACCACAGTGTCCCTACCAATGGCTAAAAGATGCTTTCCCTTAGGTTAGGGAAATCGATATTGACTCTGTTGTCTACAAAGGAGAAGTTAACATTTATTTTTTTAATGTCATTATATGTGCACCTGTGAGAGTTTGTGTGCAACACACACACACACGCACATGCAGCTGTTCACAGAGGACATAAGAGGGCATTGGAGTCTCTACAGCTGTGGTTACAAACTGTCATGAGTGGCCATGCAGGTGCTGGGAGCTAAGCTCAGGCCCTCTGTAAGGGCAGCCAATGCTCTTAACCACCCAACCATCTTTTCATACCCAACAATATCTAATCTACGAATATAGGTTATCTTAAAATTTGCAAGTAACATTTTGTAGAGACTTCAGCTGGAGATTTTGAGATATTATTTGCATATATATTTGCATACACCCATATATTTGTGTATATGTGCATGTATACACATATGTACATTTGTGCAAAGCACTTTAAAAATTTGAAGTCATGCCTTTAGGGTCCCATCAGGAATTCTCAAATGTACCATTCACTGTGAGTTTTGCTGATCATGAAGCTGCTGGTTGGTATTTGTAGGTTAATCATTGTATGAGTAAATGAGCTTAATCTGAATAGTGCTTTAGCCATAGATTAAAAGTCTTTGCACTAACAACTATGTCCACATTTTAAGAGACTTTTTAAAAAATTTTAGTTCTAAGTGTGTGTGTGTGTGTGTGTGTGTGTGTGTGTGTAGTATGTGCACAAGAGTAAAGCTGGCTACAGAGGTCAAAAGAGAGCACTGGATCCCTTGGAGCTATCTGTGTGTCATCCAACATAGATGCTAGGAACTGAACTCAAGTTCTCTGGAAGAGCAGAAAGTAACCTTAACTGCTGAGCCATATCTCAAGTCCCAAATATGAGCACATTTAACAGCTTTCAGCTTGAGAAAATGAGTTGTTTGCATATAGCTTCATTCTATTGGTGATTTCAATAATTATGTAATTAAGTTTCAACTTCTGGCCTCTAGACTATTCATCATGAATTCTCTAATATCTAGGTAGAAGATAATACCTAAGATCATGATTTTATAACTTGCAGCTGTTTAGAATGCTAGAATTTTCCTCAGGTATCTCCATAGACTAAGACATTTGGTGTGTCACATTTATTAATTATATTATTATATATTTCATATATTATATTAATAATATTATTATACACACAAATTAGTTAAGTAAAGCCTGAGCATAATTTAATCATTCTGAGGATGTTTTGACTTGTTCTTAAATAAGAGAAGAATCCTTTCTATTACATAAGGCTTCATTATTCTTCTAGTATATTGAAAACATCTACAAATAAAAGTTTTATGGTTCCATCTCTCTCTAATTTTAAGGATCTGTTTTTGAAGACCCATTTTCATAGGGGTGTCATTATTAAAATGTTTGCCTTTGTAGAGGGGGTGAGCCATTTATTTCCTCAGGGGCTCTTTCACAACCTGAAGTTAGTATGCAAAAAGCCTGGGATCAATGCCACAGGCTTCACATGATAATTCTGCCTGGACCACAGCCCACATGTTTCCTACTAGTAGCATCAGCATTCCTGTTCTGTTTCCATGGTGTACAAATTTTTGTTATCTCGTTTTGTCCTCATACACAATACTTAGGAAAATATACATTTTCCTGTATGTTCCTGGGTTAAATGTTTCTTATAAGATCATACATTTTTGCTAAGAAGGTAAACACAGGTAAAATTAAAATACAAGTAAATTACACATGTGCATGTTACAAGAAAAATCTCTACAAATAATAATTCATCAAGATTGGGAACAGGTCAAAAGAATTGAAAACAATTTCATTCCATTTCTTTTTTTATGACTACTAATAATGCTATGAATAAAAAAAATGAGGGTCTACATTTTACTTCTCATTTCAAAAATACCAATAATATTCCAGTGAACAGAACATCAGGTATTGGAGAATCTGGAGACCGGGAGGTGGGGGGGGGCAGAAGAAAGAAGTTAGTTTTAATTAAAATTTGTTTCATTGAGTCTAGTTAACTTCCATAAACAGAATTCACGCAAAGTGCAATTTAAAGTGATACTATCCTGAGAGAAAAATACTGTATTTCAGAGACAAAGTGAATGTAAGGTATCTAAGAAAACCTGTTTATATATCCATAGCAGGAGAAAATCAACACAGAACAAAGAAGAGTAAAAAAATAAGAATCGCCGGGCTGTGGTGGTGCCCTTCCTTAATCCCAGCACTCAGGAGGCAGAGGCAGGTGGATCTCAGGCCAGCCTGATCTACAGAGCGAGTTCCAGGACAGCCAGGACTACACGGAGAGAAACCCTGTCTGGAAAAAAAATAAAAAGTTAAGAATCAAACTCAAACTAAGTGCCTAGAAAGGTCTTTTATCTTTAAAGCTCTTGAATAAAAATAAAGTATATATAATAACTTCCATGAAGAGTGCTGGGCATGTCTGAAATTAAAGTTTACATACGCTAGATAAAGATCGAATAATTAAGGAGGGATATTGGGCCATACAAGGCAAGGCTCCGCTGCTAAACCCTTAATGAACAAGGAAATGATGTATGTTTGCAATCCTGCAATGTGGCCTTGTTGTTACTGGAGACCACTGTGCGGACACAGGAGCAGGCAGGGAGCAGGTAAGGCTGATGGGCTCCTGAGGAACCATGCTTATCAGCAACTGCAGCAGCGTCACTCAATGGGAAGTCTGTAGAAGAACAGGGCACTGAGAGCAAAAATACCTTTACCAAAGACGTTGGTAAGTGCCTGGCATGGTCTCACATCCTCAAGATGAATTTTCTAGAGCAAAAGAAAATTCTCCTCCTCAAGATTACAGAACTTGGAGATCCTCTTTTTTTTTTTCAATGTTGTTTATAAATGAAACAATTCTTCATCGTTCCGGGTTTCAAAGAAGGAGAGAGCAGATGAGGATTAATAGATAAAAACTTAAATCCCACAGTGTGGTTTTGACTGAACCTAAAATTCATTTGTCTTAGGTAAGTTAGAAGATTTAAGGGCAAAATAGAAAGAGATGTGATTTGACATTAATATGAAAAAATTGCAACCATAATTAGACAGCATAAATGTGCACAAGGAAAGAAATTCTAGATATTCAGGGTTCTGAATGCTTGCTCCCTGAAGGACCTACATCCTTCTGCAGAGGAATGAAAAAAAATGTGAGTTTCAGGTAAGACCAAGGAAATGCACAGATATCACTATTTTCAATTAATATTGCAAAGGGCAACATGGATATTCACCATTTAGATACATGTTTACAAATGTGATCCCGTGCTGTAAGTAGAGAGTCCATGGGGATGTGCCACTATACTTAGAAGAGTACACTATACGTAGGAATTTGTTATGAAATAGCAACAGCAGTAAAAAAAAATCCACTTTACTAACTAAAGCATTATGATACCCCAGGATTTTAAAGAGAGAAATAAAGATTACACTTACTTTTAAACTTGAAGACTCTTAGGATTTAATATGGAGCAAACTAGAAGCCAAAAACTGAATGCAATTTTACTTCTTGCACAAAGAAACATAGTCAGAAATGATGGGGTTTTTTTAGCTGTCTTATAAACCTGGGGATGTCTTTCAGAAGCATATGTGGCAAAGGTTAGACATCCATGCTGAGAGTTAAAACACGTGCATTAATTTCCCCTTTCCCTCAAGTTACAAAACTGTTCTTTGTCTTACTCACTCCAGCAATAAATCCTGCTGTTTCCATCCATTCGCATTTTCCTAAGTCCTAACCTTCACCGCACTCTGCTGCACTGTGTTCTGGACCATGCTTCTCTAATGCTCCATTTTCTGTACCAGCGTGACCTCTCCCATTGGCCCTCTGCTAATTGTATAATGTTCAAATGCTGATGTTGCCATGGCTATTCCTCCCTCTGTCAATCCCCTTATTCTTCTCCCACGTCATTCATTAAAATTTTCCAGGAAATACAAACATTCGCTATAAAATACACTGTCATGCCATACCTGTCCATTATTTTCTAGGGCAGGTTTGCCCAGTGGGTAGCTAGTCGTCAGTCATACGTAGCCATCTGCTCATCTCAAGTGGCTTCAAGGGTCATTTGTTCCTATTGGCCAGGTTTCAACTCTCAGTAGCGTTCCTTCTCTGTAATGCCAGCTAACTTTATTACTTTGTCTCCTGTCGCTTTTTAGATGGATGGGCCTTACTAACAATCTCACCGATGCCCACAACACCACAGGCTTACTCTGCCAAAGATGCCTGTCTGGGTACACCATTCTGCCACTGACAATCCCTGGAAGGTAAACTTCGTTGACAAAAAAACCCTAATTTATTATGTTGATCCCCCACCTCCAACCAAGTTTTGAAGATCACCTACAGTAAACCCTATTTTTGTACTAACAAGAAGCCAAACTACTTGGCTACTGTAACCCCCGCTGCTTTTCCCAACGTGGCCATCGTTCTTCCATTTGAGTCCCTTGCAACTTCTGTCAAGTTGGAAAACATTAACTAGAGAGTACCTCAGCCTCTGGGGATTCTCCTTTTCTCTGTCTTCAAGTGGGACAATGTGACTCTTTCTTTGAATGTGTGCTTCACAAACCTTGTGGGTCCCTGAAGCTTATGGCTGTCCCTACTGATGAGCATATAGATTATGACCCATAGCTTTGCATCAATGCCCATTATTCGTTGAATCAGTGAAGTTCCCTGTATGTTTTTAAAGATATTATTCTGTCATTTTAAGGTAATTAAATGGTCAAATGATTTTAACCACTTGCCTACAGTTGGTTTAGCACTATCAGCCAACAGCTAGGAAGCTGTTTGCACAAAATACTTTCTTTTTTAAAATAAATATATTGCTCTTCTCTGCATATTTTTCTCCCAAGCTCTTATTAATTATATCCAGAACTATAATTATGACACATGAATTAAGATGTGTGTAGCTCTTCATTCTGGAAGACACAGCTCATCTCAATGGCCTAAACTCCTCAGGAGGGAATAAGATTTTTGTTGTTTGTTGGTCTTTGGAGAGGAACATGAGGACAGAGGGAGAAAGATAAAATATTGCAGGAAAGAATATGAATATTTTATATAGAAGTAGAATTAATGTACCAAATGACAGGAAACTAAGAAGTATGTTAATCTCTAAAAAAATATGAGAAGATAAAGAGGAAAATTTGGGGAGTAAGAAATCACTAAGAAATGATAAATTCAAAAAGAAATGAAGAGAGAAAGAAGGAAAGAAAGGAATGAAAGAAGAAAGAAGGAAAGAAAGGAATGAAAGAAGAAAGAAGGAAAGAAAGAAGGAAGGAAGGAAGGAAGGAAGGAAGGAAGGAAGGAAGGAAGGAAGGAAGGAAGGAAGGAAGGAAGGAATCCTATCATGGAGAACAGAGGGAGTCTGGTATCAGTTCTTGGAAGTCTCTCAGTTTGTAAGAAATAGAATTTAACAGGAAGTAAGATAAGAAATTAAGTGACAACTTATACAGAAGGAGATGCAGAATGAAGAACTGAAATAATGGAGAGCAGACCATATTTGGTGTACTAATGGCCAATACTTTCATAATTATTACAAAAGTTGCTCATATTAAAATAGACCAGAGAGGATAAGATCCACACGTGGGGTTCATAAGTACAGCTCCCAGTAAACAGAGCTGTCAAAAGGAAAAGCAGGTCCCTGTAAGAACTACAACCACCTACCTGCTTGAGTAGGATTAGACATGGCAATACTAATTAGCTCTTTGTCCAGAGAAACACTGCCAAGGAAACAAAAATTATAAAACAAATGACCAGTGCTTCATTGCTCAAATAAATTCTTGCATATATGTGTATCTAAGTTGGAGTTCTCCTTACCCATTCAGTCACCCTGCTAAATAACTATTTACTTTTCAAAACTCTTTTCAATATTTCCATCTTGTTAAATACTCAACCCTAAACCATTATGTCACAAATTTCCCAGTCCCAATAAATGTCTGTTCTGGGTAGTTATTTTTTATCAATTTGATTCAATTGAGAGCTATCCAAGAAGAGGGAACCACAGTTAAGAAAATAGCCCATAAGACTGGCCTGCAGGCAAGCCTGTGGAGCATTTCCTTGGTTAATGATTGATGAGGGAGGACCCAGATCATTGTGGGTGGTGCCACCCATGGGAAGGTGGTCCTGGATTGTATATGAAAGCAGGTTGATGAGTTTTTACTAAAACTATTGAAATGTGGAAAAATAAAATTATTCTCATGCATATTGAGATTGGTCAACTTTTCTGCTCAAAGACCAGAGAAACGAGCCCACTTCAGGGGAAGGACACGCGAGGAAAAGTAAGACACTGTTCTGTTACTTAAATAGTCAGTGTATTTTTGTGTAATTTAACCATAGATACAGTCATAATGCTAAGAAGATGACGTCTGCTGTGAGATTGCATCTTCTACATATGACATGAGAACCGCTCCCATGAAATCTCAACAATATGGTCACCTAAACAAGACTTGCACAATGACAACACCAGCGGACTTGCCAGTGTGGATGAGGGAAACTTCACAAAGCCCCACCCCTTGATAGAGAGCTGCTAAAAACCCATGGCTTCTGAGAAAGGGACTCTGTCTTCTTCAGGACTGAATGTTTGATAGGTTATCCAATGCCAAGTTAGTAAGCCCTAAATGCATACTAACAGCACTAAATGGGCTCTGTCGGCTGTAGTGTGAATGTAGTGTGTGTGTGTGTGTGTGTGTGTGTGTGTGTGTGTGTAATTATAAGCATCATGAATTTGAGAAGGAGTGGGGGAAGAGGAGGAGTTGGAGGGGCATGTAAATGATATCAATATAGTACTCATGTATGAAATGTAATGTTCAATATTTGTTGAAGGGATGGAATATATATTGACCATCTGTATGTAAAGATTTGTACATTAGGCACGGACAGTACTCAGTGAATCAGAGCAAACTTACATTCCTGGAGCTTATGGCTCTTGGGAGGAACTCAGAAATACTAAGCACAGTCATTATAAATTTTGACATGACTTTAATGAAAAAAAAACTGGTAAGATGAAATAGAAAAAATATGGCAGAAAGACAGACACAGAGCTGTTAGGTGGGGCAGATGGTGGTAGTCTATGTGAAGAGGAGAGATAACGTATCTAAACCGTGTGAACAATTCATAGACAAGGGAAATGGAGGCATGAGGAACATAATGTATTCTAAGTTATGGCGAGGGGCGGAAGAGACAGTCGCAGACGATCAGGTGGACGTGGGAACTCATTCCAAACCTAATGACAACTGCAGAAAGTTGATGGATGTCATCATTCAACTTCTGATTTTGAAAGTCATTCACACCCCTAATTGATTAGGGACTGTGCATGAATGGAGGCATGGAGATCATCTGCCATGACCCTACTGCATGCTGCTTTGGGTCTACAGGAATGTGGAAACATGCACCCCAAAATGTAGAGTGCAAAACTCACAGACTCGAAGAAAGTACATCATCCACAGAAATTTAGATGCCTGCTTCTGATTTATGACTTTATTGATATTTTATCTATTCTCTAAGTATGTATATTTTAATCAACTTTAACTTTTTGCTTCCTATTCTCTACTAGTTCTCATAATTTTGTAGACTTTGAAAATTTCCAGGAATATATCTATATAGTTTTAAAACAATAATATGCATAATTATTTTCCTTTAGTAATAACTTTAGTGCTCTAGAAACTAATTAATAACTCCACAAGTGACCACTTTCTAGGGACTTTTAGTACTGGTTACAAAGCACAAATAACATTAAGAAAACATACTGAGAAGAAATGCTGGTAGAACACACTCTCTAAGTACAAGATGAGACAAAGACACATAAAATAACTTCCTCCAGGAACAACTTATTCTATGACACAGTATAATCAAAATGAATCGCTACATTCAGATCATGTGAACAACAGCTGATCCCTAGTTTTGTGTGTGTGTGTGTGTGTGTGTGTGTGTGTGTGTGTGTGTGTGTGTGGTGTCATGGGTTAGAACTCATGATGAGTCTTTATCCAAAACAGAAGGAAATAAATTCTTATAGTAAGGAAGAGTAACATAAAATGCCTAGATTTGGATGCACACATATAATTTGTATAAATATATATTGCTATACAATGACAGCACTTGGGCCATTTAAAAGATGCTTGGAGAAGTGAGGTGAAGATTCCATGTTTCTTAATTGTTGTTGGTAGCAGAGGAAACATCAGCCTGGCGATGTAAACAGAATAATGATGTCGGAATAACTGGCCAGCAGTTTTGGGAATTGTTAATCTGTAGGGCCACTGCAAACGTGTTCTACATGGGCTTGCAGTTAAATGCTGGAAGGAACAAAGTGACAGGATAGGCAAACAGCAGTTTCTCCTGTTGATACGAAAGGGCATTCTGCAGAAAAGCAAGAAAAACAAAAAAGATTCTGAGAGACTCGGGAGAGGCATACACACCATTTAAAAATTCTTAGGACTGTATTAAAATTTCACACATAGAGTTAATATTTAAAGATAAGGAATTATTTAAGATGAAATTGACAGACAAATTTACTCAACTGAAAAGAAAAAAGTCACCCACTCAAGTAGCAAAATTAATAGCTCCCTCAGAGAAAAGGCAATGCAAACAGGGAATGTCATTTGGAAAGTCTTTCAGCTTCACTGATCTCCAAAGTCTGGGAAGTTTATCAATAAGATAAAATACGGTGCATCTGAAATGTGCTCAAATTACAGACAAAAAGAACACCCAGTACCAGGAGGAACGGAGTGGACACACTTCCCTCGTAAACACTGGCAGGGCTTGCCACTGAAAAACAAACAGAAATGTGGGTATTGGTCTTTTGAAAGGTTCAACTTGTTTACCTGGAATACTTTCCTTCCACGAATCTGCTCTACAATTACATTTTACGAGGCAGGCGGTGCATGCACCAAATAAATGGGAATGTTATTTACTGTTGGAAAAAAAAACAGAGATCAAAAGTACTAAATCACCAGCTAGTCAAACCACACATTGAATACAGATTTAATGAAATGTCTTCAAATAGGGCCTGGAGAGATGCCCAGTTGGTAAAAATGTGTGTTGTTCTTGCAGAGGGCCCACGTTAAATTATAAGCACCCGCATCTCATGGCTCATAACTGCCAGTCTCAAGAGAACCCACGCCCTCTTCTGAGGGTACCTGTACTTGTGGACATATACCACATGAAGACACATGCCCATGCACACAATTAAATGTAAAAATGAATATTGGAAAAGTATCTTCAGATATTAAAATAATGTGTGTTATATATTTTTACTATCACAATGAAAGAATTCTACCATGATAAATGGTAATTGTGAATCAAATTTTAAAGACATCCATGACAACAAAAAAAGCCTATATTAAGAAGGCTGTAACTACATTACACTAGTTAAGTATGGTTACTTTCCTATGGGTAATTAGTGACACTGGTTTTGATATTTAAATATTATAATTAAAATACAATACATTTCAGCAAACACTTTTAGTCACAAATAGTTTGCTTTGTTGAACGAAACTCTTATCTAAGCTTAATTCTTAGCATCACTCTTGTGCTGAAACGGTATTTGACTTGTTTTTCGTGGCATTAAACGCTACAAACCAAGCAAATAAGTTACAGTTGTAAAGTCAACATTCTCCAACACAACCAAGAGATGTAGCAAAAGACAAGGAAAAGAGAAATGTCAGCACACTTAAAAAGATGGCTATCAGAGTAGTAGCAGTTTGTCTGAGCAAAACATTTAAAGCATTAAAGAAAGCATAAAACAGGCCAGGAAGTGGTGGCACACACCTTTAATCATGGCACTTGGGAGGCATGGCAGGTGAATCTCTGTGAGTTCAAGGCCAGCCTGGTCTACAGGACAGCCAGGGCTATTACACAGAGAAACCTTATCTCGAAACACCATAAACCAAAAAACAAACAGAGCCTAAAGCATTAATGATAAATTAGAAGGGCCAACTAAATGATGTTAACTAAGCTCTGAAAAACCATAGTTGTCAATCCAGATTAGCAAAATTATGTATTAAAATTAAAGTAGTAATAAAATTTCCCATCTTACCAACAAAACCCAGTAGGTATACAAACTAAACAATATACATCTGGATGATGATAACTGGGTCAAAAAAGAAATCAGGAAGGAAATTAAACATTACTAGAACTGAGTGAAAATCATTGAAAAACAACAAATCTGCTTGGTTGAGGCACGACGAAGGCCGTGCTGACAGGGAAGCTTACAGCTGTTTTATTGGGGGGAGGGAAGTTGCAGGGGCAGAGGGTGGGTTCCGAGGGGACTGGAAATGGGTGGGATCAGGAGGCACGATGTCACAGACACAAGGAATGGATAAAAAGAGACTGAAAGACATAATCAGAATCAGTTCTGGACTAATGGAATCTAAATAAAAAATTCGAAGAATCCATGATCTGGGGATTTGGTTCTTTGAAAAGATTAACATGACCAACAAACTTTTACCCAAATTAATCAAAAGAAAAAAAAGAATAATCAGCTTAATGAAACAGAAATGAAGAGGGAGAGATGACCACACATAACAGTAAAATTTAAAAAAAATATTAAGAATACATTTTTAAAACATCTATTTGACTAGCCTGAAAAAAATCTTAAAGAAATTAATCAATTCTAGATGCCTAGAATATACCAAAATTAAACCAAGGTAAATTAATAATTTAAACAGATCTAGAATCAGCAATGAGATTGACATTGTTCTAAAAAGTCTCCCAACCCTAAAAAGCCCAGGTCCAGATGGATTTACTGCATAATTATACCAAAACTTCAAAGAAGTCACACTAATGTTATTTATATTATTCTTAAAAAAGGCTTCCAGCTACTTTCATGAAGTCAGTATTACTCTGACACCCAAACCAGATAAAGACACAACAGATAAAAGATGTGAAAGCAAAATACAGACACATCAAATACAAGATCACATCACAAAGGTCACTCATCAGGACAACACTGTCTTTATACCAGAGATGTGGGGGTAGTTCAATATAAATAAATCAATAAATATTGCCCATCACATAAACTGACTCAATGAAGAAACTGCATGATGATCTCATATGACCCAAAAACAAAATGAACCCTTTGATGAAATCCATAGAGTTTCAAGGGATGGAGGAACACAATCCAAAACTCCAAGTGTTCCTACTAAGACTGGGAACAAGTCAAGAGTGTCTCTCTATCTACTCCTACCCAACGCAGTGCTTGAAGTCTTAGCCAAAGCAAAGACAAGAGATGGAAATAAAACATAGACAAATAGGAAAGGAAGAAGTTAGAGTGTTTGAGATGATGTGATAAATACAAGAGACACTAAGGACTCCACCAAAAAACTCTTAGAGCCAATAAATACTTTCAACAAAATCTGGATACACTATTAATATGCACAAACCAGTAGTCTTGTATGTGCCAATGATAAGCTTAATAAGAAATCAGAGAAACAATTATATTTACTACACATACACACACACACACACACACACACACACACACACACACCACACACACACCTGGGAATGACCTAATAAAGGAAGTGAAGGGCCTTTACAATGCAAACTTTAAGACATGGAAGAAATAAACTGAGGAGACACCACAGATAGAACTCTGTGCTCATGGGTCAGAAGAATTGATAATGGGAAGCAATAAAAATATTCAGTGCAACCTTTCTTCACAGACAGAAAAACAATCAAATAATTAAAATGAAACACAAAAGTCTAAGGGCAATCAAAGCGATCTTGAAAAAAGAACACTTCAAAAAGCATCACTTTAATACCTGAATTACAATTCTACTGCAGAGCTATAGTAGTCAAAACAGCTTGGTACTGACACAAAAACAGACATGTACATTAATGGAACAGAGTAGAGAACCCAGATATATTCCATCCAATTTCAGAACTTTGACAAATGTACCAAAAATATACATTGGGAAAAATGTAGTGTTTTCAACAAGTGGTGCAGGGAAACCTGGATGCAGAAAAACGAGAGTAGATCCTCACCTCCCACCTTACACAAAACTCAACTCCAAATGGATCAAGGGCTTCAACATGAGGCCTAATGCCCTTAAACGTCTAGAGGGAAAACTATGGAGTAGATTTATACCTTACAGGCACAGGTGAGGACATTCTGAATGAGACTTTGGTAGCTCAGGAAATAAGACCAACAGTCCACAAATGTTATCTAATGAAACTAAAAGCTTCAATACAACAAAGGACACTATAAGTGGAGTGAAGGTGCATTCCACGGAGTGGGGAAAATATCCGACAGCTATATATCTGGATTGATTGTGTACAGAGGGTTAGTATCTAAAATATACAAAGAACTCAAAAAAATTAAACACAATCACACACAAATTTAAAACTAGGCTGTGAAATGAGACAGAAAGTTCCCCAAAGAAGAAATACAAAGTGTTAGTAAACAGAGTCAATATCTTTAGCCATCAGATTAAAACTGAGTTATGAGTCCATCTAATCCTAGTGAGGAAGATCATCCATCATCTAGAATATAAATGACAACAAATGCTGTCATGCATGTGGGAAAAGAACACTTACACACTGTTGATCTAAATCAGTCTAGAGTGTGCCTTAAAACCTAGAGCTAAAACTACCACATGTAACCCAGCTTCACCACTCCTGTGGAATGGCGTACACACTCTGCTGGCTAGTTTTCCTAGCATTGCGAGGTGCTAATTAAGTTGTTGAGAGAAAAGACATCAATAGTCTTCTCTAGCCCTGGACCCCTTCATGCCACAATACCAACCTGCCAAGGCAAGATCTGTTTACTGGTGTAATTGTGGTGAGATGGTTCCTTCCAACCCGCATCAGTCAACACCTAGGAAGTGACAGAATATGACCCAGAGGATGTGGAAGACGATGCAATATGCTGTCCTTTGGACGTGTCATGGCTGTCGCAAACATGAATTCATGGGAGCTGTTGTTATCTGCACAAAACCCTCACAAGATCAAGTTAGTTAAGATTTTCGGCATGGTGGAACCATCTTTACTAAGACTGAAGGGTGCATGTCATGTGACTTCACCATCTTAAGATGACCTCATGGTCTAAAGCAACAATTATAACAGTTCTACTGAGCTCTCTGCTTATCGTTGTATCCTTCTTTAGTCAAAGGAAACAACAGCAGGTCTCTAAAATATTTTGGATTGATATGAATTTTTACAATTAAATATAATCAAGGTTTACAAATTCTTAAAGTTATAAAAGGTTTACACAGGTTAACAAAAGCTGACTTAGGGGGTTACACTTAACTACTTATGTCTTTGCTAACCCCAAGCTTCTAAAGTAACAGTATATGTTTGGTAAATAATGTATATTTGATAAATTCCTAAGATGTATTCAGGCCCACAGTAATATTTGTCTAGCTTTTTTTGTCTTTTTTTTACTTTGTTACATTTTAGCTATTTGAATAGGTTAAGTCATAAAAAACTGTGATATTCTATAGTGGTATACTATAAAAAGATGAGAAAAGTTCCCTATGGACTGCATTTATGTTTTAAAGTTTATTGCATTTATGGTTTATTTTGATACAGAAGTATCTTCACTAAAACTCAAATTTTAAGAGTCAAACTTTACAGGAATAAAGCTGTAAAAATCCTAACCTTAAAAAAGCTATTAACAAATCAAAAAACAGTTAAAGGTAATTAAGACGGACAATGGTGAGTGAGATAGCTTATAAATAATCAAATTCCTTAATGTGTTCAGAACTACCTACACTTATAGTCATGCTAAGTAACAATGTAACTGATTACAGAAATCAGCCTTATTTAGCTTCCTGTATGTGTTTTGGAAGTTAAGCCTAAAACAAGTAAATAAGGAATACTTAGTAAATAGATGGTCCTCATACTCTTCAGAGATCAGCTGAATGTGGCACTTAAAATGTTTAATAATTATAGAGACAAATGCACCACTCCTAACAGGAACCCAGTGGTCCCAAAAGAAGATAAGGAGCACAAGGACTCCCCCTGAATTGTGGTAATGCTATCCACTGGGGAAACTGCCCCCATGCCTCACCTGCCTCAAGGGCTCTACTCAAACTGTGGACAGCTGAAGACCTGCTGTCGCCAAGGAAGCCATGGAGACAGGAGCCTAGGGCAGTCATGTAGGTAATGGGAAGGTTTCTGTCATTTTAACTGCTGCACAGGCTATTTGAATTATACCTCCATCTATAATTTATCCAACTAGTCTTCTGGATAGAGAAGCGAGTGTTCCTCTATCTAGTGTTCATGCTTTTCGCCCCAAGTCATTCTTGGGCTCTCAAGCTTCTACCGTGACTCAAAGGCCTGAGTCTTTTCGATAATGTAGATTTCAGTACAGACTGCAAATAGTGGTAATGCTAACGTATCTAAAACTTATATCTCTTTTTGTAAATATAAAACAAATTCTTATAAGCCTCAGGGAAACAACTTGAATCCACCTCTCACAGGTCAAACAGACTCCAGATAACTGTCAACCAACAGCCTAAGTTTTCATGTCTATTGCCTATTCCTGAGGGTGAGATCTCTCTCTCCTGGTCTTGGGAGCCCCTCCCTCAACTACCAAAAACATTGGCCTAGAAAGTTTCAAGCTTACACACAAGATAAAATTTTCCCCTAAACTCCTTAACTTTACCTTC
Source organism: Mesocricetus auratus (assembly GCF_017639785.1). Lineage (NCBI taxonomy): Eukaryota > Metazoa > Chordata > Mammalia > Rodentia > Cricetidae > Mesocricetus > Mesocricetus auratus. The sequence continues at coordinate 11,159,446 of NW_024429195.1, forward strand.
TCTCCCAGTCTATCTGTCCCAGCAGACATCAACTGCAGATTGTTCCAGCAACTCCCCAGCTCCAGGTTTTCCCTCAAATTTTGCATCCTGGACCTACCCATAAAATACTTCTTACCAGCTTGTAGGGTGGCATTTACTTTTAAAATTCAGTATCTTCAGGCCTTTGAATGCTTAGTTGATAGGATTAGCCACCCAGGTGACATCATTTTCTGTTAAATCCTCATTTACACTTTAACTAAATCAAACTAATTGCCTTAAATCTGAGGTCCCCTACTCTTCTGTAAGTAGACATATAAGTTGAAGTATTAGAGTAAGGCATGAGAAAGCACCAAGACCTGTACTGTAATATCATTCCCTCCAACTTCAGATGTTCAGCAGCAGTTCTCATACTTACGCTATTTCCCGCTCCTTATTGGAGACTCAGCAGAAAAACTGAAGTGTGAAACTGCTAAAAATTTACCAATACCAATAAATAAAACAACACACCATTCACCACAGCAGCTGGAGAATAGATTTTATAGCTTATATTAAACACCTCTAAACAAGGAAGGAACCATTCCAGGCAGACCGTATGAGATAGTAGAGGGAGTTTTAAAAATTGATAAGACTTAATCCCAGCACTCGAGAGGCAGAAGCAGGTGGGTCTCTGTGAGTCTAAGGCCAGCCTGATCTAAATAATGAGTTTCAGGTCAGCTTCCAAAGCTACACAGATAAACCTGTCTCAAACAACAACAACAACAAAAATGATAGCTTGTCAAAAAGAGAATTCAGCCTTTCTCAGAAATACTATCTTTTGTCATTCATGCTTGATAAAGGCATTTGTGAGGTCGCTACACACCGCAGGAGAATGGAGGAGAGAGAAAACACATTTTTCCCACAGGGATGAGTGGTTACCAATTAGAAAAGGGTAAAAAAAATATAATATACAGAAGGCATTCAGCCTTCTATTAGAAGTAAACAGTTTTCCATATATTCAATCAATGAATGCACAGTAAGTAGTTAGCAGGTGTCTGAACTTATAAAATTCAGAAAGATTAATCAGACATGCCACCTGCTGTGAGGAAACCTGTGCCTCATAGTGGAGCAGTAACAAGAAATTTAACAGGACCCCAATGAACCCTATTGCTATGTAGCAGTGGAAAGGCTAACTAGACTGCCGTGTGGGAAGGGTTGAGCATCCCAAAGGCTCACAGCTCAGGCATGGCAAGCAGGTCAAACTAAGCCTCCAGGGCCAACAGGAACCCTGGCAGAGGTGTGAGGACCATCCTCCTGTTCATCTTATCAATCTTGGATTTCAACATGTTCTAGCTGAACATCACTCCCAAGGATGTAAGCTAAAAGCCAAACATGTCATAACTATGAAGAAAGATAAATGCAAACAGCAGCATTTGTGATGACCAGATGCTGTAGATACGCTTAACACAAGCAGGAAATAGGCTTGGTTCTTTTCTTCTTATTATTTTTTTATTCTATATGTCTGAGTGTTTGGCCTGTAATATATGTCTATGCACACATGCATGCAGTCCTGTCTGAGTCCCCTGGAGTTACGGATGGTTGTGAGCCCCCATGTGGGTTCTGGGAATTGAACCCAGGTCCTGTGGAAGAGCAACCAGGGTTCTAAACCACCGAGCTATCCTTCTCGTCCCTGACTGGATCGGTTCTTGAGGGGAGAGATGAGAAACTTCCAAGGAACTACAACAGTGAATGCAAACACTTGCTAGATCTTAGCATGAGCCGGGCATTCTGCCAGGTTCTTTACATAGATCATCTTGTGCTACTCCCTCCACAAGCGGCAGAAGTGTTTAAGCACCACACAGATGAAGAGACACACACTGTTAGATTCGAGTGTTTCCCTGAAGCCACACAAACGGTCAGAGGGATCTGGACTGGAACCAAGGCAGTGTGGCTCCAGACCCTGTGTACTTCACCCCAGCTCTCTGCTGCTCCTCCGTGTCGGAAAGGCACCGCCACCACCATGGGGAGCACTTCACACAGTATGATTCCCTTCTGCTCACTTCAGCCAAGGTTCAAGCCGCCAAGTAGCCTCCAACAGAGAGCAAGACAATTACTGCCCCTTAGATACAAGGATGCAATTGTGTTCTGATGCTTGTCACTGATCCCCAGAGGTCCTTCCAGGCTTCAGCTCCCCATCATTAACACAGGAAACTCAAGCTGGATGAGGTGGAACACAACGTTTCAAACCCAGCAGTTAGGAGGCAGAACCAAATGGTTCTCTGTAAGTTCAAGGCCAGCCTGGTCTATACAGCAAGTTCTAAGTCAGCTAGGGATATGCAGCGAAACCTCATTTCAAAAAGGATTGGGAAGGATGGAGAGAAAAACACAAATATATACAATATCAAACACGCATCCTAGAAATTTAAAATACAATAATTATTAACTCCACGGGTAACCGTATGACACTAATTTATCTGCGCTAGTTTTCATCACTGTGGCAAAATACCTGGGGGAAAAACACAACCTGTAGGAGTGAAATGTTTATTTTGACTCTTGGTTTCAGAGGTTTCTATCTGCAATGGATGGCTCTGTCTGCTCTGAGGTATCTAGAGAGGTACTGAACCATTGAGACACACGGCAGAGGAACCCTCTCACCTAGGGCAGCCAGGGGGCAAAGGGACGAAAAGTGAGGTTAAGACCCAATACGCACTCCAAAAGCCACACGCACCTCCCATGAAACCCAACCTCCTAAAAGTTCCATCTCATCTAAGCTATGCCTTAGGCTGGGACCAAGACTTTGACGGGAAGTGTCTGGGGGGCATTCATGATTCTGTATCTAACATATCTCAAATGTTCTTCCCCTTAAGTCACACAGTGAGTGCAGCTATTGTATCAAGTGACAAAGTACTTGTGTTTGGGAATACAAAGCCATTAACTTGGGAGGAGCTGTCTTCAAAGCAATGATGACAGGTCAGCAGGATAGCTCTAACCATTGTTTTCCTCAAAGGAATCTGAGGAGTGGGGAGAAGAGAACATTCCATGAGAACCAAGTATTAAAGGTCCCAGCTCATCCCTCCCCTCATTGTTCCAGGCCCCTCTCTATTAGCTACTTGGGCTCCGAGGCACTGAGTGTGACAAGTCAACACCCTATTTTTCCAGTGGGCCAAGAATTGTCCAAATAATACCTACAGCAATAGCGGTAAATAGAATAATGTAGCATGAATAATAAAAACCCAGAGACACATATTGGGGTTCAGGCTGAAGATCAGAAAAGCAAAGCAGCCAACCAGTAGCTCTTACTTCTACCAAGGCTGTAATGGAGATCCTGTCTTCACTGTGACTGGAAACTGAGCCTCAGATGAGACCCTTTGCATCTTCTAGTGCTGGGATTAAAGGTGTGAGCTCTGTTTCTCTTTTAGGCTGATTCGCTCTCTTGTAGCCCTGGGTGGCCTTGAACTGACAGAGATCCATCTGCCACAAAGAACAACAGGGAAAATGTTTCCCTGTTGCTGTGATAAAACACTGACCAAAAGCAACTTTGGGAGGGAAGGGTTTATTTGGCTTACAGGTCACAATCCACCATTAAGCAAGCAAAGCCAAGGTAGGAACTCAAGGCATGGACCTGGAGGCAGGAACAGGAGCAGAGACCATGGAGGAGTGTGCTTACTGGCTTGTTCTCAGTGGCTTTCTTATAGTATGCAGAATCACCTGCTTGCTCTCAGAGGCTTTCTCAGACTGCTTTCTTATAGCATGCAGAACCACCTGCAAGGGTTACTGCTGTGTCTCCACAGCTGATGAAAGTTTCGTAATCTGAACACCCATCTTGTTTCTCTGCATGCCCAATATAATAGCGTACATTAACACTGCTTAGGCTTCACCCTAGAATACAGATGCTTAAAAATATAACAGCTGGGACTAGAGAGATTGCTCAGTGGTTAAGAGCACTTGCTTCACAATTATGATGACCTGAGATTGAACTCTAGCACCCATCTAACAAGCCCACCTAGTATCCGGTGCCTGTTCCTGTACCCCAGCATTGTGGACAGGAAGATGGAGACAGGAGGATTGCTGGGGTTTGATGGCTATCAACCTAGCTGAACAAATCCAACTCCCAGTTCAGCGACAGAACCTGCCTCAAAGGAATAAGGTATAGACGGATAGAGGAGAGGCACGATGCCATGCTCTGGCTTACACACACATGTAGAAGTACAGACACGCATGTGCACACGCACACACGTGTACACACACACGCACACACGCACACACAGTCACTTTCATTTTTCAGCCTCAATGAAGTAATACCAATGAGCTAAGTAACTGAGAACTTAGAACTCATGCCAGAGTCACAAACATAAACAACTTTAGCATCCTTCTTTAGCTACAATGTCAGCACTCTGAAACCCAACAAACCTCCTGAGGACTTATGTTCCCCCTCCGCTACCAGTGTTTTGTTAGGGTACCGCCTCTGCTTTGTATCTATCCTAATGTACAAGGAAGTCAGTTCCCTTGGGTAGCTCAGTAGATCCTTGGTGCATTGCCAAGTTGAGAGGAGATGAATAGATGTAAGCCTTTCTCCTCCTCTCCACGATGGGCCACAAGTTTGTTTGGGTAAATTCTGTTCCTGGATTTTTACAGGAGAAAAAATTGCTCAGCCCAAGATGATTAATGAAAAGCTTTAGAAGCTCAAACATTATATTAAGAGAGTGTCAATTAATAAAGTTTCAAATTGTTGATTTCAAGGTTTTGTATTTTTGCTTATTTTTCAAGATACTTTTGAAGGTCTGGTCACAGCGTCCTTTCCCCCTGGCAGGGGAAAACTGCCTTATTTTTCTCACACCTTTCTCCTTTCTCTGTTCTCCTCTGATGGATTTCTCTTTCTTCCGAATTGAAAGAAAGCAAAAACACAGCTCTGAAGGAAACAATGCCATACACAGTCAAACCTTTGCTTCCAAATTACAGCCTTAGTTAGCTGATTTGATGAAATGACAAAGGACCATGGCCCTTTAAAAAATATCTGTAATGAAACTGAAAAGAAAAGGAAAGCATTAGCAGATTTGCCTGGGGACGCACAGGTAGATGCTGTGCGAATCATTAGGAGGCGGAAGTTTGGTACCCATTGCAGTAACCAAAGCACAAAGGGGTACAGCCCATTAACGAACCAAGATTCCTGCGGAGCTCAGGGCAGGTCTGTGTAGTTGATGGTTTGAGGAAGACATTTTGGTGCACACAGATCTCGTCCTGGGCTGGAGACCATCTCAAGCTGTCAACTCCTCTGGGCATTGCCTGAGCTATGTAGAACCATTCACACAGTGACTACTTCCCACTACAGTTCCAAGTCCAGTTATCAAGTTCTGAGCCAAGGGAACCTGGTGGGTTCCACTGCGATTAGCTTCGTGGTTCAGCTAATTGCTTTTGCCAATCTGCTTGTCTCCCTGGCCTCACATGTAGACATCAGAGGCCCCCCAAGCCCCACTAAGCAACACCCCCTCTAGCCTTCTGCTCAGTCCCTCACAGAGAACTCTGCCTGCTAGTGCCATCCTGGTGATGTAAATCAGGATGTCCTGTGGGCATTTTGAACAAGCTGACTTAATATTTGCAAATTACATAATTTTGTGTTACCAGAAAACAGGTTTGGGGAAAATGTACACATTTACAGTCAGAAGTCTAGGCATGGGTGTTAACGTTTGATACTGACCTTCCTTTAACTAGAAATGATGAGCTGATAGACTCTTGCTAGCAGTGTAGACAGTGGGGAGGAAGGCCAGCATAGGAAACGCTGTCAGTCCTTGAAAGGCTCGGACTGTAAGCCCTTATCATCCTAACTAAATACCACTGTCAGAATAATTCAAATGGGGTGACACTGTGTTAGCTAAAAGAGAAAGCTCTTGCCTTAAGTGAACTTACTCTAATTTTAAAATGTTTGCTGGTCTTTCTTTTTTAATGCTTTTCAACAAATATTTTAGATATCATTTTTGAGCATGAAAAGTAACAAAAGACTTATGGTAAAGTTCTTAAGATTTCTTAAGTAACTGATTTATATGCTACCATACTAAGTGTCCTACATACCCCCACAATGCAGACATACAACACCAGGAAAAGTCATATTATCTCAAGGCAGTGGTAACACTCACACCATCTAGGTTATATCTTGCTACAATCATAGTTCAAACAGGATCCCATTTTAATGATCCATAGTCGCAAAAATTAAGAACTGTCTCATCATAAGACTGGCAGACTCCCTTAGTCTGTGGGAATGAGCACGAGAATTTGGGGAGAAACAGTCACAGGCTGGAGGTCATGGACCACTGCAGCACAAAGGAGGCAGACATACAGAGGGAAAAGAGCCTCAGCCATACTGTTTGGCAGAGTACTCAGCAGTGTAGAGAGCGTCAACACATGACTGTGAGGAATTACTGTGAGGCCAGGAGTGGAGCTGTCTGAGAGCATTTGAAGGGAGAGCATTTGAAGGAACAGCATTCAGCATTCACGCAGGGTCGGGGATGGTGTGTGCTCCTTCTCGCCAGGGTAGAGAAACCCAATCATTCACTGAGTTCAAGGTAAGTTACAAAGAAGATGCTGGTGTGGTAGTGATATGTTGTTAGCGCTTGCCCACAAGTGACAGGTCAAATCAAAATCAAATCTTCAAGCCAAAATCAAAGCCCAGCAATATGCCTCTTGATCTTTGCAATTTAAGTATGTTGCAGAACAAAATTCAATATTACAAGGACACAAAAGTGTGGAGCATCCAACAAAATAAAGTTTACAGTGATTACCATCTAATCAAAATCAGAAATAGCAAAAAATAGCGAAATTGTTATAGTTTTATCCCAGACAGTGTGAACAAATGAACAGGTAAGCAGAATCCTAGAAGAGTTCAAAAAGGATAAAACAGCAATCCGGGGCATGGAAAACACATACATGAGAAGCAACATATATTGGATGGGATTTGTGGCAGATGGGGGCTTAAAGAAACTATGAAAATATAGAGTAACAAAATGCATGCCATAAAAAATCTATGCCAACCACGTAGCAGGAGAGATTGCACAGCATTGAGGACACACACTGTCTTCCAGGGGACCCAAGTCCATACCCACCACTCACGTTAAGTGGTTCATAACTACCTGAAACTGCAGTTCCAGGAGGTCTAATGCAACTGGCCTCCATGGGCACCAGCGTGTGCACGCGAGCGCACGCACGCACACACACACACACACAAATGTATAAATGAATATTTTAAAAGAAATTACATAAATCAACATAGACAAAAAGTAACAATCAACAGTGAACTAGAGGAAACATACAATCAAACAAATATATTTTTAATTAAAGTCTCTAAAAGGGAGAGGAAGAGAGCTAGAGATATTTTTAAGTGATTTTGTCTCATTTTGATAAGTTTTTTTGTAGGGGGGTTGCTAGGCTTATTCTATGGTGATTTCAAATGCATTCTTATTCCTCTTCCTCTACCCTCTTGTGTCTCTCCCTAACAGAAATTCCTTAAATTTTTTCTTAATATTTAATTATAGTTTGTATGTACGTATGTATGTATGTACGTATGTATGTGCATGTCATGTGTGGAGTGCCTGTGGAGGGCACATTCCCTCACAGTGGGAGCATGACAGAGTTCACGGTGATGGGACATACCAGTGAGCATAGAGCCGCAAGTCCTCAGTAAATGAAGAAGCAGAGATCTATGTAGTCTGGAACCCCAGACCATGAATGATACCAACTACACTCAGGATAGGTTTTCCTTCCTCAGTGAACCCCTCCTAGAAACTTCCTCACAAACATACCCAGAAGTGTGTCAACCAGGCGGTGCCAAATGCAGCCAAATGAAGAATGAAGAGCAACCACTGAGGTGAGCAAGGGCATGGCCGCATCTCTCGGAGGGGCTGGCTATCAATTCTACCAACCATGGTCTCCCACTCTCCCAAGAAAATCCACTACAAAGCAGTTAGAGTTGAGTCTGAAACATGGCATTTGTATTAGTCAGGTGTGAATGATGACTTTTCAGACAAACATTTTACCTTACACAGAATTTCTACAACCAGAAGGTAAAATGCATCTTCCTGTGTTTTGATGTTTGTATTTTCTTCAGCAACTCTGTTGATGGGTTATGTCAGTGAAAACTCTGGGGTGATAAAAAAGATGGAATAAAATTCAGGCTGGACCTAGAAGAAATCCATCAATTATTTAAGCTTGCTTCTTCATCTTTACTGACAGGTGCCTGGTACTACAATATCTATACATGTGGGTATACATATGTATGTACACACACACACATATATATATGTATATAAAACATATATAGTGCCTATACTACAATATCTATACATGTGGATATACATTTATATGTACACACAAACACACATATAGTACCTGGTACTACAATATCTATACATGTGGGTATATATATATATATATATGTACACACACATATATAAAACATATATAGTACCTGGTACCACAAGGATATGTGCATGCATAAATATAGTAAATGTACATTGTAAAATAATATATATATGTATGTATGTATGTATATGTATGTAATTGTAAGGCAGACCTATGTGTCAACAGAAGTAAATGTATCTCAGTGGTAAAGTGCTTGCCTCATGTAGTGTATCCAAGGCTTTAAGTTCAATTCCAAGAACTGAAGAAAGGGGAAGAAAGAAAGAATAGAAAGAAAAAGAAGAAAACATTATATGGGTGGAAAGTAATGGTAAGTTGGATTTCACCAAAATGTTTGCCAGATGGCATCTGTTAGATAACTAGTACATGGGATAAATGAAGAATTTAGAAAACAGACAGAAGACAAAAGGAGACACTGAACTGAAGATGGAACCCATATAACAAGGAGGTACACAGAAAGGTGTCTGACACCATTAGCCATTGGAAAAATGCAAATTAATACCACGCTGATTGAATGTTTAAAACCGAAAATGATTTAAAATGCCCAAAGTTTTCGTAAGAGATGCGAATCCCAGATCCTTCAGGCAAGGATGGTGGGACTCTGAAGTGGAGAGACCCTCAGGGAAATAGCACTTTATTAAAGACTTAAACATGATGTGTCAACATTTACACTCTGGGCAGGTAGCCAGATAAGCGAAGATACCCCATACACAGTTGGTTACACCAACTTTATTGATGACAGGAGAAAAAAAAAACACCTGGAGGCAAGCCAATGTCCTCCAATGGGTGAGTACTTAATATAAGCTAGTCCATCTATAGTGATTATGAAATAGACACCAACCTTTGGTGCTCACGATGCCCTGAAGTGACTCTCACAGGCAGTATCTTGGGGGAGGGAAACAATCTTCAAAAGAGTATGTACTATATGATTTTATTCATACGATGATCACTAACTGAATATATTATATATATATATATATATATATAATTAGTAATTTCTCATTGTTGGGTATAGTGCCAGGCAAAGTTAAACAAGAAAGCAACCTTCTACAAAGTTTAGGTTTAAAATTTAAAACATCTGAAAATAAGGAAAGATTTGATTATTGATCCAACACAAAGTAGATGGTTTGTAAGCAACAGAAACACATTCCGCGTGTTTCTTATTTGTCTGTAATGCAGGCTGGGGAGTTCTGAAGACTAAAGTGAAAGTGACTGCTAATTTGGTGCCTGGCAAAGGCAGGCTTCCTAGCTCATAGTAGACACCCCACCATCTCTTGGGAAGTATGCTTATCTCCCTCCAAATACAGGAAGCTGGCTGAGATGTCACCACAGACCACAGCCAGACCCTAGATGAAATTTGTAAATTCCCTGGAAGCTGTGTATGTATCCATGGATACTCGGGATGCTACTAGGAGAGAAGAAATTCAAGAGCAAAATGAGTGTTTTTGATTAATGTGGCTTCCAACTTGCCCATGTTGTATCACAACTGTTATGGAAACTATGGTTTGCTCACACCATGGAATAGTCCACTGGAGATCAAGCTGATTCAAGGCTCTCTTAGAGGCTCTGATGGAAAGACCAAGAGAAAGCTAGTTCTGTGTTCTTGCCCAGGGGCAGACTTGGCAAGGTTCAGTCTGAGTTTGGGGTCAGGATTTTGAAGACGCTAGATTTTCAACTCATGGGAACCTGAATTTTTCTCATTGAAGGGACTGGAGTTATTAGTCCCAATGCCACGGTATGATTGAACTGTGGGGCACTTGAGATATCCTGTGTTCTTTTTTGTACAATATTGTTTGATTAGGTCAGTGCTGACTTCGACCCATTAGGATCCCTTTATGTTGACTCTGTTCCCCTTTCCCCCTGAAAACTGCATATAAGATGCTGTAATTCGTGATAAACGTGTCTGCATGAGCCATCCGCTTGTGCAAGACCTCCTGATCCCAAACTTCCCTATCTACTTTACTTCCTCGTCCCCAGGCCTTGCTTGCTCTCTCAGGAATCAGTCACTGAAGGATGACTGGCAAGTCCAAGTCAATCAACAATTGTTGCACACAGCTGACAGCCAGGATGTCCCTCTAGGAAAGAAGCCTGTATCTGTCCTGGGTTATCCAAGGTTTATGCTGCTGACCATGCAATGAGCTCCTTTGTATGGTGGCACCTATCGTTCCAAATGTTTAAGGACCATTCTCAATCAAGACACTGTGGAATACTTCTTTACACTGTGTGAATATATGTTGCCGTGATTGGTTTAGTAAAGAAATCGACTGGCCAACAGCTGGACAGGATTAGGGTAGGGAGAGAGGCAAACAGAGAATCCTAGGAAGAAGGGTGGAGTCGGAGGAGTATCTAGCAGACACAGAGAGAAGCAAGATGGGCATGATGTGCTGAGGAAAAAGTACCAAGCCATGTGGCAAAGTGTAGATAAAAGTATGGGCTAACTGAAAATGTAGGTTATCTAGAAACAAGCCTGAGCTATTGAACAAGCATTTGTAATTAATATTAAGCCTCAGTGTGCTTACTTGGGAACAGCTTGCAAGACAGAAACTTCTGCCTACAAGACAACTATATTGTGGGCTGATGATAAGTTAAAAACATTACAGACATGATCAATCAGCAATGTGTCTAAGGTCTAAACTCCACGTTGTCTTCTGAGCAAACCATCTAAGAGGGCTTCATTGAATTTGATGCATGCTAAACTGGAAAGGGGAGGAGGTATCCCTTAGTATACCCAGGTCTAGAATACTGATACTCTAACTGCATCAGCTTTGAGCCAAGTGCAAAATGCCGTTGTGGGTAAAAAGTGTGTTTTAGAAAGACAGCGTCCCCTGTGCATGATGTTACATCCCTTTGCCACAAATGACAGCTACAGTTTATATGTTAAAACCAATCAGCCAAAGGAAAAAAACACACCAGTGACAATCCACACTGCATACAGTATAAGCAGATCTTATTCATTCATGTCACATTGAATATACATAGTACATATATTAGTCCTGTGTTTTAATAATGGCATAGTAATGGGGTGGATGGCTGCTTGGGAGGTTTATACAGTATCTTCTAATCTGTGTTCAATATAGTATTTGGTCTACCTGTAGAAACACTTTCAGAACATACCTTTCATCAAGTTTTAACCCACAAAGTGTGGTTAGTTCCAGCACCTCCCCATGCTTTTATATTTATTTCAGATGAAGTGTGTAATATATAAGGTCTCTAAAATCTCAGCTCAGTGACAAAGAGATCAAATTGCTACCGTTTTTATATTGCCTCTACTGTTCAATCAATGGTGTGCTTGCTTTCTGTATGAGAGAGAGCTATTACTTAGAACTTGTTTGTGCTAGGTTAACATGGCAGCACTGGGAACTTTTACACTCAAAATCGGCTTCAAATGGTTGTTAAGTTCTCAATGTCAAACTGTTAATGACTTTTTATATTATAGGTCATTACTTTCAGTGACAATTAAACCAAAATGGCAGATTAATGATCCTAAAATTATCTATGTCATTGTCATAGTCATGTCTATGGGTTGAATTATGAATATTATTTCATATGAATATTTTTTCTTTTAAACATTTTAACTTAAGGTTTTGAAATAAGTAATAAAGTTTGTAAAAAAAAAAACAAACAATAGCAACAAAAAACACCCATGCTTCTGATGTGCTGAGGCGATGGAATAATTTTTTCTGAAAACGTTACAAAAAAAACAACATACCTAAAAACAGGGTGAGTTTCTGACTTACCTTGGACCTTTAGGTCCAATATCTTAGATGGAGGAAAACCTCACAGGGGAAGAGCCTTCTGCAAAAACCCCCCATGGCTTGGTGAGGTACTAGGTAAGCAAGGGTGAGTGCCGTCATCATTCAGTGGGTTTTGCTTAAGACACTTACTTAAATTTTTAGGCTTTTCAGCAAAAGAAGGAAGACTCAGGAGAGCAGTCAGTGATCAATTGACAATGAGAAGAGGAGACCGAATTTATCATCCTGGCTTCTTCTAAGGGCCTCTGCGTTAACAGCGTGGTCCCCAGCCCAAGGTATTATTGTCTAGGAGTAAAATCTTTAAGATATGACACTTAAGTCACTGGGGCCACAACCTTAAAGAGGTCTGTGGGGACCCAGTGGCTTGCCTTTCTCATTGTTTCTCTTCTTGGACATGAGCAAAGCAGTTGGCACTGCCACATGTTCCTGTGTGGTGCTCTGGCACAGACCCAAACACCAGGACAATCAATAATGGACTGAAGCCACTAAGACTGTGACCCAAAGTAACTCTTCTTCCTGTGTTTATTACCCCAGGTATTTGCTAAGATAAGAGAAAGCTACTTACCCAAGCCTGCACTGGAAAACTGGCTTCATTAAACTTTATCAAAAATGCTCAAGCAACCAGCATTCTAGAAAATGGGAACTAAGTGAAACTAGAGCTACAAGTCCAAGCATGAGCCTCTAGTCGGCCAAATTCATGGATTGCAATGACTCAGTCTCATAGAAGGTCGATTATGGAAGATGAAACATCCTCTCTAGAGGATGGTGACAAAACTTTGCAATTTTTCTGATCCCCATTGTCTTAGCTGGGGTTTCTATTGCTGAGATAGAACACCATGGTCAAAAGCAACTTGGAGAAGAAAGGGTTTTTCATCTTACAGCTCACAGTCCATCATTCAGGGGAATAAGGACCAGAACTCAAGGCAAGAACTGAAGCAGAAGCCACAGAGGAAAGCTGCCTGGTGGGTGGTTCCCACCACTTGCTCAACCATAGGCTTGCCCACAAGCCAGGCTAGTGGGGTATTTCCTAGTTGGAGTCCCCTCTTCCAAAAGGCAAATGCTTATATCAAGTTGACATATAATTAGCCAGCATAGCATGCCTGTGTACCACACGCATGCAGTGCTCACCGAGACAAAAAGAGGGACTGGAGTTACAGATGGTTGTGGCCTCGATATGGATTCTGGGAACCCAGGTCATCTATAAGAGCAGCGAGTGTTCTTAATCACTGAGTCATCTCTCCAGTCCCCTACCATATCCACTTATCTCAAAATTAAAAAGAAAGAAACATTCCATGAGAATATACCTGCATATAACTTTGTTATTGGAGTTCTCAGCATCCATCTTAAAGTACAGGTGAGATTCAAGAATAGTCATAGGATAAGGGGAAACTTATGAAGGCTGCAAAATATGAGTAGCCAAATGAGAAACTTGAAACTAAAAACTCAGCAGCGAACTGAGAGATGCATGAAACTAGCTTAACAGAAGGTACAACAGAGTGTGAGGGAAATGTCGTTTGGGAAAACTGGGCTATAAAAATGCTCAGAGAAAGACACAAGGAGCAGAAATAGTTACAAAAGCATTAAAAGATGAATTAAAGGGTATTAGTAACATGCCATAAAGTACAAAGATCTGGACGTGAACATTTTGTTACTTCATGGAGAAAGAAATGATGATGCAAAATTATATATGAAGACATAATAGCCCCGAGTTTCCAAAAACCATTGAAATACATCAAATCATAGAGTGTTCTATGAATTAAGCAGGAGGAATAAAAGGCGTATTATGTTATAACTACGAGAAATAGAGTGTTTTGGGTTATAGAGGATGCTCAGCAGTCACAGGGACTGGCTGTTCTTGCAAAGACCTGGGTTTGGTTCCAGCACCCACCACAGGTATTTGTAATTTTAGTTTCAGGGCATCTGATGCCCTCTTCCAGCCTCTGAGAGCACTAAATATATGTGGTGCACAGACATACATGCATAAAACACTCATACACATAAAATCTTTTATAAAAATGAATAAAATTATGCTGGGTATTGTGGTCCAAGATTTTAATACCAGCACTTGGGAGGCAGAGGCAGGCAGATCTCTGTGAGTTAGAGGCCAGCCTGGTCCACAGAATAAGTTCCAGAACAGTCAGAACTGATAAACCAACCAACAAACAAACCAGAACTAAATAAAATACTAGCAGAAATCATTGAAAACAACCAAAGTAAAGATAAAAGCAACTAAAAACAAACAATTCAACAACCTTACAGCTGGCTTCTCAGTAGAAACGACTAAATTAAGTGTGAAATGAATTCCATAAAAGTGTGTCCAGTCCATGACACTCTAACCAATTAAAAATAACTTTAAACATGAGGTAAAATATTTTAAATAATATTTAAATAATTAAATAATCAAAACCAGAAAGTTCATTGCCAGCATGTACTAAAGGAAACACAAAACAGAACTCTTAAACCCTCAGCAGGGACCAGACAAGGCAGGGAGGAACTGATGTCTGGAAGGAGTGTGTGAAGCCATCATAGCAACAAAAAATAAAAGTAAAATATACTAATTAATGTTTTTCTTTTTAAATATTCATTTATTCATTTTATGTGTGTGTGCAGTTCAGAGTATATGTGAGTGCATAGTATGCATGCGGGAGACTATGGGGGTCAGGAGAGGGCATCAGAGCCCCAGAGTCTGGAGTTAGAGGCCGGTTTTCAGCTGCTAGAGTTAGCCTGGGTCCTCTCACAGGCAGCTAGTGCCCTAACTACTGAGCTATCTCTCTGACACTAACAATTGTTTTAATAAAAAACAATTGTCAATCTTAGGCTTTTTCCACCATGTCGAATACATATTGATGCTCAACACATAAAATATATTTTTCAAAAGATAAGCATACTGTTCTTCTAATTTACTTTATCTATTCTGGAATAATGGTAAAGAAAAAAATAGCTCATTAAACAGACATATATTATTCTATACTGGTTAATCTTGCATTCACACTTCAAATAATTGCCAAATGCTCAAAATGTCGCTAAGGGTGTCAAGGCAATAAGTTGAATGTATTTATTACACATGTAGACAAATTACATTTTTTAAACTTGTAAATATAAACTGTCACCTATGATCAATAAAAGCAGTGCGTCAACACCCTTAGTCTATGAAGATGCCCTTACAATAGTTTCCTGAGAGTCTGTGAGCATGGAGATTCATCACTTCACTATATATGGGAAGGCTTGGCATGGCTAAGGTAGCTGGGATAAGCAGCTCTGTGGGAAGCTCTGTGTACTGCTCTCCAAGTATCTGCATGCCAGGACCAACAAGAAAACTGGAAGTCCCCATCTGTAGGCAGAGGGCACACAGAGGGTGCGTAACAGACAGTATCAAACATTATAGATGAGTCAAGAGTACATGTAACCTTTTGGACAGCCCTGTCTCTGTATACTTATTTTACAACGGTTAAAATTATCCTCCTAAATCCCACAACCCCCACCCCAAGAGCATTCATACAAGGAAAAGAATGCAATCTGCATTAATTACTTTCAATATTTGACTCATAACCCTATCATATGTATAAGGTGGGAGGATCATAGCTTGCCACTAGATCTATATAGGAAAGTAACTCACACACTGAAAAACTTCCTTTAAAGAAACTGAAATAAGACCTGCTTTGGTTCCATACATCTGTTATCCAACAATGGATCATTTCAAACACTCTATTTGTTTAGCTTTTTCTCAATTGATTATAGGTTTTCTTCACAGATATTCATTTTTTATCAGATACCATAATGAGGTATCGAAATGAGGCTTCTCTATTTTGTGAACAATTATGACCATGAAGCTAAAAGGAAGCAACTTTCTACATATAACTGTACAAAATTTTCAACTATAGCAATGCAAAACCTATAAAGAAAGCCCTTGAGTGCTTTATCGAGTTAGGTTTTAAGTTCTCGTCTGGTGTTTGTCTCACTGGAAAGTCCATGCAGAGAGCAAGGCAGTTCTTATTTTTCAGGTTGAAGCTATTGGTGTGTTCACACGATGGAAAGATTATTTATCATAAGTACCGTTATAATGAAATACTTTTTCATTACAGCGTCTTTTATTCATGAAAGGCAAAATCATTTGCTGGCTCGCTTTGTTCCTGGAACGTGCTGGAGTGCTAAATGAAAACGCAGCTCAGCTCTCCAAGCGCCAGCATGCTGCAAATCAAAAACGTTGAGCGAGGAGGTTAAAATGAACCTGATAAACAAATAAGCCCTTCCTCTCTGCCAACATTTCCATTTTGTACAGCACATCCAGAGAGGTCTAGCTGTAAGTGTTCCCGCTCCTTAGTTCTAGAGGCCATTTGAGCCTTCCTTACAGATGACACTGACCGCTCTGTATAAGTCACGGAAAAGAAAAATCCTAGCAAGGTATAAGCAGGCTCTTACTTTTTGTTATTTTTTAAAATCCATTCATTATAGGCTTTTTAATTTTTCTACCACATGTATTTATTGTGTGTATGTATGTGTGTTTCTCAGTGCACATAACCACGACATATATGTAGTCAGACGACAGCTACCAGAGTGAGCTCTCTCCTCCTATCATGTGGGTCCCAGGGAGACCATTCCAGTCATCAGGCCTGGTGGCAAGTGCCTTCATCTGCTGAGCCTATCTCGCCAGCATCGCTTATCTAATAATATACAAGTATCTGTATGTACATGCTAATACACTAATATACGGTGCATGTATGCATCCCTGGACACATTGGGTGAGAGGTGAAATTCTGTGTGACACAGATGAGCTTGTCCAACTGCTATTACTGTAGAAGAGCCACAGATGTGTGGCTTTCAGTGTGGTCTTTGGGGTATCATCTTCCTTTTTTTTTTCCCAGCATGAACAATGCTTTTGCCTGACGGGATGCTCACCTTGGTGACCATAGGTAAACCACAATGAGTTCTCCACCTTGTGACTATCGTGCATACACAAGGCCTCCCCGCTCACCTTTCCATTGTATTTTGAGGATTTATACTGGTGTGTGACCACTTACTAAAGGCAGATGCTTTAAAAGAAAGATGTTGAGCAGAGAAGCAGAGAAAACACAAAAAGCAATTTTTACATATTGACTTATTTGACTCATTCAAAAAATGAGTATTGAGCAGCCTCAGTCACTGACTCTGGAGGAAATGGCCTTTAATTTGTGTTTTCCAAAGCTTGGTGATACACAGTAAAACAACCAAAAAGCAAAACAAGACTCATGCCACCTACAATGGATCATCATGTTCTGTCAAATTTAGGACATGAACTTTCAACTTAATTTGCTAAATATAATCATGGACGCAGGCTATGGCTTCTTTTGGTTCAGCATGCATTCCTGGGAAATAGCTGTGTCTGGGCTCTCTCATGTCTGACTTCTCCCCTCATAGCACAGTGAACGGAAAACTTTAGGAATCCTGGCACAGCATCATTTAAACCAAAGCAACTGATAATCAACCATAGGAACCCTGTGATGGCAGGCTCTCCACAGCAGTAGGTGACCGAATGCTGCATCTGTTGAACAACAACTGGAAAATGACCTTTTAGTGTAAGAAATTGTGTGGCATTCACACAATATAAGGGGACTATTATCATAAGTTGGTTTCATTAGGTAAGTATGTTAAACGTCATCTGTCATAAGTATAATATGAAAAATGAACTCTGCTCAACTTGCAAAAGCATAATACCTACAGACATCTAATTCTGTGGCAAATCCACAGAATTCTAAGCATCATTTTCACTTTTGAAGGTATTTACTGTCTAATCCCAAAGACAGGCCCTTGCACACCTGCAAGGCAGGTCTAACAAGCTTTGCCTGGGTT
The DNA here is from genome assembly GCF_017639785.1 of Mesocricetus auratus. NCBI lineage: Eukaryota > Metazoa > Chordata > Mammalia > Rodentia > Cricetidae > Mesocricetus > Mesocricetus auratus. The sequence continues at coordinate 11,177,385 of NW_024429195.1, forward strand.
TGTACTTGAGACCTTGGGACAAAACTCCAAGAGACAGTGATAAGGGCTCCTGATGTAAACAAGACTTTAGTGAGGGGGCGGGGAAGGCTGCCAGGGAACAAAAGGAAAATGTAGTCTAGACATGGGGAACTCTGCCCGAAAGTTCAAGAACCCACGTTCCTCTCATCTGCTTACTCAATTATCCATTTACAAATAGGCAGTAAATATGTGTGTAGATGGGTAGTATTTCAGAGTTAGGTGTCATGTTAATATTATATACTTTCAAAGATATTATCTTTCAGGGTAATGTCAATAGATTTGGTATATAATGTTTCTAATTCAAATGCATGTATCTACTTAAAAACACCACGTACCATGTACTAAAATGTCTTACCAACCATTAAGTTTCTTGTAAGATGTCAAACACTAATCGTCATGAAATAATTAGTTAAAATTTCAAAAAGAACATGAAGACAAATCCACTTGTCTTAACACTTTATACGACATTGGTAAATGGAATATAAATCTAACATGTCTTATCTTGGCCATTCTTCCACTAAGGGATGTTATCAGTAGCTAAAGATATAGTGAGGTTTGAATGAAAACTCATCTAAGAAGCTCCAGTCTCATTGCTTCTTAGTGAAAAATGTGTAATCTTGAATTTTATTCATGTTAAGAAAACTTTCTTTTCCATGTGTGTTACATGTATATTCAAGAGTAAAACTGGAAACAGGGTACCTTGGAGAGGTCTGTGGTTGGGCTGGCGTGTGTGTGTGTGTGTGTGTGTGTGTGTGTGTGTGTGTGTGTGTGTGTGTGTGTATGTGTGTGTATGTAGCATGTGCAAAGTCCCAGGGTCAATGTCCAGTTCAGGGGGAGAAGGGAAACCCGTGTGAGCTGAGCAACCCAGCTCCTGTTGTGCCTCAAGCATCTTGTGTCTAATTCTATCCAGGTGAAAGGACCAGACATTCTATTCCTGTGTTATAGTAATTGAAAACTTAAAAGAAATACAGAGTTGGAAGAAATTCAATTCATTTTTAGGAAATAAGTAAAAATGTAATTTTTATTTTTCAGGGGTTTTGTTGTTTATTTCCTTCAGGCTTTTTATTTTATTTTATTTTGGTTGTCGTCTTGTTTTGTTTTTCACAAGCTATCATTCTGTAGCCCAGGCTACTTTTGAACTCATGAACCTCCTGCTTCAGCCTCCTGAGTGCTTAGATGCCAGGGCTACACAAGGCTTTGTTTGTTTTCAACACACTGATTCACCATAGAGTTAAGCTGTGAGGTTTGAGCAGTTCGCCTTTTCCCAATTGCTAAAAAGGGATCCCACTTCTAATTCTAAGCAGAAGGAAAGACAAGCGGTGACTGACACAGGCTGTCGCCCAGAAATATTGGCCCCTCCCTTCTTCGTCTCTCCTGTCCTCTGTAAGCACAGACTCTTCTTGTTACTGCCTCACAAAAGGGAGTCAGGGTAACTTCTTCAACACATTTTACAGGCAGTATTTAATTAATATATATCATTAATTTTACTGCAGTTACTATTTCTCAGAGAATAGATGAAGGTATACTTTTATATTAGTATCTAAATTAATTTTAAATTTATCCTTGTTTGTGGCATAAAACTGTGCCCATGTGTATTCTGTCGTGTCTTAGGAAGCCATCATCCTGTGATACTGTTGTGTTGTGCACAAACTAAAGTTGGAAGGAATACTGTTTAACATTGGCTACCATGGTAGATCAAGCTGCTGAGCTGCTCTCCTCTCTACCCTATTCAAGCTGAGCTTTCAGATACATCACAGGGATATTTAAAAGGTTTAAATACTTCATTGCATTTACCAAACAGTTCATGGAATGAGACCATTTTAAGTTAGCATATTTTCAATAAAAGCATCTATCTTTACCTTTTAGTTTCCCAGGTGACTCTCTTCCTAAATGTCTTTCTCTGTCTCTCAGTTATTTTGTTGTTGTCACAGCTGTTATATCAAAGTTCTCCATGATCAGTCTGAATCTGTGTTCACTTAATGAGCACAGCCATGTTGTGACTGCCTCTGCTTCAAAATAAAAAAAAGGAATACCCTCAACTCTCCTGGAGTCCTGAAGCTGTGCATAAGGAAGGGTGGGAAACACAAAACCTAGGGAGGGTAAGGCAAGTCATCACTATAACAAGATGGAGATAAATACCCAAGCACGGTTGGGTTAAACCGGACGCTTGGGGGCGAGGGGAATGGACAGAACACAACCAAGGTTTTCACTTCGGCTTGTCTCAACTTCAGTTTTAGTAAGAGTCACTTCAACAAAAGCTCATGGTATTTGATGGGTATTACATTAGTCAGTGACGCCAGTTTCTGATTAGCCCAGACAACACAATTTAGGAAGTCAAGATGTACGTTGGAATCTGATCTTGTAACTGTCTGGCGCTGATGATTTTAGAATAAAATGTAACAGCCTGTTATTCCCTGTTCACCCAGCTTGTTTAAAAAAATCTAAGTGGCATTTTCAGGAGAAAGCATCCGTGTAACGTGTAGTCTTCTCTGCCAGCCGCCTGGGGCCTGGTGTGTAGTCCTGACTACTCTGTCCTTCTCATGTGTCCATCTTCACTTACAAACCTCTGATTTCTCTGAGCATTGTTGTTTAAAAGTTTGTTATGGAACATATGCATGCCTATCTTTATCTTGGCCGCAGTATATCCACTATGTAAAAAAAGGAACCTCATTTTAATCCCCAGCTGATAAATAGAATCTTAATTTATTGAATGGACACCAGCCATTCTGGAGATTAAACCTGTGGGAGTGAAATGAAAGAGTTTCCAAAAACATAGAGGTTTGATTTCAATTCAGAGAGGGAACAAGTCGAGACTCTTACAGGGAGTGCAGCTCTTCAGACACTGATCTGGTTTAAAATAGAGTAAGCAGACAGTATTTGCCCAGATGATCAGAAGTATTTATTATTTCACAACATAAAAATAATGACTGTGTCAAAAACACAATGACTGCACACAGCTTTGGCTGATCACTGTCAGCTCAGGTACAGCGATGTTTAAGGCTTATTATTTCAAGTAAAATTTTAATGCCATGTTCTTCCTGCAGGAATCAGTAGACAGGGCCATTGAGGGCTGATAAAAAGCCCATCTGCCTCTTACACCCATGATAGCCTGATGTGACACAGTAGTTTATAAGCCACAAGTGGCGGCGAAAGCTCACTATGTCTGTCCTCTGGATGAGAGTATGGGACCAGGTAGGTTTTTAGCTCTTTGGGTGGATGCGGTTCTTCAAGTTTGAAGTATACACACCAAACAAGAAACCACTTCCAACATTCCCTAAAGGAAAGGGATAAGCCGGCAGCCTCTGGGATTTCCAGTCTCCATAAAGTCCCGGCTGATTCAGACTCTACTCTGTGGAAAGCTATTGGGCCTGTTACTATTTGGATAATTAAAGTAGCCGTGTTAACACATTTCTGTCTTGGCCTTCTAGAAATAAATGCATCCCAAGAATAAACAATATAAGATTGTAAATTCAGTTCCTTTCTCATCTTTGAGAATAGCTATAAAGAGGAAAGCTGAAATGTGATTCATCGCTTAAGGTCAGTGATTTTCACAGAAGCCACCCGTGCTTGACAGGTTTAGCTGAAGAGGTGTTTGCTTTCCATCCAGCCTAAATAACTGATGCTAAGATAGAATGTGCATGGTCCTTTCAGATCTAGCTTCTCAAAGTTCACATGTGCAAATCTTTTCATCTTACTACATCCACTCAAAGGAGTGAGTATGTGGCAACCCGGATGTATCCCTCCAGTCTACCTGTTTGTTTTCTAACTCTTTGCCTTTCTTGACATAGTCTATCCATCCTCTGGCCAGTCAGTGTAGAGACTCGTTCAGGCAAGGCAGAGTTGCACACTACAGCCTTATCAGAAACTAGACCAGTATCTTTTCTCCCTCACCCGTCCTACCCTGTATGAGTAAGACATCATAAATCCTTTGATAAATGCCCATTTACCTGGCCCTCTACGACTGGTTCATCTCAGTAACCAAGCGCCCTATTAACCTATTAGCAGAGATCATAGCGAGCTTCATTCACTTCAACCATGGCAAATCCAATTTTGATCCTAATTCTAAATTTCGGACGGAATTACCCCTATGTCTTACTACTCTGTTTCTCTTAAATACTTAATGTTTCCTGGTTTACTGTCCAGAGGAACAGAAGTAGGCGTCACAAATATAACTTTAAATAGCAAATCGTAACACGGTTAACATAGCCACCAACTCCTACTCTCGGTGTCTGAGTAAAAAAAAAACTCTGTTAAATCTTTTATTCTCTTTAAAGAATGTTTAAGAGCTTCGTGTTGTGATAACTACGATAGAAAAGTCAGCAATTCTATGAGCCTGCTTGGTTTATTTTATCTCAGTTTTACAAGTCTGTTCTAAATTGCATTTTTAAAGGCACAGTGCAAGCCTCTCCTCCCTATTCCCACTCCTTTGGCTAGGTAGTTTACTTTATAAGTAACTTGCTAGCATTTTATAGCAGTAGAATTTAACGGCTGGGTTCCCCCTGAGAAACCGTGTCAACATGGACATGACACAGTGAGTGGTTGGAGAACACTGGTGAGGTCTCTCTGCCCAGCTCTCCCAAACCCTCTTTCTTTCTTTCTCTCTCTCTTTCTCTATCTGGAGTCATAAAAGGCAGCCGAGTTCGCAGCTGGAAACAACAAGTTGTGCCATGGATCCAAGCTATCTACTCAGGTAGCAAGCAGGGTCCTTGGCTCAGCTGGAATCTTGGTTGCCAGCAAACTAGGAACCACCAAACCTGGTCCAACCTCATGCGTAAAAGTGCTTTTGCTGCCTGACAGAAGGAAAATGACGCAGAGAGGAATAGACCCAAAGAACAGCGATCGTTGTACTCCCTTCGTACCCTCAGCCTCAGCCTCGGTGCCTGCTGGAGAGCCATAGGGCTCACCATATGTGCCCAAGAACCTTGTCATTTCCATCCTCCCCTAAGGCTTGGGAGGCTGAACACAAGCACCGAGCTCCCCAGCACCGCGGGGCGTAGAGGCTGATCCTTTGTTTACCATGTAAATCACACCAGGGGTTCGCTCCTCGCCCTCACCCCTGCCTAACAACAGGATGCAGAGAGAGCCTGGGAGCACCCCCAAACTCCCCCTCAACCAGGGTCACCCAAAAGAAAGCTTCGCAAAAACCTTTCCCCCCAACCTTAAAAAGCAACCAAGCTGCTGCACCCTGGTGACTCGTAATCCCTAAGGGATGCCCGCCTCTCGGGAGGGAGCCTGCTTCCCAGGAGGTTTGGAAAACTTAACCAGGATCCCAGTTGCGAGGCCAGCGTCTTGAGCGCGGAGGCTGCACCCTCTCTTACCTGCAAAGTTGCAATCCGGTGGCTGAAGTGACTGCGGTGGACTCGGCCGGCGCGCGGCACCAGTGCTGCGCCGGGTGCCAGCGTAGCCGGTCAGTTCCGATGGGGTTTCCGTAGTCGCTGCTGAGTTTTGGAGCATTCCAAAGGGAAAAAAAACCCGCACGAAGCCGGAGCCCACGCAGCTAGCACGGAACTGGGCGGAGTGAGGATGCTGGAGAGCCAGAGCAGGGGCGCGGGGGAGGGGCGGCCCGGGAGGGGGCGGGGTGCCCAAGACTACAGCTTCACCCGCCGGGCTCTGATGCTCTACCCCACCCTGTCCCCCCCCCCTCAAAGTTGTGTTCCCAAGGTGGCTACAGAGCAGCCGGGAGGACCGCCCCCACCCACCCTGGGTCTGCCCGACAGCGGTGGATGCGCATCCCACGCACCTCTCCGAGAGCGGGTGGAAAGGACCCACATACACCGCGACGCGCCACCCCGGGAGCATCGCTCCGGGTCAGCCAGTGGGCAGGGTGACTCGCTACACTCCCGCAGACACCCAACTAAGTCGGTGGCCAGGACCGACCCCTAGGTCTAGGCTGCTTGGCAAACACAGATCTGGGCTTTGGTGGGGCCCCGCAGTGATGCAGAACTTCACTTAGCAAACGGACCCAACACTGAAAAACCCTGTCCTCCCCCTTAATAATCAAATACCCATGGTGCGGGTCATCCGCTTGGACACATATCTCACATAGCTATCCCCACACACACACACCCAGCCCCTGCAACTCTGGTCGCTGCCCTGGGCTCCTGGCAGCCCCTCTCCTGTCCTCAAGGTGTCACACTTCCCTTGCTAGTTAGGACAGGAATGTGGCTTGCCACTACTGTCAACAATCCAGACAGTGGCAATAAACAAATGATAAGCCACAGCGTCCCATACACTCCTATCCAGCTCTCTCTAAACAGCTGGCACAGAAAATGAGTAAGTTTTCCATATAATTAATCTCAAATCACAAATCACGTAGCAGCCTGTGAGCTGGACGTCCTTGGTGGCAGCAAGGTGCATGCCTGGGTGTGCGGGTCACAGGACTTCAGCACTTCTAATTCTTTCCTCGAGATACCAAGATGCAGCTTAGTCTGGATCAGTCTGTGTAGTATTCATACACAAAAATAAAATCAAAGTACAGGGGTGGAAAATTACTTGTAACTTGCCACACTCGGGGACTGTTGATTGGCCATGACCTCAAGAATTTGCAGAATAGCCAGCTTCTTCCCAACCCTCTGCTTCTAGGTTTCTTTCTTCTAGAAGACACGTGTTGAGCACCCCCATGCCTGTGGCATCCCAGCAGCAAGCATTTCCTTTTAATTTACTCCCTTCCTGTGTTTCTGAAGTTCAGATGAGTCGAGGTGTTCTTGGGTTTGTTTTGTAAAGGGTAATTACAGAGCGAGTCACATTTGTTGGCTTACTCGTTGGAATGAAGGGCTGGGTGTAATGGTTTTCTTTTCAAAACACTGTTCATAACTGTCAATTTTTCTTTCTCCCTAACTAACTGCTGTTCTCAAGGGTCAGCATGACCTCTGTTCTGATCTTGAGGGAGCACAGTCCACAGACCATCCCACAAAATACCTAGGCCTTCACAACATACTAAACAAACCTGCCCCGGAAAACTGGGTGAACAACAGAGTAATTCTTTCCTTCCCTGAATCTCTTTTACAGTTTGTCACAAATACATGTCATCAACATTTTCAAGGTAGTTTTCTTAGCATTAACGACTGGGTTTTATAACATGCCAAACACATGTATCTGTAGACATGTCAACGAACTTTACAATAGATCTAAACCCACTTTCTACCAAACAAGAAAAGGAAAGCACACACAAACACACACACACACACACACACACACACACACACACACACAAACACGAGGGGGGGGAGAGAGATCTGCCTTATGTGGTACTTGTGGAATTATTTTTTTATTTATTCACAAAACCTGTTTTCTAAATGATGAACAAATATATAAGAACCAAATGTGGAACTAACTGACAATGATGGGCTGTGATGAGTTAGGTCCTTATGAGACCTGTAAAGATACTTGGAAACAAAACACCCATTAAGGACTTTAGATCACCCACACACCCCTCTCTTGGGGTTCTTTCTAGCAGATACCATTTTACTAGTCATCCCTAATTTGTTATTTTTCCCTGAAGAAAGGTGGCTATGAGTCCACAATGAAAACGAAATAGAAATAAAGGGGAAAAAATCTCTGGGAATTACAAACTGCAGATCAGTGCTTGCTCTTAGCAGAGTGTGTTCCCCTGGAGGGAAGAGCCGTTGATCTCAAACCCTCCTCTTCAGCAGTGTGCGTGATTATTGACTGCTGAGCTCGTGACACACAAAATAATCAGCAATTATCAAAAAAATCCCTACAAACTAAAGTCTATTTAAACAGTCTCCTGAGGTGTTTATCATTAGCGATCTACTGACAAGTGTTTAGTTACAAATAGAAGGACATCATTTGTCGCATCTGCTGCGCGGCCGGTGTCCGAGAATGTGCGGAGGGTGTCGGGGATTGACAACACAGAGACTTGTTCAACGATGTAAAGAAAACTTTAAACAGGCTCCAAAAAGGTTCAAGAAAACTTCCTAAGAAAGGCTCCCACCAGAGAAGCTTCTGCTCTCTCCTCTCCCCTGGCTGGTTCTGCCCTGACACCAAAAAACTGATCTGGGCGTGGCAGAAGAGGTGGTTAGTCTTTGGACAAGGTCGAGTCAGGGTGGTTTCTGTGGGCAGGCCTTTTCCAGGAACTTATTGCCCCGGGCATTGTATTGTTTTTAGTAAACATGTTTTTAGTAAACATTGTCTTACAGCTGCCTACTCCCAGGCAGAAGGGGAAGTGGGTCTCTGCTCAAGGTCTGGTGTTCCCACAATCATTTGAGAAAATGCTGAGTCCTTAAGGTGCAGGTCAGTGAGGCCAAAGGAATTTGCTTATTTGGAGCTGAGTTTTAGTGCACCTCTGGCTATAGCTTTTCAGGTTCATTTCTGCTTAGGGAACCATGGATCAACATGTAGGAATATCACCCAGAAACCTTGTTTGGGGGAACTTAAGGAACCCTAACCCACAGAACATGTACTTACTTCTGTGTTTCCTGTTGTCTTTTATTAATTGTCATAGATTTCTTATTTTGGGGGAAAAAGGCATTTCTATGTAGTACATTGATTATCAAAAAGGAGACTTATATTTTAATATTCTATTCTTTGTTTCTGTTTGAGAATCTATACTCATTTCAAATACTTAGTAAATTTTAGCGCTATTCCTTCACCTCATATTGATAGCTCTTAATACATTAATGTATTAATGCTTTCCTATATTTATTTGTTTTAATTAAGCTCTGCAGCCCCTCAGAGGGAATAATTGGTCACCATCCCACCCCAGCCTCCTGATTCATCCCTTGCAAGAACTCTATCCTAAATGCAAGACCTGTTCTCCATTCCACCCTAGAGATATCTGATGACTCACTGTTCACCTTTATTGCCTATTCTCTCCACAAACTCCTACTTATTTGTGATCTAGAGATTGCAACATCTGCCTAGACCAGAGGGAGACACTTCCTGAGGATGTTGGGTATATACTAGTAGAAATGAAGTGTGCTGTTCTTAATAAGGAATTGGGACTTGTCCACTGACAGTGGGAGCACCCACTTCCAGTCTCTTTATTGACGCATGGCATGCATTAGCTTTGTTGTACAAACAGTCTTGCATTCTCTGATAGAGCAATGGTGAAACCTGAGTATGTTCATTAATTAAATAAATAGTAACACTGAGGAAATCTCTCTCTGATGCAGATTTGGAGAAAATGAAGAGAAACTATAAAATTTTTATTAAGATAAATGATGTTTTAAGTTAGGACTTTTTATATATTTTTTAATTTTAAATTTAAATTTAAATTAGAAACAAGGTTGCTTCACATGTCAATTCCAGGTCCCTCTCTGTTTCCCTCCCCTCCTCCCATACCCTCCCACCAACTCCCCCAATATCCCCTCATTTCCCCAGGGAGGGTGAAGCCCTCCATGGGGGTGTCCATAGTCTGTCATTTCATCCAGGGCAGGACCTAGACCCTCTCCCAAGAGTTCAGGGTGAGAGTGCATCTATCATTGTTGAATCGGAGTCTGAAGTCCATTTGTATACCCGGAATTAATATTGATCTACTACCCAAGGCTCAATAGATTACCTAGGTCTCCTCATTGACACCCAAATTCAGGGGGTCTTGATCAGTCCCATGCTGGATTCCCAAGCATCAGTCTGGGATTCAAGAGCTAACCCTTGTCAGGTCAGCTGTTTCTGGGGGTTAAACCAGCCCAGTCTTAATCCCTTCGGTCATCCGGCCTCCCTCTCTGTCACTGGATTTCTTGAGTTCAGCTCAGTGCTTAGCCTTGGGAGTCTGCCTCTTCTTCCATCAGCCACTGAATGAAGGTTCTGTTTCCCAGACTCTCTGGCCATGGGATTGTAGACTGGCACTTCCCAGATATAGGTCTAAAATCCATATATGAGAGAGTACATGCCATGTTTCTCTTTTTGTGACTGGGTTACCTCGCTCAGGATGGTTTCTTCTAGTGCCATCCATTTGCCTGCAAATTTCATGATTCCATTGTTTTTTTTTTCTGCTGAATAGTACTCCATTGTGTAAATGTACCACATTTTTTCTATCCACTCTTCAGTTGAGGGGCTTTTAGGTTGCTTCCAGGTTCTGGCTATTACAAATAATGCTGCTATGAACATAGTGGAGCAGATGCCCTTGTTGTATGAGCTTGCCTCATTTGGATATATGCCTAAGAGTGGAATTGCTGGGTCTAGTGGTAGATTAATTCCCATTTTCCTGAGGAATCTCCATACTGATTTCCAAAGAGGCTGTATGAGTCGGCACTCCCACCAGCAGTGGAGGAGTGTTCCCCTTTCACCACATCCTCTCCAGCATAAATTGTCATTGGTGTTTTTTATTTTAGCCATTTTGACAGGAGTGAGATGGTATCTCAGAGTTGTTTTTATTTGCATTTCCCGGATGGCTAAGGATGTTGAGCACTTTCTCAAGTGCCTCTCAGCCATTTTAGACTCCTCTATTGAAAACTCTCTATTTAGTTCTGCAGCCCACTTTTTAATTGGATCCTTTGCTGTTTTGGAGACTTGCTTCTTAAGTTCTTTGTAAATTTTTGAGATCAGCCCTCTGTCAGATGTGGGGTTAGTGAATATTTTTTCCCATTCTGTGGGCTGCCTTTTTGTCTTGCTGACTGTGTCCTTTGCCTTACAGAAGCTTCTCAGTTTCAGGAGGTCTCATTTATTAATTGTGGATCTCACTGTCTGTGCTACTGGTGTTATGTTCAGGAAGCTGTCTCCTGTACGAATTCATTCAAGGGTACCACCCACTTTCTCTTCTAAGAGATTCAGTGTGGCTGGATTTATGTTGAGGTCTTTGATCCATTTGGACTTAAGTTTTGTGCATGGCGATAGACATGGATCGATCGGCATTCTTCTACATGCTAACACCCAGTTATGCCAGCACCATTTGTTGAAGATGCTTTCTTTTTTTCATTGCATATTTTTAGCTTCTTTGTCAAAGATCAGATGTTCATATATGTGTGGGTTAATATCAGGGTTTTCAATTTCATTCCATTGGCCTACCTGTCTATTTTTGTGAAGTTAGGACATTTTTTATCTGAGTTAATTATGAGACCACAACTGATTTTTTAAAGAAAAGAGCTATTATTATTTAAAAGAAATTATTCCCCTTATCAATTGTATGCCACAGTTTATTAGAATTTGTACTTGTGTCTTTATTGGAGGGGTTCTAGAAATACAAACAAGGGCTTCTTGCATGCTAGCTACCTGCTTAACACCCAAATTTATATTCCCATCAATGTGTTTAAATTATTATAAAAAATATAAGTCATTTTTTCACATTGAAAGGTTAATTTTGGTACATGATTTAAAAGTTCAGTTCATCCTGAAGGACAGCATAGTGGTAGGGGCAGCTTTTTGCTGTGACATAGATGCTCACATTATGTCCACAGTCAGGAAGCAGATAGAGATGATGATCACAGTGTGTCCACAGTCAGGAAGCAGACAGAGATGATGATCACAGTGTGTCCACAGTCAGGAAGCAGACAGAGATGATGATCACAGTGTGTCCACAGTCAGGAAGCAGACAGAGATGATGATCACAGTGTGTCCACAGTCAGGAAGCAGACAGAGATGATGATCACAGTGTGTCCACAGTCAGGAGACAGACAGAGATGATCAAAGTGTGTCCACAGTCAGGAAGCAGACAGAGATGATGATCACAGTGTGTCCACAGTCAGGAAGCAGACAGAGATGATGATCACAGTGTGTCCACAGTCAGGAAGCAGACAGAAATGATGATCACAGTGTGTCCACAGTCAGGAAGCAGACAGAGATGATGATCACAGTGTGTCCACAGTCAGGAAGCAGACAGAGATGATGATCACAGTGTGTCCACAGTCAGGAAGCAGACAGAGATGATGATCACAGTGTGTCCACAGTCAGGAAGCAGACAGAGATGATGATCACAGTGTGTCCACAGTCAGGAGACAGAGATGACGATCACAGTGTGTCCACAGTCAGGAAGCAGACAGAAATGATGATCACAGTGTGTCCACAGTCAGGAAGCAGACAGAGATGATGATCACAGTGTGTCCACAGTCAGGAAGCAGACAGAGATGATGATCACAGTGTGTCCACAGTCAGAAAGCAGACAGAGATGATGATCACAGTGTGTCCACAGTCAGGAAGCAGACAGAGATGATGATCACAGTGTGTCCACAGTCAGAAAGCAGACAGAGATGATGATCACAGTGTGTCCACAGTCAGGAGACAGAGATGATGATCACAGTGTGTCCACAGTCAGGAAGCAGACAGAGATGATGATCACAGTGTGTCCACAGTCAGGAGACAGAGATGACGATCACAGTGTGTCCACAGTCATGAAGTGGACAGACATGATTATCACAGTGTGTCCACAGTCAGGAGACAGAGATGATGACCACAGTGTGTCCATAGTCAGGAAACATAGAAAAAAGAATACTGGTACTCAGCTCACATTCTTTTAGTTTAAAAATTAATTTATTGCTTGATAACTTCATACATGTATGTGTTTGGGTTTGTTTTCTGTTGCTGTGATAAACAGCATGACCAAAAGCAGCTTGGGAAAGACAGCGTTTGTAATGCATACTCAGCCTGACCACTGTCCATCGTTGAGGGAAGTCAGGGCAGGGACTCAAGGCAGGAACCTGGGACAGGATCTGAAGCTGGGGTCATGGAGGAGTGCTGCTTACTGACTTGCTCTCCATGGCTTCCTCAGCCTGCTTTAGTATTCACCCAGAACCCCCAGCCCAGGAACACACATCCACAGTAAACTGGATCCTTCCACATCAATCATTAATCAAGAAAGTGCCCCCACGGACTTGCCTACATGCAAATCTGGAAGAGGCATTTTCTCAGTTGGGATTCCTGTTCCCAGATAACTCTAGCTTATGTCGAGTTCGCAGAAACCATCCAGCATGGTATGTAATACATACAGATCATATTCTCCCCCATTACCTTCTATTCCCCCTCCTACTCCTGCTCAGTCTTACAGTGATCACCATGTTTTTCTTTTGTGACCTATCAAATTTCCCGAGTATTTCCTACATGAGTGTGGGTGGGGGCGGGTTATTTACTGGATCATGAACAACATACCAGAGGCTACACGATTGACCCAGCCATTGTTGACTGCCAGTAACTCCACAAAAGATACTAGGGCTGCCTGGGCACCCCCCCACACACACACACACATTCACCCTTATAGAATGTTTATGGACCCAATGTGCAGGTCCCACACCGAGAATCACAGCTACGGTGAGTTCATGTGTACAATGGCTGAGTCAGGTCCAGAATACAGCATCCACGGGTCTTCTCTACATATCTAGCTCTTACATTCTTTCTGCCTCCTCTTATCTGTGATCCCTGAGCCTGGGTGGTGGTGGTGGAGATGGTGGTGATGGTGGTGATGGCAGTGGTGTTGATGGGGGTGGTGGTGGAGGTGGTTGTTCAGATGGTGATGGCGGTGGAGGATGATATAGCTGTTTGGGGCTGAGCACTCAGTACTCGGCCAGTCTCAGCACTTTGATCAGTTATGAGTCTGTGCAGTAAGCACTACAAATGGAAGCTTCTCTGAGAGAGGCTATGAGCACAAGTCCGGGGAGAAACACATTTAGACTGCAGCTCGATGTTGTTCTAAAACCGCACATCTCACAAAGACTTCAAGTTTCTGAGGAAATAAATTATTGATAACGGGCATGGTTACCTGCTGTTAAAAAATAACAAAACACTGATATTTCAGGAAATAAAAATGATAGGCAAGAAATACATGACGGACTTAAATAAAGCTGAGCGTTTAGTGTTTTGTTTCATGAAGTGATCAAATGGCTTTGTAAATATTTATATTTATTACTTTTAATTATGCGTATCTGTTTATGAGGGTGAATGCAGTTTCCAGAAGAGGCCTTCGGAGGACTGAGGGGCCTGTGTGCCCTGGAGTTGGTGTCATGAGCTGCCTGAAGTGAGTACTGAGAACAAACTCTGGTCCACAGGAAGAACAGTATGTGCTCTTATCACTGAGCCTCGTTTCAATTCCACCCCAAATGACGTTTACAGCGGTTGGCTAGGTAATAGAGCAGAGTGGTAAAGGCAGACATTCCAAAGGTAGATTGGATTGGAATCACATCCTTGCAGCTGACTGGGGTGTGTGAGTTTACACATAACACATAAGCTTTCTACCTCAGTGTACTCGATTCTCATTTAGAAACATGAGAACGTTTCTTTAATGTGATTGTTATAGAAGTTGCAGACGTAAATACAAATTGGCCAGTGCACATTGCTGTAGACCCAGCCAGCCTGAGTATAACGCCCAGCTTTTTAAACTTTCATGTTAGTATACCCTTAGTTTCTAGTTTTTTCAGGGGGAGAAGATGCTTCCTAAAAATGATATGGGGAAGTGTGACCTATTCAAATAATGTAACACTTACTTTGATTGAGTCTTTGCAATATGTCAGTGCAGAACAGCAAAGTGAAGATTCCCCGCCCCCATAAATATAAGCAGAGACATGAACAAATTCAAAGAGTTCCAAGCTACCCAAGCAATTCAGCCCCCTGTGCTACATTCTCCTAGGTGCTGAGAGAGCGACCCCCACTGTGCAATCAGAAGGTCAAATCAGGAGAATCCAGGACAAATAGAGAATGAATTCTTCAATTCACTTGAAACTGACATTAGGTCTTCAATATTTGCATATATATTTGTCCTGAGAAAAAAGAAACCTGGGTCTTATCTTTCCTGAGTTATTGGCCCTGCACGGACTTTTCCTTTTGTTTGCAGGGCTTTGATATTCCGCAGTGTTCTCAGGGCTTGTGCTGTAGAATTAAGATGGTAGGTTCCAATTTTGACTTTGCCCCTTTCTACAAAAGTGACCTTGGACTTTATTCTATGGCTCACAGGTTTCATTTTTGCAAATGGTTATGTATGTAAAGTTGTGTGGAAAAAAAACCTCAAAAAAGAAATATGACACTGGCTGTAATTTATATGCCTGGATGCTATGGTTTTCACACGAGTGGAGTTGATCTTTCAATGAAGAAACCAAAATAAAGCTCTATGAGACAGCTCACAACTGCCTGTAACCCCAGCTCCGGTTAGTTCATGAAAAAAATAACAGTTTAAAAACAAAAGCGAAAAACCTCATGGCAACCCCTGAAACAATATAAAATCCAGCCTTTCTTCATATTAAATCAGAAAAGAAAACCTACTTATCAACTAGAATATAAAAACATGCAGATTTGGTGGCAAGATGGATGAGTGGATAAAAGTGCTTGCTGCTCAGACTTGGCAATTTGGGTTCGACTGTAGGCTCTTGTGATGAAAGAGAGAACAGATTCATAAATGGTTTCCTCTGCCCTGCACATGTGAGTGAGCCATGAAGCTTGTGCTCATTCCTGTGCGTGTGTGCCTGTGGTTTTAAAAATTCAGACAAGATTGAAAGCTGCCTACTTGAAATACTTAATTTATGCACTTCCCTAGCAATATGTTAATAAATAATATAATGTATTTAAAATCTGATTTTTCTGCTCTCATATCTCATGAAGTAATTTAATTCAGACTCTTCACCTGCAATTTCAAAATCCATTTCTTAGCATTGTTAGCATTCTTTCTTAAGTGACATCACCAAGATTTCTTTGCAAAGATGCTTATTTTCCTTCCCAATAACATAAAGCTATCCCATAATATTACCAGACACTTACTTTATGAGCACGTTATTGAAAGTAATTAGTCATTTATGTTGAATGTATTTGTCTGCATTTTTCCCTGATGAACCTTTCACAGATGGTCTGTAGAGCATTTGTCATCTGAATTAACTGAAATCATTTAAGTCAGATTCACACTCTCTAGATCTTGCCTTTACTAATTAGTCCAAATGAGGTCATTGAAAGACTTTTGAACCACCTGCCTGAATTCTTAGGCTTGTGCAGCTATGACAGATTACTCCAACTTAACTAGTTCTCACTGTCCCCAACTGGGACATCTATGATCAAGGTGATTGCTTATTAGAATTTAGCCCTTCTGCTTCCAAAAAGGCTCCTTGAATGTTGTGTTTTCCAGAGGGGTGGGCAGCTATGCCCTGCCCTGGCAAAAAAGAATATCAAAGAAGCTATTCCGAAAGCTCCTTCTATAACATCCATTCTGTTATCTGTTTACAACACTCATCCATTCACAAATTCACAACAATCATCCATTCACAACATCCATCTGTTCACAACACTCTTACATTCATAACACTCATCTGTTCACAACACTCTAACATCCCCCCCATTCCCCAAAGGCCTTACTTCCTAACTGTTGCATTGGAGTGTTGAATCCCACACCCATGGACTTACACATCAGACCACTCACCACTACTGAACAATAGGATAATGTACACATGGCCTCTGACAGAGAGGGATTAGCATACTTTTTACAAGTTATAATTTAATGATAGAACTTTAAATAAGATAAAAATTTATTTTGAATATACACCATGCTGAAAGTAACGGTCAAAGTCAGAATAGCTTCTTCTTCTTTGATTTTGTTTTGTTTTTCTGGAGACAGTGTAAGTTGTTTCGACTGTACTAATCTTCATTTTTATTTGGGAGAAAACACAATGGTGACAAGTTACTGGTCATAAGTTGAAGAAAATGTGGAAGAAGAGGAGGAAAGGAGAAGGGAACAAGGGAGAGAGGAAGAAGGAAGGGGAAGGTGCAGGAAGTGGGGAGCCTTGCTTTATAAAATCCTAGAATTACCCCACCTCCACCCTCCATTTTCCCACTCCCACCTCTGAAAATGGTAGGAATCCCCAAAACTCTTCAGAAACATAAATATCTATCCTCACTTGTCACTGAACCCATGATGTTATTTATTTATTTATGTATTTATTTATTTGGTAAAGGTGGTTACAGCAAGGGACACTTCTTGTTGACAAGGGGCCCTGAGGGAAATTCAAGTTGGCTGTTGGAGAGTTGGCTGCAGCTGCTTCTACTCACATCCTGTTGCTGGTCTCACAGAGTTTAACACCAAGAACCAAGAGTTTGGTTATCTGCCCCTGAGAAACAGGAATATTACCTGGGGAAGGATAGTTGGAATTTTCTTTGGGTTGCCAATCAACTCCCAAATAGAGACACAGAGTCATTCTGTATCTCTACTTTCCTGCTTCCTCTGTGTCTGACTGGCTGGCCCCTGGAGACTCCTTACCATCTCCCTGGTGTCTCTCCTTCCACCCCCTCACCCCTGCCCCAGCCTTAATTACTCTCTCCCTGCCCAGAAGTCCCACCTATACCTCCTCCCTCGCTATTGGTCGTTCAGTTTTTTATTAGACCAATCAGATGTCTTCGGCAGGCACGGTAACATAGCAACACATATTTACATAGTTAAACAAATGCAACACATCATTGCATATTTAAACAAACATTGTGAAACTGGGAAAAGTTGGGTTACCTGCATCCAGGAAAGAGGAATGTTAGATCAGTTTGCTTCTGCTTTACTTTGGAACATACTTTCCTTTAATGAGAAAATAGAAACTTGGTTCTGTTCAAAAGTGTGTGTAGCCTGTTTGACTTGGAAAGAATGAAGTATGCATGTTAATATACAAGACAGTCTGTCTTCTCAGAAGGAGAAGTTGAGTCCTTCCTAAGGAGAATTTAATATTTCCACAGATTCTGCCTCTGGCCACTAAGGCAATGATTGTTGCTGAAATAATCTGAATTTCTACGGAAAGCAGACTCTTTTCTAATGGTTGCTCATACCTGCAGGTAAATTTTGGAGTCTTTTTTTTGTAACAAGATTTCATTTCTACAAGCCTGCTGACATAGACAACACCTGCAAACCTGCTCTAATCCTGCTGACTAGGCTAAAGGATCTTCATATTTCTCAACTTTAAAGCAAAGCATGATACAACCACAGATTTTTTATGTGTTAGTGATACGGTCTTGTGACACACAGAAATAATTCAACCTTATTTCCTATCAACCTATATTACATTGAAATCAAATTACATTTTATTTAAGTACATGAATTTCGATGTCAGTTTTTATTTTGACATTTTCACCATGTGTTGTTGCTTCAAAAACCCTTTTAGCATACTGTCTACATGTAATAAACACTTATTTTCAGATGGGGTATTTTTTTGCATGGTGTTACCACTTAATTCTTACTCATGAAGGAAGAGGGAAGCATGTGATTTGCATTTAAAAATCTAAGGTAGTAAAGATTTGAAAACATCTCTTTAATGAATTCCGAGTAAACAATGTTTGTCATAACAAACAAAGGTCTAGAGCTTGAAGGATAAAAGGAATCCAGTTTAAACCCGTTTCGTGGAACCTCCTAAACTAGAGTACAGTTTATTTTTAAAAAGCTAAATTTCTAGCCTGGAGGACTGAAAGCAGCATCGCCCAGCAACCCAGAGGAGAGCTATCTGCTGTAAACATGACATTAGTACCTAGCCTCTGCAGGACAGTGGGATTCCAGGTTGCTGATGGCTTCATGCTGAGATGGTCCCTTCTACTCTTTCAAGTCCCAGAATCCCTTTCTCCTGACTGTCAGACCTCTTCCCGCTGGATCTAAACCTTTCTTTCCCAGCTCCGAGCTCGTCATAGATTAAAAACTGAGCTATGGGAACAAGCATAGCAAAGGTGCTTAGTGTTTACCTTCATAAAATGTCCTGTACAATCTTTCCCATTGTCTTTTCTCAACTGGAACCGTGAAGTTTGAGGAGGCCACCGGAGTTGCTGCGCTGCGCATCTTTATGATGCAGGGAAAACAATTTCTAACAATGTTGCTGAGTCCAGTTATTGAATAAGAAAACCTTTTAAATTTCCCAGCAAATGTGAATATGTTCTTAACAAGTGGAAACGGACCAATTATAACTCTGAAAATGGAGGACAATGCCAGGAAAGGAGAGGTCACTGTCTAAGTACATGTTAGAAAATTACTTCTGAAAGACAGAAGAATGAAAAATGATAAGCACAGGATGAACTCATCTCTAAGAATTAAAGTTCTGAGGGCTGGAGAGACTGCTGAGTGGTTAGAGCAGGGAACACTCATTTAGGAGACTGGAGCTCAGTTCTCCGTACCCACTTTGTAGCTCACAACCATCTGTGACTCCCACTCAAGGGACCAACGCCTTCTGACTTTCTCAGGCCCTGCACACATGGTACATAGACAGACATGTAGGCAAACACTCATACATATAAAGTAAAAATAAATCTCCTTTTTTAAAGAATTGGTTGTTTTTTATTCTAGAACTGTATTGTTTTATTTTAAATTATTTAGTGTTGTCTATAAAGGGGCTGTTTGGATTAAACATGCTGTTTTATTCTTGGCTCCCTTACCAGAGCTATTAGGCAGTGGTCTCAGTTTTATAATTTGAGAATCAAATTCATGTCATTAATATTGAGGCTCAGTGCTTACTAATTTCAGGATATAATCTAAAAAAATGCAAATGACAAGCACCAAGATTCCTTTCAGTTAACTAATGCTATAAGGAAGCAATGGGTGGATGGCACAGGACAGCTCATGGGTCTAGAGAGGATGCTGTGACAGAAGCTGTCATTTTACACACATGCAGAAAGACAGGTGGAGAAAGAAAGACTGAGACAGAGAGACGTGGGGGGGGCAGATTACTGACTCAAAATACTTTATCACAGACAAAAACTTGGCTCTATTTAACTCCTCATTTAGACTGTAAAGAGAATAAACTGAAAATAAATAGCTCACCCGAGATCACATCATAACAATTGTGGGCTCAGATGCTAATCTTTCAAAATGATGAAAAGAATAAAATCTGGTGACTCCGATTTGGAATACACATGATACATTTGACAAATACTCTAAGTCACTTGGTGACTGAGGGAGAATACCAGATCACAAAACAGGTGGAAACTTTGCGATATTCAGAACCATTCTATAGGTTAGGTGGATTTTCGTGAATTTATAAGAAAGAATGTATTTTAAGTTACAATGAGATAAACAAAGGGAGAGTTATATTCTTCATGTGAGCAGCATCTACCTCACTGCCCAACCTCCTGCCTCCTACATGTCTTCACTTGATTTTTAGAATGGATTTGAAAGAAAAATTGACTTCATGGAATAAAATGTGCTACTGGCAAATTTTTCAACAATGCTGTGTTTACTTGCAAAACAACATTTTTGTTTCCTCCACTGTTGTCTGGCATGTTGAAATGTAATCTGACAGTCATATTACCTAGGCAATTTCTGAGAAGTTCACCAAGCTGGCCTGAAGAAGATGGATCTCATAACTTCTGTTCATTTTAAGAGTACCTTAGGAGGCTGAGACAAGATTGCAAGTTTAAGACGTGCCTGGGTAGCAACATGATCTCAAGACCAGCCTGGGCAGCATAATGGGAACTTACATAACTAGATGGTATTGTGGAAGCTTAGGACATGCAAGGTTTCAAGCCCTTCCTCTCCTTTTGTTACCAGAATTTGGGAGAATCCCATCATGTCAGTAGGAAAATCAGAAACCCACTTTGGGTTTCTTAGTCTCATTGATTTAAGAATTTAAGAATAGTCTCAAAGGGAAGCTCAAGGACAATTTTATTATTTTTAAAAGTAAGCTACCCCAGAGCAGGCTTGCTGTAAATCTCAACTGTTGCCTAGAAGAGGAGATTGGAAGAGAGAAGCCATTGTTTGAGTTACCTGCATGGAGGTCTGCTACAGAGCAGGAGGAAACCAAGTGGTTTGGGAGGGAGGCCTTAGAGGAAAAGTAAGGAAGCCCAAAGAATCAGGAAAAAACAAAACAGCAAAGAATATGGAAACAGAAAGGAGGGTAGATGTGGCAAACCTCCCGGTGGACTCATGGAATCATGGGGTAGGATTTCGGGGAAGGAAAAAGTACAGTGTCTCGTTAAAGAATAATTATTCCACCCACTCTACTTACTATTGCTTACGGATAGCCCACCTTAAGGACAGTCCTTCCTTCCTGAGGGTGACTGACCTGCCCACCTGGAAAGTTAAGTCCCTATCCAGGCCAGAGTGCCCTGGAGGGGTTTTACTTAATAGACTTTTACTGTTATTCTGAGGATTTATCTTTTGTAATGTCTACTGACTTTCACTGCATACACAGGCATCTTGCTTCCTTTAACAAAAAGAGCACAGAACCCACATTTAACCCTCTCAAGCAAGAAGCAAGCTTGGCCTTTTCAGCCATTCTCATTTGCATCTGGTCCTCACAAATTATTCACATTTAACATAGACTATGAATCTTGTTACTTCAACTTTTAGTTACTGATTGATGCATTGTTTGTGATTTTATTGATTTTTAGTGGTTTCCATTAGCTTCAGTATCTAAAGTAGATAGTAGTTTGTCATGTGTCTCTGTGGATATATGCAATAAGTCAAGTATTAGTCTATTGAACGAGCCTAGAGTGCATGACAACTATGACATTTAGGAATGGAATTTTACCTGTCATATTGATGCCACCATTAGTGGTTTAATAACTGCAATAAAGCAGCATGTGGGGTGGCCCCAGGTTTCCTCTGCAGAGCCTCTGCCCCGGCTTGTGTAGCTTTTTTATTTATCTGTTCTAACCCTGCAGAGAACAGGACGTTGCGTTTCTTTGTAATTTGATTCTCTTGGGAAGACAAACACATGTGGGTGGAAAATGGACTCAGAGGAGGACCCTAACAGTTATTTCCCATGACGCATCTCTTATTCCGCATGCAACTGCCTTTTCTTGTTTGCAGCACTCCCCTTCCTCGCCATCATGCATCCTATTCTGTGATTGCAACATCTACAGAAACGGGGGCAGGGGGGAGAGAGAGAGACAGAGAGAGAGACCGAGGGAGGGAGGGTAGTTGGGGGTGTGGGGCAGATGTACTTGAGGAGGTATGCTATGGAGACCCTGAAAGTCATCCATCATTTCAGGTGAGTTCTCAGATGAGGAATCCCATACCACCTCAGGGGTTTCAGGTCTTTCTTGTCAATCAGGAAAACAGAAAACCATTCAAAGCTAGACAGATGGGATTTTGGTAAATATAAAGAAGTGTACATTTGTGATAGCAAATGAATATCTATAGTCTAATATTGAGTTATTGTGACCAATGGGCTAGAGTTCTGGGTTTGCTATCTAGAATGAGTGATTTAGGTACATATCCACATGTAAGTGAGAGCACAATAAGGAAACCATTGAAATGGCCACTCCATAATTTTGTGGGAAGGTTTCTGTAGTAGGTAAATGTCTTAGTTAAGATTTTTATTGCTGTGAAGAGACACCATGACCACAGAAACTCCTATAAAGGAAAACATTTAATTGTGTGGCTTACAGTTCAGAGGTTTAGTCCATTATTATCATGGTGAGGCATGGTGGCATGCAGGCAGACATGGTGCTGGAGAAGGAGCTGAGAGTTCTTATATCTTGACCTGCAGGAAACAGGAAGTGATCTGAGATACTGGGTGTGACTTGAGCATATATGAGACCTCAAAGCCCCCTCCACAGTGACTCACCTCCTCCAACCAGACCACACCTACCCCGACAAGACCACACCTCCTAATAGTGCCAATCCCTTTGGGATCCATTTTCTTTCAAACCACCACATTCTACTCCCAAAGGCTTGCAGTCATACCATAATGCAAAAATGCATGCAGTCCAATTTTGAAAGTCCCTATAATCTATGATAGTCTCAAGCACAGTAAGAGAGAGATAATATCTAGAGGCGTCTGGATGAGTCCAGAGCAGAGAGAGAGAGAGAGAGAGAGAGAGAGAGAGAGAGAGAGAGAGAGAGAGAGATCGAAACTAGACATGGCCAGAGCTATCTGTAAGAGAAACAAGGGTAGTGGGGAGGAGGCACTTTGCAGAGAATGAGCAGATATCTTGAGGAGGGTAACCTGTGAACTGCAGTAGCCTGGGACCTAGCATCATGGAGGAGGAGTTGGGCAGGTGAGAAGGGTCAGGAGGCTATTGTGGGGTATGAGATGAACAACAGGTTAATGGCAATCGGGGCTGAAGGAGCCTGAAAGCCAGCATGGTTTAGATATGCAACCACATATAAACGTCAAGAGAAGAGGCCCTTCCTGGCAGGCAGAAACACATTTAGTATGTTCTTGAGAGAGCTGATCCAATGTAAAGAGAAGCTTTTTCTTTGAGAGGAGCCTTCCCGCCAGCCTGGTTCCAGAGCCGCATCAGTCCCAAATAAACACACAGGAGGCTATATTAATTATGAAGCTGTTGGCCTTGTTTGTTTCTTACTGGCTAGCTCTGACTTAAGTAATTACCCCATAATTGTTAATCTAAGTATTTCTCTTACTGGAGAATAGTTCCGGGCTTCCTACCTCCATGGCATTACATCTTGACTCCTTATGTTTCTCCTACCCAGAGTCCTTTTGGACTCCTAGTCCCTCCTATCTAGATTCCCTATTGGCCAGACAGTGCTTTATTGACAAATACAGGACTTTCAAGGCTGTCATTTCTGGACTCGTGAATTGACTTTTGGAGTTTGGAGAATTGGGGTTTCCTTTGGATCTGCTGCCACATGCATCAGGAGTAAGAGAAAATGATAAACCCTGTATGAAGAAAGGATTTGCTTCCACATGTGGGAAATGGGACAGTGCAGAGTTAATTTTTGGATGGAGCAGATGGTTCAAGAGGATACTGAGATCGATTACTGGGGATCAAAGACTTTTTAATGTCATTGGTAGATGGAGAGAGGGGTAACTGTACAGCGGAGGCTCTGTGGGGAGTTTTGCCTACCCAGGCAGCATAGGAGAGGGTCTTTGAAGAGAACCAGACCCATGTGGCAGAGGGAGGAGCCTCTTATTTTGCAAGTGGGGACATTTAAAGCTACAGCCTGGACCAAGCTCTGAGTCCCAGGCTGGAGGCAGACGATGAGGGTGCAGAGCAAGCAGTATGTGTGTGATTACTAGGACGGTAAATCGCTTCGGTGTGAGAAATCCTGGCTTCAGTGTCCCAGCAGGGCGTCTGTCACTCTCTGTGAAAGGGAGAGGGATAGGACTAAGCAGCAGTCAGATTGTGACTTCTCACAGGGAGAAAGTCATTCCCTCCCTGTCTACACTGCTACCCACAGCAGCTTCCCAGTTTATAGAACAGCATGATTGGGGAGCAACCTGCCGGACTCCATTTTGACGGCTGGAGTCATTATGCTGTATTGTTAAAAATAAGTTTCCATTTACTGTAAGAGCTGAGTTACTGTTTACAAATCTATTTCCTGGAGCTTGACCTTCCCCAACCCATGACCCTGACTTGTTTTTGAGAACAAGCTAACACTCCCTACCCCTCTAACCCTCCCTAATCACCCCCACTAATCACACAGCCACCACACAGTGGTTTTCAGTACTTCCTCATAGCTTCCCTTTCCCTCCTCTGTAAACCTGCCTTTACTCCTTAAAGCGGGCCCAAGAAATGGACCAGACGTAGGAGACAGTTGCTGGCTGGGTCGTGGGCATACACAAATAAAAATCAATTTTACTTCAAATTTGTATCAAAATTGTGGCAGTGGTTTTAACAATCTGAAGGTGATTCCAGCTTCCATTCCAGGCTGCAATGAAGGAATAGTCTAACGGGCAAGTGAGCAGAAAGTTTTGAATATTTTAAATCCTTAATTTTCAGCAATCCCCCCATTATATTATTCTAATTCTCTGTTTGCTGAGGGAAGGCAATAAAGGGCCCTCAGTAACATGCTGAAATGAACCTGGAGTTGAAACTGGAAAGCCATCTAAAGGCAACCAATGTGGGCTTGTCTGTGACTTAATTTTAAGACATCTTTATGTTGCTGATCCCTCCAAAATACACTTATATTTCTATTATTGTTGCAAGCTTCCCTGTCACTTAAAACTTAAATCATCTTTTTTTTTTAAGTTCTCCTTCTCTGTCTGCAAAGGTATCTCAGAGATTTGGGTTTTGTGTGTGTTTTCTATTTGTTTGGTTGGGCTTGTTTTGTTTTGTTTGCCTGTTGTGATAAGGCAAAAGCAACTTTAGGGAACAGGGTTTCTTTTGGCTTGAAGTTCGAGGATGCGGCCCATGTGCTGGGGGAGCCAGGGAAACAGGACTTGAAGTAGCTGGTCACAGGGCATCCCCAATCAGGAAAAAGAAAAACATGAACACAAGCCACTGCTCAGCTCACTCTCCACTCTAAGCAACCCAGGACCAGACCACCTTCACAGGGCATGGGCTACACCCACAGTTAAGACAGATCTTCCCACATCAATTAATGTAGTCAAGAACAACTCCCACTAGCATGTCCAGAGCCCCATCTTCCTGGCAATCCTAAATTCTGCCAAGTTCACAATGATACTAATTGTCATAAGAGGGTAGTGTGCTATATTTTCCCTTTAGTATGTAGCAATGAAAACATAGACACTTAAATATAACTCTAGGAAGGGAAAAGTACATATCATGTTCACTTTGATGAAGAAAATAACATGTATATTTGGATGTCTCAAGAACACTTTTTGTTAGTAATGAATTGTGGACCTCCTAATACCCAACTAAATGAATGTTTCATAATTTCTTAATAACTAATCCTAGTATAATTGACTTTTACATATGGAAAAATAGCTACTCCTTCCTCTGTATCCCTGTATCCCTGAATAACCAGGAAATCAGATGATGCCAGCTTGTTTTTCAGTTCTAGAGTATCAGACAAAGTCATTGCACAAAAAGAAGATGCTTGTAGATTAGGAACATGAGATACAATTCTGGAAGTAATTTCTCAATCCCCAGTTTTATTCCTTCCTCACCTCAGGCTCTGTCTCTAACTAGAAGGACCCAGCAGAATCTTTTGATATTTCTGCGACCTGCATATGTATTATGGAGTCACAGCTAACAAAGGCTCTTTCCCACTCTGGATACAACTGATTCAGGCAACTGAGGTTCCAGGAGTTTAAGGAACAGTGTACAACCAGAGAGTGGCGCATAAAACCTCTCAGTATTCAGTGAAAACTTTTTGACATCAACATGGCTGTTGTCCTCCCTCTGAAAGACTTCCATACAGAATATATCCCAGTCTGTAGTGTGCTTTATAATAACGTGGCAAACTTAAAAGAAAGGAAGGAAAAGGAGAAGCTAGAAGAAGGGGTAAGGAAGCCAGGAGGAGGAAGAAGAGGAGGAGGGTGAGGTTGAAACGTAGAAGGAGAGGAAAGTAAATTAAACTAGATCTTGGTTTCTGTAACTAGGTACGCAGTCAGACTTGCAGACCATTGTCCTAGAAGACACTCAGTGGAAGAATTCTCTGGTGAAAGGTAGCAGTCGCAAACCAGTCCTCATTGCCACGGAATTCTTAAGGTGACTCTGATTTCTCATCAAACCTAGAACTAGAGAAAGCAAAAGTGAGGTCTTAACTAGAGAACCATGGTTCTCTCAACTAAAGCAACCTAGGGTTACCTGAATGAACAAGTCAGTGTTTTGTGCCTGTGCAACCTCAAACAAATGTCCAGTTTTGGTCTTGAGCCTGTCTACATGGCTGTCTCAAGCAAGAAGGTAGATGCACATACTTAATATAGCAATAGTTCTATTTTATTACAACGAGCAAGGACCATCACATAGGTTCCCACTAAATTCCTAACTATGGTCCAAGGCTGCTTACTTGTGGGATGTATCTTAGCTGAAGGTCAGGTTCAGTCTCTAACAGAAGTCTCTGGTTTGAGGGTCAGGATTCTGGAGGAGACTCTCCAGCTGCAGAGCAGATCAAGGGCATCTCTCCAGATGTGCTCTTGGTCTCTGCTGTTATACTGTCCAGTGGGCATCAGGGTGTCTAGGATGTGTCTGGTTGTCTTGAGTGAGTGATGTCACTGAGCTCAGGTTATTGGGTGTAGCTTTGGTGTAGTGGGGTTCCTGAGGATTTTATATATGCTCATTATAAAGGCCTGCTTCATTTAACTATGTCCCTCCTGGACCTGCACATTATCTGCCAAATGAATTCATTCAGGGTTATTTCTCCTTCACTATTGTAAAGAATCATAATTTTTTCCTCATTCCAGGTAATGACTGAAATTTTATAAGATGAATAAAAGGAAAAGCCCAAATAGAGAAATCAAAAGTTCAAATTATCTTCAGCTTGCAAGATATCTTTCTGGATATGTAGCAGCCTCAGGCCCTATCCATGTTCTCCACTCTGTAGTTCTCAGAATAACCTCCCTGTGTGTTTTATAGGGGTGGAGTGGGCACTGAGATCATGAACTCTCTGAATACTATTCATGTATCTTTTTCTTCCTCACTTTCTTTTTTATTTAAATTAGAAACAAATTGTTTTACATGTCAATCCCTGTTCCTTCTCCCTCCCCTCCTCTGCTGCCCCCCACTGACCCCTTATCCCATCCACTTTCTGCTCCCCAGGGAGGGTGAGGCCCTCTATGGGGGATATTCAAAATCTGACATATCATATGAAGCAGGGCCTAGACCCCCCCTTCCCCCGTGTGTCTAGGCTGACAGACCATCCTTCTATGTGGAATGGGCTCCCAAAGTCCATTCGTATACTAGGGATAAATCCAATACAAGAGGCTCCTTAGATTAACTAGACCTCCAAACTGAGAGGTCTGGAACAGTCCTATGCTAGTTTCCCAGCTATCAGTGTGGCATCCATGGGCAAGCCCTTGTTCAGGTCAGCTGTTTCTGTGGGTTTCTCCAACCTGGTCTTGACCCCTTTACTCATCACTCCTCTCTCTGCACTGGATTCCAGAGTTCAGCTCAGTGTTTAGCTGTGGGTGTCTGCTTCTGCTTCCATCAGTCACTGAATGAAGGCTCTAGGATGGCATATAAGGTAGTTATCAATCTCATTATCAGAGAAGGGCTTTTAAGATAGCCTTTCAGATTGTTAGTTGGGGTCAACCATGTAGATCTCTGGATATTTCCCTAGTGCCAGATTTCTCTTTAAACCTATAATGGCTCTCTTTATTGTGGTATCTGTTTTCTTGCTCTCTTCTATTCTTCCCCTGACCCAACCTTCCTGCTCTCTCCTGTTCTCCTCTCCCCTTCTCTTTCTCCTAGTTCTCTCTCTCCTCCCCCCCATGCTCCCAGTCAGCTCATGAGATCTTGTCCCTTTCCCCTTCTCTGGGGGACCATGTATGTCATTCTTAGGGTCCTCCCTGTTTCCTAGTTTCTCTGACAGTGTGGATTGTAGGCCGGTAATTCTTTGCTCTGTGTCTAAATTCCGTATATGAGTGTGGGTACATACCATTTTTGCCTTTTGTGACTGGGTTACCTCACTCAGGATGGTTTCTTCTAATTCCATACATTTGCCTGCAAATTTCAAGATTTACTCCATTGGGTAAATGCACTACATTTTATCCATCCATTCCTCAGTTGAGGGGCATCTAGGTTGATTCCAGGTTCTGGCTGTTACAAATAATGCTGCTATGAACAAGGTTTGCATGAATGTGCATCTTTTAGGTATAAGCCTAAGAGTGGAATTGCTGGATCTTATGGTAGGCTGATTCCTATTTTCCTGAGAAACTGCCATACTGATCTCCAAAGTGGCTGTACAAGTTTTCACTCCCACCAGCAGTGGAGGGGTGTTCTCCTTTGTCCACATCCTCTCCAGCATAAACTGTCATTGGTGTTTTTTATTTTAGCCATTCTGACAGCTGTGAGATGATATTTACATTTCCCTGATGGCTAAGGATGTTGGGCACTTTCTTTTGTGTCTTTCAGCCATTTTAGACTCCTCTATTGAGAATTATCTATTTACTTTTGTACACCACTTTTAATTGGATTATCTTGTGTTTTGGTGACTAGTTTCTTGAGTTCTTTGTATATTTTGGAAATCATCCCTCTGTCAGATGTGGGGCTGGTCAATGTCTTTTCCCATTCTGTGAGCTGCCTTTTTGTCTTGCAAAAGCTTCTCAGTTTCAGGAGGTCCTGTTCATTTATTGTCAGTCTCAGTGTCTGTGCTATTGGCATTATGTTCAGGAAATGTTCTACTGTACTAATTCTTTAAAGGGTACCACCTACCTTCTCTTCTAAGAGGTTCAGTGTAACCGAATTTATATAGAGTACTTCGATCCATTTGGACTTAAGTTTTGTGCATGGCAATAGATATGGATCTATCTTCAATCTTGTACAGCACCATTTGTTGAAGATGCTTTCTCTTTTCCATTGTATAATTTTAGCACTTTGTCAAAAATAACGTGTTCATAGTTGTATGTTTCAATTTGATTCTTTGTCTATTTGTCTATTTTTGTGCCAATACCAAGCTGTTTTCAGGACTATAGTTCTATAATAGAGCTTGAAGTCAGGGATGGTGATGCCTCCTGACATTCCTTTATTGTGCAGGGTTGTTTTGGCTAATCTGGGTCTTCTGTTTTTCCATATAAGAGTTGACAATCATTCTTTCAAGGTCTGTGAAGAAATGTGCTGGGATTTAGATGGGAATTGCATTGAATGTGTAAATTTCTTTTGGAAAGATTGCCATTTTTATTATGTTGATCCTATCTATGCAAGAGCATGGGAGATCTTTCTATTTTCTGGTATCTTCTATAACTTCTTTCTTTAAAGACTCAAAG
This sequence comes from Mesocricetus auratus, assembly GCF_017639785.1. Lineage (NCBI taxonomy): Eukaryota > Metazoa > Chordata > Mammalia > Rodentia > Cricetidae > Mesocricetus > Mesocricetus auratus. The sequence goes on from NW_024429195.1 coordinate 11,206,793, forward strand.
TTCTTGTGATACAGGTCTTTCACTTGTTTGGTTGGCATTACCCCAAGGTATTTTATGTTGTTTGTGGCAATTGTAAAGGGTGATGCATCTCTGATTTCTTTCTCACCTCATTTATTGTCTGTGTATAGTAGGGCTATTGATTTTTTTTTGAGTTAATCTTGTAACCTGCCACTTTGGTGAAGGTGTTTATCAGCTGTAGGAGTTCCTGTGTAGAATTTTTCAGGTAACTTGTGTAAACTATCATATCATTTGCAAATAGTGAAAGTTTGATTTCTTCATTTACAATTTGCATCCCCTCAATCTCCTTTTGTTGTCTTATTGCTCTAGCTAGAAATCCAGTACAATATGGAAGAGGTATGGAGAGAGTAGACAGCCTTGTCATGTTCCTGATTTTAGAGGAATCTCCTTGAGTTTCTCTCCACTTAGTTTGATGTTGGTTGTTGATTTCCTGTATATAGCTTTTATTATGTTTAGGTAGGTTCCCGTTATCTCTGATCTCTCCAAGACCTTTATCATGAAGGGGTATTGGGTTTTCTCAAATGCTTTTTCAGCATCTAGTGAGATGATCATGTGGTTTTTCTTTATCAGTTTGTTTATATGGTGGATTACATTGATGTATTTTCTTATATTGAACCATTCCTGCATCCCTGGGATGAAGCCTACTTGATCATAATGGATGATTTTTCTGATGTGTACTTGGATTTGATTTGCCAGTATTTTATTGAGTATTTTTTGCATCAATGTGTATGAAGGATAATTGTCTGTATTTGTTTCTTAGTTGTGTCTTTGTGTGGCTTGGGTACCAAGGTTATTTAGGCCTCGTGAAAAGAATTTGACTTTGACAATGACCCTTCTGCCGCTATTGCATGGAATGCTTGGAGGAGAATTGGCATTTGCAGTCCTTTGAATTTCTGGTAGAATTCTGCACTGAAGCCATCTGGCTCTGGGCTTTTTTCAGTTGGGAAACTTTTGATGAGTGCTTCTATTCATTAGGGGTTTGTAGGTTTTCTGCCATTGGTTGTGGTGTTGAATTCTAACTTTAATGTATGGTGGTCTGGTATTATTCCAATTTTTTTGTACCTGTTGAGGTTTGCTATGTTGCCAAGTATGTGGTTGATTTTAGAGAAGGTTCCATGTGGCTCTGATAAAAAGATATATTCTTTTGTGTTGTTAAGGTTCTGTCTGGTGGTCCTGTCTAGTGGTAACAGTGGGGTGTTAAAGTCTCGCACTCTAACTGTATGAGGTCTTATGTGTGATTTGAGTTTTAGTTAAGTTTCTTTTACGAATGTGGATGCCTTGTATTTGGGGCATAGATGTTCAGAATTGAAACTTCATCTTGATGGATTTCTCCTGTGATGAGTATGTAATGACATACTTCATCTCTTTTGAATGATTTTAGTTTAAAGTCTAATTTGTTAGATATTAGGATTGCTATCCCCACTAGTTTCTTGGGTCCATTTGATTGGAAAACCTTTTCCGAACCCTTAACTCTGAGGTACCATTTGTCCTTGAAGTTGAAATGTATTTCTTGAATGCAACAGAAGGATGGATTCTGTCTTCCTACCTAGTCTGTTAGCCTGTGTCTTTTTATCAACATGTTAAGACCATTAATATTGAGGGTTATTAATGACCGTTGATTATTCATTCTTGTTTGTTTTTTATTTGTTATTGGTGGTGGAATTGTGTGTGGATTTCCACCCCTTTTTTCTTTTGGCTGTTGGTAAAGTGGAATTATCTATCATCTATGTTTTTCTGGTTGTAGTTAAATTTCTTGGGTTGGAGTTTCCTTCCAGACTTTCCTGTAGTGCTGGATTAGTGACTATGTATTGTTTAAATCTTATTTTGTCATGGAATATCTTGTTTTCTTCATCTATAGTGATTGAAAGCTTTGCTGGGTATAGTAGTCTGGCCTGGTATCTGTGATATCTTAGTGTTGGTAGAATATCCATCCAGAACCTTCTGGCTTTCAGAGTTTCCATGAAGAAGTCAGGTGTAATTCTGATAGGTTTGCCTTTATATGTTATTTGACCATTTTTTCTTAGCTGCTTTTAATATTCTTTCATTAGTCTGTATGTTTGTGGTTTTGATTATTATGTGACAAGGGGACTTTTTTGTGATCCACTCTATTTGGTGCTCTGTAAGCTTCTTGTACTTTCATTGGCTTGTCTTTCTTTAGGTTGGGAAAATTTTCTTCTATGATTTTGTTGAATGCTTTCTGTACCTTTGAGGAGGGTTGCTTCACCTTCTTCTATACCTATTATTCATATGTTTGGTCTTTTCATAGTGTCCCATACTTCCTGAATATTTTGTGTTAGGGTTTTGTTGAACTTAAGATTTTCTTTGGTCAATGAATCTGTTTTTCCTAGTGTATCTTCAACACCTGAGATTCTGTCTTCCATATCTTGTATTCTGTTGGTATGCTTTCATCTGTAGTTCCTGATCGTTTACCCAGCTTTTCTATCTCCAGCATTCCCTCTGTTTGTGGTTTCTTTATTTAAGTTTTCAGGTCTTGAACTGTTTCCTTCATCTGTTTGATTGTTTTTTCTTGACTTTCTTTCAGAGATTTGTTGATTTCTTGTATTTTGGTTTGTTTTTTTCCTCCATTTCTTTAAGGGATTTTCTCATATCCTCTTTGAGGATATCTATCATTTTCATGAAGTTGTTTATAAGGTCATTCTCTTCTGCTTCATCTGCTTTGGGACGTTCAGGTCTTGTTGGTATAAGTCCCTAGACTCTTGTGGTGTTATGTTGTTTTTTCTGTTGCTGAGTGTGTTTTTATATTGTCTTCTTCGATTGCTTTTTCCTGTGGGTGCAGGAGTAGTCTCTTCCTCTCCTGGTGGGCACAGGACCAAGGTTTCCTTCAGGTGGGTTCAAGCAGGTCCAATACTCTGATGGCTCCCCTCTTCCTGTGGATGGAGGCGGGACTTGTACCGGGCCTTGGCAGTCTCTGGGTGGGCTGAACCCCACCAGAATGGGCTCCTCAGTGCGCAGTCCCCAGGCCTCAGGTGGCTCTGACCAGGGCCCTCTTTATGTATCTTAATAACAACAAACTTCTTTTGTATTCAAAAGAGAGAAGAGTGATTGGAAAAGAATACAACTCCAGACAAAGTAAATAGGAAATTAGTAGAAAAATCTTTTGTTGGGTAATTGCACTATTCCCTATCTCCAGCCTCTAAATGGCAACTCAAAGCAACACACAGACAGTTAATGCGCTCAGTGTAAATGTCTTGGGATCACCCCATCACCATAAGTAAGCCTCACAACTGAAGATGCACAGCCAGCTGGGGTCCTTTAAAATCTTCCAGCCTATACTTTATCAGGCTAAATTAACACTGTCCTTCGATACCACTCAGAATAACATCACAGAGACCTTCCAGGGTGTCTATCATTCTGAAAAGCCCCTGAAAGACATATTTAAGTTATCTTCTTCCAGCCATAAAAGCTAATTATCCAGCAATTGAAACCACAGTTGTATACAAAGTAACACCAAGTAAATGGTATTGTGTTTAGCACAACCTGTGAGTTTCTGCCCAGGTTTATTAAACAATAAAAATCACAGCAGCCCTTTTCTAAGAAATCATTTTACACAGTTCTGCTGTGTTAACAAAGATTCTAGAACATGTTAGAGAATGATCATATGCTAAACAAACTAAATGTTTAAAAGAGAAAAATAGAGAAAGGTAAATAGCCATTCTAAATTAAGAGCAGAAACTAAGGAATTTTGGTTCTTTGTTAATTTCTGCTTTGAATGACATTGTTTTCTGATCTCCCTGCATTTTCAGAAGGCTCAGTCTACACAGCTCTTTGCTATAGGGCAGATGGCAGGCTCCACCCATCACGAGCAGCTGCCTCCCAAATCTGTGTTTCTTCTCTCTTCTTGCTATGGTTTCCACCCTGAACTACAATTTTGCATTCTCAGATGAAATTCTCATTGGTGTCCCCTTGCTGGTATCAGACAATGTCCCTATAAATGGGTCTATCATTGTAAACTACTGAGAAGCACATGGGTCTTCAGTGGTCCTATCCTGGATTCTCTATGACATCTAATCCCTATGGGGAAGTTCTGTGTATATGTCAATAAAGCACTGTTGGCCAATAGGGAAGCAAGATAGGTGGGACTAGGAGTCCAGGAGGATTCTGGGAAATGCAGTGAGCTGAGCCGTTGCCATGTCACTCCAGGGGAGGAATGGAAGCTGCAGGAATGCGTCCTAGCAAAGATAAGTTCTTGTAAAATATATATGAGTGGTTATGGGTCAATAATTAAGTCAGAGCTTTCACAAGAAAGCTTTTGATCAGCTAAGGCATCTCCCCAGTCATGGAATTAAGTTTTAAAGTGGCTTTTACCTTATTAATTTGAATGATCCAATAAAAAGAAAGACATCTAGGCTTAGCCATGTCCTCATCAGGACAAAATGGGAAAGGAAAGCAGGGGCATGCGGTCACCTACTATGAAGGCAAAACACAGGACTTTATGAGGTTGTTCAATCTTAAGGTATTATAGAGAGACCAGTGTGCTGTTATTAAGACACAAGGAAGAGTCCATAAGGCAAAATACAAATTGTACTACTGAATACTCGGTGTGTCGATGGTGTCTAATGTCACATGAGCACCAGACGGTTAAATAATGAAACCCGTTTGGCTCCTGTGATGTGCCACGAGGGAAGTAGTGATTCTTGCATAGATGGAAAGCTGTGACATGGCCCAAAACTGTACTTTTCCAAAACCAAGTGCAGTTTGTATAAACTCATTATACAAACTTGTTATTACCACTACTGCATAGAGATAGGAGGGTTGCTGGGGCATCAAAGGGTATAAGGATGAAAGAGATTGAAACCCAGCCTCAGGGGTTGGGTAAGACGGCCCAGTGGATAAGAGTTTGGGTCAACAGGACACATGTAAATGCCAGGTGGGTAGGACACCCTTGTCTGTAACCCCAGTGCTTGGGGATCTGAGGAAGGAGAGTTCCTGGAGCAAGCTGACCAGCTAGACTAGCTGAATTGATGAGCTTTGAGTTTAGACCCTGCCTCAGTCTAAGGTGACATCTGTGCATTGGTTGGCTTTTCTTCAATTCAACAGACACAAGCTAGGATCATGTGAAGAGAAAACTGGATTGAGAAATTTTGCCCATAAGATGGTCCTATAGGCAACTCTATGGGACATTTTCTTGATTAAAAATTTATGTGGGAGGGCCCAGCCTACTATGGGTGGTGTAGTTGGAAAGCCAGTAGAAGTGTTCCATAGGGAACAGTTTATCTGTTACATTTACTGTCTACAGGCAACTTTAGGAAAATATACTAACCTAACAAGATTGGCTATGCTTTACCATGGTCATAAATTATGAAGCATAAGTTCTGGAAACTATTCAGTTGTATCTAGTTGAACCTTCCTAAGATGTCTCTGGGTTTTGAGAAAAGCTTGTTTTCTTTTCAGTGGATGTAGGCTTAGGCTTGAAGTCAGCCTTCATTATAATGTGCTTCTAAATTCCCCTGCCTCTGTCCTTCAAGACTGTTCTATACACCAGTCTAGAAAGCTTAGCCCTATTCCACAAACGAATGACTCACCTGGAGGGAAAAATGCCATGTGAAATGGAAGACAGCTTAGTGTCTAAAACCAGACACTAAGGCAGTCTCTAGAGACCACTACGGTGGCAACTTGTAACTCGGAGTTCTCCTAGGAGGTGCTTTTTAGGTTGTGGTTTGGGAGAATCTCACTACGCAGATGTGAAGAGGCTGTGAGGGAGCTTACACGAGTGGCTGAAGGTCATTGAAAGCCCAAGAGACGTGTTTTCTCAATCCATTTGAAAAAGACAGAAACTATTATTATCTCCACATGAATAAGTTTCTTATCAAATTATGTGATAAGGCTGGTTCATTATTAGGCCTAATGGATTCATTTTTCCCACTAAAATTGCATTTTCTAGATGAAATTTGCATGGAATGTAGAAGACTTGTAGAATAGATATAAGAGAACAATGAGATCACTATACGTGTTTTCTTCAAAACTTTGAGAACTTTCACCAAGTTTGTGCACAATTAAAATACAATGTTTTGGGGCTGGAAATATGACTCAGAGGTTAAGAGCCTGTATATCCCTTGCAGAGGAGCTGAATTTAGTTCCCAGAACTCTCATCAGCTGACTTACTACTTCCTGTCACTCCATCTCCAGGGATCTGATACCTCTGACCTCCTTGGAGACCTGCATTCACATGTACACACACACACACAATTTTAAAATAATAAAATACATTTTAATAATCTTTAAAATAAATCATAATGTATGAAATGTAGAAAATAGAGGGATACAATGTCCCACAACTTGAAAGACACGGTTTTGAAAAATTGGACTATTGTATGTCTTTTTAAATCAGTCTACCTAAATCACTCCTCTTCAACTTTATAACATTAAGTAACTACATTAAAAACTTGGAGAGATTTCATACTAGTAAATTAACACAAAGAATCAGAGAAATGAAGAATTGGTTCCTTGAGGAAATCAGACTAAGACTGACAAGCCCTTATCTAAAAGCAGAAAAAGAATATCCAGATTAACAAAATTAGAGATGAAATGTGGCTCACAGCACCAGACACTGAAACCCCCAAACAACCCAGACTGTTGCTAAGACTCTAGGTTGCTCTCCACAAATTGACATCAAGGGCCCATTGCTGAAGATCACACCTACACAATTCGTTGAACATGGAGAGGATCTGCTGCCTACATGGGGCCTTCACCCTATTTGCTAGGATCTTTGTACAGGAAGGTACTCTGCACACGGTCAAAAGTGAAACATAAACACCAAGTCATCCACAAACCCTTGGGTAGGTATTGGTGGGTAGGTATTGGTGTCCTGTCTTTCCCTTGGGTGGATATTGGTGTCCAGCCTTTAAGAAATGGTAGTGTAATGGTAGCACAAACTTGTGGGAGTAGCCAACCAACATCTGAGTTGACTTAAGGCCCATTCTAAGAAACAGAACCCATACTGACCCTGCTTGGGTGACAAAGAACCTGAGACTAGATAGCCCAGGGATCTAGGGTAAAACCAAGTACTAATATTCTAAAACAAACAAAAAGTCAAAGAATGAACCAATACAATGTTTTCTAATGACATCAGATGGGAACAAAAACAGAGACTACAGCCAGACGTTATGCAGAGAGTGAGAGACCTTGGAACACTAAGCCCTAACTGGAAAGTCTCTATAAAATCCCTGCCCCATTCAAAGCTCAGGGATCTCCACGTAAGAGGAGGGAGGAAGAGAGTTAGAGCCAGAGGCAATGGAGGACACCAAGGAAACAAGGCCCTCAAAACCAACAAGGTCAAAGCTCGTGAGAACTCATAGAGACTGAAGCAGCAAGCATAGGGCCTGTGCAGACCTGCACCATGTCCCTGCATATGCTTTACGACTCTCAAGTGTTTTATAGATTACTGAGTGTGCAAATGAGTGAGTCTCTGATTCTTGTGCCTTCTCTTCTAGTTCCATCCATTTGGATGTGCTGTATATTCATTTTCACTCATTTTCTAGAAAGCCCTCAATTTCTGTCTCAACCAGTTTATCATTTGGTGCCGAGTTGTTCAGTTTCTATGAGTTTGTCAACTTTCTGCTGTTTCTGTTGTTGTTGATATCCAGATTTAATCTGTGGTGGTCAGATAGGATGCAGGATGTTATTCTGGTTTCCTTGTATCTGTTGAGACATGCTTTTTGTCCAAGGAAGTGGTCAGTTTGGGAGGAAGTCCCATAAGGTAATGAGAAGGTCTGTTCTTCTGTGCTCGGGTGGAATGTTCTATGACTCTCTGTTAGGTCCACGGGTTACCATGTCAGCAGCTGCATAATTTCTCTGTTTAATTATTATCTAGACGACATTTCCATAGGTGGCAGTGGGGTTTTGAAATCTCCCACTATCAGTGTGTGAGGGTCAATATGCTACTTAAACTGTAGTAGTGTTTCTTTGATTAAACTTAGGTGGCCTTGTGTTTCTTGCATGGATGCTAACAATTGCAATGCCATCTTGGCGTATTAGTTTTCTTTGGTGACTATGCAGTGTCCTTTCATATCTCTTCTGATTAGTCTTGTTTTGAAGTCTGTGTTGTCAGATATTAAAATGTCTATACCATCTTTCTTCTTAGGTTCATTTGCTTGGAATGTATTTTTCTAACCCTTTACCCTAAGATGATCTCTATCCTTGATGTTGAGATGTGTTTCTTAGGTGCCCCAGAATGATGGATCTTGTTTTCACATCCATTTTGTTAGTCTGTGTCTTTTTACTGGGCAATGGAGACTATTGATGTTGAGAGATATCAATGGGCAGAATTTGTTGATTTCTGATATACTGTGTTGTTATTATTGTGGTGGTTGTGGTGGTGGTGGGTGAGTGTGTGTGTGTGTGTGTGTGTGTGTGTGTGTGTGTGTGCACCTATGCACATGTGTTTCTCCTGTTTTGATATGATGCTCTGAGACTATTCCCTGTTTCCTGGATGTGGTTAACCACTTTAGGTGGAATTCGCCTTCTAATGCCTTCTGTAGCACTGGATTTGTAGACAGATATTGCTTAAGCTTGATATTATCATTCAATGTCTTATTTTCTCCATCTATTTTGATTAAAAGGTTTTCTGAGTATAGTAGTCTGGGTTGGCATCTGTTGTCTTGTCTTTTAGAGTCTGTAGAACATTTGTGCAGGTCTTCTGGCTTTTAGAGTCTCCATTGAGAAGTCAGGTATTACTCTAATGGGTCTACCTTTGTAAGTTACTTGGTTCTTTTTCCTTGCAGATTTTAATTCTTTCTTTGTTCTCTATGGTTAGTATTTTGAATATTATTGCCAAAGGGATTTTCTTTTCTGTTTCGGTATATTTGACATTCTGTAAGCTTCTTGTACCATGATAGGCATCTCCTTCTTTAGGTTAGAGAAATTTTCTCCTACACATTTTTGAAAATATTTTCTGTGCTCTTGGCCTGGGCTTGTTTCTTCCCCTTCCTTTATTCCTATTATCCTTAGGTTTGGTCTTTTCATGGTGTCCCAGATTTCCCAGATGTTTTGTGCCTTGAGTTTTTTATATTTAACATTTTCTTTGACTGGGACATCTATTTCTACTATTGTGACTTCAATGCCTAAGAGTCTACCTTCCATCTCTTGAGTTCTGTTGGTGAAGCTTGCCTCTTTGGTTCTTGTTCAAGTTCCTAAATTTTTCATTACTAGGTTTCCCTCTTTTGAAGGTTTTTTATTGATTCTATTTCCCCCTTCAGGTCCTGTTTTATAAATTTTCTTTCATTGCTTGGTTGTGTTTTCTTAGATTTCTTTAAGGGATTTATTCACTTCCTCTTTTTGGACCTCTATGATAATTCACAAAGACTTTCTAAAGGTGTTTTTTTCTTGTATTTCAGCTGTGTTGCAATCAATACTCAGTGTTTGCTGTTGTAGGGTTGCTGGGCTCTAGTGGAGACACTGTTCTGGCTGATTTTATGATTTTAGAGTGGGGTCTAGGCATCCAGGTTTGGGATGATTATAATTTCTAGGTGTTGACATCTGTCTTTGCTTGATGGGTTTTCCCCCCTTGGTTTCTGTTGCTCTCTGTGGTTCTTGGGAGAGTCTGTTGGCTTTAGGCTACCTGGTATAGAAAATTCTTCTAAGATGCTGATGGCCACTGGGTGTTTGGGAGCTGACCTGTGGAAAGGTGGAGGGGCTAGGAGGGTTACATGAGGGAGTACACTTGGAGAACAAAAGCAAGTGTTCCACTATGATCTTCTGTTTAGTCCCATGGGAATGGGGACAGAGAGTGAGGAGAGGCCATGCAGGCCTGCTAAGGACCTGGGAATGAAAATGGGGATTGGAATGAAAGGAATGGAGGATGAGGTGAAGATCTACAGTTACCCTACCTGCTCCCCTGGCAAGAGTGGCTTGGGGTTTCCAGAAAATGCCTGCTAGGATCGGGGGGCTTAGATAAAGCAATTAGCAGAGGGAAGTTTGGAGGGGAAGGCCCATGAGACCCATGGAGATGGGGGTGCAGGGTGGGAGACCATAGCAGGTGGCCTGCTACAGAGCTGCCGTGAGACAGGGGGATTGGATTTGGAGGAGAGGAGGGGGACGTGAAGATCTGAGGTTAGCCTAACCTGGTTGGAGTGGCCCAGAGGGAAGCAAACTGCTCTTAAGAGTAGGCTGCATGCCCAGCAGTGAACGGTTAACAGAAAACTGGCACAAGGCACCTTTGGATGCCACGTCAGGGCTTTTCCTTTTATTTACAACAATTATTTCTTACTTTATATTTTAAATTATGTATTATTTTCCTATCTGTCTCCTTGCCCTACAGGTCCTTTATGTATATATTATGGCTTCCGTTTTAGTGTTTGTATGGGACTCCTCAATGTGCAAATGAGTGTGTTTCTGCATCTATGTCTGTTTCTTGTGCCTTCTCTTGGGCTCCTTCCCTCTGTTTGTTCATCTGATCCTATTCTGATGTGTTTTATCTTATCATATTTTATTTTACTCTCATCCCTTAGAAACCTGTTAGTTTTCTAATGAGAGGCAGAATGGGTGGATCCTTATTTAGGGTGGGAGATTGGGAGGAGTAGAGGGAGGGGAAATGGTAATCAGGATATACTGTGTGAGAAGAATAATACTCTATTTTTTAACAAAAGGAAAGACATCATTCCTCTTACTTATTAGAAAACTGTAAAACATCCAAGAAGCCACATGACAGTATCTGCTTTTGTAGCAAAGCCACAGTTAGCAGCAGGGACGGTCAGTCGTCCCCAGCGCTGTCAAGCTGCTGAACTAGCCCTGTTTACAGCCTTCCCCACAAAGAAATGAAAGCTATGATCAGATCCTTGCCAAGAGTTGTTGCGCTAAATGCCGTTTTTATATAAGACGTGATCATTGCAGCCAGCAGATGACTCATCAGGTAAAGGCACTTCTGTGCAAGCCTGGCTACCTGAACCCGTGTCAAAACCTGAGGTGGCTCTCCTCTGTGACCTCAGTGCTCCTCAGGTGAGAGAGGAAGAGAGGCAGCAGAAACCAGATGAAAGTCATGGAGCCATTGCAGGTCAGCTAGCCCACAGAATCAGACACAGCAGCAGGATGACAAGACAGGTCCTCCCAAGGAGAGACCCTTCTCCTAAAAAACCTGTCCTCATCATGCTACAACACACACACACACACACACACACACACACACACACACACAAGCACACACACACATAAGCACATGCACGCACAACAAATAATTGAAAGTGATTACTGTCTCAAATAATCATGTTATTTTCTAGCAAGTCTAGAACATAATCACACAAAGAAGGTACTAGACACAATTTGTCACAGAAAATTGAGCAGGACTCTAATCAAGTCTTGTTTGTGTTTGAATCGGTTCCTTTGCTTACTACATACATGATTTCTGCCATTTGGCTTACCTTCCAATGGCTTGTTTTCTACATCTATACAATGAAGTTACAGTACTCACCTTGTACTCACAATAGAATTAATGATTGTTTATGAATGAATAATGTATAAAACTGAGTAAGAAAATATTAATAATTACTCTGTTTTTACCCCTGTCTTGGGGTTACTATTGCTGTGATGAAATACCACGACCAAAAGCAACTTGGGGAGGAAAGAGTTTAATTGGCTTACACTTCCACCCCATCCATCACTGGAGAGAATCAGGACAGGAACGTAGGCAGGGTAGGAACCTGGAGGCAGGAACTGATGCAGAGGACACAGAGGGGTGCTTCTTACTGGCTTTATCAGCCTGCTTTCTTACAGAACCCAGGGTTAGAAGTTCAGGGATGGCATTACCCACTATGGGCTGGGTCCTCCATCTTTAATCACTAATTAAGACAATGCCTTAATTAGAATGTTGTCAAATTTAAATGGGGTTTCAATAATTAATATCTCCAATTCCTACTTGGTCTGAGGCATCTCATAAAATACAAGGGCTTGAGAAGCTAATTAATTTGTATAATGAAGAAGGAAATAAGGATATGAAGGTCTCAAATTGTTTCAACTGATATTTTAGTTTTGCTACATATTGGCAAGATACCTTAATTAGAATGTTGTCAAATTTAAACCGGGTTGCAATAATTAATATCTCCAAGTCCTACTTGGTCTGAGACATCTCATAAAATACAAGGGCTTGAGAAGCAAAGTTTAAACATTATACAGGATCACCCAAAAATATCCTATCAGGATCATTGAATTTCACTTAGAAATTCGTTGATCTGAGTGCAAATAATTATCTCACAAAGAATTTCTAATTTTTATTATTGTTTAAATAGAGCAAGAAGATAATATGGGTCAAATCATTTGACCAATTGATCCCAGGAAAATTACAATCAAGTAGTTCATATGAACAATCTTCATTTTTTTAGTTCTCTGAAATAAATATTAGTGTGTATACCAAAACTCTGTACAATAGTGTAATAGAATGACAAATTTTTGGAATGTTCTTTTAACATTTTGGTCAAAATAATAAAAACATTCCTACACTATCGATTATAAATCCATAAAGAAATAAAAATATAAGAGTGCTTTTAGTTTTATAATATCCTTCAAAAGTTTAGTTACATGTAAAGTTAAGATACGTTATTTATTTCTAAAATATTTTGTTTCTTTAGGTCTGAGAACTGTACAAATATATGAGTAGTGAAATGAGAATTTAGAGAAGAGTTGACACCATGTACTTTTAGCAAAATAGAAGTAGTAGGCTCACACCTTAGGTCTGTAGGGTCCCCAGCCAGGAGTTCTTGGCTAAATTTATGTGGGTTTCCTCCTGTAGAATGGGACTTAAATCCAAACAGAAAGTATTTGGTAATTTCCATAGCATCTGTGCCACTATTGCTCCTAAGGGCATACCTCACTTCATCAGTCATTATTGTAGCTCACAGGTTCAAAGCTGCTGGTTTTTCTCGCCCAACAGTCTGCACAGCACCTTCCAGCACTGCAAAAGCTAGCCAGTAGGAAAGTAAGTCATGGTACAGACTGACTTTATTCCTTCATGTCCTTTGACCAAAGTGGATGGTGTCTTCAGCAACATGATCTTAAAATCAAGTTCTTCTGGGCAATCAAGAGCAGTAGCAAAAGTCTGTATTGTTTGGGAGCATCTCTGGGACATTCCCCACCAACAACCAGAGGGGAGGCAGCTCACGTCTGGCACTGGAGTTTTCATTCGAAAAATTGTGACTTCTCGGAGAAGCAGTATTCCCTCAGGAAGCTTCAGTTGAACTCCCCCTCCTTCTGTAGGATGTTTATAGAAGAGCAGACTTCATTGTCTCTCTCCCCATCTGTCCTTGACAATACCCTCTCATGCCTCTCACCACCTCCACGATTCCCCCTTTCTGATTTCTCCCCACCCATGTGCTACCCTCTCTCATCCCTTGAGCTCTCTATCCGCCTTCCCTGCTGATTGCCCCCTTTCTAGTTGTCTGGATTGTTCGGGAATCTAAAGGTTCCTGTTTGTTTCTAACATCAGGAAATCCTTCTTCTGGGGATGATCTCTACTTTCTCCACCAAGAGCAGAGTAAAGAGCAGATGCTGTATTTAAACAAATGGATAGAAACTGATTTAAACAAATGGACAGAAAAGACTCCAGAGAATCCAGAGACTCCAGGTTGTGAGGAACAATGTGGTTCTACACCCTGGGGCCTTTCTCTGTCAGTAATAGGCTTTGGCTTCAGAGACTGAGACAAACACAGAGGGATAAAAAACACACCGTAAAATGCCTGCTATTTCCAAATAGATGTCCAGTAAAAAGTCATCCCAGCAACACATAAAACCAAAGGCAGTAACTTTCTACTTCAGATTTTTACCACTGGAAAAACCCTGCTGCTCTCTGCCACCGTGTCAGCCCAGGCTGAGCAGACTTCTGTCCTGTACTTGCAATATGGCCCTCTGACTGCCTCCTCTCACCACAAGGGAAATAGAGCATGGCTCCCACCCTGATAGAAACAGGAACTCCCCAGCCTTCGTGGCCTCAGTAGCTGCCACAAGGGCTTAGACCTTCATCAGCACTCACCACACTCTCACTAGAAGGCGACAGAGTGAAGATGGAGGGGCCTTTCCCCAATGCTTAAAGAACTCACTGATTCCTTTGCTGGACAAGTTGTGGAAAGCATTGTCTTTATTTCTCAGACGTAATATGCTGTGTTAACCAGAATGAAAGCAATCAAGCGCTTTTCTGCAGGATAATGTGTGAGAAAGAAATTAACGGTGCTTAGCAAGTTTATATGGAAGATCCTTGGATTTATGTGTTCTTTTATGCATACTGGTGGCTGTAAATTCCTTCTGTCAATATTTGCAAAGTTGCTGCCTTAGTACCCGGTACAATTCTAGCATTGAGGTTACAATGTTGAGCAAGACAGAGAAGATCTATGCCTTCATTTGATTTTCTTTCTGTAGTAGTCAATGCTGCTGTGACAAGACACTTGGGGACACCAATTTAATAAAGAAAGATTATTTGGGCTGTGACTTGACCGGCTGCTTTGCTCCAGCAGTGGCACAATTCTTTATGGTGGGTATGCATGGTAGAGGTGGCCTCTTCACCCCATGGTAACCATTAATCAAAGAGACCCCATCCCAGTGTCCCTTTCAGAAACATATCCTCAATGGCCTAACTTCCTCTAAGGATAACCACCTGCTAATGGCTCTGCCATCTCCCACCAGTGTCAAAGGCTGTGGATCAAGCCTTTACTCCATGGTCTTTTGGGGGAGGTTCTAGATCCATATTCCAGCAACCACTAAGTACAGCATTCTGTTGAATTATCACACCACAGACAGACAGAGACTGGACATACTTTAAGTGTCATGCTTGGGGTTGAGCTTATGAGAATTTGCAAAATCAATTAGTGAAAGTTGCTTTCATCTGTATGTGAAGAAAAGCAAAGAAGGAATCAAAGAAGGAATAAAATGGGCAAAGACATTATTTGCATTGCTTACGCAAACTAGTACAATCTATGAGAATCAGCTTCTATTTCTTTCCATTGTTCTTGAAGGAACTGATTTTCAAACTATATGTCAGAACAAATCCAATTATTTGGGTATTATGACATTATGAATAAGTTGCTATTTTGAAAATGATTCCCAGTCTCACCTGCTTTGTAAATGTTTAAGAAAATGGAAAACCAAATTATTCTCCCCCAGATCAATTATAGTGAATTCACAGAGAACTTTGAAGTAAATTCTACCAACCAAGGAGGTGGGAAGCAAGAGACTGAGAAATGACAGACAGGGAGAATGTTTTCAAGGATGGATGATCTTACTAGCCTATTAGCTGCTTCCATTGTCGGCCATGCGTTTCCAAATACCAACCACATTGATATGTCCTTCTTTCTCGGATATTAAAGGTTCTTAGTGTCACGGTGTTACTATGTGGGGTACCTTCTGGAACTAATATTTCTGACAGATTGTCACAGGGAGCAAAAGAGCTTCATCATGGAGCCTTCAGCTGAACAACGCCTCCTGGGATGACCAGGCTGAATCCATGGGATCTATGCATCTCACCTTATGTAGCTAAGGTGCTTTCTAGCTGCAGTCATATGAGAGAATCCTGAGAAGGGGATTATCATGACTTATCCAGATGGGCCCATAATACTCACAAAGCTCCTTCTAAGAAGAATACACAGAGAGTCAGAGTGGAGGAAACTGGATTTGGTAGGAGCAGAAGCTGGCATGCTGTGCTGGAGATGGAACTACCTGCAGACAGGTTGAAACAAGCAAGACCTCTTGACTGAGTGAAACTGGCTTGAGACCTGACCCCAGGAAAAGCAGAGTGAATGCATGATATTTAAAGCTGCTGAGTTTATGGTGAGATTTGTTTTAACAGCAGAAGCAAGAAGCAACAAGATCAATGTAATCCATATATATTATATATATATAATCTGTATATGTTAAATATATGAAATGCATATGTATGTATTAAAACGTAAGCATTTATGAACATTTTACTGCTGAGGTAATTTCTTCTTGCCTATTTACATTTTATCAAAACAACCACAGTGAATTTGTAAGATAACTTATTGCTATTGAAGTCTTAGAAACAAAGGCAGTCTTAGGGCCAATATTTTTCTCATTCCAGATTCCCATTGGTAAAATGTTCTGTTGTTTTATCATCTTTATGCTCTGTTTGTCTACTGTTTGCATAGCTTCTTTACAATAGTCATTATTTGGGCAGCTACCTATCTCTTTAAATACATTGTTGCTGCTTATTTGTGGAAGTGGCTTCATGTGATCATGCGTACCTCTCCCCAACTGCTTCCCCAGACATAGGTGTTAGTGGGGCATGGTGGCTCATGCTTGTAACACCGACACTTGGAAGGCAGTGGCAGGAAGAATGATAAAAGTTTGAGACCAACTTGGGATATGTGAGAGTCCCAGGATAGCTGTAGTTATATCTTATGACTTTATCTTTAAACACACACACACACACACACACACACACACACACACGGCCTCATACACATATACATAAAATAAAATAACAAAATACATTTTTAAAAAGAAAAAGAAAAAAGATCTAGCTGATTCCCATATCCTCAAATTCTATTTTTTTATAGTTGTATAGTGTTGGGGGGAAGTCTGTGCATTTGTCAATAAAGCACTGCTGGCCAATAGAAATCTAGATAGGTGGGACTAGAAGTCCAGGAGGATTCTGGGAAGGAGAAAGATGGAGAGTCAATATGTAACGCCATGGGGTAGGAAGCCTGGAAAGTTCTCCGGTAAGAGAAATACTTAGATTAACAATTATGGGGTAATTACTGAAGTCAGAGCTAGTCAGTAAGAAACAAGCAAGGCCAACAGCTTCATAATTAATACAGCGTCTTGTGTGTTATTTGGGGACTACACCGCGGCAGAGCCCAGGCGACGGGTGGGTGATAAAACAAAGTGACTAGCAAGGAAAAAGCCTCTTTTTACATAATGGTTGTCAGAAGTGGGATTGAATTTCCATGCAAAACAACAAAAGCTTTAAAGGAATTTTAGAAACAGAAGAACAGATTTTTGGTAGCAGCATTTTTCTCAGGTGGGCTCTGTTTTGCTAGGGACAAGCCTAGATTCACGAGGCTCACTTACTGGAGTCTTCCTGACTCGGCATAAAAAGAAAAAAAAAAAAACAAAAAAACCAGCAAGGTTGTTTTAAGAGACTCTGCTAATGATTTAAAGGTGTGTACGTACAGCTGGAAGTGGCAGCATTTGCTGGATGTCAGCACGGACTGAGGCGGTAAGCTGGAATCACGCTTACGCCCGCCATCCTGAAAAAAAAAAGTCAGTTTAAAACAGCTGTGGTTTTACAGATAAGACACATGGCCAGAAAAACGTAAAGATTTACCGTAAAGTCAGACTTGGATGAACAAAACCTCTAAAGGTTTACAGTGTGTTTAAAAATATATGTAAGATTGAGAGAAAAAGAAGCGGCCCGGCTGTGGTGGCACACACCAGTAGAATTTGCTGCAGAGGCAGAGGCAGGCAGATTTCCAAAGAGAAACCCTGTCTCAAAGAAAAATAAATAAAAGTAAAAGAAATAGAGTAATAATAGATAAATAAATAAGCCACGCAAAGATGGAAAATACACAGAGAGTCTGGATACTGTACACTATTGTGTTTTTCAGTTTTTTGATTGCTCAGGAAGGAACAACTGCTAAAGTACACTTGATTATAAATGCTGCTGAAGTAATTCAACTTATATCTTTTGAAAATGCCTTGACTTCAAAATTTAAGTATAAGGATATGTTACTTGGAAAAGGAGTTTTTGTTTATGTTTCTACAGAAAATAAAAAGCTAAGGATTCCAGCCGGGCGTTGGTGGCACATGCCTTTAATCCCAGCACTCGGGAGGCAGAGACAGGTGGATCTCTGTGAGTTCGAGGCCAGCCTGGTCTACAGAGCTGATTCCAGGACAGCTTCCAAAACAATACAGAGAAACCCTGTCTCGAAAAAAACAAAACAAAACAAAACAACCAAACAAACAAAAAAAGCTAAGAATTCCTTCCAGGCTTCTGTGGTTTGATGAACCAAGACCCCCAGAAGAAGTGGGCCAGGCGTTTCAACAATTGAGACAGCTAAGGTGATGCAGCTTTACAGACTACGAAAATAAGGACTTATACAGGTTTCTGAGTTTTGTCATGATCCCCATGGTATGAACAGCGCCCCCTTACAGCACGAAGCAGTTTGGAATGAGCGACATCCTAATTCCCATCTTGTTTATAAATCTTTGTTTTCATTTAAATAGGGTTGTTTATAATTGGATAATGATCACAGCCAATCTCTTTTTAATGGTAAAAAGGGGAATTATGGTATGGGTATTGTTTTTCATTTATTGATACAAATTCAAGGTCAATTTTGTGATGTGTATATTTCTCCTCTTGATTAAGTATTGTGCTTATACTGATCTTTTAAAATGTAATGCATAATTAAATACAAACTATAGATAGTTACTTATAATAGAATTTATAGTTAGGTAAGTTAGGTATTCTAGATATACAGAAATATATTTGAGATAGATAAACAGTCTTCAAACCTTTCAAAGACCTTCAGAAAATGGCATTTAAAATGGTTTAGTGTTTTTCTTGACAATGAGAAATGTCTGCTCGTGGCAGCACCAATTACGTCTGAGAGGAAGATGGGAATCGAAGAAACTCGTTATGGAGTTTGATTTCAACATGGCAAGATTAGCCATTTGGGCAAGAAACTGCTCTTTCCTAGACTGCTTGATTATTATTGTATAATCTGGACATGCAGGACCCATAGGAAAGTGGCTGCTGAACTCAGTCTTACAGAGTTCTACGAGACTTTCTGCAGGACAAAGAAAAATGACTGACAGACTGCCAACGCAGATGGACAGTTTGAAATTTCCTGTTTTGCTGAGAAATCTTCTGGACACATTGTGGCCTATGGGCTGAAGATGGATGCCCCAACATTACAGAGGAACTTCGGGTGACTGTCCAGGCAGTAAGATACCTCTGTCAATCCTAGTGTTTATATATTAGCCTTCTGTGGTCTTTGATGGAGTTGATGACAGATAGTTATAATTATAGTTTTCCTTAGTTATGATAAAAGATAAGCTACATATAGGACTTTGGACTCACAAGAATGAGATAGATGATATTTTCTTTAAATCTTGCTAAATTTTGATAGACAAAATATTGTAACTAGGTTCTTATTTGATAACTGTTCTGTTATATACAATTTGACTATGTTAAAAATTAAGACCTTTCTTTTTGTTTAAACAGAAAAGAGGAGATGTTGGGGGGGAAGTCCTGTGCATTTGTCAATAAAGCACTGCTGGCCAATAGGAATCTAGATAGGTGGGACTAGGAATCCAGGAGAACTCTGGGAACGAGAAACACAAGGGAGTTGAGATGTAACGCCATGGGATAGGAAGCCCAGAAACTTCTTCGGTAAGAGACATACTTAGATTAACAATTATGGGGTAATTACTTAAGTCAAAGCTAGCCAGTAAGAAACAAGCAAGGCCAACAGCTTCATAATTAATATAGCCTCCTGTGTGTTTATTTGGGACTGATGCAGCTCTAGAACCAGGCTGGGGGGGAAGGCTTCTCACAAGGAAAAAGCTTCTCTTTACAGTATAGTATCTTGCCTGGGGAACTATCTTAGTTTGAGTTGTCTATTGCTGTGAAGAGATACCATGTCCACAGCAACTCCTATGAAGAAAACATTTAATTGGGGTGGTTCTATTGTGGTTTCAGGAGTGTAGTCCATTATCACCATGACAGGGAACATGGTACTGGGTACATCTTGATCAGGAGGAAACAGGAAATCAACTGACAGCCACACTGAAGGAAGCTTGACCAAAAGAGACCTCAAGCCAGCCTCCATAGTGACACACTTCCTCTAACAAGGCCACACCTCCTAATAGTGCCACTCCCTTTGGGGGCCATTTCTTTCAAATCACCATGGAGACCTTTCATAATATGAGTGTGTGCCTCTCCTGATTATTTCTCAGGAAATAACCTTATTGCTATTAAGGTTTCTAGGTTGAGTATTATAATCAGTCATGTATTGGTCAGGGTTCTCTAGAGTTACAGAACTTATGGAATGAATCTCTCTTTATATAAATATGTGGGAATTTATTGGAATGACTTACAGACTGCAGTCCAACAGTGACTAGCTGTGAATGGAAAGTCCAAGAGTCTAGTAGCTACTCAGTCCCACAAGGCTGGGTGTCCCAGCTGGTCTTCTGTATCTACTGAAACCCTGAAGACGCAGGCTCCAACTACAGTGAAGGACTGGACGTGATCACAAGAAAGGGCAAGCATACAAGAACGAACCTAATCCTTCCTTCTTTCTTGTCCTTCTATAGACCTCCAGCATAAGGTGTGACCCAGCTTAAAGGTGTGCCTTCCAGCCTCCAGGTCTGGATTAAAGGGATATTGTCTTGCCTCAAGATCTGTATTAAGTGTGTCTTCCATTGCTGGCTATATCATTCTAGATATAGCCAAGTTGTCAACCAGCCACCCTAGGTCTTAATACCTTTTTCCATATTTTGAATTTTTTATTAATACTTTTAGTTTATTGCACACCATTAGTGCCCTCATGGGAAAATGATAGTTGCAAGAGGTTTGGCAGATGTTCCTAGGCCAGCGCCATTTCTTCTGGAAACCGCTTCCTTGGTTTATTCCCAGAGTCTATAAAAAATGACCTTCCCACTGCTTTTCACAATTCAACAGCAGCAACTTCAAGTGTCTTAAGATGGATCTTTCTGAATTCTATGTGGCACTCTGAAACCAAGGCATTCTGAAGTATTCTGTGCTGTGTATTTTTCTTCTCCGCTTTTTGTTTAACTCTTCAAGGAAAAGAGTCATTCTGAGCTGTCTTAGCTCAAATGGTAGCTTTTCTTTGGTGCTTTAGGTAGCCATGCTTACAATGAGAGGATAATATAATCGGGTTTCTGAAATCATCACTCTGATCCATTCTGAGAGAACTTCTCACCCCTGTAAGAGTCTAATAATAAAAATGATAAAAATTAACTTAACAAGACATAATGAGGTACTCACAGCGTGCGGAATGCAGCTTACATGGGGGCAATACAGTTAAGAGAACGCCTCCCCTACGATCCTGCGAGTTAAAGATTTGGTGACCTAGGTGTTCCTACCGGGAAAGGCCATGGACTACCAGTAGGGGGCGCCATGCAGGAGACTCTTAGGTTGTTGAAGGCATAACCAAAGGCGTTTGTGGGATCCTGGTCTGTACCGTTTATATTTTTTTCTTCTGACCATGAAGGAAGCGTTCTCATTCTGTTTCACTGCCACCAGCATCTGCATGCTCATTACATGTCTGAAGTGATGGAACCCGCCTCAGGCCAGAATGTCCAAGACTGTGAATCAAAATAAACCCTTCCTCTTTGTAAACCATTCTCAGGTTTTTCTGTACAGTATTAGAAAGTTGAACAACACAATGGGCTTCTTGACTCTGGCCACCTCGATTCCTCCAATCCAAGAGGGGGGATGTTGAGGTAGGAGAATCTGATGGGGAGGGAAGTTCCAGTGTCATCAAGGTCAACCTATGGAAACAGCAGCAGAGGAAGAGAGAGCGTACCCAGGAATGGCAGCCATCTCCTAATGCTGAGGAAGGGGCTGCTACGTCAAGCCAATGACCTGGCTGAAAGCATGTCCTAATTTGTTTTCTTCTGCTGTTATAACCACCATGGCCAAAAGCATTCTGGGAAGAAAGGGACTTACGCTATCTTACACTTTACAGCCCATCACGGAAGGAAGCAGGAACTTGGAGGCGGGAACTGTAACAAACACGACGAAGGGACGCTGAGTACTGGTTTGAACCCTCTGGTTTGTTTCAGGACCATCTGAGCAGTGATGGCACCTGGCGTCACCTACGGTGGGCCGGGCCCTCCCAGGCCAATAATCAAGCAAGAAAACTCCTCACAGATATGCCCAGAAGCCAGTCTGGTGGAGGTAGCTCCTCAGTAGACGGCTCTCTTCCCAGGTGTCATCAACAACCGAGGTTAGCCACAACAGGGTCATTGTAGCACCGCAGGTCTCCAGGTCTCTGACCCACCCCACACTCAGTGTAGCGAGCAGCCAGTGTGTTCGCAGCTACAGTGCTACCATACTTCACAACGATCCGAGGGTGAGGGCTAAGGATAAAAATAAAGACAAAGACAGTGGCTCATTCTTACAAGGAGAATGGCATTTATTATTACAAAGGTGGAGCCTTATATACCAAAGTCAGGTATGGTGGAAAAACACCAAAGTCAGAAGCCTATGTTCCCAGGGCCCTCCAGCAAAGGGTGAGCCAAAAACAGGAATAGCTTTTAGACAATAAACAAGAACTTGCATGCAGGCCTTACTGGGAGGAGGGGGCGAGAAGTGTTTTACTAAAAGCTCCTAGTAACAAGCGGTCAACAGACCCCCATTGGGGAAGGGTGCAAGAGCTCAGCAGTGCCTCTTCCTTAGTAACTGGTCCCTGGTCCAGGTCTTTGTTCTGGGACAAAGAATCTGTGTCTGTTTTCTCTACTCCAATCCCCTAACTGTAATAGCTAATTAAGTAAAATTAATTAGTTTTCAAACTGATATGTGAAATAATTTAGAGGGATAAGAACAATTTTGAAACAATTATAATCACAGTTACTTAAACAAGTGTTTAAAGACTGAGATGTGAGAAACCAACCTGATTCTAAATGAAAACAAATAGTGCCACCTATCATCATATTGTTTATTGATCGACATTCCTGAAGTTCATGATGATTATTTTGTTGAGATGGACTAGTTCAAGTGAAAAGCGTAAATCAGAGTATTTTATATTAAATTATTTTCTGCTGCAGTCTACATGTGTTCTCCTCATGTATGATATTTAGAGAGCACAAAATCCTGAAGGGGCAGCCTCATTGGGTGAGATTAGGATCGATTTAAAAGCCTGAGAGAGTTGATTTGCTCTCTTGCATCCTCCCTGAAGGATGCGGTACCTACAAGGCTGCTCTTGTATCTTCCCAGTCGCCCATCTGTTCTGTGGATGTGCTTTGCTTTAAGCCCAGGGGTCTCCTCTCTCTCTGTATCCTCTGCCGTGCTGGCAGGAATCCCTGGGTTAAGCAGGCTGTTTGCAAATGAAGTAACTTCCTTTGGGAAAAGATTAGAAACTGTATGGGTTTTGGCCCATTTTATTCTAAAAGAAAAATCTCCGAACACAGTTCTGAGGCAGGGAGTGAGTATGATGGCAAGCTTCGTTCTGACTGACATTTCTAATCCTTGTGTGAAGACAGACAGCTGGAGGTACTCAGTTGTCTTGCCATGGAACCATCCCATGCCAAGTTGGGCAATGGTTCTCCAGCTACCCACATTCCTGACAGTACTACCCAGTACATAGCTCCCATTTCATTAACAGTGCTAGGTGGAGGAGAATCCAAGTTCTCCACGTGCTCCCTGGACAATAGGCGGCAGCCTGAGTGAGATGGGCCTTTTCCTCGGGGACAGAAGGTCCTCTGGTAGATAAAACAGAGCTGGGTGCACACAGCAGGCATCTGGCTGAGCTTTTCATGTGGAGTTTCTTCTTCACTGAGGTTCTTTTTATGCAAATACCACAGTCTTTTGCCTTTCTCAGATACTTTTTATAGGTTTTCTGGAAGTTTCTTTATTTGCTGTTTGCCCCTAGGAGCATTTCCAGAGCTGTTAAGTAGCTGTTTTCAAAGCCTTTTTTTTTACCTGTTTCACTGGGGAGTTCATTGTGGGGTTCCTCCTGATGCAAATTAATCATAGATGTATTATGTTTTACGATTGCACTTGAATCTGCAATTATCTCCAAATAAAATCTTCCCTTGAAAAAATCACAAAGCCGTAACATAAGTGGCCTTGGAGAATATCTCTTCACTTTTTTTTCTAGCTCCAAGAAAATGCTAACTATATTGGCTAGTTCATTTCTTAGTTATTTTGTTTGTGTTTTGGATCTGAATCCCCAAACATGCTGCAGTGGCAGGTTGCTTCCGGTAGTGTGAGCAGTTTGTACAATGAAATAAGTTAATAGTGAATTTGAGGCAAAGATCAGCCATGAACGCACCCAAGTAAGAGGCAAGATAAGCTGTCAGCATTAATGGTGTTGTAGTGTGAGTTCTCTTCACCTCTATTATCCCAACCCCTCTCCACCAATGTTAACATTTATCAAGGAGGTAAGGAACACAGCTTGTGCCAAGGTTGCTGGGAGATGCTGGAAAGGCTGCTTCGGCCTAGATTATAAATCACTGCAAAATGGGTGTCACAGAACCGCTAATCTGGGTTTTTGTCCAATGCCTCCCTGTGACTCTGGCCGTCTGGTTTTTGTTGCTGTTTGCTTGCTTTGTGTTGTTTTGTTTGTTTGTTCGGCGGTTGGTGTTTGAGTCTTGTTCCATAGTTTACCCTCTTCGGTTTGAGGGACCAGGGTGAAGAGGAGGAGGAGGTGACAGTGGACAGCTCAGGCACCTTCGGTGGAGATATTGGAGCAGGCAGAAGGCCCAGAGGCGACCAGAGCTGGGGAGGTGGGCACAGGCTCTCTGTGCCTCATCAGAACACTCACGTGTTTGCTTCCGAGCCTACAAAAATCGGCCTTTGGAGAAATACAGCATCAACATGTCCAGAACATTCTCGCCCCACACTCACATATGGATTGCAGGGGTTGGAAGCAGGCAGACCCAGTGGCTGTATGTACCATTTTTTAAAACCCAGAACAGAAGGCTTGGTTGGGAAAGCTGGCCCCCAGCAAGGAACACTTTCATCTTCCTCGTCTTGGAATTACCGAACGAGCTGGGCAGGAAAACCAGCTGAGCAACAGTGTCTGTGCACCTTGGCTTTGCCTGTGATTTCTGAAGAGGATCTTTTGGCTGCGCTCAACGGTGAAGTCAATGAGTTACTGACTACATCGACAAACTTAAGTGATTGCTTGGTTATTTGTTCTGAAATTAGGCTAGAGAATACAGGCAGCGTCACAAATCTGTCCTAGAACACAGGTGAGCTCCATTGATTATCTGCACTGAGCCAACTACTCCTCACATTTGCATTCAGGTTCCCGCAGACAAAGCATGAATGCACAGGCATAACTAAGAGCAGTGGAGGGAAAACGACCTGTCTAGAGAAGTGTGTGTGAGTGTGTCTGTGTCTGCGTGTGTGTGTGAGTGTGCGTCTGTCTGTGTGTGGATATGTGTGTGTGTGTCTTTGTGTGTGTGTGTGTGTGTGTGAGTATGTCTGTGTATGTGTGTCTGTGAGTGTGTCTGTGAGTGTGTGTGCTTGTGTGTGTGTGAGACAGAGACAGAGACAGAGAGAGAGGGACAGAGAGAGAGAGACAGACAGACACACAGACACACAGACAGAGACAGAGAGACTCTAGTTCTGCAGTGCTGGCTTTGGACTTTGATCTTCTTGTCTCAGCTTCTCTAGAGTCAGGATTCCAGGAATGGGACGCCACACTTGGCTCTAGAGAGACTGGTTAAGATGTGCCTGCTCACAAAGTGGAAAGAAAGAAAGAAAAAAGACATTATTTTAATGCATGAAGAAGCCCTCGTGATTTCAGTCACAGCCTGTTGAACCACGGATAAAATAAAAATCTTTAAATGACTTGACTCCCACGGTTGCCTAGGAGCAATTAGAAATAAGAAGAAAGACTAGGTGCTGTCAGGGCAGAGATGCTGGGAGCTATATGATAACCATTGGGCTAGACTCCCATCTCTTGTAACATTTGACTTCTCACAAAATGAGGCTTAACACATTTTGTTTTGAATCTTTGAATCTCCTTCACTCTTAGTCACATTTTATCAACATAATAAGTAAATAAATGATGTAAATAATAGTTTTTTTCCAATGAAGAGGTTTAGAACTGGCTAATAAAATGGCTAAGAGGAATAGCCCTGTGGGTAGTGCTTGCTGCCTCTAAATTTGATCCCTGGGACCCACATTGGGGAAGAGAACTGATTGCTTCAAGTTGTCCTCTGACTTCCAATACACACAACAAATAAACAGACAAATAAATAAACATAACTTAAAATATAATTTTGAGTGCGCATGTGAAGCCACAGCTCTTTAATTTATTTTTCTGGGGTCAAGGAACCCCAAAAATCTCTGCCTCTCTTATGTCCTCTTATGTCAGGATGTTGGTGGCCCAATCCTGTGGAGATCTTGCACAATTAGAGCTGCCTTAATTTCAAGGGTGTAACAGCCACACCCAGTCCATAAGCTAGTGCTCCACATATCCCCTACCTCCTGCTCTTACATTCTGTCCATACCTTCTTCTTCGATGTTCCTTGAGACTTGGAAGGGGGTGTTATTGATGTCCCATTGCAACCAGGCATTCAATAGTCGCTTATTCTCTGTACTTTGGCCAATTATGAGTCTCTGAAGTCACCACTGACCAACTTCTAAGGAATCTTCTCTGACTTTATACATAGATAGCAGTTCACAGAGGAGGGAGCAACATGATGGTCAGTGGTACTTACATGTGGTTACTGTGTAGCCACAGTAAGGTGTCCATACTCACTCTCATAAGCAACTGTCATGGAACTCTCTGGGTCAGAGATACAGAGACAGAGAAACGGAGACAGAGAGAGGCAGAGACAGGGAGAGACAGAAAGACAGAGACAAAAACAGAGAGACAGAGAGTAGAAGGGCGTGGCTGGGAAGAGGAAGCAGATTAGCTGGAATGGGAAGAGGGTAATGAAGAGGGTGATAAATATAAAAGACTATGTAAATGTATGAAAATGTCATAATGAGATATGTGTAGGTAATATTTGCTAATGTAAACATTATTACAAAATGCACCAGGGAAGTACATGCTGGGGTCTACATGGGGACAGGCTTTCAGGACCCTGCTGACAACAGAAGAGGCTTATGCACCAAGTCTCCATGTAGGATGTGACTTGATTTTGCCAAGATACGAATGGAAATGCTCTGCTCTGCCTTAAAGAGCCTGTGAAGTTTGTTCATTTCTTGCTGTGGTCATTCAGGAGGCATGGACTCACTGGGAGCCTCTACCAAGATTTCTGATTGACCAGGAACGGGGTAGTTTTGTTGCCCCTGTAATGAGCACTTCAATAAAGACTTTATAAAAGCTATTGCTTGTTTTTAATTCTGCAGTTGAAAACACACTTTTTGTCTATTTTTTCAAAATGAAGAAAATGAATAGGAAAATCAATTAAACTGTAAAGAAAGCCAACAAGATATATATTGCATGTCTTGGGATAAGTGTAGCAACAGAATCACCCCAGAAAATGGCAGAATTTATTTGGCAATTTGTATGGTTGATTAGATTGTCAGAGAGAAATACTGACTTTCTGGAGTCATTCCCATTTTACGTACACTTTCACAGCCTACTGTTATTTTTAAATAATTATTGTCATGATGGGCTTGGAGAACTCTATGGAGAAGTATCTACAACTACTCTGTATAAGAAATATTTTATACACAAGGCATTCTGAGAATAAAAATGTAATAAGACAGCAGATTCCTGTAAAACAAGAGGGGATATTGATTAACCATTGTTCTTGCTCTTTAATTAGATTATGCTGCAACATTGATAGAAATATGTATATATACATATATATGTATATATATATTTATAAAAGCACTCTTGATCATATGTAGCCATATAGTGTAATTAATATGCTGTTTATTCTTCAATATGAATAGCTTTATTCATCATACAGTCATGCTTTCATGGCTGCAGTTTCCACTTCTGGATGTTAAGAATATTTGTAAATAAAACCTTGCATCTGAACATGTCTAAACAGGTTTCTTTGCCGTTTTTTCCTAAATGACATAGTAGAAAAACCATTTGCCTAAGATTTAAATGTTATTAGGAATTACAGGTTGTTCAGAAATGCTGCAACTATAGAAGAGGATTTGCAAGATCTGTGAAAATACTGCAGTGGTCCCTGCATGAGGCTTGAACACATGGGCATTAGCATCCACGAAGATCTCTGAAACCAATCCCACTGAGAGCAAACGATGACTTCCCTCACCTGACCATGGGCCTCAGATAGGACTATGGAGTGTGAGCAGGTTTAATAGTTGTTGTCTCCAAAGTACATGATTTGGAAGAAGTACATCTGTGTATGCACACATACACACACTTGCACACATACACGCACACATACAAACACTCATACACATATAAACACACAATTAGATACACTCACAGTTACACACATACACACATATATGTATTGCACATACACATATATTATGTAAAAATATGTGTTACATAACACATGATATATAATATATTGATGTATATTATGAAATATAATGTATCTTATAAATGTACTTTATGCTTATGTATAAAAGTAAAAGAGCACACGGCTAGGTTCATGTGGTCGTCGAAACAAACACTTCTCCAGTCCCAAAGCCTCTATATCTTTATATCTCAGTGAACTCCCTCCCACACAGATTGAACAACCTTCTTAAAGCACGGGGCTTTTCTTGGGGCTTTACACCTCTACTATCAATTATGTTTCTATACACTTGTCTATCGCGACAAACTGGAAACTAGGAAAGCAATTAGCCTTCTGTCCTCTTGGACAGCTGCGTGCCACCCCTTCTCAGCACTTAATATCATCAGCTGTCTTGGTCTCTTTCTGCTTGTGGAACTACACCCACACTCAAAACTGTTTATGCTGTAGACTAGAATGTACGTGTGAGAGAGAATGTGTGTGTGTACGCACATGAGTGTGTGCCTGTGTGCGAGAGAGAGAGAGAGAGAGAGAGAGAGAGAGAGAGAGAGAGAGAGAGAGAGAGAGAGAGATGTTTTTCTTCCTGATATGGGAGACCTCACTTTACATTTTTCAGGTCCACCAATTTCACTGCAAAATTCTGCTTTTTAAAAAAAATGAATAATATTCAGTTGTGTACATTAGCACATTTTCATGAACCATTTGTGTATCAATAGCATCTAAGTTGAATCTGTATATTCCACTCCTGGTTTATACCAAGAGGATTTTATACTCAACCATACAGATGATTATGCATTCATTCTTACTGGTGATTTATTTACCAGAGAAGGGAGAAGGAGCCAAGCTAGAGGCTTTTCTTGGTGTTTGTGTGTGTGTGTGTGTATGTGTGTGTGTCTGTGTATGCATGTGTGTCTGTCTGTCTGTGTGTGTCTCTGTGTGTGTGTCTGTGCCCACACATGCATGTGTTTCTGAAAGTAATACAAGACATTTATTACTTACATACTTAGAAACAAGAATCCATAAAAATGTGTATACACTTACAATGACAATGTCAGCAACATTTATTATTTTTTACTTGAAAAGATTTATGGATGATCCCATAACTTCCTGATGAAGGAGGGTTATTGGCATTCTTATTTTTGGCAAGTGAGAGAGTGGTCTATGTGGAGTCTCTCTTGGAGAAACATGCTGGTTCTCTTCCTTATTATCATCTCCTTCTACAGGAACTCCAGAAAACCTGCCTCATCACAGAAACCAAAGAGAAAACAAGAGGCCTAGTATTTGGTTCCAATAGGCCCCACATTATACTTCTCTGTGTCCAGACACCTGCTGTCCTTATTCTAGCACAAGGAAAACATAAATATAGTTAAGGACTCGTGAAGATTCAAAGGGATCATATCCATTAAGCTTTTAGCTCAGCGCCTGCCATGTAGCAAATTCTTAATAAGTGGTGTTTAATGCCATCAGTTCTTGCTTCTAAGTCACCAAGAGTATTCTGAGTATGATGAACCCATGTTATTGCCACCCCGTAAGTTGAGTTTCTGTGTGGAATGAGTGATTGAAAAGGTACTGTTCCACACCTGGTTCACCACGAAGACAACGTGTTCCAGTCTGCTTTCTGTTGCTGCAGAGAACACCATGACCCAAAGCAACCTGGAGGACAGAGGCTTTATTTCATCTGATACGTCACGGAAAGCAACCTGGAGGACAGAGGCTTTACTTCATCTTACATGTCACGGCCCACTGTTGAGAGAAGTTGGGACGTTGACTCAGGTAGGAGCTTGAAGTAGAAACCATGAAGGAAGGCAACTTACTGTATTTTGCTCCTAGGTTTATGTTCTGCTCTCTTTCCAGTACAACCCAGGTGTACTGACCTAGAGATAGTAACAACCGCAGTGGACTTGACCCTCATAACACCAGCTAATGATTTAAAAAAAAAACTGCCCAAAAGATGTGCTACATGCCAATCTGATTGAGGCCATTCTGCAGTTGGCATTATTTTCTGCGGTGTGTTAAGCTGCTATGTGAGGTTAGTCATCGTACCATGTGAGAGTCACTGATACCCTGACACGGAATTCTGAAACGCATTCACACAGGGTGTTTTCCCTGTCTATAACTTTCTGCTCTCCACCTCAGCCCATTCATCCACCCGCTTTGCAAGAAGGCCACGTGGGGTAGAGTGCAGGGATGCAACATTTGCTATTCTAACTCTACCTCGCTTTTCTCACACCTCTCCCTTCTTGTAGCTAAAAGAAAGATACGAATGCCTCCTAGTTGCTAGTTTATACTCAGCCCTGAATGCAGTAGTACATGTAAGATGCTTTGACCAACACCTGACAGATGGTCAACACTCATTTTGCAAATACTTATTATTTGTAACATCTTAAACATTGACTGTGAGCTGATATATTTGTGTTTAGGATTCAAAGAAACAAGGTTGCAATCCACAAAGCACAGGAAAAGGTTGCAATCCACTGAGCCTTCCCAGGAAAAGGGTCTTCTGGAGGGTCCAGCCTATTAGCATGCAGAATGACACAAGGAGGCAGTAGACGTTAACCCACTGATAGAATATTGGAGGAGGGCTATCAGTATTACTTCTAGTTATAAGAGAAAGGTCTAGAATCTAAAAAATATTTTAGTCATACCATTAGAGAAACATTTGGACCCACGTTTCTGGCTGTGAACTTCACACGTTTTACTATGTTATTTTATTCTTAATTAGTTTTTTTTCCTGCATTTATCTGGTTTGGTTGACTTTCTTTACCTAAAATATCGGAAATGAAGAGACTCTTATGGAAGAGCAACCGGTCTAACAATCTGTAGTCCCATATCCAGGATGCAGTAATCACCTTTGGAAAGGACAGCGGAACCTCAGGCTGCCCCCATTTTTTCCCCAGACGTTCACATTCTTTGTTTCCAAGCTCCCCCCTGCATTACTGCTGTCTTCTTTTAGGATCACTCTTGTCACCATATGAGCATGCTGTAAATCACATTCCCTCTGGTTTCTGTCCTATTTTCCAGCTTCAATTTATAGCAAAGCGTCTGGAAATAGTTCACAGTGGCTGCTCCCTTCTCCTTACTGTTCACTCTCTTTTGAGCCCATTAAACTGAAGTATTTTCCCAGTCCTCAATGAAGGAGCTTGTCAAGGTCACTTTCAAAATGTCTGTGGTCACTTCAATAGGCATCTCTTGGGCTTTATGTCACAAGATGGTGTTAAATGCATGAACATGTGACTGAGGGATTGAAACCTCTGGAGTGCCCAGAGACTTCTTGGCTTAACTCTGACCTGTTCAACTTACGTGAAAGTATGATGCCATCCAACAAAGTCAGAGCATCTGAGGGGCTAGAGAGGGAGCCTCCTGATTCAGGAGGATTAGGTTGCACACAGCTTTTATAGAATAAGAATCTGGACGGTCCATCTATGTCAGAAAGACAAAGCTTGTAAACAAGACACTTGCTGGAAGTTTCATTGTCTTCTCTTCAAGTCACAGAGTTCATCTTCTGGGTTTGCCTCTGGTCTTCCCTCGATGAAACTGAAATGCCAAAAGAACACCAATGAACCAGAGTGAGTTTACATGGTGTTTCTAGAGTAGCTATGTGATGGCCTATTTTTGAGAATCATTGTACAGCTGGTTTTGCAAATG
The DNA here is from genome assembly GCF_017639785.1 of Mesocricetus auratus. Classification (NCBI taxonomy): domain Eukaryota; kingdom Metazoa; phylum Chordata; class Mammalia; order Rodentia; family Cricetidae; genus Mesocricetus; species Mesocricetus auratus. The sequence continues at coordinate 11,238,560 of NW_024429195.1, forward strand.
AGTGCTTCTATTTAACTTTCAGAAGGATTCTTGTCTCTATCCTAAGAAGTGTCTTAATTAGTATTTTTTACTGTAATAAGACATTCTGATGATAAGTAACTTTGGGGTAGTTTTGGATAGTTTTGTGTCAACTTGACACAAGCTGAAGTCATCTGAGAGGAGGGAACCTCAATTGAGAGAATGCCTCTGTAAGATCAGGCTGTGGGCAAACCTGTAGGGCATTTTCTTATTTAGTGATTGATGGGGGAGGCCTCAACCTATTGTGGGTGGTACTATCCCTGGGCTCGTGGTCCCAGGTTCTCTGAGAAAGCAAGATGAGCAAGCCATGAGGAGCAAGTCAGCAAGCAGCACCCCTCCACGGCCTCTGCATCAGCTCCTGCCTCCAGGTTCCTGCCCTTTGAATCCTGTCCTGACTTCCTTCAGTGATGAACAGAGACAGAAACCCTAAGGCAGGAGGAAAGGGTTTATTTGGCTTACACTTCCATGTCATAGTTTGTCACTGGGATAAGAAAGGGAAGGAATTCAAGGCGAGGACTTGGAGATAGGATAAGAAGCAGATGCCACGGTAGAACAATGCTTCCTGGCTTGCATTCCCAGTTTACTTTCTTGTGCAACCCTGGACCACCTGCTCAAGGGTTACACCACCCACAGGAGGCTTGGCTCTTCCACATCAATTATAAATCAAGAAAATACCCCCACAGAATTGCCTCCAGGCATTCTGAATATTCTCAGTTGAGGGTCTTCTTCCAAGAGGATCCTAGCTGTTGTCAGGTTGACCAAGCACCTAGCCAGGACGGAATCTAAGACAATTGATCTGGTTATTCAGAACCCTGACAAAAAATCACAGTTGGGCAGTCTTGTATTTCAAATAATCAACGATTTTAGTTGCATGGACAAATATCCTTCCTTGCTTGGCCAGTTGACTTTGCAAATGGCATAGCATCTAAAAGGAAGCACCATGACCTGAATTTGCAACGGTCACTCTTGCTGACGTAGGATTCTAGAACATTCCTGAATGCAGCAGAAAGATGCCTAGTGGTGGAAATAAACATTCGGTTTGTCACAGAGAAATAGACTTTTAGTCCCACCATTGATTATATCACATGAGTAATGTTGCCACATCTGATAGAAGATAGAAGCGGAGGGTTAGAAATGAGGGAGGGCTCACTGAGTCTGGGACTTTTAAGCAGGCAGTATTGTCCACCTTCCAGTAGAGAAACTCAAATAAACGAATCTGAAAGGCTGATAAAAGCACACCTGCCTTCTGCTGTGTATTGTACGTAGTGTGGTTCCTTATTGGGCTGCATAAGAGTAACTGAATAATTCCATTTTAGTGTTCTTCAAAGTACCGGAGAAGCCTTTATGGTTTTACTGTAACTGTTTTATTTTATCCAGAATGAGTAGCTCCCAAAAGTTTGGATATACTATGCTAGTCCATAGCATAAACAAAACTGTTTTAAAAAACATGGAAAATGCTTTTTAGAAGATTTTAATAAACATGAGCATAACTTGAAAACACAAAAACATCAGGGATCGAAAAATTACATAGTAAGTATTTGGGAATTTTGCTTAACATGAAAACTTTATTTGCCACTCAAGCCAGAGAGATGGTTTTTTGGTGTTCTGTCTGAGGACTTGACTATGTAATGCAGGAAAAACAAATTCCTCCTGTGTTGAGTTATCAGGATGTGTTGTGATCTGACTTTGTCAAGAGGCAGAAGGGCTGTTATTTACTCCCAGCTTGGACATCATTGCAGTTCCTTCAAATACAGAGCTATTATTTAAATGCTTCTCTAATCATGTCATTATAATCTATGTTACCTAAAAATACTGTCAACAAAAGTGCACATCGGATGGCTGTGGGAGACACTGAATTGTAAGATTCTTTGCAACTGCCCTACAGTCTAAGAAACTCCTGCCTGGCACTGTGTATCTTTACCAAGCTTAGCTGTATTTTCTGAAGAGTACTTACTAATTTGAAAGGAAGGGCTATAGGGCATTGCTGGTTTTAAAAAAATACACAGTTGTGTTTTGCTTCAAGTCTGTACAATGACAAAGAAGTTAACAGTGTTTTTTCCCTCTGTACTTGATGGAAATATTGTTTTTTTTCTCCTGCCCTCCTTCACAACATTTAACTAGCAATTTTCTGAGAGCAGTAACTTCACACCCTGGTGTTCATGCTGTTTGTGGCTTAGCCTTAGCATAAATCCCACAGAATACACATGGTCCCTGACATCTACTTGTTCTGACTTAAAGCTTTTGACTGCATGATGTACAAAAGTGATGTTCAGTAAAGACCTTACGTGGTGGCCCGTGTTGGTTGTCAGCTTGACACACCTGCGGAGAAGTCCCAGCTGAGGCTCTGCCTTCATTGGGTAGCCTCTGTGCATGTACGAAAGGGAATTTTCATGATTTCCAACTGATGTGGGAGAGACCAACACGCTGTTTCCACTGCTGTGCCCAAGCAAATGGGCCTGGACTGCAAAAGGAAGGTAGCTAGGCAGATCAGGGGAACAACCTGGTAGCAGTGTTCTTCTGTGGTCTTTGCTTCTGTTCCTGTCTCAAGGTTTCTGCTTTGAGTCCCTGCCATGGCTTCCTTTGATGATGAACTGTAAGTTACAATCCAAATAAACCCTTTCTTCCCCAAGTTGATTTTGGCCCAAGTGTTTCATCATAGCAACAGAGACCAAACTAGGACACTATATTTGAGTTTTTAAACTTTGTTTCCCAGGCAAGCAAACTTATAAAATAAGGAACTCTTTGGTAATATTGGATAGATGTAGTGAGCTATACCTGTTAGTTGGACACATGATTGCGTGGGAGACAACTCACACTTTGCTATGGGTAGTGCCAGGATAGAGAATTAAGATAGTTAGGTATATCCATCTATTCCCAGTTTCAATTTATGTATGGTGGGTCTTTTGGGTCAGACAGTGTCATAAGTCACAGTCCACTGAATTCATATGATTGTGCAATAACTTTCTGCTCTTGCATATAAAGTCTTTAACTGGACTTTATTTTATGCTTCAGGCAAGTGCTGCTTGTCAAATTGTCCCTAGCTGTGATTAGGGCACGATATATCTCTACTCTGTCAAACAATAAGATAGCTCCAGGCATTTTCCCTGGCCTCCTTAACTGATAACTCTTGGGAAGTATGAACCTGGACAGAGGAGCACTGATTCTAAATTACAAATGTCCTTGCGAATTTTAGACTTCACAGGAATAAAAATGACTTGGCAGTCCAATCCTTAGAAGTAAGTTAGTCACTTTAAGGGAAATATTATATAATCTGGCAACGGAAGGAATGATTTAGTCAAGCTCTGTGCATTAGAACAGTGGTTTATTTGAAAGTATTTGGTGACAGGAGAAAAATCACAGCTGAAAATATAATCTACAGCTCTGCTTATAAGCAATTACAAACTGAATATTTTGAATCTGCTTTCTTTCACAGCAAAAATTACATACATTCTCTGCATAATCAATTAGGCAACTCTCCGGTATGCTCAGCTCAGTGTTTATGAAGATACCCTAATAGTCTACACTCAGGCCTGCCTATTGGGTAAAGAATGCTGTATATTAAGATTAATCCTTATTAGGGAGTCTGAGTAGTGCCTAAAGTTTGGTTTTATATAAATATTTTGACACATTAACAAATATCAAATATTTTGTCTTTGGATACACATAGACTATAGATCAAGAAGAATGAATATTCAGCCAAAAGTAAACCCTGAGAAGCACACCAAAGCCTAAATGAAATCAGGAGTAGAAATGAAAACCAGACAGCAGATCTGAGCTGTCCAGTGCACAGAGGCCCTTTTTATTTTATCTCCATGGACAATTATACCAGCTTCACCTGGGAGACATTGTACAGATCTCACACCTAGTGTTTGGCATCTAGCTTGAACCCCAGTGGATGCAGCCACTGCTCAGGATCTTTTAACTACTCCCACCTTACCTGTCTCAGGGACTCCAGTATAAAAAATCTTCGAAAACAACTATAATGATAGAATACTATGTCATGCAGAGAGATCTTCATCCAGCCACCCCTTTCCATTCAGTCTTGAATCCCTCCCCCTAAAGTCTTCTTTTACTGGTCCTATTAAACAGCAACCTCTGCAGAAAATTAATGGCTGGAATGTCTACCAGGCAATACACATGTCTAAAGAACTTTTACACTTCTTGAAAGACACTGTTTTAATAAAATAACACTAAACAATAACATAAAATAACAAATTTCAATGTTTTACATAATTGTAGGCACCTCCTTTTTATGTTTGTTTTTATTTTATTATTTATTTTATTGTATCGCCTATTCTAATTGGCTTTCATAATAAAAACCCAGAGTCAGATATAGGGGTTCATGCTGAAAGATCAGAGAAGCAGAGCAGCCAGGCACTAGTTCTTACCGCTATTGAATCCTCAGACCAAAGGGGCGATCTTGTCTCTAGGAATCCTCAGACTGAATGCCCTGAGCACCTGACTCCTCCCACATTTATATTCCTCTCTTCACCCAGCAATACCTCTTTCCTCTACCTCTCTAGTGCTGGGGTTAAAGGTGTATGATCCCAAGTGCTGGTATCAAAGGTGTGAGCTCTGTTTCTCTTTGAGACTAGATCAATGTAATGTAACCCTGGGTGGACTTGAACTCACAGAGATCAGTCTGCCTCTGTCTCCAAAGTGCTGGGATTAAAGGTGTGTGTCACCATTGCCTGACCTCTATGGCCAACTAATGTGGCTTAGCTCTGCACTCTGATCGTCAGGCAAGCTTTGTTAGATCACAAAGTATCACCACAATTTTTTTTGAGACAGGATCTCTCTGAATAGCTCTGGCTATCTTGAAACTTGTGCTATAGACGGCGTTGGCCCCAATCTCAAAGAGATGGCTGTCTCTGTCTGCCATGTGCTAGGGTTAAAGGCATGTATGTGCCAACATACCTGACTCGCATCTCTTCCTTTAAAACAATCTTTAAACAGAATGTCAATCTATGAAGCAGATGACAGCAGATGCACCACGCAGGGGCAAGAATGTCGGTTTTTGAAATGCAGCAAACACTGCATGGTTTCTGAACTGTGTAAAAGCCATCAGGCATCAAAGTAGGTGCCCTTGACTAGAGATGAGGGGAGGAGCAGGTTCTCTGGACTGACATGATTTGATTTTACATTCCAACTCTACCGTTCTCTCACCATAATTACTCTCGTGTCACTAAACAGTCCCACTGATGGTTCTCTTCATCTGTACTATGGAATTGTTATGATTTCAAGTGATAGCTACATCCAAGTGTTCATTACAACAGTCTCAGGGACTGGGGAGATGGTTCAGTGGTTGAGTGTCAGCTGCTCCGTGAGTGTATGTGCACCATGTGCATGAAGGGCCTGTGGAAGCCAGAAGAGGACATGGGGTTCCCTAGAATTCTTATAGACCAGTCTTCTGCAAGAGCAGTAAGAGCTCTTTACTGCTGAGACATCTTCTGGCCTAAACATCCTGGTTTTATTGCTTAGAATGTTTGACTTTGTAACCAGAGTGTTGTTCCTGAATCTACTACACATCACTTATTGACACACTCACTTCAGGAAGTCCAGTCCTGGGCTTTTGTGTGTCATGAATATGTATGGGAATGATATTTTCTGCGGGTGGACTTTTTGATGATCTAAATAATTATTTCTAACATATGATTAGTATGATTAGTCTCCTAATCTGCTTATTCTTTTACTTTCTCTACAGGTTAACTCAATTGCCAGACTCTAACAATAATGTAATCTGTCTGTCTGTCTGTCTCTGTGTGTGTGTGTGTGTGTGTGTGTCTGTCTGTCTGTCTCTTTCTCTTTCTCTGTGTGTGTTTCTGTCTGTCTCTCTCTCTGTATGTGTCTGTTTCTGTGTGTGTGTGTGTGTGTCTGTCTCTCTCTCCCTCCTTCTATGTCTCTCTCTCTCTCTCTCTCTCTCTCTCTCTGTGTGTGTGTGTGTGTGTGTGTGTGTGTGTGTGTGTATGTGTATGTGTGTGTACACCCATGGAGGTCAGAAGAACGCATTGTATCCCCTGGAGCTGGACTTACAAATTGTTATGAGCTACCGTGTGGTTGTTAGACACGAGACTTGGGTTCACTGTCACCTCTCCAGCTTGTTCACAGAGTTTCAAATGGCCCTTGTGAGGGTTAACATTGCATGTCAACAGGACAGTATCAAAAATCATCTTGAAGATGAGCCTTTGACAAGTCTGTGAGAGTTTCTTGATTGGGTTCATTGAAGGGAGAAGACTCATCCTAAATATAAGCAGCAATATTCACAGAGAGAGGGTGTGTAGGGGAAAGTGGGTGGGTCCTAGACAAAGGAGAGTTTAGAATGAGACTTTACTTCCCTCTGCTTCCTGGCTGTAGGCACAATGAGAACGGATGCCTCTGCTCCTGCTGTGGCATCTTCCCCTCTGTGGTGAATGACAACCTCACACTGTGAACCAGAATAAATCCTTTCTTCCTTAAATTGCCTTGTGAAGTTTCTTTCCTTCAAGAAAAGGATCAAGAAAAGTAGCTAAGATGGTGTTTGACCAAGAAAGCTGAGTTTTCTACTTCCTGATGAGCAGTGAGAATAAACCACCATAAACAAGTCAGGATCAAAGTTTGGGAAGTGATTGTGATACAAGTTTTCATTAGCTTGTTTTTTTTAACTCTAATTTGTGATATTTATATGGATGTAAAATCGAAGCAGCCAGGCATTGCAGCAGGGATGAAAGGCTGCGGCACCGTATGAAGGAGACGCAGGCTTGTCATTTCCAACTGATGTACTGAGTCCTCCAAGTCCTCTCCCTAGCTGACAGCTTTGGCTGTTCGGAGGACAGTTTCCAATTTAGATTGTAGCTTTTTTAACAATTTCGATAAAAATGCATAACATATGCTGGAGGTAATATTTATGACATATGGTGGGAAATGGGACATTTAATAGCGTTCCTTTTGAAAGAAAATTACAAGAATTTGCAATGAATTGGATAAAATGAGTGCAAACAGGAAAGCCCACAGTGACTGGGAGGGAAAAGCACGTTCCGTCCTCTGGCGCTCATTAGCCGCTGAGCTCACACAGAACACAGTCTTCCTGAGAAGCACCTCCACGGCTGAGGCTTTACCACGGTGGCCCAGTGGAACACTGGGCTGACTGGGAAAACTGCCGGTGGGTAGAACAGACTTGAAGACATGCTGTGAGTCCACAGTGTACTTAGGACTTCATTACCTTTGCCTGTTAGAAAAGGTCATTTGATTTCTGAGCCCTTCTGAAAATGTGACTGGAGAGAGAAGGTGGTTAAATGGCTGAAATCGCGCCAGTAACTGTCGTGAGATTCATGGGGTTTGTTTGCTTGCTACAATATAAGGGGACATTTCCTGTTTTATTCCACTTAAAATATTTCATGTTAGGAGATGGAAACAAGCAATGCTTTAGAAAGATACCAGGCTTTAATTCTTACTTCATGGAACAAAGGTTTTTCTGAGTACGTACACAAGTGGTGTTAACTCACTGAAAAAAATAGATGAGAAAAGTAATGAAAACTCCTTAATCTAGAGCTAACTTATAAAGAGAACTTTTCTCTTTGTGTCTGTGTGTGCACACACGCACATGTGTGCCTGCACAGGCATAGCAGGGGCTAGGTGAGAAATGATATTTCTATGTGTTTTACGATATTTCAATCATATAAAAACGTGCTTATACCTACAAACATATGTACATCTACATTACATTTCACTTGATATATTCCACTTATGAATATATTTTTAAAATTTCTTTTTCCCAATTATTCCTATTTACCTTAAACATCTAACCAGTACTATGACAAGTACTGATTTGTAACCCCCTTGTATACCACCTAGGTCTTCAACACACATTCACAGGACTGACAGCGGGCACTCAAAGTCAATGAGCATTTCCGCGCCTCTCAGCATCTTTGCGGTGCTTTCCGGACATGTGATCGTTTGCCACTCACACCAGTAACCTCTGCCACAAGTTTCACTATGGCAGCCAAGCGTGGGTAAATGTGTACGCTTGTACGCGCATGAGCAACACGACGAGAATGACTCAAGCAAGTGCAAGCTTGTTTTCCTTGCCTTCCACTTGTTTCTGTGTCTGTCTCTCAGGCTTTGATGACGCACAGATTAGAAAAGCCACAGCCTTGCTAGGGAAGCCTTTATTGGCACATTGGTAAGCAATAGTGACCGTGATACAAAGCTGCTGATTCAGGAGTTGGCTTTACATGCTGGTGACATTGCATGGGCTCCTTGAGGTAGACAGATTCCAACTGAGCATGCTTATATTCGTGTGAATCACATCTGGGAACTTACAAAAAAAAAAACCTGTGTTTGAGTCACATTTCACAATTTGTGTATCTTCATGTAGCCTCTAAAGGAGAAGAGCCTTAGACATTAATATTTTAAAAAAATCATTTTGGGGAAATCCAGGACTTAATCTTCATGACACACAGAAACCGTCTGAAGTGAGCCTTACACATCACAACTGATCTTTTGAGGATGACTTTTTATTAATTGCTATATATTGTGGGGAAACTGAGTCACAAAATAGGCTCATAAGATACTAAGGAAGTTGTCACAGTCAGGGCAGGCTGCTACAACAAAAAGACAGAATGTATGCTTCATAAATGATAGGATTCTTTTTTTACAATTCTTTAGGATAGAAGTCCATGAGGAAGGGATGAGGGTTGGTTGTCTGATGGGGGCTGCCCTCTGTTTCATGGGTGGGGCATTTTCTTCTTGAGTCCTAATAAGGCAGAAGAGGAGAATGACCTCCCTCCTACCTCCTCTATGAATATGCTAAGTTCATTTTCGGTGCTCAGCCCCCATGACCTGATGACCTCTGGAAGGTCCCAACTCCAATTCCATTGCACTGTGGATCAGATTTTAATAACAGAAATCTACAGGCCATAGTAGAAACATTTTGTGTACAGTTGGTTTGTTCCAAATCACAGTGATTCCTGGTTACGACTGCCTCTCCCCGTCTCTTGATCTCTCACTATGATTCCTGGTTATGACTGCCTCTCTCACTATTTCTCTGTTTCTGTGTCTCTGTGCCCACCAGACACAGAGACGTGTACATTAAAAGCATACGTACATCTATTCATGCACTTACAGATTAGCTCAGAGCATCCACAAAAATATACATATATATCAGAAGTCAGCATTTAATGAGTTCAAGTGTGTGTCTGTTCATGGTTTATATTTGTGCACATTTTTATGACAAAGGAACTTGCAGAGCTTTGAGAATGTTCTTGTCAATTACTGAAACTAGATATTATAAAGGAAATGCATTGGATTTTTATCTTTGCCCTGTGTTTTATCTGTGACTCACTGTGAAGGTGAATTCTCTTGCCTTTCATTAGCTGCAAGATAAAGATGTTCAAATCAGGCAGGGGCTGACATGTGCCTTCTCATGTGTAGGAGGGAATGCTGGACAGATGCTTCTCTTAGGGCTCTGTCTGCCCTCAATAGATTCAGCTAATTCAATCTGAATAATTAACTGTCTCAACAGCCTGTAAAATCCCTGGAGAAAAGATTAGATGGTGTGACCTGTCACTTGAGCCTGTAGTTCCTGTCCTCTCTGAGTTCAATTACTGACCCAGAGTCTGACAGCCCAAATGAGATCTAATCTCTATGAGTACTTATCAAACCAGGTCAGGCTAAATGGGTAAGAATGAACTATGAGTCAAACAGGTCAGGGTTTGAATAAAAATGTATAATAGGTATCTATTAAGTGCCCAATTTCAGGAAACTGTTTAACGGGTAGGTTTTAGACAGAAGAAAGCATCAGGGACTGATCTAAATATTATCCTTGCTGATGTTATCAGAATGGCACTTATGAAGAATTCACTCCTATTCCTCCAAAGCCCTATTTCCCAAACTTCTTCCCCTCTTCATTTTATTGGCTATGACTAGCAAACATATTCACTCTTCACCAAGTAGAAGGAATGTTTCCATATTTTGAGGTTGTGAGAACACTCACATTCTCTTATAATGTGTTGCCCCATTGGATATATAAATGAGATCACATCTACAGAGTAAAAAGGAGAATCAACCTATTGGTTACCTATATGACAACATCTACTGTATTCTGCTTAAAAATTGAGTAAATAAGTGACAATATTTGATATCTAGTATTTTGAAATATTGTTAACAATTTTTATATAGGTTGCTTGTAATTAATCTACCTGGGGAGTCAATAATTCCTTTCAATTGAAAACTATATTTGTATCAGCTTTGGATATTTTTTCAATAGTAAATATCCCATAATTTCCTTCCTCACCCCCTAAACTCATTTAATTGCATCTCTGCTTTTTGTTTCTCAGGTTTTTAAATCTCCATTTTGAACCAGGCTGCAAGGAAACTCTGAACTTTTCTTTCTGATTCTCTGTTGATGTTGAATGATGGAGATTAGTTTCAGTCCCACCAAGCTTCATCATTGCTCCTTCCTTGAGATTAGTTGTTTTTAATAAGACCTTTATACTGTTTTAGAAAACTCTGTAAGGCTTAGGCAACTGCCCCCTTTTTCCTTCCATACTGTCTGTTGGCTCCCAAGCCATGTCCTTAGTTAACTTGGTCATCAACTCCACGGATAATTGCATGAATTATGTTAATATTTGATGGTTTCTGTACTTTGTCCTTCCTTTCCTGGCCTCTGCCATGAAGATGACAACACAGGTACCACAAGCACTAAGGCAGAAAGCAGCCATGGAGGTCCTGACTCCCACATCTTTATCAGTGCCTCAAGGGGGGGGGAGGGAGGGGGAGGGACAACACCACTGGGGCTGGAAATCCCACTCTGATTTCTCCAAGTCCCCTCCTCTTTAGACGACAATCAAAAGTTGTTTGTGTGATGCATCGTGTTTATTGTATGGGAGAAGAGCTTAAAAGCTGCAACAAACTGTGGTCATCTCCTAATGTAATAAGACACTGTCAATCAAGTGTAGCTGTCGCCTCCGTGTGGACCTTCTCTGTTCGCTGTGGCTTGAGTTCTCCACCATGGTGATTCAGACCCCAGGCCTCCTATCTCTCTGAAATTCCTCCCAATTTTCATTCATTTGTGGCCTCAGTTCTCACTGGCATTTAGAAGAATGGAAAGCACTTGGTCTTGTACTTTTCTAGTTGACACTCTGATGCTTATTTTGGAAACACTGAGAACAAACTCTGAGGAGTTTTCCCAGGAGTAAGAGGAATGCCGTGTCAAATCTAATTACTGAGTTATTGGATGCACAGATCATGTAAGATTCCATATCACTGTTCCCTGCTCACCTATCAAATGTCCCTAAGTCTCGACTTTACCATGTATCTTAATATGCCTTGATTTCCACATGTAATTTTCCCTAACTTTCCATGCATTCTGCGTGTGTCCTTTCAGACATTCAGGCACTACACACGCATTTCATTAGGTTTTCCATTAGATGTGCTTGATTTTGTCATCTGTGATATGAATAATGCTCTAGCAGGGTTATGAACAAAGCATAGTGGGAAGGATTTTCCCTTAGACATCTTTGCTCTTGTATAATAAGGCCATACTAATGAGGACTTTAGTAGCCTTTTATTATCTAAATGTTTTTGTATGCCTACAGTATCAGCTCCTAGAAGGATTATATATCAGAAATGAGTCTTTTCTGATTATTTACAGGAAAAAACATATCAGACAATGGGAAAAAAATCTCTAAATAGTTGATTCTTAAACGTGAACAACTTGCTTTATGACACAGACCAAGTCAATTAAGTTCTTTGCTCCTGTTTTCTCATTTGTTAAATAAGGACTTAGCCAAATAACCAGTGGCATCCTTTCTGCCCTAACCATTCATATCCCAACCACATTTGTGGCATCTGCCCTCCCAGATGCTCAGGAAAGAATATTTAACACCCATTCCAAACAGATATGAGATTTGGTCTCCTCAGGTCACAGAAACTTCGGAGCACACTGGATTAGACTTGTTGAACTCCCACAGTCAGAAATCCTTACAGGATCTGTAACAAACTGTCTCAGACAGCTTTCTATGTTGAGATCTGGGTGCTAGAGAAGGCAGCAAGAACACAAAGCATTCCTCTTCATAGCTGGAAAAGCACTGGCCAGGTACAGACACAGCCCTGTGGCTGGGGGAATTTTTAAAGGTGGGTGATCAACCTGAACAGGACTGAGCTAGACCTGCCCTGGGTTCAAGGCAACATCTTTCCCTGCAGAGACCCCACTGCTTTTACTCGTTTTGTATATTTCACTCATCATGTGAACTTTGTAGAGGCAAGTTACATTTCCCTACAAATGTTTGAAGTGAACACAACACGGCGAGACAGATTATGTACCATAGCGTTTCTGTTATTATAAATGAAAGCCTGACCTTTCTCTTACAAATGGACAAGTGACCATTTAGGAAAACAATTGAATCAGATGCCCATCTTTGCTTCCAAGATGCCAGGGGTTCTTCTGTCTGACGTGAGAACTGAGATGAGGGCCAGACATGCAGGCACACTGACTCCAGCTTCTCCTATAATACATTAGTAAACAAACAGCCCGCTACTGAGACAGGAAACATAAAGGTAGAAGAGATTTTCTAGTATTTTACATATACAGAGAAGGGACTTACTTATCTTTGTGCATTTTTTATAAAATCTGTCCATCGAAATGGACTTGAGTCATCAAGGGGTCTTGATTCGGTAATGGTGGCTGACCTGTAAGGTATGATTTCCCAAGATTCTGGTGGTCACAGTGGTTAGTCCTCTAGCTAACAACTCTCAGAAACCCTTAGAGCAATGATTTTCAGCATCCCTAATCCTGTAATACTTTAATAATTTCCTCATGTTGAGGTGACTCCCAACCATAAAATTATTTCAGTGCTACTTCATAGTTGCAATTTTGCCACTGTTATGAATAGTAATGTAATGAAAATATCTGCATTTTCTGATGCTCCTTGGTGACCCCTGTGAAAAGGTCTTTTGACACTCCCCCCAAAGAGGTCTCAACCCACAGCTTGAGAACCACTACCTTAGACTATTACTACCCCAAAGATGACAGTGTTCAGATCATATAGACCTTATTTCAGATTATGACCAAAAAGACTGTGGCAGATCTGGTGGGTGTCATGTAATTTGGGTGAAAAAGTCTTTTAACTGTAACTGGATATGAAACTGAGATGAAACAGAGGAAGTACACAAATCCTGAGGTACTGACTGGGGACAATTTGATCACAAATTGACCAAAACCTGGAATGTGGGAAAAGACTCACAGCCAGAGAGCATAAATTGCCAGTCAGGGAGGATCTGGGACAAAGTTAACAGAGTTTGGGTGTAGACATGAGAAGTGTGGAGGAGCAAAGGGCAAACCAAACAGTCAGCCCGACCTAAGGCTGAGAGCTAGATCTGTCCTGTTTCCTAAGGCTTGCTCCTCTGGTCTCTCAGCATGTCCATTTAAAGAGCTAGCGTTTCTTTCTTTCTTTTTTGTTTTTGTTTTACGAGACAGGGTTTCTCTGTATTGTTTTGGAGGCTGTCCAGCCCGGCCTCGAACTCACAGAGATCCGCCTGCCTCTGCCTCCCGAGTGCTGGGATTAAAGGCATGCGCCACCACCGCGCGGCTTACAGTAGCATTCCTAGGTACTGTTGTGGGATCCCTGGACACTAGGTAGAGCCATGTTCATCAGTAGAAATGCAGTTGGAGTCTGAGTGACAGAAGTGTCTGATCAGGAACATGGTTTTATGAAGCATAACGTGAAGTTCCCCTCAAAGGACAGAATTACTGTAAAGATAAAATGCAATATGTATTGTAGAACAATAGCCATAAAAAGCAGAACACAAAAAGTAGCAAAAGCAGACAACAAAAATCAAAGAAATGAAAATGATCAACACAAGGTCCAATTGTTTGAGCAGAGAATGAGTGAAGCTATATGTGCTGTCTTATGAACAGTGAATTTTTCATCTTTAGACTATAAATTATGTGTGGGACAAGGAAATCATGTGTGTAGCTAAAGTCTAATAAGAAGTTGGAAGTTGTACCACAAACCTGAAATCCTAGAGTTTGAGAGTCTGAGAGACAGTAGACTTGCAAGTTTGAGGCTAGTTTATACATTGTGCAAGTATTGCACTCCTGATTGAATATAATTTTACACCTCTCAGAATATGACAGTGAGTGGCACTTCTGTAAGCTCTGGTCCTCCTGCTCACGGGCCTTTAACTCTGAGGATGAAATGATGTTCAGTATTGAGCAGCAGTCACATAAATTTAACAATGTGAATGAATGCATTTTCTGTTGAGCAGATGAGCATAGTAAGTGGAAGCAATAAGCTAGTGTCTGGATGGGACCACAAAGAAGTAAGAAGTTTTGACCCAACAAGGAAGACATGGGAGAACAGGAAAAAAGATGGAAATGAAAAATAACCAAGCAAACAAAATATTGCACACACTACTTCTCGTGAAAAAAAGATTTTAAGAACAAGGTAGCCAAACTTGCAAAGACTCTGAAGAGCACAGAGTCACAGGTGAGACCCACAGATTCTCAGAGATTTAGGGCAGGAGCGCGATTCAATGCTGAAGAGAGAATGGAAGACGAGCAATGAGGGTCAAAGCCTGTCCCCCACACTAACCAGAACAGTTGATGAAAGCAGAGGTAGTAGCGTGAGCTGGTGTAGGGCCCTCACAGAGGCCAGCATTTCGTTTCTCCCTCAATGTTAAAATTAGGGAATTAAGGTGGTAGGCCAACAGAAAGAAGTGGAGAGTAAATGAGGCTCACGCCCAACACGAAAACCTTGAAGTAAGGTCACCAACGACAGAGGCAAAGGGAATGAGAACCATGGTGGAAAGACACCAGATTCACTCTAGAAAAAGAGTGTGGAGTAAGAAGGGGAAATGGAAGAGAACTTCACTATGCCAGAAGAAAAACTTGGGTGCATCGTATCACATAAAAAACGTTATAGTCAGTGTCACTAGAGAGTTCTGAAGGTCAGTCTCCCATGTGTGTTGGAGAGGCTCCAGCTAGGGATGAGCTGAGAGTGATGTAGTAGGGTTAACGGTAAAGGTCCCCATGACATTTAAAACATATTTTCAGACGCCCAGAGTATCCCTTTGGAGTTCTTGATTATCTTCACGTTTTAATATCATAATTACTGTGTGTGGATGCTCTATTTAAAATGTTAATTATTGAAGCTCAGAGGAAACTGATTCCTATGCATCTGTACTTTCATACAATATAAATTTAGAACTTGAACTATTTTTATATTATCTTGTTAGTCATGGAAACACAGCTGAGAGTCTATTTGGACTTGTAGATTCATTTTTCAATAGGCTTTTAGAGATAATCTTCATTTTTTAAAAGAAGCCTTGTCACTGAATATGCATTTATCTGAAATAAATCAAATTGCTTCTGGTGGAGTGAGATGGTTCAGATGGTTTTCACAAGCATATTTTAACAGCTAAAGTGTATCCTGCAAAGTAAAGGATTTTTATCAGATTCTTTCATGAATGTCATTTCTCACCACCATAAGACCTAGAACATTTAAGTCTTGGAGGTTCTCTTTGTTTCTCTTGGTGTGTTCCAATGCCCATATGCCCACCCAGTCATCTTCAGTAAAACTTCCTCACTGCAAAGTGTATGCCCTGGTTAGTTAATAGCTTGGCCTGGTTCACCAAGCATCCCACAGCCAGGCAAAGTTCCATCAGGAAAATCGACAGCTGTTCTTGGAAGATACAGCGTGTGCTTACAGTAGTAAGTGTCTTGGTATATTTATGATAGAGTGTAGTATCCTTTAAAGTTACTAAGTGTTTCCTACAATCATTTGGAAAAGAAAGGTGTTCAGTGAATAGTGAGATCTATTGTTCTCTCTGTGTGTGTGGTATACATGCATGTCCACATGTGCCGAAACAAGAGAAGGATATCAGGTGTCTTTTCCTATCACTCTTTGCCTTATTCCCTTGAGACAGGGTCTCTCACTAACCCTGAAGCTGGGCTGTCAATCAGTAAGCCCCAGCCATCCTTCTGTCTTGACCATGCTGTGGTTATACATATCCCAGGCCCTGTGTGGCTTTTTACATGACTTCTGGGGACATAGGTTCTTACACTTGCATGGGAAGCGATTTTACTTGCTGAGCCCTCTCTCCAGCCCCTACTTCATTTTATTGAGACAGAACTCTGAATATAGCCCTGGCTCGTCTTTCTTTAGAAACAATTTTAATGAAAAAATTTTAAATTTATGGGGGGGAGGGTTTAACATAGTATGAGTGTGCAGATCAGAGACTAGTCTGAACAACTTGGGCAGTTGCAACAGAGTGGACATTGAAGCCTAGCTTAAATGATGTCCAAACCTTTGTTCCCACTAGAAGATAAAAAGAAACAATGGAATCTTGAAATTCGCAGGCAAATGGATGGAATTAGTAGAAACCATCCTGAGTAAGGTAACCCAGTCACAAAAAGACAAACATGGTATGTACTCACTCATATATGGATTTTAGACATAGAGCAAAGGATTACCAGACGACAATCTACACCGCCAGAGAAGTTAGGAAACAAGGAGGACCCTAAGAGAGACATACATGGTCCCCTGGAGAAGAAAAAAGGGCCAAGATCTCCTGAGCTAATTAGGAGCATGGGGGAGGGGAGAGGGAGTTAGGAAAAAGAGAAGAGGAGAGGAGGGGAGAGGAAGACATGAGAGAACAGGAAGATCAAGTAGGGAGAAGAATAGAGGGGAGTAAGAAAAGAGATACTTTAATAGAGGGAGCCGCTATAGGTTTTAAGAGAAATCTGGAACTAGGGAAATGTCCAGAGATCTACAAGGATGACCTCAGCTAAAAATCTAAGCAATAGTGGAGAGGCTACCTTAAATGCCCGTCTCTGATAATGAAATCAATAGCTACTTTATATGCCATCCTAGAGCCTTCATCCAGTAGCTGATGGAAGCAGAAGCAGACACCCACAGCAAAATACTGAGATGAACTCCTGGAATTCAGTTGCAGAGAGGGAGGAGTGATGAGCAAAGGCTAGAGAAACCCACAGAAACAGCTGACCTGAACAAGGAGAGCTCATGGACCCCAGACTGACAGCTGGGAAACTAGCATAGGACTGATCCAGACCCCCTGAACGTGGGTATCAGTTAGGAGGCCTGGGCAATCTATGGGGCCTCTGGTAGTGGATCAGTATTTATCCCTATTATATGAATGGACTTTGGGAGCCCATTCCACAGAGAGGAATACTCTCTCAGCCTAGATACATGTAAGAGGGCCTAGGTCCTGCTCCAAATGATATAACAGACTTTGAAGACCCCTGTGAAAGGCCTCACCCTCCCTGGGGAGCAGAAAGGGGGTGGGATAGGGGGTTGATGGGGGTCAGGGTCAGGGACAAAGAAGAGGAAAAGGGAACTGGGATTGACATGTAAAACAAGCTTGTTTCTAATTAAGAAAAAGAATAAGACAAAAAGAAGAAGAAGAAGAAGAAGAAGAAGAAGAAGAAGAAGAAGAAGAAGAAGAAGAAGAAGAAGAAGAAGAAGAAGAAGAAGAAGAAGAAGAAGAAGAAGAAGAGCTATGGGCCATGGTCTGAACGGGGATCTCTCTCTCCAACATGCTAATGAGGACAGTGGTTGTGACTCAGGTATCATGGGTTCTTTGAGCTTCTGTTTGGGTTAAGGTGTAGTTGATGAAGTCAAAGGAAAAGGCTGATGAATTCTTTAGGAGAAAGGCCATCACATAAATACTAGGAAAACTTGGATGCCTGAACACTGGCCAGGGTTGGGACAGGCTGTTTAGGAAACCCTGACAAAGATGATGGAGAGCTGTGAGTTAGAGGCATCCTCAGGAGGCCATGCTCAGTGGATGCTCTATTTGCTGAATGTTGGGAAGCATAATTCTCCTCTTGTCTATCCCCTCCACTGCTCATTTAAGATAGTGCGGAAAATAACCTCCCTAATTAATTTTCAAGGCTTTCAGAGGAGAAGGATTCTTCTATGAACTGCCCCTCCTTCTCTGAAGCTTGCCAAAATGATGCCTCATTTATTCTGCTTGTTGCTAACTAATCAGGACAAAGGCAAAGGAGGATCGTGAGCCTTTAGTCAAGGGAAGGAGAGATGTCAGGCTGTTCTGGGACATCATCCTTTTTCCTAATAATAAGCATTGTTATGAATGGTTTTCAGTCATGACATTACAAACATAAAAGAGTGACTTCAGAACCACGGGACTTGGTCAACAGGAGTTCTGCATTCAGTGTACAGTTAACAGGTAAAACACACACAGCTTCCTTCCCTGAATGACAGCAAAGTTTTGTTTTTTGTTTTAGTATAGAAAAATAGGGTGAAGTCATGGATTGTTCTATTCTGCCAATGTTACTTTTACTTAGCTGCTTTCCCCCTGCTCATTAGTGCTTGAGTATATTAGATTGTTTATTGACCAGAAATCCTGGCAGTCAAGAAAAGGAATTCCAGCCAACATACCTCAAACATTTCAGTTTGTAGCCTGAGTGTGTTCGGCGCTATCTATGTCTGATGAACGATGGCCTCTGTGAGGCCAATTCTTCTGTTTTATTTATATAGTCCTGCATGGTAACTTTTTTATTTGCATGATAATTTTTAAAAGAAAGTGGTTGAAAAATATGCTAATCACTTCTCGAACAGTATGTTACAGTTCACAGACATTTTAAAACGTAAACAGAGCTTTGAACTCACAGAGCTCTAGATGTGTCCAAGAACAAGTATAAATGTATCTGTCATTTTTACCTCCATCCACAGACACACATATCCTTTCAGCTGCCACCCAGGGACTAATCTAGACATCTCAGACACTGGAAACAACACACGGTCCCCTGTCTGTCCAACTTGTGCCACCGTCAGCACTTTGGGTTACATTACCTAAATTTCCTGAAGTCACTAAATGCAAGACAGTGGCCCCAGACAGACTCTGTTTTGCTCTCTGACAGTTGCTTCTCTGCATCCGTGGAGGAGCATCACAGTTCACTGGGGCGTGCTGGCCAAGAGCGTGGTGGTGTCTGCTCATCATGTCCTCCTGGCTTCTCTCAGACGAATGTCTGCCTGGCGGCTCACTGTGGTGTGCACGTCACTGCCCGCCTGTGGCGGCAGCATTTCCAAGTGAGAATGTGCTGGAGGGTGTGTCAGGAAGAAATCATGAAGCATTTGCAAACCTAATAATAACCCTGAAAATGTGGAAACTTTCAAGAGCAAAACAAATAAAACTTGGGGGTTATTTTCAGAAATTTCTTTTAAATCTCAGAATTTTTTCTTGGGTCAGTTAGACTTCATGTTAAGGAAAAAGTTTAGGTGTGCATTTCTCGGCTCTGGGAGAGGTTTGATGTTAGTGCACCAGAAAGTGTTGTCCATAAAAGGCCTTTTCTTTCATCATAACTTGAATAAATAAGTGAGTTTTGTCTTGGGCAAGGCTGTGTACTTGCATAGTAGTGTGCTTTTGTCTGGCTAGGCTCAGTGTCATTATATAGCTCATGTGAGTTTCTGTTTACAAGGCTTCTGAGTCAGGCTTTGTATCCCAATTCTCTTTCCATATTTATTAAAATGAAATGAGTGAAGCATTTATGCCAAAGTCATGCTGAATATTTTTTATCACATTTCTATTCATGACTTAAAGAAAAAGCCCCACATAATATCCATCATAGACTGGTGGGGAACAAATAAATCACTTCCATGGTAAGTTGGAGATGGGGCAGGCTCACAGATGAAGCCCACTTGTTTGTCTGGAGTCTCAGCTAGTGTTTCTGTTGCTGAGAAGCGACACCATGACTATGGCAACTCTTATAAAGGAGAACATATTTAAGTGGTATGGCTTACAGTTCAGAGTCATAGTCCATTATCATCATAGTGCCACATGGAGGCGTGTGGGCAGACACAATGCTGGAGAAGGAGCTGAGAGCTCTACATCTTGCAGGCAAAAGGAAGCAAACTAAGATACTGGGTGTGGCTTGAGCATCTGTGAGACCTCAAAGTCCACATCCACAGTGACACACTTCCACCAACAAAGCCATACCTCTCAATAAGTGTCACTCACTTTGGGGGCCATTTCTTTCAAACCACCCTATCGGGGAACACCACATGTCATTATTTTTATACAATCACAAGCCAATGATAAGATACAATATCAATAAGTTAGAATCTGTGCTGTGTGCTATCCTGTCTATTACGAGCATCAAGTGGTTATGAAGCATGTGGCTTCAGATGCAGATGACACTGGAAATCCAAGGAAAGCAAGCGTCAGAAATTTAAATCTAATACTAAGCATAATTAGAAATGTCTTAAAGCAAGAAGCACGTTTTCTAATCTATATTTTTTAAGTATTGCTAGCATCAAACTCAGTCTATTGACTCTAGAGGAGCAGGGGTGGAAACAGAGGGGATACTGGAATGTTCTATGGCTTGACCATTGATTCTGGGGTTCCAAGATGTCAGTAAAGAGTGGTTAGATTCAAGATGCATCTTAAGACGAATCTGGATGCTGGGTGTGGGTGGTGTGCGCCTGTAATTCCAGTCCTGGGAGGTGGAGGCAGGAGGGTCAGTGGCCAAGGTCACCTTCAGTCACATAGCAAATCTGACCCTAACCTAGGCTACACGGAGACTTGCCACAGTGTAAGACAACACAAAACCATGGGCTTGGGAGATGGCTCTGGGGATACAGTGCTAGGTGTGCAATCATGAGGACCTGAGATAGTATTTTCCAGCATTATACAAAAACTGAGTGAGGTGGCATGGGCCTGGATTCCGAGCACCGGAGAGGCAGAGGCAGGCTGACCGGGGAGTTCAGGGTCCAGCTAGCTATGAAAAATAGGTAAGTTCAGATTCAGGGAGGGACTTAGGAGAAGGGTTGGAAGAAGGGAGAGAACAATATAATTATATTTTAACTAAAACATGTAAAACAATAAAATTAAGAATCCTTGACTCAAAAAATAGGGTGGAGATCATTGAAAAAGTCACTGGGCATTGACTCCTGGAGCATGAACATTCATACATATGTGTTCATGCACACACACGCATACACACATACATGCACATATTTTAAATGGCCAAAGATATACATATCATTCTTACTTCACCCATATTCTTTTGCTAGATTTGGGTACAACTGAATAAAATTAAACAGTAACACAAACACCCTAGGCTCCATTTACAACGTTATTCCTCTGCCCTGTAGTTTCTGGAGGCCACCGGAGAGCTCTATACACACTCGCAAAGAAATCAGCTCCTTGCAGGAATTCCCATTGTTCTTAGCTTCTCTCGTTTTTTGTGGTGTTAGCAGTAAGGGGTTTCACTCTCTCAGATCCTAAATACCAAAACCCACTTCAGAGCTGGCCTCAAGGACCCCACATTACAGGCAGTCAAGAAATGGAGATGCAAAAGACAGATATGGTGATAGTCAGACATGAGTGGTGACGACCTCTCAGGAAGCAGGGTGGAAGGCAGGGATGACCTAGTATCCTGGGTTTACTCCAGATGTTTTCTCAACTGCTCATCCATAGTTTCCTGTTATTACATCTTTTCATTGTTCAAACACACATAAGCTGGCAAATCAAAACAGTACAAAAATCACAGAATAAAACAATTAAAAAAACTATTCTTCATCTTCCCAGCATATGTTTTTTCAATGCAACTGCTAAAAAAAAAATAATAAGGTGCTTGTTTTGTGAACACACGCTTGAGGTGTTAAGTTTCCCAGATAGGGTACCTCACTTTGCTGTTGCTATTATCTCTTTGTGTATGTGATATTTTGTCTCATTGTTCTTTGTCATTGTATTAGGACTGCCCTAAGTTCAGCCGACATCCCAGTAGGATCTCTGCCTCCTGCCCAGGACTCTGCTAGAGAGCCCAGGCAGGATCTTTGCCTGCCCTTGTCACAGCGTCTCAGTACAGAGAGTTTCAACTGTCACTTTAGTTTCTTAATGGAACCAGGCTCAGCTGCTGTACACAGCCTTTATTTTCCTTCTCAGATATGGGGAAGTTCTTCAGCAGAGTCTTGCTTCTTCCCTCAAACCTCAAATTTCCTCCGTATTGTAAATACTGATCCACTTGGCTCCTGTCCTGCAGCATCTATGCATCACGGGCAATCACTGTTTGCCTGGACCGTGTATTATAATTAAAAGATTAAACACGGAGTCCTAAGGTCACCCACATGTGGTTCAGAACTAAGGGAGAAGAGTTCAGAAATACATTTCTCTCTTATCTAGACTGAATCTTCATTCTTCCATTGTTTTCCAAGTGGGGTCCTTGAAGATTATACTTAGAAGGTATTTTTCTCTCAACAGCCTGCTAGTACCTGTTGGTTTTAAGTCTTGCTGCTTTATGACATTCAGAACAGGCCTATCAATCAATCCTTAAGATAACCAGTCAATCAAATGCATACCAACTGACAGTCCCCGGGGAGTTCCTAATTAGGCAACAGTCTTTCTTGTCAAGCTTTAGTACCTGGGTTTGGATCCTTGTACCCATGTGAAGCTGGGCTTGGTAGCGTGCACCTGTAATTCCAGTGCTAGAGTGTGGAGGCAGGTGACCCTGAGTGCTCACTGGCCAACCACTATAGTCAAAAAAAGAAAGTTCCGGGTTTAGGGAGAGAACTTGCTCACATAATAGAGAATTGAGGCCACAGTCAACATCAGCCTTTTTCCTCTACACATGCCCATATAGGGAAACATGCATACACATCACACACACACTCACACACACACACACTCACACACACACTCACACACACTCACACAAACTCACACACATACACAGACACACACTCACACACACTCACACACACACACTCACACATACACACACAAACTCACACACATACACAGACACACACACTCACACACTCACACATACACTCACACACATACACTCACACACATACACTCACACACTCACACACACTCACACACACTCACACATACACTCACACACATACACACACTCACACACACTCACACACTCACACAAACACTCACATACACTCACACACACTCACACACATACACACACTCACACACACTCACACACTCACATAAACACTCACACACACTCACACACACTCACACATACACTCTCACACACACTAACACACACTCACACACATACACACTCACACATACACTCACACACTCACACACACATTCACTCACACACACACTCACACACTCACACTCACACACTCACACATACACTCACACATACACTCACACACACACTCACACATACACTCACACACATACACATACACACTCACACACTCACACATACACTCACACACTCATACACACTCACACACACTCACACACGAGCACGAGGGGGGAGTGCTCATTTAAAACTTAACTTCACCTCGAAGTCCACATTCTAGAACTTCTCAAAGACACAGAACAAATTCTAAACTCAGAATAACGCGAATGTAAAAGGTTTCTGGAAAATATAATTATGTTAATATGTAAGACCTGAAAAGGCATTTAGATAAGAATCCTCCCTCTTTTAAAGACTTGGAGAAATTACTATGGTAGATGAAAATCTATTTTCTTACACTTAAGCCCCCAAACATGATGCTTAGAAAGTCTTAAACTCAGAGGCACTCAGCATCCATGTGCACCCTTCTGCATTCTTGTCCATAGCATCCTAGTTGAAGCATGTCGGTCTTAATCCGACTGTGACTTGGAATGTTCTGACTGAGATTTACAACGTAAACCAGACAGATTTTCTGATTTTGCTCTCTTCCTCAAATCAATTCCAATCCTCTTCTGTAGCTTCCTATTGATGGAGGGCATCGTGAGTTCTGATAAAAGCCGTGTGACTTCCTTCATGACACGCACAGGGAAAGTGAATGTTTCTGACGTGCCGGAATTCATCTGTTATACTAATCGCAAGTACACTCCATCGTTTAGAAACAAAGGGAGAGTTTTTAGCTTCTGTTCAGTTTGTGGGTTTCTTTAAGACGGTCTCGTGTTGTGTGCCTCTTTTGGTTGACTTTAATTAGCAGTGCCGATTCTGAGGGTTTAAGTATTTAGTGTGTCGGGGAAAACCATGATAGTGAAGGCCACATTCGCAGGGAAAGTGGGCGTGCTGACATCAGGAGGTCAAAGTCTCTACACACTTAAAAGTGAAGTCACTCTGCGGGCTTCTCAGGGTGACTTAGCTGAGAATGAAAGGGAATCCAATAAAGGAAAAATGATTACATGCATCAGAGGCCTAGGACTGAAAATGGAAAGCCCTTTATGCAGTGGCTTATCTTTAATTTTACATTCTCTAAGAGTTTATAGCCCTTTCCTAATTTGAAAAGGCTAATTCTCCCTTAGGCCCTTGCAATGAGTAGGTAACTTAGTAACTGATAATTACAACTACTTGGCTTTACTTGTATTTTAATTAAATCGTTGCTACTTTTAATCTTTTCAATGAATTTTTTTTCATTTCTGTTGAGAACTGATTTTCTTTCTAATAAAAGGTGACATTGGCACCATGTGGCTTCTAAGGGCTTGTCAATCTTGAGACTTTCTGTCTATTCCTCTGCTCTATCCACTTGCAAAAGCTTCAAGTATGTGTAAGATCAAATGGAGTGGGTGAGCTACTTCACACTGGAGTGAGAATATTTCATCTCTCATTGCATCTCACTAGACGTTAACCATGCTGTTAAGAAAGATTCTATAAATACGGATTTTCTTCTAGTAGCCTGCATTGGGCAGGGTTATCTAGAATATATATATATATATATATATATGCATATATATATAATTAGTAGTTCCATTTTGTAGTTCTATTTATATAGAGCATTTACAGTTCTATATACTATATGTATAATAGTATATACTACTATATAATATATATTATGTGTCATATATAGTGCCATATATAATTACATACAATATATAATAATACAGGAGAGGGTTGCACAATCCAGTAATGGCTACATGCTTGCTGGAGAAGCAGAAAACCAACTCAGCACACAATCAAGAAAGAAGATGGCTCAGCTGTCCAGTAAAGTGCTGGAGGCTAAAATCAGTGCCATTGATCCACATGGACATTGAAGAAGCTGAAACCTCACACCAGTGCAATAGATTTGCTCAGAAAGGAGGGCTTGTAGGTATCCATGCTGCCTTCCCCCAACTTCCCATTTCTTCTGGGGCCCCAGCCTGCTAGGAGTTGCCCCATATTCAAAGCAGGCCTCCCTCATATGACTGTTCCATGTATCCTAATCCTCTGTGCAAGTACTGGCCCCTCATCTGCATCTCTTAATTAAGTCAGGTTAATGAGCAAAACCAGCCATCAGTTCCCATTTTAAAGGTGTGGTAATTGAAACTCACAATGGTTAAACAACCCGCTGTTTTTCTCTCCTTTTTAGTTTTTAATTCATTATTTTAGACTCTCGTACACTGTATTTTGCTCACATTCACTTTCATCTCCTCTCCCTTAACTCCTTGAAGATCAGTCCCATCTTCCTATCCCCCAACTTTATTCCCTCTTCAAAAATTAATAGTCCATCTACTTCAATTTATGCTATTCATATACTCCTGGGTGTGGAACCATCCACTGGATCATGGCTGGCCTAACAGGCACCACACCCTTAACGAAAACTTAATCTCCCTCCCTCAGAAGCCATTGACTTTCAAAAGTTTCCCATTTGGATATAGGGGTTCATGAACCCCTTCTTGCTTTGTGCTGGAATGTTGACCAGCTTGATCTTGGGCAGGTCTAGTGTAGGCAACCATAGATGCTGTGAGTTCAAGAGTACACTAGCCCTATCATGTCCAGAGTAGCATCATCATAGTCATCCATGCTTATAAATGATGGGGTTGGAATCTGAGCACTGTGTACCTGTCACCAAAGCAATGGCACCATGTCACATTCAACAGCCTTGCATGGCCATTTAGTGATAACCACACAACTTCCTGACATCATGGTCTAGAGCATCACCGGAATGTTAAGTGCTAAAGTAACTCACCAACATAGGAGACATAGTTTCACGTTCCTATTTACTGTATCTTCTGCTCTAACTTTCTCATCCCAAGCTTCATCTTCAGTATTTTTCTGGGCTAGCCACAGGTATTCTTTCAGAATTGAATTATAGTCTGTATTAGAGGACACACCCATTGTCTATCCAGGTTGGTACTCAAGACTTTATCTGTGATCCTTTGCCTGTGGATTCTGCAGAAATCAGGGTTTGAAAGAATATTCTGGTAAAGATGGGTAGATGCTCTGTGAGGACAGAGATTCCGAAATAGCAGCACATGGGGATGCATTCTTGGTTCAGTGAGGATCTAATTTACTAGAGGAAGGAATACTGAAACAGGGTGACATATCCATTAGGAGATATGTCATAATGCCCTCTGCGGCTCTCTTTACACCCAGTACCTTCCATGTGTCTCTTACACAGAGTCCCTAGCATGGAGAATCCAGCCAGCCTGTGTGGAGCTTATTCCTCAGCAGGAAATCATGTCACCTGTCAGGGAATGTTTCCAGTGGAAAGACTTGTCAGGGAAAAGAAGTAAACATTAAGCCATTATTGAGAATTGCTCTGCAAATAGACTGTGGAGCAAAGGCACCAAACTATTAAAATCCTCAGGAGATAATATTACAGCTGAGCGAGAACACAGGTTTTGTATTGACTTGGGTAAGTCCCAACCTTGGTAAGTCTGTTTCTTTATCTAAAAAAGGATGATTATAACCATATAAATCTCATGAAGACATTGCAAAGCTTAAATGACTTCATTATAAAGAGCTTTACATATGGCATTTGGCACACAACAGCCCTTATCACTGCAGAGAACAGTAAGCAGAGCGTAAGAGAAACATGTAAGGCCCTACACAACATGGCAATTGTATGCCATGAGCATGTGATGGTGGACGGTTTAAACAACAGTAAACATCTCACCTGGACATTCGATCTGGGTTTATAATGCTTAGGATTCTACTCTGTTCTGTTGTTCTTGTGAGCCGAAGGCATGTCCAGATAAACAGTAAGGCAGGTGCTGACGCTACAACATTCAACACAGCCTTTCCTCCAGCCTGTCCACTAGGAACATGCTCATCTATTTTAACATCTTTGGCCATTGATTCTTCAGAGGCATCTTCTTTTGCTCACTTTTCTTTCTTCTCAGTCTGTGTTTTATTTTGCCACTTGCTTGAAAAGCTATTCGCTGGAGCCAGAGATGGTTCAACTGTTAAGAGCATTTACTGCTCTCGCAGAGGACCCCAGTATAGCCCTCAGCTCACAACCACCAGCAGCCCAAGTTTCAGGTGATCTGATGGCCTTTTCTGGTCTCTGTGGACACCAGGCACACGCATGACGTCCATACATACAGGCACTCACACATACACATAAAATAAAAGTAAGTCTTTTTTTTAAACAACAAAACTAATTATTTCCGGTTTGATGCTAGAGTCTGGGCTTTCCTCTTACTACTTGCTGCCTGTAATTAATTCCCCGTATCCCTGAGCTGTGAAGAGGGTTACTTAGGTTACTTAGAAGCAGCATGTTCCTTGCTGTTCTCTCTGTTGAGCATGGGGTGGGGGGTGACATTTAACTGATGATTAAAATGTGCCCAGTACCAAGCAAGACTCTCCAGTGCAGCCTGGCCACTTTGCCCCCCTCCTGTGAGTGCATTCTCCATTGATTTTTTTCTCATGAGAGTTGGGTAGTTCTCTGACAGCAACACCATGTATGTGCTGACCCACGTGGATGTCTGGGCTGTCTGCATGTACAGCTCTCTTTGTCTGGTCATTTATCACGCAAACACAGCTTCGACCTTCCCAGGCCTCCCTTTGCCCCTCCAGTTTGGGAAGACTTCTGAAGTTGTCTTCGAGGTTTGCTCTGTGTGCCGCTTCTGTTCTGTGAGCTGGAATTTGTTTCCAGGTGGTGAGCTCACCCGTGAATGCCTTTCCTCAGTTATTTATCTTCTGTCACATGTCACAAGCCATCTTCACCTGTGTTCAGAGTCTTGAGGGCCATCATTTCTTCATTGTGTGTATCTCAAAGGGGAGAACAAACCTTTCTCCTTACTCTGCCTTTAATGTAAACTCAAGTTTGTCCTTATGGGTGGAATAGATCTTCATTCTGTGTCTTTTGGACCCTGGCTCTTTTATGCATTGGTCCAGTTATTTTGAAGAATCTTTATGGTGTTTCCTCGGGGAAATTACAGTGGCCTCCCTGGGTCTCAGGTACCTGGGAGAATGGCTCCTTCTATCATCTTTCCTGTGCACTTTAAGCAGGTGGTAAAGGGGTGCCTGGCAAGCTTCTCCACAGTAAAGATTCCAGATTTTTCTCCTTGAAATGAAGGAATGTTTTGTAGGGATAGCATCTGACATGATAGCATATCTTAGCTTCACTAGACTTTAATTAACTATTATCATCCTCTCATTATTGTCTCAATCAATCTCAAACAGTGCTTTCTAATAGTGTTTCTTCTTCATTTGTTGTTTGGCAAGTGAGTCTGACTTCTTCATTTATTCCTTCACTCATTAATTTATTCATTCATTCTGGTACTTGGGATAAAGTCCAGATCCTCCTGTATGTTAGGCAAGTGATCTACCAGTGAGTTATTGCTCCAGTCCATCGTGTATTTATTCATTAATGAAGTTATTGCCTCATGTCTAAATGTGTTAGGCTCAAAGATTCTTTGCAAGTTGTTATAATCCCCGTTGTGATGTGCATATCATCCCATATTTGACAGGAGTACCTTGAAGCTTTCATATTTGACAGGAGTACCTTGAAGCTTTCATATTTGACAGGAGTACCTTGAAGCTTTCATATTTGACAGGAGTACCTTGAAGCTTTCATATTTGACAGGAGTACCTTGAAGCTTTCATATTTGACAAGAGTACCTTGAAGCTTCCGTATTTGACAGGAGTACCTTGCAGCTTGCCACAATTTATTTTCCTCCTCTTCAGCACTTTAAATCACTTACTTGCTTTTCCATTTAGCGAGATTTTTCAGGCTCATCTTAAATTCATTTTCTCGTCCCCAAAACTGGAATAAATAATTGCCCTGAGGAAGCCTTATTCCACTTAGTGAAGTGCACTAGCTAGAAACCTTACCTGTGCCCTGGTTCTCCTTGGTGCCAGCTACACTTGGTGCACACAGTTAAAAATGATGGATGAGTATATGTAGATGTAAGTGAGCAGACATGTCATCTTGCATCTATTCAATTGTTTTCTCCATTTATTTGCTGTGGACGTTCTTCTTTGGAAGGATTTTCAAAGATTTAATGGAGTCTGCATTTCTTCTGAAAATAAGTTTCTTGTTATCCTGTGTTTCTTTGCTCTGCAACAATTCCCTCTAGCCTAACAGTGACTAAGGTAGCTCATCATTTTCTTATATAATCTTTATTATTTTCTTTCTATTTTAATTTGTTGTACAATGCATCTTGGAACTCAGTCCTCCTGTCTATCTAAAACTTTATAGACAAAAAGCTCTCACCTTTTCCATCTGCTCTCTCCTAACCATCATTGCCCCTCTGTTTTCATGAGTTCACAGTCCACATCTGTGTGAGAATGGGTACAGTTTATCTTTCTGTGCCTGGATTAGTCCACTAAACATCTTTTCCCCCAGAGTCATTCATGCTGTCACCAATGACATAACTCTCTTTTAAAAGGCTAAATGCTATGCAATTATGCACATACAAATTTCCTTTATCAACGTATCTGTTGGGACATATATCAAATACCTAAACATAATTTTGCAATAGAAATGGGAGTGAAGTTATCCTTCTGAATGCATAGCCCCAAAGAGATTGTTGGGTCCTATGGGAGTTTCATTTTTAATCTTGTAAGCAACTCATTTCTTTTTTGTGAAATGTCTAGAATAATTTACACTCTCACCAAGAAAAAGTGTAATTGTTCCCCTTTCTTCAGGCCTGTCACAATGCACATTGCCTTTTGTTTTCTTGTGATTTTTTTCTATCTCTAGCAATTTCATTTAGCATATGCTAGTATATAAATATGCATAAGCATGCCCTTTTCTTGTCAAGGGGAGATTTTTACATAACAAAATTATAACACATTTTATATAACAAAAGGAAAATTGAATGTCTAAATTATCAGGAGGGTACTAAGGATATGTAAGACAATGTATTTCACATAAAGCATTTGTTTGTGTCTCTATGTAGCCCTACCTGTCCTGGAACTCACTCTGTAAGACCAGGCTTGCCTTGAACTCTCCTGCCTCTGCCTCCAGAGTGCTAGAATTAAAGGTGTGTGCCACCACTACCCAGCTAACTGGTTTTAAAGGTATACTGGAATTTATTCTTTATTCTTAGAGACATTGTCTTACAACATAGCTCAGAGTGACTTCTAAGTTAAAATCTTGTTTCTGTCTCCTTAATGCTGGCCCACTTAGGTGGCTTTTTGTTTTTGTGCTATTATCAGTCCTCCATAAAGGGCATATTTATTCCTGGGTGTATGTCTGTGTATGTTTAATAGGTTAAGAAAGACAATGAAGCTTCTCATCTGGTTATGTGTTCCTTGAAAATAGGGCTGGGGTACAGGTTAGTGATAGAATACTTGCCTGGCATTCTGGAGCTTCTAGGTTTGATCTTTAGCACAGGATTAGGGTGCAGTTCAGTATTGGGGTATGTGTTTGCCATGTGGAAGACTTAGGGCTTGATTCCTGTTTTTTGTTTGTTTGTTTTCAAGACAAGGTTTCTCTGTGTAGGCCTAGCTGTCCTGGAACTCACTCTGTAGACCAGGCTGGCCAAGAACTCAGAGTTTTGCCTGCCTCTGCCTCTTGGGTGCTGGGATTAAAGGAGTATGCCACCACCAGTCTGCTACACATAAAACATTCACCTCCTTAATTAAATTTTATGAAATGTCAGTATGTGTTTTATCTGATTGGCTAAAAATTTAAATATTCTAGACTTTTTGCTGGTTTGGCTGATTTTTCAAAATATTTTGTTATTTATTTAAAACACATTTTTCAGATAATATATTTTGATGATATTCTTTCCCCTCCCCAACTCTCCCTTGAAATAACAAGTGTAAGATGTAAACTTGACATTGTACACTGTTTTTAGTTCTTAACTGGGGTTAGTCTACATTTCACTGTCGTCTTTTGGTGCCAAGATTTCCCATGATATCAAGCTGTGGTGTCTGAGACAGTAGTCACTCAATGTGCTTCTGAAGGCAGTCTCCATCAGAGATCCCTGGTCCTCAGAGATGGCTACAAACATAGAGCACAACAATCCCCAACGACATGCCCACACATCAATATGACTTT
Source organism: Mesocricetus auratus (assembly GCF_017639785.1). Taxonomy (NCBI): domain Eukaryota; kingdom Metazoa; phylum Chordata; class Mammalia; order Rodentia; family Cricetidae; genus Mesocricetus; species Mesocricetus auratus. The sequence continues at coordinate 11,269,729 of NW_024429195.1, forward strand.
TCTGTCTAGACCTGCTGTTAATTCATTGTCTCCTGTTGTTGTGGTTTAGCAGTAACAGTCAACCGTAAACATGGTATTGATGATGATGGTTATGGGTTTGTGTTCCGTGTTTTCAGGGTCAGAGGTAACACTGCCCAGGGACCATGCATGATAAAGTCCTGTTAGGCTGTCTTTTCCCATTGCCATCTGCCAGGCCTCCATAGTAAGTTGGCTTGAAGCTAGCACCCCATCCTATAGAGTGTGGGGGCATCTCTAATCTCATTCTCTTCACATATAACAACTTTATGAACAATCTGCACATTTCTCCAACCCTCTCAGTTTATAGATTAGGGACTAGAAGCTTCCCGTTGTACATACAGTTCATTCCTGGGGTGGCAACATTCAGATGTTAGCATTCTCTTCTGTGTTAGTTAGAACATGTCTGAAAATGCCTTGCCATTCTAGGTGACTTGTCTCTTTTCAATCTCCTCTCTACCATCCTATGGCCCAGATCCTATCACTTGTCTTCTTGATAATAATTTTACTAGGAGGTGGGCAATGATAACTGTTGGTAGTTTTAGGCTACTTCTCTATTGATTAGTGACACTAGACCTTTTTCATGTACTCTGTGGGCACTTGTATGCCTTTTCTGAAACATCTTTTAAATCCACCTAGTTTTATGATTAGATTTTATTTTCTTACTATCGAGTCATTTGTATTTTTATACATTTACTATTAATCCCTTATCAGGTGTGTATTTTTCTAATATATTCGGTCTTGTTAAGCTGTTCATCCCACAGAAGCGTGTTGAATTGACACGGTGTTGTTGCTCAAGCTTGCAGGGGGACACCGAAAAGGTTATTTCCTAGACTACTCTCCACTTGAAGTGAGTGAGGCGTTGATGTATATTTCCCTTCCTTCATGTCAAGTGGCCAGAAACTTAACCTTTGCTAGTGTGGTCTCAGTCTCAATGCTGTGACCCTTTAATACAGTTCCTCATGTTGTGGTGACCACCCCCTCCACTATAAAGTCATTTCGCTGCTACTTCATAACTGTAGTTTTGCTACTGTTATGAACTGTAATGTGATATCTGCCATGTAGTATATCTGGGATCGCAACCCACAGTCTGAGAACCAATGCTCCAGAGCCTTCATTGTCATTGAGAAAACTATTAGGGTCCCCCTGCTACTTCTACAGTCTATTGTCACCCACTTTCAGGGGAAAAGCCTTTTCCTGGGTTAATTTTATATTAATCTAAGCAGAAGGAAATGTGTTTGTTCATAAAGAGACATAATAAAATCCTTAGAATTTGCATTCCAGATTCAACAAAAATTATTTGTCTCTAACAGTACAAAAAAAATCTGACAGTGACATGGGAACAAATAGAAAGACCAGTGTCATAATACAATTTTAATGCATAGCAAGCAGTGGGTCTGAATTGGTCTGTGGGCTTTATATTACTTGTTGAGCTCTCATTTAAAGCTCCTTGACATTTTTCTCTCTTGAGAACATTATTTTTGTGCGAGCATAGTTCCTCAAATTAAGTCTTAATAAGTAAAGTACAAACTTTCTGTAATTAAATTTTGAATCATTTTGTAGTCATAAATTTCAGTAAGGTCTCTTTCTGCCATGTAACCAAAGGGGGGTGGGACTTCATCTCCTCATTTAGTTAGGGTATGCTAGTATTATGTAATGCCACCTGTAAAGGTGAGAACTCAGTGGCCTATTAAAAAGTGGGTGGCGGGGTTTGGTGGGGATGAAGGTACACGGTTACTTGCAGGGCCGTGCTAATCCTGGACTTGAGACTTCAGCCCTGCTAAGTAGACAGTGGTCCTGCATTCTCATCAGGAGCTAACTAGGGTACTCTTTCCTTGCTACGGAAGCAGCACCATCTCCCATGCTCTCAACCTTTGTGGACTGCCTGGCTACCCATCCATAGTGAACTGTGGGTGTGTTGAGAGATGTAATAGAGTCACACTTCCAGCTGATATGAGGCTGACCATGGTGGGTCCCATGGGGGCGGGGTGAGAGACAAACATGGTGATGCAGCCAAAACTCACATGGAAAGTGTACTAGGGGAAGAGAAGGGAGCAAGAGATGGGTAGGGAGAGAAGGGGGGGGGGGAAGGGAAGGAGAGACAGAGAGGTAAAGAGACCTGCCTGTCTCTTTAGAGGAACAGTGAGAGAAAGAGAATGTGAGTAGGCGGAGCTTATCTCTTAAAGGGACCTTTGGCTTGTGGGTAACCAGCCTGGTTACTGCTTGCCATGCGCCAAGGTGTGCCTGAATGCTAACGCCAGCTATCAACTTATTGGTAAGAAAAATGTAGAGAATGGATTTTCATGAACTATAGAATCTCCAGTGTCACAGGGTATGGTCCAAAGAATGGAAGGACAATTTCCCCTGCTAGCAGGTGGAGAGACAAAAGGAAGGAATTGCCACAGAGTAGCCAGCTAGCTAGGCAGTATTAACGTGAAATACATTGAACAAACATACCCACTTAGATGAACAAGGTAGACTCACCCTGACCTTGAAGCTAACCGCACGCAGATTTTGTCCTCAAATACTCTGTACATTTACTTCGTGGATTGGACCTTTCCTTGCTATGATAGAAGCAAGAAGATTTGTCTTGGCTTGTGTTTTCAGTCTTCTGTTCATAGTTCTTACCTGTACTGACACAGGGCCCATAGGGAGACAGAACATGATGGTGGCAGAAACACGTGGCCTACGATAGAAGTAGAGACAGGGTGGGGCAATATCAGGACCTGGGTGTGATATCCAAGGGCCACACCCCTAGGGACATACGTGTTCTAGCTAGGCTCACCTCCTAAGTTTTCTGCCATTTCTCATAATAGTGTCATCATTTCAGGACCAAGCTTCCTGGGTATTCAGATCATAATAGTGATTAACGAGATGTTGACAACAAATGAAGAGAATGTCTACATGTAAGAAGCCACAAAGCTCTGAACCTCTCTGTGTGCCTCTGCCTCTAGCCCAGACAATTCAGAGAATGCCAGCTGCCTTGGCTATTCTCATCCATCTTTTAGAGCCAATTCTGATACAGAACCCTAGAGAAGTCAAGGTTTTTCTCTCCCCCCCTCCCTCCCTCCCTCCCTCCCTCCCTCCCTCCCTCTCTCCTTTCCTCCCTCTTTTCTCCTCCCTCCCTCCTTCCATCTCTCCCTCTGTCTCCCTTTCTCCCTCCTCCCCTCTCATTTTGTTTTTTGAGATAGGGTCTCATGTAGACACGACTGGCCTGGAAGTCACTCTGTGACTCACGTTCTCCTCAAACTCACAGAAATCCTCCTGCCCCAGCCTCCTGGAGTACTGGGATTACAAATGTGAGCTACTGCACCCTGTTTAGGGTTCTTTGTTTACCTAATTGCAACAAATAAATTTCAGTCAAGCCAAGCTGATAGTGTCTGAAACTCCTCAAATGGAAAGAAGCCAAACAGATGTTGTTAATGTAAAAAGTAAACACTGAAAAATTCCCTTTGTTTTGTTTTCTTTCCCAAGCAGGAATTTTGTAGGCTTTTGGAAGGCATCCCTCACAGTTACTCTGTCCCCAGTGGGGTTAGTATCTGTAGAGGAGGCTTTGCTTATCCGCCTTTACCTCACTCAAGATGTGGAAGAATTGCAGTGGACAGTTTCCGGGGTCCCATCTTGATTTAATGGTGACATTTTTCCTCTTTTAAATATGAGTTTCATGAGCTCATCTGTAAATCACAGAATCTGTGCTCTTCCCTTTAAACCCTATTCCATTTATGCAGTCTCTGCCACCGTCAACAAGATGATTCCACATCAAGTGCAGATGGTCTAGTTCAAATCCAGCTTTGGTCTGTCTTCACATTAGAACTGCATGATAGGGTCATTTGGGAAAAGATGGGAATATACACACTATTGAGTTTCAATTAAATCTCAGAGCAGGGATTTGTAAAGAAGGAAGTAGTCAGCCACCGAGTAATGAAGTTAAAGTTGCAGATCAAATTAGCCTGTGCATTTGCATGGGGCTGTCTCATGGCACTGGCTTTAAAAAACAACAAACAAGCAAACAAAAAAAACCATTTCGGTTTCATTTGTATTCAAAATAAAAATACTAGCCATTTCTTAAACAAGTGCATGTCTTTCAGTTTGCGGTTCAGTGACTGACATAAGTACATTTTCCTTGTTCCACAAGTGGGGTTCGTCTGCAATTTATTGTCAGCCATTTGTTTGCATTTGTTCTTGTTTCATCGAGTTAATCAAACAATAGCATAGCTCCCAAGCTAGGGTTATTGTGGGTTTTTTTGTTTGTTTTTTGTTTTTGCTTTGAAAGCTCTTTTTTATTTAAATTAGAAACAAGCTTGCTTCACATGTCAATCCCAGCTCCCTCTCCTCCCATCCCTCCCAAGCCCTCACCCTATCCCCAGTCTGCTTTCCAGGGAGGGTTAGGCCCTCTATGGGGGATCATCCAGGGCAGGGCCTAGGCCCTCCCCCATGTGTCCAGGCAGGGCGAGCATCCCTCGATGTGGAATGGGCTCCCAAAGTCCACTAAGTATTCTAGAAATTTGCTGTCACCAGCCATTTCTTCCACATCCCACATATTGCTCTGCTAGATGAGAAGCTAGCATTGTGAGCTGTCAGCATCTTCCTCAGGTGGTTCTGACGTGAACACCACACACGTGGAGTCACGGTGGGCTTTACTGAATGATGAGGGGGCTGCCTTCAATGAAATGTCTCCTGACTGTCAGAAGCTTGATGCCCATCCCTCTGTGCCCTTATGTTGACAAAGTCTTGTCTTTTTGTTCTTCTATGAAGGTCACCCTTCCCATTGCTAACAGGACACCTGTTTGCTGCCTGTAATTCACCTATAAGAGCCTGAGTTGGTGCCCATTATAACTGACACTGATTTCCATTAACTCAGACTTTTAAAAAAATCAAGCCAACCCTCACTGTCTGCAGCCTTATCTTCTCATCCAAACTTTAAGCTAAACATACTCTATAAACATCACCAAAGTCTCCTTGCCAAGTAGTGAGTGATGTCACCTTTCCCTACCATGCCTATTTTCTCTTTCCCTCCTGGGTTTACTCTTTTACCTTCTTTAAAAAGAATCCCATCATGTTATTGTTTTCATTTATAGAAAAATTGCCAAAATCATGGGCAGCTTCCATGGCAGCCCACGGCCAGATGTTCCTGTTGTTTACATCTCATGCTGGCATGCTATTTTGCTCACAACTACTGCCAAATGACACATTGCTAAGGTTCATGTTTTGTTTTTTTCTTTTGCTTTTGCCTAGTGTCCTTTCCTGATAGTAAACCCTTGAAACCTTTGTAGCAGGTGAGAATGTTGATCAGCTACCATAACAAAATGCCTGACAAGACCAACCTAAAGTAGAAAAGGCTTTGGCTCATGGTTTTAGATCATGGTTGGCAGACATGGGTGATATATTATAGTTCCCCTGAGGCCTACAGCCAGACAGCGTGGAGTGGCATCAGGTAGGCATGCATGATAGAACAAGATGCTCACTTGGGGCAATTAGGAAGGAATTTTTTTTCTAAAAGATGAAAAATATGGTGATGTGGAAAAGAATATTTGTTTAACTATGTAAATATGTGTTGATTTTTGTTTGTGTGTTGTAGAATAATTGTTGAACTATGTAAAGATGTGTTACTTTTGCTGCATGTGTTTAACTAGGTAAATATCTGTTGTTCTTCTACCTTGTCTGCCCAAGGCACCTGATTAGCCTAATAAAAAGCTGAATGGCCAATAGCTAGGCAGGGGAAGGAGAGGTGGGGCTGTTGGACAGAGAGATTAAGTTGATGGAGGAATCTAGGCTCCAGGGAGAAGGAGGGAGATGTCAGAGGCCAGACAGACAGACAGACAGCCACCAGGCAGCCAGACATGGAAGAAGCAGGAAACAGGACATACAGAATGAAAGAAAGGTAAAAAGCTCCAAGGAAAAGTGTAGATGAAGGGACACAGGTTAAATTAAGTTATAAGAGCTAGGATGACGAGCCTAAACTAAGGCTGAGCATCTATATTAATAATAAGTCCGTATGTCATGATTTGGGGCCTAAAATTCCAAGAAAGTCTGCTACAGTCTGGAATCCAAATATCTCTCTTCAATGGCCACAGCGACCTGTGACCTCCGGTAGGTCCCACCTCTATGTCCAAATTGCAGCAGCATGGAGCTAAGCCTGTTTAAGACGTGGGATACAGAGAAATGTTTAAAAGCCCAATGCTACACCTGCTGAGGAATTTTGTAGAAGTCTCTCAGTGAGTATTTGCCTCGTGTCTTCCCCATAGTTAGCCGTTAGTTCAGTTTGGCGTAGTAGGACCTCAGCAAGTTAAATGTATTCTTACCACATTATATCAGTGATGCCTACCGTCAGCCTGACTCACAGGGTCAAGTTCTTCTCCCCACCCTGCCCTTTCCACATGAAATCTAAAACCACTCCAGTTCTGCACTCGAGTGAGGCACAACCCTTCAGTCCCTTTGAGGATGAAATTTAACGTGAAATATTTTCAATTCTGCTTCCTGTGCGATTTTTCCCCTTCTATTTTCTTAACATATTTAATCATTTATTATTCACATGGGCTCATGCATCTCTACTTAACATTTTACATCATAAGTTAGTATGTCATTATCTCACTCTTCAAGCCATTCCACTTTTGGCCCCAAGAACTCTTTTGGTTGACTTTGCCATGGCCCCATTGATGCAGTTCTGTTTTCTTTTTTAATTGCAACATTCCCTTTCTCTGGTGCAAAAACTCAGGCACATTTTGTGTATTTCCTGACACACCCCACTTCTGTGGAATGATACTGTACACTGTGAAAATGTGTTGCTCTCATTGTTAATAAAAAACTGATTGGTGGATAGCTAAGCAGGAAGTATAGGTGGGACAGTCAAATGAAGGACAGGAAAAAGGAGGATACAGTGAATGCTGTCACCAGGAGACACAGAAGGAGCAAGACATGCTGGAGAATATTGCCATGAACCATATGACAAATACATAGAATAGTAGAAATGGGTTAATTTAAATTGTAAGAGCTAGTTAGTAATAAGCCTGAGCTATCGGCAGAGCATTTGTAATTAATATTAAGTCTCTGTGTGACAATTTGGGAGTGGGCTGGTAGGACAGGAAAACGCCACTTACGCATCACCCCCAGAATCAGGCAATTCCTTCAAAGAATTCTCTATTTCCCACTTCCTGAACATAACACCAGTAGCACAAACATGGAGATCCACAATTAACAAATGGGACCTCCTGAAACTGAGAAGTTTCTGTAAGGCAAAGGACACAATCAGCAAGACAAAAAGACATCCCACAGATTGGGAAAAGATATTTACTAACCCCACATCTGACAGAGGGCTGATCTCCAAAATTTACAAAGAACTCAAGAAGCAAGTCTCCAAAACACCAAAGGATCCAATTAAAAAGTGGGGGACTGAACTAAATAGAGAATTCTCAATAGAGGGGACTAAAATGGCTGAGAGACACTTGAGAAAGTGTTCAACATCCCTAGCCATCAGGGAAAGGCAAATCAGAGCAACTCTGAGATATCATCTTACTCCTGTCAGAATGGCTAAAATCAAAAACACCAAATAACAGTTTGTGCTGGAGAGGATGTGGAGAAAGGGGAACACTCCTCCACTGCTGGTGGGAGTGCCAACTCGTACAGCCACTATGGAAATCAGTATGGAGATTCCTCAGAAAAATGGGAGTAAACCTACCACAAGACCCTGCAATTCCACTCTTAGGCATATACCCAAAAGACGTCCATTCATACAACAAGGACATCTGTTCCACTATGTTCATATCAGTATTATATGTAATAGCTAGATCCTGGAAGCAACCTAGATGCCCCACAACTGAAGAGTGGATAGAGAAAATGTGGTACATTTACATAATGGAATACTACTCAGTGGAAAAAAACAATGGAATCTTGAAATTTGCAGGCAAATGGATGACACTAGAGGAAACCATCCTGAGTGAGATAACGCAGTCACAAAAAGACAAACATGGTATGTACTCACTCATATATGGATTTTAGATATGGATCAGGAGAGTGTCATCCTACAGTCCCAGTGCCAGTGAGTCTGGGATACAGGGAAGTTCCCAAGAGAGATGTATGATACCCCATAGAAGTAGAATGAGGCAAGATCTCCTGAGCAGATTGGGAACATCGGGGGAGGGGAGAGGGAGTCAGGAAAAAGAGAGGGGGGATAAGAGGAGGGGAGAAGGAGGTATGGGGGAGAAGGAAGGTTGAGTCGAGGTAAGAATAGAGGAGAGCAGTATGAGAGATACCATAATAGATTGAGTCATTATAGGTTTGAGGAGAGAGCTGACACTAGGGAAATCTCCAGAGATCTACAAGGATAACACCAACTAGCAAACTAAGCAATAGTGGAGAGACTACATTAAATGCCCCTCCTTGATGGTAAGGTTGATGACTACCTTATATGCTATTCTAGAACCTTCATCCAGTGACTGATGGAAGCAGAGACAGAAACCCACAGCTAAATACTGAACTAAACACCTGGAACCTAGTGACAGAGATGGAGGAGTGATGAGCAAAGGGGTCAAGACCATGATGGTGAAACCCACAAAGACAGCTGACCAGATAATGGGGAGCTCTTGAATCCCAAACTGATGCCTAAGAGGCCAACAGGGGACTGATCCAGACTCCATGAATGTAGTGAGGAGGCCACAGAAATCACTGGGGCCTTGGGTAGTAGGTCAGTGTTTACCATGGTATATGAATTGTCTTTGCAAGCCCATTCCAAATAGAGGGATGCTCTCTCAGCCTGGACACATGAGGAAGGGCCTAAGTCCTGCCCTAGAAGAAATGACAGATCCCCCCCAAGGAGGGCCTCACCCTCTCTGAGGAATGATGTGGCGATTGGGTGGGGGGGGGGGCTTGGGGCTGGTAGAGGGACAAGGGAGGAGGGGTGGGAAAGGGAGCTGGGATTGACATGTGAAGCATTCATGTTTCTGATTTAAATAAAAACATTAAATAAAAACAAACTTCTCTTTTTCTTAGAAACTGCTCCTAAGTCATGCTCTGGCTATAGACATGCTCATCTTGAGTAGGATGGGGTAGTCACCAAGCCTGTTGGTTCTGTATTAATCCCCTATGACTGCTGTCTTGAAACCATATTAATTTATTTTCTCTTTGCACTACAAACTCTAAACTCAGTTTTGATGGGCTAGTGCCTGGCTCTATAGGATAAACCATGTTCTTCCCTCTTGGCTCTGGATTTGGTCTTCTTGCCTTGGCTAGTGACATTGGTTCATGTATTTGGGGCTTTCAAGATGGAATGCAGAAGGACAGGTGACCCAGATCTGTGTGCTATTGTAAATTTTAAATAATATGTGATTTAAATTTTTTCCTTGATAAACACCTTATGCTTTTCAGATATTACTTGCTTTATTTTCATGTTTTCACTTTCCTTTTCCTCCACAGATGGTATCTTTGCTTTTGGTAGTTCCGTGTCAGACCACCGAAGTTTTTATGAACTTGTTTTTGTTTCTAATTGATGTCCTTCTCTCAATAGTTTCAGTTGTCAATAGCTCTTCAGCTAGAAATGAAGCTTTTTCTGTCTCCCCCAACATCCAAGAGTATATGGGCAGCACAGATGGCATTTTTTTCCAAAGAGGGCATAACTTTGGACATGTAGGGAAAAAAGGGTGAATCTACTGAGGGGATGGGTATGATCAAAATGCACTGCATGAAATTCTCAAAGGATTAATATGAGTATATTTTAAAATAGTAAATTTTATGTCCTTGCCTGGCGGAACCCTTGATTAAACTTGAGATTTTTGCGTTCGTTGTTACCAGAGGACATGAGTTGTTCTGTGAGTTCAATAAGCAGAATGTGGATTTTTGAAATTGAACAAGGATACATAATTAAAAGTTTTTAAATGAACAAGGCCACAGCATCCTTAAAGTTTATTTCATACCATAATTTTGAGATAAGTTTTGTTAATTAATAAGCTTCATCCACAAAGTCACCAAAGCCCACTTTAAGGGGTTAACAGCAGCTCTCAGAGCTTACCATAGATGGCAATTGCAGAAAGTAGGTCTGGGGTAAACACTGTGGTACTGTAGGTTGGTTGAGCAAAGCATGCTTAAAAGCAGTCGTAAAGAAACCCATATCAGATTTTGGCAGGAAGAAATGATTTATGTGTCTGATGAGAATAAGATAGTTGTTGCATGTATCTCTCTGGAAATGTAAATCCTGGGAGCTATTAGAGTCACATAAAGTAATTTTAATGGAGAAGAAGGAAACACCAGGACTGTAATTTCACATTCTATAGTTCCTGTAGATTGTCTGGGAAGTGGGGTTTATTTAAATTCTCATGCATGCTCTAACTGTTTTGCAGTTCCCACCTTCCCGTGTTTGGCAGACAGTTTCACATCTCTAATGGTTCAGACTTTGGGATGGCATTCGTACATCTGACGAGACCTCTGCCTCTGACTGACACTGGCTGCATGACATCAGGATTTTGTCGTTGCTGGTTTGTCTAGTTTGGTCTTGTCTTCTGGCGCACATCTTAAGATCTCCAAAGACCCTGGCTACTCCTCATGATGATATTAGTGTGAGGTACATTCAAAATAACGAACATTTTAAGAGTACTCAAGAAAAGGAATGCTACAGGCTGGTAAACATCCACATGTACCCGGAAGGACAGGCTCCCTGGGGTTGTTCAAAAGAAGCTTGTGCCCCGCTTTACCCAAGTGGGAAGAGCTGGCTCCCCTCACCTGAGTGGTTCCTCTTGTTCTTAGTGTACTCAGTTACTCTTGCACACCCTGGAATGCAGGGTTAAACAAGGCATCACTGGCAACTCTGCCTGCCTTTTCCTCCACTGCCCACCGGAGGCAATCCTTGACTGCCAAGTAGAGTTAAGCCCTTTTCTACGACGCTGTCTTGTTCATCCTTTGGCAGATCTGGGTCGTTTGTGTGAATATTTAGTTAGTGTCTCATTTAAGCTAGGCTGGGATCAACTCCCCCACCACCGCCCCCGTGAATCTGTGGATGACCTTGGACTTCAATCCTCCCTCCTGCCACTACCTCCTAAGTGCTGGGATTACAGGCCTGCATCACTGTGTTAGTGTATACAGTGCTGGGGACTGAACTCAGAGCTTTGTGCATGCTAAGAGAGCACTCTCCCAATCAAGCTACACTTTTGGCTCATGCAGTTATTCCTCCCGTCTGCGCCCTCCTCCTCCTTCAGGCTGACTCCCATCAGTTAGATTCCACTTTCTCTAAGAAGCCCGTGGGTGGTGATGTATGCCAGAGACCTACAGCCACACTGGTGCGTCTCGTACGAGGAGGCTGACGTTCTCCCCTCAATTCTATTTGCCAGCTGCTTTTTACTTTTTGCTCTGTCTGTGTTGAATGAGGTGACAGGCTTCCCTGTAACTCTGAGCATGCTCAGCATAACCCCAGCTTGTCACCACCACATCCTGTTAGTGGTAGCAGCCTACCCAGCTGTGACATGAATAAAATGTCTGGAGACATTGTGGGGGAGGTCTCTAAAGGATAGAACTGCCTCCGGTAGAGAAACATTGTGCTAAGAAGTGGACCTCAATTTTGGCGGCTAATTAAGTTTTCCTGTGGGCACATCTCACCCCAGAGATTCTAAAATGGTGTTTTAGTTACTTTTGAGCAAAATGTAATCAAAATCCAAAGGAAAGAAAACAACAGAATTTGACACTTAGCTTGTATGCTGTTAGGTTTCAAACCTGGGACAAATGGCTAAGGTACCTATGTGACATATCAAAATAGACACGGGTCACCGGGTTCTCCCTGCACCCCTCAGTCCCTACCCATTACAGGGTCCTCCTGGCTGGAGTACCCTGCCCTCTATCCTAAACTTCTCCTGTCCAGGGGCTGGGCTGACCTTCCCTATATAGTCAACCATTTTGGTTACCTGTCTCTGGTCTCCTCTCTTTTGGACCTCCTGGCTGCTGCTCCTGGTTCCCCTCTCCCTCCCTTCCCCCCTCTCCTCATGTGGCTCAGGGTCATGTCCACTCTGGACTCTTGCAGAGGCCCCTGACTCTGGCTATGCTCTCCCACATATCTACAATAAGCTTTCTCCTCCAGCATACCTAAGAGCAGCTCTGTTCCTTTTCCATTTATTTTTTTTTCATTTATATGTCACTTGCAAAAATCAAGGTTTGGTTTACTTTCAGAAGACTAGTTCATGCAGCGCCCACTCTTGTAACTGAGACTTCAGAATGATTAAGTGAATGAGGCCTGCAAGCTGTGTCTGCCAACAGCTCACACATCACTCATTGAAACAATCCTCTTTTGTCCTGACCACAACTGTGTTATATATTTTTGGAAGGAATATCCTTGAGATACATATGACAGTTGGTAAGTATTCTCTTTTTATTTTTGAAATTATAATATAATTACGGTCCCTTCCCTTTCCTTTTTCCAAGTGTGCCCATATAGCCCTCTTTTCTTTCTTTCAGTTCCATAGCCTCCTTTTCATTAATTGTCATTATATATGTATGAAGTGTTTATCTAATTATTCTTTATCAATGAAAACCAGCATCAGATATCGGGGTAAAAACCTGACTGATCAGAGAAGCAGTGGAGAAGCAACCAGTGCTCTCCTCTCTTTCCTCCATCCAAAGTGGCTGAGACTCTCGCCCTTCTACTTCCTGTGTCTCTCTATATGTTCTCAGTCCTCCAAAGCCTCTATGGCTAATTTTGGTCAGCTTGTAACTAGCTCGACCCTCTGGATCAAAGCAAACTTGATTGTCATTCTCAAGAGTGTCAGAATGCAATCAAAATATCCCCTCAACATTCTCCCCTTTTTGTCTAAATGAAAAGAGAAGAATTTAACTCTAACACAGTGAAACTATATACAATAAACATGATTATCAGGTAAGAATTATATTCACAATGTCTAGTCCATTTGCATTTGGCAAATTCAGAGAAAATACTCTATTATCTATCCTATCTTGGTGAGTCCAAAGTTTTGTACCTAATTCACTTTCTATCCTAACTTGTATTACCACCCCAAAACTGTTTTTTTTTTCGATCTCAAAACATTTTATTAGGTAAACAATTTCAGCTTTTATGTCTCTCAACCTTATACAGTTTACAATCTTTTGTGAGTTTCTTCTCTGAATTTGAAAATAAGGAAAACTATACCTATAACTATCTAGTCTTCAACTCCATCAGAGACCTGAGAAGAATATAATATTACCTGAGTAAACAGGAAGTGCAGAGCAAACTCTAAAACTATAGAAACGACAGAGAGAGCTGGCTGCCTGGACAGTCACCAAAGGTTCCTCTGCAACACTGGGCCCCCATCTTCACCCTACGGACATAGAACATTGGACAAACTTTTCTGTGAAGCAGGGATTTTGTAGGACTCTCCTACCTTGTCTTGGCAAAGTTCATCAGTTGCCTTCTTTTGTATCCTGCTTGTCCACCTTGGACAGCATACTCTCAGCAGCCAAGGCAAAAGCAGTTTCTTGCCCAGTGGCTAACTTTTACCACAAAAAAACCCAACAAACTCCATATGGAGGTTCTTCGATGTCCATCATCTTCTCTGAAGTGGATTGGTGTTGGCAGCAGCAGAAGTGTCTCACTGTCATGAAAAGCATCATGATATTAAAATATTTTAAATGCCATATTCTGTATGTCTTGAAGTGTTAAGGTCACCTATTTTATCTAAAATATATCTTTGTATGACATTGAAAACATACCTATCATGAATACAAATTTGATTGTTTTAGACGACTATTAATCTGTATTTTTTATTATTCTAAATAGTTTGAAATAATAACTTTCAAGGACTAGAAATTTACATTATATTGTTAAATGAGCAGCATAGGTACAATATATTGAATAAGAGTAGAAACATATGTACAGTATGTTCTAACAAAAATAACCTTAAATTTGTATCAATATACAAAGATACCTTAAACAAGAGTAGAAGCACATATACATTATAACAAAAATAACCTTAAATTTGTATCACTATACCAAAAGCCATACCAATGTAAAATATATAAGACTAATAGTTGCTATTTTAGTTTAAAAGTAGATTCAATAATCTACCCTTTTATCCGGTCATTCCTATATTTCCCCTTTCTTTTCAGAGCGAGGTCCCTGAATCTAATCTCCTGTCCTTAGTTTCCTCCCTGACTACATCCAATAACAACTTGCAATCAGTCCTCCGAAATGATGATGAACATCCGTAATCCACTGAACAACCAAAAACCACCTGATTCACCTTTTGGGAAAGTGGGTGCAACATATGCAGATGTATATTCATATACATATGTATTCCTAAGTATAACCTGCTTAGTTTCTACAATGTTGCTTGTATGTATTGCTTGTTGTTTTCAAGGCTGACAGCTTGGATAGCTGGTTGGTGTACTCTTCCCTGGTGGAAGATGAACTTTCCGGTTCTCGACTTTCTTCAGTTTCCTGCAGTTCTTTGTGTGGTGTTGAGCCCTAACAGCCTTTTTCCCTTCCACATTGGCATGTCTATTGGTATCATCCTTGCAAGCATTTTTTTAGTGATGAATGAATGACTCACTGAGTACCGAGCTCATTCCTCCTATAGTAGAGACTACTGACTGCCGTCTGCTCTTGCCAGAAGTCAGGATTATAAGCTCTGCTTGCAAAGATGCCCATTCTTACTCTCTCCCAAGCAGCAGAATGCAAATTAACTCAAAGACTAGGTTGCCCAGTTTTGTAGCCAGACGGGTGTGTGGCTGCTTGAGGAAGACAGACAGCAAGATGGCTAAGGGAATGTAGAAAAGAAAAAAAAATGATTCACTCTGGTCTTCTGTCTCTCATTGTCTTCTTCTCTACTACAGATGGCTGAAGTCTCAATTTCCATCCAGGCTGTGGGGTGGCTTTAGAGAGAGAGAACCATGTGCTCAAGATGAGAAGGACCAGAACGAAGGGGAGTTGTCATGGTAGCACTGGGTTGATCATCTCTCAACCTTATGCTTTAATTGAGATGAAAAGAATAAAATTCAGTCTTATTTCTGTGTTTGTTATTAGCATTTGGTTAAAGCAGGTCTTAAATCCTGTGCTGGTAGAACACAATGTGCTGAGCAAGCCAATGAGCTTTTCTTCCTTCAGGAAACTGCATAGTTTTTGAGAGGGGGGAATCTAAAACTGAAACCACCCCGTAATGTCATAATTTTCACGAGAATGTGTAAATAGTCCCCAGCCTGAACACACACGTTTTGTTATGACTTCATAAATTATGCTTATGTCCCCTTCACATAAATCATATTTAGATATTTTCCCAGAACCCTAGAATGTACCTTTAAAATATATCTGAACTATGCACACGATGCTTGCCTTTAAAATGAATTTCCTAGCCTGTGAACATGTAAGAATGCTTCCTTCCTTGCCTTGCACTTTGAATTTAGAAATTTGAGCTACACATATAAGAACTGACCAGCATGCCTGCTGTTAGCAGTTGCTTTTAGAAAAATAAACCTTTCCTTCCAGCAAGATTGAGCGCTTTAAATTCACTCAAATGGATTGGAAATTGCCCTCTTGACTAATAATACACTGGGAAATGTTCACTTAAAGATAATTGTCCATTCATTGGTAATTACCCTCACCATCCGCCATCTTCAAGAGTCAAAGAAGTGACGGCAAATTTATGAGAAATAGAAAAGGAGCATTGTGTAAAACTTGTAAGCATTTGTCAGAAAAACTCTGAAGTACTTAGGCTCCAGGTTCTCCTCCTAATTGCTTCAAATCCACCGATACTAATGTGAGCTCTCACCCCTGCTTGTTCCCAACATGTAAAACAAACAACATTGTCCTGTTTTCTTGTTAGGTTAGCACCACAATGCAATTATAGTTAAGAATTCAAATACATAATGTATGTATAATTCATAAATACAGAATCACCAAGAAGTACATATTAAATGGACGTTCTAATCAATAAATATTCATTACCAGACATTTGGTGACTTATGTAACATCAGAAAAATAATCGAGTGTATGTTTCAGTCTACCACTAAAACTGTCACAACAGTTCACCTGTTTGCAAGGGAAGGGTTGACGTGATAGTGTGGTTGGTCAGATGGACCTCAGTTTACTCCCCAGCACCCACATAGAAGGCAGATACAATGGCATGAATGAGTAACCCCAGTACCAGGAAGACGGAGGCAAGTAGATCCTCACTGTTGCCATTTTAAATTTTAGTTCTACCTTACAATTTAGATTTGTCTGTGTAAATGTACCCGTTCCTTTCCCCGATGTTTCTGATTATGGCTCCAGGAATGATTCTATCCAACATATTACAAATGGTTGCTGGTTCACATGGTAGTTAGGTCTGAAGCTAAAAGCAAGCTGTTAGATTCAAACAGGAGCTCTAAGGAACCAAGCAATTCTCAAACTTGCCTACAACTTGACACATTTCCAGTTACTGCTGTTGTCCTAGCGTGTGGACACAATGTCACTTTCAGTGACTCCTTATTTACTTGGTAATAGAGTACCTTGGGAAAAATCTAAACATTTACTTGGGGTTAAAGGAGGACTCACATCCGGTGTATAAGATGTCCAGTTGATTAAGACAAGCTATCCTGTCACGCATTGTGTTCCCCAGCAACACAGGATGTGCATCATACACAAAGGCAACTACAGGGAAAGCAGATGGTCGGCTCAGACTTAGACTCACGGCTACTGAAAGGGCAGAGTGGAGGTGAGACAGGTGAGCCGAACCGTGCCTCCTGTTGTGGCAAAACAAGCAGGAATCAGGTTCAGAACTAAGCAAAGAGACACGTGTGATGTGGAAATCCTTAAAAATGAAACACGAAAAAGTGAACTGATGCAGAGTCAACAGACATTTGAATATCTTGAAGTAGAGCACAATTACTTAAGATCACCACATGTTAGAAAAATGGTGGTCACAGGATATCTTCAGTTAAAAGTGAGACACTTCAGGGAAGTGGTTTTGAGAATTGTATGGGTGATCACACGCCAGCAGAGCAAAATCACTATGAATGGTGTTCTAGTGTAGATGAAATGTTTAAACATATTTGAATTTTAATGAAACAACTTTATTAGTTTTCAACACTTCTCATCTTAACGTTTCAGAAAAATGCTATTTAAAAATACTCGAGATCTCTTTCTAAGAGTGTAGTTCCTGGTAAGTCAAACAATTGTTAGCAGAAGACAGCAAAATCCAAGAGTATTTGGACAGCATAACTGGTCTGGAAGCATTACAGAGATTTGCACAGAGATTTGGGTGGGTAAGGAATAGAGAAGACTTGGGGGAGAGGTAAATATGAACAGAATTTATTTGATGAAACTCCATAAGAACTAACAAAGATTTATACATATGTGTTTTGGCCTTAAAACTGACTAAAACATAGTGATAATGAGAACTAAATCTCTGCAATGGAGCTTATTCTATAGAACCATAAACGAAATACAAAATTCATAAAGGGAATCCCTGAAAGCTCTGGAAAGCTAGAAATGCCGGAAAGATAACCAAAAAGTGAAAAATGAAAGAATGAACAAGACAGGAAAGATTTCCTCGCTTTTTCCTCTCACTTGAGGTCACAGTTAACCCACGGGGTGAGCATGGGACTTCTCATGTGCTCTCCCAAGTTGTTGTTGTTGTTTTCCTCATGCATCCCTAGTCAAATCGCTGCCCTGCAGAGCTGGGGTGGGATTCTCCAGAGAGAAACCCAATCCACAGCTCCGGCTGAAAGAACGGGCAGGAAGAGTTCACCACTTTTTGTTTTATCTTGTTACTTCGGTCAACCGTTGGCTCTACCTGCTCTTGTTTCTAGACAGAAAAAGCAACTGGAGGGAATAGTTTGAAAGAAGACAGCTCTGGACCGTTCAAGACCCGGACTCAAGTGCGCATGCTCCCTCTCTCCTACCCCCACCCAACACACACACACACACACACACACACACACACACACACACACACACACACACACACACCGGTCTTAGAAACAATGTGTCGGCAGAGCTTGGACAAACAATTCACATCAGGATTCTGTCCACAGAACTGACACAGAAGGACTGCTCAGAGACCCCCACCTTCTCCATGGTTATTGAAGTGACCCAGATCCTTGCAACACGCTATCTAAAATATCCAGGATGCCACACAAAACAGCCCAAAAAAATGTGCTCAGTTCTCATGAAAGTCAGTACTCCTGCACCCAAACTCCCCAACTGCTACATAAAAAAAAGAAAAACATTAAACACTGTCTTAAAGTGACCATTATAAACTGTGCTCCAGGGCCGAAGGGCAAATGTCATTTCAATCAGTGTATGAGAAAACTAATTTCTCATCAGAGGACTGAAAAGCACAAGAAACAGACAAATGTAACAGGACTAAAAAGCATATTTGTGATCAAAATCATGGTCTTTTAACAATATGGAAACAAAGGGGGAAATAGCTCACATATACACAAATTGGCAGACTTCCGCGGGCTAAGGAACTGCAGTATAAGAAAGCCTGAGTGACTTGAAAGATAAGACCGAAGGGTTACTTTTGTGTCCCGGAGACCCAAAGAATAACTTTGTGAGATATATGTGCCATGAGGGTCAACAACCACACGGATCACTTGAAATATGTTATATAGAATCATTCCTGCAGCCATGACCAAAAACAGCAGGGAAAGGAATGGATACATTTATACAGATAAATTTGAAACTTTTTAAGTTAGGACTAAAATTAAAATGGTGATAGCAATGATCCGCTTGCCTCCACCTCTCTGGTACTGTAGTTACTCAAGCATGCCGTTGCATCTGTCTTTGATGTGGGTGCTGGGGATTGAACTCTGTCCTTGTAACCACCCATACTGTCACCTGAGCCCCTCCCTTGCAAACAGGTCAAACTGTTGTGATAGTTTCAGTGGTAGATTATTTTCTGATGTTACATAAAATCGCCAACTCTTTGATAATAAGTGCTTACTGACTAGAATGTCCGTTGTAGCCAGGCGCTGGTGGTGCATGCCTTTAAAACCAGCACTTGGGAAGCAAAGGGAGGTGGAACTCTGAGTAATGAGTCAGAAGAACAACATCTTTCTTCTTATTCAGTGATGTGCCCCTACTCAAAACTTTGTCATTTGCACATGAGCGCTGCCTCGGCATTCTTTTTTTGTTAGCAATTCATTTTTTATATTTCAATCCCAGTTCCCACTCCTTCCACACCCCACCCCCCACCTGCTCCTCTGAGAGAGTAAGGCCTCTCCTAGGAAGTCTAATAAGTCTATCCCATCATCTCCTTGAGGCAGAACCAAGGCACCTCCCCTCCCTCCACACCCCTGTGTCTAGGCTGGGCAAGGTATCTGTCTCTATAGAATGGACTCCACTAAGTCAATTTGTGCATTACAGTTAGATCTTGAATCCACTGCCAGTGGTCTCATATATTGTCCCAGTCACACCATTGTCATCTATTGTAAGGGAGTCTAGTTTAGTGTCATGCAGGTTCCCCATTTGTCAGACCTGAGTCAGTGATCTCTCACTAGCTTGGGTCAGCTGATTCTGTGGGTTTCCCCACCATGGTCTTGACTCCTTTGTTCATATTAACTCTCCTCCCTCGCTTCAATTGTACTCCAGAAGCTTGGCCCATTGGTTGGTTGTGGATTTCTGCATCTGTTTCTGGAAAGGGGTTATAGCTTCTTTGGAGTTAAGGATTGTAGGCTTTGTATCTTTTTTCTTTATGTCTGGTATCCACTTATGAGTGAGTACATACTATAGTTGTCTTTCTGGCTCTGGGTTACCTCACTCAGGATGGTTTTTTCTAATTCTATCCATTTGCCTGTGAATTTTAGGATGTTACTGTTTCTTACTATTGAGTAGCACTCCATTGTATAAATGTACCACTTTTTCTTTATCTATTTTTCAGTTGAGGGGCATCTAGGTTGTTTCCAAGTTCTGGCTGTTACAAATAATGCTTCTATGATGACAGCTGAGCAAATGTCCTTGTGGTGTGAATGTGCCTCCTTTGGGTGTATGACCAAAAGTGGTAATGCAGGGTCTTGAGATAGATTGATCCTTAATTTCCTGAGAAATTGCCATACTGATTTCCACAGCAGCTATACAAGTTAGCACTCCCACCAGCAATGAAGGAGTGTTCCCTTTTCTCTCTAACATAAGCTGTCATTGTTGTTTTTGATATTAGCCATTTTGATCAGTTTAAGATGAAATCTCAGAGTGGTTTTGATTTGCATTTCCCTGATGACTACAGATGTTGAGCATTTCTGTGTCTTTAGACGGCCATTTGAGATTCTTCTGTTGAGAATTCTGTTTAGATCTGTACACCATTTTAAATTGGATTATTTGTCAGTTTGATGTCTAGTTTCTTGAGTTCTTTGCATATTTTGGAGATCAGCCCTATGTCAGACATGTGGTTGGTGAAGAACTTTTCCCATTCTGTAGGGACTCAGCACTCTCTCTGAGGCCTGGGTCCATTGCAGAGAGCTTTTCAAAAACACCTTTGGCACCCCGGGTGTATTTAGATTACCCTTCTGAGTTACCTAATTGCAGTGAGCATTACCTGTTTTCACAGTGTTCTCTCCCATCTGCTCTCATTTAGTACCAGACATTTCTAACTATAAAAACACATTTTCTGTCCTTCCATAATACATTGTTCTTTTACAGAAGA
The DNA here is from genome assembly GCF_017639785.1 of Mesocricetus auratus. Taxonomy (NCBI): domain Eukaryota; kingdom Metazoa; phylum Chordata; class Mammalia; order Rodentia; family Cricetidae; genus Mesocricetus; species Mesocricetus auratus. Next base: position 11,290,326 of record NW_024429195.1, read on the forward strand.
CAAAAATCTCCACAAATTAAAAATTATAATAAAATGTCATTCTTTGGCACAAGAGTATATCATGGGGAATGTTCATACATATGTGAGTATTGTATTCAAATAATTATGAAATAGTGTTCATAGCATATATCTACTTTGCTATCACATTCCCATCTTTAAAAGGAATAATAAGAACAGATGAGCATGTTGGGAGATTCTCTGGGTGTCGTTCCCCTATGCTCTGCCACTTACTGTCCGCGTGACCTTGGGCAGACCATTTCATTCTCTCTTGCCTCAGCCATATCATCCATAACACAGAGAATGTGCTGGATCCAATCCTCAGAGTGGTGATCATAGGAAGTGACAACAGGAAAGTCATCTGATAAAGGAGAAACTGCTCAGATACATCCTACTTCACAGAAAGAAAGGTGCGGTAGGCCATCTCCAAACATGGGTTCAGACAAGTGAAGCTCACTCTGGATCAGGGGGAAAAGAGATGAAAATACAACAGTGTGTGGGGGGGTCTTTTGTAAAATAGAGTTTATTCTATTCTTAAAAGTCATTTTGTGTATATGGATATTTTTCCTAAATATATGTTGGGGCACATGTGTGCAGTACCTGCAGACGCCAGGAGAGGGCCTCAGATCTGCTGGAACTGGAGTTAAAGAGGGTTGTGAGCCAACCTGTGGGTGCTGGGAAATAAACTCAGGTCCTCTGGGAGAGCAGCCACTGTGCTTAACCGCTGAGCCATCTCTCCAGCCCTGTGACTTTACTCTCCTAGTTAAATTCTCCTTCACTAGGAAGTGGCTTATTGATGCACGTTGTGTTTCTTTGCCTTTGTTTGTAAATAGAAATGCAGTAGACTGCCATCCCCTCTATTAATATGCCGTCTCATGTATAGAAAGAAACACCTATGGAGCCTAAAGTATTTCCTGCAAAGCATTTGAACTGAAAGCATGTAAGCTGACCTTTAAGAGACCCCACTCTCAGCCCTATTCCTAGGTGTATTAGACTGTAAGGCAGCTGTGGGGCAGTAAAAATACCAGGACATAAAACCAGAAGAAAAGTCAAAATCTACTTCTCTTTATCATTTCTTTTGTCAGCATAAAGAAATTACCTTTTCTTAATTTCAAATGTATTATTTTGAAAACAGGTAAGCTGTACTTTGGAGGAGATGTAACCAGCCTAGGACCCTGCTCATGAGAGAAAAAAAAAACTCCCAGGCTGTAAGAAGCACATGATCACCATTCACTTTCCGCAATCTGAAAGCAGTCAGCTTTGGACAGCTGTCATCCTCTACAACCGAACAGATGGTCGGCTCCAGGACCAGTCACTTTCCAGCCTCCTGCTGCCTGAGCTTCCCGGATGCCAGTCAGGTAGAGGGGCAGAACCAAGAGTGTGCAAATGCATGGAGTAGCAAACAAGACTTGTGATACTGGACTTGTAGGCTGTGGAGTGTAGAATTTGGGCAAAGTCTGAGATGGGACACTACTGAGAGGGAAGACTTGTCTATCAGCGTAGATGAAGTGTTCTTGGTGGATAGGGGGATGGAAGTACAAACTACCAAGCTCCTGTGTCTAAGAGCATCTGTTCGTTCAAACAGGACAGGGGCAAGGTCGGTGAACACTGGTGTAGAAAGAAAGGACTCTGTCCTGTCAATTCACTGAGCCCCCGAGTGAACTTAAGTGGGGTCCTGCCTCTATTTGTCACTGGGACCTGAGAAAGAGGGGCAGCCATTATCTATTTCTCCCAGGAGAAATACAATGAAACTATTAACAGTGAAAGCAAAATAGTATGTATTCCTTATTCTTTCCTCTCCTCTCCTCTCAGTCTTTCTTAACAGGGTCTCTCTATGTAGCCCTGCCTAGACTGCAATTCACCCTGTAGACCAGGCTGACTTCCAACCAGAAGTGATTCTCCTGTCTCTGACTCTTGAGTTCTGAAATTACAGGCACAGCTACCACACCTGGTTTCTGACACCAAGAGTAGAAGGCTGAAAAGACTTTGTCATCAGCAGATTCCTACAGCAAAGAGCAGAAAAGGTAATTCAGAGTGAAGAATCAGGAAACAGAAATGAGCCGGAAGCCTGAGAAACAGTAAATACGCTGTGAATTTGTGGGGGGTCACACCGCACACACACCTGTGTCTATATCCCTTACATCTCGTCCTTGGATCTAGAGGAACCAAGTGTGAAATAGGAGCATGAGCTGCCTGTGCCGGGAGACTTGAGGAGTCTGGAGATGCTCTGGCTCTCAGGACAGGTGCTCAGTCACCCCCACAGAGTCTGTCTCTCACTGGAGAGCCTGCTGTAACTTTAAAAAGCAGAGCTCCTGGCATAAGAGAAAGACACAGACCTTGGGTGGATGGTGAATGGGAAAAGAAGGGAGAGGAGAGGGGAGAGGAGAGGGGAGAGAAGAGGGGAGAGGAGAGGGGAGAGGAGAGGGGAGAGGAGAGGGGAGAGGAGAGGCGAGCCTCTCGAGACAGGAGCCACAGAAGAGAAAAGAGAGGGAGAGAGGAGGTGGGTAGGGTCCTGTAAAAAGGGAAGTAGTGAATGAGCATAGGCGGTGCTCTTAGTGGCTGCAACTGAACGGGTCCTTTCAGAACCCTAAGGGCAGGCCAGTGCAGCAGTTCAATCTGGTGACAAAAACCTGGAAAGTTCCTGAACAGCCCCTGGTCCTTAGTACTGGCAGGAAGCCTGGAAAAGCAAGTTCTGATGTCAGAGAAGGAACTGGGAGGGGTCAACCAAGGGTGTGAATCAACAACATGGTCATCTTCCTTCTGCCACGCCCTTCTGATCTGGGTGGGTCCTTCCACTTCAACTAAAGCAATCAGGACCTTTCTTGAAGTGAGTCTCCCTAGTCAAGTGACTCTAATTTGTGACAAGTTGACAGAACAGCCAGCCATTACCGAATCCTTCTAGACCTGGGATACGTAGGCGCTCTTTCGTTTTGCTGTGAATTAGTGAAACACGTTTTTAAATATTTGCTTGAGAACAGACATGCGTTGATTACTGTAACGACCGAACTTTAGTAACAAAGGCCAGCTTTAAATTGTCCTGCAGGAGGGATCAGTTCTTTATTACGCTGCCTGTTCCCACTGGGCAGCGTGAAGTATGTGCCCATAGAGGTGTGCCATTTCTGCTTCTTTTCAATCGAATGAGATCATCACACACCCCGCTTTGCAACTTTCTCACAAATGAAACAGATGTGGTTTTTTTTTAAACTCATTTCACCCGTAGTATAACGGTGCTGTGGTCTGCCAGCACTCACCTGGTGAAGATGGTCCCACATTGTGTTGATGCTAAGCACTGTGACTCTGAATGTCCTGGTATCTGGGACTTGGGGCTTTGCATATTTATCTGTCTCTGTCTGTTGCACTCGTCCAAGGGAAAGGAGAGTGTAGAAGTCATGGTTCTTTGGTGTGGTCTTCGTTTTTTGGCTTCTCATTCGATAACAACCATGTTCTCTCTGCAGTTAGCCTAAACAGACAGCTATCGGCACGGCAGTCCATCCCATGCATTTGACATGATTTTATTAACGCCTAAGTCCTGAAATGCAGGAGAAATTTTTGACCAAGTGTGTTATAACCCTTGTGTACCGCCTCTTTTAGAAAATCGCCTTAAATTGTATTACCAAGTCCGGTGAAAGCCAGTGACATTTTAAGGCATTTAAGACATTTTCCAAATTGCACCCTACGCGGGCTGCTGTAATACACAATCTAGTGGCAGTGCACATGGCCTCGGCTCACCCCCCTTCACCACTCAGTGGAATGCTCGATGCCTTGCAAATCTTCCTGAAGCGTTTCCGAGAAACCTTAACCATCTCCACTTAGCTTTGAAACAAACTACCTTTGTGCACCTGTCTGTATATAGGCTATGTGAGTAATATTTAAAACAGACAAAGAGGCGGGTGCTTTCAAGCAATGGACCTCTTGCTAGGCATGGTGGAACATGCCTTTATTACCAGCACTCTGGAGGCTCTGGCAAGATGCCAATTTTTTTTCTCCTATGACACACATTATTTTCAGTGGTCTTTTGAAGGATGTTAATGAAAGGCTTGAACCACAGTGGTTTTATATTCTGTAAGTGATAAACAAATGGAATATTGTGACACAAATAATAAATAAAACCAGAAACAGATATTGGGGTTTAAGTTGAAGATCTGAAAAGCAAAGCAGCCAAACCACCAGAGATCTCTTACCGCCACCAGAGATCTCTTACCGCCACCAGAGATCTCTTACCGCCACCAGAGAGCTCTTACCGCCACCAGAGAGCTCTTACCGCCACCAGAGAGCTCTTACCGCCACCAGAGAGCTCTTACCGCCACCAGAGAGCTCTTACCGCCACCAGAGATCTCTTACCGCCACCAGAGAGCTCTTACCGCCACCAGAGAGCTCTTACCGCCACCAGAGAGCTCTTACGGCTACCAAGGCTGGGACAGTCCTGTCCTCAACTTGGCTGGAGACTAATTGGCTGGTCTGAGACTCTGCTCCAGTCTTACATACCTCTCTAGTGCTGGGATTAAAGGTGTGTTTGGACTCTATGGCTGTGTCTAGCTTTGCATTCTGGTCTCATGCAAGCTTTATTAGATCATAAACAATATATCACTACACAATATAGTAATTCACTACCAATGTAGCATTTATGTTATTTGAGATTTTATGCGTTTATTTACGCTACAATGCTGGAATATTTTGTATGTGATGTTTCCCCAATAATAACTGAGTGATAGAAAAAGAGGAAGATGTGTTTGAAGAATTGGTTAGAACTAGTACTTTTTTTTAAGCACTTAGGAAAAGCAGGCGGTTAGGTGAAGAATTGGACTGGGCCAAAACACATTGTATGCATATATGAAATTCTTAAGTAATAAAAAATGATTGGGAAAAAATAACTTGTGTTTCTGTAGAAAGCCACTCCAAAGGCGGGTGTTCAGACCCCTATATGCTTTCAGTGTCTCCTGTTTCATTACTTTCTCTCTATCCATATGGCTTGTGTTACTGTCAAGAGTTCAAACATTTGATAGTTTCGGCTCTGCTGAGACCGTGCGGTAACCGCAAAGCTTTCAAAGCTTTCCATTGCTCATTGAGAGCCGAGTCTACATCATAGCTCATCCAGGTTGTGAGCATGGAAGGGGCTCGCTAAGTTGCCAGCCCAGCTCTGACTCTGAGAACACTGACATGCCGGCTCCTAACAGAGGACCACACTGAGCATTCCCAGGAGGCAAGACATGAGTTTCCTTGGCAACTGCAACCACGTGCAGTTGCCCAGAATGGCTCCTCCTACTCCTGGGTTTCCGAGGCAGCAGGCTGCATATATTTTATAAAGACAATGGGACAATGGGGTAGATATCACCTTGTTCAGCCCTGCATGGGGGAAAATGGGCCGTTACACTGACTGTCACCTTCAGTGATGATATGAATTGTATAAAGGAGATACTTCTCTCTAATTTAGCATATTTTAATTCAAGGTCATAAATATAGTAGGTTGTCTCCAAGATTATATTAATTTTGTAACTGGTGAACACAACTTTCTCTCATTCAACTTTTCTTGTCACCATCATAGCTCTATCTTACTAACAAGATATATACGACAAGGTGACTTACAGGTAAATAGTGACTACCTCAGAGTCCCTGGGGCTCTGTCACCAGTGCAGGAAAACTCAGCTTTTCTATGACGTGGATGAGACTCATTTTTCCCAAATTGCCTATAATGTGCCCATAAACTCAAAGTGACAAAACAAAACTTGTCTCTAGAGCCAGAAAATATAAGGCCATTGATAATTTCATAACAAAAAATATGAAAGAAACACTTGAGAAAACTGATTACACACAGCCAGTCCTCAGAGGTGATTTCTTTTTCTGGACATACAGAAAGCTAGGAGCGGCTAAGTGAATACATTTACATTATACAGAATTCTGTTTCTTCAAACACAAAGACACTGAGAAGAGATTAAAGAGCAAATGCGTATTATTAAATGTGGATACAATCCATGCAAAATGTTCTGGCTAATTAATAGTCTTTTCAAGTCAAATATTGTTTTAAAATTATCTTGCAAACTTCTTTAAATTCTTAATTTCATGTAATAGGGACTCCTATTCTCTCACAAGGCAATTAAGTATGATTATCTATTGAACTGCACACAAAGAAAAAATAATTTAACTGTAGTTAATCAGTTCTGAAGCCTTGAATTTTAAATTATGCACAAGTTGGGGAGTCCAGTGTATATTGCTTGAAAGTGTTTTGCTAACACTGAACAGAACACCATTACATTGAAAATCTGATGACAAAAGTCATCAAATGTCACAAGACGACCCTTTGGAAATTTCTCTTCCAAGCCAAAGCAGTAATTATTGAGTATGGTGGCCCTTGCCATCATTCCCTGAACTTTGGAAGTGAAGGTGGAGAGATCGGGAGTCCAGTGACACCCTTTCCTACACAATGAGTCTAAGCCAACCTGGACTACATGACCCTGTCTCAAACAAACAAGTAATTACATATAATTTATTATAATAAAACTTGATTCAGTTTCAGCAAAATGTAGGACATATTCTGTATTGATTTCTCAAATAAGATCTATTTAACTTTCCCTAGTTCCCTCTGTGTTATGTGTATACATTGTTGCATCACACTGTGGGACTGAAATTTTTAATGCATAATTTTCCATTTTCAGATCAATGTAGGTAAGGTTACATTTCAATGGATATGTTTTATACTCCAGTACATGGATTTAACATGTTACTTTGTTTGCTTTCTCTGGTACCTAACTCACTTTCCATCAGTTGTATGAAAGCGAACATTGTGCACACATGTACATATGCACGTGTTTCTTTCTTCCTTCTCTTCTGGTGCTTCTGAACAGTGGAGCCTGAGGATTTGAAAGTTCTCATGGAGTGATTGTCAGATGGCTGTAACAGACTACACATGTGATGATAATAACACAGGCTTCCATGAGAAATCTCTCACTAGTGCACTGTGGAGAGCACAACACACCCCATATGCAGGTTCATGTCTCTCTCTGTCACTTGAGTCAAAGCATCCTTAGCCCTCCTCCTGCTTACAGTGACTTCCTTCTTCCTTGGAATCCTGCGTCTAACCTGCTTCTGCTTCCAAAGTAAGAGTACTGTAGCACAAAGGACAGGGGCTGACTTAGTTCCCCTGCTTTTTATTTAGCTACCTGGTTGGCTTGGGGTTAGTGTTTTAAGCATTGAATATTAATTACTAAAGATATGTTGAACATCCCTTTTGTACTTCCTGTTTTATTTGTGGTTTTACTTTGCAAGGCAATTAGGCTTCCCTGATCACAGCTATGTTTAGGCTGGCTGGTTGTTAAGCTACGCTTCCTTTTCCTGCTAGCTCACAAGATCTTTTCTGTTACCCTTAATGATGAGCCATGAATGCATTACAGAATGTACAGAAGTGAGCAACAAAAACCCTTGCTAGCTCCTGTTTTGATGGTATGGGAACAGTGCTTAGTCTGAGGAACGACCAAGTTATTCATTATTTTAGGTCGGCAGAGCTTCCCCTTGCAGTGTGGCCATTCCAATCAAAGAATGCTGGAGCCATTTGTGTCCTGTTTCATGACAGTTAAGATGAAAAATGCCAAAATAATCAAATCCGTAGTTCCCATGTATCTTGAGTACATGTCTAATTTTTTTATTCTGTGTTTTCTTTATTATTGCAGGGGACCGTGCATACAGTGCATAGATGGAGGTGAGGAGACTCTAAAGTCCGTCCTTACTATTTAGGATCAAACCCAAGCTGTGCAGCTTTCATGGTACAAGCTCTCTTACCTCCACTGCATCACCTGATTGTCCATACTCATCTAGTCTCATCTGTATTACATTTAATACAATCCTGTTTCAGCTTATCTGAGACATTAACTTGATAAACAAATAGATCACTGTCGTCTGATGGGGCAGATAGAACGCTGCTTGCATTTTGTCTCGAGGGAAACATAAGTAATGTCTTCCCCTCCTCCTAAGGTCCCAGTGACAAACAGAGGCTGATTCTGCTAAAGTACACTCTAAGGAACTGGTGAGTTTGTTGGGCTTCCTTATTGGGCACAAGTGAGAGGCTACTTACAGGAGTGTGGGTGCTTACCCCTAAAAAGTCGTACTGGAAACTCGTTACTCAGCAGAGACAATAGCTTCTCTGTAACACCGGCCCCCAGTCTTTCCCCGCCTATATAGGGCAAAATTGCATAAAACAACTGTTGTGGAATGTTGGGGTTCTCATGTCAGGTTCCAGGACCTCCCTATTCTACCACGAAGGGTGTGAACCATTAACAAGCCCAGCTGGGATGATGTTTTGCAAGTGATACAGATGAAGATCCCATGATAGTAACTGTGGGAAGATAGCAACGAGTCAGGTGTACCACAGAGTGTCTTACTTGGATATCTCCCTCCCGCTGTGTTCTTATAATACAGGATGCTGTTGAACCATGTTCCTTTTACACCATGTCATCGCTCTTCAACAAAGCCTGCCTGAGACTCTTTTCAGTAGAAATGCTGCTGTAACTAAACCTGAAAGAGTAAAAGTCTTCACTTTCATTGTATAACCTAGGCCTGTGCCTATACAGAGCTTAGGCACATAGGTTGGAAATGGGGGTTTCCTACAATGGCAGTGGAAACTTAAAATTTCCTAAAAGAAATAAACAGTAGGGCTGGGAGATGGTTCAGCAGTTAGCAGGTCGTGCTGGTCTTCCAGAAGACCCAAGTTCAGTTCCCATCACTAGCACAGCTTTCTGTAACTCCAGCTACAAGGGATCCAACGCCCCAGGCCTCCAATGACACCTACACTCACCTGAGCCTATCCATGTTCTAGAACTATGTCTACACTCATACAGTTCTTATACACACACACATAATCAAACACACACACACATTCTCACACACACAATTTAAAATAATAAAAATAAATTAACAAGCCATGTTGCCACAGAACAATATTCAATCCCAAAACTTATTGAGGTACATGAAACATCTTTTGCGAATCTATTTTGAAACAAAAACAATCTGGAAATCTGAATGGCTATGGGATGCTTACCATGTTGATATTTTAAAGCATGTCTTTTGGAATTATAAAGGTCTGCATGAAACTATCAGCTTTGTGTCCCTAGGAATGGCGCTGTTTCTCATTGGGAGCAACATATACACTCTCACGTGCCCTTAGTATCTGCAAGATCACATAAGAGCAAAACTGAGTGCCCATCTTTCCCTCTGCCTAACCATCAGCTGCTGGGTTTTCAACAAATTCTAAAAATCATTAAGTTCACATTAAACAATGACAGTAATAAAATACTTTTATTTGGATTTCTGTTTGCTTAATTATCAAAATAAATTGCAATATATATCCTTGCATGCCCTAATAAGGAAATAGATATCATTCCACTATTAAATATGGTTGCTTAAAACCTAGATGCCCCTCAAACAAAGAATGGATAAAGAAAATGTGGTACACTCACACAGTGGAGTACTACTCAGCGGTAAAAATCAGTGACATCTTGAAATTCGAAGGTAAATGTCTGGAAATAGAAGAAACCATCCTGAGAAAGGTAATCCAGGCACAGAAAGATAAATATGGCATGTACTCACTCATAAGTGGATATTAGACATAAAGCAAAGGATAAGCAGATTACAGTACACTACCCCAGAGAAGCCAGGAAACAAGAAAGATCCTAAGAGAGATATACATGTGCCCCACTCCCACCCAACCTGGGACAGGAAAATAGACAAGATCTCCTGGGTAAATTGGGAGCAGGGGGAAATGGGAGGGTAGGGGAATGAGAGAGGGTGGTAGGAGAAAGGAGAGGTGAGAAGCGGGGAGGAGAAGATAAGGGATCAGGAAGGTTGAGTTGGGAGGACAGAGAGGGAGAGCAAGGAAAGAGACAGCTTGATAGAGGGAACCATTATGGGGATATCGAGAAACCCGGCACTAGGGAAATTCCCAGGAATCCACAAGGATGACCCCAACTAAGAATTAAGCAATAGTGGAGAGGGTAACTTAACAGCCCTCCCCTGTAATCATATTGATGAATATCTTAATTGCCATTACAGAGCCTTTATTCAGTAACTTATGGAAGCAGATGCAAAGATCCACAGCTATGCACAGTTGTAGAGAGGGAGGAGCAATAATACAAGCAAAGTAGTCAAGGCCATGAAGGGGAAACCCACAGAAACAGCCGACCTGAGCAAGTGGGAGCTCACGGACCCCAGACTGACAGCTGGGGAACCCACATAAGACTGAACTGGGCCCTCTGAATGTGGGTGACAGTTGGGGGACTTGAGAAGTTTATGGGGCCACTAGCATAGGAACCAGTGCTTATCCCTGGTGTATGAACTGGCTTTTTGGAGCGTATTCCCTTTGGAGGGACACCTTGCTCAGCCTAGATGGGGGGGGCTTGGTCCTGCCTCAAATGATGTGACAAACTTTGAAGTTTCCCCATGGGAGACCGACCCTCTCTGAGGAGTGGGATGGGGAGAAGGTGGGGGAGTGGGAAGACAGGGGAGAGAGGGGACTGGGATTGGTATGTAAAATAATAGTGTTTTAACATTTAAAAAATGTGGTTGCTTAAACCTGTCTGTATTTGTGCCTCAGCAAACAGTGTACACATACAAGAACAGATATGTGTCATATGATCATATGTAGCATATGATTATGTGACAATCTACAGTAATATAATGAACAAGCATGAGGGCACAATCAATAACTCACACGGCATGTTGCTTTCTGTCTTTCTGATTGATCTCCATCTCCAGTTTATCGTATGTTTAAATATTTTTTAGTTCTTCTAGTAAACTTAGCAGATAAGTGATAACGTTTTATAGACAGCCTCGTGGAATGTCTTGATTTCATTTTAAGACCACGTTTCCAAACCCACATGTACTGCCTGTGAGACTTTAGTGACTCAGTTTCTCTGTTTTGCCATGCTTTAATGTGAAAACATGCTGCAAGCTGTGAGAGTGGGCTGCTATTCTTTCTTTTGAAATGTTTTCTTTATTTTATGTGTTAAGGGTTTGTCTGCATGCTATGTATGTGCACCATATGTGTGGCATACAGACAGAACAGAAGAGGGTATCAAATGCCCTGGAACTTGAATTACAGATGTTTGAGAGCTACTATGTGGGTGCTGGGAACTGAATTCTGGTCTTCTAGAAGAATAACCGGTACTCTTAACCATTGATTATTGTCTCCAGCTCCAATAGCTGTTGCTTCCATTCAACGTATAAAACCATTTACTAGCCAGACAGTGGTGGCACATGCCTTTAATCCCAGCATTCGGGAGGCAGAGACAGGTGGATCTGTGTGAGTTCGAGACCAGCCTGGTCGACAAGAGCTAGTTCCAGGACAGCCTACAAAGCCACAGAGAAACCCTGTCTCAAAAACACAAACAAACAAAAAACAAACAACAACAAGAAAAACCACCACCAACAAAAAATTTATTGTCTTTATTTTAATTTAATTTTAGTTACTGGGGCTTTCCCTATATTAACCACCGCACTGGCCTCTTTTGTCATGTGTTTGACCTATTCTGTTCCTTTGAGATCCTTTATATTATCTGTGGATTTGTGGTTCTTTGCATTATATATATATATATATATATATGATGTGTAGACAGAGACACATGCATGCATGTAATGTATCTTCTTCCAACTTTGGTGGGACATCCTTCGTTGAAATGTGTCTGTGAGATTTCAATGACATTTTAATCAAAATGTGGTCCGTGAGTAGGAAGCTCGGTGCAAACAGGTTATCTTTTATTTCCTTTTGCAGGGCTAATCATTTTGAGGTTCTACCCACAGGCAAACAAGAAAGCTGATGAAGACAAATAGGATATGCCTATAAATCTTGCTGTTGTAGCCCTGACACAGGAAACTCTAAAAGCCTAGTGAAAGCCAGCAATGTTTGCTTTGCACTGGGTGGTTGCTGGCCACCCTAGAATGCCCTGTGCCATAAAAATCTTTAAGTCTAAGAAATTAATCTGGGTTCTTCAGCAGCTGTTGTTACTGCACTTGGCATTGTCTTCTCACCGTTGAACAAGTCAACTCCCTGCAAACCATTTGAGGCATGCATTTGTCCACACATAGATCTAAAAACCAAACTTACCAAGAAAATCACAACCATGACCTACCTCATGGGGTCTTAGTTTTACCATCAGCACAGAAAACTGAGTCTCAGGCTTCGCTCCCCTGTGCTACAATTTCCTTGAAATGACTTAATCACAATTTATCTAATTTTTCTATAAAATATGATTCCATTCAGTTGCTCTGTGTATTAGCCAGGGGTCTCTAGAGTAACAGGATTTATAGAATAAATCCCCCTTCTTTATGTACATATTTTGAGGATTTGTTGGAATGCCTCGCAGGCTGTGGTCCAGCCAATCCAACAATGGCTGGCTGCCTATGATTGGAAAGTCCAAAGATCCAAAAGTTGTTCATTCCACAAGACTGGATGTCTCAGCTGGTCTTCCATACACACTGAAAAGCCAAAGAAGTAGGGTCTAATGGCAGTGAAGGAATGGGCTTGCAAGCCAGGCAAGAACCAACAGACGAAGAGCAAAGGTTTCTTTCTTCCATGTCCTTATCTAGGCTTCTAGCAGAAGGTGTGACCCAGATTAAGGGTGCTTTCCTAGCTCAAGATGCAGACTGAAGGCCTGTCTCAAAGATCCCGATCCAGATTAGAAGGAGATCTTGCTACTCTAAGTTAAGCAAAAGTCCCTCACAGATGTGCCCTCCATTTTTGGATTTTAGTCCATTCCGGATGTAGCCAAGTTGACAACCAAGGATAGCAATCACACCAGGTTAGCCATATCATTTGGGTTGGCATATGGTTAACATTTCACTTTAGGCACATGTGTTCCAGCTCGGAATCTCATGGTTATATGGTATCTTAATCATGCACTTTAAACCTTTCAACTCCAAATGTCAGATTCAATATAAAAGAATTCAGATCAAGTTGAAAGTCAGATTTTTTTACCCCCAAGGCACAAGGAAGAATGGAGTCGGAGGGAGCTACAAAGTCTTCATTACACATCGTTTTAATGCTTCGTTCATCCACCAAGTTTCTAGAAGACGGGGGAAAATAACAATCAACAGTCAATATTTTCTAGGATCTTCATAGGCTCTGCTCTTGGTCTTTCACCATTGAATCACAGGTACAGAGCTTGAACTTAGAGGGGACTGACTGGCAGCATGCAAACTCTCCCACCTTCTTTCCTCATTGATTTCCCTCTCCTCTCCCCTCCATATCTGTCATCTATCTATCATCTGTCTGTCTATCTATCTATCTATCTATCTATCTATCTATCCATCTATCCATCTCTATCATCTATTTATCTATCATCTATCTGCCTACTTATTGATGTATCTATCTCTGCCTCTCTCTTTCCTTCCTTTGGCTCCACACTGATTGCAATCAAACAGGATGCGTAATGTGTGAGCTAATAACAAAGAACAGAATTCAGGAGGCCAACTTCAAATCCTATGTGGAATGATTGTCAACTGAAGACCTTCAGTCACCAGGTGAGCCCAACCCTAAGTCCCAGGGGACAGCTTTAGCTTCATTCCCAACATCCAATCAGTCTTCACAATTCCTGATTAAATTGCATCATTACTTTTCATTTGTTCTTTCTATTTTTACCCCTGGCAATCTTGCTGAAGCTATATTTACCTCTTGCTGAGGTTTTACTAATTATACCTTGTATAGTCTTCCTTCTTTTGATCCCCCACAAACACTTTTTTCCCTCCAATACAGTCTCCAGTCTGCTGCCAATCTGCTGCTGCTCGCCTTCTCCAGATAATCACGCTATGCACTCATGCTTAAAGAACTTCAAACATTACTTAAATTTTTCTGAAAACCACCCTACCATTTCGCTCTGATGGTAGTGAGAATGAAAACCAGAAAACCCTGCAGCCAAATAGCAATGTTGTGAGGGATCCAGAAATAAAACCTGGGAGCTGTGTGCACCTGCTGCATTTGTCTTATTGTGGCATATCAAGTAACTCACTTTTCACATTCTCGTAACTTAAAGGTTGTTCACTACCCATGTACATAGCATTACTCTCCCCAATCCAGTCACCTGACACGGGAAGATGTAACATGAAAAATAAATGACCCAGTGGCAGATATTGAGGTTCAAACTTAAAGCTAAAGAACAGAGAAGCAAAGCAGGTGGTCACTAGCTCTCACCTCAAGCTCAGGCTGAAAGGGCTGACCCATGAGTTCTCCTCAGCGTGGCTGGAGACGGTGCTCTTATCTTCAGCGTGGCTGGAGACGGAATGCTCCTATCTTCAGTGTGGCTGGAGACTGAATGCTCCTATCTTCAGTGTGGCTGGAGACTGAATGCCTGATACTGACCACTGAAAACCCTGCTTCTATCTTTTATACCCCTGTAGTCTGGGATTAGAGACGAGTAATCTGTTACTCTTTTAGACTGACTCAATCTCGTGTATCCCTGGATGGCCTTGGACTCACTGAGATCCGTCTAGCTCTTAATTCTAAGATAAAGATGTATGCCACCACCGCCTAACTTTTTGGCTGCTGGGATTAAAAGTGTGTGTCTGGTTTCTATGGCTTGTGGTTGACTTTGCTTTTGAATCCTTAGGCAAGCTTTAATAAATCATGACTATATCACTACAGGAAGAACTCTGTAAAACCTTAGAATTTCTTCCTTCCCTATCTTAGGAATTCTCTGCAGAAGCCAAGTGCCCTTTAAGAGTTCCCCTTAAAGTAGATCACTCAAGAAGATGATTCCAGGGTGTTCCAAATGGCAACCAGCTTCACTTCACTGAAGGCAAACTGAAGCACGCCTTCCTACAAGAAAGAGACATCACTTCTATGAGGGACCAATGAAGAAATGAGCAGTAACTTCAAGTATACCTTGAAGATGAGTGAACCTCATCAAATCTGAATCCTTACCCAATTTCAGAAAAAGAAGCAGATATAAAGTCACACATATACCACATTTTATTTGTACTAAGAGTAAATTGCCTGTCTAATTAATATGGTAATCTTTTTATAAAATATCTCAGCAGTACACTACTGTTCTTTGCATGGCACATTTTGAATGACTGCACTCATCTAAAATGTATTTTTAAAATTTACTTTTTATTCAGTTTGTTTTTTGACAATTCTACACACATATGCAATGCATGCTGATTCCTCTCACCGCTCCCTCCCAACCCTCTCACACCCCATCCTCCCTGTCAGTCCATCTCCCAGAGTCGTGACTTTTAAGTGTGTTTTTTATGCCGTGTTTTACTTAAGAGGAATCATCTGTGTGAGCACTGGACTGAACTACCCATTGGGGCTTCCTGGTTCACTAATGTGTACGCAGCTAAGGTAATGGATGACTAGTCCACTCCCTGAATCTGTCACTGGCAATAGTTCAGCAGTAAAGAGGCGACTCCTCTGAGCCCACCCTCCAGCCGTGCCTGGATGCTGATGGACCCTTTCTTGTACACATCCAGTAGAGTCATCCGTAGTTAAGAGTTTGTGACGGCAATGTCAGTGTCTTACCCAGCAGACAGCACTTCACCGCCTTTCTCCCTGTCTTTCTTTCCGTTCCTGTGAGCTTTCTGTCCCCTCTCCCACAATGCTCCCTTCAAGGGGATGGCACAGATGCCTTCTTTAGGGCTGAGCACGCTCGTCTGTCAATTATTCTCAGCATCTTACGCAGTCGTGAGCCTCTGCGTTTACCGCGGGCCACCGTAAAGAGGCTTCTCCCAGTGGGGCTGAGGATAGCATTTGTCTGTGGCATAAACATTTAGAAAGCAGGTCAACAGCATTTAATTTGAATAAGCAGTGGTATTCAGTTCTACCTCCGAGTCTATTATGTCCCCTGTCATGGACTTGTGACCAGATTTACAGCACCAGCCATGAGTTTCCTTCTGAGGAGAAGGAACAGATCCAATCAGAGAGCAGCTGCTTACCCTAACGACAGTAGTGCCACTGTGGGACACTGTGGGACCAGTGGGCACACTTGCTTGGCAGGCTCACAGCTTGCTAAGACCACTGATGTCTTTTCTTCCCCAGTAGACTGAAAGTACCCTCTAGGAAGGACTGTGAAAGCTAGCCACCAGGGAGGACACTTCCGGTTCAGTTCCAGTTTGACTCCTCTATCACCCAACCGAAATGTGTGGGGTGTCTTCAGCAATGGGGCCTTTTTGTTTCTTTTTATTTATTCTTCTCTCATACAATGTATCCTGAACACAGCCTCCCCTCCCTCCACTCCTCCCAGTCTCCCTCTCGCCTCCCCACTTCCCCAGACCAATGCTCCTCCATCTCCCTTCAGCAAGGAGCAGGCCTCCCAGGGATAGAGACCAACTGAACAGCGAGCGCGTAACAAGTGCAATGGATAAGACTGTGCACAAACCCTCTGTGGGGGTTGGGGTGTCACTGACTCCTGTGCATTTCCATGTAGCATTATTTGATTACGCTCTCCTGCTCCCTGACCCTTCCCTTCACTCTCCCCAAGAGTCCACTTACTCCAGTAGGCACTTTTTACTCTGATGCTGTCTATTTCACTCCTAGACTTTGCATGGGAGTGAAAATGTCTCACTTTCTATTAGTGGCTTCTTCACTTAAGATGATGATCCCTATTTCTGTCTACTTTCCCGAAAGTGCCATGATCTGGTTCTTCTTGGTTGTGAGAAAATGTTCCAGTGTGTCATGATTACACGGGCAGGCAGTTGTCTCTACTGTGTTGATTATTACTGCGTATTACTGCACTGGTTCTTTCTTTTTTTTCAAGACAGGGCTTCTCTATGGCTTTGAAGGCTGTCCTGGAACTCGCTCTTGTAGACCAGGCTGGTCTCAAACTCACAGAGATCCTCCTGCCTCTGCCTCCATTGCACTGGTTCTTTTGGGTATCACCTAGGAGTGTTATAGCTGAGCTGGGTCATGTGCTAGTTTTATCTTCAGTTCTTCAGAGAACCCCCACATCAGTTTCCATAGTGGCTGAGCAGCTCACATTTTCACTGACAGCACAAGAAATTTCCTTTGTCCCTGAGCCCTTACTAGTATCTATGACTTCTTGAGCTCGATGGTTCAGCAATAGAGTCTTACCATCTAGCTCTGGTGAGCCACCAAGAGGAATGACAAGAGGCAGTGCTATTTTACTGGCCTCTGGAGCCTCCCTGACTAACAGTTCATAAGCAGATACCCCACTCATAGCATTTGGGAGAGGGTGATATTAAATAACACACTGTGATGATGTATTACATATGATTTATTAAAGCTTGCCTGAGGGTACAGAAAGCAAAGCCAGCCACACTAGTAACCTACAGAAGCCAGGCAGTGGTGACGCATACCTTTAATCCCACCACTTGGGAGGTAGAGGTAGACAGATTTCTTTTAGTTCAGGGTCACACTGAGCTACACGAAACTGATCCAGTCCTAAAGAGAAACAGCCCACATAAAGATGATCTCAGCACTTGGGATTCCGCACTTTTAATCACAGCACTAGGGAGGTATAAAAGCAAAGGGTGTCATGTGGAGAATTCTCCAGTCACACTGAGGAAAGGCTGCAATCTGAGGCGAGGAGGAGAGCTCGTGGAGAAAGGATCAACCTTTGAACCTGAGGTAGAGGTAAGAGCTAGTGGCTGACTGCTTTGCTTCTCTGATCTTCAGCTTAAAGCTTGAACCCTAGATCTGTCTCTGGGTGTTTTATTTCTCATGTTACAACACAGCTTCTGTGAACAGTTTTCCCCTACCTTTCATAACGTCTCCTTTTTTTACTTCTATTTTTAAATAATTTTAATTTTTTTACATTCCAACCACAGTTTCCCCTCCCCGCCCCATCCCCTCCTCCCATGGGAGTCACCAAAACATGGCACACCACGTTGAGACAGACCTTTTAAGTTATTTTTAATTTGATTACAAGATAGTAAGTCCCACACGTCTTTTTTCATCCCCCGTTGGTTTTATTTCCCCTGTTCTCCCCCACCAGACCTCTCCTATGCTCCATGCTTAAGCTGTCCCACTGTCCCCACCAAGCCTCACGCCACCGCCATCCCCTCCCCCTTCCTCCAAGCATCCCACTCCTGACGGCTGCTTTCTGGTTTTCCGACTTCTGCAGGAACTTCCAATTGAACATACAAAATTAAAGATGTGAAGCTAAGATTCCACACATAGGAAACACGACTTAAGTTCCTTGTAAGAAATTGAGAAACCTTGCACGTTTGAGACTGTTTTGACCATAAATTACACACACACACACACACACACACACACACACACACACACACACACACACTTTTTTAAGTGCTAGCATTTTCTGAAACACATTAGATAGGGTTGTCAGTAGACATTTAAAGTGAAGACTTCTGAAACAAAACTAGTATTGCTTCATGGACTAATTACGGTTGGGCATGAGGAAAGGGTCATTCCACAGGAAGTATCTATGAGAACACCCAGCTCTCAGTACAAAAACCGTGACACACATCACCTTGGCAGAGAACACAGCTGGATGTGACATTTTGCTGAGGTTCCTCACCAGACCCAGTGCTGTGAAGCCTGTCTCTGGCTGTCGATACTTCGTTTACAAAAGGACAAAATTCAACTGTTTTCTCAATAATCGATTTGGCGTTGCAGTACATGTTAATCTATTATTAAACAGCTCTTCCAATGGTTCCTTCATGAAAAGCGACTTGGGAGGAAATAAGCAAATTAATACACATCAAGTGGTAAGTGGAGCACTACAGTGGGAACACTCAGGTGGAGCCCTACAGTGGGAGCACTCTGGTGGAGCCCTACAGTGGGAACACTCAAGTGGAGCACTACAGTGCATACGGGTGGAGCACTACAGTGCATTCGGGTGGAGCACTACAGTGCATTCGGGTGGAGCACTACAGTGCATTCGGGTGGAGCACTACAGTGCATTCGGGTGGAGCACTACAGTGGGAGCACTCGGGTGGAGCCCTACAGTGGGAGCACCCATCTGTAAGATGCCTGTAGTGTAAGGAACAAGCTTCAGTGAGAAGACGTTTACTGGAGAACCACAGAAGTCACATTTTAAGCCTAGGAAGTGTGATCCACACTTGGGACGCTTCTGTTTATGAATGACACCACACGGGTTTCAAAGTGCTTAAACTGGTTCTTGGTTTCAAGTCAGCAGAACATAATAAAGGAGAAGTGGCTGAAAATAGTAGTTGATCATTTCCCTCCCATCTGAACACATTTCTCCTGGATTTGAAGCTGGAACTTATTTTAGAAGACGTCTAAAAATGTGTTCTTTTTACTCTCCCCAGCTGTAGTTCTAATCCCCATCAATCACATACAAATCAGATGAAAATTCTTTTTTTTTTCCTTCTGCCTGCTCTACTGCAAACAGTATTTGCCTTTCATGGGGCCTCGTTTTAGCACCAATGAATCGGACTTTCTAAAGAAAAGAATTTATTTCCCAGGCTCTCTTACCCTAAATCTGCATTTGCCTTACTCAGAGGGACCTGAGTCTGGCTCCCAGAGCCCACGTCAGATACCTCACAACTCCCCGCAACTCTAGCACTAGGGAGCCAATGTTACTGTCCGACCTCCACCAGTGCCGGCCACCTGCAACACATACATACAAGCAAAACACTCACTCACATAAAAAAGAAATAAATTTAAAAAGTAAGGGAGTCACTGTGTGACTGTATTTACATTTTCCCCCTTATTTTTTCAAACCATGACAGTTTTGGAGTGTTTGGAGAGAGAAAGTTTCACAACGAGTCTCTCTCAACTATCATTGTCTTAATAAAATCTCAATTTGGAGCAAGTGAAAAGGTAATTAATTTGTGTCGTCATTGCATCAGTTTCCCATATGTGAAAAGTTACGAACTTTGCACAGGATTGCTACAGCTGAGTGTCATTCATGGAGACCCAAGGAGCCTTGTTCTCACCCAGGGTCTGCTCTGCCTCTTTCCTTAGAAGACAGAGGACAGAGGCCACATCTCACAGCATCCCCTGAGGGCACTGCACCCTCATGACCTGAGGGAACATCACTTTGAAAACGAAGACTTCAGCACTGGAATTTGGGGAAACATTTCTTCTATAGCCTACCTTGTTTGCTTTCCTGTTCCTGTGAGAAGCACAGTCAACAGCAACGTGGGAGGGAAAGGTGGATTTGCTTTGCACAACTCAATCATAGTCCGTCACTGAGGGAAGTCAGGGTGGGAACTCGAGAGAAGCCCGAGGCAAAGGCTGGGGCAGAAACTGGGGAGGAACACTGCTTCCTGACATGCTCCCCGTGGCCTGCTCAGCCTGCTTTCTTCTACCCCCTAGGACCACCAGCCCAGAGATGGCATCTCCCACCACAGGCTGGGCTCTTCCACACCAACCTTTCATCAAGAAAATGACCTCTAGATTTGCTTACAAGCCAAAACGATAGAGGCATTTTCTTAGTCGAGGTTCCCGATGCCTGCATGGCATTCGATTGGGCCAACTTGAGAAGAAATAAGAAACCCAGTAATAGTCACACAGGAAGCACATTGCAGACAGGCAACTTTGACTTTTGAGTTGCAGACTGGCAACTTTGACTTTTGAACTTACATCCAAATATATACTTTATGCTATATTTAAAAGCATGGCCCTGAGAGAAGAATTTAACCACAGATGACAATCTATGTACACTTGGGTATAGATTTCTGTATGATGTGTAACCTTTTACATTTATCACAGTGAGGTTTTCATTTCCTTTACTCTATCCATCGATCTCAAGGCCATCTAGATGAGGTTGTTTAAAGAACTATTTTCAATATTTACTCAAGCACATCGTTATTTTTAATGGTATTAATAGTTTATTCATTATGTTGATCCGGCACTTTCTATGTCTTAGATACATGCTAGTTCCTAAAACAGCTCCCATGACTCAGCCATTTTCACTAGAGTTAGAAAATAAAGTGAGTTGTTCTTTGTCTTCCCATCTGAACTTTGAGTCCTGTGTACAATTTTAGCAAAATGCTATTCTGCATGGACTATGGGAGACCTGCTTTAGAAAGGATGCCAAGAGTTCCGTGTGTAATATTGGCAACAAACAAAACCAAAAGCGCCTCTTGATGACTCCATGTATTTTTCTTCCAAAAGCATTCTGTTTTTACCAATTAGGTGTCTGTCCTCAAACATTAGAAAATCCTTTTGGTTTTTAATTAATTTTCATCTAGATTGGAATTTTTATCTTATCAAGATACAGTAGCTCTTAGAATATACCCGACATGGAATGATCCTTCAAAGACAATGAGGAGGACACTACAGACATGTTAGTTGGCCCAGCAAAGTCTATGAGGAAATACAACCATGGCATCATGCCCTTTAAAACATAAGTATATATAAGACCATGTGACTGTGTTCAAATCAGGTTTCTACACAGGTATGATCTATATTTGGTCTCCTTTATTCAAAGGGCTTTTATTATTTTTACACATTTATTTTATTTTGCACTTGTTTTCATGTGCCCACATGCACCATGGCGCTCATGAGGAGGTCAGAGGAGAACCTGCGGGGATTTATTCTCTCCTTCCGCCTTCTCCAAGAATCAACCTCAGATCACGTCACAGGGCTTAGTGGCAAGCAGCTATACCAGCCGAGCCCTCTCATCAGCTTGACTTGTAATATTTTTTGAAGCATAACTACCATATCGTCTGAATGTATTTCTATAAGAACTTTAGAATTTACATGTCATAAAAACACCGCTGTCACCTTGATTTGGGTGATGTCGGATGGAATATGTAGATAAAATTTGTGAGTTCCAAAGCCCTGTCAAAGTCTTGTTATTTAGGTGGTCTTCCATTTAGTGCAGCAGTGAGCGCATTGACAATATTTTGAAGGGTGTTGGTTTTCTTTGTTTCCTTTTCCGTTTGTTTGTGGCTGGTCAGCGTTGAAGTATGTGGTGTGTGTGTACTAGATTTGGTCACTAGTTCAAGACTCTGTTCAGGGGATTCACCGGAATCATCTGTAAAGTGACCCATCTCAAGTATAAATTGTTTCAATTTTTCCTTTTTGATCCTTGTTGCTTTTAAATCTTCCTTTCCCCATTTGAGTGGAGGAACACTTCACTACATTGCATAATAAAGATGGTTAAATTGATTCTCATCTTAATGAAATTTGTTCAATACTTGAATATTCCTTGCTACTTCTTTGTTAGATTTCTATACTTTATTTTTATTCTTGCTTTTTTCATATTTCTTTTTTTGTGTGGTTAAGATTTACTTTATATCTGAAAATCTGAAATCCACTAAAAGTCATTTTATGTGTATGGAAAATACATTTACCACTGGTATATCTATATCTGAGAAACATGAAATTGCATTTTTGTTCCCCTGCACTAAGCCTACTTCTTGTCTGTCTTGGGGCCTCTTGAGTTATCCTTTTTTTCCTACTATATACCTTAGCTAATATAAAAACTTCTCTTTTGCTTCCTAACCTGAAGATGTGGGTGCTTTATTTTAATTGTTCAAGTATTGCACTCTTTACAGTAAATTTAAGTTAGTATTTAAATAAGGCTGCCAAAATGGATCAGTAGGTAAATGTGCTTGCTGTCCAGGTCTGACAACCTGAGCTGATCCTCTAAGCCTAAGGTAGAAAGAGAGTATTCTATTTGCTATCTATTGCTATGCTAGAGATATCCAAAAGTGACTTGGAAGGGAACGAGTTTATTTGTCTAACATAACCTGGTCACCATCCAACATCAAGGCTGAAGGCAGGGACTGGAGTCAGGAACCCAAGGCAAGAACTGACATAGAGACCTTGGAAGAGCACTTCTTCATGGCTTGGTCCTCACGTGTTGCTCAGTTTGCTTTCTTCTATCAACAAGGAATATCTGCCCAGGGTTGGCTCCACCCACAGTAAGCTACCCCCACCCCATCATTAATCAAGATGATCACCTAAGTACTTGCCCACAGGCCAGTGTGGTGGAGGAAATTCCTCAGCTGAAGTTCTCTTTTCCCAAAGACTCTTGCTTATGTCCATCTAACATAGCACTAACTAGCACACAGAGAATCCGTTTCTGAATATTGTTCTCTGCACATGCATACACACACTAAAAATGGAGAGTTTTTGAAAACTATAGATGTTTTATAGTCACACTTGAAACTAACCTATATTCCTGCCAACTTTAATACTTGATCACATTTATTATTGAGATTGCATGAAAACCTTAAAAGGATTTTCCAGAATTATGTATAAAGCCAGCCACTTGGAATAATGATACCGCAAGTTTAAGATGTAACCCTGGGTAGGAAAAGAAACAGCAGCAGCTAATTGTGGGCACCATATTTTAAGCTTTGCTCTTCGTGGAATTTTATAGAATGTACCCATTAAAACCACTGCCTTGCCCTAGTTACAAGCAATCTGTTTTCTCTGATTTAATTTTCCCCTCCTCTTGTCTCCTCAGCTCTTACATCAGCGATTAGCACTATCATCAATTCTTTTTCTTTCTACACGCTGATTTGATTTAGCATATGCAGTTCCCAGCTGCATAGCTATTGGTAAACTTTTGTAAACCATTAATGGTTTATTTTGATACTACACAACTTGTAGACAGCTTGCTCTCTGTGTATTTCCAATGGAAGTGAACTCCCCAAAGTCTTACTTATCAACATATACTACTTTTTCCAACATTATGCCTAGCATTCTAAAACTGTTTTTCATGGAAATTTTATATTGGGAGTTAAAAAGCAACATAGAAATCTTTGTTAGATTGTTCACATGATTTAGTGACAACATTTTAGTTGACTACACAACAGAGTAACTTGTTCCTTTTAGTGTGTTGTTTTAGTATTAATATTTTAAAGGTATTATTTGCAAAAGCTGACTAACTCATAGGATTTAAAACTACATAAATCTCTTTTGTCATTAAGCCAGAGAATAAAGAATCAGCAGATACTACTTATGTTTTGTAGATAGAAAATGTCTAACCTAAAAGATTGCTCTGTGAAGCATCTGGTTTGTGGGAACTTGGAAATTGGTTTTCCCATTATTAAAGTGAGGATGGGCAAGATGGTTCAATGGGTAAAGAGTCTTACGCCAGGGCTGGTGACCTTGAGTCCCATCTCCTGGACTCGCAGAGTGAAAAGAGAGAACCGACAACCTCATGTTGTCCTCTGACTTCCCACATGTGTGCCACACAGCATGCATGTGCAAACATACGCAAACAACACACACGATGACTAAAAAAACATAACCAAAGATTTTAAAGAGACCTTTTTGTATCAGTCCCATTGTAAATATATCCTGGGTCGTGCAAATTTATAGGCATTTAAAGAAAGGATTCGAGGGGAAAAGACACTGGGAATCCAGAAACCTTAAATGCCGCGCTAATCAACAATTTAAACTTTTCTCTTTCCCCTTTACAACAATGACGGAAGTGTCCAGTAAGTTTCCAGCGTTTTATGTTGCTTTTGTTTGCTAACAGAAATCCCTGTTCAAACATCTCTCGATTTTCACTGTGACCAGTAACAGAAAGTCCCCGGCAGAGGACAAAGAGGAAGAACTTGCAAGTCAAGATTTTATGTAGAACCCTGAAGCATGTGCCCCTTCTACAGTTCTTTTCTTTTTCTCTTTCTTTCTTTTTTTGAGAATTAAGGAGAAAGATGAAGGAGCAGATATAGAAAATGGCAATTATAAACGAGTAAGTGAACCGATAAGCAAAGTGTATCCCAGTGGAACATTTAGATAACAGTGGAAAAAAATAAACAGTTAAATGATCCCTTAGCTTAGTAGAGCAAACAAGCGGTGATATGGCCTTACTTAGATTTTATGACGGTCATGTGTCCCACACCGCCTAAAGTCGGGACCCTTCTGCCTCTGCCTTTTGAGTACCAGGACTTAAGGACTGTGTGAGCCACCAGTCTAGACTGAAGACCTGCTTTGTATTAGACAATAAAACCAAGCTTCTCAGAGAACTAGTAACTTGCTAAGCTCGTGTTACTGATGGATGGTTGAATCAAGAACTAAAGAAAACAATAATAATTTTAAAAGACATTGGATTTCCCACATCTCCCAAGTTTCTGCTACAAGGTGCAGGATAGAGAGGCGGGGGGCTTGGGGAGGGAAAACAGATGAAAGCTTGAGCAGAAGCCCCAGGCACAGCGCCCGCCTTTACATGCATGCTGTGGCCCACCCACGGGCTAGCCTGTGCCATTAGCTTCTCTTATTTTTAACAAAGAAATTAAGAACCATGCTCTACATGAAACTGCTGCAACAGGGGCAGTTCAAACAATTCTACTGCTGTGGGTTTTTTGTTTGTTTGTTTATTTTAAACTTTTGGCTACATTTATTTTATGGCGTAAGCTAAGCTTTGTTCCTTCAGGGGTATTTCTTTTCTTCTGTGCAACCTCCTCTTCTGGCTTTGGAACACTTTGTTCCTTTTCAATGAAGAGTCATGGTGTGTCAGGGGCGCTCAGGGATGGGTTAATACGCTCCTAGCTCTGGAAGTTCATCTACCGATCTTAGGTGCTTCCTTCATCTGAATGCAGTCAGTGACTACAGAGGACCTACATCTAGACCCCTTGAGTCAGCATCTCAGTCTGCTGTTTGTTTGTTTGTTTGTTTCAAGGCAGGGTTTCTCTGTGGCTTTGGAGGCTGTCATGGAACTAGATCTTGTAGACCAGTCTGGTGTCGAACTCACAGAGATCCGCCTGCCTCTGCCTCCCGAGTGCTGGGATTAAAGGCGTGTGCCACCAACGCCCGGCCACATGCATTTATAAGCATGGGCAGCAAAGATTCAACCCACCTCGTGGGCCATCAACGGTGTGTCCAGCCCACTCATTGGCCTGGGAGCCCCTTCCAACTCCACGGTTACAAGCAGGGACCACACACAGTCTTCTTTAAACTGACATCCTTCAGATTTTTGATGCCTTTTCGGATATGAGAACCCGCGGTGATTTGGGTGGTTTCACGGGTGTTCTTAAAGTGAAAAACGAAGATTAGAATATCTTGATTTGCACGATTTTGTAGGGTTTTCTGGGTCAAGAGAATAGCGAACCGCCTTCATAGGTCACCTCAGGTGCGCACAAGAGGAGCCCGACTCGCGTACCACACCTTCTTCTCCTGAACTGAAGACCGCAGACTGAGTGTTAGAGCTACCTACCGGCTGCAGGTGGCCCAAGAGCAAACGACACCCCTCAAACCGCCTAGCTCATTATCCACAGTCTCTTACATCCCCACATGTTTTCTGTATCTTGGCGAACATCATTATTTGATCAATAAGAACAAATATGGGCCTCAGGTTGAACTTGATACCTTTATATGTTAATGCCGTATTTTTGAGATGTCAAGCTGTATTCGGTGGGTTATTATGTTCACCTGGGTCTCTCTTACTGCCTGTAGAACACACTGTTTCTGCAAAGGAAAACAAATGAAACATGCAATCACTATCCTTTAGTTAGAGCGACAATTATGAGTTAGTATTGATAAGTCAGCCATTGTGTGATAGAAATTGTTTTATGC
Source organism: Mesocricetus auratus (assembly GCF_017639785.1). Taxonomy (NCBI): domain Eukaryota; kingdom Metazoa; phylum Chordata; class Mammalia; order Rodentia; family Cricetidae; genus Mesocricetus; species Mesocricetus auratus. Next base: position 11,316,724 of record NW_024429195.1, read on the forward strand.
ACTTTAATGTATCTAATTTATGCATCTCCATGTTATTAAGTCTTTCAGGCAAGAAAGTGGAGGCAAATAGACTTTATGTAAGGACAAAGTTCTCAGAAGGGATTGGTGAGCAGAGACACCTTTGAGACCTTTTCACAGGGGTCATCTAAGACCATCAGAAAACAGATATTTACATTACAACTCATAACAGTAGCAAATACACTTATGAAGTAGGAACAAAAAGAATTTCATAGTTGGTCAGCTCAGCGTGAGGAACTGTATAAAAGGGTCACAGCACTAGGAAGGCTGAGAGCCCCTGCCATAGAGAATTGATGCCCATGAGTTTTATGCCAGGCACAGGGCATTTCAAACAACCAGTATCACCAGGTGCCATGAGAAAATTCTACCTGATTGCTTTCAAGTTACACCTCTGTGCTAAAACTCGGAGTTGAGTAAACATACTAATGCTGCAGTGATCTCAAACTCAATATATTGATGCATCACAGTCTTGCATGATGACCTTGCTGGCGTGGGGTCGTAAATCCAGCCCGCGACATGTGAGGCTGTGCTCTCAGCTAAGGCTCTCCTGCACAGCTCGGTGTCCCACTAGAATGTTAGGAATAGGACACGGGTCAGCCTTCTTCATTTCTGCTCTCCTCGTATTCACGGCTGTGCCTGAAGAAAAGTGCACATAGTTTCACTGTCTCATACTGTATGTGCACGTGTGTGTCGTATGCACATGCGTGCAGGTATGTGTAGGTGAGCAAGCACATATGTGCAGGTGTCAAGCCTTGTTGTCAACACTGGGTATCGCCCTCATCACTCTCGACATGGTTTTGAGACAGGTCTCTTGCTAATTGCTACTGTCCCTGGCTTGCCAGTGGACCCTTGGGATCTGCTCGACTCTTCTCCCCACTTGTACCCCAACGCTGAGATACAGATGGAAGCCACTGCATCCAGATTTTTACTTGAGGGTTGGGATCCAGTCTCAGGCCTTTACACCTTCGAAGCCATCTTTACTCCCCCGGGTATTTCCCCAGCCCAACGTCTCTAACTTTCACTAAGTGGCAAGCACTGAACAACAGCATTCACATGAGACAGGTGTGAAGTAAATCACACAACATGCATGTGTGAAAAAAAGGAGACCTTTTTTTCATATGTATTTCAGCCACCCAGGGGAGCTTGAAGTCCATGATATTTCTGAGTCATCCCGGAATGGCTGGCATTTGCTCCCAGCACAGTCACAGAACAGATCCCCACAGGGGTCACAGCAGGTTGAGGTCAGGAGCATTCTCGTCATTTCATGGGCACAGCCTCCCCAGCTCTTTTCTGTCTTCTGCGGTCCCTCTGAGAAAGTCTGTTCAGAAAGCAGGTGGAAACGGTTGTTGAGTAAAAAGCCCCAGTCACCTCCTACCCACCATTTCCTCCTCTCTCATCTCCCAGTGACAGCTGACACTGAGAGAGGCTCGTTGAAATAATAAGGATGCTTTCCCACAAAACCAAGGGCAGAACAGACTATGAAAGGTGAACAGTCCACAACATGTCGCTTTGCATTTGGATGGCCTAACTAACTGGATCTCACAGACACCACAGAGATAAAAAGGGAGCCTGCTGTCTTCTCAAGACTTTGAAAATGGTTAAACAAAATTGCCTCAGCAATTTCGTCTTAGAAGAAAATGATAGGTCAGGGTCCAGTTAAGAGCCCAGTGGGTGACGATGCCATCATCACAGGATGCTGAAATGCTGGGCGGGGCAGCTGAATGGTCCAGGAATGAACATGCAGTTCTAGCTTTGCTGACTTTAGCACAGGGCATGAGGGAGGAAGGTGCTGCAGTGACCGTCAGTGGAAGCAGATGAGATCACACTCCCAGAGTCTGCAACAGCAGACACTAGAGGCCTGGTGTCTGGTCAGGAGCACATGTGAGTCTAACCCGCATGTGTGAGTCTAACCCGCACGTGTGAGTCTAACCCGCACGTGTGAGTCTAACCCGCACGTGTGAGTCTAACCCGCACGTGTGAGTCTAACCCGCACGTGTGAGTCTAACCCGCACGTGTGAGTCTAACCCGCAGGTGAGTGGGAAGCAATTTGCTTCCTTTTGTACACACTGGCCGGTTCTCAAGGCTCTCTGGTTGAAATGAGAGGTGACTTAGCAAACATTCCTTTGGGATGTTCATGCTGGTCTTTGGGAGCTTCAAGAGAAGGAGTATTTTCCATGAATAATTTTGCACATGTACCCATGTATCCTGCTAGAAGGGACTGACAGGCCCACAGGTAGGTGCTTCCCCGTGCTTATACACTGTTCTAGAAGTACAGAAGGTAGCACATTTAACCCACACCAAGCCCTCCTTTGTATTTACAGAGAGATGCTTTATATTGTCACACTTCCCCTTGTTCCCAGGTTCTCTCCCTGTCCCTGATGCCAATCAAACACACTTACACAGAGTGTACCACCACTGGGGCAGTCTTATACTGCGTTCTTAAGCAGACATAGGAGACATCGATTTCATCAAGATTCTTTGCCTGTTAGAAGATAAATATTGCATCATCATTAATTTCTTCACAAGGGTTTAATTCCAGTCCTTCTTAAAAGTAAGAATCCTGAGAATCCACAAGCTTAAAATTTTGTTCGGGTTCATTTTTGCCTTTACAAATGCCTTGGAATGGCATGTTTAAAGTTCTCTGGCTCCAGTGCCCCTTGGCACTAAGGCAATGGCAGTCTGCAGCATGGGAAGTTTTACACTGAGCATGCAGACACACACTTTCACAAATGTCTTCTTTCATTCTTTACTCCTTACACTGAGTTCATAAGGATATCCATGTCATTTCTTTTACCACATGGGATCTGGATGTTGGGTAATTATTTCCAACACATTTCCCATGTGTGAGATGCTTTTTGAGTTGTTGAGCTGTGGGAAAAATGGAACATCTCTCGTTTAGAATTTTGTAGCACAAATCCTTTGTCTTGAAGGCTAATGGTGGCTTAGATGTTTTTTTTTTTCCTTTTGGGAGCTGTTTGCAAGCAGAAGACTAACCTGAGCTTGCTCCACCAGGGAGTGCTGGCAAGATTCCAGCTGTCTTGGGGAACAAGACTAGGGAAGGGGTGGCCCCCCACCCTACCGTTCTGCATGGTGTTAAGCTGACAGCGTGCTCTGTGATACATGGCAGTGTTTGCATTTGTCAAATTAGAGCCACACTAAGAATGGTGTGTCTACTATTTCACTGGGTCCAAGATACCAGCCAGAAAAGCAAACGGACACGCCCACTTTACAACAGGAAGTTGAGGCTTTGGTTTCTGCGTCCATCCTCGAGTGGTAATCAAAGTACAGCTGGAACCCAGCCCACACCCATGGCCCCAGCGCCATTTATTCCCTGCCTGCTCATATTAATTGTCATCCCATGAAGGCGTGAGGCCTATTAAACTATTAAATTAGACTTGCTTAAAGTATTTTGTTCTCCAAAATGAAAGGAGAAGGTAGAGCCTTCTTTTATTAGAGCTTCTTTTTTTTTCAAATCTGTGACACTAACAGGAAGCCCACAGAAATTAATAATTGTGCCAGCTATCAATCTTCTCATGCATAAAATTCAAAATTTGTTTCTCTGCCTACAGATGAAATGTCACTTTATAAAAAGCTGGTAATATGCACCCCCAAGTGTGCCTGTCGACACCAATGAGCCAATCACAATCTGCAAAGGCTAAAATTGAGTGTGATACAAAATTCATTTTAATATGGGCAGAGAAATCACAGCGCAGTTAGTGTCAAACATCAATAGGATTTAGTTTTCCGGTGAATGAGAGTCACAAAATTGCAGATAATTTGAATAACATTCATGCACATAGTGGCATCCCTAATTACAGAGGTAAGGCTGCCAAGGGTCATGGAGAGAAAGCAAATCTATCATGCCTGCGTGGAGACAGGGCTCATCTGCGGACCAGGTCCTCACTCTTCCCAGGGTTTTCCAGGGCTGCTTCTTCAGTTTCCATTCTGCACCGGAAGTTGTACAAGCGTTATTCACTTATCCATTTAAGTCTATGATAACTCATTCCCAACAATTAATGAGGTCATTTTCCTTTCTTGTTTATTCTTCTTCATGTAACACATGTGAATAATTACAAATGTATGTAAATAATCATATGTAATAAAAATGTTTAAAAAAACTCAGTTTCCCCTCCTCTCCTCCCAGCCCCCCCCCACTCTCCCTCTCCTCTAGATCCAATCTTCCTTTGTTTCCCTTCAGTGAAGAGCAGGCCTCCTGGGGATATCAACCAAACACGGCATAAAAAGTTACAGTAATACTAGGCACATACACTTACACCAAGGCTGGCAAGGCAGCACAGTAGGAGGAAAAGGGTTCCAAAAGCAGAAAAAAGACTCAGACACAGCCCCTGCTCTCACTGTTAGGAGTCCCACAAGGACACCAAGCTACACAGCTATAATACAAGTGGTTAGCTGATTCTGTGGGCTGTGTGTTCTTGTGGTGTCATTGACCGCTGTGGCTCCTACAATCCTTCCTCCCCTTCTTCTGTGAGATTCCCTGAGCTCCACCTAATGTTTGGCTATAGGTCTCGGCATCTGCTCCTACAGAATTGGAAAAGATTTTCACTAACTCCACATCTGCCAGAAGGTTAACATCCAAACTATATGAAGAATTCAAGAAACTAAACATAAGCAAACCACAAATAATCCAATTAAAAATAGGGTGCAGATCTAAACAGAGAATTCTCAAATGACCGAGAAACAAAGAAACGTTCAACATCCTTAGCCATCAGGGAAAAGCAAACCAAGACTACTTTGAGATTCCATCTTACACCTGACATATCAAAACACAAGCTACGTCTCAGACTGGCAAGGGTGTGGAGCAAAGGGAACACTCCTCTACTGCTACTGGGAGTACAAACTTGTATAGCTGTTTTGGAAATCAATATGGGGGTTTCTCAGAAAATTGGGACTCGAGCTACCACAAGATCCAGCTGTATCACTCCTGGACATATACCCAAAGCATGTTCCATCCCACCACAAGGACACTTGCTCAACTATGTTCATATCAGCTTTATACATAATAGTCAGAAACTGGAAGCAACCTAGAAATCTCTCAACCAAAGAACGGATGAAGAAAATGTAGTATGTTTACACAATGGAGAATTACTCAATTTTCTAAAAAAAAAGACATCATGAAAATTTCAGACAAACAGATGGAACTAGAGAAAAAATCATCCTCAGTGAGATAGCCCAGACCCAGAAAGACAAACATGGCATGTAGTCATTTATAGGTGGGTATTAGCTGTTAAGTAGAGGATAGTCATGTTACAATCCACAGACCCAGAAATCCACAACCAGTTGAAATACAGAGTTGGGGAGTCAGGTCCCAAAAGATAGATCCTTAATTCAACTACCTGATCTGAGGCTCAGGGAACATTGCAGAAGAGTGGGTGAAAAGACTGTAAGAGCCAGAGGATCCGGGAGCTTGCTGTGAGACTGTGTCTCCTGGTAACGTCAGAAGCAACACCTGTTGAGTCTTACCAGCATGACTTGCCTAAAAGAGACCAGAACAACGACAGCAATGACGTATAATAGAATGGAAGAGGGGAAGCTCACGAGGCCTCAGCTCTACATGAAGTCCTGCAGGAAATGGAGGTGTGCTGAGAGGAGGAGAAATGGTCTTTCCCAGGGAAGGGCACACCAAACACTCAGCCCTGAAGACGTATACCTACAAGTAACGTTATAGGGACTGGGTAGGTCACATCTATATATTTAAGGAAAAATATCAACAAAGAAAAAGAGGTCATGACTTTGAAGGAGGTGGAGTAATATGGGAGGGATTTGATGGAAAAGAGGGAAGAGGGAAACGATGTAATTATATTATAACCTCAAAAAAATAAAAAAATATATATACAATTCAGCTAAAAGGGGAAAATAGGGCAGAAAGTGCAGACTGTCACAAATTTCAGCTGAATGAGACTGTTTTCAAGGTGGCAAATTGTATAGCAAAAGCAAGGAAGTAACTTTTTGTACTACTTTTTAAAAAGGATACTAACACAGTTGGGGTATTGTGCCTTAGATAGCCTCATCTTGGTTGATCTGAAGCAATCATAGTAGAGTTGTTAGATTACATGGCAAAAAACAATTGCATAGCACACTTATTGACACTGCCTATAAATAAATATTTCCTTCCTTAAACTAAACATCAATCAATATAGTAATTAGTTCAGAATAATAGTATCTGGCAATGTGATCTAATCCTGTTGGTAGTTAAATTAAACTCACACACCTCAATGAACAATAAACCTGAGAGAAACGAGGCATCTTAAAAGGGGAGATAGTCACGGGTTCCTGTCAGTCATCCTTTTGGGGTTTAATTTCACTGCGTCAAATTGACTACTGAAGTAGTCTCTAGGCTCAAACTAGTCAAATATGTGGGAGGAAAGGCCATATGTAAGTCTTGGAAACAAGCAAAATAGTGGGCTTTCATTTCCTTTGAAATAAAATGATTTCACAAAGTTGTCTTGATCTCACAAAATTGTGTTGACATGATGAAGATTTTAGTGACGTTCTCTCTGATGAGCAGAGCAAGGGAGCATTGTCTGTGTTACTGTTTCTTTCATCGGTGTCATAAATTTATTCTATGATAATGAGGCGTTTGTCAGCTAACATATTTCATAATAGAGCATACTAAATTAACTTGGAAGGATGTTACATTTACACCCTCTGTGACTATTAAATGTTGAGCCTTGTCCTAAGTGCTGCAGAAGTCTCCCCTCTGACCTCTGAATTTTGTAGGAGGGTCAGTCTATCCCAATCATTTGTTATCTTTTTATGTATGCACCTTGCACGAGATGCAACTTATAAAAGTAGGCACCACCTTGAGCTTCAAAAGGACATAACCACAAAAGTAAAAATCAGTGGGATGGGAGAAAGTATTTGTACAGCACACACTTAGACATGAAAGAGAATTTAGCTAGAATAGATGTGACTCTTACACATCAAGAATAAAATAAATAAATATAACCATTCTTAAGACGGGAACAAGATTTAAGTGAGTATTTCTTCAAAGAAAGCACACAAGCCACCAATAACCTAGGAAAGGGAGGCCAATAATGTGAAACCTGCTGTGTAAGACACAGCGTGGGACCAAGGTAGATGCCATTCGTGTTCAGGTGTGACCCAAACACTGTATGTATAGAACAGCCAAGCCCATGTCTTTCTAACTGACCCTCTTCACAGCCATGCATACACCTAACAACCCTGCTTGGTGACTAACAGAATCCTGGCTTATCAGTTCCGTGTGAATCAGAATTTCCATACTGCCAAAACATCATGTACACACTGAACAAACATAGAGTAGCTACAGCCTCAGGTATTTGACAATGTTTATATTGAAATCAGTGGGAAGTTTTAAATGAGTCACATTATCATGAAGAACAAAAATTATTGGGTAACAATTCATTTATATTAATGTGTGATCACAGAAAAAACAGTTCAAGAGCCCCTTCTTCAATGGAGGACTCATATAAACCTCACATAAACATTGGTTGTAAGTGATTTTACCATCCTTGGTGTTAGGTTTCTTTGCTAAGCTTTTCTTCTTCAATGGAATATGAACTCCTGAAAAACCAATCTGCCAGTTTTGATTTTCTTCAGAGGGTAATAAATATTAGCTATTAAATGTGTTTATATTTAGCATGCATTTATCCTAGATACTTGGCATGTGGTTGTTATATAATGAGTTAAATTACAATGCAATCATGACCATTTCATTGAGATTTTTATTCTTGTTACATAGAGCATGATTGTTTAATAAAAACATAGTTTGTTGGGAAACAAGTCATTAAAACCTACCAAAATTACAATTAAATTAATAAAATTGACTCATGCAATAAAATCCTTAAAGCCATTTTATTGCTAACAGAAAACAATTGTATTTGTGAACATGAAGGAAGTTGGTGTAGAACCTTTGAAAGTGACTTGATATTTAAAGATAACCACACTCTTCAGGAAAACCGATCTTGACTTTGAATTGTGTCTCTGTTGTGTGATGCTGGGCTAACAAAAGCAACTGTTTTACTAGGGATCAAGTGGGAATAATTTTATGTCAAGTGGGAAACAAATCTCAACACTCACTTTGCCTCTACATTTTTTTATAATCCTATGTAAAGGCTTTTCTAAAAATACCCTTTTCAGGTTCTTACAATTAACCCTCATTATTTCCCTAACCCACCAGTCCCATTGTCTAACAGAAATTTCTGAGTCATTTAGACACTTTCATTAGAAAAAGGAAACCTGAATGTAAATTGGTTATTAAGCTCCGAGCAGAGGCTACAGAGCTGGTGGCAGATGGCATTTTCCTTCTGGGGAGCTGGAAAGTGGCTCATTCTTTCCTCTCAAGGAAGGTGGCATGCTGGGGTTGCCAAGCCACCTTTTGAACTTTAGAAAGTCCTTCATTTGCAGCCCCCTACAGAGGAACATAGCAGCCTGCCCCAGGAGACGTGGAGCAGAATGCCTGTACCTGCTGACTCTAGTGGCAAAAAATAAATGTGCACGTGACTGCACCAGCAATGACAGGTTTTGTGCCTTCTCACAGACTCCACAGTATATACAGAATCTGTCGTGGGGGTGGGCAGAAAGAAGGCACACATACTCTGAATGGATCCTTAAGTTCAACCCCAGCTACATTTTTGTCTGTCACTCAAGTGTCACAGACAACACTATTGGTGCCATCACTGCATCATGGTTAAACACATTCAGGTCGTGGATCTAAAACTCTTCATGATGGCTGGCATTTCCAATTCAAGGCTAAAGGTGGGGAAATGTACATTTGGAACATCTGCAGACTGAGTTTGGAGGGTCTACTATGTTACTCATGCCTTCTCAGAAAAGGGAAAGGTAACAAAATTCCTGTGCAAACTATTCTTATAATTAAGGCAAATTGCTAACTTATAATGCTAAAAAGGAAAACATGGAAGAAACCCAAGTTCAGAATCAAGGAAGTCACAGCCTCCTAACCGTAAAAAGAGTTGACCACTGCAGACTGTGTTCGGAACCACACGGAAGTTTCTGGAGCACCATGGGGGCCAGAGGAATTAGGTTTTCAATGCCAAGAGGACTGCCTCATGGGGGTCTGGTACAGTCTTTGTTTAGATTGTTGGGTCAGCTGGCTAGACATGAAGACTCTATTCCTCACCTTGATATCTCTCTCTCTTCCTTTCTCTCCTTCCTTCTGCCTGCTCTTCCTCCCTCTTTCTCTATCACACAAAACACACACACACACACACACACACATGAATCTCACACATCACACATCTTTCTTAAATATGAGAATTCTGATAGTTTAAAAAAATAATGAAAAACGTAATGTATTTTCACTCTTATTTACCACTAATACAAGTGAACAAGTACCTCTGAGCTTCCTTTCCTCAGCTCAACACAGAAGAATGTTCCATTTCTTCATAGGGACAGGTGGGGTAGTGCTGCAGTGCTAAGCAGAAGGGGTGTGAGAAACCAAATCTATGTCTCCAAGCTTGAGAGGAGAAGGATGGTGTCAGGTTCTAGTGATATTAATATGAAGGTAATTAGTTTTTTAATTAGTGTTTAACTCTATATCACCATCCACCAGATGTAGGAGGAAGCTGTGTGCCGCCATTAGCCATGTGACTTACTAGAGGCGCATACAGATGAGGTAATAAAAGAGCAGTTCACCACACCCACTTTAGGCATGACTAAAGACACATACGGACAGACGTAAAGACGTATACGGATGTAGGCGGTGAACTATGTCACTAGCCAGGCCCACTTTTGGGCATGGCTAGGGGTGTTACTGGGAAGGTATAAAAGACTGAACAACGGAAGTCTTGCTCTCTTTTTCTGGCTTTCGGCTTCCAGTTCGGCGGCGGAAAACTACTCGGCTCATCTGGGTTACTTGTTTGGTCTCTTGTGAGTAATTTCTACAATAAAAACTTACTTTTACTTTCAGTAAGTGTGCTGTTTATCATTGCAGCATCAACCAGATATCATTGTTTCTGTCAAAACCGGGTCCTCTTGAAGGTCCAACAAGACTGTGACATAGCACTCTCCTCTGCACCTCTCTCTCTCTCTCTCTCTCTCTCTCTCTCTCTCTCTCTCTCTCTCTCTCTCTCTCTCTCACTTCATTCTCTCCCTGTCTCCCCCCCCCCTCCTAGAGATGAGTACAGAATACAGAATTTCTATCTTATTCTGTAAAACATCATCTGGATAAATACTGGCTCAGATTTAAATAAAAACTAAGGATGATGTCAACACACGGTTTAAATCATTGTTAATATAAGCCACTTGAGAGAAACACAAAGAGAGCTATGCCTGTGCATATCACAGTGAAATGATAAAGACCAAGGGAAATTTTTTTAAAGGAATTGGTAGAGTAGGGGAGGGTGGGATGCTGAGAGACCAGAGAGAAGGAGCATGCCACAGCACCTTACCTCCTAAGTGTCTCAACAGAGAAGAGAGCGATTTCCTGCTTGTCCCTGCTTATATCCAGTTTCAGTTCAGCTATATCACTTCCTGTACAGACCTCCAGACCTCTATGGCTAGCTAGTGGCAAACTCCATTCTCTGACCCCAAGACAGACTTTATTGTGCAAGAAAGATATCACCATATATCCCCCTTTTGTCTAAAATTTTTAAAAATGGTTATAACTAATATGAGAGAAAGTATGTATAATAAGTATGATAAATATATACAATATATACATGGCAAAAAGTATATTAACAATGTCTAATCTATAAGCATATGACAAGTTTCAAGAAAATACTCCATTATCTATTGTTTCTTGATGAGTTTGAAGTCTTGCACTTAATTTACTTTCTATTCTAATTTGCATATCAAATTATCTTTTAATGTCTCGGGGGGTGGTCATGCTCTTTTGTAAAACAAAGTAAACTACAACAACAACAAAAAGAACCAAAGATGATGGCTTGGTCTCGTTTAATGACAGACGGTGAAGGTCTCTATCAGGACTACCCCAGGCCAAGCAGAAGCTGGCGCCCTGTGAGAGCATCATGCTGGAAGCCTTCAATACCAGCAGACCTACTTGTGAGTACTCAAGGGCTGAAGGAGTGTACCCTAGATACGGAACAGACAGAAAATCATGGAGGATACCAGAAGGACCTATAGTCATCCCTATTCACATAAATTCTAGTTAAACTACTTCTTGTACATAAATTTATATAGTCCATCATACATTTATGTATATCATGCATTAAATTATTTTCCCCTAGCATATAAGCATGTAATATTTAATTAATGTACTTAAACAACTGGAAACAGAGGAGTGGCGTGAGGTGGGTTCTCCACACAAGACAGGAGAACTGAACATCATCCTGACGGTGAGCAGCGCTAACTCATAGCAGCCATGCTGTCTGCCCCGGGGAAAGTAGCAAAGTCCTGAAACCAGGCAGGGTGTGGTTCAAATCCAGAGTACAGTGGTGAATACCTTTAACACTAGAAGTGGGGAAAGGTATACCTGAAAAGTAGAGGAAATAATGTCCCACCTGTTGATTACGTCCTGGCCAGTTATTGCAACCATTTTCAGTGTTTATCTAGCAGGTTATTACAACGAGTTCCCCACAGGTGTGACTCACTCAGAACAGATGCCCAGATCCTAGAGTGCCGGCCAAGCATCTTCCCAAAGCGAAACTGTTTTGTATGGTGTTAGCAGTTTGCTTCTCCCAAAGCCATGGGATTCCCCCAGTGTTAGCACAGTGTCAAACAGCAAGCTGTCTTCTTAAAGAACCCCGGGCATGAGGCTGAAGCCACACAGCCCATGAGGGCATCTCACTGCCCTAAGTCAACTCAGTGGCTCACATACGAGAGTGGATCACTGCTCAGGTTTTCTCTGGAACAATGGTGTATCTCAACAATTCCCCTTCTTCCTTTATCTAAATTAGAACAACATTTAAGCTTTCATTTCTGTATCTTTTTCTTTCTTGGAATTATCAGTCTGGAATCCACTGGGCTGTGACCAGTGACTCAGGGGAGCTTCAGACAATGCTCACTGCAGTCCTGCTCAGCACAGCCCTCCCCAATGCAGCCCTGCACACTGTAGCCCTGCTCAGCAAAGCTCTGCACACTTCAGCCTTGCCTGCTCACTGCAGCCCCTCTCAATATATCCCTCCTCACTACAGCCCTGCTTAAAGCACAGCCCTACTCAGCGCAGGGCTTCTGCTGGAAGCTCTCCATTATTCCGTCTCTGGTACTCTCCTCTTATTTCATAGTAGCTGGATTTCTCATCCCTTAGGATTATTTCCCACTCAAAACAAAGTTAATGTTTTATGGTAGAGCTGTATTCAAGCACCACACCCCTAAGAACACAGTGACATTCCGTAATGCGGGCCTCAAGATGGGCCGTGTCTTCATTTCTCTTCCATCTATTTAATCGGTTTTATAAAACGAAACAAATTTGTTTGCACCCACGTCAACGGGAAGTACGGGAAGGAAAGCAGTGTCAGGCAAGCAGACCTTGCTCTGCCCCCTGCAGCGGGTGCCCCCTTCACTGGAGGCAGTTGCGGACAGACGGACAGACGTTGAGACAGGGTTTCCTGCTGTCCCCACGGTCCTGGTGTCTGATGAAGTCATCATTCTGGTTAACAGTCTATTTCTTTGTCGCTGAAAGGACAGCCATGCTGCAGAATACAAGATCGTAACATCGCCTTCCCCAAAATCTGCTGGTATCTTTGTTAAGGCTTGATTGGGTCTTCCCATTTCACTAGCTCCGAAGGCAGAGGCTACTCTCCAAGTGTCGGTGGGTGCTTAGGGGCTGCTTTGTTTTCAGCTTGGTTTTTTAAGGATCATGGGAAATGGAAGCATCGCTGCCTCGTGGTTGAAGTCGTAGACACTCACCAAACAAGCACGGGGCAGGTGTGCATCCGGTGAGAGAGACACTAGGCTAACAAAGCTTCCGCTGAACTCTACCCCATCCAGATTTCACCGGGTTTTAACTTTTAACTCTAGCAGCAAGTCTGAGCAGTTGTGGAATATGGCGGTTCCCCTGGGATGAGTCTTAACTGTTTTCACAATGCTGTTTTCAGTATTCTACCTCTTCCTGGTCAGTTCCCCATCCTTCTGGTTAAATAGTCCATGCACTTTTATTCTTTTCCTTCCTGAAAAACCATAGTTTATAAGAATCCTGAATTTAAGTACATAATCTCTTGCCTTTGGACCTACAAGAAAAATAAATGATCTCATTAAATATGTCAGTTCAGGCAGAGAAAGTCTCATCATTTATTTAAATTGTTCTGTTGAGACTGATAATATTTGGTGTCCATTAAATATTGATATTTATTCATGAGGACAAATACTTTTGAGTTCAGGGGAGAATGTATTAGAACTTCAGGATGAGCGTTATAGTAATTGCTTAATTAAACACAACATGCGAGACAAATGAGGCAATTAACTTGAATGTGTTTTAAGGCTCCCAGCTAGTAAACATGACTTAAACATCCAGCAACAGATACTTTAAGGCATCGGCATTCTGCCAAACACTGCTTTATAAAGTGTATGTTAGGATACCAAGTGCTTCTTTCCATGGAACAGAAATCATGCCTCAATTTCTTTATGAAATTGACCTCTACTGTCATATTGATTGAAAGGAATCTGAATGACAAGAATATACAAATACACTTTTGATTACAGTGTTTGTCTGGCACTCATATGCTTTCTCCTGATGCTTCTAAATGGTGCGCCATGGAAACACGGTCTCCAACATGTAAACACTATAGATATTTCTTGTACGAATTGTTAAAGCTGTTGCAATACAGTGCCTTAGACATAGAACTTTATCACTTGTGTTAGTCAGAGCCCTCTAGTGTAACAGAACTTATGGAATGAAATATACATATACATACATAAAGTGGGTTTATTGGAATGACTTATAGGCTGTGATCCAGCTAATCCAGCAATGGCTACCTGCAAATAGAAAGATCAAGAATCCCATAGTTGTTCAGTTCATGAGGGCTGAATGTCTCACCTGGTCTTCAGTATATGCTGGAATCCAGAAGAAGTAGACATTAATGCCAGTGAAGGAATAGACTTGCTAGCAAGGGGAGAGCAAGCAGGCAGAGAGCAAAAGCTTCCTCCTTTTATGTCCTCTTATAGGCTTCCAGCAGAAAGTATGGTTCAGATTAGAGGTGGGTTTTCCCAGTTCAAATGATCAGTATTAAAGGCATGTCTTCTTCAAAGGTCCAGATTAGAAGTAGATCTTTCTACTTCAAATTATGTAAAATCCCTCATGGGTATGCCCTCCATTTTTGGTTTTTAGTTCACTACAGTCAAGCTGATAGCCAAGAATAGAAATCACATAACACTAGAAATGTGTTTTTCTACTTGGGTGAAATTGAATATGCAAATGGAAAGATTTTAATTATTTGAGTCCTCTAAATCAGTGGTTCTCAACTTGTGGGGTGCAACACCTTTGGAGCTCACATATCAGGTATCCTGGATGTCAGATATTTACATTACAATTACGAGTCAAAACAGTAGCAAAATTACAGTTTTGAAATAGCAACAAAATAATTGAATGGTTAGGGGTCACCACAACATGAGGAAACATTTTAAAGGACAGCAGCATCAGAAAGGCTGAGAACCACTGCGTGAGACAAGGATTTGACTACAAGTTGCTTACATGAGACACAATTCTAGTAAACAACAGCAGGTGGGTGGAGAAAGAGACAGAGAAACAGCCAATGTGTACACATAGAGTCTGCTTTCAAGGTGGCTCACCCAACTGTGGCTCATTCACTGGGACCAGTGAGATCAGCAGAAAAAAATAAATAGCAGAAGGGTCAGTAACAGGCAAATGAACTAAATAGACACTCTGAATATAGGAAGGCACAAATGGACAGTAAGCACATGAAAAAAGTTTCAATATTCCTAAATTACTGGAGAAATGCTGATCAAAACTATATGAGAATCCATCTCATGCCAGTCAGAATGGTTATCATCATGAAGATAACCAAGCTGGCTGTTGGTGGCACACGCCTTTAATACCAGGATTCAGGAAGCAGAGGCAAGTGGATCTCTGTGAGTTCCAGACCAGCCTGGTCTACAAGAGCTAGTTCAGGACAGTCTCCAAAGGCACAGAGAAACCGTGTCTCAAAAAAACAAAACAATAAAATAAAATAAAAAATTAAAAAGAAAGAAGGTGACCAAACAACAAATCTTGGTGTGAATCCACAGGGAGGATATATCCACTTTTATTTACACACAGTGGGTAGGAATGTAAATTAGTGCAACCACTGAAAATCCAGATGAGGCTTCCTCAAAAACTATAGGTAACACTGCCAATATACAGGTGAAGGAACAATGACAGCCCTTTAGAGATACCTGCACACCTATGACTAATGTGGTACTAACCATAAATAGCCAAGTCATGAGATTAGCCCAGGTGCCTACCAACATGCAATAGACAAAGAAAATGTGCTGTGTGTACATAACAATTTTGTTAAGCCATATTAACCCGGGCCAGCCGGTCATTTTTCAGTGACAGGTTCCTGACTGGGAGGACCAGAAAATTAGAAACATAAAGAAGATAGGAAATCTGGGGTCAGGAGGTCATGCGCAAGCTATATCTTAGGCCAAGCAAGTTCATTAAGAAGTACAGCATCGTATACACAGTTTATAGAGGAGAATGGGACAGAGTCAGCAGAGAGCTATCATGCAATGGGACGAAGTCGCCCGGACACCACACAATGTTGCACAAAGAGAGTGAGTCCCAGACCTGAGCACACAGCAGCCTCGAGATCGATAACCACAGTCCCCTATGGTAGGACCACGTGGGTTCTTAGGATTCAAAGTTGCAGCTTCCCCAAGTCCGAGATCCAGGCCACTATTAGCCTTGCCAAACATGTTCCTTCTCCATACATAGGCCTTTGATAAAGCCTTAAATCTTGGTTCCCAGCACAATAGCTATGAATGAAATCATGCCAAGTGTGTGAATGTGGGTGTCCCCAGAGATCATCATGTTAAGTGACAGAAGCCAGACTCAAAAGACAAGTCCTGGATGACTTCTCTTGTCTGTGGTGTTGAGCTTTCTCACTACTGTGACAGAATGCCCAACACGTAAAACTTAAAAGGGAGAAAATATAGCCACCTTCTGTTGGACAGATTTTCAAGCGTGAGCCTGTGGGGGCATTCCATTTCACATTGTAATTGTAACACATGCATAATAAGCACACACACACACACACACACACACACACACACACACACACATGAAACATGCTGGTAAAGGAGAAACCATGAAGATGGGGAGAAAGAAGAAGGGCGGAGGGATAGAAGAGTAACAGGCGCATAACTGGTGGTTGTATATTCGTGCGTTTCTGAAAATATCACAACAAACCCCTCTACTTTGTATTTTTAGCATACGCTTCAAAAATAGAGTCTAAAAATGATGCAAACGTCTGTGTGTGAAGAGGGACTCCCAGGTCAGTGGGCACTACTTAACGAAACACGCGGTATGAGAAGACGATCAGGAAGCATGCAAACCATGACTAGGAAGTTAAGTGCACCGAGGCAGTGATGTGACATGAAGGATAGATGTCATTGGGATATGGCGACATCTAAGCCTCGTTGGGGAAGGAGTGAAATCTGGAATGCTCTGTGACAAGAGCCTCCAGTCAACAGGAGAAGCTGTGTGCGGAGCCTCATAAGGCCAGGGAAGTCAGTAGGATCTGAGAACACACCCATCACATAGTGTCCTGCAGAACATTATGTGAGCTAAGGATTTTTACCACCACTGGCATGGGGAAGTTCACTGCAGAGACCTCACAAACTCAGGCAGGGTTTTCAGAGTACATACATAGCATAAATTGCTACGCTTTTGTGATTTGACAACCTGCTGTACAGGAAAGATTCTGCTGGTTTGTTTTTAAGTATTTTATTTAATATTAATGCATGCAAATAATATGTTTAGATAAAACCCACCCGATTCACTTCCTTCCAATTTCTCTCCAATGCCTCATCACTTTTCCCTGCCATCTTCATGTGCTCTCTAGATTTAATACCCACTGAGTCTCCCTGAATGTACCTGAGTGTGGGACTGTCCGATAGAGCAAGGGCAGCCTTCCCTCCACCAGTGACCATCAACTGCTCCTCAGGTAGGCTGGTACTTTCTGAGTCCCTCCTCTCCGTGCTGGGATTCAGTCTGCCTTGGTTTTGTACAGGTTTGGTGCATGCAGTCCCAGCCACTGTGAGTCCCTGGGTGTCACTGCGCTGTCATACATATTACAGATGCCCATTCTCTCTTGCAATCTTTCCACCCTGTCTTTCGTGGTGATTGTAAGGAGTGTGGTACAGATGTCCCGTTCAGGCTGAGCACTCTCTCACAGTCTCTTTTTCTCTGCATGCCTGCTGGCTGTGTTTCTGCAATAGTTATCATCTTCTGTAGTAAGAACCTTCTCTGATGAGGGTTGAGAGATGCACTAATCTATGACTATAAAGATAAGAACTTAGAGGGAAGTCTATTTTTTTCCTATAGAGTGTAGGATCCAACCACTCACAGGGTTTGGGCTCAGTTCATGGAACCAAGCATGAGTTCCATCTTGTAGAGAGGTATTGAAATCCAATGAGAATGTCCTTGGTGTTTGGTTTTGAGTCAGGATCTCACACAACCCAGGCTAGCCTCAAACTCATTATGTGTCTGAGGTTGGACTTGAACTCCCAACCTTCCAACTTCTCCCTCCTGAGCTCTAGGATCACAGTGATGTTATCAGGCTCCCAGCAGACTTGTTCTACTTGTTTCTACATGTTCCTTTCCTAAACTTGCCTACTTTGACCAAAACGATGTCTCTGTGAGCATACAGACTCATGAGGCAAGCAGACAAGCAGGGATGGCTGTAAGAAATGTTATGAAAGGTAAGAAGAGAGATGTGGAAGATGTATATTTGTGGACAGCATTCAATACATTTGTGAGAGAAGGAATAAAACCGAAATCCCCAGCAGAATACCAAGGAGCTGACATGAAATATCTTAACCATAGCCTAACATGGAGGAAAGAGACAAAGGGTGCCTCCAAAGGGATTCAACAGGCCATTCTTGAAGTGTGGGGCCCAAACCAGGTGTAGGAATTCATGCAGGTTTCATCAGTGGGAGATGACAGCGCTTACTGAATTCAGAAGGCATTCTGAAGACACAGGGCTGAAAACACAATTATCGTCAAGAGTAAATTTAGCTGATACTAATTTTGTCATGATTTTTTTTGACAGTTTTGACATTTTCACTATAAGATTATAAAATTTAAATTAAAATTTAAAAAGATTATCATGTGGATGTTATAAGATAAATTAGGCAAAAATAATGGCAATGATAAGAAATATGACTTGAATAAGTCACTAAGTTTGGAAAAAAGGCATTTTAAACTCTTCACTTAGGAATTATTTTTAAAGGAAGAAAATTTTCAGGCCAGTTTTCTAAAACATTTACCTTGAAGAACAAAATCACAACACATAGAATTTTTTTTCACAAACTCAAGAAATGCACGAAACAAGACCTTACCTAGTACAATTTTCATTTGTTTATATGACATTTACAGCAGTTTGTTAC
The DNA here is from genome assembly GCF_017639785.1 of Mesocricetus auratus. Lineage (NCBI taxonomy): Eukaryota > Metazoa > Chordata > Mammalia > Rodentia > Cricetidae > Mesocricetus > Mesocricetus auratus. The sequence continues at coordinate 11,335,267 of NW_024429195.1, forward strand.
AAAAACGAAGTTAATTTGCATATATTTGCTTTAGAGAAAGAATTCAAAGCTACAATGTGCAGTGTATGTGGGGATGTTTCATCAATGTGTTTTATGGAATTTAGCTTAAAATATCAAAAAAATGGAAAAAAAGACATGCTCCTGATACTGTACAACGGCATATAACTTTGTTCTTTTATAAAAATTAGTTTCTCTTCCTTCCAGGGTTTAATGCCAATGCATTCTAAGATATTTACAGTAGAAACTTCACTTAACAATGATTTAATCAAATAATGTAAGATTAAGGGCAGAAAGTATAAAAACAAATTGAAAAAGAAAGGAATTCATAGAGCTCCCACTATGTGCCTCATGTCTCTGTAGCTCCATGAGCAAGGCACTGGCTGATCATTTCTAGAATGTTCACTCAACCATAGATCTGGGAGAAAACACTGGCAGTCTCTCAGGGTCAAGGGCTGGTGTTTACAACTCGGTGTAGACACTCTGCCACCTCTGGGGTAGAGAGAGGTGTGCTCACTGTCTAGTCTATTTAAGATAATCATCCCTGTGGCAGAAAAGTCAGATTTGGGTCCCTAAATCCAGGAACCCTCTCCCAGGACACAACAAGATGCATAAACAATTTAACAAGCCACTAGCTTTCTGCTTCCTGAGAGCCGGGGCCTGACAAACTCACACAAAATTATAATCCTCCACTTACTCCCATCTCCCTGCCTGATAAAGTGTCCCTTTGTAAACTAGGAGTCTTGTGTCTTCTGCCAGCATCCATGAAACCAAGACAAGGTGATTTGTTTATCTGAAAATAGAGTAAAATCTCAGACCCCCATGTATTTCTTGACAATATAATCTTGGTATGGTGCCTTTTGGGTCATTTACTCTTCTAAGCATTAGAAATACACTGAAAAATTTGTTTGTCCAGGCCAATGGTGGTAAGATAAGGGCCACACTGATACAGAGCTGGGAAGGCTTGAGGCAAGGACAGATTAATACACACATGGTTCCTGGTCTACATAAACACTGCCATACTCTGCTTCTTTGTCAGAATTCTCCTGACTACCCTGTGGAGACTGAGCATTTTAGACTGAGAGCAATTCAACTAGTGGAAGTTGACTCCTATGAAAGTTTAACCTCTGGGGTTGGTTTCCCTTGCTTTTAAAGGACCACAGAAAGGTGGGAAGTGATTAGTTTACTCATGAATGTTAGGAAGAATCTGCCTATAAACAGCACATGTAGGATTTGTTAATCTTTTCTCCTTTTTAAAAACATTTTATTAATTCAATTTTTATATTCCAATCCCAGTTCCCCCTCCATCCTCTCTTCCTGATCCCCCCACTCCTCACCCACCTCCCATCTGCTCCTCAGAGAGGGTAAGGCCTCCCCTAGGAAGTCTACTAAGTCTGTCCTTGAGGTAGGACCAACCCATCTGTTTCTGGGAGAGAGTTCTAACTTCTCTGGGATTGTAGATTATAGGCTGGGTGTCTTTTGCTTTATGTCTGGTATCCACTTATAAGAGAGTACATACTATATTGTCTTTCTGAGTCTGGGTTACCTCACTTAGGATGGTTTTTCTAGTTCTGTCCATTTGCCTGTGAATTTTAGGATGTCATTGTTTCTTACCACTGAGTAGTACTTCTTGTGTAAATATACACATTTTTTTATCCATTCTTCGGTTGAGGGGCATCTAGGTTGTTTCTAAATTCTGGCTATTATAAATAATGTTGCTATGAACATAATTGAGCAAATGTCCTTGTGATGTGAATGTGCCTCCTTTGGGTATATGCCCAGAAGTGGTAATGTAAGGTCTTGAGGTAGGTTGATCCCTATTTTTCTGAGAAATTGCCATACTGATTTCCACAACATCTGCAAAGGTTTGCATTCCCACCAGCAATGGAAGAATATCCCCCTTTCTCTGCATCCTCTCCAGCATAAGCTGAAATTGGTGTTTTTGATTTTAGTCATTCTGAGTGGTGTAAGATGGAATCTCAGAGTTGCTTTGATTTGCATTTCCTTGATGACTAAAGATGTTGAGCATTTCCGTGTCACTTTCTGCCATTTGAGATTGTTCTATTGAGAATTCTCTTTTTAGATCTATACCCCATTTTTAATTGGATTATTTGGTAGTTTGATTTCTAGTTTCTTGCATTCTTTGTATATTTTGGAGATAAGCCCTCTGTCAGATGTGGGGTTGGTGAAGATTTTTTCACATTCTGTAGGGAGCCGTTTTGTCTTGTTGATCATGTGTTTTGCTTTACAGAAGCTTCTCAGTTTCAGAAGGTCTCACTTATTAATTGTTGCTCTCAGAGTCTATGCTATTGGTGTTCTATTTAGGAAGTGGTCTCCTGTACCTATGTGTTCAAGTGTATTTCCCATATTCTTTTCTTTGAGTTTCGGTGTGGATGGATTTACATTGGGACCTTGGGTCCATTTTGACTTAAGTTTTGTTCATAGTGATAGATATGGATTTATTTGCAATGTTCTACATGTTGAGTCAGTTATGTGAGCACCATTTGTTGAAGGTGCTTTCTTTTTTCCATATATTTTTAGCTTTGTGAAAAATTAGGTGCTCATAGGTGTTTGAGTTGATATCAGGATCTTTGGTTTGATTCCATTGTTCCACCTGTCTGTTTTTATGACTTATCAGCCTGTTTTCATTACTACTGTTCTATAGCAGAGATTGAAGTCAGGGATGGTGATGACTCTAGATGATCCTTTATTTTACAGGTTTGCTTAGGCTATCCTGGTTTGTTTGTTTGTTTTCCAAATGAAGTTGAGTTTTGCTCTTTCAAGGTCTGTGAAGAATTGTGCTGGGATTTTGACAAGGATTGCATTGAATCTGTAGATTACTTTTGGTAAGATTGCTATTTTTACTATGTTGATCCTACCTATCCAAGAGCATGGGAAATCTTTCCATTTTTCTGATATCTTGTTTAATTTCTTTCTTTAAAGAGCTGAAGTTCTTGTCATACAGGTCTTTCACTTGTTTGGTTAGCATTACCCCAAGATATTTTATGTTATTTGTGGCTATTATAAAGGGTGATGCTTCTCTGATTTCTTTCTCAACCTGTTTACCATCTGTATTTAGTACGGTCACTGATTTTTTTTTTAGTTAATCTTGTATCCTGCTAAATTACTGAAGGTGTTTATTAGTTGTAGGAGTTCTCTGGTAGAATTTTTAGGGTCACTTATGTAAACTATCATATCATCAGCAAGTAGCAAGAATTTGACTTCTTCTTTTTCAATTTGTATCCCCTTGAACTCCTTTTGTTGTCTTATTGCTCTAGCTAGAACTTTGAGCATTATATTAAATAGCTATGGAGAGAGTGGTCAGTCTTGTCTTGTTCCTGATTTCAGTGACATTGCTTTGAGTTTCTCTCCATTTAGTTTGATTTTGGCTGTTGGCATGCTGTACATTACCCTTGTTATGTTTAGGTATGTTCATTGTATCCCTATTCTCTCCAAGATCCTTATCATGAAGGGGTGTTGAACTTTTTTGAAGGCTTTTTCAACATCTAATGAAATGATCATGTGGGTTTTTTTTCTTTCAGTTTGTTTATGCGGTGGATTACATTGACAGATTTTCGTATGTTGACCCATCCCTGCATCTGTGGAATGAATCCTACTTGGTCACAGTGGATGATTTTTCTGATGCGTTCTTGAATTCGGTTTGCTACTATTTTATTGAATATTTTTGCATCTATGTTCATGAGGGAAATTGGTCTGTAATTCTCTTTCTTAGTTGTGTCTTTTTGTGGTTTGGGTGTCAGGGTAACTGTAGCCTCATAAAAAGAGTATTGCAATGTTTCTTCTGTTTCTATTATGTGGATTAATTTGGTATTAGATATTTGAACATCTAGTAGAATTCTGCACTGAAACCATTTGCACCTTGACTTTTTGTGGCTGGGAGACTATTGATAACCGTTTCTATTTCCTTAGGGGTTACAGGTGTATTTAAGTTGTTTATCTGTTCCTGATTTAATTTTGGTATGTGGTAGGTACTTATCTAGAATATTGTCCATCTCCTTAAAGTTTTCCAATTTTGTGGAGGACAGGTTTTTGAAGTATGATGTGATATTTCTCTGGATTCCCTCAGTGTGTATTGTATGTCCCTCTTTTCATTTTGATTTTATTAATTTGGATATTCTCTCTGTGTCTTTTGATTATTTTCAATAAAGGCTTATCTATGTTGTTGAATTTCTCAAAGAACCAATTTTTTGTTTCATTAATTCTTTGTATTGTTTTCTTTGTTTCTATTTTATTGATTTCAGCCCTCAATTTGACTATTTCTTGCATCTACTCCTAGGTGAACTTTATTCTTTTAGTTCTAGTGTTTTCAATTCATTAGCATGTGATTTTTCTAGCTTTTTTACATAGGCATTTAAGGCTATGAACTTTCCTCTTAGCACTTTCATTGTGTCCCATTAGGCACATTGTATGATTATTTTCATTAAAGTTTAGGTAGTCTTTAATTTCTTTCTTTATTTCTTCCTTGATCCAGTGGTGGTTCAGTTGATCATTGTTCAATTTCCATGTGTGTATGGGCTTTCTGAAATTAGTGTTGCTGTTGAATTCTAACTTTAGGCTGTGGTGATCTGATAGTATACAGGGAATTATTTCAATATTTTTTGTATTTGTTGAGGTTTGCTTTGTTACCAAGTATGTGGTCTATTTTTGAGAAAGTTCCATGAGGTGTTGAAAAGAAAGTATATTCTTTTGTGTTTGAATATAATGTTCTATAGATGTCTGTTAAGTCCATTTGAGTCATAACATATGTCAGTTCCCTTATTTCTCTGTTAAGCTTTTGTCTGGTAGACCTCTTCAGTGGCAAGAGCGGGGTATTGAAGTCTCCCACTATTAGTGTGTGGGGCTTAGGATTTAAGCTTTAGTATTATTTCTTTTACAAATGCAGGATCCATTGTGTTTGGGGCATAGATGTTCAGAATTGAGATTTCCTCTTGATGGATTTTTCCTGTGATGAATAAGAAATCCTTCTTTATCTTTTTTGATTAATTTTAGTTTGAAGTCTATTTTGTTGGATATTAGGATAGCTACACCAGCTTGTTTCTTAGGTTCATTTGATTGGCAAATATTTTCCCAACCCTTTACTCTGAGGTATTATCTGTCTGTGAGGTTGAGATGTGTTTCTTACATACAGCAGAAAGATGAATTATCTTTTCTTATCCAATCTATTAGTCTGTGTCTTTTTATAGGTGAGTTGAGGCCATTGAGGATATCAATGACCAGTGATTGCAAGCTCCTGTTAATTTTGTTTTGGTTGTTGGTGATGGCATTGTGTGCTCAATTCCCTTTCTTGGGATCTGCTGCTGTAAACTCATCTATTTCCTGAGTTCTTGTGGACATAGCTGACTTCTTTCGGTTGGCTTTTTTCTTCTAGTACTCTTTGTAGGGCTGGGTTTGTGGATAGATATTGCTCATATTTTGTTTTATCATGGAATATCTTGTTTTCTCCATCTATGGTTATTGAAAGCTTTCCTGGGTGAAGTAGTGTGGGCTGGCATCCATGGTCCCTTAGTGTGTGCATAATGTCTGCCCTGGACTTCTGGCTTTCATTGTTGAGAAGTGAGGTGCAATTCTGATAGGTCTGTCTTTATATGTTGCCTGGCCTTTGTCCGTTGCAGCTCTTAATATTCTTTCTTTATTTTGTATGTCTATTGTTTTGATTATTTTGTGGCTAGGGTTTTTTTTTTGTTTTTTTTTTCCAGTCTATTTGGTGATCTGTAAGCTTCTTGTACTTTCATAGGCGTGTATTTCTTTAGGTTGGGAAAGTTTTCTTCTATGATTTTGTTGAATATGTTTTCTGTGCCTTTGAGTTGAACTTCTTCTCCTTCTTATATCCCTGTTATTCTTAGGTTCAGTCTTTTCATGGTGACCCAGATTTCCTGCATGTTTTGTGTTAAGGATTTGTTGGATTTAAATTTTTCTTTGACTAATGAATCTATTTCCTCTATCATATCTTCAGTGCCTAAAATTCTCTCTTCCATCTCTTGTATTCTATTCTTTATGCTTGCATTTGTGGTTCCTGGTCATTTACCCAGATTTTCCATTTCCAGAATTCCCTCAGTTTATGTTTTCTTTTTTACCTCTATTTCAGATTTCAAGTCTTGAATTGTTTCTTTCACTTTTTTTATTGCTTTTTCTTAGTTTTCTTTAAGGGATTTGTTGGTTTCTTCCAATTTTTTGTTTATCTTTTCCTCTATTTCTTTAAGGGAAATTTTCATTTCCTCTTTAATGGCCTCAATCATCCTCATAAAGTTATTTTTTAGATTGTTTTTCTTCTACTTCATCAGGTCTTGCTGCTGTAGCACCACTAGTTTCTAGTGGTGCCGTATTGCTCTTTATATAGTTGAGTGTGTTCTTACCTTGCTGACTACACATCTCTTCCTCTATCAGTATAGCTGGAGCTTGTGCTTCAGGGGTCTCTCTTTCTCCAATTATAGTTGGGGCCTGTGACTCCATTGACCACTCCTTCAGGCACAAGCAGAGCAGAGTGAACACTTTTCCTGGTGGAAGAGGGCCCATGACTCAGGTGATTGCTCCTTTGGTACAAGTGAGGTTACAGCTCAGGTGGACATTCCTCCCATTGGAGGCGGGGACATGACTCTGTTGAGTGCTCCTCTAGGTGTAGGTGGGGCTGAGGGTCCAGTGGATGTAGCAGCTGGGTGTCTCCAGCCAAGAAATGGCAGTGGATGCTGCCTGGGATACAGGTGCTTTTTCCCAGAGAAACTTCTTGTGATAGTTTCTGGAAGCTGCAGCTGGAAACCACTGCTATTGTTTCACTGTCCTTTGCTCCTGGGTCTGAGACTCAGGCCTCCCTCTGACACTGCTTCTGGGCCCCAGCTCTTGGCTCCCTCTGATGTTGTTCTGGGCTTAAGGTTGAGGCCTCCCTCTGACACTGCTTCAGGGCTGGTTTTCAGGCCTCCAACTGAAGCTGCTCTAGGCCTGAGGCTCAGGCCTCCCTCTGACACTTCTCTGGGCTGGTGGTTTTGTTAATCTTTTCTTTATGGAAAGAAAAGCTGTAACAGAGCACACTGATTACTGTCTCATTTACATCTACTGTGAAAATATATTTAATAAAGATAGACATATTAGAAATATCATTGTGAAATACTTTAGCATTGAAGCTTTAGGGTTTTGTAGAGCAGGGTATTTAAAATATTTACATCTAGTTTCGAATCTCCTGTAAAAAAAAATATATATATATATATTTTAAAAGCAAAACAGAAAAGGATAGGAACACAGAAGGCCAGATCACCCCTGGAAAACAGAATACAGACAATGTGTTAATTTACTTAGTAGACCTGAGAAAGCTAAACCACAAACTCCAACTTAGGGAAAAGAAAATCCAATCTTTGGAAGTTAACCTTGGCTCTCAGCTTGATTACATTACGAAATTGCAGGACTAGCAAAGCACTCATCCGTGAGCAGCATCTCTAAGTACATGTGGCTCTGACATAATGAGTGATTGATTCTCCCATTTATTATATGAAGCACTACTAGACACAATCAGAAGATGGCGGAAGTGGCGGCTAGTAGGAGAAAGCGCGTCATAGAGGATGCACCCTCAGTTCTGTATTGTGCTCTGGCTGTTAGCATTTAGGCATTTTACTGGCCTGCCTTTCGAGTTCCAACAGGATACACCCTCAGCTGCTGCCACTAAGAGCACCACCTGTGCCTAGTCACTGTGTTCCCTTTTGAAAGGGTCCTGCCCACCTCCCTCCCTTCCTCCCTCCCTCCCTACTTCCCTCCCTCCCCCATCTCTCTTTCCTCTCTCACTGCTACTGTCCCTGGAGGCCAGTCTGCCCCCTCCCCTTTCCCCCTTTTATGATCTTTTCCCTCAGTAAAAAACCCTCTGCTTGAACTCTGCTGCATGGTGTCTTTCTTGATCTGCTTTATCCTCATCATCATCATCATTATTATTATTATCGTTGTTATTATTATACTGGTCACTTCCTCTGCTGTTTTCTCTGCTTCCTGTCTACCATGACATGAAAGGGCTCCCCATGGCTCTAGCAAAACGATGCTCCATCTCATCAAAACCCAGAATCAACAGAGCCAAGAAATACGGAATGAAATCTCAGAGACCATGAGCCAAAATAAATAATACATTCCCTTCTAAGTTGTTTCTGTCTGTAATCTGGGTACACAAAAGTCAGTTATGGACAATTTGGGGGACAAAAAGCCTCAAAGAAATAAAGAAATTTAAAGTAAACATTTCCAGAATCATGCCACCCCGGAGGCAGTCTGCCTAAGTATAACTAAATGTTTAAAAGCCGCTTTTGAAGGAGTTGACTCTCCTGGCTTGTGCCATCCTCTTAGCTCCCAGAAAGCTGGCAGCTGCCCTTCATCCTTCCAGGCGCCTGTGTTCACAGATCAACAGGAGGGTGTGTCCCTGTCACTGACACCACACCGTCAGTGCACTTCATTTAAACAAAGCAGACTGTCTTAAGGGAACTGGTTTGGTCAGCTATAACATAAACCACAGAAATTTAAAAAACGAATGTGATGCATTAAGAAGGTAAGCCCGATGAAGCCAGAGCTGGGGGAACATTGTAGAAAATGGGGGGCTGGGAGAGAAGATAAGAGCCAGAAGTCAAGAAGGCTGGGAGAGAGGTGGATGAGAAAATTTCTACAAAGAGTAAAGAGTAAATGGAGCAGAAATTGACAACAAGATAGTTCATGCTGCAGCTGGCATTGCAGGAAAGCTGTGTGTGAGCTGCCGTTAGGAGAGGGGAGATGGTCAACCTTAACTGTGTCCTTCAACCCTGCGGTGTCTGGATAAGCTGAAGACTCTTGAACACCAAGAACAGATCGGAAGAGCATACAGAGCGCTAATTTACCACTTCCTTGCAATGCTGAAGTTTCTTCCCACAGCTGAACAACACATTCAGGAGGCTTAGCTACAGGGGACCCAGAACTGGAAAGAAAAGCAAAGAAAAGATTAATTTTTAGGCTATTGGTTGTTCCTGGAAGTCAACTGAGTCAGCAAAGACACAAGCCTTCTGAAGCTCAAATTACATTCTGATTCTTAATCTGGTGAATAAGTTCACATTAGTCATTGAAGCAGAATTGATTAAGTCACAGTTGTTTGCAGGAATTGTCAGACAACAAAGCAATTTTGTGAGCTACTTGCTGTCTTAGAATGTGTCCCTTTCTTACGTTGTAGACTATGATTAAAGGAAATAATTCTGAGCAGAAAATAACGACTAAAAACTTTATTGACTTTTAGATTTACCAAGAAGAACTTGTTGAACATTGAGGAATATACCATGTGTGTATGAATATACACACACGAAATTACACCAAACAAGCACACGTGCACATCTTCCATCACTGTATTAGCATGATTTTTTAAATCATCAGACACTGATTATATACAGAGTGCAATAGACGGTAATACTAAATAATTTAAGGGAAACAGCGGGAGGTATACCACACATACTTGGGAGTTATAAATTGCCTAAATAATGCATAACTTATTTGCTTAAAATTTAGTTTGTATTATGTATTTGGGTCATTTTTTATTGTAACAGACTGTGCATTTTTCCATTATCTTTGAGAGTCATTTGCCTCTGTTCAACTTCTGCTACGGACCAATGCTCTCAATGTTTGGCTAATAGATATAAACTTAATTACTCTGGCCTCTGCTTAAGCACATAATTACCTAATTAGGAAGAGCAGCAACTCACTGAACTGTGAGGAGCTGTGGTCCTGATGAAGAACCGGCTGTACTTTTCAGTGAATTGACTCAAAGGCCATCACAGCTGTCCTTAAAAATGACTAGAGAGACTAATGTCCAAAAGAGAACATGACTATTGTCTATAATATAACTTGCTAAAATCATGAAATGTTTGTCAAAAAAATCTGTTTGCCGTATACTTGATAATCTCTTGGAAGGTATTTGACCACAGAGAAGGTGTCCCTCTCTAGTGACAAGTTTTTTTTTGTCAGCTCTAGAGAGGAGATGAAATTTCCAAGTAATAACCCTGAAATGGAGAGAAAACACATTGTATGTGAACATTGAGATGATCTCGTATCAGAGAAAGCTTAGAACAGTCCCCCAGAAGATGTGATTATTTCCTTGTGTCATCTATAAAGAGACATGACAACTATATTCAAGTACGATGTAGATAATGAAGAATACGTTAGTGACTAGACTGATTTAAGATGAACATATAGATGGAGGTTTCATCAAGAGAAGGCACTACCTTAGATACTTTTTAAAGGCAGGAAGCTAGAACTCTGTGTGAGCATTGAGGGTAAAATCGTCAGATAAAGCCACCAGTCATTCTGCAATTCAAGAGAGAGGAGAAGATGGAACCGGTGCCAGTCATCTCAGCTGCAGGTCAGTCATTTGGAATGTAACACCTGGAAACTCCTGGCAGATCCCTGGCTGTCACAGTCCAGGTTTTTCTCTGCTTTCCAAAATTCAGGGAACTGACATTTAAATGAGACCCTGTTGGCAGAGAATGTTGGTAAATATTTAGGATGTAAATGCACAATGATAAGTTACAATCGACACAAAGACAGACTAAATAACACTCAGCTTCAACCTAGTGGTTCATGGGTTTCCGAGCATGGCAGATTCTCTGATGGGGATTGAGCAGCATGCACAATAAGCCACAATAATTTCTAAATTCAGGATTTTTCCTACTTGAAAACTTGGGTAATATTTGATGTCAGCTCCTAACAGAAATTTTGTAAAATAGTCTCTACTCTCATTTGTAAACATCAAGCACTAACACATCCCAAACCTCCTCCGATATGTCAAGACAGAGCTAGGCTTTTTAATGAAAAAGTTACAGCTATAAATAGTAAAATTCAATTTCTATTTTCTTTCCTCAGGTAGAATTCCCATTCACCAAACAATTCTCAAAGTTTCTGTGCAAATGAAATCTTCCTTAGTTGTACTTTTACACCTCAAGAGTCCCCTTAAAATTATATGAATTATAATCTTGATGTCAGTAAATTCTCTGTCTCTCTACCCTTCCCCTGTGTGTTAAACAATAAGAAATTCATATGAAACTTACCAAATTGTCTCTGCACCCAGACTGCCTGAGTTGAAGCCCACATGTTCTCACATGTTAGCTATACAGTCTTGTCACACCTACAGATGCACATGCTTGCATGCATTGCACACAAGACATGTGGGCACACACATGACATGCACAAACACAAATGTACATGCATACACGTACACACATATGCATGTATGTATATTCACATACATGCATGTGCACACACATACATGCACTTGCACACTTATGAATGTTCACGCATGTGTGCACACAGCAGTACACATACACATATGTGCACACGTGCATGGGAACACTCACCAGTAGGCTGAGTGTGATATTTTCTAACATCAAAACTATATAAAATAATTCTGTTGCCAAAAAGCAAAGATAAAGGATGAAGCCAATGAAAATCAAAGAACAGATGACGATGATGATTGCTATCATTGGAGACAGCATCTTGCTCTAGAACCTGCTATGCAGGTGATGATGACCTTGAATTTATGATCCCTTTGCCTCCACCACTCAAGTGCTGAGATTATAGGCATGTACCAACACACCCAGTTTGCGTAGTATTGCTCCATATATAAAAGACCCAGAGATGGATATTAGGACTCAAGCTTCAAGCTGAAGATCAGAAAAGAAAAGCAGTTGGGCGATCCTAGCTCCACCAAACCTCAAACTGAAGCCTCTCCTCCGAGTGACTGGAGAATCCTGAGACTTCAATGTCTTCTTACCCTCAGTGTGGCTGGAGAACAAATGCCTGATACTGAATGCTGAAGACCCTGCTCCTATCTTTTACACCCCTTAAGTTCTGAGATTAAAGGCGTTTGATTTCAGGTTCTAAGATCATCTTTGTGTGAGCTATTTCTCTTTAGGACTAAATCAATCTTGTGTAGAACTGGATGGCCTTGAACTCACAGAGATCTGTCTACCTCTTAATCCTGATTCCTAGGATTAAAGGTGTATACCAACACCTCCTAGCTTCTGGCCACTGGGATTAAAGGTGTGTATCACCACTGCCTGATCTCTATAGCTTGAGGCTGATTTTGCTTTCTGAACCCTCAGGCAAACTTTTATAAATCATAAATAATATATCACCACAGTGTGGTGTGGCTCTGAGGCTCAAGCCCAGGGCTTCATGCATGGTGGGCAAATACTACATTCCCAGTTAATTTTTAAAAGAACAAAAATGATATTAGAATTTCTTATCAAAAATGAACATAACCATCTATAATAATGGGCTTTAAACATGGCTAGAAAAACAGCTTAGGTCTAGGTTGATGTTACTGCTGTAATATCACGGCTGTTTGGTGTAGCATTGATCGGCTATGGCCTTAGTATTTTGGTGCAAGGCAAATCCTTCAGGTTTTCACTTCACCTGCCAACGTAGGTTTGCTGTGAAATGTGTCACTGAGTAAGAGTAGAGGGTGGTACTGAAGACAGGTAGCTGTATTTGTTCTTGTTTCTTAATGATCTGAAATTTTCACAGGCAAAAACACAAACTGTGACCCCTTGAGATTGTAAGAACAGTTTTTCCAGTGATGCTGGGCAATCCTTAATCAAATGTTCTTAGTGTTATATGAACATGGGAAGAAACAGGATTGGCAGTCCCCCCATTTGCAAAGAAATAATTCTTCCATAATGGATTTTGGCAAGCTGAAAACAATTTGTGAAAACTGGTGAGTGAGCCCAGTCCTTTCAAATGATCTCCTGGAGCTTTTAAAAGAACAGATGAATGTGTTAGTGAGTCTTAAGCAGCCACCAGGTGTTTGACTTAGTAATAGGAAATGCTTCATTTAGGAGAATGCGTGTCAAATCGAAACCCTGAAGAAATGACACTTGCTTTCCTCATGTCCTCCAACATGAGTATTTCAAGGTTTTGTGACAGATCAGACCTTACTCTCGAGTTTTGCCCTTCAGCCATCGAACCACATCATCTTGAATGAGGTGATACCATCCGAAATTGAAATTTGTGCAGGTTATCATTGGAATATACCTAGATAGAGAGCTCATTTAGAACAGCTAATTTCATACCAAAAATGAGATGTCTATCCATTAATAAAACACATTATTAAAAGATAACTGGTTTTTAAATCAGCCTCAACTCCTCCTTGGCTCCTCACTGTAATAAGCCTCAGCAGGGAGCCCTAAGGCAGCTTCCTAGCTGGCCTTGTCCTCTAAGCTACACACTGTTCCTTCTCCAGATGAGTTCATTGCACTCATCACAGCTTGGTTACTTATTTAGTCTAATAGATTCTTACTTAATAAACCATAAAATTCTCAAGCACAAAACAATGCCATAAAAACATATGCATCGTGGGACAATTGCCAAAAAAAAGTAAAAGCCACAAACAAATGCCCAACACAGCTGAGAGACAACGTGTTACCAAATTTCTTGGTTCTCAGGGTAGTAGAATCTCCAGTTTTATTGGCCTGTCTCCTTTCTGTTCCGACATTAAATTTTCCTGAGCATAGCACTCTAAAATGCTGATTGTAGTCTTCTAGTTTTAGGGAGTGGCTGTTCCATTGTCCTAGTCTTGCCTTATGTCTAGAGGGGTCAGCTCTTCTCTGTCACTCTTGTAGTGTTCGCAAATCTTTCTCACTCTGGGGCTGTTGATTCTCTGCAGCTGTCGCCATCAGAACATGGCCCTTGGTGACATGGTTTCAAGTCCTAAAAACAACTCAGGATTTCCCCCTGCACATTCTCAAACAGCAAAGCAGATGAATTCTCTTTCATGAGCTGAGATGAAACAATTTCTGGTATGGAGTAGTTATTTAATTTGCATTGCCTATACTAACACCCACTTTAGGTAGATGAGAATAAGATTTTTAAGCAAATTGCTTATTATTCCTTCTGAGAAAAATCAATATCCTATTTGTCCTGAAAACCAGAATAGATTAGGGCATGTTATTACAAGTGATTTTCGGTCCTGAGAGGAGCCAAAGATAATGATTTTTGTTTTATTCCAAGCATAGGTCTTCATAAAGGCGAAGGGGCAGCAGAAAGTGGCAGAACGGCACTTTGACAAGCTGTTCCTCATGTAGAGTGATGATCTGCCTTTTATTTATTTTATTTATTTATTTTCTGTTGTGTCTTTGCCTGCACATATGGATGTACAACACATGCATGCAGTCCCCTCAGAATCCATAAAAGGGGCCAGATCCCATTGGTAACTCGAGTTTCCGATGGCTGTGAGCTGCCGTGTGGGTGCTTGGGTACTGGATCCGGGTCTTTTGCAAGAGCAGCCAGGACTCTTAGCTGCAGAGCCATCCAAACCCTTTGCTCTGTCTGTCTCTCTCTGTCTCTCTGTCTCTCCCTCCTCTCTCTGTCTCTCTCTGTGTGTCTCTGTCTCTGTCTCTCTCTCCTCTCTCTCTCTGTCTCTCTCTCTCTCTGCCTCTCTTTCTCTCTCTCTGTCTCTCTTCCTACTGTCTGTGGACCAAGATTAAACTCCCAGCTACTCCTTCAGTGCCATGCCTGTCTGCTTCCTAACTGTAAGCAAGCCACCAGTTAAATGCTTTCTTTTATGAGCTGCCTTGGTCATGGTGTCTCTTCATAGCAATAGAATAGTGACTAAGACACCACTATTTTAAGATTCTCATGGATATTTAACTACTTGCATTTTTAAAAGAACTTAATAACTGAGAGAAATGTTACCTGGCTATCAGGAGGGGCATTCCAATACCCAGGTAAACCAGAGAGTGAAATTAACAGAGGTCCTGTATCTAAAATTTAGGAAGGCAGACTTCTTATATAAAGAGACATTCTGATGGGGTTAGATGAACCTGCAGAAATTATTTCATTTCTTGGATATTTTGCCAGTAAGACTTCTACCTGGCTTCCCCAGAAGCGAATGACAACTGCTGTCGTTGTCTATGTCCTTTTTCTTAGGCCTGGAGTACTACATTCCAGGTGCTGTGGGAAACACCCCGGGTCACTCACAGTGATGGACCACCAAAGTGAGGTTCTGGCCTTTGTCTTGCCACAGCCTTGTGCCTAGCTCCACCCCACTCCACCCCGCCCCATTCCCATTCCTGTCTGCTCCAGGTATTTCTCGATGCCTAGAAAGTCAGTCATTGCTTTTCCTTTACTCCTTTTCCTTCTCCCTCCCCTCCTCCTCCCCTGTTTCTTTCCTTCTTTCTTCTCCTCTTCTTTTTCTTCTTCCTCTTCTTCTTCCCCTCCTTCTCCAACTCATGAAAACTCCAACTCATAAAATACAGCTGACCTAAAATAAGCTGTGCATATTTAAAGTGCACTGCTTGATGCTATTACCCACAAAATGATAGATGCACCCACCAACAAAGGAAGCCCAAGGCTCTCTCAACCTTTCCCTCACATAATGTCATCACTCTCCTTTCTGAGCACGTAGAACCATCATAATGATCAGTTTTACATGCTTGTCTGAGTTCGGTAGATTTGCCTCCTCATTATGATTCATTACTCACCTGATGTATTATGGGATCCCAGCTACAATAAGCCTTCTTTCCTGGGCACTAGGCATTTGTATCTACAAACATTACTGAGCTGTGGTCTACAGTGCAGTTAAGGTACCTGTCATCGTTTGAAACAGGGCTTGATCTAATTGTAATTATTCCCCATTTCTCAAGCAAAAAAGGTCCTTGGTATACTTGACCCAGAGCTGAATAGATAATTAGGTTTCCTTCTGTCTGGAAGGATTATATATTACTGTGTCCTATGTAAATAATAGATGCTATTCCCTCTAACCTGTTGGACAGTTCTTTCCTTGAACAAAGGAATGTTCTCACAAAGTGTGCTGTGCATGACTCCACTTGAAGCTTTAAGATCAGCCTTGGTGTTCTCCACAAGTTTTGATACGGCTTCTTTGTCCCAGTCCCTCTGGTCTTGTGACCTCTGTTCCACGTTAGCTCAGGAAGACCATAAAACTATGACTGAAATTTTCCTTGCTATTCCATGAAGTGGAGATTCCCCAAGTGGGAACCAGAGACTATGGTGGGGTTCTCTATCTAATATGTGAAGCATCAGTGCCCTTCCTCCCGAGATGCCCAGGGCCTTGGCTATCACTGTGTTATGAATTATACCTATAAGTAAGGTTTTCAGATCGGAAGACCAATCTAAGCTCTGTGACTCTGTCAACAATGAAAATGACAGCGGCAGCGTTGCATTCAGATTTTGTCTCCCTATTAATTTTTCAATAGATGGTATCCAGCTTTTTTTTTCCTTTTGCTTGTTAGAGATTATATTTCGTGTCTTTTCATGGCGATTTTTGGATCTTGAAGGTAGGGTGTGAGAATGCATAAGCACACATGCAATCTGCGCATCTATCCTAAGTGGTGAAGTCCCCTGAGGAAACCAGTTCAGGGGAGGGGTTTTGGAAAACAGTGGCTGAGAGAGATTCACTGGTCAAGAGGACTTGGATTAATAGAGGAAGGAAACTATTGAAGGAAAGAAACCCACAATAATCGTGCAAATTTCGATCAAATGGATGATTTCTAATCAAGGGTAACAAAATAATAGAAAATTAAATTTTGTGCAGCTGAGAGGTTGTAAAGTCATCTTTGAGGCAAGGCAGATGTTGAGCGGGGACAAGGAGAGAATGAAATTTGGTCTCCAGCAAGTCTTGTTTGATTTGGTTCAAAAGGTCAGTGACCAAGTGCTGACAGTCCTGATTCAGAGAAATCTTGGATTAGATTGTTATCATATAAGCAAAAGGCACAGCCATAGGAATGTGTTAGACTTCAACGGGCAGTTTGTTTTATCATGAAAAGGAGTGGGCAGTGTTAAAAGCTCCACATGATTCAGAAGGAGGAAATTCTAGAGAAAGAAATGAAGTGGAGGATGTTTAAGTACGTCTCGAAAGAATTCATACGAATTAGTTGGAATTGCAATTTTTACCATCTAAATAGCAGAACGAAATGTCATGAATAATGGCAACTTAAAAGGGGTTATTCAGTCTAGCAAGCTGCGGATGGTGATTCAGCATGCTGAGTCAATCCCTGGAGACTTCTATCTCTGGGAACAACTCGAGGCAGGGGCAGGAAGATGATTGCTGGGTGAAAGAGAGAGGAGTAGAGAACACACTCCAGAATGATTCGTAATGACAGAAAGATGAAAAGAGGTTTTCACTGGTTCGTGTATTTGGTCTTATTATAAGGGAAGATACTGTGTTGCTTCTGCTGCTCAGCTCCTGGCCCAACCCTCGTCCAGCTGTCATTTTGGGTCATGCATGACCTCCTGACCAGTGTCCCTGTTTCCCCTGCTAACACAATGAAAGGGTGCTTTCACTTTCAGTCAAGAGGGAGCCACTTCTCTGCCCCAGCATTCACTGGAGCCCACATCCCAGCTGGAGTGGGAGCCAAGGTAAAATGAAATCACCTTGGAAGCCTCTGCAGATGTTGGCCTCAGTGACTTCTGACCTGTCCTCTGCCCTTGCAGACGCGTCCTCATCAAATAGCAGCAGCTGAGCTCTGGTAGTTCGGTCCTCTGTGATTTTAAGGTTGTGCTCTATTATTTTACCTAGCATCTAAAACCAAGGAAACAGAAATGATATAGAGTTACTGAAACTGCAAAACTGTCCGATTTCTTGTAAATCCTATTGACAACACAACAGGGTCTGCCTCTGGCTCACTGCATCTCATCCCAACTAGGAAATCCCCGACACCTCCAATGGGTAGAACCACGCTCCCTCTCCCACTGCTACATTTCCCGTCTGCAAAAAGAGGGACTATGAAACACAGACAGTGACAGGCTGGATTGTTTCCAGTTTCTTTTCATTTAGGAAATGCTGAAAATGTATTTAAGATCATACAAAATATTGCCTCAAAATGCCGTTGTTCTTAATGGTGAGCCCATTCTCCTCTGCTTTCACTGCTTACAGACCCTGTCAGGGATCGCTGTCCACATATGGCTACATTTAATGACCAACTGCAGTTGTGCTTGGCCGTTCAGGGACCTCGGTCTGATGAATGCATGTTGGGACTGCCATTGATTCACGGCGCGGAAGAGACGAGAGTATAACAACACATTTGAAATTATCTGCCTAAGAGACAAGAGCTATTGCACTAATTTGCATTTTTTTCTTTTTAAAATTTAGATGAATGTAAGTATTTATGGAAAGAACAAATGCTGCGAGTTGGCGCTAAGATCTGTCTTCTGTGTGGAACATGGGGTGTTTACCCTTCATGGGGGCTTAGCATTGGGATTTTTTTTAAGAGTTGTAGTGTGGTGAATGTATATGAAAGCTCTATTGATTCTGTATTCTTCCATGTAGACTGGAAAGACAGAGCCTACAGGGCAAACCACACCACAGTCTGGAACCGTGACAGACTGTAAAGAAAGCGGGATGGCAATTATAACTCAGGTTTTAGCATATTTGGTTTTGAATTAAAGGAATTTCCATAAAAGTGTAAACCAGAAACAACATGAGATGAAAATCTTACCAAATGGAGATATTTAGTCTCTTCTGTGAGGAAAATAATTGCTACGAGTTCTAAGATCTTTGGCGAGAAAATATACAGTGAAAAACATCTGAACATGACATTTGTAGCTGAAAACAAAATGAAAAGGCTTAATTTTTAATTCTCTTCCTTCGAAAAGCCTCAATTACATTTTCACAGTTATTGTGCAGATTAAAATATCACACTTTGTGAGGGTTAAAATGTTTTGAAAGGAAATGCACATTTCAGCCTAAGAATTCAACAGCGGGTAAGAGTCTAGGCTCTGCCAGTACCAACTGCCTGACTATCAGTCACCCATGGCCTCATTTTCTCCTGCCTAAAATGTCAGTAGTGACACTCACTTGGTGAGCTTGTTGCCTAGATCACCTGGCACCCTTCCTAAAACCCCACGAAAAGCTTGTGAATACCGGGTGCAATGCTAGTTCTTGCCAAGGCTGATTTCTTGGAAGGACCTAGAAAGTTTATTTTTCTGTCCTGCTTTCCATGAATTTGCTAACTTATTACACCATAATTAATGTAATTAATAATGAAGATTATCTACTAGTACATCAAGTGCTTACGTTAAAGAATAATGAGAATGAAGGATGGCCTTGTGGTAGAGCACAAAAAGGGGAAGCAGGAAAGGCAGCTAGCTTGGGCTGTTCCCAGATTGTAAGTTATTGTTCAGCCCAAAAAGGTTAATGAACACCGTGATTGGGACAGAAGTAGGTAGTTCTTAGGATAAATCAGTTGTCATAAAAATGAAAACCAGAAGCAAGGAGTCCATTATGGAAGACTTCCTCCAAGAGAAACGTTTGAGACACATTCTGGAAGAAGGGAAGGGTACTCACCCATGCCAGGTGAGTGAGTCATGTAAAGATTTTATTGTTTGCATGTTGGGACACATCCGTTGTTGGCCTAGGGCAATCCCAAGTGTCTCACATGCTTAGGGTTTGGTGCTGGTGTGATATCATACAAACCAAACCTCCCCGTAAGTGGGGAGAGACAGGAGAAGGAAAGTCTCCGGAATCGCTATCCATGTTTTCTACATTGGTATTAGCTCACCCTTGAGTCACAGGCATTTGCTTCTTAAATGTCATTTGTTGTCACTCCCTGTGATGGTTAATGTTACCTTTATATTAACAGCCGTCACTGGCTATCAAAAGAACGTGTCAGTCCTCTTAGACATAACAGATTTTTCTGTGGCTATGATTAATACAGGATGACTCACTGGTATTAGAAGCACATGTTGATTAGTGCCTTTCCCCAGAACAAACACAGTCATCTCTCCTTCTCCTCCATCAAAATGCACTGTTTCCCAGATACTTGCTGGGTAGTTTTATGCCAGAAAGAGCTAGGATTCGAGATGTCAAAAATGGTCATTGGCTTTATTTATTTTGTGCTCATTTTGTAACCACTGAAAAGCAAAATGTATCCTATTTTGTTTTTCATTTAGCAGATACTGGTTGCATATTCAACACGCATTGCAAAGCAATTCACCTCTAGAGGCAGGAAAAAGCATGGTGTATGGGTCCTGGTCTTGGTGAGCACGGTATTCTCAGAGTATTTGTAAGCTTATAGACTGCACTGTGGTGATAGGGGTCTTGTTTCCTATGAAGAGAACAGAGGACCCTGCGGGGAGAGGAGACTTAAACACCTTTGTCAGTGTCACTTTAATACTCATGGGTGTGCACAGAACTGAGAAATGCAGATATGCAAATCAGCCTGATGGCTCAGATATCAGCAAAGGAATTGCCTACAATGCAGGTAACTAGACAGTCAGAAAATAGTGTTATCATATCCGAACTAGTGTCTACAAGTTTGTGTCAAGTTTCCAAGCAAGAGCCTAGTGTAAGTTGTGTACCCGCCCCCATTCTCCTTTTCTTGTCCCCTTTGTCACTCTGTCAGTCCCCGTGGCCCCCCAATTTTGTTTTTAATTTTATGTCAAGCTATATAAAGGCTTGGATCCACAAGTGCGAGGAACGTAAATGACATTCTGAGACAGGCCCGCTTCACTTCACATGAATGTGAGCCACTTGTCATTAGGATCTGTACTTGCTCTTTTGCTCAGATCTGTCCGTGTCACTTTTACAAGCATGTTACTGTCAGGATGCCGTGGTGGTTGGCACAGACGAAACGGAGAACTGCTCCAGGTGACTCAGTCACAGGAGCCCATTTCACCCCAGGTGTCTGTTAGCCTCCCTGTACAGCATGTGAAGCCTTAGCATGAACAGCTAGTGAAAATTATCGCGTGAAGCTGGATACACAGATCAGCGTCAGAGTGCTTGCCACATACATACAAGAGTTCAAACCCGAGTCACCAAAAAGAAAAGCAAGTAAATGAGTTTCCACTGTAAAACGGACGATTACAACAGCAAGAGAAAAGGTGTAGGTAAATTTTTATTTAATAATTTTTTATTTGTTGATAATTTCACACATGCTTAAAGTCCTTTTTTATAAATCTACTCCCTTCCAATTCCTCTCCTATCCCCCATCACTCCCCCCAGCTTCATCTTTTTTGCTTTCTGTTTCTCTGTATACTGAGTTCACTTAATGCTATGTGCATTGCATGGGTGTGGGACCATCTACTGGAGTGTGGACAGCCAGAGGTCCTAACCCTAAAGAAACTGCTTCTTCCTCCGCAGCAGCCATCAGTTGCCAATAGCTCCTCACATACGCATGGGACCTCGTAAGTCTTTCCTCCAACCATGCTGAGACTTTATCTGGGTTGACCTTGTGCAGGTCTTATGCAGGCAGTCACAGCTCCTGTGAGCTTGTGTGTGCACTGACCCTGTCATACTCAGAAAATACTGTTTCTCTGGTTCCTACAGTCTTTGCAAGACCTTCTCTTCTATGATGATCCCTGAGCCTTGGGGAAAAGGAATTTATGATACAAAAGTCCTATTTAGAGATGAAGACTCCATAGTCTCTTATTCTCCGCAAACTAATTAATTGTGGCTTTCTATGTTAAGAGCTGCTTGCTGCAAAAGGAAGTTCTCAGATGAGTGTTGAGAGGTGCACTAATCTCTAGGTATAGAGATGAGGTAGCTTATCCCTATCTCCATTTAGCAGGGTAATTGTATTACCTTTTCACCTAAGGGTCTATGACCTAGAACAAACACCAAAAGTTTCTGGCCTAGCTAATCATGCCAGTAGGCTTTAAGCCCAATCAGAAAGTAGCTGGTTACATATATAACATTCTTGCAAGGGTTGCACCTGTTGCCGGGCCGTTTGTTACCGTAACTGACAAAGTTCACAGCTTTGTAAGACTGTTGATTATTTTTATGCCCCTGGCAGCACACAGAGAGAAACTTCCAGCACCCTAAGTGCTAGTCAACCAAGTAAAGGTAACATTTAAAGGCAGATTGCCGTTGTGTCTGTAGTATCTTCACAGTCTGTGGAAATCAAAGTGTAGAGAGCATGTGCCTTTCATTGCTTCCCAGGCGGTGAAAGGGAGATTGCTACTGTGGTGTGTTGGTGGTTTCTGTTCAATTTTGTCTCTTTTCTTTATCAGCTGACATTTTAGTTCACGGGAGTTTTTGAAGTGCGTCTTATTTTCACAATCCAATTGGCTAAATTTCTAACTTCATTTGAGTAGGATTGGAATCCGAAGGTGTTCCCTAAAAAAAGAAAATCCAAATATAGCATTTATCATTTGAGCCAATAAAATTAAATAAACAAGCAAACCAGACATCTGTGATTGATATCTTATGTGTTAGAATTCTGGATCACTGAAATACACTGTTACCTAGCCAGCTCAAGATAACTCCCCAAGTGCATTTGTTTCCTGGCTTAGCACAAGCTCTCCCAGATGCTTGCAAGGACTATCTGTTTCCTTTTTCCTGATTCACTTCGGAATGATTTGATAATTTGCTTACATCTTTTACTCTGCTATCCATGGCTCATTATCCCAGGTACATGTTTCTTGCTTCAATCTCCCAGCCATTTTCCCTACCTCCTGTGGTTTCCTCCTGTGGTCTGTGTAACTCTGAGGTCTGATAAAAGTGCAAAATTCTAAGTCTTAGCCTCAAAAAGGACTTTATTGTATCCTTTGAACTACTTAATTTTGCTCCACACAATGAATTTTATTAATAACTTTTAGAAGTCATCATTTTCCTCCATTTCTGGTAATGACCAATAGGAGGTCAAAACACAACACAGAGGCGTTTTTACTGCCATCAGTTTACTGGGACTTTATGTAGTAAATGTGGTGCCGTGCTCGATAGGTCTTGGCTGTTTGTTTTACACATTTCTCCTTTCTTCTGCTCTGAGGTTTGACCATAGAGGCTTGCATATGCTAAACAAGTATTCTCCCACTGACCTTAAGCCCCAGCCCTGTTAGATTTCTACTTTGAGACAGATCTTGCTAAATTAGACAAGCAGCCTTTAAACTTGCTAGGTAGCCCCTCTGACCTCAAATCTGGGATCCTCCTGCCTCAGTCTCCCCAGGAGCTAGGGCCAGGGTGGGCACCAACATCTCTTTTGCATCTTCAAGCACCAGCTTTGGAGTCGTGTTTGCTCTGGTGTAACATCACTGTGATCCTTGTTCTTTGCAGCTTCTTCTGCTGGCGCTTTTCTGGGTTCCTAGCTGGGTACCTTTTCTAAAGCATCATCGGTTGGTGGAATTGTTTGGGAAGAGTGAGGGGGTGTGGCATTGTTGGAGGAGGCCTGGCCATGCTGGATGAGGTACCTCATTAGCGGTGGGCTCTGAGGTTTCAAAAGCCAACACTGTTTCCCAGCTAGCTCTCTCTGCCTTCTGCCTGTGAACCAGATGTGAGCTCTTCGCTCTGCCTCAGAGCTATGCCTGCCTACCCACTGCTATGCTCCCCACCATGATGGACACGGACTCTAAGCTCTGGAACTCTAATCCCGTTACATGCTTTCTTTTATAAATTGCCTTGGTCATGGTGTTTTGTTTCAGCAACAGAACAGCGACTAAGGCCTGTTTCCTTCCTCGTTCTCTTCCTGGTCCTGGGTTTGGGGTAGTTGTCCAAGGACTTTTTAAAAAATGTATACATGGGTTTTTTTTTCATGTCTGTTTTTTGGGTGGGTATTCTAAATATTACTTTAGGAATTATATATCTTGTGTTTCTCCAGTTTTTTTATTTAAAAATATTTTATGTCTCTGGATGGTTGCCTGTATGTGTATCTGTGCGCCGTGTGACTGAAATGTCCTCAGAATCCAGAGAGGGCGTGGGAGCCACCAGACTGTAGTTACAGAGGTTGCGATCCACCAAGTGGGTCCTGAGCACTGAACCTGAGTTCCCCAGAAGAGCCGCCAGTGGTGGAACCACTCAGACATCTCTTAAGCAACTCCAATTATTTAAAATGTGATGACAGTAAAGCATCCTTGAGATTAAAGTTTAAAATCTCAAGTGTCTGGGTAAGAGACACTACTTCTCATAGAAACTTTCGCAATGGACTGCTTCTGCTCCTGTTTATAATATTTTTAAATGGTTTCATCTGCTGTTGGTATAGGTGATTCCCCTCCCCAGGTATTTCTGTACAGACTGCGATGTTTCTAAATACGTTTATTTTTTCCATTGACTCTGTCAAATGTTCAAGCTTCCGACCAATTTATGCTCATTTCTCAGTTTTGATTATCTGTCATTTTATGTATTAAGCTCAGGTTTCAAATTAATTCTTGGATCACTAATTAAGTAATGTTTTCCGTAGAGGGAAGAAGTTTCAACTAAAGTTAGACAGGCAAATACGTGTCACTTGGGAGAAGGGGGGGAAGGGGGGCCTGGTCTGCCAGGCCTTATGTGAGCTGCAGTCCCTCATTTCTCATATTTGACTGCCAGGGAACCCCACAGGGACCAGCTCCTCCTGCTTTCCCTGAACTGCTGCTCTGAGGTCCTGTCCTGCCTTCTTCACCCCCCCCCACAGCAGCTACTGAGGCTCCTGCTCCTTCTCCAGCTAGGCTGCAGTCTTTCACCAATCAGTGGAGGCCCTGGCCTCCCTCATTTACACTTCCCCTCCCCACCCCACAGCCACAGCCACACCCACAGCCACACCCACAGCCACACCCATACCCACACCCACACCCACACCCACACCCACACTAACAGCCACAACCTCAGCCACACCCACAACCAAAGCCAGAGCCACACCCACACCTACACCCACAGCCACACCCATACCCACACCCACAGCCACACCCACACCTACACCCACAGCCACACTAACAGCCACAGCCTCAGCCACACCCACACCCACAGCCACACCCACACCCACAGCCACACCCATAGCCTCAGCCACACCCACACCCACAGCTACACCCATAGCCACAGCCACACCCACAGCCACAGCCACATCCACAGCCACACCCATAGCCACAGCCACAGCCACACTCACACCCACAGCCACAGCCACACCCACAGGCTCCTGCCTCTGCCACAGCCACAGCCACACTCACACCCACAGCCACAGCCACACCCACAGGCTCCTGTCTCTGCCACACACAGCAGCTTCCTCTCCCATCTACACCCTGCAGCTTTCCTTCAGAGAACCTGGACCAATTATTGAAAATGATCTATTTTGTTTTTTTCCAGAATCTTATTCTTTGTATGTGGGAGGCTTCCTGGCAGGCTGGGCTACTATTTTGCCAGAATTAGGCAGGAATTTTTTTAATGTTATTATTGTTTTAAAGCAGAATTTCTTCTATGCTTGGGCAGAAGCCATTCCTAATTTCATAATATTTTTTTTTATTTTGGAAGCACTCTTATTTTTATCAATGCCCACATTCCCTCGCCCTACCATGTTCCCATGCACCTCGCCAACTCACCCAACCCACTCCACCCACTCCCCAAGGATAGTGAGGCCCTCCACGGGGGATGATCAAAGTGCCTCACATCATTTTGTTTTTATTTTCTTCATATCTATATTACTCCAGTGTCTCAGTCCTGTTCTCTCCTGTTCTCCTCCCCCCTCCTCTCCCTCTTCCCTTCCCATCTCTCTCCTCTCCCCTCCCCCATGCTCCCAATTTGCCCAGGGATTCTTGTCCCCTCCCATTCTTCGAAAATCAGTCAAAAGAGATGAAGATGAGAATTTCATATTCATCACAGGAAAAGTCCATCAAGATGAAGTCTCAATTCTGAACATCTATGCCCCAAATACTAAGGCACCCACATTCGTAAAAGAAACATTACTAAAGTTACTAAAGCTCAAATCACAGACTTACAGTGGGAGACTTCAAGACTCCACCCTCATCACTAGACAGGACCATCAGACAGAAACGTAACAAAGGAACAAAGGAGTTAACGGAAGTTATGGCCCAACTGGGTTTAACAGACATCTATAGAACATTCCATCTAAACATTAAGAATATACCTTCTTCTCAGCGCCATATGCAACCTTCTCTAAAACCTACCACATACTCAGCAATATTTCAAACCTCAACAGATAAAAAACTGAAATAACCCCCTGTATCCTATCATATCACCACGGTTTAAAGTTAGAATTCAGCAACAACACAAATTACAGAAATCCTACAAACTCATGGAAATTGAAAAATGCACAGTTGCACCATTCCTGGGTCAAGGAAGAAATAAAAAAAGCAATTAAAGACTTCCTAGAATTCAATGAAAATAAAGACACTTATGGGACACTTTGAAAGCAGTGCTAAGAGGAAAGTTCATAGCACTAGGTGCACACATGAAGAAACTGGAGAATAGTCACACTAGAGAATTAACAGCATAACTGAAAGCTTAGAACACAAGGAGGCAAACTCACCCCAGAGGAGTAGATGGCAGGAAATAATCAAATTGAGGGCTGAAATCAATAAAGTAGAAACTAGGAAAACAATACAAAGAATCAATGAAACAAAGAGTTGGTTTTTCAAGAAAATCAGCAAGATAGACAAACCTTTTATCCAAGCTAACCAAAAGGCAGGGAAAGAGCATGCAAATTAACAAAATCAGAAATGAAAAGGGGACATAACAACAGACACTGATGAAATTCAGAGAATCATCAGGTCATGCTTTGAAAACCTGTACTCCACAAAATTCAAAAATCTAATGGAAATGAACAATTTTCTGAATAGATATCACTCACCAAAATTAAGTTTAGAATAGATATGCAATTTAAATAGACCTGTAACCCCTAATGAAATAGAAGCCATCATCAAAAGTCTCCCATCCAAAAAAAAAAAAAAAAAAAAACCAAACAAACAAAACAAAAAAACCAGGGCCATATGGCTTCAGTGCAGAATTCTACCAGAAATTCAAAGAAGAGCTAACACCAGTACTACTCAAATTGTTTCACACAATAGAAGCAGAAAGGACATTGCCAAACTCTTTACAGGCTACAGTTACCTGGGTACCCAAGCCACACAAAGACACAGCTAAGAAAGAGAACTACAGACCAATATCCCGCATGAACATTGTTGCAAAATACTGGCAAACAGAATCCAAGAACACATCAGAAAAATCATCCCCTCTGATCAAGTAGGCTTCATCCCAGGGATGCAGGGAAAATACGAAAATCCATAAATGTAATCCACCATATAAACAAACTGAAAAATAAAAACCAAATGATCATCTCACTAGACGCTGAGAAAAACCTTTGACAAAAATCCAGTTTCATAATTATTTGCAGTAAGGTTTCTGTCTGTACACAGGCCAGAAACTCTCTTTTTGTTTTTTTGTTTGTTTGTTTAAAAAAGCAGTAGTAATAATACCGTATAACAACAAAAGAGAGTAACATACAAGAGGAGAGGTCAATGGGACTTGAAATCTGGTCACCTGCTTCACACCATTGCAGACAGGACAGAGCTATGGCAGGGAAGCCTGTGGTCAGTGCTAGTGCCAAAGTTCTTGCAGAGTGCTACTTCTACAGTGGCCCCAGGGAAGGCTGTCATATTGAGGACGGGGTCAGAGGAGGGCATCATAGAGCTTTCACAAACCATTCCAGCAGCTTCCTTTTTTTAATTTTTATTTTTTTTTTGAGACAGGGTTTCTCTGTGGCTTTGGAGGCTGTCCTGGAACTCGCTTGGCAGTCCAGGCTGGTCTCGAACTCACAGAGATCCGCCTGCCTCTGCCTCCCGAGTGCTGGGATTAAAGGCGTGTGCCACCAACGCCCGGCTTTCCAGCAGCTTCTTAACAGTATCCATTCAGAGACAGGTGGTAAACACACACCTTTAATCTCAGCACACAGGAGGCAGATCTGTGAGTTGGAAGCCAGCCTGGCCTACAGAGTAAGTTCCAGGACAGCCAGGGCTATACAGAGAAACCCTGTCTTGCAAAGCAAAACTCACTAATATATATGAGAGAGAGTGTGTGTGTGTGTGTATTTCAGTGTGAGCAACTAAGGCTACATCTTCAGTAATTTTGGACAACCAGTGAAAAAGCAGAGATAAGAGCTTGGTAACAGAAGTCTGGGAGTATAGTTCAGTCCTTAGACTTCCTCCTTAACATACACCAAGTCCTGTGTAGAACAGACCAGGGCATAATCTGGATATGATTGGGCATGGCTGTAATCTCTGCACTTGGGAGGTAGAGGAAGGAAGGGAGTTCAATGTCACCCTCAGTTACTATGTAGCAAGTTTGAGACAAGCTTGGTTTATTATTTGGTGCTAGAGAGAGCGCGCATTATAAAGGGGAAAGGGATTGGAAAGCTGGTTAAGAGGGAATTAACTCTAAATCCTCCCACAAGAAATGTATGCTTTGGGATGGAGGGATAGCTCAGCCATTAAAGGCTAGGCTCACAACCAAAAATATAAGAAATGCATGCTTTGCTTAGATGGACAGCAAAGAATCCCTGAGAATCTCAAGGCAATGTGATATGAAAACACTAGGATCATGATTCATTTATCTATGGCACAAGCTAAACAGCTATTCTGTCTACCCAGAGACCTAAGATCAAGCACCAATTAAACAATGAGTTTTAAACTATGGCCCAAGAGTCAATGTTGCATCAAGTCATTTTTATGTAGCCTTTGAGGCAAGAACAATTTCAAAGGGCCATGGACAAGACTAATCCAAACACACACGCTCTACGTAGCCAGCAAAGTTTCTGGTTAGTTTTTGGGAAGAACCCTCTAGAGCCTCCTGCAGGAATCTTATGTAAGAACTGGGCTATGAAGGAGGCTGTGGGGGAGGTGGTAGGGGTCTCCTTGGTCACCTGGAAACTCTCACAGTGGCCCAGTATTGTCATTCCTGCCCCCTTCTAGTGTTCCTGGATCTACATATAATGGAATGGTGATTCAGATCCTATAATAAATAGTCTCACCAAGTTTCTATTGGTCTCTGATACAGAGTAAGTTCTCAAAAAATATAGTGGGAGTCATAACAAGAAATGCCAGTGTCAGTGTCGGAATAAGAATCTATATGGCTGTATTAGAATCATGAGAATGTATTGTGTAAACCACTAGAAACAGTACACAGGGTCACAAGGTTGTGAGTTTGACACAGCTCTGACCCATGTGTGGCTTCAGGTAGACACAAGCCAGAAGGTTGGCTCTGCTAGTAGATAAACATGCCTCCCCCAAAAGACACTCATTCCTTTACTGAGGGTGCTCAAGATGGTGATAGTAAACGTGGATCAATGTTAAACCTGATTCCCCCCGTAATACGGGATCTCTGAGAGTTTATTATCTGATTAACTGTCCACCCGAGGCCCTGAGACATGCAGGGATCTGCCAGGAACTAATTTGTTCAGCAGTAAAGCGTCAGCTGAGGGAGTGAAGGAGCGATGAGAAGAGCCAGAACATGAAGAAAAAGACAAACTGTGCGCTAATTAGTCAGAATTCCTCATCAGACTAATAGCCATTCATTCCCTTAAACAAACAATATTGCTACCATTGTATGTGCTCACAGGTGTGAGTTCTCTTTTTTATTAAAACAATCTTTTCATTATTTTATTTTACCTGCTAATCCCAGTTTCCTCTCCCTTCCCTCCTCCCACTCCCCACCCCCCCCTTCATCCATCCTCTCCTCAGGGAGGGTGAGGCCCCCATGGGGAGTCAACAAGGTCTGTCATGTCACTTGAGGCAGAACCAAGGCCCTCCCAACTGTGTCTAGGCTGAGCAAGGTATCCCTCCATAGGGAATGTGCTTCAAAAAGCCAGTTCATGCACTAGGAATAAATACTGGTCACACTGCCAGTGGCCCCACAGACTTCCCAAGTCACCCAACTGTCACCCACATTGAGAAGGTTCCCCAGCTGTCAGTCTTGGGTCATTGAGCTCCCACTAGCTCAGGTCAGCTGTTTCTGTGGGATTCCCCATCACGATCTTGACCCTTTTACTCATATAATCCCTTCTCCATCTCTTTGACTGGATTCCAGGAGCGCTATTCAGTGCTTAGCTCTGGATCCCTGCATCTGCTTCCATCCGTTACTGAATGAGGGTTCTATGACAACTAAGGTAGTCCTCAGTCTGATTGCAGGAGAAGGGAATTCTTCACTAGGCCAGACAGCCAACCATCCTATTAAACAATCAGTATTGCTCCTACTTTATTCTAAGCTTTTTAGAAATGGCTCCCTTTCTGAGCTTAGCTGTGGATGCTATTGGTTATCTGCAATCAGAGGCAAAAAAAAAAGTCCACCACTTTAATATTTATCCAAAATAATCCAAATGAGAAATGTTGTTAGCTATTATTAACATGGGAGGCTATTTCAAGTCCCACTTTTTATTTTGTGGGGAGAGTAATCTTTTCCTCAAAATCTTCAAACCCCTGAATTTCTAGACAGGCTTCCTGCTAGTCCTCATTCCAAACCAAGATTTTCCCCTAAGTGCATTTCCTGTCTCACTGCCTTTGACAAACACAGCAACTGTCACCGCTGGGCATTTTCCACACTACTTTACAACTCCCCCCCCCCCCCCCCCCCCCGAGAGCTTCAGTCAGAGTTGCCTTGTTCTACAAACTCCAAACTGCAGGCGAGAGTGTTGCGGTTTGCAAATACAAGCCATGGGCTTCCATCCATCTGCCCTTCTATTTCCCTCCAATTCTTGCCGTCAGCCAATTAATGTTGCATACCTTATCTTGTATATTGCCTTAAACATGCTATATACAACTAACCATTGCGCCAAGCTCCTGGAGTACAATCGAGGTGAGGGAGGAGCGATAATATGAACAAAGGAGTCAAGACCATGATGGGGAAACCCACAGAATCAGCTGACCTGAGCTAGTGAGAGATCACTGACTCAGGTCTGACAAATGGGGAACCTGCATAAGACCGAACTAGACTCCCTTAATATAGGTGACAATGCTGTGACTGGGGCAATACATGAGACCACTAGAAGTAGGTCCAAGATCCAACACTAATGCACACACTGAATAGTGGAGCCCATTCTATATGGAGAGATACCTTGGCCAGCCCAGACACTGGGATATAGGGGGGTAGAGAGGTGCCTTGGTTTTGCCTCAATTAGATGATAGGACAGACTTAGTAGACTTCCTAGGGGAGACCTTGCCCTCTCCAAGGACCAAATGGGAGGTAGGGGCTGGGGGAATGGGAGGAGAGGAGGGAGGGGAAGTGGGATTATAATGAAAAAATAAATTAATGAAAAAACGCAAAAAATACATGCTATTTACCAGTGTAGTCCTTTTTCTTTGAAGTGTTGCAATTCATGACAACAATTATCTCTGTAGGAAATTATACAGCCATCAGATTGTTGTTGGAAGAGATAGAATAGACTTTTAAGTTGTGAAAGTCAGGATATAATATTTGAAAGTTGTGGTCTGAGGATGGAGGACTAACCTCTGGAAATAGGTCTGCAACCTACGACTAGCTGAAAGTTACCATTTTCCTAAGTATAAAATTATTTGATATTTTAGTTGTCTTTCAAACATTGAAAAAAATCATTTTATATTTTACCTAATGTCATTTTTTACAAATCTTTTAATCACTTTTTGAGCAATATTGGCATACCTGTCTGTAAACAGAAGTTTTTGTTCCACCCAGTACCGCAGCCATTTAGTCCCAAATAAACGCACAGGTTTTATTGGTTATAAACTGTTTAACCTATTGCTCACGCTTATTACTAACAAACTCTTACAACTTAAAGTAACCCATAATTCTTATCTATGTTTAGCCACATGGCTTGGTCCTTTCCTCTTCCCCGAATTCTCCTAGTCTGATCACCCCACCTATACTTCCTGCCTGGCTCCTGACCAATCAGTGTTTTATTAAACCAACACGAGTTATAAATCTTTACAGTGTATACGAGCATTATCCCACAGCACTTGCCAAATAAATAACAGCATACCTAAACTGTTAAAAGTACAATTATGCTATCTGTATTACAAAATAATAATATATTTGAATGTTTAAACAATGGTCAATTGAACATAAGAGGCTGATGTTTTCTTCTTTGAATCACAAAATATTTTGTGACATAGACTTTCATTTTCAGAAAGATGTTTATATTTTCTAAAGAACTAACCACCCTGAAAAAGCTGTCAGAGCAGTGTGATTTTTCTAGAGTATTTTTCCTTGTGTCTTGTGTATATAAACCATACTGAGATCTTGTTGAAATGTTGTTATGACCCAGTAGGCTGGGAGGAAGTCCTGAGTGTCTACCAAGACATCACAGGAGGGTCAAGCAGTTACAGTTTCTGAGTATCCAGAATATATGCCATGTGGATGAGTCAGCGTTCTCATCACTGTGACAAAGTACCTGAGTCCTTCATGGCTGAGGAAGTAGAGAAAGAAGGCACAGGCACATAGCTGGTTTTCTCTTTTGCTATGTGCCCAGGCCCCTCAGCTGGCAATCTCTAGAAACACTTCCAGAGACACAGCTGGAGATGTGGCTCACAGGAGAAATTTTAGTTCATTCGGGCTGTCAATGGAGATCAGTTGTCATACTGTGCAAAACAAGCTGGTACAGTCATGATTGGAAGTCAGCTGGTGGCTGGTAGATGATACAGCTGTTGTGATCATCATTCGATTGAGTTGCATCAGGAATAAAATGAAGCTAGTATTAGTGACTTGGCAGAGAAAAGGCCCAAGCCAGATCTTTTTCCTCAAACTTGAGACTTCCCATCTCTTCTGTTTTAAGTCATAAAAATATTGCATATACTCTTCATTAGGGCCAACCATTCTGAGTCACATGGAACTGAAATCCCTTGAATAGCCTACTGGTCATTGTATCTGACAGAATCAACTTGAAACAGATAACAGCCTTCCCAGGAAAGAGATTCAGAAAAGGAGAAGCTTATAGTTTGTAAAACGCACAGTGTAGAAAAGTTACACCCCCATTGAAGTGAGGGTATTACACTTTGTAAGTCTTAAAGTGAATTTGTTTTAAATGAAAAGCAAAAACTTATTGATTACATATTTTGGTCATTTTATCTGAAATTTAAAAATTACTTGTAATGTCTCGTAGTAAATCATTATCTTTGGTTAAACAGTCTCAATATCGTCAAATTACACCATAAATTTATGTAACTCCTAGTACATTTTGGAAATCATTCTTTCAAGGGTTTTTATTCTTTTTCTTTTATCTTGGAATATAATTTTTATTTAGAAAGCAAAATTTCATGTAATATGTTTTGATCACATTATTCCCCTTTCCCAAGTCTTCTCAGATCCTCCCTACCTCTGTACCTACAACAATTTCTTCCTCTTAAAAACAAACCAAATGAAAATCAAAACAATAAAAAATAAGACACATAATAAAAATAAAAAAGAAACCTCTTGCGATCTATAAGAGTGGCCTACCTGCAATATCTACCAGTGAGATAGTGACAGAAATGTTCTGGGGCAACAACCATCTTTTTATTTGCATATAAGACCACTCCTCTAGAGGGAACCTATACCTAACACTGCTAAAGTGGTTTTTATTCTTTACAATAATGAGTTAGATCCGATGGGTTTTCATAACTTGATTAATTTACCCATTAACTAATCTAAAATATAAGCATCTAAGCCACTGACCCAGTGTTCTAGGTCAAAGGCACAACAAGAAAATAAGCAGAACCACCAGAGACCTAAGACCTGTGCACAGCGGATCCGAATCCAGAACGATGGGATTCAGACCGGCAAGAGACTGCCAGCTTCCTAGTCCCACTCTCCACCCACAGGACAGGCAGGGTAGGTGTGGGTCTGTCTCCAGCCTGCTTTCTGGTGCCCTGAGCAGAGCCACCTATAGAACATCAAATAGAGTGGACCACGAATGGAAGTCCCCCGCCACATAATAGTAAAGACCCCAAACATGCAGAATAAAGAAAGAATATTAAGAGAAGCAAAGGAAAAAGGACAAGTAACACACAAAGGCAAACCTATCAGAATCACACCTGACTTCTCCATGGAAACTCTGAAAGTCAGAAGGTCCTGGATAGATATTCTACCAACACTAAGAGACCACGGATGCCAGCCCAGACTGCTATACCCAGCAAAGCTTTCAATCACTATAGATGGAGAAAATAAGATATTCCATAACAAAAACAGATTTAAACAATACGTATACACTAACCCAGTACTACAGAAAGTTCTGGAAGGAAAACTCCAACCCAAGGGAGTTAACTACAACCAGAAAAACATAGGCAATAGATAATCCCACCTTACCAACAGCCAAAAGAAAAAAGAGGAGGAAATCCACATATAATTCCACCACCATCAACTATTCCAAAACAAACAAGAATGAGCAATCAATGGTCATTAGCATCCCTCAATATTAATGTTCTTAACTTGCCCATAAAAAGACACAGGCTAACAGAATACATTCAAGACAGAACCCATCCTTCTGCTGTATACAAGAAACACACCTCAGCCTCAAAGACAGACATTACTTCAGAGTTAAGGGTTGGGAAAAGATTTTCCAATCAAATGGACCCAAGGAACAAGCAGGGTAGCAATCCTATTATCTAACAAATTTAGATTTTAATATAAAATCAATCAAAAGAGATGAAGGAGGGCATTTCATACTCGTCACAGAAGAAATCCACCATGATAAAGTTTCAATTCTGAACATCTATGCCCCAAATACAAAGGCATCCACATTCATAAAAGAAACATTAATAAAGCTCAAATCACATATAAAGCCCCGCACACTTATAGTGGGAGACTCCAACACCCTACTCTCACCACTAGACAGGACTACCAAACAGCAATTTAACAAAGAAGCAAAGGAACTAATAGAAGTTATGACCCAATTGTGATTAACAGACATCTATAGAATATTCCATCCAAATAAAAAAGAATATACCTTCTTCTCAGAGCCACATGGAACCTTCTCAAAAACTGATCACATACTTGGAAACATATCAAACCTCAACAGGTAGAAAAGTTCCTCCATGCACCTTATCAGACCACCATGCATCAAAATTAGAATTCAACAACAACACAAATTGCAGAAACCCTAAAAACTCATGGAAGTTGAATAATGCACAATTGCACCATTGCTGGGTCAAAGAAGAAACAAAAAAGAAATGAAAGACTTCCTAGAGTTCAATGAGAATGAAGACACAACATACACACACTTATGGGACACTTTGAAAGCAGTGTTATGAGGGAAGCTCATAGCACTAAGTGCCCACGTGAAGAAACTGGAGAATAGTTATACTAGAGAATTAACAGCACAACTGAAAGCTCTAGAACACAAAGAAACAAACTCACCCAGGAGGAATACACGCCAGGAAATAATCAAATTGAGGGCTGAAATCAATAAAGTAGAAACTAGGAAAACAATACAAAATTCAACGTAACAAAGAGTTGGTTCTATAAGAAAATCAGCAAGATACACAAACCTTTATCCAAACTTACCAAACAGCAGAGTGTGAACATGCAAATTAACAAAATCAGAAATGAAAAGGGGGATATAACAATAGACACCGAGGAAATACAGAGAATCATCAGGTCATACTTTGAAAATCTGTACACCACAAAATTTGAAAATCTAAAGGAAATGGGCAGTTTTCTGGATAGATATCACTTGTCAAAATTAAATCGAGAACAGACAAGCAGTTTAAATTGACCTATAACCCCTAAGGAAATAGAAGCAGTCATCAAAAATCTCCCAACCAAAAAAAAGCCTCAGTGCAGAATTCTACCAGAAATTCAAAGAACAACTATACCAATTCTTCTCAAAGTATTCCACGCAATAGAAGCAGAAGGGTCTTTGCCAAACTCTTTCTACGAGGTATCAATAACCTTGATACCCAAGCCACACAAAGACACAACTAAGATAGAGAACTTCAGACCGATATCCCTCATGAACATTGATGCAAAAATACTCAATAAAATACTGGCAAATTGGATCCAAGAACACATCAGAAAACTCATCCACCCTGATCAAGTAGGCTTCACCCCAGGCATGCAGGGATGCTTCAACATACGAAAATCCATCAATGTAAACCACCATATAAACAAGCTGAGAAACAAAAATCACATTACCATCTCACAAGATGCTGAAAAAGTCTTTGACAAAGTCCAACACCCTGTCACGATAAAGGTCTTGGAGAGATCCGGGTTAACAGAAACTATTTTATTATTTTAACATAATAAAATCTATATACAGCAAACCAACAGACAACATCAAACTAAATGGACAGAAACTCAATACCATTACCACCATTACTCTAAGATCAGGAACAAGACAAGGCTGTCCACTCTCCATACATCTT
This sequence comes from Mesocricetus auratus, assembly GCF_017639785.1. Lineage (NCBI taxonomy): Eukaryota > Metazoa > Chordata > Mammalia > Rodentia > Cricetidae > Mesocricetus > Mesocricetus auratus. The sequence continues at coordinate 11,371,273 of NW_024429195.1, forward strand.
CAATATTGTACTTGAAGTTCTAGCTAGAGCAATATGACAACAAAAGGAGATCAAGGGGATACAAATTGGAAAGAAAGAGGTTAAACTTTCACTATTTTCAGATAATATGATAGTTTACATAAGTGACCCAAAAAAGTCTACCAGGAGTATCTCCTGCAGCTGATACAATCAGCAAAGTGGCAAGATACAAGATCAACTCCCTATTGTTGCTATGACAGGATAATTTACACCTGTTAATGTTAGCTTTCAATTATTTTAGTGTTGGGATTGGAAGAAGGTGTTCAGACTTGGGCATCCCTTTCAAATAAGTTTAGGATCTAGATGGGATAGATATGTTTAGCGTAGGATATAAGTGGATTATAACTTACTTATCACCTTCTATGCATATATGTTGTATATGTTTGAGTTTTGTATCAAGTTTAAATCTTTTATTTAGACTAAAAGGGGAATTGTAGGGGTGAGCCCACAATACTGCCCATGCCCAAAAGGGCAGGGACAGAGGGATGGGCACAGGTGAGATATTTAAAGAAAGAGAAAGTAAAACCTGTCTCTCTCTTGGAATCCTGACACGCTTCTGATCTTCCAGCTTGTGTGTAAGTTCTTTTTCCAGTAAATAATATATTATTTTCCAATTACATTGACCTCCCTCATCAATATACAGAAAATAAAAGGGCTGAGAAAGAAATCAGAGAAGCATCGCCCTTTACAATAGCCACAAACAGCATAAAATACCTTGGGGTAACGCTAACCAAACAAGTGAAAGACCTGTATCACTAGAACTTTTGAGTCTTTAAAGAAAGAAATTAAAAAAGACACCAGAAGATGGAAAGATCTCCCATGCTCTTGGACACGTAGGATCAACATAGTAAAAACAGCAATATTACCAAAAGCAATCTACAGAGTCAATGCAACCCCTATCAAAATCCCAGCACAATTCTCCACAGACCTTTAAAGGAAAATTCTCAACGTTATATGGAAAAACAAAAGACCCAGGATAGCCAAAACAACCCTGTTCAACAAGGCAACATACGGAGGCATCACCATCCCTGACTTCAAGCTCTATTACAAAGTTATAGTCCTGAAAACAGCTTGATATTGGCACAAAAATAGACAGGTAGACCAATGGAATCAAATTGAACACCATAGCATTAACCCATACACGTTTGAACACCCGATCTTTGAAAAAGAAGTTAAAATTATACAATGGAAAAAAGAAAGCATCTTCAACAAATGGTGCTGGCATAACTGGAGGCTGACATGTAGAAGACTGAAGATAGATCCATGTCTACCACCATGCACAAAACTTAAATCCAAATGGATCAAAGACCTCAACATAAATCCAGGCACACTGAACCTCTTAGAAGAGAAAGTGGGAGGTACCCTTGAACGAATTGGTACAGGAGACAGCTTCCTGAACATAACACCAGTAGTACAGACACTAAGATCAACAATTAATAAATGGGACCTCCTGAAACTGAGAAGCTTCTGCAAGGCAAAGGACACAGTCAGCAAGACAAAAAGGCAACCCACAGATTGGGAAATGATATTCACTAACCCCACATCTGACAGAGGGCTGATCTCTAAAATTTACAAAGAACTCAAGAAGCAAGTCTCCAAAACACCAAAAGATCCAATCAAAAAGTGGGGTACAGAACTAAATAGAGAATTCTCAGTAGAGGAGTCTAAAATGGCTGAGAGACACTTGAGAAAGTGCTCAACATCCCTAGCCATCCAGGAAATGCAAATCAAAACAACTCTGAGATACCATCTTACTCCTGTCAGAATGGCTAAAATCAAAAACTCCAATGACAGTTTATGCTGGAGAGGTTGTGGTGAAAGGGGAACACTCCTCCATTGCTGGTGGGAGTGCCAACACGTACACCCACTTTGGAAATCAGTATGGAGATTCCTCAGGAAAATGGGAATCAGTCTACCACAAGACCCAGCAATTCCATCCTTATACATATACCCAAAAGATGCACATTCATACAACAAGGATGTCTGTTCTACTATGTTCATAGCAGCATTATTTGTAATAGCTAGATCCTGAAAGCAACCTAGATGCCCCACAACTGAAGAGTGGATAGAGAAAATGTGGTACATTTACACAATGGAGTACTATTCAGCGGAAAAAAAACAATGGAATCTTGAAATTTGCAGGCAAATGGACAGCACTAGAAGAAACCATCCTGAGTGAGGTAAACCATTCACAAATAGACAAACAAGGTATGTACTCAGTCATATATGGATTTTAGACATGAATCAGGGGAGTGCCAGCCAGCATACAATCCCACTGCCAGAGACTCTGGGAAACAGAACCTTCATCTAGCTACTGACGAAAGCAGAGGCAGACACCCACAGATAAACACTGAACTGAACTCCTGGAACCCAGTGTCAGAAAAGGAGAACTGATGGGCAAAGAAGTTAAGACTGGGCTGGTTTTACCCACAGAAACAGCTGACCTGAACAAGGGGGAGCTTTTGGACCCCAGACTGATGGCTGTTGGAAAGCATGGAACTGACCTAGACCCCCTGAATGTGGGTGTCAGTGAGGAGGCCTAGGTAATCTATGGAGCCTTGGGTAGTATTTATCCCTGGCGTACAAATAGATTTTGAATGCCCATGCCACAATGTGGGATGCTCTTTCATTCTGGACTCTTGAAGGAGGGCCTAGACCCTACCCTGGATGACATGACAGACTCTAGAGATCCACCATGGAGGGCCTCACCTCCCTGGGGATCAGAGTGGAGACTGGGTGGAGGACTGGGGGCATCTGGTGGGGAGGGATGGGGAAGAGGGGAGGAAGAGGGAACTATGATTGACATGTGAAGCAAGCTTGTTTCTAACTTAAATTTGAAAAAAATGAAGGAAAAAACAACAAGAAAATAAACTACATTTTAAGAAATGCAAAAGGGGTAAAGTAACATTGAAATTATGTACATAAGAACTAATTCAAGATTTTATATATACAGAAAATTCATATACAGAATATTTTAAAAACAGATATTAGCAACAAACAGAAGCTAATATGTGCAAGCATAATTAAAGTGCAAACATGAAAGAGTCTTTGTGGTTTTGAATCACAAAGTTTCCTTCCACCCCATCCACAAAATGTCATAACACAGTTATAGAGAACTGTGTTGCTTCCAGTATTGATGCAGTACATGTAATACCTTTTCTGATTCTCATATAAATTTTCTAAGCAATGAGGGTTAAAACTATGATCATAAAAAAATTTTGAATCCTATTCAGTACTGAGAGAGTGTTACGTGTTAGGTCTGATACTTTGTCATAATGACACATGGTTTTAAGAAAAATAGAAGAAACTGACATTCTAGAAAAATACAATGAGTGACTCACTTACTTTCACCTCCAGGACATTATGTATTTGAATGGCAAGTGAGTCACAAACTTGAATTTTCCTGCAGGAGTCACTACAATTGTTCGCAAGATGTTTTCGTTTTTTTCTGATTTGCTTTGATTCTAATGTATTATTGAAATTGTATCCACATATGAAGAATTCGGAATGAGACAGCAAATCCCACCCAAACCACTCACTGCTCACAGACCTGACAAAGTCTGCTGAGCTGCCCCCGCCTAGAGCTGAAAGCAAGCTCCCCAATGCTCTGGCACAGTATCTGCCCTCATCCTGTGAGATGGTCCCCTGCAAACACATCCAGGCGCATTCGGATGCTTCCGTAGGACCCCAGTGTGCTTGACTTACCACACATCTCTCAAGCATCTGCACCTGGCTGCAGTGGTTACCGGGTTGGGGGCTGAAGACACACACACACACTCCTTGCTAAGAGAGCTCACATTTAAGATGACAGACAAGAAGGCACATGTCATGGAAGCTTAAAAAGTGCAAAAAATTACAGAAATAAATGGGACTCTGACTGAGAAGGAGAAGCGGGCTCAGGCTGCCCCTCATTCAGCTAGCATCAGCTTCCCAGATGGACTTTTGGAGCTAGTTGTAGATGTTAGCAGAGAAAATGAAAGCTGTTTCCATATTGTCTTGTGGCCAAACTGGTTCTGCCAATGCTATCACCTCATTTTTCTTATATGAAATTTGAATCTTCATCTTCTTCTGTGATCATTTTATTTTATAATCTCCCTTAAAGCTAATTATCAAAAGGAAGCATGTTAAATGTCATGATTATAATTATAATACATATGATAATTATAATTGTCAACATCCTAACTCTAAAATTAAGTTGAAAATAATACTACTTTTTGTAGTTTGGGTATTATAATAATAAACTCAACCAATTTTCCCTTAATTTTTAGTGAAAAAGGAATAATAAGTACCAAATAGTCTTACTTGCTTATAAAATATTGCTTATTTGATTATACAAATACTTATCTGTATTATATCATGGTAGTTGTTTCAATCTGTTTGAAGAGTTTGCATTTAAGCACTGGTACCAAACACATTAGCTCCCTTATCAGATTCAGAGTTGGATAGCAATGCAGATCAACAGAAGTCAAGAATAGGGTCTAGGAACCCCATGAGGCATAGACAGAGTCTTAGGGAAAATGCTTACCAATGCTTTATTTGGGAAAAACCTGTCTTACTGGGTAGGACATCTACGCAGAGGATACTCAGGACTTAAGAGACTGGATATATCAAAGATACATCAACTGTGGCAATTTGGATATTCTACATTCCAAATTGGGCATGCCATATTCATAATTTATACTATTTTACACCTAGTATTTGTTTTCTTGATTTATTAAAATACACACTTTAAAATATTTTAATTGATAACGTGTATTTTATCATATGCATCGTGATTTTAAAGCATATTTACATCTTACTAATTGAAATGTTATTTTTATGTGTGCTTGTGAGTACATGTGCCATGGAGCATGCGTCAGGGTCAGAAAGTCTGTTTTCTCCTTCTACCCTCTTGCTGACTCCAGTTCTAGCTAATTTTAATCAATGCATCTCCCCTCTGCGGTTATCACCTCTTGGGCGAGAGTGGAAGTCAGTTAACTTGCTGATGCTTGACAAACATACAGACAATTAATATAAAGAGACAATATGTGATTTGGTTCATGACTTCGGAGGTTCTGCGCCATGACCTGGTTGGTTCCCATTTTTTGGGGGCAAAGCCCATGTGCTTTATGAACAAGAAGTGAAAAGGTTGGGAGGAGGAAGACATCTGAGATCCCACTCTCTCCTTCAAGGACATGCCCCCCAATGACCTAAAGACATTTCAAAACTATACCACATCTTAGCCTTCTAACGCTGGATACGATATGTGTAACGTGGGCTTTGGGGAAAGTACTAGCAGAGAACACAAACCAACTTTCTTTACATTTTTCAAGTTTCAGGAAAGCTTCTGTTTTGATTCTGCCATCTGTAGAGTGAATGGTTCACCCGTCAGTTCCTGCTGTGCCCCTGTTTCATCTTCTTATCCTCTGGTTTATGTATTAAAAGCACATCCATCGGGTAGCACACTTTCCTCGTGCTCCTGAGGACTTGGTACTTAAGTCCCTAAGGTTATTCTTCCTGTAGTTATTTTACTTAAGAACGTTGAGTGCTTGATATGTGAAAAACCACCTTTTTCATTGTTCTAGATATTTCTCCTTTTGTCTTCCTAACCAGCCTGAAAATTGAATCTCATGTTAGGTCATTTCACAACAAAAGAAGCAGAGACCTGGTTAAGGTAACCAAACCTGTAGAGTTGATGGGTAGACTTGGAGAATCAAATGTGATCCATGGATTATCATTCCTAGGGATAATTATTCAACCAACCGCATTGGGGATTATTCAACCATTCTCCATTGGTATTGTCTTCAGACAGTTTAACAATGCTTTGAAAATAAATGGTCACTCAACCCCCTCCCCTGCCACATGCACAGAGATAAAATGAAACTAATAAAAATCAAAGACCAGCAAGCATGTACAGTAGTCGGACCTTTCACACACTAGGAGCAAAGATAAAGAGTAATTCTCTTTCATTTTGAAATTCACAAGGCTTTCTTGTTAACCTGTTTTTAGATGTTTATTTATTCTGCACATGTGCTGTTGTGCATGCAGGGAGACCAGAAAGAGTTCTATGGAATCAGCTCTCCCTTGGCACCGTATAGGATACGGGAATCAAACTCCCTTCGCCCCGTCCACAAGCAAGCACCTCTACCCGCTAAGCCCACTCACCAGCCCCATTTTATTATGTCTCAAAGTATGCATACATGTGCATGTGTGTGTGCCACTGTACATACGAAGGAGTCTGTTCTCCCTTACCTCTCTGCAGGAGGAAAGCCTCCCTTGTTTCGGCTGGGCAGTGTACACCAGGCGGCTGGCCCATTAGCTTCTGGGGAGTGTTGTGTCCCAGCCCCTGAGCTTGCTGTGGAACGGCGGGGACTGCAGAGGCATAGGCTATCCTAAGTGTACACAGTGCCTGCGTTCTTCCCTCCTGCCCCCACATCGTTTGCTGAGCCCACCCCCCTGAACTCTGAGATGAATTGACGGGTGCTATTTTGAGAAGGCCCCAGTAATTCAAGGCAATCCTCACGCAAGAGCCAGCGTCCTTCCTTTTAATACTGTGGGCAACTTGGAACTTTGTAAATCCAACTGGAGGTTTACAAGGGCACTCGTGGGTTCCTGAATTTGTCTATTGGGGGTGGGATAGAAAGAAGATCCTGGCAGAGCTATCCGTCTGTCTGTACTGAGTCTACAGCAGCCTTTCCCTGATGGGTTGGAGCTGTGCCTGGCACAGGGGCACCACAGTGTGTGCCCATGGGACAAAACTCCTGTCTGTACCCAATGTTGGTTGCTCAGCTTTGTCATTTAGCTTTGCTCTGTCTTTAATCACATTTTTCTTTGACAATATCTGACAACTTAAAATCTCCTTAGTGTAGCATGGTCTCCTGGCCATTTTCCTCTGCTTCATCGTTTCTCTTGGCCTTGTCTGCAGAAGTCTGCTTTAAGCAACCACAATTCAAGCCTTCCTGTCACTGCAGAGGGATGTGATGAGACAGAAAAAATAGATTGCCACCGAGTTGAGAAGAACCCAAATCTCACAGAAGCCGCCTTTTATTGTATCAGCTTAGTTTTGTTTACTGAGATGTGCTACTTCCCTCTCTGGCCATCTGAGCATAGCATGCTCCTTTATTGCTGCCAAATGCCATTTGGGGCCATTGAAGGCAAACGTCTGGCAAGCAGACTCCTTGTTCTTTTTCTGCTTCCCATGTGGATCTTCTCTCCACCCTTTGTCCTGCCTCTCCCTTGGATTTTTTTTTTTGCTTCTGCTATACTCATCTCTTGCCTTCCTTCTCATGCAATCCCTCGTTCTCTAAAATAATTGCCGTTATTTCTCATGCAGGTATGTGTCAGGAGAGAGAGAGGGAAAGGAAGAGGGGAGAGAAAGAGAGAGAGAGAGGGAGAGGGAGAGACAGAGACAGAGAGAGACAGAGACAGAGACAGAGAGAGAGAGCACAGGGAGGGCAGAAGACAGCCTCCTTGTGGAGTTGCTTCTTTCCTCCCACTGTCTCGGGTTGTCAGACATCTTAATTTCATTTCCTGCCGCTATGACAAAATACTCTGGCAAAGGCAGGAGAGAAAGTTTATTTGGCAGACGACTGTAGGCTGCAGGCCATCGTTGTGGGGAAGTCCAGACAGCAGTGACTAGAAGCCACAGTTCATATCATACTCACAGTCAGGAGCAGGGAGCTATGAACTAGTGCCTGCGTGTTCCTCTCAGCCCACAGAATCCACTCTAAACACTCCAAGACACCCATCCTGGCCATGATATGATTCCACACAGTAGGTGAGTCTTTCTGCCTCAGTTAATTTAATCAAGGTAATTAAATGCACAGAGAGAGAGACACACACAGAGAGACAGAGACAGAGACAGAGACAGAGACAGACAGAGAGACATGCATGCACACCACCTAGTTGGCAGGATCCTTTGTTGAGACTCCCTTCCCAGATTTTTCTAGATTGTGTGCAGGTAACAAAACTAGCCATCAATGGCTCCAGGCACCTGCACTTGGTGATGCATCTCCCAGACCCACACCCACTCTTTCAAAATCCCCCTTTATTTCTTTTACAGTGTGGTTGCTTCTAGAACAGGGCAAACTCCCTTCATTTACTGTCATGTGTGCATCCTTAAGATGTCCAAGAAGTAGGAAAACCGAGGAGGCAAAAAGGATGCAGCAGCAGGGAGGCAATGTCGCCTCTCTTGCTCTCAGACAGTGGCATTCTCACTGAGGATGCGTTTGGACAGTTCAAACTGGTTAAGCACAGTTCAAGTGCAAACTAAATTATGAACAGCATTTTCAGTTGCAAACATGCCACCGAGAGTGTCTATTGATAAAGACAATAACTAGCAAATTTATTTATTGTATTGGGTACCATTCCTTTTGTGGGGAGAAGAGAGAAGAAAATAAAACACAACACACTCAACGCTCCACACAGTGAAATTGGCCCTAATGATGGTAATTTACCTCTAACTACAAAGTTGTTAATTGCTGTGTTTTAGGGAGTGTTTTCCCATGATGGTAACAGCTGGCAGTCGGTGTTTTAAGTTTAGTCTGTGGTCGATGTGCTAATCAGTACAGCAGCTAGAGGACTGCATAGGGGGCCAAGGTTTGGGGGCTGTGTTTGGTTTGCTACTGCCAGTCTAACCTGCATGGGAGTTCACTGTCATGGGCACCTCCCGAGACAATAGTTCCAGGCAGCTGTGAGACATGCGTTGTTTGGCTGCCTTTCAGAATGTTTGCAGAGGAAACTTGACTAAAACACTAAGGTTTCAGTATACTTGTCCAGAAACTTTCAGGAGGATGGCACTGGCCATGGGGGGGGGGCGTGTGCGCGTGCACACCTTGTTATCTGCAAGCACCCCACCATAGCTCCACCCTGACCCCCGAGGGAACTGTGACTTCTCTACCAGGAAAAGCTTCAGTTACAGCAATAGAGAGAGTCTTCCCTTCCAGAGGTTCAAAATGCCATCAGGAGAGCATAGCACAAACATACAAAAGATTACAGAGGCAGCTAGGAAAGTAATGGAGCAGTAATAGGTGACTGGCTTTCCAATAGGTAGCAAGAGAACGCCAGAAAAAATGTTTTCCCCAGAAAGCAATCTCAGGGTCAGTAGCCAGCCTCACAGAGAGAGGGTGCAGGGCTCCTGCCTCTCCGTCACCATCACGACCCATCGGCTACTCTAACAGTGAAGGCACAGAAGACTTGAAGGCACAAAATTTCAGGACCTGACCTTGCTTTGTTATCCAGTAGCTGTGTGACTTGGGAAACATTTAGCCTGTCTGAACGTCAGATTTCTGGCCCCGAAAATAAAATAAAAACGATGTCATCTCACAAGACTTTTAGAGGAGAACAAACTGAAAATGCGATGAACAAGAACAATCGTTGTTGATGGCTGTTTCTGCAAGCGCGAAGACTGCCGGGCACTGGACAAAACTGGCAGCAACACACGCACAAACACATTTAGGACAGTGCTCGTCAAGCCTTTGAGACTGAAAACAGATGAAAGCACATGCATTTCCTTAATTTCCCATCAGTGCCATGCCCCATCCAGAGAATTTCAGGTTACAAATATCTTTTCAGGAATCTTTCTTTACTGATTTTTCTGTTCTCTCTCTTTCCTTTTTCTGAAAAGCTCTGCCATTCTTTTTCCAAAAGTGTTTAATATTAAAATAGGTAAGGTTTGCCTTTTTAAAAAAAGTTTAGTTTCTTCTCAGAAAGACAAATACCACACTTTCTCTCACATATGGAACCTGTGGGGGGTGTCAGTGTGTGTATGTATGTAAGTATGTGTGTGCATGTGTGTGTCAGTGTGTGCATACGTGTGTGTGTGTGTATGTGTATGTGTTTGTGTAGTAATGAAGTTAGAAAGGAGACCGCGAGAGGAGAGAAGAGTAGGCAGAAGTCTATGAATACACACCGCTGAAGGGCCTGATACCTGGGCGAGAAGGACCCACGAGAAGTGGGAGCGTGGATGAGGGTTAGTGGGGAGTGAGGGCCCCGCAAACGAAGAATAATGACAAGTGTGAACGTATGCATTAGAGTGAAGCCTATTACTCTATGTGCCAGCTTAAAAGTTAACCTAAAAAATTGTTTAGTTTGTTTACCTACTAAAATAAGCATAAATGTGATCGTGTCTCTCCTGTGCTTAGCCTTAGAGATCTCCCCACTCCCGTTTCTCAGTCTGTTCATCGCCCACATTAGTCAGCCTGCACCCCTCCACCTGCAGCTCGTTCTGTAAAACACTGGCATACAACCTCAGCGTGTGCTGCAGCGGCTACGGATGAGTCTGGGTCTCCACACTCTGCTGACTTCCGGCAGTCAGCAGCATGCCAAAGAGGCAGCAGGAAGGGAACCATGCCCGCATCTCCAGGACTACTTCCCCATGATTCCTTCTCCTCACGTTGGTCAGGGGGTTCAGCCTCTGGCCCTGCCTCTGCTCTTCCGCATCTTGTCATACGCATTTCTGTCGCTGTCTGTCACAAGGAGTCCTCACCTCTACCTTGTCCCCAAGTTACTGCTCACCTCCTGAGAATGCTCCCTTCCCAACAGAAGTCTCCACGTGTTCTTTATTGCGCATCTGCCTCCTTTGATCTCATATCCCTGGAACAAGTTCCCCGGGCTTTCTTGAGGCTCTAGAACTGCATCTTCTGGAATCTGTGGCAACTTCCTTTCCAAACAGCACCACAAGACCAGTAGACCCTGAGCTGATCCACAGGAAGTTACCAAGGTAGCCCCCTTGTCTCACCCTTCACAAGAGCCTTTGAAACATCTTATATAAACCTAGTTCTAAGATACAGTGTCTGGAAACAACTGATCCAGTGGTTAAATTTTTCTAGATATCTTACTACAAACCTGGTTCATAATTTTTCAAGGGCAGGACAGAGTAGCTTACATATGCTCATTAGGAGACTGAGAGGATTGAAACAGATCCATCTTTCTTGTGTTAGTGGAAAATGTTCATTCTTACTATAAAAATGGTGTTCAAAAGCAATGCCTGTAAGATACCCATTGCCTTGGTGGCACATGACAATTCCCCCACCTGAGTAACCCACATTGTTAGTTAAGCTTTCAGACAGAAAAACTAAAGTAAAAAGCTCATCAGCTAGGCCATCACTCACTATTCAGATCTGTGTTTTATGCTTTAATTTTGAAATGTACACTATTACAGTTTTTCTGTAACTTATGAAATCAACATCCAGAATATATTTGTGAGAACTTCAAAACAAAATTCTTATTAATTAAAAATGAAAATTCATCGATGTTCAAAAGGAGCCTGTTAAAGCAAAGCTGATAATTCCTGTGACAGAATATATTTTCCATTTATAGGTAAAGAAAAATTCATATTGCAGGAACTAAATGTTAGAGCCCTTGTCTTTGATACTAGGACTCTAATAATCGAAGCCTTTACATTTTTGAAATATCAGTGAGACTACTTTTCCAATTCTTTTTATTTCTGTTTACATTTTAAATTTTTTTATCCTAAGAGATTCAAAGGTTATTTTTTCTAAATCAAAAATGGAAAATGTATTTTTAGCAACACTTGATGCATAAGCATGAAGAATTCTACCAATAATATAGATTACGCCAGAGTGGATCAGATTGTTATTTATAGGAATAGTGTCTGAGGAAGAAAACAGGTTAAAAACTTGCCACCAAAAGAACTCAAGACATGCTAAAGTGAACATTTCTGCGGATGGATGGATGGCTGGAGACACAGAAAGACACATACCCTGGCGCAATCCCTCGTATGACCAGGGATGGCTGAGTGGGCATACGGGAGTTGGCCGTTAACAGGGGTCTAAAGAGCTGTGAGTGACATTGCTGGCCTCTGCTGTGTACATTATACAGCAGTGATGGGGGGAGGGCAAAGGGGGTTCCCACAGCACCCATCACTGATTACAAACCTCTTAAGCGCTTTTCTAACTTTGGCTAGCACCTTCATGTTTATGTGTATCTTCACACATTTGTAAACACGTAACTACAAACTAGCTTTGAGATTTGAGGGCACTGCATTGTCTCCCACGGTATTAGGCTGAGCATGCATGGTTAACAATTGTACATGCATTAAGTATAACATGAGCTCAATTGCACCATGACTGTTTTCTGGCTGACTAGGGCTGGGTTTCGGAACAGTTGGTGAAACAGAGGAAAAACAGCCCCACGGAGGGAAAGGTGTAGATGGGGTGTCCTATAGAACTGCAAACATGGGCATCTCAGCATGGGCTCTCTGGGGCTGCTACTGAAGGCTTCCTCTCCTGCTGAGAAATCAGTGGATCTGCCAAGAGCTGGAATGTGCCCTCCGGCTGCCTCAGGACATGCTTCTCCAGTGGCACACATTTGCAGAGCAGAAACCCAGGACCAGCCCTGAGAAGGATCATGCTACAGTGTGGCTCCTTTACAGAAGCCAGAGGTGACATTTGAGTTAGCACAGCCCACAGGTGCTGCTCTCTGGACTTATTTGGTGAGTTATTTGGAAAGAAAAAGCTGACGGAGCTCGGCACAGTGAGTTGCCACTTGCAAGACTTTTACTTTTTGGCAAAGAAGAGCAGCCCGTTTCTGTTTGCTTTGCAGTCTGGATGCTGTTTTCAAACGAAAGCAATGGCTTTGACTGTCAAGCCCAGGACTTGTTAAAAAATCAACAACAAAATGACTGGCAGCTCTTATGGGTACACATGCAAACACTGTTAGAAATTCACTGTGACAATCCACCATTTTCACAAAACGTTGTTTACTTTCATTTATCTACAAAGAAATGCATACATTCATGGCAGACAACAAATATATCTGGGAATTATCAAGTCTGGGAAAAATAACACTATCTACTACTCTGTCCTCCAGATGTGTAGATACAAATTATACATTGTCTGTATATATCACAATATGTGTATTATATTTGTGTGTGTGTGTGTGTGTGTGTGTGTTGGCCTTGGCCTCTGAATTTTTTTTTTTTTTTTTTTTTTGGTTTTACGAGACAGGGTTTCTCTGTTTTGGAGGCTGTCCGTCCAGCCTGGCCTTGAACTCACAGAGATCTGCCTGCCTCTGCCTCCCGAGTGCTGGGATTAAAGGCGTGCGCCACCAACGCCCGGCTGGCCTCTGAATTTATGTAAAGGATGGACATGTATAAGTAAAAAGATATTCACTATTACATATACTTTTGCACTATTTGGGTCAACTGCTGAAGAAATTTTAGCAAGGCAGCTGAAAGAGAACTGACTACAATTTTCAAGTGAAAATTAAAGATTGTACAAGGTAGACCATTTTTTAATTCCTGATGGCAGCTGACTTGGGTCCCAGTCTCCCCACATCCTGACACGTGTGTATTTTAACTTTCAGTGATCACCAGTGACGTGAGAAGGCATGAGGTGTGGCACCGTGGTAGCTGCGATTTGCAGTCAGCGGTTTCTTTGCTGCCTTTCATGCATTTATAAGCAATATCACATCTTATTTGGAGAAATATCTATTGAACTCTTTTTCTTGTATTTTTGTTGTTGTTTATTTTGAGTGATTCTCTTCTGGCTATGACATTGGGGGAAATTATGTGCATTCTGTATGCTAAACATGTGCCAGATTACGATTTACAATGAGTCTGCCCATTAGGTGGGGTTTTGCTTTAACTTTGTTTTTGAAAGTTATCATTGTGTGTGTGTGTGTGTGTGTGTGTGTGTGTGTGTGTGTGTCTGCTTGGAGGGGACAGCACGTGTATGCTATAGCGTACCTGTGGAGGGCAGGTGACAACTTGCAGGAACCAGGTCTCTCTGTCTAGCACCTGTACCCCTGGAGAGCAAGCTGAGGTCATTAGTCTTGGCAGCAAGTGCCTTAACCCACTAGCCATCTTGCCAGCCCATTTTTTACTGTCTTAAACACAACCCTTGGTACACAAAAGTTTTAAATTTTGACGAGGCTTAATTTACTATTTTTGTCTTGCATTGTTTCCCATACTTTGGAAGCAGTGTGTGAGAATCCATTTCTCATTCAAGGTTACGCATGCTTTCACCCCACATTCCTGTGAGATGTCGCGGTTTTCGGTCTCGTGTCTGACTTGCCTTTCCATTCTGCACTATTTCAGTCTTGTGTTGTGAGGTCAGAGACCACACTCACCATCAGCATCTGGAAGTCCCGTAGCCTCATCACCACACCCCCTGTCTCTACAGATTGGCTTTACACTAAGGTACTTTTTCAGTGTTTACCTAGTTTGTACTGAGCCAAGAAATAACCCACCCAGAAAGCCAGGGTCATTTCCACTATGCCCTGAGCATCTACACAGGTTGCAATCCTCCAGCACAGACATTTTAAAAATATTCCAGTTTCCCGAAGAAACTATTCCCAGTTTTCTTCCTGGATTGGTTTATTCATTTATTGTATGCCTCAACTGCAATCCTTTGCCCTAGATGGGAGTGCGTCCTATTAGTCACATGACATTTTGGGGCAGGGCCTATTTATTTCCTACTCAGAGATCCTGAGTAAGTTGCAAACTGAAGGTAAATATCTCACACCCACCCTTCTGAAAGTCTTCATTCATAAGAAAAGTAGAAAAAATTAATTTTAAAACAAAGTCTACTCTATTTCTTCCTAACAGAAACAAGACTTTACACAGTCCAGGCTGCCACCTTTGAGGTTGCTGACAAGTCAGCAGAGGACAGTAAAGATGCCACAAAGCTCTCCTATGATTTAAGCCGCGTTAATATTCACTAGGTTAATACGAGCCTCTGATAATTTCCCTGGGTTCTAATAAAGTCACTTCTGGCATTCAACTCTAATGTGCTACAATAATTTGAAATCATTAGCCCCTGTCTAAGAGCGGGGTTTTATAATAATAGAACACAAACAATAAAGGCAACGATGCATGTATACTGACTGTGATCTGTCAGTCACTAGCTGTCACTAGAGTATTTCATCCTAGTAACACCCCCAGAAGGCCAGCATTAGCTCTGCCTGCATTTTAACAGGTAATGAAACAGAAATCTAGCTTGCTGTTTGCCCAGGGCCAAAGAAATGATAAACATGTACAAAACTCTGCTCTTGGAAAGTTAGCTGTTCCCGTTACCAGTGAGGCTCATGTGTGTAAGCTACAGCATAGCAATATTTTCTATGTATTAAATATTAGCACAATACTGCATACATGTCTAGTGTATTTATTTTACAGTAACCCCTCATTAATTATTAAAAAAATAGGACTCAGTACCACAATAACCAGTGGCGTGTTTGGATTCTGGAAAGATCACTTGAAACTTTATGTCTAATTCCTGGGTTTTCCACGTGCTTCTGAGGGTAAGATTTGAGTTGTTTTCCTTGGATATCAATGTATGGGATCCAAGAATCCAAGACGATGCCATGTACTAATCAAATACCTCATCGTTGGCCAATTGTCAAGACAGCTTTAAATATCCTGTTATGGGTAAGTTAATCTACAACTAATAAAGAGCAACATCCCACACACACTGGAGAAAGTGTCTCACTTGGGGCAGGGGCTTTGTGACTGTCAATCGCATAGTCCAGGGCAAGTCAGAGCTCACAGTCCTGATGCTGGGACAGTCAGTCCCTATCCAGCCTGTGCCTGTGTCCTAAGGACCTGGAGCAGAAAAGGGCCAGCTCACAATCCACTCTGGTTCCGTTTTCTCCTCCGTCTCCCTTACCTTTGGTTCTCTACTTAGGATGGCTCCCCTCGCGCTAGCTTACTACGCTTTCAATCTCTGGTAGAGTATAGAAAAAAAAGATGTCTTGTGTATTTATCACACCTCTAAGTCACATTCGTGTCAGTAAAGTAAGAAGGAGAGAAAGAGCTGACTCTAGTGCTATGTGTCCATGTGGGTTCATCTCTGGTCCACTAGAGCTGAAGCTATCCCAGTGAGTACCTGCTTCACCATCGGTCTCATGCTTGGGGCTCTGGGAGTGTGGCACCTTGCCCTCCTCTGCATTTCTTCCATCCCAATCCAAGCACCTTTCCACCGAGGCTGCCAGCTTCCTTCCAACGAAGAAGAATCTTGGATCCTAGCTAATACTGGACTCTTCTTTCTCACTCACAACCCAAGGTGAATTTACACTGGCGATTTTCATGATGAACACGCAGGCAAACATACAAAAATGTTTTACTCTCTAGAATTTTCTCACTTAAAAATTATGAAACAGTGAAGAAGGGTATGATTTACTGGTTTTTTCCTCTCTTTTTGTCTTGTTTTTGTGTTATATTCCTTAAATCTGACTATCTTCCAGTGTTACGTAGCACGTGAAGCCTGGCTCAGAGACAGCCATGTCCAGTGTTCCGTTCTCTACTGGTTTTCACTGAGGAGACTTAAATATATTTTGTTCCTTTTCCTTCAGAAACTCTAATAGTTTGCTTCAAAAATTTTTCAAGTTGACTTTTGTTTCCATTAATTTGAATACATTATGTGGTCTCTGCTTTCTTTATTTAGATATCATTTCAAAATACAGTGTCCTTCACATGGTTAAATAATATTTTATGTAAAACTTTAAAGAATTTGATGCAAAAAGGAAAAAAAATCCATTGTAAGATAATGACAGTTTGTGACTTAGATTTTAATTATTTAATGGCATGCTGTATACCTTTTATTTCATTGCCTAAAGTTTAAAAATTCTGTTGTAAACATTTTATTCATTTATTCACTTATTTAACCATGTGACTCAGGGCACCTATAATAGAGCATGTCCTTTTTATATGTCATGCAATGGAGACTTTATTTGTATCTAGTGACAATTATGCATTATATTCTGAATACATTTATGTCCTAGCACTTTTCACATGTGTGTATGTGTGTGTGTGTGTGTGTGTGTGTGTGTTCTTTATGTGTATGTGCATTCATGGGAGGAGGAGAGCATATTAAATTAGACCAGCAATGTAAAATTCTAAAGAAATCATTTGAGAAGAGACTTTAAGGACTATAGGAATTAGCAATGCAAATTCAAGGCAAGATCTTTCCAGCTATAGAAAACAAAACAGGGTGCTAGATAACACCTTGCCACAAACTCATCAAATCAAAACAATACATTTTTTTCTTCTTGAGACAGGGTTTCTCTGTGCAGCTTTGGAGCCTGTTCAGGAACTCGCTCTGTAAACCAGGCTGGCCTTGCAGGGCTCCTCCTGCTCCCAACAGCATACACCATCACTCCTGGGTGGCAATACCTGTCTTTTTTTTTTTTTTTTTTTTTTTTTTGGCTTTATACAGGGTTTCTCTGTATTGTTTTGGAGGCTGTTTGTCCAGCCTGGCCTTGAACTCACAGAGATCCGCCTGCCTCTGCCTCCCGAGTGCTGTGATTAAAGGCGTGCGCCACCACTGCCCCGCTGGCAATATCTGTCTTTTATCTCATGTTTATATACTGCAGAGATTTGGGTGGACTTCCCTGGAATCATGATGGAGGGTCTCACTGGCCAAAAAGCAAGAATGTAGCCAGAGCAAGCTGTGCTTGGAGAATCTAAGGATCTGAGGATGCATCCATTTCTCATTCACTGAAGTCAAATTCAGTTCCTTGTGCCTTAGGATGAAGTCACTCACTGTCTACTTGTCTGAGAGCAGGGACCAAGAGCAGCATTCAGGGGTCATACTGCAACCTTCTGTTCAAATAGCACAGAAGTTTCCTCAAAATAAACAGCTCTCTTTCCTTAAATCTCCTCTGCTTCCTTTTCTTCTCACATAGATTGTGCCCACCTAGAAAACCCTCTTTTTTATTAACCCAAAGACACAAGACTAGTATCCTTAATCATATCAACAAAATCCCTTTCCTGGGAAATGAAGCACTGGCCAGTTGTGGTCTCTTGTAGCCATGGTGGAGATTAGAGTAAGGGGCTTCAGGGAAATCACTGCAGAGGTCTTCCCATGCCTGGCCCTGAAGCAGTTGTATTCAGGAAACACTAACAAGGCGTTGGGCTCGGATGATGGTGGGCAGCAGCTGGAGAGAGGAAAAGAAGGTCTGACATCTACGGAAGGAACTTAGTCAGCATCTGTGGGATGTGCTGATGTGGGTGTTGTAGGGTTTAAGACCTTTGAATCATGCAAAGAGAGGAATCTGCAGACCTTCTGGGGTTCAGCAAAGACCTTTAAAACACAGAGCACAGAAGAACAAAATACTGGGTTTTTTTTCTATTCCTACACATTGCTAAATTTTATTATAATGAGTAGCTTTTAAGTTCCTATAATTTATTTCTAATGTTCACATTAGAAACAGCTTTCTTTCTGAAATGAGATCATTATGGAACTAAAATATTTTTTTCTTTCTCCAAGGGAAACAGATGATAATTTCTAAAGCAAATATGCCAGGAAGGGTTAGTACTCAAGAAAAGTCTTTTCAGCCTTCATAATTGGATTCTATGCAGCAATTTTTAAATAACTCTGTTTGTCTTTGTCTTTAGAGCTGCTTTTTACTTGATTAGATGTCAGTGATGATGATGGCAGCAATTTTAAGGGTACTGACTGCCTGACACTCCTTGCTGGCTCTGAGTAGGCATTCTGCTCAGGGCTCTCCTCAGCTCATCAGCTGAGGTGCCTACAACACCCCCGGACAACTAGACAGGACTTTGTAGTTTGGAGAATTTAAGAAACGTGACCCCGAATATATTGATCACCCTCACTAATGCACACCTTAAATAGGCACAGTCATTTTTTTAGCAAAAACTCTGCTTTGGGTCCCATGGCTACTTTGAGGCAAAAATGAACAAAGCATATGATTTCCTGTATAAACCCAATGATTCTTCACAAGCACCAAATGTCAAGGCTACTAAGATTGCCGTGTCACTATTTTGCAGTAACAACAAATAAATAATATTTTATGTAGGCTGGATAACTTTTGCCTATGCCTATGAGTTTGATGTGAACTTCATGTCCCCTGGCTCTGAGGCCTCCACTTACCCCCCTTTCAATACTTCCTGAATGGAGAACACCAATTCTAGGGCCAAAATGACTTTGAAACAAGGAGTAGAGTGACAATCTCTCCACATAGAATGGCCAAGAGAACAAGTAGTATAGGTTTTGAGACTCATATAATCTCGGGTCCCAGGCCTCAGCCCCACATTTTGTCGCAAAAAGTACCACAGGCTGTCACAAGTAATGGGAAGCATTTGTGTTCACTGTGTTCAAACAAAGCTATTCAAGAGAGTAGGTGCTGGGTCAGAGCTTAACACATGAGCTGTCTGCTCACCTCTGCTCACAGCTCAGAGCATTAATAAACCACCACTGCATACAACGATGCAGAAGAAAAATACGCCATACCCAGTAGAAGGTCAAATCTGTACGAAGGAGAGCATACTATTTAAACTGATTGGCATAATGTTCAATTTCAGGCAGACCTGTCCTGGGACCCGTGATGTTAGAAGATGCTACCTTTGTGGAGAGACACTAACTATGGAGATCCAGAAGTGGAATATCCGAGATGCTGCCCAGATTCAAGCTGTCATGACATGCGACATTTCACTGCGTGAAAAATCCACGTGTCTGCCATTGACAGTCTTCATTCTCCTTGAAGGGAGGTTTCAATATACAAGAAAAGCACAACTTGAAAAGATAAAGAATCAGGAGATGTAGTTTAAAAAACCCCTCTCTATTATGCAGAATATTGGCGTGAGAAATAGTCATTAAAATGTGCAAGATGCCGGGGACTGAAAACTAAGTGCATCTGTTGATAACAGCAGCAGCTTCCTGGGACTGAGCTGACGGTGCTATAAATAGCTAGCATTGGAGTGACCTCGAGCACTGCCTACATGGTAATCACTATCATTAGCAATCGTTTTACAGTTGAGGAGCTCAAGTACAAAAACAGCTACTTTCCACAGCCACAATACTTGTGTTGGACCAGGACACAACACTGAGTAAGAGACATAGGAGAAAACAGGAAAAAAGATAATGGCGTTGGTTGGGGACTTGTGAAAGGTTAAGACCAGACCCCAGCTAGGGAGATGTCAATCTTTTTTAGACAACTAGATGATGAGGACACCGTGTGGACCCTGCAGGTGATAATCCCCATCTTGTAGACAGAATAACATGGCGGTCCACACCCCCACTGAACTATGAGGGGTAAATCCCAGAGCCCTACATCTATTAAAGACAGACAAGCTGATCTTATTTTGTGAGTTTGTCATTAAAATAAGTCACTGGACCAGTTCTCATTGCTGTGACAGAATAACTAACTGATAAGGCACAACTTGTCCCAAGAAGGGTCTGTTTGGGTTTATCCCAAGGAGGTGTTATACGTCATGGAGTGGTAAGCATGGCAGCAGGAGTGTTGGCAGATGATCACATTGCTCCACAACCAGAAAGCAAACTGGGCTGATAAGTGTCAAGGCCAGCCCTCGGAGAACACGTCCACAGGCACAGTTCTACCTCCTAAAGGTTCCACCACCTTCTACTGTGGTTCTACCAGCTGGGACCAAATTGTTCAGACCCATGTAACTATGAGGGACATCTCACACCCGAGCCACAACAGCCTCCACGCATTTCATTTTCATCTTGACCTAATGGAAAATGCCTTCTTCAGTACCTACAGTATGTTTGCTGTGATGTTCATACTGGCCATAGATGAGTAACTCAGTCACCCGACCTCAACTTGAACGCATCTCCATATTTGGAAACTATGGGTCTCTTTTAAAGTCTCTTTTTCCTGGCTTTCTTCCCAAGATATTTTTCTGTGATAGTTATAAATAGGAACCGGACACCTGCCCCACCCTACCTGAGGAGAGCCTCCTGTCAATCATTCCCTCCATTGCCTCACTTTTCATTTCAGCTGAGCTAACAGTGCGAATTACACCGTATCCACTTACTAACTTCCCTGTTGTTCTCCTGTCTGAAGCTCTGACTCTAATACAAGCTCACCAACTCTTACTTAGCCCAGTCCAAAGCTTTTCAGTGTGCCAAGCAGAGATCCATCCATATTTAACAATCCAAATGTCGTTTTGAACGTGTGAATAAGTGAACAAATGAATAAATGATTGAAGTTCTTAATCCAGAGGCATGTTGCCTTTATAGATATGTAGAGCAAGTAGGACGAAAAGAAGACATTTTTGAGATGTTTCAATTTCATCAGCTGTTCATTATCATTAAAACTTAAGAAAAAAATAAAATAACGGCCATTTTTTAGAGATTTATAGACTTTAGCAATTAATAAAGACATATTCACAGGTGGTGTTTCAGACATTGTTCCCACAGGCAGTTGGAACTTTGAAAGAAAAAGAAACACATGGGAACAAAAACATTGGGCATGGAAATGAAATTTTAAATATGTGCATTTCCAAATTATGACTCAAGGTACCGGGCTGATGCCTTTCCATCTTCTGCCAATAATCCTGGAATGAGGAAATGTTATTCCAGAGATAGATGACTTAATAATGAGGATTTAAAACTTAAATTGTGGACATGTGAAAACAATGCTGGGCAAACGCGTGGGCCTCAGCTCTCTGCAAGTGAAGTCAAGGAGATCAGAGACTCACCCAAGAGAGCCACGTCAAAATGGGGTGCAGCTGAAACTCCAAATGCAGATGTTGAAAGAAAAGGAACAATACACAAACCACAAGTCCCTTCCTACCCTGATTATAGCAGCCTCTGAAAAGAACCACTGGAGTGTTAGCATGTGAAGATAAAACTTGAAAGATGGAAACGGACAAGGGTATGGGCTGCAGAGATAGCTCATGACTAAGATCTCTGACCACCTCCTCAAATTAAATGGAGAGAAACTCAAAGCGATCTCACTGAAATCAGGAACAAGATAAGACTGCCCATCTCTATATATCTGCTTGATATAGTACTTGAAGTTTTAGAGCAACAATACGACTGAAGGAGATCAAGGGGATAGAAACTGAAAAGGAAGAAGTAAAAATATTGCTATTTGCAGATGACCTACATAAGTATAGTATACATAAGCAACCCTAAAAATTCTACATGGAACTCCTACAGCTGATAAACACCTTCAGTGAAGTGGCAGAATATAAGAAAGAGGAGGAGGAAAGGAAGGAAGAAAGAAAGAAAGGTAGACAACTCTCTTATATACAAATGACAAATGGATTGTGAAAGAAATCAGGGGAACAACGCACTTCACAATAGCCACAAACAACATAAGTAAAAGACTTATATGTCAAAAACTTCAAGTCTTTGAAGTTATTATTTGGGGGCTGGTTGGTGGCCCAAAAGAAAAGGCCTACTCTACTACAGGGCCCTAAGATCAGACAAGAGTGGGATACACTTCCTCTCCCCTGTTGGGAGTCCCACAAACACCCCCACAATGACAGCATTGGTTTAAGTGGAAACTGAAACTCCCAGCACTCCCGTCTCAAACCTGCAAACCCACTTCACCAAGGCAAGTTTCAGTTGTATAACACGAGACTGTGGAAAACAGGGCTCTGTGTGAATGTGCACAACACAGCCCTGTCTGTGAAATCTCAAAGTGATGGTATATAAAGCCTTGGCATTGAGAATCATTTAAACAGTGGAGTTAACACACAGCATAAACCCACAAGTATTCAGTGCAGAGCTCCAGCAGTGAAAACCATGCACGCTGGTCCTCAGAGCTCACAGAGTAAACATCATTTCATGGCTAGCCTGAGATGCATCAGTTCCCAGATCTCATAGTGTACAGAAGTGTGGTTACTCTATGTGTCAACCCCATTTAGTTTTAAATCAGAAAGAATTAAACAGTATACGCAGTTTTCTGTAAGAGATCATGTAGCCTGCACAAGATCATTAAGCTGTAGGCAAGCAAGCACATAGCGAGAGGGGCTGATCCAGAATCACAGACAGGGCTGAAAGCTGTGAGACTGATGATAAAAAAACAACTGTGCGTCAACACTGTGATCTAGAGAAAAATCATTTCTTACACACCAGGGTTTACCATTCTGAAAGCACCCTGAATACTTAGGGAAGTGACCAAGCATCTGAATGTTTGCTGTAAGGCTACAGAGGAGGAAGAAGCAGGGAGGAGTTAGGAAGGACCGTATGATGCTGGATTAGCATTTGAGATGTCAATATAGATGCTAATTTAATATGAACACCTACAGGATCCTATAGAACAAGCTGTAGACAACGTCTCCCAGCTTTGTAGCATTCTTCAATTTAAAAAACAAAAAGTGAGCAGAGGTAGGCTGTCAAGATAGCTCAGCAAGTAAAAGCAAGTACCTGAAATGTTGATGGCCTGAGTTTCAGCCCCAGAACCCACAACAGAAGGAAACAAGTGACTCCACGTGCATGCGTAGCACATGTGCACCCATGTGTGCACACATACATGTACACACATATACTCATATACACACATATACACATACACTCACACACATACTGATAAACCCCCAAGCACACACAACGTGTTTTACACACATTACACACAAATAAATAAATATGTAATGAAAAATTTTGAATAAAATCAAAGGGTATACCACCAATACCCAAATTAATTAGTACCCAGTGGCTAAAACTGGAAAAATTCAAGAAACAAAGTAAATAATCATGTCTTAGATTATAACCAGACTACCAACTAAATACCTAGCTAAGCTTCCTGGTATAAAGGTATAAACGTAGTTGAAATTGTAAAGAAATAAAATTTTACATGGAAAAATTCTGAATAATTATGTATGCAAATTTCCCAGAAAGAAGTTTAGCTATATCTCTCATTTCCCAAATTGAGGCTTCATGTAGTAGATTGCCTCCAAAGAAAACAGTATGGACAAAAGAATTGAGGTGTGTGTGACGTGCTAAAGTACAGAAGGCAGTATTGCCTGCAGGAACCCTAGACTAATCTCATCAGGAGTGTAGTACGCTGATGACATGTAGCCTTGTTGTAGTATCTTTAGGGTATCACTTGATGTCTGTGGTTTTTCTGCCTCCTGAAACTCTAAACTGAAGTCTGATCATAAAGAAAGTAACTGTATATTTTAAAGGAATAGAAGAGAGAGTTTTAGATAAACTGACTCTAAAGAAATGATAAATGTTTGAAGAGATATACATGAACACACGTAGTGAAAGGTCACAAGCTACCTCAACAATAGTTGAACAATTTATATGTTTTATGTATCTGTTCTATGAAATTGCAAGAAGAAAAAACTTCACCCAAAACAGTATTTCTCAAAACTGTCAGTCACTAAAAATAATGACAGTGTGAGTGTTGACTTGTGTCATTGGGCAGGCCTTGTTCAGTCAACTATGTTGTTGAGATTTGACAGAGGTAGCATTCCTGTCATGTCTAGAAAACACTACCTAACAATAGGGGTCCTGGTTCTCTGGCTCTTACAAGATTTCCACTCCACTATGAAATTCTTTTAAAAATAAAATTAAAAATAAATCAAAATAAAAAATAAATTTTAAAAAATTTTAGAATAAGGATAGTCTGAAAATTTGTCACTATCCTTAGGACCCAAGGATGTAAATGCTTAAATGCAATGTGGGAGCATGGGCAACAGGAAGGGAAGTAGCTACGGTGTCAGTCAAGTGCGGAGCTTGGCTTGGTTCATTAACCCTGAAAACACATCGTATCATAAAATGCATCAGCCAAGGAAATGGGATGGATACACAGAATGAAGGCGCCATTGTCTTTGCAGCTTTTCCGTTTATTGGAAACCACTATAAAGTATAAATAACGGCAAAGGTGTCATCGCTGGGGTTTTCCCACTGATTGTTAGCTGTATCCTTAAGATGATTCAAGCAGATGTCTTCATGGGTCTTAAAGGGGTGGCAGTCAGGGCTAAATACACAGACAAATGGGAACCAAAGAGTACTCCATGAGCATGCCAGGGGTGCAAAGGATGCTTTACAGTGGAGAACCAGAGAACTTGGGATGGTGAGGACCAAGCCTACAGCAAAGATGTGTAAAACGCTGGCTTCAGGTAGGGAGTGCCAAGGCTCCTTCAACTCCACTCTCCTTGACTGGTTAACCGCCTCCCATAGCATTCAGTCCCTTACAGATAAGGAGAATTGTCGTGTTTAACCCTGCAATCCCATGTGCCCTGTTCTCTGATACACACTCCTGGCACAGCAGCTGACTGAGATTCCATAGGCTCAAGCTGGAGATGTTGAGAGTACAGACATATGGTACCTGATTACACCAGAGGATTTATGGTTCAGCCTGGGTTCATCACGTCCAAACCAAGTGTACACTGATTCAAAGATCTGTTCCTACAGTGGAGATATTCCATGGAGACTTGAGAAGCTGCAAGAAAAAATAAAAACTCTGAAATTTCATGAATATTTAATGTCCGTCATTACGTCAGCAGAGGCATTCTATGCCACTGTGTCTCAAAATTGCATTTGATCCTGTAAAAGGAAAATATGTTTTAAATAATGAAGCTTTTGTTTTGGGATCATCCCAAACAAACTGCCAATAGACTGTGCAGAGAGCTTCTCTGAGAGAGAAAAATCCCAGAATTATTACACTAGCAGAGTAGAGTAGGAGCACACAGAGTGAGAAATGGAGCCATTCACATGAAATATGGGACAGTTTCTCAGATTCATGGTAACGTATGCCTTCTTCTCTCTTAAAACAATTCTTCCTGAGGGCAAGTGTTTCATTAAGCTCCTCAGAGGAGTGTAAAAGCCTGTGCTTTTAAAGCAAAGGGGGAAAGCTATAGCACTAAATTTTCTTCTAAATTACTAGTCAGTGTTTTAAAACCTTCCCCCTAACGCTTCTTTCTAACCTCATCACCTGCAATGGCGTCTTGCTGGTGCCTCCTTCACGGGGGAGGTGGCAACGTGCATTAAGCCTGAACAGCTGCCAGGTTCTCCAAGGCCCTTTCCCTCTTCCTTGTATTTTATCCCCAAGCCATTTATCCCTTCCCCGCCAGCGTATTCAGCCTTGTGCTGCTGGAGAAACCCTGGCTATAATCAGCCCAGAAACCCACCTACCTGTTCCGAGTTCCTTTTTCACCAGCTCACGTTCCTTCCTTCTCAAAGCCAGCCTGAAGGCTTTGTGAAATCACAGTGATTCCGCAGGCCTGGAGGGATGGCTCACCCATCAAGAAGCA
The DNA here is from genome assembly GCF_017639785.1 of Mesocricetus auratus. Classification (NCBI taxonomy): domain Eukaryota; kingdom Metazoa; phylum Chordata; class Mammalia; order Rodentia; family Cricetidae; genus Mesocricetus; species Mesocricetus auratus. Next base: position 11,397,203 of record NW_024429195.1, read on the forward strand.
TGCGCTGTCCAGGCACAGGACCATAGTTCAGTTGCGAGCACCACCTGTAACTACAGTTCCAGGGGATGCAGCGCCCTCTTCTGGCCTCCGGGCTCACCTGCACACAAGTGCAAACCCACCCACACATGCACATAAATGAAAATATTCTAAAATACACAGAAGTTTGAAAGGTGGCTTATCAAACACGCAGCCATCACTACAAGCCTGCAGGTGATGTGCAGACATTTCTTTGGACTCAGTGGAGTTAAGCAGATACAGGAGGGTATGTATGTTCCAGATTCAGAACAGGGATCAAAACCATCGGTGGGAAAACAGGTGGACTTTGGTTGAGGCAAAAGGTGAATGAGTTTCTAGTTGCTGGAACGAACTAGCGGCGAAGCACTCAAGGTTCTTAGGAGGGATGTGGGTGGCTGAGTACAGGCAGTCTGCACTGCCTATCAGACCTAACGGAAGACAGACTCCCACTAACCCACTGATAGCTGAAGAGGGAAGTGGTAGAACCAATTTAAATCAACGCTGTGTTTTTATTTTAACCAGCATATGGTAACATTCCACCTACAGGTATCCACGGAAGAAAAAGCTAAGTATGTCCCTGAGGTGGTTTGAATGAGAACAGCCCCTGTGCGCCCAATGCTTGAATACTCAGTTGTCACTCGGTGGAAATATTTGGTAAGAATATTGTTGTGACAGAAATGAATCCCCAAAATGACTGAAGCAAAAGCACAAAATAAATGTGTGCGTATAGGATGATCTCACTCATATAAAATTTTAGAACTAATGAAGAATGACAAAAAGCTGATCGGTGTTTAGAAATATGGACAGAGGTTGCATACAGAAAGAATTACATAGAGAAAGGATAAATTGGATAGAAATTTTGTTATAAGGTGATATAATGACTTATCTATGTACCAAACTACAAATCAAATAGTACATTTTTTTTCTATTGCTTTGGAGCCTGTCCTGGAGCTCGCTCTGTAGACCAGACTGGCTTCGAACTCACAGATCTGCCTGTCTCTGCCTCCCGAGTGCTGGGATTAAAGGCATGTGCCACCAACACCCAGTTCAAATAGCGCATTTTAATATGCAGTGTTTGGCATATAAACAATATTTTGTTTTTGCAGTGTTGTAAGTTCATTCAGGGTCTTAAGCATTAAACTTCAGTTCTAGTCCTAAATTATATTCAATAACATCTTTTAATGAAAATGCATTGGAAGAAAAACCAGATATCTAAAGAAAATCAGAAAAATTTTGAAATTGTAGTTACATGTCTAACATTTAACTATAATCATGGCCTTTATCTTATTACATACTCATGTAAGGTTGGCATGGGTTTCACATCTAGAAGTTTAAATAAAGACTAAATCCCAGATGCTTTGTTTCTAAAATCAGTGAGAAAAATTAGAGACTAGCATCATGAAAGAAATTATTTTACATTATATGTAATATTATAATAGATAGCTCATATTATGCTCTTTATACTATTCATACAGCCTAATGCCTTTTACTTTCTCTATGATTTTTATTTGAATATTTCACATGTGCATAAATTCTGCTTGCTTTCTCTGCACTATCCTGTCTCCCTCCCTCCATCTCTCCTTCCCTTCACCCTACCAATCATAATTGATTATGTACCTATATCACTCTATACCTTGCCTGACATATGCCAGACCCAAGCTGTCTCTGATGGAGTGGCATCAGCCATATGGCAATCTGAACTCTTTCTGACTTCCATGGGACCACCTTCTCTCAACAATCTTCAGATTTTGAATCTATCAGTGACTTAAACCATTCATCAGGTCAGAACCATCATGAGCTAATAATTGCAGGATAAACCCCAGATGTGGCTTTATTAATAGTTTAGGCATTTCTCAACTGCTGGGGTCCATAGACGTGGCTCCCTTTCATCCTGACTTAAGGTCAGAGAGTTGGAGCCCATTATTGCTCCTTCAAGGTTAAACCATTGAATGTTTGGCCTAAAGTGTGGCTATTGTGTGTCTTGCTTTGACGACAGGTTATTTGGCCTAAAGTGTAGCTAATGACTGCCGCACCTTGACAGCAGGGTATTTGGCTTAGGGTGTGGTTTTCAGATGTTTTGGGTTTTGAGAAGGTAATTACAATTGCTTCTTGTTTGTATCATGGTAAGGAAGTATTTTGCCTTCCCCCCTTTTGATTGGAGTGTATAAGAACTTTGAGTAATAAACTTGGGGCTGATCCTGGTATTCTCTGGGTGCCCTCCTAACTCTTTATCTTGTTCCTTGTCTAATTCTTTCTTCAATCCACACTCCTCCTTCCAAGCACAAACTGGGTAAGTCTGCTGAATCAGACACTCAACTCAATCTAGAGATAATCAAAATGGGTCATCAAAGAGGCATTATCCTGTTGTTGCAAGACAAACCCTTTCTCAAAGCTGTGATGATGTAATGCCTCAAACTCTTACTCACTAGGAAGTATACGTGATGACTTCATGAAAACAAATAAATAAATAAATGATTGTGCAGAACAACCTCCTTCATAAAGCATTGAGTACTTCCTAGTCTACCTTTCAGAATTAAGAAATTCAGTGGAGAGCTGACCATACTCCCACCACAATTGTGGTGGTCAATGTGTCAAGCACTGAGATTGTGGTCAGATGACCTGGACCAGTCTGGCTCTGGGGTCCTTAGCACTGTGCCTGGAGACATAGGGCCCAATGAATATATCCATCTCAAGAAATTGAAAGATACTATGAAAATCAGACATTCTAAGTTTTTAAAGGGATAAGTCTAATGGGTAGAAAACAAGAGGAGACAGCACAGATACAATTTACCTTGTGACTTTTTTTAAGACACAGTGTGATTTATAAATTGAGCCTTTCCCCCAATTTATAAATTGTCCCAAATATCATTAACTACACTGAGACATCGAGACTAAAACGATGAAAATTAATCTCATTTATTATTCAGCACCTAATGAACCATGTGAGCCACAGAAATTATTTTTAAATCCCATTATCTATATACATCAGAAGAAATATTTGCTCTTAAAGATTTAAGATTTGAATCTTAGAGAAACTGAGCTGACTCATAAGAAAAATGAAGAAGGATTAACCAATTATCATGTGGAAATTCTCCCACAGGAATGGACATTGTACTGGCTGGCTTTATGTGTCAACTTGACCCAAGCTAGAGTCATCAGAGAGGAAGGACCCTCAGCTGAGGAAATGCTCCATGAGGTCCACAAGCTGTGAGACTTTTCTAAACTAGTGATCAATGTGCGAGGGCCCAGCCCATGTAGGTGGTCCCGGGTTCTGTAAGAAAACAGGCTGAGCAAGCCATGGGGAGCGAGCAGTAAGCCTCTGCATCAGCTCCTGCCTCTACATTCCTGTCCTGTTTGAGTTCCTGTCCTGACTTCCTTCAAAGATGAACAGCAATGATGAACAGAAGTGTAAGCCAAATGAACCCTTTCCTCCCCAAGTTGCCTTTTGGTCATGGTGTTTCATCACCGTGATAGCAACCCTAACTAAGGCAGGCATACAGATTGTCAGTGTGTCTTGCATTGGAGGATAGAGAAAACCATGGTTACACAGAGAACTGCTGGTTAGGACCAGCCAACTTCACAATCCAGTAAGCAAAACCAAGAGAGTATGAGTCACCTATGGTCATCACTGCCACCCCACTTCCTTGTCGTATTCTGATGTAGCCCTGTAAACTGGATCTGCTGGGGATAACTGTGGCAGCAACTGTATTTATGATGGCCCTTCTCACAGAAACTACAAGTTACATTTTCTCTTTTCATAAATTTTTATGAGACTTTCAGCTTGATTGTAGTGCGGTTGGGGAGGCACATGGACAACCCTGAATGTGTGGGGGTCAGAGGACAACCTGTAGGCGTTGGTTCTCTCCTTCTACTGGCATGAGTCCCAGGGATGGATCACAAATCACCCAGGCCTGGTAGCAAGTGCTTTCATCTGCTAAGCCACTTCAGTGACCCGAGTCTGTGTTTCCTCAGTTTCTCTCTTGGGGCTGATGTGGGCAGGTAGGTCTGCACCCCGCTTTCTGTCTTTACTTTAGAATGGTTTAATATATGTTTCCTGATCTGGGGTGTAGAGTATTCACATTGCATATGCAAGGCCTTGTATTTGATCACTGACATTGAATGATAAGCTAATTAAAATATCAAGGATGGTTCTGAATAACTCTATTGTAGTAACTCACATATATTAGCAATAGTCCTTTTTTTTCTTTTTTCAGTACTTGTTTTATTGTGTGTATATGAGTGTTTTGCCTGCATGCGTGAGTACCATATGCATGCTTGGTGCCTGAGGAGGTAGTGAGCCTCTATATGGGTGCTGGGAATTGAACCCTAGTCCTCTGTAAGAACAGCAAGTGCTCTTAACCACTGAACCAACTCTCCAGGACCAGCAATCGTCCTTTAAGGATGACGAACAAAGCCTCAGCTGTCCTTCCTTATTAATGAACATCTATCAGTGTTTCCACTCCCACTTTGCTACATCTGAGCAAAAGTATCAGTGTCTAGGTAAGTTTCTTAGTTTTCCCAAGTTTGTGTGCACGTGTGTGCGTGAGTGCGTGCGTGTGTGGTGTGTGTGTGTGTGTGTGTGTGTGTGTGTGTGTGTGTGTGTGTGTGTGTCCTGGTTAGCTTAGGGCAAGACAGACAAGTCAAGCTGAAACTGACTTGAAAACTTCTTCCCTACTGGATAGCTTTCAGGCCACTGAAACGTGCTAGGCAGGGTGTTGCCAGGGAAAGCCATCAACTGTATTACCCAGCAGTGAATACTGACCTGCTATACAAGATGTGCCCGTGTGAAACAGTGGCATGAAGGCTATGGAGGCAACCAATAGCTTCCGAGTCGAATCAGACAGGCAACTTTAAAAGACCTTTGAGGGGCCTCAGCTGGGGTACCCAGCAAAGTGATATAAACAAGTCTGCAGTTCTTGCCTAGTGGACCTGGAAGGCAAGAGGTTGTGGTTTTAGACAGCTTGTAGCATCGCAGTGCAGAGGGGATTTGTCTTCTTCCTATGCACCTCCAGCATAGGTTTTCCTAGGAATAAGGACACTACCAGACATTTGATTTTCAGAGACAAAATTGGAAAATTCTGGGCAAATCCTTATGATGCAAGAATTTAAAAGTATTGGAGAAATAGACCTTACTGAGGGAATCAAATTAACTAATCTAAAAGAAGGCACACTAGAAGACCCATCTAGCCCCTCCCTGTCTGCCCAACATAACTCCAACTGCCTCTCCTCTCCTTGTCACCATATCCTGACACACACCTCTGGCAGAAGCCTCCTGTCCCGCCAGAGGCCAGGCCAACATCCTGAACCCCAGGCGAGACAGCCCCCACCCCTCCTGCGCTCACCCAGCATAACTTTAACTGTTCTTCCTCTCTTCATCACATCTCTGGTGGAAGGAAGCCTTCTACCCCATCAGAGGCTATGCCAGCTCCCTGAAAACCAGGTAAGCCACACACACACCCCCACCCTGTCTGCACCTACCCAGCATTTCCCCAAGTGCCACTCCTCTCCTTGTCACCTTATCTCAACCCATGCCTCTGACAGAAGTCTCCTACTCCATACTCCATTAGAGGCCAGGCCAGTATCTTGAACCCCAAGTAAGAATGCCCCTCACCCTGCCTATACTTACCCAACATAACTCCAACTGCCCTTCCTCTCCTCATCACCACATTCCAGCCCACACCTCTAGTGGAAGCCATCTACCCAGAGGCCAGGCCAAAATCCTGAACCTGAGAAACAAGACCAACTCCCTAAAGACAGGCAAACGTCTCCTACTCAACCAGAAGCCAGGCCAGTATCCTCAACCACAGAATACCCCCTGACCAGATCAGAGGCCACACACATAGCCAGAACTCCAGTCCCAAACTTGCACAGCAAGCCTCTGATAGGTCAAAGGCCATCATAAGTCCAGCCCCCAATGTAAGCAGAGACTCTCTACTCAATTACAGCCCATGGCTGCCAGAAGAACAGAGGGGAAACAGAAACCAAGGAAGAAAACACCCATCCAACAAAAGCAAATCCAGAAATTGGCACCTAGAACTATAATCACTCCAAATCCAGATACCTACATATAAGAGTAAGAACACAAACAATACCATCCAGGGCAATAAGTCACCACCAGAGCTCAGCTATCCCATTACAGCAAGCCTGGAATATTCCAATACAACTGAGCATAAGAAAATGACCCTAAAACCAACTTTATGACTATGGTAGAGGTCTTTAAAGAGGAAATGAATAAATCCTTTAAAGAAATTGAGGAAAAGACAATCAAAAAAATTGGAGGAAATCAACAAATCTCTTAAAGAGTGCCAAGAAAATCAAGAAAAAAAAGTTGATGGAAACCAACAAAACTATTCAAGAACTGAAAATGAAAACAAAAACAATTAAAGCACACACACACACACATACACACATACACACACACACACACACACACACACACACTGAGGGAACTCTGGAAATGGAACAGCTAGGAATCTAGATAAGCAAATAGGAACCACAGATGCAAACATCACCAACAGAACACAAGATATAGAAGAGAGAATCTCAGGCATTGAAGACACAATAGAAGAAATAGATACATCAATCACAAAAAAAGTTAAATCTAAAAAAAATTCCTAACACAAAACCTGCAGGAAATCAGGGACATTATGAAAAAAAGCAAAGACAATAATCATAAGAATAGAGGAAGGAGAAGATTCCCAGCTCAAAAGTTCAGAAAATATCTTCATTATATCAAAGAAGAAAGTTTTCCTAACCTAAAGAAGAAGATGCCTATAAAGGTACAAGACACTTACAGAATATCAAATAAATTGTACCAGAAAAGAAAGATACCTTGCACATAATTACCAAAATAACAAACACAGACAACAAAGAAAGAATACTAAAAGCTGCAAGAGAAAAAGACCAAACAATGTATATGGACAGACATAGTAAAATTACACCTGACTTCTCAGTGGCAATTCTAAAAGCCAGAAGGGTCTGGACAGATGTGCTGCAGACTCTAAGAGACCACAGATGCCAGTTCAGACTACTGTACACATCAAAACACATCAAAACTTTCAATCGCCATAGATGGAGAAAACAAGATAAAGCCAAATTTCAATGATATCTATCTACAAATCCAGCCCTATGGAAGGTATTATAAGAAAAACTTCAAGCCCAGGAGGTTAACCACACCCACTAAAACACAGGCAATATATAATCCTGAACCAGCAAAACCCAAAGAAGGAAAATGCACACACAGGCACACTATCGTCAACAGCAACAACAAAATAACAGGAATTAACAATCGTTGGTCATTGATAGCCCTCACTATCAATAGACTCAACCCCCAATAAAAAGACAGACTAACAAAATGTTTGTGAAAACAAGATGCATTCTTCTGAAGCATAAAAGAAACACACCTCAATATCAAAGATAGACATTAGCATAAATGGTTGGGGAAAGATTTTCTAAGCAAATGGCTCACAGAAGCAAGTGGGTGCAGCTATTCCAATAGGTAACAAAATATACTTCAAGCCAAAATTCATCAAAAGAGATGGGAAAGGACTCTTCATACTCATCAAAGCGAAAAATCCACCAAGATAGTATCTCAATTCTCAACAACTATGCCCCAAACACAAGGGCACCCACTTTTGTAAAGAAAACATTATTCAACCTTAAATCACACATTGATCCTCACATGTTGTAGTGGGAGACTTCACTACCCCAGTCTCACCAACGGACTGGTCATCCAGATGAAACCAAACAGAGAGATACTGGAGCTAACAGATGTTATATGACTCAGATGGGCCTAATAGATACCTACAGAACATTTCACACAAACACAAAAGAGTATACCTTCTTCTCAACACCTCATAGAACCCTCTCCAAAACTGACCAAACACTCTGTTACAAAGAATGTCTCAAAAATTGAAATAATCCCCTGAATCCTACCAGACTACCACAGATTAAAGTGGATTCCAACAATAACAAAAAGCCTACAAACACATGGAAACTACACAACTCACTACTGAATTACCATTGTGTCAAGGAAGAAATAAAAAAATAAACTAAAGACTTCCTGGAATTCAATGAAAACGAATGCACAACATACCCAAACCTATGGGACACTTTGAAGTCGGTACTCAGAGGAAAGTTCATAGCACTAAGTTCTTCATAAAGAATTTGGAGAGTTCTCACACTAGTGACTTATTGGTACATCTGAAAGTTCTAGGGAAAAAAGGAAGCAAACACACCCAAAAGGGGTATACAGCAGGAAATAATCATAGTAAGGGCTGAAATCAATAAAATAGAAACACAGAGCAATACAAAAAAAATCAATGAAACAACGAGTTGGTTCTTTGAGAAAGTTAACAAGATAGCCTTTATCCAAACTAACTAAAACACACAGAGAGTATCCAAATTAAGAAAATCAGGAATGAAAGTGGACATAACACCAAACACTGAAGAAATCCAGAAAAATCATTAGGTCATAGTTCAAAAACCTGTACTCCAAAAAATTGGAAAATCAAAAGAAAAATGAACCTATAACTCCTAAGGAAATAGAAGCAGTCATTAAAAGTCACCCAACCAAAAAAAAAAAACCAGGGCCAGAATTATAACACAAATTCAAAGAAGAGTTAATTTTATATCAGAATTATACCAGAATTTCAAAGAAGAGCTAATCCCGATACTCCTCAAATTAATCCCCAGAATAGGAACAAAAAAACATTGCCAAATACTTCTTAAGAGGTCACACTCACCCTGATAGCCAAACTACAGAAACACTCAACAAATCATCCTGAGTGAGGTAACCGAAACCTGGAAACACAAACATGGTATGTACTCACTTATAAGTGGATATTAGCTGTAAAGTAAAGGATAGCCATGCTACCATCCACAGACCCAGAGAAGCTAGGTCACAAGGAGTGCTCAAGAGCGGGGACATGGATCTCCATGTGAACTGGAAATAAAAGAGATTTTTTGGGTGGACTGGGGGCAGATGGGGTAGGAACAGGAGGGATGGGGGAAACCAAGGGAGGAGTACTAAAAGAGATGACTGGAAAGGAGGTGCATTTCAGGGTCAGGGAGAAACCTAGTGCAAGGAAATCTCCCAGGAATCTACAAATGACCCTGGCTTAGACTCCTAGCAACAGGAGATACACAGCCTGAACTGGTCATCTGCTATGACCAGGCAAGACTTCCAGTGGAGAGATTAGGACACCATTCCAGCCACATAACCTTCTCTCTATAGTCTGTCCTGCCTATGGGTTGTGCTGGGTTAAGGATGGCACAGAGGTTGTGGGAGTGGCCAACCAATGACTGATCCAGCCTCAGACCCATGACACTAAAGTGAGCTCACCCCTGACACTGCCTGCAGCACCTGTACCCAGAGGCTAGATGGCTCTGAGACCTAGAATAGAACCAAACATGACTAGAGAAAGAAAAATGTCAATGTAATGATGTCTAATGGTATTGTTACACTCATAGATCGGTGCCTAGCCCAATTGTCATCAGAGAGGCTTCATCCAGCAACCATGGAAACAGATGCAGAGACCTACAGGCAAATATTAGGTAGAGGGTCTCTGTGGAAGAGGGAGAGGAAGAATTGTAGGAGCCAGGGGGTCAAGGGCACCACAAGAAAAAACACAAAAACAATTAACCTGGGAGCATAGCTGCTCACAGAGAATGAACTGACAACCGGGGAGCCTGCACGGGACTGACCTTGGCCCTCTGCATATATGTGACACTGTTTGCGTAGCTTGGTCTTCTTCTACAACTCCTAACAGTGGAATCAGGGGCTGTCAGCTGTCTCTGACTCTTTTGCTGGCCTTTGGGACCCTATTTCTCATATTGCCTTGCTCAGTCTTACTACAAGGGAGATACTTAGTCTTACTGCAATTTGGTATGCCATGCTTTGTTGATAGCCATGGGAGGCCTGCCCTGTCCTGAATGGAGACTATGGGGCAGAAGGAAGTGGGTGCAGAGAGGACGTAGGGGAGAGACTGGGAGGAGAGGAGGGACGGGAACTTTTAAATTTAGGGTAAAATACAAGAGCACTCATAATTTCCTAGCTAACTACCGGTTAGTGATTTGGTCAAACGCGACTCTTCTCTCTGCCTCAGGTACTCTCCTCTTAGCTCATGAGCATCCTTGCAGCTGCCTCCAATTTCATGGCGGAAGTGCAGAAGCACGTTTCTGTATTGGAGAAAAACAGCCATTGCTCCCTAGAAGCCTAAATTTAAATCTCTATTTCTTAAAACACTTTCAAAAAAATTACAAAAAGATGTGACATTAACACCAAAAAAAAAGCTATTAGATATGCAAATGGTCGTCTGTGACAGGAAACCTAATGAAGACAGCAGACAACAGGAAGTCTCTTAGAGTAGTTGGGAAATGTCACAGCCGGGAAAGGTGGGTGGGGCTGAGTCATGACTGGGGAATTATCACTTAATGTCTTCCAATTATCTACCAAATGACTCCAGGTGATTCTTTTAGTAGACACTCTTTATAGCACATCTGAAAGTAATTAATCCAGGAAGAAAGAAATGCAAATTACTTAAAAAGAAATGGCAGCAGTATTTATGTACATGCTTGGATATTTTATATTTTATACTTAGAAGAGGAGATCCTGAGTCACGAGGTCCAGAACTTCCCTGCTTCTGTGCGGACTCCAGAAGCATCTATGGATCTAGAATGAAGACAAGACTGACACTAATTCTTCAGTTCAAAGGGGCACTGTGTCCCATTTGGTGGAATGCATCATTTCCCTTTTAACAGTTTGGACCAATGGTAAGTTCTCATTTTCTTCACATTTTACAACAATGGCTATTAAATGGGTGTTATGTGCTCCTTGTACATATGTTCAGATCGGCAACAAAATAAAATGCATTTTGGACTCCTAGAGGATGCTTGAGGAAGATGGAAGAGGAGAGAGGTACTGAATGGCTGGCTCATTGATGCTGGCTGCTCTTGAAGAAGACCTGTGCTGCCCAAATACTCAAGGATACAAGTAGAGTTTGCCATAGAAGATGGGAGTGAGGTTTCCTATATGGAATGGGAGTGGAGTTATCCATAGAGAACGGTAACCACATCCTGAAAGAAAACCTCTCCCAGCAGCTATCAGCTCTCCCTCTCCCAGTAACCAATGGGTCCTCAGCTAGGTAGGGGACTTCCCTACACCATTTTTTAAACATTATGTCTATTTCTCTGATAAATACATAAAAACATTGTGCTTAGATCAAACCCACTCTGCAATCCCCTCTCCAACTATTCCTAGATACCCCCACCTCCAAAGTCCCCACCCATATTTCTGTCTTTAGTAGTTCTAACTAGTGCTGCCTTCATGCTCGTGGGTATGGTACATCCATCGGAGCATGGGCAATCCACCATGGGCCACACCACTCCCTCAGGGACCATCAACTACAAACAGCTTCTTGGCTAGGGGTGAGTCTTCATGAGTCCCTCCCTTCTCCAGGATGGGATGTCCTCTGGCTTGATCTTCTGCGGGTCTTGTGTAGACAGCCCCTGCAGCTGTCATTTCATAATACCCCATCATGCCAAGAAGTCAACACTTTGCAGCAATTGTCCCCAAGCTCCAGCTCTTTCTGCTCCCTCTTCCTATGTGGTCCCCAGACCTTGGGGATGAGGGTGTGATAAAGATGTCCTTCTTAGGGCTGCGCACTGCACAGTTACCCTTTTCTACATGAAAGTACTCCTACTGATAAGGGTAAAAATAGAACTAGTCTATGTGAAGAAGGATAGTGTTTAGAAATCCATTTGATACTTATGTCCTTTTAGTCAAATAGTAGTAGTGGATCCTATGGCCTCCCCAGCCACAGATTCTTGGCCAGATTATGACGTTACTCTAGTGAATTTTACCTACAGAATTAAACTGTAAATTATTTGCATATATTCATAAGAAAACTATTGCCTTCTCACTTTAGCTTTGCATCTCCATTAAAATTCAAGGGGAACTCACTCACATAGACACACAAGACAAAGAACCAGTGCTCCAGGGCGAGTATATGTTATCTCAAGGCAGTCCCAATTTGATAATCACCATGTTCAACATGTTCTGTACCCAAAACCCAATGCATGAACAGGCAGGCTTCCTAAAGAAAATTCCTTTAGCAACACCAAAACTGCACGTTCCTCTCCTGGGAGCTGTTTGTTTGGAGCTGTTATATTGGAGAGAATATAGTGAACTTATACAAGATTAAATCTATGATAGTAGGGAAACACAGACAAAAGTTTCTAGGGAATATTTTCCGTTCTCTGTTAGACCTGTTATTATGTCACAGTGAAGGTGAGAATGGAGACATGTATGCATTTATAGTGTGTTCAAAAGCAAACACTTAACCTGTAAGAAGGAAAAATCCTTGAAGGGTATGCATGAAAGCCTTTAAGACAAATCTTTTTGATAATCTATAGTGTAACCTTTACCTGGAGGCATTTGATGAAGGTGAAAACCAAGGCACTGATCCGTTGCTGAGCTGTAGTAACAGGAGCAGAGATGGGCATAGGGAAGACTCTCCCTGGTGGAAACAAACCACGGAAACAACACTCTGTAATTCTTACTCACATTGTCACGTAGCTAGTAAATGCATAACAAGTATTCTAACAGACAAGATCATCATGAAACAGAAATCCCAAAAGGCAAAAGGATGTCAAATTAAAACAACAATGGGTTGGTGAATTAGCAGATTAGGATTTTAAGATAATTATGTAAGGGTTAATCAAGATGACTAAAATTTTAATGGCATTAAGGGAGAAATGGGAAAAATATGTTATGAGAAACTAGAAAATGCCATCTTTTGGGACTCTACCCACTGATTTGTGAGATGTGATCTCCAGGCTGATACTATCAGAAGTCAAGTTTGAGGTACATGTTGACTGTATCTACAAGTGGGCTGTGTTGGAAGAACATCTTTATTGTAATAGAAAAACTCAGACATGCCCTGTGTTGATTGTGAGGACAGAAAACTATTTGTATGTGTGTAGGGGGGAGTACACATTCTAGACTGTTGGAAATTAATATCCAATTATTAAAATGAACACATATGATTAGCAAAAACCAAAAAGCTACATAATCTTCTAAATCAATACAGAAAATTATTTGACAGCAACTACTCCTCATTTATGGTTTAGGAAAAATTCTAAACAAAATGTGCAAACACACAGGTGTTTAAAATATACATCATTTGCATGATAATTATATTTTTTAAATATAATTAGGGCTTATTGTTTATCACATTACCAGCGGGTTGTAATCCTAAAGGTATTCACAGAAATGAACTTTTGCAAATGGATGTATATCACTTCCCAGAATTTGGCAGTTTGAAATATGTACACCATACCATAGATACATTCTCAGGCTTCCAATGGGCTACTGCCCTCAGCTCTGAAAAAGCTGATTCTGTTATTACACACCTCTTAGAGGCGATGGCTGTTATGGGTATACCTAAAACAATAAAAACTGACAATGCTCCAGCATATGTCTCCAGTAAATTGGAACAATTTTTCAAATATTATATTATAAAACATGTAACTGGTATACCTTACAATCCCACAGGATTTCCCCAACAGGAGTCCATTCCCTATGGAGAGAAACTATTGCAGCCCAGATATGGGAAGGAGGACCTGGGCCATCCCCCAAATGACAGACTTTGATGGTCCCCCGTGGAGAGCCTCATTATCCCTGGGGAGTGGGTGTGGGATTGGTTGGGAGGAGGGTCAGTGGGAAGCATGGGAGAATGGGAGTGTGAGGGAATGGGGGGATTGATATGTATAAAAAATACTTAAAATTAAAAAAAAGAATATACTTCGTTTAAATTGTAAGTACAGAGTGCTAATGTAACCATGGGGAAATAGTTAAAAGGGGACCCTCCTCTGAAATGCACCACAATACTGTGTAAAACAGCTGAATTGATCAGTAGAGGAAAGTCTGCTTATGAACGCAGTATGAAAAGTTATCTTATTCCACACTATTGAAAATTAATATCACGCCATTAAGTTGAAAGGTAAATAGTCTATATCTTCAGTGGACAACACATGTGGGAGCTCAAGGTACAATTTTGGAGACAACAGAATAAAAAGAACTCCGCACGGGGATATGGGAAGCAGGGCCGTGCCAGGAAAGTGCAGAAGGCTGCACCTTCATCCATGATGGGTGAGAGCCGGGGTCCTTCCTCTGCATCTAATTATGTTTTAGCTGTAGCCCTCTCTGATCATCACAGCAAAAGATTAGTGAAAGCAACAATTGGGCCTTGGTCAGTCACAGGTCTGATATTCATTGTTAACGTTCAGGGACATACTTAAACATAATAAAAGCTATATACAGTAAACCAACAGCCAACATCAAACTAAATGGACAGAAACTCAACGCAATTCCTCTAAAATCAGGAACAAAACAAGGCTGTCCACTCTCTCCATACCTTTTCAACATGGTACTTGAAGTTCTAGCTATTGCCATACGACAACAAAGGGGAATCAAGGGGATACAAATTGGGAAGGAAGAGGTCAAACTTTCACTGTTTGCAGACGATATGATAGTTTACATCAATGACCCAAAGAACTCTACCAGGGAACTCTTACAGCTGATTAACACCTTCAGCAAAGTGGCAGGCTACAAGATCAACTCAAGAAAATCAGTAGCCCTACTATATACAGATGATAAAAGGGCTGAAAGAGAAATCAGAGAAACATCACCCTTTACAATTGCCACAAACAACATAAAATACCTTGGGGTAACGCTAACCAAACAAGTGAAAGACCTGTATTGTAAGAACTTTGAATCTTTAAAGAAAGAAATTAAAGAAGACCTCAGAAAATGGAAAGACCTCCCATGCTCTTGGATAGGTAGGATCAATGTAGTAAAAATGGCAATCCTGCCAAAAGCAATCTACAGATTCAATGCAATCCCCATTAAAATCCCAGCACAGTTCTTCACAGACCTTGAAAGAACAATAATCAATTTTGTATGGAAAAACAAAAGACCCAGGATAGCCAAAACAACCCTGTTCAACAAGGCAACGTCCGGAGGCATCATCATCCCTGACCTCAAGCTCTATTATAGAGCTATAGTCCTGAAAACAGCTTGGTATTGGCACAAAAATAGACAGGTAGACCAATGGAATCGAATTGAAAATCCGGGTATTAACCCACACACGTACGAACATCTGATCTTTGACAAAGAAGCTAAAAATATACAATGGAATAAAGAAAGCATCTTCAACAAATGGTGCTGGCATAATTGGAGACTGGCATGTAGAAGAATGCAGATCGACCCATGTCTATCGCCATGCACAAAACTTAAGTCCAAATGGATCAAAGACCTCAACATAAATCCAGCCACACTGAACCTCTTAGAAGAGAAAGTGGGTGGTACCCTTGAACGAATTGGTACAGGAGACAGCTTCCTGAACATAACACCAGTAGCACAGGCAGTAAGATCAACAATTAATAAATGGGACCTACTGAAACTGAGAAGCTTCTGTAAGGCAAAGGACACAGTCAGCAAGACAAAAAGGCAGCCCACAGAATGGGAAAAAATATTCACTAATTCCACATCTGACAGAGGGTTGATCTCCAAAATTTACAAAGAACTCAAGAAGCAAGTCTCCAAAACACCAAAGGACCCTATTAAAAAGTGGGCTGCAGAACTAAATAGAGAGTTTTCAATAGAGGAGTCTAAAATGGCTGAGAGGCACTTGAGAAAGTGCTCAACATCCTTAGCCATCCGGGAAATGCAAATCAAAACAACTCTCAGATACCATCTCATCCCTGTCAGAATGGCTAAAATCAAAAACACCAATGACAATTTATGCTGGAGAGGATGTGGTGAAAGGGGGACACTCCTCCATTGCTGGTGGGAGTGCCAACTGGTTCAGCCACTTTGGAAATCAGTGTGGAGATTCCTCAGAAAAATGGGAATAAACCTACCACAAGACCCAGCAACTCCACTCTTAGGCATATATCCAAAAGATGCCCATTCATACAACAAAGATGTCTGTTCCACTATGTTCATAGCAGCTTTATTTGTAATTGCCAGAACATGGAAGCAACCTAGATGTCCCTCACCTGAAGAGTGGATAGAGAAAATGTGGTACATCTACACAATGGAGTACTATTCAGCAGAAAAAAATAATGGAATCATGAGATTCGCAGGCAAATGGATGACACTAGAAGAAACCATCCTGAGTGAGGTAGCCCAGTCACAAAAAGAGAAACATGGCATGTACTCTCTCATATATGGATTTTAGACATAGATCTGGGGAGTGCCAGCCTACAATCCTATGGCCAGAGAGTCTGGGAAACAGAAACTTTATTTAGTGGCTGATCGAAGAAGAGGCAGACTCCCTTGGTTAAGTACTGAGCTGAACTCAAGAAAGCCAGTAACAGAGAGGGAGGACTGATGATCAAAGGGATTAAGACTGGGCTGGTTTAACCCCCAGAAACAGCTGACCAGACAAAGGCTAACTCTTGAATCCCAGGCATTAGCCTGGGAATCCAGCATGGGACTGATCAAGACCCCCCTGAATCTGGGTGTCAGTGAAGAGGCCTAGGGAATCTATTGAGCCTTGGGCAGCAGATCAGTACCCATCCCAAGTATACACACGGACTTTGGACGCCCATAGAACAATGTGAGGCGCACTCTCACCCTGAACTCTTGGGGAAGGGTCTAGGCCCTGCCCTATATGAAATGACACACTATGCACACCCCCATGGAGGGCCTCACCCTCCCTGGAGAAATGAGGGGATAACGGGGGGGGGGGAGGGCACGGGGGGAAGGGAGGGAATGGGAGAGGGACCTGGAACTGACTTGTGAAGCAACCTTGTTTCTTATCTAAATTTAAACTGGAAAATAAAATTTAAAAAAAAAACAAAGTAGGAAACCCATTAAAAAAAAAAACGTTCAATTCCAAATGGAGAAATTAAAAAGTAATCATGAGGAAGTAATGGCAATTGTGTTGAAAATATTTTAAAAGAGAGAAAGAAATGTTACTCCATGGGCAGAGAGTTTTTTAAACATCACAGATCTTGAACAGAAATAAAAATAAATTTTGTTGTAAATTCTCTTGTAAAAATTCACACTATTAATAAGATAACCACTCCTATTAATTTAGTTCATGTCAAATAGCACTTATAATTGTTTTATTTTAGAGTAAATTATACATGCAAAGATTGCATCTAGTAAAACTTTAAAGAAGACATGTTTTGAAGTAATAGGCAGTAATATCTTGTCCAAGACAGATTAAGTTTTGCACTACATATTTTAATCTGCATACTTCTGACAAGCTTATCTATTCCTTCACAAATAATGGGAGAACATTAAGTAGTTTTCTACTAATAGAATAAAGTTTCCTTCCAAAACTGAACAAATATGCAACAGAAAGCCCAAAATTGCAGTCCTGGCTTTTGCTGTGTAACTAAAAAGAGTAATTGAGAGAGAAGTGCTTAAAAACTAATTATATACTTTTTCTAAAACTCTACTGTTTAAAGTGTAGGACACATCTAGCCTGACATCTACAAACTCCCTATCATTAAAGGGAAGTAAGAAGCGCAGTCTGAGTTAGTCAAGACTTGTGTACACTAGCTCAAATTCCTCCAAGCTTCAGTGTGAACATCTGTAAGAATTACAGTCTGAAATAGAAGGTACAAATGTCTGTAATCAAAACTTTGAATGTCTGGTATTTAGCCTGTCCATGGCATCTTTTTGTTTTCTAGCATTTCGTATTATAAACCTGACAGTGTAATTCATCTTTCTCTTAGCCCAGTAATCCAAGCATGGCTAGAATCAGACAATTCTCTATCTCTGACCCGTCAATTGCTATATAGAAATATTTCAGCTTTTACATTGGATATGAATTATTAATTTACTCATTTGTTTGAAGTATATTTTAACTGGTAAATGTATCATCCATGTACTGTTCCAAGTGTTGAGCTGTAGAAGATATGGAGATCCCTACATTCATAAAGTTTTGTTGATAGTGTTTTGAAGTTTAGCCACTATGAGCATAACGTCTGCATAATTAATTCTGCGAGTGTGAAAGGAACTAGGAAGTGATTCTGTCAACCTGCAGACAGATGTGCTCTACTGAGGGACAGGGAAAGTTTGATTTGCTGGTATACTGTGCTACCTATACAGAGTCACATTGTTCCCAAAATGGAACTAGAGATGTCTAGAACTTACTGAGAGCTGGGAAGTCTTTAGATTCAGTGACTGCATTGATTATCATATATTATTTTGTAGAAAATTTGGCATTTAATGAAGACATTTAAAATATTAGTCATGTTAGCATATCTAATTAGAGAATCTGTTTAAATGTATCATTATGTGCCTAGACTGAGCACAAAGACACAATAATGAATAAAGTCACATTTCCTATGTTCCTTCAACATAGTTCCTTCAACAAGTAAAAATCTAGTGGGAGCAACTGCACACACACACACACCACCACCACCACCACCACCACCACCACCACCACCACCACCACAACCACAACCATCATCGTTCCTAGCAGCCAACTACTGTAGCTGCACAAATTATGGTATATGGGATTGGGGTGAGAAATTAGTTTTATTGAAGAGAACATCACTTACATGAGAAACCTTTACGCCAGGGTCTGTGCTCTGAGCATGCAGTATCAGCTCTCTCTGAGACCCGACCAGAACTCCAAGAGAAGGTGGCCAGCCTCTCCTTTGTTCTTTATCCCACCCCACGTATGCACCTGTGGCCACGCCCAAACGGACTTGATCAGCGCCACAGGTACCTAGTACAATCTCCCCCTACAAACTACCACGGGTTCTATGCACAGACAGTTTTCTACACAGTGACACATAACCAAGCCCTTCCCAGGCATCAGGAACAATGAATGTATCTACAGCCGTAAACTGAGTCACTGGAGCCAGGTGAAGAAGGGATGATTGCTGCCACCCTTGTAAAGACTCTGGAAGCCTCACAGAAGAACTGGGTGGTAAAGAGATGTGCGCTAAGTCACCAGATTGTGTCAACCAGAGAGGAGAGGGGAGAAAGCAATGTTCCCTATTTTGATTTTAGACTTTTTTAAATCCACAACTGAAGATGTCTTGAAGTGTTCTCTCTTCCCCTGCCTATGAACTAGGATGGGCTAATTTCCCCAGAGAAATTAGAGAAGATGCAGAGCAGACACAGGTGTCCCAGCTTGTCCCAAACAGCAAATAGTTACAGACACAGCACAGACCCAAGAAAGCAAAAACTAAACACCCAGTTACGCTCAGCTCAAACTTCCAGTCTGCAGAACTGTGAAATAAATGGGCATTGTTTTAAATCACAACACTTAAAAACTATTGTTGAGTTTCGTTCCAAGGTCACTTATTTTAAGCCTCTCAAACACTAAGTGAGAGGAGAAATGAAGCTCACACAGCTGAGCATGCCGGGAAAGGAAAGCTTAGACTTGGGGGTTTCAGGAAAAGCAAGTGATACAGAGGCGTTCATTGTTAAATCACAAATATTTGCAAATAATTATGAGTAATTACCAAGTTGTCCTCCAGTTACGATCAAAACATGAGGAAGATGTGAGGGTACGTTGTTAAGAATAAGGAAGAGAGAACAGCTTTGAAAGCTCATCTAATGTAAATATGCAAGGGTGGTGGCAGTGAATTACTTCATGCCATATCATAAGCACATTTATAACAGGAGCGTGAAAACAGTTTCTCAGAATTTCACGATTTAGTTATGATGGAATTTTGAAAGTTGGCACAAAGGTCATTAGTGAGAAGCCTCAGGCATAAACCCTTCCGAGTTGACTTTGTTGGACACAACATCAGTCATGGCACAGCTGTGTCTTAGAGTATCTAATTCCTGTTTGGTTTACACATGACTTACACACTATAGTAATGTGTTCTTTACTGGCATTAAGCATGCTTTAAAGACTGGCCTGGCTCTAGTTTAGTTTGTCTCGTTATTAGGTCCTGGTTCCTGTGTTTTTGAGCATGGCTGGATGCTGGAAAGGGGCAACCTCCTGATGCTGAGGAGGCATAGATGTAGGGTCGCTGCTCTTAGACAAGCATTTCACTCTGAAATCAGTGCAGGAGAAGTGAGCTCCACGGGTTCGTGTCGCATCACTGAGTTTTATCCTCTGCAGATCCGCTGCTTCCTTAACGCTCCTGTGAGCTGCTTCGCCAACCCCCTTAACTCTCAAGAGCAGCACCCACACTTCCCCTAATTACCACAAACATGCATGACTCAACAATAAAGTCCCTGTCATCCCCTTTCCTAAAATACCACGTCTATTTCTGCTCCTTCCAGTGTATGCTTACCCGCTCCTTTCACTCAGATAGTACTTAAAAACTGATGTTTCAAATGTCCTTAGGAATTGTGTCATTGTGTGCCATCATTTTCTAGACTAAAAGGCATTATGGGAGCCAAATTAATTGATTTAAAGGCACCCCATTCTCTGTCAGCCAGTTGTGGAGTTAGCCATGAGAGTGTGTTTGAGTGCAAGGGAAATAAATGCTTTTTGCTTTTTCTTGCTGAAGACACTGGGCTGTCCGTGGCTTCTAGGACTAAACACACTCCCCTATTTCTTTCCTACCTCCACTCATTTCTTGGCCTCATCTCCTTTTCTGACACTTCAGACTGGGTGTTCTCAATCCTGCCTTCTCTGCACTCAGTCCTTACTTGAGTGACCACACACAGAGCTCTGTCCTCAACGCCACACTTGGTGCTCACTGCCAGAGGCACAGCCCCTCTGTCCTCACTCTCTTGAGAACGCCAGTCCCACATATCCTTAACACTAAGGAGGCCAGAGGTTCACATGTAAAAAGCAGAATTTCCATCACCTCTCCAAATGAACACATTTCTCAACCCGTTTCCAGCCCAATAAAGACACTTCCATTCACCTACTTTTGGGGGGCAGAGGGAACTAACCTACAGAATCACCCATTTCTGATAATATCTCAAGCACTGTATACGAAACGTCCTGGGATTCTTTTCAGTGTGACAATGCTGATCCAAGCCAACATCATATTACCTGTACTTCTGTGTCCCCACACAGCTCCTGGAAGATGCTCACCACTTAGAAATCACGTGCTGCCAACTACATCTCAGCTCTACTCTCCACACAGTTCCCTGTCACTTGTAGAATGGGATATTTTAATCTATCGTCAGGGATATACTTCTGTTGTTAAAACTTGCCTAGCATGCATAAGACCCTGGATTCAGTCACTAGCACCTCCTAACTCAATGTGGCAGTGTAAAATAAAAAGCTGTTTATCTCTACCAGGGCTTTCAAGGTAATGTATGCTAATCTTTGAAGATGTCCTCCCTCCCCACATGCACCACCATCTTTGAAATGCCTCACTGTAGAGCCTTTCTGGATGTTTTTCTCTCTACTTAAAGTTCTTTGCTCTCTGACATTCCAACAGTTGCTGGATCAGATAATTAACACACCTGTGACTTTCTGCACTACTTGGTAAGAACCTTCATGACTGCAAAGACTGAAATGGCACCCGGACTCTCCACCTTCCTGCCATAACTAAAGTGGCACCCAACTCTTCACCTTCCTGCCTTGGTTAAAATGGCACCCGACTCCTCACCTTCCTGATTGCCATTTTCACTGCTACTTAGGAGAAATAATGCGAGAATGTCATAGCAGCCTGGAGTCATCCTGCAAGCCAAATCCAGAGGACTCTGAGTCATAGGTGCCATAGAGCTGGCCTCAATTTGAGCCAATGGCATCTGGGTCAATGGTCTGTGTCTGAGCATGGAAAGCGTGAGACCTGTGCATGGTGGACACCTCTTCTTCTAGCTCAGCTTTCTGGAGAGAACGCCTTTGCCACCATCTCCACAGAAAGGGAGAATGAAGGTGATACCCAACGAAGGTCTCTGGTCCAGAGCCCAGGGCTTTTAAACTTCCTGTCAAGCTTTGTGTGCTAGCATCGGCTGTCTTCTTTATATAGTAAGCATGGCCATGTTTCGCTGTGTTCTGAAATGAACAGTCAGACTACACCTATGAGCACTGTGCTGTTCCACACAGTGAATGGGTTGCAGATGAGGCAGGAGTGGGGGACTGAGATAAAATTCCTAACATACAGTTTAAGGCAGAAAATAATAACTTCCACAAGATGGATACCTAGAATTTTATGGAGCTCAAAGTGAGTTATAAATCCCATCTCAACACAGTCAGGAAAAGTTTCAAAGAAATGGAAATTTTAGTGTTTGTAAGAACATGGATTCTGAAGGAGAAAAAGAAAATATTTCTAGTGGGGAAAGCTACACAATAAATATCACAGTGGCGAGATATTTATGAACTGGGGAACGAGAAGAGGGAACCACTGCTAGCTTCATCTGTGTCTCTGCCCCGTTTACGTAGGGAATTAACTCGAGGATCAGCCCTGGATACCCAAGCCTATACTAATAAGGTGGTATTTTTACATTACGTCATCTCTGAATTACTTAAGATACCTGGTACAATAAAGTACTATACAAACAGTCATGTTGGACTATATGGAGACAGATGACATGAAGAAAGTGTGTCCATGGTTAATGAAGACATGGTGTCAAATGAATTCAAATGTGGTGCCCATTTTACAATAGAACAACATGAACATTGCTAAAAAGAGTAATTGGGTATCTATGTGTGGCAGATGTTGAAGGCCAAGCAGAAAAGTGATTTTCACTCTAGAGATAATAGAAGTTGCTAGAAATCTTTTATTTATTTAGTGTGTGTGTGTGTGTGTGTGTGTGTGTGTGTGTGTGTGTTCATGAGCATATGGGAGGTCAAAAGACAATTTGCATAAGTCATCTCTCTTCTCTTACCATATGGGTTCCAGAGATGAAACTTGAGTGTTGGGCTTAGTTGCAAGCTTTCTTACCTGCCTAGCCATCTTGCTGACCCTGTTAGTTTTAAATGTGGGTTTTCTGTTAGCAGAAAAAAGCATCAGTCTCAATCCTGCAAGACCATCAAGGGTCAGTCTGTTGGACATGTAGTGCCTGAAGCTGTGTTGGCTCTGGATCTGGGATGTCTGCTCAGTGCCCACAGAAAGGGCTTGCTGCCTGGCCTGTGGCTGACTGGGGTGGTGGGACTGTAATTGGTGTTGCCTACTGGCAAAAGTTGTTTTGTTTTTTTTTCAAGACAGGGTTTCTCTGTATTGTTTTGGAGGCTGTCCTGGAACTCTCTCTGTAGACCAGGCTGGCCTCGAACTCACAGAGATCCGCCTACCTCTGCCTCCTGAGTGCTGGGGTTAAAGGTGTGCACTGCCACCACCCAGCGACAACTGTAATTTTTATAACTACAGTTTTGGTGACAGATTGAGATGGACAGAAGTTAAGGGATTTGCTGTGGGCACATATTGCTGACTTTAGAGCTAGAATCCATGCACAGACCTTTTTTCCTTCTCTCATACATTACATCCTGACCGTAGTTTCTCTTCCCTCCACTCCCTCCAGTTCCCCACCTCTCCTCTCCCCCATCTCCACTGATTATCCAATTTCCTTCAGAAGCAGGCTTCCCAGGGATACCAACCAAATATGGCATAACAAGTTACACAAAGACTATGCACAAACCCCCATATCAGGGCTGGTTCAGGCAATCCAGTAGGAGGGACAGGGCCCCATGAGCAGGCAAAAGAGTCAGAGACACTAACCCACTATCAGGAATCTCACAAGAACTCCAAGATGCACAACTATAACATACATGCAGGGGCCCTAGCTCAGACCTATACAAACTCTGTGACTGTCACTTCAGTCTCTGTGAGCCCTGTGAGCGCTGCTAGTTGGTTCTGTGGGCTGTCTTCATGAAGCCCTAAAGCATTCTGGCTATTACAATTCTTTCCCTTGCCTCTTCCACTGGGTTCCCCAAGCTCTGCCTAATAGTTAGCTGTGGATCTCTATGTCTGTTCCCATCAGTAGCTGGGTGAAGCCTCTCTGATGACAACTGAGCTAGGCTCTGATGTATGAGTATAACAGAATGTCATTAGGAATCATTTCATTGCCTTTTATTTGTTCATTTGTTTGGCCAGTCATGTGTGGTTCTATTCTAGGTCTCTGGGCTATCCAACCTCTGGTTCCTAGACAACCATGCTGTGCCAAGCAAGGGCTCCCTCTCATGGCATAGGCTTCTAGTTGGACCACTCATTGGTTGGCCACTCCTGCAAGTTCTACGCCACTGTTTGTAACACAAATAATAAAAACCCAGAGACAGATATTGGGCTTCAAGCTGAGGATCACAGAAGCAAAGCAGCCAACCCTCTAGCTTTTACCTCAACCAAGGCTGGAAGAGGGATCCTGACCTCAATGTGGCTGGAGACTAATTGCCAGATGACTTACTACTGAATGCCGCATTCCTATCTTATATACCTCTCTAGTGCTGGGATTAAAAGTGTGAGCTCTGTTTCTCTTTTAGACTGATTCACTATTGTATAGCCCTGAGTAGCCTTGAACTCACAGAGATCCATCTGCCTCTGTCTCCTGAGTCCTGAGATTAAAGATGTGTGCCACCACTGCCCAGCTTATGTGGCTGTCTAGTGTAGCTGGCTTTGCAATCTGATCTTCAGTGGCTTTATTCAGTCATAAGCAATGTATCACCACAATTCATGTTTTAAGGAAGCCTAAATTAGCATAAGAAAAACTATATACAATATATACAGGCAACAGTTACATCAACACCATCTAGTCCATTTGCATTTGACAAATTCAGAGAATATACTCCATTATCTATCCTATCTTGGTGAGTCCGAAAGTCATGTGCCTCATTTACTTTCTATTCTATATTGCATTATCAAATTATCTTTTAATGTCTCTCAAACTTTTATAGTTCATACCTTTTTAGTGAGTTTCTTTTCTAAGTCTGGTAAACAAGGCAAACTATAACTATCTAGTCTTCAACTCCCTCAGAGACCCAAGAAGGAAATAATATTAACTTAGTAAGCAGGAAGAATGAGCAAGCAACTTCCAAAAAAGTGTGAGAAATGACAAAAACAGCTGGCTGCCTGGACAGTTACCCAAGGTTCTTCTGCACGGTTGGGGCATCCATCTTCAGCCTATAGGCCTAGAATATCTGACAGACGTTTCTATGAAGCAGGATTTCTGAAGTATTGTCTGATGGGGAAGTCCTGTGTATATATCAATAAAGCACTGTTGGCCAATAGGGAAGCAAGATAGATGGGACTAGGAGTTGATGAGGATTCTGGAAAAGAGAAACACAGGCAGAAACAATGTAGCTCACCAGAGGAGTAAGAGGTCCAGACCCTTTTCTCTGATAAGAGAAATACTTAGATTAACTATTATGGGCTAAATACTTAAGACAGAGCTAGCCAGTAAGAAACAAGCAAACAGTCAACAGCTTGATAATTAATATAGCATCCTGTATGTTATTGGTGGACTGAAACTGTGACAAGGCCCAGGCAGATGGTGGGGAAGGCTACACTCTACAGACTGTCCTGTCTTGTCTTGGCAAGGTTTGCATTCATTCTCTTTTGTGTCCTGTTTGTCCAATTTGGACAGCATAATGTCAGCATTAAACGCAAGGGTACTTCCATATGGAGTTTCTTCAATGTCCATCATTTTCTCTGAAGTAGATTGGTGTTGTCAAGAGCAGACATGTGTCATTGTCATAAAAAAGAACCTATGTTAGTAAAACATCTTTAATGCCGTAGTCTGTAGATCTCTGAAGTGTTTGACAACAACTTGTCTTTCTAAAATATATCTCTGTCTGACCTTAAAAACATATCTAATGTGTTTACAAGTTTGATTGTAATAGGTGACTAATTACTAACCTGTATTTCCTTATTATTCTATAACAACTTTCAAGGACAAGGAATTTGCATTACATTGTTAAATGAACTGTATAAGTACAATACCTTGAAGAAGATTAGAAATGTATGTACAGTATGTTTTAACAAAATTAATCTCAAATTTGTATCAATATACAAAATTTGTATACAATATACAAAAATCCAATCCAATGTAAAGTATTTAAAACTAGTAGTTGCTTTTTAAAAGTATATTCAATAATCTACCTTTTGTTTTATCATATCTATATCCTCTACTATATTCCACTACTTTTCTAAAACAGATTAAATAATATACACTTTTTATCCTATCTACATCCCCCTTTTTTCTTTTCAGAGCAAGAACTCTGAATCTAATCCCCTTTGTTCAACTTCCTATTGACCATAATCAGTAACAACTTGTAACCAACCCTCTAAACAATGACAAATATCCATAACCCAATGAAAGACCCAAAACCGCCCACCCCACCTCTTGGGAACGTGGGCATCATGTTCCTAAAATTACTTCCTCCTGTCAGGGATAACAGGAACATACCTGAACATAATAAAAGCAATATACAGTAAATCAACAGCCAACATCAAACTAAGTCGAGAGAAACTCAATGTGATTCCTCTAAAATCAGAAACAAGACAAGGCTGTCCACTCTCTCCATATCTCTTCAATATTGTACTTGAAGTTCTAGCTAGAGCAATAAGAAAACCAAAGGAGATCAGGGGGATACAAATTGGAAAGGAAGAAGTCAAACTTTCACTTTTGCAGATGATACGATAGGTTACATAAGTAACCGAAAAAAACTCTACACAGGAACTCCTACAGCTGATAAACACCTTCAGCAAAGTGGCAGGATACAAGATTAATTAAAGAAAAACCAGAATCCCTACTATGGACAGACGATAAATGGGCTGAGAAAGAAATCAGAGAAACATCACCCTTTACAATTGCCACAAACAACAAAAAATATCTTGGGGTAATGCTAACAAAACAAGTGAAAGACCTGTATCGCAAGAACTTTGAGTCTTTAAAGAAAGAAATTAAAGAAGACACAAGAAAATAGAACGATCACCCATGCTCTTGGATAGGTAGGATCAATGTAGTAAAAATGGCAATCCTGCCAAAAGCAATCTCAGATTCCATGTAATCCCCATCAAAATCCTAGCTCAATTCTTCACAGAACTTGAAAGAACAATTCTCAAATTTAAATGGAAAAACAAAAGACCCAGGATAGCCAAAACAATCCTGTATAATAAAGGAACTTCCAGAGGCATCACCATCTCTGACTTCAAGCTCTACTATAGAGCTATAGTCCTGAAAACAGCTTTGTATTGGCACAAAAATAGACAGGTAGACCAATGGAATCAAATTGAAATCCTGATATTAACCCACACACCTAAGAACACTTGATTTTTGACAAAGAAGCTAAAATTATATGATGGAAAAAAGAAAGCATCTTCAATAAATGGATGCTGGCATGTAGAAGACTGTAGATAGATCCATGTCTATCACTATAACAAAACTTAAGTCCAAATGGATCAAAGACCTCAACATAAATGCAGCCACACTGAACCTGTTAGAAGAGAAAGTGGGAGTTACCATTGAACGAATTGGTACAGGAGACTGCTTCCTGAACATTACACCAGTATCACACTGAGATCGACAGTTAATAAATGGAACCTCCTGAAACTGAGAAGCTTCTGTAAGGCAAAGGACACAGTCAACAAGACAAAAAGGCAGTCCACAGAATGGGAAAAGATATTCACTGACCCCATATCTGACAGAGGGCTGATCTCCAAAATTTATGAATAACTCAAGAAGTAAATCTCCAAAACACCAAAGGATCCAATTAAAAAGTGGGGTACAGAACTAAATAGAGAATCTCAATATAGGAGTCTAAAATGGCTGAGAGGCACTTAAGAAAGTGCTCAACATCCCTAGCCATCAGGGAAATGCAAATCAAAACAACTCTGAGATACCATCTTACTCCTGTCAGAATGGCTAAAATCAAAAACACCGAAGACAATTTATGCTGGAGACGATGTGGCGAGAGGGGAACACTCCTCCACTGATTGTGGGAGTGCCAACTCATACAACCACTTTGAAAATCAGTATGGAGATTCCTCAGGAAAATGGGACTCAGTCTACCACAAGATCCAACAATTCCACTCTTAGGATATACCCAAAAGATACACATTCATACAACAAGGACATCTGTTCCACTCTGTTCATAGCAGCATTATTTGTAATAGACAGAACCTGGAAGCATCCTAGATGCCCCTCAACACAATGAAATCTTGAAATTTGCAGGCAAAAGAATGAAACTAGAAGAAACCATCCTGAGTGAGGTAACCCAGTCACAAAAAGATAAACATGATATATACTCACTCATATATGGATTTTAGACATGGATCAAGGTAGTGCCAGCTTACAATCCCACTGCCAGAGAGTCTAGGAAACAGGGAGGACCCTAAGAGAGATATGCATGGTCATGGTACCTTGGAGAAGGGGAATGGGATAGGCTCTCCTGAGTGGATTCGGAGCTAAGGGGGAGGGGAGAGGGAGCTGGGAGAAAGACAGGGAGGGGAAGAAGAGGAGGGGAGAGGAGGGCATGGGGGAGCAGGAATGTTGAGATGGGGGGAAGAAAAGAGGAGAGCAGGTAGAGAAATACCATAATAGAGTGAGTCATAGGTTTGAGGAGATTTCTCTGATAATGAGATTGATGACTACCTTATATGCCATCCTAGAGTCATCATCCAGTGGCTGATGGAAGCAGAGGCAGACACCCACAGTTAAACACTGAACTGAACTCCTAGAACCCAATTGCAGAGAGGGAGGAGTGATGAGCAAAAGGGTCAAGACTGGGCTAATGAAACCCATACAAACAGCTGACCTGAACAAAGGAGAGCTCTTGAACCCCAGACTGATGGCTGAATTTGGGTGTCAGTGAGAAGGCCTAGGCAATCTATGGAGCCTCGGGTAGTAGATCAATATTTATACCTGGCATAAGAATGGACTTTGGGAACCCATTCCACATGAAAGGATACTCTGTCAGCCTGGACACATGTGGGAGGGCCTAGGCCCTGCCCCAGATGATATGACAGGCTTTGGAGATCCCCCCATGGAGGGCCTCACCCTCCCTGGGGAGGGGAGTGGGGATTAGGTGGGGGGTTGGGGGTTGGGGAGGGGGAAGAGGGGAGAGAGGGAGCTGGGATTGACATATGAAGCACACTTTTTTCTAATTTAAATTATAAAAAAAGAGTAGAACAACTTTCCCATCTGTTCCTCACTACTGCTCTGGAATGGGTCCACACAACAACCCAGAATTACTATCTAAGACTTCTGCAACTCTGAAGTTTAAAAGGAATCTTCCTGGTTTAGAATCATAACATGCATAGCGTTGCATTCTTCCCGGAGGCTTGGAGAAAAGTCTATGACTATCCCTCTCTGTCTCCCAGAGGCTGCCTTCATTCCTTCATGTGTGGCCTGGTCCATCATGAGTCTTAACAAAGGCTGGCTAAGCTTTCCGCCTCCTGTGTCATTCTGATGTTACTTCTGCCTGTCTCTTCTACATGTAAAGGATCAGACTCCGGTATTTTCCTAACACAGGATCTTTTAACTCAGGAAAACCTGCAAAGTCTCTTTTGTAAGCATGCTGACAAACAAGTGCCCCTGTTTCAAAGGCTCCCTCGACCTGACCACCATGATCTGAAAAGTTTTATTGAGGAATAAAGAAAGGAAAAGAGAAAGAAGGAAACAAAGAAAGGAAGACAGGGAGGGAAAGAGAGAGGGAGAGAGGGAGAGAGGGGGGAAGGAGGGAGAAATGGAGGGAGGGGCTTACGGGCCTGGACTTGAATGCTAGACTTCGCCTAGACATTATTATCAACTGAAAAATATAGCACTCATCCTTTATCCTTGGAGAATATGTTCCAGGACCTGAAAGTATAACACCTTTTTTTTCTATGCATATATTCCTTGATAAAGTTTAATTTATGGATCGGGCACAATAAGAAATTAATAGTAAAAATAGAAAAAATAGAACAACTATAATATGCAATAATAAGCCCAACATGGATGAGGCCGTCTTTCCTACTTAGACTGTTAATTCCATGTAGCTTGGAGTTATCCGAGAGGAAATGCTCCAGTAATGAAATGCCTGGGTCAGATTGACTTGTGGGCATGTCTATGGGGGGTTGCACTATTGATTAATGCTTGTGGTCTCATCCTTAGGCAGGTGATCTTGGATTATATAAGAAGGATAACTAAACATTAGCCTGTGAGAGAGAGCCCTGAGGCAGCGTTCCTCCACGTTGCCTGCTTCAGTTTCCTGCTTGAGTTCCTGCCCTGACCTCACTCAGTAATCTGAAATTGACCTCCCCTAAGCTGTTTGTGGTCAGAGGGTTCTGTTACAGCAACAGATTGAAACCAGGACACTTCCTCTCTCTCTCTCTCTCTCTCTCTCTCTCTCTCTCTCTCTCTCTCTCTCTCTCTCTCTCTCTCGCTCTCTCTCTCTCTCTCTCCCTCTCTGTCTCTCTCTCTGTCTCTCTCTCTGTCTCTCTCTCCCTCTCCCTCTCTCTTTCTCTCCCTCTCTCTCTCTCTCTGTCTCTCTCTCTGTCTGTCTGTCTGTCTCTCCCTCCCTCCTTCCCTCTCTCTCTGTCTCTGTCTCTCTGTCTCTCTCTGTCTCTCTCTCTGTCTCTCTCTGTCTCTCTCCCCTCTCCCTCCCTCCCTCCCTCCCTCTCTCTCTCTCTCTCTCTCTCTCTCTCTCTCTCTCTTTCCACATAACACTCAGCTCTCTATGAGACAATGAGTGCCTCAGTCTTGACGGGAAGGGAAGTGGGGACTTGGGCAGACCGACACAACCCCAGAATACGGTGACCCTGAACCAGACACTTGAATGGAGAGTCAGTACCGGGTGGATAGAATGAACAGTGAGGTGATGCACAGAGGGATTGTGCCTCTCATGAAATGGGATGGGGCAGCATAACTTCACCGTATTGCTCAGAATGGCTTGCCATTTTATACTGAGTAAGTACTACTTACTTCTGGTTATTTTTAGGTCGTGTTTTTGGTGTGCCGTGGGCTATTGAAGCTGAGGAAAGCAGGGCTGTGGATAAGACTGTACCCTTGTGTAAAGACAGACAGGAGGGAAGGGTGTTATACGGCAACGCAGGCTTGGAGCCGGGCCCACAGCATCAACAGTCTGCCAGCTGGCATCACAAACTTACCTAAGCTAACTAAAGTTTCAAGTTCTTCGTCTTCTCCTCACCAAAATGGAGCATCAGGGCACACAGCAGCTCTAAACTCTCGTTCCAGCCTCTTGTGGAGCCACGTCATCCAAACTGAAATTTATGAAGACTGGGGAATTAAACAAGACAGCATTTCAGAAAGTGACTGGATTCTTTAGGTCCTTCTGCAGGCTGAGGAGCAGGGCAGTAAATGGTCTGTGGGAGGAGGAGGAGGGCATCTTCGGTTGTCCAGGCAGCTCCTGGAGATGCAGCTCTGGAGGTGATCGCCCGCGCTGGGATGGGCTTTTCAGTGGTGCATCTGCCTTCAAGCCACCCTCGCTCCTGCAAGCAACCCTGCTTCTGTGCTGTGAGAAAAACCTCCAAGCTACATGTGGATAAAGTTTCCCTTGTGTCCCTCTCTGGGATTAACAAGCATATGTCTCCACACAAGGCAGAGGCAAGCCCCTTGGTCATTCCGTTGAGCGGTGGTCCGTCAGTGGGTGACCCTTAGCTTTCCAAAGACTGATCCTTTGAGCTCAAACAGTTTCAAGTCGGCGAGGAGTGCATGGCACAGTCTAGGTGCGAGATGGGTGGCATATACCTTGCGCTTAGGTTCACCAAAGCCTCGTTTTGTCTTTCGCAAGAGCCGTGGCTGTTTCTCTCAGGCCTTTCCGTTTCCAGCAGGTCTCTTTCTTGCCCCCTCTCCTCTTACTTTATGAATCTCACTCTATCTTCCATTACCACCTCTCATATGATCCAACTCTTCCTCGCATACGCTTTCACGCTGTTTTATCAAAGGAAAACAGAAAGATATTAAGACCGGGCACGTGTTGCTTGTGGGTGTCAATGTTATGTCTTTTGAAACTTGCTACGTAACTCTCTGAACACTACCATTTCCTCATGTGAATTTATTCCCCCGCCAGCGTCGGCGCCCACAAAACAAATGGGCCTGATGGTCTAAACTGAGAGTCAATCCCCAGGAGAGCTGCAGAGCGAGTGGCTCTTCTGTTGGTGACATTCCTTATTTAAAAAAAAAAAATCCTCTTCCGCTACCAGACGTCACTGGTCTGCCCTTAGAGAAGAGGCATAAGTGAATAACCAGCATGAATATGTTACTGGGGACAGACCCTGAGCAACAGGGCTGAGACATCTGAGTTTCACACAGAGTGGAAGAGGGATGGCCCAGGGAGACTCTGCTAACTCTCTCTAGCGTCTTCCTTATGGATGTCCCTTTTCTGCTCTCTAGCCAGTGTCCGAGGTGGCCTTTATGCCTCTCCCCCACTATGGGGACTCCGACCCACAAGTGTTCCTGCAGTCCATCTCACACTGTACCCCAAATGCCCCATCCCCCTCGCCTTTATCACACGTGACATAAAATTCAGAGGCTGCCACAGTGTGAACTATAGCTCTGTTTAGTGCTAATGCACTTCTAAGTCGTATTATTTTAATCACGTTCTAGGGCGTATTTTAATCACATTCTAAGGCATGTTTTAATCACATTCATTCGTTGGTTTTGTTTTGGTGTGGTGGGGGCATGTACCATGTCAGAGGGCAACATGTGAAAATCAGTTCTCTCCTTCGAGCGCAGGTAGTCAGGCTTGGCAATGGGTGCCTTCCCTCACCAAGCCACCTTGGCGGCCCCTAGTAAGCTTGTAAACGCTGCTTTCCCCTGTGGCAAGTATGGCTACACATGATCTCTTGAGCCTCATGCACACGCTCCTTTCTACATCCTCCCTTCAGAACATTCTCCCTGCCACTAGGTCCAGATGCTCCACCTCTGTCCTGTCTCACCAGCTCTTTCCAGAAGTCTCTGATTTCCCCTCTTTGATAACCCCGGGTTTCTTCTTTACTGTAAGTTGCCCTTCTGATGTAGCTCTCTTTTTGCTCCAGGTACACCCAGGTCTCTCTGAAAGAGGAATGGCATCCTGACCTCACAGGCCGTGTTCCCAAACCACTGTACAGCCTCCCTCACGGGCACCCTCTTCACAAGCACACCTCCCCCCCTCACAGGCGCCCCCCTCACAGGAGCTCCCCTACCCCCTCCCCTGGTCACAGGCGCCTCCCTCACGGGTGCCTCACTCAGGGGCACTTCTCAGATGAGGTCTGCGATGGTTAGGGTGACTACTGCTCGACTTTGGATATGAAGTCCTCATCTATATAAGGCATGTCTGTTCACAAAGGAAATATGAGTGTGGATTATTTTGTAGTTCAAAAGTCCTTAGTTTTCAAGGTCCAAACAAGTTCAAAGCATACTACCCAAACTTCAGCTTGGGCTCAGAAAAGATTTCATATCAGGAATTAACCTGGGACTGTAATAAACAGTGAAGACTTGCACTGCTCAAAATATTGCCGGGTGTATTAAGCATCGCCATGAAGTGAGAATTTAAATATCGTTAAATATCGGTTGTCTCTTAAGTATCTTCTGCATAAGCCCCCTGAAGCTGAGGTCAACCTTGTCCTTAACAGCGTGAAAGCAGGCTCACCTCAGAGGAGTCAATGCACCAAGCTGAGCTACTGAGCACGAATCACACGGCTGCTCACTTTTGATGCCTTCCTATTTGTTGTTGCTTTCCTGAAATGATTCTCACCTCAGTGAGAGGCAGGAAGCCACTTTTCAATAACTGCCTTCAAAACTTCTTACTCTAAAAACCCCTTTCCCAAGCCTCCAAAAGCTATCTTCCACTAGTGATCAAGGGCGTGCTGCCTTTCTCCGTGGTGATACTCACTGTCGTGTCCCATGTCCGTGGTGACCCTCACTGTCGTGTGTCCCGTGTTGTTGTCGCCCCCCCCCAGGCCTCCCATCCCCCCCCACTGCTTTCTCTTCTGGAAAGCTCAAATACTCACCAGCCTGGGGGTGGGAAGGGTTCTGAATGCTTTTCTTTTTTTTTTTTTTGGTTTTTACGAGACAGGGTTTCTCTGTATTGTTTTGGAGGCTGTCGGTCCAGCCTGCCTCTGCCTCCCGAGTGCTGGGATTATAGGTGTGTGCCACCAACGCCCGGCCTGAATACTTTTCTTTTGTTACCACTTTCTGTTTGTTTTCTTAACGCTGGGAAGCTTGCACATTACAAACATTCCACAAATGTTTATTAAATGTGTGTTTTTAAAACACATGGAAGTTTGAAACATCTACCACCTGATTCTAGGAATTCACCTCCTCAGATGCGCCTGTGGATCTTGAAGCCAACAGAAGTTCAGAGAACCAAAAATGAAGTGAGCAGCAAAAGTAGTGACAGGGAGGCCATGTCCCGGGACTGCCTTCCCTCCACCCCTACGTAGGAACCCTTGTGTTGTGTGATGTTTCACCTGTTTGGCTTTTTGAGGGGCCCACCACCCAGCTCCCAAATAAGTTACACACAGAGGCGTATTATTACAGTGCCCGGCCTCAGCTTGGATTACAGCTTTTCTTAAATTAACCCATCTACCTTTTCCCTCTGGAGTTTATCTTTCTTGCTTCTGTATATCTTATTTTTCTTTACTCCATGCCTGGCTGGCTGGCTGGCTGGCTGGGTGTGTGGCTGGCTGGGTGTGTGGCTGGCTGGGTGTGTGGCTGGCTGGGTGGCTGGGTGGCTGGGTGGCTGGCTGGCTGGCTGGCTGGCCCCTAACGCCCTCCTCTCCTTGTTCTTTTTTGCTCCTCCTCTTCTCTCTCTCCTGTTTATCCTCTCTGCCTGCCAGCCCCCGCCCATCCTTGCTCCTGTCTCTCTATTGGCCATTCAGCTCTTCATTAGACCGTCAGGTGTTCTAGACAGGCAAAGACTCACAGCTTCCCAGAGTTGAACAAACACAGCACACAGGAAAGTCGCACCCTGTAAAAGAATATTCCCCAAAGCCCTTGGGCAGTTGTGTCACATCCTCCTTAAGGACTTACAGGATAGGTGATGAATCCTGCTGCCGATGAGAGCAAAAGGATTGGTATCCAGTGCTAACTGTGATGTCGCCAGCCAATCACGCTGAGCTCCCAGAAGCTCTGTCTTACACTACAGCCTCAGCTGTGTGGTGCTTCCGACAGGCTCGCCTCTAAGGTCCACACATCTCATTATCCATGCAGAAGTGATTAGGACTAAATACCTCAAAAGACTTTTAGAAGACTCATTCTAGTCCTGACTCTTCTCTCTGGCAACAGTGCCTTAATTCACATGTTAGTCCATGATTTTCACAAGAGCTGTACATCTCTATGCCATGTTACAATAAGAGGGCCACTTTTTCCAAATACACAAAGTCTGAAGGGGTTTGAATATTTCCCTCTTGGAACATCCTTGAGCTGATGGATGTGGGCATGAGTGCTGCCAAGAGCTGCTTACATCGGAGCATCCGTCTCTGAGACGGGAACTTTCTCAGACTTTGCGGAACGTCTGCAAAAGCGGCTCAACCTCCGGTCCCACAAAGAGCGCTCTGCAGAACACAGCCCTGAATAATTACAGAGCTTCTGGTACCGAACTGTACCAGCTGGCTTAACTGTGCAGAGATTGAAATGAATGGGATGATGTCACTCAGACACCTGGGGATCTCTGAACAACATATGGAGTCAGGGACTTGCACTCCCAGGATTTTTTTAATGGCAAAATCATTAACATTTTCAAAAGTAAAATTCTGGTGTGGCAGCATGTTACCCACGTCCATTGTTCTGAGTTCCTACCACTTCCATAACACCAGTTTATGCAAAACATTTTCATACATCCCGAGTCATTAGCAGCTACACCTGGTACGAATTTTTGCAGCACAGGAGAGACTGTGTGACACAGAAGTGAGAAGCATGTGACTTAACCTTCTTTAACAATGCTTAATATCCGAGTGGATGAAGGGAGAGTGTGCTCTCTTCAAGATCACACCAGCTGTTTGGACCTTTGCCTCGGTGCCATTTATTAGAGTCATGCATTAGTGCCTGAGAGAGTGGCTTGGAACACTCCCAGACCTTACACTGCCTTCTTCTCGCACACTCCAGTTTATCTGATTTTATTTAAAGCCGAGATTCATCTTATTGTGCAACAGTTCAAGAACCGTCTCCCAGTGCTCTTATGGATCACGGAATACAGCCATATTAATAATTAGTTAAGGCTTTTAAAGTGATAGTGATTTCTTCCAATTGCTTTTGCAAAAATTCAGTAGAATACAGAATAATGTCTAGGGGCTGGGGAGACCGTGGAAAGCCCTGGCTGCTCTTCCAAAGGATCCAGGGCTGATTCCCTGCACCCACATGGTGACCCATGACTGTCTATAACTTCAGTTCTACAGAATCTAATGCCCTCTTCCGACCTCCACAGGCACCAAGTATGTCTGTGGTGTAACAGACATGCAGGCAGGCAAAACACCTATACATACAAAATAATAATGTCTGAATGCCAGGGGACAAATCAGAGTTCAACGTAGACAGTCTTTTCAGTAAGCCAACCCACTTATATCCTATGACTTAATGATGCCACAAATGCAATTTTGACAGTCTCAATGAATAAAGAGTTAGTGAAACAGAATAAAGAAAATAAGGAATGCAGTAAAACAGAAAGGCAGGGGGCGAGGGAAAGAGAAGAAAGGGAGAGGGGAGGACCAGATCTGGAGAAGACAGTCATTTACATGCAAAGTGGGAAAATTACAGATTTAAGATTTTCCTGGGTATAAATTACCATCGTTGAATATGATATCGGTAAATACCATGGATTTCTAACCATTGGCTTTGGTGCAACTAACACTGCCTGGCTAACAACCCCATCTCTTCCTCCCAGCGATGGGGTTATAGGTGCACACCACCATACTTGACTTTTTGCCTAGGTCCTGCAGATCCAAACTCAAGTCTTGTTCATGCACCAGGCACTGACTAAGCCAGTCCCCAGCCCATGGTTAATAGTGTGTTACCATTGTTCCTGTCTGATAACCTAAAATCTAGGTCACCCAATTTTCTGTTCTGTTTGGTTGAGTTGTTTTTCTCTTCCTTTTGGTTGATGATCCCATTGCTTTGCTTGTTTGTTTGATTGATTGACTGATTCAGTCATACCACTGTGTATTACTGTAGCAACCCTGTGTATTACCCACTAACTCTGTGTTCCTTAGTTGGCCGTGGCTCACTTGAATCTTGTCAAGCGTTCCATTGGCTCTGCCATGGCTGATACATTGTAAGTGGCCCCTAATTGTCCTCTGCTCCTACTTTGACTCCTGCTCTTGGCCTTTGCCAGTGATACATACAATTCTAGGCTCTAACCCTGAACCACTCAGGTGCCGGAATCTCACCTCACTGACTGATACCACAGGCTGATTCTCCTGCTGTCTACCTGAGTTTCTTCTGCACAGCTAGGATAAAACGTCGACTCCGGGGGGTTTTGTGTGAATTTTCGAGTTGACTTGTAATTCTCTGTCTCAGCACATTTGTTGCTTCAGTTTCAGCTCCAAACTCTATGACCCCTCTCTTCAACTGAGTATCTATCCTGGTTTCTGGTTAGCTTCTCTTTTCTGAAAAGATAAACTAGAAACTATCCTAAGGAAAACAGCTAATATCAATACAGAAACTACATATATATTTTCCTCTGTCAAAACATTATCCTTCAAATGGGACTGGTGCTTTCTTCAGCCTTCAAAAAAATTTTTAATAAAAATTTCTGGTTCTTAGTAGACTTCCTATGGGAGGCCTTACCATCTCTGTGGAGCAGAGCAGGAGGGGGGAGTGGGCAGAGCGGGAGGAGAGGAGGGAGGAGGAACTGGGATTGGAATGTAAAAAATAATAAAATAAATTCATTTTAAAAATGTAAAAAAATAAGCAAATCTTAATTTAAAAAAAAGAAGAATCTGCTGCAGTCAGTTTAAAAACTGTAACATTGCATCTCTAATCAAATTTCTGGCATAAATCTCAAGCCTTGGAAGTATACTTTTTCTATCAATCATTTGATTTCTTTGTTCAGCTTTATCAAGAGCTCTGTTTGTGGCAGGTAATTTGTCCATTTCACAGATTTCACACATGTTAGTCCTACTGTCATTATAGTTGCTAATCCTTACTCCCAAACATTTTCTAAATGCAAACTTCCAAAGCCAACACTGCTTTTTAGGCACAACTGAAGTGTTTGCCCACAGAACATACCACGCAATATTCTTAACTAAGACGGTCACAAAGAAAGCTAAATGTCATCTATTTTAAAATACAAGCCTAGTTCCAAAGAACCAGCAAGGACCACTTCAAACTGTTGGTTTTCAACTCAAGTTTGGCCATGATTTTGTTTTTCACTTTTCTTCCTGTGGCAGAAGCTTCCAGGTTAATTGTGCCCCCAAGACTGATGCCATCACACAGGCATGAAAATAGGAAGAAGAGGCTGCCTGGTCCTCAGCTCCCAGCAAAGTCAGTCCATAGGTACTTCGCTGTAAGTTAGACCTAATCCATTGGCTGAGCTGATGATGATCTACTTGCTGGTAACACGGATGTGTGTGAGTGAGAAATTCTTAGCTATTATGCATCCATGAATTAGATCTCTAAGGCTACTAAAGAAAACATATTAAGACCATAAACAAAGTCTTAAGAAGTAAAGCGTAAATAATATTTTTATTTAACAACTAAGCATGAGCTATGGAAAAAGGCATAGCAGCTTTCTTGGCAATCATCCAAATCCTGAAAAATAATGGGATGGTTTTCCAGTTCTCTGAAGGGGAAAAAAACATCTGTGCATCTTTATAAAGGAAAGCAGGACTTTCCAGTTGGATTTGCGCCCTGCTCCACAAGATAAAATTATGGCTGGTGCCATTGTTGGACCCAGGATCTGTGGCTAGGTAAATAATAGGCTTTATGGGAAATCCTGCTACTGCGATTCTGCTAAACAAACATAGTAATAAACCAACTCTCTGTGAATAATAATAATAATAACTCACCTCTCACTCCTCATCAGAGAAGCTTCTATTTTGTAGTAAGCAATAGTAAATATAAAGAGCCTTAACTGGCCAAGGTGCAGAGAATAAAACAATTCATAATGATCAGCCCTAAATCACATCTCTTCCTACTAAAGCTCAAGAATCATACAGATGAGGGAGCAGGAAAGCACTCTAAGAACCAGAGGCAGAGGATGAACACAAGGGATAGCATCTTCTGGGCGCAGCAGGGCCGCTGCACACGTGGACTCCCAGTAGTTGTGACAGCATGCACAAGCCCCGTGCAAGCTCAAGCCAGACCACATCCCTGCATGAAAAGAGGAGGTGCACGTGGAATCCCACCCTATCCAACCAGACCACACCCCTGTAGGTAAAGATGAGGTGTGTGCACATGAAATCCCGCCCCTGTTGCACGAGCTATTAGCAATGGGTAGCTGTTGGGAGTGGAAGAGTCAGTGTCCTTATACTCCGGTAGAAGGCCACGCATCCAAGAATATGTGCACAGCACAAATTGGACTTAATGGGTGACAACGAGAAGCTGGGTGGGAAGGGAAGGTAGGAGCACCTGGGAGAAACTGGGGAAGGGTAACTATAACCAGAACTCGTGCTATGAAATTCTCAAAGAATTTCATATTATTTTTACTTATGAATACAGGAGCAGTAGGTAGAAAGCCCCAGGAGTGATGCTGAGCTGGAAAACGAAGAAGTAACACAAAGAAAAGCAGGGACCACACAACAGTGAGCACAAACACCCTACGCTGGGAAGGAATCTTGCATAGAAACCACTCATAAAGCTGGGTTGGCAGAAACTAAAGATTAAAAAGAGAAAAATAGCTGCATAATAAATGTCAGAATAATTAAAAAGTAAGACACCATAAAATATAATTAAATTGATCATCTTGTAGATGTGTACGAAATCTGACACACTAATATGCACAAAACAAGAGGAAAACCTCATTTATAACCACAGGAAAAGTATATTTCATCTTCAAAGAAGCAACAATAAAGCTTATAGCTATAAATAAAGCCAAGGGAACCTGAGATACAATGGAAATTTTTCTTTAAATGAGAAGACAGTTAAGCAGAAAAAAGAAGACAAACAAAAGTGACTGCCTTATAATTCTGCACCCTTTGATCGTGTTCTCCAAAAAGTGAGGAAGCAAGAAAGACCTTCCTATACAGACGAAACCTGAAAAAATATGTTTGCTGTGGACCTTTGAAAGTTCCTCAGAATATTCTTCAGGCAGAGTGAAAATGATCCCAGATAGAAGCGTGAAACTGCAAGAAAGAATAAAAAGCTAGGACATTGGCTTATTTTCAAAATCCACAAGAAGTAACAATGCACTGGGGGGAGGGTCTTATAAAGTTTGTAAAAGTATAAAGCACATTTCCCACTCCCTGGGAGGGTGCGTGGGGCTACATCAAAGTTTGTTTTAACTTGTATTCCGTAAGCAGGAAAACAAGATTTCACCTAGAACAAAGTAGGTTGTTTGCCTCATGGCAACCAAGGCAAGAAAAAATAATAGAAGTGTATAAGTGCTAGTTGGACTTAGTAAAATAAAAACATCTGTATAGTGGCTGGGGTGATGGCTCTCGGTATAAGAGTACTTGTGAGCAAACATAAAGGCCTAAGTTCAGGTCCCAGTATTCACATAGAAACCAGGTGTGGCTGCACCCTGGCCTAGCGCACTAGCATAAGGGAGGCAGGGACAGGATGCTGGAGCTTACTCACCACCCAGACTGACAGAAGCACAGCATCTCAAGTTCAGTGAATGAGCTCAAAGATGTGAGGTGGAGAGGACACTGGATATGGTCTATGAACAAGTGTGCGTGGCTAGCATGCGCGCGCACACACACACACACACACACACCATGTGTGCAAACACACACATATAACACATATACACACACACAGTTTGAATTATCTAAAATAAGGATTTTAGGCTACAACCTAAGAATAAAGAACAAAATTAATTATTTAAAACAAAATTTTAAATTAAGTATAATTATATCATAAATTATATCATATGTAAATAAAGCAAATATTTCAAATAAATAAGAAATCACATAATTAAGCAGTTACCAACTACATTCTGCTTTTATGATGT
Source organism: Mesocricetus auratus (assembly GCF_017639785.1). Lineage (NCBI taxonomy): Eukaryota > Metazoa > Chordata > Mammalia > Rodentia > Cricetidae > Mesocricetus > Mesocricetus auratus. The sequence goes on from NW_024429195.1 coordinate 11,438,131, forward strand.
TCAGAATGGATCTAAGAAGATTGTTGGATGTGAGCAAACGGGAAGTGAACATCACGCTGGTGCCATCCAAAGAAAGATGATCTGAACTTCTAGTCATCGGATTGAGTAGTATATTAGAAAGTACCATTTGACTTTATAGGAGAAATATCACAATCACAAACATCTAAATGCAGTAGAAAGATAAAGCAATGCTAAACATATATGCTTACTATCTATAAATGAAAACTTGAAAGAGTATAAAAAAGAAATAGACAAAGCTAAACTACATTAATAATATTTAAACATATATTTTGCAATAGAGTAGAGATCAAAGATACGTGTGTGTGTTTGCATGAATGTGAGTGTGTGTGCATGTGTGTATGTGTACATGCATGAGTGTGTGTGTGTGTGTGTGTGTATGTGTGTGTGTGTGTAACCAAAGGACTTGCACTTACAGGATTCTAAACGCTTCCCCTTCCCCTGCAGCCTACAGTCATATCACCACAGGCCTATGAACTGCAGTCCCATTAACAGAGCTCATCACATTCACCTTTTGGAACACAATCTGCACAGATGGGTCAGCAGTTACAATATGCTCTACTCTTACAGCAACCACATCGGGCACCTCACAGCCTCCTGTAACTCCACGGCAGGTGACATGTTCTCTCTGGCTCCACCAGCAACTACACTCGTGTTCACGCATCCTCACAGAAACATATGCAGGAACATAAAGTCAATTAGCCAGCTAAACAGTCAATCAAAACACAATCCGAAAAGACTAGCAGGCACAGAGCCAGAGCTAAAAGCTTTGTTGGACTCATCAGAAGTCCTAATAGAAGTGAAAAATTGCAAATTCTAAGAAAAAAATCCTTAGGTCAAAACCAGGCAAGAGAAATGATGAGCATCTATGGTGAATACCGAAGTGACGATGAAGGAAAGGATCCTTCAGCTTGAGGATGTAGCAGTTCCAACAGTCAGGACTGAAAAGCATTAAGAAACAGATGAAAATGTATCTAAGACAGCAAGACATCCACCGTAGAAACAAGGATTCCAAGATTTATGGGTTACACTCCCCCCCCCGAGAAGCTTGGCAGGGCTAAGTTCTACATAAGGAAGAAAAGGAAGACCCCCATCTTAGATAGGGTTATTATTACTCTGATGAAAGACCTCAACATAAATCCCATTACACTGAACCTGACAGAAGAAGAAGTGGGGAATAGCCTTGCACAAATTGGCACAGAAGACATCTTCCTGAATAGAATGCCAGTAGCACAGACACTAAGATCTACAATTAATAACCGGGACCTCATGAAACTGAAAGCCTTCTGTAAGACAAAGGACACAATCAACAAGACAAAACAGAATGGGAAAAGATTTTCGTCAACCCCACATCTGACAGAGGGCTGATCTCCAAAATATATAAAGAATTCAAGAAACAAAACAACAAACCAAATAATCCAATTAAAAAATGGGATACAGATCTAAACAGAGAATTCTCAATAGAAGAATCTCAAATGGCTGAAATACACTTAGAAATGTTCAATATCCTTAGCCATCAGGGAAATGCAAATCAAAATCACTTTGAGATTCCACCTAACACTTGTCAGAATGGCTAAGGTCAAAAAAACAAATGACAACTCGTGCTGGAGAGGATGTGGAGCAAAGGAGACACTCCTCCATTGCTAGTGGGAATACAAACATGTGCAGCCACTGTGGAAATCAATACAGAGATTTCTCAGAAAATTGGGAGTCAATCTACCTCAAGACCCAGCTGTACCACTCTTGGGAATATACCCAAAGGTTGCTCAATCATACCACAAGGACATTTGCTCAACTATGTTCATAGCAGGCTTATTCGTAATAGTCAGAACCTGGAAACTACCTAGATGTTCCCTAGCTGAAGAGTGGATAAAGAAAACATGGTACACAATGGAGTATTACTCAGCTGTTAAAAAAATTACATCAGGAAATTTGAAGGCAGGTGGATGAAGCTAGAAAAGAATTATCCGGGCCAGCCCAGCTTCAGGTGAGATTGGGTCTCGGGAGGGGGGGAACACTCCCCATCCCTTGCCCAACACCCATCCCCTCGATCTTCCAGGGCTGATCCTGGCATCCAGAAAACCCACACAAACAGGAAAGACATCAGCCCTTCCAGGCTCCAAACTCCAGCGACCCCAGCTTCAGCTTCAGTGTCCCCAGCTTCAGCTTCAAGAAGGAAGGAGACCAATGGAGACAGAAAGACCCCATCAGCACCCACTGGAAGAAGAGATGGGAAGAAGACAGAATAAGAGCTCACTCAGCCATAGAAAGACCAACATGACTCCACCAGCAAGACCTGAAAAGCACTACATAGACAAAGCAGAGGAGACAGACTTTAAAAATTATTTCATGAAGATGATAGAGACTCTCAAAGAAGAAACGAGGAAATCCCTTAAAGAAATAGAAGAAAAAACAAAAATATCCATGAAATGGGGGAAAATTTTCAAGAAATAAACAAATTTCCCAAAGAATCTGAAGAGCACCAAGAAAAAACAACCAAACAAATGAAGGAAACAACTCAAACAGTTGAAGGATTGAAAGCTGAAATAGAAACAATAAAGAAAACACAGAACGAGGGGAAACTGGAAATAGAAAAGCTGGGTAAATGATCAGGAACTACAGATGCAAGTATCACCAATAGAATACAAGAGATAGAAGAGAGAATCTCAGGTGTTGAAGACTCATTAGAGGATATAGAGTCGTCAACCAAAGAAAATCCCAAAACCAACAAATCCCTAACACAAAATATCCAGGAAATATGGGACACCATGAAGAAGCCAACTCAAAGGTACAGAAAACATATTCAACAAAATCATAGAAGAAAACTTCCCTAACCTAAAGAATGATATGCCTAAGAAAATACAAGATTCTTACAGAACACCAAATAGGCTGGACCAGAAAAAGAAGTCACCTCACCATATAATAATCAAAACATCAAACCTACAGAATAAAAAGAAAATATTAAGAGCAGCTAAAGAAAAAGGCCAAGTAACATATAAAGGCAGGCCTAGCCAAATTACACCTGACTTCTCAATGGAAACTATGAAAGCCAGAAGATCCTGGACAGTTGTCCTACAAACACTAAGGGAACAAGGATGCCAGGACAGACAAAATATTCCATGACAAAGCCAGATTTAAACAATATGTATCCATGAATCCAGCTCTACAGAAAGTGCTAGAAGGAAAACCTAGATCCAAGGAAGATAACTACACTCACAAAGACACAGGCAACATATAATCCCACTTTACAAAACACCAAAAGAAAAGGGGAAGAGAAACTACACAAAATAACTTCATTAACAATAAATCAAGCACAAACAAGAATCATCAATCAATGGTCATTTATATCCTTCAATGTCAATGGCCTCAACTTGCCTATAAAAAGACACAGACTAGCAGAATGGATACGAAGACAGAACCCTTCCTTCTGCTGCATACAAGAAACACATCTCAACATCAAAGACAGACGTTATCTCAGAGTAAAGGGTTGGGAAAAGATCTTCGAATCAAACGGTCCCAAGAAACAAGCTGGTGTAGCAATCCTAATATCTAACAAACTAGACTTCAAGTTAAAATCAATCAAAAGAGATGAAGAAGGACACTTCATATTCATCAAAGGAAAAGTCCATCAAGATGAAGTCTCAATTTTAAACATCTATGCCCCAAATACAAAGGCACTTACATTCGTGAAAGAAAAATTACTAAAGCTCAAATTGAACACAAAATACTCACACACTAATAGTAGGAGACTTCAACACTCTGCTCTCACTGCTAGACAGGACTTCCAGACAGAAACTTAACAAAGAAACAAAAGAACTAATAGAAGTTATGACCCAACTGGGTTTAACAGACATCTATAGAACATTTCACCCAAACACAAAGGGATATACCTTCTTTTCGGTGCCACATGGAACCTTCTCTAAAATTGACCACATAATAGGAAACATAGCAAATCTCCACAGATACAAAAAAATTGGAATAACCCCCTGTATCTTATCAGACCACCATGCATTAAAATTAGAATTCAAGAATAACACAAATCGCAGAAACCCTACAAACTCATGGAAATTGAACAATGCACAATTGCACCATCCCTGGGTAAAGGAAGAAATAAAAAAAGAAATTAAAGACTTCCTGGAATTCAATGAGAATGAAGACACAACATATGCAAACTTATGGGACATTTTGAAAACAGTGCTGAGAGGAAAGTTCATATCACTAAGTACCCACATGAAGAAACTGGAGAACAGTCATACTAGAGAATTAATAGCACAGCTGAATGTTCTGGAACAAAAAGAAGCAAACTCACTCAGGAGGAGCAGACGCCAGGAAATAATCAAATTGAGGGCTGAAATCAATCAAGTAGAAACCAGGAAAACATTGAGAAGAAGCAATGAACAAAGAGTTAGTTCTTTGAGAAAAATCAATAAAATAGACAAACCTCTGTCCAAACTAACCAAAAAGACAGAGAGAGAGCATGCTAATTAACAAAATCGGAAATGAAAAACGGGACATAACAACGGACTCTGAGGAAATCCAGAGAATCATCAGGGCATACTTTAAAAATTTGTACTCCACAAAATTGGAAATTTTAAAGGAAATGGACAATTTCCTGTATAGATATCACTTGCCAAAACTAAATCAAGAGCAGATAAACAATCTAAACAGACTTATAACCCCTAATGAAATAAAAGCAGTCATCAAAAGTCTCCCAAAAAAAAAAGGCCCAGGCCCAGATGGCTTCAGTGCAGAATTCTACCAGAAATTCAATGAAGAGCTAATTCCAATACTCCTCAAAGTATTCTACAGAATAGAAGCAGGAGGCTCACTTCCAGACTCTTTCTACGAGGCTACAATTACCTTGATACCCAAGCCACACAAAGACACAACTAAGAAAGAGAACTATAGACCAATTTCCCTCATGAACATCGATGCAAAAATACTCAATAAAATACTCACAACCCGGATTCAAGAACACATCAGAAAAATCATCCACCATGATCAAGTAGGCTTCATCCCAGGAACACAGGGATGGTTCAACACTAGAAAATCAATCAATGTGATCCACCATATAAACAAACTGCGAAAGAAAAACCATATAATCATCTCACTAGATGCTGAAAAAGCCTTTGACAAAATCCAGCACCCCTTTATGATAAAGGTCCTAGAGAGATCAGGGATAACAGGAACATACATGAATATAATAAGAGCAATATACAGTAAACCAACAGCTAACATCAAACTAAATGGAGAGAAACTCAAAGCAATTCCTCTAAAATCAGGAACAAGACAAGGCTGTCCACTCTCTCCATATCTCTTCAATATTGTACTTGAAGTTCTAGCTACAGCAATAAGACAACAAAAGGGGATAAAGGGGATACAAATAGGAAAAGAAGAAGTCAAACTTTCACTTTTGCAGATGATATGATAGTTTACATAAGTGACCCGAAAAACCCCGCAAGGGAACTCCTAGAGCTGATAAACACCTTCAGCAATGTGGCAGAATACAAGTAAAACAATCAGTGGCCCTATTATATACAGATGATGAAGTGACTGAGAAAGAAATCAGAGAAACATCACCCTTTACAATAGCCAGAAACAGCATCAAATATCTGGGGATAATGTTAACCAAGGAAGTGAAAGACCTGTATATCAAGAACTTTGAGTCCTTAAAGAAAGAAATCAAAGAGGATACCAGAAAATGGAAAGATCTCCCATGCTCTTGGATTGGTAGGATCAACATAATAAAAATGGCAATCTTGCCAAAAGCAGTCTACAGATTCAATGCAATCCCTATCAAAATTCCATCACAATTCTTCAAGGACCTGGAAAGAACAATAATCAACTTTATATGGAAGAACAAAAGGCCCAGGATAGCTAAAACAACTCTATACAATAAAGGGACTTCAGGAGGAATCACCATACCTGACTTCAAGCTCTATTATAGAGCTATAGTCCTGAAGACAGCTTGGTATTGGCACAAAAATAGGCAGGTAGACCAATGGAACTGAGTCAAAAGCCCTAATTTTAACCCACACACCTATGAATACTTGATTTTTGACAAAGAAGCTAAAACTATACAATGGAAAAAAGAAAGCATCTTCAACAAATGGTGCTGGCATAACTGGAGGCTGACATGTAGAAGACTGAAGATAGATCCATGTTTATCACCTTGTACAAAACTTAAGTCCAAATGGATCAAAGATCTCAACATAAATCCAGCCACACTGAAACTTTTAGAAGAGAAAGTGGGAGATACTCTTCAAAGAGTTGGTACAGGAGACAACTTCCTGAACATAACACCAGTGGCACAAACATTGAGATCAACAATTAACAAATGGGACCTCCTGAAACTGAGTAGCTTCTGTAAGGCAAAGGACACAGTCAACAAGACAAAAAGGCAGTCACAGAATGGGGAAAGATATTCACTAACCCCACATCTGACAGAGGGCTAATCTCCAAAATTTGCAAAGAACTCAAGAAGCTAGTCTCCAAAACACCAAAGGATCCCATTAAAAGGTGGGGTACAGATCTAAATAGAGAATTCTCAATGGAGGAGGCTAAAATGGCCAAGAGACACTTAAGAAAATGCTCAATATCCTTAGCCATCAGGGAAATGCAAATCAAAACAATGCTGAGATACCATCTTACTCTTGTCAGAATGGCTAAAATCAAAAACACCAAAGACAATTTATGCTGGAGAGGATGTGGAGAGAGGGAACACTCCTCCACTGCTGGTGAGAGTGCCACTTTGGAAAGCAGTAAGGAGATTCCTCAGGAAAATGGGAATTAATCTACCACAAGACCCAGCAATTCCCCTCTTAGGCATCTATCCAAATGAGGTAAATTCATACAACAAGGGCATCTGCTCCACTATGTTCATAGCAGCATTATTTGTAATAGCCAGAAACTGGAAGCAACCTAGATGCCCCTCAACTAAGAGTGGATAGAGAAAATGTGGTACATTTACACAATGGAGTATTACTCAGCAGAAAAAAAAAACAATGGAATCTTGAAATTTGCAGGTAAATGGATAGCACTGGAAGAAACCATCCTGAGGGAGGTAACCCAGTCACAAAAAGACAAACATGGTATGTACTCACTCATATATGGATTTTAGACATGGATCAGGATAGTGCCAGTCTGCCCTTCCACTGATAGAGAGTCTGGGAAACAGGAAAGAACCTAAAAGATATGCATAGTACCCAAGAGAAGAGGATTGAGACAAGATCCTCTGAACAGATGGGGAACACGGCGAGGGGTTGGGGGGGAGTGGGAGCTGGGAAGAAGAGAGGGGGAGAAGAGGAAGAGAGACTAGGTCATGGGAGAACAGGAAGGTTGAGGGGGTGTAGAATAGGGGGAAGAGGGAATCATAGGTTCGAAGACAGATCAGGCACCAGTGTGACCTCTAGTGATCTAAAGGGATGACACCAATTGGCAAGCTAAGCAATAGTGGAGAGACCACCTCGAATGCCCATTCCTGATAATGAACTTGATGTCTATAACCATCCAGGAGCCTTCATCCAGTGACTGATGGAAGCAGAGGCAAACACCCACAGTTAAACACTGAACTGAACCCAAGGAACCCAGTGACAGAGAGAGAGGATCAATGAGCAAATTGGCAAAGAATGGGCTGGCAAAACCAGCAGACACAGCTGATCTGAACAGGGGAGAGCTCTTGGACCCCAGACCAACAGCAGGGAGGCCAGCATGGGATTGATCCGGAACTCCCGAATGTGAGTGTCAATGAGAAGGCCTGAGCAACCTATGGGGCCCTGAGCAATGGATCAGTGTTTATCCCTGGAATACAAACAGACATCGTGTGTCCATAGCACAAAGAGGGATGCTCTCTCAGCCTGGACTCTTAGGGGGAGTGCCTGGACCCTACCCGGAGTGAAATGACAGACTCTAGATATCCCCTATGTGGAAGGAATTGGCAATAGGGTGGGAGGCTGGGGGGGGATGGGAGGGTGTGGGAGGAGGGGAGGGAGAGGGAACTGGGATTGACATGTAAAACAAGCTATTTAAAATTAAAATAAATTTTTTTTAAATTATCCTGGGTGAGGTAACCCAGACACAGAAAAACAAACATGGTATGTACTCATTCATAAGTGGATATTAGCTGTAAAGGACAGCCATACTATAATCCACAGACCCAGAGTGGCTAGGTAAAAAGGAGAATTCAAGAGGGGGTAGGGATATAGATTTCCCTGGGAAGGGGAACAAGAAGAAATCTCCTGGTTGAACTGGCAACAAGTGGAGATGGGATCTTGGGGGACCAGGTTGGGGGTGAGGGGAAGGGGAGAGTACTGAAAGACATGACTGGAAGGAGGGTTGTATTTCCAGCTCGAGTAGAAATACGATACATGGGAAACTCCCAAAAATCTATCAGGACGACCCCAGCTAAGACTCCTAGCAATAGTGGTCTGAACTGGCCACCTCCTGTAATCAGATTAGTAACTACTCCAATTGTCATCAGAGAGACTTTGCCCAGTAACTAATGGACACAGATGAGAGCGACCCACAGCCAAACATTAGGCCAAGATGGAAGAACCCTATGAAAGAGAAAAAGGATGGATTGTAAGAGCCAGAGGAGTCAAGAGCATCACATGAAACCCCACAGAAACAACTAACTGGCCCATAGGAACTCAGAGTATGAGCCAACAACCAGGGAGCCCACATGGGACTGACCTAAGCGCTCTCTCTCTCTCTGTCTCTCTCTCTGTCTCTCTCTCTGTCTCTCTCTGCCTCCGTCTCTCTCTGTCTCTCTCTCTCTCTCTCTCTCTCTTCTCTTCTCCTTCTCACATGCATACATACATACATACATACATACATACATACATACACACATGCATACATCAGTTGTGTAGCTTGGTCTAGTTTTGAGACTCCTAACATTGGTAGCAGGAGCTGTCCCGCACACTGTGGTTGGCTCTTGAGAAACTATTCCTTGTACTAGATTGCCTTGCCCAGCCTAAATACAAGAGGAGGTTCTTAGTCTGACTGACACTTGGCATGCCAAGCTTTGTTGATAGCCATGGGAGGCCCGCCCCTTTCTGAACAGAAACATAAGTGGAGTGGGTTGAGTGGGGAAGAAGATGAGGGGAGGAAAGGGGAGGAGAAGAGGGAAGGGAAACTGTGGTCATGATGTAAAATGAATAAGCAAACTTAATTTAAAAACTCCACCTCAAAAACCCAAAAATGATAAATAAAAATGTAAAACAATGTCTATTTAGGTCTGTGGTTACTGCTACTACTCCTCCCATCCCTTCCTATCTCATGAGTAGTCTTCACACAGTGGTGATTCTTTTCAAAATATATAATTCCATGCTTCCAACTCTGCCATGAACTTTGCTCTCCATTATAATAAAGTCCAAGTCCTTCCCAAAAAAATGTAAAACAAAAAGAACCAAAGTAATGAAGAAAAACATACATATACATATATACATATATATAATCACATATTTTATATGGTGAGAAGGTGCTACTATATGTCCAAGTATGCTCACACCATTATGCTCTCCTACTGTGTATGCAAGTATGTTCTTGGGTCACAGAGAGAAAATTACTTGGCTTTTGAGCTCAGAATTTCTTCACTGAATTTGTCGCCTTTGGGTAAGGCCTGAGGCTTACTGAAAAGAAGACAAAAGGCTGTCCTTTCTGTTTTTCTGTTTATTTATCCTTGTTACTCCTACCTGGAAAGAGAGAAGTAATTTGGACACATGCAAACATGGTTATTTCTATTTGCAAGGTATGCACGACTGATCGTTATCACTCAAGGAGCTCTTTCAGGGAAGACGGAGTGTATGTCATCATTACAGCGCCATGCAAAGGAAAGATCCATAATGATCACAATGACACACAAGTAATTTTCTTACTACACTACAGAGAAATTTATCATACGAGCTATATTACTTTCATTTGGAGCATAAATCAAAACTAGAATTGAGTGAAACCGTGTTATTAGAGAATGTAAAAGTATCCTCAGCATATGATCCTTTACAGCAAGCTTCAATAAAGCCAAAAGCATAGTAAAAAAAATTCCAGCAGAGAATATCCACCAGCCCAGTGGCTACATAAGCAAAATCTATCTACGCCTTACAGAAAAATGAATGCCCATCTTTCAAAATCATCCCAAAGGTAAGAAAATGGAATTTTCCAAAACTACAGGGCTGGCATTTACCTGACCCCAAAGTCAGACAAGACACTATAAGAAAAAAATTGTATCAGTATTCCTGTTGGACAAGAATGTGAAGAGCATCACAAATATAGCTACTGCTCAATGTATGATAATTGTATGTTACCCAGGCATCCACATTTAAAAATATCACATGTTTAAAGTGCATTTACTACACTGACCTACAAAACCGCATATCTGAACTTTACACAGAACGTAGCTGGTGGCAAGCTGTGTCTTGCTGTCCCTGCCTAGCACTGGGAAAGATGACTGTACTGCTTTGGAAAAGATCAAAAAGCCAATCTTTAGTGTCTGCTAAACATGTGTCACTCTTACGCCACTAAGATTGGAGACTGTAATCTAAACCCTCACAAACAAGGGACCATCTGTACTAGCCAAGTGATTTTAGCAGCACATCAAAAGAACAATCAACTCTGTCAAATGTACGTCTCCATGGGAAGCAAGGGTGGTTCAGCATATACAACCAAATGTAATGCAAAGCATTTACAACATAAAAGATTAAAATATGTGATGGAAAAGGATTTGGCAAAAGTCAAAGTCACTGTGATAAAAAGTCCCAAAGAATTTAGTATAAGAGTAATAAACCTTAGTACAATGTAGGCTACATGTCACTAACTCACATGTGCCTCATCATAATGCAGGGTACATGTCACTAAAGCACATTGATTCTCATTATAATGCAGGGTACATGTCACTAAGCCATGTGTGCCTCATCATAATGTAGGCTACATGTCACTAACTCACATGTGCCTCATCATAATGCAGGGTACATGTCACTAAAGCACATTGATTCTCATTATAATGCAGGGTACATGTCACTAAGCCATGTGTGCCTCATCATAATGTAGGCTACATGTCACTAACTCACATGTGCCTCATCATAATGCAGGGTACATGTCACTAAAGCACATTGATTCTCATTATAATGCAGGGTACATGTCACTAAGCCATGTGTGCCTCATCATAATGTAGGCTACATGTCACTAACTCACATGTGCCTCATCATAATGCAGGGTACATGTCACTAAAGCACATTGATTCTCATTATAATGCAGGGTACATGTCACTAAGCCATGTGTGCCTCATCATAATGTAGGCTACATGTCACTAACTCACATGTGCCTCATCATAATGCAGGGTACATGTCACTAAAGCACATTGATTCTCATTATAATGCAGGGTACATGTCACTAAAGCACATTGATTCTCATTATAATGCAGGGTACATGTCACTAAAGCACATTGATTCTCATTATAATGCAGGGTACATGTCACTAAGCCATGTGTGCCTCATCATAATGCAGGCTACATGTCACTAACTCACATGTGCCTCATCATAATGCAGGGTACATGTCACTAAAGCACATTGATTCTCATTATAATGCAGGGTACATGTCACTAAAGCACATTGATTCTCATTATAATGCAGGGTACATGTCACTAAAGCACATTGATTCTCATTATAATGCAGGGTACATGTCACTAAGCCATGTGTGCCTCATCATAATGTAGGCTACATGTCACTAACTCACATGTGCCTCATCATAATGCAGGGTACATGTCACTAAAGCACATTGATTCTCATTATAATGCAGGGTACATGTCACTAAGCCATGTGTGCCTCATCATAATGTAGGCTACATGTCACTAACTCACATGTGCCTCATCATAATGCAGGGTACATGTCACTAAAGCACATTGATTCTCATTATAATGCAGGGTACATGTCACTAAGCCATGTGTGCCTCATCATAATGTAGGCTACATGTCACTAACTCACATGTGCCTCATCATAATGCAGGGTACATGTCACTAAAGCACATTGATTCTCATTATAATGCAGGGTACATGTCACTAAGCCATGTGTGCCTCATCATAATGTAGGCTACATGTCACTAACTCACATGTGCCTCATCATAATGCAGGGTACATGTCACTAAAGCACATTGATTCTCATTATAATGCAGGGTACATGTCACTAAGCCATGTGTGCCTCATCATAATGTAGGCTACATGTCACTAACTCACATGTGCCTCATCATAATGCAGGGTACATGTCACTAAAGCACATTGATTCTCATTATAATGCAGGGTACATGTCACTAAGCCATGTGTGCCTCATCATAATGTAGGCTACATGTCACTAACTCACATGTGCCTCATCATAATGCAGGGTACATGTCACTAAAGCACATTGATTCTCATTATAATGCAGGGTACATGTCACTAAGCCATGTGTGCCTCATCATAATGTAGGCTACATGTCACTAACTCACATGTGCCTCATCATAATGCAGGGTACATGTCACTAAAGCACATTGATTCTCATTATAATGCAGGGTACATGTCACTAAGCCATGTGTGCCTCATCATAATGTAGGCTACATGTCACTAACTCACATGTGCCTCATCATAATGCAGGGTACATGTCACTAAAGCACATTGATTCTCATTATAATGCAGGGTACATGTCACTAAGCCATGTGTGCCTCATCATAATGTAGGCTACATGTCACTAACTCACATGTGCCTCATCATAATGCAGGGTACATGTCACTAAAGCACATTGATTCTCATTATAATGCAGGGTACATGTCACTAAGCCATGTGTGCCTCATCATAATGTAGGCTACATGTCACTAACTCACATGTGCCTCATCATAATGCAGGGTACATGTCACTAAAGCACATTGATTCTCATTATAATGCAGGGTACATGTCACTAAAGCCATGTGTGCCTCATCATAATGTAGGCTACATGTCACTAACTCACATGTGCCTCATCATAATGCAGGGTACATGTCACTAAAGCACATTGATTCTCATTATAATGCAGGGTACATGTCACTAAAGCACATTGATTCTCATCATAATGCAGGGTACATGTCACTAAGCCATGTGTGCCTCATCATAATGTAGGCTACATGTCACTAACTCACATGTGCCTCATCATAATGCAGGGTACATGTCACTAAAGCACATTGATTCTCATTATAATGCAGGGTACATGTCACTAAGCCATGTGTGCCTCATCATAATGTAGGCTACATGTCACTAACTCACATGTGCCTCATCATAATGCAGGGTACATGTCACTAAAGCACATTGATTCTCATTATAATGCAGGGTACATGTCACTAAGCCATGTGTGCCTCATCATAATGTAGGCTACATGTCACTAACTCACATGTGCCTCATCATAATGCAGGGTACATGTCACTAAAGCACATTGATTCTCATTATAATGCAGGGTACATGTCACTAAGCCATGTGTGCCTCATCATAATGTAGGCTACATGTCACTAACTCACATGTGCCTCATCATAATGCAGGGTACATGTCACTAAAGCACATTGATTCTCATTATAATGCAGGGTACATGTCACTAAGCCATGTGTGCCTCATCATAATGTAGGCTACATGTCACTAACTCACATGTGCCTCATCATAATGCAGGGTACATGTCACTAAAGCACATTGATTCTCATTATAATGCAGGGTACATGTCACTAAGCCATGTGTGCCTCATCATAATGTAGGCTACATGTCACTAACTCACATGTGCCTCATCATAATGCAGGGTACATGTCACTAAAGCACATTGATTCTCATTATAATGCAGGGTACATGTCACTAAGCCATGTGTGCCTCATCATAATGTAGGCTACATGTCACTAACTCACATGTGCCTCATCATAATGCAGGGTACATGTCACTAAAGCACATTGATTCTCATTATAATGCAGGGTACATGTCACTAAGCCATGTGTGCCTCATCATAATGTAGGCTACATGTCACTAACTCACATGTGCCTCATCATAATGCAGGGTACATGTCACTAAAGCACATTGATTCTCATCATAATGCAGGGTACATGTCACTAAAGCACATTGATTCTCATTATAATGCAGGGTACATGTCACTAAGCCATGTGTGCCTCATCATAATGTAGGCTACATGTCACTAACTCACATGTGCCTCATCATAATGCAGGGTACATGTCACTAAAGCACATTGATTCTCATTATAATGCAGGGTACATGTCACTAAGCCATGTGTGCCTCATCATAATGTAGGCTACATGTCACTAACTCACATGTGCCTCATCATAATGCAGGGTACATGTCACTAAAGCACATTGATTCTCATTATAATGCAGGGTACATGTCACTAAGCCATGTGTGCCTCATCATAATGTAGGCTACATGTCACTAACTCACATGTGCCTCATCATAATGCAGGGTACATGTCACTAAAGCACATTGATTCTCATTATAATGCAGGGTACATGTCACTAAGCCATGTGTGCCTCATCATAATGTAGGCTACATGTCACTAACTCACATGTGCCTCATCATAATGCAGGGTACATGTCACTAAAGCACATTGATTCTCATTATAATGCAGGGTACATGTCACTAAGCCATGTGTGCCTCATCATAATGTAGGCTACATGTCACTAACTCACATGTGCCTCATCATAATGCAGGGTACATGTCACTAAAGCACATTGATTCTCATTATAATGCAGGGTACATGTCACTAAGCCATGTGTGCCTCATCATAATGTAGGCTACATGTCACTAACTCACATGTGCCTCATCATAATGCAGGGTACATGTCACTAAAGCACATTGATTCTCATTATAATGCAGGGTACATGTCACTAAGCCATGTGTGCCTCATCATAATGTAGGCTACATGTCACTAACTCACATGTGCCTCATCATAATGCAGGGTACATGTCACTAAAGCACATTGATTCTCATTATAATGCAGGGTACATGTCACTAAGCCATGTGTGCCTCATCATAATGTAGGCTACATGTCACTAACTCACATGTGCCTCATCATAATGCAGGGTACATGTCACTAAAGCACATTGATTCTCATTATAATGCAGGGTACATGTCACTAAGCCATGTGTGCCTCATCATAATGTAGGCTACATGTCACTAACTCACATGTGCCTCATCATAATGCAGGGTACATGTCACTAAAGCACATTGATTCTCATTATAATGCAGGGTACATGTCACTAAGCCATGTGTGCCTCATCATAATGTAGGCTACATGTCACTAACTCACATGTGCCTCATCATAATGCAGGGTACATGTCACTAAAGCACATTGATTCTCATTATAATGCAGGGTACATGTCACTAACCCATGTGTGCCTCATCATAATGTAGGCTACATGTCACTAACTCACATGTGCCTCATCATAATGCAGGGTACATGTCACTAAAGCACATTGATTCTCATTATAATGCAGGGTACATGTCACTAAGCCATGTGTGCCTCATCATAATGTAGGCTACATGTCACTAACTCACATGTGCCTCATCATAATGCAGGGTACATGTCACTAAAGCACATTGATTCTCATTATAATGCAGGGTACATGTCACTAAGCCATGTGTGCCTCATCATAATGTAGGCTACATGTCACTAACTCACATGTGCCTCATCATAATGCAGGGTACATGTCACTAAAGCACATTGATTCTCATTATAATGCAGGGTACATGTCACTAAGCCATGTGTGCCTCATCATAATGTAGGCTACATGTCACTAACTCACATGTGCCTCATCATAATGCAGGGTACATGTCACTAAAGCACATTGATTCTCATTATAATGCAGGGTACATGTCACTAAGCCATGTGTGCCTCATCATAATGTAGGCTACATGTCACTAACTCACATGTGCCTCATCATAATGCAGGGTACATGTCACTAAAGCACATTGATTCTCATTATAATGCAGGGTACATGTCACTAAGCCATGTGTGCCTCATCATAATGTAGGCTACATGTCACTAACTCACATGTGCCTCATCATAATGCAGGGTACATGTCACTAAAGCACATTGATTCTCATTATAATGCAGGGTACATGTCACTAAGCCATGTGTGCCTCATCATAATGTAGGCTACATGTCACTAACTCACATGTGCCTCATCATAATGCAGGGTACATGTCACTAAAGCACATTGATTCTCATTATAATGCAGGGTACATGTCACTAAGCCATGTGTGCCTCATCATAATGTAGGCTACATGTCACTAACTCACATGTGCCTCATCATAATGCAGGGTACATGTCACTAAAGCACATTGATTCTCATTATAATGCAGGGTACATGTCACTAAGCCATGTGTGCCTCATCATAATGTAGGCTACATGTCACTAACTCACATGTGCCTCATCATAATGCAGGGTACATGTCACTAAAGCACATTGATTCTCATTATAATGCAGGGTACATGTCACTAAGCCATGTGTGCCTCATCATAATGTAGGCTACATGTCACTAACTCACATGTGCCTCATCATAATGCAGGGTACATGTCACTAAAGCACATTGATTCTCATTATAATGCAGGGTACATGTCACTAAGCCATGTGTGCCTCATCATAATGTAGGCTACATGTCACTAACTCACATGTGCCTCATCATAATGCAGGGTACATGTCACTAAAGCACATTGATTCTCATTATAATGCAGGGTACATGTCACTAAGCCATGTGTGCCTCATCATAATGTAGGCTACATGTCACTAACTCACATGTGCCTCATCATAATGCAGGGTACATGTCACTAAAGCACATTGATTCTCATTATAATGCAGGGTACATGTCACTAAGCCATGTGTGCCTCATCATAATGTAGGCTACATGTCACTAACTCACATGTGCCTCATCATAATGCAGGGTACATGTCACTAAAGCACATTGATTCTCATTATAATGCAGGGTACATGTCACTAAGCCATGTGTGCCTCATCATAATGTAGGCTACATGTCACTAACTCACATGTGCCTCATCATAATGCAGGGTACATGTCACTAAAGCACATTGATTCTCATTATAATGCAGGGTACATGTCACTAAGCCATGTGTGCCTCATCATAATGTAGGCTACATGTCACTAACTCACATGTGCCTCATCATAATGCAGGGTACATGTCACTAAAGCACATTGATTCTCATTATAATGCAGGGTACATGTCACTAAGCCATGTGTGCCTCATCATAATGTAGGCTACATGTCACTAACTCACATGTGCCTCATCATAATGCAGGGTACATGTCACTAAAGCACATTGATTCTCATTATAATGCAGGGTACATGTCACTAAGCCATGTGTGCCTCATCATAATGTAGGCTACATGTCACTAACTCACATGTGCCTCATCATAATGCAGGGTACATGTCACTAAAGCACATTGATTCTCATTATAATGCAGGGTACATGTCACTAAGCCATGTGTGCCTCATCATAATGTAGGCTACATGTCACTAACTCACATGTGCCTCATCATAATGCAGGGTACATGTCACTAAAGCACATTGATTCTCATTATAATGCAGGGTACATGTCACTAAGCCATGTGTGCCTCATCATAATGTAGGCTACATGTCACTAACTCACATGTGCCTCATCATAATGCAGGGTACATGTCACTAAAGCACATTGATTCTCATTATAATGCAGGGTACATGTCACTAAGCCATGTGTGCCTCATCATAATGTAGGCTACATGTCACTAACTCACATGTGCCTCATCATAATGCAGGGTACATGTCACTAAAGCACATTGATTCTCATTATAATGCAGGGTACATGTCACTAAGCCATGTGTGCCTCATCATAATGTAGGCTACATGTCACTAACTCACATGTGCCTCATCATAATGCAGGGTACATGTCACTAAAGCACATTGATTCTCATTATAATGCAGGGTACATGTCACTAAGCCATGTGTGCCTCATCATAATGTAGGCTACATGTCACTAACTCACATGTGCCTCATCATAATGCAGGGTACATGTCACTAAAGCACATTGATTCTCATTATAATGCAGGGTACATGTCACTAAGCCATGTGTGCCTCATCATAATGTAGGCTACATGTCACTAACTCACATGTGCCTCATCATAATGCAGGGTACATGTCACTAAAGCACATTGATTCTCATTATAATGCAGGGTACATGTCACTAAGCCATGTGTGCCTCATCATAATGTAGGCTACATGTCACTAACTCACATGTGCCTCATCATAATGCAGGGTACATGTCACTAAAGCACATTGATTCTCATTATAATGCAGTGTACATGTCACTAACCTATGTGTGCCTCAACGTAAGGCAGGCTGCATGTCACTAACCCACTAGAGCCTCAGCATATGCAGGGTACATGTCACTAGCTCACATGATCCTTAGTACAATCAGGCTTGGTCTCATTAACTTGACATTACACTCACTGGTGAAAGCCCGAGAGGAAAAAATTATGTAAGGCATGGAAAGAAATCAAGGAGCTACCCTTTAAATTTCTATTTGACATCATACTGGAAGTCCTAGGTAGAGAAACTGGGTAAAAAAATAAAGAAAGAGAAAGAAAAGGAAATAAATAGGATCCAAATGAGAGTATAAGAACAAAAACAGAGTCTGCTGAAGCAGACAGAGACTGTCGCAGCTTTATGGAGACACCATAAAGCCTTTATTGACAGTACTGTCAGAACTAATAAACCTATGAAATAAGATTTCAGAACACAGTGGCATCACATTACGGTAAAAGGCTTCTCCCATACAGACAAGGAAAAGACAGAGTGAGGAATAATCAACAAATGGCAGAAAACATTTGCAAATCTTACACCATATAGGAATTCAAAATGTATAAAGAAGTACCACAATCCAGAAGCAAGAAAACAAATCATCGGGTTTTTAACATTTATAAATAGAGGCCGGAGAGATGGCTCAACGATTAAGAGCACTTACTATTCCTGCAGAGGACCCGGGTTCAGGCCCCAGCACCTACATGACAGCTCACAACCATCTGTACTTCTAATTCCAATGGTTCTAACATCCTTTTGGAACCTCTGTGGGCACCAGGATGCATATAGTACATGTGCATACATGTAGGCACATTAAAAAAACAAATATGTACAAAATGGATAACCTTAATAAACATTTCAAAAGAAGAGATGCAAACAGTAAATATGTATGTGATAAATATTCAACATTAGTAGTCATTAACAAAACAAAAATAAGACCATGAGAAGTTGCATCAGGTCTGTCAGATGGTCATTAGTAAGACAAGGAGATAACAGTAAGTGTTCACTGCTGAGGATATGGAGAAAAGGGAATCCTGTACAGTGATGGTCAGAATTCACATTAGTATGCCCATCATGTAAAATTTTACAGGGATTCTAGAAAAAAATCAAACTAGCATTTCTATACAACCCATTAATCTCAACGCTGGAGATATATCAAAAGGAAATAAAATCAGCATACAGAAGCTGTTCAACCCTAGCGTCAATCATAGCATCACTAATAATAGACAAGATATAGTCAGCAAACATGCCCATCAATGGATGAATGCATGAGAAAAATATGTATACACATTTCCAAAAGGCATGTAACACTATTCACTACTTCATAATAAAGGAAATCTCTGTAAATTGTGACACAGATAAAACTTGTGGGCATTAAGCTAAATGACATAATCCAGGCAAAGAAAAATGAATACTGTATACTGACACTTAAATATAGAATTTGGAAAACTCACAGACCAGTCAGTTCCAGGGTTGGGGTGGGGATGTGAAGGTGGTTGTCAGAGGTTACAAGGTCTCAGTTACACAGGATGAGTAAGTTCTAAAGGTCTAGTGTACAGCATGGTGACACTGCTTTATTATACTCTCATTAATAAATGTTTTGCATTCTTGAGACTTGGAAGATCTTAAGTGTCATCACCGTAAAAAGTGGACCAACTATAGAATGGACTTATTGATAAGGTTATGGTAAGCATTTTGTTTGTGTATATGTAAAACATCATACCTTATATTTTATGAATATATAACTTTTGTGAATTCTACCACAATAAAGATGAAAAGCCAATGCAAACGTTCTAATCAAAAGGCAAAGACAGGTAAAACACACATATAAGATCTAACTATAAAGCTGCCCACAATAGACACACTCTAGAGTCAAAGACATAAACACGTTCAGAGGCTGTAAAGAAACATTATGTCAACCATTGTCAGAAAAGTGACAGAATAGCTATTAGCATCATATAGTATAAATGATCACAAAAAGCATTCATGTGGATTAGGGGGCACTACTGTCAGTAACGGGAGATGCCACATTCTGCTCAGATGGCTGTGCTTTCACAGGGAACATTCCCAGGAAAGTCCATCTAATGGGTCACGAAAGACTTGACTAAGTCTAAAAAGTTGAGATTATATAAAGCATGTTCTCTGGTCCTCAACAGGATGAAGGTAGGAAACTTGGGGAAATCCCAAGTCAATGGAAATTAAACAGTACACTCCCAAATAGTTGAAATTTAACTAAGTGAGAAGATGCTGAGTAAAGACACTAAGGAAAAAAGTACAAAAATATTGGGTGAAGCCAATGCAATGAAGTCAGAGAAATCCGTAAGTATTTATTCCGGGCATTCAGATGGACTCTGGGAACCCATATCACGTGGAGGGATGCTCTCTCAGCCTGGACACATGGGGAAGAACCTAGGCCCTTCCCGGGATGATGTGACAGACTCTGAAAATTCCTCATGGAAGCCCTTGCCCTCCCTGGGGAGCGGAGGGGGGATGGAGTGGGGGTGAGGAGTTGGGAGAATTGGGGGGTGGGGGCGGAGGGGAGAGGAACTGAGAGTGACATGTGTAAAAAGTTAAATAAAAAATATTTAGCTGGGCGGTGGTGGCGCATGCCTTTAATCCCAGCACTCTGGAGGCAGAGGCAGGTGGATCTCTGTGAGTTCGAGGCCAGGCTGGACCCACAGCCTCCAAAACAATACAGAGAATCCCTGTCTTGTAAAAACCAAAAAAAAAAAAAAAGAAAAGAAAAGAAAAAGAAAAAGAAAAAGAAAAAAATAAAACGTGCATAAAAAAGAATAAAGATTAGAGCAGGAATAAGAAAAGAAAATTGGGAGTTGGTACTTTGCAATTCTTTACCCAGACTGACCAATTAAAAAAGATACTCAAATTATTTCTTTAAAAGCATAAAGAGATTATTACTGACGAACTGGCAGACAGGATGCAGTATGATGCAATATCATAAACATGGTATGAAGGCAAAGCACATAACTGGAGAAAAAAACGACAAATTCAAACTCCATAATGAAACAAAAGCACACAATCACAGTGTAACAAGATTCTGAATTAGGAATCAAAAGCACTCCTTACAAAGAAAGGCCAGAATCAGATAGCATGATAGTTAGTGTTAACTGTCAACTTGACAGGCTCTGAAATCTCCTGTGTGGGATTGGTTAGCCTCTGTGCACACGTGTGAGGAATGGTGTTAATTTGGTTTATTGAGGGTTGAGAACCCACACTAGAAGCAAGCAGTGTGATTCTGAGGGCTTGAGTCCTGAACTGTATAGCAAGCCACAAACTGACATTCATTGATCCTGCTTCCGAGCTACAGATGCAACGTGACCACCTGCCTCCAGTTTCTTTCAGGACTTCCCCACCTTAACAAACTGTCCCCTCAAACGGTGAGCAAAATCATCACTTTCCCCTTAAGTGGCTTTTGCCAGAGCATTTTAATCACAACAGGAAAAGGTAACAAAACCTTGTGACTTACCTACTCAATTTTGGCAAAGGTTTGAAGAAAATTTGCCAGCAATGCTTCATGAAATTTCCCCAAGAAAGAAGGAACCAAGGAAAGCATTAAAGAAAGGAAGAAAGAAAGGCCAGGAGCACATTCAATAAAACTATGCAGTTGTCCTGTCACTAAGACCAGTTAAGAACTCAAGAGAGCAGAGTAACCAAATCTGGTGGTTATTTACGAATCAAGACACAGAGATATGGAGTCCAACAAAGGGTGACATGCCACAACCAGCTGAACTATCCAGTGAGTTCAAGACATGAAAGCTCTAACCCATAGAATCATTGTAATACTCTGAAAGATTTTCACAAAATTCAACACATTTTTGCAATGGAAACAATGCAAAAACTAAAAATACAAAGTTTCCTTCTCCTTCAACTTGGTAAGGCGAGTTTGTGGGTAACTGCCTTACTCAGAGTGTGTGATGATCAAAGACACAAAGTTCTCTTACTAAGCTCAGAAACAAACCAAGACTCTCTGTCTTTGCTACTTCTACCCCACATGGGCCTGAAAATTCTTGATAAGAAAATTATGGGGCCAAAATAAATTAAGAAAATACCTAAATTGGAAATAAAAGCATTGTGATGGTTATTCTTTTCTCGTTTATTCTTCTCTGATACATCACATTTGTCTTAGTTAGGGTTTTTCTTGCTCTGAAGACACACCTTGAGCATGGCAATTCTTATAAAGAAAATATTTAATCGGGGTGACTTGCTTACAGTTTCAGAAGTTCAGTCTATTATCATCAACACAGGGATCATGGCATCGTGCAGGCAGATACGGTGCTGGTGCTTCATCTTACAGGCAACAGGAAGTTGATTCACAGTCACACTGAGGGAACTGGAGCAAAAGAGACCTCAAAGACCGCCCCCACAATGACACACTTCCTCCAACAAGGCCACACCTCCTAATAGCGCCACTCCCTTTGGGGGCCATTTTCCTTCCAACCACCACAATTCCCAACTGCAGTTTCCTCTTCCTCCACTCTTCCCTGTCCCTGGCCCCCACCACCTCTCTCCCCCGGATCCACTCCTCCTCCACATCTCTATTTAAAAAAATGTGCAGGCCTCCCAGGGATATCCACCAAGCATGACCTAATAAGTTACAATAAGATTAGGTACAAACCTTCACATCAAGGCTGGTTGAGGTAACCCAGTAGGAGGAAAAGGGTCCCAGGTGCAGGACTCCCACTGTGGGGAGTCCCACAAGTACACCAAGCAGAGCATGTATACTGAGGGCAAAGCTCAGACACATGCAGGCTCCGTGTTTGCTGCTTCAGCCTCTGTGAGGCCCTGTGAGCCCCGCTTAGCTGATTCTGCAGGCTGAACAGATGCAGAGACCCAGAGTTAAACACTAGGTGGAGATAGGGGAACCATGCAGGAGAGGGGAGCAAAGGCTGTAGGAGCCAGGGGAGGAGAGGATACCATGTGATGGCTATTCTTGATTGTCAGCTTGACTGCATCTGAAAGGAAGTAAAACCCAAAAATGGAGGGCACACCTGTGAGGCTTTTTTTTTTTTTTTGCTTTATTTGAATTAGGAAGATCCACTTCTAATCCAGACCTTTGGGGGAGGAAGACATGCCTTTAATCCGGACAGAATCCTAAAATAAAATTAAGAAAATAATTCAACTTAAGCTAGCATCAAAAATACTTCTGAAATACAGGAGGCAGATAAAGCATAGAATTTGTTGAGAGAAATCTGTAAAACATTGTCTAAAAACTAAAGAAGACTTGGATAAATGACAAATCACCTCATGCCCATAGATAAGAAGACACTTTTTTAAAGCCAGAGAATAAAGAATCAGCAAATACTACTTATGCTTTGTAGATAGAAAATGTTTCATATAACACATGTCTTATCCTTGCCTTTGACCTGCAATTCATCTTAAATTTTGTAAGTACTGAGGTCTTAAATTCCTACTAGGGACCCTTTGTGGAGCTGGCAAACCAACCCAAGTCCCATGTACCACTGTGATTAGCACAAAGGTGGAGGGGGGCAGGATAAAACCATTAATGCCCAGCAGTCCACATTTATTTTTCATCCTGCCATGTAGTACAAACAAAATGCAAAGTAAAGACGCTGCTTAGAATTGTCATGGACTTTTAGGGGCACCCCAGACTGTGCAGAACACAGACCCTCTAGTGCAGAGAAACTGAAGAATAAGAAGGAGGAGACAAGGGACTTGTCAAGTGGATGGATGAACGAAAAGCATGGTCTAGGCCTTCTAACAAGTTTGGTTGCCTGGAGGATGGTCTCTAAGCAGACTTCTCTCTGGTACATGTTCTGTACATGTTGTTAGTATAAGACAATCACAAGAAAGCAAGCAAGTTCACTTGGAACATCAGTTTCAAGTTGCTGCCCCAAATGAATGTTTCATATCCTACTCCTTTTCCGCCAAGATGAAGATAGTGTGATAAAAATAGCCAAGATATAGAATTGGAATATTTAAATTTTAAATTACAGAAAACTAGGCTTGTATTTTTCTTACACTTTGAAATATTTTCCAGAACCAGTGCTATTAAACTTCTGAGCTGCCTCTACGTCTTTTCACTTGGAGCACACACACACACACACACACACACACACACCATTCGTATAAGCGCACACGTGTGTGTGTGTGTGTTATAGAGAGAGTCTAAGGAAATGTGTGTGCCTTCTGTACTTGCATTCTTGAAATGCACCATCCACACATGATCCATGTTGTGAGGGTGCAGGAATAAACACAAACGGTGAATAATAAATCTAGGTTATAGCGGCTCACAGAACTTACTCAGCACTGTCCAAACCATGGCTTTCTACAGATTAGCTCCCTGGGGAAAGGCAAACCCTGCCTGCCTCTCTCAAGGATGGGTGCAGGGAGAAGGCCACGCTCTGTTTCACAAGTCAGCTGTAAAAGCAGGTGAGGACTGAAAGCCATTTTCAAAGTAAGGAGCAAGGAAATGAGTCCCGAGGCACGGGAGAAAAGAAATGCTCTTTCTTCAGGCTTTGCCCACTTTTGGAGGAAAGAATGTCAATAAAAGAAATAGATTTTAAGTTGAGGCCCAAAAGAAAAATTAAGGAAGCTTTAAGGCAAAATTCGAGAGGGAAAGGATGTAGCCAGGGAATCTGACAGCATTTAAGGGGCCAAAGAAAAGCACTTTGGCTGGCAAAGTACCTTCAGCCCTGTTATTGGAGAATTTACACTTGTGATTTCAATGTGTTTGTGTTTTCTCCTGGATATAAAATCTATTTTCCTAGCCCAGTTCTGGGAGACTCTTCACTGTTCTTGTTGCGGTGGCCCAAGAAATTCCAAATTTTGCAAGTTAAAGTCTGGCACCCAAGCCAGGTGTGGTGGTGCACGTCTTTAATACCAGCCTTCCAAAGGCAGGAGAATTCTGTGAGTTTCAGGCCATGCTAGTCTATATACGGAGTTTGAGGCCATTCAGGGCTCCATAGCCAGGTCCTGTCTCAAACAATGACAATAATACACATGTGCACAACATACATACACACACACACACACACACACACACCCTATAACCCATACTCCTTTGTCTACTTTCCTCCAGAAGTCTTGTCCCCTGAAAATATGTGTCCTATATTTTACTTAACTCTTATTATTTATCTCATCTATGATGGGAGATGTTATTCTATAAATATGTCTTTCTTATTGGTTGATGAATAAAGCACTGTTGACCAATAGGGATGCAAGATAGGTGAGACTAGGAGTCCAGGAGGATTCTGGGAAATGTAGTCAAAGGGGAGAGTTGCCATGTGATCTCCCAGGAAGAAAGGATGCGTCAGGAGGGCGTCCTCGGAAAGATAAGTCCTTGTAAAAATATGTATTGGTAAGTATGGGTTAATAATTAAGTCAGAGGTGACCATTAAGAAGCCATAACAAACAGCCAACAGCTTCATAATTTTACAGTGTCCTGTGTGTTATTTGGGGGCTGAGATAGCGGGACCTAGGTGGCTGGCAGGAAAAATACACGTTACACATCTATTACACTGATAGCCACCTACTTGACTTCCTTAAACTCTTCTCTCCTTTGATTCAGGGGACTTAACCTTCATCAACAGTGTGGAACTTAGTTGTGAAAGCATTGGATCCTGGAGCTGGAGAGATGCTCAATGGCTAAGAGCACTGGCTGCTCTTTCATGGATCCTGGGTTCAATTCCCAGTACTACATGGCAGCTCACAACCATCTATAACTCTGCAGACACCTGTCATGCAAAGTGGTAACAGACATGTATGCACACAACACACCCATACACATAAAATAAAAATAAGTCTGCATTTTTTAATAAAGTATTGGATTCTTTCCCTATAAACTTGATTTGCACAGGAAGCAGGGCATTTTCCTGAAGTCTTCAAAGGAGCATATATCTGTGAATTCCAACATTAGGATCTCTGCCAGTTCTTATCCCCAGGGCAGCAGAACCGACACTAAGTTGTTCTCTAAACTTCCACTGTATAAACACCAAAGCTATGAGTCTACAGTGTCTCCATCCTACAGGACAAAATTCGTGGCACAGGATGCCTAGCATTCCCTTTTCCCACCTCCAGCCTTGTTCGTGTCATGGATCTTGTTTTCCGGTCTGAGCCATGTTAAGGGGCTGGAAACAACAACCTTACTGTTTCTCTGGTGCCATCCTTGCTTCTGTCTGCATGTGAGCTCCTTTCACGAGTCCGCAAGCCCTCCCCACTCCTTTTCCACCTCCACATTCTGCATTCTCATTCTCTCACTTGCTGCCAGCAGTGACCAGTGACCCAGAATGGAGTAGCAGAGTTTATATTCTTCCCCAAAATCTGTAAATAAGAAATAGAAGCCTCATGTGTTCCCTGGATTTGGAGATGCCCCAGGATGCTTTGAAGGGATGGAAGAAAGGAGATGTTTCTGACAATAGACTGCTTCGCTCATGAAGTCAATAGGAGGTTTGTTATTTTCCCTTCATTCTGTCTCCTACAAGACTGTTGGAAGACAGTTTGAGAGGGATGGTCTGTCACATTCCCTGAGAGATCTCCTCTCCAGGTCTTATCTTGGTCTTTAGTAGGGGGTAAGGTGTCAACTACATTTATCTATTCAACCACCTTTGTAGTTTGACCATAACAATTTCCTTTTAGGGTCTCTGGGCCCCAATAAGTCCCTTGTTGATGAAGACAGATGCTGTTCTTTCTGCTATAGCTTATATCTGCAAAGACGTACACCTAACTCATGAAGCTGGCTGGAGAGCACACACCAAGACACCCCTCTGCATTGCTCCAAGGGTTCCCACTGAACTCTTCTCAAATCCAGATCCTTACTACAATGCCAGTAAGAATATCCCCTACAATTTGGTATATTTTCTTCTTTGAGGGTGACTACATTAAGGCCATCAACTTCATATAGTACTAATTATCCTAAAGTATCCAGTACTTGATTGGCACATACAGCAGTGGTTAGAAGTACATGCTTGGAAAAATTAAGATACTGTTTATGAAGCTATTGCCTGGCACACAGTGAGCCCTTAGTAAATGTCAGCTTATTATCATAGCAGGCAGTGATTAAAGCACACTGATTGTCAAGGAGAAATGTAAAAGTAAATCTTAAAATATCTTTCATCTCGCACAATTATTATATAACTGTAATAATATCTGAAACATGTTTTTGTCAGCTTTAGATGCCAGATTTCTTATGCTTTTAAGACTCCAGGTATCCATGTGTCTTAAACAAAGACATTTCTCAGTAGGGATCCTTGTGAAATGGAAGTCGCACTGAGAATTACAAAAATGTAATAGCCTACACCTTTTTACAGCTGGGCACAATTTCCTGAGGCTATGCAATATGTTCTGCACAGAGAGAAAGAGAAGTAAAGCTGACATTCTGGAAATTATATCACTAAAAACATCAGCAGCTTCAGCAATGGAAAAGGGGCTAATGGAAATGTGCGGTACAACCAAGAAATACTGTGTCTAGGAGGCTTTTGGTTGTTGGCAGTAAAAACTCTAGGTATTGTGGGTTGATGTAGCAAATATTCATTTGTTTGATGAGGAGAATAAATTAACTGACCTGAAGAAATTCAAACAAAAAGCAGAGTTAGGTAAACTGACTGATGATTTCAGTGGTTTCTGTTGAAGATTTTAGTATATACTCTCATTGATCATGTATTTTTTAATGAAATATACGTAAAATTAAATGGATGTATACTGTATAAGACTAGTGAGTATGCACAACCATTACAAGTTATTTTCAGCTACGTTCTTCTCAGAAAGTCATTCCCTACACTGTCTTAGAGACTGGGTGCCTGTCAAGGCCTCATGTGCTGAGGTTTAATCCTCACTGTGAGCTAATAAGGAAGTGAAAACTTAATGGGACTGTGAGGGTTAGCAGTGGAGATTTTGAAAAGTGATGAGGACTAGATCCAATCACCAGACTGGAGTCCTTGTGATCCAATCCGATAACTGTAAGAAGAGGGAAAGATACCCAGATGCGTGTATATATACATACATGCATATAGAGACACGCATTCTTGTTCTCAGTGTCTCTGTCTCTCCCCCGACTCTCCCTCTCAGACCCTTGCCATATCATGATGTCTTGCACAATTTTGAGAACTTTGGGGCCTATAAGCCTCCTTTTGGTAAAGTGGCTTACTGCATTGCCTTACAGCAAGGAAAAGCAGAGAACTGCTCTCAGCCACCTCTAAACATTCGACAGTTTTGTTAAGCACATAGAATCAAAACCAGAACTCTCACCCTGGCCTACAGAGCCCCACAACTATACTGATTAGGTCTCTACCAACCCACCTAGTTCACCCCATGCCCTCTGCACACTATACGCACATGGAGGGAACATTTACCGATCCTCAGATGTTTGTTCAGAATTTCGGACTGGGTTTCTTCTAGAAAGTTTCTTCTCACTGATTTGCACACAGCTAAGTATTCCCGTCAAGCCCTTTTCTTTCCTTTTCCTTTCTTTTCTCCTCTCCCCCACTCCTCACTCTCTCTTGCTTTCCAGTTAGACAAGGTCTTACTTGCCATGTACCCCAAGCCAACCTCAACTCTGCAACCCTCCTCCCTCAGCTTCGCAAGTACTGGGGTTCCAGAACTGCACCCCACCACCTGGGAAACTATCCTTTATTTCACTGTCACTTGCCCAGAAAAGATGACCGAAATAACAGCCGAAAAATCACATTTAATCCCAGCACCCTATTTTACCTTTCCACTGCCACCATTTTCTGCTTTGGTCCTGTCTTTATACTCCATGATGATAGAATTCTCACCTCTTTTATTCGCTGGTCTTGCATAACATCTGGAAGGTTAAGTATGGGCTGAATGAGTGAATACAAGAATCACTAAATCACTGGGTGGTGGTGGCACAGGCCTTTAATCCCAGGACTTGGGAGGCAGAGGCAGGGGGATCTCTGTGAGTTGGAACCCAGCCTGGTTTACAGGACAGCCATGACTGCTACATAGAGCAGTCCTGTCTGGAAAAGCAAACAAACAAAAAATTGTAAGTGGGGTGCAACTTTCTTCCTCCCCCCCCTTTTTTGCCTACTTGCTTTTGTTTTCACAGTCACAAATTCTGATGGTTTCCTTCAAGACCACTGCAGTAGTTTTTAAATGCACCTTCTACAAATTCTTCCACCTTCTCAGAAAGAAGCATCCTGACAGAGAAGCGCCCAGCTGTATTTGGTGAAGGGAGCCAGCTTCCTTATTGAAGCATGGTGTCCCACACTCAAGGATCACCATTCTTTCTCTACGTGAAAACGCTTTCTGTTGTGTAAATACGAGTTTCCAACTCCATCAGTACATGAAGGCTGCGCGCGCCCTCAGAATCGCCTCTTCACATGTTGAGACTAATGAGCGATTGATTTCCTCTGGGCGGCAGATCAGTTTGTTCCTTTAGCTCTACAGA
The DNA here is from genome assembly GCF_017639785.1 of Mesocricetus auratus. Classification (NCBI taxonomy): domain Eukaryota; kingdom Metazoa; phylum Chordata; class Mammalia; order Rodentia; family Cricetidae; genus Mesocricetus; species Mesocricetus auratus. Next base: position 11,467,861 of record NW_024429195.1, read on the forward strand.
GATAGCAAGATGGAGAGAGAAGCCAGATGGCTGTGACTGGGAGGAGGGAGGACTCTGGAAAATAAAAATGCATCATTGCAAATTCTGTGAGAAATACTGAATATTTGCAGATGATATTTTCTTACTCCTCTTACCAATTACATAAGTTTTCAAGATATACACAGTAGCTATGCTATTACCATATTTTTAAAAATCACGTTAGATATATAATGGGATTTTATTTCCAAAAAAGTACAAAACACCCAACCGAGTATAGTGCATTTATGTTTTCCAGCATTCCTGTGATGCAGAATGGAAATTAGAGTCATGTGCACATGAATATTTAGTCCCTTAAGGTTCCCTATTTTAGTTCTATGACCTTAGACAGCTTAAAACTCTTGATCTTTTTTTCATATATATAAAATGAAGATAGTAATAATTTTGTTGTGTGGTTATTGTAAGTTGTAAATAAGCAAAATCATGACCTAGCCACAATCTGTGGAATAGTATCTGCCCGGGGAGGGCAGAGTTCCTTTATGCAGAAGCAGGGGCTTGGGGTGCCAAGCCACGATGTAATGATATATTCTAAATCTCTCTCTTTCTAGATTAGTGTCGAATCCCCTTCAGCTCATGCAATGAGTTTGCACTATGTTCTTCCCTTAGAAGCAAGGCATTACTCTAGGTAGGAACTGGGGATTCAGAGAGTCTAAAAGGTTTCTCCCTCAACAAATGCTCGTATTCAGGTTTCTCCAGATTTATAGTCCTTTGATAAACAGTTGTGTTTTCTTTTTACTTTAGTTTTCTTGACTCCAACACTCTCTGTGGCTGCTTTGTTACTTCTCATAGAGAAAGGGAAAAAACCCCTCAATATTCAAGTTCAGAGGGAGAACTGCTGTCAAAAATCTTTTCTTTCTTCCCCCTAAGTAAATACATTTCCAAGCATGATTCAGAGTCTAAAAACATGCTATTATTCCTTTTCAGTGGCTTACACCTAAGGAGAAAATAAAAACATGGTAAAATAAAAAGCAGTAATTTTAGTAGCTTTTAAAAACCTACTCCTGGGTGGTTTTTCCTGATCATTTAGCTTTGTGATTAACAAAGGCATTGGGAGATATTCACTCTGTCAAATACATAGAATTAAAGAAAACAAAATTCACCTTTTAGGCTGTTGATGTACCATTATAAAACCTGAATAGAAAATTAATCACTACTAATAAAGACTATACCTTAGCAGCAAGTGATTCCAAATTAAAAAAAAAAAAAAACAAGAAAGCCAGAGGCTAAGAAGTAAAGTAAGTTGCAATCAGGAGCAATTAAAATACCTCAGAAGGGAATATATACATGGAGACTTCGGACAAGTCTAATGAAAATCATTTATACTCTATACCAAGCCTAATGTCAAAGTTAAATGGGGATGAGAGCCCAGGAGATAGACACCTATCTAAATTAACAACATTCAGAAAGCCTGTGCAAGAATCAATCAACTCAGAGAGCTTTCCTAAGAATGTGTAAGGGAAATTGATCATTTGTATCACAATATCAAGGATAGGGTATGACCTTTGGCAGTTACCAAGGGGAGTGTGCGCCCAGAAGCAATACAAGAGCTAGAAGAGGTTCTGGGCTCACCCGAACCAGCAACATTCCGAGGAGATTGCATCTGGATGTCTAAATATACTTGGGAACTGATGGACAATTCTGTAGCCCAAAACGGCACAGGAAGAAAAGTAAGTGGTTATCAAAAATATTCTAGACAGAAAAGCTAATAAAGAAAGCCTCCACGTTCTAAAGTAGGTCCTCAAAATACTGGATCTAGGACCAAAATGGCCTGTTTGCTGGGAAATCATGAATCTGTTCGGTACAGCTGGGACAACAGGCACATGGCAAATCTCAGAAGCTGGCTTAAGGAAGGTTGCAGTCCTAAATGAGTGGGGAGCATGAAATAGAGACAGAACAGTCAGCTAGGAAGGCTAGAAACGGCCGGCAGGGGCACGTTACAAAACGGGGACGTCAGAGACAAAAGCAGTGCGTCAGGACTAACCCAGCACATCTTGGGGGCTTTACCTCTATAAATCCCTGAGACTAGAGTGATGGAGAACTCCCGACAGAGCGATAGAAAGAGACTGGAGTGTCCGTGTCCTCTGCTAACACCCATTTCTAGTGAAAGTACTGCCAGAGGCTGGTTCTACAGCAGGAAGACACTCTCAGTCTCCCCCTGCTGCCCACAGAGGGCAGCAATCCATGGGGGTCAGAGCATGGGTCCCTAGGGAATGTGGCAGTCAGATAGCTAGAGACACACATGGGGGCTACGAGGTTTAGCCGGTCTGATCCACAGATCCACAGATCCACAGATCCACAGAGGCCTCTGGTTTGGTTGTAAGAGCATACAGACTGACGGACATTTGCCACATCTTTCCACCAGGATACCAGTAAAATCATGGCGGATCACAGCTTAAAGAGGTGCAGCTTTCTCTCGGGAAGCCAAATTCGGTGTAAAAGACCAAACAAAATCACTCTAGAACTTTGAAAACTGTCACGTGCAGCAACATTATGGCACATTGTCGATGGCCAGCATGAAACACTGTCAACTCCGGGACAGAAGGACATAAAACCTCATTTCAAAAGTCTGTCTCAGTCCCTATTGCTTGACGCAGCATGCCTGGTGCCCAAGAAAAAGATGCAAGAAAACACAAGCTGAAAAGATAAAGCAGTCAGCCACATGGACTCCGACAGACAAGGGCTCACATTCTCAAGCGGGGAATTGAAAGTCATATGAGAACATGTGTCAAGACATGGAGGAACAGAGTGGTATTCATTTTTGCAATTTGAAAACCAGCATCCTAAAGAAAGACACCATTCAACAGGGTTTGGGTGGAGGGGTGTTTTTATTGGGGGGAGAGTGAATGAGAAGGGGGGGAGAAGAGAGATCACCCTCTGGGGACAGGAGTGGCAGAAGAAAAGAGAGGGGAGGCAGAGAGAGACAGAGACAAAGACAGGCAAGGAAGGAGAGAGGGGGAGGAGAGAGAGAGAGAAGAGGTGGGCAGGACCATTTTAAAAGGGAATGTAGTGAATGTGCACAGGCGGTGCTCTTAGTGGCTGCAGCTGAGGACGTATCCTGTCAGAACCCCAAGGACAGGCCAGTACATATGTCTGAATACTGACACAACACAAACAGATGAGAACTCTAACGGAAAAGAAACAGGGAAGGAGAAATGTTTAAAAATATCAACAATGTCTCCAAGTAGCTTAACAGTAGATTCAGCACAGGTGTAGGGAAAAGGAACTTGAAAATAGGGAAACTGTTATTTCCCAAAAAGTCTATCACATATATGATGGGAATCTCAGAGTACGGGAAAGAGCACGATACAGAGGGGATGTTGGTAATAATGACTTGCCCAATGAGAATGACAGACACCAAACTCCAGTCCTAAGAAATAAAGGTAACTAGGCAGGGGGAAAAATAGAGTATATAAGGATTAACACTTAGGATAAAAAGAAGTAATAGGGAAATGACGATAAAACCAAAAACATTATGTTGCACTAGAAGCCAATAAAGATGGTTTTCAGGAGAGGAAGACAGGTCACTGTTAGGAATGCTGGAGGTGAGGCTTTTAAAGAAAGAAGCTGGCTTTGGCACTCAGCAGGAATGAGATAAACCTCCTCCCCCAAAATACACACACACACACACACACACACACACACACACACACACACACACACACACACACACGGAGTCAGTACACATTCTTACTATGGTGCGCCAAAGCTCTCAGTTTTTATGGCACTCCTGGTCAGTCTCCGTAGGGCTTACATTCCCTCTCACTTCAGCAGTAAAGCTGCAGCTGTGTCCCCAGAGGTTCACTCAGACAAGAACACACAGTCCGAGTTCTCCCGCTGGATAGTGCTGTAACCATTGGGATCGGGACCTTCTCATGCTTTGGCATTTAAAGCTGCTAGGTGGTGGAAAACTGGGATTGGTACCAGCCAGTCTGCCACAGAGTGAAGAAAGCGCGAGGAGGGCAAACCCGTTTTTATTCCTACTGCAGCCTTGTTTTCCACTCACCTGTCTTCTCCTCAGTCATTTAACTGCCTGTGGGGCGGGCATAGTTTCTGTCAGCTGTAGAGAGACTTCTCGAACACTAGGACGTTAATGTAATTCTGCATATGATTAGAGACAAAAAGGTCACAGGATTGTCTCAATGGAAGCAGGAAAACGTAATAAAAAGCAGTTCCCTTGTAAGACCCATGTGATGACCAAACAAAATATTTGTGACTAGAATGCCTTGTTTGTAAATGTTACCAGCAGTTTAGTCACAAAGTTAAAAGTTGGCATCCAATCCAATTGTTGATGAAAAGAAAACAGATTGGCTATGTGTATCCACATGATGGAATATTACTCAACACTATGCAAGTAAGTGTGCAGTAATACGGATTGGTCATACTGGTTAGCTGCTTGGCTAAGCCCTACGCTTGGTGGGGAGGACTGCAGACTTCTAGTTGGTACCTTATTTCACTCTTGGTTGCTTAGGGCAGAGACTCTGATACCTACAGCCTGGTTACAACTCCAGATTTAGAAGGATGGAACCATTCTTGCCTTCCATGTTCAAACATTCAGAGGACGTCTCAAATTGAGCATGCTCACGATAGGGCCTGTGACAAATCCCTCAGAGAGAGATGGTAAAACACAGTGGAAATCTAAAAATGAAGCATCTTGGGATCTTTGTTGTGTCTTTGTTTTTGTTTTTGGATTTTTACAGCATTTTGAAGCAGCTACACACAAACAAGTATACTAACAATATTTACAATATAAATTAAAACAATCAAGCATGGGTTATGGGAAAGTGTAAATATTTACATTGTTCTTTCTTATTATTCCATTCGGCTATGTTTAGAAAGTAGTGTTACATGTCCAATCAAAGCTTACGGTCAAGGTAGTAAAACCATACTAAGAATATATGTATTAGGCTGGAGAGATGGCTCAACGGTTAAGAGCACCAGGCTGTTGTTGCAGAGGACCTAGGTTCAATTCCCAGCAATCATAACCACCTGTAACTCAATTTCAGGGCATCTAGTAACCTTTTCTGGCCTCTGAGACCTTAAATCACAAATGTCATGCACAGACACACCTACAGACAAAACACCCACACATATAAAAATAAATAAAAAAATTTAAGGAATATATGTATTATCTTTGTCTATTGTATCTTTACACACAAAAGAAAAATGTCATAGCTGAGCCACTGAACAGGGTATGTTCAAGTTACTGTACTGTTTTGAAACAACTTCATTGATGATTAGGTATGAAGGCTCATTATTCAAACTGTAGTCTTCTTTTGATCAAGGCTGTGGAACCTGAGGTTTGCTTACAGAATTGATTTTTAATTTTTTTCTCTTGACAAAGTAAAATAAATACTGTGTATATCTGTATATAATACAGACATTTAAATATATATTTGCAGCCCATATGTCTAAATCTGCTCTGAAAGCCAAAGTACTTCCTGGAATATAATTTGAAATAAAAATTCCAAGAGCTACTACTTGACACCCTGAACTTAAAATATTTGCTAAATGAATTCATCTAGTTAAAATCTGTTACCAAAAAAAATCTGTTCACTAAAAGTTGAGTACTTCCTGCTCTATGGAGATTGAGTAGTCCCATGATGAGATCTTTACAATGTGATCTAATAGAGTCAAATATTAATAAAAATACAACCAGGCTTCTTAAGGTCAGAGTTAGTTCAAAGTGTTTTACTTGTAGAATCTACAAGGAAAACTGGTAAAAAGCTCATCAGAAGCTGCCAGGAATCTTGCCTATGACAGCGGCATATTACATTGTCCAGAAAAACTTACCAACGATTGATATCCATAATAGCAGAACCCAGGGGGCAGGTGTTTCAGGGTATTAAATGTATTTCTAAAATATTTAAAGGTTAAGTCTGACATTTCCTAATTAAAGCAAGATGGAGAATCAAAGATCATAGCAAACCATGTAATACAGGACAACTTGACGTTAGGGGGTCATTTTAGGACTTAAAATGCAAATCAAGTTTATCAAAACTTATAGAGAAGAAACACTGAAGTTATAATTATAACCCTATTAAAATTATACTGGACAGGAGAATTATTAAAAAGCTAAGGCGTATGGGTATTCAAGAGGAATAAAGTTAAGAAAATGCAAATAACTTATTGGAAGGCCAAGTAGGTAACTGCATTGCATCACTTCTTACAGCAGACCAACCTTCTATATCTCTAAGAATATAAAATCAATTAAGATTCATTTTGTGTCATGTACATTCACATCAAATGATACTGCTCAGCCAAATGTTTAGATCTATTTCTTTTACCACCAAAAAATAAATTAAAAAAAAATATTGTTTGGAAAGCCCTTGGCTATCAGTTGCCTACTTACTGTCTAGCAGCTGGTCAGTGATGTTTAATAGTCCAACTAATTCCAACTTTAGGAGCTGTTTCTAGTAGACCATGGCCTTGGGAAATTATCATATATGGACAATATCCAATAATAAAATAAAGGAAGCATTTTTTTCTGTGTAACTGCAAGCAAAATCTAAAATTATAGAGACGATCATCTCCTGAACCTTCACAGTCTATGAAGCTAAAAAATCTCAACAAAGCAACCTCATGCCTTACACATTTTCAGAATTCTCTTTCTACAACATCTGAACAAATTCTTCCCACATTAAAGCTAACATTACATTAACAAAATTAATGGCATTATGTGATGCCATCATATTTAACAAATGAATTCCAAAATTTATTTTAATAAGGAAACATAAGCTTCTTTTATTGGATTCTGTGGTGATATCTTGCTTGTATAAATAAAACCTGTCTGAAGGTCAGGGAATGGAGCTTGCCACTAGCTAACCACAGAGCTCTAGAGGTCTGTACAGACAGACAGGAAATGAGATAGCTGGACAGAAAGAGGATATAAGCAGGGAGAAACAGGAACTTGCTCTCTTGTCTGAAAAGATGCTAAGGAGGTAAGGTGTGGCTGTGGTTTGCTCCTCTCTGATTTCTCAGTATTTTCTTCTTTATCTGGCTTTGGGTTTTATTATTTATTATTTAGACCAATTAAGAACTCCATTTACAGAATTCCTTGTATAGTTCACTAAATTGTTCTCAGTGTCCCAGGAAATCTGAGTGAGTCTGTGCAGTGTTGCTAGTGTACCTAGAGTATTTACATTTAATGCAAGAACCAACAGAATTGGGTTTGACTCTGTTGCCATTATTGGTTTTCCACTTATCACTTCTGTCCTTTGTTTCTGTTTATTTCTGTCCTTATGCTGACTTTGGGATGATTACATCTTTATTTTGTTCATGTATTATTAGTTATTAGCTATAAATCTTTTGTTCTGATTATTTCTCTAACGTTTGTGGTGTACACAGGTACCACCCATTCATTCTAAAGGAACTTTCCAACAATACTTTTCAGCAATGCATGAATACAGTACTTTGCAAACTACTAATTGAGAAAAAAATCTTCAAGGCAGCCAGATTCTAAAGGGACAGGTATGGCAAGATGGCTCAGCAGGTAAAGACATTTGCCTCTAGGTCTGACGATCTGAGTCTAATCCCAGGAAGGACTGCATTCTGGGAAAGGAACCAGCTCCTACAGGTCACATGATGTTTAAGACAAAAAAGTTAAAAGCTGAAAATGAGGATGGCATGACACAAGGCATGTGGCCACAGCAGCTGGGAGGTGATGGGTGGGTGATAGGGAAGTCCTGTGTATATGTCAATAAAGCACTGTTGGCTAATAAGGAAGCAAGATAGGTGGGACTAGGAATCCAGGAGGACTCTGGGAAGGAGAAACATAGGGAGTCAAGATGTAACCGCCATAGGGGTAAGAAGCCCAGAAATTTCTTCGGTAAGAGAAATACTTAGATTAACAATTATGGGAGAAATACTTAAGTCAGAGCTAGCCAGTAAGAAACAAGCAAGGCCAACAACTTCATAAGTAATGCAACTTCTTATGTGTTATTTGGGGACTACAACATGGCAGAGCCCAGGCGACTGGCTGGGGGAGAAACCAAAGTGGTGGCAAGGAAAAGGCTTCTCTCTACAGGTGGGGTAACATCTTAGAGGTCAGAAAGGACCCTGTGCCTCTTTCCTTGGGGACACTTCTATTCTCAACACAGAAGTTCCCTTAAAGTTTGCTTCTTCTGATCTGTAAAGTCCAGATCTGCCTGGCAACCTTAAAGGGGCCGAGGAAGAGGCAACTCCTTTTCAGAGGAAGAGAATTGAGACTTACGGGACTGGAGGCTTTCTCTACAGCTGAGATCCTAAGAGTAAAATGTGTGGATTCTAAGGTACCAGGTGGCAAACACCCCCCCCCTTAGGAAACACAACACCTTCCAGCAGGGAGGGGCAGCTCCATTTCTTCTTTGTTCAAACCTGGTCAACATCTTAACTAACTGGGAAATTGATGGTCGGCAAAGCCCACTTCCTGCTGGTTCCTTTTGTGCATTTCATTTTGCATGTATAGCTCGTGCGTGAGATTGTGCACATCTTTGGAGCTCTGTTACCTCTGTGCTAAAGAAAGTGTCTGAAAAAAAAAAACCTCAGAGGGTTGACTGTTAGCCGTGGTCCCCTGAAACTGCCTGGCAGTCTCGATGGCTGTGTGTCACACCTTCATCCATGTCTTAACAGGAAATGAGAAAGGCTCTATCAGAGAATGTGAACATTATCCATCCAAACCCAGGAATCCACTCTAAACAATCTACTGATTAATCAATTAGCTTGTCCTTGTACTAAAAACAATGGATATTTACTCATTGAGCAAACTCGTGTCCTCAGCTTATTAACTCATAGTGATGACCCAATGATGACAAGGAGTGATTAACACCAAAGAAAGGAGTTTCTCAGCCCTGACCCAACTCCCACCACCCCTCTGTACTGGAATTTGAACACAGCACTCCAAAGATGGCCGTGTGGGAAACACAGAGGTTGGTGAGATGCAGAGACAGAGACAAAACAGAAGCTAGCAGCTACGATGACGTCTGCAGGAATGGTGAGGCAGGGCAGACACAGAGTTGGGTCCTTAGAATCCTTCTCACAGGCTTTGGGACATCGGGTGGGGCATCTGAGTGTTTCACTCTAGGGTTGATTTAGAATGGTAGAATAAATAATATTTGATATATAAATGTTATCAAAGGCTTGGTGCCCAGTCTGTAGCCTGCAGCCCTGCTGAGAGGAACGGGGATTTTTAAGAGGTGGGCCCTAGATTTTCAGCTCCTCCGCCCTCAGCCCTGAAGAGGTACTGGCATTTTGACCATTCTTTCTACTCTTTCTGCTTCCAGCCAAGAGAAGAGTCGTTTTCCTCCATCACTGTCTTGTCGTGACACCCTGCCAGAGTCCCACACAGGGATTGATGGCTTCAAACAGATTCAAAAGAGTCTTTTTTAAAAACTGATTCTTGATTTATTATGCATTTAATCATATTTCTCTTGTAATTACATCTGGGGACAGTTTTTGTTTTTTTTTTTAAGTCAGAAAGGTAAGTCAGGACTTGTTTGGGTTCACATTCTTCAGAGGACAAATGAAAGTAATAAAGCTAACTGTGGGACTGGAAATCCCACCCTGCTTTTGCAGAACATTGGAGTTTGGTTCCCAATGCCCATGTCAGGTGGCTCGACACCAACCGTAACTCCAGCTCCAGGGGACCCCTTCCAGCCTATCCTGACACCTACAGAAATGTGCCCATACTCACACGCAGGCGCGCGTGGGCACACACACACACACACACACACACACACATAATTAAAAAGAAAAAAGAAGATATGTTTTTTAAATGACAGCTAGCTATGGCACCACATTTTTTAAGACTCCCTTTTTATCATTGATTCTTTGTGGGTTTCACATCATGCATCTCAATCCCATTATCTCCCCATCCCTTCATATCCATCCTCTGCCTTGCAAACTCTTCCCCAAAATAGAACAAAACTTGATGGAAAAACAAACAGCAAAAGCAAACGCATTAACTAGCATACGCACACAAAGAACAACAACAAAAAGTCCCCTCACGGAAGCGGCAGTGTGACCCAGTGAGTCACAGTAAACCCTGTAGTCCTTATGTCTTTACTTGGAAGTGTTCATTGCAATGAGTCATGGGCTTGGTTCCAGGCCTCTGGCTTCTGCTACACCCTCAATACTGGACCCTCACTGGGACACCTTTTGGCGTTGCCTTGGGTCATGGAGATCCTTCGGCTTTGGGTCTGCAGGTCTGACCCGTTCACCTGCTCCAGGAGTTTGTAGATGAAGTCCATGTTGGGGTGGGCCAACTCATAGCCCTGGTTCTGGGCCTGGGTGACAGCTGGGTTGGTCGGCCTGCCAGTTTTCTCTTTGACACCACCAGGGTGAGCTCTCCAGCATTACTCTGCTAGCTTATCCACTGCATCAGGCAGCAAGGATGGGCGCCAGATCTCCTGCTCTCATGCCCTGGGGCTGCCTCACCCACACCTACATCACCAGGGTCAGCTCTGTTTTGCCCAGGAGAGATGCAGGACCCATTCACTCAAGTGCTGCCACCAGGGAGGGGCAGGACTAGCTCTCCCGTCCACCACAGGTGGCAAGGGGTGGAGACTAGGGGAGGGCATCTCTCCCTGTGGGGACAGATTTCTCATGCACGTTTGTGGGGTCATATCATCTGAGTCCCCCTATCTCTATTGGAAGAAGATTACCATACACGGAATAGGGGGTGAGGTTGGTTAAATGTATTGGGCAGAAATCACTTACATGAGAAAGCGCCCAGGGTCAGCGCTCCGAGCATTCAATCTCAGCTGCCCTCCGAGATCCTACCGGAACCCGGAGAGAGAGACCGCCTGCCTCTCCTCAGGCCTATATCCCACCTACAAGCTCTGTACGCATCCGGGGCCACACCCAAATGGGAGTGGCCAGCGCCACAGGTGCCTAGTAAGGTCTCTCCCGACACATCTCTTCGCCACCGGCCCCCTCCCACCCCCTGCCAACAGGGTTAGCTCTATCATCCAAAAAGGCCTGCTCACCTGACTACTGCAGCTGGTGAGGGGTAGGGTCAGCTCTCACACTCTCATGACCCTGGGAATGACTTTCTCACCTGCCATAGGTGTCAAAGGGGAGGGGGGCCATCTCTCCCTCACCCACACCACTAGGTAACAGACAGACAGGCTCCCACTCTCAAGCTTTCAGGGCTGGCTCGCCACATGGCTGCCAACAGAGGCAGTCCTACTGTGCTGCCCAGGCAAGGTATGTACTCTCTTCCCCAAGTGCAGTAGTTGGGGGGTGGGGACAGGGTCATTCCTCCCTAGTGCTGCAGCCAGTGATGAGCAGGACCAACTCTGTGCAGCCCTGTCCTCCCTGCATTTGGTGGTAACAGGAGCCATGGACATCAACACAGACTGAAACTGAGGCGGGGCATGACGCTTGGCAGCAGCCCAGGTCCAGACAATGCCTTGGCCCCAGGTCGGTGACAGCATAGGCCACTCACATCTGTATGGCCCTGGCAGCTTCCAGCCCGCAGACACTAACATGGCCCTAGGTGGTAGCCCAAACTCATGTTGTCTGAGTAGCCCTTGGTGGCAGCGTGAGTCATGGATATCAGCATAAACCCCGGGTTTAGTTGGTTCATGGACCCAGATGTGGTCCTTGACAGCATTTGGGGCCAGGATGTCACCATGTCCCTAGTTGGCAGTGCAGGTCACTCAGATCAGCTCGGTCCCAGTGGCTGCATGGCCCTTGAACGCCAGCATGGCCTCAGGTGGAAACCCAGATCCCAGGCATCCTCATGCCTCAGATGTCATTGTAGACCCAGGCTGGGCCACGGACCCAGGCATGGCCCCAGCCATAGCTCAGCCCATATGATGCCATGGCCCCTGTTGGTAGCAAATGTCACTCAGGTCTGTATGGCCCCAGCAACAGCACATCCCTAGGACACCAACCTTGCCACAGGTGACAGCCCAGACACTGGGCATCTGTGTGTCCTTTGGTGGCAACATGGGTCATGGACATAAACATGGATCCAGGCTTCAATAGAACCTCAGATCCAGACATGGTCCCTGGCAGCAGTCCACGCCAGGATGTCATCATGGCCCTAACTGGCATCGCAGGTCACCCAGATCCGCTTTTCTTCATGAAGGTTGATTACCACTAGTACTTGTCATAGTGAGACACAGCTAACTAGGGAAGACTGGGTCAGGGCGTGGCTTCTAGAGCCTGCTCGATTTGCCTGTTCTCCCAGTTGATCCCTGTGCTGTCTCAAACGACCAATCTGGAAGGAGAAACCTCTCAGATATCAGCTGTCAAGATGACACACTACCATGCAACTCGGAAAACTAAAAGTCATAGAATGAAGACACACAGAAGTACAGTAACAACTGAGACATAACTCTGTGGTTAAGAAAAATTCCAGAACACTGGAAAGCAGCATCAAGGTTATCATTCGACAGCCCCTGCCATCTCAGTAATTGCCTTTTTTTTTCTAATTTTACTAAGATTGTAAATTATATGACATGTCATTTATTGTAAACTCAGAGTATCAATCGACCCTGAAAACACACTAAAAATGTTCTATATCCTACAGTATCAAATATTCAGTCACTATTGAATTCTTTACATAAAAATAATCAAGCACATCGCTAATGTGCAAATCCTCTTTTGTCCTTAACAAATGATAGAATTCTATGTATACTGTATACTGAAAGGTTGTTTTAGAATAGATATTTACATATTTTATTGTCAATAGATGTCTGATTGGTGTTCCTATTTTACATACCTGTATATGCAGGGTAGTGTGCCTGTTTCCTATGAAAGGGGGGGTCATACGCCAATAATGATTGAGAAGCCATGCATTTATGATCCTTCCTCTGAAGAATTACTTGATCTGCTGAGAAATGTGTTTTGAGTTTTACGTTATGATGTGCTGGGCATTAATATCTTGAGCTTGACATTAAAGCACTAAAGTGAAATGCTAACACAGTCTGTTTTCAAACATTTAAATCAATGAGACCCAGAAATGAATGAGACAAAAGTTACATTATGCAAATGTACATTTGGAAGGTATTTTATAACAGAATTTTACATTTTTAATGCGTGAGGATAGAGAGAGTCCACGATATGCTAAGTGACCTAGGAGGCCGTGAGTCTTTGGCAGCCATATAACTTTATGAATCATTTACTGAGTGACCACTGCGCTAACCTCTCACACAACTCTAAGCAAGTGAACAGATTACTGTATAAGGAAGTAAGCAGGGAGCCTGCTATCTCCTAACCCTCTAGCGACTTCTAGGCAAACACTATGACTCAGGTTTGCAGCTGGTCCATTCACAATCCTAAGTCCAACAAAAATGATGAAGTAAGCCAAGGAAAACATTGTGTAGGACAAAACTGATCTCAATGCCAAGTAAACAAAATAAAAAATGTCATTCGTAGACAGGGGTGATGATACCGTGCTCACAGCAGCCAGGAGTTCTTTTTGTAAGATTGTCACAATCACTACTAAAAGCATGTAAGGTCTGTAGTAATTAATAGTTTCAGAATTATCTAACAGCTCTGGTCTCTAAAACCTTTTCAGGTCAAGGTTTTCTTTCAATCCCTCTTTCTGACACAGCTCTTTAGCCACGCGTAATGTTTTAACATGTCCACTTGGGTCTCAGAAACTTGTAATTTTCGAATTATTCCTTTGAAGCGCACTAAACAATGAAACACAAAAACACTTTCTCTGAATCAGATCATGTACTTCAAGGGTCATAAACTCAATGGCTGCGGGGGAACCAGTGGGGAGCCCAGAGAGTGATTAGTCCAGCAGGTGCTGGACTGCGGGTGTTGGTTCCAAGTGTAACCCCACTTAGGTTTTCCCGCACAGACCGCATCAGTGGTTCCCCAGGCAATTTACCATCCGTGTTCTACATCATCGCCTCACTGCACAGAGACACAAGAAGGTTAACGCCAAGGAGCAATCCTTCAACTCTGAGCAGCTGGCACCCTGGAAGCGTCAGTGGTGAGGTTTCTCACATTCTGGATGTGACATGCCACACAGAGCAACAGTGAAGGAATGTGTGAGGGCAGTCACACATATTTTATTTCAATGGCTTCTTTAGTCATATTTGATAAGAATCTTTAATTAGCCTTTTCTAACCTCTGTCTTCCCCAGCAGAAGTGACTGAGTGACAGGTCCTGCCCTCTCAGTAGATACGCCTTTAAACAAAGGAAACCAGGATTCAAAGTGTGGAACCCACTTAAGTAAGAGCTTTCATGAGTGCAGCTAGTGGGATCTAAAGACTTTACAGCAATGGGAAAACATCACCAATATTCTGCAAGCAACCATCAATTCACGCAACAAACACAATATGTGCTGCATGGCAGATACTTGTTCTAAGGTCTCAGGAGTCAGAATTGAGCAAAATTTCACCAAGGATCTCATTGAATGAGTTTACAAACTCAATCATTTGTATTGTGTATCATAAATATTGGAATGCACACTTATGAGGTCAAGTTGTGAAAGCAACTAACTGGTTTTTCCTGACTCTCTCACAAACAATTTATGTCAGTCCATAACCTCTTTCATTAGTTTTGGAATATTTAAACACAACAAAAGTCCCATCCTGAATGCTTTGTAAGTTTTCTTGTACAAATGATATGAGGCAGTGAATTTTAAGAATATAGTTGGAAGCTTATAGAACAGCTTTCCGCACGGATTTTTCAAACATCCTCAGTGTTGGTGATTCCCTCTCCCACCCACTTCGCTGTTATACCATCCATGACTTTTTTAAGAAGCTGAGGAAGTCTTAGAAAGTGCCAGAAAAAAATAAAACAGCAGTATTTAGGTTATACTTGCATGCCAAAACAGCACAATTTTTACCTTTCTCTGCCCTCAGCTCTAGTATTCCTGGTCTGGTGGAACACTACCCAGTCATTATGTTACTGTAAATTTCTCCCATGAGTTTTGATAATGTCTTAAGACAACTGGTCTTCTCTTTTAATTTAAAGAGTAATTTAATTTCCTATTATCTGGTGTATGTGTGTAGGATGTGTGTGTGTGGTGTGTGTGTGTGGTATGCGTGCGTGCGTGCGTGCGTGTGTGTGTGTGTTTGTGTGTGTGTGTGTGTGTGTGTGTGTGTGTGTGTGTACATACATCAGTGTGTGTGGAGGTCAGAAAACTACCTGCAGTTGTTTCTCTCCTTCTGCCATGAGCTCTGGAGACTGTCCAGCATGTGCTTTTACCTTCTGAGACACCGCTGAGACACAGTGTCCACTGAAGCACCCATGTCTGAATCACACAGCTTAGAAAACTTCCACTAAGTAAATGCACCCAGTATAAACAGAATCTGGGGCTGAAACCTTGTGTTTCAAGCACCATTAATCTCTTGTTCCATATCTCAAGCACTATGCACACACAAATGCATTCTTCACTCTAGTGTCTAACATTTATTTCTCATTTTCAGCCTTAAATAAATTGACTCATTTAATTTGTAATCTTCTGAGTCTAATTATTTTTCTCATTATATTCAGGACTTGCATCCTTATTGTTGAGTGTACAATAGTCTAAATAATTCTCTTCTTTTATAAGTTTACATTGTATTACTATATTACAACTTGTCTGAATTACTGTTGATAGGCACTTGTGTCCAGTTTGGGTTTCGGGAGACAATGCTATGACATTCTTGCACATGTCTTTGGGTGAACATATGATCACATTTTCTTAAAGATGTAGTATATTTTAAATCATGTGTTTGTGTGTAGGTATGTGCATGTTAGTTTAGATGGCTGTGGAGGGTAGACTTGAGTGCCACATTACCTAAAGTGGAGTTACGGCTGTGGTGAGCCACCTGACATGGGAGTTGGAAACGGAACTTGGGTCTTCTGGAAGAGCAGCACACTCTTAACTTCTGAACCATCTCTCCAGCCCATGTGATTAAATTTACTAGACATCTGCCAAGAAACAGAAGTACTACACACTGCAAACCATTTTTCCAAAGTAGTTGTACCAATTCATTCTTCATCCAGTCATGCCAGAGAATTCTGTCCTCTATTTTGATGTCACTGTGTTGAATTTGTGAGACAAGGTCTCATGGTCTAGGCTTGCTTTCAACTTCCTGCAATGCCCTGGATAGTCTTCAACTCTGATTATCAGACTCCAGTCTCCTGAGTGTTGGGATTACAGGTATGCAACATCATATCCATCTATTATCTAATTTTTAATCTGTTCCTTTTATACCTACTCATTTTAGCAACCAAACAAATGCCCTGATAAATTTTAAAACTCCCTTTCGGGCCGGGGTTTATTCTGCTGAGCATACAGTGCTACAGACAAGACAGTTCCTCCATATTGTATTCTTCCTGCGGCAAATATAGGTTTGACTAGAATTTGAGCTCCCCTACATAGCCTGAACCAGCCATCTCGTGTGACTAGATTGGTGCCTAGCCCAATTGTCATCAGAGAGAAGTCATGCAGCAGAAAAAACAAAACAAACAAAAGCCTAACAATGAAGAGGGATCCACCTATTCATAAATAGGAAAACTGTTATATATACTGAATAAAGTCTCTATTGTCTAACACCCCCTTAGGAAAAAGTTATTAAAACAAACGGTAAATTTATTTGTTACTGTTATGTAAAATATCTTGTTATGTAAAATTTGTAATCGAAAAGGGTCTATATAAAAATTAGGATGGGTACAAAAAAGTTCCCCCATTCAAGGTGATGGATATTCAAACTCTTGCTGAAATGCAAACTTTCTTTCTCTCAGGATCTGTAAGATCATTGCAAGGGAAACTGTAAAATTAAAAAAAAATTAACAGGGATAAAACTGTAAATGATCAAATCCTTTTTTTTTTTTCCCAAGATATGGTTTCTTGGTACAGCTCCTGCAATCCTGGAACTTGCTCTGTAGACCAGGATGGCCTCAATCTCTGAGGTTCAGGTGCCTCTGCCTCCTGAGAGCTGGGATTAAAGGTGTGCAGTACCACCGCCTGGCTGATCAAATTCTTTAATGTGCTCAGGACGGTTTTTCTAGTCTTGCTAATCACAACTGTAATTCATTTGCAGGCACAAGATTTGTTTACCCTCTGTATTTGTTTAAGGTTAAGCCTAAAACAAGTAAACAAGTAACTAAAAATAGTGTTGCACCCTTCCCCCATGGGGGTCTGCTAATCAGCTTGTGACTAGGCCCTCCTCCTATTAAGGCCTGCATGCAAGTTCCTGTTTTCTGTCCAGCCTTATTGTCTAAATGCGAATTCCTGTTATTGGCACATCCTTTGCCAGAGGGGCCTGGGAACTTAGACTTCTGACCTTGGTGGTTTTTCACCTTGCCAGACCCATCTTTAAGGCTCCGCTCTTGTTAAAATAAACGTCATTCTCCTTGCAAGAATGAGCTGCTGTCTTTGTCTTCATTTACATCCTTAGCCCCTCGCTCGGATCATTGTGAAGTGTTGTAGCCACAAACACCAGCTCACTACAAAATAGTAAAGTCTGTTTAAATCAGGTACACTTAATAGAAGCCCCTCAAACTCTTCAGAGAGCTATTGGATATGACATTCAAAATCCTCAGTGGAAAACAAGCTCGCACTGATAGACAACAATGCCAGCTCCTCATAGCAGCCCTAAGACCTACAAAGCAAACAACCAAAAAACAACTCCAGCCAGGCCTTGGTGGTGCACGCCTTTAATCCCAGCACTCGAGAGGCAGAGGCAGGCGGATCTCTGTGAGTTTGAGACCAGCCTGGTCTACAGAGCGCACTCCAGGACAGGCTCCAAAACAACACAGAGAAAGCCTGTCTCGAAAAAACAAAAAAAACAAAAAACCTCTACCTCAGTAATGCTAACCACTGGGGAAACTGCCCCATGCCCTGACAGCTGCCTGGACCCAGCCCAAACTGTTAACAAGCAGGCTCTGAAGTTCTTCACCCACAGAAAAGTTTCTCGGATCATTTGGGTCTGAGAGCCTAAGGTCAATGCTGCCCCACGTGGCAATGAAAGAATTAATGCGTCTTGTGAGACTGACAAGCTACCCTAGAACTGTCCTGGTACAAGCCCTGAGAACTCTGTCCCCAACAAAACCATCAATACCTCCATGGAGAAACCTAGGGTAACTGTCCAGAAGACCAGTAACTCTGTCATGGGTAATTCTCTGTCATTTTAACTGATACCGAGAACATTTGTATTTTACTTGCCAGTCTAATTTATTCTCCTCAGGTCTCCGATGATGTTGATGACTAATTGTGGCTTTATCAGTTTAGTAACAGTCCGTCCATTTTACATGTGAAAACCAGGCCTTGCGTTTTCTAGAACTACTGGTCTCCTGATGAAAAAGGCAAACTCACAGGCAGGTTTGCCTTGCTAATAGGCCACATTTACAAAGAAAATAAATAATACTAAAACTTCAAAGTCTTAACAAATTAATCAATGGAGTTCTAATAAAATATTAATCTAGCTTAGTAAAACACTACTTTTCCTTAGCCCTCACACTTGTCATGAAGAAAACTTGTGAATTTAGTCGTGTTTCAGCCACCTTGACAAACTTAAATATTGTTTAATTTTGGTATACTGCTTTCCTTTTCAAAAATGGAGTGTTGATGGCATTTACCTCATATGTTTGTTGGGGGGGCTAAAGATATCAATAAACACATATGCATGAGAGATTGAAACATGTCTGCAATAGATATATCATGGCTACTTTAACATTTCCATTAAATGAAGCGTGCTTACAGTATTTAGAGAGAAAATTTCATCATATAAGGCTGTTAAAGTTCTGATTTCTCATAATTAAAATGTCTTTTGTAAGAAAGATAATTTAGAATTCTGTGATATTCAAGTTGGTATATGAAAACAGTAATTTTCCTCCATTAGCTTTAGGTAGCATTTGAAAGATGCCTGTAAGCATGATAACAGTGGCCGGCTCCCCAGGCTTTGATAAAGCCTGATTTCCATTATGCTCTTTGGTTTTACAAGGATGTTAACATTCTAATTGTAGCATAGAGGACTAAAAATTATACAGAAAGTAAAAAATGAATTTATATATAAAAAAGCCTCATCAGGAAGTAATGGCTTCCCGTATCTGAAGACTGATTTGCAAATTAAACAAAGCTCTTTTCCAGACTCAGCTTTAGTAACTTGTAACCTAATCCTTCTCATTTGTTATTCTGGCTTTCAGAGCCTATTACCTATTAGTATGCTAATAAGAAAACTCCAGAGACCCTTAGAGAAAGTCTCTGCCCTTCAAAGCATTTCCACAAAATCAAAGAAATTTTGCAACCATGGAACCTCGCACTTCCACACACACACAAAACAATCACCCCTTAGAAGATGGGGACCACTTTTCTGTGAAGTATGTAGTCTCAACTCTATTTCTTAAAACTAAACTTGAATAAAACCATCTCCTCAATCAAGTACTGCCTCTTGGCTTGTTTGCTTGGAAGTAGCTGATAGTTGGACCTCGAGCAATCAGTAAAAGAACCTTTTATTGTTGTGCTCAAATTCTGAACCCCAAAATCACTAAAAGACCTGTTCTGATGCAAAAGCAAAGAGTCTTTAATAATTATTTATTTTAGGTTTTTATTCCTAGATTTTTTATTTAAATGAAAAATGATCTTATTTTACATATCAATCCCAGTTCCCTTTCCCTCCCATCATACCATGCTCTCCACCAACCCCCATCCCACCCCTTTCTGCTCCCCAGGGAGGGTGAGGACTTCCATGGGGCATCATCAAAGACTGTCATATCATTTGGGACAGGGGCTAGGCCACTCTCCTGTGTATCTAGGCCAAGAGTAACCCTTTATGTGGAATGGGCTCCCAAAGTCCATTTGTACACCAGGGATAAATACTGTTCCACTACCAGAGACCCCATAGACTGTCCAGGCCTGCTAACTGACCCGCTTTCAGGGGGCCTGATTCAGTCCTATGCTGGTTTCACAGATGTCAGTCTGGGGACCATGAGCTGCCATTGTTCAGAACAGCAGTTTCTGTGGGTTTCTCCAGCCTGGTCTTGACCCCTTTGCTCATCCTGCAACTGGATTCCAGGAGATCCACACAGTACATAGCTCTGGGTATCTGCTTCCTCTTCCATCAGTCTCCCTCTATAAGTGTGTGGTGTTTAATGCGTGATTTGAGTTTTAGTAATGCTTTTTTTACGCATGTGGGTGCCTTTGTATTTGGTGCATAGATGTTCAGAATTGAGACTTCATCTTGATGGACTTTTCCTCTGATGAATATGAAATGACCTTCTTAATCTCTTTTGATTGATTTTAATTGAAGTCTAATTTGTTAGATATTAGGATTGTTACACCAGCTTTTTTCTTGGGTCCATTTGATTGGATCTTTGATTTCCCAACCCTTTACTGTGAGGTATCATCTGTCTTTGAAGTTGAGGTGTGTTTCTCATATGCAGCAGAAGGATGGATTCTGTCTTTGTATCCATTCTGTTAGCCTGTGTCTTTTTATCGTCAAGTCAAGACCATTGATATTGAGGGATAAGAATGACCACTGATTGTTAATTCTTGTTTGTTTTTGGATTTGTTGGTGGGGATGGTATTGTGTGTGGACCCCCCTACCCCCTCTTTTTCTTTTGCCTGTTGGTAAAGTGGGATTATGTATGACCTATATTTTTGTGAGTATAGTTAACTTCCTTGGGCAGGAGTTTTCCTTTCAGTTCTTTCTGTAGTGCTGAATTAGTGAATATGTATTGTTTAAATCTGGTTTTGTCGTGGAATATCTTATTTTCTCTATCGCTAGTGATTGAAAGCTTTGCTGGATGTAGTAGTCTGGACTGCCATCTGTGGTCTCTTAGTGTTGGTAGAATATCTATCCAGGACCTTCTGGCTTTCAGAGTTTCCCTGGAGAAGTTAGGTGTAATTCTGATAGGTCTACCCTTATATGTTCTTGGCTTTGTTCCTTTGCTGTTCTTAATATTCTTTCTTCATTCTGTATGTTTGGTGTTTTGATTGTTATGTGATGAGGGGACTTTTTTGTGGTCCCACTCTATTTGGTGTTCTGTAAGCTTCTTGTACTTTCATTGGCATGTGTTTCTTTAGATTGGGAAAGTTTTCTTCTATGATTTTGTTGAATATGTTTTCTTCACCACTGAGGTGGGTTTATTCACCTTCTTCTATACCTATTATTCTTAGGTTTGGTCTTTTCACTGTGTCCCATATTTCCTGAATATTTTGTCTTAGGGATTTGTTGGACTTAAGATTTTCTTTGGTCATGTTAATCTTTTTCTCCTAGTGTATCTTCAATGCCTGAGATTCTGTCTTCCATCTCTTGTATTCTGCTGATTATGGTTACATTTGTAGCTCCTGATTGTTTACCCATCTTTTCTATTTCCAGCATTGCCTCAGACTGAATTTTTTTGTTTGTTTGTTTGTTTTTTGTCTCTATTTCCGCTTTCAAGCCTTTAACTGTTTGGTTGTTTTTTCTTGGCTTTCTTTGCTTTCTTTAAGGGATTTGATTATTTCTTGCATTTTTGGTTTGTCTTTTCCTTCATTTCCTGTATTCTTGGTTGTTTTTTTCTTCCATTTCTTTAAGGGATTTTCTCATTTCCTTTTTTAGGGTCTCTATCATCTTCATAAAGTTATTTTTAAGGTCATTCTCTTCTGCTTCATCTGTATTGGGATGCTCAGGTTTTGCTGGTATGGAGTCCCTAGACTCTGGTAGTGCAATATTGGTCTTTTTGTTGTTGAATGTGTTCTTATACTGTCGTCTTCCCATCCTTTCTTTCAGTGGGTGCAAGTTGCGTCTTTCCCTTTCCTGATTGGTACAGGTCCAAGGTTCTCTTCCAGTGGAAACAAGCAGGTCCTGGTGGGTGCAGGTGGGTGTCAGACACTCCCTCTTCCCGTGAGTGGAGGCGTGACTAGCACTTCGATGTTGTCAGACTCTGGATGGCTTGATCTGCCGTGGTGGGTGCACTATGCATTGCCATGACCAGCAGGGCACAACAGGGCCTGGCCCACAGGAACCTGGAATGAATGAGACAAGAGACACGAGAGAGATGGGCACCAGGACAGCATGGCTGATTGAGCTGCATTTAATGAGAGTTCTTTACAGACTTAATAAGGGAAATGAGGAGGGGGCTGCAGGACAATAAGGGAGGGGCCGTTGCCTAGTAATCAGGCGAGGGGTGTTCTTGGTCACGTACCCAGGAGCGTGTTTTTGGTCACATACTGAGGGGCGTTGGCAGACCACCACTGAGGCTGAGCAGCAGGAATGAAGAGGTGTTAGTGCTGAGTATCCTGATTGCAAGGAGGAGGGTTGAGTAACCTAACTGCAGATTGCTATCAGCTAGTCCTGTGAGCCCAGGTTCTATTCATTAGGAAGCGGGGGAGGGGACAGACTATTTTTAAAAAAGACAGACAATATTCACAAGAGGTTCTAAATAACAATGATCGCTCCCGACAGTGCACAGTCCCCAGGCCAGGAAACCCCAAAGAGGGCAGGCAGAAGGTATCGAGTCTTTAATAGTTTAATGAGTTAACTGCATTAACTCAGTTCCTCAGCCATTCGACATAGCAGGAGGAACAAGGACCCGGAGGAGTCAAGGAGCAGGGGATTTACTGGATAGAGCAAGGCGAGTATCTAGGGGTCTACAACAGTCTCAGGATTGGTGCACTTCGGTGCTTGGGTGACCTGTCCTGTGTTGATTGGTCAACTGGTTGCTATGGCCTATAGTCCCTCCCAGGGCAGTTGCTATGCTCTTTATGCCACTGTTACCATAAAGCACATCCAGAGCCTACCAGTTAACTTCTGATTGGTTCTGGCCACATGGAGGGTATCTGACCTCCTAGTTACTAGGAGGTTGGGCAAGGTCAAGAAACTCAGCACATTTTGCTGAGTCAGGGGCCTACGTCTTGCTGGGTCTGTTCTGCAACCTGTCATGCCTGCCAAAGCAGAGGGCTGGGTGAGGGTCTGGTCCCTTCACTATGACTTTATTATCAGTGTTGCATTTCCACAGTCCCTAGAACTTCTGTGCTCTCTGCAAAGTTTCTTTCTGCCAAATGACTGAAAATTCTCAGGTGTGAGTTCAAAGATGCTGGGCTGGATTGTTAGGGGGACTGAGTTCATTAGAAGGGCTATTAACGAAGTGGATAGGCAGATTAAGAAAAAAAAACTTGGCATGATGGACGAAGGCTCATTTGTGAACCATAGACAGAACAGTGATACTCTGAACAGAGGAAAAGCAAGACCCACGGCAGAAGAAGGGGGTCTCTTACCCTTTTGGGGGTGGAGATGTTATGGTGGATGATTTTCCAGGCTCCCCAGAGGGGAAATGGAAAAAGAGACAAGAAAGAAACACACATCTGTTTCCTGGGGGACATTTTAAATATCCTGTGGGAGTGGTCTTGAACATCTCGTGGAGGGAGCTCTGTTTGGTGGGCTTTCTGGGTTGGGGCACGGTTTGGGGAGAGAGAGCCCAGGGAGGGGGGTGTTATTGAGGTGGAACTTCCACCAGAACATTCCAGACTCCTTGTGTATATGAATGCCAGGGGCTGAGGTGGAGTTTCCACCAGAACATGCAGTCATGGCCCCTCTCCCCTATCCATCTGCATTCAGGAAATCTGTTTAACCTCCAGTCCCTCAACAGAGGAAACCTTCAGACAGTCTCTCTGATTCTTAGGCAAGAATTAGGGAAGTGGGTAAGGAACAGAATATGTGGCCATCACTATCCTGTTTGATGTTCTTTCCTTCCTATGTAAGAGATCCTGATCCTTGGAAAACTGTTGGGTTCTCAGACAATGTCTCAGTAGAGCACCTGGGGTATCTGTGAGAGGGGAGTCATTGAAGGTGTTGGGGATTCTCACTCTGCTGCCTCCCAGTTGTAACTCATTGTCATGGATAGCCCCAGGTAAAATCTGTATTTTGTGATCTCTCTTATGCAAAGCACCTCACATAATTGACAGAAAGGTAGTCTTGATGAACTTTGACTTATACTATCCTGATGAGCTGCGATGGATTACTGAGGGGAGAAAACTTAATAGTTAATGACCTGAAGGCTGCAGGTAGGCTGAGAAACTTTGGTGAAGAAACTTGGCTTGACTGAGAATACCTGTGGGCTGTCAGGGTCTAGGAAGCTCCTCATAAAGGAGCCCAAAACTTTGTGTGGCCTCCTAAACTAAGGAATCTCTTGACCAACACAGCAACCTCTGTGGGTACTTACCACTCTGAGACAGCAGCAGAACTGGCCTGCAGATGCAATCTTCCATCCTGACATCTCCTGCAGGAGGTCCCACGCTTGACACGGTTGTCTGTCACTTAAGATACTCTGGTTGTTATTTGTTTTTTGTTTTTGTTTGGTTTTATTTGGTTGTTTTGTTTGTTAGTTTGTTTTTTGAGTCAGGGTTTCTCAGGGTAACCCTGACAGTCCTGGAACTTGCTTTGCAGACCAGTCTGGCCTCAAACTCAGAAAGATCCACCTCCCTCTGCATCCCTCATTCTCAGGAGTATTAGAATTAAAGGTCTTCACCACCATGTTGGGCTTGTGTTTGTTTTTGTAATTGAAGTTTATCAGGAAAGCTGGGGCCAGGGTTTTACTATAGCTTGTCAGGTAGTACAAACGGGCACAGGGCTTGGGCTGTCTTCTAGACTTGCCCTCTCTCTTTTCTTTTTTTCAAGACAGGGTTTCTCTGTGTCTTTGGAGGCTGTCATGGAACTAGCTCTTGTAGACCAGGCTGGTCTCAAACTCGCAGAGATCTGCCTGCCTGTGCCTCCCAAGTGCTGGGATTAAAGGTGAGAGCCACCCGCCCTGTCTCATTTCTTCCACTCATGCCTATCTTCTTTTTAGCAATATGAATTTAATTCCACCCTGATCCTGTGTTTGTTGCTGCTGCTGCTGTCATTATTGCTGTATGTGTACTAGGGACTGAAGCCAGGCCTTCATGCTTTTCGTGTGTCTCAGACAGCCACACCACCAATCCTTGGTTCTTTTCTAATGAGGATGATTTTCTGTGCTCTTACAAATACAGCATTGCTGTGTTTTGTTGGCCTTTAATGAGATGTAGTGTGGTCACACTGTTTACTTCTGCAGTCATTCATGGCTCCCTGTGACACTAATTGGGTCTCTTCCAGAACACATTAGGCCGTTTATGCTGTCGTCTTAAAACACTACGTTTTCCAAGTATCTCTTAAAATTTGCTTCAGAGTCTGCTTCTGTTTATATTCATTAAAGATACTTTAACATCTTAAGTTTTCAGCAAATTAGGGGGTCCCTAGCTTGACAATTGAATGTGGAATGATACAAGTTTTTTAAAACAATAATTTGAATGTAGATGAATTTCTGATGTCCTTTTAGGTACCAAGGGGAAACTCACATGACTCTAGAGCTGGCCATTCTGAGGGTGAAACACACGGTGTCAGTGTGGAGGAATTAAAGTGGGGAACTGTTCTAACAGTTTTTCCATATCTTTTGAACAGTGAATGGGAATGAAGACATGACCACTCCTAGGTATGGCTGAGGAGAAGGGTTTGTTGTAGATATGAAGGAGAGTTCCGCCAGAGGCATCTGGAAGGGCCCAGACTGAATAGGGCCATGAGATTGGAGGGGGAGGGGTAAGCAAGCCAAGAGAAGAGCCAAGGACTAAGAGACCAAGAAAGGACACTTATGAAGTAGGGGATTGGATGGATGGAACAGTGGAGGGAAGAAGCAGTTGAACAGGAGCGCTCTAGAAGTTGGAGTCAGATATGGGGGTGGGCAAAGCCAGCAGAAACAAGTGATGCACACACATCTTCAGAGAGTCAAATCAGCAGGTCGGCTGGATTAGGAGAGAGGCTGAGCCCCTTGGAAGGAAGCTCATACCTGCCCATCCCACGGTCTGCTCCAAAACCGCCAGAACATGCCAGCCCTGGATGTTTCTCTGGAACTTGACAAAAACATGGCGTTTCCTTGTTTTGATGCAGTACACCATTTGTGACGCGGCATCAGAATCTGAGTGTTGAACTCATATACCATTTGTGGTTGAATATTATTTTCATTGTGTTATGTACACATAATAGAAACTCAACAAGGTGTGTACTCTTCAACATTTTTGGCACATGGTTTCACACGTAAGCAGAAGCCAATCTAGATAACAGAATTAAATCTTTTAAAAATATATATGCAATATATATTTTTAGAAACAGACTGAAGTTTGTATTCTAATCTTATAATATTTAAATAGATGTTACTAGGTGGATAGGTGCATGTCATTGATAATTTTGTCTTCATAAATAACACTTTGGTCATGCCCATTAACTCTCATTTTTAGCTGTTAGAAGATACAATTCTTGATACCCAGATCTACAGGTCAATATATATCTCTTGGATGCACTCTAAGGCATACAGCAGAAGAATATTGGAGTGCTACCTATAGTCAGCATCAGAATTCTCACTTTGGGGAGAGAGCATTACAGGAAACAACCTAGCTACAGAACTGTAGGAAAGATGAACTGTAATTTCAGTATTCCCATGGGATTTCCTTACCTATGAATATTTTTCCTGAAGAACCTATTGTCCCCGTTGGTTCAGTGTCTATTTCTGGTTTCATCTACTCACTATATTATTTCTTTTAAAAAAGCATGACCATACGCTACAATCCACAGCCCCAGAGAGGCTAGGTAACAAGGAGAGAGCTCAAGGGGAGGAAAGACTAGATCTCCCTGGGAAGGGAAATGGAAGAGATCTTCTTGGTAGACTGGGTGCAGGTGGAGATGGGAACTTAAGGAATCAGGTTGGGGCAGGGCAGAGGAGAGTACTGAAAGAGATGACTGGAAGGAGGCTTGTATTTCCAGGTCAGGTACAAACCTGATGCAAGGGAAATTCCCATGAATCTATAAGGATGACCTGAGGTAAGAATCCTAGCAATAGTGGCCTGGACTGGCCACCTCCTGGGATCAGATTATGGACTATCCCAATTGTCATTAGAGAGTCTTCATCTAGTAACTGATGCAGAGAGACCCACAACCAAACATAAGGCAGAGCTCGGGGAACCCTGTGGAAGAGGGAGATGGATTGTAGGAGCAGAGGGGTCAAGGGCATCACAAGAAAACCAACAGAAACAACTGGCTTATGGGAACTCACAAAGTATCAACCAACAACCAGGAAACCTGCATGGGACTGACCTAAACCCTCTACATATGAGTGACAGCTGTGTAACTTGGTCTAGCTGTGGGACTCCTAACAATGGTAGCAGGGGCTGTCCCTAATACTTTGGGTGGCTCTTGGGAACCCATTCTTCATCCTGGATTGCCTTGCCCAGCCTAAATATAAGAGGTGCTCAGACTTACTGCAACTTGATATGCCATGCTTTTTGGTACCCATGGCAGGCCCGCCCCTTTCTGAGAGAATGGGAGCAGTGGAGGAGAGAGGAGAAACTGTAGTCGGGAGGTAAAAAAAAAAATTTTAAGGGAATGGTCACTGTGAGGATGCCTATTTGGTCATGGTGTTTACATTGTGATAAAGATTTGAGACAGCAGTCCCCACTCCCTACAGAAATACAATCCGCTGATAGATTCTAAGGGATTGCCACCCACGTGTTTTATGACTTTGGGATCACAGCCTTTGGTTTGGTCTCTGGTTCACAGGGGAGCCTCAGTCTTTGGTTTTGTGCCTGGTAAACACAGGGACTCAAGGTTCATTGGTAAGCTGAATTACACCTGACTGGAATCTTTATACCCGAGTTAAATTCTATTTGGCCACATCAAGAACTACTGGGATGTACTGACGAGTCTTTCCAACTCCCAAACCCAGTCCTGGGATAACGGATTTTTCTTCTGGGCCCTGGCAGACATCTCAGCACAATTCTATCGTAGTAACGTTCCTTTGAATTTGCTAATAAGTCAGTAGCAAGATGAGAACTAAGAAGACAAAGGGGATGCAAATCGTATTAACGGGAATGTTAGAATTATCAAAGAACGCTGTTAATTAAAACGGTGGAATCCAGCGTCTCCAGCGTCAATCGGGGCCGGCCGGTGGTTGCTTAGCAACTCCCCAACGCTTCCTCCTACGCCCTGCCCTCGGAGTCCCGCCCCCAGTTCCGCCGCCACGTCCGGCTTCCATCCCCTCCCCTACTTCCGCCCTGACCAGCCAGTGGGGACCTAGCGGCTACTCTCTTTGACCTCCATCGTACTGCCTGACTGAAAATTTGTCAGCGAGCAATCAAAAGCAGAAGCGTCCTCTTTACCTGGCATTTGCCCTTCATCCCTGGTGGATACACACTCTCAGTAAACTGCTGGCTCCTGTCTGGCCGTCCGCCGCGGCCTGCGCGCGCCTGTGCGTTTCTCAGGCGCGCCGCGGACAGCCGCCGCGGAGGGCGACGTGGGCCGCGAAGGCCCCCGTCGCCGGCCACCGAGGAAGCGCGGCGGGCGAAGGGGCGCGGGGTGTGCGCGGCGGCTCCACCATGTAAGTGTCCGACTCTCCCCTCGCCCCGGCCCCGGCCCCGCGGCCCGAGCTGACTGTAACACCCTGCGCTTCCCTCCCCCAGGTCGAAGGTGTCCTTTAAGATCACGCTGACGTCAGACCCGCGGCTGCCGTACAAAGTGTGAGTGGCGGGCCGGGCTGCGGGAAGAGGGGTGCGGCGTTCCCGCCGAGCCGCCGGCGCCCCTCGGAGCGCACGGGGTGGGCAGCGGGGGGGACTTGGGGCAGGGCTGACGCGTTGCTGCGTGAGCCCCTTTCACGTCGTGGAGAGGCCGGGAGCCGCCTGGGCCACTGGAAGTTAGGGCCGACTTCCCTCCCAAGTCTGGACTCTGCACACGGTGAACGTCAGGCGTGGGTAGGAGCCGACGAGCCGGCGCCTTAGCGGTGGACCCCCAAGTCACACGCGACTCGGATCATGGCAAAAAAGTGCTTAGCGCGCCTGGGGACTGTGCGTGTGGGGGCCGTGTGTGCTTGTTGGGCGCTCTGTGCTCGAGCAGTTGAGATGGTGGTCAACCCAGGTTTCTGTGTCAACTTTCTTACGACTTTTAAGTGTAGACCCCGCCCCTTTTATGTGAGTGCAGCTGGAAGGTCTATGCTAGCTGGCAGAATTTCCCTAAGCAGGGGCACCGAGGTCAGGCCAACTGATAGCAGCTGCCATCGCCGTCTGAGCTTGCCACCTGCGTGACTCGTTCAGCCTCCCGGCCTGTTGTTCCCTTAGCTTTCCGTGTGTAAAATGCTCTCCTTACCCCCTCAGTGTCCAGTAATTGCGCCATCTCTCAACTGTCGGTTTGCTGTTTTCAGATACCCACGTCCTCTTCCTCCAGGTGATTTACTGCGGGTGTCTTCCACGTTACTTCTTTCAGTCATTTGTCAGGCCGCCGTTTTGGTCTGTGGCTCTTCCCTGCCCCAGCGCCAAGCCTGCTCGTTTCTCACGGAGACGAAAGTCTGCGGCCTGCCTTTTAGAAATCACGCTCTGGCAAATGCCCTCGAATCTGATGGCCACTTCTCTTTCATCTGTTTTGCTTCGTGAAACACCCAACTGCAAATTCAACCCTTTATGTTCTTTACACTCACTCTGTTCCTGGAAAAAATAGCATTGATGAGTTTTATGAAAAAAAAAAAAACTTGTGACTAGCATTCTACTGTGTTCCAAAAGTTTGTCCACTTTTCTATTTTCAGAAAGTATCTTTGTTTTATTTCAAAATTTCCACAGCTCCTTTTCCCGTTGATGCAGAGAAGTGAGAAGGGAGGCCTCTCATCCTCATCCACACCCAGAAGCATCTCCCATACCTTTCCATAAAGAACATAGCTGCTGCTGTAAAGCCTGTTCCTACAGGCGACACTCTCCGGTCCTTTTTTCTCCCTCTGTACTGGATTATGCTTAGCGGTGTGTAGCTGTACTCCGGAAAGAATGGGGAGGAGAGGGGAAAGGACAGACAGACAGACAGACAGAGCTGTATCAGAGCTCCTGCAGCACTGGGCCATTCCAGTCAGTACTTTGCAGCTGAATACTTTCTTTGTTTTTTTTTGTTTTGTTTTTGTTTTTGTTTTTGTTTTTCAAGACAGGGTTTCTCTGTATTGTTTTGGAGCCTATCCTGGAACTTGCTCTGTAGACCAGGCTGGCCTGGAACTCACAGAGATCCACCTGCCTCTGCCTCCTGAGTGCTGGGATTAAAGGCAGCTGAAGACTTTTTGATTAACTGTTCAGCGTTGTGTTTGATGCATGTGTGGATATGTGCGTGTGTAGTCTGTTGATGTTCTGCATGAGCACTTGTAAAATACTACTGAAATCTTGATAAACCTCCCATCCCCTGCATGTTAGAAGATGTTAAACAAGTGACTATTAGGACTATTAGAATTTTCTTTCTATTCTCTGTCCCAGTACTCCCCCCAAAAGAAAAGAAAGGAAAACAGTGATACAAACTTTATTATTAAATAACATTTGTCGGGAAAATGCCAGCCCCCCTAAAAATCATTTTCATTTCTCTTTTGGAAGTCAGTACAATATGGTATGACTTTTATATTCAGAGACTGTGGAAAAGAAATCCAGGGTTAAACCTAAGAAAGTTCTGTGACAGAGTTGACATTAGCCGTTAGTGGGATATGTGACAACGAATTGAGAAGCTTAATGAGAGACGCTGGCTTTTGTTTTTCTCTTCTTGAGAGGTTTAATTTTTTGTTTTGTTTTTCCTTCTTAGAACTTTGATGAGATGCATTAAGGTAGACTGAAGACCAGGGAGAGGTTGACCTTGCTGACAGCCATCTCATCCAGGGCACACTGGCACAGCCTTTAATCCCAGCATTTGGAGGGCAGGCAAACACAGCTCTCTGATTTTGAGACCAGCCTGAGACCCTGCCTTTTAAAAGGAAAAAAAAATTCTCTTATTAAACATCTGCCCCTATGCTACACTTGTATCAATCTGGGTGGAGCTGTGGCTCAGTGGTTAAGGGCATTGGCTGCTCTTGCAGAGGATTCAGCGTCCATTCCTAACACCCATATGATGGCTCACATCTGGCTGTAAGTCTAGTTCCAGAGGACCCAATGCCCTCTTTGGGCTTCTATGGGCATCTGTACACATATGTACATACATAAACCCAAGCACAAAAAGGCAAGATACAGTAAATCTTAAACACACATAAATTGAGAAAGAGAACAGGCAGAACTCTGCCTGCAGATTGTCAGTTTTCACACAGAGCATTGGTTCCTTGTCTTGACTCTTTGCTTTTCTTTTTTTTTTAAATTAATTTATTTTTTATATTCCAATTCCAGTTCCCCCTTCCTCCTTTCCCCTCTCTCCCTCCATTCCCCTCTCCTCTCATCTGCTCCTGGGAGAGGGCAAGGACTCCCCTAGGAAGTCTACTAAGTCTGTCCCATCATTTCATTGAGGCAGGACCAAGGCACCTCTCCATCCCCACGCCCCTGTGTCTAGGCTGGGCAAGGATCTCTCCGTATAGAATGGGCTCCACTAAGTCAGTCTGTGAGTTAGTGTTAGATCTTGGACCCACCGCCAGTGGCCTCATGTATGTCCCAGTCACAGCATTGTCACACTCTTTGCTTTTCTAGTGTCTTGTTGTGAGCACCAGTTCACATGATGCTGCCAGGAAAGCAGCCAACCGTAAAATTCCAAAAACAATTTCTTTCATTTGCATGAAATAAACTGAAATTCTTTCAATTCATTTTTATTTGTCGCAGTCTTAGTGTTCCTGAAAGTACGCCTTTCACAGCGGTGTTGAAGTTTGCAGCAGAAGAAGTAAGTGTGGGCTCTAACTGTCCTTATGGATGCAGTGTGGCTCCTTTGGGTTTGTCTTTGTGTTTGCATGCACTGGGCCCCTCCTCATCCCACTTCCCTGCGTTCTTCCCTGCGTTCGTTGCTGGGCTCATGCTATGGAAGTCACAAGCCCAGGTAAAGTTACTCTCTACTCATTAGCCAGCGGTGAGTTGAACAAATTGACACATCTGTTTAATTGAGCAGATGAAAAGTGTGAGAGTTGTATTGGTACTGAATGCACCAGAGACACGTAAGTTGTTTTTTAAAGAGCTGACTATACAACTTTATTAGCTGTTTTGAAAAATGTCTAGTTTAACACACACACGCACGCACGCATTTTCTGATTTTAAGAAATGAGAGTTTTCTATCTACAATTATCAGAATTGTTTATAAAACATCTCTGACCACAACATTTGGAAGTGTAGGTTGATCTGGGCCAGTGCACCAGAGTGTGATTTGAGAGACTTCAGCTTTCTGTTGGAGTGGTGGTGTTGGTCAGCTGCATCACATGCAAATCCCTCCATTCTTGTTGCCCTCCCCCACCCCCGGTACTGGGACCCAGTCCCTGGGTTGTGAGCATACTGTCTAACCCAAGCTCTAACTCGGCACTGTATACTCTAGTAACCCTGCTTTTTTGCTGTTGTTTCTTTCTCTAAAAGACTGTTGCATTTTAGAATTATAGAAATCTGACTTTCATTGTTCCATGAAAATGTATCGATATGGTTTTTCTTTTCTCCCTTTTAGTTTAAAGTTCCTGCAGCCACAAGTGCGATCATTACTAATGGTAAGAGTTCACCTTAAACCATAAGTGCTGGAGACAGTGTGACTTGAATCCCAAAGCCCCTGTATATGTTACGTAGACATTATACTTAATGGTAAACTCTGCATGGAATGAACTCTGCTCATCTTCTCCCTAGGCTAGGGAAACTTCACAGTATCTATTGTCCTTATCTCTTTCTCTAGTCTGCAAGGTTTACATATATGTACAGTTGTGTCAGAAAGTGCTTTAGAGTATAGAAAGTTGAGCAGGAATGTGACTTCCCTATTCTTTAACTGTGCTAATAGGAAACTGGTCTACAGGTGTGCAGTGTTGTTCAGTTTAGATGTTTGGTTAAAACTCTGAATACCTTGGAACCCTGGAACAAATTCCAGGGGACCTGTTCTTATGAGGTAGCAGTAGAGCAGCAAATGAGGAGCACTAGTCCCTCTCCCATGTATAAATTAATGACTAAATGTTCCAGGCAGGCAGTTCTCAGTTGAAGGGGTCAGATGCAGTAGCTCAGCTTACCTTAGGTATGACTGGATTTCCTACTCTGATACACTGTGTGTTCTCACACTGAAGAAAGCTAGCCAACTTTCTGATAGTTCTCCAGTGGAAATGTTTCAGACATGCAAAGTGTCACTAGAACATGAACAAAATGACTTGTCCTCTCTTGTCTTGGAGATTTTATGCTGCTCAGCAGGTGAAACAACTGGTGGCATACATAAGGTGTTTGTTGCTTAAAGAAGAATGAAACTTTATTTCATGTAGCAAGATAGGATGAAAAACACCATCTTAGACCGTGTGAGAGTCATTGTACTTAGGATGTGTTGTCTCATCCAGCAGTGCCTACAAGCATATACCATGGGAGGTGTCCACAGATGGGTAGCTCATCTGAGAGACTTGTCTGCTCTGGATTGAAGTTGCTCAGCCTTTGCTTGTGCCCATAGCCGCACTAGTACAGCAAATCCTTTGTTACTGTTTAAGTTGTTTTAGCTTTAGGGATAATTTACATGATTTACAATTTATTTTCTAGATGGAATAGGAATAAATCCTGCACAGACTGCTGGTGAGTGTCTGCCTGTATGTCCATCAAAGATGACTATTTTATGTATTTCAACTAGATACGATTTTTCAGAAGACATAGCTGTGTAGAGCATATGTAGCAGTCTACTTGTAGCTCAGTGGCATTTGGCTCCGTTTATATATATTAATTTATTAATCATATGATTAATAGTGGTGTAGGAATTGAAAGTATTTAATTAATATGTATAACAAATCTAGAGGTAAGATTGTGTTGCAAAGTTAATGATTGACCTTTGTCTTAAAGTGACTTTGAGGTAGTCAGTAAGTTACCTAAATCTGGGTATATTCCATGGTTAGCATCCGGGAAGTGCCAGCAAGAATGCTAGCCATCGTTCCTTTAAACAGCTACAACCACTGACATTTCATAGGCTAAGTTCTCCCTAATGCTCAAACTGTGAACATAGCTTAGCTTGAAACATTGACATCCTGGCCAGCAGGTAGGGTAACTGTGTCTTGAACTTCAGTAAAGGAACTCTTAAACTGTGAAAAAAGAATGTACTTCTTAAGATGTGTCCTCTGGCTGATATTCTAACCGTAACGCTTTGAAGCCGTACTGTTTAATATAATACGGCCTCATTCTTGAACAATACTTGGCTTTTAAACAATTGTTCGGGAGATTTTGATTTATAAAAATTATATTGTCTTTGTAGGCTACTGGTGAAAGTCACAAATCTAGAAAATGAAAAGTGATTTATACTTGCAGATTTTTATTACCATAATCAATGATCTTGAGTATATACTTTAAATTGAAATCTTTATTTTTTGAAAATTCTTAGGTACTGTATTACATTAAGGATCCTGTATGATATAGGAGCAGGTTTTGTCTTTTTGATTCTAGAAGTTTTTGTTTGCTTATATTAATTCGAATTCTTGCTTACCCTTACATGTTGCCCTTTATGCCACCTTTCAATTGAATCGTGTCCATCACTAAGATTGATTATAATCTCACCAGGGGCTCCAACTTGAGTGTCAGCGTATCTCAGTGGTCTTCTCTGACCCTGGATTTACGTTTTTGTGCTGGTGTCACCATTTTTTTTTTTTTTTTGATGTTACTGCATTTGCTGGCATGGCAGTGGCTGGTGTACCTTCATGTTTAAGCATTTATCATTCTATGAGGCTGGAGGAGGGATGGGGGCAGGGATCTGAAGAATGGGTACCAGCTCAGAGGATGCAGGGACTTCCTCCCTCCATTAATGAATCATTTTCTGGTATGCTAATATTGTCCTCTTTAGAAGCCTGACTTTGTGTTTTTGTTTGTTTATATAGGAAATGTTTTCCTGAAACATGGCTCAGAACTGCGAATCATTCCTAGAGACAGAGTTGGAAGTTGCTAATGTCTGCTTCTTGGAATATAGAGCCTTTCAGAATAAATACTGGTGTTTGTTGTTGCTGTATGGTTGAAATCAGGCATTCATGATACAATGAAAGCACCAAGAATCAATGAGACAAGGAAAGTTGACTCTTGTCCCTTCTTGTTCATTTTGTTCATGGGAAGAAAGACTGCCTTTGAGTGGAGGGTACCAACCATGGGTCACATAGTCGGTGACTGCTGCCTCACCAGAAGAAGAGGGTACTTCTGTGACAAATGGACTGTGCTTTAAAAAACAAACAAAACCACCAACACAACCAGAAGATGAGTCGGATCATTCATTTCAGGAATATTTGGAAAATCAAATTCATAGTATTGGATGTATTTCTAATTTTAGAGTTTAAAGGATAATTGATCATAGAGGCATTTGATTGACAGCATCTCACCTGCAGGCCCATATTTAGATTTTAAATTATGTCCTTTGTGATGAAGTTAATGGGTATTTCTGTGGACAGTTAAATTTTATACAAAAGCCAAATTAAATTATGGGATGTTACCATTGTGTGTGTAAAGTTGCTATCTTACACAAACAGCTTTGATATAGCGATCTTATGAAGTCAGGTGTGTCCTGGTGGGAATTGACAGTGGCGCAGGAGAAGTCAGAGAGGGCAGTAGGGTTGAGAAATGTGAAGGGGAAGAGCACTGGGCATAGGCTCAGAAGGCAGCTACGTAGACATTGCAAAACGCCCAGCAGTCTGCACAAAGATCTCAGGGCCTAGGACATGAGAGGTGTCTCAGCCCAGAACAGCTTTGCAAGCCTGAGTAAGTTCAATTCCTAAAACCCGTGTGGAAAAAGAGAACCAATCCACAGTCATCCTCTGACCTTACACAGACACCCTGATGTGAACCAGTCTCCTCTCCCACAGTAATGCATTTTGTAAAAGATCTTATTTGCCCCTACAGAGGAAATCCATGTCTTGGCACATCTTGACAGTGACCAAGTGAGAGCAGGTGAGCTCTTTGGAGGTGAGGGTCTGCCACATGCTCCCTAGAGCTAGAAATACAAGTACTCAATAAATATTGACTGAATTCATGAGTAATGTCTTCAGGACCTATTTTTATCTCGTGTCTCCTGTATTCCTATTACAGGGCCTTGGTTCACTGAGGGGGAGGTTTGTAAGAAATTAATGGTCAGCATCTGAAGATATATTAGTAAATGAAGGCATTGTCATTGTCCACAGGTGTGCAGAGTATATGCTGGGATTCTGAATTATGTAGCAATATGCAGTTCATGTCTGCTGGGATTTTATTTTTATAAAAGTAGTGCCCAAAGACCCTATTCCTTAGACTATGACGCTTCTGCTAACCAAAAATGTTTAAACACTCAATTGCTTCATTTATTATTTTCTTTCATTCTGCCTTTAGCATAAAAATCTGCATGCTGTCTGTGTTTACAAAGTACACAATATAAAGAGTTGTCTACCTGTTCTTTGATTTGAAAATCCATAGTCTTAAAAATATTTTACTCAAAAACTAGATGATTTGTTATTAAATATGACCTGCAAGTTTTATTTTTCCATTTTTTAAATTTTATTTAAATTAGACGTGTCAATCCCAGCTCTCTCACCATCCCCTCCTCCCCCCCAACCAGACTCCCCAACCCCCCCACTCCATCCCCTCTCTACTCCCTAGGGAGGGTGAGGCCCTCCATGGGGAATGTTCAAAGGCTGTCATATTATCCCCGGGCAGGGCCTAGGCCCTCCCCATGTGTCCAGGCTGAGACAGCATCTCTCCATGTGGAATGGGCTCCCAAATTCCATTTGTACGCCAGGGCTAAATACTGCTCTACTATCTAAGGCCACATAGATTACCAAGGCCTCCACTGACACCCACGTTCAGGGCGTCTGGGTCAGTCCCATGCTGACCTCTCAGTCACCAGTCTGGGTCCAAGGGCTCCCCCTTGTTCAGGTCAGCTGCCTCTGTGGGTTTCACCAGCCTGGTCTTGACCCCTTTTCTCATCACTCCTCCCTCTCTGTCACTGGGTTCCAGGTGTTCAGTTCAGTGTTTAGCTATGGGTATCTGCCTCTGCTTCCATCAGTCATTGGATGAAGACTCTAGGATGGCATATAAGGGGAGGGGCATTTAAGGCAGCCTCTCCACTATTGGTTAGTTTGCCAGTTGGTGTCATCCTTGTAGATCTCTGAAAATCTCCCTAGTGCCAGATCTCTTCTCAAACCTATAGTAGCTCCTTGACTCAACCTTCCTGCTCCCCCTCCCTTTCTCCACACTTCCTCTCCCCTCCTCTCACCCCATATTC
This sequence comes from Mesocricetus auratus, assembly GCF_017639785.1. Taxonomy (NCBI): domain Eukaryota; kingdom Metazoa; phylum Chordata; class Mammalia; order Rodentia; family Cricetidae; genus Mesocricetus; species Mesocricetus auratus. The sequence continues at coordinate 11,504,946 of NW_024429195.1, forward strand.
CCAATCCCCTCAGGAGATCCCATCCCATTCCCCTTCTCTGGGGTACCATGCATATCTCTCTTGTAGCCCTCCCTGTTTCCTAGACTCTCTGGTGGTGGGGTTGTAGGCTGGCAATCCCCTGCTCCATGTCTAAAATCCATAATGAGTGAGTACATACCATGTTTGTCTTTTTGTGACTGGGTTACCTCACTCAGGATGGTTTCTTCTAGTGCCAATCATTTGCCTGTGAATTTCAAGATTCCATTGGCTTTTTTTTTTTTTCTTCTGCTGAGTAGTACTCCATTGTGTAAATGTACCACATTTTCTCTATCCACTCTTCAGTTGAGGGGCATCTGGATTGCTTCCAGGTTCTGGCTATTACAAATAATGCTGTTTTGAACATAGTTGAATAGATGTCTTTATTGTATGAATGTGCATCTTTTGGATATATGCCCAAGGGTGGAATTGCTGGGTCTTGTGGTAGGCTGAATTCCATTTTCCTGAGGAATCTCCATACTGATTTCCAAAGTGGCTGTACAAATTGGCACTCCCACCAGCAGTGGAGGAGTGTCCCTCTTTCTCCACATCCTCTCCGGCTTAAACTGTAATTGGTGTTTTTTATTTTAGTCATTCTGACAGGAGTGAGATGGTATCTCAAAGTTGTTTTGATTTGCATTTTCCTGAAGGCTAAGGATGTTGAGCACCTTCTTAAGTGTCTCTCTGCCAGTTTAGACTCCTGTATTGAGAATTCTCTATTTAGTTCTGTACCCCACTTTTTAATTGGATCCTTTGGTGTTTTGGAGACTTGCTTGTTGAGTTCTTTGTAAATTTTGGAGATTAGCCCTCTGCCAGATGTGGGGTTAGTGAATATCTTTTCCCATTCTGTGGACTGCCTTTTTATCTTGCTGACTGTGTCCTTTGCCTTACAGAAGCTTCTCAGTCTCAGGAGGTCCCATTTATTAATTGTTGCAGGTCCAGCATTACCCATTCCCCAGTAAGCCAAGGGCAGGTGGATATACATGGATTAATAGAAAATCAGTTAATAATTAAGACAGAGCTAGCCAATAAGAAATCCTAGTCACTGGCCAACAGTTCCATAACTAATATAGCATCCGTGTGTTTCTTGGGGCAGAGAAGGGTGGTGGGACCTGCTGGGCCTAAAAACCTCATGTAACAGGTCACTACTGGGAAAACTGTCTTCACAGCTCAAGTCACGGTGCTTTATGTCTTAGCTTTGGTTTTTATTTGAGAGAGAAGTAAACTGGAAGTACTCCGAGGGATTGGCTCAGCCAGTGAAGGTGCTTGCTTACAAAACCTTGAGTTCATCTCTGGGACCTGCATGGTAAAATAAAAGAACTCCACGACCACACTGTGACACATGTACATTTATATGTACACAAATGTACATTTTAAACTACCTTATGTCTTTGAAGAGACTCCAAACATTTGTAAATTGGAAGCATTATATGTTATAAAGGATTAATTCTAGGTTAGTACTGTTCCCAAGGCTACTTATAAAACTAGGTAAAATTATGTGCACAGTTGACTTATCTTTAAAGTCTGTTGATTAGACCGGGCAGATTGCTCAGTGGTTGACAGTGCCTGTTCTTGTAGGGGATCAAGGTTTTGTTTGCAGTACTCACATAGTATCTCAATGATCTGTAACTCCAGTTCCATGGGACTCAGTGCATCTTCTGGCCTCCATGGACACTGCACTCATGTGCACACATGTGCATAAATCTAGAAAAATGGTGAAATTCTATTGAACTTTAATTGTGAAGAATAGTTTAATATATAACTTGTTAAAATAATGTTAAGTGATTCCCACTTCCTGGAAGGATTGGGAAGATTGCACCTTGTTTTGAACCAGGCTTTGCCTTTGGGGTTCCATATAGTTCTGGACAAAATTTCAGTATCCATTTTCTACAAAATACTAATTTGTATTGAATTATAAATCTAAAAAGCTAGACATAACTTCCTCAGCATGCTGTAAATGTTTGGTAACGAATGCCAATACTTTCAATACATGCCATAGTAATGACGGAATAAATACAGAATCTGGCCACTTGGACACACTTCTGTAACCCCAGCCGTAGGACTGTAAGATCAAGGGCAGCCTGGGTTGCACAGCAGGACTGCCTCATAACACAACTATAAACACAGGAACAGCAGCCTTGACTGGCACGCAGTGCCACCGGCCAGCGTCTGCTCAGTCAGAGTCTACAGTCTGTACAAGAGGCCACTCGGGCCAGCACGGGCCTTCGGGGCTCTTTGTCCTCAGGCACTGTTTCTGCTGTCCTCATGGTTTACTTCTGCAGCTGTGCTGTGCTCCAGAGGCTGTTTAGTCCTGTGCCGTGCCCTGTTCTTACCCTTACTGCCTTTGCTTCCTCCACATCAGTGAGACCAGGAAACCATGGTCTGCCAAGCTATCCGCCTTACTTCTCTGCTTCCCAGCCAGACTGGAACTTTAACCACCGTGTCTTTTATGCTGTAGCAATTATTAAGCACAGAATTATTTGTCTCAAATCATACACTTTATAGGTCCAATATCATGGATTGAATACAAACGGCCCCCATAGGCTCATATGTTTGAGTGATTGGTCACCAGGGAATGGCACAATTTAAGAAGGATTAGGAGGTGTGGCCTTGGGTGGAAGTGTGTCACTGGGGTTGGGGTTTCTAAAGCTCATGCTGGGCTGTCTTTCTTGCTGCCACTCTCATTCTCTCGCTCTTTCCATTCTCCCCTGTGCATCAAGCTGTAGTTCTCAGCCACTTCTCCAGCTCTGTGCCTCCTGCATGCCGCCCTGCTCTACCAGGACGGTGATGGACTAAACCTCCGAAACTGTAAGCCAGTCCTAATTTGGTCATGGTGTCTCTTCACAGCAAGAGAACAGCGACCAAGACAGATATGGCCGAAACTGGGATTCAAAGCTAACTTGCTAATAATAAATACTTAGTAAATCAAAGAAAACTTTGAAAATTGCAATTAACTGGAAACTGAATGTTGAGTACTAGGCACAATGAGTATTAAATATGGTTAATGCCTGTTTCCTTTTCTTGTGCTTCCTAAGATGTACACATTTGCAAAACAACAAAACTGCTGTGGAGGAGTTGATGGATGCCCATGCTTGGCCTCAGCTGACTCACACCATGTGTGTGTTGTGTGTATCTCAGATGACTCACACCGGGTGTGTGTTGTGTGTAATTCTGCTGACTCACACCAGGTGTGTTGTGTGTATCTCAGATGACTCACACCGGGTGTATTTCTTCACTTTGCTGTCCAAGGAAGCTGAGACTCCAGCTCGCATGTCCAAGGTAATGTGAGATTGACAGTCAGGTCTACACAACCAAGTCCATACCATGAGTCATTCTTGCCATCTTTCCTTAGAATTAAAATGCTTCTGCAGAACAATATACCACATATGGGTTCATAAACAGTTACCAGCCATTTCTATGGTCACACTTGGCTTGAAAATTTTATCATTGCATTCTCACTCCCTTTCAGTGAGAATATTCATTTATGCAACAGTCATCATTTGAAAAGGTTTCTGGCTCTATTGTCTGATTTTTTTTTTTTTGCATAGAGTTGTGATTTTGCTGCTGAATGCAAAATAACAGCCAAAGTTGGCAGACAAATGGAGAGCCAGTTTTGGACATAAATCTCTGGTTTTCTGGCAAAGCTCATTTGAAATGTAAAAGCTGTTATTGAGAGCATATTGTGATGATACATCATGTCAATATTTGTTTGGCTGCCTAGCAGGTTTAATAAATCAGTTCTTAAATGTACAGTTTACAGTGACGAGTTGTTTTAGAAACGAGCTATGCCACTTTTGGTGTCAGCACCACAAACATTTTGACAAGTATCGAGATGCTGGAGACTGGATTTTTTTATCTCGATTTTCTAAAATAAATTTATGGACAGACTAAGGCTCTTTCAGTCTTTATGTGTCCACTTTGTGTAGGGACGAAACAAGGAGTTGGAGGTAGATTACTAAAGTGACAGTAGAGATGATGTCTCATGTTTGTGATTAGCTAGCTACATCCATCCAAACCGATGTAGTTTCTCAGAACATTGGAAAATGCAGGTTTGGGGGCTATGTATGAGTTGCAGGCAAACCTTCAGAACCATTCATTGTGGCCTTGAACTCACACACCTCTGCTATTTGGATAGCAGTACAGAGTAAGTAAGGTCTCATCAGCAGAGACTTGCAGACTGAGCTTTTTTGGTGTCTCAGTCTGGAAAGAATATGCAATGTATCTCGATTTGTTTTTAAATGGAGCCAGCTTTTATCTGTGAGAGTGAGTGCAGTGTCTGTATTTCAGAGTGGTATTTACTCACAAAGGGACTCTCTAAAATGCAATCGATCCCATTTTTCTTAGGTTATAATTTTTAAAATTTTTATTTTGGAAACAGTATATTCCTAGTGTCTTAATAGAATAAGTGGGAGTTGAAGACATGATATCCTTGCTATAATCAAAGAAATAAATGTAAAATATAGAATTCCATCTGCCCCTGTGTCTTCTGCTTCCCATTCTCCATTCCAGCCCAGTGACCTGGAAGAAACCTCTTGCTGTGGGAAGCTGTTGAGGACCTTCCCAGAGTGTACTTGGCCTGTCCCTTCTGGCAGTCCATTTTATAGTCAGTTACCTCAGAATAGAGCTTCACAACCTCATCAGGCTGTCTAAACAACCTTAGAATTTGTCAGATTTCTTAAAAACGTTTTTAGTGTGTATGGTGTGTTACTGCATGTATGTATGTATAACATATGTCTGCTTGGTGCCCATAGACACTGAAAGTGTGTCAGCTCCCCTGGAACTGGAGTTACAGATAGTTGTGAGCCATCATGTGTGTTGAAGCTTGAACCCAGGTCCCCTGGAAAAGTAGCCAGTGCTCTTCACCAAGGAGCCATCTCTCCAGTGCCTGCCTGGTATATTTTGAAACCCTAACTCTAATGCTTGTTCCCACACACCATTGTTTTACCTGGCTACTATATTGTATAGAAGATTCAGTTGGCCCGTGCGACCACAGGGGTTGGAGAGCATCCTTGACTTAAGTGTGTCTGTGACCAGAAGATCCCGCTGGAGCCTTTGTATGTGGATGCCACTTGCCAGAACCTCAGGAGGCTACAAAGTGTGCAGGCCCTTCTGCCAGGCTAGCTTGCGTCCTGGTTGAATGGGTTGGCATTAATTTTGGAGGGTCGTGCAGCCATAGTTAAGTGAATGTGACAAGGTGACAAGGAGGACAGTGGAAATGGTTTGTGACGGAGCTTGAAGAAAAGGCATGCAGAAAGCATTCGTATGTAGCAAGAATACAGTTGTATCCTTATGTATGTACGCTGTCTGCTAGCATCAGAGTGGTACAAAAGTACGCCTGCCTTTAGGGGTTTCTACGGCAAAAGGAAAAGGGTAAAGGATAGCATCTCAAGTGCTGTAGTTTTTAAAGTGTATCATTTTAGTGTAGATGAGAAACACACCCAACTATACATGATAAGAATTGCCCCCCTCTCACTATGGGTGACAATGGTGTTTCAGAAATGCAAAAGAAATGCAAGGTACCTTATAGGAAAACTTCTCTTGGTATGACCTGGTATGTGTATAAACTATCTGAACCTGTTTCTCTGGGCACAACAGTGTTGCTTGGCTGCACACAGCAGTATTGAGAAAATGTCAGTTCGCGGGATGCGAAGGAGTCAATGGAAGAGGAAAGTGGTTGGTGAATTAAGGCTGGGTCTGTAGAAACAAAACTAGGTGGTGAGACCAGTTGAAGGGGTTGTGTTAGCACAAGATAGTGATGAGCTAGACTGGAGTGTAAGTACAGCCAACACTGCAGGGCCACAGGTTCCAAATCCCTGAACTTAACCAACCATAGACCATATTGCAGTTATGTGAACAGGCTGTCTCCCTGTACTTCCCGAACCATGATGAGTAACTGCTTCTATATGGCATTTATATTACGCTAGTGTCAGGGATCTGGATGTGACTTAGAAAGTATGCTGAACAGTGTGATTGGGCTATCTGCAAATACATTTATATACGGTACCTGACTGTTGGTTGGAGTCATCTAGAGCTGAGCTCTAGAGAAAGCAGTCAGCCAGTGTCCACAGAGAATTTAGGGCATCACTCATGTAATGAGTTAGGTGACATTGTGACTATGTGCTCCAGAAACTTTTGTGACTGAACACCCCATCCCTAGACACTTAGGCTGTATTGGAATGATGTGCAGGCTTTGGGACATAGGCTCTAGCTCGTATGACTAGATCACTAGGGCTGAGCCTTTGAAGAATAAGCCTGTTTCTGTTTCTAGCAGGCACGCCCCTGCCTCCTGATCTAACTACCCTGGGATGAAGATAGCCACACACCTCTGCCAGCATTGGTGAAAGCTCTTGAAATCACCCCCTGGAACCATCAGCCAAAATAACCCCCCCTTAAGTGGTTTCTGTCAGGCTCCTTGTCACAGTAGAGAAAATAACTAACACAGAAGTGACACTCTCCAGGATCTCTTGGACTGGGAATTGCAGCAAGCTCTACTATCCCCTTGAGGACCGAACTACCAGGAGCCTGCTGAGAGAGCCTGCCTAAGGCCACCCCCATTCAGGGCAGAGTGCAGAGTGCAGAGCTCCCACCCACCGGGAGAGGACATGTCTGAGACCCATCTGCACCCACCGTGAGACCCATCAGTGAATTGAACTTGCTTGCACCCACTGGAAGAGAACCTTGGATCCATACTCACCAGGAAAGGAAGAGACCCCATCTGTACCCACTGAAAGAAGGAATGGGAAGACGACAATATAAGAACAAATTCAACGACAGAAAAATCAATATGACACCACTAGAGTCCAGGGACTCTACATCAGCAAGATCTGAATATCACAACACAGATGAAACAGAAAAGAATGGCCTTAAAACAACTTCATGAGGATTATAGAGACCCTAAAAGAAGAAATGAGAAACCTTTTAAAGAAATGGAAGAAAAAACAAACCAAAAAATGTTAGAAATGGAGGAAAAAACAAACAAAAAATGCAAGAAGTGGGAGAAAAGACAAACCAAAAAAAATCCAACAAATACAAGAAAGAGAGGAAAAGACAAAGCAAAAATTGCAAGAAGCAAGATTTCAGAAGTGACAAAGGAGTTGAGACTTCAGACAGACATTGGTGGGTATTGGTTGATCATGGAATTGCCCTGTCACATGTGATCAAGTGCAGGAGTCCCAGGTGAATCACTGAGGGAAAGAGGCAGAAGTAGCTTTTATTCTTTCTTGGAAGGGCTGAAGTGTCTGTGTCTCAGCATTTCTTCAACAGTAAAAATACCCACATCCTAATGGATATTAGCATCCCTGAAAAAAAGAAGACTTCAGTTTCATGTGTAAACTTAGATGCAAAAAATTCTTAGCAAAATTTTTCAAAGCATGTATATCAATGTATTTTTAAAAATCTACACTGTGACTAAGCAAATTGTATCCCCTGTATGCAAGAATGACCCAATATTTAAAAGTCAGTTTATATAATGCATAACAACAGGCTGAACAGAAGAAAATCTGTGATCCTAGAAGCTGCAACTTAAACATACTTAAAAATCATAGTAACATTCATTATAATTAAAAATAACTCATGAAAGTTGGAATCCAGGTCCATTTTGTAAACTTGGTAAAAAAAAAAGTAACTATAAAACCTTCAGTTGATATTAAACAGAATAAAGAGATTATAGATGCTTTTTGCTTGAGTCTATGCAAAATGTTTGCTCCTTGATATCTATTTAACTCACTACTATAAATCCTATCCAGTGCAACAAGGCAAGATAAAGAAATAAAGGTGTTCAATCTGAGGAGTAAGCAGTGCAGGGTTCTGAGGTGATAGCATTTCCTCCTCCGCATCACCCCTGCCCTCTAGGGTGTTGTAGGCAACCTTGGAATTAGCAGAGAGGGGACACAGAGCCAAAATGGGAAAGCTTTTTAATGGTGCTTACTGAGGACACTTAAAACTGCTCACAGTGAGAAGTTCTGCTGTTTTATAGATTGTGGTAGGACCTGCTAATCTCTGCTGGGAAGGTATATGTTTTCTAGAATGTTTGTTCAATGTTCTAATATTTAACCTAGTGATGGAAGGTGCCTAAAAATATTCAAGGAGCCTACACGGTATTGCAGAAATGTCGCAGTCATAATCTCTCCTCTAGCCACTTGTTGCAACAAAGAAAGGCTGTTTAATCCCGGGGTGGGAGACAGGTGTTGTTATTTAAAAAATCTGCATTTTTTCTTTTTTTTTTTCTTTTGTAATGAGGGTGTACCTGATATTCTGAGTATTAGGATAAGCTCTCATACAATGACAGTCACAGTGTGTTTCTTCCTGAGAGAAATACTACACGTGGACACCAATACTTAATGGGCATTTTATAGTGTGCCAGGCTCTGTGCTAGTTTTTTCCTTCATGTGTAAGAATCAGCAAAATCTCTGAGTTCTAGAATGTTCTTGTCAATGTTACCCAGCTGCTCAGCAGCAAAGGTGCAACTCCAGCTTGCCTGGACAAGTCACTTTGTGCTGGTGGTTGGCCAGCTTCTCTGGTTGAGACACTGCCCCCCCCACACCAGGAGTTGGCTTACTTGAGAATACAGAGAGCTGTTGCCTCTGTCTGTGTGTCACCCTCCTCCACATCTCCTTTTCTTCTTTTCTTTCCTTCACCCACTCGGTAAAACGGCCATACATCTGAAACCTTGAGCAAAGAGTGTGGAGTAGGAGACCACCGTCATCCACGGTTGTGCTGGTGAGATTTCTCGGCTCTGGGGCTTTTATGTAACTGTAGCATTCAAGTGAAAAGCTGTTTGCCTTCTGCTCTATGGTATCTGGAGTGTTTTCCATGGTACAGAGCACTTAACAAAGGTGCAAAGGGCTCTGCCCAGCTTGTGACCGCCCCTTCATTACAAAACACCATGAGCACCCAAAATTGTTAGGCAGGAAGAACCTTCTAAGGTAGATTGAGGTTTCATAGTAAACAGTAAAGTGAAGCAGCGGAGCTGATTTTAGGCTCATCTTCACCTGTGAAAGACATCTTAAAATAGAAGCCTTAACAGGAAAAGATCTGCCTCTAAAAGCTTTCTTTTGAGAAAACCTGGGGAAAAGTCCCTGTGGTAGGCCAGTTGTAAAATAAATGTCCAGCTTGCCTATCCAAATAATCACTGCCTTCCTGTCTGGAGGTTCCAAACAAAAGGCAATTGCCCTTAGTGCTGCTTTGTTAGCAGTGATCCGAATAAGCCTCTCAGAAGTCCCCTTGAGAGCAGTCCCCCGGGAATCCTCCAGTGAACCTCAAAACTGTGATTTGTTCCAGACACTCTGAGCAAATTACATTCCTTCCTGAGCTCTAAACTTGATAATTGGATTAGTTCAGTTAAAGTTAAAAATACAGTGAGAACATTGCCCACAAGTCAGTTGCCAACCTGCAGTGGTTTGCAATATGGAGGGAACTTCAAAGACCAAACTCACATTTTTTGGTGCAAGCCTTATGTTTCAGCCACGTGTGTGTGTGTGTGTGTGTGTTTACAAACAGACAGTTTTCTTCTGTATTATAATCTATTGGTGTATTTACTTTGTGGATCTTACAAAAGGAAAAATGAAGTGTACATCAAGAGATTGATAGACAGCCTACAATCCACACCATGAGAGAGCTAGGAATCAAGGAGGACCCTGGAGAAGGGGAAAGGGACAAGATCTCCTAAGCTAATTGGGAGTATGGGGGCGGGGGAAAGAGTTAGGAGAAAGAGAAGGAGAGAAGGGGAGGGGAGAGGAGGACATGAGAGAGCAGGAAGATTGAATCAGGGGAGGAATAGAGGAGAGCAAGAAAAGAAATGGCATAGTAGAGGGAGCCATTACAGGTTTAAAGAGAAATCTGGCACCAGGGAAATGTCCAGAGACCTACAAGATTGACCCCAACTAACAATCTAAGCAATGGTGGAGAGGCTACCTTAAATGCCCTTCTCCAATAATGAAGCTGATGACTACCTTATATGCCATCCTATAGCCTTCATCCAGTAGCTGATGGAAGCAGAAGCAGACACCCACAACTAAACACTGAGCTGAACTCTGGAATCCAGTTCCAGAAAGGGAGGAGTGATTAGCAAAGGGGTCAAGGCCAGGCTGAAGAAACCCACAGAAACAGATGACCTGAACAAGGGGTTGCCCATGGACCTTAGAGTGATAGCTGAGAAACCAGCATAGGACTGTTCCAGACTCCCTGAATGAGGATGTCAGTTTAGAAGTCTGGTTAATCTATGGGGCCTCTGGTAGTGGATCATTATTTATTCCTAGTACATGAATGGACTTCGGGAGCCCAATCCACATACAGTGATACTCTCAGCCTAGACACACAGGGGAGGGTCTAGGCTCTGCTCTAAATGATGTGACAGACTTTGAAGATCCCCCATGGAAGGCCTCACTCTCCCTGGGGAGCAAAAAGGGGATGGAATAGGGGGCCAATGGGGGGGGCAGGGGAGATAGGGAGGCAGAGGGAACTGGGATTGACATGTAAAAGAAGCTTGTTTCTAACTTAAATTTTAAAAAGGAAAAGGAAAACAAAAAGAAAAACAGAGAGATTGGTAGAAGTGGGATTTAACCTCATGTTGTTTGAAGGTGATGCTTATATTCCTTTCCACAATCACAGAAGGGAAGGCACAGTGTGACAAAGGAATTTTTAAATTTGTCCTTAGGTGTAGATGTCAGGGCAGGTTAATATAACAGAATACTTCATAGACTAGAAGTGTTAGCATATCTTATTACATTTATAACAATGGTGCTGTGTGTGAGCACTCAGATGCATTTGCCATGGTGTGCATGTGTGTGCAGGTCAGAGGACAGCGCCGTGGAGTCGGCTCACTCCATCACCGTTCTGTGGGTTATAGGTACTAAACCTCAAGTCACCAGGCTGTGTCTTCACCTACTGAGCTATTGCTCAGGCCCAGCAACAAACAGTCCTCAGTACTCTGTTGGCCAGTAAGTCCACAATCCTTTCAGATTCTAGCCCATTCCATTCCATTCTGGAATGGTTCTGGGTTTGCTGTGAGTGTCCTTCCATGGCAGAAAACCGAGGGGTTGAAAAGCCAGCTCTCTGTTTCCTCTTAAAAGGTCACCAATACCCTCTGGATTACATTGCTTCTAGAAGCCACATCTGGGGTAGGCTTTCAGCATATGAATACGGTGGGTGGAGGAAACACATCCATCCGTTTCACAAAGTCTTTCAGTGTGTCCCAGACTTGATTTGAAGTTATAATCCTCATGACTCAGCCTCTCACGTGTTGGGATCACAGGCCTGTGCTACTATGCTCCACTGTGGAGTCCATCTTACCAAGCCTAACTTCACGTACTAAACTTCTGCTCTAGTCATTTAGCCACTCCCCAAAGGCACATTTTAAAAAACACTAGCACATTGGGAATTAGGTTCCAAAACAGAAAGTCTGGAAAAGGAACTGACATTCAAACTGTAACCCTGGTAGTTATGGTGATACATACCAGAATAGGCCATCAGCATCCCTGCCATGGCCTGTTACGGTATGTCCTCTGTAGTCCACATTGCTTACTGTGCTACTAGTGAGTGAGTAGGTTGCCAGGCAAGTCCATACTCTGTCTTCTCCAATAAAGTGGGACCGTCCCCCACAGATAAGTGCTAGGTGAAAGATGCAGGTACTTTTGTCATTTGTGTCAGTTAACCTCTAAATACTGCTTGGTCTGTAGAAAAAGGGACCAGGAAGAGCAGAAGATGTCAGAACAGGAGACGTCTGTACTTCTTTCTGTCGTATGTGTTCTTCAGCTTCAGAACCTTGAATGAACATTTTATGTGTAACTTTCTGTTCTTACTTTTAACAAAGAGACTCCCAGTTCTCACTTCTCTCGAACAAGCATTTGTTTTCATTGTTTTTGATGCGCATGCTAGCCTGGCTCTGTCCTTGCTCCGCCGACTTGGATGGTCCACAGAAGTCATGGGATTGTGAGACAGTTAGCTAACAGCCGAGCCTGGCCCACGTGTCCAGTGTGTTAGCCTAGCTGGAGGTCAGGCAGAACAAAGTGCTGTACCGTAGGAACCAGGCAGAACAGGGATCTCAGAGGGTTTATATGAGGAATATTATAGCAGCGTGACCCTCCACCTCCAACTTCTGCCAAGCAGCCTGTTTTGGGGACGGTTGGAAGGAAGACATCTGTTAAAAAGAACACGAGAACAGAGGGCACGTGTACATGTGTGCTCTATGTGTTCAGAGTATGCAAAAGTAAACAAGGAACTCGGTGACATCATGGTTGTCCTCATCTCCCCAGGAAGCCACACAGCAGGTAAATGTCTCTATAGACAGACGCTTCTGTCCCACCTGGTCCTGCAGCTGTATAGTCCCAAATAAACACACAGAGGCTTATATTAGTTATAAACTGGTCAATGGCTCAGGCTTCTTACTGACTAGCTCTCTTAATTATTAACTCATCTCTATTCATCTGTGTATCTCCACATGGTCTTGGCTTACCAGTGATGCCTGGATCTGTTGCTTCCTTGGCAGCTACACGGTGTCTCCCTGACTCCACCTACTACCTTTCTCTATCCATTTGGCTCTCCCACTTGGCTAAATCCTGCCTGCCCATTGGTTGAAACAGCTTTACTCATCAACCGATAAGAGAAACATATATTCACAGCATACAGAAGGACCTCCCCCATCATGCCTCATGCTCAGCATAGTCATGCTGGTTAGTCATTGTCTTCCAGCTTCCCTCAATGCGATCAGGGCACGTGGTCTGCATATTCTCCATACTATGTCATGCCTTACACAGAAACAAGAACAGTGCTCGATCTGTATGTATTCAGATCAATCCCAAGCTTTTAAGGGTTTGTATATTTGTTTTCTATGTGTGTGTGTGTGTGTTTGTCTTCGTGAATATGGCTGTACCATGTATACGCAGTGCCCATGGAGTCCAGAAGAGGGTGTCAGGTACCCTAGAACTGGAGTCACAGATGGTTGGGGACCTCCATGTGGGTGCTGGGAGAAGGGTGGCCCTCTGCAAGAACAGCCAGTTCTCCTAGCCCCTCAGTACCAATTGTTGACATTAATTTTGAGCTATTACTGTCATCTTATTTTGCTGTTCCAGGAATTTCCCTCAAATGAGGTAAACATATCTTTTCACATGGATGGTAGTTACAGTGCTAGCAACAGCCTTGCATTTTGATGAGAAAAGGACACCACTTTATTAATGATTGTACACACCAAAGGAATTTGGGTGGTTTATATGTTTATTCAGAGATGTTGAAACTCAAAATAAATGGAAAAAAAGAGAGAAAGACTAGAATTGCAAATGCATCAGAAACAAAATACTTCAGCGACATACCATTTCCTCCACCCAAAGGCCCGTGATGAAAATTAGAATCGAATGACGAGAGTTGACAGAGGTATATACATGGACCTCCCCCTGCATACGGGGCAGAGGTGACTAAAGTGATATACTGTGTCAGCATGGCTCCTAGGCGGTATTAAGTGAAATCAGATATTTTTTCACCCATCAACTCCAGTTTGTGGTTCATGCTCACTGGAAGTGGTCAGAGACATCCAAACATCTAGTGTTGTTTGCAAAACCAAAAGAAAAATCAATGAGGGTTCAACAGGAGAAATCCAGTTGTTTAAGTAGAATATAGAAAAGATAACCACACTGAAAAATATCCGTGATATGGTATTGAATTGAATTAAAAGAGAATATAAGACAGCATATGTAATATTTAGCTTCTTTTGTTAATATATATGTTTTAAAACCTTTACTAACTGGGTGAGGGTTTTTTTGTATATTCAAGTTAAAAATGAGTATAACCAATCTGTGTGTGTTTGACCTTTAGTTTTAAAAGAGTTGCTGATATCAAATATTCAAACTCAGAAGAAAAAAAAGGTCATGGGGAATATATTAAGATTTCAGAGACAGTAAATGTTTAATGCATTACCTCTAAATATTTATCCAGGAAGAAAAGGCCACATCCTCTCTTTTTTTTTCTTTCAATTTCCTGAACGGATTCTAACATTTCAAGTATCTGTCAGATATCACATCATCTGAGAGTTAGATTCTAAGTCTTTTACACCCCCTCCCCACCCCCACCCTGCCCAGCCACCTGCTCCTCTGAGACCAGTTTTCTGCATCAGTCTCTTTTGTATGTTGTGACTGGTGTAACTGCCAGAGACAAAGAAGGGTGTTTGCACTTTGGTTCTCCCTTTCAGATTCAAAGGGAGACATGTTGGTATTATAGTTACAAACTACAGTTAAAACAATACTAAACTAAGGAGCAGAAGACAAGCAAAGTGTTTAATATCTTGCTGCAGTGGCCCAGTGAGTTGGGGTTGCCTCCAAGGAAGCCGATAGCAGAGCTTACGTTGACTGCTCCTGTATTGTGCCTGTGCTGGGCTTCTTTTGTGTTGCATCTTTACCTTCTGCTCCAAAGATCCTGCCAGAGAGAAAATGAAATCCTTAGCTGCTGGTGTAATGCCTTGCCACCCAGCTTCATCAGGTAAGGTTCACCATTGTCTGTTCTTTCATAACACACTGGTGTGCAAACAACCTTGGAAATGTGTCTATTAGACTATTGACTCTATACTTCTACTCCACAGAGATGATGCTGCCCTGTATGTTTTATAAAGAAAATGTTTCTTCCAGTAGTCACTCAGAGATCAGCTTCACCATGAAAAATAGCACTCACTTTATTCTGGGCTAAGGTTGAGGAAACACAGTGTTGGGAAGACTCATCACATTAAATCCTATATCCTGGGACGTACCAGCCCGTTATTAAGGAAAACCCTGGAAATGACTAGCAAGCCGAGCTCACTCTTTCAAATAGTGAGCTGCAGGGGATGGAGAGCATGTCCACTCCAGGTGCAGCTTTCCGTTAAAGCATTTTTACTAAGTTGCTCATCACAGAAGCAGTCACATTCTGACAACGGTGTGTAGCAAGCTTTCTCATCGGACTTAGCTGGACCATAAGCCTGCAAATAATGAAATAATTACTGGTTAATTATGAAAGCTTGGCCTCTAGCTTAGGCTTTTCCCCAACTAGCTCTTATAACTTGAATTAAGCAGTTTTTATAAATCTATGTTCTGCACCGTGCCTCAGTTACATTTCCAATACACAGTGTGTATGTCTGATTTCTTTATATCTCTCCACTCCTCTTCTTCCCAGAGTCCTCTCTCTCCCTGGAAGTCCTGCCTAACCTCTTATTGCCTAGCTATTGGCCATTCAGCTCTTTATTAAGCCAATCAGAAAGCACCTTAGCAAAGACACATCTTCACAGTGTAAACAAATATCCTGTAGCAAAAGTGTGAAGCTTTAATTCCTCATACAAGTCCTACTGACAGACAGAGACAGAATTAACTCAGAGAACTTACTGGGCTCAAGGGTGACTGTGGATTTCTTTTCCTTGTCTTCCCATTGTTTTCACATATAGCATCATAGATCATAAAAATCAAATTTCTTTCATAAAGATTAGTTTTGTTTCAGGGAATCTAATGCCCTCTTCTGACCTCTGTGGGCTCTTTGACACACATGATGCATGTAAACCCAGGCAAACACACACACAAATAATAAATCTAAAAAGTTTTATAAAAGAATGCCAAAAGTGCACTAAAGATGATATCAGATGCATTCTGACATACCCTTGGCTAAATTATACAAGAAATAATGTATAAATGTTCAGAACCTACTTACTTTGGGTCACCACAGAGTTGGCATTTCATTTGGCAGTCTTTTCCTCTGTAATTAATGATTAACAAAAACTGCCCATTGAAGTGCTGAAAATCATAATTACTTGGGAGGTTTAATGCATTAGTGATTAACTCAGAGTCACCAATAATGTGTCGGTGTCACACAAAGAAAGAAATCAAAGCACTTCCTCTTGGTGTCTTTAATGAAGACTGAGCCCAGATTTGGATTCTCTGTTCATTCTCCCCGTGTATCCTCTTGTCTGTTGTATGAGTCTGAATCTGTGCCTGCCTGAACACTGTCTTGTGAATCTGTTCCTGTATCTGTCTGTCCCTAACAGAGGGCTTTGCTCTCTCTTTTGTTAAATAGGACAGAGACGATCACATGGGGGAAGGAACTGGGTACATTACAGAAAACATTAAGGAAGTTCTACAAGGGATGACTTAGGCATCTGGTCTGTGGACCTGAAACGGCAGCACACCCCTTTGGGTGTGGCTTCAGGGGGATAGAAGCTGAAAGAGAGGAGCTTGCGGTGTAGCTTTCATTTGGGTGCTCTTTCTGGGGGTCAGCAGATCCGGTAGGAAGAGCAAGGAAGCACTCTGGCAGTTCTTTGTATTTTTCTATGTAATTGTCCCCCAGTAAACACCCATTAATCATTTATCTTGGGTCTAGTGATATAATTACATCCTCGTCTTCAGGATGAAGTCACTGACCTAGAAAACAAACAGTATCACAAACATCATTGTTTGTCAAAAAATATGTCTATGTTGCCTTCAACATTCATGGTGTGTAATCATTAATAATATGAACCAACGTATTTGCTGTTTCCAGAAAATAGTTATCGTAACACACATGCATTACTGTGTCAGGGGCATGGATAATATGTAATTTAAGGTTAGAGTGATGCATTCGCTTAGGCTGTAAAATTTGATTACATGGGAAGTCCAAGACAAGTAAGCTTGGTTGTTATACTATTCCCTCAATAGAAGATTAAACAGCCTGAGTACACAGTAGGACAGCATTCTTAAATCTTCAGTCAAGGTATATTATTTACATGGCTGTGAAGTCCAGCAAAAGTTTTAGTTTCTTAGAATATTCAGAGATATTTTATCATCATATTGCATTGCCACGATTACTTGTGAAGAACATAAATATAATCATCCAAACAATAACTGAGCAAGAATCTTCTTGAATGTATTTGTGTTCAGGGGAGAGAAAGTCAATAGAGATTTTAAATCAATTCCTCTGACATTTTTACTGTAGTCAAATTGCTGCTATGAATTGCTGCATAATTTTTGTTGATGACTGGCTTGGCTGTTGCTTCTGAATACTTCTACATATATTAAATAAATACCAAATAATGATGAGATGAACAACATATTTGCTTCTTAACAGTACTGAAGCCTGCTCAGAGGCAGAGTGATGAAGTTCTGTGGATACTTTGTTAGTCAAGATTTCAACTGACCGGAAAAATAAATTGGAAACACTGAGTTAAAAAAGATAATAATTACTTCCTGCTGAATCTCTTATTTTTCCTTCTTTCTCAAATTCATGGCTGCTGTATTATTTCACTGATAGTTCATGACTTTACTGCTCCTACAGCATTGGGCTTTCGTTTGCAAATTACTTCTTTTACAAAAGTGGCTATCAAAGTTCCGGAAATTATTATCTTATTATTGCTAGAAGGAATTAAGAAAGAACACTGTTTTGGAATCTCACTACTTGTTCTCTGGCAAGATCACTTAGATAGAAGGTCACAACTGGCAGAAAATAAACTTTGAAAGATTTTGTGTTGGGGAACCATAAGTATAACTTAAAAGGGGCAATCCTGGGACTGTAAAAATGAGTGAGCCAGGGGTGATGGTGGCAAATGCCTTTCATCTCAGTAATTTAGAGGCAGAGTCAGATGGCTCTCATTGAGTTCAAGGCCTTCACGTTCAACTTGAACTACATATCAAGTCTCAGGTCAGCCAGGGCTCCATGGAGAGACACCATCTCAAAACACTAAAACTCAAAAGCAATTTAAAAAAGATAACAAGAGTGAGTTCATGTGAAGGATCCATTTCCAGTATCTGGAAATAGCATGTCATGTCTTAAAAATGATGGCGCTGGCTGGACTCCAAGCCTTATGGCATAATTGCAGTATGCCTCCGTTTGAGTAAAAAGGAAAGAGTCTGTGTACAGCCTTCATGTTCGCCATTTAGACCAAGAGTCTTTTCCCACTTTCTGTCACTTTGTCAGAATTTCTTAGATGTAATCTTTAGAGAAATATCACTCACAGTTCTATCATGAAAGAGTAGCCTGTGCCAAAACTCTCTCCATGCAGTTAGACTCCAAAATTATTTCCCTTCGTATCATCAAGTCTGATAGTTAATCGTCTTCTTTGTAAGGAAAAACTGCAAAAGACTATCTATATGACGTAATGCACCTTCTTCCACACAGTGTAAGGCTTAAGGTGAAAATACTTGGGTATTTTTTTAAGGAATAACGAATGCATCTACAAAACAACTCCTGCACCTAAGCTTAGTTCAGAGACCACTGTAGAACAGGGGGCAGAAAGACTGACAGAGTCAGAGGATCAGGGAGGTTTCTGTGGAATTCTGTCTCTTAGAAGCATCAGAAGCTAGGTCCATAAGTCTCACCAAAATGGCTGCCTAAACGTGTAGCTGAACAGGGTTAGCAACGTTAGACACTCCAGAGTGGATGGGGACTAGGCCACAGGGCCTCAACCCTGCACAAAGAGCTACGGGGAACTAAGGAGTGCTGAGGGAAGGGCAAATAGCCTTCCCCAGGGAATACCAAGTGGCCAGCTCAGATGACATACATATGAGAACATTATACACTGGGCAGATTGTATTCAGCTATATATAGTATTAATTGTTTTATATATATATATATATCAATTAATTTTTAAAAAGAGGGGAATAAGGGGGTTTGAGTGAGAGAAGGGGAGGAAGAAATTGTGATTATATTATAATCTCAAAAATAAGACTTATAAAAATGAGAAACGAATAAATATCATTTAGAAGAGTAACTAACCCTAAAGCCATAGAGAAATTTCATCTTATATTTGTCATTGCCATCTTGGGAATCAAGAATAAGGTAGCCAAGATTGGTTTTGCAGTCCAGTAGCAGAGCTCTCTTTCTCTAAGACAGAGACAGCTTTTCCTAAGCATTTTAATATTAGGATGTGTGAAACATTGATGTTGAGGTTGGAATCATTCCCTCTGTGGGAGACTGGCAGCAGAAATCTGTCTTCCAGAACCTTAGTACAGCCACATGGAAATGACAGCACATCTCATCTTCCATTGATGCTTCCAGGCTGGGTGATCCGGAAGTAAAACAGCAAATGTTGAAGGAGTGAAAAGGCTTGATTAATGGCAGGGGGATGCTTTATTTCAATGTAGTTAGCAGAGCATGGAGAATTGAGAGGGGGAAAGACCTAAATGTCTGTTTCTGGACACATGAAGAAACAATAAGGAAAGAAGTTTGTCTCTTGACTCAGAGAGTTATAAGTGCCATTAATCCAAAGGGGAGAAACAGACCCCAAAGTGCAGACTTTTTATGGACCCCACATTCCCCACAGTTTAGGAAGCATCAGAAATACACCATCAGAGAGCATGTTAAAACAGACCCAAGACCACATTCCCACAAGACCCATACCTGGCTACCATAGAGTAATAGAGCACTCATTTAAGCCAAAGATTTTCCCATCCAAACAGAGCTGTAGCTCTGCTACATCCAGAGAAAGGTAACATCCAGAACCCTCCCACATCTCTGGCATGACAGACTGACAACAGTGCCCAGTTCATCCAAGTGCATAATCTGCAACTATCCATACAGCCAAATTCTGGAAAGTCTGAAGGGTCAATAAATTAATCATTTGGATTGATTTTTATTGACTTAGCATTCTGGTTCAATCCAACTCATCTCACACCACAGATGCAGTCTTACTTTCTGGTAACAACTTTCAGATTGAGAAGGCACTCCTCCTACCTGGCACGATAGATGGTAGGTGAGGCTCTCTCTTCAGAGGATGCTGCTGCTGTGTCCCACGGGCTCCCACTGTGTTGGGGTGTTTCTGATCTGTGCCTTCTGCAGCCTATCAGCTCATGTGCCACCCGCATCACTCTTATTGGTAGAATTTCCTCAGCAAGAAATCCCTGTGATTTCTCAGCCAAGGAGTTTAGCATGTTAAGGATCCTTCATGGAAGCTACTCATGAGCTCGTGCACATCCAGTCACCTCACTGATGGGAGGGAGCTAGGGTGCACTCCATACCTCTACATGGAATACTCCTTTTCATTGCGTGACTATAATGTTACTGTGATTGGTTTAATAAAGAAGCTGACTGGCCAATAGCTGGGCAGGATATGGTTAAGCGGGAGAACCAGACTAAAGACACTAAGGGTAGAGTCAGAGGAGTCACCAGCCAGACACGGAGAGGAAACAGGAGGTACAAGATGAAAGAGAGGTAATACCCCATGACAGAATGTAGACTCATAGAAATGGGTTGATTTAAGTTGTAAGAGTTAGCTAGTAACAAGCCTGAGCTATTGGCTAAGCATTTATAACTGCTACTAAGTCTCTATGCATTTATTTTGGAGCCAGTGATCCTGACAAAAATTCTTCCTACACTTCTAATTTACCATGATTAGTATAAATAGCCAGAGTTCAGGCAACATTTCAATTTCTCAAACCATACTAGGAAAAGTTAACTAAATAATATAGAAGAAATGCTTTAAATAAGGGGAGCTGGAGTGATGACTCAGTAGTTAAGAACTTATGTTGCTCCTGCAGAGGACCTGGGTTCCATTCCTAGCACCCACATAATGGCTCCCATAACTGTAGGTCTAGAGGGTCTGATGCCCTCTTCTGTCCTCCCTGAGCCCCAGGCATGCATGTGATGTACATATATACACATGGGGAAATATCCCTATAAATAAAATATGATTAGTAAATCTTAAAAAATAAACAGTTGTGTATAGTTAGATGAGTCTCTCTAGCCTCTTATATGATGGAAAAGAAAATAGAAAAGGTCTGGTGTCACTGAATGTGCCACGTGTTTTCCAAGTAGACTCAGAAATAACAGATTTTGAGTGCAGGCAAATGGATTTGTTGCATCTATTGTATTTGATAAAGTTTGAGAGCTGGTTAAATTAATATCAAAATTATAAAGTGGGGAGAGAGAGATTCTGTTTATATGAGAGAGAGAGAGAGAGAGATTCTGTTTATATACAGTCTTTTCTTTGCATTGGCTACATTACATCAAATTATTTCAGACTGAAAATTCAATTATTCCTCATTGAGAAGGCTTACATTTTGTGCTTCAAGACAGTGTCTCGGGTGATGTTACAAATGTGCAGAGCCATTAGCCTTAAAAGCATCTTCCAGATAAAAGCATGATACTGTATTATGCATGATGAGGAAGAAATGAAAACTTCAAAGGAAACAGGGTTGAAATCTGACTCTAAAATTGGCTTTACTTCACACACACAAAAAGCACTCTTTCCTTTTAAAAAACGAGAAAACAGATACATTTCTCTGTGCCAGATACAATTATATGCCAGTGTGCTCAAATAAACACTGGATTTTGGAAATTTGATGATTGGAGGTAGAGTTGGAGGTGGCTACAGTGTGCTGTGGTCCTGTAAATATCTAAGATAATTGTCCAATGGGTCAGTAGATCACAAACGTAGTAGTGATTGTATTCATTAGCAATAATTCACCAAATCCCAAGGTACTGAAACCCAGGACTGTGACTAATAAAAACCCTATCATTTCCTGATATATTATAATGATATCAGCCCACAGTCTCCTAGGCCTTCCTGAAAGTTTGTCTATAGGTTTGAAGATGTGAAAATGGCCAATGTGGTTGACAGACACAGCTGAGTCTCCCTCCCTCCCTCCCTTCCTCCCTCCCTCCCTCCCTCCCTCCCTCCTTCCCTCCCTCCCTGTCTCTCTGTCTTTCTGTCTCTGTCTCTCTCCCCCTCCCCCCTCTCTCTGTCTCTCTTTCCTTCCCTCCCTCCTTCCCCTTCTCTCTGTCTGTCTCTGTCTCTCTGTCTGAGGTTGAGAAGGCACCTCCTTCTTCCTAGAACAACAGATAGGTGTCATGTCCCATTGGCACCCACTTTCATTTGGGTGTTTCTGAAAAGTGTCATCATTTGATGTGTCATTTTTCTTAAGATATTTAAAATAAATATTTTGTTTTGAATTTAGGACAATTTTTTAAATTAACAAGATGATGGAGAAGACAGTTATTAGGGTCCATATGCACCCACCATTTAGCATTTTCCATTCTGGTACATGTGCCAATGTTACTGACGTGATAGTGACACATTTCTGTTAACTAAAGTACATACTTTATTTATATTTCTTTAATTTCCCCAGGTGTCCTCCGCCTATCCCCAGAATCCCACTGAGAACCCAACATGAGATTCATGTATCCTGCCCTCCAGGCTCCTGTGGGCTGTGGCAATTTTCTGCTTTGTCCCTGACAGTTTTGAGGAACACTGGTCTAATATTTTGTGTTATATTCCCAAGTAGATATAATTTGTCACTATTAAATTAAGGCTAAGGGTTTCCTTGGGGGAGGTCACAGAGGTAACAGGCTATTTCTACTATCTCATGGGCAGGGCACACTGCCAGCATGACCTCCCATGGCTAGTGTTAACTTGGATCAATCACTGAGATTCTGTGTGTCGGCTTTTTCCATTATAAAGTTGTTCTCACATCTCCTTTTCGCATGCCTTGGTGAGAAATAAGGATAACGCTTAACAAATACAACAACTCATAAAGGGTGATGGGAATGACTGCCACTTTCATGACTTACAAAGGAAAGGATCATTTAATTCTTTCCTCAACTGGTAATTTATAAGCATGAACTAGGCCTGAGTGGAGAAGTTTTGGCCACCTGCTTGTGGGACACGGGACCTTTAGGAGGTGGACTTGGTGGTAAAGAGTTAGGTCGTCTGTGGCAGTGGACTTGAAGGGGGACACAGTGTCTTGCTCTGCAGCCCTCCCTCCCTCCCTCTTTATTTTGCTTCCAGGCTGCCATGAGGTGAGTCACCTTCCTCCTTCATGTTTTCCTGCCAGGACACTGAGCTGTCACAGTCTCAAGAGACAGAGTCAGGTGACCACAGACTGAAACTTCTGAAACCCTGAGCCCCAAATAGACCTCTGCTCCTCTTAAACATGTTCTCTCAAATGTTTTGTCACCGTGAGGAGAAGCCGACCATGATCTCCCAAATGATGGAGCGACCATGACTTCCATTAATGAAACTAAATCATATTGCAACTGCTTAGAGGTACGGTAAATGTTTCCAGGCATCCCGTTCTTTGTAACACAAACAAAAATAAAAAAGCAACAACAAGCCAGAGCTGAGACATCAGAGGCCATAAGGAAAACACTCACTCTTTTTTTAATTTTATAAACTTTATTATAAAAAAACTTGCCATACAAAAAATCTCAAGACAAAATTAACCAAAACCAAAATTGATGCAATTCAGTGTACCAATATACAGTTACAGTGGCCAATCAGTTTGGAAGCAGTGGAACGTCACACTGGATTTACAAATTCACTACCAAATATATTTTATGCACTTATCCTCCACCAAAAATCCACAACAGAGTGAGAACTAGAAAAATAGTTAGCTTTCCATTCTTTTTCATAACTCATGTCCATCACCTAATTTATTCCTTCCTCATCCCATAATATATTTAACTTTTCTTGATCTATTTTCTACATATTATTCTGCACCCACTTACACATTTATTTACAGATATACGCATTATTGACCAGATCTGGATATGAGAGACAACATGCATTTTCTGAGACTGCATGACTTCACTTAATATTATACATTCTAAATGCAGCAACTTTCCTGCAAAATTTTTTATTAGTTTTCTTTGGAGTTGAGTAACATCCACACATATGTATATATATATTCTCAGTTAGGGTTTCTATTTCTGTGAGGAGACACTATGACCACAGCAATCTTCATAAGGAAAACATTTAATTGGGGCTGGCTTACAGTCCAGAGTTTAGTCCATTGTCATCACGACAGGGAGCATGGCAGTAGGAAGAGAGAGTGCCTCTGTCTGGCTTGAACATTTGGAACCTAGAGTTCACCCCTATGACACACTTCCTCCAGAGTACCACTTCCTATGAGCCTATGAAGGCCAATTTCGTTGAAACCACCACATGGATACATACATACACACATATACGCATATATAAGTATACATATATACATACGTGTGTGTGTATCTGTGGGCAACTAGGCTGATTCCAATCTTTTAAAAGAAAATTCCATCACGTCAATAATGAATTTTAGCTCAAGCCATCTGGTAAAGAATTCTGATCCACTCGGGGGATGGCCAAGGTTAAGAGGCAAAAGGAATAAGGATATTAATAATAATCACAGCCTTGCGGCCTAGGTCATTAAAGATAATTAATTCAATTTTTGAGGTGTTACATAGTCTCCTGTTACCTTTGATATTGGACACTAAAGTACCTTGCCACTTTGATCACAATTCTGACTTCTCTTCTGTAAGAGCACACCCATTTTTTATTGATATTTGAGATTAATCAATCACTGAACCCTGTATAGAATCCTAAGATATCCAGATGTCTATCACAGCTTCAAGGTCTCTGAAGTCATCATTTTATCCTCAGGTGAACCATTTTTCTTTTGAAAATTAAGAATCCCTAACTGGGCAGTCTTAAAGTCCTTCGGACTTCTTCCTACACTTGAGGCATTACAATTGACTTGAGAAGAGTGTGTATCCATGCATGGAGATTTCTGGACCCGTGTGTTCTGGATGTGAGAGAGACAGTAGCACTGTATATTGGTTGCTGGTTTAAGCACACAGACACTGTAATGCACGTGTATCATTGGCCAGCTAAAGCTTGCAACCAACCCTTCAGCCTGGGTAGCAACCAGATGCCTCTAAATGATGAGACACATGGCAAGGATGAAGACCACCGTGGAACTTAGGTTGGCTCCCTCTATGGTATAGAAAATAGTTATATTGTTTAAGGTAATGTTGTGTGAGATAGAGTCAAAGGGAATAATTAGCCAATATAAGTAAGAGTACTGGAGGTCTGATTTTGCAGAGAATTCCGTGTTTAATCCAGTAGACATTATCTCCCACTCCCAGACAGAGGGATGTACCCCCTTGCTGAGCTGGACACTCATGTACACGACTTAGTGCGTCTAGGACCATAGTAAACTCAGTCTCAGTAATCTTGCATCCTCTAGTGCATGAGATCCGCTGGCTGAACGGGTGTTACAGAGTCTTCTCTTATTCTGTCACCCGCTCAGACACAGAAGCCATCCACGGTGTAAACAAGTTGATGGGGTCACATTCACATATTCTTTCTAGAATTCGATGGCACTCACCAAGCATTATACCATGTGCTTGGTGACTGGTTGTACAAGGCGTAATGACTCGATTTTTACTTAAAAGAACTATGCCTTAGACCTCCGGGACTGAGGAATGCCAACGGAGGTGGTAGCTGCAGTTTCTTAGGCAGAACAAACTCCTGCCCTTTGTGATATACGCATCTTATCAAGTCATTGTGGGTATTTGCTGCAGTCCTCTCGAGTGCAATATCTGTGCTAGCAGTGACTAGCAGAGCATCGTGCCGTGTGACAGAGAGTAAATATAAATGATCCCCGTGGGTTATATTGTGGCAGAGAGATATGCCCTGGTTTGAGGCAACAGAAGTGCACTGAAGTGTGCCTCGAATGAAAACAGCCTGCTTCTGATGCAGTTTTCCTAATTAATAGAGGAGATTAATTCCTCAAAAATGGTAGTCATGCAGCGGACAGCAAGAGCAGGGCTGATTCATGCCAGCAAGGAAAGTGATTCTGTGCTCTTGAAGGCGTCACCTTAGCACACACTTGTCTCCTGTCATTATCTCAGACCCATTCGTCTTTGCACGGGCCAAACGGGCAAGCTAAATGAGGATCTGTGGAAAGTCAGAACTCTAGAATCCTCGTACTTTACGGTTCACACGGGGACACGGGGCTACTTTTGATTTACAGTTTACTGAGAGACGTTATGCCCAAGGCTTCTTTTTCTGCAAAATAGCTCTAGCTTCTTGTTTTGAGAAATTGCTTGGGGATTCAATAATAATGAGTGGACATATCCCAATTGTATATTTAGAGTAGAAGTAAAACCCAGCAAACCCACTGTGAGACAGACAGAGACTAAAGCTCCAGGTGTTCACACACTGTCTCCAGCTGATGGGTCAATCCCTGTGGCCTTTGAGGCCCTTAGGAGGTAGAGAACCAGTCTAGAGTTCATACAGGGCCTGCATATTCCTGCAAGCGGCTGCAGAAGGAGGGTCCTCTTCCTTAGCTCATTGTATTGTCTGAATGTTTGTCCTCAAGTGAAGCCAGGCTGTCCTTTCCTCCCCGCACAGGGTTCAGTTCTGAGCCTGCACACTGGGCCAGCTGTGGGCATTTCGAACCTGAGACTTGGTTGTCTCAAGTCAAGTCTGTTTACTCGAGGGGAATGTCTGATCTCTTTAGCATCACAAATGAATCACGTTGACACCCACATCACATTTCCTCTTGAGTCCAGGAACCCGTGCTCTTCGGTTTCTGCTGCTTTAGTAAGCTGCCATCACCATCGCAATCAAAAGCTTCATGTCTGTAAAAGCCTCTCCCATTGTCTCTCCATCAGGGAACACACACACACAGTCACACACACACACACACACACACACACACACACACACACACACAAAACAACCACGGAGGTTACACTGGTGTATCACTACCTCCGTGCTTCTGTGGAGGTAGACTCCTTTTAGCCTTTCCAATTAGTAAAATGATAAGTAGTCAGTTCCCAGATCTCTGTATTTCTCAGTCTTAGAAACCCTTTTCTGTTGGCATATCAAGTTCGTTGAATAGTTCAGACCAAGTCTTGATCAGGCCTGATGCCTTGAACTGATATGCTGGATTTAGAGTCTCTAATTAGTTTGCCAAAAACAAGGTGGATTGGCCGATGCGCTTTCCTTCTCCGTTTGTTCCGATCTGATTTCCATGTAGAGTACCTAGGTGGCCGCCACTCTAACACCACGTGCTCCCTGGGACAATGCTGGAGGTGCTGTGTCTGAGCAGGAAGCGTGGCTGCTGTTAACGGTGCCACTGCTGAGCACCAGTCACCTGCAGCAGCTGACTGTGTGTCTCCTTGAGTAATCTGCGGAGCATAATGGCTTCTGTGACTTAGGCTTCCTCACACACGATGCTATTGTGCTTGGGAAATGACATAAACAATGGCTTTTGAAAATGATTCAAAGATGTTTGAAAGGAAAAATCCATTCACCATGGGATGCAGGGTTGAAATATTTGGCTTTGCAAAATGCATTATCCCAATTCTGTTTTTCTGCACATTCTTTTGTTATTGCTTACTTCCCTGTGAGGGGCTGAAACAGCTGCACCGAAGTTTCTCCAGGGGTGGCTTCTGCTGGTTTCCCTATGCCACGACTATTTTCTTTCCATTACAAGTCTGTGGCCATGTCATTAAAGTGCCATGCTAAATTGTACGTCTGTCAATGTACAATGGCTCCCTTTGCCTCAACTTCTTGCTTTGATATTTTTGTTTTGTTTCATATAATTCTTCCTGTATCTTTTTGTTTTGCTTGTAGCTTATGATTCTTTCCATTTCTTTTTGCATTTCAATGCAGTTAATATGGAAGAAGTTCTGAGTTGAATTTGTTTTTTAAATACTGTATGAAAGTATCGACTTCTAACAGAGGAAGTGTTGTCTGTTTCCATTTATTTTCCTGATTTATTTAAATAGAGGCTTTATCTTACTTAATTTGAAGAAGCAAATTGTATAATACACTAAGGTTATTCAAAAGAGAAATGAAAAATCTAAGATAGCAATCACACTACGTTGTGATTTAAAGCATAGGCACTTGCAACGCCTAAATTAAATTAGGGGAAACAGAAAATAAGAAATAGAGAATGTCTCTTCAAGCATCAGGACTGTTCAGACTGAGGGATGCCCTCTGCCTTTCTCCATGTCGTTTTGTCTTGTGTTGGTGAGCTCAGACTGTCCACAGTATTTTGCTCCATTTAATCATTATTATACCATGCAAGTGTTCTCCACTGTCAATAGCCAGGTCCAACCCATGTGCCTTCCATCTGAGCTACACCCAGCCCTATAAACAGTCTCTCTCTCTCTCTCTCTCTCTCTCTCTCTCTCTCTCTCTCTCTCTCTCTCTCTCTCTCTCTCTCTGTCTCTCTCTCTGTCTCTCTAATGCTAATTTGTAGCTGATGAAAATGTGAGTACTTTCCTGTTATTTATTATTGTAAATACAGTTTTCAAGGCATTTTAGTTATTGTCTTAGACTCCGGAAGCAGCATTGTTCTTTACAAAGCTCAAAAGAGTTTTGTTTGTGGTTCTGGAGCCGCATCTAGATTTTCAGGTTTTCTACTCCTGGCAGCGGGGAGTTCTGGGAAAATGTGTGACCTATCATGCTTGGCTCTTTTTCAAGACTGTAAGCCAATTCATATTCCTAACATAGTAAACCTAGGGTCAAATATTAAATTTGATTCCAAACAGAACAAAACTTCACCCTGTTGTCCACTGTTTTGTTTCAGCACCCTGGCAATGTCACATAAAGAAGCCCACAGAAAAAATACTAAATAAGTAATTGAATTATCCCTACAGAAGTAACACTGATAATATAGAGAAATTTATTATTTTGAATGCAAGAGTATGGTGATACCTAACAAATAAAGCTTGCCTGAAGATCAGAATGCAAAGCTAGCCATGCTAGTTAGCCATAGAGGCCAGGAGGTGGTAGTGCACACTTTTAATCCCAGCACTCAAGAGATACAGGCAGAAGGATCTCTGTAAGTTCAAGGCTACCCTGGGCTTGTGTAAAAGAGAAGCAGAGCTCACATCTTTAATTCCAGCACTTAGGATCACAGCACTTTAGTCCCAGCACTAGGGAGGTGGAGACAGTAGTGGTATGACTGGACAGAGAAAGGAACACAAGGCGGGAGGAGGCAAGACTGAGGAGCAGTGCAGTCTAAGGAGCAGTGCAGTCTAAGGGGCAGTGCAGTCTAAGGAGCAGTGTAGCCTGGGGTAGTCAGTCTGTGGGTGTGGTCTGAGGACAGGATCACCCCTGTGGTCTGAGCATTGGTAGAGGTAAGAACTGTCCTGGAACTTTCTCTGTGGACCAGTCTGGCTTCGAACTCAGAGAGATCTGCCTGCCTCTACCTCTGCCTCTGCCTCTGCCTCTGCCTCTGCCTCTGCCTCTGCCTCTGCCTCCTCTGCCTTCTGAGTGCTGGAATTAAAGTCTGACTGCTTTGCTTCTCTAATCTTCAGCAAGTTTTATTTGTTAAATAATAAGCAAAATATCACCACACAAGAGGATATCTTTATTCAAAAAAGATGAATTAATTCCTCCAGAATCATATTTTTTAAAGATACCAAAATGGAGCAATATGCCAAGTAAAAGCTGTATGCTGTTTCTGTAAGACCGAAGACATACTTAATATTGTATTTCATAGCTGATTATCTGTCATCGATCAAAAATAACAGAAATTATGAAATATAAGCTCTTAGTTCAAGTTAGGTCAAGCTGAGCATGCATCTCTAAAATACGTGAGAATCATGCTGGTCAATTATTGACAAGAGAATACATTAAGAACTGACAATATGGCATGCTTACATTTATAGTTGTTAAAAATTAAAGTTAAAATATGTAAATACATATATGATGATTTTGAGGTAGATGACATCTTTCCCAGATATGCTCTCTAAACTTTATGCATGGAGAAAACAAAATTTGGGCAAACAATTAGGTGATACAATTTGTGACCAAAAACATCTGAAAACTAAGAGGAAAGATCTTAGTGAGAATTAACACAGGGAGGCAGCCCTCAAGCATTAAAATAAACCATTTCTCAAACTTAACGCATCCCCAAACTGTGCTTCTGTTCTGATATTTAAAGAACTCTGGTTGTGGGAAAGAGAAAACAAAAGGCATTTTGTTGTTGTTGTTGTTGTTGGCAGAAATTTCAGCTTTGACCTGATAGCCACCGTGGGGGATAAAGAGTTTGGATTCAAGATTTTCCAAATCACAGTGTTTGTAAACACATTAGGATCCCTCACTGAAACTCTTAAAAATATCTGTTTCTTAGAAGTGCAGATAAGACCCAGCACACAAGCTTCACCTAGGACAAAGGTGCCTCATGGCAGACTCATCCTAACAACAAACTGTCATTGGCTGTACTTTCACTCCAAGGCTCCCAGCTGATGTCACACAGGCAGGTCGATTGTAGGTGTTTTCACTGGAAACTGGGAACTGTTGTGGGTATCCATCAGAGAGGTCTGCTCACACATAGGTTTAAGGCAATAGGAAGTCTTTATTAGCCATCCGGCAACTACACTGGGTGTTTGCCAGGGTGGGCTTTCAAGCGCAAAAACTATGCTCCGGGTTACTTCTGTCAGAAGCAGAATTACAGAAGCCAAAAGCAAGGTTAGTAAATTTAGGGACTATGGGCTTTGATGGACTGGGTGTTTGCTTTCATTTTTGCAGGCAGTGCAGTCTATGTCTGAGTTCTACAGCCTGAATGGCACATCCATCACGGAGTCAGTTGTGCTAACGTCTGGCGGCTACTTAGGTTTGGGGCCCTATCACACAATCAAAATTTCCACCAGTGGGTCAGTGAGAACTTTTGGTTTATCCATACAAACGATCTCAACAACGGTAAAGGCATTAGCAGCATCACTGAATCTCAAAGGCAGTGAAGTGGCCGGGAGGCGGTCAGCCTCAAAGAGCACATAGGACTCCACTGTGTTTGTATGAAGTTCCAGGCAGGCAAAGCTAAGACGTCATCACAGAAATTAGAAGGGCAGTTTCCTCTGGGCGGGTGGTGAGAGTCTCAGCTGTAAGACTAAGAACCAAACAGAATTCCTTTATGCTGAAACAAGATTATCATGTATATAAAAAATACTTGTCTTTCTTCGTCCTCTATATAAAAATAAGAGTTTGGGGCCATTAAGATGGCTCAGCAAGACTAGGAAGTGAGTGCGATCGGGGTGTACGATGTGAAATTCCCACAGAATCAGCAAAAATAGTATGTTGAAAGAGACTGTATAAGAAATTCACTGCTACATGGAACTGAGAAATAATGTTTTGGCTTGTAGAATTTTAATATAATAGTTTGATTGTGATTTTTCTTGTTTTTTGGAGGTTTTAAGAAAATAGGTTTTATCTTAGAAATCTAGAAGATTACGCTGCGGCAAGCTTTCTTCTCAGACTATCTTTGGACCGCCACCCCACGAATAATGACCCAGTGACTTATTATTAATTATGCAAGCTTGACCATCAGCTTAGGCTGGTCCCACTAGGTCTTACAACTTAAACTAGCCTGCTTTATTAATCTACACTTTACCACGTGGCTCTGTTACCTCTGTCTTCTCACCTCACATCCCGCCTCTTCGGCATCTTCCCGGCTTCTCTCGGGTGCCGGAGTCTTCGTTCCTCTCACTTCCTCCCTTTCCAGAAGTCCCGCCTATCTCTCCTGCCTAGCTATTGGCTGTCCAGCTTTTTATTACACCAATCACAGCAATGAATCTTCACATAGTGTACAAACAGCACACAACATTACCCTTTAAAATAAAAACATATCCAGTTTACTGTGGGAAAAAAGGAAGAGGATGAACCTTCTGACCTTAGTTCTGTTTCCAAAACCCATAGTAGACAGAGAGTACCAACTTCTGAAAGTTGTCCTTTGACCTCTACACAGGCACAGAGTAGCCCACCCTACACACACACCTGCATTAATGCCAAATAAAATTAAAGTTAAAATATGTAAATATGTAATAATGGTTTTGATTTTATATATAGTAACAGCACCTACTAGAAAGATACAAACCTCCACAGTTAAAATGGATAAACGGATACCCTAAATATGTTTAAACTATGCTTATGCTAATTACCATTATATGCAAAGAACATTTCAGTTAGTACTAACACCCAGGCATTTATCACTGAAATGGACACTGTGTGATAGGGTTCAGTTTCATTTATGTAGCTCACCAACTCCTGGAAATACATACAGTGACACTGAAAGGTATTGCTTTCCATCTACCTTGTAGAGACTGCACATGGAGATACACTTATAAAGGAATTAATGCATAAAGAGCAGCTGTCATGCCACAAAATTGGACAGAAATCCCAAGGACTGCATGAGCAGTGCTGGGTATCATGGGGTGTGTGTGTGTATATCTGCCAGCCTGGGTACATGATTTCGATGTGACCATAGCACCACCTGGGAGACAGAAGGCTTTTTATGATCCCCCATCTTTCATGAAATCTGTCATCCTTCTCCTAAGGAAAACTGGAAGCTATGTGCCTTCCTGCCTCCTATTCTATTTCTGAGTTTTATGCAGGAGTAGGAGCATAGGACAACAAAATTCAGAGAGACTCAGAGACGTGGCTCTCATTTGCTCTCACTGGAGACTAAAAGGCAGGATCTGGGGCATGAACTGTGCAGTTTGCTCAGCTAAGGCTGTGTACTGCTAAAGGGTTTGACTCTGTCTTTCAGTAGTCACTTTGTGGCCCTGTGTAGTAAAATAGTTATATAGTCTGTCATTTTCCTATAGCATGAGGCATTGGGAGGGTTAGGAAGAGGTTATGTAAAATGTTCATTTGCTGCTTTCCACTGCAGACAGTCAGATCATCCGACAATCATATTTCAAAAGACATGACAATGTGCCCAAAGACAGAGCTCTCAGGAGCGATCCTTCACACGTAAGAGATTTTGCTTTGTAGTTTTCTTGAGGTTCATCAGTTCTTCCCAAGAGCAGCACTGGGGCTGGATACTCAGTACCTGGTATAATTAATTTATGAAAGAAAATGAAGAGTGGATTTAGTGATCCTCATGGGTCTAGGACAATACCCCTGATCCTAGTAAATTAATTTAAATTGAATATAACCCGAGCCATGTATTCTCTTTCAAAAAGAATGTTTCCAGCTTACCCCAACAGGAATGGGCGTTTAGAGCTTGTCATAGGACTCCCAGTTAATTGTGTTCACTGAGTTAATTTTACACTCCAGAGTGACGGCGCCCCGGCAGTCCATCAACTGAAATCACAGATCAGCATCAGAACCTTTCAGTGACAAAGTTTCACCTTTGCCAAGACGGTGGCATCTGGCAATTCTCGTGTGTCACGCCCAACACGTGCTAACAATGCATCTGCAGCTACCCATGTCTGCAGCCCCTGAAATTTCCCTTCCAGTTACAGCAAACTCTATGAGCCTCACCTTCTGGGTTGAATATGATCCCTGAATGTTTGGCTCTTTAAACTTTAATCTTTCACAGAAGCTTTGATTTTAGTCATGTATGTCCTTGCCTCCGAATAATGCTGACGGCCTTGCTTTGTGTGTTGGTTTGTTTATCCCATTTGATGTTTACAGGGAAGGCTGTCCGGTGCGTGTTGTCGGCTCAAGGTAACTGAGGGAACATGGAAAAGAGCACTTAGCACATAGGTGGGTAGGCTGTAAAGAGCAATGCACAGAGTCACACTGTGTGGTGATGTGACCCAGAGGAGGATCTTGGCTTTTTGAGCTGTACATATAATCATGCAAACCAGTCTATGTCATCACTGTCTAAATACACTTGGAGCAATTCCGTGGGAACAGTTTAAATTGTGAGCACATATGGTGGCATTCCCTTTCCCAGAGAGATAGCTCAGCAATTAAGTGCGCTTGCTGCTTCTGCAGAGGACCTGTGTTTGGTCCCCAGCACCCATGTCAGTGGCTCACAACCACCCCTAACTTCATCTCCAGGGGGAGCAAATGGCCTCTTACTGCCTCTGAGGGCCCCTGCATTGACATGCACATACATGCAAGCGAACATGCATACACACAAAATGAAATTATTTTTTAAGGCTCTAAGGTTTTATGTGATTAAAAAAAATCTTCTACCTAGTCTCAATTTGGTTAGTAATTTCTTTTTCTTATAAAAAAAGGCATGGAATTGCTAAAACTGATAAGAGAAATCTTTTAGAAGGATGCGTACAGATCTGCTTTGAATCCCACATTGCTTTGGACTCCAGTTCAGTTCCCAGCACCCACATGACTGCTCACAACTTCCGTTAACTTGAGTACAAGAGCGCCAGTGCCCTCTTCTGGACTGTGAGGGATTTGACATGCAAATGGTTCACATATATGCAGGCAACACATAAACATAAATCAAATTCTTAAAAAAAATAAAGACAAGTGTATCCTATACAATTAGGCAAAGTCCATACAGTCGCTTTATTTAAGAAGTATACCTTGGTGTTTCAGGCATTAGTCCATTAAATGACTAAAAGTCAATATGCATACAATTGTGAATAATAACATTCTCACATCTAGGGCCTAACAGTCCAACTGGGAGAGAGACGGACAAAGGACTACTCAAAGCAATGAAGTGATTACTAACATGCTGATGTACGGGGTGTCAGGGAAGCGGAGAGGAGAGGAGAGGAGAGGAGAGGAGAGGAGAGGAGAGGAGAGGAGAGGAGAGGAGAGGAGAGAAGAGAAGAGAAGAGAAGAGGAAAGTCCAGATACTTCCAGGGGTACCTAGACAAGCTGCTGCTGGCACCAAATGTGGACACATTATCTGTATCAGGTTCTCTTAAGAGAGTGAGAAGACTGGGGAAGGAGTTGCTGACCACCAGGAAGATGACGACCAGACAGGAAGGGTGGGGAGAGACTCAACAGAAGCTCACCAGCTGAAGGTACTGTGTGGAGAATCCAGAAGCAATAGGAAACAAGATCAGAGAGTCAGGGAGTGTGAGGTCAGAGGGGTTGAATTCCTATATGAGCTGAGGAGGTAGGTTTTGTCCTAAAAGCAAGCCTGACAATGCTGTTAGTTCCCAGGAATGTTTCAGTACATTCTATTAAAGAAAATGCTTCTTGCATTTGCTTGGATCAAGTTGTTTTTTTTCCCCCTGGCGGGTCAGGCATATTGCTACCACCCACTCAGGAACAGATTGTGCCCATACCTAATAACAGTCCACCCACACAGCCTTTTAAAATCAGTGTGATTAGGAGACATGGTAGCTCGTTCATGTTAGCAATGGATTTGGTCCTCTCTGTTTTTATCAACTGATAAATGAGGAACTAATTGCAGATTGTCTAGAAATAACCCCCAATTTTAAATAGAATTTTAAAACAAAAATGCTTTGAAAAATCTATTTTGTTTTGAGTCAGACTGGGGCTGTTTTTATAAACATCAAGTGTTGGACACCTGCATTTTCTATTTGGTAGGTGCCACCTGCTGAAGGGATTTTCTTCACAGCCAGTCTAACCATAGTGCTAGATGTTGGTGGACTGACAAATTTAATAGGCTGTATGGTGAATGTTCTGTGGTTCCCTCTTCTTGGACCCAGCCTGTAAATCCAGCACCAAGTAGACTTTACATGCACATACATGTAAAGAAATAACAAAGTATTCCAGGGGGATATGTTCACTATTGCACAAGCAGAAGAGAGGGTCTTCCCTCCCCCAACCAATCTCTTATAAAACTGTAGATATCAAAATTGTTCTAAATTCTACCATAGGCTATTCATCTTCAGATGAAATTCCACAGAAGTATAGACAAAGTATGACAGAAAGTAGCAAAAGCACATTGGCATTGCGTGTGTGATGTGGGGCGTGTGTGTATGTGTGTGTGTGTGTGTGTGTGTGTGTGTGTGTGTACTCCAGCTAACTCTTCCATGCCCTGTACAAGCCATCAGCCTAAGATGTCTCTCATACATTGTGAAGTGTCTCACAAGCAGTTAAGACAGGGAAGTTGAGGATAGCTTGATATTTATGTTAGGACAACTTTGGAGAAACGGCCAGCAAACTCCTTGGATTTAACAGGGCTTCAGATAAAAGCACACACTGTCCCTATAACCCAAGACAATCTCTTAAATATGCACCTGGCTTCAAATCTTTCTCTGTAACTATGTATGCTGTGAGATCATTTCACTTTGCTGCACATTTCTTTTCAAGAAAGGCTAAGGGCATACACAGTTCCACAGAGAACTGCAAAGCCAGCATGTCTATTCCTAGCACTTTGGGGACAGGGAGGTCTTGTAACTTGGAAGCTATCCAGAGATGCTTGTCTTAGACCCCGTCTCCAGAGACACATAAAGGAGCTGGCTCAGTGGTTAAAAATGTTGCTGTGAAGGCATACGCCCTGAGATCAGACCCCAATACCAATGAGTCTTAGCTAGGGTTTCTACTGCTGTGAAGAGACACCATCACCACAGCAACTCCTATAAATGAAAACATTCAATTGAGGTGGCTGCTTACAGTCAGAGGGTCAGTCCATTATCATCATGGTGGGAGACATGGCAGCGTGCACACAGACACGGTGCTAGAGAAGGAGCTGAGAGTTCTGTATCTGGATCTGCAGGCAGCAGGAAGAGAGTTCTGAGACACACTGGGCAGACTTGAGCATATAAGACCTAAGAGCCCACCTCCACAGTGACTCTACAAGGCCACACCTACTCGAACAAGGCCACACCTCCTAATAGCACCACCCCCTTTGGACCAAGCATGCAAACACTCGAGTCAATGGGAGCCATTCCTATTCAAACCACCACACTGAAGGTGGAACTTCATGATCTAATCGTTTTCCAAAAACCCCACCTTGAGCTTAGGGTTTGATGTAGGGATTTTAACAGGACACAAACATTCACGCACAGTGGCTCCAAAGGACTAAAAATTTGCCAAATTTTATGTTAAATTCCCACCACCTAGAATTAACCCCATCATATATTAGTAATTCAAGACAACTTACTGCACATGTAAACAGCATGTAAAATTCATACAAGTTTTATGTCCCGTTTGGTTCTGTAAGATGTCAGTGACTAGTCACCCAGCAGTTTGCATGTCCCATGCAGAGGGCAGATGCAAGTAAGACTCAAGCTGTATTCAGGAAATAATCAGGATCCACTTATGCAAGTCAACACTGGAAGGTGTCTGCTCATTTTGTTTCTTGTAAAAACTTTTTGTTCTGCATTCAGATGTGCAAAAATGGTCTTATTTCTGTCCTGATGCATTGTAGTCACAGAGAAACCATTTCTGAGGGTTTTGGAAATTATATAGGAAATCATAATAGAGCCATGCCAGCTAGCTTCATGCTACACCAGGGCACAGGGGACAGTAGTGGACAATTTCCTCTCCAGAAGCCACCAGAAATATACCCTCACACCAAATGTTCCATGATAGACAATGTCCAACCCAGAGCAAAGCATGTCTTCTCAGAATCCCCCAGAGCCACCCAAGGAGAGCCCTAATGCTATGTCTGGACCTCTTTATTAGCTGCTCTAGGATGTGTCATTATACCCCTAGGTGCTTTCCTATTCTGATGTCTGGTGGTCTTTGACCTTTTGCCCTTCTCAAAACACATCTACAGTGTAGTTTTTCCTGTTTTCTTTGCATTCTTAAAGTTTAATTTTTCACTGGTGAGTTAAGGCAGGCATTTCTGTTTTCATGCCAATTCAAAGCACATTTTAAAGATAATTGACAGAGATTTTTGAAATGGGAAACCCCTTTGAGAACAAACGCCAGACTATGAAGTGGTTCCCACAGGATACAAGGCAATGAAGTGGGACTGTAAGATGTTATCTGTCTCCTTGGGGTTGTTCTATTTTTAAAATAAAAATAGTCTTAAAGTGTACAAAATGTTTTAGGTAAGATAGTGATTATTCCAAGTGCTCAGTACTTAGTTTTCATGTTGAGTAATTTTGTGACCGTGGTTAGCAAATGAGAATTTTCATTTTTTTTGAGCATCGGATGTGGAGCTTAATAAATGATGATCTCCTTACAATCTCCCTATTCACTGTAGCTGACAAAGCGAGAGGCCGTGCAGATGGATGACTTAAGCACTAATGTCCATGGACTGGTAAGTGGGCATTGCACCTTTTGATGGAATAAGAGAAAAGAAAATACTGAGATTTATAACTCCTAATTGAAGTCCCTCGGGGTTTCTTCAGGTTTCTGCAGGCTTCTGTTTCAAACTGTGTTTGCAAGGGTTGTGCTCCAACCCCATTCTTTCTTAGAGCCATTAAACACGTCAACTGGCATGATTTACAAGAGCCCAAGTTTGCTCTCACATGTGGGACTAAGAAAAGCAAGACAGTGGGAGAGAGAGAGAGGAGCTATGACCCTCAAGTGGGTATTCATCAGTGTCTACTTCAGTTTCTGATTAGTGGTAGGAAGTTGCCAAATTTCTGCCTCTGTTCTGTCTGTCAGTGGGAGTCCTCAAAACTACAAACTATGGGGCCATGAAGAATAATACATAGCAGAAAAAAAAGCTAAAATGAACAACTGCAGGTGAATCTAGAAGTTTCAAAATAGATTGTTGTGGGATATTTAATGAAACCATGAACCCTGAGATTATGTTTAAATAAAATCAACCACAGGTCTAGAGGTTGTGCAAGCAACCAGCTGACTGGAAGTAACCACAGAGAGTAAGGGAAAGTCGGGAGATCAGAGAGAAAGGCACAGGAAGTAGAAGGGGAGACATCCGGCTGAAGAAGTTTTGTTTCAGACAGTTTAAGAAAGGGTATCTCTTTCTGAGATGATGGCAGAGGAGGAAGATCAGCCAGCTGCTTTCTGGGCCTCTCTGAGCTAGCAGGTTTTCACCCCAGCATCTGGCTCCTGAGTCTCTACTGGTAAAATTTAAAGGTGAGACTTGGTTAAAACAACATTTGCCTCATTATATGGAGGTGGTATCCTTATTCTTAAGTTTTTAAATTTAACATTCTGGTTTTAACTGTCTTTTAGATACAAATTCAGTTAAGAGTAAAATTATCTCTTTGATACTGCAACATCAGTGACTAATTAATACATTCTGGTGACATAATATTATTAATATGTCTTAATCGATAATCAATTGAAATGATGCCATTTCTTATTATCTTGTTCTTCAAACTTCAGAAATAACAGTCACTTTGAGAAATTAACTAGATTTATTATTTAAACTCCATAAG
Source organism: Mesocricetus auratus (assembly GCF_017639785.1). Taxonomy (NCBI): domain Eukaryota; kingdom Metazoa; phylum Chordata; class Mammalia; order Rodentia; family Cricetidae; genus Mesocricetus; species Mesocricetus auratus. The sequence continues at coordinate 11,543,625 of NW_024429195.1, forward strand.
TATAAGAAGATAGAATGGCATTTTTGCTATAAATTATAACAGAAACAGTTTTCAAAGGTTATTTTCTGAAGCAGTTGTTAAAACTATGTATTTTATGTTTATATGATAGAAAAATTTTAAGTACCTTAAAGTATCCTCAAACATTGATTCAGTCTCCAATGAATTATAAAAGCACATAAATATTTGAAAACTAAAATTTGTGAGATAAAAGTGCTGTCAGTGTATTGACCATTAATGTGTTTGACTTTTGTATCAGACATTTTAAAATTAAAAGCCTTTTAAGTTTCAAGTCTTATTTTCAACTTACAAATGACTTGTTGCTTTAGGGAGATATAAATGCTCTTTCTATTTCCTTGATTCATGCTTAGGTCCAAGTCAGATACCTAATTTGCCAGCTTTAACATCTATCAACCTGTCCACTGATATTTTTACTTTCTTGATAGCATTTTTGATGCATTAAAATTCTTCATACCCTGAAGCCCAATTTGTCTCTTACTTTCTTGTTTATTCTTTTAGTTTTTAATCTTAGTCCAAGACACATTTACTATAGTATTTTATTTCTATGCTTCATAATCTTAGCTTCTCCATTTATGTGTCTGTTTGTTGGTTGGAAGGCCGGCTTCCTTCTTTTGTCTGTCTCTCAACTGCTTAATGAAAAGGCTGTTCTTTCACCTATTGGATTATCCTGCTGGTTTTCCCATCAGGCTGCTTCACAGGGGACTGTCCTCCATTGATCTGCAGCCTCTCCTATTGTCAGTCACTTTTCTGACCTCTACAGCTGAAAAACAATTCCCAGATCTGAAAAGGTGAGCTCTACAGAACCCCTACACATTATTTTGGATATCTCAAGTGCCCCCTGTTTCCCTGTGATTCTCCACAAAATAATTGAAATTCATTTCATACAAGACAGAGGCAGCATTTGGGTATTTGTCATTCTTGGAAAGGGCCATGATTGCTCTTAAGTTTTATCTACAGAGTGCTTGGGCTGCTGTCACCTGCAATGGAGAGCAGTGAGTGTCCTTTCTGTCCCACATGTCGGTGTGCAAGGAATCTGAATTGATTTACAAGCAGTTGATCTGGCTAATTTTACTTATATTAACTCCACTTGAGCCTCCTAGTCCCTGTCAAACTTCTTTATCAAACTATATTGTGCTTTCCAGACGTGTGTGTGTGTGTGTGTGTTGTTTGTGTGTATGTGTGTGTGTGAGTGTATAAACACCATGGCCATGCAGGTGTATGCAGAGGCTGGAAGAGGGCATGGGGACCTGATACTACAGCTGCTTTTGCACCATGGACACTGGGACCCGAACCCAGGTCCTCTGCAAGGGTGGTCACACATGCTCTTAAGCACTGAGCCATTTCTCCAGTCCTGACTCCTCGTGTTTAATAGCAACTAAATTCTCTCTAAAGATATTCCAAATTGGTACCTGTAAAACAGTTTCTGATTTTTCTTCAGTTTGTGTAAAGCCAGTTACAGCTTTTCCTCAATCTATCTTACATCCTAAAAATATCTGACATCATACAATTCTTTTCTCTACTTCTCATATTAGGTAACGGTGAAAAGTATCAAACTTCAAAGGGCTATCTGTTAGTTTTTAAATTGCTCCTTGAGGCTGTAGAAATGCAATTGATCATGAGAGACTACAGATCAAGATCCCTTTTCTTCTTTGACCAGCATGGTAAATGTTCATTCACCACCTCTACATAGTTAAAAAGAAAAATGCTGCTGCGGCTAAAGCCATAATGTTCCTTGTGCTATGCAAACACATAACTGAGATTCATGGTCATGGATATCTAAGAAAATAAGAAGTAGGACATGTGGGCTTTGTTTTATGTTGCTCCGACTAATGGGAAACAATATTATCTCTTTCAAAAAGGCTCCTCTAATAATAAAGCAATTATTTTTAAACAGGCTGTTTCTTTTCAACCCATCAATATGAAAGATGGAGTAGCTGTCCACAGGTAGCAAAATGAAGTCATTGTTTGAAATGCCTAAAGAAAGGTTTTCCCTTAACTTCCTCCTTTTTTATCCCAAGGCAGGGTTTCTCTGTGTAACAGCTCTGGCTGTCCAGGAACTAGCTCTGTAGACCAGGCTGGTCTCAAACTCACAAAGATCTGCCTGCCTCTGCCTCCCGAGGGCTGGGATTAAAGGTGTGTGCCACCACTACCACCCAGCCCAACTTTCTCTTTTTTAAACACTGTGCTGAAGGCTGTCTTGTTTTTTGGTTTTTGTAGATCATAAGAGGACTGATTGTTGAAGCTGGTTTGGAACAGTGCTTCCTATTAGAAACCAAATCATCTTATTAAACGTGGGCTCTTACACAGTAGCCTGTGACAGCACGCCCAATGACTCTTTAACAAGCCATAGACGGTGGTGATTGGCCTCACAGGCGACAGAGCACAGTGCAGTCAATCCCAAGAACTTCTCTTTCTTGTGAAAAGTGCATATGTTTGGAAGATAGTGCAAGTGTTATGATATATTTCTCCTCTTTGAAAGCTCCTTGAATATTATATGAGGGATACCTTCAGAATAACATTTAGTCATTTTACAACACAAAGAGTAGCAACTGACAGTGTTCTGAACTATGGTCCCTTTTTCCTTTACTTTTTTCAGTTCTATTATATCAATCTGTTGAATATCACCTATGTATTTATTTATTCATTCTTCATATCTTATTTTATTCTCTAGGACAGTAATTCTAGAGAAATGTTGAAACTGTAGTGCTGATAATGTTATCTTTGCCTCATTTTCAGTTGAGTGGGAATGTTTCTAACATTCATTTTATGCATCAGGCTTGGTGCTGACTAGTTCCCATCTTCATGCCATATGATATGTGTCTTTGTGTATAAGTGATGGGATTGTATTTCCAGAGTGATAACAGGTTTGACCTATTTGTTTATATATGAGCACTTACAATTGAAATTCTGCATTTTAGTTTAATGACTTTCCAACAAATGGAGATAATTTCTCTTTAGAGTGTTCTGTGAATTATAAAAATGTATTTCATGATATTGACTCATTTCCTTTCATTCTTGATTTCAACCCACTTGGTCACAGAGTAGCACTGACTTTTGTTAAAAACTTTATGGTATCCAACAAACTGCATATTTATAAAACACATTCTGGTGGATTGTGGATGACGTCTTTGCCCACAAAAAACATTTCTGCTGGGTGTGGGGTAGCATCCCATTGTCTGTTTACTTTTCTTGGTAATTGTATGTACATATTTTGTTCACCTATATTGTATTAAATTTTATTTACCTATATTATATTAAATTTCTGTTCAAAATACTTTTGAATTGAATACTTAATCTTCATGTAGAATTTAAAGAGTTATTCGAATATTCTGGATTAAGGCCCTTTCTGTGGGATAGAATTCTCTGTTTATAGTTGACTTTTCTTATAGTTGAATTTTCTTAACTGAATTACTCAAAGGGGCCAGATTTTGGAAATATCAACATTTTAAAAGGTTGTCGGTGCTCCCTTTGTTCAGGTGTTCGTGTGTTCATTTTATGGGGTGTTGGAATTGTGTACTAGAAGGTGCCGGGGCTGGGATCTCAGGCAGCATAAGAACAAGGCCTGCTGGGAGTTCTGGAGCCACCTTGGATAGCCCCAACAAGGAAGAGTCCCCACCCTAGCCTTTGCCTTGCTCACATTCCTTCTGTCCACGTTTGCTGGCAACCTTTTGCTGTCCACATTGTGTTTGGCCTTCAGTTTGGATGGGAGTTTTGTTGGGTCCGTTGTGGAATTTAATCCATCTGTTTTCTTTTTCTGCTGGTTAAATGCAGTGTGGTTCCTTTCTAGCTTGCGTAGTCTCTGATAAGAAGCCTAATTCTTGCCAAGCGGTAGTGGTGCACGCCTTGAATCCCAGCACTCGGGAGGCAGAGGTAGGCAGATTTTTGTGAGTTTGAGGCCAGCCAAATCTGCACAGAGAAACTCTGTCTTGAAAAACAAACAAACAAAAAGAAGTCTAACTCTCTGTTCTTATCTTCATCTCATTCTTATCTTGCTCTTTTTTTCCTTGGCTGTATTGAAGGGTCTTTCTTTTTTAAAGATTTATGTTTATCATTTTAAATTACGTGTATGAGTGTGTCTGAAAGTGGGTATGAGAACGTGAGTGCAGGTGTCCATGGAGGCCAAGGGCATCAGATTCCCCTCCAGCTAGTGCTAGAGGCAGTTGCTAGCCAACCCACCTGACCTGGTTGTGGAGAACTCAACTGAGATCCTCTGGAAGGACATCAAGTGTCCTTGACTGTTGAGCCATCTCTCCAGCCTCCTCCCTAGTTCTTTCTAGAATACCAATGCTAATTAAGGGATTTTCATATGTCTTAACAAACTTTAGTCTATAGTGGAATCATTTGTGTTTGTTTGTTTTCTTTTCCCTCTAAGAACAAGAAATCAAAATCCACACCTGCACACACTGGGCTTTTTTTTTTTTTTACCTTGGCTAAATCACCCTGTCTCTGGGACTCCATCTCTCCATTCATAATAGGAGATTCCCCTACACAGATTCCAATTTTAACTTTACAATATGTTCGCTAATTCAAAGATAAACACGACTTATACTGTATCAGGCTGTCTTCTTGGAGAGGTGATACTCAAAGGAAAAGAGAAGAGATGAAGTGTGATCAAGAACACCCCCAGTGCTATCCTGAGTCCTGTTGAGCTGTAGGAAGACACAGCCACCACTGCAAAGAGCATCTGTTATCAACACTTAGATAAGAGCTGAGCAGCGTGGGACCTACCATGACTCCTTTTTCATCTGTCACATTTTTCCTTAAAGAGGAGGTCCACCAGCCCTTCTAAACAGCGTTACTAAACTCTTCACAGGCTGTGGAGGAAACCAGACAATGGGACATGTGATGTGACATTTCACCTAAGTTGGGATATATCTGAGTGTCCAGGGCCGCAGAGAGAATGTCTGCCACTATGATGGCTGAGACACAATGGAGCTGCGGATCTACAGACATAGGATGCCAAGAGGCCAACGTGATCTTAAGACAGGCCAACACTAGTGGCTCTAGCTAATGCTCGCTGATGACTGAGCATTAGAAAATGTAAGCAACAGGAGATAGGAAGTCAAGGGGGGCAGTTGGAGAGCTGGCTTGGTGTTGAAGAGCACTAGGTGCTCCTACAGAGGATCCTGGGTTGTTTCCCAGCACCCATGGTAGTTAACAGTTTAACAAGTCTATAAAACAAACAGAAAGGAATCCGACGCCCTCTTCTGGCCTCTGCAGTCACCTGCATGCATGCGATACACATACATGCACCTAGACACACACATGCCATGCAAAAATGCATACATAAGTAAGCAAACATAAGCCAAGTCAAGGATGAATTTCACCCTGTTCACCCTGATTTTGTTTCTAAATAGATGCAAATGTCATACAGTAATCTTGGTTATGCTAAAATATCTTATTAGCTGGAAGCTATTTTATGCAATGGAAGTTTGAAATGTCTTTACAAAACTATCAAAGCTCACAAAGCTCAACAGCACGTTGAACTGCAGACCTGGAGTTCAGGCCATCAGTTCATAGATACTGTTGGAAGCCATAAAACTAGGGGAGAGATCTTTTTTTTTTTTCTGGCTCCTGAGTGCAGAGGGTTTGGTCTATCATGGTAGGAAAAATGTGCCAGAACAGAAAATATTCAGTCCGTCTCAGGACAAAAGTCAACACCCTGCTGGCCTTTTCTGTCTCTGTTACATTCCACCGAGGCCTCACAATGAGATCATGCTGTACACATTCAGAATTAATCTTGCCCTTCTTTTAATCCTCCCTGAAAACACCCCCCACCCCAACACATACACACACACACACACACACACACACACACACACACACACACACGGGGGGTGGGGGGGGACAGAAAGAGAGATGGAGAGAGAGAGAGAGAGAGAGAGAGAGAGAGAGAGAGAGAGAGAGAGAGAGAGAGAGAGAGAGAGGCCTCATCCATCTTCACAGTGATTCTAAATCCAGTCAGGGTGACCATGAAAGCCATCAGATACCCCTACTTGGCATCCAAAAGTGTTTCTGAATCTTGTTGACCTAGAATATCATGACTTGAAAGGAGGGTGCGGGGACATTGGTTATCTGGGGAAACAGGTGGGCAGTCAGCTGGCAGGAAAAGCATCACTTTGTGGACAAAGCTGAGTGCTGAAATGCAGAGCACACTGTCTTTAACGTGTGTAGCCATCACGTCCCTAGCCTCTCTCAGACACAGAATTAGACAAACAGAGTTACAAGGAACTGTATGTAAGGAACATAGGAGTTTGAAGTGATTGAAACAACGGGAGAGAAGGCAGTTGGATTTGTGAAACCCTTCCTGCCTGGGGGAGGCGGATAAAAGAATGAATAAATTAGTAAATAAACTGAAGACCGTTACAGATGATGGAGTGTATTAAACACGGACCCGAGATGAAGTTCATGAGATGGAAAGCCTGAAACTAAGAATAGAATGGTTGAAAATGAAATTCTGGGTGTGATATAATTATTGAAGTGTTGAAATGAGTTGGCAAAAGTGTATGAAAGCATGGGATATGAATCAGAATATTCATATCTATTCAGAGCCCAAATTTCAGGCAGTTGTTAATAACAGGAGTTCTCTGAAATATCCCAGCATCAAATGAAATTGTAAACCATATGTACGCAGCTAACAAAACACACCGTCACACCTAGGCCAAGTTGTCCCCAAAGTACATAACCCATATCAACCAGGATGCCAGAGATTTCTATTTCCATATTCCTGAGACAAGGATCCCTTTAGATTCCAGAAGGGGAAAATTATATTCATCATTCCATTGTAGTTAGAATTTGTATCTAATTAAATTAAAGAACAGATTGACTATCTTAACATATTCTAATGTTCATATGGCATTGAAAATCCTTTGGTTGTCAGCTGTGTAAATCAGCAGGAAGTCAGGCAGAGTCAGGAAGGAAATGAATATGTAGAAATGGAAATAACAGTGTTATTTCTAAACACCCCTTGCTGCTTGCCTGCATGGAGACACTGATAATTAAAGCATGATTTTAATAAGGCATTAATACATTATTAAAATATGATAGTAATTAAGAACATCTTATTTTCAATGTGTTTCTGCTTAAACTTCCATATCTCACCTTTTCAATTTTAAGCAGTTGAACACATAAAGGAAATCAGATACTTCTTAGGAGTCTGATTCTCTCTTCTATCATGAATTCTGGGAATCAAATGTAGATCATCAGGTTCTGTGGCAGGTGTCTTTACCTGATGAGACTCATCCCGCCCCCCAGGGTTTTATAAATTCATGAATGAAATAGATTCAGTGTTAATTCTCCACTGGGTACTTTACTATTGAGTATTTTCCCAAATTAAACAATACAGCTGTTCTATTTTATGATAAATACGTTTCCAAAGTATGACAGCTACCAGATGACATTTTGCAGACCTACTTACTTTTTGCTTAGTTTTTAGACCATCCTCCAAGGTATATTAACGACAAAATGAAACAGTTACATATCTTTATAGAATTTTAAATTTTACTTGATTTCAGTGTTTATCTTAGTCAGTGTTCTATTGCTGTGAAGAGACACCATGACCATGGCAACTCCTATAAAGGAAAGCATTTAACTGGGACTAGCTTACACTTTCATAGGTTTAGTCCATTGTCATTGAGCAATGGACGCAAACCCAGAGAAGCCCAGCAGATCTCAGCTAGCGACTGGACCGGAAGCCGAACTCCAGGAAAAGAGAGCGAGACTTCCTGTGCGCTGTCTTTTATGCCTTCCCCCCAAAAGTGGGCCTGGCTAGTGACGTAGTTCCGCCTATGTACGTATACGTCTTTACGTCCAGCCGTATACGTCTTTAGTCCTGCCTAAAGTGGGTGTGGTTAGCGGTGTGGTAAACCGCCCTTTTATTACCTCATCTGTATGCGCCTCTAGTAAGTCACATGTTTAATGGCGGCATCAGACTTCCTCCTACAATTGAGGTGGGGAGCATGGTGGCATGCAGCCAGACATGGTGCTGGAGAAGTAGCTGAAAAATCTATATTCATATCTACAGGCAGCAGAAAAAAGAGAGAGCCACTGGGCCTGGCTTGGGCTTTTGAAACCTCAAAGCCTAACCCCAGTGACATACTTCCTCCAACAAGGCCACACCTCCTAATCCTTTCAATTAGTGCCACTCCCTAAGCATTTAAGTCTATGAAAATGACCGACATTCTAATTCAAACCACCACACGGGCTCTTGGGAATAGGCATTTCTTTACTTGTCAACATATGATTCTTTGGGGTCTTATCCCTTCAACCCCTCTTCATTTTATTCAGTTTTCCATGTCTCCTGGTTATAGTCCGAATTGATTTCATCAGTCATTTTTAGGTAGCCACTTAAAACTTATTTCTTCTGGTAATGATCAAGGAGAAGCCTTTCCCCTCCTCTTGGGATCCAGCTGGCCACATGGACATCACATCCCATCATTACCATACATCAACTCCAAAACATGTTTTGAAATGTGAAGAAATTCCATCAGGCGTCAAGTACTCTCCTGAGAGCATTTTAAATGATGACCGTATCATTTAAAAAATGTCACAAATATTGCTTGTTGTTCTTTATGAAATACCAGAAGCAAATATTATTAGTCTAATTCTTATGATGTCCACAGAGGGAAGCCCTGATCCCTTCAGCTTGAATTTAGGTAGAAATATTTCAAATATGATGTCATTGATTTCGACAACAATTTACAGAGTCTCTGAAGAGTCTCTCACTTTGGGAAACCAAGAAAGAGCCAGGTTTAATTTTGCATTTCAGCCCCAGAGGCTCTTTCCAGGCCTATGCCAGTTTGCAAGAGAAATAGATTTTCTAACATCAGTTGTTTGTGAGCTTTTAGCTCCTATCATTTCTAATCCAGTTTGAATCATTGGTGTGATTCATTAAGACGCATGCATTTCCACTCTGTCCAGTTGGGTTTCCTTCTTATTCCCACTAGTTAGCTCTTGACATTTTCCTGGGAACTGACTCTGAAGTGAATGATTGGCAGTTCTTTGTGCTAACTCAGGAGCAACTGTTCCCAGTGGGGGAGAATTTTCTGAGCTACACTTCTCTTACTTTTGGCACTCCCAAGTCAAGAAAATAGAGAATGTTCTCTGTGATGGAATTCACTTCTCTTTAAAAGAGCAGCTTTAATGATAGAAGGCTACAAGTAAGACAACCATGACTTGACAGGATGTGTCTTTTCTTTGGACATGGCCTGTCTTGTGAATGTGGTCATGGTGCAAACTTAACCCATCTCCCACCTCCACACTATGCAGGATGGGGTCTGTAGGGTCACCTCTCAACTTAACCAAACGTTGCAGAGTATTTGTACACTGTGAAGTAGTGTCTTGCCTAGATGCCTTCTGATTGGTTAATAAAGAGCTGAATGGCCAATGGTGAGGCAGGAGGCTATAGGCAGGGTTTCCCCAGAGGGAAAGGAAACAGGGGATACAAGATAGAAGAGAAGAAATGTCACATGATAAAATGTAGATTAGCATAAATGGGTTAATTTAAGTTATAAGAACCATGTTTGGGCTGCCCCCAAGCCTCTGGGGATTTGGTGGGTGGGACAGGGCTGCATGCTCCAGTCAAGGACCCCCAACGAGGAAAGGGGAGAGGACCAAGAGAAGGCCCAGAACCCACCTCTCCCTTTGCGAGTGTGTAGAGAGGGAGGGGTGATGAGCAAAGGGGTTAAGACCATGCTGGGAAAACCCACAGAGACAGCTGACCTGAACAAGTGGGAGCTCATGGACCCCAGTCTGACAGCTGGGGAAGCAGCATAGGACAGAACCAAGTCCTCTGAATGTGGTGTCAGTTGGGGATCGGGGCATCTGACAGTAGAACTAGTATTTATCCCTAGTGCATGAATGGGCTTTGGGAGCCCATTGCCTATGGAGGGTTACTCTCTCAGCCTAGATACATGGGGGAGGGCCTAGGTCCTGCCCCAAATGATGTGACAGACTTTGATGATTCTCCATGGAAAGCCTCACCCTCCTGGAGGAGTGGATGGGGGACTGGTGGAGGAATGGGAAGAGGGGAGGGAGAGGGAACTGGGATTGGTATATAAAAAAAGATTGTTTTTAATTTAAATAAAAATTAATAAAATTTTTAAAAGTTATAAGAGCTAGTCAAGACAAGCCTAAACTGAATGCCAGGTTTTCATAATTAATAAGTCTCCATGTCATCACTTGGAAACTGGCTGATGGGACAGAAAAAGACTCATTACAACCCGATGCTCTATTTATTTTCTCAGCCAGCTCATCTTTCTTCACCAATTACACCCAGATGGATGAGTTGCAAGTTTATAATTTTCTTCTTCTTGATCCTTAAAGGTTCCTTAGGAACTATTTCTTTCTACACCTGGACTTTCCATTGAATATAAATGGGCTTTAGAATCTATAAATAACCCAATCAGCGCTGTGAGCTGCCTTCAATTACCAGCAAGCTGCTGTTCTGGAGGTGTTCACACTGAGCCTACATGCTGGTGGCATTGGCAAACCTTTCCTTTTTAATTTACTCAGGATGTATATATTCTTTGTGATATTCACTTTGAAGTTTAGAAAAAAGAAAGAAGAAGAGGAGGAGGAAGAAGAAGAAGAAGAAGAAGAAGAAGAAGAGAGAGAGAGAGAGGGAGAGAGGGAGAGAGAGAGAGAGAGAGACAGAGAGAGAGAGACAGAGAGACAGAGAGACAGAGAGAGACTATAAGCTAAAGTCCTCTGCAAGAAACATTGCCAAATGATCTTTTACCTACTTCTTAGAATTCAGGTTGCTAAGCACACAATGAGGGAATTGTTCCTAATCTGTTATTTGTTTAAGAACAATGTTTATGCTTGTGCACACTTTACATTTTTTTCTGACTTGTAATGACTTTTAATATTACTAGAGGACACACCCAAACTGACTAATTCAGCTTAATTATGATAGAAATCATGGGAAAGATGTAATTGTTTAATGGGACAATTATTGAGGTCTCTTTCATTTTAAACTTCTTAATGAGGAGCCTCTTAATACTATGTAGCTGTATATAATTCTTAGTATAAATAGGCTAATTTCTAACAAAAATCAAAATTAGAGGCATTATACATTGTTTACAAAATTTGGGAAAGCTGATTCCAATTGATTACATTTCAACCAGTATTTGGTAGGCATTTTGAGAGATAAAACAAAATTGAAAAAAAAAATACCAGTAGTGATTCAGATGCAGAAAAAGCAGCACATTGTACCCGAAGAGGAGAAACAGCCACTGACATTCAGTTGTGCCAAAAGGCAGGGCATATTCAGGGAGAGAAAATGAAAAGTACTTAGAAGCCAGGTATGCTGGCCCTATGCACATCAGCAGGTATGCTGGCCCTATGCACATCAGCAGGTATGCTGGCCCTATGCACATCAGGTATGCTGGCCCTATGCACATCAGGTATGCTGGCCCTATGCACATCAGCAGAAACAGCCAACACCGGGCTGAGTGATGCAAGACACAGGCAGGCCAGTGTGAACTCTCAGGTCAGAGTCATTCAAGAGTTTTTAAAAGTTCTCTAAGTTTATCATAAGGACAATGTAAATCAGAATTTTAACATTTCTTAGATGCAATGAAAGGAATAAAACACAATTTCAGAAACGTTAAGCTCTGGTTTCCCTCCATATGTTAATTTGTTTTAGAAATCTAGAAAAATAAAACTGAAATTGTATTTGGTTCACCTCAAACATACTTTCTTCCTAATTGTAAATGATATCTACTGAAGTAAAATCTGAATATAAATGCCATGGAGAATACTGCAGCCAGAGGGCATAATTTCTGAGATCTTTCTAACATAGACAATGCATTAAGAGTCTAAGATTAATCCTTTAATACCTCAGTGACTGGGAGAAGACGGGTCCTCGGTTCTTGTCTTCTTGAAGAATTCAGTTTAAGCAGAAATTTAGTAAGACTAGAGTAAACTGTCCTTCGGGTAGTGGGCAGCAGCATGTTGGGGTCTGTATTGTAGATTTTTAATGTATATGTATAATGTGCAGGACATATTTGGGGGATAGGATAAACCTTTTCCCCTCCCAATCAGAGTGAACCAGATCTCCATCTTAAAGTGTTTTTTCCCCATGAGTCCCTTAAAAAGCTAATGATGATTATCAGGTAAAAAGCCACAATACTAAATTGTTTTATAGCAATGCCATGGTGTTTTGAGAGTGCGAGCCCTGAGTTTAAATGTGAAGCAACACGTAAGCATCCTGGCACCTTCATTCATGATGCAAGGGGAGCAACCTAACTGCAGCTTCAAGGATGTTTAATAAAGTCTCTCTACCGCCCACTGACACAACTACCCAGGGAGAGCTACATCTTCTTTGTGTATTTCATCTGTACTTCTGGTCTACCCAGACACTGCCCTACTTCATTTTAGTAGTGGTGGGTTTGATTCTTACAGTACTGACTTCTCTCCCCATGGGAAGGATGAATGGATAAATTGTCAAAGAGCAAGCATCAAACATTTTTTAATATAAATAGGATTTTTCTTAGGAATAAATATTTTAAAGACCTACACACAATTATTTGCCTATATAGAAGAAACAAAATTCTCACCTAGAAAATACATATTTTTGGAATTAGAAAAATATTTTGAAATATTTTATTAGTCAATGAAAATATGAAGCTTTTTCTACAAATGGAATGTTTTTTATCTTCCTTCCCAGGAATGTCTAAGTGATAAAAGATATAAAGTCCTATTTTCTAGATGCCATAGTTAATGTTCTTCTCTTCGCATGAAAGAGAAATATATCTCAGAAACGTCCTTAACAGTTTCTATTTTCATGTTTTTTAGCCTAAATAATTTACTTCCTATGTATTCTGTAAGAACTAACATGAACATATGATTATTATTATTATTATTGTCATTATCATTTCAGGTAAGATATCTGTAAATTTACCACCCAAACTTAGAGGCTCGATTGTATCTTGTAGGACCTATGATGGATTTTTTTAGCTTGTTTGATATTCAGTGGGCACAGGAAGCATATGAACTTTCTGTTTTTGGATATCACCCAAAGTGGGGATAACGGAATCATAAGATAATTCAACTTTTAATTTTCTAAGGAAGCACCATAGTGTGTGGCACGGCAGGTGCCCATCTTACATTCTCAGCAACAGTGCTTCAGGGTTCCTTTAACAGCATTTATCTTTTGCTTTGTTGATGCCAACCATCCTGATAGGCATGATGTAATATATCCTTGTGGCTTTCATTTGGCTTCAAACTGAAGTTGTCAATATTTGTTGGAATGAGTCCCGAATTTCTGCCCAGCAGAATTTTTTCTAGACAGCTGCAATGGTGGGTAGGCCTGCTGCAGTTTAGGTATGGCATGGGGTGCCTCCTGTAGACTACTGTGTTGGAGGTTCACTCCCCAGTGTGGCAGTGTTGGAGTATGGAGCCTTACCAAGTGGTCCTAGTGGAGAGGATAGGCAACAGGGCCACACCCTGCCAAGGTAGTAATGTTCTCCCTGAGAGTAATTATAAGTAAATCTGGCTTATGTAAGCACCTACCTCTCTTACATACTTAGAATATTCATACAAACCCCTCTATCTCTCTTACTTTCACTCCCCCATCACTATGATGACATTCTCCATGTAGGCATCAACGGAGCTAAGCAATTGCTAATGCCATCATCTTGAATCTCTAGAATGCCTTTTTTTTTCCTTATAAAATACCCAACCTCTGGCATGTTGCTATAGCAACGCAAAAGGAGTAATAGACAACTTGGGTGTTTGGAGAATTAGAGGAATTTTGCAACAAAGTCTGTTTACAATGGGAATGATTGTCTCACCTATAGGGAAGCCTGCTGATCTAACCAACATCACAAATAAATAATGTAATTTGGGGTTATTCTGTTTAATGTAAAAAATAAAAGCTTTTCTTTCTGAAGAGAAGAGCTGGAGTAGGAATTTGTTTTACGTTGTCCCTCAGCACACCAGGTAAAGGCACTTAACTCAGAGAACATGATTGTGTCACCTTGAAGGAAGGCTAGGGAAGGAACAGTAAAAATGAAGGTTCTTCCTTCCCACTGTGAACACACAGTGCACATTACTATCCCCTTTGCTTTATACTAAACCAAGGAAGACAGACAGCATAGATTTTAAATGCAAGCCATAACTGCTTTTAATTGCACCCTTTAATTAAGTCTGGCTTATGTCTGGAAACAATAAGCTATATCAAAGAAAAGTGGCTCCTCTTACCTGTAAGAGATCCTGTGTGGAAAGGAAATTACAGCTTCGAGTCTCAGTCTCCAAAGCACTATTCAAGGAAAAGGTTCTGTCAAAACAGTCACATCCACCAGAGCGCCGGTCCGGAACAAAATCTCAGAGCCTCCATTCTGTCTGAATGCAAGAACCTAAAGTGTCTCTCCTGTGATGACTGAGATTTCATGAGCTCATTTGTTGCTGAAGCCTTGAACTCCCATGTACATTTGTAATGACACATCTACATCAAGGCTCTAATTCAGCAGGACCTAGCTTTATCCTTTTAAGCACAGATTGCATCTTTAGTATGGGAACTATTTATTTTGGTATGATAGCTTATAAAGATAATCTATTTTGATGGCTTTGGCCAAAGAATTTTCACATACAGTAAGCAAAAATATCAACTGAGGACATTGGATGTTGGCTATATGTAGTCTCCACTGCCTGACTAGAGAGAGATTTTGAAATCCTTGCATGAGGAGCTTGGCTCACTGTTAATACCCATTAGACGGTTACTAGACCAGAGGCTCTCTTCACACTGGTGTGTGAATCATGCATGTTATGCCAGCAATCAAGAGGCTGGGCAGGAGGACTGTGATTTCAAGGCCAGTCAGGGCAATGTAGAAAGACCCTGTCTCAGAATGCAAGTAGAAGAGGAAGAGGAAGAAATAGGATTGACTGGAATTAGAGGTTCTCAGCCATATAAGGGTATTGGAATTTACTTTGAAAACATCCCAAGGTCTAAGACTTGTTTCCAAGAGGTGTTGATCAATTAACCCAGGGATGTATGCTGGGAACAAATGCATTTGTATTTACTCATTTGACTTTTTTTCTGTGTATGCCTATGTATGTGTATACATCCATAGCTGTGTGCACATGTTAGTGTGGATATGTATACTTGTGTGCACATATGTGGAAGGCAGAGGTTCATGTAAGGTATCTTCCTCTTCAGCTATCTTTTTCGGGGTACACATTTCTTGGGGATTCAAGAATGGCAATGGTACTGGCTCACAGGAGCAAAAAGCTGGTGGCCCATAACACAGCAAGTACAGTAATTTCCTGTAAATCTCAAGCAGCTAAAGGAAAGGCCTTTGGAAGTGTCTACCATGAAGAAATTTTAACAACATATGTAAACTGCTGTCAACAGCATATAATGTACACATTATTGAAAGTCACATATCACCTCATTCGTTCTCTACATTTTCTTAATTTATGCACTACTTCAATAAAGAAAAAAAACTAATTCTACCATCAACCCAAAACAGCAGGTAAGAAGTATTATACCAGAATCTACCTAAAGAAATACAATACTTGGTAGACCAATGGAATCGAATTGAAGACTCTGATATCAACCCACACACCTATGAACACCTGCTGTTTGACAAAGAAGCTAAAACTATACAATGGAAAAAAGAAAGCATCTTCAACAAATGGTGCTGTAGTGACTGGATGTTGGCATGTAAAAGACAACAGATAGATCCATGTCTATCGCCATGCACAAAACTTAAGTTCAAATGGATCAAAGACTTCAACATCAATCCAGCCACATTGAATCTCTTAGAAGAGAAAGCAGGAAGTACCCTTGAACGAATTGGTAGAGGTGACCACTTCCTGAACACAACACCAGTAGCACAGACACTTGAGATCAACAACTAATAAATGGGACCTCTTGAAACAGAGAAGCTTCTGCAGGGCAAAGGACACAGTCAACAAGACAAAACGACAGCCCACAGAATGGGAAAAGATATTCACAAACCCCCACATCTAACAGAGGGCTGATCTCCAAAATTTACAAAGAATTCAAGAAGCAAGTCTCCAGAACACTAAAGGATCCAATTACAGAACTAAACAGAGAATTCTTAATAAAGGAGTCTAAAATGGCCAAGAGACACTTGAGAAAGTGCTCAACATCCTTAGCCATCAGGGAAATGCAAATCAAAACAACTCTGAGATAACATCTCTCTCCTGTCAGAATGGCTAAAATAAAAACACTAATGCCAGTTTATGCTGGAGAGGATGTGGAGAAAGGGGAACACTCCTCCACTGCCGGTGGGAATGCCAACTTGTACAGCCTCTGTGGAGATCAGTATGGAGATTCCTGAGGAAAACGGAAATGAGTCTACCTCAAGGTCCAGCAATTCCACTCTTAGGCATATACCCAAAAGATGTACCCTCATAAATAAGGACATCTGCTCAACTATATTCATAGCAGCATTATTTGTAATAGCCAGAACCTGGAAGCAACCTAGATGCCTCTCAACTGAATAGTGGATAGAGAAAATGTGTTACATTTACACAATGGAGTACTACTCAGCAGAAAAAAATGGAATCTTGAAATTTGCAGGCAAATGAATGGCACTAGAAGAAACCATCCTGAGTGAGGTAACCCAGTCACAAAAAGACAAAAATGGTATGTACACACTCATATATGGATTTTAGACATGGAGCAGGGCATTGCCAGCCTACAATCCCACTGCCAGAGAATCTGGGGTGCAGGGAGTACCCTAAGAGAGATATGCATTATAACCCTGAGAGGGTTATGGAATGAGATCTCCTAATTGGATTGGGAGAAGAAGGGGAGGGCAGAAGGAGATGGGAGAAAGAGAGGGGGAGAGGAGGACATGGGAGAACTGGAAGGTTGAGCCAGGGTAAGAACAGAGGAGAAAAGGATGGGAGATACCATAAAGAGGGAGCAATTATAAGTTGGAGGAGAGATCTGGCACTAGTGAGATCTTCACAGATCTACAAGAGTGACACCAACTGGCATTAAGCCTACATTAAATGCCCTCCCATGATACGCCATCTTAGAATTCTCATCCAGTGGCTGATGGAGGCAGAGGCAGACATCCACAGCTGGGAACTGAATTGAACTCTTGGAACCCAGTTGCAGAGAGAAATGATGACCAAAGAATCAATATCAGACTGGAGAAACCCAGAGAGGCAGCTGACCTAAACAAGGGGGAACACATGAACCCCAAACTGATGACTGAGGGGCCAGCATGGGAATGATCCAGACACCACCACCCCCACCCACCAAACCTTGGTATCAGGGAGGAGGCCTTGGCAATCTGTGGGACCGTGGAGAGTAGAACAGTATTTATTCCTGGCATAAGATGGACTCTGGGAACCCATTCCACATGGAGGGATGCTCTCTCAGCCTGAACACATGGAGAGGACCTAGGCCCTGCCTGGAATGATATGACAGACTCTGAAAATCCCTCATGGAAGCCCTTATCCTCCCTGGGGAGTGGAGGAGGGATGGAGTGTGGGTGAGGGGTTGGGAGGATTGGGGGTTGTGGAGGAGGAGGGGAGGGAGAGGGAACTGAGAGTGACATGTGTAAAAAGTTAAATAAAAATTATGAAAAAAAATACAATACTGCTGAAGTCTTGATCTTAGGCCAGTAAGGCTCAGAAAATATTAACATTGTTTATGGTCTTAATTTGTTTATAGCACCGACATAAATAATTATATATTATATATAATAATTATGTAATATATAATAATTACATAGTAAATACATTATTATAATATAAATCATTATATGTTATTACATAATATATTACACATAATATCTATTACACAGAAAATAATACCAGAATAAATTAAATGTTTTAGAACTGATTTATAATCATAAAAATCCTACTAAAGAAAGTTTCATATACTCCAGATCTCATCTCTCTGATTGTAAGCATGTATCATACATTAATCATTAAAATAAAAGACTGATGACCTTTTACTAAATAGTCTCTTATGCAAATACATTTCATTTTTGTGTAAGCTCTCCTGTTTCAACACGGAGTACAAAGTACAATCATCACCTTTGCAGTCTTGCAAGGTGTTTTGTATAATTTCCCTCAGTTTGGATTTGTCTGATATTTGGGGAAGGGATTATAGGGAGACGGGAAGAGGAGGAAAGTTACAGTGAAGAACTCCTCTCATCAGATCATGCCAAAGGTGTTTTCTGTCCACAAGGCTTAGACTTAAGCACAAAGGCTTGATCGGTGTCTCCACTTGGCAGCCATTCCCTCTCTAACAAAACTCTTTTTTTCTTTTTAAAATAAATTTTATTTAAATTAGAAGCAATCTTATTTTACATATCAATCCCAGATCCATCTCCCTCCCATCCTCCCATGCCCCCCACCGATTCCCCCATCCCATCCCCCATCCACTCTCCAGGGAGGGTGAAGCCTTCCATGAGGCTCCCAAAGCCCATTCGTGCACTGGGGATAAATACTGGTTCCACTGTCAGAGGCCCTAGCTGACACCCATGTTCAGCGGGTCTGGTTCAGTCCTATGCTGGTTCCCCAGATGTCAGAATGGGGTGCCTGAGTGCCCATAAACTCTTTTTAAACTTAAAAAAAAATGTCTGCAGAGATATCATAAAATAGTGGGTTTCCATGTGGCTTTTTGACATCCTGTGTTAGTTACCTGTTTATTTTGTTGGGTTTTTCTTTTCCAAACTTTCTATTCTATCTTGTCATTATTTCAAAATGACAGTTTTCTAGTTAAATTCCTTATACACATTGCTGACTTTCTTGTCTATGTTAGTAATTTCCTCATGTAATTCATTTGTTGGTTTGCATGCTCTTTGAAGAGATGGGAGAGTTATGGTCTTTTAGAGGAGTCAAGGTGCCTTGCTTTTCCGTGTGAGTGTGAGTGTGTGTGTGTGTGTGTGTGTGTGTGTGTGTGTGTGTGTGTGTGTGCGTTTCTGTATTGTGGTTTCTGCATCTATTGGTTTAGGTATTTCTCCTGGCTTTATTTGAGAATCTAATTAGTGACATGCATACTCATGAGGACACAAAACCCAAACAGACTGCCACAAATAGCAACAGCACTATCCTGAGAAAGGAGCAGTTGAAACCAATTAAAGCACAGTTTGACACCACCAAAGTCCACAAAACAAAAATGATGCTGCAACATTCTGTGAAGTTTTCCAAATCATTTGTATTAAAATAGAAATAGTAATGGATGAGATAACGTCAAAGATGATGGGGAAGGGAGCGTGGAGAGCCAAAAAGGTTGAGTGAAAAAGACAAACAAGAGTATAGAGAAATGAGTGACCTCGAGTGATCTAAAGGTATAACATCAATTGGCAAGCTAAGCAATAGTGGAAGGACCACCTCGAATGCCCATTCCTGATAATGAACTTGATGTCTATAACTATCCGGGAGCCTTCATCCTGGGACTGATGGAAGCAGAGGCAAACACACATCTAAGCACTGAACTGAACCCAAGGAACCCAGTGACAGAGAGAGAGGAATGATGAGCAAATTGGCAAAGAATGGGCTGGCAAAACCAGCAGAGACAGCTGATCTGAACAGGGGAGTGCTCTTGGACCCCAGACCTACAGTGGGGAGGTCAGAATGGGACTGATCTGGACCCCCCAAATGTGAGTGTCAGTGAGAAGGCCTGGGCAACCTATGGGGCTCTGAGCTGTGGATCAGTGTCTATCCCTGGTATACAATCTGTCTTCATGTGCCTATAGCACAAAGAGAGATGCTCTCTCAGCCTGGACTCTTAGGGGAGTGCCTTGACCCTACCAAGAGTAAAATGATAGACTCTAGACATCCCCTATGTGGAAGTATGTGGCAATAGGGTGGGAGGGAGGGTGGAAGGGGAGAGCGGGAGGAGGGGAGGGAGAGGGAACTGGGATTGACATGTAAAACAAGCTATTTAAAATTAAAAAAAACTAACGAAAAAAAAAAGAGTATAGAGAAATGGGGGGGAAACATGGTATTTACGGATGATTACCCAATGAATAAATAAAAATAAAATTAGATAAACATTTGGGGTTGGATTGTACAAAGCTTTATATGCTCAAAATACTAATGAGAGTATACTGAAAAGTAAAAGGGAAACATGAGACAAACAAACAAACAATAAGTAAATGAACGACAGCACGTTGGGGCTGCCTGTGTCCTCTAAAGCTGCAGTCTGTCAGGTGGGCATGATGGTAGGGCCATGGTAATTGGATAGTCTCCTGCTCCCTCCACTCCACGCAAACACATCCCATTCAGCCAGTGCTCACTTAGTCTACACTTGACAGTTGTCTGATACTCAGAACATCTGTTTTTGCTTTGTAAACTTCTGTTTTTTGAACGCCAAGAACCTCTGTAGTGTACACACGAGTTTGCAGTCTATGGGCTGGGGCGTGCTCTCCAACCTTCACACACTGTGGGGTAGCTAATGGAGACGGGATCTCGTTGAAGTGTGTTAGGAGTGGGGAAGCTAACAGCCCCGAGGGCTCTGCTGGCGAACTTGTCCTTGTATTTCTGAAGTATTAAATGCCCCATTGGAGGGGTGAGGCTCCAGCTATCAAATCATTCACTGGAGCTTCCGAGTTCACCGACCTGCAATAGTCAGCCTTGAGACACACTGATGAGCGCAGAGGTTTTATATAGCCATGAGCCTCAGAGTCAGGGCAATCCCATTCCAGTTATTCTCAGGTAATATCTCTGTGCCTAACCACGAATTGCGAAGACTTCTACACTCCACTGCCCTCTTCATTGCCTGTACTGAGCCCGCTGCTCAGTTCACCCCTCAGCTTCTCAGCATCCTCGCACTCCATGACTGTCCCTGCGCCTGTCATTTGCCTGCAGTTGCTACAAGTTGACCCTAGGCTCATTGACCTGTGATTGTTCCATGTTCCCAGGCCCCCAGAATAGCTTCAGTTTTAATACAGCAGCTTCCTCTTGGTATGGCATTTTGCCTCCGTCCTCTGAACCATGAAACTCATCGCAACTGCTGACCCATCCCACGGGGAGAATCACTGCCTCACCAAAACCCCGGGTGGATTTCCAGATTGCTTGCCCTGAGGGAGGGGCTGACTGTCTTATATCCCTTTCCCCACACCAGGGAGCCATGTGGTTGAAGCCCTGGGAGCAGTTCTATTGTTTCTAAGCATCTTTTGACGGTACTGTCATCCTGCATGATTCCAGGGCTGTTCTGTTATTTCTCCGTTGGAAAAAATGCATTCTTCCTTATCCCTACTCTTCTCAGTCAATGAACACATCGCACACAGGCAGGTTCTCATGTGCACTCTTACCCAAAAGCCTTGTCATGCTGTCTTGACACAAGAATAAATTGGAGATGAACATATGGTTGAAAATACTATTATAATTCTTTTATATTTTAAAAAAGAATCTGATAAAACATGAAAAAAAAAGAAGCCAAACAAGCTTAAGAAAATCTAAAGATTATGTCAGGTCTAAGTTCTGATGGACATGTTTACAGAGCATCTGGTCAAGACTAGACTCAAGTGTCAGATCTCTTTCATGTAAATAGTTTGTTTTACATCACTTGTAAATTGTAGGTTGTGCTTGTAGGTTGTTTGCTTTGGTTGGGTTGAGTTTGGCTTGTCTGCTGTGCTGGGAATACACAGCACTCTACAGCCATGTACTACCATGGGTCAACATTCGCAGCACTTGACTTTGTCTCTGTGTCTGCATTTGCTAATAGATAAATATCGAAAGATTCAAAGGCTGTGATAGCCATGGAGTCAGTTGAAACCTCACTGTTGAAGGTCCACAGCTACAAAGTCGCTGACTCAAAATTGCAATGAGTGTACGCCAGGGATAAATACTGATCTACTTCCCAAGGCCCCATAGATTACCTAGGCCTCCCCACTGGCACCCACATTCAGGGGGTCTGGATCAGTCCCATATTGGTCTCTCAGCCATCAGTCTGGGGTCCAAGAGCTCCCTCTTGTTAAGGTCAGCTGTTTCATTTTGCTCTTCTTAACTTCCAGTGATTCCTTCTTTGAGAGAAAAGGAGTCACAAAAATCTGCCCCAGTTCATGGAACAGGGTGGAGAGTATTTCTTTTTCTGTTTGACGAGTCACTTGGAAGTGAGGAGGAGGGGATCAAGAAATGGAGAAGTTATTGGTATCACTGACTAAATTGTCCTTCTCCTGCTGCCTCCCCAGATCTTTTGGGTATGATCCTAGGATTTCACCCTCATAACAAATGATGGGTGGACAAAGGTGAAAATGTTACTCACGCTGTTAGAACAGACTTTCCTACCCGCATGTTCTCAGACATCAGTTCCAGGTATATAGTGATAGTGGCTCCCTCCCTTGCCTCTGAAAACTGCCTCAACCTGTACTCCAGGGCACTCCTACCAATGTCATCACTTCCACTGTGTGCTCTGATATGAAAAGGGTGTGAAGGGACTCAGAGAGCCCTGAATTCCAAGGCATCTCAAAAGGACATCTGTAGTCTGCCAGGCAGGGCACAAGTGGCTTCCCCAGGGTTTATAGATGAGTGAAATAATGAAAATGCTCTCATTTCCTCCACTGACTCATTGTAATTTTGAGTCAGCGACTTTGTAGCTGTGGACCTTCAACAGTGAGGTTTCAACTGACTCCATGGCTATCACAGCCTTTGAATCTTTCGATATTTATCTATTAGCAAATGCAGACACAGAGACAAAGTCAAGATGCAGGCCTCCATGCTGCCCGGCAGTGTCGGATCCGTGGTGTGTTTCTGGATTCATGATTCTTGTGACAATAATCCTTTTTGTCACCCAGATTTCTCTACTAATTAAAACCAAGTGTCAGACCACATCCTTCCAGGGGATGTTCTCATCTGCAGCAAAATCTCTCAGAAAGAAGAGAAGGTAGACTAAATGTTTTAAGTAAGTATTGCTGAAGTGGATACGACCGACTGAAGACAACAGGAACCTTCAACAATGCACCCAATCAGCTTTCCATCGAATGCTAGTTCACGTCATAAAAAGGAATGTTTTATTTTACAGAGAAGTTTTGCTTATGTCATCATTCCTAGATTGTAGCCATTTCAATTACCTCTAGACGTGAATAAAACCAAAAAGTCCTTAAGAAAACGTTGGAATGTTCACATCATACTTAAAGTTCTGGCTAAAATGTTTAGTAAGATTTGTGATACTTTTTCTGCATTAACCTTGCCAAAGATTTCTAAGTATTTTGAACATGCATCTATCTTCAGAATGGCTCTGTCTGCGGTGGGGAATGTTTCCAGGCGGCCCTTCTAGGGAAGTTGTCTGAGTAACACGGCATTTTCTAAAAGGTGTGACTGACAGGAAGAAGGTTAGTTCCAGGGGAATTTAATGTGGTATGAAGACATTAAGTGGGACTGCACACGTTCAGCCCAAGTCACCCCTTCTCACTTCTCACCACTGTTAGCATCTTAGTTTTCTGTTAAAGTGTTTTCCCATTTCCGGTTTAATGGAATTCCGAGGGAAGCATGCAGATATTTTGATCATTAATTGAATTTTCTGTCTATAAGCTCATCATCCTATCCCTGACTCCCCACCATCTTTGAATTACAAGTTTCTGTTCTGAGGATCTGGAGAGATGCTTCAGTGGTTGAAAATGTAACTCCTCTCCTAGCTCATTTCCCTTTGCTGTATAGTAAGTATCCCATTGTGTAAATACACCTTAATTTATTTGTGTATTCTGCTGTCAACTAACACTGTTTATTTCTAGTTTAGGAACTATTGCAAATAGTGCTACTAGGAGAACTTTTATTCATGATCCCTGGTGTACATATTCACCAATGTAATATTTAGAACTGGAATGGAAATGTTTCTAAACTAGTTATCACAATTCAGATCGCAGAAGAGTTTTGTATGGGCATTCTCTTACTTGGAAGTTTTGACAACAAGGTCAAGTCCTCTCCAGAAGTCTTTTCCAAAAGCCATATTTAGGGAATTTCTGGATGTTTCCTATCATAATGTAGTATTCAAATCAAAGTCATTTGTTCTGTTTATAAGACACCAAATTTACTGAGCAAAATTACAAGCTTTCTGATAAAACTGTCCTCAAAATGATATCCTCTGTGGTGTGTTAGTAAGAAAATAGTGGTGAACTTAAAAGTAATGATAGAGCTTTGAAAATTAAAGATGTCACTAATAAGTGTATGAAAGAGTACTAAAGCCCCTGCCCACTCTCAATTTTCTTTCTATACCCCTGCCAGAATGCTGTTTTCTAGAGCAATTTTATTCCTCGTCTTTAATTCTAACTGAATCATCACTGCGCCAGTGTTTCCCAGTGCTACCACGAACACAAAGAGGTAACAGACGCCTAGCATGATGCACAAATACCAGCATGGTGCCTGCTTCCTTTGTTTGCCCAGGTATTTAATTCCTTCTAACACACACCTGGCCTCCTGCAATGAGGACGCCGCTGGTCACAAATGGACTGTGACACATCTTGCCAGCTGTTGTTTCTCCCTTCCATGTTTCCCTGTGTAAAAATCCTACTCCCTCTGCATCTCAAACCAAGCATCGTTTCTCCACAAAAGGCCCTTTATGAAGCCAACTCCCTTTGCCAAGTTCTCGAAGGATTTTTTTTCTTTATTGCTTTCATAGACCTCAGGCAACTTGGGAGAATGAGGAATAGGAAACAGGCAGATGACCAAGAGTGACGGTGCAGACTTTGAATTCAGCACATTGAAGTAATAAATGAACGTGCTATGCTATTCGATAAGAGTTTGGTAAATAGCATTTTAATGAGCCTCGCCTGACGAACGCCTGTCACACTGGCCTGTGTTGAGGAAAGTGGAAGAGGCTGCGTTTGAAATCTGCAATAAGAACACGTGGTGCACTCAGTGCTGGCAGCCTACCGCCTCTTCTTTCCTAGGAAGAAACCTGCTTGTTTTGTGCTTGCCAAGCGCTAAGTGTCGGGTTAATGCCTTTTGATGCTTCGGAGGATATTTTAGGCACACTAAAAGAGCCTCTCCGTCTCTCTGCAACATGTCTTCCTAAGTGTGTTCTCCTGATTCTTTCACCCACCTGTTTACTCTCTCCTCTTTGGAGCTTATTGAAGTCTGTGATGCTCAGTGAAGGGGATTACAGTTTGAGAAAGTGACGGAGATGCTTGGCTCTGGACACGGGCGTTCTAGAGAGAAATAGGGGGAAAACGGACTTGTGGGGACCAATGGAACAAGAGGGCCTTCTGCAGCTAAGAAAGAGCAAAGAGAATGAACATAACTTTTGGTCATGGAAATAAAATGATCAGGTTCAGGAAATTGTGATTAATACAAGTGGAAGACTGGGAGCCAGGAAAATACTTATACTATTACAAACTATTTGATACAGTAATTGTCAACAGAATAGATGAGGAAGGGAAGGTCAGAGATGGCTTGGAAAGTGTGTTGGCTTGGATGAGAAATGTCCCCCAGAGGCTCAGGTAATTAACACTTGGTCCCAGCAGATGGTGCTGTTTGTGGCATCATTGTGTACTTTTAGGAGGCACAGAGTGAAACTTTCTTAAAAATTTTCATTTAGGGAACTTAAGGATAGCAGAGATAAAGGAGAAAGAACAGAAACTTCACATCGTTAAAAATACCACGGCTATAATTTGATATACTATTGGAACAGAATCACTGTAGAGATACAGCGAATCAGTTGAACACAAAGTGTTCCTACTTAGGTTGTAGTGATTTGTTACGCCATTGCAATTTATTCTCTTGATACAAAATGCTTCAGATTTGACCAGATTTTGAAAGAGATGACTGTTCTTAACAAATATAGAAAGCCAATTTACTATTTTATAATTTTTAATTTTGAGAATTACTAATGGAGCTGTGAAAAAAGTTTATAGGCCAGTAAAACATTCTTATAAAAAAATTAAACACATACACACATACACACACACACACAAGATACAAGGCAACTGGAGCTAAGTATTCTTATAGGATGTTCCTGAAAAAAGTTTCAAAAGCCTTCTTCCTATACCTTTTGTATAATTCGTTCTTACTTGTAAATCTACTTTGAAAGGCACATTTTTACAATGGTGCTCTCCTATCTCTGGTATCTAATCCAGGAACAATTACAGCTTTAGGATTAAAAATACCTACTTATGCACATGTTGTTTACATTATTTTCACTTACATCCTCCACCAAAATGAAAAGTAATTAGGAATTGTTTTCCTTGTTAAGAATTTCTTCTCTGGAACATTTTAGAGAAAGTTTACGATATTTATATTTCACTTTTCTCCAGTCCTGTGATATCTGTTCTTTTGTAACCATACATCAGTTTTCAAGGCTAGGGATCCTTTTTGTTTTATATCTTTTACCAAAAACAAAACAAAACAACAACAACAACAAAAAAACTAAACCTAAATATATTTTTATAATTAGCTTACAATATAACAGGTTCTTTATGTCATTTTCACACATACCTCCTTTTGGTTGATACACACACACACACACACACTCACACACACACACACACTCACGCACACACGCACGCACGCTTTCCTCCCCCACTCCCCCCACTGTACCCTTTTCCCTTCTACATCTAATTTACTATCTCTTATCCTTTCTTGTCCTCCTCGCTCATCAATTAAAGCCTTGTTTTCTCCCTTCTCAAGGCCACCTTTCTAATTTCCTGGTCAGCACCCACATTTACTCCCACCTAAGTATACACGACAGTCAGAAGTCAGGATCCAGGTATGAGAGGAAACGTGGTGTTGGCATTTCTGAGCATGGGTTGGCTCACTTGATATCGTATTTTTCATTCCTACAGATTTCATGCTTTCATTATCCATTCATTTGATGGCAGGCATCTAGACTAAGTCCGCTGTTGCCTTGCTACTATAAAAAGAGAAACAATGGGCACAGATGTGCAAGTGTCTCAGCGGTAAGATTCAGAGTCCTTTGGGTGCATGCCCAGGAGTGGCGTAGCTGAGTCTTACGGTAGTCTTATTTTTAAAGTTGTTTTTGAGAAGCCTCTATGATGATTTCCATGGTGGTTGCACCAGATGATAATTCCACTAACAGTAAATAGAGTTTCTCTTTCTGCAACATGAGTTCTAATTGGCCTTAATAATAAAAACCCAGAGTCAAATATTAGGATGAAAGCTGAAAGACAGAGAAGCAGCCAGCCACTAGAGCTCTTACGTTTATGAAATCCTCCAGTCTACATTCCTCTCTCTGTTCAGCCAGCTCACTTCCTGTCTGTACAAACCTCTAGACCTCTATGGTTAGATAGTGGCTAGCTCTGCCCTCAGATCTTCAGGCCAGCTTTATTTGTTACAGTATAAATAAAGTGTCACTACATCTTTCCCCCACAAACTGATTTGCTATTATTTGTTTTCTTGATGATGGCCTTTCTGACTGGGGTTTTAATTTGCATTTCTCTAAACTGTAGTGATCATGAACACTTAAAAAATATTTCTTAAGCATTTGCATTTCTTTTTGAGAACTATCTGCTCATTTCACTGGCCCATTTGTTGATTTGCAGTTTTGATTTACATCTTAGTGTTTAATTTTACAGCTCTTTCTATATTTTAGATGTTAACCTCCTGCCTTAGGTACAGTCAGCAAAAATTTTCTCTGATTCTTTAGACTGTCTTCCATTCTGTCAATAGTATCTCTTATTATACCAAGGACTTTTAACGTCATGTGATTCCATTTGTCCATGCTCAAAGTTGTTTTCTATGCTGTTAGAATCCTCCTCAAAAATTCCTTGTCTATCCCAAAGGAATAGGTGTCCCTGGGGCATGAATCTGCCTACCACCCTGAGGACCTATTGTGCACCGCCTTTGTGCCCATGCTTACCAGTGGCCAGAGCCCTAATAAATGTCAAGAGCCTGTCTGTGGGCTCTTTGATCAGTCTTTATCTCACAAAGCATGAGTTGAAAGACAAAAGGGAGGTGCTGATCATGGATCATTAGACCAAACCCAGAAGTGTGAGATAAGCACAGGTCAGAGGACCATGGAACCATCTCTGAGCATGAGGAAAAGAGAAATGCGTC
Organism: Mesocricetus auratus; assembly: GCF_017639785.1. Lineage (NCBI taxonomy): Eukaryota > Metazoa > Chordata > Mammalia > Rodentia > Cricetidae > Mesocricetus > Mesocricetus auratus. The sequence continues at coordinate 11,571,591 of NW_024429195.1, forward strand.
TGAAGTGACTGTGAACACTGAGACTTGGGGGAGTGCTGTGACCATGAGCGTTGTTGCTTACATTGTTGCTCTGAGAAGACACCTGAGGAGAAGAAACTTAAGGGAAGAGACACCTGTTTGGGCTCACAGTCCAAAGGATACAGTCCACCACGACAGAAGAGACTGGGCGATGGGACCAGCTCCTGTCCCTGGGGGCAGGAGGCCTTGTGTGCAAATCCTTGCAGAGGAAGGGAATGCAGTGCTCATGTGGTCTTCTGACTGTTGGTCCTCAGTCTGTGACTCCAGCATGAGACACGGTACCATTCACATTCAGGGTGGTTCCCCCCTTCTTCTCTCAGTTGTGTCTGGAAATGCCCTCCTTTGAGATACACACCCAGGGTGTATCTCCTAGGTGACTCCAAATAAAATGAGATTGACAATGAAGGCCAATCATCACAGAAGCTCTTGAATACTTAGTTTGAAAGACCAGAAATAGCAAGAGTCAAAAGCCAGTGATTTCATTTATCTCTGTACCTATGTCAGGAGTTACGTTTGGAACAGCCAGTGTTTGAACAGCAGACAGCTTCAGTGAAGTGAGTCTTCACGTCATGGCAAACGCAGCAAGCACCTGTGAAAGAGGCTTCCTAGTCTACCCTAATTTTTCTCATTTTCTTCTTCTCCTTGAACTCTCTTATCAACTTCAGTCTTTGTCCCTCTTGTCTTTTATATTTTTGGTTGTGAGCCTAGCCTTTACGGCTGAGCCATCTCTCCAGCCCCTTTTTTTTCTTTTGGTTTTTCGAGACAGGGTTTCTCTGTGGCTTTGGAGGCTGTCCTGGAACTAGCTCTTGTAGACCAAGCTGGCCTCGAACTCACAGAGATCCGCCTGCCTCTGCCTCCCAAGTGCTGGGATTAAAGGCATGCGCCACCAACGCCCGGCTTCCCTCTTGTCTTTTACGTCCCACTGTTGCAGTATGGAAGCCAAATGGACCCTCAAAAGTTCACAGGCTAGGATTTTAAAAATGCCAGATGGCACTCGTCTTCAGCGTCCCTGAGAATCTAGTATCCTGAGTAACTCAACATTTCATTAACATTGTGCTTCTTAAATAATTTTTAATTAGGTTTTAAAGTTTGTTTATGTTTTCTAATATACTACCTGATATGTTTTAAAATGATAATAATCTTGGTTTTAATTAAGCTATATATTAAAATATTATGTCCTTTAAAAAAAAGGCCACAGGCTAAATAAAGGCTTGGCATCTAGTCTGATGCTCCTGGGATGGGGTGGAAAATTAGAAGGCAGGTCCTAGCGGGAGAAAGTTAGGTCATTGGATTATTCCTTGAAGAGAGTAAGTGATCACAGTCCTTTTTCTTTTCCTTTCCAGGACAAAAGGAGAATAGCTTTGTTCAACCACACTACTACCATGATATATGTGCTGCATTGCCTTGGATTTTAACAATGGCATCAACCAGTTTAGGACCGAAATTTTCTAAGCGTAACCCCAAAATAAACTCTTTCTGTTTATAAGTTAATTACCTCAGGTATTTTGTTATAGTAATAGAAACCTGAGTGACATACTCAGGAAGGTTGTAATATAGTTGATGCAGCTTAATGCCCATAGTTCCTGTAGTTTGTGCCTGGTTCTCAATACTCTCAATCCCCAGACGTTTCCTGAGACCGTGTCTCTTAGAAGCTAACACAATCCTACAGGAAGTCCCAGGCTTATGGAGAATTCATGTATACCTTCTTTAGCTCAAATTCAAGCTGGTCTCAGTCCTTCAGCATTCAGCCCAAGTACTGTACCTGTGAATGCAATGCCCACAGCAAAGACTGCCTCTAGTCTTTAGCTGTCATGCCCAGTGTTCACATCTTCCAAGTGAAGTTCCAGACACCAGGAAACAATGCTAATTCACCCAACTGCGTCACTTTTAGATTCTTATATCACAAGAATGAAAGTATAGGGAAATGAATGTTTTCATGCCACTAAGTTTTAAGCTGATTTTAATCCAGCAACGGTAACCAACATGATCTCTCTTTTCAATTCAAGTTAGGGGAAAATCAGAATTTCCTTCTCTTTTTCTTCTCAAGCTACTAGAATAGATTGGGGCTTTAAAGACTTCCATCAAATTCTGGTGATAACAAAAACTAAAATAATCAAAAAGTGTAGAAAATAAATGCCTTGCATGGCTTTTCCTAGGATGGTATGAACAAATACCTGTTCACACCAGACAACACACTGATGACTGACCAAACCAATGATTCTACTTGGTGAGCTGATGATCTCTGAACAGGAAGGCGGGTGAGAGGTTACCCACAGGAGCATGGGTGACTAACAACAGCTACATCACCAAAACATCCCATGCCACCATGGATGAAGACCTCATGGAAACTGCATTGTAGAATTCTGCCTTCAGTTACCTCTTCATGTCCTGCCAAGTGTTGTATGTAGTGGGAAGGGCAGACAGAGAGTAATAGATGGGATTCAGGTTGAGGGTCCTGTGACTCTCCCTCCCCAGAATTTTACAGGGTTTGTTGATAACACCATTACAATTGCTCAAGACCCAACTACCACTGTGTCATTTTGCTTATTTCACTTTAAGGTAGTCTCTGCTCCATGATGGTGGCCAGACAGTAACATAATGCCTGGAGGATAAGCCCCCTCATGCTTACAAGGGTTAGATTTCCTTTTCTAAAAATTATGTATTCTTTCATGCTTTCATATCTATATTCCTTTGATTGAAGTCCCTCCCCCAAGTTCTTCTACTTTCTTGCATGAAGTTTTATTTGTGTGTGGGGGTTAGGGGCAGGGCAGTGTGGGGGAGAGGGAGAATTTAGTTAGGGTTGTCTGCGTAGGCATGGGTTAGCCTTATTTACTTGAGCATGGTTGTGACTTTACCACTGTGGAATGTGATACGGCCTATAGCTCCCTAAGGAAGGATGGTGGTTCATGGTGAAACGCTGATGGGTCCTTCTTCAGGCTCAGGTCTTGTGCGAAAAGTTACTGCTGCTGCGCACTCATGTACAACAGCACACCATGTCCAGAGGACCGCATTTTACGGCACTCTTTCCCGGATTCCAGGTCTCATATTCTTTCTGCCTCCTCTGTTACCCGAACCTGCAAGGAGTGATGCAACTGTTTGATTTTGGACTAAGCACTCAGTGTGTCACTTTTTCAACACACTGACCAGTTCTGAGTCTCCACATTGGCTGCTACCCACTGATACTATAAACTTCTCTGAGTAAGGCTAAGAGCAGACCATCTACGGGTGTAAGCATGATCATTTAGAGAGCAGTTTAATATTGTATCCATTTGGCAAAACAGCAGTATTAGGTTCCTCCCCGGGGTTTTTGAACAGGTGTACAGTGGCAGGCATGAGCTCCTCCTATGGAGTATACCTAAAACCCATTCAGAAAGCCGTGGTCACCCCCACAACATCCATGCCGCTGCTGCACCATTGGGCACATCTTTGCCTAGCAGTGTGGTGCTGTAATTCGCAGAGTTCATAGCCAGGTAAGAATGCTGATGACTCTTCTCCCTCAAACGCCTACATAAATCCTTCTGGCATCGTGAAAGCTAGCCAACAGGAAGGAAGCTTCTAGCTCAATTGTAAGATGATTCCTCTATGTGCTACAGGCCTAGTATGCCTTCAGTAACACTGCCTTGCCATCTGTTTGTGATGGTCAACAAAGAGGAATGGCAAGAGTTTGTGTTGTTTTATGGGCCTCTGAGGCTTCTCTGTTCAATAACTCATGAAGAGGTATCTTACACCTAGCACTTAGATATTTTTTGATCAATAAATTCCAGTAGCAGCATTAACCAGCAATGCAGGATATCTTCCTTCAGTTTCTCCTTTTAATTACATTTTTACCTGGCTTAGAAGATAGGTATACATGTGGCTTTTCAAGCACCCTTCATTGTGGTTAACTCTCTTTCCCCATAGTCTACCCATCACTGTGCCTATTTAAACATGTCCATTCCCAATATCCACCCCCTCTACTTTTATATCATCTTGGTTCTATTATATCCCCTCCCTTAAAGAATCTCCCTCCCATCAGTCTACCTCAAGATCCAGAAATTCTACTCTTGGGCATATACCCAAAGAATACACATTCATACAACAAGGACATATGTTCAACTATGTTCATAGCAGCGTTGTTTGTAATAGTCATAAACTGGAAGCAACCTAGATGCCCCTCAACCGAAGAATAGATGGAGAAAATGTGGTACATTTATACAGTGGAGTATTACTCAGTGGAAAAAACTGAAATTTTGAAATTCAAAGGCAAATGGATGGAACTGGAAGAAACCATCCTGAGCAAGGTAACTCAGTCACAGAAAGACAAGCATGGTATGTACTCACTCATATATGGATATTAGACATAGAGCAAAGGACTACAGTCTACATCTCCAGAGAAGCTAGGAAACAAGGAGGACCCTAAGAGTGGCATACATTGTCCCCCAAAGAAGGGGGAAAGGACAAGAGCTCCTGAACAAATTGGGAGCTCCCGAGGAGGGAGGGAGGGAGGAAACAGAGAAGGGGAGAAGAGGAGGGGGGAGGAGGGATCAGGAAGACAGAGTTGGGGGAAGAATAGAGGAGAGCAAGAAAAGAGACACCTTAGTAGAGGGGGCCATTATAGGTTTAAAGAGAAATCTGACACTAGGGAAATGTCCAGCGATCCACAAGAAGGATGATCTCAATGAAGAATCTACACAATAGTGAAGAGGCTACCTTAAATGCCCTTCCCCTATAATAAGATTGATGACTACCTTAAATGCCATCCTAGAGCCTTCATCCAGTAGCTGATGGAAGCAGAAATAGACACCCACATCTAAGCACTGAGTCATACTCCTGCAATCCAGATGTAGAGAGGGAAGAGAGATGAGCAAAAGGGTCAAGACCATGCTAGAGAAACCCACAGAACCAGCTGACCTGACTAAGGGAGAGCACACAGACCCCAGTCATAAAGCTGGGAACCTCTGAATGTGGGTACCAGTTAGGAGGCCTGGGCAGTCCATAGGACCTCTGACAGTGAAAACAGTATTTATCCCTAGAGCATGAATAGATTTCAGGAGCCCATTCCCCATGGAGGGATATTCTCTCAGCCCAGATACATGGAGGGGAGCCTAAGTCCTCCCCCAAATGATGTGACAGACTTTGATGTTCCCCATGGAAGGCTTCACCATCCCTGGGGAGTGGATATGGGGGTGGGATGGAGAGGTTGGTGGAGGGCATGGGAGGGTGGGAGGGAGAGGGAACTGGGATTGATATGTAAAATAAGATTGTTTCTAAATTAAATAAATTAGTGTAAAAAATAAAACAAGAAAAAAATAATCTCCCTCCCTGCCTTTCTGGTCCCTTTCTAGCCTCCTAGATTAGATTTCTGATATGAATATGTATTCTTAAACTCTTCTTTCCATAGGTCTTCTTAGCGCTTTTCTTACATTTTTACATATTAATTATTAATGCTAGTGCTCCTGTATGCTGGTGCCCAGTGTACACTAACATGCATATCACTGTCAGAGAGCCATGTTGTGGAGTCCGCCCTCTTCCTTCTTCCATATTGGATTTCTGGGTAACTGAACCAGGTCACATGCTTTGTAGCAGAAGCTCCCACTGGATCCATCCTGCCACACCCTACCTGTGTTTGCATTTCTCGTCCCACAGAGGATTTCTTTGCCCACATACCGAGCTTTCCAGGGAGAGCAGTACAAACGCAGAGTCCCAGATGAGCAGTGCAACAGACAGTCCACCACGAGACACGAGGAACCTACCAGTCTAAGCACAGAAATTCTCCCACCAATCATTTCTTGGAGAGGGTGGATGATGCCTCACCCAACAAAGGACAGTGAGACCCTGTCCTACAGGAGGCTATGTGCCTACTAAATACCTCAAGACCAGTGAAAATGGTGAAGAAATGAATGGAAAAGTCAAAAAGCAAAACGATCAATGGCCAGAAGTGGGGTTGTTCAACAGCGCTCAGTGGGGCCTCTGCCTGGGCCTCTAAAGGCAGTGACTGTGGTGTCATCAGAAGGACGCAGGCCTCCGATGCAGACAGCCAAGCAGTGTGAGCACTGTCTGCCAGAACACGAACTGCGTTTATTTTCTTCTAAAACTTTACTAAAAAAACAAAAAAAACAAACAAACCGTAATACCAGAGAAATAAGTCCTTAGTCAAAAGCTGCTTGATTCTTTTTCATTTCAATGTTTAATTTTAAAGCTATTTTTAATCTAAGCCCTTTTAATTGACTATTAAAAATACCTGTAATGAAGGCTTTTGAAACTCCTGGTAAATTTCACCAAAGTCCCCGTTCATTTTTTTCTTTTCTGCATATGATTTGAAAAAAAATCAAAGTGATTTTATAAACTTGAAAGGCCATTTCACTTAATAAGTATTAATAGGGCTTACAATTATAGCCGTAAAAAGCCACTCAACAACTTCAAAGAGAAATAGCAATTAAAGACATTCAAGTTTAGAAAAATTCATGACATTATTCAAAGAGTAGAGGTTAAGTGTTCCACAGGCACTATGCATCTCCAGTGTCTCTGATGACATGGAATGAGCCAAGGATGGACAGCAAAGTCCATTGCAGAAAGTCAGCTACAATCTTAAAAGCTAGGTGCAAAAAAAATCTGACCTCATAAAAATGTTCCTAATCCAAGCAAAAAATATGGTATCCCCTCTCTCTCTCCAATCACCTGAAGAGAGAATGAATACAATAATCTACTTGAAAATATCTACTGTTACTAGAAAAAAATGGTTCCCTCTGTCATCTAGCTACTGGTGAAGACAACTCGTTGGTCAAACTAGGAACTCCTCACTCCCTGGTAACTGGTACCCTTCTGCAGCTTTAGGGGAATGTTCATGAAAAGCTGGAGAGAGAACACAGATGGTTTGTGCTGAAATTTTTCTCCATAGGCTTAACCAAACTTTCTGTTATGCAGATCTATTCTATGATGACAACCGGCCAAAAGTGTTTATTGAACTCAATCTTTTTGAGTAAGAAAACCATCAAAATTTCTCGTGCTCTCGTACTCCCAGATTGTGCATGTGTGTGCATGCATGCACCGGCGCTCATGTACGTATTGCAGTATTCGTACATAAACAGTATGGCGTCTATACAGGTTTTTAATATTTTATACTTTCCATTAGAAACACAAAAGGCAAATAGCACACGCTTAGGAAGGGTATTGTTTCAAGCACTTTCAGATATTCTCCCCATCTTTTCAAACTGAGTTTGGATTTTTATCTCAAAATCAAAGTACATACAATTTAAACCGAGAAGCCAATAAAAATCCCTGTCATGTAAAGCTTCACTTAACAATTTTTTGTTTTTCTGATCGGCCACTCTTATAGGTTAAGAGGATGTCAGCTGTGTCAAGTGACAAAGGGTGAACCTCTGAAGACTACCCTTCACTGCCAGTTTGACTGGCTTTCTAAGCACACCTGGCAAAGGAGGCCTCTGGGTATGTCTGAAACAGCACTTCCAGGGAGGCCTCGGTGACAGGCTCTCTCTGCTTCTGCTTCCTGAGATGTGACTGGCTCTGTGATGCCATGTGTCCCCATCATGATGGACTGAAGCCGTGAGCAAAGTAAATGCTTCCCAAGCTGTTTGTGTCAGGTACCCTGTTTGTGATAGAATCTTTCATGACACTGCTAAACAGAAAAAGATTACATCAGTGAGACTTCTGACTTCCGAGTTTCCATTTCGGTCTACACTGAAGGAAATGGGACTTGAGATACAAATCTGAGGGAACACAATGCTTTGTTTTTTAAAATGTTTATTTACTTTTTTATGAGTGTGAGTGCTTGTCTACATACATGTATGTGCACCACATGCATGCAGGGCCCACAGAGGCAAGAAGAGGGCGTCAGATGCCCTGGAGCTAGAGTTACAGATGTAGTCCAGGGTACCCATAACAGCTGAGCTACCTCTCTTCCCCAAACACATTTTAAAGGCAAGGCCATTATTAAAACTTGCCAAGTTTAGAGAAAATCAACTTACTAAAGGCTCTATCTTCTTTGGCTCTTTTAAACAAAATGAGAGAGTTTCAGGATCCCAAATAGTTGATAGCTTTCAACTGCTTTTCAATGTACAGTTCTTTTGGTTTTGAGTTTCTCCATTCCCAGGCACTGACAGTGTGAAGCATCATCCATTTCTTACTGCTCTTGGCTTTGTGCTAACCCTGGCATGATTGCATTCAAGTTATGGTGCATATGTTTCCTGGTCAAAGTTGCCAACACAATATGGTTCTAATGGCCTACGAGATTCAAGCCTTGCCCTATGTGCACTGCCACAGACTTACAAAGATGGAGTATTTCTGACCCCGTTAATTTACTCACTTGGGGGCAACCTAGTGGGTATAACTAATACGTCCTTGAGCAACTCACTTAAGCAAGCTTAGTGACAGCTGTGGGAAACAGTGTCCTCTTCTATGTTGATGTATCTTTGCACAGTGACTTGGTAAATACAGAATTGGAATCGAGGTTCCCACTGGCTTCATCTAACACGATGCCAGGGAGGCAGCATGAACCATTTCCAGTTCCTGAACTCAGCGGGCTCTGCTGGTACCCGCTCACTCTCACTAGGAACCAGGCACTTCTGTGAGGCCAAGCCCAGACCAGCCTTCTGCAGGGAGGAAGCCTGTGTGGAGAGAAGCTACTACTGCTGAATTCCTATTACCCACCTCAGACTCACCAGATTCAGGAAATCTACCAACTGAATACGCAAACAAGAAAGGACAAGCTTAGACAACAGACCAGTCTGCCCCGGGACACAGCAAGCGAGCAGCTGAACCCGAGCCTTCCAAATATGAGATTGTGTGTTTTGATACTGAAAACAAAAATCCTAATGCAACATTGATCGTAGCCTGCTAACTCATCTGAGCTACCTCCTCTGTTTCCTCATAGGATTGTGAACAGTCAAGGCTTTTGTAAGTGTGGCTTTTCTGTCTTCTTGTAATGTATGGGATGTGCTGTTGAGCCAAGAGAGAAAGATGAAGCTGATCTAATAGTCTGACACCAAGGACAGTGCTTAAACTAAAATTATCCAGTATTTCCCAGTTGTGCTATTTGTTCTCCTACTTGCAGAATGCCACCCTGGCAAGGCCCCTTGTGCTCATGCGGGGAGCAAATGAAGAGGGAGATTTGCCCACATTGGTGTTTCATATTATGATGGGCATCATACCTGGGAATTTCAGTTACTTGAGTAACACCAAGACATGGGATGTTAGCATGGAACACAAACACTTCTCTGGAAATGAGCTGAAGTTCTTGGGAAAGGGAAATGAAATAATAAACTGCCAAATGAAAAATTGCTTGGAAAACAGTTTCAACTAATAGAAGTAAAATGTATGAATAAGATGAGGAATAAAGGGTAACACCATAATTAAGGAGGTGACCCATTGGAGAAAGTACTTACTGTGTACTCATAAGACCCCAAGTCAGTTGTCAGAATGCAAAGCCGGGCATGGAAGTGTTCGCCTGCAATCCTGGCATGGGGGAGGTTGAGACAGGAGGATCTGGGGGTTCTGGCCAATCAATCTGGACAGTCTAGAACTTGATCCAAAAATACAATGGAGGTGTTAGAGGAAGATATCTGATGCCAACCTCAAGCTCTGGCCTCTAAACACACACACACACACACACACACACACGCACGCACGCACCCACACACTCATACACCCACATACAATCATGAAAACCCATAAACACATGCACATATACACTCTACATACACATATATACCACACGCAGAGGCATAGATACAGGGTTCACACACATAAATATGTTCACAAATACTGCCCACGTGTACACAGGGTGGGGCGGGTACCTAAACTGCCTCTGGGTGAGCCAAGCGCAGCACTGAGCACTGAGCACACTCCACACCTCAAACACACACCTCAAACACACATATGCAAGGAAATGTACACCCTGGCTGAGCAGAAGGAATGTCCAGGAGCTTCTATACGTCCTTGCAGAATCCAAAGAGGCCAAACGGTATTTACGTATAGAACTAACAAGAACTATCCATCATTTACACTTAAGTCCCCTAGAATCATATACAACTATTGCATGGTTTTGACGTATACTTTAGCACTTTCGTAACAAGAAAACGCTGTGCTTATATCTTTTCCTGGCTGAGTTAGTTTTGCTGGACATTCTGGGATGCTAGTCTTGCCCCACATTGTCTTGGCTATGCAGGGTCAGCCTCCAGCCTTTGTTCATGAACTTGCTTACAGCTCACTGTGAGAGGCTCTTTCTAGGCTTGTGTCCCCTTGTTACAACTAGCGTTGGCTGCTAGTTCTAGTCATGATATGATCCAGCTTGGTTCACCAGTTGCCTAAGGCCATATTCCTTCTGACCAACCAGAATTCTTCAGGCTGCTCTCTTTTGATTTATACACTCCATTAAAATTTCATGTCCTACAATAATGGAGAAAAAGGAATTATGACTTCCTCTTGTTGAGAAGAACGGGCTCAAAATGACAAGTATACTACTATTACGTGTGATTGAATAGTAAGGGAACTTGACTATCATTTATGTGTGTTTTACAGAATCAACAGGAGGGCTGAGGGACCAAGGTCTGTGTTGGGGACAGTGACCCAAATCGTGCACAGGCGTGACCTGATGAGGAGCTCACTTGCCCCAATGGGGCTAAGAAGTAACTGCAGCTTGTGCTGTGAACCTCTCAGCTCTGACTACAGTCCAGGACAAACTCCGTACTTCTTGTTCACTGAACCCTGTGCGTTCCCAGATCCATCTCGGAGCCGCTGTGGGATAGCTGCAGAACACCGGTGCCCAGACAGGAATGAAATGCCTGATGTTCTCGGTTTCTATAGTGTGAGGTCAACTATGCTTATCAACTTTATATGGAAAAACAAAAGGCCCAGGATAGCCAAAACATCCCTATACAATAAAGGAACTTCAGGAGGCATCACCATACCTGACTTCAAGCTCTATTATAGAGCTATAGTCCTGAAAACAGCTTGGTATTGGCACAAAAATAGGCAGGTAGACCAATGGAACCGAATCGAAAGCCCTAATTTTAACCCACACACCTATGAACACCTGATTTTTGACAAAGAAGCTAAAACTGTACAGTGGAAAAAAGAAAGCATCTTCAACAAATGGTGCTGGCATAACTGGGTAATGGTATGCAGAAGACTGCAGATAGATCCATGTTTATCGCCTTGTACAAAACTTAAGTCCAAATGGATCAAAGATCTCAACATAAATCCAGCCACACTGAAACTTTTAGATGAGAAAGTGGGAGATACTCTTCAACGAGTTGGTACAGGAGACCACTTCCTAAACATAACACCAGTGGCACAGGCACTGAGATCAACAATTAACAAATGGGACCTTCTGAAACTAAAAAGCTTCTGTAAGGCAAAGGACACAATCAAAAAGACAAAAAGGCAGGCCACAGAATGGGAAAAGATATTCACTAACCCTACATCTGACAGAGGGCTAATCTCCAAAATTTACAAAAACTCAAGAAACAAGTCTCCAAAACACCAAAGGATCCACTTGAAAGGTGGGGTACAGAGCTAAATAGAGAATTCTCAGTAGAGGAGGCTAAAATGGCCAAGAGACACTTAAGAAAGTGCTCAACATCCTTAGCCATCAGGGAAATGCAAATCAAAACAACTCTGAGATACCATCTTACTCCTGTCAGAATGGCTAGAATCAAAAACACCGAAGACAATTTATGCTGGAGAGGATGTGGAGAGAGAGGAACACTCCTCCACTGCTGGTGGGAATGCCGACTCATACAGCCTCTTTGGAAATCAGTATGGAGATTCCTCAGGAAAATGGGAATTAATCTACCACTAGACCCAGCAATTCCACTCTTAGGCATTTATCCAAATGAGGCAGGTTCATACAACAAGGGCATCTGCTCCACTATGTTCATAGCAGCATTGTTTGTAATAGCCAGAACCTGGAAGCAACCTAGATGCCCCTCAACTGAAGAGTGGATAGAGAAAATGTGGTACATTTACACAATGGAGTATTACTCAGCAGAAAAAAACAATGGAATCTTGAAATTCGCAGGGAAATGGATAGCACTGGAAGAAACCATCCTGAGTGAGGTAACCCAGTTGCAAAAAGACAAACATGGTATGTACTCACTCATATATGGATTTTAAATATGGATCAGGATAGTGCCAGTCTGCACTTCCACAGATAGAGAGTCTGGGAAACAGGAAAGAACCTAAAAGATATGCATATATGCATAGTACCCAAGAGAAGAGGATGGAGACAAGATCCTCTGAATGGATGGGGAACAGGGCGAGGGGGGGGTAGTGGGACCTGGGAAGAATAGAGGGGGTAAAGAGGAAGGGAATTGGTCATGGGGGAACAGGAAGTTGAGGGGGTGGGGGTAAAATAGGGGGAAGAGGGAATCATAGGATTGAAGACAGATCAGGCACCAGAGTGACCTCGAGTGATCTAAAGGTATAGCATCAATTGGCAAGCTAAGCAATAGTGGAAGGACCACCTCGAATGCCCATTCCTGATAATGAACTTGATGTCTATAACTATCCGGGAGCCTTCATCCTGGGACTGATGGAAGCAGAGGCAAACACACAACTAAGCACTGAACTGAACCCAAGGAACCCAGTGACAGAGAGAGAGGAGTGATGAGCAAATTGGCAAAGAATGGGCTGGCAAAACCAGCAGAGACAGCTGATCTGAACAGGGGAGTGCTCTTGGACCCCAGACCGACAGTGGGGAGGTCAGAATGGGACTGATCTGGACCCCCCAAATGTGAGTGTCAGTGAGAAGGCCTGGGCAACCTATGGGGCTCTGAGCTGTGGATCAGTGTCTATCCCTGGTATACAATCTGTCTTCATGTGCCTATAGCACAAAGAGAGATGCTCTCTCAGCCTGGACTCTTAGGGGAGTGCCTTGACCCTACCAAGAGTAAAATGATAGACTCTAGACATCCCCTATGTGGAAGGATTTGGCAATAGGGTGGGAGGGAGGGTGGAAGGGGAGTGCGGGAGGAGGGGAGGGAGAGGGAACTGGGATTGACATGTAAAACAAGCTATTTAAAATTAAAATAAAAAATGATTAAAAAAAAAAAAGAAATGTAAGGCGTCATGATACTGTCCCAGACATAGGCTGGGAATTAACGTACTATGAAAAGTGTCTACTGTAGCATCTGAGGCCGAGCATAATCCTACAAGCTGAGATAGTGCCAGCCTAAGCATTCCTTCTTATGTATTCATGTTGGAGGTCTGTTGCCCACAGAAGACATGCATGCGCACACACACAGAGACTGTAAAACCTCAAAGACACTTTCCTAAACCTTAACTAAAGAATTGACTTTTCTATTTGTGCTGAACTGCCCCATGAAAATAACCATGGTGAATAGACATTAACTAGGAGGGATAGTTTTACTCCGCTGTCTGTCCGTCGTGTTTTTGGAACATCAGAGGTAGTGTACGTGTTGTTTCAAACAGGCCAGGGAGAAATGGATCTGGCACTCCATTGCTGCTCCAGGCTCCCGTTCACCAGCATATCCTGTTGCTCATGTGACATAACAGATGTGGTCTCCAGAGGAACAGTATAAACTCACTGAGATCCCATTCTTTATCTTAACAACCAGGTGGTATCTTAAAACTTACCTTGTAGAATAAGTGGAATTTCATGACGTTCATTGAAAAACTCAGAAATCTGATACAGATGAAAATAAAAATGTAACAACTATAGCCTTTTTATTCATGCTTGTTACCCATGAGACAATGGAGTGTGGAATGGGCTTTCTTATCACCAGCAGACCAAACCTCAGAAGCTCGTCCAATTGACACCTTTTCCACACCCTCTGTCTGTACAATGGGCCCACAGCACAAATGCAAAGGCATGGGCCAACACAGCACTCTAGACTCTTAGGGCAGCAGGGTTGAGAAACTAGGTCTTCTGATTCACTGATGGGGCGTGGGGTGGGTGTGACCCAACAAATACAACAAAATACATGAAGACCAGATAAGCTGTGATAAGGAGAAGACTCGGGGTTCAGACTAGGGATGTGTGAATTGAATCTTCCTCCTGTAATGTATGAAACACACTTCAAAAGGAAGCTGGGAAGGCAGAAAATACTTCCCAGCAGCGTCTTGACCTTGAAAATATTGGCAAGCCAGATAGAGAACATTAGATTAGCTATGGATGAAGACTGGTGACCTTAACCCTGACTCACTTGTCATTTTTTGCGACTCATAAACACGAAGGTGACACATTCGTAAGTGTCAGATGAATGCTTCTGTGATTAGCCATGAGGACGACGTTCCCTGTGCTAATCAGGATGCTTCTGCCACCATAACTGATCATGCAGACAGCATAACTATAAGTGGATTCTCACTGCAGGCATCCGCAGTACTGATAAGAAAAAATCAAGACATCTTTGAGAGAGAAACCAGCACAGTGAGAGAGGGGGAAGGAGAGTCAGAGAGACAGACAGAGAGAGAGAGAAAGACAGACAGACAGACACACATACACACACAGAGACACACACTCAGAGACAGAGACAGATACACACATGCACACACACACATACACACACACACACACAGAGAGAGAGAGAGAGAGAGAGAGAGAGAGAGAGAGAGAGAGAGAGAGAGAGAGAGAGAGAGAGAGAGAGATTTTAGTAATTGCTTTAACAAACCAGACAAGTTCAGGGTTAATAACTTCAATCTAGTTCATGTACATATTTATCAAGCTCTCATATTCATTTATATGGTTTGGCTCTACATCCTCTGTGAGATTGTAAACATGTTGAGGATTTGACCTTTATTTTACAAGTTAGTAACTTACACAAAACAATAAATATACCCCTTAGGGTGAAGATCATTACTGATCTGAGCAAGTCAATGGCTAAACAGATGCTTAATAACGAATGTGTCCATTTAGATGAGAGCAAGTTACTTTATTCTTACCTTATTAAAATCAAAATGTGTGTGATCTGACACAGGCAGAGGCAGAAATGCCTATGTCATTGTGTATAGAAGAAATCTAAATAATTGTAACAATGTTACAAGGCTGGAGAGACAACTCAAAAGTTAATCACTATTAAAAGTGTCACATTAGTAAGAGAAAAATGGAAAATGATAATCACATAACAAACACCTTATTATTTCAGAAGATTAAAGCTAAATGGAAACAAAAATGACACTTTTTTGTCTTATGGTAAACTTATGCTTGTATAATCATGCAGAAAATTGCCTTTCTTTAAATATAGAATTGATGGCATTCACTTAGGCCTTCAGTTACTAAAAGAGAAAAGTGGCGTATAAGCTTTGATGGTGAAAAGCCATAAGGACTGACCCCCTTATTCGATGTCACCCCTACAGGCTCATATAGGTGGGTTTGTTTAAAAAAATATCACACAAAGTTAAGACAATGCACTTAAGCATTCAACAAACAAACAAACCCCACTTACTATGCACAGTGGGAACTGTTATTTGAAGAACTGTGAAAGCCAGAGGGCTTGATGAGCTGTCCTCCTTGGGGACAGCTCTTGGTAGCGTGGTGGTGCCAGAACATTTCATGGGTGTGCCAAACTTGAGTTAGTCAGCTATGATTCTCACTCTTTTAACATGCAGAATAAAGGCCTGGCCTGATTTCCTGTAAGGCAGGCTACAAACAATAAGCAATCTTTGTGGCAATCCTGGGAAAGAAAAGTGTATTGCAAAAATGAACACAGTTGGCTGGCTAGCATGAAGTCAGTTCAAAAATGAACACAGTTGGCTGGCTAGCATGAAGTCAGGGCAGCAGCTTTGCCTGGGACACATCAAGAGAGAGAGCCGCACATTAGAGAGGGGTGTACAGAGCTGTGGAAGGAGGCACCGTCAGCATCTGGTAACTGTAATTGGTGACTGCAGGGAGATAGGTGCTCATTTTATCTTAACCCTCTGGCTTGTGCGTGTATGTTATGTATCCTTTACATATGGCAAAGTTCACAACCTTAAAAATAATAAGGATTTAAAGTGGCATTTAATTTTCTTGAACTTTTTAAAAATCATTCCACATATCTTTCTGTTAGCTCATCTTATGTTTATTACACTGGCAGATCATTTCATGTTTTTAAAGAAAATATCATAAGTCTACTTGTCTTCTAGCTCTTTCAAAATATTTTTAAGATTTTTTTTATCTCATGCCTTTGAGTGTTTTGCCTAAATGTGTGTATACCATGTGCCTGCAGTTCCCGAAATGGCAAGAAGAGGGCATTGGATCCACCGTGTGGGTGCTGGGAATCCAACCCTGGTCCTCTGGGAAAGCAGTGGTGCCCTTTACTGTTGAGTCATCTCTCCAGCCCCTCCTTAATTTGTTTTAACTAAGACTAAACTCTGTTTTAAATTTTAAAAAATGGGGGGAATGCACACACTTACTTTATTATATTACATCAAAAATGTCTTGTAGTAGAGATAGCCACATATGTGCATTATTGGGGTGAATTTAAATTGCTAAGTTGCAGAACCAACTTAACTCTCCACAGACGACTGAATGGAGAAAGAAAACGTGATGGATATATGTGATGAGATTTTATGCAGCTATGAAGAGGGGCTGTCGGCTAGATTCACATGAGGGGAGAGGGAGTGGATACCAGCAGAGTGTCTGACACACGTGTATGCAAATTTCATAATGAAACCCATCCTTTTGCATAGTGAATGCAAGCTAATACTTTTTACCAATGTCTTATGTACAGAAAATCAGGGGAAGATGTGTTACCATTGCTGAAAAAAATTTCTTCCTGCACTTAGACTTCTTGGAGCTTTCTATACCAAAAACTCTAGGCAAAGTCCTGCTCACACAGTATAAGAGAATGCTCAAGTTCCCTTCCAGACTCCATGTGGCTGAGTCAAACACAGCAAGAAGAAAGGGGGTGCTGCAATGTCTCTATATGTATATCCTATTGGTTAGCTTTCCATGGACACATCTTCCTGTGGGGAAGGTTAGGAAAGAAAGTTTTTTGACAACCGCATAGTAGCAAAACATCTTATTACTGTAGAACCAGAAGAAACATACTAAGCCTGGGAGTAGTGGCAAACTCCTGTAATCCCAGCACGAATGAGACCAAGACAAGGAGACTGCCATGAGTTCAAAGCCAGCCTGGGTTACAGAAGGGAGCCCTGTCTCTAAAATGAACAAAGAGACAAGAGTAAGGTTGAGATACGGTGAATGAAAACTATTGTTCTGTATAATCACTGTATGATAGTTTGAAACCTAAAAACCTCATAAAATCTGGTCTACATATGTATGCATATATAGCATGATTGTGTACACCTGTTAAGCCCTACACATAATTGGCTAAGGCCGGAGATTGTGAACTTGGGACTAGTCTGGAGTGCATACTAAGTTTAAGCCCAGCCTGGGCTACTTGATAAGACCCTGTGCGGTAAAATAGAAATTTCAACTATCAGAAATGATTGTTTCTTCCTGTCAGGATCCAATGCACTGATTTTTTTTTTCATTATCTGTGATGACTTTAATCACAGGGTCTGAGTGGTGACTTTGGGTCCATATAACGTTTAACTTTCTAAAGTGATGACACGAAGTTGGACTAGCCTGTTTGGCCTAATCACAGCTTCTTCATCGGTGATCAGAGTTCTTGTCACAACCCACCTAGCTGCAATGCTCTCCCTTCTCATCCCAACCACGTTCTCCTCCCTGAACACACCCCCGCTTTGCTCCCTGTGTCTAGAAGTTCAGATGAGGTGCCCTTTTCCAGGCTGTTGCACCTACTCTTGTGTTCTTGTGCCTGTTTCAGTATCAGACTTGGTCGCCATGTCCTTGCTGTGCTGACCACTGCCCATGGCTCAGATCCCTATGCTCCTCGGTCCTCCTGTCCACGTGGTCACCAGTTAGACCAGCTCTTCAATGGCGGCAGGCACCATCTTTCATCTTCTCTGGTACTGATCATACTGCCTAATACAAAGTGGGTACCTATGAGGGCTAACCTTCACCGTCAACTTGACAGAATTTTAAATCACCGTGGAAGCCCAACTGTGGGTGTATCTACGAAGGCACTTCCAAAAAAAGTTCAAATGATAAGGGAAGGCCCACTCTGAAATGTGGGTGGCATCATCCCTAGGGTTGAGCCCCCAGACTGAATAGAGAGGAGGCGGCAGAGTGTACTCAAGCTTCCACGTCATGACGTGACAAACTGTCTCACACGCTCGCCACCATGCCTTCCTTAACCACCATGATGGATGCTCTCTCACACTGAGAACTGAAATTAAACCCTTCCCCACTTAAGAGTATCAGTAGCAGCAGCAAGAGAAGTGACTGATACAGTACCTAAGGAATTGTTATAATGGGTGAGTAAATGCAAGCCCATTGTCAAAACAGGAACATAGATTGATAACTTGCCAGACAAGGCCTGGTCACCAAGAATACACAGTAGGATAAAACCTTACAGGAATGCAACTGGAACATATGCTCATAACTTTAGGGTAAGGGCTGTTCCCTGGAATACGGTAGGAAGATAAAACCTTACAGAAATGCAGAAGAAGACAAAGAAAACTCTCTTCCATGTGTCTACCAGGGCGTGGCGAGTTTGCTGCGTTCAACGGCTTTCATATACCACACAGAACCCGGAAGAACACAAAGCGTGCTTTGTCGACTTGTTTCGCTTGCACTCACACCCTGTGAAGATGAGAAGGGAAATATTCAAGCACGGGGTTAAGCGGCCGGGTTTCCAGAAGACTAAGAGGTAGAGAAGTCTCAAAAGCTGAGCTAGCGACTAGGGAGATTGCTTTCCTCGGGAGGTGAGGCTGGTGTTTGATAGTGGAAAAGACGGTACTTACACCGAGCGGTGGGAAACAGATGGTTTTGTGGAAGGGAGAAGCACAGGGAGAGGAGCGGGGAGCTGCTGTGTTAGCGGACGGCTGAAGCAGAGCCCGGCTTGCACATCGGGAGGCAGTGGGAAATAACGGGCCATCAGAAGGTCGAAGCGGATTCTAATGAAGCTTTTAAAGTTACTAACTGCCAAATAAGTTTGAGGGGTTTTTTTTCATGGTAAGTGAAGCAAATGATTGATTGATGAAGTAGGGGGAAGTACAGATTCTGTTGATTAAATGTTGACCATTATAATTTTCAGTGTAACAGCTGTGCCTGAAATTGCAGTAATTCAGAATGAAAAATAGATACTGTTGTTCTAAAATAGCCCGGACCATTTGGAGCCCTGCAGCATGAGTCTGTGCTGTGTGGTTTTGCTAGGAACATGCTGGGGTGCATGTTCCTTCTCTTTCATTCCATCATAATGGCTTGTTCTAGGGGTGGGGAGCTCAAACTGAGCAACAATTTCACAGCGAGGGCTGGCGTGTGGGTTGTGTACCAGAGTAGAGGCGCTAACCAAAGATGTGAGACTCTTCCTGTCTGCCTAGTTATAATTTTTATCTAGAGTGTTTTAGCGATGAAACATAGTAACACTTTATTCACCTATTAAAAGTCTGTTATCAATGTATTGGCATCTAGATTCTGTTAGCCGTTTTCCTGAGAAATTAAACCTTAAGGTTGACACTCTGTTTTCGCCATAACATTTGCAGCATTAACCATGTCATACAAAAAGGTAGACATGATGCAGAAATACGATTTACAAGCAAACTCATGGTTACCTGGTGTGTACTTTTCTTCAAGACCATTGGCTTAGCCTCCAGGGGCTAGTACTATCTATATGGTCAAATCGATTGTTAATGAATTAATACACAGTAGTTCTGTACTAGCGCAGTGTTATCTCTTTATGTTTCTCATTTATTTCAACAGCTCTTATTACATCAAGAAATTTGAGGCACTGCCCCATTGTAGACGCTGAAAAAAATCAAGAAGCTGGAACATTCTCAGCCTCTGTTTTGGAATGATAACACTGTTACCAGTAGGACAGTGAATTGGAAGACAAGGAAAGAGATTTGGAGGCAAAGGGACACATTTTGAGACAGAGAGTCAGGGGTGCTGAGTTCATACGGAGAGAGGAAGCAGAGAGAAATGACATCTTCAGTGTTAAATGGAACTTGTTGTTGAGCAAGGAGAGTGACCAGGCTCACAGACAGTGACCAGAAAATGGCACAGTCTCAGCCAAGCTTAATGGGACTGAAAATGGGCCTCTGCCTACTTTAGGGAGAGGATGGCACCTTTGCAAGGTAGCAGGTTGCCATAGCAACAGTATCCTACCAACTGCAAATAGAGTCCATTGTATCTGCCAGGAACCAATAGAGATTTTTCAAAAGGCCAGAAACATTAGCATTCTGGGCCAACTGGTCTTTTGTTATGGGAAAATGGTCATCAAATGTGTATCATAAACACAGTCAACACAAATTTTATGTAAAGATACATGCCTAGAGGTTTCTAACAGCAGGAAAATGTATTAGTCAGGTTCTCCAAAGGAGCAGGGTAGACAGAATGAACACATATGAAGGGGATAATTAGAATGTTATAAGGTGTGTGGTCTGGGTAGTCCAATAATGCTATCTCACACTGGAGATGCTCAGTCCAAGAGGCTTGGTGTCTCTGCAGTCCCAATGTGCCAAAGGCCTGGAGGATTCCTGGAGAACTGCTGGTCTTCAGTCTGTGTTGGCAGCCCAAAGAAGTCGGTTCTAACACTGGCAAACAAATGCCAAAGTAACAGTATAGGTGAACTTACCAGGAGGCGTTAAGGCAAGTGGACACAAGGCAGTTTCTTTCCTTTGTGCCTGTATTTACCTGGGCTTGCACCAGAAGATGCTGCCCACATTAAGGATGGGTCTTCCCACTTTACATTATCTGATGAAGAAAATCCCTCACAGGAGTTCCTAGTGGATGATGGTCTAGTTGACTCAAGGTCCAGTCAGGTTGACGAAGCAAGATTAGCCATCGCAGAAAGGACAGCTGCCTGGCTCCCTATGGCTCACAGTTCTTATCTGTGGATGGTGCAATATCATATCCTACCTGTCGCGGAAATTCGTGATGCTCAGACAGCACGTAGCATAGCCAGCCTTGTGAATGCCAGTCATTGTCAGCATCAGCAGCATCAGTACCAGCTAGGGAGCAGAGCGAGGCAGCAGTTAAGACCACGGACTCTAATCGGAATGCCTAGACTTCTATTACTATAATTTTTAAAGACACTCTTGGTGGCCTGAGCTCAGGCAAGATATTTAATCTTTCTGGGTTTCCACTTCCTTGTCTGTAAAACATGAAGTCATGAATGACCTTAACTGCTTCCTAGGACTGGCATGTGGGTTAAATGAACTAACATTTGTAAAGTACAGACACACGGTAAGTAGTAGTAACTGAGTAAAAGATGACTTTATTGGGCTCACCCTAGATTTATAGCCTCACAATAGCTCGTTCTTCTTAGAAGCTTTTCAGATCCTTTTTTAAAAAGATTTATATTTTTATTTATGTATATAGTTTATGAGCATATGACTGAGTGAATCCGTGTGTGCCACATGTATGCAAGTGACCCTGGAGGTCAGAAGAGGGTGTCAGATTCTCTGGAACTGGGTTTATGCACGGCTGTGAGTCCCAATGTGAGTGTTGGTAACTAAACTCAAGTCCTGTGGAACAGTGTACACTGTAACCACGAGTCATCGCTCAGC
Source organism: Mesocricetus auratus (assembly GCF_017639785.1). NCBI lineage: Eukaryota > Metazoa > Chordata > Mammalia > Rodentia > Cricetidae > Mesocricetus > Mesocricetus auratus. The sequence goes on from NW_024429195.1 coordinate 11,593,143, forward strand.
CCCTGCTGTTCAAACACTAGTTTACTTTTACACTTTTCTGTGTCTAAAGAACTCAAAAGAGAAAGTTTTGCCTGGAGACAAGTGGATGCTGGGAGCTTGCTTGTCAGCCAGTCTAGACCAATCAGAGAGCAGCAGGCCCCAGGAGAAACCCTGTCTCTAAAAACGAGGTGGAGTGTGATAGAGGAAGACACTAGCGTTGACCTCCGGCCCCCACACAAACACACACATTCACACCCTATCCCTCCACACACACAAACTATACATATATATATTTAAGTTATATCTACTGTGTTTCAGGCCTGACCCCATCCTTGGTACCATCTCATTTAATCCTCATGAGAACCACATAGAGTAACTGAAAGCTGAGAAAAGAGACCCAGAAAATCAGAATGAACCATCCCATAGGTGGCAAGGTTAAAGCCAGAGGTTAAATCCACATGTCCTTGGTTCTGACACTAATCGTTTTTAAATTATTATCACACGTTATTTCTCAGATAAGTTCCAAGCGAATAATAACTGTTGTCAGTGACTATTATTATTGATATGATCAGCATTCCATTCTTGTTTTATTCTTATAAAATGTTCTGGTTTGGGGAGTTACCCACTGGGGCATATTATCAAGCAAATTATCAACCTGCTACACTGCTCCAAGCAGCGAGATAAATGGAATATGGTGGGCTAGGTGATTAAGGGTGGACTTGATGTAGACCTCATCCTAGCCCTAGAACATTCCTAGCCTGCTGTTGTACTGAAACACAGTAATGTTCTATTATGTATGACATAATTTTCCAGCCGACAGTAGCAGTTGGGTGTTGCATATGGACTCTCTCTCTCTCTCTGTGTGTGTGTGTGTGTGTGCGTGTGTGTTTAAAGTGTGCACAACTTCAGAGATCTAAGGAAGCTGTTGAGTGTGTTCTCCTATCCCTGCCCACTTATTCCCTTGAGACAGGATCTTTCACCAAGACACACGCTTGCTGTCCTGGCTAGGATGGCTACCCAGCAAGCTACCATGTTCCATTTTTCTTCACCCTGCAACACTGAGGTTATTAGCATGGACAGCTATGCTAAGATTTTTCACATGGGTTCCGGGGATCCAAACTCATGGCCTCCATCAAGCATTTTACTCACTGACTGACTCTTACTCCCACATCAACACATTATTTTATCTCATATAAGTATTTACAGCATTTTGTATCTGATAATTTTATTGTGTCTTGAAATTGTAACAAGAGTCCTTTATGTCCTTTGGCAGATTAGGCACTTAATAAAATAGCTGTAGAGAAATGAGGTATAATTCAAACCTACATATAATTCATCACATACCAAGCTAACATTTGACCCTACTATGCACTGAAGACTGACGTATTTGAGACACACACTCCGTCACTGAATTTTTCCAGTATCACCAAATTTAGATTCGATACAAATGACTTCATATGTTGTTTTCTAGACAATTTTCAGTTCAGCATTTTGTCAACTTTTATTTATAGCTAGCATCCCCAACTGCACAGAGTAGCTGTCTCCACATCTGAGTTTAAAGGGGACAGACACATTTTTCAGATACCAAGGAGAAAGACAATCACCTCTCACACTCACTCCTGGAGGATCAGAGAGAAAATAGGAATGATTTGAGATGAAGCTATAAGGGCTAAATGAGGTTCTGTCCTCCCTGTCGTGCACTGGTTACAAAGCAGCCTCAGGGATTAGAGCAGCATCCGACAGCATGCACAGGAATGTCCTGCTCTGTGGCCTTTCAAGTGAATCTCCAGGTCCATGACATGGCTTTTACAGCATCCAACTCACATATTCTGTGCCTGAAATTCATCAATGGACAGTTAATTATTTTTATTCATTTGACTTGAGTATACCCTTAAAATGAAAACAATAATCCCATGAGTTGTTTTCAGCAAAACAAAACAACAAACCTTCAAAAGTGACTAACATTTAAAACTCATCTAAACAAACGTATTATTCAAAGTACACGTTTACATTTCACCCATCATGCAAAAACCAGAGCACTTCTTGGTACCCAGAAAACAGCCCACACTTCCATTTAATATATATGCAAGCTGCTGAACAGTCTCTCAAAAAAAATTAAAAAACCAAAAACAATAGAAAAGCGTATTGTTACCCTGGTAAGCAGCTATAGTATCATTTTCTACTATGAAATGTTAAACTTTGTGGCATTGAAATTTTTCTTACTTGGGCCTAAAAAAGATGGCTCAATAGTTGAGTGGTAAAATAAAAGGGATTTATATATAGTTCTAGACAAACTGGAGAGAGAGAAATTCCTAATCTCTCTTTTCCTTGCCCACAATAGTGTTAAGGTTTATAGAAAAGATGATACATATCCCAGGACAAGCTCACATGTACATGTTAGCTGGATAAGACTAAGACCTGGGTCTCTCATCTAATGGGATACCGCCCCTCCTCTGGGTCCAGACTCTGCTGGTTGTTCCTCTGTAATCACCCCCACGTGGAATTTCCTGGAGACATTCCAACCCCTAAGCTCTGTGAGACCACGACCTGTTTTATTTTCAATCTCTCCGCCTTTAATTGTCTCTCTCTTTCTGAGTCTCTCTCTCTCTCTCTCTCTCTCTCTCTCTCTCTCTCTCTCTCTCTCTCTCTCTCTCTCTCGTGTGTGTCTGTGTGTGTGTGAGCGCACGTGCACACGTGTGTGCGTGTGTGTGGAGTCCCAAGGCCAGCATCAGGTATCTCTCCGTCACTATCTACCTTACACAAGCTCCCTCACTGAACCTGGAGTTCAATGTTTCAGCAAGACTAGCTGGCCAACATGCTCCAGGGACTCTCTATGACCATGTCTCTAGTATTTTCTTAAAGTAAAATAAGCCTCAAAGTTGACTTAAATTTGTTGTAAGCTAAACTACTTTAAGCAAAAGGAATACTGAATGTGTATAAGATTTTCTGTTTTCCTCCCATTTCCACACTTTGTTACTCACCCTGATTGGGGCCCCGGCAGGATGAGCTTGGATTGTCCAGGATCCCCATGGCTTACAGTTGGATTTGACCCATCAAAATGATCATCAGAAATTCCATATGGAGATAGAGAGGGATTATAGTACACACCCAGGCTAACCCTCACCAGGTGACAGCTCCCAGGCTAACCCTCACCAGGCGACAGCTCCTGAGGGTGTCTGTTACTCCACCCACAGTCACACAGGCTCCCTCTCCTATGGCCATCTGAAAATAACAGTGACATTTCCTTTGTTTTTTTTTTCTGCCCAGTCTTCTATACTGGTGAGAGTTTCCTGCTCTTGTCAGTTCCAAGGATCATTATCCCCTGTGATAAGGGATGTTCCAAATTCTGACATGAATTTTTTTTTGTGATTGTTGTTCTTGGAAGGAATTATTTCTTTTAGAAAAAGAAACCAAATAATCATTCTTTTCTCAAGCCAACTTATAAAGTGATACTAAGCTCCAAAATTTAACAAAGCAGAAAAGTAGAAATGTTTTCATAATACTAAGAGTTAAACCAAGTGGAATGTTAACTAGACTGAGATATGAATACGGTGTTTGAGCATGTGTGGGCGCTTATTGAGTCATTCTGCTAACATTTGTTGAACACCTCCCAGGTGCCAGGCACATGCCAGAGGTAGCAGAGACAAAGGGAAGACTTTGCAGCTGTCAATTGGAGATGAACTATAGACTAGATCAAAGGCTGAGGTACAGCGACACCACCATTCCCGTTCGAATGCCCTTTAAACACAATCACAGACATGTTTACGAAAACATCACACATCCTGCTGCTCTGATGCCCCAACGTGGTATTCCTCATCAGAGAGAGTCACAGTGACAACATCTCTTGTCCATCAAGCCCAGAAGAATGAATGGTATATCCTACGGCATGGAGAATGATTCAGTGATCAAAAAAAGTGAGCTATTAAACAATGAAAAGGAATGAAGGAACCTTGGTTGCTGTTGGGATTTGATGGTTAGCAATGAAGGTGCTAGAAACTCACAGATTCGCGTCTTTGCATTGGCTTAAGATTTCAACTCCACTAGGTAACATTTAGGACCATGGTCACTGGCTGGTGACAAGAATGTGTTTAATTTTGTTAGGGACTGGCAAACAACCATCATGCTCAGACTATACATGAGCAAGAGTTGTAGCAGTGAGTCCCTGCTCAACTTGGTCATTTTTCTGTTTGTGTTTGTTTGGTCTGTCTAACAATAAGCGTATCGTGGTACCCAGCTGTTGACGTCACTTGTAACTCTAGCACAGAATGGTGGGCAACTTTTCGTAATCTTGTGTGCATTCTGCATGTCTGTCTTCTCCATGAGGTACAACCTTCTACCTGTTTTTAAATTGGAGGGTTTGTTTTCTTATTGCAGAGTTCTGGGGATCCCTTGTAAATTTGGGGTAACGTTCCTTTATCAGATGTATTTCATGGGAGTTTTGTTGTTTCGTCTTTGTTGTTGTCCTGTTAAGATTCTCTTTCACAGAGCAGGAAGTGTTAGTTCTCACAAACTGTAGCCCCTCTTTTCAAAGACTCTATTTTTACTTTTTTTTAATTCATGGAACTGGAGAGCTGGCTCACCAGTACAGAGCACGGGCTGCTCTTATGGAGGACCTGGGTTCATTCCCCACCCCCTGCCACAGCTGGCCACAACTGTCTGGAGCTCCAGCTCCAGGGCATGTAACTCCCTCTTCTGGCCTCCATGGACACAAACATACATTCAGGAAAAACATTCACACACACGAAATAATTTTTTTAAATCCATCATAGTACAAATGTTATCTTTCAGAACTTTTGTAGTCTTTCATTTTGCATTTCAGTCTATGATCTGAACAGTGCAGAGATCTATCAAAAATTCTGTTTCCTGTTTGTTCCATTTTCTTCCAGCAGTGAGAACCAGAGTGACAGTGTCACCAGCTTTTAAGGAGTACATGATCAGTGGGCTGACACTGAGCACTCCTGTGATCTGCCATTGGCCTAAAGATTGGCACAGTGTGTTTGCTTATATCATACACTGAGCAAAGCAGCTGTAAAGCCGTCAAGACACACACCTTTGGTGAAGTTGTGATTGGACAGAAGGAATCCAGGTTATTCTACAAGGGAACTGAAATACGTGCCCCACACCGCCCCAGTGTGAGAGGCCTGCCCTGCCTTTTTGAAAGGGATGGAGATGGAATGATCCCGTGTCCAGATCGGGGAGAGAGGAGGAAGGCTGACTTGACCTGGAGTGCAGGCCTAGGTAGGTCTCCTGTACTGTTCTTTCTAACCCTTTTAGTACGAATTCTTCTCAGTTACCTCGTGCTTTTGGTAGGGGCTGCTCCAACAAAGGAGTTCTTGGGGGTTAGGCACTCAGAGGATAGCTCCTGGGAGTTTCATCTCCCCTTCGATTATGGGTGCTGAGGACCAAACATGGGTCACCAGGCCTGCTGGCAGGAGCCTTTGTCTGCTCCTCACCAAACCCGAACTCATTCCTCTGTCTCCACGTGGTTTTCCATGTGCAGCTTCTGCTCTGTGCCCTGTTTCATAGCAGATGCCCCTGAAAGCTTGACATCATAGCAGATGCCCCTGAAAGCTTGACATCATAGCAGATGCCCCTGAAAGCTTGACGTCATACCCCTGAAAGCTTGAGGTCGTGGCAGATGCCCCTGGCCCCTGAAAGCTTGAAGACTCTGTGAATGAATCGCTACTAAATAACAATGTTTAAGAACCGCATTTAAAAACAAGTGTTGATGTACTTCTTAGAAAATCTGTTACGTTAACTGGCCCAAACTCAACTGCAAAGGCAGACTGAAATCACAGCATGAATGAATGAATGATCTTGTGCATACCATGGGGTTACAGAGGAAATCTGAAACTGTCCATACCATAGGGCTACAGAGGAAATCTGAAACCAGTCCTCATGTCTAGTCTCATATTCCACACAAAATGAGTGGAAGACAGGGAAAACCCTGCCCGTGGTGCTCAGAAGTGAGATAAAAATCCCCGTGATGAGCAGCCTTGCATTAGATCGCACTCCGTTTGTTATAAAAAGTACCCAGCGTTCTGGTGTTTCCCGTAAGTAGTTTGGCCCAGTATTACACATCCAAACACTTTTCTTGCAACTTTGCTTCTCTTTCTATACCGCATGACACATGATGTTTTCCTCTGTTCATCCAATCGTTGGGCTCTTTCTACATCTTTAATAAAGCGGTTTTTGGACAAAATGTTGTAATTCACTTTCCCCAGTCTGTTGAAAGTTTGACTGCAACATTCTTCCTTTACCAGAGAATAGAATGGACAATGTGATTAGAGCGACTACATCTCGCAGTAAGTGTAAGCATCTGTGTTCTCTCTGTTTGTGGCAGAGAAGTATCCAACACCAAGATTTGAGACATTTTGTTCCAAAGAGCCATGAAGCTCTCTGTGAACAGAACCAAACACAGACTACTATTTATACCCGATGCCAATGCTAAGCTGCCTTGTCAAAGACTTTCCGGCATAAGTGCATCTACTTAATGGAATGTATGGATCTATTCACTTGGGGCAGGCTTTAGGGAGAAGGATGTAAGGAGACTCCGGTCAGCATGCCAGGCGGCCTGTTCACAGCCCCATCCAGCATTTCAGTGAGACTGCATGAAGTCCAATCATTGAAGCAAGCTTCAAGACGCTGCCCCAGAAATCTACAGAGAGATGATTTAAGCAGTTAAGATATACGAAGGAAAGGCTTCTTTGGGCTCAGGCCCATGATCAGTTGGTGCCATTCCTGGAGCCTGTGATGAAGTGACACCTCACACAGCTGCTAAGGGCAGTTGGCGCCGCCCAAGAGCTCTTGTGGTCATTTCTCTTAGAGTGTTCACTTTCTCTGACATTTTAGACCTCCAACCACTCAGGGTTCTCACCTCTGGTCAGTGAAACACTTTCCCCTCACAAGGATCAGTTGTAGCCCCAGAACCCATGTGAAAATTCTAGGCATGGTGGTGCATGCTTGTAATCCTAGCTTGGGGGAGGTAGGGACAGGAGGATTACCTGGAGTTCACCAGCCAGCCTAACATACTTAGCGAGCTCCAGGCCAGTGAGAAAGTGTCTAAAGGGGGCAGGGTGTGTTCCTGAGGACGGAACTTGAAGCTGTCCTTTGGTCTCTGTTCATGTGCACACCTACGCAAATGCACACATGCATGCTCCACATACACACACAATGCATGAGTGCACGCATGCATGGCCTCACATGTACACACACACCCACATGGCCTCACATGTACACACACACACACATAAATGCACACATGCATGGCCTCACATGTACACACACACCCTCCCCACACACACACAAATGCACACATGCATGCTCCACATATGCACACACAATACACATGAATGCATGCATGCATAGCCTCACATGTACACACACACCACACACACACACACAAATGCACACATGCATGCTCCACATATACACACACAATACACGAATACACGCATGCATGGCCCCACATGTACACATACACTACACACACACAAATGCACACTTGCATGGCTCCACGTGTATGAATGCATGCATGCATGGGATTTGAGGAACACAGAAAAGAGAGGAGGTGGTGGGGGACCCTGGCAATGCCATGGTGCCTAGTGAACATCCTGTGTTTCAACTGGCAAATATTGACTGAGTAAGGGCACAGTTACGAGTTGTGAACAATGAGCCTCTGCTTGATGAGGCTGTTACTTTGGAATAAAAAGAAAAATCAGCCTTATGAGGGAAAATAATAGCAGGTGACGTAATGTCAGTCGCTTGTCCTCACACAGACTATCAAACAAAAGAAAGAAGCTACTGGGGTGTGAACTACAGCTTCTCCTGGGTCCCATGTGACTCTTCCCGCAATTTGTAGGCTTGTCACTCACGTTCCATGTGATGAGTGTCATGTCCCCTGTGTATTTTCTTGATCGCTTCTGTTTACTTGTGGGGAAAAAAATATCAAGCTTTCTTGGCAATTCCCCTAGAAAAGAAATCCATCTTCTCAAGAGGTCTGAATGTTGAAAAAAGGCTGTTTTGATTTTGTCACGGCCAGCGGAGGGCGGTAGAATTGTCCCCAGTGTAGCGGTATTGGCGCTGTTCCCAAAATAACCTCCACAGCCCGATGTTGATGACGTCTTTAAGTATTATCTTTCTTCTCGAAAAAAATCAACTCAGCACTTAGGAGAAGAACTGATAAAAGAAACTTTTAAAAGCATATATGTGGACCAACCATCATGATATAAAACTGTTCAAATTCTAAAGAATAAAGCAGAGATTTTCAACAAGGTCTAGGTTTCCCGATATCCGAAAATAGATGTCTTCTATAGCTGAGGGTATGGGAGTTAAGTGGGGACGCCACCAGGACCTAGTGGCCAGTGACACTGTTAAACAACCAACAGTGAACACGCGTGATGGTCCAAAGGTGTCTGATCTCACCTGTAGTCATTTGCACTTAGTTATCCCTAAACACATCCTCAGAGTTCTATGATGTCCTGCCCAGGTCAAGCCCATGAAATGTCAGAGCTATCTTACCAACTTTTAAAGGCCCTCTATCTTCCACGTTTTCAGTTGTGAAAGTTCTAATAGAAGAAAACAAAAATAAATAGGATATTTCTAAAATACTACTTTTTGCAAACTGGGCATGGTGGCTCACATGTGTAATTCCAGCACGTGAGACCCTGAGACAGGAGGATTGCCATGTTTTTAAACCATTCTGGAATATAAGTAGTTCTAAGTCAGCCTTGGTTACATATTAAGACTTTAAGTAAAAGTATTTTTTAGATATTGCATTTCATATAATGTTTATAATTATACATCTGTGAGACTCTTTTATTTACATTTATATATTCAACTCCTTAGGAAGTAAGCTGGGCAGTGAGGCAGTAAGTGGTGCAGACCTTTAATCCTAGCACCCAAGAGGCAGAGACAGGAGATCCCTGTGGCTTTGAGGACAACCTACACATCCTAGGCCAGCCAGGGTTACATAGTAATACCCTGTCTCAAAGAGGAGGGTAGGAGCTGGAGCAATGGCTAAGTGGTTAAACACACTGGTTGCTCTTCCAGAGGACCTGAGTTCAACTCCCAGCATCTACATAGCAGCTCACAACTGTCTTTAACTCTAGTTCCAGGGGAATCTGACACCTTCACGTAGACATATAATGCACAACACACATAATGCACATAAAATAAATAAATAAGATAAATCATTAATAGATAAGAAGGAAGAAAGGGAGGAAGGAAGGAATTGACACCTGGCCATGCACGTTCCATCATCCTTCAGTCCCTGAATCAATCTCACACAAACCATAAGTAAACAGTAGGCACATCCTTAACACTGATGAGACTAATGGGTTCCTGCATGGAGGAACAATGGCCTCTCCCTCTTAAAGGGGAGCAATGTGGATGACTGACAGGACCCTGAGTTCTGAGAAGAACACTGACCATCCCTCTCTTCACTGCTCAATTGCCACCCATTTCTCCCATGGCTTAGATTCTAGTCTGGTTCCTGCTGTGGTCTGTTATGATCGCTGGTATTCCTAATCCTAAATCTTCTTTTAAGCTCTAGTTTGGAAACGCTAGTCAGATTTCTTACACCTGTGTCTCTTAGGCTTGAAGACAATCTCCCAATTACAATCTTGCTATTAACATAATTAGTTGATGACTCCTATCCACCAGAGCCCTGTCTAGCTCCTCTGCCTTCTAGAAAACCTTATTCCCTGTAGCATATTGAGAGTGGATTACAATAGTTTCTGAATGGTTTCCTTCCGCGACAAGCCCAGGAGTCTCCATAGGAGAGAGATGGATTTTTGTCAATATGAAACCTATAGAGCAAGCCTAGTGTGACAGTGCATGATGGTTGACTCAGAATATGGGAGGCAGAGGCAGGAAGGTCATTGTGACTTCAGCCTCATCTACACAGTGAGTTCCAGGACATCCAGGACTACACAGTAAGATGCCATCTCAAAACACTAAAAACAAACAAACTCTAAAAGCTACAGAACTGAAGACAACCAAGGCCCAATGGACTTCAAAAGTCTCATCAATTACAGTTGCTTGACTGGCCGCAGCAGCTTTTGTATTTTACATTTTGCATTTTGTATTTTGCCAGTAGCTGCCCTACAAGACTTCAGACTGTAGGATCATCCGTGCCTCTGTTGAGGTCCTCCTACGTGTCCCCTGCTTGGCCTGACTGGGTTGATATGAGTAACCCATAAAATCCTACATTGTCTTGTGCACGAGTCACACACACACAGGTCCCTGCATAGAAATCCAAAGATTGTTTTTGTATTTTTTTAAAAACAGATATCTGTGCTAATTAGTTTTTTGTCAAGTTGACACAAACCCTGGAAAGAGGGGATCTTAACTGAGGAACTGCCTCAGTCGGCCTGTGGTCCGCTCTATGGGGCATTTTCTTGATTAACAGTTGATGTGGGAGGGCCAAGGCACTGCGGGCGGTGCCACCCCTGGGCAGGTGGCCTTGGGCTGCAGAAGAAAGCAGGCTGAGCAAGCTGCCAGGGCAAACAAGCGAGCCTCTCCCTCCACGGCCTCTGCCTCGCCCCCGCCTTGGCTTTTCTCGGTGATGAGCAGGAACCTGCAACTCTCTGCTTCCCACAAGCTGCTTTTGGCCAGAATGTTCCATTACGGTAACAGAAACCAAGTCCGAAAAGCATCTAAAGAATTTATCATTGCCGTCATTTCTGTGGATGCGATACAGACCCCAGAAGAGCTTCAGGCGCCTCGACTGGTTTAAAGACGAAGGAGTTTATTCTGCAGTCAGAGGGCCCGAAGCTGGTGCCCACATCACAATTTAGTCATGCCCTGCTGAGCCTTCTACTTGAAATAAGGAATAAGAAGTATTTCAGGAACAGAGTGAGCGATGGATTAGCATTCCCATGGGGTGGCACGCATTGCTTAGAAATGGTGACAATAGAGAAATGTGGATTTGCACATGTTAAAGCCAGCCAAATAGACATGAGGACAAAAGAATAACTCTATTATCCAGAAATTACCGGTGACTAAATGATGGTTTATAGAAATGCTTAAAAATGGACTAATCTATAGGGATTGTATTTAATACTGTGAATTTACTCCTTATAAAGGATGATGGAATGCTGTCTAGCTCTCATTTTGAGAGGATTTTACACAATTATTCATGTCAAAAACGAAAATAAATATTTTTAAATAAATAAGTTTTTAAAATATGTCCACACTTTTGCATTTTGCTATAGAAACAAACTTCAAGATAATCTGAAATTACTGTATATGTCCACTAATTCTTAATAGAAATACATAATTTAGGAATACTGTTTTCTTGCAAGTAGAATTTCCAGTAAGCAGTGAAAATGTTCTGAGAAGTCCTAGAGGCTTTTAAATGTGTGTCAGCATCACTCCAAGAAGCAGTCTTCAAGGGCCAAGTGAAGACTCACCGTGCTTGAATGATGGGCCCACAAGAAATCTCTTTTCCATCAACATGGCTAATATTTTCATACATCTGTTAATTCATTTGTTTAAGAACAGCAGCACTTAATTCACACTGCATATCTTTAATATCTTATAAATTCGTGTAATATAAGGTAAGTTATATTTTTAAATTAATCGAAGGGATAATTGCCAACAAGATCCCAAGAGACTAACTTCTCTCTGCATATGAAAATGGACATGCTGTCGCTCACCATTGTATTCCAGTGTGGAGAGTCATGATGGCTGGATCAGACTGGGTGCTCAAACTTTGTTAGACACACACACACACACACACACACGCATACATATACATGCACATACATACACATACACATACACATGCACATGCACATACATACACACGCGCACACACACATACACATACACATGCACATACACATGCACATACACATGCACATACACACATACACACATACACATGCACATACACACACACATACACACATACACGTGCACATGCATACACACACGCACACACACATACACATGCACATACATACACGCACGCACACATACACATACACACACACACGCATACATGTAATGATAATTATAAAGGAGGCCATAAATACAAAGAGGACAGTGGGGGTACACACGGGAGGGTCTGAAGGGAGGAATGAGAAAAGGAGACATGATACAATTATAACCTCAAAGACTAAAAATGTGTATTTTTAAAAATTATAATCATTTGTTTATATTATTGTTGTGTACCAAAGAAATCCAAGAAAAATTAGCTAAATGTGATGCACACTCTTAAGTGAACTCAGTAAAAATGTCCAATTAGTAAATTTATACAAATTCAATAATCTCCTCAATGCCAATATTAATCACTCAGAAAAATCTAAGTGAACCTAGATTGCTCATACCAAATTCATGAAGAAATGTACAGGATCTAAGTAAACTATGGAAAACCTGTGGGCTGTCACAGGCACAAATAAGCAGGTGAGACAATGCATTGCAATGTTCAACTAGAAAACAAAAGCATCCTATCCTTCCTGTTACCATTTAGTTATAATAAAAACACGGAAATGGCTTTTTTTTTTTTAGTGCAAAGAAATGAAACTAATGGAAGTGAAAAACTAGGCTAACACAGTCCAAATAAGCCTGGGGGACTACACTCTGCTAATTATTAAAATCCATTAAAGCGTTTCAATGATTAGCTGAAATAGCCCAGACAGGAAGAGATCTAAAACTCACAAGAAGACAGCCCCCCCCCCCCCCCCCCGCCAGTAGGCTTGGGGGCAGAATCCCTACCTTTACATATGCTGTGAAATAAATGTGGCAGGGGTCAGATGGGGACCCACATGGCAGCTCTGTAGTACTGGGGTTTTAAAGCAAGCATCGGGTGTGACCTCCATTTATGGAACATGGGAAGCAAAGGAGTCTGGGAGTGAGGTCCCAGGGGATTATGCTCAGGTGCTAGCCTGAAACTGTCTCAATGAATTTCAGTATTTGTGGAAGACAGCTGCATCTTTCCATCCCGTGTTCTCCAGGTTGGGTTCCTCCTGCGAGTAGCACCAGCCCCAGGCCAAGTTTGGCTCCAGCGAGATTGCTGGGCCAGCCTCTGTGGTTCCATTTTATAGTTCAGAAGAAAATGAAAGACAAAGAAAAGCCTGTGGCCCCTCTTTGACATGGAGTGTCCCTTTTGTCAGTCTTCTGTGACGGTCTCCTTGATAATCCTGTCAACTTCTGATGTGTGTCAGAAAAGTTGACATATGACAGATTTTATAAAGAGAAAAGAGAGATTGTCACAACAAAAATGGTGGTGCCAAACTGATGAACTCTTCAGAAAACATACTGGTCTTAATCTTTCTTAAGGTACACATAAAATTTCAAATTATTTGCTTCTTCAAGTTTTATGCTGGTATCATTTTTTTTATCCCAAATAAGATGTGCCATTGAGAAAAATTTGGACAATAAGAAATATTAAATCAAGATCTTTATTACATTCTTAGAGAATGTCCCAATGACTAACATTTTGTATTTTCATATATATAATTACATGTTTATATAGAGGACTGTATCAGGCATAAAATTGATGTTAAGAACAGATGAATATGTGTTGCATCATGACATGGCTATATGTAACACAGGCTCAGGTAATAAAACAACCAAACGTTTACATTAATTAGGCAAATGCAGACGCAGGTACTCTGAGGGACTGAGCTGCAAACATGTGTCCTGAGGAGAGCTGTGTGCCACACACTCTTAGAGACACTCAAAACATAGCCGGACCGCTGATGGGGTATGTCTTTTCAAGGCTCAGAGACCTCGCAGTTCATAGGCTCTCATCTTCCCTCTTTGGATTACAAGAACACCGGAAAAACAGAGATGAATGCGTTTGGTTAACATGTTCTTTATAATCTTCTAAAATTTCCCTTAGAAATCATACCACAGCAGAATGTGTTCTGGGATCTCAATAAGCATGCTTTTCTCATGAAAAGACGGTGGGGCTGGGAGGTAAATGAGACCTTGACTATTCCACTGGGGCCATCACTGAAGAGCGCTAGTCAAAGCCTAGACATAAAGGCGCTGTCTGTGGCTTGTGCTCTCTGCTGTGTGTGCAAGGCCTTGTCGCTGGATCCTGACTTAGTCTCTGCCGGTTATGTCTGTTTTCACTTCCCCTAATACGTAGTTTTGTCTGCTAATTGTTCCTTTGCTATAAAATAAAGTGATCGTAAAGAAAGATCAACGGCTATGCATGTGCTAAACAATTAGTACTGACCAGAGACAGACAGACAGACAGAGAGAGAGAGAGAGAGAGAGAGAGAGAGAGAGAGAGAGAGAGAGAGAGAGAGAGAGAGAGAGAGATGCCCACTGGCAAGATGCCATTAGGCTTACTCCCAGAGGGAGAAATGGAAACTTTCATTTTTACACACTAGCTACACACTAAATTTCAGGTGGATAACAGCTCGTACTAATCGCTAATTTACTGATATTTCTTCTCTTTAAGATAATATAATAATTTAGCAGAGCCTAAAAAGTGACATGAAATGAATTTAAACTTATAGTTAAGAGGAAACATCCACTATCAAGCATTTGATTCACAGAAAAATTTTCGTGTGTTGATCTAAAAGCTTTATTAGTACTAAAAAAAAAGCAAACTGTGAGGTATTTCTCCAGGAAAGCTATTTACTAAAAATATATTGTAGTTTAATGTGTCCATGGGCAAAGATACATGGAGAGAAGCTGAAAGGCAGATCTGGGAAGAATCCAGACTTGCCACGTAAGAGGCTGGACATCTAAGAATAACAGAATTACACAGACCTTAAAAGTCCCCATTTATGACCGAATGAGATAACTGTAAGCCAGGTGTTTAGAGGTCTCCTCAAAGGTTTTCTCACTGCTGAGTGAGGAGTATGTTGTGAAACTCAGGGCCTGAACAGCTGCTTTGGAAGCATAATAAGCAGACTCGGGAAGTGTGCTGCCCAGACTGCTTACAGTTCCGAATCAGGAAAGATCATGTTAATTTCTGTGTTCTTTTCCGTTTGCCTGCATGAGTGCCAGCTCCCAAGGCCACGCCTAAGGCGCCTTTCCTTACAGAAGGGAAATAATCAGACTTTCCATGAACTCAGGGTGTCCTGAAATGTCCTGGGGGTCAGAGCGCATCAGAGCGCGGTCCACAAACCATTTCATCAAAGCTGACTTTGACGTCTGAGACCACGTAAATGATGCAGTATGTAAACATATATATGTGGATGTAGATATGCATGTATGTAAACATATATAAGTATGTATAGATATGCATGCCACATCCAGTCTGGTTTATTTGTCATTCCTTTATCACTTTTGCTTTTTCAGTATGGGGAAGTGGTGACATTTTAACATTAATTTTCACTGACATCAAATTTCAGCTTTGGCTGTAGAAATCGATGTCTTTATTGCCTTTTGCTTTGAGTTTTATAAATATTTCATGAACTTTCATATAGCTGGGCTGTCTGCCATTTTCCAAAAGTGTTATTCATGATGTTAGCTTGGCATAGGTCTTCAAGCCCATTCATTAAGTTCATTAAATACACAGATTCGGGTAGCAGGGAGGACCAACAAGGTTAATTTAAATATACCTGTAGCTCTTAATACTGAAGGCACAGTGCCATCTGGTGGGAGAAACTCAGGGGGAAATGAACTGGGAGGAAAAAAAACAGGTGGGATGCCAAGCGAAGATGAAAACCACTTTCTAACCTCAAATTCCAGTTTGCGCATGAGCATGGCATGGGAAGAGTTGCTGTGGAACTCCTCCTTCAGGAGGTCACCCTAGATAGGACATCACTTCATGTTCCCCATGTGTATACATCATGTCCCACTTTTAATTCCTTCTTTCCTCCATTCATTCATTTAACTGCTACCTGCTCGGTGCCTTCCAAAGAGCTGAGATCACCCGTTTAAACACAACAGACGAAGAGGCTGGGGCGGTGACTCAGCGGTTCAGAGCATTTGCTGCTCTTCTGGAAGACCCAAGTTCAGTTCCCAGAACCCAGGTTGGACGGCACCCAGTCATCTGCAACTCTATAGCTCCAGGGGATCGGAAGTCATGACAGGAACCCTCCGGAATTACTAGATGTGTACTGTAAATATTTATTCCAAGCTTGTCATTTTAAGTCTTCTGTTACTACTGTCTCTATTCCCTCAGCTCTGGCATGGTTATTCTTTCCCCAAGTATCAGGTGATTCCCGGAAAGTTCCTGTGATAGACACCAGGTCTTTCTTCAATGGGCCAGTCAATGATTCCATACTGGCATTCCATTTCAGAAAGCTTAGAAGGGTGCTCTTGGTTTCTCCCACCCACAGACAGCAGGGAGGAAGCCAGAATTACGCTATGACCCAGTGGTCCACGAATGTGAGGATAGTGACAACTGATTGATTGAGCAAGTGGAGTTCAGACGAGGACACAGATGTCATCTGCCACTAGACTGGCAGCCAAAAGTGCAATCACAAACATCAGTGGCAAGTGTAACTCCAAAGACAGCCTCTTCAGATGCAAATAGCAAAGCCCATATAGGGCATATATCTCAACAGTATGAAATAAATGTTAACCTGAAAGTGCCTCAGCATTTTCAGTCCTGGTTGGTGAGCTTCAACCTAACTTAATGTACAAGCAACCAAAACCTAACTTGGTTGGCTACGTTTCCACCAACCAAGCAGTCAACTTTTGGTTAATCGCTGTCACCAGTCTGTCACTCAGTTCAGGATAAGACACAATCCTTGTGCCAGGAGCCCAAGCAAGGCAGTGCAGAGCTGTGGCAGTCAGACTACTTCTCTTCCATACCCTGTGTCTAGGCTATAGAAACAGTTGCTCACCATGCTGGGCATAACTCTACCTCTGGCATGAGGGATCCTCAGCTATTTCTGCCATCTGTGGTGATAGGAACTGGTGAGAATATTTAGGCTGCACCCCTGGGTGTCAATGTGTGTTTCGGTTGGATTCCTGCCCATGGCCTTCTGTCGTGAGAAGCATGAAGCAGTTGCTCTAGGACATCCCGGGAAAGGGCAGGGCTCGGAACCTCAGATTCTGTCCTCTTGACTCGAAAAGAAATTTTACTTAGAAAAAAGAAAGTTTGATTTCTCCATGCTGACAAAGTTGAATCCAACTTTTTAAGTCACACTGACATTAACTGAAAAAAAAATGTACAATGGCTAAAACCCTGGAGTGCAAAACAGGAATGTGTCCAGACCCTGGCTCCTGCCTTCTCTAGATGTATGGCTTCAGTCATGTTAGAGTGAGCGTGTTGACCTCTGTGTGTTACAATGTCCTCTTCTGTAAAATAGGAGCAATACCAATCCCTGTTTCTCATACCTTTAAGAGAGTTAAGTACCCAAGACAGTACCTGGTATACCGCAAACAATATAGAAACCAAAATAAAAACAAAAACAAAAACAAAATTCACATTAAGAAAATTATCATGATGTCTGATGCTAGGAGTATTTTACTGAAGAAACAGATGAAGGTCTTGAGTGACATGTGTGTTACTCAACTTTCTATCACTATAACAAAACACGAGAGATAATCAAGTTATAAAGAAAAAACATTTAGTGTTCACTCAGAGTTCTGGAGTTGTAGCCCTGGGAGACTGGACCATTGGCTGTAGCAAAGGAGCACTTCCCTCATAGGAGCTTGTAGCACAAGAAACCTGCCTTCCTCTTGGGCCTAGGCGAAAAGAAGATAGAGAGGAAGAGAGCAGGGAGCCACTAACCCCTCCTCCCACACAGTGACCTGAAGACTTCCCCACAAGGGGCTGGACAGATGGCTAAGAGGTAAAGAGCACTTCTAGAGGTCTCAGGTTCAATTCCCAGCACCCACAGATGTCTGTTAACTCCAGTCCCAAAGGATCTGATACTTTCATACCAATGTAGACAAAATAAAGTAAAAGACTTTCCCACAAAGCCTCACCTCTAAACTACTTTTCAATACAGCACCCTGAAACCAAATTTTTAATTCATAGGTCCGTTGGCAGACATTCGGGATGGAAGCTGGAGCAACCGCATCACTACCAACGATCAACACTACCTGTTTAGTGTGTCTGTAGAGTAGTGGTTATCACATCCGCCTACCACCACCTGTGTAAACTGACTTCATAGACCCAGAACGCTATCGAGTGGTAATTAATTTATAGCCCACTAACCATGATGTATTATTCTCCTTTATCCTTTTCTTTGCTGCCTTTCCTCCATCTAAATTAGTTGAGACGTCTTGCTTGCTTCTTTGCTCTGACATTTACAAGACAATCCCCACTATAAAGCATGTGCTAATAGATTACCCAACTTTTAAATGTGTCATTTTTGTGCCTGATGTCTTCACTAATGATTCGCTCTAAAGATCTCATCTTACAAACCTTCTAAACAACAAAAAAATAATAATAACACAGCTCAAGAGTAAAAAGAAACCAGGGAGGAAAAAAATCCTGATTAATCAAAATAATCCTATGTAACTGCAGGATGCTGTCTCCTCCACAGACTTGCACTAGTAGTTAAGCCACACCAGGATGACAGTCTAGAGTGAGCAAGGGCATTCTGCTGTAGGGTTCCTCCCTCAACCTGTCTACACTGTAGCCCTGATGGTCTCTAAACTGCAGAAGTTCTGGAATGTTCCTCTGCAGATCACAGCCCTCCATCACACACCTAACCCACACAGCTGATCTCTCACTCATCCTCAGTGTTTTACTTCAAATTCCATCTCCACCAAGCTGCCTCCTTTAGGACTTTATCTCTTCAGAGTATTTCCTTGGGGATTTAGGAGTCTGTCTCTCACATCTCCATTTTCCCACAAGATTACTCATTTTGCATATTAAGTATTTATCTCATTGTTTAAGTATAACAGATGTGTATTAAACATTTATGAAATACGAATTCAAAGAAAATACTTGTAGGTGTTAGAGCTAGGATGCCCATTTCCCAAGTCTAACTAAAGGGTAAATTCTGTAAAACGATCAAGTGTTAAATGCAGACTGGAGGGAAGCTGAATCTATCAATAATCAATCAATGTGTCGATTTATACAATCTATGCAGATTAGTTTGCTAATCAATTATTTACCTCCTCATACTATCACAGTTATATTTTCTACCACATGCATTTCAATATCTGTTTTCTAAATACCAGCTGGAGAAGCACATCGATGCTTAGTTATCTTTCCTTCCTATGAGAATTTAAGAATATACATCTAGATTCTTTTGTAAACATAAAAGAAATATATCAATGGAAAAGTATAGATGTTTCGCTGACACTTCAAAATTGAAAGTCGGGCTTTTTTTTTTTTTTTTAATTTCACTCGGTGTACTGAAGCTTGCTATCATTAGCGGGCACTTATTGTCACCTTCGAAGAAAGCCCCTTCTCTCCCGTCAGGAAATAGTGCCATGAAGTGACCCCAGCTCTCCAGCTATTGTGCAGTCTTCAGACATTGTCATCTTAGCAAGCGCCATTATCAAAGGACCCCGAAGCACAGTGAGGCTTAGGGTGTCACTCATCAGAGAGATAATGATGCTTTGGAGACCTGGCGTCACTTGATCATTGCTTCTTCCCTAAGGGCCATTAAGTCCCTCTCTGGCCAAGCATCAGGCTTAGCAAACAATGTGTAATTCAAACTCCAACGAGATTGGGCAGGAATGTGCACTGTCTAATCAAGGTGGTGGCAGACCCGGAGAGGGAAACTCCAGCCTGGTATTCGCTGCCTATCAGCCGCGTGTGGGGCTGATCCTGCCAAAGCTGCTGTGTCTGAAAAGGCAGTTGCCAAACCCAATGTGAACATTATCGGTGGTCTCTCCTGGCAGAAAAGTGGTCGAGTTCAGCCTAAAGCAGGATGGTGGCTTAAGATCGGCACCCACCTAGTCCACCAGTGAAAAGCAAGTAGCTTCCAACGGCCTTAAGTGAAACTCCATGGAGTGAAGAAACACCCCGCCCCCAGGCCCTGCATGTATGAGGCTCCAGGCTGGGCTCCTCATCTGGCCTTCACCTTACTTTGCACACAAAGTGTCACTCACCAAGGGCTTGGGGCCTTTATCGTTGCTGAACCTGATAGATAGCCGGTGTTTTCATCTTCTTTCACCTTTAAGAAAACGCAATGCTTCTTCTCTGCAAGACTTTCTCTGTGTACCTCTCTGCGCGTCTCTCCCTCTCCCCCTTACTTCAAAGATCTTAAAACTTCCTCCATCTCGCTGCGGGTCTGTTCCCATGCCTTCAGGTTAATGACCAAACCCACTGCAATACGGTCTTTCCTCGGCTCGCCTTGGTCTCCCCCGGGTGCTTCTAGAGTCTTCCCCACCATCGCAGGCGCCTCTTCTAGCATTTTCCCTTTGCCTTTCGCCTGAGGTTACCTTACCTACCCACCCATAGGCACTGCTTCATCCTGTGCTAGCGGCTCACACACTGTACTGAAATTTCCCGTGTCACCACTAGGTGGCGATCTTCAGCACAGGCCCTGGAAAATATATGCCCAGGGATTTATTTTTCTTCTTAAATTTACTCAGTTTACCAGTTATTCTGGGTGTTTGTACCTTTTTTTAAATTAACCTCATTTTAGCTCTCTACAGTTGTCATTCATAATATCTCTTATATAGATTAGTTCTGTGTTTACTGTCAAGGCCTTAATTTAATTTAATTGTTCCTTACACATGATATATGAGTCTACAGTAACAGCCTACACTGAAGTTCACTGGTGTCAAAGTAAATTTCAGTTTAATTTAAACATTCTCCTAAGAGTTAAGACTTATTATATCATACCAAATAAGCTTCCATTAAAATCATCAAAGTGTAAAAAAAAATATATTCATATAGATAGTTTTGGTTTTCAGTTGCTCCTACAGCAAGTTTCCATAAGCCCAATGACCTAAATCAGCACAAATTTATTATTTTATAAGTCTATATCAGAAGTCTAGCAAAGGCTTCACTTACTAAATCAGGTCCTTACATAAGTGGCAGAAATATAATAAGAAAACAGGCAATAAATGAATAAGAAAAATTTCAACTCCATAAATTTGACCTGAATATATAATGCTAAAGTCCAACTGACAAATTAAGAAAGTATTTTTGTAATTTCCCCTAGCATGGGAAAAATGGCTAATATTGATAGGCATTCCACAGAAGAAGAGGAATTAAAGGCTCTGGGCACAGAGAAAACATTTCCTAGTCTCTCTCACAGCTGGTGCTGTCATTCAGGCCTAAAATGTTCCACAGCCCCAGGTGTGAAAGGTCTGCTCACCAGTCTCAACAGCCTGTAAGAAAGAGCTGGAACCTTTAAGAGCTGGGCCCTAGAGAGAGGAAGTTAGGTCTCTGAGGATGTGCCCTTGAAGGGAATATTGAGACCATGGGGTCTTCCAACACTGCTCCTTGGCGGCCATGAAGCAAGCTGCTCCCTCTACAGAACTCACCACAGTGGGCCTTAAGTGGAGAGTTGACTATTCATTGAGGAAATGAGAAGGTAAAGCCATACCACAATGCCATCCTCACAGGTCAGATGATGAGCTGTTACCTTACAGTACCCTCTGAGGTAAAACATTAGCCCACAGCTGCTTAAACATCTGCTAGGGAAGGCACGGAATGACACACAGACTGCCAGGGGAAATTTTGCAAAAGTTAATAAAATTATCTTTGCATGCATCCTTTGGCTAAGTATTACCATGTCTAGGATCAAGTTTGGTTTTCACACACCTGAAACAGGCCACACAGAGTCACTTATTATACGTCCTGAGAAGAATGTTATGTTATATCCAAGTTTAAAGTTTTATGCCACTATAGGGAAGAAAAAAAGCGTCCAGAAAGAAGGGAGTGTGTTCAAAGATATGTTGTGTTTCTCAAGATTTCTTTGTATGAATCTGAGAGGAAATAAGTATATAAGAAATTTATGGATAAGAAAAAAGGTGGGAAAAAGTTCTATAACTGGGTAGGGTGGTGGATGTCTTTAATCCCAGCACCATGAGGTAGATGCCAGTAGATCTCAGGGAATTTGAAGCCATCCTGGTCTATATATTGAGTTCCAAGACAGCCAGGGCTACATAGTCAGATCCAGAAGGGGAAAAAAGTGTTAACTTTCAATATAATTTTTAATTCTTAACTCTATAAATTATTTGCATGATCAAACCATATTAATTTGAAATAAAACAGATAGCCCTAAAATACAATACAAAATGGAAAGAAATGAACCTAGATGGATATATTGCTGGGATCAACACAGAGAAAAATAATTCTGTAGATCAAGAAGGGAATGCAGTCTGAGGACACTAATAACTGCCAAAAAATGCCTTGCACCACTCTGTGTTGAGTTAACAGTAGTGTTCCTGGTGTTATAATTTTAGTTGTATTACAAGATGAGGCAAACGTTGTCAGGAGTTCTGGGTTTTAGTATAAGAGAACAGAGATATAAAGGAGTGAGAGATAACATGGTATATGGAGTTGTTGTGTCAGAACCAAAATTACTAAAATAAACTTTAAGTTCTATTGATTGGTTTTTACTTGCATGTGTACCTTTGTGAGCTTATATGCACCAGGTGCATGCAGGGGCTTACAAGGCCAGAAGAGGGCTCAAATCTCCTAGGACAGGAATCACAAGTCACTAAGAGCTGCTGTGTGGGTGCTGGATGGAGCCGAGTCCAGGACCCCTACAACAGCAGCTCAGGCTTTCACTGAGCCCTCTCCAGCCACAAACTCTTCCTTTTAGAAGCAGATTTCCCAACCGTAGGAAACATCTCAGGACACACATGTAGCCTTGAGTCGCCCTCCCCTGAGCTGTTTTTGGGTGCTATTTGCACTATTTCAAGTGCACTAGGAAGCACACCCCAAAACTGGGCCGGATGGCAGAGATTTATTAGGAGAAGGGGCCATGCCTCAGGGAATAGTCTGGGAGAGTGCCTCGGGCCAGAACACCAGTTTCACATCTGCAGAAGGAGGAGGGGAAGATAGAGGCTCGGATCCTAGATCCTATGTGTCTCTGAAGTCTCTGAAGAAGGTTTAGCCAGGCTGGTTAAAAGTCCTCATACAGACGACCCACCAAAGTGAGACCATCCTGGATATACCTTTGCTGTGTTGACAAAACTAATGTGTATCGTACATACAGAATAAGACATCTACTTGAACTGTGAAAAGGTGCTAGTCTATAAATTGCAACAGCACTATAAAAATGACTCAGTTAAAAACAAAAAATGGTCTCAAAGTGGCATTATCTCACCCTGTGAAAATCACATAATAGATGTGATCTCCAAATGAATGAGTCGTTTTGCCTTCAGGATTTGAACAGGACAGACTCCATCAGCCTATCAGATTTACAAACCAAGCTTTGCTCGTCTATTTCCTGACAACTTCTTTCCTTGGGCTCATGTTTCAGGCCAGCAGGCGGGATTTACCTTGCTTAACAGGCTCCCAAGTTGTGGAGATGAAGTCAGCAGCAAAGATTACCACAGAACACAAACCCCGAACAAACCTGAGCTGTGTTTCAATTAGTCTCCCTTCATGACCTCCTGAATAACAAACTGTTTTGCACAAGTTTTTAAGAGATGCCAGAACGCAGGCTTGCTTAGAGATTTCAACAGGACTTGCAGACTGTTACTTCTGATTATGAGGTAGCAGTCCTCAGCCAAACCCATCACTGAGTGTGCATGTTCCAGCACAAGCTAGCAGTGAAGTAAAGAGCCGATTGCTGAATCAGTAAGGCCAGGCGTGAAGGACACCAAATAAATCAACTATTATTGCAGCATAGTTAAGTTTGCGACACATACAGAGAAGACAAAGACACGAAGCGGCTGTCTCTAAATATCAAACTATCTTTCAACTGCGTTCTAGACATGTGTTTATAATACTTACATGCCTATAGTCATAAATCAGGTGCAGACCTTGACCCTCAAGTGTTTATGTTGGGTAAGAGAGATAAGGCTAATTACTAACTAGCTTTTCAGCTGACATCCTGAAGGCAGATGCCTGAGAAGGATGTTCAAGTGCATTGTGGGAGATTCAAGACTGGAAACCCAGCTCGGCCTGCCCCAAACGGAACGCATCTTTCCTCCCTTCCCCCATGCATTTCCTTGCTGCTTTTGTCAAAGAAATAAAGTAGTAAATGCAGGCCAGGACTGAGCTGCATTGACAACAGAACAGTTGACAAAACGCAACCCTTGCATCTACGGAACTTTCCGGTCAGTCCCCAAACTGTGCCCTCTACAAATCAGAACGCATCTGCCTAAGCCTCCCTTGAAGAGAGGACCTCAAAACCGTCTTAGATTCTCTCCCCTTCGCAGTCAGTGGGACCCCACGCCCAATCGTGCTTTTAGTCACATTCCGGTATTATCTACTTGTTAGCATTATGTTACATTAGTGCCATCTCCAAACAGAACAAAAAGCCCTTGCCACAGCGAGCGTCCACACTGCTGACAAGGCATGGAACGCCCCTATCTCAGTGCCTCAGCTTAGAAACACACCTTCATCTCTTACAAAAGAGTGGCACACTCAGAATCTCGCACCCCAAAACTCACATCCGATAGTAAGTCCAGTTTCACCTATGCTTCCCTCGTCTCCTGTAAACTATGACTTCACCACATCTGCTCTCTTTTCTGGAACATGACCTACAGTTTATGCCCATCTGTTTATACATTGATTTCTTTTCTTCTACCTCACCTTCCATCAAAGTTGCAATCAATCTTTCCAGGTCAACTTCTGGTACTTTTCCCAGTGTCTCCTACAATTATCATCCTCCCCTCTTCGTTTGAATAGTCAAAGCCTGCTGACGATACACTTTCATTAGGATTTCTAAGACACAGCATAGGGTTTTTTTTTCATGCTGACATTATACAATTTTCAGAGTGCCTTCGGAAATGTCTAACTGTATTGCGAATGTGGAAGCCTGATGAGGGGACAGATTTAGAAAGACCTTCAAGCCCACCGAGAACCACCCCTCTGAACTTCTGTCCCAGTCCATACCTACTCCCACAGCTCCATTTTCCACAAAGACAGGAGCTCAAAATTGGTTTAGTGTGTCCCTATGACCTTAGTGGTCGCATGTGGGCTTTCCTTGAATTCCTCCTCATTTCCACCTTCGGACCGGGAAGCAAGCCACCACAGTCAAATGCTTTCCTTTATAAGAGTTGCCATGGTTATGGTGCCCCTTCACAGCAATAGAAACCCTAACTAAGCCAATCTCCCTATAGTGAAGTTCTTTCTAATGCTATTCACTTAAGCTCACCCCTCACATTGCAGTATTTCCTGTAACGTGAGATACTGATTGGTTCCTGTAGGCAGTGGGATTGTAAGCTGTGGATCCCCACCTCCAACTTCAGCTCAAGGTGACCTCATATCTGTGTAGTGGTTCTTTTCTAAATTATAAAGACTCTAGTATCACAAAGCCGCAGCCGAAATAATAACCAAGGGGAGGACTTACACATCAGTGTGGTTAATCTTGGCACTGCCCCTCCACCTTAAACTGCTCTGTCATGAATTAGAAGCTTCAACTTGAGCATACAAAAGACATGTATAGAAAATTACAGAATTCATCTGAGCTGTTATCTTTGAATTTGAACATGGTACTATGGGAAGAAACTAGTCAAATGGGGACATAAACATAGGGAAATAACCAGACTGCTGAAGGAGCATGAAACCATAACACACAGAACAGATGAAGGAACTGGAGAAAGGTTGCTCAGAATAAAAAAAAATATTCACAATGGGGATGACT
Organism: Mesocricetus auratus; assembly: GCF_017639785.1. NCBI lineage: Eukaryota > Metazoa > Chordata > Mammalia > Rodentia > Cricetidae > Mesocricetus > Mesocricetus auratus. Next base: position 11,618,732 of record NW_024429195.1, read on the forward strand.
ATATTCAAATAACATTTGAAATGGAGAATTCACACTTGTATAATAAGTCACTGAGATTGAATTAAGCTCAGCATGATATTCTAGGCATAAAGCACCCAATAATACAATTTATTTTAATATCCAAAACCAATTTTTAGATTTTTCTAAAAAGTCACAGTTGCCTCGGAAGATGATACAGTAATAAATTCCTTTCGCTAATGAAGTCCAGGGACTACCTGGTGGTCAGTCTGGGGAAGTTTATGTTCTCTTGCTCTGCCTATAAAGAGAGAGTTCTTGGAGTAGTGGGTAAAAATATGTAAATAGTATCCTTCAAGGAGGGGTGTTTTAAAAGTTGCTAGTACTCCAGTTATAAAGTGGCATTTGCTGGGGCTGGGAGACAGCTCAGGGGTTGAGAGCCTGGCTACTCCAGCAGAGGACACAGAGTCAATTCCCAGGATTTATGTGCGCAGCTCCCAACCTTCTGTAACTCCAATACCAGGGGATCCAAGGCCCTCTTCTGGCTTCTTCAGGTACTGCACACATGTGGTGTGCATACAAACCTGCAGGCAAAACACCTATACACATAGAAATATCTGCCTGCAGACCAGAAGAGGGCAGCAGATCTCATTACAGATGGGTGTAAACCACCATATGGTTGCTGGGAATTGAACTCAGGACCTCTGGAAGAGCAGCCAGTGCTCTTAACCTCTGAGCCGTCTCTCCAGCCCCCCTAAATGAGTTTTTTAAGTGGTTTTTGTCTTCTTACCATCTTGAAAGCAGTTTCAACTGATTCTATCTTCTCATAAGATTCAAGGAACATATTAAGTAGACAAATTGTTTGGAATAAATTAATATTCTGGAGGCTTTTGTTATCATTATCTTTTTAGTTTACTCCCAGCTTTGTCAGCTTATTGTAAAAATTAAATTTGTTATTTTTGGAATGAAAATTTCACATAATGGGATTTTATGAAAAAGTAATTGCCAGACAATATGAACATATTTGCTTAAGTACCTATAAAGATGGCCCAGTGGTTAAAAGTGCTGGCTGCTCTTGCGGAAGACCTGGCTGAAATTTCCAGCACCCACAAGGTGGCTCACAACCTGTCATAACTCCAGGGATATGACTCTGTCTGCAGGCTTCCACGGGCACAGTATACATATATATATATATATATACATATATACATATATATATATACATGATATGCAAGCAAATCAGTGACATACATAAAATGAAAATTAAATATTAATTACATATTCGATATGCATATTATAAATAATTAAATCATTATATATGTATTTACTATATAAATTGCATATATTATGTTTTATATATATTTAACATAGAAAAGGAAAAGGAGGCCATTACCCTATGCTAGGGTAATGACTGGTCTCAAAAAAGTTAGCAATTTTAATTTTTCACTAGTTCATAATACTTGAAATCTGATCCAAAAACTCTATGCCACTTTGAAAAGTTACATTAAAAGTAATTCTTAAAAAAAAAACGAGTTAACTGAGGGCTACCACTTCTCCAGTGTTCAATAAATATGAATGAGGCTCACTCATATAGAAGCGCTCAGAATATCCCCTTATCTGTTTGAAGAGAGCTCTGCCTAGCTTATGAGTTAGTTTGGATTGCACTCTGCATAAAACGTCTACTAAATGTGAATATGCACAAAGAAGCAAGAACAGTGCCTTGGCCCGCACTGTCTGTCTCCACAGGTTTATAATAAGGACAAAGAGTGGGTGGTTTTGAAGTGCGGGAGGGAAATATTCCCCGCACAGATGTGAGCTCGCTAGACAAATAGTTCATGCCAGGCACCAAGTACCCAAGAAATCCTAAATCGTGGCAGGGTTAAAGCTAGGTAGGCTTGTGGAGAAATACAGTCTAGGTGAGGTGGGGATGTGATACGGATCTGACAGAAGATTCAAGTCCATGAACCAAGTGGAACTCCTCATAATTGTGTAAGTGCACTCTTCCAACTGTTAAATCCTCCCATGGATATTTAAAGGCGAAAACATTCTTCCGTCTTTGTTTTCAGGTCGTTTGATTTCCATTTGCTGCATAACCATTACAGGGTAAGTCTGGGGGAGCTGCCTGTTATTTAGACTTACACGCCCAGATAATGGGTGGATTTAGGGTTCTCCTTAAGAACACTGTATTTAGGACATTCTGTCAAAATAAGCTTTGCTCAGACTTGCATTTGGAACAAGAAGCCACAAAGGACGGCCTGTGTTGGCTCACCCTACTGTGTTATTCCTGCTCTTCTGCCTGTCGAAATAACTTGTTGGTCACCTGATTGGCTGGCACACTAATACTGGCCTACAGTTTTCATTGTCTTTTTTTCTGCTTTTATTGCTTCTTAGTGAAAGATGACGTTGAGCCTAATTTTCTTGCAGATGATACCCTTAACTAGTTCAAGATTTTTGTTGTTCACATATGTGAAACCGAAGACGGAAGCATTCACTGAATGATGTCCATGTAGGTCTCATGATCACATAACTGTCTAAAAGTGTATTTAATGGCCTGTATGTTGATTTAAAAGTGACTGCAGTGAGGCCATGCATATCTACCCATATCCATAGACACTCTCATTCACCCACAGACACTTCCTCCTCCACCCATAGACCCTCTTCCTCACAAACTCCTGTGCTCTGGTGTTCTCAGGATGGGTTTTCAAAATTTCAAAACTACAAGTCAAGAATGCCCTTTTCCAAAGAACTCAAAAATGCAGTACTGATTTTGAAAGCAATTCCTTCTCTATCTAAGGTTTTCTGCTATAACAATGGTCACATTTTCAATATAAGAAGGGTTTTGACTGAGAAATGAGAAAAGAACTAGAATTAAAGATATTAGTTGAATTTTTCCAAAACTTTTACCCAGATATCCTAAAGTTTCCTTATTCGCTTTCAAATGTGCAATATAACCTGTATAAAGTAAAAACCAACTTGACAAAAGATAGTTTTCATTTCTTACTTGGCTTGGTTTAAAGAGTCAGAGAAAGCACAAAGATACTAAGACAGCATACGTGGGGCCATCTCGTGGCCCCCGAAATAACATCCAGAAGAGATGAGCAGAAACGATGGATTTAAGGACCCCCCAACTACAGTAAACCATAAATCGCTTTAAATTAGGTCATCTATAGCTTCGGGTGCTCCTGGTTTCCACACAGTCTTTATTATTTAGAAAACCCTAAATTGAAACTTTTAAGCCACTAGCAACAATTACACACACAAGTTATTCTCTAATAAAATAGCAAGTTTTAGCTACACTTTCTTTGCGTTATAGAACTGTTAGAGTCCATATTTCAGCTGTTCTGTCTGAAAGCGTTTACACTGCTGTAAAACTGAGCAGTGGCGGTTGCACACATTCATGAATGCACTGAAGCCTCCTTAAGAACAGACTTTAATGGACGGGCTGCACGGCGTTTGAATCACATACCTCAAGAAAGCTGCTTTAGAAGATGAAGCGTGGCTGTCATTACACTGAATATTAGATTATAAGTTAATTTTTCAGTCTAAAGGAGGTCTACTCTCTGAGATTTCTACTATAAGCTCTGGAAGTCTTCACACCATCTCTCTTTCCTGACACCCCTTTGTGAATATTTGCCACATAACAGGTACTATTTAACTCAGCTCTGTTTATGGACACCTTCCGTGTACCAAGGAGGTTTGAACATGAACAGAACAGGTAAAAAATTCTTGACTGAGTGGAAATTCTAATGTAGTGAAGAGTCACGGTAAAGAAACACATAAACAAACGCTGGCAGACTAACGAAAAAGTGAGGCATCTGGCCACTGCATCGTTAGACCTTAGCAAGTGGGTGTGGCCTCCAAGGTTTAGAAGCAGCCCCTCTGTCCGTTATCTGGGTACACTGCACCTCCTGTCTGGGAATCAGTCCCGGTGGGCGTGGGGGACGGTGTGTGACCATCGAAGTACTGAGGGCTGGGGGGTGTGTCTGCGTGTTACTGCAGGGAGGATCTGGCAGGGAAGGAAAGGCTGCAGCCCTCCCTCTGCTCTCCAGACACCGTTGTGGGGGCGCATGCTTCTTGCTGTCCAGGTACACTGTAGCTCTGTTGGGGTAGAAATTAGGTGATAGAAGTTATCATTATTCCAATGCAAATGAGCTTTTGTCTGCTTCTTAACATTTATTTTTAATTAAAATATAATTCCATCATTTTCCCCCTTCCCTTTCGTCCCTCCAACCTCCCCCATGTCCCCGCCCATGGCCCCTCTCATACCCTCTGCCTGCCCACTTCTCTCACATCCATGGAGCTTGATTTTCTTTATTATTTTTATATAGCAATAATATTATGCTTTTGATCTTTCATCCCCGTAGAAGACACAAGTTCAATAATTTTCCCTATAGGCTATTATTTACTAGTTTGTACTTAATTGCTAACACCATCTCAGTACTTCTAGCTGTGTTTATTATCCGTCTACTTTCCCCTTTCTGATTCTCTTTTGATATGAACATCCTATTGCTTCATGAGGCCATGGATTAACATCACACTGTCATTTCAACTTGATCATCGCATGTGTGAGAAGGGTTTTCAACAGCATGGTCAAGAAGACCTCGGTGATAGCTAGTGGAGATGACGGAGAAAGAGGAAGGTTATCAACTTGAGATAGCAACGCTCTAGGCGGAAAGAAAAGACGAAGATGGTAGGAAAAATCATGGAAGGAAAGAAGGGATGAACAAAGGAAGGAAGGAGAGAGGAAGAGAGAGAGAGAGAGACAGAGACAGAGACAGACAGAGAGAGAGACAGAGACAGAGACAGAGAGAGAGAGAGACAGAGACAGAGACAGAGAGAGAGAGACAGAGACAGAGACAGAGACAGACAGAGAGAGAGACAGAGACAGAGACAGAGACAGAGACAGAGAGAGACAGAGACAGAGACAGAGAGAGAGACAGAGACAGAGACAGAGACAGAGAGACAGAGACAGAGACAGAGACAGAGACAGAGAAGGAAGAAGCAAGTTGGTTTCTTTCCAGCTCTCACTACCTGAAAACAGTCAGTATACATTTTGGAACTCTGGAGTCAGGTAAATTTGCAGGCAAGCGTGGTGCCCGCCAATGACTTTCTTTGTAGAACAAGATGGAATCTGAGGAAGTTGATTTCGTAGACCTTGAGTGTAGTGTAGATGGGGAGGGGGGGTCTTTTGAAGGCTGGGGAGGCAGGGAGAAAGAACAAAGGCTCTGAGGTACAGCAAGAGGAAAGGGGACCTGCTGGGCTGTTGATGGTGTCACTACAAATAGCAGCAATGTACTATATAGGTGGGGTTTTTATTTTTAAGCCCAAATGAGTTTCAGATAATTATGCCATAAGGAAGTTATAATTGATGAGAAATATGTTTAGCCCCATTTGAATAGTGCATGGAATGTATAGGTACCAAACAATCATACGGGACTGCCTAAGTATATGCAATGCTGTGTGTATGTTAAAATTTGAATTGAGTGTGTGCATTAAAAGGCAAGAGTTTTCTTTTTTTAAGCCATGGGGACATTGCACAGGGAATAAAGGACCTTGCAGGAAGAAGCGAAAGACTTCTCCAATGAGATAACAGCATCCTTAGGGTAAAGTCGGCAAACGAGCAGCAGTTTGATCATGCCAGGCTTTGGGTGTTCCCAGCATGGTCACTTGAAATAAAAGATAAGTTATAATTTTCTCTTTTTTTACAACAATAATAAAACAAACAAGAAATTAATATCAATACAAGTCACCCACACTGAAAGAAACACTATAGTTTTCTGCCTAATACAGCTTTGTGTTTAATTTCATATTAATATGGTCTTGCATCGTAACTATAGCGATTACTCAAAACTGAGATAGGAATGTTTACTTTCCTAAATCACTGGAATTGGAATAGTTACAGTGAGTTTACTGTGTTACATTTTAAAATACACAGAGGCAGTTATAAATAAAGCTTGTGAATGAGAAACATTGTCAAGGTTTTCTACACCAATATTAACTAAAATTGAGAAGTTACTACCTTGTTTTATAGCCTGCCACCGAGATGAATATGATTCAGGTAGAAAACACTGATGGGCGGTATCAGGGAGTTCTCATTTCACATCATTGTGGCAGAATTGAAGAACCTTGTGGAGGGAGGCGTTTTACCTGTCAAAAGAAGACATTTCACACACCTTGGAATGCATATGGCGCAAGTTGGCTGACCTCGTTGTTTCTTAGATGAGAGATACCATTTAAACACTAGCCAGCAGAATGAACATAAAACATTTGTTTTGAGATGTCTATGTTTCCCAGTCCCCACTTTGCCCATAGTTTGTTTCCCAGCTTCTCACTTTTTACAGTAATTTATAATTTCTTCACTCAAGTTATTCTTATTTCTGCAGTTCTTAAAAATGAAAATACAATTACATCATTTCCTCCTCCCTCCAATCCCTTGTCCCCTCTCAAATTCATGGTCCTTTTTATTCTCTGATGTACATATATATATATATGTGTGTGTGTGTGTGTGTGTGTGTGTGTGTGTGTGTATGTATATGTATATGCACACAAATATATAAATACAACCTGCTGAGTCTGTTTCGTGCTACCTGTGTGTATATGATTTCAGGACTGATCACTTGGTCCTACAAAACCCATTCAGGGGTTCATGCCTGGGAAAGACAAATCTCGCATATCCCAGCCATTGTTTGTTGCTAGGGGATCTTTGTCTAGCCCTCAGTTGCTGTGAGATTTCCCTCTTCCACATTAACACGGCTGTTGTGATTGTTCTTATTCTGGTCTTACTTAGGCAGCCATATTGCTGAGGTATCGTGAGTATGCCTTCTAACATGTATTTCTCACCAGCAGTATAACCGACTAAACTAAGACTCACAAGACCATCTATATCTCCTTTACAAGGAGAATCAGCAAGACCGCTCAGTAACTTTCCTAATCTGCTCCCCACCTCCGCTTTATACCACACGAAGGCCCTACCCTCTTCCAGCCTACAGCAGTTAGCCATTCAAGGCACAGCCTGGTCTTCCAAGGATGCTTTCACCTCTTCCTTCAAATATTTTCATCACAAAGACAGTAATAAGTTGCACGTACCCTCGCTTTAGCAGCACAGACACGGGAACTGGTCAGGACGAAGCAGAAGATAGCGCAGAGATGAGGAGGTAAAGGATTAAGAGGACCCACACACGGCTGCCTTTCTAATGTCACGCATGCATGCATTTTAGCGCCACGGAGAGCTGCAAGGCAAGATGCAGGAAAAAGCCACCAAATGCTCCTCTCAGGGATCAAAGGTAGTGGCCAAGAGAAATAGGGTGAGAGCTCAGAGTAAGGACGGGAAGCTCTGGGCCTGGAGAGATGGCTCAGAGGTCAGAGCACTGAGTGCTCTTCTAAAGGACCCAGGTTCAATTCCCAGCACCTACGTGGGAATTCACAACTGTCTGTAACTCCAGTTCCAGGGGATCTGATACCCTCACATGGGCATACATGCAGGCAAAAATCCAACATACATTAAAAAAAAAAAGAATGGGACTCTCTGAGCCCTTTGCTTGCTTTAATCTGTGATAGGGTCTGCAAGAGTGCATGGTGTTTGGAATGTATACAAGGAACCAGCTACACTTCAGGGTCTGACTGGCAGAATGAGGTCACTTTATATCATCCAGTGAGACTGGCCTCTTCTGTGAGGGATCCATGAAATGTGTCACTGGGCTTTAAAAGTTAAACCAAGGAGAAAAACTAAGGATACGATATGGCTGCCTAACTTGCTGTAATTATATTTATTAACTAACTGTGTGAAAGTGTTCTTTTAAACCCTGAAGAAGCCATGTCTATGATGTCAGGACCGGACGTGAATGTCCCCGGGGTTAGTATTCATTACTCTGAACTATTTCAGTTCACCCTGGCTCTCCCTAGAAGTGTTCCCCCAAAGGGTTTCATTCTGCAGAGCTGGGAGTCAAATTCAATACTTTCACCTACTATAAGCAAGTACTCTACCAATGAGCCACACCCCAAATAAAACACATGTTATATCTATGTTTTGCAGTATTTTTTTAGGCAAGCAACCTTAAAATTTTTATAATTCAGTAATGAAGAAGAGAGAAGTGAATTATATTGCCATGCGACTATCAGAAATAACTATTTAAAAGAGGATTTATATTTGGCTCATCCTTTTCCATCTACTGTACATGATAACTAAATACTCAAAGACATAGGTTGTAATTCAAACGGTTAGTAAGAATGAACCAATTGCCACAGGCTAAATATGTTGCTACATGGCCAAATATGTTCCCAAATGAGGCAGATATTAAAATACACAAAGCTAAGCATCAGAAGTGTTGTTTTCTGACATTTTCCTGTAAAAATGAGTGCAGATTATAAGCTTTGCATATACGTCAGTATAAAGCATATTTTGCATGTAAGAGGTAGTATAATTCATATGTTACATGCTTCGCACATTAAAATGTACCTCACATCTAAGCTTAGGAAGGGAGGACATGATATCATTGGAAAGTAAAAGGGAAATAAAGCATTTGTTTTACAGAGTTTGTAATCACCCATGTGTTTTTATGCAGATCTATGGGCTTTGGAAACAATGGCTTGAAATGAAAATAAAAATAGGAAGTTTATAATTAACTCTTCTTGTCAAAACGCTTAAAGGCAGCTAACTCCGGGGAAAACCAGCACAGCTTACTGCCAGTTGGAGAATTAATTCTTTATTTTCCTCCAGACAACACCTCACACCTGTTTCTAATATTTGTTCCTTTGGACTGAATCCATGCACTTGGCTCACTGTTTTTTTTTTCCTTCTTAGCTCCGCCCACTATAGGAGTTGACACAACTACTAAACCCAGGTGGTCTAGAAAGGCATCGTTTTCGAGCTGTGGTAGACCTGAGTCGAACTGGTGGCGGCAGCAGATGTGTTGATTAACAAAAGATGCCACCCACCACCTTCTTAAAAGACGCAGAGCACATAATCCCACTTTCCCCCATTCATGCAGTTGCCTAATGAGATGCACAAATGGAATTTAGCCTCTTCAAAGACACTGATGTAGCAACTTTCAACATAAACAGGAACCAGTAGGCTCCAAGAAAAACAGGTGGTGGTACATCTCCTCTTCCGCTGCTAGTAATCCAGCTAAGAGCACCTGGCAGGGAAAGTTCTAGACGCTCGAACGGGCTCATTCCCTCAATGCTGCATAGCCTTTGCTATTTCCATTTTGTGATTAATTTTATACCATTTGGTTGAAAGCTACAGATGTGGAGATAAGCTGGGTGTAGTTCTGCATGTAGTCATTAAACAGTCACCCAGCCTTTATTCTGCAGTCAAAGCCGCCCTTATAAAAGTCGCAGCACAGTGAGAAGGGAGACTGACAGCGAGTGTCTCGGTGGGTGTGCAGTGTTGTAGTATCCCAGGGTTCCACGGCTTCTTAAGCTCAGCCAGCACAGACAGCTGGCCCCTCATGTCTGTGCGTTTCCCCAGCAGACTTCGGAATCAAAGTCTGAGAGCAGACCTTCTCAAACACTTCAGCTTCAAAACTCCTTTCTTACCCAAAGAATCAGCTCTGTTGTCGCAACGAATGCACACCAGAGTCTTACCCACCTTGCTATGCGGTATTGTGAAACCCAGTATAACAGAGTACAAGTGAAAATCGTCATCTTCCTCCCAGCATTTGGACTCCTCCACCCTCATACATGGCCACACAAGCTGCATTCCTACTCTGATGCTTTCTCACACTAGGTGTACATGATACTGCTGTTTCCGGAGGCCAGTCTGTGCAAGTGTCGCCACAGAGCCACTGTGACAGACACCAAGTCTGGAACAGAGAGGGTTGCCTGTCATCTGGCCAGGGCCTGCTATGAGCTGATTATGGCATACTGCCCACTCTGCAATTTGAAGCTCTCATCAACTTCCTTTCTCCTTGCTGAGCCAACGCTTGGACCTTGTGCTATCCTTTTTTTCTTTTCTTTTTTCTCTTATTTTCTCTTCACTTCCCTTCCCTCCCCCTTTCTTTTCCCTTTCTGCTTTGTTCACTAACTGCCTTCTTATACTGTGCCTAAGTCGTCAGTTTGGGGTGAATAAATATGGGAGGTAGTAATTAATAATAAATAATTAAGGACAGATTTTCTCTGTTTTCAATTCACAGTACTATTATTCTACGAAAGATCTTTTTTTGCATTTGTATTATATTTGCTAATGAGATAGTTGAACAAAGTACCCATAATACAGTGCTTTTACACTATGCATTTTGTTCCAATCTCATGTAAATCACTTCACTATTGTAGATTTCTAGTTATGATTTTTATGTTTGTTTTCCTTGATGCATAGACTTGGAGGAGAAAACACATTTTCTAAACTACTCTGGGCTGCCTTTGCAATTCATCTGCACCTGACTTCTGACGTTTGAAGCCCCGCTCTCCCGAATGCATTCAGAAATTCGATACCTGTGTGTGCGCCATGAATCTGTCAGTTCTCTGACCAACTGCACCTGACACTTACTGACAAATGACAGAGAAAAAAATGTTTGCTGGGTCTTAACGTATGACTTGTGGGAAAACCTCGGTCCCATTCACCCATCAACAAACGCAGCAGACATTCATCGGATAGCCTTAATGCACACACAGCGCATTACCCTAAGTGCCATTGATAAAAATGCAGACAACAGAATAACTAGCCTGGGCTCTACCTTTCCAAACAGAGCTCACTCTGTGTTCAAATATACACATCAAATAACGACAAGGTTAAAATGTTTCAGACGCAGACTGCTCCAGTAACTATTACATGGCTTGGTCACTCTTTCCAAACTTTCTTCTGACTTACTTGAATAGTTGTGATTCTACTTACAGAATCCCTAGGAGTGCTTTTTGGCATCTAGAGGAGGTTTTGTAAACTATGGATTAATGTCTACTAATAGTCAGGTCGGAAGCCCCCAAACCAAACAACACCCAAACAAGACAGCTCTCCAGTCCAGCTCCGAACCCCAGGCAAAATGCAGCCTACAGGAGCGCAGAGCGCAGGCCCTCGAGTGAAAATGAGCAGACTGGGAATGACAAGGAGTAGGGATGAGTCCTCAGTCCCAGTCCTGGGATGAGAAGCCGACAGAGACACAAGATCCACAGACCCTGCCTGTGAAAAAGTGTTCACAAAATAATACACAGGTGTCATTAAAATGTTTTCATAATAACCAGAAAACAGAGCCTTGGTGAAGTGAAAGGATATCCTGCAAGAGTCTGTGCTCCCCTCCCACCATGCAGTCCTCCTGCAAGAGTCTGTGCTCCCCTCCCACCACGTGGTCCTCCTGCAAGAGGCTGTGCTCAGCTCCCACCATGCGGTCCTCCTGCAAGAGTCTGTGCTCCCCTCCCACCACGTGGTCCTCCTGCAAGAGTCTGTGCTCCCCTCCCACCACGTGGTCCTCCTGCAAGAGTCTGTGCTCCCCTCCCACCATGCGGTCCTCCTGCAAGAGGCTGTGCTCCCCTCCCACCATGTGGTCCTCCTGCAAGAGTCTGTGCTCCCCTTCCACCATGCGGTCCTCCTGCAAGAGTCTGTGCTCCCTCCCACCATGCGGTCCTCCTGCAAGAGTCTGTGCTCCCTCCCACCACGTGGTCCTCCTGCAAGAGTCTGTGCTCCCTTCCCACCATGTGGTCCTCCTGCAAGAGTCTATGCTCCCTTCCCACCATGCGGTCCTCCTACAAGAGGCTGTGCTCAGCTCCCACCATGTGGTCCTCCTGCAAGAGGCTGTGCTCCCTTCCCACCACGCAGTCCTCCTGCAAGAGGCTGTGCTCCCCTCCCACCATGTGAATCCCAGGGATCGAACTCAAGTCTGGAAGCAAGCACCTTTACCCACTGAGCCTTCTCATCTGTCCAAGAGATAAAACCTTTAAAAGGTGTCTGGAGCCAGGTATGATGACACAATTCCTGTAACCCCAGCACTTGGAGCTGAGGCAGAAGGATCAGGAGTTCAAGACTAGCCTGAGTCACAGAAAACGCCAATGTAAACTTTAAAGCAATGTGAGTGGAATGAATTTCTGTCTTTTCCTTTTTAAAATTTTTTTATTAATTTACTTTTTACATTCAAATCCCAGTTCCCCTTCCCTCCCCTCCTTCCACTCCCCCACACACATACCTCCCATCTGCTCCTCAGAGAGGGTACAGCCCTCTAGGAAGTCTACTAACTCTGTCCCATCATCTCATTGAGGCAGGACCAAGGCACCTCTCCAACCCCCACAACCCTGTGTCTAGGCTGGGCAAGGATCTCTCCATATAGAATGGGCTCCACTAAGTCAGTTTGTGCATTAGTGTTAGATCTTGAACCCACTGCCAGTGACCTCATATATTGTCCCAGTCACACCATTGTCACCTATATTAAGGGAATCTAGTTTGATCAAGTTCCCCATTTGTCAGACGTGAGTCCGTGATCTCTCGCTAGGACTAAACCAGATAATTTATGAGCCATTGTTTTTATGTTATAACTCACTATGCAGATGGATTCTGAAGGCAGCAGCTTTACCTATTAAAGACAGTCTTAATTTTTTAATTGGGCTAATTTGGTTTTGCTTCATTTATTCCCTGTGATAAACAAAAGGGAGCAACCAAATGGTTATGACAAACTCCTATAATCCCAGCATTCAGCAGGCTAAGGCAGGAGGACCATAAATTTGAGGCTAGCCTGAAACAACATCTTCTCTTAAAAAGAAATAAATGAGGCTATTATGATAGCTCAGTGGTTAAGGGCACTGGCTGTTCTTCCAGAGCGTCTGATGATCTTTTCTGGCTTCAGTGGGTATACAGACAGAAGACACAAGGAAGCAAAACCCTTAGATACATAAAATCAATAAATCTAAAGAAAAAAGGAATAAATCTTTCTCTCTTGAGCTAATTATGTCTGTGTCTTTCAAACCTTAAAAAGCTAAAAGGCTTCAAGGACCATAATATTCTAAGCTCAAATTTTAATTTTTTTCTATCTTATATCCTCTCTCTTCCAAGCCATGCACATTTATTCAACACACTGTGACCCATTTAGAGGTCTCTCTTTTTTGTCTGAATCTATTCTTATTGTGTCTCTGTAACCCTTTTCTGACCAGGAGAGTTCTTAAAATGGTAAGCAGGCTTGGCTAGAACTAAAGCGGCTGGCTCCACCTCATTTCTTGGCTTCCTGAGAGTCTAGATTCATGATGGAGGTACTGGCAGGAGCCCGTGTATCACCCACAACTCTGGGAGGTTTTAGGTCCATGCTGCCGATGCTCATAAACTCCACGTAAGCGTTTGGTATCAGGGCCTCTTCTTAAAACTGTAATTTTGAGAGATGGAGATATAACTTAGTAGACGAGCACATGCCTAGCAAGTGTAAGACGCAGAATTTCTTGTGCTGGGAAAAAACTATGTAAAAATTGTTAAATATGCTAATCCTGCACTCGTTTCCCACAGTTTTATGTTCAGTATATGCAAGTATAGTCTGAAAACTTAAATGACTTGAGTTAAACAAGGCATCGTTAAGTTTTTAAGATGCTTTGAAAGGGGGTCAAATGAGGATTCTTGATACTACAGTCTCCCAGAACGATCCCAAAATATGTAGAGATGAAAAACCAGAGAGAGATTTCTTTGAAAGGTAGCTTCGAGCAGCTTTACTGTGAAACAGAAGCATCCAATGTGGGCGTGGAGGCACAAGCTGTGTACAGAAAGGGTGTGCGTGTCTGTGGGCATTTTCACGCTTACACTGCCAGGATAACATAGACATTCTGGAATGTTCTTGAAAGGCCTTTGTTCCCATGTGATGTGAGTGGAGATTACATGATCCTCGCTGCTGACATGTGAGCCCTAATTACAGAGACTCAGGATTTTTTTCCTTAGACACTCCCATAGTAAAGAAAGGAAGTTGCTCAAGTATATTTTTTAATTGGACTTGAAATCATCTACTAAGACATAAGGACAGAAAGGGGTGGGGTGGGTAGACCTTGCCTCCAAATTCTACATTCTTTTTGTTGCAATGACTCGCTATTGGTAGACCTTCAGGGCAATGTTTAAGAATTTTTTTGCCTCAATTTCTAAGAATTAACCAAAAAATTGCAATTTAATTTTCTACAAAAAGTTTTTTCTATTTGACTAACAGTTTTTTTCAGTTAGGTTCCTCATTCCTAAAGACTACACTGGATAGGCACCATTTCATGGGCTGTCTCTGTGTGTTAGAGAGTTCCACATCTTCTAGGACAAAGTCACAACTGGGCAAAGGTAGATACATGGCTACTGGGACTTTGTGATCATGTTCCAAAGTTAAGACCAACAGATCTCTGACAGCCATGTGTCTAAGTCAAACTGACTCTTGCATCATAGCAACATTTATTTTTTTAATTATTTTTTATTTAGGTTAGAAACAATCTTGTTTCACATGTCAATCCCAGCTCCCTCTCCCCCCCTTCCCTGCCCTCCTCAACAGGTCCCCCAGGCCCCCACCCAATCTCCACTCCGATCACCAAGGAGGGTAAGGCACTCCATGGTGGACCTCCAGTAACTGTCATTTCATCCAGGGCAGGCTAAGAGAGGCCTGGCAGAGAGAGCCTCCCATTTTATAGCATGGGCACTCCAAGTCTATTTGTATGCCGGGAATAAATACTACCCAAGGCCCCATAGATTACCTAGGCTTCCTCACTGACACCCACATTCAGGGAGTCTGGGTCAGTCCCATGCTTTCCACACAGCCATCAATCTGGAGTAAAAGAGCTCCCCCTTGTTTAGGTCAACTGTTTCTGTGGGTTAAACCAGCCCACTCTTAACTCCTTTGCCCATCAGTTCTCTCTTTGTGACACTGGATTCTAGTTCAGTTCAGTGTTTGTCTGAGAGTATCTGCCTCTGCTTTCATCAGTCGCTGGATGAAGGTTCTGTTTCCCAGACTCTCTGGCAGTGGGATTGTATGCTGGCACTCCCCTGCTCCATGACTAAAATCCATAAATGAGTGAGTACATACCATGTTTCTCTTTTTGTGACTGGGTTACCTCACTCAGTATGGTTTCTTCTAGTGCCATCCATTTGCCTGAAAATTTCAAGATTCCATTGTTTTTTTTCCAATGAATAGTATTCCATTGTGTAAATGTGCCACATTTTCTCTATCCACTCTTCAGTTGAGGGGCATCTAGGTTGCTTCCAGGTTCTGGCTATTACAAATAATGCTTCTATGAACATAGTGGAACAGACATCCTTGTTGTATGAATATGCATCTTTTGGGTATATGCCTAAGAGTGGAATTGCTGGGTCTTGTGGTAGATTGATTCCCATTTTCCTGAGGAATCTCCATACTGATGTCCAAAGAGGCTGTACAAGTTGGCACTCCCATCAGCAGTGTAGGAGTGTTCCCCTTTCTCCACATCCTCTCCAGCATAACCTATCATTGGTGTTTTTGATTTTAACCATTCTGACAGAAGTGAGATGGTATCTCAGAGTTGTTTTGATTTGTGTTTCCCGGATGGCTAGGGATGTTGAGCACTTTCTCAAGTGCCTCTCAGCCATTTTAGTCTCCTCTATTGAGAATTCTCTATTTAGTTCTGTGCCCCATTTTTTGATTGGATCCTTTGGTATTTTGGAGACTTGCTTCTTGAGTTCTCTGTAAATTTTGGAGATCAGCCCTCTGTCATATGTGGGGTTAGTGAATATCTTTTCCCAATCTGTGGGTTGCCTTTTAGTCTTGCTGACTGTGTCCTTTGCCTTACAGAAGCTTCTCAGTTTCAGAAGGTTCCATTTATTAATTGTCAATTTTATTGTCTGTGCTACTGGAGTTATGTTCAGGAAGCAGTCTCCTGTACCAATTCGTTCAAGGGTGCCTCCCATTTTCTCTTCTAAGAGGTTCAGTGTGGCTGGATTTATGTTGAGGTCTTTGATCCATTTAGACTTAGGTTTTGTGCATGGGGATAGACATGGAGCTATCCACATTCTTCTACATCCAGTTATGCCAGCACCATTTGTTGAAGATGCTTTCTTTTTTTCCATTGTATATTTTTAGCTTCTTTGTCGAACATCAGATGTTCATACATGTATGGGTTAATATTAGGGTATTCAATTTTATTCCATTGGTCTACCTGTCTATTTTTGTGCCAATACCAAGCTGTTTTCAGGACTACTGCTCTATAATAGAGCTTGAAATCAGGGATGGCGATGCCTCCAGATGTTGCTTTGTTGAATAAGGTTGTTTTGGGTATCGCGGGTCTTTTGTTTTTCCATACAAAGTTGATTATTGTTCTTTCAAGGTCTGTGAAGAATTGTGCTGGGATTTTAACAGGGATTGCATTAAATTTGTATATTGCTTTCAGTAAGATTGACATTTTTACTATGTTGATCCTACCTATCCAAGAGCATGGGAGATCTTTCCACCTTCTGGTGTCTTCTTTAATTTCTTTCTTTAAAGACTCAGAGCTCTTGCTATACAGGTCTTTCACTTGTTTGGTTAGCATTACCCCAAGGTATTTTATGCTGTTTGTGGCTATTGTAAAGGGCGATGTTTCTCTGATTTCTTTCTTAGCCCTTTTATCATCTGTATATAGTAGGGCAACTGATTTTCTTGAGTTGATCTTGTATTCTGCCACTTTGCTGAAAGTATTTATCAGCTGCAGGAGTTCCCTGATGGAGTTTTTTTGGGTCATTTATGTAAACTATCATATCATCTGCAAATAGTGAAAGTTTGACCTCTTCCTTTCCAATTTGTATCTCCTTGATCTCCTTTTGTTGTCGTATTGCTCTAGCTAGAACTTCAAGTACATTATTGAAGAAGTATGGAGAGAGTGGACACCCTTGTCTTGTTCCTAATCTTAGGGGAATTGCATTGAGTTTCTGTTCATTTAGTTTGATGTTGGCTGTTGGTTTGCTGTATATAGCCTTTATTATGTTGAGGTTAGTTCCTGTTATCCCAGATCTCTCCAAGACCTTTATCATGAAGGGGTGTTGGATTTTGTCAAAGGCTTTTCCAGCATCCAGTGAGATGATCATGTGATTTTTTTTTCAGCTTGTTTATATGGTGGATTACGTTGATGGATTTTCGTATGTTGAACCAACCCTGCATGCCTGGGATGAAGCCTACTTGATAGTGGTGGGTGAGTGTTCTGATGTGTTCTTGGATCTGATTTGCCAGCATTTTATTGAGTATTTTTGTATCAATGTTCATGAGGGATATTGGTCTGAAGTTCTCTTTCTTAGTTTTGTCTTTGTGTGGGTTGGGTATCAAGGTTATTGAAGCCTCGTAGAAAGAGTTTGGCAAGGACCCTTCTGCTTCTAGTGCATGGAATACTTTGAGAAGAATTGGTATAAGCTGTTCTTTGAATTTCTTGTAGAATTCTGCACTGAAACCATCTGGCCCTGGGCTTTTTTTAGTTGGGAGACTTTTGATGACTGCTTCTATTTCCTTAGAGGTTATAGGTCTATTTAAATCATAGCAACATTCCTAAAATGACTGCCAGTGTGGTTAACACTGATTAATTTGGCTATTTAGACATTGGTTAATCAAGAAATAACCCATCCTTATTTATTGAGTACACATCTAAACTATGCTTAGAGTCTGATCTCTGACTACACTGCACCCACCTAAACACCCCACTTAGCACAAGCCAGCAGCAATCATGTGGCCAAACCAGAAAGGGTCAGAATGAACAAAACTAAGTCAATGAAAACAAAGAAAACCCGGGCATGGCTCAAGACACACCTGGAACCTTGAGTTATTAAACGTGAGCTGGAGATCTGCGTTTCTGGCAGAAAACCAAAAGATGAGGAGGTTTGCTTCCAGTAGGCAACACCCTAACTGACTGAAAAATGTTCGAACACTATGAATCCACTTAGCACAAGAATACTTTGCTCTGTGGGATATTTAATATTTGTGAAGTGTTGACAGTGTGTGTGGCTCTCTTCAAAGCTCAGAGGAGAAACCTTCAGGGTGGCACATAATCTTCTGTCCCCACCCATGATAACCAGCTCCTGTTGGCTTTTTTCTCCTAGTAGCTTTCCCCCATTTCTTCCCCATGATCAGTCCATAATTATCTCATGATGACACATTAAAGCCTGTAAAGGCACATACTATGTTGTGTGACCCTATTCATGGAGAAATGTGACCAAATGTCTACTCACCCCAGATAGCGAACCAATGGAAGACCAAAGTAAGGAACAACAAAAGTTCAATTTGCTGAAACAGTGAGTTCTGTTGGGCTTAATTACAGGACTATGGGAGCAGAAATGACTCGAAGACAGTTACATCACCAAAGCCCACCCCAGCGTGGATGATGGCTCACCAAAGCTGGAAAGCAAGGATAAACTGGATAAACTGTACAAACTTCAGGCAGGGTTTCCTCTGAGATGAAATAGTCTATCTGGGAGGAAATTGTCACATAGCACTCTTTGACATACACTAAACCCACACAGTGCTTGAATTTGTTCTTAAGTGCGGAAACCTAAAGGCTTAGAACAACAGACAACTGTGCTGGCTAGTTTTATGTCAGTTTGACACAAGGTAGAGTCATTGTGGAAAAGGGAGCCTCCATTGTGAAGATGCCTTCATAAGCTGGGATGTAGGGCATTTTCTTAATTAGTGATTTATGTGGGAGTGTCCAGTTCACTATGGGTGAGTCTGTCTGTGGGCTGGTGGTCCTGCGTTCTATAAAAAAGCAGGTTAAGCAAGCTAGGGAAAGCAAGCCAGTTAAGCAGCATCCCTCCATGGCTTCTGCATCAGCTCCTGCCTCCAGGTTCCTGCCCTGTGTGAGTTCCCCACCTAAGTTCATTTGATGATGAACACCAATATGGATGTGTAAGCCAAGAAAACCTTTTCCTCCCCGACTGGCTTTTGGTCAAGGTGTTTATCAAAACAATGGAAATCCTAAAATAACTACTGTGTGTAGGAGAGAGTTTCCAGGACACTCACACTGGTGGGGATGCTTGGGAGGACAGTGTAATATTCCTATCTATTATAAGTTTTGTTCCTGCAATAGATAGGAACAAATAGAGACACTCAATCTAAAAGGGGTACCTCCATCAGTCCCACCCCCAGTCCCAGCTTCAGGGCTCAGGGAAATCTGTGGAAGATGGGGTAGAAAAGATTGTAAGAGCCAGAGGAGATGAAGACAGCGAGGAAATGATGCCTTCTAGACACAACTGGACTGACCACATAGAAACTCACAGAGACTAAGCCAGGCAGCAGGTCTAAGCCAGATGGGGGGTGCCAGCGCCGAGAGGGGAAATGGACATAAACACCAATACTTAGCCCATATGCTAACTCCAATTGATAATTTCTTGCAAATGAAAAATTCGCTTCCTCCAACGGAGTCTCACTGGGTATCAAACCACACTTCAGGACAGGTCAACACAAAACAATGGCATTTTTGGAGACTTTTTACTTTTGTCTCATAAGGCTTTGAGCTCTTATTCTTATTTTTTTAAGATTCTTGTCTTACATATCTTCTGCTTACATATTATGATTTCCAGTTTTGTTTCTATGGAATTTCTGTGTGTGCAATTGTGTGTGTTTCTGGGTCTTTATGTGTTTCCTGTGATTTCTTTCTTTGGGCCTTTTTCTGTTTGTTTGTTTTGTCCTATTCTGGTTGGTTTTTATTTTATCTTTTGTTGGTTTTTGCTTTTCAAGACAGGGTTTCTCTGTATAGCACTGGCTGTCCTGGAACTTTCTTTGTGGACCAGGCTGGCCTCAAACTCAGAGACCCACTTTCCTCTGCCTCCAGAGAGCTGAGATTAAAGGCATGCACCACCATTGCCTGGCTTACCTTATTATTTATTTTTATTTTATTTTTTAGATGCCTATTTGTTTTCTGATGGTAGAGAGCAAGAAAGAATATGCATTAGGGTAGGTGGGGATGTGGGGAGGTTCTGGATGGAGTTGGGGAAGGAGAACTATAATCAGAGTATATTGTATTTTAAAAGAGGTACTTTTTTCAATTAAAAAATAGTGTTTAGCTCACTTTCTCCATCTGGTTCAGACTGAGACCCCAGTGCACAGGACAGCACAGTCAGAGTAGATCCTCCCACCCCAAGTGACCCACTCTAGGAGATCCTATATAGTGTCTCTCGGAGGTCTGTTGCCTCGATGATTTGAGACACTGTCAAGTAGATACCACGGTTTGAGATGCCATCAGGTAGATAATCAACACTAACCACCACAAGCTCTGTCTTTATCCCTTAGCCATCAGATGTCCCCAGTCCTCCACCATGGCTAAAAGAAGCCCACCTCACCCCCACCCTGTCAAAGTCAAGGCCCTGAGAGCCAGCTCTAAGTCCCAGGGAGTCAGCTCTGTGGGGATTGCAGAAGAAGCAGGTGCTGCCAACCCTAGACATGCAGTGGCCTCAGGAGACAAGAGACCTGTAGACTCAAAGCACAGTTTGCCTTGTGAAAGCAGCTAACTTCCTCTTCCGGGCCCCTAACGAGCTCAACTTCCTCTTCCGGCCACTAATGAGCTCCCCTTCGGACTTCTCTATCCCGACCTACAAAAGCCCCAGCCTACTGCTCATAGCCTGTGCTCTCTCCAAGTCTGTACATCCAGCAGCTGGGTCCTGCCCCTGTTTGGGGGCCAATACTAGACATGTCACCTCTCTGGCCTTAAATGAATCTGCTTCAGCTGTTCGAGGTCATCTGAATTCTCAACTTTTATTTCTCCCTACAAACCTAATCCTTACTTATCCTCACAATGGCATGAATACCTACATTATAAGCCATTACCAAAATTCCTTCTGTCTTTGGAGTAGACACTGTGGTAAAGGGAGTGCAGAGCTTAGCTGAGCAAATGGAAATTGCCTGTCCCTACTTCCCTCTCATGTTTCCCCATCGCTCATCAGTCCCCCACCCCCACCCTCAATTTTGGAGTCTCCTTTCCTGCAGAATGTATTTTGGATCAGATATAGTACTTAACTTATTTCACTTAATAGCATAAATCTCACTGGAACTTAATACACACAGATGCCATGACTACAGGAATAATTCAAGCTTGAAACCATATCAGACGTGTTCTCAGCCACAGGTTATTTTTTTAATTCATTATAATCATCATTTCGTCTTTGATTTCAGGCAATGTTTGAGCTCTTCCTTGCCAATGGGTTTCATTTGAGAAGCTAAATCTCTAACAATGTTGCTTTGGGGGAAGGAAGGTAGGAATGAAGGGTGGAACTCAGATTTTAGGCAAAGTTCCCAAGCAGGCTGCGATAGCAACATTCTTGAAGACTTAGAACTTCATTCCTTTTTTTTGTGAATGTTGACTTTACAGTCCAGAATTAAAGACTGTGCACATCTTTTTTTTTTAAGGAACTTTCTCACTTTTATTTATGACAAGTATTCCACCATCTCTTCTGGTCAAAAGTTCTTTGAGACAATTCCATCAGCCTTAACCAGTCGGAGAACAGAGTCATCTGACTCGCCCATCCAACAAACGGCCCTGCAGATAGCATAGGTTTTAAACTGACCATTAAACCGGCCTCTGCAACTATCAACCTCAGCCACATTCATCTGGATGGATGCATGGTCCTCAGCACCAATGATATGGTTGCTCATGGAGCATTTCCATGTCACGTACAGGTCCACGAACTCACCGGCTCATGTCAAGACAGTGCCTGCTCTCTAGGCAGAAAGGACAACTGTGCACATCTTTTATTTTCTTTGAAAGTAATGTATAAAATTGGGACAGGACAAACCACGAAAATAACTATTCAGTACAACATGTATTTATTAATCACGGGTTATATACAGTGATGAGTCACGGTAGAAAAGAGTCAGTTTTATGCTTGGGGCCTTATTATCTACAATCAGAGAAGAATCAGAACCAATCACTTGACCCAGAAAAGAAAAGCCCATACTTTTTAGTGTGACCCACATAGAATTAGGAACTTGCTGGAATTTAATTCGCATCTCTAAGAATCAATGGAAATCATTTTACTTATTTAGGCATCCATAGGTGGGGCTCGTTAGCAGCTTCTGGCTTTGGCTAGTTTGGACCTGATCCTAATCAGACAAAGTGAGATGGCACGTGTTCCTGTCACTGTTCCGGGTAACGGTAAGACTAGAGAGATGCCATTATCCTCATCATTTTAATTTCAGGGACGTTGTTACCCTAATAATAATATTTGTCATTATTGCTAAGATGTGGTCCAGTTTAACTGGTTTTTGGTTGAGCTCAGCTCAAACCCCAAACTCATCACATTAGTGTACATAATCAGACAAATATAATTAAAGGGAGTCCCAGCTCAGTTTCAGCAACGACAAACTACCCTTTCTACTTTGAAGCAGTTTGATTTTATTGCTGCTGTTGTTTTTGAGACAGGGCCTTGCTACATAGCCAGCTGACCCCAACCTCATGATTCTCTCTCTCCAACTTCTGTGTTGCTAGGCACGTGACACCATGCTGTGTTACTGTGTAGTATTTGTAAGTATTTAGAATGTAGTCTAGTCTCTTTCCCCTGAGGACCTCACCTTTAGAAGTTATCCTTGAGGTTTATGACGTTGATTCTGGTAAACATTTGCTTTTTAATACTGCAAATGCTTAATTTCCTTTAATACAAATAATATATATATCATTAGTGATGGGATTCTTTGACAAAGTACAGCAATATGCCTTTGACTCTCTGAGTTTCTGTTCCTTTGTGTCACTTATTGAAATAACTCTACCTAAGATCTCCAGCTCGTCATTTTCCCATTGCTCCTCAAATGGATTGGTTTGCCTTTCCACCCATAGCTCCATTAAAGCACTCTGTCTAAGAAGCAAGAACCCTCTTACTAAGATATTTACAAACACCTTTTTCCTGCTTTGTGTTGAGCTTCCCAGAGGTATATGACTCAAACACCCATGACATCCTTTGGACAAGTTCTGATGGGATTTTGGAGTCTTCAGGTGAAACACTCAGTGGTGTGATGGGCTGTATTTGATTGGCTGCCCTGTGTGTGAAAGCCTGGACCCTGTGGGTGAAAGGTTGAACCATAGTGCAGACCAACCTTGATATCTCTACTGTAACCGATCTCAGGTTCCCATACAACATTGATGAGCAGAGCAATACACACATGCGCTTTCCAGCATTGTGAACCATACTTGAAGTACTTTTCATTTTTATAGAGGTTTAGTAAGATGTAATTAGATATTCCTCAAAGTTTAAAACAGGTCACAGTGATTGGGGACATGGCTCAGTCCTTGATGTGCTTGAGTGAGGTTTTGGCTACTTTCTTACAGCTGTGAGAAAACATCCTGAAAAGGTCAACTTAAAGGAGAAAGGGTTATTTTGGCTTACAGTTCCAGGGACACAGTCCATCACTGGGGGAGAGCGGGAGGCATGGCAGCAGGCAGAGAAAGTATGGTGACTGGAGCAGAAGGTTAGCTGGTCACCTTTCATCCACACCCAGAAAGCAGAAAGCAGACAGGAAGTGGAGCTGTGTCATTAAACCTCAAGTCCCACCCCAGTGGTCCACTTCTGTCACTGGGATTCACCCCTGAAGGTTCACAACTCCACAAACAATGCCTCAAGGGGAAGACCAAGTGTTCAAACACTTGAGACCAGGAGGGACATTTCGCACACAAAACAGAACACCTGGCATGCACGAAGCTCTGGTTTTGATCTCCAGTACTCCAGAGGTAGAGGCAGCAGGTCTGACAAGCTCAAGACCAACCTTATTCCTTTCCAGATATTGATAATTATATGTGACGCTACAAATATTAACACAAATCATTTTAAGTAGCATAATATTTTGGACAAGTATTCCAAAATAAAATGATGTTGAAGACTTTTTCAACGCCCATGAAGACAACTTGAATAAAGTAAGAATATTTACAACCAAACAGAAGAGTCAGTTAGAAGAGAAGTGAGTTGGACAGAGGGAATGCCCTGGCTTTAGACAGCTTTTCTTGGGAGACCAGCCAGCCGTGGGCTGAGACAGATTTGTGACTGTAACGCACCTAGCTACTTTATTGTACACTCTATTTGCTTTCCACCTCCAACCCCAAAATGGTACCTTCAGTCTTCAGTCTGACAGCTGCCTCATCTTTGCTGATCTTTTAAGCTATTAGCTTGTGCAAAGGAAAATCAGCGTGGCCCAATAGACCATGGTTCATTGTCACATCTGAAGTCCAGCAGCTCTACCACAGAGAATGAAATGCAAGGGTGTGGCTGACAGGGAGAAGAAGGGACCATATGCACAGCAAAGGCCCTGAACTCCATAAATAACACCAAGCTTAAATCAAGCATCCATCACTGGGACGGATATTTTCTTTGCTCATAATACTATCTGGACTCTTCAAGGGGGTCAGTGGCTGCTGCAGATGGCAGTAAGTTATTTTAGTAACAATATCCAAGAGATTACTAACCCTCATATTATTTTTACTTTAGATGAAGTCACCACTTTGAATCTATTTAAGCGTTTTCCTTTCATGACACTTTGAAGATCTGCACCAGAAACACTGTTTTTCTGTTTGGTTTTCCAGAAAGATATTGTTCTTCATCAGCGTATCAGAGGCAAGTTCCTGGTGTTAGGGACTTACAGTAGGGCTTACTCTAATCTCCACTGATTTATTCCTTGCATTGCCAAGTCTAGACCACTAGATGAGGTCTCATCACCAAAGGTACCAGGTTACTGAAACACCAAGTCTCCCCAGCACCTTCTACAGCTTTTAGTGAGCATTTCTTGCTCAAAAATGATTTTAAAATAAGTTCACTTTTCCTCCCTTACAAAGACCATCCAGTACCATTTATATCCTCTCAATCTTGTCAAATACAAAGACTGAATACACAGATGTGGTGACAGCAGCCATCGAGACCTAAAGGCTATCATTCTTTGCCATTCCCAGATAGGTGATCACACAGCAATGAAATGGCTCGAAGAAGTTGCCAGCAGTTTTGTTTTGAACAATAAAGAGTACTGAGCTCTGCAAGACGGGCCTGGATTTTGAAGGATCAATAATAACAGGATGAAGGTGTCATGGACTCTTTAATTCTACTGTCTTAAGAACTTAAGTGATTCAGAAACCATCAATCTTGTTCAGACTGCTCTCCAAAGTGAGCTACAGTTTCATCAGTGAGGACGTGTGTTTCAAGTGAGGTCTCACACTTTGTATTGTGGCAGTTTCTCTAAGAATACGTAAGACCCCTGGGAAGGGGTTAGGGGTTTTACCCTCATTGAGACCTGGTCTATGAAATCTTCTCTTAGTGGTAGAAAAGCTCTAGTCTTCCATTCCTCTCTGTTCCTCTTGGGCTCTGCACTTGGAGGTGATGGACGGTGGACTTTATTCCAGCTCAGCACAAAGATAGAACGTTAGATGGTGCCTGAAAACCATCTAATTCCCATGTGGGTTTCATGGCCTAGGGAATGGCCTAGCCCGAGTAATACTGGCTGAATAAAAACCTACACAAAAGTACCTACCTCATCTGGGGTTCATCCTTTCCTCACACACCACACTCATTGGTAGTCTCAGTCAAGGACATAGCAGCATGGCTCTAAAAGTGTGTCTTCGGAAAGCCACTAAGGACCCTCTGCACACACACCCCAAACAGAAAATCAGACCCAGCCAAAGGCCAACCAGTACACAGCAAACTTACCACTTCTCTGTGCAGATACTAGAGATCTATGGGGGGAATTTGGGATGAATAAGCAGAATTGAGACGGGATGATTTGAAGACATTCAGATAAGAAAGCAGAAAATCAAACTTGGGAACAAAGTCCTAGAAGACACAGAAGAGGTACATATGCATCCTGGATAAGCAGACAAGAAGTTCCTGCCTTCCTCAGAACATGCAATGCAAGTCTAGAGCCGTCTGAAGGTTGTGGTGTGTCTCCTGTGATGGATTTGAGAGACAACACTTCACGGGACCTTCCCACCTTTGGACTTCAACATCAACACAAGAGAATGCTTTGACGCCCGTGGCGAAGGATTTGGAAAGACTAAGCAGACGCTTCTTTCTGGGTTCCTCTGGAAATAGACCAAAAGCAAATGCCTGTAGCAGAGGCTAATCCTAAGTAACTAAGGCGGGGCTCAAATTAGAGACTGACATCTACAAGGCTTGGTATTAAGGGAAGCACCTCAAAGACTCCTGGGCTTTCCACACCCCATTCCTCAATCAACTCCAAGCAGAGTGATTTATTAGAATGATGCATGTCATAAGAATAAATCAAGCATGTCTTGCCTTTTCCTCGGCAAGCAAACCTAGAAGCAAGATAGAAAGCATGGTATGCCTTGGAGTTTTGGTAGACTTAATCCTTCTTGATGCCCATCTCTTGTTGTGGATAGCCTTGAGAGAAAGAAGCTATTTCCTTTGGAGACCAGCATCACTTGCTACAGCCTGGGGAATCTGTGCGCCTAGTTGTTTTATTTGTTTGTTGATGTGCGCATGTTCACACACGAAGCAAATCTCGGCATTATCATTGAATCATTATGCGGAGGCCGGTAGTTTGAATGAGAATGGCCCTCACAGACTAATAATTGAATATTTGTCCCCCAGTCAGTGGAACTATTTGGGATGGTTAGGAGGTGTGGTCTTGTTGGAGGAGGTGTGATGGGAGGACACTTGAGCCATCAAAGGATGTCATTGGGAACTAGTTCTCTCTGTGTCCTGCTTGTAGTTTGAGATGTGCGATCTCAAGTGTTCCTGCCACTATGCCTTCCCTCTAACAATCATGGTATCTTAAACCAAGCATCTACTTGTGACCCAAATTCTAAATGGTCTTAATAACAAAAAACCCAGAGTTTGATATAGGGGTTGATGGCGAAAGATCAGAGAAGCAGAGAATCCAGCCACTAGTTCTCACCTCTACCAAATCCTCAGACCAAAGGGACAATCCTGTCCCTACGAATCCTCAGACTGGATGCAATGAGCTCCTGTCTCCTCCTGCCTTATTTGTATTCCTCTCTCTGCCCAACCATATCATTCCTGGTGCAGGGGTTAAAGGCATATGATCTCAAGTGCTGGGATCAAAGGTGTGAGCTCTCTCTCTCTTTGAGACTGGGTCAATGTGGTGTAGCCCAAGGTGGCCTTGAACTCACAGAGATCCGCCTGCCTCTGCTTCCCAAGTGCTGGGATTAAAGGTGTGAGTCACCACTGCCTGGTCTCTATGGCTAACTAGTGGCTTGGCTCCATACTCTGATCTTCAGGCAAGCTTTATTTGTTAGACCACAAACAAAATACCATCACATCTAGTCATCGTGGCCTGTAATTCTTGAGCACTCTACACCCAATTGAAGGCTTTCTGTCATGAATTGCCTTGGTCAGGGTGTTTATCACAGTAATAGAAAAGTAACACAAGGAGCAAGCTTGGATTTAAGTTTCTAGGGAACTAAAATTATATAACCCCGTGAATTATTTTTTAAGATTGTAAATGCGAAATTGTGTGAAAACCGTTAATAAGGAAAGTCATCAGTAGCTCCTTCTTTATATACTTTAATGAATTTACTCAGCAATGATTTATGGCAGACCAAAGACCAAGACATTTAAACTTTGGAGGTGGGGGTGTGTGCTGTAGCAGATATTTCCATGTTGGTTGTCTTACTGTCACTATTTTCTCAAGATTTATTGTCAGGATTTTTACTCCTGACAAAGCTGCTTAAAGAGCAGTATATCAGAGAGACAAATGGCAGTCACACACATTTGTTTTTGTTTTTGTTTGTATCTCCTATAATTGCTCAAATAAAACTCTCAGAAATCCCATGAAATCCAGAAGTCCATAGCCAGGCATGATCTTACCCTCAGGAGGTTGAGACAGGAGGATTACTGTGAGTTCCAGGCTAGTGTAGCTACTGCCTGTCCCCCAACCCCCAAAAAAATTTAAAAATAGAATAAAATTTAAAAGTTAAAAGAAAAGAAGAAAGGGGAAGAAAGAAAGAAACATAAAAATAAGGAAAACGTGTGGATTATTTTCTGAGTTTGAAAATCACGACAAACTTAAGCTTCACAGGCGTCAACATAGAATTTAGTAGACAGACTTAAACAGTCTCTGAATGGGTGTCCTCAAAAGCAGGGTGGCTAGAAGCTAGGAAAGTATCATGCCCAGGTACTCTGGGAGACAAGCAGTGTCTGGCTGGCCTGACCCTCCTGAACTGCAAGGCACTAAGAACAGGTTGAGCAGGTCAATCCACTCCTTAGCCTGTGCTTATCAACAAGGCCTGATTAAACTTTAACTCCACATTCTAAGACTTCTCAGGTGGCTGCAGCTGAGCACATTAAGAGCATGAAGCACACAGGAAATGCATTTTCAGAACAGTTGCTTCCAGGTATTCAGTAAACAATGTTCCTGTCTGTTGTAGTGAGACTGGATGTGAAACTGTTGGCGCTTTGGAGGAAAGTTCTCACACACTTAAGAAGAAAGTTGTTTTTCTTAAGATGCACATTGCTATTCTGAAATTACCAGATATCACTATAAACGAGACTTGAGTAAATCAGTCTTGAGGGTAGAAACATCGTTAAATCATGATGTTAACTACATTATCCTCACAGCTGCAGACAGTTATCTTTTATATGAAATATTAAACTCTATGCAATACCTTATAAAATATAAAATTCAACCGTATTTGAATTAATATAGTTTTAATGCTCATTTTAAATATTTTTGCATGTACAGGCATTTTGCCTGCCTGTATATATGTGCATCACATGTGTGCAGTAGCTGTGGAGGCCAGAAGAGGGCACCAGATCCCCCAAAACTAGAGTTACAGATGGTTGTGAGCTAGTGTGTGGGTGCTGGGAATTTAACCTGTGTCCCCTGCAAGAGCAGCAAGTGCTTTCAATAACTGTATCATACCTCCAGCCCCAAATTAAGATCTTTTAATGCAAACAACCATTAATAAGTGGGTTATATTTCTAGCCCACACAGAAAAATAGTCAGTGGAAATGATATGTCCTTGTTTTCTGAAATGCTAAGTAAACCGATTAATTAAATGCTCTAGATTTAGCCAACTACATGAGGAATGGCATAAATGGAGGCTGACAGAAGCTCTTGTGTTGCATTTGAGTTCCCATACCATGTACAATAGTCAACTGTGTGGAAAGTATGACTATGGCCACCATCTTTGTTTCCCCTAGGATGCTGAGACACATGCCTCCCTTTTTTGCTTATTTTATGACAATTAGCCAAAGAAGATGGGGAAGATGGATTTATGCAGTTTGAGCTAATTAGGTAGACGTTTGTTATCTAAATTAACAGGAACCCCTAGAGGCACCCTAAGAGGAACGGCATATTCCAAAGAACACCTGAGAAAGCATCGTGTAAAAGAAAACACAGATGGTGTGTGATTGTAGGCAGAGCTGAGAGTTTATTGACAGAAATCCAGATTTACTGATGCTAGAGCCCAGACAGGAGTCCCCATGAGACAAAGATGGCGGAGGGAGAATGCCTATGGGAAATACAGCAGAGAAACGTGGCAGGGTGAACCAGCGTATCCCCTAGTTTTCTCCCTCACAAATGTGGTGGGGAAGGGAATCGCTGAAGCACAAATAGCAAAGACCAGGCAGAAGAGATGATGTGGCGGTCGCGGAATTTCAGAAGCTGGAGCCGGGGCGAGGGAGTGGTGCCTGGGCGAGCTGCAAGGAGGCAGCACCAGGCTGGAGCAGACAAAGCCAGAGGCACGGCCATCCTCAGGGCGGCAGAGTCTCTCAAAAGCACAGAACTGGAAGGACTCTGCGCCTTGGAGACGGGGGCACATTCAGGATGGAGTTTAGGGTGAAATCATGGCCACCCAAGTATCAAAATCCCCCAAGTCCTGCCTCTTACCCCCACGCAGCTGGACATCTGTGGCAAATGACTCCGATTTTCTGCTGGAAATCTGAAGCCTGGAGTCTGCAGGGCAGGGCAGCACCTTTGGCTGGCAGCCGGGTGAGGCGGCTGAAACCCAGAGAAGCTGTGCAAAGTTTTCATGAAGAAACGGGAAATCAGCGCCTTTCCCCTCCAGCTCTGAAGAAACACTAGCCCTCTCATCCTCCATTCCTTTTGTGCGGGACACAGGATCCCTTTGGACCAAGCAAGAAGCAATGCACAGTTGCAGAATGTTGAGGTGTTCCACAGAGAAGTCATCCAGCCACCGTGACAGCTGCCCCTGAGAAATCTCTGCAGTTCATACACAAATACTCAAAGAAAGAGCAGAGAACGTGCCAGAACCAGACATCATTCCAAAACTCTGTATGGCATTTCAAAGGGAGAAAGGAAAACATCGTGTCATTCATCTGAAAACGGGATGACTTTTTTTTTTTAAGTTTGGACAAATTCACTGAAATACTCAGGGTGCCAGCAAAGGAAGCATCGCATTGAGCATGAATCTTGATACTATTCTGATTATACTTTCTTCTAAAATGATAAATGTATATTTAATGACTTTGGGGAAAACGTCATTTATTATGTTTAATAGAGACCGATAAGATGTGGCTTCGAACATCGAAAGCTCGAGTTGTTGGATTACACAACAGCAAGCCTGGCTAACCTAGAATGGCAGAGTGCTGAAGGGAGGGTTGTCAGTGGGGTGTGAGTCACCTAGAAAGTCAAAGGAGAAAGCAGGGAGCCTGTGGGAGGTAGCTGCAGGGCCTTCAGGGCTGGTCTGACAGGAGGCCTGGGCTGGTCCTATGAGTACATCCCGAGACTAACTGCAACAGAGAACAGTTGGCAGGCCATGAGGCAGGTGAATGGAGCCATTAGCCTATCCTTTGGTCTTCCACCACCCATTCTGTGATATGAGGTGCGTCCTGAAGCCACCCTGTCATCTGCACTGCAGATACTCTTCATGAGGAACTCTGAGGAGGAAGATAGGGACCCCCAAGAATCTCCCTTCATTGTAACAGGTGAGGTGGGAAGTCAGGTCAACTGGGACTGAATGCTTGAATGTATTGGTTGTTCGTCTCCAAAGTGTTGTGTATTCACCTCAGAAGCTGGCTGCACTCCGCTTGTGTCTCCTCTTGAGATCCCTTCTGGTAAATAAAAGAATCCAAAGAATCAGACAGTATTGTAGCAAGGGCAAGAAATTTTTTTTTAAAAATTGAAAAACAAAGCTGAAGAAATTTCTTAGAAAGTAGAAGAAAAAAAATTGAAGAACAAATATAAATTCTGTGAAAAGTCAGGGACCAGTGCTCACGTGACAAAGAAGAGAGGGAATCTCTGGGCCTGGCTGAGTTTCTAGATCCACACAAACAGACTTTTATGGAAACACAGCACAGGGAAAATTCCAGAACTCCATGCTAAAGAGATAATTACAAACATTACTCGGAGTTAAAAGAAAAAAAAAAAAGATCAAAATCAAAGGAACCAAGGATCAAAGAGCCATCAGTCTTCAGAGGGACTGGAACCTGAGGACAATGGAGTGATACTGTTAAGGGGCAGAGAGAAACTGTCTTTAATCATTAAAATTACCTCGTCATGGAAGGATGCTAAAGGTCTTTGTAGATAAGAACAGTGCAAAGGTAAATAGCTGAAACTGAAGACTCCACACTGTCAGAAGCCAGTGAGGCTCAGATACACAGAGAAGTTCCAGAGAAGGCAGTAAGAGTGGGCGCTGCCTCCCGCAGGAAGATCAGAAACAGGGAAGGCGAGGCCACTCTTACCTTTATGCCTTGCATAACACACTGGATTTTAAGGCTACTCTTACAATTTTGCTCAAAAGGAAAATTAATTTCCAACCAGCATACTTTACTTTTAGTTTCCTTGGGTAGTTAGTTTTATTGGTTTGTTTCCAGGGCTGGAGGCCTTGGCAACAAGAGAAGAAAGCGTAACTAAGGGCCAGGAAACGGGATGCACGCATGTGGAAACAAGGAGGGGAGAACAGGCAACGAGCTACATGGGGGCCTTGGACGTTCTTAATCACAGCAGATAAGGAGGGGAAGTCTTCATTTAAAAATATTCCGATGATAAGAACGACGGCTTAAATGGGGAGATCCAGTGAACTAACGAATAAAGAGAAGTGATAGTTGAAGTATTCCCATTCATCTTACAGAAGAAAATGATCCCGCACCATTGCCAAGTGTCGGGAGGCAGGAAAAGCAAGGATTTCAAAGCAGCCGAGGGAGGGTTCTGGGTGCAACGCTGCTGCTCCGAACGCTGTGCACACTCTGCCTGATTAGATTCACCGATCTTAAGAGTCCATGAAGGAGGCGCTCCCACCACCGGCTTTTACAAATGGAGGAAATGGGGTTGTTCGTCCAGGTTGCATAAAGCTTTTAATTAGGGCTGCCAAGGACCCATGAAGGTCAACCTGTGCTACCCGATCCTGATCTAACCTGTGTTCACAAGCTCTCTTTAACACACGTGCCCCTGTGGGTAGCATAACAAATAAAGAACTAGAGACAGTGTATCACAAAAAGGCCTTGTCCAAGCGCCACTAGCTAATAAGGGGATGTGCAGACCACAGCCTCAGAGAAGACTAGCGAGCATTTACAAAAGGAGAGAAAAATCCGGGCTTACCAAGTAGGAAACTGTTTCCTAAGTAGACATGAGAAAAATGGGAGACTTCTGAACTCAGCGTTGGTTAAGACCAGAATGGCAGGGAGGCAAGATGATGTATTTTTAAGAGGCTGTATTTATACTCTGAGAAACGAAAGTGCTGGAACAGAGTTATCAATCAGTGTCTCTCTTTTCGTCTGACCCAAGAGGCGAACACCCACCTCCTCCTTTTATATAAAGCTAGATCACAAACATTTATCACTTTGAGAGATGCTATTTCAGTCAGTGCTGGCCGAAGAAAAATATATAAAAGCCATTTCATGTGTTATCTTCAACTCGATTATTCATTTATTCAACAGACATTTAAAAGCAAGTGTTCTGTGCTAAGGATAACGGACAAGCTCACCTATCGCACTACCAAAAGGTGAATGAAATGCAGCCACATTGGGAATGTACTGTCTAACTGGGGTGGCAAAGGTGACAAAGACAATTATAATCCTAAATTGACAGGTGTTCCACTAGCGAAAGTGACAAAGATAATTACAATCATAAATCTACAGGTGCTCTGCTATGGAGGTGGGGGCCAACTAGACGTGGCCACATCAAGGAAAATCTAGAGTATTTATAGGAAAAGTAGATTTTGTGTCTCAAAGACTCACAGCTCTTCCAGAAGGACGAGTGGAAGGGAGTTTTGTAAGCTGTGGATAGGGCCTTCTGACTGCATTACTGGACAACACAGGTCTGCCTTAGCTTCACAAATCAACGCCAATGACTTCAAACTTTAAAACATTCGTTTTTCAGAGGTGCCTGTTAATTACCAGATTTTACACTTTGCAACTAGATAGCTCACACTTCCCCTTGAATAAATATTTTCTAAATTATAAGTATACATATTGCTTATTTTAGACCTTGATCACCCTCCCCTCTCTCTTCTCCTCCCACCACCCCCCATCCATTCCTCCATTTCTATTTAGAGGAGGGTAGACCTGCCATGGATATCAGAGAGACATGGCATATCAAGCTGAAGACTGGACAAGACAACCCAGTATGGGGAGAAGGATCACCAAAGCTGGCCAAAGAGTCAGCGACAGTCCCTGCTCCCGTTGTTAGGAGTCCCACAAGAAGACCAACCTATACAACTATATATACAGAAACAGTGTACTGAGTCTCCTCTTAGTAGTAGCTGGTGTTCATATACTATTTATTTATGCACCATGAGCATTCCTCATTCCATATGCACTAAAGTATCTGTTTCTAAACTTGAAATGGAATTTCAATATCTCAGTGTACTTAAGCAACTCCCACCCGGAACTTCTTACATCAACAAACAACACTGTCCAGTTCAAACATTTATTTAAAACACGTTTATTGAGAGAGTATAAATACATCATGACTAAGTCTTATTTACTTATTAAATTCTCAAATACGAGATGAGTGTCAGCATTCAAATGCACAACTATTGGGAAGGCTAGATCATGAGAAAGGTCTCACTTTAGAAGAAAGAAGAATTGGTCCACTGACTTTCAAATGTAACTACCATTTTCCCAAACTTAAAACATGTCTTTCTCAGGCAGGACTGAAGAAACAGCTCAGTGGTTAGAGTTTTAATTGCTCTTTCAGATGACCCAGGTATGGTTCCCATCATACATGTGGCCACTCATACTCTTCTCTAATTCCAATTCCCAGAGCTCTGACTCCCTCTTCCGTCACTGCAGACACTGCACCCATATAATGCACAGATACATACTCAGGCAAACACTCATTCAAATAAAGTAAAAATAAATATATCTTAAAACATATATTTCTCATTCCTCATTTAAACAAAAAGTAAACCACACTCATAATATAAATTTTAACCAAAACTAGTTATTACCAAATATTTTCTTATACAGAGATTTTAGATGAGAAAAAAGACTCTTAACTATCAAGTCAGGAAGAGACCTACAGATGGTAAAGTCAAAGAACAAAAATAAATCCAAACAAAATACATAGATAACAAAACAAGGAAAATAAAGTAGATAAACATAGATTAAAACTATAGAAAGAAAAGTAAGGAATAGAGTTCAAATAAAAGGAATTAAAAATCCATACTATGTAGTGATGGGGGAAGTCCTTCTGTGTATATGTAAATAAAGCACTGTTGGCCAATAGGGAAGCAAGAGAGGTGGGACTAGGAGTCTAGGAGGATTCTGGGAAGTGTAGTGAAGAGAGCTGTCGCCATGTGATCCTGGGGAAGAAAGGTCAGGTCAAGATGCAGTCCTCAGAAAGATAAGACCTTATAGAAATATATATTAGTAATTATGGGTTAATAATTAAGTCAGAGCTAGCCGTTAAGAAACCATAGCAAATGGCCAACAGCTTCACAGTTAATACAGTATCTCGGGTGTTATTTGGGAGCTAAGCGGCAACAGGACCCAGGTGGCTAATGGGAAGAATGCACGTTACAATGTAGAATAACCAATCAGTAGCATTTTTGGAGCCCTAAATAAATTATGCAATTTGTGTCTCTTTTTTCTACTAACTAGTTAATAGGATGTTCAATTAAAGTGTCCTCGAATACAGGCAAGATTGCTTAATTCTCAAGTTGAGGTATACTT
This sequence comes from Mesocricetus auratus, assembly GCF_017639785.1. Taxonomy (NCBI): domain Eukaryota; kingdom Metazoa; phylum Chordata; class Mammalia; order Rodentia; family Cricetidae; genus Mesocricetus; species Mesocricetus auratus. Next base: position 11,653,614 of record NW_024429195.1, read on the forward strand.
TTTTAAACACAATTTTACTAATTGTTTGAGAATTTCATACAGTCTATTGTGATATCATTTACCCTTTCCCCAGCTTCTTCCATAACCATGCTCTCTGGCCTCCAGTCCATTCCTACCCAACTTTAGGAACTTTGTCCTTGGTTGTTCCCACATAATGCTGTAGAAAGTAATTCTCAATTGTTTTGACCTTGTGGTCCCTTTGTGCTCTGGAAAAACAATATTCTAGGAATCGCAAAGATCTTTTGTTTTTTTTTTTTTTGCGGGTTTTCTTTTTTTAAATTATTTACCGTATTAGAAATTAAATTTGAGGGCATTTTAAAAGACTTATTTTTTAACTTGTGAAAAATAATCTCTCTCAATAACTATTTTACAAATTTAGTGAGAAGGTTGATAAAGTTTTACATCTATGGAAAATCTTCCCATTTCTAGCACAAAAGAATGCAGGAGATTGACACATTTGCTTTAGTATCTGCCCTATAGTAATGCTTCATTGGGTTGCAATACATAAATACACAAATACAAATTGGAAAAGGTTGGAATATTTTAATATCCTTTCCCAATAATTATAGAAAATCTTTTTAATATGGCACCAAATCACACTTGTGTTCAACCTCATAGAGATTAGTTCCAATGAGAAGTAATATTATATTAGTAGGTTTTATACATTGTTGTGTTTCAATCCTTTTCCTATCTTAAAGAAATGTTTTTTAATCTATCAATGACTTTGTAACATCATTCATTGATCATTAGTAAAATGGGGGTTCCCTGAATCATCCAAATGCCAGCCCATTTCATTACCTATCATCTGACTATGATATATGTTAGTGACATGTTTTCCAAATTCTAATTTGTTTTCAGGGGCTGGAGAGATTGCTCAGTGGTTAAGAACACTGGCTGTTTTTGACGAGGACCTGGGTTCAGTTCCTAGCATCCACATTGTAGTTGACAACCATCTGTAACTCTACCTCCAGGGAATCTGATGCCATCTTTGACTTCCACAGTCATCAGGCACACAATTGGTGAACATACAATACAGGCAAAACAGGCATACACATTAAGTTCAAAAAACCTAAGTTTTTACATAGTGTCTCATAAGGGAAAAGGGACTCATCCTGTTTGTAGCTGAAACAACTGCACATATGCTTTCCCTCAAGACGTCATCACATGGAGCAGAAGTGCCTGTACATGCTTCCCATTGCCCAAGAATGCAAGGATTGCAAATTTCACAAATGGTGACTCTATAATGCTTCATCAGAAGTATTTTATTTATTTATTTTTTAGTTTTTTGAGACAGGGTGTCCCTGTGTAGCTTTGGAGTCTGTCCTAGAACCCACTCTTGTAGACCAGGCTGCTCTTGAACTCACAAATTCCACCTGCCTCTGTCTCCCAAGTACTGGGATTAAAGGCATGCACCACCACCGCCTGGCATCAGTGGTAGTCTTAACTGGGAGTCTGGCAGTGATAAATGCTACAGTGACTAATCATTATAATTTGATAAACTGAGGTAATATATGCTAAGACACCAAGAGTTTTGTCCATGACTACTTCATGACCTCAGTATAAATGAGCACATGATACAATATAAGGGGCAGACAACATCTTAGTATTACATCCTAAGAGTTTAGACTTCTTGGATTTCTTAGAAGGGGAAAAAAATGTTTGATAGAGAATCAGCAGAAAGAAGATTTCTAAAGCAGAAGCAGACAACCATAGTTAAACACTGAACTGAACTCTGGAATCCAGTTGCAGAGAGGGAGGAGTGATGAGCAAAGGGGTCAAGACCAGGCTGAAGAAACGCACAGAAACAGCTGACCTGAACAAGGGAAAGCTCATGAACCCCTGATAGCTGGGAAACCAGCATAGAACTGATCCAGACCCCCTGAACATGAGAGTCAGTAAGGAGGCCTCGGCAATCTATGGGGCCTCTGGCAGTAGATCACTATTCCTAGCATACGAATGAACTTTGGGAGCCCATTCCACATAGACAGATGCTCTCTCAGCCTAGACACATGGGGGGGGGGGGCTAGACCCTGCTCCAAAGGATATGACAGACTCTGAAGATCCCCCATGGAAGGCCTCACCCTCCCTGGGGAGCAGAAAGAGGATGGGATAGGGGGTTAGTGAGGGGCAGGAGAGGAGGGGAGGGAGAGGGAACTGGGATTGACATGTAAACAAGCTTGATTCTAATTTAAATAAAAATATAGAGAAAGAAAAAAAGAAGATTTCTAATCTGTCTAGAGTTATCAATGGACCTCCCCAAACTCACTAAAGGGTCTGCCCACACTGATACATACAGTGCATTGATTTCCCCTCAATCCACTCCTCTGTTTCTGATTTTTGTTTTTGTTTTTTGTTTTTCCTGAAAAAGAAATGGAACTCTTGATCTGCTGCCATGGGAGTCAGGTTCCCCTGCTGGGCAGCAGCTTGCTTCTTGTAGTCAAGATGGATGTCCCACTTTCTAGAACAATTGTGAAGCCCAAGTAATGACTTGGCTTTAAAAAAAAAAAAGCGTAACTGTATTTTTATCTGGTCTGGGAATCTTAACCCCTCCATAATAAAAAAGAAAGATAGAGGGAAAAATAGAGCTCTGCCTGTGGTATTTGTTTGAAGTACACTGAAAACATGGTCTGGAGAGCAATTTTACGGTGCTAGATCTCCTCTTTGATACATACTATATAAAACTGAAAGTTTTGTGTTCCACTACAGAGCTTGATGAGTGACTTCACGATCTAAGCAGCGCAGCCTGAGAGTGAGGACAAGACTGTCGCCGCTTGTCATCTTGCCTCTAGCAACAATAGCCCCTTCGCTGTATACCAAACTTTAAGCAACAGCAGTCTTTGTTAAAGCAATATGATTGCAAAATGCTATTTACTTAGCCATGCACACCCTGTAGAAACAAAGACTCTTGCAATAACCACATGGGGACATAAAGCTTAAGTTTTCTTTCTGCCCTTCCTTGGGAGCATCCATCAACACAAAACAACTGAAATATGGCTTGATTCAGAATGTTTGTGATAACATTCACCAATGGAAAGTACAATAGTACATACCTCACAGGTCTTCTAGCAACTTCCTTAGGATTTGCAATTTGTTCTTGGCTTTGCCAAGCCCCAGATGGAGACAAGGATAAGAGTTGAATTTAGCATCCTGGGCCAGGTCTAATTTTTGCACATCCAAACTTTCATCCAAAGTGTCTCCACAGGCTTTATTTAGGGTTGCCCTTTTGCCGTAATGTGGCCTTAAAGCAACATCTCCCTCTGATGACTGATTTTGTGGCTGGGAGTTTCTCACTTTAGTGCTGTCGTGATGGCACTAGCTGGGATACTTAGTTCTCAACCTTCAACGTGGGCTTTCAGGGCTAAAGTGAGGAGTCATGTGTCTCTGCACCCCAGCTCTGAACAGGACTTCCATGCAAGAAGAGCAATAGAGGGGGCCCCCAACCCCCCAGATTCCAGGACACACATTGGATGTGTGGAGCAGCAGCTGGCAAAGGGTGGAGTCTATTCCCTGCTGCCCGGTTTTGACTAGTGATCCATATACCCACCACCCCACCACAAATGCACACTGCAAGATCTAAGGACTGTCATCTGCTAACTTTTTAAACCAAATACTTCATTGTCAAGATACATATATTATTTTTGTTTGTTTTTTGAGATAGAGTTTCACCATGTAACAGCCCTGGCTGACCTGGAATTTGCTTTGTAGACCAAGTTGGACTTCAATTCACAGAGATCCCCTTGCCTCTTCCTCCTGAGTGCGTGATTAAAGTCATGCATCACCACTGCCCAGCATGTAGATTTTTTTTTTTGAGATAGGCTCTTGTGGGCAAGAGAGATAGTTCAGCTGCTAAATAAAGTATAAGCTCACAATGAAAACATCAAGAGAGGGTTTCATGGATCCTAGGCAGGTGTCAAACTCTCTGTATAGTCATGGATGACCTTCAGTTCAGGGTCCCTTGTCTTCACCTCCCCCTCAGCGGGCTTAATGATGAGATGCTTCATGGTCTTTGAAGACGTAGAGTCAAGAGTGGAGCAGAGAAGAACGAATGTTTGGAAAACAATGTTTGGATAGCAGTGTGGCTCTGCCAAGCCTGGTCTATGAGGTCTGAGGACTGAACATTCTAGGAGAGCACTCTCTCAGCTGAACTATGTCTCCAGCCTGTGGTGTGCACTTCTGTGACTCCTTTGTGCACTAGTGTGTGCTACCAAGCTCTCTGGAGACCCCAAGGTGGTAAAAGTTTCCAAGTGCCAGGCAGGATTATGATATCCAAACATAAACTCTGTGCTCACTTCTCCCTTCCTCAATTGGGCTTCAATAAAATCTTCATTAGACGTGCAATAGAATATGACAATATGGAGGAAGTCTAGTTGATTGCTCATTAGAGTGTGATAAATTCTGGTATAGTGGTGCTGATGCAGTTTTTACAATAGTTTTAGCAACTCAACACGTGTACTTATATATAAAATATATGTGTATAGTGTATACATTACATAATTTATATATATAGAAAACATTAACTGTGGAACCAAACATGAGGACTTTTTATGAAAAGATACATAAAATAAACCGAAGTTAATAGAATCACTTGAGTCATATAATTGCTGTAGATGGGACTGCGCTAAGGCCCCTGATTTAACAGAACAAAAACAGACCAGGAATCTTAGTTTTCACTGTCAACTTGACATAACCTAGAATCAATTTGGAAGAGAATCTAAAGAGGAATTGCCTAGATCAGGTTAGCCTTACGGCATGTCTATTAGAGATGGTCTTGGTGGTTAACTGACATAGGAGCATGCATCCCACTGTAGGCAGCACCAATTCCCTACACAAGGAGGTCTTGAACTGTGTAGAAGTGTAGAGAAAGCAGGCAGGCAAGGAACTGCGTGTTTGTTCTCACTCTGTTCTTGACCATGGGTGTGGTGTTTTAACTTCCTGCCTTGACTTCCCCAGAACAATGGAACTGGAAGCCAAGTAAACCCTTTCTTCCCTAAATGGTTTTTTGTCAAGATATTCCATCACAGTCCCAGAAGTGAAACTAAAACAAATTCCTTCTGGGCTGTAGAAGCATCTGCCAGCTCCTGTTAGTTTATCTCTGCACCTCATCCAGCACCCTGGCACTGTCCTGCCACGCAAAAACACCGGAGGTTTCAGGCTGGCAGCTGAACCAGGGACAGGAATTCAAAAGTACACAATCAACACCAAGATGATAAACATGACTGTCATTCTTAACTGCAGATGGGAACACCTTTAAAACAATTTCATCTATATTCTAAGTGCCCTAAGGGATAGAAGAGTGCTGGGGAGAAGTAGAAACCTGAACAGAAGCAAGCCTTCACCTTCAGAGAAGGAAGTCGTGGAAGACAACGGATTTTACAGTTAGTCAAGTGTGAACCTTAGTGCTGTTCCTTTCTCACGGAGAAAGTTCCTTAAACAAAATCAGAACCAATGAACCAGTTTTAACTGTCAGTTTGACACAACCTACAATCACCTGAGCAGAGTCTTGGTTATGGGGTCTTAATATCTCACTGAAAGGGGAAAACACATCCCACTATTGGCAACACCAATTCCCCAGGCAGGGGACCCTGAATTGTGTAAGAGTTTATACAACCGCAACCCATTATGCACGCACTCCTGCTTTCCAAACATTTGTCCCTCTCTGCTCCACTCTTGACTCTGCCTCTTCAAAGACCATGAAGCATCTCGTCACTAAGCCTGCTGAGTTTCCACTCTGCTTCCTGTGTGGTTCTACTGAGTTAGTCTGTTTAACTGCCCATTGTCCACGTGGTACTCACTTTAAAGACGTGTCACTCATCTTATTCTCTCCTCCCTCCCTCAAAAACCCTATTGTCTGACCTCCGGGAGAGTGAACTTTCACCCCTACATGTCATCCTTGGCTTTGACCTGAGCTCCTGTTGCTCATCTTCAGCCACCAGTGGTCATTTCCAATCACGCTCCTAATAGAATGTACTTAGAAGTGGACTTTTAAATTAACCTCAAATGATGACACTTGGTGTTACTTTTTCTTACTTCTGGAGGTGACAGCATCATTTTACAAGCCAGCTATCTGTCTGTCTGTCTGCCTGCCTGTCTGTCAGTCGTCATCTATGTCCATCTGTATATCTAGTTCCAGTATAAAACATTGCTGACGCCTTTGACAGATGAGGAGAGGACCCACCCCCTTAACCACCAGCAGCACTCAAAACCTCAGGCCCTAATCCTCCCCTGGGCAGCACAGTAGAGCTCACCATGGTGGTGACAGAAAACTGACCCTGAGAGCATGAGACTGGGTTAGCTGACCACATCCCCTTGTACCGAGCATTTCTTCCCGCCAGCCTGGTCCTTGAGCCACCTCAGTCCCAAACGAACACGCAGGACACTGTATCAATATATTAATTGTGAAGCTATTGGTCATTTGCTATGGATTCTTAATGGCTAGCTCTGACTGAATTACTAACCCATAATTACTTATATTTTTTAAGGTCTTATCTTACCGAGAATTCCAGACTTGTGCCCTCTCCTCCTTGGATCACACATCGACTCTCTACTCTTGACTACATTTCCCAGAATCCTCCTCGACTCCTAGTCCCACCTATCTTGCTTCCCTATTGGCCAACAGTGCTTTATTTATCAACCAATAGGACAACATATACACAGAAGGACTTCCCCCATCCATCGCCCTCTCATCTGCTATATGGTGGTGAGGGTGAGCGAAAGATGCCCTCCCCCTTTGCCCCTGCCACCTGCGATGGGCAGGGGAGGGTGCTGACCCTCCCCGTTACCAGCTGCAGCACTGGGGAAAGAGGGCCTGCATCTTGCCTGCGCAGCACAGCAGAGCTGACCCTGGGGACAGGGGATACAGGTGAACCACTCCCAAGAACGTGAGTGTGGGAGATTGGGCCCTGCACCTCATCTGACACATGGTGCTGTGGGTGGCAGACAGATGCCCTTCCCAGCCCCTTGCCTGTGGCAGGTGGGGGAGCTGGGTCCTGAGGTCATAAGAGCAGCAGAGCTGTCCCTGCTCCTCACCAGCATCGGCACTCGGGAGTGTGTCCCCTGTACCTCACCTGGGCAACACAGCAGAGCTGGCCCTGATGGTGTAGATGCAGGAGAGCCAGCCCTGAGGATGTGAAAGCAGGAGAACTGGCCCTGCCCCCTCCTCACGGCTGCAAGGGGTGAACTAGCCAGGTAGCAATGCTGGAGAGCTCACCGTGGTGGTGAGGATGGGAGGGGTTGGTGGGGGGGCTGGCAGGCTGACCAACCCCGCAACTACCCATACCCAGGACCAGGGTTATGAGGTGGCCCACCCCAACATCCACCCTGTCCATCATCTGCGGGAGAATGTGAAGGGACTGGCCATGCTGTGAAGAGGCTGCCACGCACACCCAAATCTGCAGGATCTCCACAACACAGAGCAACAACAGGGTACCCAAAAAGAGTTCCAGTGAGAGCCCAGCATCAACCTTTTTTCCTTTCATTTTCTCGTTTTCCCTTAAATTTTATTTGGTTCTGTGGTGGGGGAAGCTTGCAAGGGTAGAGGGTGGGGACGAAGGCAAGGGGAAATGAGTGGGACGGAGACCCACGATGAGAAAGACACAGAGAGTAAATAAAAAGAATATTTTAAAAACACCGCTGATTGTGCAAATGCAAAATATTGCTTACTGTTTGCCTTACTAGATGGAAGCATATGAAAAGTCTTCCTACAGGTTAACGTTGGCCAAATACCTGCAATTAGCATGGTTCTCTTCACAGACATTAGTCTAGCAGGCTCCTTCATGCTGTGTGTATCCCGTGTCCACTTTGATCGTCACCTCTTATTCATCCCTCTAGAAATTTCTGCAGGGAAAAGACTAAATTCCTTCATTTCCTCACTTCCACCTTATATAAACGAATGTCAAATCTATCTTTGCATCTTCCTGTTTCGTCACCATCAGAGCCTCTTGTTGCAAATCACCCGGGCTTAGCATCATCTCTCTCCTCTCCCTGTGAGCACAGACATAACGGAGCAGTGTCTGGTGACACCCTGCTTACTGGAACTCAGATCTTAGACACATCCACTATCAACTTACTTCTCATTACTTCTCCCATGAATAGTCTTTCATGTTGTTTAAATACCCTTGAATGGTTTTGTAGGCTTCAATGTACGCTGTAACGATATGCGACACACAATTACTGAAAGTAAAGCTAAGTATTTAATGTAGAAATTACTCACAAGATACCAAACCCAGAGGAGCCAAGCAGTTTTCAGCGGCCAAACCGGAAGCCGAACTCCTGGAAAAGAGACCGAGACTTCCTGTGTGCTGTCTTTTATGCCTTTCCCCGTCCCCTAGCCATGCCCACGTAGTTCCGCCTACGTACGTATACGTCTTTACGTCCAGCCGTATACGTCTTTAGTCCTACCTAAAGTGGGTGTGGTTAGCGGTGTGGTAAACCGCCCTTTTATTACCTCATCTGTATGCGCCTCTAGTAAGTCACATGTTTAATGGCGGCATCAGACTTCCTCCTATATGGTTTTGCTTTGTTTTTTTTTTGTTTTTTTTTTGTTTTTTTTACAAAATCTTGTGTTTCCTTAAGGGAAGTATAGAGACTTATTAATCATAGGTGGTTAAAAGATCACTGCTGCTACTTTTTGGAGATGGATTTTTTTTTAATGCTCTGAAGCCTGACTGAGATAGCATCATTTAATCTCCCCTTCTGTAACACGCTGTCCTGCACAGACGCGGGAAGTCCATTTGGCTCCCTTTCCAGTTAATACCACTTTAGCTGCCCCCAGCACCTTGCACCATGACCCATCAATCTCCTGAGGAGACTCAATTTCATCAGAATGAAAACTGATGAAAGACACAGAGACTTCCCATCTATGTTTTAATTCCTGGACTAGACTTGAATTTCTTTACATCTCTAGCAATGAAATCTTGGAGATGTGTATCAACACATCTCATATTCACTAACCCCAGCAGCTTGGTGGCTATGCCTAAACTGGGAAGCTTTGACACATGAGTCCTGTGCTCCACAGGACGGCAGGATCTAAATATCCAGGCAAGAAAACCACCTCTTGTCATTGGGTCACAATCAGTGCTTTTGCTGCTGGCTGGATTCCTTTTAAAGTACCCCTGAACTTCTGTCTTTTATAGATAGAAATAAAATCATTCTTGAAAGCTCAACTGGTTCCCAAATGTCCTCTATCCATGTCACATCTGTTTTGCTAACCTATTGCTGAGAGTCAATCCAGGATGTTTCAAAACTAAACTACCTTCCAGATAATGCCCTCTTTGCCTTAGATGCTTGTAAATAATGCCTCAAAAGCATCCTAAAACCAGAAAGCTTTTGTATTTGTTGAGAGATTTCCATTACACTGGAGTTTCTTCTATTACAGAATGGAACAAAAGTCAAGAACATGTTGTTCTTAAACTTAAAAGATCCTGTTACTCAAAGAAGGAAAATGAAGGGCATGTTATTGTCTGGTACTTTGAAGACTATTTACAAAAAAGAAGAAGAAGGAACAGGAGTAGAGGGAGGAGGAGGAAGAGAGGGAGGATAAGGAGAGGGAGGAGGAGGGTGAGAGGGAGGAAGAGGAGGAAGAGAGGGAGGAGGAGGAGAGGGAGGAGAAGGAGGAGGGGGAGGAGAAGAAGAAGAAGAAGAAAGAGAGGAAGAGGAAGAAGGAGAAGAAGAAGAAGAAGAAGAAGAAGAAGAAGAAGAAGAAGAAGAAGAAGAAGAAGAAGAAGAAGAAGAAGAAGAAGAAGAAGAGAGAATGACTAGAGTTTTAAATTTAAAATGGTTTATACCTCTAAAAGTCTAGTAAGGGAAAAAGTGATAGTTCAGGGCACAATAAAAATTTGTGGGTAGGGGATAAAATGAGTTAAATCTGCCTATTTGTCTTCAAACAGGACATACTTAAGCTTTCTAAATATGTGATATGAAGTCATTTGGTTTAAATTCATGATTTAAAAAGCTAAGATGACATTTATTTAAATGTACCAAATTCAGTAATGATTGAAACACGGGAATGAAATTTCCTGTTTTAACTTTACTTAAAGATTAACTCTGGTGGGTCTTAAACCTTCCTTAGCCTTGTTACATTGTAATTAAAAAGATTGTACTTAATTTTAATTCCTCTGTCAAATTAGGAACGAAGAAGACTTCTATTTCATTAAGCAGGAAAAAATTCTCTTTACTAGGTTTCTTGACTGGAAAAGAAAATGGTGAAAGAAAGGAGCCTCTGTTTTTCTTCATGTTTCATTTCGTTTCTGCTTAGTGCCCATTTCTCTTCCCTTTATCTTGAGACAGCTGACAAAGACCTCTTACTATACATAGGTTTTCCTAACTCGTATTCGGGTGGTATTACCCAAAGGAACTACTCACCTGTAGGGACTCATGTCCATCAGTTCTCTCTTAAATAAAGACATCTGTAAGTTAAAAAGAATTATGATCATTTTCAACTACATGCCATTTCTCCAAATGAAAAATATATACAGTTTGCTGCTGTCTCAATAAAGACCAGAATATTCACCGAAAGTCCACAATATGGTATAGCAACTGAAGAGAGCATTGTGAGAAATGTGGGTGGATTGTATGGTATTTTGACTTTGCCAGTATGAGTTGGCACCTCTGCCATGGCTCCCTCTGAGCCTGGCCTCCGCTCGTTTCTACCTAGTGCAGCCTACTCCCACAATGTACTGGAACTGCTCCCTATAAGCACAGAGACTAATATTTTGTAATAAGCCCTCGGGAAGATTTCTGCTGAAACAAAGTGGTACAGACAGCCTGCCACCATCGCTTAAAAGCAAACCTGATCCTCGGTGCCCTCCGGTTTTACAGAGGACAAGGTAAGACACAGCATTACAGGAACCAGCAGGAGCAACCCCAGCATGGGAGACCCGTCAGTGGGCACCCGTCCTCACTGACAGCGACCCCAACGCAGGCCTGGCTTGAGCCAAGGGATGCTTTTTTGTTCATTTTAAGGCATTGTTTATATACTGAAAACATTTACATTATTTGGCTTTCCTGGTTCGTATATGAGGTACAAAGGGCTGAGATGTTTAATCCTCAACAAGATTATTCCACTTTTCTCCATCTGTTCTGCTATTGAAGTACTGTGCTTGTGAGAAACTGTTGCTTCTGACTCTCACAAATGACAATGCCTAGAGACGATGCTCGAATGTGGAAGGAGGCCATGTTTTTCAATCCTAGACTACCTCGATATGTTGCCCAGCTATGCCACTCAATATTGACCTCAAAGACTCCATGTCAGCATAACAAAGAAACATTTACACGTCAATGTTTACTGCAGCCCCTGTTCACAAAAACTAAACCACAGAACCAAACTCGGTGTTCAAGACATAGGCTTAGATAAAGGGAATATGATTTATATACACAGTGGAATTTTCTCAGCCATAAAGAGTGAAGTCAGCTGGGTGATGGTGGTGCCTACCTTTAATCCCAGCACCCTGGAGGCAGAGGCAGACGGATCTCTGCCAGTTCAAGGACTTTGAGTAAGTTTCAGGACAGCAAAGCTAACCAGAGAAAACCTGTTTTGAAACACCCCATACATTAAAAAAAAAAGAATAAAGTTATGTTGTCTGAAGGCAAAAAGATGTAACTAGAGATAACTGTATTAAGTAAATTAAGTTAGTTTTAGAACCTTTATTTGGGGTCCTTGACATTATGAACCCTATAAATCACATGCTTACCAAGGACATGAAGCTCAGAGGAGCACCCTGGCAAATGATGCATACAGAATTACATTAGGGTGATGGTTGAGGACATGGATGCTTTCCATCAGAGACTTTCCTAGATCTTCATCTGTGTGGCATAAACAGACATTAACTGCCATCTTAATTTCTTATTTATCCATAGTTCCCGAATCTGCAAACACATCACATTAGCCCAAGTTCTGCTTCTCTGTTGTTTGTTGTTTTGGGGGGTTTCGTTTGTTTGGTTTTTTTGGGTTTTTTTTTTTGGTTTTTTTGGTTTTTCAAGACAGTGTTTTCTTGTGTAACAGCTCTGGCTGTCTTAGAACTCACTCTATACACCAGGCTGGCCTCGAACTCACAGAGATCTGCCTGCTTCTGCCTCCCAAGTGCTGGGATTAAAGGTGTGCACTGCCACTGCCTGGCTTCAAGCTCTGTTTCTAATAAACATATATATTAGGGAAGTAATCCTTTTGATAATAAAGTGAGGGGGTGGAGAGACAGATAAGTCATTAAGAGCATTTGCTGCTCCTGCAGAGATCTCAGGTTCAGATCCCAGCACCCACATGAAAGTCACTGCCCTCTGTAACTTTAGTTCCAGGGGACCCAGTGCCCGCTGTGACTTCCACAGACACCAGGCAAACACGCGGTGCATTTACATACAGACACCAGGCAAACACGCGGTGCATTTACATACATGCAGGCAAACATTCATACTGATGTTCTTTTGCTGCAGTGACAGGCGATGAAACACGAATTGCCAGTCAACAAACCCACGTGGAGTCTCTTGAAGGGAAAGGGAAGAAGAGAAGGGGGCATTGGCCAACCGGGAGCAGAGAGAAAGAGAGAAGAGAGAGCAAAGGGAGGGTGAAGGTTGGTTATCTCTCACTCCCCCTTTCCGTTGACTCATGGTTCGTGTCTCGTTACTGGGTAAAACGTAGACATTTTGACAACAACGACCACGACACAAACCTGATACATGAGGTAGCTTGTTGGGGCCCATTCCCTGTGGTGGGACGCCATGCTCAGTCTTAATGTATGGGACAGGGGCCTGGCCCTGCCCCAACCTATTGTGCCAGACTGTTGACTGGCATGGTAGCCCTTACCCGTGAGGAGGAGTGGACTGGGGCGGGGCGGGAGGGGGGGAGTGGAGGGAGAGTAGGAGGAGGTTAAGGGGGTGGGTAGGAGGAGGTGTGGGAGGGAGGGCTGTGATTGGAATGTAAAATGCAATTAAAAATGATCATTTTTTTAAAAATTATAGGCAAAAATCATTTGAAAGTTATAGATGTAAAAATTGTAAAGAAAGTATTTCAAAGCTGGAAAAAACTTGAAAACAAACAAACAAAAAGTAATCTCTAGTGTTCTTGCCTCTTTTGTAAAGGGCTTTAAAAATAGCACGTGATATTTTTTCTTTTCTCCCTGGAAGAGGTAACAGAGGGCAGAAGTTTCCACTGTCTTTTTTTTTTTTTTCTAAATGCTCTGTTTTATCTGCCGACTGTGCTTAGAGAAGAAAGGAGGTGGATGACAGAGTCAGCTGCAAGGCCAGCAGCCGAGGTGCGACCCCAGCTACTCAGAAGCAGCCACTCCCACAGGGAGATTAAAAAGAAAGCTAACACGAAAACCCCAGACTGGAGCAAGCTTAACTGTTTCCTCTCCAGAGGCGACCATTAAGTCAATTTTGTCTTCATGTTGAAGGTGGTCAGAAATTGTTACTTTGCTTTTTCCAAAGGCAATACGTGGGAAACCCTTTAAAAATTGTTGTGAACATAATCTGAGGCTTAAAATCCTAATGTATGCCAGTGCGTTGAGTGTCAGTCTGTGCTTGCCCAGGGAGTCTCCAGGATCCTTCCTTCTCTATCCGCCAATGCTGGGTGGAGTTGCACACCAAAGCAGCTATGCCCAGCTTTTTATGTGAGAGCTACAGATTTGAACTCAGGTCCTCATGCTTGCAGAAACCCTCTAACCATCTTCCCAGCCTCGCCTTTGGAGGGCTGTATTTGCAGTACATGATACAGGTGGCCCTATGTAGCCATGGGATCCCTGACCACAGATTTCAGTCAATCGTAGATCAACAATGTTTTGGTTTAAAGTGTCTTAGTTTTTAGGGGGAGCTCATGGACCCCAGACTGATAGCTGAGAAACCAGCATAGGACTGATCCAGACCCCCAAACCCGGGTGTCATTGAGGAGGCCTTGGCAATCTATGGGGCCTCTGATGGTAGACCAGTATTTATCCCTAGTAAAAGAATGGACTTTGGGAGCCCATCCCACATAGAGGGTTACTCTCTCAGCCTAGACACACTGGAGAGGGCCTAGGCCCTGCTCCAAATGACTTGACAGACTTTGAAGATCCTCCATGGAAGGCCTCACCCTCCCTGGGGAGCAGACAGAGGATGGGATAGGGAGTTAGTGGAGGGAAGAGAGAAGGAACTGGGATTGACATGTAAAACAAGCTCGTTTCTAATTTGAATAAAAGAGAAGTGTCTTAGTTTTAAAGTGTCTATACTGAATTTATAATGGGATTTTCCTGTAAATAGCATTTATACTATATTAAGTAAAGTAGGAAAGCCAATATCCAAGGACAGAGGGTAGCTTGAGATGGCGAGGCCAAGGAGAGCCTCCTCTGTCCTAAAAGTAAATTGGGCAAAAGGCAATAGTTTCTCAGGAAATAACTCTACTTAAGGGATTGGAATGGGTGAGCAATCTTTTAAGAACTCGGAGTCCATCTACCTCATTCTAACCTCTGCCGTTACTTTCCACACAGCTGTGATCCCACTACTGAGAAGGCAGAGGGTGGGGGGTCCGAGGGAAACACTGCAGACTTCCAGATGAATTGCCAAACGCCCGCTTCGGCAGCAACCTCTGACTTCAACACTCATATGCATGTGAGTCTGTGTACCCCACACATATGAGCATATGCATACTGCACGTGTCTGTGTGTATGTGTGCGCGTGCGCACGCGTACACACACACACACACACACACACACACAGAGTCACGCAGAGACCCAGACACAGACCCACACACAGGACAACTGCTATTCCACAGTCTGAAGTTCACGCCAGCCACCACACTCGTTATTCCATGTAATATTTTACCACCATGAACAAAATCAACACTGAAGAAAGTGGAAATGAAGCAGGCCGTGAGGCTATGGTAGAAGAGGGCACATCTGCACTCCTCCTGTGCAGACCCAGGCCTTAAAATGAGCAAGCAGGTCTCTGACGTTGTATGAGAACATGCATGAGAGATAAGCAGTCCTGAACAGCTGTGGGTCCTTTCCTTCCCGCCTCCCTATTTTCAAGCCCCTACGTTCCCACAAAGTACTGCATCGTCCCCAAAGCCCAATCGGAGAGACTCAAAGCAATTGCACCTTTTCTCAGGGGTTAACACACACCAGAGTGTAGTTACCTAGTTTATCTCCATTTTGTTCCATCATATCACTTTTCTTTCATCTGACTCTTTTTTAGTGTCTCTGCAGAAGTACCGAAGTATCCAGCATGCTCCAACTGTGGCTGCTCCCTGTTCTGGACACTGATACAGGAACCACCTTGCTCTGACTGGGGGTCTCCACTCTTTCCATAACGTTTATCTCCTAGACATTGCTGTCTTTAGCGATCACATGAAGAAACGTAGGTGAAAAAAATCATTTTGTGTTATGTTTAAATTATATGACATGTCCTTAAATTGCCACTTTTCTTCGCTATAGGGGTAGCAGGTTTATTGAAGTTTTTTTTTAATTGTGAATAGAGACTCCTGAGGGCATCTTGAGTTTCTTTTTCTTTTTTTTTAAGATTTATTTATTTATAATGAATACAACATCCTGCCTCCATGTATGTCTCAAGCCAGAAGAGAACACCAGATCTCATAGTTGTGAGCCACCATGTGGTTGCTGGGAATTGAACTCAGGACCTTTGGAAGAGCAATCAGTGTTCTTAACCTTGGAGACATCTCTTCAGCCCGCATCTTGAGTTTCTTTTGGAACATTGCTAGAACACACTGTCTGCTTGACCTGGACTTCAAGGGCTCCAAAGTCAGACACCATGCGATAGGTTCACTGTGGTTTACTTGAGAATGGCTTGCTTTCATTCTGATTAAGCAATATGAACTGCAAGCTGAGCACACAAGAGTGAATGAGTGACACACACAATGAATGACTGATGCCTGCCGTCAAGGACCAGGATTGAAATCTGAGTCATCTGGCTGCAAACCCACCATCAGTCCACAGGAATTTTCCGTAGGTAGCGTACACAGCGTGTGGCCCCCTCTGTTCTGAGTCTACTCCTAGAAACATGTATCTGCTTTTCAAACTGTCAGCATCGCCTTCCAAAGACTAAGACAGACAGAGGCAAGCAGTGTGGATCGACAGTAACGCCACGCGCATGTTCAAACTTGATGGTGTCATATCGGCGCTCACATAAGAAAATCTGTCGGAGTGAATTATGACACAAGCACACGAAAGGTATTTCGCCTGAAGTTGTACCAGAAAATGTCTGCGCCTCCAAATCCGTGAGAACCAGAGACAGTCTCATAGGGTCAGCCACTGGGTGCTGCAGAGGGAAGGTACTAACATTTGGGGAGACAGGCAACAGACATGGAGTAAGAGATGTGTCCATGCCCCGAAGTAAGACGCAACAGACGTGAAGTGCAGAGATGTGTCCATGCCCTGAAGTAAGACGCAACAGACATGAAGTGCAGAGATGTGTCCATGCCCTGAAGTAAACTAATATAGCAGAGCAAATGAGGGGCAATTCCTGTACAAAAGCCTGTATCACTGACACATGTGTTTTGCACCTTTAATTTCCATTTAATCCCCTCCCTCTGCAGTGAAGCTAAGTGACAGGACAAATGAATGTATGGATTTGTTTGTGTATCTGATGGCTTAGGGACAGTGTTATGGCGTTCATCAGTTATGGGGTTAAAGAGCTTTTAAATCCAAAATCCAGGAGGGCAAAGAAGAGGACCAGAGGACACGAGACAAAGCGAGGAGGGGTTTGTGATTTGGCAGAAGAACCGGTTCTTAAAGACCCACCTGCTCCTGACTTCTCTGCCTCCAGAACTCATTCCATTTGGATTTCTACATTGGAAGCTAAGCCTTTGGCATCTGCTTTTGCTCACATAGTTTGTAAATAGTCTGTGTTCTGACTCTCAGCTCTGGGCTCCTCGCTCCCTTGTGAGAGATGCAAAGTTTACAGGCATGAGCCCCTGAAACAAAATCCTGAGGAAGGATGAAAATCCTAGTACAATTGTCAGTGGAACTAAGAACACAGAAAATCAAGTTCATCATCGCTGGGGCTGGCTTACAGTTTAGAGACTTAATCCATCTTCATCATGGTGGGGAGCCTGGTGGCATGAAGGCAGACATGGTGCTGGGGGGTTAGCTGGGAGCTCTTCACCCGGATCTGAAGGCAGCAAGAAGAGACTTTGAGCCACTAGGCCTGGCTTGAGCTTCTAAGACCTCAAAGCCCTAGTGACACGCCTACCCCAAGAAGGCCACACCTCCTAATAGTACCACTCCCTACAGCCAAGCATTCAAACGCACGAGTCTACGGGAGCCATTCCTATTCAAACCGCCACACTTCACAATAAGGCTTATTAGATTTTTTGTAAGTATTTGTTTTGTTTAGAAATACAAAGAAAGACTTAGATTAAAAAGCTTTGGTAAACTGGGTAGTGGTGGCGCAGGCCTTTAATCTCAACACTTGGGAGGCAGAGGCAGGCAGATCTTAGTGAGGTTGAGGCCAGCCTGGTCTACAAAGCAAGTTCCAAGACAGCCAGGGCTATTACACAGAGAAACCTTGTCTCAAACAATGAAAACGAAAGGTTTTGGTGAGTATGGAGCCTAAGACACAGAACTGCCAACAGTGATGTTGCCAGGCTAACCCATGAAAGTCAAGTACGATTATTGTAATGCCTGCTTCTCCCAGACTCACAGCTCCATTGTTTTCTAGAGCCTTGCTTTGATGATCCTCCCTGCTTGTCACTCTCAGTGACTCAGTGAGGTCCTCCCTCTTCTCCCAGTTGATGGGGCACCAACTCTTTTAATCATGTCTTGGTGACACCTCATTAAGGATTGATGATAGCCTCAGGTAGCCTTCCTCCACCCCCAAGTCTGATGAGATCTGGATTTGTTCTGCAGATTCTAAAGTGACAGAAAGAGAAGGCCTGCCATCATCATGACCATGAAGAATGCAGACCAACAGTCAAGGTTTGGGCCTGGTGACAATACAGTTGTGTGTCCCTATGGCCACGATCACAAAGGGCAGAACAGTTTGGGTCTTCTGAGGAACTGATGTACAGACGCCATAGACAAAACAGAGACACACCAAAGCAGGAGAGAGGTAGAGTGACAGGCAGAGATGCTTCAGGCCTAGCTGTAGGCCCTCAGCTGTGAAAGGGGACATAGAAAGGTCAGGTAGGATGAGCCCCAGGTCACAGAACAGTTTGGGGAACGTTTTAGTCAGCCCAAAGCTACCCGTGGAACCCACTGCTTTGCTAACCCTCGACACTCATTTTCCCTAACTATAGTAGAAGAGGCTGTCCTGCCCCAGACCAGAAAGGGAAATGCCACTTCTCTTCTCTGTGACAGACTCCAGGAGCCATGTTCCCTCCTGGGAGAGCTGCACCATGATGAGCTCAGTCATGTGAAGTCCTTATGTTCTGAGCACAGCCTGAGGGAGCCTGAGGGAGCCTGAGGGAGCCCACAAACACAGCCCTGAATCCTTATACCCCGTGAATCATCATTAGACACGTCCTGTAGACCCCATGTGTCACTTGCACAAAATTTATTCTTAAAAAATAAAGAATTATATTGATTCATCCTCTGTTGGATTGCTTAACCTTATGGATAGTTGTTAGAATTTGTGCAAACCATCTCACCATGCCTGGTAACACTGTGGAAAGCAGCATCCTTTTAATATTAGTGAAAGATCAGTGCCATCAGAAGAGGAAATGCTTGTGTTACACTGGGGCCAAAGGAGCTCTAATAATCTAATAGTAGCTTTTCTTTATTTGTGTCCCAGCATAAGAGACATATTGCAGATTCTAAGAAAGAGGCCATAGTTAGAACACTCTGTCGTTAGTTCTTTTAATAACTGGATTTTCCCCTATCTCATATCACCCAGAATGCCTATGAAACAAGTCTACATTTATAGGTGTGGCAAACCAACTATTTTCACCCACGTGAATTCGGAGATGACATCAGCAAGGCTACATTAAAATAAGGAATGTTTCATAAGCTGTTCGATCGCTACTATTAGCTATGATAGATACCCAATTCCTTATTCATCTATATTCAGGGTTCGTGTGTGTGTGTGTGTGTGTGTGTGTGTGTGCTATTTCCTACAGGAGCCAGCATAGCTCACACTGTATCCAAGGTATCATTCTGATGTGCCTATAGTAGCACATCTGGGGACACGGCCTGTAACCATGAAGCCTATAAGGCTGATATCCTGAGAAACAGATTTTCAAACACAAAAATTAAATAGTCCTCGACAACTGAAGGAAAAAAGGTAAACTTCCCCCACTGTTAACAAAAAAGCAGCATGTTTCCAGATTTAAAAAACATCCCCACAGAAGCCCTGCGTACATTCTTCCTAAGACCCGTCTTGCTTAAAGTCTTTGTACAAATGCCATCTGCCCACACTGTAAAGCTGTTCTCAAAACCAGAGCCAGGCAGACACCAACATGCATGAATCTTGAGGAATTTGGAAGAATATGTACAAATGTGCCAAAAAAATATTTGTTTGACTATATAATTGAAAGGAAAAAAAAGCAACTAACTTCTAGAATGTAGGAGGCAAAGTAATTACGTTGCTTTACAGTTGAAACCAACACTACAAAAACCTGGAGGAAAGTTGCCCCTGAAGTTTAAGACATTTTGACTATTCTCCAGAGTCCCTGCAGAAATATCTTTGTACGTCATAGTTTCATCTTAAGAGTAAATCAAAGAAAATTTAACAGTCTTGTGTATAATCAAATTGCAGCTTTCTTTTTGCTTTGATCCAGGGTGTTAGACATGGGTGTGTACATACTTGGGTTAATGCGAGCTCTTTGGAAAACCTTGGGGGAAGTCTCTGGCTTGTGTCATCTTGAGTTCTATTCTGTGGCCCATGGATGATACATGCTAGAGCCTGGCATTCTACTTCTGGTGGAGACAAGTTTTCCACTGTTTCAGCTGGATGCTAGATAGCTGCCTTTGGGTCTCTCTTGGCTCACTAAGCTGCCTGGTCTTACATATTCCTCTACAGGTGCTAAGAATCCAGTTATTTGTATTACTTGCTGTAGATACATTTTTTTTATCTTCAAACATCCTAGCCTCCCCTAGTCTCCTTATTTCTGGAATCCCCCATCCACCCAGGATTCCTACCCATTCCATCACAATGGCTTCCTAGGCACTATGTTCACCCTCCAGATCTAGCTGCCATAGCAATCTAAAACATTGCTATTACTTTAAAAATCCCTACTGACCTCTGGTTTAGTTTTAAACTCTTTAAACTTTTTTTTACAAAACTCTCAACATAGCAGCCTATTTATCAATACTCTCTTTTATACCACAAAATCACCTATTCTTACATGGCTAGTACTAACACCCAGATTTAACCACAGCTCCGAGGCAGCTCTCATATGTTCCCTAGGCCTTTAAGCTCTCCTGTTTTTCTTCACATGTCCAAAATAATCTATTTCAAGACTTTAATTTCCTCATTCTTCCTTCCTGTTTCAATTATCTTCTTCCTCACTCTAATTTCTGAGCAATCATAGCTTTCACCTAGCAACATCTATTACTTAATTGCATGGTATTCTAACTTTTCTCTAGCTGTTCAGCCTAATGGCTTGTTGGGGTGGTATATCCAATTTCATAGGTAAATCCTCAAGTAGAGGGGTAAAATTTTAATCATCAAGTCTGAGGCTAAAGTCATGAATCATAGGCATGCAGGAAATAGTTACTGGTTTTATCAATGATTTTCATCTGCCCAGGCAGAAAACAATGAAAGGGGAATTAAAAAGTGATAGTTTCCTCCTTTAAAAAAATCAATATATGATTTGTCAACTCCAAACTCACACAAATTTAATTTTTTAAAGTATTTTTTAAAAATGGTGTGCTTCATCTCACCTAGCTCCTCCCAAGTGGAGGGAATGATGGGAGGGGCACCCTGGCTGGCACCCCCATGTGTATAATGCCTGTACCCTTGTGTAGGACTCCTTTAATATTGTAAAAATTCTGATGCACAATTTTTTTGTGTTTGTGTAAACACATTGCATTCCTTGTTCATGCCATAAAGAATGCTATAAAGAAGAAACCTAAGGCTCCAAAAGCAAAAGCAAAACAAGGAAAAAACAATGATGTGTTTTTGTGGGTTTACTGTTGTTGTTACAGTCACTAAGTATTCTAATGAAGTCTTTGTAAGTTTTAAAGAAAGGAATGAGAGAAATCTAAATATTCTCATAAGTATCATAAAATAAGAAAGGGTCGTTGCTGAGAAGACCTGGGTTTGGTCCCCAGCAACCACACGGCAGCTTTTGATTATCTGTAACTCCACTTCCAGGGGATCCAATGCGCTCTTCTAGCCTCCATGGGCAATGCCCACATAGTGCACAATACATCATAGAGTCACACATGCACGTACACATAAAATAAAAATAAGTAATTCCAACAATTAAAAGTACCATAAAACAAAATGATTATATTTAATAGGAGAATAAACCAACAAATGGGAAAATTAAGATTTAAAGTAAGCTCTTATTTTTCTATTTGTTGTTAAAAAGAATTTAAAACTATTTCTAAATTTAAATATATTACAGGAAGGTACTCTGAATATTATCAAAAGAGAAACAAACAAACACCATCTAGCCACAAACTCTTTATCTTCCGTGGTGTACTACTTATATGTTGGTGGAATGGTGGGCAGAAAGTTTGTGGGAGTCATCAAATGTCTGATTTGACTTAAGGACCACTCCACGAATAGTCCACATCCAACACTGCTTGGGATGACTAAGAACCTGGACAGGGACCTAAGGCAAAATCAAATAATACTTGTCTTAAAAAGCAGAAAAGAAAAAAAGTAATAATTAAATGACTCCTAATGACATTCTGCTATATTAGTAGATCAGTGCCTTGCTCAATGAAAACCAGAGAAACTTCCCCCTGCAGCAGATGGGAACAAATAGAGACCCACAGCCAGACATGATGCAGAGAGTGCGAGATCTTGGAACACTGAGACCTAAATGGGATGCCTCCTTCAAACCTCTCCACTCAGAGCTCAGGGGTCCCCACAGAAGAGGAGGCAGAAAGAGTGTGAGAGCCAGAGAGGTGGAGGACACCAAGAAAACAAGGCCCTCAAAATCAACACGAGCCAAGCTCCTATGAATTCACAGACTGAAAAAGCATCCACAGGGCTGTGCCAGGTCTTTTATGGCTTTCAGTTTAGTGTTGTTTTGGATTCCCAAGCATAGGAACAAGTGGGTTTCTAACTCTAGTAGCCTCTGTTGGGCTCTTTCCCTTCTGTTGGTCTGTCTTGTCCTATTTCAAAGTGATCGTTTTTTTGCTTTATCTTATTATATATTACTTGGTTATATTTAAAATGAATGAAGAATGAATGAATGTAAACCCAGCTCCTAGAGTAAAGATTAACAACAGACCTGTCATTCATACCTGCTGCAAGACAGAAAGTCAGTTTTCTCCAGTGGAATGAATGACAGAAGGCATATCAACAACTCCATGTTCAGGGATAATGGTTATCTTCTTAAGCACTGTGTTTAGAAATATCATGAGATATCTAGTCATTTAAAGCCAAATGAACACGCTTATGTATTTTTAACACATTTTTTAAACTACAAAATTGACATTTCATTTAAGAAGGCATAAGGAGGCTCTCTGAAGAAGGGGCCAACAAGTAGTCCCCTGTCTCGGTGCCCTGCCTTCTCTCAGGCTGCAAAGTCATTCTCCTGGGTAGTTAGTTCTCAGCAACTGGTTCACAAAGGAGGGGAGCTCTGGTTTGGTTTACAGATGGTTCTGTGTGCTGTGCAGGCTTCACAGCGCCTTGCTTTCTCTGTACACTGTGCTTCTGAAGAAGCCAGCACCTGAGGACTTCAGAGGATCTCGGCCATTGCCATGGCATTCTATACTGCTTCCAACCAAACAACCCTCTCTCTAGAAAAAGACTGTGGCAATGGGACTAGACTCATAGGATTGACTGGTCTTCCCACATTCCCTGTTCATTTCAAGCAGACAACATAAGAGTAGAGTGGCCTTTTATTCATCTATTAAAATATACTCACGAAGCAAATAAACGCCCAAATTGGCACTGTTTTAAGAGCAAATGTCTGACATGTTATCAGCACCTCAGTGACGTTAGTTTACTCTTGCAATGATGCAAAGGCTCACAGATGTAGCACATGCTGCACACCTAACGCTGCCTAAGTATGAAAATGGGTTGACCTCTGCTTAGACAATTTGAATTATTGGACAAATTCAGCTCAAGAACAGGGCCTCAGTTCATCATTCAAGTATCTTTGATAATGTTCTAGAGACAAATCTAAATCAGCCTCACAATCTTAAAAGGTATTAGTATAAATCCAATAGGTGTGGCAACTTAGAGGGGGAAGTACGACCTACCATGTTGTCTTGAGTGGACCCTCCGAAGTCCGTGTGACTGACTGGGTCTTCAGCAGGGAATGCTGTTGAGGCATGGTGGGGTAGTCAGGAGGTAATCTGTGTGACTGACTGGGTCTTCAGCAGGGAGTGCTGTTGAGGCATGGTGGGGTAGTCAGGAGGTAGTCTGTGTGACTGACTGGGTCTTCAGCAGGGAGTGCTGTTGAGGCATGGTGGGGTAGTCAGGAGGTAGTCTGTGTGACGGCCTGGGTCTTCAGCCTGGAGTGCTGTTGAGGCATGGTCAGGAGGTAGTCTGTGTGACTGACTGGGTCTTCAGCCGGGAGTGCTGTTGAGGCATGGTGGGGTAGTCAGGAGTAGAGCCTTGTGTCTGTTTTCTGCTTCCTGAGGTCATGCTCCTGGGGGAAGACTGGGAATTTCATCCCTTCTTCGTTTTCTCTCCCCAGGCATATGTGACAGGCTTGGTTCCACAGAACATTCCTGCCATGGCACTCTTCATTACCATAGACAGGTTCAAAATGTAGCCCAGCTGTTATGGACTAATACTTTCCTGAGCAAAAATAAATGCCATTCTCCAGTTATTTCATCTACTTAGCTTCAAACATGAATAGTTAAATCCAGAAACCTACCAATTTGCTCCAATGATAATGATTCTCGTTTGTTTGTTCAGTTGGTTTTGGTTTTTTTGAGAAAGGGTTTCTCTCTGTAGCCCTGGCTGCCCTAGAACTAACTCTGTAGATCAAACTGGCCTTGAACCCACACAGATCTGCCTGTCTCTGCCTCCTGAGTTCTGGGATTAAAGGTGTTCGCCACCATCAGTCAGGGCTCTCCACTTCTTACCCACGTGTCTATCTTTCACATGTCAATAGCCATTTACATACTAAATAAAATTTTTCTGTATTTCTTCTTGAGATATCATATTATACATACATCAATATAACAGAATTTCTTGTATTTCCATTATTCAGACACATTTCCTTTGTGCTTTCTTTCATGAATAATTCTGTAATATAATCATTATTTGTATAATACTCATTGTAACTTGGGCTAGTTATCAGGACAGAATTTTGAAATTGTAACATTTATTTCAAAAGAAGAAAAGTATTCTCTCTCAGGGCAGCTAACCAAAAGACTTATAATAAACTGTCACCTTCTCAACAGATGGTAATGGTTTGTACTGTCCATACTTTAGACTTTCTCTTTTTTTTAATCTTTAAAAATTGGTGGCTGTCTTGTTAACCACTAATAATTCAAGAGGAGGGGTGTAGAGACGACACTCTTCCTGCCATTCAATTCACTTTTGGTACTCTGAATACAGTAACCAGAAACTGGAAGCTATTTCCCCTGATTTATCTTTGACCCACAAAGGTTGGGCATGGTGAGGGAGGAAAGGTAGCTAGTTGAGAAGACCCCCATTATTACACATATACAACCATGTTTCAGATACTCTTGGACTCTGAAGACAGAAAACCCAGTGGAAGGGTTCCAAGATGTGTTTTAAGGGGCAGTTGGGAGAAGCAGCAATGTTTAGCCTGGATACAAGATAACAGGGTGGAGAAGTCACTGACTGATGGAAATACCTGACAGGTTGTCCTGTGGAAGGGGGAGTAGAGAGAATATTCTGGAGACGGAAATCACAGGAGGCAGTGGGGACATGGACAGTGTCACCCTTGTGGCTTCCAGTGGAGAGTCTGACGTCCACACGGCATGGCAGGCTTTCTGCTGTTGATAGATGTCTTGCAGCAAGCCAAAGGGACAATCTACTACAGCTGTCGTAAGATATACTGAAGCCTGGACAGGCGGAGAGAATGGAAAGCGGACTGTAAGATTCTTCTAGAAGATTCCTGTGCTAAGGGGGTGCCCCGGCTTTCATGAACCAAGCAGGTAAACTTTATGGAGTGGGTCTGGGAAATTCAGGAAAAATTGTTTAGGGATTAATTTTTCAAAAAGAATATTTTGGAGAAAGTGCTAACTGACCTGCCAATGAAATCATTCTCAAATCTGATTCATTTGAACAATGATTTCTAAGATTAAATCTGCATTTGTTTCATATGCTCTGGTTTCATAACTCAGTTTTGAAACTACTAAATTTTTCCCTCAATAGAAATTATAAGCTATTTCACTCTAATATTCAAATTATGTTTTAACGAGCTCCTCCCCTTAGATTATTTTTATAGAATCAAATTATTTCTAAGAGAAACAGATTACACTGAGAGACCTTTGCTAAATATTTTTTTCTCTCATGGGCACTGTGGATATTTCCATGGATGCCTATAACAATAATCAGAAAATAAAATTACAGTAAGAAGCATGCAAAAGCATTCATGTGCAGCATTTTTTAAGATTTCCAGTACAAATCCCAGTAAGAGAAGCGCTTTTTTCCTTATTTGTTTTTTGTTTGTTTTCTCTGGACTCAGCCCACTGACGATCTATTGCTTAAATTGTTTGAATTCTACTTCAATCTGAGCTTTGTTTGAAAACCCACAGGTGGAGAATCTATGACTTTTAATGCCCTGGGATCACTGGTTTCAAGGAGATCTTAACAAATATACAGCCAAAGCAATGGGGGACATCAAACTAAGGAAAAGATGCCCAAAGAAAGGCTCATTATGGACTGCCCAGGCCACGCCGAGTGTTCATTGCTGGCTCAGATCCATCCAGCGTTCAGAATCCACAGAAAGCCTGGACTCACCACCTCTTCTCCATCACGACAAGGGTGTCTCACTGTGTGGACGCAGTAGTCTGCCAATGGTATGAAGTCTGTAATCTCCACTGTCAAAGCCTGCCTGCAGTGAGGCCACCCAGGGTCTTTTTCTCCACTCCACACGGCTCCCTCCCTCATCTCCATTCCGGGTAAGAAAGAAGCAAGAGGATTGGACAAACGCATGTGAAAGTAGAGAATGAGAAGGCGTGCTTCAGATGAAAGAAAAGCCACACCAGAGGTCAAGGACTGCAGAGAGGCTGGACAGCCTTTGTCTAAAACCTTCAAGTAGAAAATGCTCCAGTAATCCAAATTGTTTAAGCTCTGAAGAATGTCACAGGCAGAAAATAATCCCATACCTGACCTCCTGTGATGGGTCACCATCAAAGTGCTGATGCATTAAAATTGCGTCCAGTTTATGTGTAGAAGGTGCATACAGTGGGGAAAACCATGGGTACAGTGCATAAATGAGCTTTGTTCATATGTGTGCCCCATCCCCAACACACTTCATTGTATGCTTTTGTAACTATATATAAACCAAATATTTCACAATCTGAAAAATTGTCCAAATTCTAAACACTTCTAGTTCCAGGCATTTCAGGTAAGAAAACTCAAGTGTAATTGGATGATTTCAGTGCTAATTATTTTCATTTACTTCCATTTAATTGAATTTATTTAATTTATGCAAACTTGAAAAGAAATCACCATATCCCAAGCCGTTTTTCTCAGACATAGATTATGAAGTCTTGTGGTTGATATCCATCCTGTTATAAAGAACATGGGTCTTGATTGGCTCCCCTGAATGACAATCTTTTCCCACTACTAAATAAATCCCTGTGGCAGTGCTGGAGAGATAGATGGCTCAGCAGTTAAGAGCACTGACTGCTTTTCCAAGGTTCTGTGTTCAATTCCCAGCAACCACATGGCAGCACACAACCATCTATAATGCATCTGATGCCTTCTCCTAGCATGCAGGCATACATGCAGATAGATCACTCATACTCATAGAATACCTACATAAGTAAAAAGAAATAGAAAAAGGAATCCCCATGGTAGGACTGTGTGGTACAGGAAGCCACTCTGCATTAGGAAATCAAAGGGACTAAAAGTTCATTTCTCTATGCCTACATGGCTTAGAACTTAAGTTTGGAAATCCAGTCATGCCTGGACCTTTGAATTTGCTGTGACAGGAACAGAGGAACCAGTTTGCTTAGTGGTAACATCCCAAGCCCCCAGACAGAGGGTGCAGCAGCTTCAGAACAGTTGGTTCACATTGAAGCTAGATGTTATCACCTGCAAAGACCAGTGACCAGCAGTGGTCACTGTGTTAGCCACATGAAGCATCTTGGGGCTGGTTTTCTTAGCATTTGGTTCTGTGTCTTTCTAGAACTAAGGGAATGAGTCAATATCTAAAAATCCCTTCCTAATTCTGCCAAAGTCAGTTTCTGCTTATTGATGCTAAGAAAACTGAAAAATCTTGTTGGTTCCCTTACAAAGATGTTGTGAACTAGCTAGATATGGGCTATTTTACTTTAAATACTTGTTAAAGAATGATGTACAGACATTATTTCCTGAGTATTTAGGAAAGAATGTATCTTAATGCAAATAAAGGATGAGCAAGACCAAAACTGTGCTAAGACCCTTTCACAACAGTGATGTGATTCAAGCCCACAGGGAGGCTCACAACCATCTTTAACTCAAGCCCCAGGGGATCCGACCACCAGGCACAAGGTGCTGTGTAGACACTCATGCAAACAAAACACTCATACACAGAAGACAAAATAAAATTAAAATAAAAGAGTAAAGAGCAGGTGCAAAATATCAGGTCACCTATGAATGCAGAAAAAGAATTGAAACAGAATTTAACTTTAAGGAAACAGGAGGCCACCTGCTGCCACTCCCTTAGGCTGGAAGGAGGGAGCCCCCCCAGATTAACTCGTAAGTCCAGTTCTGTTTGCTCTCCTTTTCTGCTTCTCTGAAACCAGCCAGTTTTATGTCTGCATGTTTTTGAAGCTGCTCAAAAATAAAGCTGCCAAGAACCGTCAAGCGCCTAGCACAAAGCTGTGTTCGTTTGTGTCAGGTGCAGCTGGCCATCTATCCAGGGTTCCCGTAGCCGTCCCTTCAACAAACCACTGACTGAGGATTCTCAGAAGCCCTTTGTGTCTGGGCTGAACACGGGCAGATGGTCCTTGTGTGTGAACGAAACGGCACACCTATCTTTGGGA
The DNA here is from genome assembly GCF_017639785.1 of Mesocricetus auratus. NCBI lineage: Eukaryota > Metazoa > Chordata > Mammalia > Rodentia > Cricetidae > Mesocricetus > Mesocricetus auratus. The sequence continues at coordinate 11,681,834 of NW_024429195.1, forward strand.
CCGTGAGTAAATTACAGGTGACTTAAATATGTGGAACAATGTGCATAGGTTATACACAAACACTACACCCGTTTGACAGGGACACACACACACACACACACACACATTCACAGACTTGGGTTTTGGAGGCAGGATACTGAAGTCAATCAACCATGGGTATTTACGGACGGCCGACCATATTTTTTAAAGTGCCTCTGAGACTATTGGCGTCTCAAGATCCAGTAGAAGACTATGAGAAGAGAGAAACAAACTCTGTAGTGAAAACTGTAGCATCCAAATTTAACCACCAACTGCTTTAGTGCCAGCCTGGCTTTGCGTTTTCGTACTGGTGCATTTCCGGCTGACTGTCTTGCCTGCATCTTAAACACCTCCTGTACTCCAGGAAATCAGTCCTTTGATACTTAACCTCAGGCCGGAAATCTTTGAGGGTTTCAGCAATCATTAAACATAAGTTGGTTGTTTTGAAGAGACTCTTCGTGTGAATTTTCTAAGAGGTGAAAAAAAATTAAGAATTTATCCTAAGGAATATTTTGTCTGGGTTATCCATAAGAAGTGGTACAAGGCTTAAGAAATAAGAGCTAAAGAACTAAGCTGAGACTTAAAAAAAGTAAACACACATTTGTTAGCTCATTTTTTCACCTTTAAGACCAAGAACATTTTCCTTAAAATAGTATCTCCCTGCTTACCTCAACAGATCTCTTTTAATGTTGAGCTGCTCAACATCAAAACATCAATAATAATTTCTTTCCAATGAAAAATGTACTATTTTACTGTTTTAAGCAAGGATCACTAATGTAAGAAATATTTAAGCAACTCTGCATTGCTAACTACCTGATTAAACAAACAAAGATGTTTAATAAAAAATGTTCCCAAAGAATCACTCCGTCACTTCAGTTAAGGAAAGCTAAAATTAAAAGTCACAAAGAGTCCAGGTTATTGATTTCCTTAGGCCACTTAAAAATAAACTTGGGCCCGTACTCTTAGTATGAAACAAAATATCGAACACTGCCCCTGAGGCATCTGACCATACTTCAAATACTGATCTTATCGCTGCTGGCAAATCAAACATTGTTGGACTTTAAAAGGAAGGAAGGAAAAAGCCTGGAGCCACTGGAAACCATCAGGGGTTGGGCTGTGGCTCTGAGTCAGGTCAAGAAAACACACACACACACACACACACACACACACACACACGCACGCACGCACGCACGCACGCACGCACACCTGAATAAGGACATTTGGCTTCCATTTGGCTTCTTTTTCAATAACTAGAATTTAGAACGTGTTACAGAAAGACCCTTCTTCTGAAACTGACCTTCTACCCCACCTGATATCTCTCTAAGCGTCTGCAAACAGAAAATGGGATTTTTCTCATGCCTTGGCCATTTGAGTTCCAAATGAAACCATAAATCAGCAGATACATCATAAAATAATTAAATCACGAGAACTGGAAATGGGCCAGGAGTCGGATGGGAATTTTCTCATGTGTTTCAAGTACTGGTTTTGTCCTTTCTATTTTTTGTAACAAATTGTGACATGTAAGTAGGCATTGAAGTACAAAGCAGCCAGAGCAAGGCTAATGTCCTACTGACTAAATTTTCCTGGTTTGTTTGCATAAATGTCTCTTTTTAAAAAGACTTACAGAACTTTCCACTTCTGATTCTCAGAGACCAATGGCCACTGGGCTTCTTGGAACAGATTCTGATATTTGCCAGCAAAATCTACCAGTGAAGTTAGTGTTGTGTAAAAACTCCTGAGAGAGAGGCACTCAAGCTGACCACAGGAAGGGCTAAAATGACGGAGATTTCTCCTTAAATCTCGCATCTTTCGTTTCAACTGAAATGTAAAGGGGTTCTTCACACACCCCTCTTTTCCAAATTCTGTGTTTCATTGAAGAGAAAAGGAATTGTTCCATTATCCCAATTCCTTGTTTCATAGTCATTTTTGTGTTATTGGGGGAAAATATTTCGTTATGATAAGCAGGGCTGCCCAGAAATTCACTGAAAACAGCGCTGGATTTTGATTGTGAGGGGCTTCGGGAGCGCAGCAGGGAGAAGAAACCCTTTTAAGAGGAATCTGCATACAGATGAAACCTGACCGGCCGACGCAAGGGGGCAGGAAGCGCTCAGGCTTAGAGCAGGGGACAGGGCTGGCTGAACGGAGATCTATCTAAATTCTTCTTCGTCCTCGGGGTGTTTATCAATTCTCTCTCAGCGTGCAAAGAATTGCGACGTTGACAAGTGGGTTTAGCTTGTACTTCGTCTAATTACCGCGAAGGGAACGGATAGCGTCTGCAGTGACAGCTATCTGCCAGCGGTGGCTTGAGGACAGCCTGGGGCTACATTCTCTGGAACTTCTCTGGTAGAAGACTAGAGATTCTGATCAGACTGCATTTCTCACACACTCCAAAGGCCTCCCCCATCCCCCTCCCTTTTAACTCTGTGAACTTTGGTTGGAAAGGAGGCTCTTGTTAAAAATAACAAACTAACGAACAAAAAACACCAATCCGCGGACCATGTCCATTGTATGGGGAAATCAGTGAAGGGGGGGGGGGTTGCAACCTGCTCTAGCTAGCTGGGTCTGGTTTTTAAATCTCCTGTCCTTTTGAAAACGCCCAGTGTCTTCACAAACTGCCCTGGGTTCCTATTCAAACTCAGACGATAAGGTGTTTAACTTTGCTCCCACCACTTTGAAAGTTTCTGCGAGAAGTGTCCGTACTGGGAAGGATTTCGATGACCAGGGAAAGGGGACCGAAATGGATTAATCTTGGCCCCAGACCTGAAACCCCGAGTCCATAGTGCCGCACTGGGTGCTGGCTGAGCCGCAGACCCAGGTCTAGGGCTATCTGTCTTCCCACAAGCAGATCCAGGCACGCACCCGCTGTTCCAACCAACCTGTTGCACCTCTCTCGTTTCAGCTCTGCGCAGTTTCCCCGCCTGGAAGCTGATTGACAGCAGTCACTACCCAACCCTGGACTCAGGGCCTCCCTCAGGGACCAGCGATTGGCCCCCTGGGAGAATTGGAGTTAGGGGTGCAAGGGGAGGGATTTCCCTCAAAGGCTGAGGTCCCGGGACCTGGGAAGTAGGGACTGTCCTGCCTGCCACACGGCCCGGGCGCGCTGGAAGTGTTTAGCATCTTGGGTTGCTGCTCCAGGTCGGGACCACGCGGCGCACTGGGCCATCCTCCTGGTCCTCCTGCCACTGGGAGGACCCCAAAGGCGCCGCGCCGAGTTTTCGGCCCTCCCCAGCGGTTTCTCTGAAAGCTTGCACCCAGACTAGCTCTGCATATGCGCAGGGTGAGCTGTTGGAACTCTAAAGCCGCCGGGACCCTGCACACCACAAGGACTCCTGGGATGGCCACCCGAGCGCGCAGGACAGCCAAGTCCTCCGGCTTCCAGACGATACCCACACAGTCGTCCAGGCTGCTGCTGCTGTTCCTGTCACTGGTAAGCCGCGTCCCCGCACAGCCTGCTGTCCCACGAGGAGCACTTCTGTCCCCGGGTCTCTCCGGGGCTTCAGGTGTCCCTGCAGAGGAAGCTATAGTGGTGGCGAACCGCGGGCTCCGGGTGCCCTTCGGTCGCGAAGTCTGGCTGGATCCGTTGCGTGACCTAGTGCTGCAGGTGCAGCCAGGGGATCGCTGCGCAGTCACCGTGCTGGATAACGACGCGCTGGCCCAGCGGCCTGGCCGCTTGAGTCCCAAGCGCTTCGCGTGCGAATACGGCCCGGGAGAGGTGCGCTACTCGCACCTGGGTGCTCGCAGCCCTTCGCGCGACCGCGTCCGGCTGCAGCTGCGCTACGATACCCCAGGAGGGGCGATAGTCCTGCCGTTGGCCTTAGAGGTGGAAGTGGTGTTCACTCAGCTGGAAGTCGTGACTCGGAACTTACCTCTGGTCGTGGAAGAGCTGCTAGGGACCAGCAATGCCCTGGACTCTCGGAGCTTAGAGTTTGCCTACCAGCCTGAGACCGAGGAGTGCCGCGTGGGCATCTTGTCCGGTTTGAGCGCTTTGCCTCGTTATGGAGAGCTCCTTCACTACCCACAGGTCCCGGGAGGGGCCAGAAAGGGTGGCACCTCGGAGACCCTTCTGATGGACTGCAAAGCATTCCTGGAGCTGGGAGTGCGCTACCGTCACACAGCCCCCAGTCGCTCACCTAACAGGGACTGGCTGCCTATGGTGGTGGAGCTACACTCCCGAGGGGCTCCCGTGGGCAGCCCGCCTTTAAAACGTGAGCACTTCCAGGTGCTTGTGAGAATCCGGGGAGGAGCGGAGAACACCGCCCCCAAGCCCAGTTTCGTGGCCATGATGATGATGGAGGTGGACCAGTTTGTACTGACCGCTCTGACCCCAGACATGCTGGCCGCGGAGGATGCTGAATCCCACCCGGACCTTTTGATCTTCAACCTCACCTCTGCCTTCCAGCCTGGGCAGGGCTACTTGGTGAGCACCGATGACCGAAGCCTACCTCTCTCCTCCTTTACACAGCGGGATTTGCGCTTGCTGAAGATTGCCTACCAGCCTCCCTCAGAAGACTCTAACGAGGAGCGTCTGTTTGAACTGGAACTGGAGGTAGTGGACCCCGAAGGAGCAGCCTCGGACCCTTTCGCCTTCATGGTTGTGGTGAAACCCATGAATACATTGGCCCCAGTGGTCACACGAAACACTGGTCTCATTCTCTACGAGGGTCAATACCGGCCGCTCACCGGTCCTGTAGGCAGTGGACCCCAGAACTTGGTCATCAGTGATGAAGATGATCTAGAAGCTGTGAGCCTGGAGGTGGTAGCCGGGCTCCGGCATGGCCACCTCGTTGTTCTAGGGTCTCCCAGGAGTGACTCTGCTCCCAAGACCTTCACAGTGGCTGAGCTGGCCGCTGGCCAGGTTGTCTACCAGCACGATGACAGAGATGGTTCACTGAGTGACAACCTGGTCCTGCGCATGTCGGATGGGGAAGGGAGGCACCAGGTCCAGTTCCTGTTTCCCATCACCTTAGTGCCTGTGGATGACCAGCCACCCGTCCTGAACGCCAACACTGGGCTGACGCTGGCGGAGGGCGAAACCGTGCCTGTCCCACCCACGGCTCTGAGCGCAACTGATATGGACTCAGATGACTCTCAGCTGCGGTTTGTGCTGGAATCACCATTCTCAGCCACAGGGCACCTGCTTCTGCGCCAAACTCATGCTCCCCGGGAAGAGCAGGGGCTGTGGCAGAAGCAGGGGCTGTTTTATGAGCGAACGGTGACCGAGTGGCGGCAACAGGATATCACAGAAGGGAGGCTCTTCTACAGGCACTCAGGGCCCCATAGCCCTGGGCCAGTCATGGACCAGTTCTCATTCAGAGTCCAAGACAACCACGACCCCCCTAATCAGTCTGGCATCCAGAAGTTTGTGATACGCATTCATCCCGTGGACCGCCTCCCTCCAGAACTGGGCCGGGGCTGTCCCCTTCGGATGGTGGTCCAAGAATCCCAGCTCACACCGCTGAGAAAAAAGTGGCTGCACTACACTGACCTGGACACAGATGACAGAGAGCTACACTACACAGTGACGCAGCCCCCCACGGACACAGATGAAAACCACGCACCTGCCCCGCTAGGCACTTTGGTCTTCACTGATAATCCCTCAGTCATGGTAACCCATTTTACCCAAGCCCAGGTTAACCACCATAAAATTGCTTACAGGCCCCCGGGTCAGGAGCTAGGGGTAGCAGCTCGGGTGGCACAGTTCCAATTCCAAGTAGAGGATCGAGCTGGGAATGTGGCTCCGGGCACCTTCACACTTTACCTGCAACCTGTGGATAACCAGCCCCCTGAGATCGTCAACACTGGCTTCACCATTGAGGAGAAGGGCCACCACATCCTGCGCGAGACTGAGCTGCACGCCAACGATGTCGACACTGATGCGGCCCACATCTCTTTCACTGTCACACAGGCCCCCAAGCATGGCCACATGCAAATCTCCGGCCAGCCATTGCATGTCGGAGGTCGCTTCCATTTAGAGGACATAAAGCATGGCAGAATCTCCTATTCAAATAACGGGGATGAGTCTGTGACTGACAGCTGCTCCCTGGAGGTCAGTGACAGGCACCATGTCGTGCCCATCACTCTCAGAGTGAACGTTAGGCCAGTGGACCGCGAAGGTTCCACATCTGTCCTTCCAGCTGGCACTCTGGAGTCCTATCTAGATGTCTTAGAGAATGGGGCGACTGAAGTCACTGCCAACATCATTAAGGGGACCTATCAGGATACTGATGATTTAATGTTGACTTTCCTAGTAGAAAATCCACCTGTGTATGGGGAGATTCTGGTCAATGGAGCCCCAGCTGAGCAGTTCACTCAGAGGGACATCCTGGAGGGCTCTGTTGCCTATGCCCACACCAGTGGTGAGATTGGCCTGTTGCCCAAAGCAGACTCTTTTAACCTGAGTCTGTCAGATGTGTCTCAAGAATGGAGAATTGGCAGCAGTATTATTCAAGGTGTTACTGTGTGGGTGACCATTCTCCCTGTGGACAGCCAAGCCCCAGAAATTTCTGTTGGTGAGCAGTTTGTCGTGCTGGAAGGTGACAAGAGTATGATAACCCTAAGCCATCTAAGTGCTGAGGACGTGGACTCACTGAATGATGACCTCTTATGCACAATAGTCATGCAGCCCACCTCAGGCTATGTAGAGAACATTTCTCCAGCACCAGGCTCTGAGAAGTCAAGAGCTGGGATTGCCATAAGTGCCTTCACAGTGAAGGATCTCAGGCAAGGGCATATTAATTATGTCCAGAGTGTCCACAGGGGGGTGGAGCCTGTGGAAGACCGCTTTATATTCCGTTGCTCTGACGGCATTAACTTTTCTGAGAGACAAATTTTCTCCATTGTAATCATTCCTACCAATGATGAACAGCCAGAAATCTTCATGAGGGAATTCATGGTGATGGAAGGCATGAGTCTGGTGGTGGACACGCCCATCCTCAATGCTGCAGACGCTGACATTCCCCGGGATGATTTAACTTTCACCATTACCCGGTTTCCGATGCACGGTCACATCATGAACCAGCTGATCAATGGCACAGTGTTGGTTGAAAGCTTCACCCTGGACCAGATTATAGAGAGTTCCAGCATTATTTATGAGCATGATGACTCTGAGACGCAAGAAGATAGTTTTGTGATTAAGCTGACAGACGGAAAGCACTCTGTGGAGAAGGTGGTTCTCATTGTAGTCATCCCCGTGGATGACGAGACCCCCAGGATGACCATCAATAATGGCCTAGAAGTAGAAATTGGGGAAACCAAAGTCATCAACAACAAAATACTAATGGCAACTGATTTAGACTCTGATGACAAATCGTTGGTTTATATTATTCGTTATGGACCAGGACACGGCTTGTTACAGAAACGAAAACCCACAGGTGTCTTTGAAAACATCACTCTGGGCATGAATTTCACCCAGGATGAAGTGGACAGAAATTTAATTCAATATGTCCATTTTGGGCAAGAGGGCATTCGAGACCTAATTAAATTTGATGTGACAGATGGGACAAACGCCCTTATAGATAGATACTTTTATGTGTCCATTGGAAGTGTCGACATTGTTTTCCCTGATGTGATAAGTAAGGGTGTGTCCTTGAAAGAAGGTGGCAAAGTCACTCTTACAACCGACCTCCTGAGCACAAGTGACTTGAATAGCCCTGACGAGAGCTTAGTCTTCACCATCACCAGGGCTCCTATGAGAGGCCACTTGGAGTGCACAGATCAAAGGGGAGTGTCCATCACTTCTTTCACTCAGCTCCAGCTGGCTGGCAACAAAATCTACTACATCCATACAGCTGAGGATGAGGTCAAGATGGACAGCTTTGAGTTTCAAGTCACTGATGGACGGAACCCTGTCTTCCGAACATTCCGGATCTCCATCAGTGATGTAGACAACAAAAAGCCCGTGGTTACCATCCACAACTTGGTGGTCAGTGAAAGCGAGAGCAAGCTGATCACTCCCTTTGAGCTCACTGTGGAAGACAGAGACACTCCTGACAGGCTCCTTAAATTCACTGTCACCCAGGTTCCTGTTCACGGGCACCTCCTATTCAACAATACTAGGCCTGTCATGGTTTTCACCAAGCAAGACTTGAATGAAAACTTAATCAGCTACAAACATGATGGCACAGAGTCCACGGAAGACAGCTTCTCCTTCACAGTGACTGATGGCACCCACTCTGACTTCTACGTTTTTCCTGACACAGTGTTTGAAACGAGGAGACCTCAAGTAATGAAAATCCAGGTGCTGGCTGTTGACAACAGTGTCCCCCAAATTGTGGTGAACAAAGGAGCTTCTACGCTTCGTACTCTGGCCACTGGCCACTTGGGGTTCATGATCACAAGCAAAATCCTGAAAGTGGAGGACAGAGACAGCCTACATTTTTCTCTCAGGTTCATTGTGACAGAAGTTCCCCAACATGGTTACCTCCTAAACCTGGGCCAAGGTAACCACAGCATCACACAGTTTACCCAAGGTACGTTCTGCTTCTCTCTCCTTACAACCAAAGCTCGTGCTAGGCTTTATTTCTTGGGAATGAACCTGTCGCTAAAATTTGCAAGCAGAGCATCAAGATTGAGCTAAAGGGAAGAGGGAGGAAAGGGAAAAGAGGGAAGGAGACGGGGAGGAGAGGGCATAGATACCCACAGCCCTGGGAAAATACTCACTTTGCTGTGTGTTGCATTGGAGAGACCTTTTGTCACAGGGAGTGTAAAGGTTCTGTGGCTATGGCAAGACACGCTGATGAGGTGAGAATGAGGATCTGGGGGTTTATGACAGAGGCTGATTCCATGATGCTGTTTTACCAGTTTATGTCAGAGGCTGATTCCATGATGCTGTTTTACCAGTTTATGACAGAGGCTGATTTTGCGATGCTGTTTTACCAACTTTCTTGCCATCCTCTGTGTTGTAGGCTGCACATAGTCCTTGAAGCATTTCAGTGCCATAGAGATATGCAGTACAAATTACCTGGTTGTCATTATCCATATGCATTCAAACACAGTACCTTTAAATGCATATTACTTCAATTTTTTAATTTTATTTTAGAAGACTGGGTTGGTACTTGCTGAGACTATTGGGAATTTTGTAACTAAAAGACGATATTCATTTACTGGAGAGTTTCCTATTGGTCCGGGACTCTGAAAACCAGCTGTCCTCTACTCTTTCCCGTGCCAAGTGTCAGGCCCCCCCTTGCCTGAAGCACCTGTGTTCCTTGAGGCAGCAGGCTCTGATGAGGTCAGATGGAAAGGAGGGCAGGGGACCTCTGCAGAGTGACTCTGAGCAGGAAGGGAGGAACCATTCAGAGCTTGCTGGGAGGTTAAGGCTCTGTTCTCAGACCTGGCCACTTTCATTACAAAGGGATTTGTGTTGCTTTCGGGAAAATCTCCCAGCACCAGAGTAGAAACTGGACCTGCCCCTGTAGGCTCTGGGGAGGGGGGGGGATAGAGTGTAACCCCAGGACATCCCAGTGGGGGTGTTCTTTTCCTGCTACAGTGTTCTGCGCTTAGACAACAAACACTTTAATAGACGTGGATGCTGTGTAGAAGGGATCTCCATTTCTGGTCGATGCTGGCAAACAGCTTCACACTCCAGCCTCTTCTTGGCTGAGAGCCTGCATATATCTCGGGCCTGCAGGGACAGGAAAACCCCAGACTGTGAGAGTGTCATGCCAACCCAGCAGAGTTTTCTGCAGTGTTAGGCTGGTGTGTTTTCATGGGAAGGACCGAAGATCTGTGGAGATCAGAAAGCATTTTTTCTCCCCCCGCAACCCCAAACCAATGTGTTTTCATGGTGTTTTTTGTTTGTTTGTTTGTTTTAAAAATGGAAGAAGATAAGCTAATGCTTTCTTTTAGATTCTACAGGCCAAATTCAACAGCTCAAAAGTACCTCCAAATTATTCCTCATAGAGTGAACCCTAAAATTGTGCTATTTTATTGTGGGCATTTTGTTTTGTTTTGCTTTGGCACAGTAATCACGATTAAATTTTATCATCCTTGTAATTGTAGTTACACTTTGTTATAAATATTGCAGTTTTGAAAATTGCATTTTGAAAGAACCCATCCCATTCTAATACAAAGGCAGACTCTGCCGAGGAGCACTTCTGATATTTAATCACACAGCACTCATTTGAACAAGTTGAGGCTGGAGTTTGGTTCACAGCGGTTATTTATGGAGATTAGATAAGTGGTTAATGATGCAGAGGGCTCCTTCACAGCTGGCTGTGCCTCCAGGAGGGAAATGAGAGAGTGTTGGGCCTGAGCAGTCGCCTGTTTTTAGTTTTGCTTTATCATGAAGAGAGAAGAAGTGAAAATGAATTTTGATGGAGCTGAAAGCTTTTAGCAAAGGTGGCCAGAGAGGTTATTCAATCTGTTGATTAGCCCTTGAGAGACATTTCATTTTTTTTCAAAGGCTTACGTAAATGCATTGTCAAGAAAGGTTCACAATGTGTCCCTGCCCTTGAACTCACTGAGATAGATCCACCTGCCTCTGCCTCCCAGGTGTGGGGATTAAAGGTGTGCACCACCATCTTTAAAACATAAAATTATAATGATGTGGCATATCCCACCCAGTTGGGCATTAAAACATAGGTTCGGTTGAGGCCATCCTGGTCTGCAGAGTGAGTTCCAGGACAGGCTCTCCAAAGCTACAGAAAAACCCTGTCTTTTGAAAAAAAACAAAAAACAAAAAATATAAAAAATAGGGTAAAATAATCTCTTCAGTAGTGGTGGCACATAGCTTTAATCCCAGCACTTGGGAGGCCAGCGTGGTCTATAGAGCGAGTTCCAGCACAGTCAATGCTACACAGAGAAACCCTGTCTGGAGAATCCAAAATGATAATGATAGTGATATTAATATAAAAAAACAAACAGCTTGCTCCCAGGTCTAAACACTCGTCTCAAGTACCTAGACTCTCCTCCTTCTCTACAATGAGTACATAGTGGGGCTGCAGAGACGGCTCAGCAGGGAAGAGCGCTGGCTGCTCTTGCAGAGGACCCAGCTTTGGATGCCAGCACCCACACTGCAGCTCACGGCTGAGTGTAACTCCAGTTTCGGGAGATCAGATACCTTCTTCTGGCCTCTTTGGGTACCAGGCAAGCATCAGGAGATCAGATACCTTCTTCTGGCTTCTTCGGGTACCAGGCAAGCATCAGGAGATCAGATACCTTCTTCTGGCTTCTTCGGGTACCAGGCAAGCATGCAGGAGATCAGATACCTTCTTCTGGCCTCTTTGGGTACCAGGCAAGCATCAGGAGATCAGATACTTCTTCTGGCCTCTTTGGGTACCAGGCAAGCATCAGGAGATCAGATACTTCTTCTGGCTTCTTTGGGTACCAGGCAAGCATGCAGGAGATCAGATACCTTCTTCTGGCCTCTTTGGGTACCAGGCAAGCATCAGGAGATCAGATACCTTCTTCTGGCCTCTTTGGGTACCAGGCAAGCATCAGGAGATCAGATACTTCTTCTGGCCTCTTTGGGTACCAGGCAAGCATCAGGAGATCAGATACTTCTTCTGGCTTCTTTGGGTACCAGGCAAGCATCAGGAGATCAGATACTTCTTCTGGCCTCTTTGGGTACCAGGCAAGCATCAGGAGATCAGATACCTTCGTCTGGCCTCTTTGGGTACCAGGCAAGCATCAGGAGATCAGATACTTCTTCTGGCCTCCTTGGGTACCAGGCAAGCATCAGGAGATCAGATACTTCTTCTGGCCTCTTTGGGTACCAGGCAAGCATCAGGAGATCAGATACTTCTTCTGGCCTCCTTGGGTACCAGGCAAGTATGCAGTGTGCCCTGGTGCAAGCAGGCAAAGCACTCATGTACATAAAATAAAAACAAGTAATGAGCACATACTGATATTTTTGTGGGATATTTTGTTAATCGCTTTCAGAAAGGCATGAAGTCCCCCTCCATTTGTACCAGCTGTGATTACCAAGGGTGTTTACCTAAAATAGAAACTTTGGAATGGCTGTGTAGATCCATGAAATAAATATATCAAATATAGCAATTGGAAGAAAGTCTAATTCTTAGACTATTGTTATAATATTTCAGCTATCTTAATTATTGTGTCCTCTTTCCACTTAATGGAGGTACTGTTGATGGACATTTACAATTTGTTTTTTAGATGTACCTTTAGAATAACAGCATTGTCATCAAGGGTCTTCCAGAGTTATAGGGAAAGTGATAAGCTTTGAAGTGGTTATTTATTTCAATGAAATTCTCTCTTAATGCTATATTTTTTTTCTGAAAAAATTGACACGTGCTATATAAATATTTTGTTTTTTTTTTTGAGACAGCCCTTGCTGTCCTAGAACTCACTTGTAGACCAGACTAGCCTCTAACTCAGAGATCCACCTGCCTCTGCCTCCCTAGTACGCCAACACTGCCCAGCTTCTTTATTTTTATTGTATGAGTGTTTTGCCTGAATGTCTATTTGCTGGATGTGTACCTGGTCCCTGAGGAGATCAGAAAAGGTCATCAGCTCCTCTGAACAGGGGTTCCAGAGGCTGTGAGTCACTCTGGGTGCTGGGAATCGAGTCTGTGTCCTCTGCAACAGCATTCAGTGCTCTTACCTGCTGAGCCATCTCTCCAGCCCTGCCTGAGCTCCGTTTTTTTTTTTTTAACGAATTGCAAACTTTTGCTTTGACTGATTTTATTGCATGCATATATGTTTTGCCTGCATGTATGTCATCCACACGCATGCAGTGCCCAAGGAGGTCATTAGTGGATCATCTGTAACTGGAATTACGATGACTACAGGTGCTGGAAACTGGACAATGGTCCTTAGCACGAGCATCTGAGTCATCTCTCCAGCCTCCTATCAGCAGCATCATCAGTGGAACTATTATTATTATTATTATTGCTAAGCCATGTCTTCAGATTTTTCATTTAAAATTTTAGAGCGGGCGAGAAGGTTAAAGAAGTTCTCACGGCTGCAGATATGGTGGGCACAATAGGGACACATGGTCAGCAGGGTTCTCACCACTCCTTCCTGATAAACAAGTAAACAGGTCCGGGAAGGGCTGTGCAGGGTGGTGCCGGGGCTGTATAGAGCTGTGCAGGGGCTTGCAGGGTGGTGCCGGGGCTGTATAGAGCTGTGCAGGGGCTTGCAGGGTGGTGCAGGGCTGTATAGAGAGCTGTGCAGGGGCTTGCAGGGTGGTGCCGGGGCTGTATAGAGCTGTGCAGGGGCTTGCAGGGTGGTGCAGGGCTGTATAGAGCTGTGCAGGGGCTTGCAGGGTGGTGCAGGGGCTGTATAGAGCTGTGCAGGGGCTTGCAGGGTGGTGCCGGGGCTGTATAGAGCTGTGCAGGGGCTTGCAGGGTGGTGCCGGGGCTGTATAGAGCTGTGCAGGGGCTTGCAGGGTGGTGCCGGGGCCGTGTGTGCCTCTTAGCCTCGCAGAGACTTGCTCCAGGTTAAGGCGAAGAGGCAGGTGAGTGGGTGAGGCCACTCAGCTCTTTCATTTCAAGTTAAGACTCATGAGAGCATTTGCTGGCTGTGAGACCTTCAACAGAGGACCTGGCATATAAAGATGGTGGGGAAACAAACTTCAGAAGTGTTTCACCTTCTAGGAAAGAAGCCTGTGCGGATTGATACAAACACTAGGAAACGTGTGAGACATTGTGGCAGAAATAAAGTATTACGGGGGGGGGCAGGACATTTGCACTTGTCCTGTGCACTAAAAAGCAGACGTTCCATTGCCAGGGATGTCTCTTTGTAAGTGTGTCTTCTTTCAACGCTGCGAGGCAGGGTACAGTCCACATGTCACGTCTCCTAAGGAAAGAGTCAGAGATCTGTGGCAGAACGAGCCTACTCCAAGTGCTGCACTCACTGAAGACAACTTTCTCACGCTGTTCTTTCGTTTGCCGTCCCTGTGAACTCGATAGCACAAACCCAACAGAGCTTTTAGAATTAGGAAGACCACAAACACGCAGGAGACAGGCAAATATCACCAACCTGTTGACGGTGTTCTCTGGCTACATTCTGACATTGCGTAACCTTAGAAACTCACCGGCACAGCTCAAAGAGGGGTGTTTTAAGGATCACAGGACAGAATGGTGTCTTCTCTTTCATTAAATCGTATGTGTGGTATTAAGGAGAGGAGCTGGTAAAGTGGATGATTTTTATGTATGTTACTAATGTCAACAGATTGATGCACATGAGTTTGGTAGGCTTGGACGCAGTGAAGGGGGTGCTAAACCCCCTGTCATGCACAACAGCTTTAGAGCTGCCTGCTGTACCATGACAGCTAAGGTGACTACACCAGGCAAGAGAACCCCTGCCCCTCCCTTTGGCTTCCTGTAGAACTCACTCTACAAGGGAGGCAAAGCATGGACTTCAAGAGGCCCAGGAAATCTGCCATGCCTCAAAATATCCTCCTTTCCACCTGTCATGGAGCCTGGCACGCCGTATTTAGATAGCCGCTCCTCTGTGGGAAGGGACACCACCTTGCTATTATTGTAATCTAAGTCTGGCCCTCTATTTTTCTGTGTGAGGGTCAGATTTCTACAGGACAGCTGGCATTAGGGGGGCAGTGATAGAGAATGAAGCACCGTTTCCCCTGAGAGGGGAGCTAAACATGTCTTCAGAAACATAATAGCCAATAGGATTTATTGTAACCTCAAGCCATCAGTTTTGATACAGTAATTAATCACCTTGCCTTTTGGTTGTTTTTTAGCTGACATTGATGACCTGAAAATATGCTATGTCTTAAGAGAGAGAGCTAATGCCACAAGTGATATGTTCCATTTCATAGTGGAAGACGACGGTAAGTATTCCACTCTCTGGGAGGTTAAACTGCCGGAGGCCTTTTAATTTTGTTTATTTTGGTTGCTCTTTGACTATATTGCTACAAGGAATCTTTATCAGGTATTACTTTGTGCTCATTTGCTTTTATGCAGAGTGAATTTTGTGTCTGCTATAAAAGGTTTAATCGTTTCAATCTGACAGAATTCCATTCTTTAGTGGATACTGGTAAATGTCATATTGTTTCTGTCTTGTGATTCATAACAGAGACAGTGACAGAAAGAGAGGAGGAGGAGGAGGAGGGAGAGATCTGTATGAATAGGGTACCTCTGCCCAGTTGTTCAGGTTACTCAGGCATCAGGAAGATGCTGGAATCTAGCCTGTGCCTGCCCTGGTGGGTCCCCCAAACAGTATCCCTTTGGGTACTGCCTCTACTCAACCAGAATTCTGTGACAAATAAACATGGTCTCATTGCCCCAATATCAGGGTGTATACTGATCTTAGTTTGGCGGAGTTTTATGAGTTGGTCTAGCGAAAAGCTTTCCTTGGCCAGGTTTGAAGAACACTGTAGAAACTGGTATGTGCCTTTCTGTCTAAGCTTCTTAGACAAGAAGTTTTATTGCCACCAGCCCTTCCCAGACCTGCTCAGGGACTCTTCTGTTCCCAATGACTCTTCCTTCTCACCCTGCAAACAGACCTGGAAACATCTAGCCAGTTCTGGATACAGTAGAAAGATGTTTTTATTGTTGGGTGTCCTCCTGGAAAGCCACTTAGTCTCACCAAGCGTCTATCTTATACAAACAGGACACAGGAAGTTCCAAGAAAGAAACCAACATGTTAGGGAGAGTATAGAGAGGAGGACTCCCTCAGACTAGGTCTGAGTCTGTTTCCTTGTGACACTTTTAAAATAATGGCATACTGTTAGGTTGTCTACCTCAAAAGGAGATGCTTCTCACCCTCCATATCCACTGAAGCATAACATGCCCTTGTTTAAAATACCATTGGATACAACATGACCAGGTGTCTGAATGTGATGTCTATTATATGCATACCAGAAAGGCAAAAGAAGGTTTCCCAACTTAGGCAGAGTTATTTGATTCCTGTTTCAAATCTGAGGCTTAATATAGCTAATGCCTATGTTTGAAAGGAACCAAGTCATAGTTTAGTATTTGACACACTGGCAAAGGAATCTCAGTAAGGAACAAAATCCTAAGAAAGGAAAACCAACTGACAAACTAAAACCAGTGTACTTCCTGAAGCCTGCTGCTCGAAGGCAAAATCGTGCCAAAAGAAATTGTGAAAACAAGGCCCGAACAAGCCTCAATGAACCCAAATTTTCTGTCTTAAAATTACAAAAAACAAAACATTACGATAAAAATCCCATGGCTCACAAGTAGGGAGATGGTTCAGCAGCTGAGAGCGCTACCTGCTCCTGCAGAGAACGGGGATGGGTTCCCAGCACCCTCAGGACAGCTCACAACCACCTGTACCTCTAGTTCCAGAGGATCCAATGCCCTCCTTGCGTCCTTCTGAGCTCCTAGGACCCTGTGCACATGTGATACACGTATATACGTGCAAGCAAAGCACTCATGCACATGAACTAAGATAAATCCGTAAAAAAAAAAACCAGCCTTTACTTTCAAAATGTTCTGTCACCACATTTATATATACACCCATAATTATTCTATTCCACACAGTTTTGGCTAGGTGGGATGGAAAATTTTCCTTAAAAGTGTCCTCAAACTTTGGAAAGCATCGTATTGTCTATCATTTTGAGATAAACAGTAAGGATGCCTGGTTATAGAGGTTGGGTTTATGTTTAGGTTTCTGAGGACGTGGCGGGGCTTTTGGAGATGGTCTTTATGGTTATGAAAATGGGAATGAAATCATTCCAGGAGTTCCTTTGGCTTCAGTTTAACATAGGCAGATTATTTTAGAGCTATCTGTCTATGCCTTCCTTTCCACAGGTGTAGCATTCATTAGCTGTAGGGCTAGGCTAGATCCTGGCAAAGGGTTATTAAATAAAATGTACCTGAAACTCCTTGCTGTAAGAAAAGTTCCTTTTGACAGAATAAACAGGAATCTACATGATCAAAAAAATAGGAAGTGGTATGTGTACTTAGAATTGAGTCCACCTGATTTTTAAGCTTGGTGTTATGTTATCTTGCGAAGGATCTGCCATTTGGATGAGGCATTGAGTCCTGCTAAGGCATACAAAGTATTAGCCATAGTGATCCTCTACTTCACACGTAGAAGATTTGCCACCTTTAAGTCATCTTCGAAGTGTGAACACCTTCCAGTAGCTTGCTCACATCTGGACAACTGTCAAACACCATTGTGTAAGATTAGGACTTTAAATGTTCAAGCCTCTTTCTAACCTGCTGAAGTCATCATCTTCAAACCCACAGGACTATTTTTAGAATGGTGACTAGCTAAGCAAATTTCTAGCTCAAACTTAATCCTTGGATCTTCCTAAAAATAAAATGTTACTGCTGGGCAGTATTTTCACATGCCTTTAATCCCTGCCTCAGGAGGCAGAGGCAGGTACATCTCATGAGTTTGAGGCCAGCCTCATCTACAGAGTGTGTTCCAAGGCAGCCAGGATTTTGCAGAGAAACCCTGCTTCAAAATAAATAAATAAGTAAAATATTACGTTACATCAAGGATCAAGAATGGGAGAAAAAGCCGGGCATTGGTGATACATGCCTTTAATCTTAGTACTTGGGAGGCAAAGACAGGCAGATTTCTGTGAGTTCAAAGCCAGTCTGGTCTACTTTTGTGAGTTCCAGGACAGGCTACAGAGAAACCCTGTCTCGGGAAGAAGAAGAAGGAGAAGGAGAAGAAGGAATAAAAAGAGAAGAGGAAGAGGAAGAAGAAGAGGAAGAAGAAGGAGAAGAAGAAGAAGAAGAAGAAGAAGAAGAAGAAGAAGAAGAAGAAGAAGAAGAAGAAGAAGAAGAAAAGAAGAAGAAGAAAGAAGAAAGAAGAGGAGGAGGAGGAAGAGGAAGAGGAAGAGGAGGAAGAAGAAGAAAAGAGGAAGAAGAAGGGAGGAAGGAGGAAGGAAGGATGGAAGAACAAGAACAAGAACAAGAAGAACAACAAGCAGAAAAAGAAGAAGGAAAGGAAGAATTGGTTGAAAGTAGAAGCCTAAGAGCGTTTGCTTCTGATTAGTTTGGTTAGAACCTGGCAGGTCACAGGATTCTCCTGTTACAATGTGGTCATGAATGGGTGACCATTCACCATTCAAGGGATGGTTCCTGGGACACACTCCTTGCATTTTAGGGTTTGGAGCACTTTGAGGGACAATTAGTGAGAAGTGGATAATGTTGGGTTTTACCCCAGGAGGTCTCTGCTGTGTTATAACTTAATACAGTAGCCCAGTTCAGAGTTCTTATTCCTATTCTTAATGGAGCATTTTTAGAAACAAAAAAGCAGTAGTCAGTACAGTACATGAACAATTCCAGAACTTAAGTTACCAGAGAAATAAGCGTTTCTCTACATGGTGTACTGTAGAACACATGAAATCCTTAGATCTCAGAAATCTCTCAACTACACTTTCACCCTTCAGCATGATTTATTGTTGCCCATGCAGTTTTGCTCTCATCCCTCTGAGCTTAGTACAATAACAACAGCAAAACTATCATTCCTAATTGGAAGAGTAAGGAAACTGAGTCACAGAAATGGGAAACTAACCTCTTCAGGTGAACCCCAGTAGACAAATAGAGGCTGAACTGACGCCCAGGTTCTTTTGCCAGACAGTAAAAACCGGTGGCTTCCCCACTGTTCCTGACAGGCAGAAGAAAGCAGAGACTCACTGACCTCTGCTCTACATACTGAGCGGTCAGGAAGGGCAGTGGTGGTACACGCCTTTAGTCCCAGCACTCCGGAAGCTGAAGCAGGCAAAACTCTGTGAGTTCCCAGCCAGCCTGGTCTGCAGAGTGGGTTCCAGGTCAGCCAGGGCTGCACAGAGAAAACCAGTCTCAAAACAAACAACAACAAAAATAGAGTCCAATACAGAGTATCTTCTAGATTGTTAATTTTTATTCTAAAATACTTCAGATATCCTACAGTTCTCAACTTTATAGCCCTTTTCCCGGTGACTGTGGTTTAACTATTTAAGCACAGTGTATTCTCACCTAAAAGTGGTTTAGGGACCTTTGTAATTTTCTCTCCAAGGAACAACTCAAGCCGTTTATTGTAATGTGAAAGCCAGTTTCAAGTAACTATTTCAGGTATGTCCCACCCTCAGCCCTAATGATTGTTAATCTCTCTTCAGCACCAGCTCAAATGTCACTTCCTTTCCAAGTCTGTCCCCTGTACCATGTTTAGGAAGTTAGCCATGGCCTTCTTCGTGCTTTATATCCTTTACTTTAGTCATGGCAGGAATGTCCTATTGTGACAATTACATCATGAGGTTGGTCTCTATCCATACACAAAGAATATCTTCAAAACTAACCTTTTGTTCCAGGACCTACTCAGAGTCGAACACATGGCACACATAGGACAAATGTGTTAAAATGAATTAAGCAACAAATGAAGGTAGAGCCCTATGATTTTATGCAAGGAGTGATTAAACAGTACCCCAAGGGAAGCTCCTGGAGCAGTTTCTGGTGGAACCTTGGCATTCTGTAAGAACGTTCCCTTATCCTAGCTTTAACTTAAATCCCTATGGCACCAACAAAGATTCTTACCTAAGCCCCCACGTTTATAAGCACAGGAAACCAGCTACTGTGGAGACTACTTTGAAATCGTCAGTGAAATGTAGATTGGAAAAAGCCCCTGTTTAGAGTTCTGGACACTATTCTTAAAGAGGCATTTAAATCTGGGAGAGGGGGAGCAGTTTGGGGTATATTGTGTAAACAATTCCACAACTTAAAATTTAAAGAGACCCCAGGCAGTGGTGTCACATGCCTTTAATCCCAGCATTCGGGAGGCAGAGGCAGGCGGATCTCTGTAAGTTTGAGACCAGCCTGCTGTTCTATAGAGTAAGTGACAGGACAGTCAAGGCTACATAGAGAAGCCCTGTCTTGAAAAAGCAAAACAAAATGGCAAAACCATAATTTAAAGAGAAATAAGCATTTTCTATATTACTGAATTTTTAAAGCCAGCCCATAATTTTTGGCAAGTTCTTTTCTGCTTTGGTGACTCCAGTTTTTATTTTGAGTGGACATGAGACAACAGTTAGAGAAACAGAAGGCTGTCTTTCTGTAAAGTATGCCCAGTATGCTCATTAGAATGGTAATATATCATCAGTTTTAAACTTATTTTGTTGTTATTCTTTGTTTTAACTTTCAAAGATCTCAGCCACTTGTCTGAGATGGTCTTGGAAGACAATGGGGATTCTGCGGGATGGGTCAGACTTGTGCTCTGCTACCGAACTACATCTCCCTAGAATGTGTCTTGATGAGCCTAAGATTAGGCTATGTGATCTCCTGGCTTGATAAGCAACGTGAGAGGAATCTTACTTTTACTCTATGAAACTGGTTTGGGTTTGTCACTTCTTCCAAGTGCCAAGTCATGCGGTCTAACTCGGCTCTGCCTGCCATTCCTGGCACTGGAACTGGACAGCAGACATAGTATTAATCTGTGTTGGCTATTACAGTGTGTCTGGTCCCCAGCCAGATCCTTTTCTGTTACTGTTGGTGGTGGTGTCTTTGACTTTACGGTGGCCAAATTCCCGTCCACCCAGATCTTTAATTCATGAGCTATTGAAAGATATAAATAGTGCCTTGAGATATTACAGGAAGTCACAGTCGTTTCTGTCTATGAAATGTCAGTTAAGGTCAAGGCTTTCAAGTTTTTGTTCAGCATTTGACAAATTAAATAATCAAATACAAAAGGGTCATGGGAATGTCTTCATTCTAGACAGAAGGAATGTAAGTTTTGACTTCAAGCAGGCTGTCACTTCAAAACTGGAGGCAAAGTAATTATTGATAATTAGCTTGAATCTAGAGAAAGGGTTAAAACATATGTTATAAACTGTAGGAAAATGAGGGTTGTGAGAAGAAGCATTCAGAGACCATCTTGACAGTAAGCTGAGAGAGAAAGACAGTGTTGCCGATAGTCAAGTCAGAGGCTGAGGACGGGAGAAGCAGAGGGAGGGTGGGGAGCCAGAGTCTTAACTACGAGACGGTGAAGCGATGCCAAGCACTTGAGGCAAAGGCCTGCAGTGCGGACAGGATACAGGCTCCACTGAGTATAGACCTTGGGAAGGGCATTGGCTAAGGTGGCTAATGTTTGTGAGCCCTGCTTTATTCTTTGAGCAGTTAGGATAGTTCAGGTCCTCAAAAGTCCATCTCCGGTGAGGTGTCGCCTTCAAGGCATAGCTCTAGCAATACACCTGCTCTGCATCCATGGCAGAAGCAACTCTTCTGTGCAATTCAAGTTCTATCAGCTGTCTTTGCGTTCACCCCCGCAGTCCACAGCATGTTGGTACACGCTTGGCTTTAGTCTGGGTGTTACTTTTCTTACATCATGAGACTGTTGGTAGAGATTGGATCCCTACAGAGAGACTTAACATGAATCCATATTTACACCCGAAGGAATTAATAGCCCCTTTTAGAAGCTAAGCAAATCTTCCTTTCACAACTGATCAAAATACCATAATATCAAACTAAATATTTATTTGTGGTACATGTTCTAAAACTCAGTGCTATCTTATTCTGTATCTTGTAAGCTTGTCCTGTGTGGCTGAGGCAAAGGGAAGACTATTTTCCATAGTAATCAGTGTTATTCTACATTTTGTAGAGTCAAAGAAATGTAGCCAAAAAAAACAAAAACAAAAACCAAGTGTGATAGAGGAGAAAGGTTGGAGTTTCTGTGGTTAGACTTATTTGCTATAACAAGTCATTATTTATTTGTTGAATCAGTCAACAAATGCTTTTGACATTCCCAGGATGCTTCGGGTATTTACTGGAATGTGGGGAAACAATAGATTTATAAATATGAACATATATACTATAGTATAAATATAAATAAATAGATTGATCTTTGACCTCGGATCAATCCCAAGGATAAAGCAACAGACAAAACATTCTGGAGATTAGGAGATAGCAATGCAGTTGGGAGGAAAGGTATCTCTGTGTAAACTTAGGCGTGGGATGAGATCAAGCTCCTGCAAGAAGAAAAGGGAGAAAGAGCACCACATGCTAAGGTCTGAGGGCTGGTGCTTAGCTCAGCAGAAGAGTGCCTGCTTGCCTGAGCAGAGAGAGAGAGAGAGAGAGAGACACAGACAGACAGACAGACAGACAGACAGACACGTGTGCACAGAGAGAGAGAGAGAGAGAGAGAGAGAGAGAGAGAGAGAGAGAGAGAGAGAGAGAAGGGAGGGAGGGAGAGAGAGAGAGAGAGAGGCCTGTGATAAGGCTTTCAAGCTGCGCTATAGACCATGGTGCACTCACTCACGTGATTAGGTACGCCATAAGGACGGAGGAAGTCCAGCAATCATTTTAAAGCGCAGGTAACATGTCCCAGTTTGCACAAGCCAGTCCTCCAGCTACAGGGAACTGACACAAGAGCAGTAGGGGATAGTGTGAGCCTGCTGAAAGCTGAGGTGGTGAGACACATGTGGCCCGGGGTTGAGAGGGCCAGGCATGTTGGTACACGCCAGCACTCAGGAAACAGAGGCAGATGATCTCTGTGAGCTGGAGGCCAGCCTGATCTACACTGTGAGTTCCAGGCCACTACAAAGTGATACCCTGTTTCTAAACAAAACAAGACATAGAGATGAGAGGCTAGTCTTCCCACAGTTTTGATTCAGAGAAAGGAAGGAGTGAGATGTGAGCATAATTCTGGGTTTCACAGTCCGTGGACAATGACCAAGATGAGGTAGACTGGAGGGCCCTGATACAGTCGGGTTGCAGCTCAGGTGGTTTGGGCATACCGGTTTTCGAGAAGTCCCACCCAGCTGAAGTCCGTATGAAGGCTAGCCATTAATTGTGCTTCTCTGCCTTATCTAGTCTTCTGGGAAGTAGGTGGGAGGGAGTTGTAACAGATGCTGGTTGGGACCCTTTCCATCCCTGGAGACCTGACCCTGAGCCAAGCATCTCCAACTTGCCTGGTCTCAGTTGCAATTGTAAAGGGGTGTAGAATAGTGAGCAGCTCCTGGGTTCTTCTGAAAAAAGAGTGAGTGAGAAAATGCCCAGAAAGGATGCCATTTGTACACCTCAGTTCCCCGGAGGGAGTGTGCAGAGAGTGCTGCTGTCCAGCAGCTGTCCCTTCCCCGAGGACTTGGGGGGCTTCTCTCTTTCCCCTCTCCCTCACTTCCTACTCGCTCTCTCTCAGTTCGGGTTTTTGTTTCCTGAGGCAAGCTGTCATTATGTAGACCGCATTGGTCTTAACCGTATGGTCCTTCCTCCTCAGCCTCCCTAGTGCTGGGTTATTAGGACATGTAGTCACTGTAGTGACAGATATTAGTGAATGTTGCAAAGAGAAGGCCACTGAGACAAATGCACAGTTGAGACTATTCATAAATGTAAACAGCGAGAAGAATGCAGTCTATGAAGTTTTCTCCTAAGGTTACTGAAGAGAAAGTGTCGTGTACCATGTACTTAGCACAGTCTTCCAAAAGCCAAGTGTTGCCTCTGGAACGATTTATAGAATGAGGAACCCTTTGACCCCTTGTAATGAGCACTGCAGTAATTATTTTCCTGAGATTAGAAGACAACTTACCAGTATTTAAAATATTGTAATCATGAGGTTTTTATAAGTAAAGACTGGGTAATAAATGAATTTTACTTATCAGCTGCAATGATAAAGTTTTTGCCTTCTAATCGTGGAAGCCATTTGTCTCTGAAATCCCGATGAGGTCAGAGAAACAAAGTGGCATACTTACTCCTCCGTGCAAATGAGGGAAATTAATATGTGCTGAGCTTGAACTTGGTGGAAAAATTACGAGTAAGTAAAACACACACATAAAGCATTTGCGATTTTGTCCTTTCTGCCCACATGAAGACTCATTTTTTTAATGTATATTTCCTTAGGGCTAAAATATAGATATAAAGGAGAAGGAACTTTTTATTACCAGCATTCTGTTTTGGAACAGATACCATAAATTTACTAAAATGATTAATTTACTAATTTGTCTTTGAGTTTTGTAGTTAAAAAAAACAACACTTGCCAAGTGGCTCTATCTAAGCAGCCTTTTAATGTTAAGAAAGCAGTGTACCTTCAGCTTATTTACATTTAGAATCCTAACAATGTTGCCAGGGGAACTTTCCAAAATGAATTATTCAGTTATAGCTAATTACCATTTAATATAAAAAATGGTATACTAGTTTTAGCATCATTTGAACAAAGAAACTAAAAAAAGGTTGAGAGATAATTACAGAGCTGTGTTTAGTTTTTTTTTTTAAGTAGTTCTTTGTTCTTCACACCAAGTTTGATCTAAGCTCAGAAAATAACACCCTTGGATGAAGGAACCCTGGCCACAATTCTCTTTGTCCCACTCTGGCAACATTCCTTAGATGGGGGCCCTGCCTTCTGTGCTGGATTCTTGAGCAGAGAAAGTCACCCTGTCTGGGTGATGCCACCTGCTCCCCTCACTCGACTTAGGCAGCTCTGAGTTGGTCAGCACCCTGAAAAGAGTGTTCTGGAAAAGCCACTTCAGAAACTAAAGAGAAGCCATGAAACTGGTCAGAGGACTTTAGAAACCCAGGAGGCAGGAGACTAGGAGGAGGAATATAGGCTCCCATAATTTGTGTTCCCGTAATTCTCTTCCTTTTGTGCAGAAATGGCTAAAAACTGAGGACATTGCATTGTGGCCATAAAACATACAAAACTGCATTTAAGAAACTGTTTTCTCAAACCTTTTCTTACTCTATAGACCTCAACGTCATTTTGGTGCACTATTAATATCCACCTAGACCCTAAATGTAGCCAGTTTTACCTAACTTGATTTCTGATGAGCTCCATTCCCACTTAATTCCCTGACTACTGTTTCCATTGTGAGCATATTGATTTTGTGACCAAGAAGATGTAAACTGCTTAAAATAATGGTGTAATCAGTACTTTCTTTGGGCTGCCAACCAGCTCCCAAATAAAGACACAGAGACGTGTTAATTATGAATGCTCAGCCTTAGCTTGAGGCTTGTCCCACTAGCTCCTTTTAACTTAATTTAACCTGTTTCTATTTATCCTCATTTTGTTTCAGGGCTTTTTACCTTTCTATCATTTCCTGTTTCCAGGAAACACTCTGGGTCTGGACGGATGGTGTCTCTCTTCTTTTTCCATCTGTCCCTCAGCCTAAATTCCTCCTCCTCCTTACTCCCCCTGCCCAGAAGTCCTGCCTGGACCTCCTCCCTTGCTATTGGATGTTTGGCTTTTTATTAGACCAATCAGATGCCTTAGGTAGGAAAGGTAAAACAGTAATGTCAATGCTCTGTCTTATCATGATGCTAAGATCCATTCTCAACTCTCCTAAGGTGATTACATCCAAACTGTTTGTTTGTTTGGTTGGTTAGTTGGTTTTTTTGGCTTTTGGTTTTTCAAGACAGGATTTCTCCGTGTAGCCCTAGCTGTCCTGGAACTCGCTCTGTAGACCAGGTTGGCCTTGAACTCATAGAGATCCACCTGCCTTTGCCTCCCAAGTGCTGGGATTAAAGGTGTGTGCCACAACCACCTGGATTCAAATTGTTTTTAACTTTACAAAATGGGAGAGATTTTCATATGGCCAGTATATGTATTTATAGATAAAGTCAGATGGAACTCACTATTCATAGCCAATGGACTGGAAGTATGGATGGTTGTAAACCACTATGTGGGTACTGGGAATTGAACCTATGTCCTTGGGGAGTGTTCTTTGTTACTGAGCCATTCCCCCAGACCCACTTTGCATGGACTGTTACGCTGTGTCCGGCTGTCTCATTTTTTAATGAAATGGAATTGTTCCTCTTACTTGTGTATGTTTGGGAAATACTTGTGTATTTATGGGAAAAAAGAATTCATTTCTTGATGTTTCAGCATGTAAGCTGGTTGCTATAATAAGCGTATGGGAATGTCTCAGATGCCATTAAGGATGAGTGCATGCCTTCATCTTAATGGACTGATTGTACCTCCCTTTCCTTGCTTCACTTTGGTCAGAAGCTGCTGCATGTCCCTTCCCTATGTGCACCTGGCCAGAGCACACATCTATGAGAAAAAGTGACACAGGCTTCCTAGTCATGTTACAGGGAAACAAAGATCATGCTGGCAGAAGCAAAAAACAACGGATCATCAAAGCATTTTGTAGTGGAGAATTTCCTAAATACACAGTGTCCCTAAATCATATGATAAAGCAAACGTGTCTGAGAATGAACTCCTTTTAAAAGCTGTCCACTTTGGTGAGTCTCTGTTGGTCTTAGATTGATTACACAGTAGTTATATCAGTATGTGTGTGACTATGATTAAGACCTTGTATGAGAAAAGTCTGGGAATTGTAGATTGCTCAACTAGGTTCTACCATATCTAGTCCTTCCTCAAGGGTCATATGGGCACCTTGACTCTCTAACATTTTATTCGCTTAATCTCTGTCAACTACAGCTAATGAGCTGGCCTCTGGGTATTTCTCTGTGATACAAGTTGTGTAGCATGGTTACTGTTTTCAACTCAAGAGTAGTGTTTAAGCAGAATTTGATCAGCCTGCCTCTCTGTGTCCACATCCCCACACTCTTAGGGAATGGCATTGTCGCTCTGTACACTGGCATTGTACACTCTCAACACAGACACTCTGTGTCTCCCTGCCATCCATTGGCTGGCCCGGGGATCCTATCTGGTGTCTGTTGTTCCCTGTCACCCCAGAACAGCTGGGTACACAGTTATACACTTGTGCACAGGACGGAACTACCATTGTCAAGGCTGTGAAAGATGATCCCTTGAAGGGTCTAGGTAGTAACCCACTATGATCCCAAAGTCATTGAGAAAACCTTCCAGATTAAAAACAGCTTAGTCTTCATCTTGACAACTGTGAATGTTTTCCTTGAGAAGTTTCCCGTGTTATCACCTGAAAGATTATTACAGTGAATTTTATCAATGGGATTCACTGGTAATTTTTTTTACACAAATACACATATTCATTATAGGAAGACACCAAATATAAAACTGAAATTAAAAGTGTACATTAACTTAACCTTGATAACCAGGGAAAATCACAATTATATTTAGCTATGATTGTTTTCCAGATCATGTATTTTACCCCGAAAGGCACTGTTTAATATATTCTGTTCTAACTTTTGAATTTCTTAGTACCTTTTGGACATTATTCTAGATCAATGACTCTAGATCCAGAGGGTTGGTGTGTGCGTGTAGGTGTGTCAGTGAGTCATGCTTGTGACCGAGTGGATGCCTGTACCCATGCACACACATGCAAAGGCCAGAGAAGGTTGTCTTCCCTCTTCCTGACTCCCCTGAGAGAGGGACTATCACCGAGCCAAAAGTTGCCGTTCTGCTGATATGCTTGGCTAGTGAGCTCCCGGGATTTGCCTGCCTGTGCCCCCCACCCCCACCCCAACCTAACGCTGAGGCAACAGGCATGCACAGCCTTGCTTTTCATCTGGGTTCCGGGGATTCAAACTCAGTTCTTCATGCTGTCACAGCAAGCATTGTCACCACTGAGCCATCTCCCCAGCCCAGCCCTCCCCCCCAAGATGTTTTTAATAATGTTTGTGATTTGCTATGTGATGGTATTATGCAAGTTATTTAAACAACTGCAGGTGTCTTTCAAAGAAATCTGCATTTATATAAGAGTGCTTAAATACCTTCCTGATGAGTGTGACTAATTATGACATCCCTGCTCTACAGGTGAACCACCCAAGTCTGCCCTGTCTTCTGTTGCTAACACGTAGAATCTTGCTGCATTCTTGTTTTTATCAGCATTGATAAGAACAAGATCCTGTCTGCCATGCCTTCTCCTTATTATTAATAGAAAGAAAGTGTGGTTTATAATGGCTTTTTGACCCCGGAATTCTTGGCATGCTTATTCAGAGCATCTACCAGCTCTGGAGTCATTTTATATCCATGCGTGATAAGTCCTGTGTAAACAGTGTTTCTTTAGTATGTGCTAATGGCTCCTAGTCCACTGGTTTCGATTTCTTTTGCTGCTAACAAAAAGATGACATAGAAAATATTTCTTTTAAAAGATAATTCTAAGACAGGATTAGTGGGGGCCTGCTTGTAATCCCAACACCTGGGAGGCAAAAGCAGGAGGATCAGGAGTTCAGGGTCACCCTCCGCTATTTCAAGTTCAAGGGCTACATAAGAGTCTGCTGAGAGAGTGGGGGTGGGGGAGTGGGGTAGGGGAGGTAGGGACAGAGGAGAGAGAGAACATAGAGGGGAGGGAGGAGTGGGGGGAAGGGGAGAGAGAATTCTATAATGCTCAGTAATCACACACTGCCCCAGTGTTGTGAGCGCAATTGGGTAGGGTGGAGAGTGGCAGGAAATATACATTCAACATTTCCAACATGGCCAGTGCTCTATAAGTATACACACCCACACACACACACACACATATATAAGAGAGGTATGGGCAGGTGTGTCTTTCATAGGAGAATCTATATATCTACATCTATAGATATATCTATAAGTATTTATATATATATACACATACACACACATATAGAAGAGAGGTATAGGCAGGTGTGTCTTTTATAGGAGAATCTATATATCTACATCTATAGGTATATCTATACCTATAGGTGTATATATCTATATCTATATCTATATGGCTGGAGAAATAGTTCAGTGGGTAAGAACACTCACTGTTCTTGAATAGGATCACAGGTTTGGTTCCCATCCCTGACATCAGGTAACTTATAACCGTCTGTAGCTCCAATTCCAAGAGAACCGATGCCTGTAGTAAGTTAGCCATAACTGTCTCAGCAATGGCATTTCCCCTCATGCCATCATTGTCTAAAGAAAATTATTGGTCCCCTACCAACTATATTTGGATTTGTAGACAGAGACTGACAGGAGGAGGAGTCGATCTAAGTGAACACATTTTCCTTGAATTCCTGGCACACACAGCACATTGATGGAAGGTAGAGTATATTTACATTCTAGAAGATTCTCATTGAGTCTCTCATTGAGTAGATTCTGACACAAGAGAGTAAATGCATAGTTTAGCCCACAGCTGAAGGAGCAAAAGACTAAAGTCCTCAATGCCTCATTAGGGTGAGGAGGGAAATGTCAGCATGCCCAGAGGGTTGGGGTCTAAAAGAAAAAGTTCTCTTTCTGAACATACATCAATTCTATCCTTGATATAAGTCTATACTACTAGGACATTATCAAAACTGCAAGAGTATTGGAGATGTCCAGTTAGGGATGGGATGTGTACACACACACACACACACACACACACACACACACACACACACACACACACCTTTTTTTTTTACAAGTTGAAAGAGACAAAAATATTTCTACTCATGGGTTTTTGAAACTAAGTGTCCCTAGAACTTGGAGAGCATGGCTGTGCAAATGAGCAGGCTTGGGTGGGCTGGAAAGTAGCCATGCCAGCGCAGTAGTCTGCTGGGGGAGCTATGAAGCAATACAGCCCGATAGCCCCACAGTGGCAGGTGCATCTGCTGTGTGACAAACCGATCCTTAGAGCAGAGTGGGCCCATAACTTGTATCAGACCAGTGCTAACCTAGAAGTCAGGTGCGTATGTATGGGAGGGTGTCTGGCCACGTAGCTCAAGGTGATCCTCCTGCCTCTGCCTCCCAAATGCTGTGTATGCTATAGGTGTGCACACCATGCCTGGCTCAGAAGTAAGTTTTATGACAAAATGTGGTTGGCTAGGCTATGCCTACTCCAGCCATAAAACAAGTTGTGAGGCTGCAGGGCAAAATACGCCAGCTGTTTCACGGTCCAGTTTCTGGGAGTCGTCTTCCTCTCGGAAAATATTTTAGCTCTGATGAATTCAGTCATCTTGATGAAACTTGCCAAATTTTGTTTTGCACCATAAATTAAGTAGCATTTACTCTCGTGTGTGAACAGAATAAGCACAACCTTGCTATGTCACAGTGGTACCAAAGTGACTCACACCAGACAGAACCCCAGGATAGACAATGCGTTTTTATCCTACTCTGATGAAACTGCTGCTTAGGGAGAGAATGAGCTCCACTCCGCAGAGTCACCTGGCAAGGTTTTACATTTCCATGTCACAATAGGGTTCCAAGAATTGCAATTCCTAGTGCCATTATTCTGATTTCTACAAAGCCTTGACTCTTGGAGGAGACATTAGGCTTGACCTTTGAGCAATACTTAATGATTCGGACTTTGGAGATTTTGGGAAATGGGATGGATGTACTTTGCATTGTGAAATGGTCGTGAGTATTAGGGGGCATTGGAAGAACACCTTACTATGTACCTTAAACTCTCCCCAAAGGCTCAGTGGTCAAGAGCAATCCCTGCTCTTGCAGGGGACCTAGGATCAATTCTCATTACCTGCTTGGTATCTCACAACCACCTGTAACTCCAGTCCCAGAGTCTCCAATGCCCTCTTCCGACATCCAGAGGCTCCCGCACACAGTTTGGTACACACACACACACACACACACACACACCCCTGCATACACAGATACACATAGAGCAGACGAACAGTTAAGGATGTCTGTTATTCCAGTTGCCAGCCCCATGCTGGGGAGGGTCTCACAGTGAAGCCTCAGGGTAGTCAGGAGCAAGGAGGAGACATGGGCTTGCACCTCCGTTATGGTATCTGTGGGCAAAGCAAGGCAGAGAATGCAGGCAGAGGCCCGGCTACTTTGCGTGGTTCCTGCAGGTTTCAGGTTCACGGCCTGGCTGGCTCTTTGTCTGGTGGCCAGCCTTGAGGTGACATGGGCAGAGAGAGGCTGATTCTGAAATGGAGGTCTGCTGGTGAGAGGTGTGCTGTCACGACCGTTTGTCATCTCTAGGAATGAGCCAGTCTCCGCCAGGGCAGTTTCTCCTGAGCTGGCAAGACTCCAAATGCCTGGGCATCAGGAATACAGAAAACAGAACTGATTTGAAATGCAATCTCTTGGGAGGTAGATGGGTGGGGAAGGCTGAGCAGTTGGAAAAGAAGTTTTTGTATTGCTGTTTTGTTTCCTCAAGAATGAAAGACTGGCTGGGGCGGGGGAGTGGACAAAGAAACAAGAGCTGCCTTGGCCATATCCATCCTGTTGCCCAAACCATTCCAGTGTATTGTTTTACTTCAGACAGATGACTGTGGGTGGGGAAAATAAAAAATATTTACCCACCACACGCATAATGAAATGACAGCTGTGGCTACACCTTAATTTGGGATCCCATGGGTGTTTGCAGAGAGTTAAGTGGTGGTTCCGTTAATCAGCAGAACACTGCTAAGCTGCCAGGTATGTTAATTAAAACGGTTGAAATGAAAGGTGGTGATTGTCGGTCCTGATGGAGAAAGATGCTTTATTGACGTTAATTAACGTGCAGAAAAGTATTGTTTTAATTCTCCAAAGCTTATTGGACACAGTAGTTATAACTTCAATACAATTCCAGCTGCACTTAACCGAATGTTTTCATCTATTACGAAAAATATCTGAATCACAAGCATGTGGGTTTTAGATTTGAAGGGAAGATATACAACTCATTGCTATTTTGTTTATGCAAGTAATTCTACTGTCTTGCCCCTTTTAAACACTGTAAAAATGCAGATCGACTCTCTGCACTTGAGTATGTTCCTTATATAGATAAAAGATATCATCGGCTGCACAAGGGCAGGACCCGCGTTTCACCATTTTCCCCGAGGATAGACCTTGGCGCTGAGGAAGCTCTCACTGAACACCTAGTGAGCGAATGCACACATCCATCCTTTGGGGTGGCCGCTGGAGCAGCCTCAGCCAGTGGTCTACTACAGTACAGCCTCAGGGGAGGTCTGCTTCTGCAGTTTTCTTTCCCTTTTGCTTCTGACAAGAATATTTCGTCATTCCGTGGCGTGGCTTTAGTGACGGCAAACGAGGTTCACATTAGAGCCAGCAAGTTAGTTCCCCTTCCTCTCTGATTATAGTTAGCCTGAGCTCGTCTTCTGAGTGATGTTGAAATGGCAGCTGGCTAGGAAGCCACAGCATCTCTAGACCTTTCAGGCAGATTTGTGTGACCACATGAGTGCCTGTCTCAGATATGAGTGGCCAATTTTGGGGGGTGAAGGAAGTAAGGGCAGGTACGTAACAAGTCTTTTTCTGTCCCACCAGCCAGCTCCCAACTAATGACAAGGAGACTTCTTATGAATTATGGAAGACTAGCCTATAGCTTAGGCTTGTTCCTAGCTAGCTCTTCTAACTTAAATTTACCCATTTACAGTAATATTCTTTCTATCTCGTGGAGTTATCTCTCTTCCATCTTGAACTTCCGGTTTTCTCTTCATGTCTGCTGGCATCTCCTGAGAGCCTTGACTCCTCCTCATATTTTCGTTCCAGCCTAGCTATTGGCCATTCAGTTTTTTATTACACCAATCACAGCAAAACATCTTCACACAGTGTACAAATATCCCACAATACAGGTAGAGGTGTAAGGCACGTTTAAGCATCTTTTAAAAACAGATTATATGTGTGAGTCTGTGTGTGTGTGTGAATGAGTGTGTGTGCCCAGAGGTCCATGATGACCTGAGTTCAATGCCTAGAACCGATAATTGAGCATGTTTGTAATTAAAACACTAGAGGTGGAGACAGGGGGATCCCTGGGGCCCACTGGTCAGTCGCCCAGTCTAGTCTACTTGATGAGCACCAAACCGGTAAGAAACTGTCTGAAAACAAAGTGGCTTGTTGCTGAGAAATGACATGAAAGGTTGTCCTTTGGCCTCTACAAGCATGCATACACACGTGCACTTATACGCATGTAAATACACATGTGTGGATGTGACTTGGAGATATAGCATAAAAATAAGAGACACACAATAGTGCACACTATAATCCCAGGACTCAGGAAAGCTGAGGCAAAGAATTGCCCTTGAGTTTGAGGCCAACCTGGGATAAAGTAAGTTTAAAGCCAGCCTAGCGACAAAATGAGAACTTGTCTTAAATTTATTTTTCTGGGGATAAAGAGATGTCTCAATGGTTAAGACCACTGACTGTTCTTCCAGAGGAGCAGGGTTCAATTCCCAGTATCCACAAGATGGCTCGCAACCATCTGTAATGCAGTTCCTGGAAATCCAATCTGGCCTCTCTGGATCCATGAGCGATCCCTAAACATACACAGAATCAAAGCCCTCATACACCTATAATCCGTTTCTTTTCTACGCAAGTGCATGTGGTGCTGCCGTTTGCATGAACTATTTATGAGACGATGTCAGGATAAAAATATGTGTGATATTCCTGAGATGTGGGGCCTGGGTGGTTATCTAGAAAAAGTGAGGTTTACACTAACTGCAGAGGTGTGTTCCCATGTGATTTCTTTATCTCAGCATCATCAGGTTGAGACCTCAGACTTAATTTTAATAAATTTAACTTTATTATTGACTTAACCAGGAACTTAGGCAAGTTTCGTATCTAGCATCTTAAACCTTGCTAAGAGACTTGGGATTTTAAGCCTCACTTAACTTTCTTTGCCAAGGAATACTTAGGAAGAGGCCTGATGGCTATGGCGTGTACGCCTCACAGAACCCTGAGGTGGAGGAGAGCAGAATGTCACGCAACTGTCTTAATGATGACTGTGAGGTGTACACCTCACAGAACCCTGCCACTGACGCAGCAGGCATCAGTGTCGGAAGGAACCCGGTGTCATTAAGACAGTCGTGTGACATTGGGCTCTCTTCCACCTCATGGATGTAAAGGTCGTAAATCAGCATTCTCTTCCAGTGGGGTACCTTCTTTGCTGAAGCTGGGGTTCACACCTGGTGTAAAATGGCGGGGTTTCAATGGAACTTTAAAAGTAACAGTTCTTGGTGTCTCAGAAGGTGAGCTGCGCTTGTTGGAAGCCTGGCACCCTGAACTTGACCCCCAGAGCCCACACGGTGGAAAAAGACTCTGACTTCCACACATGTCCTGTTGCTTGTGTACACTCATACATATGCACGTAAATACAAACAAATCAACATCCTCGAAAAGCACGACTTTAGACAGACACTGGTTGGATATGTGCTGGTGTTTCCTTAGGACTTGGCTGAAGTCTGGCTGTGGTCTGTTACATAGGAAGATTCAACCTTGGTCATCAAACTCGTAGATGTTCTTTTCAGAGATGTGTTGAGCATCTCAAATTGTGCCTTGCATAAATAAGTTCATGACACGAGAGGAATGCATGGGTGGTGACACTGAGGTTGGGCAGTGAGCACAGGGTATCTTTCCATTGCTTGACTGAAGCTCTATCTAGACGTAGGTGAATAAAAAGCAGCTCTTCATTTGAGGAATAGTCTAGTCCTTGGTGTGATTATCAGTAGCTGTTAAGGGGGGAGTTAACCCAGAATGGTCAAAAACTCCAGAAGCTGTTAAATAGATCAGGATTTTGTTGTCTTACATCTCTGGACACCAGAATTGTTGCAGTGAGGAGCAGTCTTTGCTGTAACTAGAATTTTCCAGTTCTCTATCAGACCGCCATGGTCTGCATATGACACATTTGTTTAAAAAGTGGGGAGGGAGGGATTTGTTAAGACGTGTACTCTTTTTATAAATGATACTTCTTTCTGTTTATAAAGTGATTCTGTCTGCTAACCATCAATGGTGAAAACTCAAATGGAATCCAAGAATTTAATGTAAGGAACACACAGGGAACGTGAACAGGGCATCTGGACAGCTCTTAAAGGCAGTTAAGGCTCCACAGAGGGCTTTCCTGTGTTTCTTCGCTGTTCTGCTGGTGTGAATCTGTACCCACTTCTGAGAGGAAGGAATGTTGGGTTGCTGGAGTGTCTCATTAAGGCTTGGCACTTTTTTGGAAAGACTTGCAAGAAGAATGAGAAAGAATTACATCTCACCCGTTCTTTAGGCAGCCTACTCTCCCCCCACCATCCCCCCGAACTATTATTTGCACCTCATGTTTTGAGATATGTTTATAGCTTCGCTGGTATAAGATGAAAATGCTTTTATCGAACTGTGATTTGTCATGTGGACAAGGCTCGTTCTGAATGTGCAGATAAGATGAAAGATTCAGGAATACCATCGTGTATTACAGAAGAGAAGGGCCAAGATCTTGCCGTTTTTGAACTCTAAAAACCCGTCATATGAACATGGCTATAAGAATGCCCTTGGAGCTTGGGAGGTGGCTCTGTGAGTAAGGCATGCAAGATGAGGACCTAAGTATCCTGAACACACATAAAAGCCAGCATGGTGACATGCACCTGTAATCTCAGAGATCCTGTAGTGAGCTGGGAGCCAGACAGACAAATCCCCAGAAGCTCACAGGCCAGTTAGCCTGGCCTATGCATACAGCCGTGAATGATAAAGAGGTAATCCTCCCTCAAACAAGGTGAAAGATGAGGACGGACACCTGGGGTTGTCCTTTGACCACCACATGTGCTCATACAGATGCTGGAGCACACACACACACACACCGCGCGCACACACACACACACACACACACACACACCACACACACACACACACACACACACACACACACACACGCCACGCACACATTCTTGTGTAGCTTAGTTTTTCTTTCCGTTTCTCAGGTGTGTCTTTGCTCAGAGATATGCAAGTGTGTGTGTGTTGGAAGATAATTGGATATTGCCTGGAGAATCCATGGTTTTCTCTGTTGCCTTTAAATCCAAAGTCAACACTTAATAATGCTCAGCCTCTGATTTTTTTTATGAGTGTTCCAAAGTTCTCATAAAAGTCTCAAGTAAAGCATGGAAGGAAGTCTGAAAAGTTTGTGTTAACATCTATGAAGTGTGCCTGGTGACGCAGCATAAGAATATATGCTTAGCTGGCTTTCCTTAGGAGCTGTTAAGTCAGGAAAACTGTAATGTCTAAAGGTGATGTTTTTAAGAGGTAAATGATTAAAGACTATTCTTAGAAGATAAATTGGCTTTTTAAAGGCACATTGTTGGAAGAGCCTTGATAATCAAAGATGTCCATAGAGAGAGCCAAGAAGCCAGGCATTTGATAAATGGGCTAGCTTGACAAAGGGCCTTTTATTTCATTACAGGAAAGAATTGGGTGGAAATATAATTTATTGTCAAGAGAAAGAGGACACTGACCATATTGTACACAAACCCAAACACGTACGCTGGGACAGTCCTGAACCAGTAGTGAACCTACAGATGATGGGTTTTCACCAAGCCTGCCCACCTCAACTTACCTACATTAACACAAAACTGAATTTATTAACACAAAGAAGTAGTCTCAGTCAACTCCATAAACAAATAGTAAAAATTAACATAATCTTCAACTTACAGAAAAAGCTAAGAAATTCATTGGAGCCGAAAACAATGTCACTGCTGAAAAGTGATCCAATGAGTCTAATGCTCCCTAGAAAGTAGAGAACTCTGAACCTCATTGTTCGGTGAGTTCCGCATAGCTTGGAGGTCCCTTGCCACCTGCCACTTCATGTTCAGTTCCTCTGGTGACCACAGAGAGAGGTGGGAAATGGCAGTGTGAGTGCACGTGTCCCCTCTGCCTTTAGAACTAAATTCTCAAATGTGCATGTAACCCAGGCTGCCCCCAACCCTCTTAAGCAAATGTAACTCAGTTCAGGTCTCCAGTAGTTCTACTGAACAGCATGTACCCATGAAGCGTTAAATAAAACTGAATGTACAGACAGATCAGAGCTCTTAATTCTGGTTCTGTATCTTGTCAGATTACTGACTGGACTTTGCTTCTCCATGGATCCTGCTAACTGAAGTGAAATTACTGCCAACAGTGAAGCAATTATGAAAGCTTGTGGCTCATTTTGCATTTTAAGCCTCTCTCTTTATAATACACATTATTTTCAAGGTGTTTTACATGTGCAATTAATAAGGATCTGTTAAAAATCCATGGGAGGCTTTACATTAGGCTCTGTGTGATCAGCAAGATGGCACCCCCGTCAGGAAGGGTGTAGGTAGGAGGGTGCTTAGATACACAGCACTTCTAAATGTCACTAATGCTCACTGTAGGAAGGGGTGAAGGCAGAAAACACTGCCACACATGGATCTGGGAACCCCAGGGCTTGGGGGTGTCATGCTGGCTTGAGATGTCACACTGGTTTGGAAATGGTGAGACGGGTTACTGTGTTCTGGGAAGTTGTTCCAGTAACTAACCGAGATTTAACGATGGTTGGAGGGTGAGGAGGGCAAAGCCAGAAAGGAACTTTGATGAGGACAATGCGGTAGGAGCTTGGATGAGGACAATAAGGTAGGCGCTTTGATATGAACAACATGTTGGGAGCTTCGGCAGCTTCCATTGTTGCTCTTGAAGTTTTCCCGTTTGGTTGATCTTGCTGTTGTTATGCTGAGAATGTCAGCAGGTGACAGAGAGCTGAGCTGCAAGCCAATAAAGAGGGTGTTTGAAGGTCTGAAGAGACAGTGTTCAAAAAGTGGGCTGGGGAGATGACTGAATGGGTAGTGTTTTTGTCATGCAAGCTTGAGGATCTCAGTTGGGATTCCCAGTACCTGTTTTAAAAAGCTGGCATGGCTGCAAATGTCTATAACCCCAGAATGGGGGCAAGAGTCCCAGGGCTCACTGGACAGCTATTCTAGCTGAACCAAGGAGCTCCAGATTCACTAAGAGACCCTGTCTCAAAACCTAAGGTAGAGAGCAATTGAGGAAGACACCCAACATTGACCTCTGACCTCCAC
Source organism: Mesocricetus auratus (assembly GCF_017639785.1). Taxonomy (NCBI): domain Eukaryota; kingdom Metazoa; phylum Chordata; class Mammalia; order Rodentia; family Cricetidae; genus Mesocricetus; species Mesocricetus auratus. Next base: position 11,719,258 of record NW_024429195.1, read on the forward strand.
AGGCATGAATACCCCCTCACACACAGTGCACACACTACCATGTATACATACCTACACCTACATCTACATCCACACTCAAAAAGACAGGATTCAAGAGATGGAATGGGGCCCCAGTTTCTATGAGGCACCAGGGAGTAAAAAAAAAATAGGTCAATGCTCAGAACTTCATCTGTGAGGAGCATTCTATCCCAAAGGTTTTCGGTGCTATGTTTCTTTAGGTGATGGGTGTTAGTATTCAAGCATCTGTACTGGCCTGCACTTGGGTTCTGCCAGGATACACCCTCAACTGCAGCCCCTAAGAGCACCACCCTGCCCACCTCCCGTCTTTCTCTCTTTTCTCTCTCTCTGTGTGTCTCTCTCTCTGATTCTCTGCCTGTCTCTCTGTCTCTCTCTCTCTCTGTCTCTCTCTCTCTCTCTCTGCTTCTCTGCCTGTCTCTCTGTCTCCCTCCACTCTTGCTGCCTCTCTTTTCTCTTCTGCTGCTCTTGTCCCCGAAGGCTAGTCTCCCCCCTCCCCTCCCCTTTTTCTCATTCCCTTTCCCTAATAAAAAGCCCTCCATGTGAGCTCTGTAAAGGCGTTTTAAATTACAACAATGGGAAGCTTCAGTGATGGCCCATGACAAGATCCAGTGCATATGTTTTTTCCCATAGTGGGAAAACAACAATGAAAAGAAACAGGATTTTTTTTCCTGAAACCATGCTTAACCTTGGCTTTCTGTAACAACTTGGTATTTCCTACTTCTCCCTTTTGTCAAAATATTTGTTGTGATTTACCTGCTAAAATGAATTCCTTATCCACTAGCAGAAGATGTTAGGAAAATGTTAAAATAAAAAGTTGTTTGTAGCCGGGTGTTGGTGGCGCACGCCTTTAGTCCCAGCACTCGGGAGGCAGAGGCAGGCAGATCTCTGTGAGTTCAAGACCAGCCTGGTCTACAGAGTGAGTTCCAGGACAGCCTTCAAAACAATACAGAGAAACCCTGTCTGAAAAAACAAACAAACAAAAAAGTCGTTTGTAAGAATCATTCATTCATATGTCCACAGCAAGTGATATGACAAAAACAGAAATAAAATTATATGCACACAGCTATAGAGATAGATTGTTCAAATTCCTCTGTTTTACTGTTTTAAAACTTTATTTCTAAACTATTCGTGTTTGCTGAGATGGCTTCGTGAGTAAAAGCATCCGCTGCCTACCCTGATGACCTGAGTTTGGTCTCTAGGATCCACATAGTGGAGGGAAAAAATCCACTCCCGCAAATTCTGACTTCCACATTCAAACCAACTCCCTCAAGTTGGGATGTAGATACTGATGTATGCTTTTATTGGATTATTGGAATGGTAAAGTTACTCCAGTATTAATTTAGTAATACTTTAGATGTAACAATGGACTTACATTAAACAACACTTTTATTTACAGTCAATAAAAATCTTAGGGGAAAGAGGAGCACATGTTTAAAAGTAGCTACAACACCGTGCTTCCTAGGAGATTGCTGGATTCAGATCTGGCTCTGTTTCATCCGGTTGTTTGTCACTTGGGGTGACATGCTTTGAGAAAGGTACCCTCACTACTTTCCCTCCCATGAAGAAGTCTACCCTGACACTGTACTTAACTATTAAAAAGTGAGAGTCACCTTCATGCATAAGATGTTAAAGTCATCCCAGTTCGCAGCAATGCTTGAATTTAAATGTTCCCCTTACTTTAGAAGTCACGTGGCTGAATCTAGATGAACAGAGAGCCAGAGCAACAACATACCCACCCGGTGATGTTTCTGGTGGCAACAACATACCCACCCGCTGATGTTTCTGGTGGCAACAACATACCCACCCGGTGATGTTTCTGGTGGCAACAACATACCCACCCGCTGATGTTTCTGGTGGCAAGTGAAGCTCCTGAAAGGGAGGAAATACCTGTGCCCTTTGATGCTTCTCTCTGATTATATCTCTAAAAGGGACAACCACTCCTTTGTCATTTCATTTCACTTTAATTCTCACTAGAAAAGAAGAATCATCTATCAAAACAGTAATTACGCCATCCTCACAGCAGGAAATGGCAGCAAGATCTCTTTAAAATACTCACTTGGGGAATAACTTAAGAGGACTTAAATACCTGTGGCTGTAAAGCTTTGTGTGCTGTCTTTGAGTCCAAGATGAAGGGGTTAGGCAGAGGCAGAGGCACGGCGGAGCTGAGGCAGGCTCTGAGAGCTCTCATGAGGCTCTGTTACCTGACACTGCTCCTGACAGGTAAGCCTGTGAGGGACTTTGAGCACCCCACCTCATCTCTGAGAACCCACCTGCACCCAGGCTCCAGGAGTGGCAGTTAGTCCACCTGACTTCTTAATGCCAGAGAGGAACTGTTGTGAAAGCTGTTCCCCACGGTTCCGGGACCAGACAGCGGTGGTCAGCGGTAGGGGGATTGTGGAGGATCCTGGATGCAGGTGCCTGTGAGTGTGAGACCACGCAGTGTCCTGACGCCCCCAGCCACCTCTCCCCAGCCACTCGTCCTGATTGCACTGTTTATTCACGCAAGCTCTTCTCTGCCAGAGATGTGCACTTAATGACAGAAGCTGCCCCAGACCTTGAAAGAAAATTTTTAACTGTAAAGTAACCTATAGGAAGAAGGAGGTTTTAGCAAGTGGTTCTAACCAGCACATTTCCTGCCCTTCGGGAAGCTACAGAATTGTTTCAGAAGAAAAGTAAATAACTTAAAATTGGATGCCTGAAGATTGGAGTACAGAGGCTGATCTGTGTAGAGAACTAATTCAGAAATAAGATGACTCCATTGCCTTTTTTTTTTCATTAGGACATCTCTGAAACCAGGCAGTAGTTTTTGAAGGTTTGCAATGCGCATTTGCAGTATTTGTGTGCATTTTCTCACTCGTGCATGCACACGGGGGGGGGGGGAAGAGAGGGAGAGATGCAGGGGGGTGTGGAGAGGAAGGAGGGAGAGAGGCTGCTGTGCGCGGGTGTTTATTTAACACGTGGTTCTGTCAGCCCATTGTCAGCTGAGCCACACAGTAGTATATGGCAAGGCTATTTTGAGCATGAGGCTTAGGGAAGAGGACGAACCACAGGTTTATGGTTAAATCTCCCCTGTTGGGAAGACAAAGCAAGTCATCGGCTAATCCTAGTTAAAACCATGTAGATCATCAGGGAAAATTCATGTGGATGATAACAAATATTCACTTGCTTAGGAAAAAACTCCGCTTTACCACGTAGTGGTTGCCCAGACCTGGAACTCACCTGACCAGCTGTCTGTTGTTGGCTTTGTTTCCTTCATCCTCTGTTTCTGATTTCTCCCTGCTCGCTTACTTTCCGTGCTGTCTGTACTTCATGTCTCTGGCCTTAGTGCTTCTACGGCTTTCTCTACTTAGACTTGATTTACTTTGTTTGAAAGACTCAACTTCAACACGTCTTCCTCCCGGAGTATTTGCCTACCGCCAAGGAGGCGTCTGTGTGCTCGCCTCCTGCTGGAGGGAGTTCTGAGGGAGGCACATAGGTCTGGACCCATCAGTCTCCTTCACTCTCGTTTCTTCCATCCCAACACAGGCCCTTAAGCGTTGCATGTGTTCAGGTGGCGGAATAAAAAAATAAAACAATTAACGAACTTCACTTTTGAACAATCAGGGACTCAGGAAATTCTCCAAATGTCTGAACACCAGAAGTGTACAGTACATGTGGTATGTGCTCAATGTTTTAATCCATGTGATTAAAACCCCTCACCAAAGACATGTAAAAGAGATTGCAGAACCGCATTAGAATATTTCCATCCAACATCCCGGGAAAAGCACGAGCTGTTGGAAACGATCTGGTTTATAATCTTTGTTTGGATGGGTGGTATGCAATCTGGCTCTGGACTCTAAATCTGAACTTTGGAACTAACAGTAAATTTAAAGTCAATGACTCAAGAATTTTCTAGGAAACAGGACGGGGAAATGAAGGAAACAAGTCAGTCAGTGTTTGGTGAGCACTAGACATCCCCTAAATATTGACTCCTGATGAGGGGATGCAGAGAGGCCTCATCATGTCCAGGATGCTTTGGTGCAGTTTACATGGAGATATCTGACAAGCAAGAGTGGGGGAGGTATGTGCATCTTCTGAGGTTTTAGACGTTCTTCTCAAGTCAGTGGGGAGTCGGGGAAGGGGCTGAAAATGGTTAGTATGGTTAGCTGGCGTTTGGGGAGAAGTAGTCAGGGCAAGAGGAAGATGGATAAGGGAGAAGAGTGAAGTAGCAGGCAGGCAAGCCAGGTAGAGAGATTGCGTGACAGGGAGAACAAGTTGCTATGGCAAAGGAAAAAAAGAGAGGGAATTCCAGAGATGTTTAGGACTTAATATCTAATTAGCTAATGGGGCAGGGTGAACTTGGGGAAGGCAGGCATAACTCCCAGTGTTCTGCTGTAGTGGCCGAAGAGGAAAACAGCCCTGTTTGTGTTCTCTGTCAAATGAAACCGTGCGGGATCAGCTTTGGGATGTGTGTGAGATCCAAGTACCTGGGACACAGCTCGGCTGGCACACTGGCCGAGGGGACGGATGATCAGCCCCAGGTGACGAGATGAGTGGCCGTGCTGCGGTCTCTGGGACTGTGAGCTGAGCTCAGTTTCCAGTGCTCACAGAGTGTGAGTTGAGATGAGCTCCAGAGACTGCTGATGACGGGAGGGACTGCAGGAGAAGTGCGCCCTGGAAACTGAAATGAGAGTTCCAGGGCGCACAGAAGAGAGTGATGTCCTGCTTTATGAGCTCAGACTCTTAGGCAAGGCAGTCTTCAGTCCCAGGGTTAGCTGGCCACACCACGCTAACTGGCGCGGGGGTGGGGGGGTTGGGGGGGCTGGGTGGGTCCCAGTTTCCTGACTGGAAAACAGGCACAATGACTGTGTCTACCTCGGTGATCTGGGAATGCCACAGGGCAACACTTGGCAATGTCTAGTCCACACTGAGCCCAGGAAACTTGCTCCCTCGGAGAAGTCTTGATAGTGAGAGGCTAGGTGGGAATGACGGTGGCAGCGATGACCAGTGTCGTCCTTACTTTCATTACTATTATAAGAATTCTAAAATATCGGAATATCGTGCTGGCTGGTTTTATGTCAGTTTGGCAAGAGCTAAAGTCATCTGAAGGGAGGAACCTTAATTGAGAGAGTGCCTCCATAGGATCTGGCTATAATGCATTTTCTTAATTAGTGATTGGTGGGGGAGGGGCCCAGCCCAGATAGGGCGGTGCCTTGCTGGTGGTCCTTGGCTCTATAAGGAAGCGGGCGGAGCAAGTCATACAGTAAGTAGCATCCCTCCATGGCCTCTGCATCAGCTCCTGGCTCCAGGCTCCTGCTTGAGGTCCTTCCCTGACTTCCTTTGACAATGGACTATGACGTGGAAGCGTAAGCTAAGTAAATTCTTTCCTCCTCAAGTTGGTTTGGTCATGGTGTTTCATCACAGCAGGACTAACCCTAACTAAGGCAGATAGTCAAACATGAAAAATTTTCACCTTTAATCCAGCACTCAGGCAAAGGCAGGTGGATGTTTGAGTTCAAGGCCAGGCTGCTCTACAGATTGCATTCCAGGACAGCCATAACTATGCAGAGAAACCCTGTCTCAAAAAAACCAAACCAAAACAAAAAACCAGAAAGAAAATTTAAAAAAATATTTTTAATTGTCTGTGTAGGGATATGTGCATGTGGGTGCAGGTGCCCACAGAGGCCAGAAGAGGACACTAGATCCCTTGGTGTGGTTGGATTCTTTGGCTCACCATCTCCCAAATAAAGACACAGATACTTATTAATTATGAAAGCTTGGCCTTAGCTTAGACATGATTCCAACTAGCTCTTGTAACTTAAATTAACTCATTTGTATTACTCTACATTCTGCCATGTTGCTTCTCAGCTCCCCTCAGTACTCTGCATCCCATTTTCTCTGTGTCTGGCTGACAAATTCTGCCTCTCTTCTTCTCATTGTTCCAATCTCTTCCCAGAAGTCCGGCCTACCCTCTCCTGCCTAGCTATTGGCCATTCAGCTCTTTATTAAACCAGAAGGTGCCTTGGCAAAGGGACATCGTTACAATGTACAAAAACATCATCCCATGGTAGCTGGGAGCTGGGGCAACAGGAAGTTGCGAGTTGTTCAGTCAGTGTGGATGCTGGGAACCAAAGTTGGACCCTCTGCAAGAGCAGTACAGGCTCTCAACCAAGTCATTTCTTCAGTCCCTGAACAAGGCTTGATTTTTTTAATGGACAAATTCCAGGAGAAGATAAAGGAATAATGCAAATGTCACAAAAAGCCCAGGGAGTGAGACAATCTAGACTGGATAAACACACTTTTGGGGCCAAGAAACGCTATTGTTCTGAGGATGAAGTTCATAGGTGAAGGGTCTGGGGTTGTGGATGGTGAGTTCTCTCTTGATTTGTGTGGGAAGGAGAATTAGAGAACTCTGAGCTGTGGCGCTCCTGGCCCTGCTTGTCCATGCATGGGAGCCTTTCCTCACATCAGATTCTTCTTGTGGTTGTCTGGTGGATGTATGGGGTCTCCCTTCCTAGGGAGTGGAAGCCCACAGTGCTCACTTCCCAGCTCCTCCAGAAAACTCACCTCTGCTGCCTCATTCATGGACTTTTCTGTGAATCCCAGTACGTATTCCTACACTCCCCTCACAGCCAAATGCTGCTCAGGTTTTGCCCACAGATATTCTATAAGATTCTATGTGTCGCCTCAAAGAGCAGAGACTTCTTTTCTGGTCTTAGTCGATATATAACACATAACTGAATCTTGCTTATTGATGATTATGAAGTGGTTGGAGTGCACTACAGCATAAAGTTACTAGTTGTGCTATTTTAGAAAAGCTGAGGATGATGTAAAAATTTCATTTCTGTTCATAGTTAGGCCTGAGAGTATTCAGAGAGGAATAGTGGCAATCAATGATAGCAGTGTTTTTCCCATTCAAATGTCTGTCAAGGTTTGACTCTAAAGCTCATGAAAGGATGCTGTTAGGAGATTTAGGGGGGCCTAAATCTACAGGAAAGTAGATTTAGAAAGGCAGATGGTAAAGGCTCTTCTCTCTCTCTCTCTCTCTCTGTCTGTCTGTCTGTCTCTGCCTCTCAGCTGCTGAGAGGTGAGAAGCCTTGTTTCCCAGCATGCCCCCTGCTATGATGTTCACAAACCCAAAGCAGCAAGGCCAAATGGCCATGGTCTGAACCCTCTAAAACCACGAGCCAAAAAAACCTTTTGCTCTTGTCAGCTAATTCATGATTTTCTCACAGCAATGGAAAACAAACACAGAAGCGGACATTTAAGTTCAAGGCTGGGTATCACCCCATCACCCCTCTTCCTTAAGCCTGCTGGGTAGGGCAAAACAGCCTTATACTTATCACAATAGAGCTTTATTATATGAACACCAAGAGGGTCCTTAGCCTGATCCAGAACCATCCATGCTAGGATCTTTGTTAGTGCTTTTATATTAGCAAGTCCAGTTGTAACAGTAGGGAAAAGTTTGCTCAAATGTTTAATCTATAAAAATTATTTAAAAGGTCAGTTTAACTATAGATTGCTATGTAACCTCGTCTCATAAACATTAAAGATTTATGGGTGAAGGGTAAAATGAGATGAGGGACTTTTAAACGTTCATATTTCACAATGGGGCTTTAACAATGGGAGCAGTCAGGAGCAATGTACTCCCGAGTAAATGTGAAGCTGCATTGTTTATTGACATTATTAACTGAAGCCAACAGACAAATCAGTGATCATGCTGTCCTACTCAAGTACCAAACAGACAGGGAATTATCAGTTCCCATTTCCACTCACTCTTCCTCATAAAGAAACAAATGGATCATTCTGTGTTCTGCCCATTTATGCTCTCTGGCTCCGCTGCAATGCCTTCCATGATGAAAGAGTGCAGTAGACTGCTATTGACCCTCTGGGCACCAATAACTACCGCAGATAATTAATTACAAAGAACCACCATTGTTTGTCATCACTTTTTAAAAATATGTGTGCTCTTGTATGCTGCACTAAGTTTTAATGAGAGCTTTACCCACGGCATCCGTTCAGAGGCTTGCCCTTTATTACTTTTGGAGGAAGAAGAGTGGGAGAACGTGTGTTCATAGTCATTAGTAAGAACATATATTCACAAAATACAGGACATCCCCCATTGGGGATGTGGTAGACAGTTTCTCTAGTAAGGAAAAGTGGGAAGATGGTGCTAAGCCTGTTCCTCACAGCCTGATCCCTCTGCCTGTTCCCCAGGGAATCCATCCCTCTCCTCCCCACAGCCTGGAAGTACTGATCGGCCTTGCAAGTGTGTTTTTGTGGGTCTTTCATGGTTATTTTTATTCCTCTGTCCTGAATTAAACCTCTGGAACGCTAACCCTGGCCTCAATGACTCCGGTTCCTTTCTCTGTAAGACAGTGTCCCGGCTTTATTTAACTCTTTGATTAGGCAGAGAGGTGCTTATTAAGCAGAGAGACCTGCACACAGCCAGGCTTCTATTTGGCTTCAGTCCGTCACCAGTGACAGCTTTACAAAGCTGTCCAGGAATGTCCAGCATAAAGCATAATAAAATTCTGATTAAGACTTTTTTTCCAAATACATAAATTCCCACATTCCTTCTTGCAGCATCCAGGTCCCTTTTCTAGGCGAGGTCTTCATCTAGTAGTGGCATGGGTGTGGGATGGATTGTTCGGGAAGTTGAAACTTGAAGATGAAGTAAACCAACTGTGATTTCATGAACTCATACCTGGGAAATTAGTGAAAAGCTATGGCATTGTACAGACAAAAATTGTTGAAATACTCATGCTTATGATTTCTCCCTTCTGTTGGGCGGTGGTGGTGCACACCTTTAATCCCAGAACTCTGTGAGTTCGAGACCAGCTTGGTCTGCAGAGCGAGTTCCAGGACAGGCTCCAAAGCCACAGAGAAACCCTGTCTCAAAAAAAATCAAAATAAATAAATAAATAAATTCCCCCTTCTATTAGAATATTTGATATTGAGACTGGAGAAATGACTCAGTGGTTATGAACTCTGACTGCTCTCCCAGAGGACCTGTGTTCAGTTCCCAGCACCCACATGGTGGCTCGCAACCATCCGTAACTTCAGCTCCAGAAGACCCAGTGCCCTCTTGTGGATGCCCTCTTCTGGCCTCTGTGAGCATCAAGCACGCGAGTGGTGCACAGACATGGATGCATGCAAAACACCCCTGCACGTAAAATCAGAATTATGAAATAAAACATTTGCTGTCGCAGAGCCCCCATTTCTAGGGAGACTTGAAAAGAAAACCCTCAGTGCAGTGTAGGCTGGGTAAGCCACCGGGCAGCTGCACACCTGGCAGCATTAAGATAAAGCATGTTTAGCAGAAGTTGGAAAAAAGGCGAAATTGCTGAGGTAGACAATTGGCACGAAAGGAATGAAGGTTCTAAACACATGAAGGGAGCTGAGTCCTAGAACAAATGAAGCCCTGGAGGAGGAACGTACCCAGACAGGGCTGCCCAGATGCCCTCTCTCCTGACTGGAGGCATTTCCAAACACTGGCCCCGCAGCCTCTGAACCAGGTCCGTGCATTAACTCAGTCCTTGTATGTCAGTGACGGCAGCTCAACCTAGTGCTCTTTGCCCAGATCCTCTTAGTCCACCAGAGCCCTGGGTCCCCTCTGCCACCCACCCTGTCCCCCATCCTGAGAAGCGGGACACAGGATCACAGCCATTCTCTTTGCCTCCAATAAGAAAAATACCATGAAGATGTTCTGTGAATCTCGACATTCCCAAAACATGGTTTCTCTGCCGTTCTCTTAAGGGTACTGATGACTTTCTGAGTGTTTGTTGACTCAGAAATTAGTTTCAATTTCTAGGGGACATAAACTTGAACATTATACATATATGTATGTGTACATATTATCCTATATGTATGTATTATATACATATCTATTGTCCTGTACATACATACATATATATGTATATATATATTGCCCTAAAGTTCCAGATGCACATATACACGCATAAGAATCTTTGTACACAGCTGCAACACAAGAGTGAGAGTAATTCATGATTTTAATTTAATTATGTTTCATTCTTCCAAAAACCACAGGCATTTCCCGGTAGAATGTGTCAACATCATTACCAAAGCATCTGCGATGTGAATCAAAATGCCATTTCTATTTCCTCTAGAGTTGATAGGTACCTGGGGCTGAAGAGATGGCTCAGTAGTTAGAGCACTGGCTGCTCCTGCAGAGGATCTGGGCGCGGTTCCCAGCAACTCCATGGCAGCTCATGGCCATATAACTCCAGCTCCAGGGGGTCTGATGTCCTGCCATGGCCTCTATGGGATTCACACGCGTGCGGCACACGTCAACATGCAGGCACGCTCTCACACACACGTGTATAAAGTAAAAGTAAATAAGTCTTTCTGAAAAGGTGCTAGGCACTCAGCCATTTGTCGTGGGAGGTAAGCACAGACTTGTGGACAGTGGGCTTTCGGGGACTGCGCCTGTTAATCCGTGTTTTAACCTGTCCAGGACCCAGCATAGCCCATACTTCCTGAGCGGGTGGTTTCCTCGCTGCAGAAAGCATTCTTCTTAGTAAGCCTGACAACCCTTTAGCCCTGTTGGACAGATCATAGGGTTCAGATGTCCACAGGGAGTAAGTTTAAGATCCATCTGAGAACCAGGGGCTCATGTGGCTCTACTTTGCTGGCAGCTTTGGCTGGACTTTTGTTTCCGTTTTGTCTTTAAGCTGGAGAAAATCCTGATCCTTATCTCCATTGAGATCTGATCCCACATTTGATTAATTAAAAGAAAAAAGTGGAGTACTCTATTGTTAAGTCACAAAAATGGAAGTATATAAATATGTTTCCAGTGCTCAGTGTGACTCTCTGGCACAACTCTACCAGGAGCCAGCAGTATTTATTCGAACTCACTTCTCTTGGCATCCTCCAGATGAGTATATTTACTTTGCCATCTGGATTAGAAATTAGAAGCACCCGGTTTTAGTCACTTTTCTCACTGCTGTGTTGAAATACCCAATGGGAAACAACTTCCAGGGGAGGGGTGGCATAGCATCCACCTTCAGGAAGCACTGGGGGATGAACACTCCCTTCTCCTCCTTATGCAGTACAGGACCCCACCCCATGGAATGGGGCCTCCCCCAGTTAAGGTGGCTCTTCCCCACTCCGTGGAATGGGGCCCACTCAAGGTTAAGGTGGCTCTCCCTACCCCCACTTAACCTAGATAATCCCTCATAAATGTGTCAAGAAGTCTTGACAGGATAATTCTAAATCCTATCAAGTTGACAGTTGGGATTAGCTATCACACAGCTGGAACAAGAATTTGTATCTCTGATAGGGAAAAATAAATTTGTTGATTGTACTAGATTTTGTTCCTGAAAACTATGAAACCCCATCCTACCTGTGGCAAGTGAGAATGATAATGACAGATACATGGGACCTTCTGCCCTGGTCTTGGTCCATACTGGAAGCCAGTGTGTGCCAAGGTCAGTTAGAGATCACTTAACAAATGGGATCCCTTCTTTGTAGACCTTCAAGACACAGTCATGACCCAGAGCCCCCAGGCATTTCTTCAGAAGAGTCCATTTATGCAGCTTAATGCTGCATAGATCCTTTCTAGTCAGTGCAGAGTGTATGTGTTTTCTTGAGGGGGTGACAACCCCCCCCACAATGCTGGTCAGTGTCCAGAAAAATAAGGATTCTAGAAGAAAAAACGCCCCCTGCACACTGGTGGAGACACATGTAAAGGGCATTATATGCTCTATGCTTTTGTTTTCTTTTAAGTATATAGATGTTTTGCCGGTGTGTGTATATATATATGTGTGTATGTGTACCATGTGAGTACTTGGTGTCCTTGGAAGCTAAAAGAGGTCATCAGATCCCCTAGAACTGGAGTTACAGGTAGTTTTTAGTCACCATGTTGGTGCTAGAAAGCAAATCTGGATTCCCAGCAAGAACAGACAATACTCTTAACTGCTGAGCCATCTCTCTAGCCCCAATGTGATACGTATTTTGGGGAGCCGTCTCATTCTCCATAATAGGAAAACCGAGAATGTTCATGTATGTGAATATGTGCATGTATGTGCATGCATGTGCATGCATGCAAGCATGCCTGTATGAGCATTGTGTGCGTGCATGGGTGCATGCATGTGTGTGTGTATATTTACACGCAAGTGCATGCATTAAATATGCAATGTTTCTCCTTTTGCTACAAAAAATCCTAGAAAGCGGAAAGCTGAGTAGCATGCGTCCAGTGCTCAGCTGTGTTTATCTACAGTGACTTCAGAAGACTGTTTCTGCCTTCATGCTTTCAAACTCTCAGGTACTCAGGTGAAAACTCATCTACGGAAAGATCTAGAAGAGAACAGGCTACTCTGGCACTTGATTAAAACCTAAACCACGTGTAGAGTTTCACTTGGACTCAGTGAATTTCTAAAGGTCCTTCCTCACCCCCAAATGTCCCCTGGGATTAGCTGTAAATTTTAACTGATTGGGAAAACTACCAGCTGAACTATTACCTGTAGCAAGAAAATGAAACACTTTTGCTGGAAGCTTAACCGCACCAGTGGGGGAAGTTCTGAGCACTTACACAGGTCATCGTACTGAAGATACAGTAAGAAAACACAGGTTTGCCCAGAATTGCCAGGTTGCTGTGCTTATATTAGGTACACTTGGACCAAGGCTTCTCTGTTAGCCACGATGTTGTTTGGTGCCAGATAATTCTCCTTTTAAGACATAGTTTTATTATTTTAAGGTATGTGTAGGTTTGTGTGAGTGCATGTGGGCACCTGCTTGTGAGTTCTGGTGCCATGTCAGAGGTGTCTGTCTGGTTCCTGATATCTAGAGTTATAGATGGTTGTGAGCCACCTAATATGGGTGCCGATCTCAGATCCTCTGGAAGAGTAGCAAGTGCTCTTAACTAGTGAGCCCTGGGGAGATAGTTCTAAGTCTTCCTGTATGGATGTGGGGTGGGATCTCTCTGTCCTGAGTATTGTAAGACCCTTGTATTTCCCAAAGATTCCAGCCCCTTATCCCCCCCCTTCCCTCTCCTCTCCAGTAATGACAACCAAGACTGCCTGTCTAAGGGCCTAGGGAGCAATCTCAGGACTAGGGAGATCTCAGTCAGTAAAATGCCTGTGGCACAGACATGAAGACCTTAGTTTGGATTCCCAACCCCCCATAAAATCAGGTTTTATTGTTCCTGTAATTCCAGCTTTGGCACATGGGTGTAGGTTCAAGACAAGGCAATCTCAGGAACTCATTGGACAGCTGGCTAACTGGTGAGTTCCAAGCTCAGTGAGAGAAGTCTGTCTCAAAAAAATAAGGTGGATAGTGAGTGATCAAAGAAGACCTCTAATGTCCACCTTTGGCTTCTACGAATATATAGACATGTGCACAAATATACATATATACTCACATGCATGTGTGCACATGTATAAGAGCATAAACATACAAAGCCACCAGACTTTGCCCAAATGTTCCCTGGTGGCAAAAATCATCACCCACTTCCAGAGAGTTAGACTATCTTAAAGGCAGTGTATTTACTTTCGAAGCACATCTTTTTAAAAGAGCTTTCATGGGGGCTAGAGAGATGGCTCATAGTTTAAGAGCACTGACTGCTCTTCCAGAGGTCCTGAGTTCAAGTCTCAGCAACCACATGGTGGCTCACAACCATCTATAATGAGGTCTGGTATACCATTCTGGCGTGCAAGCATACATGCAGGCAGAACACTGTACATGTAATAATTAGAATTTTTTTGTAAGTTCCTGCATGGAATGTATATGAATTCTGTGTTGTGATTGGTGTGTCACACCATGAGCAGTTTTGCCATGTGCTGTCTGCATGGAACATGTATGAATTCTGTGTTGTGACTGCTGTCTCAGACACAGGTCTGAGCAGGTCTGCAATGTGCTGCCTGAATGACACACTAACCAAGTAGAGAAAAATGTGACTTACTTTGGCCTAAGACCATTTTTGTCAACTGACCTTCATTTTCTACCAACTGGACATCAAAGTCCAAAATTCCCCCAAGAAGCCTGGCCAGGGCTTCCTGTGGTTGCTCAGAACAAACAGATGCTGGGGTTACCTTTCTTACCAGCATTTTCCGAAGGACTGAAAATGACACCAGATACCCTGAGCATTATGAACATGACTTAGCAAAGTCCAAAGATCATAGGATACCTAACATTAGGACCTGCAAATACAGCTCAGCCTGTCACCACTTTGTTGCAATACTTAAGAAAATTAGTCTCACAATTTGTTGGCAATGCCTTATCATAGCTAACCTGATACTACTTCTTATTGCTAATAATATATTTTCCTCTGTGAGACATAGTTGCTTAATAAACGAGAGCAGTAAAAATACACATACAACCTTTTTTAACTGAAAAAAATATTTTTAGCTTAAAAGCAATTGTATCCAAGTTTAAATTATTTTTCAAACACAACACTTAGCCTTGGTGTTTTAGAAACACAGGTGCCCTTTTAAAAACATGCTTGTTGAAGATATGTAGACGGTGGACACTTGCTAATTTTGTAGAGGATAAATGGGTTTCTTTCATTCTTCTCCTCCTGTTTTTCTCCTCTTCCCAGCTAAATATGTAAACAAACGGATCTCGCATTACTGTGCAACAGAGACATACATCACCAAAGGGATTCTGTTGTATTGCTTGCCTGACTTTGAAGGGATCAGACCAGTAACCAAATCATTTGACTAATTAAATACTCCTGCTGGTTAAGCAGCCAGGTTCCCTTTGCAAAGCTAATCTGAAATAAATGAGAGGGAACGATGAACTGACCTGTGACACTGGGGCTGCCCCTGGTGGCTGTCTCTCTCCTCCGTCTCTCCATTGCTCTCCTTCCTGCTCTCCTTCCTTGGCAAGGCGGTGCTGATTCCCACAGGTGCAACAGCTGGATAGCCAGCCATAATTCCACAAATTGTTTAAGTTCTTGCAATGTAGAAACCAAGGCAGAACAGAAAGACGAACCACCAGGGAGTGAGTGTGGAGAGGAAGGCAAGAGAAGACCGAGGACAACTGGGTGGGAGTTGGTGAGGGTGGACCAGCCATGCGTGCAGGTATAGCATGTCTCAGTGAAACCCATTCGTCTGTGCAGCTAATGGGACTCGATCATTGCAACTTAAAAAAGAAAGTCCAAATTTCAGAGTCTTCATTTTGTTGCCTAAAACAGAGCCGAGAACGTGCGAGCACATTCAGATTTCAATCTGCACAGCCAACAAATTAAGCAAACTCGGCTGTGAGAAGGGTCCTCTCAGTCCTGGCCCTTCTGCTCTCTGAGTTTCCATCATAGGATGGCTTTTCTGCTCCCATATCAACCAGACCTTCCATCCTCACCGGCATACTTAAAGGCCGAGGCCAATGGAACAAGTGAAGAGATGGGGCTCCATTGCTGCTGTTTCCCTCTTTAACAATCAGATTAAGAAATATAATTTTCCCACTTTTATATTTTTGTCTGTTCTCGGAGATGTAACACAGCAGCAAAACATAGTTGGCCATAACGCCTGCAGGCTGCATTGCCTCATTTCACTGTGGTGAGTGTGACACTGTCACACTCCCAGTGATTAGAAGCCTCACCTCACTGGAGAACCAGCTGCAGTGCACTAAACCGGTTACGCCTGGAGGTGGTGGGCCACTCCCCACTGTTCCCTCACCTCCCCTCTTCTTGGGGTGGGGGAGCTGTCTGGCCCTGGCGCCACAAAAGGAATTAGGCTTTGGTTTGAACAGAGAGCCCGGGGCCATTAAGTTTATTTTAAGAACATGTTGCCAGAGATCTAATAAATTTCTTTGTAGCTTCAGGCGGGGCTTGTGTGAAATCTTGTTGCACCAGGTGTTGGCTTTTGTATTTTTTTTTCCTCTCCCAAGAGGGTGATGAGGGTGTGGGCCTTCCTAACTCTGCTCTCTGTCAAAGCAGGCAGGGCTACCGTGAAAACGTTTGTTGGCTTGCATTCTTATTTCTATCGGAAATTGGGAAGATGATAGCAAATTAGCTCTAGGCTGCTTTAAAAAGAGACAAAAAGTAAGACCTCCCCAAAGTTAAAAGTATATATATATATACACCTATATAATACTTAATATTTAATAATTGAAATGCCTAGATCTATAAGGAGGCCCTAGGAAAGGGCCTCCAGAGCAGGCTTGCCTGCAGGGTAATGCACTCATCTTTCACAGGAAGGCAACTCCTTTGTAGCCCATTGAAACCATACCTTTCTGGAGCTTGGTAAAAATAGCAAGCGAGGAGAAACTGCTACTCCAAAAGGCCCGGTGTCTGTATTTGTGCTGTTCACCAACATAATTATTTCTTTATTCCCCGATCAGCACATTAAGTGAAAGAGACCTGGCCTCAGCTGCTTGCATGACAAGGGTTAAAATAACTAAGTTAGCTTCGAGGCTGCCCATGCCGGTGCAGTAGTGGGCGAGAGTTCACCTTGCAATTACCCGTGTTTACTTTGCCCTTCGCCCCTTTCAGGTGCGCATTCGGGTGGATGTGCACCGGGATGGAATTCCTGGAGGCGCCTATCAGCGTCCAGACCTTAGTTCCACCATGGTGAAGGCTAACTCAGGATGAGACAGGCGACACAGCCAGTCAGGCTTGATGTAGCAAAGACTCTCAAACCCTAGGTCAGAAGATAGGAATCGGCGGTTCTTCCGTTTTTGTGGTTGCAAGGATGAAAATAAGCACGTTCCTTTTGATTTTAATTCCTTGTTTGCTGGGCGGGGGTGGGGGGTGGGGGCTGGGGCTTGGGGGAGGGGCTGTACTTAGATAATGGAAGGAGCCCGGAAGAAGGCTCGGGCTGGCAGCTTCCAGGCTGCTGTGGCCTGGTAGTTCCCTCCATCAGAAGCCATTTACCTCCCAGCCTCCTCAGCGCAGCACTGAGTGTAGCCTCCAAATCCCTCCCTGAAATTAGAGGCTGAACTCTTCTGTTCTTTTTTTTTTTTTTTTTTTCTACCATTCCTCTGCTTTGACATCGGACTCCTCCTGTCCGGTGGCCTCATTATCTGTTAGCACCAGGGTCTTTGCCAACAGGGGAGGGACATTCACTCAGATAGTATGGCTTCTATCCCGTGGCATCCGTTTGTGAACACACTAACTTTTGAAGATTAAAGGGATGCTAGCATGGCCTGAAATTCCGCGTTGACCTGAATGAACTTATCAGGTGACTCGGAGAAGTTGAGAGAAGAACACTGGGAGTCAGTGTTAAATCGGCCCCGACACAGTCAATGCAGGGATTTAACCCCACTCCCGCTGACTGGTCCACAGAACGCAGAAGTTCCCGACGTGTGTGTCTGCCGTGTGCTGAGTGGGGATGCTAAGTGTTTCATTAAAATTCGCTGACTATAGCTGCCAACCTGTCCACATTCCTCACCAGGCACTTGCGGGGCCCTCAAGTCTGAGCTGAATTCAGCCAGGTTACTCCGTTCCTGTGTTCCTTTTGCCAAGTGTTAACACTGGCAGAGCCCACCTCACGCTTCTGGTTAGGAAAAACCATCTTCACAGCCCTTTTGGCGAAAGGCAGGCAGCCCTGACCAGCAGTAACAGTACGTTCTACCTGTAATCCTGGCTGTGATGTCCAGCTTCCCTATAGCAGGGAACACGTGCCCCTAGGAGCCCCCAGGGTAGGCCCTGGAGGTGTGTCGTCACTTTTTCTGCTATTCTGTGTTTGAAGGAAAAAGGCTTCCAAAAGAGTGACACTGAAGAAGACTAAAATGTCCCCTGATTATATTCTCCTTTCCTAAAGAGACCTTAGACAGGATCGAGCGACGTAGCTCACCTTGGTCCTCTGCTTGACAGTTAGGAACACGTTCTGCACAGTCTACTATTGTGCCTGATGTCACTTCCGCCATGGTGAGTGCCTTGCAGTTGTCACTCAATGCCCGCATAAGTGTCATAGGCCTGGACCCCAGAATGCCTTAAGCACAGAATGTCTGTCAGGAGACGCTTCTGCACAAAGCTTCATCCGGTACACGCAGCTGGGTTCATCTCGATGCCACAGCCTCCGTCCACCTTCAGCTTCAGATAGGCAGCTGTGTGGGAGAGGGGACACCTTCCAACAGCAGCCACAGTGATGTCAATGCCCCAGTGTTGGCTGTGATGGCCAGGGAGGCGGCTGTCTCCCATCTGTGAATATAGCAGCGTTCCCGTCAGGCAACACTCCTGAGCAGAAGTCATGGAGGGGATTGGTTCTGTGATGTAATACTTTGTGACTCAGAAGAGTAATTTGTGGTTTGTGCTGACTAAACAGTGATTTTCAATATTCATTATATTAGGTTCTATAAAATCACCATGAAGTCCAATCAGTAAATCCTGATTGATTGTCCCTAGGGGAAATGCAGGTTTCCTAAATTCACTTCATCAGCCTATAGCTTTTAGTTGTTGTACTTCTTTCAAACAACACCTTATTTCAAGTTAGGCACCAACATTGTACACACAAGGACCCTGACTGAGAGTTGAGTTAAGCTTAGCCAACACCTGCATGTTCTTTGTAAGGTACATTGTAACTTCCTTGGATTTATGAGTAATAGCATTGTGGCGCCTTGATCTGGGAACATTTTAAATAATGAAGTCACCAGCAAAGACGTGCTACTACACAAATGATGAACTGGGGACATTCATAGAACGAGAGCTGTGCGAAGTGTCACTGTAACCCACGTGGCAGTCGAAGAGCATTGACTCCCGACTCCTACAGGCCATCCTGGGACCTCCACACTCAGACTGTTTTAAGCGTGGACGCACAGAGTGCACACACGAAATAGATTACATATATATAATATGTAATATATATGTATGGAGAATAAAGTGTGAACTGTCATACTTCAGCTGCACTCATTGCTGTTCATGAGGCAGGAGATGTTGGGTCTCCACCACTCTATTTCCTGTGAAGGGTACACTTTTTTATACCTCTCCCAAAGATAGCTGTGTGCGTGCGTGCGTGCATGTGTGTGTGAATGCATGCGCGTGTGTATGTGTGCGCACACCCATGCACACAATAATAACCAGCCACGCCCCTTTCTCTTCCACTTCCCGCCTACATTCTCTCCAAGCTCTTTTACTGCTCAGAGGGTCTGACCCCTTGTTCTCTGCAGCCTCCTTCACGTAACAAAGCAGGCAGTGGACGTGGGGTGGAGTTTCACAGAGTGGGAGGGAAAATGATTTATTAGTGACCAACTGTTGCATATGTCAGTGATTTTAATGCCTTCAACTGAAATACACTAATTAACTAAGCTAAAATAAGCACTCAGTGTAGTAAGGAGTCTGGAAAACAATAAAAAGTCTGGTCACAGAGGCTTCAAAGTCTGAGATGTCCACATCCGTGTGTCTGTGTCACCTCAGGATTAACCAACCCTTCTTGCCCTCAAGTTTAACTTTGGGTGAACCTCATCTACGGCATCAACTTCTTGTCTTGGCTTTCCAATGACTTCATTGGCAAAAAGGAGTATTAATATGTAGCAAATTCCCTGAGCTCCCACGAAACCGAATTCTTTGAAGCTCTCTTGTTCCTGGATTTCTCATCCAGAGTTACCTTTCTCTCTACCACCCTGAATGTTCAAATTTGCCACCCTTGTTAAAATGTCTAAGTTTTACCCAGTAACGAGACACAACGGTCCCACGAGGAGTTTTATTGGTGGACAGGGAAGAAAAGGAGGGGGTGAGGGGTAACTAACCTGTGCAGAGCTGAGGGAGAGAGAGGGAGAGGGAGAGGGAGAGAGAGAGAGAGAGAGGGAGAGAGAGCGAGAGAGAGCGAGAGAGAGAGCGAGAGAGAGAGCGAGGGAGAGCAAGGGGGTGTTGAGTGGTGGCTTATAAAGGGGACGGTGTACATGAGTCCCTCGAAGAGTGATGTAGTGATGATGTAGTCGCGTCACTGCGTGCACCCGGTCGTCAGGGGGCGGAGTTAATAAAATGTCTGAGTCCCTACAACCCTGACTCAAGGCCCATTTAATCACCGGGGGGCTTCCATGTTTGTCTCCTATTGCCTCTGGGTAAAGTAACCCTCCTCCTCCTCATGCATGCCCACAGCTGCAGGGCAGCACCTCCAAGCACTTGACAGTCTTGAGCTTATATGATTTGTCCCTGCGCATGCCCCATGTCCCATAACTGAAGGCCCAGTCCTGGGACCCAAAGACCCAGGTTGGCTTATGTTTTGTACCAGGCAGTATTCAGTAAGCAGTAAAACCAGCCTGACTTTATGGATCAGGGTCTGGTTCTACAAGCTGACAGTTTCTCCTGTGAAGAGCCCAAGGCCAATGCAAAGTTAGAGAGGCATCTTGTCACAGACACCACAGGGAAATGAATCCTTTCCGTGAGCATGGGGGGATTCACCAACTCCCATATAAGCACAGCCAGAATTTCACCCACTCTGGCCCCGGTGGTGATCGAGTTTGGTATGCTTTGAAAGAACAGAACTTCCTAAAATTTGCTTAAAAATACAATGATACAATTTTGCCTATAAATCAGACAATAGTACCTTAAACCTTTTCCAATATAAACACCCATTTCTAGGTGAGCACTCCACCACTGACCTACATCCCCAGCCCATAAGTATCTGTCTTTAAATATCTTTGGCTTTAAAAGGTTAATTCCAGATTAGCTTTTGTTTCATTACGGATGCATATTTGACTTCTAGGGATGTCTCCAGATTGAACTTTACTCTTGGCAAGTGGAGTTTACACTAAAAGAACATTTTTTTTTCTGGTAACTAACTTTTGTCTAAGGACAGATCCTTATTAAAGCTAAATGTTGGGCATCCTCCCTCAACAGCACAGGTCAAGGCTGAGATACACTGTGTTGTGGTTCTGAAGTGTGCTTTGTCTTAAGGGAAATCAGGAAAGCCAGTGTTTCTAAGGAGGGATGGTTGAAGATCTGTGATTCTTTGTTATTCTAAAGTAACTATTGAGTTTGAACTGAAAGAGAAAATTGCAGAAGCCTAAAGACCAGCTGGAGAAGTTCAAAGGGAGCCTTCTCATCAAAACCTTAATGGCTTTGGTGGCAGGGCTTGGGGACAAAGCACTGGGGGCCTGTGGTGATCAGCTGTCAGGCACCTGTTGTGGAGATTTATGGCACAAGCCACAGGACTTAATTTGTTTCCAGCTCCTCCAGCATCCGAGACTGGGGATCTACTTTAAAAAGGCAGCCAATCATGGAAGTAAAATTCATCTGGTTCTTAAGCTGGTTAAATTTTACGTCAAATTTTGCATTCAGTCATGTAGCCTTAGTTACAGCATTAAGATGTATGATTCCCCTCTACTGAGGTTAGAGGTGTTTACATGGTATCTAAAAGCAAGGTTGTTTTCCACTGTGTGGGTAAAACACACTTCAATTCTACAGGATCAATCATACTCTTTTTTTTTTTTTAATTTGGGAACGTTCACTCTTTGTTCCTTTTGTTTTTAAATTTAAATTAGAAACAAGCTTGCTTGACATGTCAATCCCAGCTCCTTCACCCTCCCCCTCCTCACCCACCCCCCACCAACCCTCCTACCCCAACCCCCTCCACTCCCCAGGGAGGGTGAGGCCCTCCAGGGGGAATCTTCAAAATCTGTCATATCATCCCAGGAGGGCCTAGGCCCTCCCCCCATGTGTTCAGGCTGAGAGAGCATCCCTCCCTGTGGAATGGGCTCCCAAAGTCCGTTTGTACACCAGGGCTAAATCCAAGGCCCCATAGATTGCCAAGGCCTCCTCATTGACACCCATGTTCATGGGGTCTGGATCAGTCCCATGATGGCCTCTCGGTCGCCAGTCTGGGGTCCATGAACTCCCCCTTGTTCAGGTCAGCTGCCTCTGTGGGTTTCACCAACCCAGTCTTTATTGCTTTGCTCATCACTCCTCCCTCTCTGCAACTGGATTCCAGAAGTTCAGTTCAGTATTTAGCTGTGGATGTCTGCCTCTGCTTCCATCAGCCACTGGATGAAGGCTCTAGGATGGCATATAAGGTAGTCATCAATCTCATTATCAAGGAAGGGCATTTAAGGTAGCCTCTCTACTATTGCTTGGATTCTTAGTTGGGATCATCCTTGCAGATCTCTGGAAATCTCACTAGTGCCAGATCTCTCCTCAAACCTAAAATGGCTCCCTCTATTATGGTATCTCTCCTCAAAACTATAGTGGCTCCCAAACTCTTAACACATGGAGTTAAAGTCAGCAAAGTTTAGTCCCTCAGAGTAACGGCATCTTCCTACACAAGTGACTGCCGAGATGTTGCAAGTTCTAAACCTAAGGATGGCTCACCTGTGCAGAGGAGTTAGGTGGCATTTAATTGTTTTGATTTGGACTCTACAGATGTGACTTGATGCTCTCTAGTTAAATATCCACTGGAAACCCGCAGCTTTATAATAAACTCTAAATCACTGTGTCAATTAACCTGTACCATCTCATTGTCTTATAAAAGCAAAGGCTCCTGACATTGTTTCTGGTTTTCTTTTAATAAAATCTCAAAGTGCTGTGGATCCATGGAAATACTTGTTCAGTCATATGTGAGTTAGAACTGTGAAAAAACCAGTAATTTGGTACCTAGTTCAAAATGAAAGACAGTTTTGATGTATCCTTTAAAGCAATATTTTAAAATTAAATGATTCAGTACCGGACACTATAGGTTACACTTAGGTAGAAATTCACATGACCCAGTAATTGAGGCACACCCTTTAACCAAGGCAGTAGAATTCTACTCCATTCAGTGAGATTTTTTCTTCTAATAATAATCAAAATTAAGTGCCTTCTCTCTAGATCAGGGGTGAGAGTCTGAAGAGGCAGAAATGGTCAGACAAAAAATAACTACATTTAGGAAATGAGGCTGTAAAACTAATTCAATAAAGAGGCCAACTAAGGTTAGCCGGGGTGTCTTGATTCATTCAGGGGGAAACACAGCTCTTCACCACCCAGTATTCTTCAGTGTGTAGTATTTAGAAGAGATCACTATTTCTCCATTTCAATAAAGAGAATCAAACTAAAACTGGTGAAATATTGTCAAATTTGGAAAACTCGACATTGCTAAGAGGAGCAGAAAAGTGAAGGGTATTAGGAAGGAGACTGTGCTGAGTGCAAACCCTGCCCCCAAGTTCATACACAGAACAGTGAAGGGTTAGATATGACCGCATCTCTTCCTACGAAAGTGATGGCTCAGTACGATATCCCCGTCTTTGTACATGACGTGTACTACTTAAATCAGGTAGTTAGTGCTTCTGTCTCTTTCTCCTTCATAGCAGAACTTTCAAAATCTCTCCTAGCTGTTTATAGACTATGCAATCGGTTAGATTAGGTTTTCTCTGCTGTAACAAAGTGCCCGAGATACCATCATGATAAGAACACAGGTCTAATTTAGTTTATGTGAGCAATTGGCCCTCATCCTTTGGGCCTGTGGCATGATGACAGATCATGGCTGTCTTTCTAACATCCATGTGGTGGCTCACAACCACCTACAACTCCAGTTCCCGGGATCTGATACCCTCTTACGGCCCCCACAGGCACTAGGCAGGCATGTGATGCACACACATATATGCAAGCAAAAATGCCATACACATGAAGTATTAAAATAAGTACTACAAAAGATTAATTTAAAAAGTGACCGTGGAAGGTGTATTCACCTGTATCCATGGGACTGAACTGAAAGGATTACAGGTTGAAAGTCTGCTGCTTCTATACGGTGAGACTCTGTCTCAAAATCCAAACTAGCAAGCAAGTAACAGACACACCAAAAAGTAACTTAAAAAGCTGAATTGTCTAGGAACTTACCAACTTTAAGCATAAAATAATGCTGTGTGCACATCCATAGCACATGTTGCCGCTTCTGCTTGACAATTTTAAGTGCTTCAGTAAGAACTTCATATTCATTGATTTTTGTGGGGGTGCAAGCATTTGGCAGTACTGAGGATTGAACCAAGGACATTGCATATACCAGGCTAATGTGGAACCAAGCAGCTGCAGCTCTGGCTCTGTACCTTCTATGTAGTGACTGGGAGGTTTTGTAGTGGTTTGACTAGAGAAAGCCTTGAGTTTTCCAGGTCTGGGCGATGATGGGAGCTATTACAGTGAACACCTCCTTACAATTTTATTTCAGCTTCTTTGGAAGCAAAACTCCAATGGAAGACTGGCAGGTTCAAGGGATAAAACATCCTTTTGCCTCTCGCATTCATTGTGGAAAATTTCCCAAGAGGCTGAGATACCAAGTTTCATGTCAAACAGGAGAACCAGTTTCTCAACTGCATAAGGCATTGCCTTTGGTTTTCAGGGGTGAGAGTCGGTGACTCAAAGTTACTGTGGCTTTTACTTATAAAAATTTGGAGTCAACAGACTTCACCTTGTGCAGATTTTCGGTCAACGAGAGTCTTGACATTTCTCCATCTCATCTTTCTCTACCTAGCTCTCTTTGTGTGGACTCAAAAGAGACAGAACTAGAATAAAAACTGTGTCTTTAGCTGTGTTTGTTATTTAGGCTTTGTCCCCCTTACTCTTTTCCAGAAAGACTTAAAAGGAATTAGTGATGCCTTTGTTTATGAACCTCAGAGATCAAAAGCAGTCCAAGGATAGGTGTGGAGTGATCAACTGATAACCAGTTCTTTCATTTACTCAACAGAGTAGCTCTTGCATTAGAGAGATCACACACAAGGTTCATTTTCTCCCTAGGGCAGCCAGCTCCATTTTGGTGGGAAGGTGGGAGGAGAGGGTTCCGCCAATGAAAAAGGCTGTCTGTTTGCTCTCAGGAATGGAGTGGAGTCTAGTGGAAAGGGGGGTGGAGAAGGAATATTTGTTTTTCTTTAAGTGGTTATAATTAAAGCCTTCCACCCAATTGCTCTGTGAACCAGAAAAAGGTATTTGTGAAGGGTGTGTGTGTGTGTGTGTGTGTGTGTGTGTGTGTGTGTGTGTGTGTGTGTGTGTGTGTGTGTGTGTACATTGCAGGCCTCTACAGAGAGAAGCTTGCTCTCCAGCGGCACCTTGTGGTAAATGAGTTCTTGAAAAAATACTTTTACTAATGGACAGCACATGCAAGGTATTTTTATCCTATTCATACCCCCCTTCCTGGATCCACTCCTCCCTGTTTTATGACTCTTGGCTTCAGAATACTACATGTCCCTTTCTGCTCCCCAACCTCCCATCCTGAAAGGATGGAGGAATTTATCAAAGATTGCATCCATTGTCTGTGAATGTCAAACGGCACGTGTTCTGGAGTTGTGTATTAAATCTAGCAATATTCTCTTCAGAGTTTTCAAGTTTGTGAATTGTTCAGGCCATTCATTCAAGAAAGCAGTAAAGTTTGACATTCGTTTTCCAGGTGGAAACAAGTTAACCAACCAGCATTTTCGACTGAATTGGGCGTGGATCTCCTTCGAAAAGGAATACTACTTGATCAACGAAGATTCCAAATTTCTTGATATTGTTCTTAAACGCAGAGGATACCTGGGAGAAACTTCATTTATAAGTAAGTTTAATTTACACTTTCCATGTGTTTATATTTTTTCTCTAGTGATTAAACTGCAGTGCTAATTTAGGACACTGATCTAGGTTAAAATCTTAGTGAAATGTTGATACTTGATTTTTAACTACTTAGAGATCATAACAGATTTGTGTCAAGGTGCATGAGTGTGACCTTTCTGTAGTGTAAAATACAATCACAAATTTGGAAGTAATCATAGATGAATTAAAAAATAAAGTCAAATGTCACCAGGTTAGAATAAACTAATAAGAATGTAATTCATCCCCAGGGTACAAGTCAGCTGAAACAGCAGTGTAAAATACACACGACAGATACAATAATAAATAAGCAAAATGGATTCAGGGAGTTGTTGGGCATCAAAGTGTTAACTCGCCATGTTTTGAGTTTGAAGACCCTGTAGCCTTCAACATGTACTGACCAGTACATGTTAAAACGATACATGTTGAGGCCTAGTCATTTTCTTCTGCCTTATTTAATAAGACCAAGAGTCAGCAGCAAATGAATAGAACCTTTCTTCAGCTCCGATTCCAGGCCACATTTCATCTCATGTAATCACAGAATAAGGAAGTGCATGCCGCAGACATTGATGCCCAGTGCTGAGCACCCTGATGGAAAGTGGCAGTGTACCCCAGACAGCGATATCATTTTGAGCACCACACATTTAACAGAGCGGCTAAGTGCAGAAGAGCTTTGGAGGGGGGAATTGCTAATCACAACAGGAAGCTAGGAAAGGGACTGGCGAAAATAAAAGGGTTGTCTCTGAAACCATTACTTTGAAACTGCACTAGCATGCCACCCCTTAAACATTAGGTCCCTGTTGACAGGGACGTTCTCCCCCGACATGCTTGGACAACGGATATTAATTACTCCTTACTTTAAAAGTAGGGTTTTTATTTGTATTGTCCTGACTTTTGGAAAGAGGCGTGTCCACCTGCAGCCCGGGCAGCACCCCCTGGTCCTGCATTTGCTGTGCTTGCTCTGCATTTGCTCTGTACGTTCTATTTGACTTTCTAGAACGCGGCAGATGTTCATACCGCTCTCCTCATAAGGGACTCGGTCTCTCTGCAGGTGCTCCCCCTCTCTGCACATTCCCATGCTTAGCGTCAGGGAGGGATCAGTGTCTACTGTGCTTTGGGCCTGAAAACACAGTGAATAAACTGCACTGATAATAAGGGACAGCAGAGAACCTCAGTGCTTGTCAGCGATGCGTCTATGTGCAGGCTGTCCCCACTGTTGGCACGTTCATGTGATCCGAGTCCAGAGCTGTCCTGTGGAGAACACTGACAAAGTTAGCCATTGAAAATATTCTAAGGACTTTCAAGTCTGTTTTTTTTTTCTCCATCCTTTTTTTTTTTTAATTATTCTTCCTCAGTGGAACGCTAATACATTTTCCTAAGTTATTTGTTTGGACCAACTATAGTTTCCTGCGACTGTGACTATACCATAAATCTACGGTGGTTCCACAGCTCTCCTTGGTTCACCTCACACAGCTGCTTTGTAAACGGGGGTGGAAGACTATTAGGAAGACCCTGTGTGTCCACGCCTCCCCTTGTGTCCACGTCTGCCATCACTGAAGATGGCCCTGAAATTATGCCGGGACCTGGGTTAGAAGTCGAGTGAAACACAAAGCAGAGTTACATACGTCTGCAATGAAGATGCTAGTCCCATAAAATTTCCACTCGCACGTACGGACCTGAGAATGCATTGTAGCTGCAGATAGAGTATCACTTGAGTACAATTAGTAAATGAAGAAATGCATAAGATGTGTAATGCATTCTCCCAAAGATGACTCTTCGCCTTGTAACCCATGTTAAATTGAGTTTGCATTCCTGTGAGAGAACTCTGGGCCAAAGCAATTTAAGGGAGGAAAGGAAGGAAGGAAGGAAGGAAGGAAGGAAGGAGGGAGGGAGGGAGGGAGGGAGGGAGGGAGGGAGGGAGGGAGGGAGGGAGGGAGGGAGGGAGGGAGGGAGGGAGGGAAGGAAGGAAGGAAGGAAGGAAGGAAGGACAGACTACCCAAAAGTGGCAGTGAATGGAGAGAGGCAGGAGTGTCTCCAACGGTGCCAGCAGGAGCATGAGAGGGGGCTGTTCACATCTTGGTTGATCAGAAAACAAAGAGCTAGACCAGCCATGGGGGCCCAAGTAACCTTCAAAGACCTGACCCCGGTGACCAGCTTCTGCCAGGCTGCACACCTTTAAAATAATGCCAGTAGATGCAGCCTGCACATTCAAAGCATCAGATGAAAGGGGTGTTCCATGCTTTTTTAAAAAAATATTTTATTTATTGTGTATACAGTCTTCTGCCTGTGTGTCAGCAGAGGGCACCAGATCTCATCCAAGGTGGTTGTGAGCCACCATGTGGTTGCTGGGTACCGAACTCTGGATCTTTGGAAGAACAGTCAGTGCTCTTAACCTCTGAACCATTTCCAGCCCGGATGTTCCATGTTTAAACCCTAATGAACTTTAAGTCAATTCTTAAGGTTGACACATAAAGTAGTGGGCTTTGCCATGGCATTTTCACGCATGCACATCATGCTTTGTTCCTGCTCATCTTCTGCTGCTGCCCTCTCCCGACCCTCCCTTCTGCGGTCATGTGACGTGAATTCTGTTACCCTTACTTCCTCCACTCCCATTATGATCTCTTTCTTGTAGCTGGAGTTTCTTGTCCTACCAGGTCCCGCCGCCCTTCAGCCCCAAATAAGCACACAGAGACACAGTGGCTGTCAAACCGCTGGCCGATGGCTAGGGCTTATTACTGGCTAGCTCTCTCTTAATTATTAACCCATAGCTATTAATCTTGGCTTACTGGGGA
This sequence comes from Mesocricetus auratus, assembly GCF_017639785.1. Classification (NCBI taxonomy): domain Eukaryota; kingdom Metazoa; phylum Chordata; class Mammalia; order Rodentia; family Cricetidae; genus Mesocricetus; species Mesocricetus auratus. The sequence continues at coordinate 11,747,467 of NW_024429195.1, forward strand.
ATGCCCAGACCTGTTACCCTTTGGCTGCCACATGGTGTCTCCCCGTGACTCTCTGCCTCTCCCCGGAGCATTCTCCTCATCTCCTAGTCCCGCCTATCTTCCTGCCTCTGCTGGTCTAGCAGTGTTTTATTCATCAACCGATAAGAGAAGCACAGACCCAGAAGGACATCCCCCATCACACCTAGGCTTCACACTCAAGGAAGCCCATGTGCTCGCCTCTCTGCTTCTTGCTCAGTTCACTTACTGTAATGACTTTCAGTTCTGTCCATTGCATTACCCTGTAACTGTCAGGATTCTTTTTTCTTTATGACTGAATGGAAGCCCATTGTGTCTGTGAACCACAATTTCTTTATACGCTATCCTTTCCATGATCATCTAAGCTGCCTCCATCTCTTAGCAGTAATTGGACATGCCGGTATCTCTGCGGTGTATAACAAGCTCTTACAACCCACTAATCAACTAATGTGATTTGTATTTGATGACAGTCTTTGCATCTCAAGGATCTCATTGCTACTAGTTACTAAACATCTATCAATGGCAAGAAACATCCTTAAGCCCACTGAGTGCTTTATCAATATATCTTTCTCATAATAACTCCCTTCACTAGCACCCCTAAGACCTTGAGTCCTGGCTGTGGTGCTGCATTAGGCAATGGGCCTATAAAACGAAAACAGTTAATTCATGCTGAGTCTTTCTTTATACATGCCAGGCCTAGACCCCAGTATCCTATAGGTCTTAACCCCACAAGAAAATTTGCATTGAATCTTCCACCTCACAGGGGAGCAAAGAGAGAAAATGGGATACTCCCAAACATTCAGGGTCCCAGGGCCCACACTGATAACCACTACACCAGTGTCTCACAACTGAGAGTGGTTAGCATTCTATTGCTGTGTGGATGAGAGGGATGAAAATCCATTTTCTCAGTCTAAGAGCCCTCACTTCAGCCCTGCACTACTCTTCCATGTGAGAGAAGACACAAAAGCAGCTTCATTTAACAACTGAAGTGAACACTTGTGGGTGTTTTCAGTAGCCACAGTGGGGATTTGATATTGCAACCTGTGTTTCATCGGGTGGATGCCTTTGCTCTCCTGTGATAAACGTGGTTGAAACTGGAGGATATGCCCTGTATTATATGAATTCCCTTTTGGCTTTAAGTGTCCTTTGAATCTTCTGGAAAGAGTCCATGACTGAGAAAAGAGAATCCAGCTGAGCAGGCAGCAGTCGGCCGAGGCAGACTAGCAGGGCTCTGCTGGTCATGCTGTGGGGATTGTAGTGGGTCCAAGGGACACTGACTGTCCCTCTGTGAGCACTGGGAGCAGGGCACTCTCGGGAGATCTGCAGAACTCACCAGATGCAAACAGTGACTCCTGTTTTAGGCCCTTGATCTTTTGACATTAAATAAGCCATACTGTATCTGCTACTGAAGCAGATGCATGTGTGAAATATTTACCTCTCTGGTGCTTTTCTGAGGACGCTAAGACAAATGCTTTTTGGATTATCAGCCTGTGATATAGTCAGATGTATTCAAAGTAATCTTTTTGTTTTTGTTTTTGTCTTTTTGAGACAGGGTTTCTCTGTGTAGCCTTGGCTGCCCTGAAACTAACTCTGTAGCCAAGGCTGGCCTCAAACTCTCGGAGACCCACCCACCTCGGCCTCCCAAGTGCTGGGATTAAAGGTGTACCACCACCACCACAGGGATAAAGTAACCACCATAAGACAATGTGTTTTGTTTTAGTCTGTGGTAGAGATTCAGCAGTGAAGGCAGAGCCAGATGCTCAGCAACGAAACAAAGAAAAAGAGGGAATGGTTGGGTTTATTCTAGAATGAATGAATTCCACTCTCTCTGCAGGCATCAGCACGAGGGATGGGACGGCGCACAGAGACAGGGACTTCAAGGGCAAGGCCCAGCGGCAAGTGCAGTTCAACCCGGGCCAGACCAGGGCCTCGTGGAGAGTGCGGATCCTGAGCGATGGGGAGCACGAGCACTCGGAGACCTTCCAGGTGGTCCTCTCTGAGCCCGTGCTGGCGGTGCTGGAGTTCCCCACGGTGACCACTGTGGAGATCATTGACCCAGGCGACGGTGAGCCTGACCATCATTTCCCTTACGTCACTGTTGATTAGCTTTTAGGACAAAGCCCCTTTCTTTACACAGGAGTTTAAAGGCACTATTGGAACTTTCTGTACAGAGAATTTTCAGGATTCTTTAGAATTCGCAGGTGCATTGATGGGAAGAGGGAAATGTAACCGTAATGATGGGAAGCTCTGTCTCAGGTAAAGCAACTGCGGTGTTGTTAATGCCGGGTCTTTTCCATGACTGGCGTTCTCGTGTTAGAACCAGTGAGGTTGGGTCCTCAAAGTCTTCCGGGTGTCTTAGAGCACCTTTTAAGCAAATGGTTTGAGCGTGAGGCCATTGAAGGCTCAGTTTGTCCCCTGACTGCAGTTTATGGCTTCCACATCTGTGGTATGGTTCCCACACCCGGCCTCCCCGCTTTCTGGGGTGAGCTGTCCTGAGCCACTGCTCTGAATTTCTCTCCCGCTTCTTTCCTTGTCAACGTGTGAGCTTGGCTGACATTGTGAAAATGAACATTAATGTTCTTGTAAGTTGGCCTTTTCCTGCCCCTGGTTTGTCGTGCTGTGTATTTGAGTTGGGGCGTCGTGGGTAAATGGCGTTTACACAAACCTCATTGAGACTTCTAAACTTGAAATGCTGTCAGAAGCCAGACAGCCTGCTTTGTCAGTCAGAAAATTCTTAAATGCTCTACCAAGATACAGTCCACTGAGCTCATAAAACAGGGACTCGTGCAAATCCCTGTGTTAAAAGACTCAGCATAATTAAAGAGGCCGGATCAGAACCAGGGGCTCTGGTGCCCCGAGCTTATCTAATTCCTCTGCCTCCAGTCAAATATGAAGTCCCCTTACGCTTATAGTCTTTATTAAAGAACATTAATTGTATCTGCTTTATCTGCGAATAAACAATTGAACTTGCTTCTAGTCTGCAGCTTTGGGGATATACTTCGATAATAATGCTTTTCTCTTTTGCACACCCCATGACAACTTTAATGCACGTAAGCTGCTCCATTAGCTTAAGCTGGAAGCTAGCTTTTGAGATTTTATTTGCTATTTAGTAAAATTGCTATCATTTACCTTAAGGAATAAGACTTAAACTTACTTGTGCATTCCTAACCATAAGGTAAGATATTTCTCTCTACCAGTGACATGTCTGAGCAATGACATTTTAAAACAAAAGCAACACAAATCTTGAAAAACATAAACAAATATTCATAATTATTCTATTACAGTCTCTATATTCTTTTATAGTTTTAATTGGATATGATTTAAGGATATGATTTGTGTATTTCACTCCATACATTCGCATCTGTATTCACCTGCAAACAGACATCCTTTGTTGCTTACTTGTTTAATGTGAAGCCACACTCAGTGCTAGCATGGATAAGGTCTAATTCCTCCCCTGCCTGCCCATAGTAGTGACCCGCCGAAACACTAATCAGTGCTGACCCTTCACCTCCGCCTCAGGACTAGTCCAGTCCTCACGTGCCTGTGGCATCCGTGCTCCAGCAGTCTTGAGTGGCAGACACCACAGAGATGTCTCCAGGACTCCCCTGAGAATTTGGGGATGTCCATGAACACAATAAGAGTTCATCTCCAAGCTGTACTGACAGCTTGTCCCTGCCCTGTCCCTTGAGAAGGGGCTATCCAGAGGCAGTTTAACCATCCGAAGGACCTTTGGGTCCAGAGGAGACACATGTTGTTGTGTGGGAATGTAGGATGGAATTAGTGTTATTCAGGAAGCTGTGGGGGGGCAGGGAGTGATTGGAACATTGTGCCGGGAGCATGGGTAGCGGCAACTCCCCGGCTCATAGACTCACATGTCTACTGCACACATCAATAGGTTACATTTCCTTGTAATTCGAAGATGGAAAAACTAAAACAGGGAAGGCAGACTTCTCAACAGCAGCAGGAATTTCTCTGTTAAACTCGCCACGTTGCCAGATGTTCATGGCCCATGGGTGCTACACAAGAGAAGGCAGCCATCTGAGTCCAGGATTTCATTCTCACCTGTCATTTCTACTCTTCTGCTGACTTTTCCTGTATAACCCTCTTAACATTTTTAGAGATGCACTTATTTTACATGCATGTATTTTCCCTGCACGCATGTATGTGTACCACATCCATGAAGTAAGTGCCCATGGGAGCCAGAAAGAGGGCATCAGACCCCTGTAACCTGGATTATAGACGGTTATGAGTCGCCATGTGGGTGCTGGGACCTGAGCCCAGGTCCTCTGCGAGAGCAGCCGGTGCTCCTAAGTGTGCTCAGCCGTTGCTCCAGCCTTAACACCCAGTTTTGAGAGGTTTACATTAGAATGATTCTTAGCTTCCTGTTTATTAAATTCTGTATCTCAAATAATACCACTGTTTCTTATTCTTAGAAATGTATAGACACCAACTAGTAAACCCTTTTGTCTCTGTTAAAGGAAAATACATAAGACCTAAACTTAATAAAATAGATCCTACTTCTTTTTTTACTTCTTAATCTCTACTCAGAATAAAGTGAATTTTATATATGCTTACTGGGAGACCACAATCTCAAATATTCAAGTACAAATATATAAAGAAAAGTATAAAAAGCCCATTTTATGAAACTATTTTTCTTATTACACCTGAAATGCTTATAAAATTGTATTGATCAAGTCATTTTGATATTTCCCTTATTATATATTATTATATTTATATGATATATATCATTATATATACATATATATCATGAGTAAGTAGATCAACTATTACATTTCTGTAAATGTTTTTGGTGGAATCAAATTTAGTTACTACCTAATATTATAAAAATAGGTGTGGCTGGAGAGGTGGCTCAGCAGTTAATGGTACTTAGTGCTCTTGCATAGGACCCATTGACCACATGGTGGCTGGCACTCACCTGTAACTCCAGTTCTGAGTGATCTGATGCCCTCTTCTAGCCCCTGTGGGCTCCTGAGTGTCTGTGGTTCACATATGTGCATGCAGGCAAGGCATTCAAGCACAGTAAGGACATAGTGATTGCCAGATCACTTTAGGCAGTAAGTTCAAAGAATAACATTTGAATCTCCTACTATCCTGATACGAACTTGTATCACCTCAAATGTGAGTTAGGCTCACCGATTTCCCCTGCTTCTTTCCTGAGGTCCTGTTAAAAATGGCCTATATTAACTCGTGTCACTTTAGAAGAAAAGGACAAGTAACAAAGTGTAAAAGAAATGTCAAAGTTCAGACATCAGTGACAGTATTCAGACACTTCTGCGCTGAGCACACTTGTTGGCCACGTCTAAATGCACCGCAGTGGCCTGAAGACATCCTGGAATGCCTCCTGAGTTGTTTTCAAGCATGCCAGATTCCTTCAAGGCGGGGAACACTCGTTGCTTTCATTCATGCTCCAAGTTCTCTTCCTCTTCATCTATTATGATAGATTTTTTAGAAGATAATCTGGTCTGCCATGTCTTTAGTATTCTTTTTCATCCGTACAATGCAATGGAGAAAAAAGGACAGAATGAACATTATCTCTCAACTGTGGCTCCAACTTTATTTCTGAGAATTGAAGCCGCTTTTTTGTTTTCCCAAGTTGCAGCATAGTCAAAACTTAAAAATAAAACCCACAGTCACCAGGCAGAGCATCCATCTTGGTGAAGTCATATTGATGGACAAAGGATGAGTTCACTTTATCCACGTTTATCTTTCCAAATAGAGAGTATTCACACTTCCCTATAAATGGGAAAGCAGCTCACATTTATTGTCCGAAAGATAATTCAGTAAGAGCAGAAATGAGGAGAGGTATGAGGGGCCAAAGAGACCTTAGACTTGCTGGCTTTTTCCTCTACAAACCTGAAGGCAGCAGAAGTGAAGCGTGTTAGTTTGTCACGCGGAGGCGGCCATTTCTAGTGTTTGGGAGCATGTCCCCGAGGTTGCCTTTTCTCATGCTGGCTTCCATTTGCTTCCTGAGAGCTTGTTAATCCCCTGACGTAGCCCTTACTCCCTTTGTATGCATTGTGGTAGCCTGTTATGTTGTTGCACACAAATTCTGAACTCCAAAATCACCAAGAGACCTATTCCAATGCAAAAGCGAAGAGTCTTTTATTGCTTAAAAAGTTAACTTCATCTGTCCAACATGGCCACTGGAGTGAGAAGGACCCGGGGAATTTATTGGGGGGTGAGAGGGGAGTGTCTAGAGGTACGCAACACTCTCTGGATTGGTGCCCTTCTGGGCTTGGGCGACCTGTCCTGTGCTGATTGGTTAACTGGTTGTTATGGCCTATAGGCCCTTCCAAGGTGGTTGCTATGCTCTGCACGTCAATGTTACCACTTTTACTACTTTTACTTAAGCCCTGTAAAGCACATCAGCTAACTTCTGATTGGTTCCTTGCCTCGTGGAGGGGATCTGACCTAGGGCAGTTCCTGCAAGGTCAGAAGGCTGGAAACGAACCACATGCGCTGAGTCAGGGGCCTTTGTCTTTCTAGGTCACGGCTGCTTAAGCAGGGGCCTGGGTGGGGGTGTGGCCCCTTCAATGTGAATGGACTTTCACAAGGGTGCTTTCGTGATGTATGTCTTTGCATGTTCTCTGTCTGTTCTAATGTATGCTAGTCATGTTACCTCCTTTCAGGATGTTATATTATGCAATTATATACATAGATTAATAGAAAATATACAGGAAGTTCTCAACTCTTTTTAAAGAAATCATCTAGGTACTTGCTTCTAGCTCCCTTTTAACCTTCCTCCCCTCTCCCTGCCTTTGCTCCACCTTAACTACGCTGTATACGTCTTGACGTCAGTTAGCTTCTCCTTTTCCTTTTGGGAGAACACCAGGCAACCATGGAGGTTATGAACAAGGGCTCTGAGATGACTTGTCTGAGTTCAAATGCATTGCCAGCGCCTCCCCACTACCTTCAGTAGGCTATGTGGTGTGTGTGTGTGTGTGTGTGTGTGTGTGTGTGTGTGTGTGTTGTATCTTCAGAGCTAAAATTCAGATCACAAAAGTTCTTACCTCAAAGGTTATTGCAAAAATAAAGCCAGCTGCTACACGTGGAGGGTTCAGAATAGGACTTGGCAAATGGTAAGGTGTTAGCTAACTGTATTTAAAGACAGATGCAAGGATGGCGTACTTCAACATTTCCCTCATGAAAAGTTGAGCTTACTTGAGGCAGTCTGTGTGTACACTTCTATTGTGTCTGTAAAGCAAAGTTGGAAATCATGTTACCCTAAATGGCAACCGGAGAAATCATTCAATTGTCTTTCTGATATCCTTTCGTGGTTTCTCCCGCAGCTTACATATTTATGTGAAAAGTTATGTCAACAGAAGATCTGAACTTGATATGGGCATATTTACCCTCTGTCAGATCAACTGTAGGAGTGAATTCCAGGTCTGAGGCCATTGTCCAGACACACGGCTTTCCTCTCCATTCACAGCTCAAGCCCACAGGCACAGCGGAGTCCTGACTTGTATAATCCAGTGTGCGTGGGTCACAGGGCGCAGAAGGAAGCAAACCATAAACCCCCAGGTTTAATCCCTACTGGGGCTGCTTAACCCTGCACGAGCAGCTCCCTCAGAACATACTTGAAAACAAAACTGGCCAGGACAAATTTGCAGTGTAGAATGAATATTGGCTGACTAACCCTGGTTTAATCAGCTCTGGCTTTCGTAACAAAGTATCATAGATAGGGTGACTTTAATATAACAGATAATAATATCCATTAGTTCCTCACAGTTGTGGGGGATTAAGAACCTAAGCTCAAGGTGCAGGGCTAGGGAAGAAGGCTTGCTTAGTGTCTTTGCGACCAGCAATGCTAAAACAAAACCAACAGATCAAGCTTGGGCTAGTATACTCAGTCCCTGATGAGGGTCCTCCAGGCTTACAGACAGCCACCTCCCAGGTGTGTCCTCAGTTTATCACTCAGCTTATCACTCAGGAGAGGGGGGAGAGAGAGGAGAGAGAGAGGAGAGAGAAGAGAGAGAGAAAGAGAGAGGAGAGAAAGGAGAGAGAGAGAGGAGAGAGAGAGGAGAGAGGAGGGAGAGAGAGAAGGAGAGAGGGGGAGGGAGAGAGGGAGGAGAGAGAGAGAGAGAGAGAGAGAGAGAGAGAGAGAGAGAGAGAGAGAGAGAGAGAGAGAGAGAGAGAAGAGGAGAGCTCCTTGCCCTCTCTCAGCACATCCTGCTCTTGGGCTCTTTCACAGTAACCCTTTTGTATGGAACTCTCTGCTCTTCACCTAGACATCTCGACTGCCTTCCCAACTCAGCTCAACGGTACCAGAAACACTTCCTGTGACTTTTCTAAGTACTGTAGGCCATCCAGGCGTCACATCTCCAGACACTTGATTTTCTTTCTGTCACACCACCCCCAGTATCTTAGGTATCTTCTTATGTGTTTGATTACTTTCTTCCTACTTCCAACCCGTCAATAAAAAGGAAACTCCACGAGGGCACAAGTTTCACCCACTTCTGCATCATGGTGCCCGGTATAGTGCCTGGCAAGTTGAAATCAGTGTCTAATAAATGAATAATTAGTTATAAGATGGGGGCATTCTAAAAGTGACTATCAGTGAGAGTCTTGGAAGGAAACAGATGACACTGGGAAAATTAGTCATTTCAAAAGCACTTCATCTCATGATTGTTTTCCAAAGGTGAGGGCAGGATCTAAAACCCAGGCTTGTGAAATGCCCCTGGGGCAGTAAGAGGTAGTGTCAGCTCCAGCACCACCTCTAGGTCTGGAGAGAGTTGCACATGCCTCTGGATATCTGAGCGGTGCCGGGAAAAATGAACTCCAGAACTCAGTTTTCATGGATGTGTGTCTGTATCTTTGCATTTGTGAACTCATATATGTGTGGTACTCAAGGAGGCAAGGTGTCGGATCCCCTGGAGCTAGAGTTACAGGATGCTGTGAGCCACCGCACATGCGTGTTAGGAACTGAACCCTGGTCTCTCTGCAAGAGCAGCATGCTCTTCACCACGGAACCATTTCTGGGTTTTGTTCTGCAAGCCCCTTCCTGCAGGCTTCCCTTTGGCTGACCAACCAGAATCCTCGGCATCAGAGAAACCTCCACAAAGGCTCTCATCCTTATGTCCCCAGCCACAGGGCAGGGTGGACTGAGCATCCAAACTGTGTAGGCAATTCTAGAGTCTTTCATAGCCTCCAGAGGAATTGTGCTTACTGTTTCAAAAGATAATCAGGAAGTGTGTTCTGTGTGGATGTTAAGGCTTTCAGAGAAACAGGCTTCCAGAGGAATACCACAGTCTGTTTTGGGTTTGTAATGTCAAACTATTGAACTAAATTATCATGGAAGTTTTACACAATACATCTATTTTTAACAACTTAATTATGCCACTTGTATTACTTAATGTACCTTTTATCTATGTTAAAATGAATCATTGACACTTAGTATGTGATACAAACATAGTTTTTATGTCACGAGTAATTGCTATCCTGCTCAGGCAGAAAAAAAGCACTACAGAGGTGTTCTTATTGCTTATGATAAAGACACTTCTGAACTCTAAAAGAACTGTTGTTTGAAAACAGTTGAACACATAATTTGTTACACTTTTAATCATGAATCATCCAAAAGGAAGCCCCTTGAATAAGACTAATAATAGAATAGATGTTTGAGGATTTGAGTTCCAATCCTGAGTAATGAGTGTGCTTGGAAGCCAAGTTCAACTGTATGAACCCAGGGTCCTGCAAAGAAGGGCATTTCCACCTCTTGGGTTACACCAGGGAAAGATGTCATGCTGTGACAAGAAGAAAGACATGGATGAAAACAACGGTACAGCCGTACTTATTGAGAAGTGGCTGGAGACAGCGGCTATGCTGAGTTTCATGTCTGTGTTCTTTCCCTCCTCCGCCCTTCCTCTGGCACTGTTATTCTAAAAGAGAAAAGAAATAAACTGCCAGAGAAATTTTAAGTTTCTGAAACTCAGGCCAAAAAAAAAAAAAAAAGATACAGTGACTGTAATTGTGTTTTCTCTTTAGAATCAACTGTGTTCATCCCCCAGTCGGAATACTCTGTTGAAGAAGATGTGGGTGAGCTGTTCATTCCCATCAGGAGAAGTGGAGACGTCAGCCAGGAGCTGATGGTGATCTGTTACACACAGCAAGGTAACCTCGTCGCTGAGCAGAGCCAACGAGCCCGCGGTGTGCCCTTCAGCCTCTGACTGGTGGGGCCTGGAGGGGTTTCTCATAGACACTGAAGAACTGGACGCTAAGACTTTAAGAACTGTGCTTCGGTGTGGTGTGCTAGGGGCTTCTTTGTGTCGGTCTGGCAGGAGGCTGCTGCTTCTTCCCTTGGGTCCAGTTGAAGATGGCAGGGAACCAGGGCTGGGGATTTAGCTCAGTGGTAGAGCACTTGCCTAGCAAGTGCAAAGCCCTGGGTTCGGTCCTCAGCTCCGGAGAGGGGGAAATGGTAGGGAACCGAGGCCCACCCAAAACTTCCAAGTCAAAGAGAGTTGTTTAGAGGTGGGATCTGGTCTGTGTCCTGCATTCTCACACAGCCTGGGCTGTCTCAGTGTAACCTTCAAACAAAGCTCAGTGGCTTCCCTGCAATGACAAAGGCTGTCAGTTTTATCCTCAGTACAACACAAAAAGAGAAAGAAATGACCGAAATGGTGCATATCTAGGATGAGAAAATAACTCAAAGCTGGTTTGACTGGTAACAGCAGAATCTTAGTAGTCTGCCTCTGTTAATTATCGGTGTCCATGATATAAAAAACAAAACAAAACAAACAGAAAAACAAGTATGGTTGAATCAAAACCACATAACTCTTATATGTGATTGTAGAGCTTTATGAAACCCAAGACAGATTTAGACAATACATTATAGACAAATCATCAATGAATTGCAGACAGATCATTGTCAATTGGAAATGGACTAAATTTCTCTGAATTTTTCCTGAAGATGCCTTCTTAGATTATATAAGAAAGGAAATCAATGGTTTCCCTAAGCATATAATTTTAGACATAATTAGTGCTAAAATGGCCAGGATAACTAATCCAAATCAGATGTTTGCTGATTCTGAAGAGACTGGTGGATTTAGAACAGTGACAGAAAGCCATGTATATCATCTTGAAGTGTTTCAAGGCTTCCATAAGCATTAAACTCGATTCTAAAAGTGCTTCCAACTTTAATGAACAGTAAATGAACTTCTAGAAATTTAAAACGAGTTAGTGATCATTGCAAAGAAATTTCAAAGTACTGTTTTGCATGTATATAAGCATTCCCTGAAAGGTAAATTTGCATAACACAAATTTGAGATTAATGTACAAAAGTCATCAACATTCCAGAAAATTTTCTAGAAAAAAAAAAGGAAAAGGAAAAGTTACACATGCTGTTATTGTCAGGCTTTCACATTTCCACGAGTATATGTATGATCTGAAAAGCAGGACAAAAGAATGATTCATCAAAGACTCGGTCTCAGCCTTGGGACCCAGGAGCCAAAACTAGTGTGTTGACTTCTGAAAGCCTCATTTCCTCAAAGCCTAAAAGCCCATTAGATGCATGGAAGGACTAGGTAATCACAGAAAGCCCATGGCCTTGTCCTGGGCGTGTGAAACATTTGAACAGTAGGAGGCATTATCCTTCCTTGTTGTGCTCATTTGAAAGTTTGTTGGAGGGAAGGCAGGAGAAGCACTGGAAAGCCAGTGTTGGCCATGTGTGAGGTCATTCCGAAGGAGACCTGGGATACTAGAACACTCTGTAGTTGTCATTGCAGATCTGGGGAGTTGAAGTTTGCAGTCGTTAAATACTGAATATGGAAACCACACATTTGGAAAGAGTTGTTCAACACTGAAGTCTTTCGTGTTCTCTTGGCCCCTAGGGACAGCGACCAGCACTGTGCGAACATCTGTGCTGTCTTACTCTGACTACATCTCCAGGCCTGAGGACCACAGCAGCGTGGTCCGCTTTGACAAAGACGAGCGTGAGAAAATGTGCCGCGTGGTAGTAATTGATGACTCCTTATATGAGGAGGAGGAGACTTTCCAGGTCCTTCTGAGCATGCCCATGGGCGGGAGGATCGGTGACACGTTTCCAGGAGCCAAGGTGACCATACTGGCAGACAAGGATGATGGTGAGTTTTGATTTATCGTACCTGGGGTGAGTTTTATCTTGCCTGTGGTGGCAACACCAGACATGGCTTTCTATACAGAAAAAATAGAAATCAAATAATCACTTCTCTTTCCTGATACAGTGTTTCCACAGCCAGCTTCCTCTCTGGGTCCTGTTCCAGCACCTTCTTTTTCCTAGCTTTAACCCAAGCGTTTGCATCTGTTTTTCAAAGACACCCATAAAAGGGCTATCGAATGGAAACAAATAAATGGGATGTTAAGTCTCAAGACAAGAGGGTTTGATATACTAGACCACCGTTCCCCAGGGAAACCCCAGCGAAGCAACACCGCCTGAAAAAAGTTTGCGTTTTCCTGTGAGGAGAGACAGGGCAGGGATAGATTGCAAATGATCTTGTGATCCCAGCAAAGGGCGGAAGCTGACAGCACTGCCCTCCCTCCCATGGGCTGTTTTCTCTGTCCTTCCCATTTTCCTCATGGCAGATCAAAGAGGGTGAGCCTTGTTGGTGGAACGAAGCTGTGGGAGAGTCAAAAGCCCAAATAATCCTAAAACCCAGGAGACTGAAGACAATCGGCCAAGAAAGGTCTCGGATAACTAAGGTTGTCCAAGAAGGCGTGAGACAAAACGGGGCAGGTGCCCCCCCAACCCGTGCCCCCTGGAGTCCTTGTTTTCTCCCCTAACAGTCCTCTGAAATCCAGAATGAGACCTTTATGTGGTTGTTAGAAAGGTTTAAAGACAATGACCATAGAATCAGGAGTGACTTTTGACCAAAAGGCATAGAAGAAAAACTCTCTGAAGCTTAGATAACACCTTTCATTTTAGAAAATAGTCCTCTAGTGCTTCATTTAGCAAAATGTTCTGTATTTGTCCATTTAAAAGTTTTTAATTGGGGCTGGAGAGATGGCTCAGCGGTTAAGAGCACTGACTGTTCTTCCAGAGGTCCTGAGTTCAATTCCTGGCAACCACATGGTGGCTCACAACCACTCTGAATGAGATCTGGTACCCTCTGCTGGCATGCAGAAGATTGTATGCATAATAAATAAATAAAATATTATAAAAAATGTTTTTACTTATACATATGAGGGTACATCTGAGTGTGGGTCCCCAAAGAAGCCAGAGTGGTGCTCAGGTTCCCCTGGAGCTGTAGTTACGGTAGATATGAGTGGATATGAGAGCCCTTATAGGCTAAGGGCTAAACTTGGATCCTCTGCAAAATCAAGATGCACCTTAACCGCTGAGCCATCTATTCAGGCATGTTCTACATTTAAACGACATAAGGGATTTTATTTCAAACTGAATCATTCTTAGAGAGCCAGTGTTTTAAATGCCCAAAATAAGCCTAAGAGTTTGCATCAAATTCCCACGTATCACCTGGCCAGCTCTTTCCCTTGCACTGTCTGCAGTGGTTGAGATGGAGCAGGACTTAACTTAAAAACAGAAAGACTAGCTGATGTCTACTTGAATCCAGTTTTTTGTAGAAGGGGGAAAGTTCACATATGTGTCACTAAATCTTAGCAAGAACAAGGAGTGATATTCTTCCCTCTGTTCCATGGGTAAGATACAATTTTGACGTGTGAGGTAACTAACCGGCTTGTGTTTACATAGCTAGTACACATGGGGAAGTGGCATCAGGGTTCCAAATGTATGTACCTTCCATGCGCTGCTTTCTGGAAGATTCCTTCTTGTGTAGGGGCAGGAGAACTGTTGCCAGAGCCCTGCTGTGAGGGCTGTGCAGAATATTTATCTTGTGAACCTTGGCACTGAAGGGTTAAGGTTTGAGGACAAACATGGTGCCTCCCAATAGCTCTGAAGCCACAGTCAGAGCAACCTGCGAGCCTGCTTTCTCCACCTGACTTCCCCTTCCGTCCCTGCATTGCCATGCTAATTCCCAGGCCGCTTGCTTTCTTCATACGTCTTAGAAACTCCTGTAATAAAGCAAGCCCAGTTTCTAGTTGAGTGCTTTATTTTCAATCTTGAGAAACTGTTGTGAAATTCCTTTGACCTACAAGGAAGGAATTATCCCTGGCTCCTGTAAGCCAGCGGAAGAACAAGGTACCCTAAGGCTTTATTGTCTCACCCCAGGGTTCAAGTTCAGATGACAAGTTCAGAAAGAACTCAATTCAGCATAACTTAAATAATATACTTGATAACTTCATCTTACAGTTCTTTGGGGGAAGGTTTCAGAGATACTCAAACAATGATGTCCAGTAGCACGTACTTCACCAAATGGTACTCAAAGATCTGATATTTCAACATTGTGTTATGACTCTTTCATTGGATGTCATCCCTTCTTAAAATTGATGGCACTGACCTGCAGCCATTGAAACCTGCATTTAGAGCCCAACTGTCAGTTTTCATTCACTCACAGTTTATCTTTTCTCTAGAATGTTCTTGATATGTTGTCTTTATCTTCTGCCATATAGGACCTTAATCTGGTGCTGAGTGGAAACTCAAAACCCATATCTATCTATCTATCTATCTATCTATCTATCTATCTATCTATCTATCTATCTAAATATATCTATATTAAATCTATATCTATCTATCATCTATCTATCTATCATCTATCTAAATATATCTATAGTAAATCTATCTCTATCTATCTCTAACTCTATATCTATTTGTTTATAGTGTGTGTGTGTGTGTGTGTGTGTGTGTGTGTGTGTGTGTGTGTGTAGTTTGGTTTGGAGGAAAATACTTTAGCCACTGTTGTGTCCATGATTCTAACCAGAAAAGGAAGAAAAAGTGAGGAGTCACAAACAGATGTGATATTCTTTATGCACTCTGAGCCAGATTTAGAAAACATTCAGACAAGCAAACACCGAGAGTAAGATGCCGCAATAGCCATGCGTGTGCTGTGGAAATGGGCACAGCAGATTAAGTAGCTGATTTTGGTTTTTTGAGACAGGATCTCTCTGTGTAGCCCTGGCTGTCCTGGAGCTCATTCTGTAGACCAGGCTGTCCTGGAACTCAGACCTGCCTGCCTCTGCCTCCCAAGTGCTGGGATACAAGGCGTGTATCACCACTGCCTAACTAGCTGACTGTTTCTTAATGAGAAATAAGTTGCCTTGTAATTTTGTAACTCAGGGAACTCTGAATCTTCTGAAGCAAGATTGTCCCTCGGTGACATTATAAAATGACATTTTTGTGTCTACTGAGTCTAAGACAGAGATGAGGATGGTGGTGACTTCTCTTACGAGCAACTCCCTGATAATCTCTACTAGGATCAAGAATCTCTCTTTGCTAATGATGTTTAGCTATAGGGGTGTAGGATGGGAACCACAGGCTACAGAAATACATCTGTCTAAATCTGTACTGCATCACTAGGAAACATCTAAACCTGTTATTTGAAAGATCTGACACATTACAAATCGGTGATGTGTCTGAGGCTAGGAATATGCAGGCATCCTATCCATCCTCCACCAGCATCTCCAGTGTCCGGTCCTTCGGCAAGTTACAATTAAACTCTGCAGTATTGGTTCCTTACCGTCAGTCTTTGAAGTAAATGAAGGAACGCTGCCACTGAATTCATGGTCTGCCTTTGTGCGACATCACGGGGCTTCACTAAAGAGGCTGTTTTCCTTCACAACCCTGGAAAAGTTACTGTGCCAGACAGAAAGTGGGTGTTGTTAAAATGTTGTCAAATATGGAATAAGGACCGGCGCGATGGACGGAGCACAAGCCATGGAGAGAGAGCATATTGACCAAAGTTTAATATAGCGAGACCAAAAGGGGGCGAGACAGACGTGATAGAGAGAAAGACGACAGTAAGAGAGGAAGACGAGAGTAAAAGAGAGAGACGAGAGAATGAGATGAGAGTAAGAGAGGAGTAAAAGAGAGCGTAAGCGCGCAGGGGTCAGCCCTTTAAAGGGGTCCTTTGCACCTGCGTGGTTCTCACGGAACTCTGGGCTGGCCAGAGTGCTGCCTGCCAGGTAACAGGGCAGGCCAGCGTAATGCCTGAGCCTTTCAGTAGGGGCTTGTAAATGGCTATCAAATGAGCCCCTGGCAAAGGAATCTCAGTTCAGGGTGCTTCAACGGCTTATGACATTAGAATCAAAAGCAGAACGCTTTTGCAGAAGAAAATGTTTTACGATAGAAAGAAAATGCATCATGTAAACTTGTTCGCATTTGTGCAAAGCTGGGAGACCTGTTTGCCTCCTTTGCTTTTCTTCTTTTCTTAATCTTAAACACAATTATTTACATTAGTATAAGATCCAATTAAGGGACGCCAGCCAGCTGATATAAGAAAGGGCCAGATTGAATTGTGGTGATAACTTGACAAATACATTCTGCATAAAGCATGCCTGAGCTAAAACACTCTTTAAAATAAAGACACGGGTGTGGGGGGACAGGTTTGTAATTGCTTAGAATATCGCTGAGTTGTTTCCACTACTATAATCACACTGGCACCACAAGTCAGTGAAAGCCCAAGTGGATGGGCACGGCAGTTGTGACTGGATGGTTTCCTCCTTCGTGGACAAGATGCTACACCAAAATGAAATAAAATAGAAGAGAGTAAATGAGATGCCTGGCCCTTTAAGAAAGTCTAAGCACACAGTGAGTACTTGTTATGAAGCCTGTATCACTTGCTATGGACTTACAGAGGCTCTTGACACGGGCCAGAAACTACCAAGATTTAAAAGCTATCTCTTCAGGGTGGGGCTGAGTATTTAAAAGGTCAGATGAGAACAATTTGTAATGGTGTCTGAAATGGTGGAAAGGGAGAATGAAAAAGCAGGTTGTGATTAAACAGTTACTTTGTGAGTCACAGCATAGGTGTCATGTAGGGAGGGTCAAGGCCAGCTCTACTGCGTTATCCAGGTGAGGTGCGGGGGACACGTTCCTGAGTGCCGCAGCTGGTGCGGGGCAGGGACAGCTCTCCTGCCCTTATGACCCCAGGGCCAGCTCTCTCACCTGCCACAGGGTTTGAAGGGGGGTCGTTTCTCCCCCACCCACACTGCCACGTGACGGATGAGGGGTGGGGCCAGATGTCCCCCACTCGTGTTCTCAGGCGGTTCACCGAAGACACTTGGCCTATCTTGTTCTCTTTTCTGTATACGCTGTTCCCACACATACATCTGTTTACACGTATACGTACATTGTTGTCTAGACTCTTCCTATGAGGGAGAACATGTATCTTTTTTCCTCTACGAGATCGTGTGATCCAAACTGATTTTCAGTGTTGCCGCTTTTCAGAATAACTGGATGCTTTTGGAGCATCTTTTTGCAAATCGAGTTAGATTTAAACTGCTTTCCGATGAAGACTCATGTTGTATACATCTCTGTTTAATTATGATTTCGGGGCAGGAATTGCAGAATTACAGCATGCATTCATTTGTTACTAACACACGAGTGGGAGAAGATGGGACGAAGGAGCCCCTGTGATGTGGGCGAGTGGTTCACCAAAGAGGAGGAGGAGGGAGAGGAGGGGGAAGAGGAGGGGGAAGAGAAGGGAGAGATACAGGAGGAGGAGGAAGAGGAGGAGGAAGAGGAGGAGGAGGAGGAGGAGGAGGAGGAGGAGGAAAGAGAAGGGAGAGATACAGGAGGAGGAGGAGGAAGAGGAGGAGGAGGAGGAAGAGGAGGGGGAAGAGAAGGGAGAGATACAGGAGGAGGAGGAAGAGGAGAGGAGGAGGAGGAAGAGGAGGGGGAAGAGAAGGGAGAGATACAGGAGGAGGAGGAGGAGGAAGAGGAGGAGGGGGGAAGAGAAGGGAGAGACACAGGAGGAGGAGGAAGAGGAGGAGGAGGAGGAGAGTCTAGAGAAGTTGCACCATCCATGTTTGGCCATTGGAGGACCTGTGCTCCTGGATCCCCAATTCCAAGCCCTCTCTCTTTAATTCTGTACCTCACTCAAGAAGTCAACAGGCCACCTGTAAAGGGGGAAGTTCCCAAGGACACTGGCTAAAATAAGGGACATATGTCAGGGTCAGAGAGTGCGGGAGTGAGGTCTGTATCAGCTGGGGTACCTTTGATTCAGCCCCCAAAAGACCTGGCTGATTGGGGGCTAACCTTTCTGGATGTATAGGGACAATTCACTGCTCACTGCAAGAGAAGCACAAAGAACTTTCCCCCCACTGTACACAAGAACCCTTGGCAAGCAGCCACTTGGATCCCTTTTGCAAGCTGCCTGAAAACATTATACCAGGATTACCAGAAAAGGAAAAGACTCCAGAGCTTTTTATGAGAAGGGCTAAGTATTTTGTATAATTTACATGGAACAGTGACCTTGCTGCCCACAAAGAAAGCAAGCCCAGGGAACTAAGCATGGACACAGAACCGACTCACCCAGAGTGAGCTCTCGGGCTCATAGAGCCTGTGTGTGCGGGCGTGGACTGGAGAGGTTCGGGGCAGAACTGTTGCATAAAAACTGTCTACAGTATTAAGCTAACTCCTGTCTTCATTTTCCAAGGTTTTAAGTGAAGGGTGTGGTTCAGTAGTAGAGCAGTTGCCTAATATATGAGAGACCCTGGATTTGATCCCTGCACCACTTGAGTTTTCCAATGTTGCATATATAACACACAACAGTGCTAATACAAGCACCTTCCTAGGTCCTTGAACTTCTCTACTTAACACACATACATTTTGTGCATACACAGCATGCCTCTGTTGTATCATTCAAGTGTGCCTAGGTCATCACTCACCTAAGGGGAACAGCCACTGAGCTTCGAGCCCACATGACTGATGCATGCATGGCATTAACCTGGGCAACCCACTTAATATCCTACATGTGTGTTTATTGAACAAACACAGTTGCCCTCTGATTGTACTGTAAGATTCAAGGGATGCTGGGTGCCCTAGCGGTGAACTTGCCAAGTGAAGCTGGCTTTTGTATGTCTCCAGCCTCTGAATATCCTAGAATAACTGAAATATTGTAGATGTCCAAATAAGTCACCCATGAGCCATCCTGGCTCCCTCTCTGCCAACTGTAACCCTGCCAGGGTCCTCAGGAGATCCTGCTAGTGCCATCTTCAAGACAAGGACTGGTACTGCCTTTGGCACTCCACTTGAGAAACCAGCCTGCAGACGCTGTTGTCTCTCCAGTGCTGGGCTCCGCTTTCTGTCAGATTCTTTTGGACACATAATGTCTTGTGTTTGTTTTGTGTTTTTTGTAGTAACACTGTCTACCTGATACCCATCTCTTCCACACACAAGAGCGGTTTCTGGCCACACTGATTCTGCAGATGTCGAAAGTGTAAACATCCATGCTTATTATCCCTAAAGCCCTGGAAACAGATCACTGAGCGTTTATCCTTATGATCTCAGACAGCGATGAGTTCTATTTAAGTGCAAAAAGAAAAAAGAAAAACATAAATCCCAGTAGCCACTTTTCAAACACCAGACTTTAAAATTTGTAAACTTGGAACTATTGAGGGAAAGTTTTTATTTTCTCTTGTAAAAGTATCTTCATTATTTATGTGTACATGTGTGAATGTCTGTATATGTGCATAAACCATCCCATGGAGCTGGAGTTACAACAGTTGTAAGCTGCTTTACATTAAACTCAGGTCCTATGCAAGAATAGTACACGTTCTTAACCACTGAGCCATCTCTCCAGCCCTAAGTTTTATCTTCTAATAATGTTTTATTTTTTATTTTTAATATGTGCTTGTGTTTTGCCTACATGTGTGTCTGTGTACCATATATCCAGTGCCCAAACAGGCCAGAAGAGGGCATCAGATCCCCTGAAACTGTAATTACAGATGTCTATAAAACACCGTGTGAGTTTGTGGAAATTTGATAATAAACAGCAATTGGAGGCTGGACAGATGTCACAGTGGTTAAAAGCTCATGCTGTTCTTGCGGAGACTCACACAGGGCAAGTCACAAATACCTGTAAGCCCAGCTCCAGGGAATCTGGAACTCATTCTGTAAGCCAGCCTGGCCTCAAGCTCACAGAGATCCGCCTGCCTCTGCCTCCCGAGTTCTGGGATTAAAGGCGCGCTCTCCCCCCCCCCCCGGCCCCCGCTAGCGTGGGTGTGGGTGTGTGGATGTGTGTGTGTGTGTGTGTGTGTGTGTGTGTGTGTGCAATGGCCTCAGAAGCCAGAAAAGGGGCTTGGATACCCTGAGACAGAGAGTTATAGTTGTGAACTGCCATGAGGGTGTTATGACTGAACCTGGGTCCTTGTGAACTGCCATGAGGGTGTTATGACTGAACCTGGGTCCTTGACAGGGGCAGCCATCATCTTAACTGATGGACATCCTCCAGCCCCAGTCATTGGTCTTTAAACAATACAATGCCTCAACTACTAACCAAACACTTACGTGGACTCAGCACTATAAAAATCTGCAAATGATTTCGAGTGTATGGAAAGATAGCGGATTTATGCCAATGCTACTCACTGTGTGAGGCATTTGACCAACTGTGGACTTCGGTATTGCAGGTGAGAAACACCATGCTTTGTCCAAAAGAGAGGGGAATTTATTCAGAGACTAATATGAGTGACTGTTTTGGGAATTAGGACGTGGCTCCTTGTCTATGGATATGACCTCTTATAAGGAGAAGGAAGAGGGGCGTCGCTTGCCATCTTGGTGGGGGTCAGAGTCTATGGATGTGACCTCTTATAAGGAGAGGGAAGGGGGGTGTCGCTCGCCATCTTGGTGGGGGTCAGAGATCAGACTGCTGGTTCCATTCACCCCTAGTCAGAAAGAAAAACCACAGAGGCTATGTGTCGTGTTGTACATCTGTGAGTGTTGGTGTTTTGATCCAGGGTTTCTCTGTAGCTTTAGAGCCTGTCCTGGAACTCACTCTATAGACCAGACTGTCCTCGAACTCACAAAGGTGTGCCTATCTCCACCTCCCAAGTGCCGGGATTAAAGGTGTGTACCACCACTGCCTGGCTCTGTGAATGTTTTCTAAAAGTCTTTGATGCCCATTTGAACGGGCTCTCGTGGATTCACCTACAAATGGCCATGGCCAGGAAGCACAGATCCAGATCTCCCTGATTGACAGGTTCTATCATCAGTTAGGTTACCTGAGCTTTTTTATTAGTCACAGAATGAAAGGAAATTGTAGGTTAGTACTTACCAAAACATCCATCAGCAAGGGCATCAGGTAGACCAGTGAGAACCCAGCAGGGAAGTCTCTTGTCTTAGTCTTAGCTTTGGGGAGGTGGAAGTTAACGTCTACTAAGTCAATATGTTCCAAAGGTTTGTCTAATAATCAAAGGGATATTAGGTCAGAGACAAAGGTTGGCGATAACTGAAAATTAAGAAGGCTAACGATACACCAAGATGATTTTAGCTTTCCATCTGTAACACACCAGCTCTCAGCAATCATGAAGTCCTACTCGGCCAATCTGCCTGCAGAATTTTCAACATAAGCATGGCTTTTCCAGGAAACTTCACTGCAGAGTGCCTACCAGGTACCCTGCAGTGACCCACAGGTGCCAAGTGATAACTGAACACCCATGCCTACTGTTTTCTTAGATGTTTGCTAAATACTTGCATTATTCAAGACATTGTGCCAAGATGACAGAGACTAGGACTTTGCCCTGCCTCACCTTAAATGTTTCCTGGGCCCCTGATAAGTGATGGGCAGGCTCCAAGGTGCTGAAAAACACATTTGAACTAGGAGTTCGAAAGATCCATGCACTACTGCAAATGATAAGGGCAGCCTAACATCGGGACCTTTCCGGAGGTCATGAAACTTGGTCTTGACCTGCAGGAAGAGCCTCCCCACCCCTTCCTCCAGACAGAAAAAGACTTCAGTGGAGTCAATCAGACTGGCAGCTGGTAAATGAATGGGCATTGTCATGTGGTCCCTTGGGCTGTGACCATCTCTCTCTTGTGAAGACAATTGCTCTATTGGGGATAACACTGTCTTAGCAGGCCAGCAGTTCCTGAATACAACTCTTGAAAAGAAATAAAATGCTTGGTAGCTTTTTAATGAAATCACAGGCCTGGGGTGGGGTGAGGGCTTCCTCCATATAGGGCTGAAAAAGATCTCATGAAATCACAGGCCTTGGGGGAGCCCCCTTCCACCCACAGGGCTGAAATGGATCTCAGCTTCCATCTCCCCAAGGGTGCCTCACAAACATTTGGTTTCATTGTCCCCGGAAATGTGCTACGAAGTGAAGGTGTTGGGTCAGAGTGCCAACAAGGATATCATTCTGGGTTTCTTTTCATTTCTGTAAGAGTCATCCTCATTCTGAAGGGTGATTTTCAGGATCGTTTGCTGTCAGGAAACATTGAAAAGCAAGTAAGCAAACACGGAAAGCCACCGAGTTCCCCAGTGCTGTGAGATGATCCTGGAGATGAGAGCTAATGTGGAAAGAAATGACACTGTTTACTCTGTACCTGTGTGTGTGTGGGGGGGGGGCCTCCATCTTGTCAGGGGAGGCTGCTAACCATCATGGTCTCAAAGACGTAATGCCACTTTTCCAGGGATCACTGTGCGCCTGACCGACGTCACACGTGTTCTTCCTGAACTTGAACTCACACACATTTGCAAGTTATTTTCAGTGTTTGGTAAATTTACCTGATTATGTGCCCTGGATCTGACTCAACAGTCAGCCATTAGCAGAGAGCCCTTGATTAATTCTCTGGGGACAGGTAATTAGTACCTCGATCAAAACATTTTCTCCCTTGGCTTTTCTAGAAAAGAAACTTGAAAACTCTTGTGTTATAATTACGGGAGACCTAGGAATTCAAATGTGAATGAAAACCACAGTTTTTTTTTCTTTTCTTGTTCTTGTTAAAGAGTGAAGGGAGAGCCAGCTGCACAGCATCACACAGTTCCAGGACACGAGCCTTTGAGGCCGTGAGCAGGCAAAGCAGGGAAAGCCTCAGGAGTCTTAGCGGCTAAGCCTTGCCCTTGCCTGGTTTCCCTCCTGCATTTTTTTATTATAAAAATTTATTTTATTTCCCGTGTATGGGTCTTTTGCCTCCGTGTACATCTGAGAACCATTGTGTGCCTGGTGCCTGCAGAGGGCAGAAGAGGGTGTCAGATCCCCCGGAACTGGAGTTCCAGTTTGTTGAGTTCCGCTATGTTGGTGCTGGGAATTGAACATGGATCCTCTGGAAGAGCAATAAGTGCTCTTAACTGCTGAGCCTTCTCTCCAGTCCCTCCCTCCTGTGTTCCTTTTTTTTAAGTTTATTTATTTTTATGTGCGTTGGTGTTTTGTCTGCATGAATGTCTCTATGAGGATGTCAGGTTCTCTAGAACTGAAATTACAGACAGTTGTGAGCTGCCATGTGGGTGCTGGGAATTGAACCCAGGTCCTTTGGAAGAGCAACCAGTGCTCTTAACCTCTGAGCCATCTCTCCAGCCCTCCCTCCCGTGCTCTTTATCATAGTAAAAGCTCCTACAATGCTAGCTCCTTCCTCTCACCGTCCACCCCACATCTTTATTCATTTTATGACTCTGTGGTTTTTTCTTGTATCATCTGTCTTCAGCCAAGCAGCTCACACAACACCTAAGCTAGCTTCAAGTGTCTCCTAGATGCCCATGCTTGCTGTCTGTGGTCTGTGCATCCACCCCCATATCCCTGATCACACATCTCACCAGGCTCCTGCCCTTCCGAACACTGAGCACACCTTTTTACCAAACATCTTCCAGGACAAGGTTCCAGGCACAGGGGACTGCGTGGCCTGGCTATTGCCACCTCTTTTCTTTTCTTTTTTTTTGGGGGGGTCAGGGTTTGAGACAAGGTTTCTCTGTATTATTTTGGAGGCTGCCCTGGAACTGGCTCTGTAGACCAGGGTGGTCTCAAACTCACAGAGACCCGCCTGCCTCTGCCTCCTGAGTGCTGGGATTAAAGGCGTGCGCCACCAACGCCTGGCGCCACCTATTTTCTTTGTTCACTTTGTCTCTTTTTCCCAAGGGTTATACCACACCGTGCCAAATGGTGCCATCCCTGAGCATGCAAGGCCTCGGACTCATCCACACTGCGTCTGCCCATCCCCCTCCCGCTCCACCACGCCCCTCGCTCGGCCTTCTCCCCGCTGACTCACATTAGTGCCCCCGAACCTCTCTTCCGTAGCAGCATGGCACAGGCATCTTGCCTCCCCATGAACAAAAGACACGGGGATGACACTGGGTTTGTCTGAGCACCGGTAGCCTGGTCACGGTGGCTTTTAGGGCTCGGGGCTTTCCCATCCGTCACTCTCCTTGCCAGGATGTCCCTCGGGTCATAAACTGAGCGCTACTGTCTTCAGTCTGGAAGGCTTTATTGCTTTATTATTATTATTTTGTTATTTTCTGTAGGTTATGTTGATTAATAAAGAAAATAGACATAAATCAAATACGTTAAATGATCAGTTGAAGTATTAGCTTTCGAGGCAGGTGGGTTTGAGTGTATGTTGTCTGCTGGGAGATATAAAAGCTATAATACCTACATTTTTATCATATTGATATATATGGCTTCTTCATGTTACCAAGTTATGAGACAAGAGTGGTTTTCCAACTCCCACTTGAGAGATTTTTCTTCCTGTTTACCTTCTAATGACAATAACGAAAGTAAACATGAATGGGTTGCATAAGTATAGATAAAAAAAGTGGCTTCAACTAGAACATACACAAAAAAAATCTCCGATCCCCAGAGAGGGCAAAAGAGGGCGATGGACTAATAAATCATGTGATCTGACATCACCTGGTCCAGTTAGATTGTCCTTGTCCTGCAGAGCAGAAATCCAAGAGCCAGAGAAGTGATTCCCCCAGGACTGGGCTTTGCACGGTGACCCAGGAGGTCCTGTGCTCAGAGCTAGGAGCGGTGAGGCTCTTACTGTTGATACCCTGCCTAGAAAGCCACTATCAGAGCTGCTGGCCACGCTGAACGGCACTGGCCAGGGTTCTGACGAGAGACTTTGAGCCTGGAACAGAACAGAGTGACTTGGGCCGTTTCTTCTGCACCTCCTCTGGCTGCCAGCAGATATGTCTCAAGTGTCACTTCTTAACCAGTCTGTGGTCAGCATGGTTTATTTTCCCAGTGTAAAACACACACACTCTTGTCCCGGAGACCTCACACAGATTGTGTTTAACACTTTATTAGTCATAGTCTTTCTTCCTTCAGCTGTTGAGATTCCCAAATAAATCAGCCTCCTGCCAGAGTCTTTATTGATTCGAAATCTTATAAATTTATCATTAGTTAGCAGGCATAAAAGTGTTCATATTAACTTCTGCTCCGTGATTTCTGAAGTAGGTACAGTAGCTTTAAGCTCCATCTCACCTCTGTCCCTGTTTTTCCCCTTTGTTTTTTGAGTGAGAATTGCATTTCCAAAACTTAATACAAACACACACATAATGTTTTCTTATTTTCCCTTGCAAAGGAAGTTTTCTTCTTTTCCTTCATGCAGTCATTTCTCATAATACATCTCTAAAGAGACTATTCTGAAAATCTGAACATCTAAGTATGTTTATTGCTCCATACGTTTGAACATTTTCAAAGAAATTGGCACTTGATGGAAAATAATTCCTATTTTACTATATTAGTATGTCGTGTTTGAATCCTGCTTGTTCTATAAACTATGTACCAAGCTATTTAGCCCCTCCAAGGCTCAACTTGATTTTGTCAACAGTAGGTAAAAATAATTACCTTGGAAGACTGTTAGATCTTTTAAAGCACCAGAAACAACTTAACTAAGGGACTAGAGATTTTGATGCGACCTGAAGGGATAGCTGCTCAGATACAGCTGTGCATAGCCTATCGTCGCTATGGCAGGAAGCTGGTATTGACTGACAGGTGTGTTTCCTCCCACACAAGATAAACTTGCGGTCAAAGCTATTCCATTTCAGCGGATAGTTGGAAGACTCAGCTTATGATCCCAATTTTTGTTTTCCTTTTCTCTTCCCTCCTTCCCTCCTTCCCTCCTTCCCTCCTTCCCTCCTTCCTTCTTTTCTTTAAGACACTTTCTTACATGGATAGCCCTTACTGGTTTAGAACTTGCTATGTCAATCAGGCTGGCCCTAGACTTGCTTAGATCCACCTGCTTCTGCCTACCCATTGCTGAATTAAGGCTTGTGCCATCGTGCCTAGAAAAAAAAACCTGTTATCTTTATTTTTTAGTATATGTGAATGTACCTGGGCATAAGCATATGAACCACATGCCTGAAGAGGTTGAAAAAAGATGTGTTGGATCCCCTGAGGTTGTGAGCCACACTGAGACTATAGGCTGTTGAGACCTTCCCAGTGTACATGCTAGGAATGGATCCTGGGTCCTCTGTCAGGAAGTGCTCTTAACCTCTGAGCCATCTTTTCTAACCTGCTCCATTAGTCATTTCTTTTACTTTTGGAAATAGACTCATTCTATGTAGTCCTGGCTGTCCTAAAACTTGCTATGTAGACCAGGCTGACCTCAAAAGTGCAGAAGTACACCTGCCTCTGACTCCCATCGTACCCAGCAAAGGGAAGCTGTCCACACAGGCTTTGACGGAGGTGCTGAGAACGGAACTCTTAACGTTTTGGTAGTGAGCCTTAGCCTTTAACGGCTGGGCTATCTCTCCAGCCCTCCTTTGAGTTTTTACTAAACACATCATGTCAGTGCAGTCTGGAAGTTGGAAGATGCACAGGCTTGGAAGAGGCTAATCTTACTCACATTAAAAACTTGGTTGATTTCCACCTGTGATTGCCTTTTGATGTTTGCTTCTCTGCGACCTTTGCCTTGTAAAATAGATGTAATGTTGACGAAAGGCTTTTTAACTGATCTTCCCAAAGAATTATACTCATGACTATATATCGAGTTACATTAGCTCTTCAAAACTCTCAGTAATATTCCCTCTGTACTCTTAACCATTCAGAATAATTGTTCATTTACATATGCCCTCCAGGGCACCCATGGGTGCGAGCAGACCACGTTAGTAGGCAGCTAGTCTTCCTCCGGTAGTTTTAAAGAAATACATGAAATAAGAGTCTTGGGAAAGCTAGCAAAGGAAAGGAAGAGAGTGAGGTCTGGAGAAGTCGGTGGGCCTTGGCTCAGTGACCATGGGAACGCTCCCATGGTCAGAATGCTGCCCAGCTACCATCCTTGCTGACCTATGCCACTGATAGGCACTTGCTAATGAGTAGGCCTCCAGCTCCCAGGCTAGCCTCTTCCAGGAGTTTACCGTGCTCTTGCTATTCCCCTTTTTGCAATCTGAGGTTCGGATCCTGTCCTTTTCAAGGTCACAAGCTTCTGTTTCCACCTCTACACCTTCCCATGCCACACCCACACCCTCCCCTCTCTTTCCCCGAGACAAGTCTGTCCGTTTTCTGGTGTTCAACCCAGCTCAGTCTGCAAGGCAGCTAGCTCCCTGGCTCACTACTGAGCAAGAGGCCACCCCCTCAGAACCTCTGCACTGTAGGATCTGTCACCTGGTTCAGTGCTGTGTTCCTTTACCCTGACCCTGATCTTATGGGCGTGATTCACCTGTGACCCTTTGAGACGCTGGGTTATCGGTGGGTTTTGACTCAGGAGGGATACCAGGAGTAAGCCCCGCAGTGCAGATCTGTGATCATCTTTGTGCAATGCTGATGGAATAAGGGTTTAGTAGCTCCTAAATTTCCTCCCATTTGCTCGAATTTGCAGCTAGTGAGCCATTAACAGGTTTTCCACCCTTTCCTTTGTTTGTAGATTGAAAAATACTATGGGATAAAAAGCTAATTTATTAATTAAACATTGGGTCATCAGGATGGCTTAGCCAGTAAACGTGCTTGTTATGGAAGCCTAATAATATTACAAGTTTGATCCTGAGCCAACAGTGGATAGAGAGAACTGACCCCTAAAAGATGTTCTCGGGTCTCTAAATGCACACCATGGTAAATATGCCCCCCCAACACACCAAACAGACACACATATCCCCCCACATACATACACAACATATATCCATGCGCACATTTACACATATCACTCACACACACACACACACACACACACACACACACAGAGTCCATTCATAAAGTCTTAATCCATGCAAATGCATACTGAAAACTTTGCATGATTGTAACACTGAAATTTCATTTAAAATGTATGTTGACCTTCAGAAAGATCAAATCCATTTTGTGTAAAACTACATTGGCAGTAGACTGGTAGCATTATCTTTCTGGAGAAAGGCTCACTGCTCCTAATGCTTAACTAACACCTGTGGAAGATTCCAATGTTATCAGCATCCTAAGTATGCACTCATTTCTCTGGATTCTTTCTGAGGAAGCTGTTGTTGCTGGGAAAAAGAAATGTCAGAACGTGCCTTTAAAATGAAGTAGACCTTTAAACTTCCCTTTGAACTTCAGTTTTTCAGCAAGAACTTTGAAAGGGCTAGATAGGAGGTCTTTTTTAGGGTGGATATTTATGTATTTATGGTATTTCTGGAAAGAAAAGTGATTTAGGATAGCATTTATACTTGCAGATCAGAAGGGCCTACACAGTCGCTCTCTGGCACAACCACTTACTCCCCTGGTAGCACACAGCCACTGCCTGGCACCAATGCTCTTGCGCTTCCCAGCACAGAGGCACACACATTTATTCAGTTCCTGTGGGCAACAAATGATCTTTGTGTCATTGCTAACTCATTCAACAGCTACTTATTGAGCACCCATTGCCGGACACGGATAGAGCTAAGTGCCAAGAAAGTATGCATGAATAAAGGAAGCTTAGTTCCACCCCTACATGCTGAGACAAGAGGGAGGGCAGAGTGGTCCCCAGAGAAGCATCCTCCTAAGGGAAGACCGGATGAGACAGCCAGAGGCTGGGAGCAGTGCATACAAGACATCCCAGATGTTGTTACTGAGCAGAAGTGACCAACACGCGGTATAAAAGGTAGGGGGAGTCCCTAAGTTTCAATACCTTGTAGTCCATAGTGAGGAGTCCAGGGACAACCCTAAGGACAGTGAGATACACAGAAACTTTCCAGCAAGACAGTAAGTGTGGTGTCAGTGGCTTTGGGGGTGTCTGCTTCACTCAAGAGCCTCCTTAGATAGTTCATGGGAAAGTTCAAGCGTCAGGCCATGCTAACTGGATTTAGTGATGAACTGGAGAGAAGTTATGGTTTGAATGCAGCCTGCCCCACCCCAGGCTTGTGTGTTTGAACACTCAATCCCCATCTCTTGGCATCGTTTTGGAAGGTCTAGAGCCTTTAGGAGGTGGAGGCTCACTGGAGGAATTGTCTCTAGGGGTGGGCCTTGAGATTTGATAGACGGGTCCCACTCCCTGTCCATTCTCTGATGATGAAGCGGAGGCCATACGTCTAGCCACCCCATGGCTCTGCACCCACCTTCCCTGCCGTGATACACCCCCTCAAAATGCAAGCCAAGTTAAACCCATCTTTCCTAAAGATGGGTCTGTGAGTTGCTTAGTGAGTATTTTATCACAACGAAGAAAAACAAACAGAAGATGCAGGAGTAGAAGTAACCCTCTCCACCCTGAGGGAAAAAATGATGTTGGCATGCCTACGGGAAGTGGCTGTGTGTACTTACCGTCAGGATCTGTGCTGGTTAGCTTTTCGTCAAATTTGCACGAACCTGGGCAGACCTTGCAAGAAAGAATCTCAGTTGAGAAACTGCCTCCATCAAACTGACCCATGTCTCTGTTTGTGGGAACCTCTGTTTGCTGGTTGATGTGGGAGGGTCCCGCAGCCCCATCTCTGGACAGATAGGTCTGGGATACATAAGGAAGGTAGCAGAGCAAAAGCCGGGGGAAGCAAGCCAGAAAGCAGTCTTCCTCTGTCTACGGTTCCTGCCTCTTCTCCCACCCGAGTTCTCGCCCTGGCTTTCCTCTGAGCCCAACTACAGTCAGGACCTGTAAGCCAAATAATCCTTTTCCTCCCCGTGTCACTTTTGGTCATGGTGTTTATTTACTACAGCAATAGAATGCAAACCAGGGCAGCGTCGAAACCTCCAACAAGCTTTCTAGGTTAGAGTCAATTCCCTTGTATTATTTCCAGCACTAAACCCAAAGACAACATTGATGCTTTGCCCAAAGACAGCCTACAGACTCTTATCCCATTCAGTCTTAAACAAACACGCCAGTTAGCTCTACAGAGCTTGTTTGAGTGACGGCCCTTGTGTGCACATGAGTCAGTAAGATTTGGCTCCAGATAGCAATTACTGCTGGCATCTCCTTCTTTCATCTCAGGAGACCCAATGAAATCGTAAACACCAATCCAGACACCTAATAAATAAATAAGTGATAAAAAGTTCACCTTCTCCCCCCTGGGAGCAGAACTTGAAGTATTTATCTTCGTCTTTGCTGCAGGTGTGTGAGCTGTGTGGCCTTGCCAAGCCTTTCTCTTCACATTAACAGAAGTGAAATGACAGTTTGTACAACCTTGCCAGTCTGACTCCTGCTTAGTGAGCCAAAGTCTCTTAGCATGGGTGCCTGCGCCTCTGCCATGGAGTTTAAAGGGCACCTCACAGAATGAAGACAGATCCTGGCTTCCTTTGGGAATTCTAGACATCCTCGCTGTACCATCCAAAACCTCACTTGTGATGAGGCTTGCCCATGCTTTAGATGTGACTTCTTCTCTGTCCTGTGCAGAGAGACTAAACGTTTTCTCTGAACTGTTGTCTGAGGGGGATGAAGGGCTGAGGAATGTTTGCAGTATTACCTGGGCGGGCACTGCAGGGAGCATGGCTTTATTTTGTCATCCTTCTTCCAGTTACCAGAAACAGTTACTGACTGCACATGAAGTCTGTGAACGTCACTGTGGTTCAAGGTGCAGTGTATACTTAAGTGGCGAATTCGGGAACTGAATGGGGCGTTTTCTACTTGACTCTAGACTGCAATGTGAATATTGACAGATTTACAGAGGTCTCCAGTTAGTATTTTTAAAAAACTAAGTGCTTAAGGAAGAGGGGAGAAATGAGAGAGAGGAGACAGTGGAGACAGACAGACAGACAGACAGACAGACAGACAGACAGATAGACAGACAGACAGAAGCTTACCAAAGAGGCTCAGTGTTCTTAGTCAGTGTTCTATTGCTATGAAGAGACACCATGACCACAGCAACTCTTAAAAAGGGAAGCATTTAACTGGGGCTGGCTTACAGTTTCAGAAGTTTAATCCATTGTCATCATAACAGGAAGCATGGCAGCGTGCAGGCAGACATGGTGCTGGAGAAGTAGCTGAGAGTTCTACATCCAAACCTGCAGGCAGCAGGAAGACAGAGAGAGAGACTGGGCCTGGCTTGAACTTCTGAAACCTCGAAGCTGGCCCACAGTGACAGGCTTTTTCCAGCAAGGCCACACCTCCTAGTCCTTCTCAAGTAGTACCACTCCCTGATGACCAAGCATTCAAATCTATGAGCCCATGGGAGCCGTTCTTATTCCAACCACCACACTCGGTAAACGTCCGTCCTTACAAAAACCATTTGCTAGCACAGACAGAGCAGCTGTCCTGAATTTTGCATGGGTTCTTTGCCTTCTGGTGGGCGTCAGCCACTCATTTCTTCCCTTCTTTTGATCCCGTAGCTTCCTTTAAAATGTCCCAAGCACAAGGCTAGAGAGATGGCTCAGTGGTTAGGAGCAGTGGCTGCTCTTCCAGAGGACCTGAGTCCAGTTTCCAGCCCCCACGTGGCAGCTCACAGCCATCTGTTATTCCAGTTCTAGGGAATCCAGTGCGCCCTTCGGGCCTCCCCAGTCACCATGCACACAGGTGGTTCACAGACAGGCACACATGCAGGCAAAACACTCAGACACATAAAACTTTCAAAAAGTCCCAGGACCATCTTAGTGTGTTCTGCATAATGTCTGTAGATTCCTGTGACATCTGCAACTCCTTTATAGAGTAAGATTTTTCACCCAGTAGTAACATTAATAAATCCATTCAAATTTTAGATATTATAAGAAGAAAATGAGACATTTAAATATGACCACCAGCATTTTAGTTTTCATTCACCCATACTGAAAAGATGTCCAAACCTACTCTATTTCTTTTGATTTGTTAAACAAGTGACTTGTTAGGTATACTGTGGGGTTATTTTTTTTTAATTGCTGTTGTTTGGTTTTATGCTGTAGAAACTACTGTGCTAAAATCCTCTCAAATTTTAACTATAATCATTGCAACTGATTATTTGACCATTCTTCCTGCCACCTTCAGTGGGTGGACATCAGACAACTTAAGTCTGATGACCACGGAAAACTTCGTTTTAGAGAATTCATGTTACCTTTCCAAATTCCTCCTAGGTACTTATTAAAATGGGAGAATTGATAATTAAAGTCCTGTCTCTATTCCCTCTCCTCCTTTTAACTGAAGGCACCGATGCTCCCTGTGATTGGCAGTGTCTGCAACTTGTCTGCAGCTTAGTTATCACGCTACGACAACCCTCCCACCCCGTTTTCATCTGTGAATGCAAAGCTATAAGGTGAAAGACTTGCCCTGTGGGTAGCAGGATGTATTTGAGTGTCCTGTGGGTAGCAGGATGTATTTGAGTGCCCTGTGGGTAGCAGGATGTATTTGAGTGTCCTGTGGGTAGCAGGATGTATTTGAGTGTCCTGTGGGTAACAGGATGTATTTGAGTGCCCATGCAGACACAATTCTACCTCCCCTCAAACCCTCTCCTCCACACACACCACCCCGAGCAAGCAACTCCCTTGTGTTTTATGGCTGCACTCATGATTTTACTTAGTCCCGTTTCTAATACGCACCGTGAGGACTAGGAAAGTGGGAGGTAACATCACTGCGTTACACAGCATTTGGTTAGAAACGCAATTCCTTCGATACCAGAAGTGTTAGAGACTTAGAAAGGTCGCTCGCTGGAGGCGCGTACCCAAGCTTCCCTGATAATCATGCAAGCCTTTTGAGGAGAAACTGCTGTGCCTGGTTCAGCCGTTTGCTTAGAATAATCACTGTTTGACTGCCTTCCCTTCACCTTTGCCCCGCCTCAGATGGGAGAAATGTAAGGAATGTGTTAGTTTGTCATTCAGGTCTGCTTGCCTGGGGTTATAAGATAACAACCCCATCTGCGCACACCCGCACGTCTAAGTTGAAAGGATAGCAGAGAGGTAAACTATGCCGTAGGCAGATTTATTACCTCCAAACCAAAACAGGCAAACATTTCCAGGATTGATTTCATATTATCTAAGAGGCCAGCGGAGCTAGATGCTTTTAAATATGCCTACCAGTTGGGGGAAGAAACAAGTGTTTGTGTTGTACTTTCTAATAAATGGAATTAATTTGCAAATAGGGGGTGAAGGAAAACTGCATTGGGCTTTTCCTGTGACTTTGTTTTATTGCGCCTGCTGAGGGTGGAGTCAAGGGTTTTGTACACTCTAGACTAGTGTCACTCGCTGAGCTCCACACTCTCACCCAGCCACACCCTGTGGCTTTCTGAGCCATCGGTGGAAGACTCATTTCCCTTTGTGTGTCCTATGAACTGGAACAGTTCCCCTTTAAAATGATGCTAAGAAGCCCTGGTGTGAGCTGTGTGCTTTCAGACAGACTCCTTTGGAATTCTGTGAAACTAAAGAGAAATAAGTAGAGTATTTCACACAAGCTCACTTGATTATTTTTATCGTTGTTAATAACTGTTTGTAATATAAACTCTCAATGGTGAACTATTTGCAGTTTCCTGTGAAGCTATCTATATCTCAAAATTAAGTATTTTTAAAGGTATTCCTGGCCTAGAGAGATGGCTCACAGCACTGGCTGTTCTTCCGGAGGTCCTGAGTTCAATTCCCAGCAACCACAGGGCAGCTTCCATGCTTGCAGACAGAACAGCGTAAACATAATAAATAAATAAATACTCTTTTTTAGAAAGTATTCCTATAATTCATCTCAGTTTTCCCTAGTCATCTACTGCCCTTCAGACTTGTGACATCTGTATCTAGTCACAGGTTAACTATGAAGAGAGTCAGACGGGAGATGACTGCATCCATGCAAATGCATCACCAACACAGGAGAGAGCAGCGTTCCCTAGGTAGTAACTACAGAACACAAGCAGCGTCATCCACGTTCATGAGGACAGATGCTAACCGCTCACTGTGGGACTGCTTACTTAATGAAACCTCGTTTTGTGTAAAGGGTACCAAACCCAGCAACCAGGCCTGGTCTCTCTAAAGTCTTAGGGACTAATCATTGTTTAGTGCTAGTGTAATTCGTAGAGTCTACTCCTGCTAATTAAAAGTGGACCCAAATATCGTGAGTGAAATCTAAATCCAATGGACCAGAAGATTGCCTATAGCAAGTACCATCTCTCTTTCCCACAGTAGGCTAGCGAGGAATGATAAAATGAATGCTCAGGCAGAACTTAAAAAAAAAAAGAAAAAGAAAAAAAGCCCACCAGGCATTAATCCTGTACTCAGGAGGCAGAGACAGGTCTATGAGTTCGAGGCCAGCCTGGTCTACACAGTGAGTTCTAGGAGAAACCAAGGCAACACAGAGAAACTCTGTCTTGAAAAAAAAAAAACAAGACAAACAAACATATGAACAACAAAAAAAAGTGAAATGTGTTGTGCTTCATATGATTGATTTTTCCAGCTAAGCTTTTAAGGGTGCCTAGAAATCATTTATAACCTACATTTGGGTTGACGGATGTAACCCAGTGTAAGCACTTCCTTGGCATCCGTGAGGCCCTGGGTTCAACCCCCAGCACTCCAAAACACAACAGTAAAGGTATTTACATACATGGAGAGCAAGCCAAGTCGTGGGCCTTAAGATGAGATATGTTAGCTCACTCACAGGAAACACCGCGGTGCCAGTACAAGGAAGCAGACTTCTGGGCGTCATCTCGGGGGTTGTTGGTGTAGAGATAGAAATAGCACTGCTGTTTGCTCTGTTCTTCTTAACAGAGCCCATCTTCTACTTTGGGGATGCCCAGTACTCCGTGGATGAGAGCGCCGGCTACGTGGAGGTGCAGGTATGGAGGACCGGTACCGACCTCTCCAGGCCTTCGAGTGTCACCGTGAGGTCCCGGAAAACACCAGAGCCCCCCTCTGCAGATGGTGAGCAGTCTGCTACCCCAGACTTTTGTGTTGTTCCATCTTGTTAATTAAATGTATTTCTCTATAGTATTTCCTATGTATGTTGTAGTATAAAACATTAACCATAAGTTTATATATTTTTTTTAAATTTAGTATCGATGTAAATAATCCATTCCTTCTGCTTTTAGCTGGAACAGATTATGTGGGAATCAGTCGCAATTTAGATTTCTTGCCCGGCGTCAACATGCAGACTGTCCGTGTTGTTATTCTGGATGACCTGGGAAGGCCTGTGCTGGAGGGAATTGAAAAGTTTGAGTTGGTGCTTCGCATGCCGACAAATGCTGCCCTTGGCGAGCCCAGCAAGGCCACGGTGTCCATCAATGACTCTGCCTCAGACTGTGAGTGACTTTAAACCTTCCAGGGCTAAGACTGAACGCATATGAATGGCAGGTAGGGGGATAAGTTCCATTACACGTGTGTGCATTTGCTAGGGCTGACGTCGTAACTGGCCACACAGACCAGATGGCTTGAACCACAGTTGCTCGGCAGCAGCCTCGCACTAGGAGTGAGGAGCCTGGATGGGAGTTGGCAGGGTTGGGTCCATCTGACGCCACAGGGAAAGATGTCACAGGCCTCTCACACTGACTTACACGTAGCCATCTTGTCTCCGGGCCTCTCCACATCATCTTCCCTCTTCAGACATCTGTATGAGCTGTTCTCTCTGTGACATGAGGACATCTCTGGCTGGCATCAGTCCTAATGACTACTGTCAAGGTGCTCAGGGTGTGGTTTTAACATGTAAGAGGTTGGCACAGGAGACGCCACTCACCCTATACAAACGCCCCAGGCCTTTCCTCCTGCTCATTTTCGTAGCATTAGACAGGCCTTAAAGAAAATCACTAGTCTTCTTAAATTTAAAGAACAGTGTTGTATTATCACTCACCAGTGATTCAAAAAACCTTCCACACTGCATGTGTGAAGATGAGTACCTATGGTCTTTCTCCACTTCTTCACCCAGCCACATCTCAGATTTCCCTAACCAAGTGTCACATACTCTGTTGTTGCGTGGCACTACTCCTAAGGACACCAAGGTAAGGAAGGACACCAGAGTCCAACTGGCTGAACTTACCTATAAGTTCTGTTGGGGTTACTTACAAGAACAGAAATGACTCAAAGAAAGTCCACCCCAGCATGAGTGACGGCTCGCAAAGCTGGGGCACACTGCACAGCCTGCAGGCAGCTCGGCGGGCTGGAGGGTGCCTCTTCCAGGCAGGACCGGTCTCTGCCTGGCTCAGTGTGTCTGACAGTGTCTGTCTGCAGTCTCTGCTGCTTGTATACGGTTGGGAAGGGAACGGGAGCGCTAGTGCGTCCGGTCAGTTTCAGGGACTTCCTAGAGTCTTTGTTTACTCCCTGAACTTAGGAAGCTTCCCTGCAGGATGAGGTGTTTCTCCCCACACAACACCCTGATGTTTCTTCACCCTTTTTACATCCATTATCTGAGCGAGCTTCCCTCCAAGGTGGACATTTGTCTTCGAAGACATTGCAGCTCAAGAAAATTCTTGGCAAGCCTCTCTAAATATCATCACTCATTACAGAAATCTGAGCACTTTCCTGTCGTGATGATGATACAGTGGGTCTTGGGAGAAAGAAATTGTTATCAGTGAGACCTGTTTGTGATTGATCTGGCTTAGATGTCACCGAAAACTAATGCATGCACACATCTATAAGCATTCCTACCATTCCCGTAACTGAAAGGAAAATTATTGGTTCCAGACCCCAAGACCAAGCTCTCAGCACAAAGGAAATATATTTGCCCCAGAGGGACAAAAGGTCAAGGAGTAAGAGACAAAAACAGGTGGAGACGGGTCCCTGCTTCTGCTGGACGCTGACAACAGCTCCAGAGCTCTACCTTAAATGTCACCATAGAGCCATCATCCCAGAGCTGATGGAAACAGAAGCAGGCACCCACAGCTAAGCACTGAGCCAAACTCCTGGAGTCCAGTTGTAGAGAAGGAGGAGTGATGAGCAAAGGGATCAAGACCATGGTGGGGAAACCCACAGAAACAGCTGGCCTGAACAAGGGGGAGCTCATGGACCCCAGACTGATAGCTGGGGAAACAGTATAAGACCAAATCAGGCCTCCTGAACGTGGGTGTCAGATGGGGGCTGGGACAGTCTGTGGGGCCACTGACAGTAGTGGATCCAGTATTTATCCCTAGTGCGTGCACTGGCTTTTTGGAGCCCATTCCCTGTGGAGGGACACCTTGTTCAGCCTAGATACAGGGAGTGCCTTGGTCCTGCCCCAAATGATGTGAAAGACTTTGATGATCCCCCATGGGAGGCCTCACCCTCTCTGAGGAGTGGATGGGGGGTGAGATGGGGAGATGTTGGAGGAACTGGGAGGACTGGAGGGAGAGGGAACTGGGATTGGTATGTAAAATAAGGTTGTTTTAAAAATAAAAAGGGGGGAGAGAGAGAGAGACAAAACCAGGAGATAGACAGAGGATGAGGGAGAAGGGAAAGGAAACAGGGGAAGGGGGCAGGGGTATTTGTCCCAGATGACAAAGGGCCACCTCTAGATAGAGAGGAGACAGACATGGCCCTTAGGCAAATAGCAGTTCATAAAGGTAAAAGGGGAAACTGTGTGTTAGGATGAGTTATTTCGTTTTGGTTGGGCATATTAATTAGGAGAGCCAAAGTGGGCTTCTGACTGCTGAACTTCAATACTTTGATAGTCATTCTCAGGAGGAGGCAGTGGCCAATAAGGGAACAGACCTTGGTGGCAGCTTTAGGAATGCCATCTAATGTTTTTTCAGCAAGGCAGGGGGAGTGAGAGGGAAGGGCAAGGCCCGGCAGAGCCATGTTTGCCAGGCCCGGGCTGACTAGAGTTCCATCAGTAATTGTGTGCACAATATTTCATGCCCTTCATATCAAGAAAATTTGAAAGCATGTGAGCACACAGCAGTTTTGATACAAATATCTGCAGGTCTCTGGTTTTGTCTGCTTCTTAACGTTTCACTGAACATGCTAATGTCACAAAAGAGGCCAATGAGAGTTACAACGACAAGGAAATGAAAACTTGCAGTGATTTTCTCAAAGCCAAAATGTTGGCAAGTAACTGAGTAGAGATTCTCTCTCTCTCTCTCTCTCTCTCTCTCTCTCTCTCTCTCTCTCTCTCTCGTGTGTGTGTGTGTGTGTGTGTGTGTGTGTGTGTGTCTCTGTCTCTCTTTTTGTCTTACTATCTACGTTAAACTGTATCATCTGAAAAAGGACGTGTCTACTCATTTTGACCCATGACTTTATTTTTTTCACAGTGCCTAAAATGCAGTTCAAAGAAAGAGTGTACACTTGCGGTGAAAATGATGCCCATGTAGTTGCGATGATCTACAGGAGCGGTGACGTCCAGCACAGGTCCTCTGTGAGATGCTACACAAGGCAGGGGTCAGCGCAGGTGATGATGGACTTCGAAGAACGCCCAAACACTGATGCCTCCATTGTCACATTCCTCCCTGGTATGCATGAGCTTGGAAGTACTTTAAAGCGTTTATTTGTGCATTTTGTGTGTGTGAGCATTTGCAGGGAGGGGCTTGGGCACGCCGCAGCCGACATGAAGTCATGAGACAAGTTTTAGGAGTGGGGATTTCTCCCCCTCCCACCTTGTGGATCTGGAGGATTGAACTCAGGTCCTCAAGCTTATGGAGACAGTGCCTTAAGCCCTTGAAGTTTCTATATGTAATTTAAGGATACCAAATGTGGACTGAGAAGTAGGTAATCAGGAAAATCCAGTGAAATCAAATTTCCCGATTTCCCAGCAAGCTTGCAACGTGAGTTTATGTGCACTAAATGGCAAGACATATGCATTGCCGCAGGTTGAATAGACATCTTGGGATTTCCTCAGCAACCTTTTGATTCTCAATGATGTATTTTATTGTTTGTTCAGAACTCAGGAGTCAGGAACCTATCAAATATGCAAATTTCACGAAGCTGGAAGTTGAAGTTAATGTTGAAATGTTATTAGGCAAAATGTATCTCACACTTCTATGGGTTTTAAATTTTTTATTTTATTTCATTTTTTATTTTATGTGCATTGGTGTTTGGCCATGGGTGTCAGGTCCTCTGGAACTGGCATTACAGACAGCTGTGAGCTGTCATATGGGAGCTGGGAATTGAACCCAGGTCCTCTGGAAGAGCACTCAGTGCTCTTAACCACTGAGCCATCTCTCCAGCCCCACATCACACATTTAACGTATATCAGTGCCTTCAGATATTTCAGTACTTTGACCTAATATGTTTAATTTTGTGAAATATATAGTCTATTGAAAAGAAGTGCAAACATGTGGAAAAATTGTGCTCATGTTGATGGAGTATTGATAACAATTTAAGTGGTCTGGAGTAAGGCTTGTTTGTTGATATTTGAACATTCATATTCTTATGTATCATATGGTCATTGATATGTTTTAAAGAATTTTTAATGAGATTAGAGAAAATCAGACCTACAATATTGGTCCCGGTAGTTATAGTCAGGAACCAAACAGTAGTCTTTGCACTGGCAGAGCAGGGGACAGCGACACCCTTGCTTTGTTCTAGCTGTCTGCGTACACTTGTAGAATGTGTCACTGTCTCTGGTCCAGGTGAGACAGAGAAGCCCTGTGTTCTTGAGCTGGTGGACGATGACGTATACGAGGACGTGGAGGAGCTGCGCCTGGTACTTGGCACGCCACAGAGCAGCTCTGCCTTTGGGGCTGCAGTCGGAGAACAAAATGAAACTCTGATACAGATCCAGGATGACGCCGACAGTAAGAAGTCACTGCTTTTGCTACACAGGGAATCCAGAACTGAAGTCCTTCCCCCCACCCCCACCCCGGGTTCCTAAGGGCCTCAGAAAAGTACCCCTTCTTTCTCAGTAGGACTTGTAAATAACTGAGACATAAGGAAACAAGTGGGGAACAAGACAGAGCCCCCAAACTGATGAATTTAGGGGCTGGCCAGATGCTCAGTAGCTAAGGCATTTGCAGACAAGCATGTGGATAAGAGTTTAGGTCCCCAGCACCCACACCAACGCTGGGCAGGCGTGGAAGCCTGCCAATGACCCGCTGCTTCATTCAGGAGGCAGAGGCAGGGTCTCTGGGGTGAGCTGGCTGGCTAGCTAAGACTAGCCAAACTGGCAAGCGAGCACGGCAACATTTAAAAACCGACAAAGCTCGTTGGGGAGGCTGTGGCTTCTGCCTGCGTACTGAAGCACATGCCTTCCTCCCTGCCCTCTCCCTACATGTGTCTTTATGTCTATCCAGTCCTAGGCCAGGGGTTCCCGCTTCCATGCCCCTTCTCAGCGCCTGCTCTTGTAAGATCTACCGCACAAAGAGACACCAGCACACATGCCTTCTGTGGGCTCACTGCCTCCAAGGAAGGATCAAGGCTCCACTTACCAGATTCTCCTTCTGCGCTCTCACTAATGTTGAGGCAACAGAGAGATGCCAGGGGGGTAGCAATAAAACAGTGCCCCGGGTGGAAAGAAGCAGAAATGAAGAAAAACGTCCAGCCCCCGCCCCCTTTGCCAGCAACTTAATTTGTCTGTGTTTTCCACACTCTTAGAAGCTGTTATCAAATTCGGAGGAACCAAATTTAGTGTCACCGAACCCAGCGAACCAGGAGAGTCAGTGGTTGTCAGAATTCCAGTGGTCCGTCAAGGAGACACTTCGAAGGTTTCCATTGTGAGAGTCCACACCAAGGATGGCTCGGCCACCTCTGGAGAGGATTATCACCCCATGTCAGAAGGTATGGGTCTCCAATCTGTCACCAGCAGGACGTTAGAGCTGGGAATCTGAGGAAGGGAAAAACAGTGAGCTTTTAAACTACCTCCAGAGATACAAAGAGCAGAGTCTCCCGGGAAATTTTTAGAATTGCTGGGTGCATTTTGAGCCCGCTGACTGTGAGTTTTACTTCAGTTCAGTGGTCAGGCATCATACTGTATATTTTCTGTGAATTCGAAAGTGTGTACTAACCATGCTGAGCAGCTTCATTCAGACACTAAGGTTAGAAAACTTTATGCTCTCAGGAAACAGTGAAAGGATAGCGAAGTACCAGCCACAGCAGCCCTAGTTCTGTGGGGGTGTAGGAGCCCCTCTGGATATCTGTCAATCATCTCTGTGCAAGTTTGGGGACCACGCCGTCATTTGCTCTCAAGAGCTAGTAAGACAACTAGATGCTCGCCCCCTCTCTCTCTGCAGTATTTGCTAACAGCATAATCATACACGTCAATTCTGCTTATCAAGGAATGTTCCTACCCTCAGCAGCATCAGTTCTTTAATCACAGTGCTCCGGGCATTCACCTTGGTTTTGTGACTCACTAAGGAAATGTCAAAAGTGACTGATGGGTGTTACTGAGTCAGTAACAAACTTAATAAGTAATAGAAACATAACGCCTTCTACAATGAGCTTAATTTCCCTTGCATAAACAGTCAATGTTGTTTCCAGACTTGGAAACACATGAATATAAAACAGATTTTTCTACCAAATTACAAAATTTCAAGTCAGTCTTTCCTGTAACGCAGATTTTACATGAAAGAAAAACTATCGAAATATCGCCAAATGGCCTTATAACAGAAATTGTTTATCTTAGAAATAAAATTAATCTTGTAGTGAACAGAGAAAAATTATCAATACATAGTGAACAAACAAAAAACAAATAAAGTTAAACAACACTAAATCCCTCTGGGTGTGAAGTAACCACTAAGCACTAGCTTACTGTTTATAATAAAATTTGACAGACTTTTTTTCTGAAGCATGTTTTAAGTATTCATTTTCTAATCTAAATTGGGGTCATACCTAATCAAACAGGAAAAGCATTGCCACAAAAGTTGAACTCTTACTCTGTGAAATGAAATGACAGAGAAATGTAAATGTGATGAGAAACTTAAATCTCCTCAGGAAAATGCACATCAAGAAACAACCACTGAAATATTTACAATAAACTATTTTTCAACTTCTTAGATATTTCTCTTGGGGGCTAAAAAAATTC
This sequence comes from Mesocricetus auratus, assembly GCF_017639785.1. Taxonomy (NCBI): domain Eukaryota; kingdom Metazoa; phylum Chordata; class Mammalia; order Rodentia; family Cricetidae; genus Mesocricetus; species Mesocricetus auratus. The sequence goes on from NW_024429195.1 coordinate 11,789,417, forward strand.
AAGACTATCGAACACAAAGAGCATACCTAGGCTAATGATGGTGTGTGTGTGTGTGTGTGTGTGTGTGTGTGTGTGTCCAGAATTGGAACAAAATTTTTAATTGTGTTGATTAATAGCTGATTTTTAATTTTTTCATTATAATTGATAATAAAAAATTTTGAAGTACAAAAGTGGGTGGTAAGTACATCAGAAATGCAGTTTCCTGCTACAAAGAATTGATAACTGAGTGACTGTAAACATATCAGGAAATAGCGCTGTCTCTACTATTTGGAATGATAGTGTTTTTCTTTCTTCCTATTTCTCTTTGGAAGTAGTTTCTCCAAAGGGAGAATAACACCCACCCATCGGCTCATGCATGTTCTGCAGTAAGGTCTTCTGCTCAGACTTCAATAAACGCTAACCATCTTAATGATTTAACGTCTTTTTTTTTAAAGCAAGTCTTTATTTAAATTAAAAACAGTCTTATTTTACATACCAATCCCAGTTCCCTCTCCCTGCCATCCTCCCATGCCCTCCCAACTCCCCCCCATCCTACCCCCCATACACTCTCCAGGGAGGGTGAGGCCTTCCATGGGGGATCATCAAAGTCTGTCACATGATTTGGGGCAGGACCTAGGCCCTCCCCTGTGTATCTAGGCTGAGAGAGTATCCTTCCATAGGGAATGTGCTCCCAAAGTCCATTCATGCACTAGGGATAAATACTGGTTCCACTGTCAGAGGCCCCATAGAATGACCCCAACTAAGAATCTAAGCAGTAGTGGAGAGGCCACCTTAAATGCTTTGGCTCCTTAAAAATAAGTGACAGCAAAGTGGCCCTAGTGGATGGATCGCATTCTCACGACAGCATAGCAATCCTTGCTGAGTGGGGACATGTGAAGGAGAAAACGCTGCCTTTGTCCTTTAGTTGGAACAACTTTTCAGTTCCTAAGAAGAGAAAAATAAGTGCTTTGGAAATATAATCTAGTGATGCACTCAAATCAGTTTCAATCCAGCCTCACCATGTGTCTTCCTAGGCTTACTGCCATCCAGCCACCCCTATCTGTTGACAGTCATTGGGCTTCATTAGCTTAGGAAATCAGGGGGCTAAAAGAGCTTTTTGTAACCCAATATAAAAGCTATTCACTGTCTCGTCACTCAGCACTTTCCCAACTGTGGGTCAACAAATCTATTTAGTAAGTCATGATTAGCGCTTTCCTGTGCACAGAAGACAGAAGAACAGAATAGTAGAAAATGTTAGAGTGGACGCTGGGGAGATGCCTCAGCAGGTGGGAGGGCTTATGATTCAATCACGAGGTCTCAGTTCAAATCCAAGCTCCTCTCCTGGCTCCCCATGCCTGGACCCCTAGAGCTGCAGCAGCCAGAGATGGGAGGATCAACACCAGCCGAGGTATCTAGGTCCGGTGAGAGAGACTCTGTCTCAAGGGAATCAAGTGAAAAGTGGTAGAATGAGGCACTGTGCATCCTTCTCTGGCCTCCACACTTTCACAGGTGCACACACACACACACACACACACACACACACACACGCACGCACGCACGCACGCACGCACGCATGCACGCACCGATGTACTGGCCCACAATGTAGAATGTCCTTGTCATAAACCACAGTCCAAGAAGATCTTAGGTTCGCATACAAAAAACTAAATCAGCGACTTTGTATTTGTAGAAATCGAGTTTAAGGAAGGGGAAACCCAGCACGTTGTTGAAATTGAAGTAATCTTCGATGGGGTAAGAGAGATGAGAGAGGCCTTCACTGTTCACCTAAAGCCAGATGAAAACATGGTAGCGGAGACACAGGTGAGTGAGATCATGTGTTTGTAAGTCCACAGCCAACCTTTTCTTAGAATGAGTGCGTGTGAGAAGTCACAACAAGGGAGACTCGGGGCTGGAGAGATGGCTCAATAGTAAGAAGCACTTGCTGCTGTTGTAGAGGACCTGGGTACAGTTCCCAGCACTAACATGGTGGTTCATAACCAACTGTAACTTCAGTTCCAGGGGATCCCCTGCCCTCTTCTGGCCTCTGTGGGCACTGCACACATGGTACACATATATACATGGGGCAAACACTCATACACAAAATACAAAAATAAAGCAGTCTTTAAAAAAGAACTAATAACGTTGTGTATGAAAGGGGATATGCATGGTCGCCTTCAACCACCCAAATTTCTGTTCTGATTAGGACCTGGAAATTTCTCTCTGTCTTTGGAAAATTGTGTTGGTAGGAACTCAAAGTTGTAGTCCCTGAGCCCCCATCAGCCCTCTTAACCTTCCCACGTCAGGACTGAACTTGGAACTGACTGCCACAAAGATGAGATGTTTACTCAACACGCATCACAGCAGACATGTTTACTCACCAAACTCTGTCCCCGTTTTGTTCCCTATTTGGTTAGAATTTGATGTTGAGAGCCACATGTGTAAACTTGCAGAGTTACAAAATGTGTTTTCTCCATCACATCACTTACCAGATTTTCCTCAAGACAGATGTAATCTCCATGAAATCTGTTTTTTTTACAGTGGAAATACTTTTTTAAATTACATGCCACTCGTAGGAAAAGGTCAATTTAAGCAATACTATGTTTATAGTGCTTTCATTGTTTGGTTCATTATCAATATGAAATCAAATGGAGGAATAGGTTTTGCCTAAATATTTTTATTATTCAATAAAAATAGTAATCTGTGACATTGCTGTCCTTTAATAATTTTTAACTTTACTTTTTATATTCATTGTGGGGGAGGGGTACATGCCATGCTGCAAGCATGGAGGCCGGGGGACAGCTTACAGGAGTCATTTGTCTCCTTCCACCGTCTAAGTTCTGGTGATCAAACTAAGGGTGCTGGGATTAGCAGCAAGGGCCTTACCCTCTTAGCCATCTCTCCAGCTGCACTGGCGTCCTTTTCAATCATACTGATAACTCAAGATCTGTGTATAGAAAGTCTTGATCAAGTAGATTTTTTGTGTGTGTAACTCGTTCGCTGTTTTTATGGAGTAGCATATGACATTCTTTTGAGTAAAGGAACAAAGATTCATTAACATCACTTTCAATCTAGAGACTCTTTAAAAGCACAGAAATATCTTTGGCTGACTGTGACTCAACTTACACTTCTTTGACTTTGAGTTGGCTTCTGTCTTTTATTCCACAATCACAAGCTGCAACCCTTCTGTGCTGGTTTTCTGACCCGCGGTGCTCAGTAGATTGGGAAGATTGATTTACAGTATTTTCAGCTTGGGGCGTGTCCATTGCATATGACACTATTGAAAGTACCAGGGTGATGACTGGGAGCTGCCCTGTCATTATCAGAGGTAGGAAAGCTGTTCAGGAGCCAGGAACGCGGGCAGAGGTGATATTTCTCCTCGAATGTGCCAGGTCCTGAAATGCCTTCTGACCAGCTGTCATCTTCTCTCTCCCCCGTGCTCCAGGTAGTCCTGGCCTTGGTCCACCCACAGCGTAGCTTCTGCCTGGCCTCCCTGCATCACCCCAGCCCACACGATCCCACCACCCTGAAAATCTCATTTCTCTAGAGCTGTCTTGTGGTTTTCTTCCTCCCGCTCTCAACTAATGGATGTTTTTGTTGTTGTTCATGTTACTTCAGCTTCATAAACGCACAACCGATTTATCTGGTATCATCACAACTGAAGGGAAAATCTTAGAACCTAAGTATGTCATGGGCGAGTGCAAGCCTTTGGATGAGCCGCCCAAGGCTCAGGTCCCTGCCCTGTAAAATCCAAGATGAGCAAGGCAGCAAGGTCACATGAAATCAGCTGTGTGTGGCCTGTCACTCTGCGCGGGGTCTGGGCAGGACAGCTTCATCCCGGAGATCCAAGGATCTGAACGAGAGAAGTTCCAACAACCTGGATATTTGACAAATCAATGATCACTGTCCTTTCTTCCCAGGCAACCAAGGCCATTGTGTATATAGAGGAATTCAACAGCATGGCAGATGTCACCTTTCCCTCTGTCCCTCACATTGTGTCCTTGCTGGAATATGATGACACTTCCAAAGCCAAGGAGGATGCTGGACCTGTGTCTGGCTATCCCGTTGTCTGCATTACGGTTAGTAGGAAATAGAAAAATTGGGGGGGAATTTTAAGACAATTTTTTAAAATTTTATTTATTGTTTGTTTCATGTGTATGAGTGTTTGCCTGCATGTTTGTATGAGTGCCTGGTACAAAGGGAAAAAGAGAGAGTCAGATCCCCTGGAACTGGAGTTATAGATAGCTGTGAGCTGCCGTGTAGGTGCTGGGGACTAACCCCAGGTCCTCTATAAGAACAGCCAGTGCTCTTAACCCTGAGCCATCCTTCTAGGCCCATAAGATAACTGTTTAAGATAATTGTGAACTTTAATAAGTATTGTCTTGGGAAATTTAAAGTTTAAGCTTTGAGCTGTGACCAACAGAAAATAACAACAATTAAATGAAGGCTCCATTTTCCTCCACACAAAGCACAAACCAACAAACAAAACCCTATTAGCTGAGTGCAGTGTGTGGTTTAAGAATCTGTCTCATATGAGGCACAGCGTAAGAGCTGGAGAGGAAGCTCTGGTGGAGATGTCAGGTAGACTCTTGATGGCTTAAGATTCAGGTAAGGAGAGATTATTCTGGAAAGGGTGGTTGCCAGGAAGGATGAAAGCAATTCATTACAGGTTCTGCTTGCCTTCTGGTAACTGAATTCTGAGTTCCCTGTGAACAAAAACCAATGACGTCTGTTTCTATGTCATAGCAGCCCTAATGAAAACCTCCACCGATAACAGGCACACAATGAATACTCATGGCTTTAACAAGGCATGAATAATTTGGCGTTTGCTTACAAAGGGCTCTAAATGTCACTTCAGGCAACTTGGAATTCATTTGTTGGGCAGCGGGAGCGGGACGTGTTCTCACGCAGAAGAGCTGTGTGATAAAGGGACATGTTGGGATGTTAGTAGGGCAGCAGTGTGTAACTGGAGTTGGAAAGGGAGACCTCGGATTAGATGGGAAGGAGCCATGGGAACGGTAAGGAGGGGATCTATTTAAGCAGTGTTGCATAGCAGAGCAGTCAAGGTCATCCACTTGCTGGATATGAAAAAGGAAAGAGAAGAACTGGGCTCTCACAGGATGTCTGGTTGGTCCTCGTGCTGGCCTTGACGGTGTGGCCAGCCTCACGAGAGAGGTAGATCCCAATACCTGTTGTAGGGCAGAGGCACAGGGGACAGAAGCATCAGAGAAAGAGTAGGAATGACTCTGGGGACAGGAGATGACAACGTGATTAACACTTCTTAGTGTGGTGATAGCCGATGAGCTACTGGAAATTTAAAATGATCACAGCTGAAGTTGCATGACCAAAATGTAGTGTGGGGAGGGGTGCGGGGCACCGGAAGCCTTCGGACTGAAGGAGCTTGAGAAGAATCAAGCCCGCAGTACTCTCTACTGTGGTCCTAACACAGACCTGTTTTGTTTGCTTTTCCCCTAGGCTTGCAACCCCAAATATCCCGACTACGACAAAACGGGATCTATTTGCGCCAGTGAGAGCATCAATGACACTTTGACCCGATACCGGTGGCTGATTAGCGCCCCTGCTGGCCCGGATGGTGTAACAAGCCCTATGAGAGAGGTCGACTTCGACACCTTTTTTACATCATCCAAAATGATCACGCTAGACTCCATATACTTTCAGCCTGGCTCCCGGGTTCAGTGTGCAGCTCGTGCAGTGAACGCCAATGGAGATGAAGGCCTGGAACTGATGAGTCCCATCGTCACCATCGGCAGAGAGGAAGGTGAGAGGCTTTCCCTGCGAAGGCTGCTGAAGCACGGCAGGATTGCGAATACCTCGTTTCTGGGTACAAACTCCTCCAAATGCCCATGTGTATCATAGAACTCCACTTAAAGACAGGCACCCATTTTTACAACAGTGCTCACAAGCACCTGCGGTGTGCTAGGTAAAGAGCCTTGTACTCGTAATGATGATAAATGAAGGCGCCCATCCTCCAGGGGCCCACGGCGGAACTGGGGGCGCAGGTAGTCTGAGTCCGGTCCCACATAGAGGAGCTGCTGAGAGGAATCTTGAAAATACGAGAAGTGGCTCTGAGAAGCACGAAGGATCTCTGGGAGTGACAAGCCCCAATACGGGGGACCTTGTGAGAATAAGGAGGAGGGATAGGTCTGGACAGGAGGGGGCGCTATACCAGGTAAAGAGCCGGCTGGCTTTTGCATGCCTGGGAGTCTGCTGGGGACACAGGATGTACAGGTGGAGAGCCATGCACACACCTTCTTACCTCCTCAGTGGAGGGAGTTGGGTTTGAAGCTGGAGCGTGTGACACGTGGTTAAAAATGCGTAGTAGAATATGGCTAGACACAATACTGACAGGAAACCCACTTCCCAAACTAATCCTTCACTCTGAGTAAAGATGTTTAAGCGGGGTTTTGTTGTTAGTTTCGTTAGGATTTGGTGGGTTGGTTTTTTATTTATTTTTAAGTGTATGTATGTATGCCTGCATGTATCTATGTGTACTGTGTGCATGCAGTGCTCACTGAAGTCAGAAGAGAGCATCAGATGCTCTGGAACTAGAGTTACAGAGGGTTGTGAGCCACTGTGTGGGTTCTGGGAACTGAACCCAGGTCCTCCGCAAGAGCAGCCAGAGCTCCTAACCACCGAGCTGTCTCTCTAGACCCTTGGGTTTGCTGTTGGAAGTGCTGAGAATGGAACCCAGGGTCTTACAAATGCTAGCTAGACAAGTACTCCACCTCTGGGTTAGACTCTTATACCTAGATTAAATGTTCATGCGCATTTCTAAATTTGTTTACTCTCAGATTATAGAAGCATTTTTAGGTAGCTGGGTTGATGGCTCAGTGGTTAAGAGCACGTACCAGAGGACTCAAGGTGAATTGCAAACACCAGTGTCAGGTGTCTCACAACTGTAGGTCCATTCCAAGGGATGCGATGCCTCTGGCCTCCATAGGCACCTGTGAGATCGTGTGCACACAAGTGTGTGTATGTGTGCGCTTGCACATGTGCTCAAGTTTGCACACAATTCTGGTTTTGTTGTTGTTGTTTAAGTATAATTAGGACTTGAAATTATAATGCAGTAAAGCTCTGGGATCAATTCCAGCACTGTTAAAACACACACTCACTTGTAGTTTTATTCGCCAATAAGTAATGTTTATTGTAGCTAATATATAAAACATATTTCATGATTCATCCTATTGTTCTAGGGTAACGTTCAGATTCACTTCATTTAACTGTGCTTTGTATTGTATTGTATTTCAACCATCTGTTCACAGTATGCAATAGTTTTGTGACTATGTCCCTGGCCTAAGTGGTCATCATATGTTAAGTCAGTCTGACCGAAAACTGTTGAGATGTCCCTGAGTGCATGCCATGGCTGCCTCTCACGCATCTTTTTTGTTTGTTTGTTTTCTTAGCTTTTTTATTACTTTAATTTTAAATAGCTTACTTCACATGTCAATCCCAGTTCCCTCTCCCCTCTCCTCCTCACTCAGGATGGTTTCTTCCAGTGCCATCCATTTACCTTGGAATTTCAAGATTCCATTGGTTTTTTTTCTGCTGAGTAATACTCCATTGTGTAAATGTACCACATTTTCTCTATCCACAATTCAGTTGAGGGCATCTAGGTTGCTTCCAGGTTCTGGCTATCACAAATAATGTTGCTATGAACATAGTAGAACAGATGTCCTTGTTGTATGGATTTGCATCTTTTGGATATATGCTTAAGAGTGGAATTGCTGGGTCTTGTGGTAGATTGATTCCCATTTTCCTGAGGAATCTCCATACTGATTTCCAAAGTGGGTGTACGAGTTGGCACTCCCACCAGCAATGGAGGAGTGTTCCCCTCTCTCCACATCCTCTTCAGCATAAATTGTCTTCAGTGTTTTTGATTTTAGCCATTCTGACAGGAGTAAGATGGTATCTCAGAGTTGTTTTGATTTGCATTTCCCAGATGGCTAAGGATGTTGAGCACTTTCTCCAGTGTCTCTCTGCCATTTTAGACTCCTTTACTGAGAATTCTCTATTTAGTTCTGTACTCCACTTTTTAATTGGATCTTTTGGCATTCTGGCGACTTGCTTCTTGAGTTCTTTGTAAATTTTGGAGATCAGCCCTCTGTCAGATGTGGGGTTAGTAAATATCTTTTCCCATTCTGTGGACTGCCTTTTTGTCTTGTTGACTGTGTCCTTTGCCTTACAAACTTTTCTTAATTTCAGGAGGTCCCATTTGTTAATTGTCAATCTTAGCGTCTGCGCTACTCACACATCTTTCTGCTTCCTTATGATGCACATTCACATTTTCAGTCAGGTCTTAGATCACAGGGAATATTAAAATACAGAAAAACAATAGCACCTGCATTAAAACATCCTTTACCTGCGGTCATCTTCTTTCAACATAAATGTTCTTGTTTTCTTCAAGGTCTCTGCCAGCCCCGTGTGCCTGGGGTAGTGGGAGCTGAGCCATTCTCAGCTAAACTGCGCTACACTGGTCCCGAGGACCCAGACTTCGCAAACCTCATCAAGCTCACCGTCACGATGCCACACATAGACGGTAGGTTCCCTGAGTAAAGCGAGGTCTTGGATACATAGATGGTAGGTACCCTGGGTAAAGCGAGGTCTTGGACACCTGGACGGTAGGTATCCTGGTAAAGCAAGACCTTGGGAGCATCTTGGGGTTTTTGTAACCTGGTTTGTTTCGCTTCCTTAATCTTCAGTTTGCAAGTTGACGTTCAAGTCCATCTGCTTCTCTCAACTCTTTCTACCCAGTTCTGAATGTCTGTTGACTTGAAAAGCATTCTGTAAAACTAAAATAAAAATGCAGTGCCGATGCTTCCCTGCAGGGATGCTGCCCATCATCTCCACGAGAGAGCTGTCCAACTTTGAGCTGACCCTCAGCCCCGATGGCACAAGAGTTGGCAACCACAGATGCTCCAACCTGCTGGATTACAACGAAGTGAAGACCCACCATGGCTTCCTGACTAATGCCACAAAGAACCCGGAGGTCATTGGCGAGACCTATCCTTACCAGTACAGCGTGCCGGTCAGGGGTTCCAGTACCTTGCGCTTCTACCGAAACCTGAATCTGGAAGCCTGTCTCTGGGAGTTTGTCAGCTACTATGACATGTCAGAGCTCCTGGCGGACTGTGGAGGCACCATTGGGACGGATGGCCAGGTACACATTCCAACATCTGTGCCTTGCTCCTGGGACTAACCAGCTGCTTGGTTCTGTCAGTATTTTCCTAACCTCAACTCTTATCTCGGTATTGTTAGTCATTAATCACAGAGGGACAGCTGATGAATGGTATCAAAACCTGTCATATTACTAGGCCCTGGTGCTGGAGGTGCACAGGCTCTGATGATGGGGGTGCTCAGGTCCTGATGATGGGGGTGCTCAGGTACTGATGATGGAGGTGCTCAGGTACTGATGATGGAGGTGTTCAGGTCCTGATGATGGAGGTGCTCAGGTACTGATGATGGAGGTGCTCAGGTACTGGTGATGGAGGTGTTCAGGTACTGATGATGGAGAGGTGCAGGTCCTGATGATGGAGGTGCTCAGGTCCTGATGATGGGGGTGCTCAGGTCCTGATGATGGAGGTGCTCAGGTACTGATGATGGGGGTGCTCAGATCCTGATGATGGTGGTGCTCAGGTCCTGATGATGGAGGTGCTCAGGTACTGATGATGGAGAGGTGCAGGTCCTGATGATGGAGGTGCTCAGGTCCTGATGATGGGGGTGCTCAGGTCCTGATGATGGAGGTGCTCAGGTACTGATGATGGGGGTGCTCAGGTCCTGATGATGGAGGTCCTCAGGTCCTGATGATGGAGGTGCTCAGGCCCTGATGATGGAGGTGCTCAGGTACTGATGATGGAGGTGCTCAGGTACTGATGATGGAGGTGCTCAGGCCCTGATGATGGAGGTGCTCAGGCACTGATGATGGAGGTGCTCAGGTACTGATGATGGAGGTGCTCAGGTACTGATGATGGAGGTGCTCAGGTACTGATGATGGGGAGGTGCAGGTCCTGATGATGGAGGTGCTCAGGTACTGATGATGGAGGTGCTCAGGTCCTGATGATGGTGGTGCACAGGTCTTGATGATGGAGGTGCTCAGGTCCTGATGATGGAGGTGCTCAGGTCCTGATGATGGAGAGGTGCTCAGGTCCTGATGATGGAGGTGCTCAGGTCCTGATGATGGAGGTGCTCAGGTCCTGATGATAGAGGTGCTCAGGTCCTGATGATGGAGGTGCTCAGGTCTTGATGATGGAGGTGCTCAGGTCCTGATGATGGAGGTGCTCAGGTCCTGATGATGGAGAGGTGCAGGTCCTGATGATGGAGAGGTGCTCAGGTCCTGATGATGGAGAGGTGCTCAGGTCCTGATGATGGAGAGGTGCAGGTCCTGATGATGGGGGTGCTCAGGTCCTGATGATGGAGAGGTGCTCAGGTCCTGATGATGGAGGTGCTCAGGTCCTGATGATGGAGAGGTGCTCAGGTCCTGATGATGGAGGTGCTCAGGTCCTGATGATAGAGGTGCTCAGGTCCTGATGATGGAGGTGCTCAGGTCTTGATGATGGAGGTGCTCAGGTCCTGATGATGGAGGTGCTCAGGTCCTGATGATGGAGAGGTGCAGGTCCTGATGATGGAGAGGTGCTCAGGTCCTGATGATGGAGAGGTGCAGGTCCTGATGATGGGGGTGCTCAGGTCCTGATGATGGAGGTGCTCAGGCACTGATGATGGAGGTGCTCAGGTACTGATGATGGAGGTGCTCAGGTACTGATGATGGAGGTGCTCAGGTACTGATGATGGGGAGGTGCAGGTCCTGATGATGGAGGTGCTCAGGTACTGATGATGGAGGTGCTCAGGTCCTGATGATGGTGGTGCACAGGTCTTGATGATGGAGGTGCTCAGGTCCTGATGATGGAGGTGCTCAGGTCCTGATGATGGAGAGGTGCTCAGGTCCTGATGATGGAGGTGCTCAGGTCCTGATGATGGAGAGGTGCTCAGGTCCTGATGATGGAGGTGCTCAGGTCCTGATGATAGAGGTGCTCAGGTCCTGATGATGGAGGTGCTCAGGTCTTGATGATGGAGGTGCTCAGGTCCTGATGATGGAGGTGCTCAGGTCCTGATGATGGAGAGGTGCAGGTCCTGATGATGGGGGTGCTCAGGTCCTGATGATGGAGAGGTGCAGGTCCTGATGATGGGGGTGCTCAGGTCCTGATGGTGGAGAGGTGCTCAGGTCCTGATGATGGAGAGGTGCTCAGGTCCTGATGATGGAGAGGTGCACAGGCTCTGATGATGGAGGTGCTCAGGTCCTGATGATGGAGAGGTGCTCAGGTCCTGATGATGGAGAGGTGCAGGTCCTGATGATGGGGGTGCTCAGGTCCTGATGATGGAGGTCTGCAGCATCTGCTGCACACAGTCAGTGCCATCTTAAAAGAAAGCACAATTCTGGGAGGTTGTGCTCAAAGATGTTTACAAGATGTTACTGCATCATAGAATAGCTAGATTCTGATTTAGAATTTCTCCAGTCTTACAAAGGTCCACATTTCTGAATTTATAATTGGATAAACTGATGAAAATAAAGGTGAACCATCAGCATGAGTGAAGGGTTTAGGGTGATCAGAGTGACTCTGTGGATAGCTGAACATTCCCATCAACCACACACACATCTGCCTTTCACTTGCCAGGGAGCAGATTTGTTTCAGGAAGAATTTTTGCCTCCTTTTTAAAGGTGGGTTTGGTTTACAAACACGAACACTGAGGCCAGAATATATATCACAGGTCACATCCTTTCATCCTATTATTTTATACTGTTTCTCTTATAAAATAAGTCAACAGCATTCCCCACCAGTGATCACTCTGAACAAGAATTCTGACAACTCTTTCAGGTAAATGCAAACTACATATTCTGCATTACAGGGTCATATACATATGCTGGCAAACATTTTTCAATGGTTTTTGTTTCTAATACATGTTGCCTAATTAAAAAGACCTCGAATATGGGGATCTATGTCTGTGTTGCCCAGTGTGATCGCCATCTGCTATGTGTGACTACTAAGTTTGGGAATCTAGAGCTGTGCTGTCCAGCATGGTAGCCATCAGCTGTGTGAGGCTAATGAGCCTTCTAAATGAAGACAGAATGGCAAGTCTCTATGCATAATGCGATAACGCCATTCATCCCAGCCCCTACCCATATACTGCCTTGGGTCCTTAGGCAATCTATCCTCGGTAGCATAATATAAACTTGACAATGTGTTACTTTGTCCAGGATATTTGCTCCCTTTAAATATAATCTTAAGATCTAGAGAGATGGCTCAGTCGTTAAAGGCTAGGCTCACAACCAAAAATATAAATATAATCTTAAAATTACTATTTGCCTAAGTTAATTAACTTTAAATGTCAGTAAGAGAAATGTCAGTTCACTAATTGGACCTCAGCTGATGATTTATATCTTTAAAGGTTCTGAGGTAAAGGTTAAAAGAAATTGAATGCTCCAAAAACTGGCATCAGAAATTAATGGTTGCACTGAAGTTTTCGGTTGAAGAAAAAGGCAGGTGAATGAATGACTGAAGTAGGTTCCATTTCATCTCCTGTCCCCTCCAGGCAGAGATTCTAAATAGCCAAGAAAGCCTGGCCCTACAGAAGAAAGCAAATGTATAAAACAAGGGTAGGTTCTATGTCCAGAAATCACCACATTGAGAATTAAACAACATAAAGCCAGGTGTGGAGACTCACACCTGTTATCACAGCATTCAAGAGGCTGAGGCAGGAGGATTGCCACTAGGCTACATAGTAAATCCTGGAAAGTTAAATAAAGTCAAATGAGACTCATACGGAATGCTATATTCCAATTATCTTATTGAGAGTAAATGCTAAAATTCCCTCCTGAACAGTGCTCCATGTAACATCTGGTAGAGAGTATGTCAATGCTGGCAAACACAAAGCTACGTTTTTTAATTGGAAGTCCATGCCTACAGCCCAACATTTTAGCTGATGGATTATTGAAGTCACAGAATGAGAGATGATTCTTAATTACCAATGGCGTATGAAGTGACCAAGTCACTTTCGCAGACAGCCAGAGTGTTAACTGCCCTTCAGAACTCACTGTTGAGTGGTAATAATTATGGCTGCTCTTGGAAAATGTGTCTCAAAGCATTCAGGTTGCAAGGCACTGAGTTACCAGGAAGCAGGGCGTGTCTGGTGGGTGGTTCTTTCTTGTTATGTGTTTTCATTATTGATTTAGACTGAAGGGTGTGACTTGAGGACTTTGCTCTTAACTCCGTGATAGCGTGGCGTATCGTAGTGCAGTTCTCATGACTGAAATGCGTGTCTCGTCCTTGTGTCAATTGGACCGTCCAAGAAGAGTCAGCTGACCATTTCCTCTTGCACAGAGAGGCGATGTGATTAAAATGCAGCAATTTCTGTTACCCCTAACAGAGTGCTCTGCGTTGTATAGGCTACAGTGAAGTGTGGGAGAGATCAGTACCGGCTAGAATCTAGGTTCCAATTTCCACAGGCCACTTAGGAAGTTCAGAGACTTCTGGTGAAGGGGGAAATAGGGGGATGGAGAGATGGAGGGATGGAGAGATGGAGAGATGGAGAGATGGAGAGATGGCTCGGTGGTTATGAGCACAGGTTGCACCTACAGGGTTCAGTTCTCAGCACCCACATGGTGGCTTTCAACTGTCTGTAACTCAAGTTCCAGGGTATTTGATGCTTTCTTCTGACATCTGTGGGTACCAGGCATACACCACGTGGTACACATACATACATACATACATACATACATACATACATACATACATACATGCAGGCAAAACAGGCATGCACATCGAATAAAAATAAGTTTTCAAAAGCTCTGGTGAACTTGTCTAATTCCTCTGAGTCTTCACTTTTATACCTCTCTGCTTTCTGTTCATTATCCACCCATCCACCAAACCGCCTTGCATGCATACAGCTATGAGAATGAACATACTAATAACTCATTAGTGAGCAACACATTGTCTGAAAACTGGCAGATACTTGGTAAGCATTAATTTATCCTCATGACCTCCCTTACCCCATTGTTGAATACCAGAAGAAAGAAAATATAAAATTCAAAGACAGTTCATTTAATTGTTTTGAAATAGCATAACTGTGCCATGCCATTGCTAAATGTTTGTTTTTACATCTTTATGTCCATGCAAACTTTCTCTATATGATTAAAACAATTCATAGACACATTTTCATAATATTTCCAAACTCACACCATTCATCTGATGAGGATCAGTAAAATGGAAAATATCTATATATCAAGCTCTTATCCATTAATAAAAGGCACTGACAAGATCCATTTCGACATGTTCTGAAGAGGCAAGTACAGGGTATGGATGAGTGGTCACCAGACCATGAGGAGGGTGACTTCTCCCGGGTGCTAGGTTCCCATGCCAGCAATGAGATGTTCTCAAGTTGATTGTGGTGGTGTTTGCGTGGCTCCTTGGACACTTCAAAAAAAAAACTATTGACTTATCCACTTAAATGGGTGACTATTGTGGTATGTGACCTGTACCTTGATAAGTCCGCTGTCAAGTCAAAAGGACTGACTTTGCTGGAAACTGTTTATTTGAAGGCAGGTTGGCGCACGCCCCTGCCGCCTATGACAGTGGTAGCAATGTGTGTGCTGTGAACGGCTGTCTGTCGTTTACATTCTCCATAGATGGTTCACATTCTTCAGAGAAGTAAAGAGAGATCCTTCTACTACTAATCTGGGCTGGTTTGGTTAGCACTGATGCGGATGATTTCATTGTTTTAGGTCCTAAACCTCGTGCAGTCCTACGTGACCCTCCGAGTTCCTCTCTATGTCTCCTACGTGTTCCATTCCCCTGTGGGCGTGGGAGGCTGGCAGCATTTCGACCTGAAGTCAGAACTCCGGCTCACGTTTGTGTATGACACTGCCATCTTGTGGAACCACGGCATCGGCAGCCCACCGGAAGCTGAACTCCAAGGTGGGTTGGTGTGACTCCTAAAGCGACTTTCTGACCTATGGTAACGATTCGGGAAGATAATTTTGTTTTTATTGCAGGTAAAAGTAATGGGAGCACCTTTTAATACATTTTATCTTTATATCCACTAATAGTGTGACTTTTTAAACCTTTATCAAGCATGGAAAACTCTTTTTTACCAAATTCTTATCAATGCTTCAAACTTTGCATGACGTGTGACTATGAAATTTAACTTCTTTATTTCAGGTATACTCCACTCTGTCTATTTTAAGTGAACATACATATTGTTTTTTTGAGACAGGGTTTCTCTGTGTAGCTTTGGGGCCTGTCCTGGAACTAGCTCTTGTAAACCAGGCTGGTCTTGAAATCACAGAGATTCACCTGCCTCTGCCTCCCAAGTGCTGGGACTAAAGACATATGCCACCACCACCTGGCTAATCATTTATATTTTACATAACACAATCCATATAGCTCCCTGGCTTTTAGCAGATGGAGGAATTTCAGTTGAAACTTGGGAATAAAATCAAGGGGTAAAGTTGCACATTTTTCCTCTGAAATGAGAGGATCAGTTTAAAGTCTGATGATAAACCTGGTCCTGGATCTTAGTGCTGGCATTACAATTAATTAATTGCAATGTGTCACCTCAAGTGCCCTGCTTACACTTGCGGAGGGGGCTAATTTCCTCCGAGGGGCACACAAAGTTCTATTGTCTTCAGATTTAAAACTATCTGTGATAGCTTAGGCAAATGTCCTACAACACTGGCTTGGAGAGCTCCTGAGTGCCAGCCTTTTAGCATCTGCAGATCTGTCAGTACCCATGAGGATGAGGCAGGAAGGTCGCTGTGGGTCTGAGGACAGCCTGAGCCATGTAGTAAGACTGGCTCTCAAATCATCATCACCATCATCATCATCATCAAATAATGCAAATTAAAAGCCACAAGTGTCAAGCTGACCTGTGAACAGAATTTTTGTTGGGTTTTTTCCCCTTTTCAGACTTAACATTACTCTGCTGAGTCTATGAACATCTCCATTACACCAACATGACATTTTCCCAGCCAGGGAGACAGTAAAAGTCAATAGCCCACCTGAAGTATCATTTCACCATATGGGACAGATTGAAATCCCGTTAGTACAGCGAGGAGAGAGTGCAGTGACCTCCCTAGGTAACCAATCCAGATTGCGTCAAGGCGTTTAACTCCACATCTCATCTTAGAAGATGCATTTAAAATTAGTGCCTCCCCCAAATGGATGACACTAGAAGAAACCATCCTGAGTGAGGTAGCCCAGTCACAAAAAGAGAAACATGGCATGTACTCTCTCATATATGGATTTTAGACATAGATCTGGGGAGTGCCAGCCTACAATCCTATGGCCAGAGAGTCTGGGAAACAGAAACTTTATTTAGTGGCTGATCGAAGAAGAGGCAGACTCCCTTGGTTAAGTACTGAGCTGAACTCAAGAAAGCCAGTAACAGAGAGGGAGGACTGATGATCAAAGGGATTAAGACTGGGCTGGTTTAACCCCCAGAAACAGCTGACCAGACAAAGGTTAACTCTTGAATCCCAGGCATTAGCCTGGGAAGACCCCCTGAATCTGGGTGTCAGTGAAGAGGCCTAGGGAATCTACTGAGCCTTGGGCAGCAGATCAGTACCCATCCCAAGTATACACACGGACTTTGGACTCCCATAGAACAATGTGAGGTGCACTCTCACCCTGAACTCTTGGGGAAGGGTCTAGGCCCTGCCCTATATGAAATGACACACTATGCACACCCCCATGGAGGGCCTCACCCTCCCTGGAGAAATGAGGGGATAACGGGGGGGGGAGGGCACGGGAGGAAGGGAGGGAATGGGAGAGGGACCTGGAACTGACTTGTGAAGCAACCTTGTTTCTTATCTAAATTTAAACTGGAAAATAAAATTTAAAAAAAATTAGTGCCTCCCCACTGTCTCCTTTGGGGCGGGGCTTGAGGCAGGAGTTGGGAGGATCTTACCAGGCTGACCTAGAATTCACTGTGTAGCCCAGGCTGACCCCAAATGGCCTCAAGTTCCCTCTCTCCTAGCTCTAACTCTTCAGTGTTGTAGGAATATTTGGAATTCTGAGTCAATTTTTGTCAGCTTGTTCATTTAACAAGGATGGTGGTGATGGTGGTGGTGGTGATGATGGTGATGGTGGTGGAAAGTTATCAGAGTTTTCTCCAAGTCTTAAGTTATGCAGTTGTTCTGGGGAGCTCAACCAGTTTCCACTGACATGTCTCGGTCTCTACACTTTCAACAAGGCTGTTTGGGTTTGTCATTTCTCTCAAATTACAGCTTGGTTTTTGTAAGCTAGACTGTAAAAAAAAAAAAAAAGTATCATCGTCATCTGTATTTTATAGTGACCTGACTCATATTAGTTAATTCGTTCCCCCCCATTGCTCCTTATAAGGGAAAAGAAACTTGTACCACTTATTATTATATTATTATTTAGAATTCATCTGATAATATCTGCTCATAGAAAGCTTAAAGACATTTTCAAGCCGGTCAGAAAAGAATCTATACACTAGGGTCTCTGGCCACCTCCGTGTTTACCCTCATGTGCGTCTCTGTAGGCTCTCTCTATCCGACCAGCATGCGCATCGCTGAGGACGGACGCCTGGCTGTGAACTTCAAGACAGAGGCTCAGTTCCATGGCTTGTTTGTGCTGTCACATCCTGGTAAGCCTGCGTCCGTGAGCAGCCACCGCCCACACAACCACATGGACATCTTCCTATCCACACGGGTCTCAACACGTTTCCTAACTGGCATTGAAGTTCTTTATTTCATATGAGTTCAATATGTGTAATTATGCCCTTAATACTTGGTCGTCATTCACCAATAGCTTACCCTATTTGAAAACTATCAATATGCAAACTTTTAGAGAAAAGTGTAGCATCCCTGAATATATGCAAAAGAAAGCTTTACTGGGACTGTTTCAATGAGAGTTTTCCTTCGATAAGACACACAGAATAACTGTCCTTTTCTGTGCTTTGTTTCTATGATAGGGAAACCTCATTTCAGTGGATTCATTTATGCTGGCACATTTCTGCTCAGTTTTTTTTCTAGGTCTGTGAAAACTTTTGAATGGAGAGAGAAGAGGTATTTTGCTTTCATACTCAAGCTTCAGACATGTTAACTGCAGTTGACAGAGACAGTGACTGGCTGTGTTTTGGATATTGATAAGACATCTGCCAAAATCTCATATTTGTTTGTTTTACAAAGGCTATTTCATTAGAAATGGTTCATTTTTTCTTCAACTTTCCACATTGCCCAGTTGATTTCCCATGTTACTGCAAGGCCACTTCTGCCAGGCTAGAAAAGGAGGCATTCCCTATCCCCACAGCTGTCCTTTTTCTGGGCTCTGGCTCTAAGAAAGGAGGAAGAAGCTTAATGTCCAAGAAGAAAAGAGGGTCTGTTGTAATTTTTTAAGCAGATTAAGCTGTAAGAAACACAGAACCAAAAGGGTCTCATATGGCCTCATTGTGATGATGAATTCTTGGAGAGCGAGGATTTCCTGGACTTTGCCGTCTCTTCGAAGTGCCCGACTCTCCTATGAACTGGATCTGTGACTGGCCCCAGCTGCAGGCAATCTAATTAGAGTTCATTCATAAGATGGCTTTGCTAATGGAATATCCGAAGTTCAGCTCATGGCTTTGATGTGCTAGTCCAGCATTCACTCGCCCTGGGTTGCCCTGCATGGACTCCCTGGAGAAAGAAGCCTGAGCACCTGCATTTTGACTGAATTTTGTAGATCAGAAAGACAGTAAACGAGGAATCCAAAGTCTCCCAACCTATCTGGGAGAGGTTTGGAGAGTCCCATAGTCACTCTCTGCCTTTTTTTTTTTTTTTTTTGCAACGTAGATGAATATACCAACCTTGAAGACTTGTAAGAAGAAAGAATTAAAAACTAGGTGACACAGTACTTAGAAAACTACATGGTTGCGGACCTTTCCGATTCTACCTCTAAACCACTGTTTGGTATTTTTCCAGCCTCCTTTACCAGCTCAGTGATCGTGTCTGCTGACCATCCAGGCCTCACTTTTTCCCTCCGCCTCATCAGGAGTGAGCCGACCTACAACCAGCCAGCCCAGCAATGGAGCTTTGTGTCAGACTTCGCAGTAAGTGTAACCAAGTCCTTTCCCTGCTGCCTTCCGGTGACACTGCACATTTCAAAGTGAGAATGCCATCTCTCTTCCTCGCAGGTCCGTGACTACTCAGGCACCTACACAGTAAAGTTGGTGCCTTGCACGACCCCACCCAACCTGGAGTACCGTCTGCCTGTCACCTGCAACCCCAGAGAGCCTGTGGTCTTTGACCTTGACATTCGATTCCAACAGGTATGTGTCAGAACTATCAGAGCAGAATCCACTTTATTCAAAGACATGCTTTTCTTTAATCAATGCATGTGTTTCCACGAGTGGGTAGAATACTGAGAGAAAAGGAAGTAGGACAGAAAGGAACCAAGGGAGAGAAAAGGAGAATGGAGCTCTCTTCTGTCTGTTGTTAGGTCGACATAAAGCCATAGTCTCAGTTCGTGGAAAAGCTGTTGAGCTGTTATGTGACCTTACTTCTCTCCTGAAATGTGCTGTCTTAGAGGTGTGACAAGTTTTCTGGAGAAGTCTATACTTCATAGTGTTCTCAGTCTTTAAGGAATATGAGAACCCAGTATTACATAACTGGCCTTAGGCATTTGTAAAAGTCGAATACCAGCCTTGGTCCAAAAACTTATACTGTTAGCCTCCTGCTGATCATACTTACAAATATTTTACGTATGTGCCTTGATCAACCTGTAGATATAAGAGTAAGCGATGCCACTTACTCTCACTCAAAAAGAAGAAATGGTGTAACATCACCAGTTTTGTTTCTCGATAGCAAAATCAGAACGATAGTTCCTTAAGCTGCTTTGGATGGGCAACAACATTTCAAGAATGGTTTCTGCATGGCAATGTGTGATATAGTGTGCCTGTGAGCAGTGTGGTCTGTGCTCGTAGACACCACAGCCACCGATACATAATAGGTTTCCCCTTTGGCTTAGGTCAGCGACCCAGTGGCAGCCGAGTTTAGCCTGAACACCCACATGTATTTGCTGTCTAAGAAGAGCCTCTGGTTGTCGGATGGATCCATGGGATTTGGGCAAGAAAGTGATGTTGCTTTTACAGAAGGTAACACTTGCCAGATAAGAAGATGGTTGTGTTGTCCTGCATATTTATGATGTTCTGTGTCCTGTGTGTGTGTGATGTTCTGTTGTCCTGTGTGTCTATGGTACTTCAATTTATAACATTTCCAGGGGGAAGCCTGTAGCCTCTTGGACATGCTAGATATGAATCTGTCTCATTTTGATTTACACAAAGATTAACTGAAATTTGGTACATTCCAGGAAATATAACCTCTATCTCCATTTCCCAAGTGACTTTTGGAGAAGTCTGGATTTTTTGTTCATTTGTTTTCCAGAATTCTTTTTGAATTTTCTTAAGTTGAAATGTCTGGGCTGTGTGAGTAATACCTCATAGGTGAAGACCGTGCCTCCCTTATTTGATGCTGTATGCTCAACGCCTAACAAAATACATTGCGTGCGTACTCATGGGCTGCAGCAACAGCTACTGAGATGGAGGGAGCCATGCCAAGGGTTTGCTGAACCCACCTTCCAAAGCAAATGACCTGAACTAGGCTCTTTACTGATATTTTCTTTCTTAGTGTTATTTTGGGTTGTATTAGTCAACATCTCACCAATTAATTAACTCCTGTAAATTGGACATTACCCACGAGGGGTGCTATGATGTCAAGTGGTCAATCAGACCTCTGGACTACTGCCACACAGATTGAGAATCAGCGCCTCCACGTGCTTTGCTCCTCTGTGCTCCATTTCTAATCCGAGTCATGGGAAGTAGACCAGATCCTGAGGCTTACACAGAGAGAGCCTCCGTGTTCAGTGACAGGTTAGGGAGCAAAGGAAATAATCTGTGTCCTCGTTGTTATTCATAGCTCATGGTGTCCCCACATATAACAGGAGTACATTTCCATCTCTGTTTTAGGGGACATGATTTATGGTCGAGTCATGGTGGACCCTGTCCAGAACCTTGGCGGCTCCTTTTACTGCAGTATTGAGAAGGTGTTCTTATGCACAGGGGATGATGGCTACGTGCCAAAGTACAGCCCAGAGAATTCAGAATACGGCTGCCTGGCTGATTCTCCTTCGCTCTTACATAGATTTAAAATTGTGGTAAGTGCTTTGACCCAATGAACTGTATCAAATGTCAGCGATAAGCCTTCTTATCTTATCTTTTAAAGCAATATCATCATTTTATTTAAATTACATAGTGACATTTTATGGTGATTTGTACTTCCCAAAGTTACAGGAGAACTTTCTGTCCTTGCAAACTTAGCGTTGGCACAGAAATAACCATCTTCCTTCTTGCTTCAAGGATAAGGCTCAGCCTGAGACACAAGCTACCAGCTTTGGAGATGTCTTGTTTAATGCCAAACTGGCAGTGGATGACCCTGAAGCCATCCTCCTGGTGAATCAACCTGGATCAGATGGATTTAGAGTAGACTCCACACCACTCTTTCAGGTCAGTGCAGACACACAGTAGCTGTAAAACTAGCAAGTACTTAACCTGCTGCCTTGGGCATAGCATAAGAAAATGAAAACAAGAACAGCCATGCATATAAATGGGAAGAATGGGAATGTTTAATGCACCCTAAATTCTGCCTGTTATTATCTTTTTTATGTTCAAATATTTTATTTCATAGCCAAATGACTTAAAACTTTTCAGACAATTTTACTAGTCTGGATAAAGTAGAATTCCAGTTATATCTTTTTTTATTATATAATAATTTTTATTTAACTTTTTACACATGTTAATCCCAGTTCCCTCTCCCTCCTCCCCCACCACCCCAATCCCCCCAACCCCCAACTTGATCCCCCCTCCGCTCCCCAGGGAGGGTAAGGCCTTGTATGAGGGATTTTCAGAGTCTGTCATATCATCCCAGGCAGGGCCTAGGCCTCCCCTCCAGAGCATCCCTCCATGTGGAATGGACTCCCAAAGTCCATTTCTATGCCAGGAATAAATACTGATCTACTCTCCGAGGTCCCATAGATTGCCGAGGCCTCCACTCTGACACCCAGGTTGGGGGGGTGTGTCTGGATCAGTCCCATGCTGGTCTCTCAGTCATCAGTCTGGGGTCCATGCCTTCCCCTTGTTTAGCTCAGCTGCCTCTGTGGTCTTGATTCCAGCCAGGTCTTGATTCCTTTGCTCATCAGTCCTCGTTGTAACTGGGTGCTGGAGTTCAGTTCGGTTTTTAGCTGTGGGTGTCTGCCTCGGCTACCATCAGCCACCGGATGAGGGTTCTAGAATGGCATATAAGGTAGTCATCAGTCTCATTATCATGGGAGGGCATTTAAGGTAGCCTTAATGCCAGTTGGTGTCATTCTTGTAGATCTCTGAAAATCTCACTAGTACCAGATCTCTCCTCCAACCTATATGCCTGTTATTATCTTATTAATGTATTAATTGATGTATTAATGTCAGACAGTTTAATGGCAGCTGGAGAGATGACTCAGTGGTTAAGAAGAATACCCCTCCCTCTTCTGCCCTCCTAATGCCTGTGGCACATAAACATACATGCAGACAAAACACATAAAATAAAATAAATACATCTTTTTTCCCAAAGAATGTATAATGAAAGCCGGGCGTTGGTGGCGCACGCCTTTAATCCCAACACTCGGGAGGCAGAGGCAGGCGGATCTCTGTGAGTTCGAGACCAGCCTGGTCTACAGAGGGAGTTCCAGGACAGCCTCCAAAGCCACAGAGAAACCCTGTCTTGAAAAACCAAAAAAAAAAGAATGTATAATGAAGACTTATTCTGCTTATCACTCACATCTGACAGTTGGATAATTTACTTTTCTTAGTCAACACTTCCTTCCTGTGTTTTATTATCTATCTTTTTGGAGTAAGGTCTTATATAAATTGATAGGTTCAGAAAAGCAATCATGGACAGAGAATAAAATCTCTACTCTTGAAGATGCCATAGACCAAGAGGAAAATCCCAACCCAGAGATGGAAGGTGTAAAGAGATGTAGGCAGTTATGATAACGCTAGACTAACATGGGCGTGGCACCTAGAAATGTGCCTGTGTCCTGGGCAAGAGTGTTCTTTAGTATAGTTATGGGGAAATTACACAAGCAGGATCTTATACACACAGGGGACATGTGTTATTCTTTCTTAGCCTGTGTGTGTGTGTGTGTGTGTGTGTGTGTGTGTGTGTGTGTGTGTTAGAAGAAGGGAGAGAAAGAGCTGTGCCCACATTACAGGGTGCATGAATGTAGCGGTCAGAGAACACTTTGGTTTCTCTTCTCAGGAACTGTCTACCTTATTTTTGAGTCAAGTCTCTCAGTGCGCTGGAACTCACCAAGAAGGCCAGGCCGGCTGGCAAGCAAGCCCTAAGAGTCCAGTAGTTTCATCTTCTTAGTACAGGGACTACAGCGGGGGCCGCCACACCCATCTCTTTTCCTTAGGTTCTTCAGCTCAGACTCGGGGCCCTCACACATGCAAGGCAGCACTTTACCAACTGAGCCATCCCTAAGGAAGGACCCAGAGAAGGCCTATTTCTTCCTCTGAACCTTTTCAAACAAGTACTCTACCGTTTTCATTCTGAACTCTTAAAGCATCTCACTTCCCTGAATTTCAAATATCCCAAAGGATTATTGTGAAAACATGCCCTTTTCCAGGTGCTAGAAAAGCTTAAAAACTGATTTGCCAGTGGGGTATGGTGGCGCACACCGTTTGTCCCACCACTTAGGAAGCAGAAACTGGCACATCTCCGTGAGTTCCCATCCAACCTGGTCTACATAGCGAACACTCCTAGGCCTCTCAGGGCTAAATTGTGAGACTCTTTCCCACAAAAGGAACTAAGAAAAACCTTATTTCCCAACCCCCACAGTTTTGCATGCAAATAAGTAACAGCAGATGGGCTGGGACTCTGAAGGTTTGGGCTGTGGTTCTGCCCTTAGCACTAATTTGATGAGAGAGACAGAAAAATGCTGAACTGTGTATGTTCTTATGTGTCTACTTTTTAAATTAATAAGATAGACTGAAAGATCAAAAGAAAATGTGCCATGTTATCGTGACTGCAAACACAGTCCATGGCCACCTAGGAGTGGTATTAGGATGGTCTGAGGGCATAAGGCAATGATATAGCACTTATCTAGTATGTATGTGTGTATATATATATATAAAGACCTGATATTGAATCCCCAGACTGCAAAAAACAGGGGGCAGTGTGAGAGTTACACAGAGTGGATCATGGAGCTGGGGTGCTTGATACAAAGCCTGTAAATTAATTCACAGACAAAACGGTCATTTGTCATGACTGCTGTCATTAATTTCTCTTGCAGATAGTCCTGCTATTGGGCCTGCATGGAATTGAGTTTCCTAACACATAGGGTTGTGTTTTCTAGGTTGCTTTGGGCCGGGAATGGTACATACACACAATCTATACAGTCAAGTCCAAGGACGGCAGCCATCGAGGTATTGGCAAGAGAAGTCTGGAGTACCAGTACCACTCTGTGGTGCATCAGGGCCAGCCTCAAGCGCCCACAGAGAGCGGGAAGAAGAGGGCAATCAGGAGCGCACCCTCACTGGCCCGGGAGATAGGTGCTGAGAACAATCGGGGGACAAATCTCCAGCATATCTCCCTGGACCGTCGTGACAAGAGGAGGGCTCCCTATGGAAGACTTCCTCCCGATGGCACCCTTCCCTGGGAGCTCAATAGCCCCAGCTCTGAAGTCAACCTTGTCACTGTCTTGGGAGGCATCGCGGTGGGACTGCTCACCGTCTGCCTGGCTGTGGTGGCAGTCGTCGCCACGTGCAAGAACAAAAGTGTCAAGGTCAAGAACGTTCCACGGGGCTCTGGAAGCAGTGAGCCCATGGTGCCCCCACAGAACCACTACAGTGACAGCTCGGAGGTGTGATCACCTGGTCGTGTACCCGAGAAAAGGCCGTGCGCGAACCCCAACTGTTTGGGATCAGCAGCAGGGAACTGGGACTTCCTGTGACATAGGTGCTCAGAGACCCTGGCTGTGATAGAAGATTTTGATTGAAACTCCACTGCATCATACATGCATCCAAGGACAAACCCAGGCCACGTCTTTCCTGCTGCCCAGAAGACATCCAGGACGCTTAGAGCCTTGGATGGCTGTCAGGGGAGGTGCTTCTTATTTTAGGCATCAGTGGAGATGAACCTCCCGATGCTCAAAGGTGCTAAAGGACTCTCTGGGAAGCCCGAGAGACATTGCCTGTCACGTTATTGTTACATTAGTGGGGACTTTGACGATGCAGTTATCACGTTGTTTATTCATTGTACAACTAAAGGTTTTGATTGGTAGTCAGGAAGGGTGGTGAACACACTGTTACGACAAGTTTTCTAATCCATGAAGACGCCATGAAGTCATGACCAGGGCTAGCTCAACCCACAAATCACCTCTTACTACTGGGAAAACATAGAAGGGATGAATAGAAAAAGGAAAACTCCTCATTTGGATCCAATAGCTTCTCATTCTCAGACCTCCTTTGTCTTGTTTGATTATTTAACATTAAGTTAAACCAAAGAATATATTAATTCTGGAAGTGATTTTTAAGAGACTGATGTGTTTGGTATATAGTAGCAGCCACATTCTTGTTAGTCAGCCTCACTGGTATCCAGCCTTAGTGGGGAGTGAGAGAGTTGTAGACTTAAGAGATGCCCCAGAATTAGATTTGCCACAGGACAATGTTCTTAAGAACTGAGCCTAGATGTTTTCAGTATTGAACTCATAAATAACGAGAAACTTCTCTACTGTTGGTGAAGGGTGAAAGGAGACTTGATTAGCTCTCTGTGTAAGCCAGAATGCCTCTTAAGAATGCTATCTAGAACAGTGACAGCCAATCATGTTAACACTCAGGGTAACACCCACATGACATCCGGTGCTTGTAACAGCCATGGGAAATTGTATTAGGTTTATATCTGTCTAAGTAATAGGAATCTCTATACATGTCACTCTAGAAATTGTCTGGGAGGTGGCCATTGACGTCAGTCATACTCTCCACTGATCCAGGAATGTCTGTCTGGCCTCTCTAGTTCAGTGAGGTGGTGCTATGAGACCTCCTCTGGGTCTTTATCTGTGGTTTGTTGTTTATTCACAATGTAAAAGTTTCCTTGGCACTGCCTGTCTCTTCAGAAAGGTATTTTTACCCTACATTTTACCAGAAATTCTCTTTTGAAGAGGGGCATTTCAGCAGAGTAATGGCCACGTCCCTAAAACCTAGTAAACATATTTCACACAGAAATGAATTGCCTTTGCCTTATAAGCCTAGCCCTCCAGTGCTGCATGGAGTCCCTCACACTTCAGCCACACCCTGGCCAGGCTGGGCATCCCCGGTAGAATGGAGATTTATGGAAGGCAAACTTCATCACTGCCGTTGCTGTACGTCAGTGGCTGGCTGCGAGTACCAGCCATCTTTCAATTGAGAAAGGGGAGCTACACTGTCCTGGAGAAGAGGAAGTGAGTGTCCAATGCCTGCTTCCCTTCCCATTCAGTGTCTTCCAAGGGATGAGGTAGACTCTAGTGTCCTTCTATTGGGGAGCTTCAGGTATTCTTTCGACAGCCCAAAGGTTCCCCCAGAGGACTCACAGGGACACAAAGTACGCCCCCCAGGGTCAGATTGTGTGGCTTGCTGTCAAGCTTTCTTTGTTTTACTTCTGGCAGATACTCAGCCCCATGCTCAGCCACCTCATAACTTGGGAATTAACATGATGTGAACAGGGTAGAAAATTTGACTACTTGGCTTTGGGTTCAACTTCTGAAGACGGAGTGAATGTCTCGGTTGTCTGTCTGTCACGAGCAGTTGAGAGCTTCCAAACCTGGCTACTGTGTGATCTTCGGGTCAGGAAGGGAATATAGTACTTTATGAAACATCATTATAACACATGTTAGCCAAGCAGCTTTTATGTCAAGTTTTAATTGGCCTTATGTTGTTCTAATGAAGCTATTGTCTATAAGTTAGATGGTATGTTAAATACAAAGTAAGTCTATCCTCCCCCCAATAGGAAATGTCAGTATTCTTTCTCTCTCCCCATCCCTTCCCTGTTTCCTTTTATTTGTAACTTTTTCACAATTTTAAAAATATCTATTTACTAAATATGTTGCTTAAAATACAGTACTTGTTTTAAAAGTCTTCAATAGGAAAAATGTTTTTTAAATAAAGTCCTTGCTTTCAATATTTTTAAGTATTCTGATATTTTGAGAACAGATACATGAAGTAACTTTCCACAGAGACTAGGAAGTCAGCAGTTATAGTTCGTGATTTCTTCCGAGCCTCCTGGGACAGACCAACATCTGTTTGATATTATACACTAAAAGCAAAACTAAATGTTACCATGAGTGTCTCTCCTAAGCATGTGATCAAGAAAACATTAAAATGCATGGGTAACGGGGTTGGAGACATGGCTCAGCGGGGAAATATACACAATATAATATATACATTCAGTCCTGGGGATTGTACTATGACTCGCACATGCTCAGTGCCACTCTACATCTGACCTACAGCCCTCTTAACCCTTTCTTAACATTTTGCTTCGAGGCAGTCTAAAAAGTTGCCCTGACTGGCTGTGAGCTGGCTCGTTAGCTCAGGCTGGCCCTGAACTCTCATTCTTCCTGCCCCGGTCTCCCAGGTAGGGAGACTGCGACAGTACTGCCTGGAAAAATACTGCCCTCTCATCTAAGACTGATCATCCATTCTGAGTGAGGGCTGGACACCAGGCTGCGCTCCCTTTGAGCATCTGCTAGTCAGGTAAGGTTCTCTTTGGAGGAATGTGTTAATATAGGAGAGAATCCCTTCTATGTCTGTGACCCACAAGGAAGACTCTTAGAACATCAACCTTAGAGTCCACCTTTTTAATCATAAAGACAATAGCAAGTCTCTTGTGAGCACTGCGGGTAAAGACCAGGACACAGCCTGGCATTTGCAACGACTCCATGTACGCTCAAAATCAAGCCAGCGCCTGTGATCAGCAAAAAGGTTCTCAAGCCACCTTACGGTGAGTCCTTTCCCAGGGTAACAATTTCAAAGTCAGTGTTTAGACACGTGTAAAGCCAGGTGTGGTGGTTCTGAGGGAAAAAAATATATTTTAATGCAAAAATGGCTGAATGTGTAGGTACATGACTTTAATGCCAACCCCGGGGAGGGAGAGGCAGGTAGATCTCCATAGTGAGTTCCAAAGCAACATAGACCCTGTCTCAACCAAACCAAACCAAACCAAGTGTGTAAAGATTGCAGAAAGCCCTGTCTTACACCTCAGTGCCGGGGGTTGAACCATTTCCAGAAGGAGAAACATGAAGTGGCCATCTCAGAATTCAGAGCACAACCACAGAGTTTAGGAGTTGGGGAGTTCATTTTGAAAATCTGCGTTTAATGTTGACATGGGAATAGTCAGTCCTTTGATAGAAATAAAACAGGATATTTGTTTTTTGTTTTATTTTGTTTTGGTTTGGTTTGGTTTTTCGAGACAGGGTTTCTCTGTGGCTTTGGAGGCTGTCCTGGAACTAGCTCTTTTGGACCAGGCTGGCCTCGAACTCACAGAGATCCACCTGCCTCTGCCTCCCAAGTGCTGGGATTAAACGCCCGGCTAAAACAGGATATTTGTAATGATACAAGTTCTTTTTCTTTTTCTTTTTTTTTTATGAGACAGGGTTTCTCTGTATTATTTTGGAGGCTGTCGGTCCAGCCCGGCCTCGAACTCACAGAGATCTGCCTGCCTCTGCCTCCCGAGTGCTGGGATTAAAGGCATGCGCCACCAACGCCCGGCATGATACAAGTTCTTTACAAATTGGAAATTTTCAGTATTGTATGACCTTGAAGGCAACATGGGAGCATCTTCTCGAATTCTTTCCCTTTTCTAACCTTGATAGCAACCATGAGATAAAGAACACAAGAGTTTTCACTAGCTTAGTGCAAATGAACGGCTTGCAAATGCCTAATTGCTTACCAGCACTCAGCTGTGTAGACAGGAAGAAAATTACAACTACGGCTATTAACAATGCTTTCAAGACATGCACACAAAGAAGAATCTCAGTACTAGGTAAGGAATTCGCTAAATGCATTGTTCTCATTGAAATAATGTGGGTGATTTTTCAAGGTCAACATAAAGGTCATTTGTAAAGAAAACCTACTGTGGGGGTTTCTGATACCCATTCAAAGGCTAATCTATTTCCTTAAAATGTTTTCTTAGAATTGCATGACAGACATTTCAGGACAGGTGCACCACTGTGTCCCCACCTCCCTTCCTGTCAAAGGAGGGAAGGTTCGCAGGGTTGAGTGGCTACTTCCATTTTGATCAGAAATTAAAAGTAGGGCATGTTTCCCTTCATTTCCCACTGGAAAGACCACATAGAAGACACACATGTGCACACACACACACACACACACACACACACACGGGAGGGGGGAGAAAGGGAGAGGAGGGAAGGGGAGGGAGAGAGAGAGAGGAGAGACAGGGGAGGGAGAAAGAGGGAGGGGAGGGAGAGAGAGAACTAATACCCTAACAAAACTGGATAAAATAAAGCATACAACTATGACTCCTTTGGCTGTTGAAGAGCTATGTTCTCTCTGTTTTTCCTGCCACAGGAGTTCGTTCAATTTCATTCCTTCACCGTTTTCTCAACATTACGCTTTGTTAAGCACCAACAAGAAGCATCCCTGTACTGGCATACCCCTCTCCTGCTGCCGCCTCCTCCCTCTTTTTTCCCTGTAGTGTTTCTTTTTCATGTCTCCAGAGCGCCCACCATGGCCTGCTGAAACCTTCACCATTTCAGTGGGTAGTGAGCTTTGTCACCCCCCTAATGCCACGTGGCGGCCATGCTGTGACCTTCCAGCATAAAACGTAGACGACATTAAAGGATTAGAGAGGGGGAGCCTTCCTGCCAAAGAAAAGGATCATACTGAATGACACAATGGCTACCTATGCCTCCATTTATTGTCTCAAGATAAATTTAAAAAAGCCCAAAACAACAACAGAAAAAAAAAACCCTTAGGGATTTCACTAAGAATTAAAGCTAAAATCACCTATATAAAAATTCATTAGACTAACTGAACACTTTGCAATGAGATCAGCAGCTAAGAATGTCAACAGCGCCGAGTTTTTTTAGAATTAATGTTTGTTAAATGCCAAGTGCTCTTCTGCTATTAGCCAGACAGTGCCTTCTCTGGCTACGTGAGAGATTCAGCAACCCAGGTGGAGTTCTACAGGGATTTTTTTTCCAAGGCTTCGACACTCCCCCGACAGTGTCAGTATCGTGCCTTAGAGAGAGAGGGGGTGGAGAGAATATTTAAGTTTTTAACTAACAAAAAATAAAGAGCACATAACAGAAACGATTTACACTATAGAAAGTTGGTCTTGGATTAAAATAAAACATAAGTTCTGTAAGGTAGATCACATGACCACACAGAGTGCACAGTAGTCGTTTCCTGTGATGGGACTTTGAGCTTCTGGCGAGGTTTTTTTGTTTTTGTTTTTGTTTGGTTTTTCCCATTTATGTATGAAAGAAAGCTTTATCCTGGGGAAGGACTGTGTTTTATAATTGTATTAAGGACTTCCTCCCCTCCCAGGTGCCTTCCAATGCATTAACAAGCATGTGTTTATCCACCACTGAGAGATACATCTGTGTCATGGAATGCTTTGCAGCCTCTCCTGTTTCCCACGGGAATGCTTCGGAAACTGACAGGGTCTTGTTGTTTTGTGTATTTGCTAAATTACTGCATGTTTCCTGGAAATTAAAGTTTATTCCTGGAAACCAAATTATGCAAATAATTTGGAGCCCTTCCCTCTTAAATCCTTGTCTTAAATAACTCCCTCTGTCATTTATCCTATAACCACACCAGTTTTACCTTGTTTAATAGAAATAAAAGACCTTCTCCTGTGTGTCCGAATGACCATTCTACTGTGATGTGTTTCTGTAGCTTTTGTCTGTGCTAAAGTGGCAGAGCTCCTGCAGGCTGCGTAGGACAGCGTTCTGGTTCTAGATCTGAGCTCACACATGCCCCCCTGGTGGGTGTATTGTTTCCACCATCTTTCTGAAAAGGGTAGTAAACATATTCTGTCTCTTAGCAGGATATACTCACAGGTCCTAGTGCTTGTCCACCGCTGTAGCTAGATCAGTCTAAGGCCTCCCTGGCAATGTAGGTCTCTGTGAATCAAGTTTGCACTCACTAGTGGTTCTGTTGCACGGTGGTTAGACCCTGCTGTGATTAGGAAACCTAGTCTAGCTTCACTGATGAGGAGGAATCCACCCTTCTGGTCTTTACTACCAATGTTGACTGGCGACCCATGACCAGACTTCACATAAGCCAACGATAAGTCTGTTAGCTTAGATAAATAGAATCAATCCCTAGCCTGGGCATGACATCCCAGTTGGGAAGGGTTACCCCTGGCTAAGGGATCAGCCCTAGGAAGGTCGCTCACCCTAGGCATTGCTAAAGAGATGAGTGGAATGATTAATTTTTTAACAGGACACTACTCTCCTTCCCAGAATCCCCACCCCTGGTGAGAAACTTAGGGGCCACAGCCAAGTAAGAGTCATAGTCTTCCCGCTTTACTAAGTACTAGGCAAGTGCAACCTCCTTCCTATCTTCCTTCCTTCCTTCCTTCCTTCCTTCCTCTCTTTTCTAAGGATGTTTTCCTTATTTTTAGCTTTCCCCCAACATTTCTGGCTTCCTTACTTTCTAAATGAAGGGACTCTAACCAGTCTGAGCTTAGCAAGCATGGCTCTGGCAGGCCTTGTCATTCTCTCCCATTCTCTCTGCCTGCTGAAAAACATTAGATGGCATTCCTAAAGCTAGACAGACCCCAAGATCTATTCCCTTATTTGGCCACTTCCTCCTCCTGAGACTGATTACCAAGGTCCGGCTATCAAAGCATTGAAGTCCAGCAGTCAGAGCCCCCTTTGGCTCCCCTAAAATTAACATTAAGCACTTCATCCTAACACACGGTTTCCCCCCTTTCCCCTTTATAAACTGTCATTTTCCAATGTGCCATGTCTGTCTCCTCTCTATCTGGAGACAGTCCTTTCTCGAACCCCTGCTCCAGTCAAATACCCCCCCATCTTCTCTCCTTGTTCCCGTCTCTTCCCCCTCCTTCTTCTGCTTATTCTCTGCCCTCTGTCCCTCTGGAGCAAATAGTTCTCCTTTGTGCGAGAACTTAGCCTTGGGGTGTCTTGAGCCAACTCCAAGTTGCCCTACACTAAACCCTCCCTCCCTGCCTTGCCACTGGTGTCTAAGCCCCATGCCACGTAAACACCATGGCCTTTTCACTTCTCTGTCCTCCTCCTCTGGGCCACAATTGAAGTCTACAGTTGGCCTGCTCTGGGGTTTTCCTTATAAACTCTAATAAAATTGTCCTTGTGCTTCCTTTAATTCCATTTTTTAAAATATTTTATTTATTTATGTATTGTGTATACAGTCTTCTGCCTGCTTGCCAGCAGAGGGCACCAGATCTCATTCAAGGTGGTTGTGAGCCACCATGTGGTCGCTGGAAATTGAACTCAGGACCTCTAGAAGAACAGTCAGTGCTCTTAACCGCTGAACCATCTCTCCAGCCCCCCTTTAACTCCATTTTAAAGTATTTTGTTAAGAAGACTAAGAACCCTCAAAGGGGACTCTGATTTCCTCTATGTCGATTAGCTTAGACTTTTAACATGAAGCCACCACTATTTAATAATAATAACATAATACCTACAAGCATATCCTATTTCAGATAAAATAGTGCAATTCTAAGAGGGATCGTGATAAAGAAGGGGGAGTAGGAAAAGAGGAATCCCTGCACCTTCAGCATCTCAAAAATGGCTGGCTGTGTGCCAGTGGACTGACTGTGGCCAATAACAGAAATGCTCAAGTTAATCAGGCTTCTAGAAAGAAAGAGTAGCAACCAGTCTTCGCTGAAGGGAAGCCTGGCTTTCCAGAAGGAAACAGAAGAAGACCAGAGAGAGGCAGGACCCCAGAGCCACCAGTACACAGAGTGGAAATGTAATCTCTCTGCTGTGAACTCGAGAGCACTACAAAGACTCCCCAAGCTTAAGAAAACCCCGAGCCAAGGCGAGACACGTGTGACCAGGGAAGAAACCAGTGGGATGTGGGTAGGAGGATTAGGATGAGATGCCTGTGTGCCAGCTCCCCCTCCCTTCAACCAAGCTGGGCTCCATCCAGCAAAAGCTTGCTGGTAATCTTTGACAACCTCCCCCAACAATCCAAAGTGTATTTCAGCATAAGGTGCCACCCATGATGTAAATGTTGACAAGATGCAAAGCAGCCAAACAGAGAGTGATTAAACAGAGGAGGGTTAAACCCCAGGGAAGCAGAGCAGGACAGAGATGTATCCAGGGTCATTACCAGGGGAAATCTTTTAAGGGGCCATGCGCAAAAAGAAGAGGTCAAACTATGTCTCCAGTCCCAGCCTTAGACCTTGGGATGGTTAATCACCGTCTACTTAACTGGACTTAGAAGCACCTAGGGCAGCCGGGCGGTGGTGGCGCACGCCTTTAATCCCAGCACTCCAGAGGCAGAGGCAGGAGGATCTCTGTGAGTTTGAGGCTGAGCTGGACCGACAGCCTCCAAAACAATACAGAGAAACTCTGTCTCGTCAAAACCAAAAAAAAAAAAAAAAAAAGAGAGAGAGAGAGAAGAAGAAGAAGCACCTAGAGCAGACAACACTGAGCATGTCCATGAGGGCGTTTCCAGAGAGGTTTGACTGAGACCCTGAGACCTGCCCTGACCTCGGGCAGGCTTACCATAGGCATTCATCTATCTGATCCCTGATTGCAGGTTCTGGTCTTTAAACAGCCAAGTTAAACCCTTCTTTCTTCCTTACGTTCTCGTCCTCGGGTATTTGGAAATAGCCGTGAGAAATGAACCTACTACAGACTCAAAACTTTCGCACACCTTTGTCTGGCTTCTGCTTTTCTTGACTCCTGCAGACACAGCTGCCTTAGTGGCTGTACCCTCTCACCGGCCCCTTACAAACCGTGAGCACCTGGTAGGCATCTGGCTTGGGGAGACTGTACGGCTCAGCCCGGATGCCGCCAGCAGGGTGCACTCAGGAAAGTTGCGATTCAAATTCACAAAGAATAATTCCACATTTAGCCACAGAGGGCATTCCTGTCTGATCACACAGGCTGCTACTGAGAGTCAGAGAAACTCAGATTTCCCACAACACTGGCTTTTTGTGAATCGTGTGCACTTCTCCATTTCTTACCTTGTAACCCTAGCTCGGGCGGTTTAGCTCATGGCCATCACCCTCAAATGAGAAATACACACAGTCTCTCATTTTAATTTTGGTTCGTTTTGGCGGGGGTCCTCCCCTCCCTCCACTCACACCATACTGGCATCTAAGGGCCACACGTGCTAGGCAAATGCCCTACCACCAAGACTATTTTCTCAATAATCCTGACCCACTTTAATGCATCTGTGGATCTCTGCCCAACTCTTCCAGGACACAAGAACCGGGAGCCCGTGTGGGGTTGCTTAAGGAACCTAAGTATCAGATGATGGTTGGACTCACCTGGCAAGGGTTCTTTGACCCTCTTAAATGCTGATGCAACCACTGTGTCTCCTGGGACATGTACCAGGAGAGAGGTTATTTGCCGGTTTCCCTTCCCCTCCTCCAGGAAAAGGACCTTACCCTGGTCAGGGTGGATGGGATTGGGGTGTGTTTTGAGTGTCACCCTTGGCAGGCTATACTCCATGATTCTTCTGTCATCAAGGGCACTTATTTGTCCTCAGAGGGCTTTCGTTTAGTCAGCCTTTAGTAAAAGCATAAATTATAAGATGCACCAAAGAAATGGCCACCCTTAATGGTATGAGAGACAAAAGTCCCCTGAATCTGCAGGAGGTTGTTTTGTTTTAAAACAGGATCTCACAATGTAGCTCTGGCTGGCCTGGAACTTTCTATGTGAACCAGGCCGACCTCAAACGTGTGAAGATCCTCCTGGTTCTGCCTCTAGAGTGCTGGGATTAAAGGCCTGATCTACGTAGCAGGTTCCAAGCTCACCAGGGTGACATAGTAAGAACCAAAAACAAATAAATAGGTAAGTAAAATAAGATAAAATAGACCTCATTTCTCAAAACTAATCCCCAAAGAAAATCATGTCTTGGCAATGCGATAAACTCCACTAAAGCAATTTTTAAAACTTCACTTTCTACGACTTTTTTATTTGCAACAGTTGTTTGAGTTGGGAAGAGATTACAAACAGCTTTTAATCACTATGGCTCCAGGGACTTGCAGAGTGAAAACATGCAATTCACAGAACGACCTCCCCAGTGGTTACCGTGTTCTGACTAGTAGGAAAATCACCCCGTTTCTGCTTTGCTGTTTCTCTGCTCCTGCTAATGTGTATGATGCTGAGAATGGTCTATACCTTAACGGGACATGCAGGGGTCCAGAGAGCCAGGCCTCAGCTGGTACCTGGCCCTGTGCCTGTGCTGTTGCTGCTACATTGCAGCTGAACTTTGTTTTCTACATTCAAATTGATCATAATTTTCAGTCTTGGGGGGTTCCTTATATCTACTTGAACTACAGCAAGTAGCTTTATTGGAAGAGTAGATCAAATACATAGCAAAGTGGCAGTCTCTGCTTTCCTTTACAAAAGACCTAGGGTCCTTCTCCAACACAGCTTAAACCTGGAATTTTATCAAAGTCACCCGTAGTCTCTGCCCTTCTGAGAAAAAGCCCCTGATGATTGTCAGGGGCAACTACTAGTTACAGAAGAATATTGGTTATGCCTTAAAAACAAATGTACTGCACGGCTCTCGGTTTTGTTTTGGTTTGTGTTTGTGTAGGTGCTATGCTTCCCCCTGGGGATTCTGCAGGTTGTGGAGGAGTTACTGTAACTGCATGGTGGCCTCTCTCGCTTTTCTAATGGCTGACTTCTCTAGGCACAGAGAGGCCTTTCTAAGCGGTGAGCAGTCGCTTGGAAGACCTCAAGCCTTAGCGTGGGCCTTCTTATTGTCATAGCTGATGCCGCCAATGCCCTCAAGTATGTTCATAGGCAGGGGAAACACGATGGTAGAATTCTTCTCAGTGGCCACGGTGGTCAAGGTCTGTAGGTAACGCAGCTGGAGGGCAATGGGGGACTCGGACAGCACCATGGAAGCCGACTTCAGGGACTTAGAAGCGTTCATTTCTCCCTCGGCTGCAAGGACCTAAAATGAGAGGAAAAAAGTTGACAGCATGCTGTCTGAGGCTTCTCTTTCTGGGTTTGTGTCCCCGTTATGCCACTTGTGTTTTCTCTGCTCACTCTCTTAGCAAAGGCAAGCTTTTCACATTCTAGACGGTTTGAAAAAATTCAAGAAGTTGCACAAAGTGAACATTCGGGTTAGTTGTGGTTTTTGTTTTGTTCCAGTTTGGGGTTTGGTTTTGGTTTTTTTGTTGTTTTTTTCTTTTTCTTTTTTCCTACTTGACTCAAAGTAGATTCATCTGGGAAGAGGGAACCATAGTTGAGGGATTGTCTCCATTAAATTTCCTGTGGGGCATTTTCTTGATTAATGGTTGAGATGGGAGGGCCCAGCCCACTGTGGGCGGGGCCATCGCTGGGCAGGTGGTCCTGGGTTCTATAAGAAAGCAATCTGAATAAGCCATGAGGAGCAAGCCAGTGAGCAGCACTCCTCCGTGGCCTCTGCATCGTTCCCGCCCTGACTGAAATAAACCCTTTTCTCCTCAAGTTAATTTTGTGTGTGGTGTTTATCACAGCAACAGGGGCGTAGACTAGGACACTGGAGCTAAATATTTTAGAAACTATTAGCCCTCAAGTTTATTTTCAAGCAGATAAAAGCAGTGTCATTTAAGCAAATGAGAGCTTGAGCTTCTATCCTGAGAACGTGTGTGGAGGCTGAGAACAGCGTTCGGTAGCCAGCTCCGCTACATCATAGAGACCCATCTCAGGAAGTCAGGCTTGCATGACAAGGGCTCTTACTGCCTGAGCCCCCATCTCTCTGACTCTCATTTTATTCTGTTGCCCAATTAGTCTCATTCTTACAATGCCAGAATTGCCTCTATTCTCTCAGCTTTTGATCTTAGCAGTAATGAACTCCAGCCTAATAACCCTCCCTGGGGCTCTCTCTATTGACTGCTCTTCTAAATTCTGAGATTACCCAAGAGAAACCCTGGCCAGGGCTCAGCTGACCCATCCGTGGGCCCTTGCTTTCCGTGTGCCAAAGGAGTCCTACTTAGGAGCTCCTGGTACTCAGGAGACAAAGCAAGTATGACTAAGAGTAGAGAAAACCTTCCTTAGCCACAGTTTGGTTTCCTAAGAGTCACATCTGGAGATTTCCAGTCTCTCACACCAGTAAATCTATCCATACAGAACAAAGGTGACAGCAGATTCTCCGAGAGTCAGGCCAGGCTGAGTTTCACATGTTCTCATTCTAGCCTGGCTTGGATTCAGTCACCTTTTAAAAACCAGTAACGTTTATCATACGCCAGTAACGGTGCTTAAAGCATGAGCACTAAACTGGTCACTTCAGAAACGTCAGCTTTATAACTGATGGTGGTTCCTGGGGGACTCCTGACTCTGCTTCAAGGGATCTGAGGTGCTTTGTTTAGTCACATTCTCCTGAAGAGGTGACGTGACCAGTGTTGTCTCCTGCATTGCTGATCACTCCACACGCAGCAAGCACAGTCGTGACCTCTTACCAAGCCTCCTCAAGGGGTGGGAAGCTGCCCACTGTCTTCTAGGGAACTTCTCGGGAAAGAACCTCTTTTGGGTCAATAACTGCGATGCTATTCTCCCCACCGCATCCTGACCACCACCATGCTGACCCAGTGTTTCTCACCCTGGCTCTGGCTTCCCGGGTGGCCTCAGCCTCTGCCGCCATGGACCTCTGCAGCTGCACGGGAATCCGGACGTCTTTGATTTCCACCCTGGCCACGCGGATCCCCCATAGCTCAGTGGCATCATCAAGCAAGGTCTGTTTCCAGAAGGAAATGCATTGTTTAGAAGACATGTGACCTGCCCGTGTATCTGGTGTGTTTGGGGAGGCCGTCTTTTCTAAACTCATTAATGATGTTGGGAATTGAAGTGACTTCGCTGAAGGACTCGAGTTGAATTTTCTTCTGACTTACAGAGAGGAGGTTGAGAATCACAAAGTCATAGACATAAGAAAACACAGAAATGCCATATATAAACTAGAATATGGCAGTGGTGGGGCCAGATTTGTTACACCCTCAATGGTTGTTATTATTATGGATGATACTGACACTGGTTACAGTATGAGGTTTAAATTGTCCCTGTATTGCCCACTTTCGCTGTCTCAAACGAACTTTTTTGCTTTACACCACTGAAATGTAGGGCTCCAACGGCTGCCTGGTAAGGGTTGTACTTCTTTTAGAGTAGTTTAAACCAAAAATAAATATGACTTGTAACTTCTTTTTTACAAGGTTAGCTGTGCAGTGTTTGTTCATAATTTCAAATGTAGAGAGAAAAAAATAAGAGAAACAATTCCCAAAGCTCCCTTCTTTCATGCAAACATTTTATGTTTTAAAATTATTGTATATATATGTGTGTGTGTGTGTGTGAGTGAGTGTGTGTGTGTGTGTCTACATATATGTCTATGCACTGTGCGTGCCTGGTACCCATGGAGATGGGAGGGTGTGGCTCCCATGGAACTGTAATTATAGATGGTTGTGAGCCACCATGTGGGAGCTGAAAATCAAACCAAGTGCTCTTAATCACTGAGCCGCCTCTTGAGCCCCCATGCAGATCTTTAAGTCTGTACCTTGAGATTGATGATACGTTACCAGAGATAAGGAAACCCATCCCGAGAGGTCAGCTATCTCTGAGTCAGAGAGGCTCTATTCTGATGTATTGATGTTAGTAGTCATGGACCACCCAGATGAGGGAATTCAAGATGCAGGTTCACAGTACTCTGTGTCCTTACCTGGATGCTGTGGGCGATCTCTTCTCGACCAGATAAGATCTGGGACAAGGTCTGTGTCCCTAAGACATTTCTCAGAGTGGTCTGAGCCAGCAGAAATGTGGCTTGGTGAACATCATTTACATTGGCCACTGCTGACACAGCGCTGTAGATTCTGTAATAGACGACTCCATCCACTTGGGTGGTCACAGAGTCTCTGGTGAGGATCTACAGAGCAGACACAGAGGGAGACCACGCGTGTGTTAGTTCACAACTGGCAAAGAGGCAACCAGCCCCAGGGTCCTCCCTCGCAGAAGGACGTTGTTAACGGCAACTCATGTTAGCAATCGCCAAACATCTGTCCTGGCTTCAGAATAACAGCATCTCACAGCGGTTTGGTCCCTACCTACCCCCGTAGCTTCAACTTAGAGAATTCTTGCATCCCGTAGGCAAAAGCCCCACCTTCTTCTCCTTCCAAACAGAATGTGCATGATGTCCTAGTAGGCAGGTCTCACGGGCTAAAGGAGCACTGCCTCTTATGAACTATAGATGGCGCCAGAGACCTGTTCTAGATTCAAGCTGGAGACCCAGCCACAGTCATTCTGAACAGTGATTCTCTCTCCTCCTTCTCTCTCCCTGCCTCTCCCTCCCTTTCAATAATAATTTGAAGTTCAAATTCAAGTGGGTCCTGTGTAGCCCCAGTACTGCCCCTAGACTTGTTCTGTCCCAACACACACACACAGACACCAAAAATGAATAGCAACAGTAAAGGTCAGCTATGCCGCTGTTTCTAAAAGCCCCTCGGAAGCCAGACGATGCTCGGGAGCCAGAGGCAGGCGGATCTTTGTGAGTTCGAGGCCAGCCTGGTCTATGGAGCAAGTTCCAGGACAGGCTCAAAAGCTACACAGAAAAACCCTGTCTTGAAAAACAAACAAACAAAAGCCCCTCTGAGAAGGCTGTGTGTGGAGAGTGCAGCCTGATCCTCCACCCTACCCCCTCCATCCCACCCCCCTCTACCCGGCTATTCCCAGGACTTTCAGCTTTTCAGCCCCCCCCCCTTCTGATTCTCATCTGGCTAACTAAAGCCACCTGAAGCACTTCAAGAAGGCTCTGGAGTAGGGGTGGGGATTAAGTCACCCTCTCCCTGGTAGGTTAAAATTATGCCAGGTCATAGGGAACCTGGGGGTTTCATCTTTGGTAACACTTGTTTAATCTTGTACCTCTTGTGGAGGAATGTTGCAAGTAACTGTTCGGAGATCAACTTTGACAAAAACGTCAATGCAGGGCAGGACCAGGATCAAGCCTTTGAAAAAAGGAAATTGATTTAAAATTTGACCTGTTCAAAACCATGACAAAGACGGTCTTCTAGATATGTTGAGCATTGTTTTTGTAGTGCTGTGTGCATTTCTTGGATCTTCAGTAAGAACACATTCAACTTTGGGGAAGGTGACTGCTTCTGCTCTTTCAGTAATTAAAGGAAATTAACTACTTAGGAATCAAGGACCATTGGCAAAACGCTAAAAGGGCCCTGACACACGTTTTCACAATTTTGTTCATAAGTAATCTACTTCTCTTTAAGCATTTATTTTGAGATTCATTTAAAAAAATGGTACATAGTAAATTGGTTTCCTAACTAGAAAGAGTCACGTTTGACTGCGATTATTAGCTACTGGCATCCGCGTCATTAACCGTGCCGAAGGAATACTGCATTAAAATCTCCCACCCAGTCTCAGATACTCAGGAAGGAAGCTGAGGTAGGTGAATTACAAGTTCAAGTCCTGCCTGAGCTACATAAGGAATCCAAAGCCAGCTTGGATGAAGTAGAGTTTGTCTCAAAAACATATGTATGCATGCATGTATGTATGTATGAATATTCATATATATACATGTGTGCAATATATAATATAATATATATGTATTATTGCTTGGCACTTGGCTTGCAGTCCTCCTGGGGCTCAGGTTCTCTGCAAACAGTGCACTGCAGAACTGGGAACTGACGGTCTCCTTAGCTGTGTTCTAGAGCAATGGCGTCCCCCAGGCACAAGACGGCTGTTTCTGAGTAGCAAGTGCTGGGCTTGGAGCAGGCCAGGGAAAGGGAAAGTAGAAAGCCCGTCTGAGAACGCTGTGGGTCCTCAGCTTTACCCCAGAGGCTTCTGTTCTTTTTGAGCATCCCAGTCACCAGGCATGACAGCAAAATGAGGACATGGAGCCATTTCCACCAATCAGAAAATCTTTATGTCACTGTGCT
The DNA here is from genome assembly GCF_017639785.1 of Mesocricetus auratus. Classification (NCBI taxonomy): domain Eukaryota; kingdom Metazoa; phylum Chordata; class Mammalia; order Rodentia; family Cricetidae; genus Mesocricetus; species Mesocricetus auratus. Next base: position 11,830,569 of record NW_024429195.1, read on the forward strand.
CCTTTTTAAGGCAGAAACCAGCTTTTAGTCTGAGTGAGCAACCAGTGACTCCTGTGGTAAGAATCCCCACCCTACTTCCTCTCTCTTTCTCTCTCTCTCTCTCTCTCTCTCTCTCTCTCTCTCTCTCTCTCTCTCTCTCTCTCTCTCTCTCCTCTCTCTCCTATCTGTCTCTCTCCCTGTCTCTGTGTCTCTGTCTCTCTCTTTCTCTTTGTGTGTGTGTGTGTATGGATGGGGGGGGGTCTCTGGTTAATCTCAAATTCCTGAGAACTACCTTGAGTTCCGTGTCAGCCAACCCCATGTCTGGGACCATTCACCCATCTTTCCTGAGCTTCCATTACCACCAACTTATAAAATGTAGTGAAGATGAAACACAGGTCACCATGACAACAAACAAAGTATTAAGAATGATGCCAGGCATCCAAGAAGTGCCGGATAGGGCTGTCTTCTCGTCAATACTTTTATTACTGAAGCACAATTTCGCATTTGCAAAAGCCTTAGCAATTTGGCTTGTTTCCCTCCGGTCCTCATGATGTTCTGAGGTAAACCGTTAGCCCCAGAGACATGCGTGACGGGGGTTATTACCCTGGGACTCTTAGCAGAGAAACCTTTTGGGAGAATTCACTTAAGAAGGACACATTCTCCTCCAGAGTTCTCCTGGCGTGGCTGTTCTGCATCTCTCCCTGCTCTAGTTCTATTGTAACACAGTCTTGGGCCCATCAGACGGGAGCGTGACAAAAGAGAGGAGCTTGGTGACTCTTGATTGGTAGATGGTCTAACAGCAATGTCTTGACAAATGGATAAAAGCATCTGTAAGAAGTGATTCTTGCCCTTTCTCTTAGGTTGGTTATGAAATTAGACAAAAATTATACCATCTGAATGGTCAAGGCTCATTCGCAAAAGTATCCTTGGAAGTGTCTCACAGTTTTTTTCCAATGGAACATATAATAACAGGCAGTGTGGCTGATTCATGGTCAGGTAGAGTCTCACCAGGAATGAAAGGCTCCTGCTCCCCAACCCCTGACCTTTCAGCATGACTAGAGATTTAACAATTTTACTCTACTCGAAGTGTAGGAAGGGGACAGAAAGCAAAGCTTATAAGAGAAATACAATAAATGGCCACTGTTTTGTGAAAGCCCTTCCTATCCATAATATTGGAGTCAGCCATATGAAATTGTCATTGTTATAAATCAAAACAAATACAAGAAATTTATGGTTTAAGAGAAGCTGTGACTAAAGACCTCAGGTCTAGGGCATTTTACTATTCAACACCTCCCATCCACTCCCCCAACCCAAAAGTCATTTTATAGTTTGGATAGTTTGTAACTGGTTTTACTTCCCAGAGTTGTAGACAGCATGGGAAAAAAATGATGCACCTGGTGTTAGATGCCTGGAATCTCTTTTTTACCATGAGCCACTGGGACACTCACTGAGAAATCATTAAATCTATGTTGGTATCAAGGTCTTCATTTTCAAAACTAGAAAACTCCACTGAGGGACTCCTTACATTATCCATCGGCTCACTACATGAGGAATATGTATGTATGTATGTATATGTGTGTGTGTGTGTGTGTATGTATGTATGTATGTATGTATGTATGTATGTATGTATGTGTGTGTGTGTGTGTGTGTGTGTGTGTGTGTGTGTGTGTGTGTGTGTTGTCTGTTAGCCTGTTCCAAGCATAATAAAATCCAGCTCCTCGGATAGTCCCTTGAGTAATTTAATGGTCTACATGGGCCATTTGCTTTCTTCCTTCATTCTCTGGACTTGGCTCTTCACAACCCTGGACATAAATGACATGCAGTCAGTGTTACCCATTCACTGGATGACTCAGGGGGTGAGTTATGAAGTAGGCTCAGATTTCATAATACTCAAACTGGTGGTCTCTCTCACTAACATATGCAATGTTAGTGCCTAACACCACAAGGTCTCCGGCTTTCTGGGTGCTTTTCTTGGATGCTAACTAGTTCCCACGGGTGGTGGTAACAGATGTCCACCGTCTCCATACCTGGTCCCTTGACTTTATCAGCTTGGATGCGTCCCAGTCGGAAGACAACAGCACGTTCATACTCCTTAATGATCTGAGAGATTAAAGGAGAACCTTTAGTCTCTGTGTCTGTCGATTCACAGGGAGATACCCATTTGTTTCCCGGGGCATTACCTTCAAGCATATCCATATGGAGATGGGGAAGGTTATGAGCATCAACAGCAAGGAAAGGGAAAACAGAATCCAGCCACACACACCAAGCCGGTTTTTGTTGATGCCTGGGAAGTGAGAAAAGCAAGCTTGTCATCTAAGTGACTCTTAACAAAGCTATCAGGCAGTGTATGTGAGGAGAGAGTATTCCCCGACACTGCCCAAGACAGGACAGAGGAGCAAACCTAACTCCAATGACACTGTGAGTTTAGTTACAAACAGCTCTGCGCAGGCGCACGCATGCACACATGCGCATACGGGTGTGAGTATAGAGATTCAAAATGTTTTGTTCGGGGGCAGGAGTGCTTAGAAATTAAAATCAATCTGCCCCTTCCTAGAAGTCGCTCAACAATCAACAGTGATAGTCATCATTGTTTTGTAAGGCCAGCATGTTTTATCGCTTTCCAAACATGAAAAGATGTCTTGGAATGTGACCCTGAACCACTCATACCAGGGTTGTCAGATTCTTGGGTCCCTTGAAGTCTCCATATGACATTCAAAATAAGCCCTGAGATACGTAGGGAGGTGCTATTATCCCTAGAAAGGAGAATTACACGCTTATGGGAAAATATCTTAGAACCCCTGGTGTGGGTTTCTATGCAAGGTCTCTCATGTGCCGACTCCAGAGCTTTATAGAATCCATTCCAGAAGAGACTCTCTGAGTCTCTCCTCTTCATCAGTAAGAGGGAGACAGAAGTTTCCCACCTTGGAAGATCTGATGAAGACTACATGATGCCATTTTTACATAGCTCCTAATCCATGCACTAAAGTGTGTGTGTGTGTGTGTGTGTGTGTGTACCTGTGTCTGTGTGTTTGCCTGTGAGTCTCTCTGCGTATATGTGTATCTGTTTGTGTGTGTATGTATGTCTGTGTATCTGTATGTGTGTGTGTGTGTCCATTTGTATGTGTATGTGTGTCTCTTATTATTCCCACTTTACAAAAAGGATAGAAAAATCCATGGACTTCTCAAACTGCTTTGTAATAAGAGGAAATTTATTTTAAGTCCTCCTTCAACAACTTAACACTTTGGAGCTTGAGTCACATCAATCGTAATCTCTTGTTCGTGAAGTGGGCTGTCTGGCCAACCTTTTCATGCTAGAACTCCTTATGGTCATCCTCTCACCTCCTCTGTGGTCCTCCGTGTATTCTCTTTTCCTTGGCAGCCGCCCCCATTCTCATCTCCCAATCCCTTTCGGTTGAGTCACATTTTCCATTCATGCATTGGAACTAGTGTCTTTGCTGGATACAGCACCCTGGCGATCCCAGCCACTCCCCTGCCCAGGTTAGATAGAGACTCAGGTCTCACCGTTGCCTCCTCCTTATCCATCCACTAAAGTCACTTTGGAACTTCCACCGATACATTGGAAACATACACACATACATACATATTTGCTTACAAATATGTGTTTATATATTTACTATATATATTATTTAAATTATATGTATATATAGTTATTTATTTACTTAAGAGAGTTCTGGGTGTTTCCTTTTATGAACAGTGATGTGATGAAAGTTTCTAAGCAACTCTTTTTGTGCATGTGTATAGAATAAATCCCTGGTCATATATGTGTTAGGGTAAAGAGATTTACAATCTTACTCAATAGTCAATGCCCTTTAAGGATTTTGAGCATACCCCCTCCTCTCTGACAGTGTGTGTTCCTCCTTCTGCATGGTCTGAGCTTATGAAATTGTTTCAGGCTTGGCAACTGTTATACCTTGCTAGGTGAAATATATTTAGCATTAAAACTTTTCTAAGTGTTCTGTCTAAATATACATGAAAATTGCACTATGAACAACAATGGCTTGCCTGCCTACTCGAAAGCTGAAATTCCTGAAGCATCAGCCTCTGATGTCATGGAACTGCTCTGAGGTGAACCTATCTATGTACCTGTGCAGGGTGAAAAGAGACTCTGGCACTGGGGAGACGGCTCGGGGGATAGGATGCTTGCCACCAAGCACGGAGACTTGAGTCTGATCCTTGGAACACACATGGTAGGAAAAAAGAATCAACTCTTGCAAGTTGTCCTCTGATCTCCATGTCTGTGCTGCAGCATGTGAGTGCACACATGCACATACAAATATAATCAGTTTTAAATAAAATAGAAGACACTGGGTGTTTGTGTGCTCACAGAATCATTGCTACATCCTATTTGCTAGTGATTTTTAGTATTAACTCAGCCTGTACTTGTATTCTCACTGAAAAAAAATCAAAGTTTAAGACTTAAGCTCCCATAACTACCTCCTCCTCAGTTCCACATTTACACAGAGAAGGAAAATAGTCATCATCAGTTTATGTCTGTCTTTACAGGACAATTCCCAGGTGTCACTAGGGGTGAGAATCTGGTCTCCTACAGGTCTTAGAGTAGGCAGCTTCCTGTGGTGCATACTGCTGCTCACCTCTGAGTTCACAGGATTCTGATTTTATATAGTCTGCCCATTGTCCCTCCTGAGCTAAACACTTAAGCCGTATGCCCATTGTTGTTTTATACCTTGTTTTAATCTTTTAAAGTTGCATAAAGCCTGGAAATCCAAATAGAGATCTAAGACCCAACTAGCTCTGAAATGGAAAATTCAAGGCTTGCCCTACTGACTCAGAAAGGAAAGCATAAAAAGCCGTTAGCAGAACCAGCCCATGGGCAGAGAGGTCGTGAACAGAGCTGAAGAGCCAGACCTTAGGTCAGGTGGCTACATGTTCTAATCAAGACAGCTGTAACTGAAAGCCAGACACCAAGGCAATCACTTGACTTGCTCCCACTGAAGCAGCCTCCTCTGCTGCATGATCACAACAGCTAGTCGGGAGGAGTCACCGAAACAGTGTATGCACAGGAATTATGAGCAACACGGGTCAGGTGCTGAAGCCCTCACAATTGTCCAGGGTGTGTGTGTGTGTGTGTGTGTGTGTGTGTGTGTGTGTGTACGTGTCTGTGTGTCTGTGTGTCTCTGTGTGTGTGTGTGTGTCTGTGTTCATATAAATGTGTGTGTGAGTGTGTAGGCATACATGTGTGTGCAAATGCATGTGCCCATAAATGCATGTGTGCAGAACAGAGGTTGATGTTTGGTGCCTTTCTCCACTACCCTCTCCTTGTTTGTTGAGACAGGGTCTCTCATTCAGTCCAGAGCTAGCCATTTAGGTAACACTGACTGGCCAGCATCTCTGCTCCCCAGGGATCTTCCTGCCTCCCCCCCCCCCAGCACGGGGTTAGGATAATAGACACATACAGTATTATCATCAATCTTACGTGGGTTCTGGACTTCCAAACTCATGCCCTCACGATTGCACAACAAGCATTTTACCTACTGAGCAACCTTCCCAGCCTCTAATTTTAGAAAATTAAAGAGAGGGAGAAAGAGACAGACACAGAGACACAGTGAGAGATAGAGATGGAGGAGGAGGAAGAGAAAGGAGGAGGAGGAGACATTGTTTATAACCGTCCATTTTAGAATTGTACATGTTCATGCTGATAATCCCAGCATGTGTGCAGCTTCGCCAGGACAGTGAGTTGAAGTCCATCCTAGGCTACGTAGCAACACCCATCTCAACAATAACAGCAAATGGACCTACTGAATCAGAGTGCCCCTCCTCACGCACCCCTCCCTCAAGAGGTCTGGCTCCACAGTTCATGGAAAAAAGACCCAATGCAGCCCCAGCCCCCAAGCCAGACTTGCCACCCCAGCTCCTGAACACCGAGAGTTTAGGTTTCAGTAGCTGAGCCGTTGTTGATGATTTAGCGACCCAGACACGGGTCCAGGGAAAGCCCTCCATGGGTCTGCCCCTTTGCACAGATCTGTGTCTCTGACTCACACTTGCATCCCCCGTAATTCTCCTACCTCGCTTTCCCTACTCTGTTTGTTCCTGTAACCCCCACCGCTGCCACCCTTGGGTCCCCTAGGTTCCATTGTGAGTTGTAGCTGCATCCTGTGTCTTCCCTGAAGATGTTTAGTGCTTTGAAGCAGGGTTCTCTTCCTGGCTCCCTCCTGCCTCACAGCAGGAACCAATGGGTGAGTGGACGGTCCACTCTAACCCACTCTGAAGTCTCAGAATGCTGCTGCGCCACAGGTTAGATTTATGGGTCTATCTGCAAGCTCTTGTCAGAAATAATGATGCATCAGAAAAGGCTGTCTCTCACGAGACTTAATTAACCCAAGGACCATAAGCCATTGCATTTTCCCCTTCATGTCTCTGCCTTCCTGTATCTCACCCCCACATCATTATGAGAAAATAAAGACAGGATATGTCCTTGCATCAGCCTCCTCTGTCCCCACACTCCCCAGGCTTCCAGGCCTCTCTCTCTCTCTCTGGAATGACAGCACTGCCAACAAGCACAGGCATTTTGCCCTTAATATTTATCTTCTGATGACCTCACAACAGTTTCATGTATACCAAACAGATAACAGACACTCTGGCCGAGACACAATATTGCATTTTTGCATAGTCTTATTAATTAATCATGGACAGGGTCTCGTGTGTCCCAGGCTGGCTTCAAACTTATATGTAACTGAAGGTGACTTTGAGCTTCTGATCCTCCTTCCTCCACCTCCCCAGTGCTGGCTTTAGTGGGGTATACCCTTGAAGATGCTGAGGGCTGAACCCAGCTTAGTGTGCATGCTAGGCAAGTGCTCTACAAATCGAGTTGCTTACCCAGCCCACATGCATATGCTTTTACAGTTTATAAAGGTACCTGAGAATCATTATAGGATGATAGTAACAGAAAAATAAATGGTATGGCATGAAACCGTCAGCCAGTGGGCTCCCAAGCATAAAAGAATTCTGGAAGAAAATGAAAGGAAATGTTTCTGAGTAGTGGAAACATAGTGGTTCTGGATTTTTTAATGTTTTGATGTTTTTAATGAAAAGATTTTGTTACTTCTTTGTGTGAATGTTTGCCTTCATGTATATACATGAATCGTGTACACACAGGGCTTGAGGAGGGCAGAGCGGGCATCAGACACCCTGGAACTGGTGTTTCAGATGCTTGTGTTGGGAACTGAACTGAGGTTCTCTGCAGGAGCAGTAAGTGTTCTTAACAGCTGACCCATCTCTCCAGCTCCTGATTCTGCTTTCTTGATTTGACACATATGTATGCTTTTATAAAGAAATTTTTAAATAAAAAACTCTGTCTAAATGTTCTCCTTCCTGCCCTCTCTCCATTACTCCCTCTCTCCTTCACCTCCTATCTGTTAAGATACAGTGGGTAGAACAGTGCCCCAGCAGCTTCTGGGATCTCTCTGTAGCGACTCACAGACTTCAGCATCAAATAGAAAACCCAGCATTAAACCCTAAGGACAAACGCTGTTTCAGCAGCTACAACTCATCTTTCTGACCTGTCTGTTTTACTAACACAGACAAATAGCTTTCACTGAAGAACAATTTTAAGCAAACTATGAATTTGCCAAAGGGAGCACAGACACTAAACCTGGTTTCAGCATGGTGACATCTCCACCTCTGGGGACTGGTTTGGATGCCACTTCTCAAGCCCAGACATACCTGAAGTACCAGGATTTCAAGGACATAGGTGGTGATGCACAGGAGCTTACACTTCTTACAAAGGACCCCAAGAAGATGCCGACGTCAATATTGAGAAGATCCCCTAAGGCTGATCCCGGGTAACTTTGACCCTTTAGTGAGAGGGTGGGTGTCCGGGCAGAATGTCAACAGTTTGTAAATAGTGGTGTGCTAACCAGGCTTGGTCATGGGGTTTCTGGGTGTGGAGGGCTCTTATTTGCAACATTGTCACTTGTGACTGTCATCCCATCACCAGGGGAATTTAACCTTCCCTTGTGATTCACAAACTTGGAGTTGTACAGCCACACCCATAGCTCTCAAAAGTTGGAGGCTCCAGCTGGAGTGATGGCAAGACTCAGCTCTTCAATTCCCTCATCATTTGTGAGTGAGTGCACATCTCTGCATTGCTGGGAGGACTATGCACTATATACCTTATTTCTGGGGATCAGAGTGGAGATTGGGTGGGAGACTGGGGGACCTGGTGGGGAGGGCGGGGGAGGAGGGGAGGGAGATGGAGCTGGGATTGACATGTGAAACAAGATTGTTTCTAACCTAAATAAAAAAATAATTTTAAAAAGCGGGGTTCAGCATGACACACACCTGCAATATAAACACTACAGAGGTTGAAGCAGGAGGATGGCCAACTTGAGCTATACAGTGTGAAGTCCCCACCTCCTACACCCAGAAAACCACATAAGGCTGATCGATCGATTGGAGTTTCTTAATTGTGGAGAGTTTCTGAGTCCAGAATTTGTAAGTGCGGAAGTAAAATTCACACAGGCTCTCTTCATCTCTGCTAACACTCATTCAGAGCTCACCCCTGTGTCTGTCCCAACATCAGTGTGAACATCAGTCAGTCCTTTTGGAAGGAGTCCCCTTGAGAGACTGGCAGGTCCCAGCTCCTCTATGCGGCGGCCTGCCTGCCTACCTATAAAAACTCTGTAAAATCACCTCCACCATGGAACATGCTACCTGGGACAGCTCCATTCCACAGGCCCAGACCACTGCCACTCATAGTTGGCTCAGAAATAAACTATCTCTTATTCTTTTTGAAATGGGAGTTGTTTTTTTTATTGACAATATGAGCCCTTGTCTCTTAAACAAAATAAAGAAAAGAACACAGTGGTTGCATTCCTGAAATCCTGATACTTAGGAGGCAAAGACGGGAAGTTCATTGGCACCCTCAGCTGCCAGGCAAGTTCGAGAACAACAACCTGAGAGACATGAGAAGAACTATTCTGGAATTTTCAGATGATGTTTACTGCTTCAGGCTATCAGCACTGCTATGTCAAGAGAAAAAAAAAAAAGACTGTTAAGCCAGGTGGCGGTGGTGCATGCCTTTAATCCCAGCACTCAGTAGGCAGAGGCAGGCGGATCTCTGTGAGTTCAAGACCAGCCTGGTCTACAGAGCGAGTTCCAGGACAGCCTCCAAAACCCTGTCTCAAACAACAAAGACTGTTTTCCAATTTGCTAAATGTCTATTTTTCTTTTCTGAGATAGTAATGCTAAAAGCTTTCTTAACGTTCACCTTGAAGTCGGGTTTTGGCAACTGCAGGTTACAGAGCATAGTTTAAATCCCATGCCAGACACATTCCCCAACCCCACATCACCACCCTCACCTTTTAACCAGTTTAAACTCTCCAGGACCCAGTTCTTCACTAGTAAAATTATAGCAGAGACTGCCATGTCTGAGAGGGAAACAAGGACCAAATGCCCCCCAGTTCATCCCAGGCATTAGTACTAAGCACAGTACTTGGTACTCAGGGGCTAAGTCTTACTCTCTCAACTTCTTCCCATTCATCTGAAATTGTGCAGCTTGAGCCAACTCTTTTCTTAATCATGGTATCGTCAGACACATTTGGATGTGGAGGGACATCAGCCTCCATCCTATCTTTGCTATGCCAGGTGAAGAAAAAAAATGCAAAGACAAATAAATGCTGTTTGATCACAAAGGGAATGAGGGAGAGCAAGCCACAGACCACCATTCAAAGGCCACCCGAAGCCAAAGTAAACAGCAAACGCTGAACAAGGGGTTCTAAGAGGACTTGACGGCCCCACCCCTCTGTGAGACAGGGTATTGCAATATAGCCCGGGCCAGCCTTGAACTCATAGCAATTCTCCTGCCTCGGCCTCCAGAGTGTTGGGATTTCAGGCATGCCCAGCTGCAGTCAAATTCAGTGTGTCTGCCTGGGATCACGTCCCACCTCTCCAGTGCTCCTCGCCTGCTCTGACTAATGTGTGTGTGAGAGAGGCCTTCAGAGAGGAGGAAGGAACCTACCCACTAAGCTGTTCTTATCCAGTTTCTCGGGCGAATCCATCTCATTCTTGAGAGTTGTCAAATCTGGCAGATGGTCCCGAGTCTGGATCCAAGCGTGACTGTGGGCATCAGCGGAGCAGAGTGTGGGGAGGAACCCAGAGCCCTTGGCACACCCTGAGGAGTAGTAACCCTGGTGAGAGAAGCCTAGAAACATAAACAAAACACCTCCTCTGGCTTTACACTGTCTTTGTTCAAAGAGGAAAGGTAAAGCCCAGATAGCCTTCTGTCAGGCTGCTTCCTATAAGATGTCACTCTCGACCCTGTATCATTTGCTTACTATAAAGCATTGCTAGGCTCCTGTGTAACTCATTATCTGATATGCAAGTCTATCTGTCCTAGTGTGTTATAATGCAGTAGGGGACCTAATTCACCTAACATACTGCGAAAGAACACTTTCAAATACAAAGCCAATCACGTCACATCCTTAAGATAACCCGAGTGCTGATCCATAGATAGTTGGGGCGAATGCCATAGCTGTCTCTGGCAAGATTTGAAACTACTGGCCAGTCCTTCCTTTTCCTGACACTCCTCTCTCCCTGAGCATCAATCCTGTTAAGCTCTTAGGTGTTTTCAGACAGAATTTCATTGTAACGCAGGCTGGCTTTGAACTCCTTGGAATTCTCCTGCCTCAGCACCTCTCCCGCACTGCCCTGAGCACCAAGATTGCAGGCACCAGTCACCACGCAGCTTTCTTTAAGTCTCTTGCCTCGGGGCCTTTGCACTGGTAAGTACACAGACAAAGCTCCACTTTTGTTTTCTTTCTCTTCTAGGCCAGCCTTAGCCTGCCCCCTGTTAGCTTTGGGTAAACCGCCATCATGCATAGCCATGGCCATTAGCCTGCCCCCTGTTAGCTTTGGGTAAACCGCCATCGCGCATAGCCATGCCCATTCCTTCCTGCAGCATCTCTGGCCACTCTTGCGCCACCTCAGTAGTGAGCGACTGTAGCAGAGCCCACATGAGCTGAAGAACTTGCAATGTTGAAAGAAAGGCATGTTGGCCCGTGCCTGACACTGCGTCTCTATGTGCAGAGTGAACAGATTATTACCTATCACACCTGGAGTGTTTGGAGCATCCCAGACAAGAGCTGCTCTTCAAAGGATGCTTGTCCAGTGAATAGATCATCAGTGTGAGATGATAAAAGCTCCCAGGAGGCAAAGCTCTTTCTGAGATGCAGAATCTGCTTCTTGGCTGTGCTGGCCGGGGAGTCATTCATTCCTTTGCTGTTGTCAGCGTGTCCTTGATTAGTGATTGGTAGAGGAGGGTCCAGCCCGCTGTGAGCAGCGCTAACTCCAGGGCAGGCTGAGCAAGCCATGCAGAGAAAGCCAGGAGGCAGAGTTCCTCTGTGGTCCTTGCTTCAGTTCTGCTTTGAGTTTCTGCCCTGGCTTCCCTCGCAGTCTGTGAGCGGGAAGATGAGATCCCTTCTTCCCCAGATGGTGTTTATCACAGTAGCCGAAGCCTAACTAAGGACATGGCCCAGGGTTTCATCTTGTGCCACACGCCTAGAACCAAATGCCATGGTAAGTTTATTCTCATACTGAAAATCCCTCGCTCACATCAACATCCTAAATATTTACTTCAGGCTGTGTAAAAGGACAAAACCAACAGCTCTTTGTCTGTTCTTCTTGTATTTTTCTATGTTTTCTTTTTTCACCTATCTAGTTGTTCATCCTCACAGAAACATCTTTAAACATTTCCCACATGGCTGGAGAAATGGCTCAATGGTTAAGAGCACTGGCTGGTCTTCCAGAGGTCCTGAGTTCAATTCCCAGCAACCACATGATAGCTCACAACCATCTGTAATGAGATCTGAGGCCCCTGCGGGAATACATGCAAACAGAACACTGTATATATAATAAACAAATATTTTAAAAAAACATTTCCCACAGCATGGTTAGATTTACCAAGTACTTAATTGTCTTCTCTGCAAACTGAAGCATGGCTCTTATAGGAACGCATGTGGAATTTTAGAATTTTAGGGAAGGCAGCTTGGTCCAGGAAGCCAGATTCCAGCAGAAACACAATCAAGCCCACAGGAGGTGGGATCTGACTGGTCTACAACACCTTCATCCAAGTGTGCTGCCTTAGAAGTGACGCCAGGGCATAGGGGCTGAGAAAGCAGCTTGGAGCCCGCACTGCCAGCATGGCCAGAATCTCCTGCTTTGTCATGCACTAGCCATGCCATGAAGCATCAGGACCATTATATGTGGAATGGAAATAACAGGATTTATCAACAGTTTATCCAAGTGAGACTCATCAGATGCTGCATTTAAATGGAGGGCTGTTTGGGGCTGTTAAGTGTTAGTTGCCATCACGTGGAATGGGAGCTGAGTCCCGTATTTGTGACTAATTATCTTTTTTGTTTTTGTTTTTGTTTTTGTTTTTGTTTTTGTTTTTCGAGACAGGGTTTCTCTGTATTGTTTTGGAGACTGTCCTGGAACTCGCTTTGTATACCAGGCTGGCCTTGAACTCACAGAGATCAGCCTGCCTCTGCCTCCCGAGTGCTGGGATTAAAGGCGTGTGCCACCAATGCCCGGCGTGACTAATTATCTTCTAATTGGGGACTGTTGAATTAACCCAACATCTCCCTTTTGTTTTGATTTCAAGTGAGCCCAGGATTGACCCCTCACATGAGTGCTTTGACCAGGCCTCTTCTCTCCTTTATCTAGCATGACCCTTATTTTCTATAAGTTTGAAAACTTAGGAGCTGGGCACGATGGCGCAAACATGTAATCCCAGCATTTAGGAGGCAGGGGCAGATGGGTTGCCACAAGGTTGGGGTCAGCATGGTCTACATAGAAAGTTCCGGATCAGCCTAGGATACATGCTGGAAATCCTATGAAAACAAAACACAAAAACAGGGAAGAAAGACCCTGAAGCCCCAGGGATTGAAGCCCCAGGGATTGAAGCCCCAGGCCCAGCCCTGGCTCGGTGTTGCTGGTGAATAGAGTCCGTTCTTCTTAGCCTTTGCTCCACCATCTTTCTGTCATCCTTACTGACAAGCACATACCATAAATAGCAATAGGAGAGCTTCCTATTTGTATCATTTCTCATACCTAAGCCATGTTCAGTTGGTATCCAGAATGGGACCAAACTTCTCCCTTTGACTCAGATGCCCCTTTCTGGCCGTGTAGCAGAGGCTCTAGCTTAGCTCTATTTCTAAAGACATTTTCCCTCAGTATTGGCCAAATGCCATTTTTATGTTATAGCTGCCACTTAAGGAAGTACAAGATTCACAACAAAACCAGTAATTGTTCCCAGGGGCCGCTAGAAAGCGTCTCAGGAGAACTCACCGTGTGTCCCCTTGGAAGATGACTAAACAGCTGTTTTTCTTCTTGTTGTAAAATGTTCCACGCATCTCCACCTCGAAAGCAATGGTGGTTTTATGTTATAAACACTGTGAGTTCCTATAGAGGAGTCTGGGAAACAGGTTGAGGGGCCATTTTTCTGTGTGTAGAGTAACCCCAGGTAGGCCTCGGGCAATGAACTCTCTGATGGCATTTCCTCCCTTCACCATGGAGGAGTGTGTGTGTGGAGGGTGTATTGGCCGTTTGGATATTTTCAGTCGATCAGTTCCTGAGCTAGCTGAAGCTCTTCCCAGAGGACAGCTGCTTTCAAATGCCCAGACTGTGGGCTAGCTCTTGAGGTATGTAGCAAGCATACCTACCTTTCAAGCCTTCTTTTCCCCTAGTGGTGGCCTTTGGGAGAACTAAGCCTCTAACCTGAGACAGGCCATTCTAACCATAAGCCTTTCAGCTCCCTGTTTCAGGAACCCTCTGTCATTTCTTGTTCAGAGGGACAATGAGCTCAGGGACACTTATTGTTCCATTAAGGCTTTAAAGAAATTGTTGTTTCCACTATACATGTTAGACATACTCATGAACACCCACATCTTTCAATAAATTTGGTCCCTAGTTGTATGAAGATACTTGTGGAGAGAAATTTCTACACTGAAGTGCTGGCCAATTAAACATCTCTTTCTGGACATACCAGATTCAATACTCTATACTTGCTACATAGGTATCTTTTGTGACATTGCTTTTGTTTATGCATGTGAAATAACATATGGAAAGCATGCATAGACTCTGTTTTACTGCATGGATTCTGTTTTAATGCATAGATTCTGTTTTACTGCATAGAATCTGTTTTAATGCATAGACTCTGTTTTAATGCATAGACTCTGTTTTAATCAAATAAGCTGCTCTGAACATTGTATCTAACGCCACAGCTGGAGTATTACCCACACCCCTGGACCCACGTGAGCCTGCCTCCCCATCGCAGCCCTACTCTCCACAACCAGAAGCAGGAATTCTGTTTTCTTGCTTTTCAAGTAGATTTTTTTCCATATGTATAATTTAGTCTTACTTACTTTTGAATTAAATAAAACAACCCTTGTGTCCCTCTCAGATTATTTCTACCATGTTTCAGGGTTAATTCACACTCATATAAGACTGGAGAGATGACTTTGTAGTTAAGAACACTGGCCACCCTTGCAGAGGACCTGGGTTCAGTTCCCAGCACCCGCATGGCAATTCACAACTTGTCCTATGGGATCTGACGCCCTCTTCTGACTTCTATATACATGTAAGTGGTACACAGGGGGCAAACACTCATACACATAACCGTAAGAGGAAAGCTTTTTTTAAAAGCAATTCTTGTTGATATCCAGCACTCCTTCATAGATAGTGAACAGGCCGTGGTCCATTTACTAGAAGTAATGTTAAATTTTTGCTATTACATAATGCCATCATGGGTATTTTTGTTTGGGTGTCATTCTGCTCTGAAACCAAGATGTAAACATCCAGAAATAGGACTGGTAGCTTTTATATTCTACTTTACAGGTGTGTTAATGTCAGCTTTGCAAAACTCTAAAGTGGTTTGTGTGTGTGTGTGAGTGTGTTTGAGTTTATGTGCACTGCATGCATGCATTACCCATAGAGACAAGAAGAGGACTTTGGATCACCTGAAATTGGAGTAACAGACTATTGTGAGCCATCGTGTGGTGCTAGGAATTGAACCCACGTCGTCAGAAAGAGCATCGAGTGCCTTTAACTGGCGAGTCAGCTCTCCAGGCTCTCAACATCCTTTCTTGACAATTTTAAGTTACAGTCAGCAAGTACTTTTAGCTTTAATCATATTTTTAAAGTATCTCTAATAGAGGTATCTTTGAAAATGAGTGTCATAGTACCCTTTCTGAAGACAAGGCCCTGGGGCACCCTTTGATTACCCTTCCCAACTTAGTTGCTAAGGTTCAAAGTATAATCTTTTGACTGACCAGTGAGACACGACTTGCCATCTTTACCTATCACCTTCAACGAGTTAGAGTAGAACCTTTACTAAGATTCTGCCTGTAAGTCCCTCAAGCCACACAAGTGGCCAGGGTCCTCCCCTGAGAACCTCCAAATGCCAGGTTCCACCCACAGAACACTCTAACTGCCCTCATGGCTGGACCTTGCCCCTGCCCTACAGACTAAAAAAGCCCAAGCTTTGGACTTGCAACCCCACCAATCCCAGCCCTGGAAAGCTTCAGCCTGAAAAGTTCCACCCTCTCCCCAAGAAACTCTATAAACCCTGCCTTCTGTTCAGTTCCCTGCTGTTTCTTGCCAGAGCAGAGGCAGCCACCCTCCCTCCCTCTCTCCCACCCTCTCTATCTCCCACCCTCCCTCCCTCCCTCCCTCCCTCCCTCCCTCCCTCCCTCCCTCCCTCCCTCCCTCCCTCCCTCCTGTGCCTTTCCCAACAATTCTCTTGTGTGAGGTTTGTTGTGCTGTGTGACTCTGTGGTATTCCTTGGCTTCCCACTGCCAGGATGCCTTACCAACCAAGCTATAATACTTATATTTAGTGCTGAAACCAAGGACAGGCTCACCTGGTGCCTGTGTTTCCCCTTGTGGTCTCTAAGCTGCACCAGTACCCTATCCATCTCCAGTCCACCCACAGCCAACTCACCTCCAGTTCACTGATTTCTCAGCACCCCATACACCAGCAGCAACTAGGTCAGTGGTCCCTTCGGTCGACGGAAACGTTTCCCTGAGTCCGAGAAAGTGACTGTTGGGTGTCCAGCACCCCTCCGGTACTCCTGGAGGCGGAGTTATCCCCAGCTAAGGTTTTCAACTGGGCTTTAACAACCCTTTCTGCCCTCCTCTCCCGTCTTCTCTTCAGAGCTGTCCGTAATCCCATGGCTCCTTAGGCCCTAGTGGCTTTTGTGACTCCATTCTCTAACCTTTTCCGGTGGATGAGATCCCTCCTAGAACTCAGTTTTTGTCCTTGCCTTCTGACCTCTACAAAAGCCCTGGTACCAGGTGCTGAGTCTCTCTGGCTTAGCCAGGTTAACCCCTGCTCCCCATTGAGCATGGGGATGACACACCAAGTGACTTGGTCCCCATTTGGTACTCCATGAGTCCTGGGAATGCCCAGAACTACAGGCTGCATTGTCAGTTTCCTTGTCTCTCATTCATGGAAATGTGTCTTCAGTACCCTTTCCTTCCCCCTTGGAATGCCTCTTAGAAAGCCTCTACACCTAACACCTGATCAGAAGCGCTCTAAATTTATTCATTTTTGCAATCAAATTTGGCTTCAATACTCCTTAGGTAATCCAAAGGGCCACCTAACGGCACCCCAGATCCTAATATTATTTGGAACCTTAACAAATACTACAGGCAATCAGGAAACGGAAAGAGACTCCCCCTTCTCTATTCCTTGTTTCTCCATTCCAAGTGTTGTCCTTTTGTTATAGATTAAAATGAGAAAGGCGCGAGATGGAACTTGAGATATGAGAGATACGTTAACCATAGTTTATTACGGCGTGGGAGTACGAGGGGGGTGGAGAGACATAGGAGGGATGAAGGGGGTAAGTCGAGGGGGGTGGGCAAGAGCAGAGCAAGAGGAGTAAGAGGCGAGGGTCTGTCCTTTAAAGGGGTCCTTTGCACCTGCGTGCAGACTGTACTCATGGAACCCTGGGCTGACCAGAGTGCTGCCTGAATGCATTCTGCCAGGTAACAGGGCCAGGCCAGCGTAATGCCTGAACCTTCTTTCACCAAGCCCTGTTTTTATCTAGTATCCTCCCTAAACACACACACACACACACACACACACACACACACACACACACACACACGCACACACGCACGTAAGTACGCACGCACGCACGCACTGTGTAAATGTCCTATTGTTTAAGTTACCATAGATGGATCTGTAAGTTTGTTGTAAAGTGGGAACTGGGAGCCAGGCCTAGCAGGAGGGGGAGAGGACAAAGTAGTAGGCCAGCAGCAACAGGCACACACCCTGCACGCATGCCTCACTGATACACGCCCTGCACGCATGCCACACTGATACACGCCCTGCACGCATGCCTCACTGATACACGCCCTGCACGCATGCCTCACTGACAGATGTCTCTCAGCTCTCTCCTGCAGTGCACCCTGTCTATAGCCAGGACTCAGAATTTTCCTGTCTTTAAGCTCCTTCGTTATCAGCTTACTTGAGTCTTATACGGATTCAGGTGTCTTTTAGGAGAGCAAAACAAAATAAAGGGACAGATTAGTACTAGTAGGGACGATTGCTACTCATCACATACTCTTTTGGTTTTGGTTTAACTCCCTAAAACTTTTGCTAAGGTATAAATCTTATCTCAAGATTGATAAAACTGTTGTGTAATCTTTCTTTACCTCAAGATCTGTAAGCACATTGGGTCTGATTAAAATGCTATAAAATCTTTAACAAAGGGTTCATTTAAAACTCCAAACACCAGGGTTGACAGTTAAAAATCTATACTTAGGTAATCTAAAGGAAACATGTGGCTTGCTGTCCTCTTAGCTGCTGTCCCCCCATCAGGATGGAGGCAGTCACATGGCTGACAGCCATCTTCACAAGGATTGGGAAAGGATGTATTTGTAATGTGACCTCACTCCCATCTTGACTAGAAGTGACCACATGGCATAAGCCAACCCAGGAAGAAAGAACTCCTCCCAGCTGTGAGCACCAATCCAGATGACTCTCCCACAATTCCCATCACATTGTCAAGCCTCAGCCTACAGTCCCATCCCTCATCTTCCTCTCCAGGCTGTCTGGGTTCCCTCTCTCCCTTGTCAGAGACAGACTTCTCACCCAGTCAGGCCCGAGGCAGTTCCCTACCAGGACACTGAATGGAATTGCAATATCCCAGGGGATTGTATTTGTAACTTGCCTCCTGGCTGGTCTTCACATTAAAGTGGTAAATGATGAGAAAATCTAAGAGGTCATTCAGGACAAACATGAAAACCCATCTTAATTCCTAGACAACCTCACAAAGGCAAAGGCCCTCTTACAATAACAATGCTTGTTTTATATGGAGTTAAAGCTGCACCTCCATGTGCTCATACAAGAAGGAGCCTCATACTAGTAGCCACACTTTGTAATATACGAGTCACCTGGGTGGTTATTAGTTTAAGAAGACATGAAGGGGTAATGGAGAGAAATTTAAACTTGGCATTGTGTGGCAGGATTGAAGTTCCTAAAGCGAGCTCAGGAGAGACTATTGCTGTAAGCTTCAGTAAGTTCTCAGGGTCTAAGAAAGTGTATAAAGGTCTGGGGATACGAAGACTTAAGAAAGATATGAAGGCATAAAAAGGTATTTTAAGGCATATAAATGAAAGTTTTAAAAGATATAAGAAACTGATTTAAGGTAATGGCAAATGTTTCAGATTTCTTCCCTCCTGTGTGCTATTGTTATATTAATAGTTTAAAGGTATAGGAAACCCATACTTGATGGTTCTACCAGACCACTAGAGTCTTGAGACTGCTCACAACCATGTTGAAAGTTTGCCTTCAAAATGGCAAGGATAGCCATTTGGAAAAGAAACTGCTCTTGCCTGGACTGCTTGACAACAGGCTGTACAAACTGGACAAGCAGATTACAAAAAAAGTGACTGCTAAATTTGCCAAAAGACTGCATAGCTCTTCAAGGTTCCTTCTTCATCAAAAAGTCTACCAAACACTCTGGGCCTGTAGGCTAAAGATGGATTCCCCAACTCTAGAGAGGAACTTTGGGTGACTGTCTATGCAGCAAGATGTCTCTGTCAATTCTAGAGCTTATATATTATCCTTCTGGGATCTTTGACAGAGTTGAAGAGAGAGTTACAGTTATGGGTTTCCTTAGTTATGATAAAAGATAAGTTACTTATAAAACTTTAGATAGATGATAAAATATTGTCTTTAAATTTTGCCAAATGATACTGAACTAAATATTAACTATAGTTCTTGCTTGATAACTGTTTTGTTACATATAATTTTACTATGTTAAAGTTAAAACCTTCCTTTTTATTTAGACAGAAAAGAGCAGATGAAGGGGGATGTCCTTCTGTATGCTGTGAATATATGTTTCTCTTACTGATTGATAAATAAAGGTGTTTCAACCAACGGACAGGCAGGATTTAGTCAGGTGGGAAATCCAAACAGGGACAGAAAAAGGTAGGAGGCAGAGGGAGAAGCCATTAGCTGCTAAGGAAGCAAGAGGCCTGGGCATCACCAGTAAACTAAGACCATGTGGTCTTAGGAGGTCCACAGATTAATAGAAATGGATTAATAATTAAGAGAGAACTAGCCAATAAGAAGCCTGAGTCATCAGTCAAACAGTTTATAATTAATATAAGCCTCTGTGTGTTTATTTGGGACTGAACGGCTGTAGGATCAAGCAGGACAGAAACTTCCATCTATAAGACACTTGTCCCTATAACACCTAAATCAACTTCTAACACACCTGACCCCATGCTTGCTTTCTCTATGATCAAACTAGAGATTACTGTCAACATTGGCCAGAGACTGCCCTTACTGGTCCCCTGAGACAGGTTACATATTCAGAAAGGTGTTCTACCTTTTATGCAAAGTGATCAGTTTTATAATGACCCATGGCACCCCAGATGAAGGACAGAGGTCATTGGCAAGCTTTACTATATCTTTCAATACAGCAGCCCACGAGGCACAAGCAAATTACAGAGGGGACACACGCCACTTTCTCAACCTGTAGATATAGCATGGTAGAAGTGCTCCAAAGCTCCTTACATCCCCAATACCACCCACTTTAGATGACAGTGGCCCCACCTTTTGTGTCATACCTTAACCTCTGTAGGAGCGTTTCTTTCTTTCTTTCTTTCTTTCTTTCTTTCTTTCTTTCTTTCTTTCTTTCTTTTTCTTTTTCTTTTTTTGGTCAGGACCACTGGCTCCCAAATAATCACACAGAGACTCATTACTCATAAATGCTTGGCCGATAGCGTAGGCTTGTTATTAACTAGCTCTTACATCTTAAATTAACACATTATTTCTCATCTGTCACATGGAGGTGCCTTTTCCTCAGTATGGCATATTCATCTTGCTTCTCTCCATGTCTCCTCCTGTCCACAAGTCCCACCCAACCACTTCCTGCCTAGCTATTGGCCATTAGCTCTTTATTAAACCAATGAGAGCAACACATCTTCACAGTGTACACAGCATATAAAAAGACTATTCCATAACGTTTCCCCCTTTTGTCTAATTAAAAAGGAAGGTTTAAACTTTAACATAGCAAAACTATACACAGAAAAAAAGTTATCAAGTAAGAATTACAGTTACAATTAGCCAGTTCATTTTGTATTTGGCAAATTTAGAGAAAATACTTCATTATCTATCTTATCATTGTGAGTCTAAAGTTTTATACCTAACTTACTTTTTATTATAACTAAGGAAAAGTATAAGTTTAACTATTTAGTCTTTAACTCCATCAAAGACCCCAGAAAGATGTAATATTACATAACGGTAGGGATATTCCTATATGTTTTCCATCTTTATGTGGCTTTTTCCCTTTTTATTACTTTTCTCCTTTTTAAAAGAGCTTATTTTATTATTTTTAAACTCTCTTTTTCTATATCTGTCTATATCTTTTCTCCTTTCCTACTCAAGCCTACATACATTTTTAAAGGCCACAACTTGTTCAGAGGTTTTAATCAAACTGGATCTGTCTTTATTGAGCATCTGTAGTGTTCTCTGATAACATGAGACAAAGCTTAAACTTGTATGTCAGCTTCCAGTGTGGCTCACCTTAGTGCATGGTGTCAACACATGGTGGCTGATGGCTGGACCCATCCTGCAGTCAGCAGGTAGGAAATGCATCTCTGGACGATGACTGACATGAGACTCTGAGACCAGGAAGCTGTGTTAGGCTGTTTTTATGTGTCAGGAAGCTTTTGTTAAACTCTTTTATGTGGCTATGCATGGCCAGACATTGGGCACCATTTGTAGACAGGGATTTTTGTCGGAACTGTTGGCTCTCAAATAATCACACAGAAACTTACTGTAAATGCTTATCTGATAGCTTAGGCTTGTTATTAATTAGCTCTTACATCTTAAATCAACCCATAATTCTTATCTACACTTTACCACATGGTGGTAACTTTGTCAGTACAGCGTGTTCATCTTGTTTCACTCTGCATCTCCTTGTGACTCCACCCTTCTCCATCCAAAAGTCCTGTCTAAGTTCTTTCTGCCTAACTATTGGCCATTAGCTCTTTATTAAACCATTGAGAGCAACATATCTTCAGTGTACAAAAGACTATTCTATAACAAACCTCTCCATATCAACTACTGAATAACTCTTTGCCTGACCTCTGGAGAATGCTGGTTGTGCGTTCTTCCTGGATCAGACTCATTTGTGGCCTCCCTCACTGCCTTTTTTTGAGACAGGGTTTCTCTGAGTAACAGCTTTGGCTATCCTGGAACTTTCTTTGTAGACCAGGCTGTCCTGGAACTCACCGGCATTCACCGGCCTCTGTCTCCCAAGTTCTAAGATTAAAAGTGTGCACCACCACTACCCAGCTTCCCATTGTCTTATTAGACTCTCACCTTGCTTCTTGTTAATTGCTCTGAGTCAAATATCACTACCACACCTTATCTCTCCCATCTCTCTCTGGTATCACAGACTGCTTGAACTCCCCAGGAACACTCATTGTGGACACACTGGATCCTGTAGACTTCAATAATACCTTGACCCTTAGTACTACCACGCAGCCTCTAGGACCAAACATTCACAATGTCTTGGTTTCCTGCAGCACTCAAGTTTACTGCTGCCTGTCTACTGGTCTGACATTTGTGCCCTTATGTTCTTTTTCCAAAACTAACAGTGGTACCCAGTGAAGCACCCTTGCCACTCATCACAGGGTTTATAGAGTCATGCACGACAGAGGCATGGCTCACGTTATACACTCTCCAACAATCCTGAGGATGAGCACTGGTGTTGACACTGGATCAACAGGGCTATTTACTTTGGGTTTTCCCAAGGGAAGCTCAGGCCATTCTTACCCTCCTGGGCCAAATAGACTCACTGGCTACTGTAGAGCTACAAAACCAGTGAGGATTAGATTTGCTAACAGCAGAGAGAGGTAATCTTTGTGTCTTTCTCAGGAAGGAATGTTGCTTCTATGTCAACCAGTCAGGTATAGTAAAAGACAAGATCTGACAACTGCAGATGAAAAATCAAAAACGTAAGAAACAGCTTGATGCCTCTGGCCAGTGGCTCAATGACAGTTCATATGGAACTGGATACTTCCCTTCTTAAACCCTTTCTCCTGCTTTTCTTAATCCTACTAGTCTTACCCTGCCTTATAAACTTCTTGCCTAGATTTCTTCAACAACAGATTTAAAAAATTCCTAACCAGACTTTGAATCAGTTGCTTTACAGGATTACTGGCCCCTAGCTACAGAGCCAGAGGCCAGACACTCCTGATTATACCCTGACAGTGAGGACCAAGACTGCCCAAAGAACTTCTGTGCCCCAATTCAACAGCAAGTAGTCTAAAGATAACATCACTCCTCCTTTAACCTGATCATTTATCAATAACAAATGAAAAGAGGGGAATGTAAGCCCCTTCCCTGAGAATTTCCAAGTGCCAGGTTTTGCCACAGAATCTGTCCTAATGGCTAGATCCTGACCTGGCCTACAGAGTAAAAAGCCCAAGCTGTGGATTTGAAACCCCACCAATCCCAGTCCTGGAAATGTTCGACCTGAAAAGTTCTACCCTCCACCCCCACCCCCCCAGCCAGGAAACTCTACATAAACCCTGCCTCCTGCTCAGCTCCTCAACAGAGCAGAGGCAGCCACCCTCCTGGCTTTTTCCCTCCTAATAAATCTCGTGTGAGGTTTGTTGTGTGATGTGACTTTGAGGTATTTCTTGATTCCCGACTGCCAGGATATCTTTCCATTAGAGTTGTAATACTTATACTGACACCAACTGTCTTTTATATGAACTCAAAGGACAGTTCAAGGATTGAGGATTAAAAGTTTCACTTCCCTGATCATGTCTCTGTTGCTTCTTAGCTTTGTTCAAACTACTCACTATACTCAGCTATACTAGTAGCAGGCAATTTCCCCAAGGTTTTGGCCCTTTCTAGATGCTCTTAGTCATCTTTTAAGACTTCAGCAACTTGTAACAACAGTCTTTCCTCAAAGGTAGTAAGGGTTAGCAGCAGGTAAGTAAACATTGGGCTTCTCACATCCATTCTGTGCCTCCCGTCTTGGTTCCTCCAGCAGTGGAGCAGACTGACTAGCTATTACTTCAGAAGCTTGTGAAACACAGACATAAAACCAGCCCCCAGTGAGTACTACAATAATCCAAAATGTCATCTAAACTTACGTAAACCTCTGTATGCCCGGTGCACTCAGCACAATACGGGCTCACTGAAAAGACAAACGGGATACACTCTCTGCTCAGGGGACCCCGAGGATAGATGAATAATACCTCATGATAGAACCATACCTAATAGAGATTACTAAATCAGAAACCATTTTCTGAGTGACCAGCACATATAAAACTGAAATAAATATTGAATGTGGACTTGGAAAGGACAATGTCAACTTCCAGCAATTGGTATTGGTCTGTGCTTGAAGAGACTTGTCTGTTGCAAGTGTTGGTCATCATGTGCCTTTTCCATAAGTTTATGAAGGGACTGGGCAATCAGCACTCTAAACAGAATTTCAACTAAATTCAGAAAAAAATATGCAATATATTAGCCCTAGGAATTAGAAAAACTAAACAGCCTATCTACCTAGCGTGTAATATGACACTTCTACAATGTTTGTCATATCTATAAAGTTTATTTTAAAAAATGTTAAAAACTAACCATACAGGATTCTTCAATATACTTAAAAAAGTTTGTTCCCCATGTCAAAAGAAAACACATTTGCAACATCTTGCAGATACCATCTTTATAAAAGTGGAACTTGTAGATGCTGGACTGCACTACAGTAGAATCTATAGTTCACATTCTCCCTGCTCCCCCTACACCTAATGCTGCAGACTGTTCAGGATGACAATGGGTCACATGCTGCCACCACAGGTCTGTAACACATGCTGCACTTAGCGACAGACCGAGTTTCCTCTTTTGCTGCCGCACATTTATTTCAGAGTGTTTGAGTAGAAACACATCCCAGGACTGTAAACATTCGTCAAGAGCTTCCATGGTACAAGGAGTAACAGTGGTAGCTGGGGAATCACTTGTGGGCACACTGCTAAGATCATGAAAGATGTTTTGCAAGATCACCCTAAGCCTCCTTACTTATACATCTGTAAGAAGGTAGCTCGGGGTAGACATTTTTAGTTGAAACACCTGAATGTCATTCTAAAGACTACAACCAGCACCATTTTTTCTTTCCTGGAATATATTGAGTTAAATTCAGCAGGATATATGATTATTAATAACAAATTAAAAATAGTGGGTCTCTGCCAGGCAGTGGTGGCACGTGCCTTTAATCCGAGCACTCGGGAGGCAGAGGCAGGCGGATCTCTGTGAGTTTGAGACCAGCCTGGTCTACAAAAGCTAGTTACAGGACAGGCTCCAAAGCCACAAAGAAACCCTGTCTCGAAAAGCCAAAACAACAAAAACAAAAACCAAACAGTGGGTCCCAAGTCCGCCTTTGAATACACATGGAGTACTGCATTCCAGCTGATGCTAACCGGAGCCACACATGAATCTGTAGAACAGTAACTCCCCCGGGGCCACATGCAACCCATAAGTCTATCACATCTGTCCATGGAGGCAATACAAGCAGACTTAAGGCTGTATTCGGCTATGAAGGGTTCCATCTCCTCTTTAATAATCTACGTACATCACACACATAATTCAAAATTCTAGGATGGAGGTGAAAAGTCCCCACATACTTTAAAATACTATTCTCCATACAATTCATTGCCAGCATATCTACATGTATAGGAATGGGGGCAAAGATACTTATAACCACTTTAAAAACACAAACCTGAACTTCTAAACTCTGTCCCAGTGTCCCTAAGAGTACAAGCTTTCAGACAATTGGACAATTTCATATCTGTCAGACTGTTCGTTGCAGTTCTTGGGCAAATTTCATGTTGTTCCCAAGAAGAATAAACATGTTTAAAATTCATTGCCATCCACTTTGGGATAGACCTGGTTGCAAAGAGAATGGTGTTCCGGGTGTGGACGGATAGCTAGGGAACCCGTCTGGCTGGGCTGGGTAGTTCTCCAAAGCTGACGCCGGATGGACCTGCAGGAAGAGACGCACAGTTATTGCGCAGGCTCCAACCCACACACAACCAGACAGCACGTCGTGAGAAAACAACACTGTTTTCAAAACTGTCAGGAGGTGGGTTTTTATGCCGTTGTTTTGTAGAGATAAGTTGCCTTGTTCATTATACTTTAAGACAAATTAAATTATAATTGGTTTGACTTTAGCTTTCATTTTAAATCTCCAAATTGGGATTTAAAAAATTATATAAATGGGAAAAAACAAAACCAAACAGTTCATGCATTTGAATCCTAGCGTCTTTGTTACTTCTGAAAAGAGGTAAACAGAGCTTGTGAGTTTGGGGAGAGATAATCGATAATCAAACCAAACTCCTGTCCACACTGGGCTGTCCAGACGGTTCACCCTTACCGTCTCACTCCAGACAATGCTCACCTGCTGTAACAAAGCCGACTGCGCCGCCGCGCTGTGCTGTAACCCTTGCAGGGACGGCTGTGAAGGAGTCTGGGAAAACCCAGGGATACCTGGGAGGGACAGAAGGCCTGGAAAAACAGAGCTACCCGCAGCTTGGAGTCCAGATGACAAACTGAAAACAATCAAGAGAAAAACAGGTCAAACTGCAGACAGGGCAGAAGGAAAAGCTGCTTCCATATTGGGCAAAGGGTAGCTTAAAGATGGTTAAGAGCAGACCCGTCAGCTCACTCCTCCATGGGGCAGAATTGCGGAAGTGAGCCACTCATTGCAGTAAAACTTACTCAGAGCGGATAACGCTTCCAGCAACCCACGCAATCACTCTACAGAAGATGGCCAAGGAGTCATGGAATATTCCGGGCACTGGCCTTCTATCCTCCCATTCCTCTGGCCTAGCACGTGTGTAAACGTCAATACAAAGCAAGACGGCCACGGAAACTTGGTGAGAAGTGCCTTGAATGTCTGCAGCCCGGTCACATACCCTGCTTGTGCCACCAGGGCGGAGTTGAAGTTGGAGCTGAAGGCCGAGGCGAACCCGGGGAGGACAGGAGCAGGCGACGGGGCGGAGGCAGCCACCGGCAGCGGGGTGACGGCTACTGTGGAGGGCGCCTGCAGCCCAGGGAAGGAGGGCAGAGCGGGGGCGCCACTCGGGGCACTGGAGACAGGGAAGCTGGGGTAGGAAGGGTTGGAGGCAGGCAGAGGGCCCTGGGTGACTGCGAAGAGCGAGGGGACGGCAGTGGACAGGTTGAGTGGGAAGGCGGCGGGCGACGCATTGGAAGCGGGCAGCACGGGGCGCACGGGCGCGGAGCTGGGGTGTGCGGTTGCGGATGTGGTGGCCGCTGGCCCCGAGAGGGACACAGCAGGGTTGAGGGAGGGACTGCCCGGGAGAGGGAAACTGTTGGTCAGCGACGTGAAAGGGGGAAGGGCAGTGAACACAGGAGCAATGGGCGTGGAGGACGCGTGTGGCGGGAGGGACATGGAGCCAGCCAGGGGAGTGCTCAGGCTGGAAAGGCCGGACAGGGCGGGGTTGAGGCAAGTGGACACGCTGAGGGGCACTGAGCTTGTGGGGTACCCACGGCCCAGAGCACCCGACAGGCCCAAGGCGCCGCGAGCAGGGGTGCCGGCGTGAGCCGGGCCTTTGAAGGCCGAGGGAGGGGGGCTGGCGGGCTCGCTTTTGATCATAACGGGCACGGCTGCGGCGGCAGCGGAGGACGAAATGCCACCCACGTGGGGACCATGCAGGAGCGAGCCCGAGGAGCCGCAGCTGACGGGCACTGCCGCGGAGGACGGGGTAGCCAACGGGGACTGCGCCGGGGCCGCGGAGGTGGCGCTGGCCACAGGGGACTGCAGGCCCGGGAACAAGGTCACCCCCGGGGTCGAAGACCTCTGGGAGGCAGCGACAGCAGCAGGGGCATAGCACTTGTTGGTGCCTGAGGCAGGGGGATCCGAGTTTTGATTGGGAAGAGAGGATAACGACGGCAGCCCGCTTGTGACCGCAGACGACAAGGCAGAGGAACTGATTAAGTGCGTGTCGTTAGACGTGAGGAAGCCTTTTAAGGCGGACAGGAGGGGGCTGTTTACACCATGCGGCCCCGCAGCACTAGCGATTACAGAAGGAGCTGGGGTGGTGACGCTGTGCGAAGCCGGCGGCGGGAAGGGCAGGGGCAGCCCCGTAAAGACGGACGACAGGGAAGCCGTGCTGGGGTTGCCGGCTGCCCCGGCGGCGGAGCTGGCCGAGGAGTGGCTGGTGAACGGGGCACAGGCGGGAGCAAACGTCTCACCGGCAGCCAGGGTGACCCTCGCCGTGGAGCCGGCCTGAGGGGATGGGGTGGGGGCGGCAGAGGGACCTGGCAGTGGCACTAGGCCAGAAAAAATGGAAGGGACAGGAGCAGGCGTGGTGCTGTGGGCGGAAGTGGCAGGTGTCACCGGCACCGAGGGAGTCCGGATCACAGTCGGGTTCGGTGTGGAAGGCTGAGGCGTTGGGAACACCGAAAGGGCGGCGTTGGGAGCACTCATTCCGGCCCCAGTGGCAGCTGCTGACACGGATGGATGGTTTGCTGCTTTGATTGGGGACACGGCAGGGACAGGAGTCGCAGCAGGAGTCGCAGGATTAGAACCGTGAGGGGAGAAGAGTTGGCCTGCTGGGGTGGAAAACGCTGTGGAGAGAAGAGGCAGGGTTCATGCTGGAATGTCCACTTTAAAAGAAACATAACCATTTGTTACTGGTGCCATATTTCACACATACCAAAGAAAACCAATGGCAGGCATCAAGTGGCCCTTTACATGTCTAGACTGCTGGTGTCATTATCCCACCTTCACTTTGGGGCATCTGTGGCCAGGACGACAGCCACGCCCTGCTTGTGCCTGCCCGCCATCCAGGAAACTTGGCTACTTTTCTAGAAGCTCTAGAGAAGGTGCTGAGGCACCGGCAGCACCCTGCACCCCTCGCTTGCTGACAGCCCCTCCCTTAGAGGTCTGAACACACCTGCAGCCGCCTAGCTCAGGACACTGACCAATCTACTCCAGCTCCTAAGGCTAAGTCTGTCCTGGGGACTCATTTAAGTGTAACGCTATGTTTAATTCCCCCTCTACTTCAGGCCTCGGTGTTTTAGTAAGTTTGTGTCAGGGATCCACACAGGATCACCTTAGAGGACAACTCACAAACCACCTAAGAACTTGCTCTCAATATTATTTTGCGTTTGCTACACTGGCTTTACTCTGATAAACCCTATGGATAATCAATGAAAGGATTTGGGTTCCTCCTCCCAGGACGAATTCAATGCTGTGTCCGAGGCAGCATAGACTGCTCCTCCCTCTGCAGCCATAACTACTGAAAGGCGTTTTTGGGAAGTAAGACAGACACTTAAAGATCTGTGTGGAAGGCAGACTTTTGACATGAGGATGCTCACACAGTCAGTGAGTTCCTGGTGGGAGGAGACACTGAAAGGAAACCCCAGGGCTAAGTCACTGCACACAAACTGGAGTGCAAACAGGCTGCACAGCTGGGCGTCACAACCCTTGACATTTTTTTCAGAAAAGAAATGTGATAAGAAAATGAGCAAATAACAGTATAAGAAACGCAAGTTCAGGGCTACACCACATTCCTGTTTTTCACCCTGGTGTAGGAGATTACACTCAAGGCCTTGGTCACGCTAAGCACACATACTACCAGATCCATGTTGTAAGCAGTGACTTAATTTCATGAAAATTAGACTCATTCAGAGTCACCATGAAAACAGGTCTATACTGTACTTCTGCATGTGTTCTGCAAGAACCAGGATCATCAGGAATGAAATATGAGCCTAAGTCTGAGTTTGTAAATAACATATTACAAATACACTGCTCCAAAGTGGCCGGGAACACATGAGAATTCAGTTTTATTCACGGATATGCTGAGGACCACAAACTTATAGCAAAGCTTGAAGAAAAAGCAAGCAGGTCCTCCTGGAGTTTTCAGAGTCATTCCCACTGGAAACTTCTTAACCTACAAAGCAAAGGCCCTGCCACTAGCAGCCCCTGCAGTAAGCTATGGAGCAGACAAAAAGCAAGGCCCCAATTACACAACATTCATTCCTGCCACCTAATGTGGTTCCTGACCGTCACATAGCACGCCACAGCCCATGCGAGGTCACTTATGTCCGCCACTCCATCTGTCCTCACAGTAACCCCGAGACCAACACTCCCATTGTAGACACAGGTAAGCTGAGGCTTGCTGTGGCAGGGCCAGATCACACAGCTAAGCAGCTTGATTATAGACCATGCATAAGGCCATGGGCTCAATCCTCCAGCACAGAAAAAACCACGACAAATAATATCATGGGCATTCCAAGTGATGGGGACCATGGCTTACCACCACAGAGGAAGTCTTTACTACTGTTTAGTATAGTTCCTAAAGGGGGGGGCTTTTTAAAATTATAAAATTAAATGTAAAGGCTTTAAAGTTATTTCCACAAAGTCAAATGCCTTGTTTATAAAGCCACCTTTAGGTGGCTTCATAGTGACGGTAAGAAATGCTGGTGTCTGTCCTTTACACAGGAGGTGCCACACCTTCTGGGCACCTTCCCATCTAGACTCCCTGACCTGGCACAGTCACCAGGGTTAGAGCTGCTTCTCTCCCTGCAAGCTCCTTCTCCTTCCTCCTCCTGCAGAGCAGCCCTTCCTCCTGCACATCCAATGGGAAGTGAAACTAGGTGCTGCCATCAGGTGGCGCCACCACGGCCACCTGTGCTCAGTGTCCTTTGCTGCTCCCGGGCTCCTTATCACTTTCCACATTAGGACTTACTAGACCGATTATCTGTCAGAAAGAGATACCCTCATGTGCGCCGGAAAATCACCTTCCCCACACCAGAATGCTACGTGAATGCGGATGTGCCTGCCACGTGACCTTTAGATTTCATAAAGTCTTGCAAACAGGACACAGTTTAAATTAATTTAAATCCAGATAATATGTACATTTCTTGAACATAAAAATCTGTCATATCAAGTCACTCTTAGCAGGTACACGTTACTGTACACCCAGGAGCCGCTCTCTCCTGAGACATTCCACAGATGCTAAACTCAAGTTCCCAGTGAGAAACGGCCAACAATCATGGCAGGCAGCAGTTATCTCTGGGTCCCTGGGTACTTACTTTGACTCTGTGAAGGTTTTGACTGGCTGGAAAGGTCTTCATTGTCTATGGAAAATAAATGATGTCAAGCTTTAGTCAGACTATTCCCCATCATAATCACAGGTAGATATCAAAGGAGAAAAACCAAGACACGAGTAGACAACACCGAAAGCACTGGAGGAAAAGTAGAGGACACTCATGAAAGAGTCACACGGGTGTGAATAAATCAGGTCGTTACAATACAGACACATTTCTGGACAAATACGTGAGCACCGAGTGACTTCAAACAGCCCACAACAGCAGCCTTTACCTGTCCCCACTGGGTTTGGAGTGTACGGAGGTGGCGGAGGGACACCTGGAGCTATCGCATTGGCTAACGGTACCAGACCTGCATTGTTATAAGCACCTAAAATAAAAGAGAGAGAATTAGTGTCCCTGGCTGCGAGTTCAAATCTGTGTGACGACAGGTATGCGCTTTATTTTAAACTGTGGTGTCATAGAGACGCGTCTCACATGGAGAGTTTAAGTGAAGACTGAGCAGGGGAAGGCAAACCTTGCTGCAAGCCCATCCCAGACAGCTTCGAAGAAAAGGCATTTAAGGCCATTTACCAAAGTGAAAACCTCTAATAATAAAGCGATTAAACAATCTGCAATTAAACAATCAGGAAAGCACTCTAAAAGTAAACTACACCTTCAGTAGCATGGCAGATGAGGATACAGCAGCTGGTCATCAGCAAAATAAACTCTCAGAATTGAAGTGCTGTAGATTTCCCAAGCACATAAACCAGCCCATCCCTTCAATTTAATCAGGAGCAGAGAGAAGCGAAGCCCAGAGAATGCTTACTTGGTGCAATAGTCGCATGTGGCCGGCACGGAGGTATCGGGTAGGGGACAGGCTTGTGTGGGTTGTACGTTGAGGGAGGCTGGAAAGGGAACAGTGGTTAAGACATCACAAGCTGACCTAGCACCTGGTCCTAAGAGGCTGAAGATGCCCCAGTGAGCAAAGCCTCCAACTAAGTAAAGCCCTCCCTTTGATAAAGGTGGGTCTTACTTTATTCTGAAGGTACAGCTTGCCAAACATGGTCAATCATCCCCAATTATCTCCAATAAAGGTCAGACCTGTCTCTGAACAGCAGGCACCTTTCTAGTTCTGCCTAGGCTAATCCCAGAAACTCCTATCTTCACCGGGAAAACACATGCAATCTTCAGGGTTGGTCTCTCTGACACATAATGAGCTCAAGGGCAATGTCCTCTGACACATAATGAGCTCAAGGGCAATGTCCTCTGACACATAATGAGCTCAAGGGCAATGTCCTCTTAAGTCATTACAATCTTAGAACCGCGGGATCACTGGCAGCTGGCAACCTGGCAGTCACTGCACAATCAATTAGGGATTCGGTGTTTTCGAGCACTTTAAGTTGATGGCACTGACAGAACCTCAGATATCCAAAGCTACACTAAAAGCTGTACTTCACCCACAGCGGTAAACCAGGGGGAAGGTGCTGTGGGACAATCCTTGCACACTGTTGAAGTATGTATGGTTGTAACTGTATATAGAAGCCGGTTGGGGGATAGCTAGGCAGGATATGTGAGGCAGAGGGAATTCAGGGAAGGAGAAGGGCAGAGTCAGAGGGGTCATGAAGGGTGCAGAGAGAAGCAGGATGAACACCCAGTGTTGAACAAGGGTACCACCACATGGCAACTGGCTAGATAAGCAACATGGGTGAATTTAAGTCCTAAGAGTTAGTCTGTAGCAAGCCTAAGCTATCAGCTGAGCATTTATAATTAATACTAGGTCTCCATGTGGGTTATCCAGGAACCGGAAGGCAGGAGGGAAAACCCCACCTACAGGAAGGCACCATTTCCTCCCGGCCATCGCTGATTCTCCTATCATACGAGTGGGCGGAGAAGGCAAGGCCTGTGGGGGCCACCAGCCCTCCACTCCGGAGGTCCCTTCTCCTGTCAGAGTACATTCCCAGTCACTGCAGTCATTCCCTTGAAAGGACAAGCCCAGCTGCTCACTAATATTAGCACTGTCTAAATGCACAGCACACCCCAGCCTTCATCTCAATAGATGAATGTGGTTGGATTAAAATACTTACCCTCCAAAGATCCATGAACACCACTAAGTACTTATACCACCTACCCTAGGCCATTGTCTCTCATCTGGAATTTCTACTACATTTAAACTTCACAATACACAAAAA
This sequence comes from Mesocricetus auratus, assembly GCF_017639785.1. NCBI lineage: Eukaryota > Metazoa > Chordata > Mammalia > Rodentia > Cricetidae > Mesocricetus > Mesocricetus auratus. Next base: position 11,863,361 of record NW_024429195.1, read on the forward strand.
CGACTTTATGCAGAAAGCTCCACATACAGGAATTAACACCGGTTTCCTCTTATTTCAACACATACTGGTTTGCACGGTCCAAGAATTCGTGCTGCTATTCCTTTGCCCTCATTGGTACTTTCTTCACCGTCCTTTTTCAGAGGAGTTCCCTTAAAGAACAATAATAATAAAGGTAGTTGAGTCTTTAGACAACAAACACTGCTTCATTCTGAAGAAAGGGACTTAACTTGCCAGGAACAAGTCATGGATTCTGGACCCAATCCTGCCCCAGCTAGTTGCCCGATCTCCTCTTAACCTTACTGTGCCAGGGAAGCAGAGAGAATGACAGAGGGAAGGATGACATGTACTCTAATACTACACACACACACACACACACACACACACACACACACACACACACACACACACAGACGCACACGCACGCACGCATGCACAGACTTTAATGCCAGTGTCTATGACTCAGAAGCTGAAAAAGAAGCCTGGCAGCTAAGAACCCCTAAGAGACTCTCTGTAGGCACACATCAGAGTAGCCTGTCCCTGCAGGCTGTGCCCTTAGACAGGACTCACTAGGATGGAGGACGGCTTCTAAGATGGCCCCCCTGGTCCTTGCCTCTATCTGAGAATAACTAGGGCTGACTTCTAAAGCCAAGCTCTAGAGAGGCCTTGCGAAGCTGCCCCTGCCTGCCTTTGGATCCATGGGCTATGGAGATTAGTTACCCTGCCATGACGGTGCTGAAGTCCTTGTTGTGAGGGACAGACTCCTGACAACAAGCAACATTAGCTTGCCAGGCACTTAAGTGAGCCTGGAAAGAATATTCCCTGTCTTCCAGCCAAGCATTTGGAAGAAATCTGCATAAGAACTAGAGCTAAGCCACTCCCAGCTTCCTGAATCACCAAAACTACAGTACAAGGAGGCTGTTCACGCCTTTAATTCTAGAGGCTAAGGGCAGTGGGGGGTGGGACCTCTACACTCCCAGGCCAGCCTGGTCCACACAGGGAGTTCCAGGTCAGTCAAGGGTACAGAATGAGACCTGGTCTCAAAAAGCTAAACCCAACAAACAAACAAACAAAACAAAAACTATTGGAAATAATAAATGTTTACTATTTAATTCATGAAGCTCTGGGGTTGTGACACAGTTAATAGAAATGTAACTACTTTTGAAAAGGCCATTTTCCAAGGGCTTTGAGGGCCACCCACTGGTATCCAAACAAGATTCTTACAGGCTTCATCATGAAGTTTCCAAAATGGGTTCTCAGATACACAACTGTCAAAAATGCTGATACTACTTGGAAAAGAAAAAGCAAAATCCCCATTTGTCTGGCGTGTTCTGAATGTAACAGTCAGTTAATGGCATTTATACATGAACTTTCAGCTGTCTATCAATTAAATTGAAGACATGAGACTCCTTCCCTTTGTAGAAGCATCATAAGATGGCATGTTCTTGTATGTAGCACATACACGCACAGATCTGTGCTTAGGTCACACTTAGTCATGGGAAATTTCCTGTATGTAAAAGCATGCTTACGGGGAAAATCCCATTGATACGGCTGGGTTTTCCTTTGGGATAGGGGTTTCCTGGGATGGTTCCACATGAAGATATCATGGCATGAGGGGCTTTGCAGCCTGCTTTGAAAGCCTGTAATGCAAAAAAAAAAAGTGATTAACAAAAATCAGACTCATCACATCATGTATTCCAGATAACAGGAAGCCTAGCTAAAGCCACGGATTAAGGAGGAGAATGGCATTCACATACTGACCTATCAATCACCGTGGAGCTACAGGAATGGTGTGTCCAAAGAAGTGAGCTATTACTGTGGAATCATTACCATGGTTATATTACCAAACCACCATCACCAGTGCTATAAGCAACAGGTTCAAGAAATGTCTATTATGTAGCAGCAGGGTGTGGGGTGCACACCTTTAATGCCAGTACCCAAGACATAGAGGCAGGCAGATCTGTGAGTTTGAGGCTAGCCTGGTCTACATAGTGAGTCCTTGCTCCATTTCTTTAGTTAACTATCGAGAAAAAAATGTTCAAAACTACACAAGCCTGGCTCGGTGAAAGAAACTGCTGGGAAAATGTTCACAGTGCAGCTGAAAAGCACACACCCAAATAATGGGTGGTTCAGCAAAAAGCACCCGCTGCTGTTGCAGAGGCCCTACCTGGTGGTCCCGGCATCTCCCAACGTTACTGCTGCACCAGGTGATCTGGCACTTTCTCAGGCATTCACACGCACATGCACGCCCACACAAAAGTAAAAATAAAACCAACTTTTTCATTTTCACACCAATTCCAGTTCCCCTCCCTCACCTTCCCTGCCCCTCCCCCCCATGGCAGAGTCCGCACTGCAGGGTGAACCACCAATGAGTTTGCACTCCTGTGTGACCTCTGCCCCTAACAGCCTTTTCTGCAAGGCCCTACTTGTGCTCCCTCTCGGGCAAGAACGTCTACGTCTGAGCTTGTCCCCAGCACGGCCGCAGTGAGGTGGTGTGTCACAGGTGTGTCGCTGCTCACCCGCAGCACCGCGTCTGTGTGCAGCTGTGAGGCTCACCTGCTCCAGGACCCTTTTGCACCGTTTCTTCTCCGACATGTTGATCCTGAATAAATCTTCAATGGGGCGAGAGTTCTGTGCGTCCACAATGTTTCTGTCAGGGAAACATGACTTAGCTTCTGCCTGGGCACACACACACAAACACCAGACAGGTCTTTATGGCATGCTATATGCTTATGACTTATCGGCACATGCTGGACTGCAGAATCATTGCCTATGAATTCGCAACTTGCCCATCCTTAAACCTTGCCTCGGGGTCCCTTTTCTTTCTTCAGTCTCACGCTCACATATGGTTCTCAAACATCAAGCGTGGAGCATCGCACAGCCTGACATGACTCTTATCACTTTTGTAATCGCAGGCTCTGAGGTTACAGGTACCCTGTTCAATAAGCATCTTATGTTTTTACCAGATTGCTTTTTGAATTATTCAGGATGGGAAGGGGTCAAAGCAAACGCTGAAACACAGGGGTGTGAAACAGCCTTTGGATTGCAAGCCAAGTCTACATATGTAGGAGGTACAGAGTGTTGACTATGTAAAAGACAGTAGAATCTAGTACCATGCTTTCACAGAATGTGGGCATTTTTGTGTTTTGTTTGGAAGCAGGTTCTTACTGTTTTTACTCAGGACCCTCTGCCTCAGCCTGAGTTCTGAGATGACAGACGCGTGCTACCACACCCAGCTGCTTCCACAGATATTTCATCAGAGTTCTGCTTTCTTACATGACTGACACATTAGCAGAGAGCACTTCTCATAGACTAGTTCACTAGCGTCCTGCTGCCGCACGAAACTGTCACAGTGCCGCAGACCAGTGACCTCACAGTACCGCAGACCCCAGACCTGAACGGCAGTAAGGGAGGGAGTACTCACGAGGCCAGGAGCTCCAGGGCAGCCAGCTTGTCTTTGCTAAAGGTGAAACAGCTGAGGATGCTGACCACTTCCGCTGGGTGGACGGCCACCATTTTCTATCATAAAATATAACGTGCTTCAGTGTGAGACTCTGCGCCCGCTTTGGGGAACTGTAATAAGTTGTTAGTATAAACATTTCAGGACACAGCCTACTCTTAGCCGAGAAGAACAGAAGCAGAAGGTAAGTCCCGGCAACTCAAGGGAGTCCTAGAAATACCGAGTCACACTTGGACTCTTTCTAGTGCAATCGTTTCAGAAGCAGGTCTGAAATGTGGGTTTTAGATGGTTTCCAATGAGCTCACTGAGACAAGTGTAAGCCCTCTGAAGGGCCATCACAGAGCTGCCATGCACACGGGTGACTCAACTCAGAGTCACAGTCAGGGAAAGGACTGAGTTTCTTCTTCCCCTATGACGGGGCTCTGCAGTGACGCATGCTGGGAGATGCTGCAGAGCCTGAATCCTAAGGGCCCAAAGCCCAGAACTCTGCTTTGCAATAAGCATCTCCCCCCAATTTGCCAGTTAGGACTGGTACAGAATTTAATAGCAGCACAATGCAATTGCACACCTCTTAACATAGTTACTTGGAGTTTCAAAGTATAATGGGATTTAAGGTTAGCTTTCTGACACAAAGCACAACTTGATCTGGATTATGCAGAGATGGGGGAAGGAAGCATTGGTCCTTGGCACACGGGGAAGGGAGGGTCACTCACACGCTGTAGGGAAGGGAGGGTCACTCACATGCTGTAGGGAAGGGAGGGTCACTCGCACGCTATAGGAAAGGGAGGGTCACTCACATGCTGTAGGGCTTTCATGGCCTTTAGCTGTGGTTCTGCCCAGGAGAAGTACCTTAGGAGGTCAACCACCTGCAAGTAGAGAGTCACTTCAGCTCCGATGACAGTGTCTGCACACATTCCTTTAAAACAGACTTTTTTTTTTTTTTGAGATAGGGTTTTTCTGTGGTTCTGGAGCCTATCCTGGAAGTCACTCTGTAGACCAGGCTGGCCTCGAACTCACAGAGATCCACCTGCCTCTGCCCCCTGAGTGCTGGGATTAAAGGTGTGTGCCACCACCACCCGCTCTTTAAAACAGATTCTAACACTTGGAATTCCTGTCAGCATGTGTGGAAGATAAACATGGCACCAGAGTCTAACAGTGTGACAAAGTACAGCCACTTCAGTAAAACTTAAAAATGTCAGTCCCATTGCAGTACAGGCCTCATATCAAGGATTCAAGATTCACAAGTTCTCACGTCACTACGGGAATGTAGTGGCATTCCCTGTTCACTCCCCACAACACATGGTTCTCTTCTCTTCTTTCCTTCCTTCCTTCCTTTCTTTCTTTTAAATAAAGGAGACATACAACCTAGGGCTGGCCTGACAGTGCATGACTGTGAATGCCAGCTAGGTAGGAGGCTGACACAAGAGAATCTTAAGTCCAAGGCCAGTCTCCGCAACTAAGCAAGTCTCCATCTCAAAACAAAAAGTGAAAAAAGAAAAAATTAATTGAGAGGGCTGGGTTGTAGCTCAGTGGAGGGGCGCTTGCCCAGTATGGGCAAGGCTCTGGGGCTTAATCTTTAGCATCACAAAACAAATTATGAAAAGAAAGTAATAAGGCAATCCAGGAAATAGTATACACTGAAAGAACAGGAAGTCAAAGTTAGGCAGGGATGGGACATCGGCTTGGTGATGCAGAAACGCTACAAATGGAAACAGCACAGCGCGGGTGGTGGCTCCGGTCCTTCACCAGGGTGTGGCGGTCATTCACCAGGGTATGGTGACTGAGTGAGGGCCACCGCTCTGCTTCTGCCTAGGGTTTCCACTAATCCGTGGAGCACGCTAGCGCAGTCAGTCGTGGATCGACTGCTGTGAGAGCCAGATTGATCGTAGGGGTTCCTACCACGACCCACACACAGAGGCCTCCAAGCGGGGCGAACACTGCATGTTGCCGGTCAGCAGTGAGCAGAGCACCCAAGTTCCCTCACCCTGGGCCGCTGTCTTAAAGGAGCACCTCAAAGAGCAAGGAGGACTCAGCCTGTTGGCTGTGGAGCACACAGTTCAGCATTTAGTCATGACTTCTTTAGTCAAACCGTGAATTTCAAAACTGTTCTAAATGCTAACCAAATTTAGTTTGATTTACAAATTCATAAACTCAAAAGTTGTTCCCAAAGGCTACGATTTACGTGCATGAGGGCTTTCCCTGCATGCACCACAGAGCCTGGTGCTCCAGGAAGGCATCAGATGCTTTGGAAGTAGTTTTGGATGGCTGTGAGGCACCATGTGGGTTCTGAGACAAACCTGGGTCCTCTGCCAGAGCAGAAAGTGCTCTTAACCACCCAGCCATCTCTCCAGCCCCAAGGTCATAAACTTGATATTTTTTTCTCACAGTAACTGACAGTTTACGTTGCTTTGTAAAAAGACATGGCCTTAGAGTAGGAACTGGGGTGTGAGGAGGCTGCCCGGATGCACACGTTCTGTAAAGCCTTTGGGCAGATCCGAGAGCTTCTGTGGCTCCAGAGCAAAGAAGGCAGCAAAGTCAAAGCAATTGTGAATGTATCCAGTGGGCAAGCAGACACTAACCGGAACACTAGTACAAATGAAGAATGGCAAATACCTGTTCACTGGAGAAGTACCCGTGAACATACTCAATTGCTTTTAATTTATACTCTGTCAAAACAGCCTAGAAAAGAGGAAAAAAGAATTAAGGTATCAGCAGCATGTTATATGCAGTTACCCACACTACATTACCCCCCTACACACACACACACACACACACATACAACCTGATAGGAACTGGTCTCATTCAGCTCTGCCTGGGAGCAGCCCCAAAGAGAACAAGAAATCCTACCTCTTTGACCTGCTAGGTCTCCAAGAACACTTATACAAAAGTGTTAACATTGTAACAGAGTCAAAACTAGTAGAAATTATGTATCAAACTCCCAACTATCTAATTAGTTTCAAAGCATCTCTAGTTGATACAGATTGCTATACCATTTCCTTTTCCTTCCTCGAATGGTCTCGCTTATGTAGCCCAGGCTGGCCTGGACTAGCAATGTGGCGTCAGCAGCCACTTTAGAGCGGGTCCCAATCACAGTCCTCACCAGGCTGGAGTGAGGTCCTAATCACAGAGACTGACACACAGCAGGGGCTTGATAAATGGGGGCTCTCCTCTCTGGAGCCTCTGACCTAGCAAACTATTCAGGGCTAATGGAAGTCACATAGGCCTTCTCTCAGAGATGGAAGGACCACACACACATGACCCTAGCTTTCGAGCCTCTCATCGTAAAACACCAACTAATCATTTTCCCCTCACTACAAAACAGATATAATACAGGTATTCCTCTTACATATCATTCTACTAAGAGCAAATGCAATGCCCAGTCAAAACATTCAAGGTGTTGAACTTTTACAATGCATTCTGGGTGATGTGCTTTGAGGTGTGTGATCATTATCATTCAGAGACAGTCAAGCAAGGTTCAGGACTAAATCCTGGCTTGAGCTGGCAACACCATCATGTTTCAAATCTTCCCCTAACGCTGGAGAGGTCTAGCTGTGGCCCCCCACACAGGGCATGGAACTGAGGGTTACGAGGTCTTAATACCACACTGGGTGAACATCAGTTACCTAAGGAGGCTGGGCTTGCCAGCTGTAGACTCAGAAGTACACCACCTAACTAATCCACAGACTAGGAAGCTGAAGTCAAGCAGGAAGTGCTTACTAATTAATAGCTCTTATCACCATTTTGGAAAAAAAAATCCTCTCCTAGCCGGGTGTTGGTGGCACACGCCTTTAATCCCAGCACTCGGGAGGCAGAGGTAGGCGGATCTCTGTGAGTTCGAGGTCACCCTGGTCTACCGAACGAGTTCCAGGACAGCCTCCAAAACAATGTAGAGGAACCCTGTCTCGAAAAAACCAAAAAAAAAAAAAAATTCCTCTCCTATTTCTGTCCCACGCATCTTTTCAGAAGTCTCTACTTTTAATGACAGAAGTGTCACCCAGAATTATCTTGGCCGTGCAGAAGAGGTGACCTGATTTAAAGTGACACTTACAAAGCCTAAGCACAATTCCTAACAATGACAGCCCCACCCCTACTTAGCAATGCCTGTTCTATTCCACTTCAGTAGACTAAAAGCACTGATGGGTTTCTCTGGCTGCCAAGGCCAACTAGCAGCACATTTTGATTTAGGACCAGAAATGTGGATTTAAAGGTTGCCTCAGATAAGCAGACTTTCATCTCTGGAACCTTTCCAACTCCTTCGTTAATATGTATTACCAGACATTTTCATAAGGCTGAGAAAGAAGAGACACACACACACCTGTATTGCTCCAAAGCAGAAGTCTGCATTCAGGTCTACTTTAACTTCAAATTTATTTTCTCACAAGAGCAGTTAAAAATCAGCTGAGGAACCAAGTGTGGCAAATTGTAAGTAGACGGTAAAATGATACTTTGTTTCAAATTTTAATTAGACAAAGGGAATCTGCCGGAGCAGAAGTCTATTTGAAAAGAAAAGTCAGCACCATCAAATAGGAAAGATTAATTCCGTTAATTTGAAAAGGAAGTGTGTGGGGGGGTCTTACAAGGAAGAACTACGTCTGGCGGTGAGTCTTCCAAGCCGAAAGTAAGAATAGCAGTGTATGGAAACATCTCTTCCGTGTCAGTCAGGGGCACCGGTTTGAGATGCCGAGTCGATCAGGACAGCCCAGTGCAAGCTCGGGGTGGTGGCTCACGGCCACAGCACTACCCTTTCCGTCTAGTGGGTAACCTTTTATTTTTGCACAAGAGATACTTTCAGACTCCACACTACATTCCATAATTTTTGCTGTCTGGCTCATCCCAGTTAAGAGGAAATATAAAACAATCTCAAAAAGCAGAAGGAAAAAGGAAAGCCAAGGCAGGGAATGCATTCTGCCTAAGCTTGAGATTGGAAAAGAAACTTTCTAGGCATTACTTATTACTTCCAATGCCGAGTCACGGAAACACGGAATCAAATGCCACTTAGCCAAAAGGTCCGAGTTAGGAGGGATTTAGAGTTGGCTCCGGAACCGTGGTACCCGAAACAACGTTAACTCCCTACCAGAACGAGTTGTCACGTTTAGCAGTCGAGTGGCTCATCTTCTATTTGTGCCGTGCAACCTACCAAGACGCAAACTCTGACATCACACAGGCAAGTCCGAGTACCTCTGACCTTTCCACGACTCTTATTTCGCATCACCTACATGCAACACCTCAAAGAAAGTAACCCGCGACAATTATCTCAGAAGATTTTTTTTTAGGGACCAAGGTCAGTTAGTTACCTTCCGGATTTCATCCAGCACCGTTTCAAAGGACTTTTTGTCCATCCTGAGCCCTGTTGCGACGCGGCCACTCACAGTCCTTGATTTGAGATTACAAAACGCTCATCCCAGGTCCGCCCCCCGCGGCTCCTACACCAGGAGGCGAGGAGGTAGCGAGCGCTGCAAACTGCAACCGAAACAAAGCAAAAAAAAAAAAAAAAAAATCCCCAAACGGAAACTGAGAAAAAAAGTTTTTATTTCAAAAAAGCCTAGGCTGCGGTGGGTTCCTCGCGCACGGCCCGAGCAGCTCGGAGCGGGGCGGGCTGGGGCGTCCGCAGACGCCGGGGAGGGCTGCGGGGGGCGCCGAGGGCCAGGCGCTCCGAGCGGGGGGGTCGCCGCGCCACGCGCTCGCCGCCGCGATCCGGGACACGGGGCCCGGAAGGCGCTCAGCCCCGCCACTCCGCCCGGGGTCCCGCAGCTTCGGCAGCCCGCGGCCCTGCGGCTTCTTTGTTACCCGTTGTCGTAGCTCCCGGGAACGGGCCGGCGGCCGGGGAGCCCTGGGAGCGGGGAGGACGGGACGCAGCCTGGGGCAGGGGGGCCCTCGAGCACCGCAGCGCGCACCGGGCCAGGCGCCCTGCGGGAGCGCCCCTAAACGCACCCTTCCCCGCCAGCTCCGGGGGACCTTCGCGACGGCGCGTCGCGCCGATAAGACGCCACCGGGCACCAACGGCCTCGGTCGCTATTGCCCCTAAAAAGACAGTAGATGCGGCGGGTGAATGGCTGGGGGGGTCCTAATGTGGGAACATAGGCACCCATGGCAAGCGCCTGAACGCTTTCGAAACGGATGTGACTGAAGTCCTTCCCGGAACTCTGCAGTCATTGTTTTAGCGTCCCTGTCCCCTTGGTCCTGAGTTTCTGTGGTGCTACTTTTGGTTCTTTTGAATGTGAATTTGGAAGAGTAGAACGGCAAAGCGGTCAGGAAGATCTGCGGCCACCACCATGCCACACCATGCTAGTGGCTGCCAGGAGCCCTGGGGCCAGCAGCGCCCCCTAGCGGGAAGCGTGGTCACCGCGTAGCACTCTGGGCACCTGACTCGGGGGCGGAGCCGGGGGCGGGGAAAGAGGCGCAGGAAACCCGGAATTTAAAGAGTTTCTCTGGTCTAGTTTTCCCGGTCCCTGGGCTTCAGGGCCCTGCCGTCCCCGCCGACCTCCGCCTCCGGGATGGCTAGGGTCTGGGTCTGCGTGGGAGGCGCCGTCTTCTTCCTCTCCTGTCTGGTTTTGCACGCGTGCTACAGCGGCTCTCTGGTGACTAGCGGGCCTGGGGCTGGGGGTGCGGGTGGCGCCGGCAGCCGCAGCCCCAGAGGCACCAAACCTGCTCCCGGGGCTCTGCAGCCGGCCATTCGCCTGCTCTTTTTTTTTTTTTTTTTACTACGGAAAAGCGTGTGTGTCGGGGCTGCGGAGGTGGGGCGGCTCTTGCACAGGGCTGGGGTTCGATCCCCAGCACCAGCCTGACGGCTCACTCCCCCACTGCAAGTAACCCCAGTTCCCGGGGTCCTGGTGCCCTTTCTGGCCTCGGTTGGTACATGGTGCGCATAAACTCACTTGGGCTCACACACATGCGTCTAAATAAAGTTAAACACGTCCTTTTTAAAAAATTTTTTAAAAAGAGTTATCGATTATGAATACAGTATCCTGCCTCCATGTATGTCTGCAGGCCAGAACAGGGCGCCAGATCTCATTACGGATGGCTGTGAGCCACCATCTGGTTGCTGGGAATTGAACTCAAGTCCTCTGAGCCATCTCTCCAGCACACTAAACATGTCCTTTTAAAAAATAGATTTTCTCCAAAGCCACAGAGAAACCCTGTCTTGAAAAACCAAAAAAGAAAAAAAAAAAGATTTTACTACCCTGTTGAGCCATTGCAGACTTTTATTGTGGCAGTTTTGATCTTTAGACATAAACCCTGTTTCTCTGGAGTTATTCTGGCTACCTTCTGGCAAGCTGTAAAGATAAATAAAAGGCACATGTGTACTTTTTTATTTTTTTTAACCCGGAAGGAAAAGTGAATCTGAGGTTTACTTTGTTTTATTTGAGGTTTCAAGGACATTTGCTTTTTACATACCATGGAGAAAGGAGGACACTCTTTTCCGGCTGGATTTGGGTTGGCCCAAGTATTCAGAATACTTCACTGGTTCGACATTTTCTGTTGCAGTTGACTCCGTCAATGGGTTAGTTTACGTAGCTCAAGTAAGTAGAATGAACATTTAGTACATGTAAGCCTGTGGTTGCAGAGATCAGAGTGTGAATGTGGAGATCTAAGGACAACTTTTTGGGATTTGGTTTTCCCATCCTCCGAAAGGGCTCAGAGATGGAACTCGGTTGTCAGGCTTGCTCAGCAAACATTTCTATCTGCCCAGCCATCTCCCCAACTACAGATGTCTTTTTAGAGTATGCACATTCAATTTGATCACAACAAAAAAAGAAAGGTCAACCTGAGCATGACAAAAAGAAAAAAATAAATAACAGTAATAGAAGTGACGTACCACCCTAGATAGCCAATTGCATTTATATTATATTTATATTTTTATTCCACTTATGATAATTATGCACCTTAATTTTGAATTGGTTTCAAGTACACATCTTAGATTTGTATATGATAGATGCTATTGTTAAGTCTTGAAGTTAGCTTTTTACACATTACTAAGTTTCTCAATTATCCTTTAATTTTGATTTCTCTCTGAAAAAAGTTAAAGTTAGCATTCCTATTAAGTGATTCTAAGCAGTTATTTTTGTGTGCCTTCAGAGAGGGGATAACATCCCCAAGGTATTAGTGTTCACAGAGGATGGATATTTCCTACGAGCCTGGAATTACACAGTTGACACACCACATGGTGTATTTGTCTCCAGCACACCATACGAACAGTCCGTCTGGATCACGGACGTAGGAAGTGGTATGTGTCGTATTGTCTATTAAATTGCCTTCCCAGATGGAATTCAGATATTTGCCCATGTTCTTGCGTGTATGTTTTAAGGCTAGTGTTGCTGAATCTAATCATAATTTCTGTAGTATTTTCACAAAATCATGTGTTTCTACAAATCTACATCACATTCCTGTTGAATCAAGAAATTCAAGGATGCTGTTAATAATGATCTTTTAAGCTTGTCAAGGGAACTTGTGCGTGCGTGCGTGCGTGCGTGCGTGCGTGCGTGTGTGTGTGTGTGTGTGTGTGTGTGTGTGTGTGTGTGTGCATGGTGGGGAGGGTTGTAGGTCAGGTGTCATTACTCAGGGATTCAGCCTTGACTTTTGAAACAAGATCTCTCCCTGGCCTGGAACGCATAAGCAGGCTAGGCTAACTGCTAGGCTAACTGGCCAGCCAGCCCTGGGGATCTTTCTTTCTCCCCTGTGTTAATGCTGATTACAGTGCACCAAGCATACTCAGTGGGTTTTTTTGATCTTTATTTATAGTTTTGTTTATTTTTCCATACATGGGTTCTAGGTCTGGAACCCAGGTCCTGTGCTTGAGTGACAGGCATTTTCCTGGTAGACTGAACTATCCCTCCCTCCGTCTCATCCCCTCTCACCTCTACCCCCCCCCAGTTCAGGATCTTTCTCTTTTGAACCTTCCGTTGCTTTACTCAGAGTAACCCTACCCCCTCCGTACAGTCAAACCCGATGCCAGTGTTTTCAAGGAAACCATGGACTCTTCCCCCCCTCCCCCCACAGCAGCTCTCTCTGGAAAGAGTGACAAGAAGTTGCGTGTGTTGCCGGGAGAGAGAAAAGATTTGCAGAAACCGGTGTTCACAGTTGTGACATTCCCTTGACATGAGCGTGTCTGAAGTCTTCTTGCTGTGAGGTGTTTTTAGTTGACAGTGTTGGAAACGAAGTGGACTCAGGAGCTGCAGGCTGCAGGGGAAATTAGCAGAGACCACCCTCCGCCTGTGCTGCTGGTGTCAGACCAGCAACACCAGAGTCAGTTTCTAAGGACGGCCCAGCAGGCCTGGTCTCATCAGGGAGGGAGGTGCAGGAGTCCCTTGGTCTGGTTATGTCTCTGCCTTGAAGGGCATCCTGCTTCCCAGTGCTTGTAACGCACAGGCCACTTTTTAGAACCAGTAAGGTGTGGGTTCTTATGAGTACAACTGTTGTCACTCTTGTTCACAGGATGAAAAAGATCTCTGGGCTTCAGGTAGTCAGCAGGCGATCCATTCCCTTTAGTCTTTTTTTTGGAAGGCAAATGTTGGTTAACATCTCAAGACTGGCAGTCAAAGTGTGTTAAAGATGCCCCCTTCTCTGAGTCTCTGCTTAGAAAAGCATCTCTTTTCATCTTTCTTTTTTTCCCTCCTTTTAGATGCTTGCCAAAGTCTGGGCATGCGTCTCCGAACACTCACATCCCATTCCCCACGAGGCTGCCTCTAAGCTGCATGACTTCCTCAATTCTTTGTCTCTGTCTTCTTCTCTCAGGCAGCTGCTGAGATTTAGAGTTTGCCTTCCCCAGAGGTTTCGCTAAGCCCTAGGAAAACTGGCCTTGAACTTCAAAGCGGATCTAGGAGTGGGAGAGATACTCTGGTGTAGAACACTTGTTCTTCCAAGGGACCTGGGCGCAGTTCCCAGCACCACATGGCAGCTCACAACCATCTGTGACTCCAGTTATGGGGGAGCTGATGCCCTCTTCTGGTCTCTCCTGGTACTGTACACATACATGCAGGCAAACACTCATATTCAGAAAATGAAGTAAGAAAAAAAAACCTCTTGGAAGTATATGAGTTTATGTAATACTGTAATGAGATTGGACTATTTTTCTCTTCTCTGTCCACAGAATTCCCCTGCAAGACCTTTATCTTTAATCTATTGTGTTCATGTCATTCTTTAGAAAGAAGAAAGAAAAACTTCACTGGTTCCCAGAAGTCAGCGTAGCACAGACGATCTCATTCTTCGATCTCATTCTTTCCATCTGTCTCGTTTCCCCCTCATGTCCCAGAAACGGTTCTTACGCTCTTCCCATTTTTCAAATGAATTGATTTCTTCAAATGGAGATGTGGCTGCAAGCCAACCACTTAAAAATGATGAGTGCTCCACCCCCTTCCCAAGTCCTTAGAAACTTTGAGGTGTGCTTTGTCTAATATGCTGTGTTCTCTGCGGCCAAAGCTTCAGCTCCAGCACTCAGCGCATGGTCAGGTGGTGCTCCAGGTAGTCCTGTAATGCTGGCTGGCTCACCTAGTCCTGTAATGCGGGCTGGCTGACTTAGTCCTGTAATGCGGGCTGGCTGACTTAGTCCTGTAATGCGGGCTGGCTCACCTAGTCCTGTAATGCGGGCTGGCTCACTTAGTCCTGTGATGCTGGCTGGCTCACCTAGTCCTGTAATGCTGGCTGGCTCACCTAGTCCTGTAATGCGGGCTGGCTCACTTAGTCCTGTGATGCGGGCTGGCTCACCTAGTCCTGTGATGCGGGCTCACCTAGTCCTGTGATGCGGGCTGGCTCACCTAGTCCTGTGATGCGGGCTGGCTCACTTGGCTTTGGCTAACTCAGTCTTTGGATGCCTGTCGGTCCCTTTGGCCTCCTCCTGGCAGGGCTGAGCTGCTGCCTAGTTCCCCTTAAGTGCTCTTGTGTCTTTACTGTTTAACTTGTAAGGTCACTTTAGCACCAAGATTACCTTTTCTCTCAAGAAATGATCAATTTTCACTTTGTTTCTTCTAGGAGAAAATGTAATTTTTAAAAAATCCGTTACCGCCGGGCGGCGGTGGCACACGCCTTTAATCCCAGCACATGGGAGGCAGATCTCCGTGAGTTCGAGATAGGGCTGGCCCTACAGCCTCCAAAACAATACAGAGAAACCTTGTCTTCGTTAAAAAAAAGAAAAAGTCCGTTATTTATAGAGAATTTTTTTTGTTGACTTCTGAAAATTTAAAGCCTGCACGTAGATGATGGGAATAAGAGCTTTGGATGTCAGTTGCTTGTTTTTAAGTCCTTCTTGGTTTACTCTTACAAACAGCGTGTTTCAGAAGAGGAAAATGCACAAAATCTCCTAAGCTTTCTGTGTAACGAGCCAGCATTTTTTTTTTTTTTTTGGTTTTTTACGAGCCAGGGTTTCTCTGTATTGTTTTGGAGGCTGTTGGTCCAGCCCGGCCTCGAACTCACAGAGATCCACCTGCCTCTGCCTCCCGAGTGCTGGGATTAAAGGCGTGCGCCACCACCGCCCGGCAACGAGCCAGCATTTTTGTAGTGTTCTTTTGTGTTAAAGTCTCCTGATTTTGGAGTGACTAGATATTACTTCATCACCTTACGAAGAGCTGCTTGCTGTCACCTGTCAAATTTACATACGAATCTGTCGGCTTCTCTTGCCATTCCAGCCCGGTGAAAGATTTGCCTATAGCTTATAGAAGATGTCAGTGCTGAGCGGTGCTCCTAACACACGCTTGTCTGTTTCCACAGGGGCCTATGGTCATACTGTTAAAAAGTATAATTCCCTGGGCGACCTCGTTCAAGTCTTGGGCACCCCAGGCAAGAAGGGCACTGGCTTGAACCCACTACAGTTTGACAACCCTGCAGAAGTATATGTAGATGGCACGGGGGAGATTTACATTGTCGATGGAGATGGTGGCTTGAATAACAGACTGGTCAAACTGTCCCAAGGTAAATGCTTTAACTTGCTATGATCATAGGAATATTATCTTATAAGATGAATTTGACTTGTTTGCATTTTGGCATAATGTAGTCATATTGCACATGGAGCTGTGTGTAAAGGGTGAAATTCATGGCAAACAGATCGGTGGGATTGCCAGCAGCAAATGAATCTGCTCATGGGCCTCCATGTTTACCAGGGCCAGCAGGTACCTCCTAGGGACTGGAGGTGGTTTGAGAATTTAAAAGGCTTCCGAGGATTTCCTGTCCTGTATATGGTGGGGTAGCCAGGAAGCTGGATTCCTGCAGGCTTCCAGCAGCTGAGACAGGGTAACTTTGCCCTCTTCTTGTCATCTCCGTACTGTGTCTCTGACTCCCACATCTCCCTCTCAATGATTGGGGGCCTACTGTCAACCCAGGGCAATCTCAAGGTCTTTAGTTTAATTGCGTCTTTAAAATCCAGAGGCCACATTCCCAGGTGCCATGCGTTAGGTGAGGGATTCAGTCCACTACACTTAATGACTCTCCTTCCAGAGACTAGAGGGAGACGGTAAAATATAACAGTAGGTGTGCTGGTGCACACCTGTAATTCCCGCACGCAGGAAGACTGAGGCAGCAGGATTGCTAGGAATTTGAGGCCAGCCTGAACTACATGGGACAAGGCCAGCCAGGGCTACATAATATGATTCTCTGTCTCCGGAAAAGAAAAAGAAATTTGGACAACAAATGCACTTTTTGTACAAAGGGAACTGGTTTGAAGGAAACGATGCAGGAACTCTGACCATTGCTTCAGAAGTCATCAGAGCACTCAGGCAGAGCTAATTAAAGCAGAGGGAGCCCACAGACCAGACAGACATAGACAAAGCCAGCAAAGAGTACTCGAGCTCTCAGTGGAGTACACGCTTGTTTTTGTTTGTTTGTTTGTTTTTGCAGTGTGCAAGACAAAATTAGCATGTAAATGTGTAAGGCATTCTATATGTTTTACTGTTCATATATGTTTACCATTTATAGATTTCATGATCCTCTGGCTGCATGGAGAGAATGGAACAGGACCTGCCAAGTTCAACATACCTCACAGTGTTACTCTTGACTCCGTTGGTCGGGTAAAAACACAGATCCCTTGTGTTTGGAGTGGCGTGCATGTGGGTGGGTGGGCCTGCCTGAGTGGGCATGTCTAGGTGGGTGGGCCTGCCTGGGTAGGCGTGTCTAGGTGGGTGGGGTTGTGTATTAGCAGGTGTTCCTGTTTCATTTCTGTGGCTGTGATAAACAGACAAACAAACCTGATGGAAAGCCAGGTAGGAAGAAGGAGAAGTCAAGGTAGGCACTGCAGACATCTCAGCTGTGGAGTCAGCAGCAGAGCGGAAGGAATGTACACGTGCTGGCTTGCAGCACCCCACAACCTAGGGAAAGATGTCGCCCACAGTAAGCTGAGTGTTCCCATGTCAACCAAGGCAATCCCCCTACTGTAGACAGTGCTACCTGGGAGATGCTAGGTTATATCAAGTTGACAGTTAGAGCTAACCACAGTAGGCATGTCTCGGCAATTTCTCCAGAGCTGGCTGTGTATGCACACATATTCTTAAAATGTTTGGGCCCACCAAAAAAAAAAGCCAGCTGGGTGGTGGTGGTGCACGCCTTTAACCCCAGCACTCGGGAGGCAGAGGCAGGTGGATCTCTGTGAGTTTAGAGACCAGCTTGGTCTACAGAGTGAGTTCCAGGATAGGCTCCAAAACAATACAGAAAAACCCTGTCTCGAAAAACAAAAAAACAAAACAAAGCAAACAAAAAACCTCCACTTTTCAGAGCATGAGAAATGTAGACACAATCAGATTCCGCATGGTGAGGAACGTTCTTCGGGGCAACGAGATCGTTTGGAGGCACAGCCTGAGATTGCTCAGTGGTGACAAATGACAGCCCATTCTCTGCATGCTTGCACATCTTGTTTGCCCATTGCTGCCGCTGTAGGGTAGGACCCGGGGCCTTTCACGCGTCGGGGAGCCTCCCACCACTCAGCTGCTTCCTAGCGTAGGAGGAAGCTGGAGACGCCCACCGGCTTGGGCACCAGCCTCTGACTGCCCCGCGTCTCTGTCTGTTTGGAAAAGCAGTCATTGGCCGTCCACACCAGTGAAGATAAAGTCGGTCGCTCCGGGCTACACAGACCCAAGAAACTGAATGGTCTGCAAGGGGTGTGCTCTGTGCTGTCAGGTGGCCTAGAATTGGGAAATTGACTCATGGATCCCCTGAATGCCGCTGAGAACAACCCTGCACACACTTGTATTACAGGAGTGTCTCAGCTCGTTACAGGCTGTAAAACCGAGAGTAAACCCATTATGCTGTGTGTGTTCCTAGCCCGCCCAGGCTGCTTCCTCTCCAGTCACTGTACTTTGGACCCAGCCCAGTAGTCACAGGCTGAGGCTTAGAGCTGACAGGGAGCCTCCTGGTAGCCGGGCTGCTTTTCTTTGTTTTGTGAGCTGGCTTAGCAGACACTCAGCTGTGCATTGATGGTGATGGCTGTTAGAGGGACGGGTGAGTCGCCCCTTGTCAGTGTGTCTTTGATCTTTTGCACGGTGGCATAGACTCAGGTCAGTTACTTGCACGTTTAACGTATCTGATGGCCCTGTGGGCTCTGGGTGGAGGCAGATGCACAGTAAACCGAGGCAGTCACACTTGCTAGTGCGTTTCAGACAAGGTGTTTAACCCCCCCTGACTGACTATGGTGTTTAGTGATGCCATCTTCCCTCTAAACAGGACCTGAGACAATGGTGTGGAGCTAATAAAAACAGTCATGTTTCTTCTCGTGGTGTGGGTCTCTTCCAGCTGACGTGATTTTGGTTTCGCAGGTGTGGGTTGCTGACCGAGGAAATAAAAGACTCCAAGTATTTGATAAAGACACTGGAGAGTGGCTAGGAGCATGGGACACCTGTTTCACAGAGGAAGGGCCCTCGGCTGTTAGGTAATCACTGCTGTTTATTTTATTTATTTGTTTATTTATTTTGGTTTTTCGAGACAGGGTTTCCTGTCCTGGAACTAGCTCTGTAGACCAGGCTGGCCTCGAACTCACAGAGATCCGCCTGCCTCTGCCTCCTGAGTGCTGGAATTAAAGGCGTGTGCAACCACCGCCTGGCTTCACTGCTGTTTATTTTAAGTGCTGTTCTAGTTGGTTGTGGGACCCACTTCTGAAGAGTGTTTGAAAGTTTATGGTGCTTGTTGTTAATTTTAAGATGGGAAAACGGAAGGTAGCAAGGAAGAAATGTCAGATTTTTCTAATCCTTTGGGAGCTTTCCAGTCATGGAAGGAGGCTCGAAGCTTGTTGACCTCCCGAACTTCTGACTCTCCGTTTGTTAGTTATGCTAGGGTTGTTTTAATGTAGGCGTAGCCTCTGCTTCCTCTCCAGTCACAGACTTTCACACCATTTTGAACTCTTCAGGCAATGCTGGCCACCGCTGAGCATTGCAGAGGACACAAACAGTGAAAGAATGATCGTTACTATTGAATTCTGCTTCTACTTCTTAGGTTGACCGCGGATGGGAAGTACTTGATCGTGGCCCAGCTGAAGCTCAGTAGGCTGTCCGTTTTGGTGGCCCCACCATCCGGAGACATCGGAGACTGTTCTGTGGTCAGCACCATCCAGCTGGCAGACCAGGTTCTGCCGCACCTTCTAGAAGTTGACAAAAAGACCGGAGCAGTCTATGTAGCAGAGATTGGGGCCAAACAAGTGCAAAAATACGTCCCATGGCACAGCCGTCCCCCTGCCTTTGGGAGGGGCTTCAAGTAGCAGTTCTGTGCCTCAGAGGCATTGTGCTTAAAGTCATTAAGGCACAGGGCCATTTTTACCTCTTCTGCCAGACAAGTGTGTTGGGATGCCATTAAGAGTCATGTTTTCTGGTGGTTCTTGGGCCTTAGTTTTACAACTAATCTTGTAAGAATGTTTTGGTTTTTTGTTTTGTTTTGTCTTTTCCTTTTTGATGGTCCTGGGTGTTGAACTCATGGCCTGATGCATGCTAGGCTGCTGCCCTGGCACTGAGCTGCGCCTTCACCTAAGCAGCTTTTGGAGAAAGAAACGCAGTTATGAAATGGGGCCACAAAGGGGAACTGTGATTGTAACCAAATTGCTTGCGTGGGTTGATTAACTCTCTCCGGGCTCCGAGGATAGCCTTTTGATTCCATCGGAAGAACTGGAAACTACTGGTTTGTTTAACTTCTGCAAAGCGGACTGTGAAGGATTGTGGGTGGGTGGACCGCTGAGTGATCTGACATGTGCAGAGTGCCCTGCCTGGTCCAGAGGGTCCCAAAGTGAGGAAGCAGCATTGTCTGCTTGCGGTCCAGCAGAGAGACACGTGGGCATAGTGACAGCAGGAGACAGAGGACCGTGACGGACAGGACGAGCCAGGCAGGGTGGATTCATGGAGACTGCAGGCAGCGGCAGCGTGAGCTCATTGGCCGAGAGATGAGTGAGGAGGAGGTAACAATACCACTCAAGTAGAGAAGGCCTAAGATTTACAGACATCCCCTGAATCGTGAGGAGAAGGCAAAACAAAGGTTTCGTCTTTTTGCTACAAAATGCTTAATGCCAGCCTTTACAAGTAAGACTGCAACAGCCAGCATCTAAGCACTTTACTGAAATGAAGATTTGCCAATGGTAGCTTAAGAGTTAATGCTAGCAATAAGTTCCCCACTCACCATTGTCCATTCCAGTTTTCAAGAATGAACTCACTTTGCTGCTAGTAATTATCTACCTCCAAGACATGCTAGGGAGCTGGGACCATTCACAGGAAGTGTGCCAGGCACGTGGAGGTCTGAAGATGCCTTCCCTGCCTCCCCAGCCCGCTCTTGTCCATCAGAGTGCCGGCCTTCAGATGCACATTCCGTGTCTTTCAGTCTGTCCTGGGCCATTCTAGACTTTGGGGGAACCCTTTCCTCTCAGGGTCCTTCCATCGTCCACCCCCTTTGCGGCATCGGAGTCCCTCCCTGTCCCAGGGTTACATGGTGACTTGTGCGGCACCGCGGCCGCCTAAGCTGACTTTGCTTCCCATCCTCTACAGCTGAAGGGGCTTGGACCTGCTTTGGTGGCTTGGGTCACAGGTAGCGTGGGAGGAAAGTGATCCTCCAGTAGACACGCGCTGCGTCCCTGCCGCTCCCCAGACTGAGCCCGAAGTCACTTCAGTCTTCCTGTGGTACCGAGGGAGCACCATCCTTTCCTCCATCGCTGGTGCGGTGTGGACTGGGTTTGCGGCTGGCACAGATGTCTGGAGCCTGCAGCACACTGCAGGGTGTTCTGAGACGGCCTTCCAACTGTCGCGTGCACGTTTGCCGGACTGTCCAGGGTTTATGCGTTTGCTAAGAAGCGGCTGACTTGGAAAGTGGCTGGTTATCCTCATAACAAGTGTGCGGCTGTTGCACCTGTGGGCACATCTGGAGTCCTCAGGCTTCACGGCTGCTTCAGTGGTGTAGACAGAACCTCTAGAGCTGTGAACGCTAGCCATAGGGATGAAACTTCCCAGCCAGTACCGGCTTGATGTCTTCTTTACAGATTCTTAGAAAACTTGCTGAGAATATCGTTCCTGATTGTCTTAAAAGGTATGCTTACAATCAAAGTGATTTTACTCCCCGCCTTTGGATCAGTTAGTTAAATAAATAGGAATTGTATTTTCTATTGGAACATTAAAGTTTTGCAAAGAAAAATCTATATAACTTGGCTACTTATTTGAAGATTGGATTTTTTTTTTGGTTTTGTTTTTTAAATAATAGAATTTCAATGACCATAAGATCCCAGGTTGGGGAGTCCGGGCATGATGGTATACATCTATAACTCAGCACACTGGAGGCCACAGCAAGCTCTCAGGTTGCAGACTAACCCATCTATCAACTAACGTTGGCTACATAAACCCAGGACTAAAGGCATCACATCGCTAAGAGAATTCTTTTTCTCTTCCTCGTAAAGGATGTGCTGCTGAGGTGTGTTGGCCAGGCTGACCTGGGCTTAGGGATTCTGTGTGTGGGGATTCGAACCCAGGTCCTCATGCCTGCCCAGCAAGCGCTCTAACCCACAGAGCCGCCACCTCAGTATCACACAGTTGATACATCGCTAAACACATGTTTTTATTATCTTCCATTATGTTCATGTCTGTATCTGTCTGTGTGGGTATGTGCACACTCGTGCAGATGTCTGTGGAGGCCAAAGACCTCTTGTGGGAGCAGAAAGTGCTCTTAACTTCGGAGCCGTCTTGGCCCCAGAAGTCTGTATTGTGTTGTAGATATGAAACTCTCGATGCCTTTGCTTCCTAGGTTTATTCTTGACATAGAGGGGGGGTGTTTTACACTAGAAGACCAGAGGCTGTGATCATCTCTCCTTCCACTGAATGGCTCCTTGAAATGGAGCCCTTGTCAGTCAGAGAAAACCTGGTTACTGTCTGATAGCAAAAACCACCATGCAGGTAGCAGTCATATAACTTCTTCGTGTGCCTTTGCTGGAAGGCTAAGGTGACAAAGAACTAACTTGTTTTGCTTCTTCTGGTTTCTAGAGGTTTTTGAGTTTGATTTTATAGTTAATGAAACTGGGAACACTTTAAATTTTTATTTCTTAGGCTAACTAAATTATATCAGAGTCATAGAAAAAAGTTTGGAACTTACATGGGTGGGTTGTCTTATTTTCAACTACATACTCCCAGCAATAATCAAATAAAAATTTGAAGTCAGAATTTATCAGCTTTATTCATTTCATAAAAACCTACTACAAACACGAAGGTTTTCGGACTAGAGTGCAATGGGCACCTGCGTTACAGCCTTTACCCAGAAGAGGGCAGTAGAGTTCTGCAATGTCGGGCTTCCTTGTGCTGATTTTTTTTTTTTTTTATTGAAGCTACAGTAGGGAACACACTGGTGGTTCCCCTTTGTTCTACAGCGCACTTATACCCTGAGGAAGCTGGTGTGCACCTGAGGGACTTCTTGGAGTTGAACCTTTATGGCTTAGTTTGTTTTTCTACAACTAAAAGGAAAAAGGTTTTAATTCAGTAATTAAAATAAAAATAAAATAGAAGTAGTAAAAAATAAAACAGAGAAGCAATTGAAACCAGCAGCCAGAAGTGAATTATCTATTTACAGGTAAAGCTATAGTTGGATAGCGAGCTTAGTACATAGGAAATTCACAGGGTAAATATGCTGGCTTATTCCTGCTGATTGGGTCTTTGAAGGATATTACTTGTAATTGTTGGTTAGTTTACAAATGAGACAAGTGAATTATTTATTTAAAGGCCCAATTCACTTCTCTGCCTGGCCCTTAGCCATCCTGTGAGCTTATGGCATTAGTTAATACCCAGTCACCTCATAACATGGAAGTTCTTTGTTCCACATGTAAGAGTTGAATGGAAGCTGAACGGTGTTTAGTCAGGGTTACTATTACTATAATGAGACACCATGACCAAAAGCAGCTGGGGAAGGAAAGGGTTTATTTGGCTTACACTTCCAAATCATTGTTTATCACCTAGGGAAGTCAGAACAGGGACTCAAGCCGGGCTGGAACCTGGAGGCAGGAGCTGATGCAGAGGCCACGGAGGGGTGCTGCTTACTGGCTTGTGTGGGGACACCAGACCTTGAGCAGAGACCCACTTCCCCTTCTGCCTGGGAGTAGGCAGCTGTAAGACATCGTTTACTAAACATGTTTACTAAAAACAATACAATGCCCGGGGCAATAAGTTCCTGGAAAAGGCCTGCCCACAGAAACCGCCCTGACCTCGACCTTGTCCAAAGACTAACCGCCTCTTTTGACATGCCCAGATCAGTTTTTGGTGTCAGAGCAGAACCAGCCAGGGTAGAGGAGAGAGCAGAAGCTTTTCTGGAGGGAGCCTTTCTTAGGAAGTTTTCTTGAACCTTTTTGGGGCCTGCTTAAAGTTTTCTTTACATCGTTGAACAAGTCTCTGTGTTGTCAATCCCCGACACCCTCTGCACATTCTCAGACACAGGCTGCGCAGCAGGCATGGCAACTTGCTCCTCAGGGCTTGCTCAGCATGCTTTCTTACAGAACCCAGGGCCGCCAGCCCAGGGATGGCGCCAGTGCAATGGACTGGGCCCTCCTCCACAAATCAAGAAAACTCCCCACATGCAAGTTTACCTACCGCACGATCTTACGGAAGCATTTCTCAATTAAGGTTCCATCCTCTCAGATGACTACAGCTTATGTCAGCATAAATCCTAGGGGGTAAAACTGAGCCCTAGTCAACTTGACACAGAAATGCATTGCTGTTAAACTATAACCTTTCCTTCCTGGTCAGCCACAATACCGTACATTAGTAATATCACGATATAAAACACATTGCAAATTTAGAAGTCTCACAATCTTTACAAACTCAAACACTTTAAAAGGTGTTTCTTTAAATGAAAATCCAGGGGTCTGGAGGAGAGATGGCTCAGAGATTAAGAGCACTGGCTGTTCTTCCAGAGGCCCCGAGTTCAATTCCCAGCAACCACATGTGGCTCACAACCACCTATAATGAGATCTGATGCCCTCTTCTGGCATGCAGAAGTACATGCAGACAGAGCACTCATACATTAAAACAAAAACAAAAACCCCCAAAAACATAAATAAAAATAAAATCCAGTTTTTAAAAGCACAAAATAACTATGGGCTCTTGTGAAATCAACATAAGCTTAATACTTTATTCCAAGAGGGAAGAACCAGGACGCAGTCCCAATCAAACAGTGTAGTAACTCAGTGTCTCACATCTGGATTCACTCACAGTCTTCTGGAATCCTTCAAAGGGCCCAGGCCACTTCTACAACTTCACCCATTGCTGCCCACAGAGAGCGTCTCCTAAATTCAGGTCAGCTCCACTCCATGACCACTGCTGGTCTTGGTAGCCATCCCATCCAACATGCTGGAATCTTCTGCTGCTACTGGGCTGTACTTCACCAATAGCGTCTCCTGGGCTCTTTTCAAGGCCTGGGGTCAGGGCCAGGGCCACAGAAACAGCTGACCTGAACAAGTGGGAGCTCACAGACCCCAGTCTGACAGCTGGGGAACCAACATAGGACTGAACCAGAGCACCTGAACATGGGTGTCAGCTAGGAAGCCCCAGGCAGTCTATAGAGCCTCTGGCAGTGGAACCAGTATTTATCTCTAGTGCACAAATGGACTTTGGGAGCCCATTCCCCATGGAGGGATACTCTCTTAGCCTAGATACACAGCGAGGGCCTAATTCCTGCCCCAAATGATCTGACAGACTTTGATGATCCCTCATGGAAGGCCTCATCCTCCCTGGAGAGTGGATGGGGGATGGGATGGGGGTCAGAGAGGGGAATGGGAGAATGGAAGGGAGAGGGAACTGGGATTGACATATAAAGTAAGATTGTTTCTAAAAAGAAGTGAATTTGCTAACTGAGCTTAGGAAGAAGAAGAACATGTCCAGACTCCCTAAGTTAAATCCCCATGTGATGGGGGAAGTCCTGTACATTTGTTAATAAAGCACTGTTGAGCCAATAGGAATCTAGATAGGTGGGACTAGGAGTCCAGGAGGATTCTGGGAAGGAGAAACACAGGAGAGTTGAGAAGTAACGCCATGGGGTAGGAAGCCTGGAAACGTCTCCGGTAAGAGAAATACATAGATTAACAATTATGGGGTAATTACTTAAGTCAGAGCTAGCCAGTAAGAAACAAGCAAGGCCAACAGCTTCATAATTAATATAGCCTCCTGTGTGTTTATTTGGGACTGATGCGGCTCTAGAACCAGGCTGGCGGGAAGGCTCCTCTCAAGGAAAAGGCTTCTCTTTACACCCATGCTTCCTTTTTTATGAAAAATATTGTTTTGGAAATAACCCCAATGATCTTGCCTCCAGCAGCCAAGACATTTTTGACTGTTGTGATGGCTATTCTTAGTAGTCAAACTGACTACCTCCGGAATAAGCTACTACACAATGAGGCATATTACTTAAAGGTTTTGAAATGGGAAACCTTTCATTAGTCTGAATCCTTTGAGGTCTTCAGAATCCCCTTTAATCTGGGTCAGACCCTCTGTTGGCAGCCTACATATGTAAAATTCATTGAAGAAGGAAGCACTTGCTCTTTGCCTGACTGCCCTGGCTTTCACTGGGAAAATTCCTTCACTCCCTTTAGAGTATATAGATTATACTCTTCAGTATATAGAATTCTGCTATATACTGAAGACCATCTGAAACATCCAGCCTAATGAATTAAAGAGCTGAATTCTGGACCACAGTCTGAGAGACATTCTAATAAATCCCCTTTCTAAGTACATGCAGAGAGTTCTTCTCTCTGTTGTGTTTAAGCAGAGAACCTTGACTAACACGGCTCTGTTGTTTTCAGCTGCCCACAGAGTAAGATGTACTCGCTAACAATAGTGCTCATAAAGGCATTCTTCCTTACTCCATTTCCAAGTATTCAAGCTGTCGTGAACACTACACTTTTCATTATTGTTAAATTGTCAAGAGACTGAAATGAATTGCAGAAGAAAACTCCTAAAGCAACAGAGGGAGCCATCACCCAGCCTTTTGATGGGAGAAAGAGCTATCATCTTGACTGTGATCTGGTTCCCATTTTCTCTCCTGGCCATCTGAAGTCCTTGAGACAACGAGAGAAAAAGTACCTTCAGTGTACTTGACCCCAGCATGAAGCTACAGAACAAACATCTCCTTTCCCCCCTAAAATCTATCTTGTCAATATTTTGCACACGCTTCCTCCTGGGGGAGAGGGGAATCAATCTACTCCACTTTGTGTAGTGGGCTGTGCACCTAGTCACACGGCATTCATGAGGAAGAAGGACAGACTTTGGGTGCAGGAAGATAGCAGGGTGAACTATCGGAGCCAAGGCAAGTGCTATTGAAATGCTGATCTCTGTACACTTGAGTAAGTCTGTGTCTGGAGTGGAAGGCAGGGCCAGGGATCACTGTGCTATGTCGTTAAGTACAGTATAACACCAAGGGAGGTGCTCCTGTTACTCAGTCCTTACTAGCCAATCAGGGCCTCCAGTCTGACCTGCCCATCACAAGTAGTGCAGGACTCTTGGTGGGGCCAAGATGCAGGCTTGGCTTGGTGGCAGAGGGGGCTTCAGTGCTTTTGTGTGCTGTTCTGTGGGTGCTGCTTCAGGGAGCTGAGTGGGGAGGAAGGGTAATCTGGGATGCCATGACACTGTGAGCAAGAGGCTGATGTCCCCAGATGGGGAGGAACAGATTATGACCCTCGAGAGCTGATGTGGTGGTGCTCTCTGGGGCTGGGTGGTAGCTTGCAGCCAAATTTGGTGTCCTAGGGGTTCCCAAGTAGTTCTTGAAACTCCCTGGACCCAGGTGCCTGCCTCTGAATAATTTCACTCCATGAGCTCCCTCTGCATACAGCCTTGGGAGGAGGGAGATGCTTGTGTCAAAACATCTTTGAAGACCAGGTCAGCATTTGTTATATCTAGGGAAGCAGGCTGCCAAATTCAGAGAGGCCTGGTTTCTCTAGGATCTTCTAGAAGCTCTTCACTTCACATTTAACATTTAGGTGAAAGAGCCACTTGTATTTAATACTGTGGGAGCTGTAAATGGCATCTCTTATGTTGGGTTGCACTCCAACTCCTGTGATGTAGAAGAGTAGAATCAGTTCTATAAAGTATTTCCCAATGCTTAGAAAATAGTAAATCGCAGAAAGTACAATTTGGCTAAGGGAGTGCTATCTCTACATTCCCCATAGATAGGTATATGCTAAGGAGCCCTGATAGAAATCAGAATGTTATAATACACACTTGTTCACCAGAATTGTCCAGACACATGGCTCCAAACAATAACAAAGGTGACACTCCTGATTTACAACCAGTTACTTGTCCCATCTCCATGTCAAAGAACAGGCCTCTAACATGCTGTGCATGGGGCCATTACAGAGTCACAATCAACCTTCAGGACTGGTGTACCATAAAAGCTCAGTTTTCTTCTTGAGAAAAGCATAGATGGGTGAAGTGATGACTATTTGAAAGGGAAAACACTGTTGTGTTGAATGCTGGCCTGAACAACAAAACATTCCCTTTAGGCTCTTATATTAGGAGAAGAATGTCCTTGGTAGAGCCAGAAATGACCTGGAGCCCAGGCTTTAGGAGATATCCTTAAGGGCCTGATGATTTGAGAATAATAAGAAGAGCTCTTTCTTTAAAGCCAGGTACATGATTATGAGATGGTAATGGACTGTACCCAGGATCTTTGTGCTGGGTTTCTTGACATCTTGAGAACCCAAGTCTTCCTACCACGTGTAGATATGGTTATCAGTTCCAATGCAATTGCAGGCTTACTCAGTAATGTCCTTGAGAAAACCTGTGTTCCCTTATGCAGCATTGTTTCATTAGTCTCCTCCTGAGTTTGTCCCATTGTATGGTGTTTTCTGATGAGTTCACAGACGTTCCCCATTTCCTTCCATTTTTCCACTGGAAGTAGAATACAAGATGCCATTCTTCTTAAGAAGCTTGCTTGGCATGAGACACAGCTTGTGTAATACCTCCTCAACGCAGCTCTTATCTTTTCCACCTTATACTCTTCCTATCTTTCCCATACCTCGGCACCTGCCCCTCAGGGTCCTGTCACGGAGAAGCCCCGCTCTTTCTTGTCACTGCTGTGATCAAGGAATAATTCTGGGAATGGCTTTGCTGTGTCTATCTGTCTAAGTGGCTAGACTTGCAGTCTTCTGTCCCTACCTTGATGCGGGAAGTCCTTCTGTGTATATGTTTGTCTTATTGGCTGATAAATAAAGCAGTTATCCAATAGAGAAGCAAGATAGGTGGGACTAGGGGTCGAGGAGGATTCTGGGAAACAGAGGCACAGTAAGTCACCATGTAGGAAGCGAGAAAAGAGGTCCCGACCGACCCTTTCTCCGGTAAGAGAAGACCACGTGGAAATACTCAGATTAGCAGTTATGGGTTAATAATTAAGTCAGAGCTAGACAATGAGAAACCATAGCAAAAGGCCAACAGCTTCATAATTCATATAGTGTCTCGTGTATTATTTGGGGTGGGGGGAGACAGCAGCTAGACCCAGGCAGCTGGTGGGAAAGAGCACACATTACATTACCTAAATTGTTCAAAGTGTAACCTGGAGCCTAAACCTAAAAGACACAAGGATGATAGCAAAGTCTTGTCTAGGCTGGCTCCTCTCTGAGTAATAGCCAGACGTGGATGCATGCTATCATTAAAGAGATTTGTCTTTATTAATCTCTTAAGTGTGTGGAGTGTTTTCTACCTGGGAAGTCATGTTAATTCTAGAACAGCTGCACTTCCAGCCTTTTAGAAAACTCTTTCTGAGACAAGCTCTCTTATGTTAACTGGCTTTGGTCCCAGTCCGTTGCTCTCCAGGGCAATGACCTTGCTATTACACCTCCAAAATCTCAAATGATCTTACCACCTAGAGTTTCGAAATTATCCATCTGAGTCATGTAGTTGACTATCTGTTGCAGTAAAAGGAAAATTCCTTTCTAGATGTGGTAGAGTCCCAGGAAACTCCAAGTATGAGTGAGCCTGGGCCAGGGTCCCTCTCTGACACTTCTCAAGGGATAGTTGAGGAACGATCCTGCAAGTGCATAGAGAAGGCTAAGAGCTATAGCTCAGGAGCTGGTGACAACTGGACGTAACTCTGAAACACTAACGTGGAATGAAGTCTGTTTCTGTGTCCTCCTGTCTGTCACATCTCTTGTCTCTTGTGGGTTCACGTCCCACCAAAAGCAACTGACAGTCATCCATAACTCTACTTTCAGCAGACCCAACCCCTGGTGAAGGCACCAGACACTCTCACAGGGCTAACAGCCTGGCAGGTGGGTGGGCGGGCAGACAGACAGACAGACAGGAATGCATATGTGTGTGGTGACAAGCGTGTGTGTACATGGCCCTCTTCCTTTATGATGGGCCAAAGGCACCATTACAGAGGGTCTGGAGTCGGGAGCATAAGAACCCAAATCTCTGCTGCGTGGTGAGCAGAGGAAACCAGAGCCCTCCCCAAAAATACCCGGGCACTGTCTCACAGACTCTAAGCCCCCTTGCCCAAGCCTTCTGGGCTCTTGGAGACAGTTAGATCTCTCCTCCTGCTGCTCTCCTGAACATGCCAACAGGTTGACTCACCTGCACTCCCCAAGTCGGGAACAAACAAACAGTCAGCAAGGGCACACAGGTAGGGTGCACCTCCCCCCCCTCCCCCCACTGCGGTCCTCACAGCGCCTCTGTGCCCTTGACTGGGACTGGGCCCTCCTATACCTCCCTGCTTCTCACAAGGGGCCAGGCCCTTCGCTTGAGAATCTCCATGGGGTGCCCAATTTTCTACTTTTTTTCTTTTCTTTCTTCATTTTTTCCTTTTGGTTTTTCAAGACAGGGTTTCTCTGTGGCTTTGGAGGTTGTACTGGAACTTCACTCTGTGGACCAGGTGGCCTCAAACTCACAGAGATCCGCCTGCCTCTGCCTCTCCAGTGCTGGGATTAAAAGTGTACGCCACCAATGCCCAGCAATTTCTAGCTTTTTCTAATGTGTTGCTGAACCTTGGGAAGAGAAGAGGGCTGTCTGGGCGGCAGGAGGCAGGAGGAGCCTGTGAAAGCAGAGCAGGCAAAGTGGGGATGAGGCTTTCGTTGCCATCCCCCAGACCCCGCCCCTGCAATCCACCAGACCCCGCCCCTGCAATCCACCAGACCCCGCCTCTGTAATCCACCAGACCCCGCCCCTGTAATCCACCAGACCCCGCCCCTGTAAATCACATACACCCAGGCACCGTCTTCCCTTGTCCCTTTGTTTCATTGCAAGTTACTTATGTTGACTTCTCCTTGGCTGTCGTGCAACTCCCTCTGCCTGGTGAGCGCTGGGACCAAAGGAAGGCACGCACCGCCAACACCTCTGCGGCCCTGCTTTACTTTTCTTTTAATTCATTTTCATGAGATGGGGGTGGGGAGGGGAACATCTCCGTACATAGCCCTTGAAATCATGAGCTAGACCAGAGCTGCCTGCGGGTCACAGACTTCCACCAGCCTCCTCGGCCTCCCAGGTAGTGGGACTGAAGGTGTACGCCCCCAGGTGGTGGGACTGAAGGTGTGCGCCCCCAGGTGGTGGGACTGAAGGTGTGCACCCCCAGGTGGTGTGCACCCCATGCCTGCCTGAACCCGCACTATGTGAGAACCTGACCCCATGACCAGTGCAGACGCCTTACATCACCAACCTGGAAAAGCTAGCAAGCAGGAAGGGGAGATAACTTCAAAGGCCCTGACAGGCAGGATGGGGAGAAAAACAGCCCTGACCCCCAGGTTAGCCAATTAACAGAGCCAGTTAGCAGAGAGAGAGAGAGATTGAGATTTTATAACCCTGTTTTATGATTGGTCAATTTGAAGAGAGAAAGGACGACTTACTTGCCCTGAAACAGTTACATGAACACGTATACCCAGATATCCAGACAAGGCCTTGAGCTCGTGAAGCTGGCAGGAGGCTGGGTGAGTGGAGTCCTCTTTCCGTGAGAATATGTTTTCCATCACCCCTCCCAAAGGCCTGGGTCTGAAGGTATTATTATTATTTTTGTTGTTGTTTCAGTTAGTGGCAGGCAGTCGGGGCTGGCTGCCCTGAGTTCGGGAAATGTGGAGGGTGTACATGCGTCACTATACACCTGAAGAACTGAAGGCACCAGACCCTCACCCAGCCCCCTGCTTCAGCATCCACGGCAGGTTGCAGAAAAGTCCCAGCAAGATGTAGGCCTCTGATTTAGCAACATGTGCACTCACGCACGCCCCCACGAGGTTTCATGTAAACACACACAGCCAGAAGCCAGTAAAAAGTGACTGGGGACATGGTGGGGTGGGGACAGGGATTTGAGGGAGTATCTAGCGCCAATGAAATTAAACATCAATAAAAAAACTGGAATTTATTTATTTATTCATCCATCCATTTATTTACTTATTCACTCATTTGTTCCCTTTATTAAGTATATAGTGGAAGGGATGTGGCTGTTGTGCCCACATCGCAAAGATCCCCAGAGACCACCAGGAAGGCCCACCAAACTGCAAAAGCAAGGCTGAAAGTTAACAGCAGCTGCCAGCTTCAATTTCCCCAGAATATGTTTAGGCTTACATTTTTTAAGTACTAATAACACACTTTTTCTCTCTGACTGTACAACTTAAACCTGTAAATAACTATTCTTATATGTAGAGCTACATCATTTTATCCAGTTCTATTCTGGTCAAACTAGTGTAACTACTGTAATTTGGTGTCGTGATAAATTCAGTTCTTTATCCAGATTCTTGATTCCCTGTTCTGTGGATGCAAGAAATTGCCAGTCAGAACATTCACCAATCATCTAAAATTACTGAATGCTTACTTATATTGGGAGCTACAGTCAAAGGAGGAAAGTTTTCGGTTCCTCCTTGTCCATCCCTTTCTGAGCTGGGACTACACCTGCTTTAAAGTTGGTCAGTGAACTCAATTCATACACACAGGTCTCTCTTCATTTTTTTAAGTGGGCAGTAAAATCTAGAGAAGTTTGAAGATACTCATTTGTTGGTCGCAAGCCAAAGCTACAGGAGACACTGCTCTAAACTGAAATAAATAATCAAAAGCAATTGAGAAGGACGGAAGAAATTCTTAATGACCTGGAAATAGTGGGGAATAGAAACAATACGGGATTAGGGTAGTGATGCATTTAAAGAAAATCAAATTGAAAAAGTGAAACTAGGGACCGGAGAGATGACTCAATGGTTAAGAGCACTGGCTGCTCTTCCCTGAGTTCAATTCCCAGCAAGCACTTGGTGGCTCACAACCATCTATAATGAGACCTGGTGCCCTCTCCTGGCCTGCAGTCATGCATGCAGGCAGAACACTGTATACATAATAAATAGATAAATCTTTTTAAAAAGTGAAACTAATAATTGTCTTTTTTTAAATGATAAAGATAACTGAAAAAAATCCACACAGCTCTACTGACTTTGAGAAAGAGAAAACATTCCCTGTTAGAGGGATTTGCATTAACAAGATATTATATCACCATGCCCCTACGTGCAATGTTATAGATAGACACCGAGACCTGCAACATGACACACAGCTACACCTAATGGATGTAACCATGACAACCGGGATTGAATATATCTGCGTACGAGAGTTCCCTTGCTGGAGATTTAATATACATTGGCTCAAGCTAACCTTCCCAATTGTACACCCATAATCTTGCCTGCCTTCATTCGAATGACATCATTGACCAATACATGCTGGGAAATTACAAAAATCACTGATCCCGCCACAATCAGGCCCTATTTCATAACGGTGACTCCAGTAACTGCTTGCCTACACTGTATGTATGAAACCTTGCTCCAATACAAATCTTTTTCCTGTAATTGAAATGGACAGTTGACTACATGGCTTACCTTTGTAATTTTAAAGCTCAGTGGTGGTTGAGTTCTTTAGTCTAAGAATTTAGTTGGTTTAATCACAAGGACAACAAGGTCATTGCCCTAGGGAGCAATGGAATGGATCAAGGCTACCTGAGTCAACATAAGCAAGTTGTCTCAGAAACATTTTTCTACAAGGCTGGAGGTACCGCTGCTCTAGAATTAATATGGCTTCCCAGGGAGAAATCATTCCACACAATTAAAAATTTAACAAACAAAAATCTCTTTAATGACAGCATGCATCCAGTGATGGCTAATGCTAAAAGAGGAGCCAGCCTGGCACAGATTTTGCATTTCATATAATGCTGTCATCCCTAAGTCTCCTTTAGGCTCAGCCCTGAGGTTATACTTTGAATGTTTACACAGAAGGCATGTCTAGCCACTTAGGCAGATGGATATTTACAGACCAAAACTACCTTTTAGATCATGCATTATGATCTCAATATAAATATATTATAATGTATGATTTAAAAGATAAATAGATCATAACGTATGATCTAAACATACAGATGTAAAACATACAGATGTAAAAATGCCACAGTCCTCACACACACAAAGGACATAGAGCGCAAATACAAACAAAAAAACAAAACAAAAAAAACGGGAGTCACCTATCCACACTGTGAATGATGTTCTTAAATGAACAGCTATTCTGAGTAAGGCTTTTTTTTTTTTTTTTTTTTTGCCTCCAAGCAACCTTGCTCAGAGGAAGGCCGCAGATGCTTCTGAGGGACCGGAAATAATTCATTTTAACTCGGCATGACTGCTGTCTGTCTCGAGTCTGTGGGATTACTGAACAGAACTTCATTTTAAAGCTTTATTTACGTATCAGTGTGTTTGTTTGTCCATGTGTCTTTGTGCAGCTCCTGCAGAGGCCAGAAGAGGGAATTAGATCCCCTGGAACTGGAGTTACGGAGACGGTTAGCAACCATGGTTTCTGGCAATGTAACCTGTGCCCTCTGCAACAACACCCAAGTGCTCCTAACTGCTAAGCTATCTCTCAAACCACTTTTTTATTTAAAACTTATTTTTATACATTTTAATCAAAATATATTACATCACTTTCTTCCTTCCTTTTGCTCTCTCCGTCTTTCCCAAATTCTTCCCTTCTAATTTCTCCCTTGTTAAGTGTGTGTGAATAAGGACATACAAATATATGAATAAAACCTGCTGGGTCTATTTCTGTTGGTTGTGTGTTATGGTTTCAGGACTGAACATGCTGTTTTGGACAGAAAAATAGGGAACTCATCCCTGCTGAGGCGGATTCACCCATTTGCAGGGGGATTTTACTCTTATTGAGCAACATGAGTCTGACCCTTGAGTGACTTAGGCTGTCTTGGACAGAAAACATTATCAAGAATAGAAAACTTGGAGTAGTAAATGCCCCAGTTAACACCTGCTGGTGCCGTGACTCTGAAGTTCTAGAGCTGCAGAGAAGTCAATGGACACTGCCCTGAGCCAATCACCATCTCGCTAGGTTTCATGGACCTCCCTCCGTATCCTACTGACCATTCTCATCTTGGATGACTTTGATATCCTGAAGCCCTCGTCTCCACTAAGTATCATGGTTACAAACCTATACCACCATACCAGGCTTAGGTGGCTGCATTTAGTGACTCATTAGAGTAACGGGTAAGTAAGATGAGCAGTTTCACTTAAGTATATTCAAAACTACTTATCTCTGTGTGAGGGTTTCACCGTCTATAGAATAAAGATGAATTATAATACATTCAAAGATAAAAGCAATGCTGTTCACAGTTGGAAGACAGTGGACTTTAAGACACAAGACTGCATTTGATGGCGCCTTCTTCTGTTACTGGGGTTAGGACCAGAGCATGTGTCCTGGCTACTCTAACCAGCCAGGCTCAGACACCATTATTAAGTCAATTAAAAAAAAACAAACAAACAAGCAACACTAGGTAGTGGTGGCACATGCCTTTATTCCTAACACTTGGGATGCAGATGTAGGCGAATCTCTGTAAATTCAAGGCCAGTCTAGTCTACAGAGCGAGTTCCAGGACAGTCAAGGCTACACAAACAAACCCTGTCTTGAAAAACAACAACAACAAAAGAAACAAGTTAGTAATCTGTGATGTGCCCACCTATAATTCAGGTACACCTGAGACAAGGAGCACAAATCTCTCTGATGTTCTAGAAGAGCCTAGACTATATAGTGAGTTTCAGGCCAGCCGGAGATTCATAGCAAAACTGTTCTTTAAAACAATAAAGCCGGGCGTTGGTGGCGCACGCCTTTAATCCCAGCACTCGGGAGGCAGAGGCAGGCGGATCTCTGTGAGTTTGAGGCCAGCCTGGTCTACAGAGCAAGTTCCAGGACAGCCTCCAAAGCCACAGAGAAACCCTGTCTCGAAAAAAATAATAAAAAATAAAACAATAAAAAGAAAACCATAGAAAAGAAAAAAGAGCAAATTATCAATAAAAGTTGTAAACGACATTTTTTCAGTGTGACTAATAGAAAACAGGGTTAGATAGTTGTGAGAGATATGCACAACTAAGTATTATAACTGAGCCATATAATGAAAGTTCCCCCACCTCTAGAACCCTCCCCCAACCCCAGCTTCCGTCTCTCTTGCAAGGTGGTCAGAAAAGGAGTAAATGTTTCTTCAGTAGACACATTCTCATCTAGAGCAACCAGTCTTTTCCCACAATGAATTTCTCAGGGAAATTAGAATTGTTAGCCAAAGGGAGAGATATAAATGTCTCTTAGAACACCCTTATTCCTGTACGCATGCAGGTGCCAGGGATTGATGGGGTGGAGGCTGAGGAGTTTTAAGGTCCCAGGGGGGACCACAAAGTGGGGACTGCAGGAAGCTGTCCCTGACAGCTATGTAAGTTGCCAAAAGAGAGTGGAAGACCCGGAGATGTCACCGGACTTCTCAATGGAAACTATGAAAGCCGTATCCTGGACAGATGTCCTATAAATACTAAGGGAACAAGGATGCCAGCCCAGACTACTGTACGCAGCAAAGCTTAATTATCATAGATGGAGTAAACAAGATATTCCATGACAAAACCAGATTTAAACAATACATATCCACAAATCCAGCCCTACAGAAAGTAATGGAAGGAAAACTTCAACCCAATGACGATAACTACACTCACAAAGACATTTGCAATAGATCATCCCACTTTACCAAACACCAAAAGAAAAAGGGAGGGAAACCCACACACAATAACACCACCGCTAATAAATCCAAAACAAACAAGAATCAGCAATCAATGGTCATTAATATCCCTCAATGTCAATGGTCTCACCTTGCCTATAAAAAGACACAAACTAACAGAATGGATACGAACACAGAACCCATCCTTCTGCTGTATATAAGAAACATATCTCAATGTCCAAGACAGATGTTACCTCAGAGTAAAAGGTTGGGAAAAGATTTTCCAATCAAATGGACCCAAGAAACAAGTGGGTGTAGCAATCCTAGTATCTAACAAATTAGACTTCAAATTAAAATCAATCAAAAGAGATGAAGAAGGACATTTCATATTCATCAAGGAAAAGTCCACCAAGATGAAGTCTCAATTCTGAACATCTATGCACCAAATAAAAAGGCACCCGCATTCGTGAAAGAAACATTACTAAAGCTCAAACCACATATAAAGCCCCACACACTTATAGTGGGAGACTTCAACACCCGACTCTCACCACTAGACAGGACCTCCAGACAGAAACTTAACAAAGAAACAAAAGAACTAACAGAAGTTATGATCCTATTGGGTTTAACCGATATCTATAGAACATTCCATCCAGACACAAAAGAATATACCTTCTTCTGAGTGCCACAAAATCGGAAACATAGCAAACCTCCACAGGTACAAAAAAAAAAAAAAAACGGAATAACCCCTGTATCTTATCAGACCACCATGCTTTAAAATTAGAATTCAACAACGCAAATTGCAGAAACCCTGCAAACTCATGGAAATTGAACAATGTGCAATTGCACCATCCCTGGGTCAAGGAAGAAATAAAAAAAGAAATTAAAGACTTCCTGGAATTCAATGAGAATGAAGACACAACATAACTAAACTTATGGGACACTTTGAAAGCAGTGCTGAGAGGAAAGTTCATAGTACTAAGTGCCCATATGAAGAAGCTGGAGAACAGTCGTCATACTACAGAATTAATAGCACAACTGAATGCTCTAGAACAAAAACAAGCAAACTCACCCAGGAGGAGTAGACGCCAGGAAATAATCAAATTGAGGGCTGAAGTCAATAAAGTAGAAACCAGAAAAACATTGCAAAGAATCAGTGAAACAAAGAGTTGGTTCTTTGAGAAATATCAACAAGATAGACAAACCTTTATCCAAACTAACCAAAAGGCAGAAAGAGAGAATGCACATCAACAAGATCTGAAATGAAAAGGGGGACATAAAACAGACACTGAGGAAATCCAGAAAACCATCACGTCATACTTCGAAAGCCTGTACTCCACAATATTTGAAACTCTAAAGGAAATGGACACTTTTCTGGATAGATATCACTTGCCAAAATTAAATCAAGAACAGATAAGCAGTCTAAGCAGACCTATAAGCCCTAATGAAGTAGAGGCAGTCATCAAAAGTCTCCCAACCAAAAAAAGCCTAGACCCAGATGGCTTCAGTGCAGAATTCTACCAGAAATTCAAAGAGGAACTAATACCAATACTCCTCAAAGTTTTCCACACAATAGAAGCAGCAGGTTCACTGCTAAACTCTTTTTATGAGGCTAAAATTACCTTGGTACCCAAGCCACACAAAGACACAACTAAAGAAGAGAACTATAGACCAATTTCCTTCATGAACATCGATGCAAAAATACTCAATAAAATACTAGCAAATTGAATCCAAGAACACATCAGAAAAATCATCCACCATGATCAAGCAGGCTTCATCCCAGGAATGCAGGGATGGTTCAGCATAGGACAATCCATCAGTTTAATCCACCTTATAAACAAACTGTAAAGGAAAAATCACATGATCATCTCACTAGATGTTAAAAAAGCCTTTGACAAAATCCAACACCCCTTCATGATAAAGGTTCTAGAGAGATCAGGGATAGCAGGAACATACTTGAACATAATAAAAGCTATATACAGTAAACCAACAGCTAACATGAAACTAAATGGAGAGAAACTCAATGCAATTCCTTTAAAATAAGGAACAAGACATGGCTGTCCACTCTCTCCAGGGAGGAAAGATGAGCAAAGAGATAAAGAATGGGCTGGTAAACCCACAAACACAGCTGACCTGAACAAGGGGGAGCTCTTGGACACCAGACCCACAGCTTGATGGCCAGCATGGGACTGATCCAGACCCTGAGTGTGAGTGTCAGTGAAGAGGCCTGGACAATCTATGGGGCCCTGGGTAGTAGATCAGTATTTATCCCTAGCATACAAATGGACTTTGTGTTTCCATACCACAAAGAGGGATGCTCTCTCAGGGTGCACTCTTGTGGGGGTCCTAGGCCCTGCCCTGGACAAATGACAGACTCTGTATATCCCATATGGGGAAGGGAGTAGGGTAGGGTAGCGGGTGTAGGAGAAGGGGAGGGAGAGGGAGCTGGGACTGACATTGAAGAAAGCTTGTTTCTAACTTAAAAAAATGTCCTAAAAATAAAAATAAAAGAAGTTGAGAGATAGGCTGTATTTCATTATCAGGGAATGGTTGGTTTCGAGCCCACGGATTGGTTGGTTTTGCGTGTGGGTTTTCAAGGGAAGAGTGTGTTTGTTTGGCTCTGGTTTCAAGACCACAGTGTGTTTCTTTCAGTGGTCCCTTTTAACCATTTGAATCTGGCTTCGGAGCTGGGTTGTTTCTTTGGTATCAGGGTCAGGGAGCGTTTCTTTGGCTCTGGTTTCAGGGCGAAAATGTATGTACTTCTCTTGCTGTGATGTCAGGGTCAGCGTGTTCCTTTGGTTGGCTCTTTTCCCCTACACATATGGATTCATAAATTCATTTTTCCATGAGTTTGCTGATGCAAGCAATATAAAAGTCATCTTAATGCTTGAATAGATTGATGACAAATTATTTCCTACAGAATAAACATGTGTTTTACTGAATGTAAGTGTGTTGGCAAAAATCTTACCAAATTCTTGATAATAAGGAGCCCTTAGTATCTTTCTCAGGTACTCAAAGACTACTGTTACATGCAAAGGCATTAATAGATTGATTTCACACAAAAAGTTTTACTCACCGATAGCCTCCAAAACAATACAGAGAAACCCTGTCTCGTAAAACCAAAAAAAAAAAAAAGTTTTACTCATGCATGAAGTGAAAACTTTACCACACTAATTACATATGTATAGTTTCTCTGCAGAATGATAATTGTCTCATGATTTTGAAGACTACTGATACATGGGAAGGCTTTACTACACTAATCACATTCATATAATTTCTCTCCACTGTGGGTTCTCTTATCTAGCCTGAGACTACTGACACATGACTTTCATGCATTTGCAGGTGACTGGGGCATGCGAAGGCTTTACCACACAGACCGAGTTCATAGGAATTCTCTCAAGTATGGGATCTTTTATGCTGTTGAAGAGTACTGTGACATACAAAGGCTTTACCACACTAATTATATTCACAGGACTTCCCTCCAGTATGTGTCTTTTCATGCATTTGCGGATGACTGCAGTGTGCAAAGGCTTTACCACACTGATCACATTCATAGGGTTTCTCTCCAGTATGAGTTCTTTCATGTGTTTTCAGACTTTTCTTATTTATATAGGGTTTACCACACTGATTACATTCATAGGGTTTCACTCCAGTATGTGTCCTTTTATGAATTTGCAGATAACTTGGGCATGCAAAGGCTTTATCACACTGATTACATCTATAGGGTTTCTTTTCAGTATGGGTTCTTTTATGCCTTTGCAGATGACTGCTATATGCATAGGCTTTACCACACTGATTACATCCATAGGGTTTCTCTCCAGTATGTGTTCTTTGATGTGTTTTCAGACTTTTGTTATTTGCATAGGCTTTGCCACAGTGCTTATATTCAATGGGTTTCTCTCCAGCATGAGTTCTTTTATACCTTTGAAGTGCAAAGGCTTTAACACATTGAGTATATACAGAAGGCTTCTCTCCAGTTTGACTTCTTTCATTTCTGCAAGAATGATTGGCACATGTAAAAGCTTTACCACAGTCAATGCATTGTTGAATCTTTGTATCTGTATGAATTAATTTTACACTTTGGTCCAATTGTAAAGAGGAATCAGATCTTACGTTTCTATCACTGTGTTTACAGTCATGTTGTTCCCCATTATTTAGGGTTGTTTTGCCTCTTTGAAGATAACTGTGGTAGTAAAATCCTTTATTATGTGCTCATATTTATAGAATCTTTTTTCTATATGAGATTTTTCATAAGTTTAAAGTGAACTGGAAAAACTCAGAGGTTACCACCTATTGCATCCATAAGTTTTCATATACTGTGAGTCATACTACATTTGCTAAGTGAACTAGAACAAACAGAAGCGTTTATGCAGTCCTAGTACCCATAGGGCTTTCTGTAGTATGAGTTTGTTGATGTACTAACAATGAAGTTGGACAGCCAATTATTTCTACACTTGTAACAAATTCAACCAGTGTACTCAACATGGGGACTGAGACATATCTTCTGATTGTTCTGAGAGACACATGTTGCATTTTTCCATTGCCCTGTGCTCATATGGCTTATATCCAGAGTGACATATGATAGACCTACTAAGGGAAGAATAACAAATGGTTTCCACACTGAATTCACAGTTTCACTCTCTGTTCCTCATAGACCTGTTGTATAGGGATTAAGGGTTTTCCATAACAACTGCCCCTTGACCCTTAATTCTAACTGCCTCCTCACTAAGCTTAGCATAGTTACAACAAGCTTACTATTTGCTAATTAGTATTTGGAGATTTACTTTTCAATGTATATACCTTTTGTAATATGAGTGGTATGAAATATATGGAATGAAAGTTCTGTAGCACAGCTCTCATGCTGCTATGATTCAAATCTATTAAGGCATTGTTTCTTTGCCTTCTTTCTTAAAAGATTGCTATGCAGATGCAATTCACCTATCTGAAAATGAGGTATATGGTTTTGTGAGAATTTAACAATCATCAATGCACTTTAAGCTGTGCTTATTTACACTGTTGCTTTTGTTTAAAATTTCCAGGACACTTACAATTTCTTCAGAGGCACATTTGTGTCATTTTGCACATGAAAATTACTTTTCATATCTTCTGGAATGTTGATAATATTCTTCAGTACGATGGTCTTCCCAACTGTATCCTAAAATGTAATACCAGAAAATGCATATTACATTAATGAAAGCTGTGAAAAACTTAAGTTACCATCTTCAATGAACCATAGAACTATGCATTATTTTTTCACCTCATTCTTCTTCTTTCTCAATCAAATTGCAGAAGAGCATCAACAACCAAGTCAAAGTTGTCTCCTTATTTAAAACATGAAGGAAATTTCAGTCTTACCTATAGCAGTGAGGTTCCTGTAGGTCTCCAGCATCACATCTTCATAGAGATTCTTCTGAGAAGGATCCAGCAAAGTCCACTCTTCCCAAGAGAAGTCGATGTGCACATCATCATAGGTCACTGCATTCTAAAAATATCCCACACATGTGTGCAACTGAAGATATGATACCAACCACATTGTAAATGTCTACTTCTTTGACAGTATAGTCATACACTTCTGGTGCTTCCCACACATATTAGGTGACAAGGACATTATAATGTAATCACCAAGTCACTTTAGAAGGAAGTTGACTAGGAGGTTCATCTTTGTCATTTCCATACCCTTTGAATAAAACATCACCTTGGAAGAGAAAGACAAGTAAATAAGTCAACAGTACGGAGTACACACATGGGAGAAATTGTATGAACAATTACTAACTACAAAAGAGAAAAATAAGATGGACAAGCTGGGTTTATTGGCTCATGCCTTTAATCCCAGCACTCAGAAGGAAGAGGCAAGAGTATCTAACTGAGTAGAACATCAGCCTAGTCTATGCAATCACATCCAGGACAGTCAGAAGAACATATTGAGACCCTGTTTTCTGTCCAGAAATCTGTCAAACAAACAAACAAGGTAGAAAGAACTCAGAGTTTATGCACAGAAATTCCTACAAAGAGTTATGCGTTCACTCCAGTTCTGTTTTCATCTTCCAGAAACCTGAATTGCCCTGACTTAAACTGTATCATAAATAAGACTTTACTAAAAGTCACTGCATGTTTAAACAGTTAGAAATTAACAGATGAAAACATTAGCAATATAAATGTTGATCGCAAATAATCAACACAGGGCAGAGAGCTGGCTCTGCAGTCAAGGCTCTTGCTGGCCTTGCATACAGGTGGGCTCAATTGCCAGTACTTATGTGCGGAATCACAACCATCCACTATTCCAAGTTCAGGATTTCTGAGCCCATCTTTTGGTCACTGTGAGGACCAGGTACCCATGTAGTACATATCCCTGCATACAGGTGAAATACTCAAATTCAAAATAAACCCAGCAGGCAAGGAGAAGGTCATGCCCCTGCAATCAATGACACAGAATGCTCAGGCAGCATCAATGTCATGAATGCATCTCATCCTGGAAAACAGAATGACACCCTGTACCACATTTTAAAATTCAATATATGGGTGAAGCTCAGTACAACAACCTGTGCTTAACGTGCACAAAAACCTACATTCCAGGCCCATCACCCAATAATACAAAAACAAAACTAGCCAGGAATGTTGGCCCACCATAAATCCCAGGACTTGGGATTGAGAGACAGGGGGACCTATAATTTTGAGGACAAGTATGGTGTACAGAGCTACTTTCAGGACAGTCCAAGAACACATTAGAAAAATCATGCACCATGATTAAGTAGGCTTCATACCAGGGATGCAGGGATGGTTCAACACATGAAAATCCATCAATGTAATCCACCATATAAATAAACTGAAAAAGAAAAACCACATGACCATCTCTTTAGATGCTGAAAAAGTATTTGACAACGTCCAACACCACTTCATGATGAAGGTCTTAGAGAGAATAGGGATACAAGCAACATACCTAAACATAATACAGGCAATATACAGCAAGCCAACAGCCAGCATCAAACTAAATGGAGAGAAACTCAAAGCAATTCCTTTAAAATCAGGTCTTCATATCTCTTCAGTATTGTACTTGAAGTTCTTGCTAGAGCAATAAGACAACAAAAGTAGATCAAAGAGATACAAATTGGAAAGGAAGAAGTCAAACTTTCACTGCTTGCAGATGATATTATAGTTTACATAAGTGACCCGAAAAACTCCACCAGGGAACTCCTACAGCTGATAAACACCTTCAGCAAAATGGCAGGATACAAGGCTAACTCAAAGAAATCAGAAACCCTATTATACACTGACGATAAATGGGCTGAGAAAGAAATCAGAGAAACACCCTTTACAATAGCCACAAACAACATAATATTTCGGGGTAATTCAAACCAAACAAGTGAAAGACCTGTATGGCAAGAACTTTGAATCTTTAAAGAAAGAAATTAAAGAAGACACCAGAAAAACAGGAAGATCTCCCATGCTCTTGGATAGGTAGGATCAATGTAGTAAAAATGTCAATCTCACCAAAAGCAATCTACAGATTCAATGCAATCCCATCAAAATCCCAGCACAATTCTTCACAGACCTTGAAAGAACAATACTCAAGTTCATATGGAAAAAAAAGCCAGGAAACCAAAACAACAGAACCCTCTACAATAAACAATCTTCCGGTGGCATCACCATCCCTGCCTTCAAGCTCCACTACAGTAATGAAAACAGCTCCCTATTGGTTCCCAAATAGACAGGTAGACCAACGGAATCTAACTGAAAACCCTGACATTAACCCACACACCTATGAACCCCTGATTTTTGACAAAGAAGCTAAAACTATACAATGGAAAAAGAAAGCATCTTCAACAAATGGTGCTGGCATAAGTGGATGCTGACATGTAGAAGATTAAGATTACAGATAGATCCATGTGTACAAAACTTAATTCTAAATGGATCAAAGACCTCAACATAAATCCAGCCAACTTAATCTCCTAGAAGAAAAAGTGGGAGGTACCCTTGAACAAATAGGTACAGGAGACCCCCTTCCTGAACATAACACCAGTAGCACAGACACTCAAATCAACAGTTAACAAATGGGACCTCCTAATAATAAACTGAGAAGCTTCTGCAAGGCAAAGGACACACTCAACAAGACAAAACGGCATCCCACAGAATGGGAAAAGCTCTTGACCAAGCCCACATCTGACGGAGAGCTGATTTCCAAAATATACA
Source organism: Mesocricetus auratus (assembly GCF_017639785.1). Classification (NCBI taxonomy): domain Eukaryota; kingdom Metazoa; phylum Chordata; class Mammalia; order Rodentia; family Cricetidae; genus Mesocricetus; species Mesocricetus auratus. The sequence goes on from NW_024429195.1 coordinate 11,907,378, forward strand.
AAGAACTCAGGAAGCTAGTCACCAAACACCAAATAATCCAATTAAAAAGTGGGGGTATAGAACTAAACATAGAATTCTCAATAGAGGAATTTAAAAAGGCTAAAAGACAAGACACTTAAGAAATTGGTCAATGTCAAAACAATTCTGAGATACCATCTTACTCCTGTCAGAATGGCTAAATCCAAAACACCAACAACAGTTTATGCTGGAGAGGATGTGGAGAAAGGGGAACACTCCTCCACTGCTGGTGGGAGTGCCAACATAACAGCCACATTGGAAATCAGTATGGTAGCTTCTCATGAAAATGGGAATTAGTCTACCTCAAGATCCAGCAATTCCACTCTTAAGCATATACCCAAAGGATGCACATTCATACAACAAGGACATCAATTCAACTATGTTCATTACAGCATTATTTGTAATAGCTAGAACCTGGAAGCAACCTAGATGCCACTCAACTGAAGAATAAATAAAAAAATGTGGTACATTTACACAATGGAGTACTCTTCAGCAGAAAAAAAATCAATGAAATCTTGAAATTCGCAGGCAAATGGATGGAACATAAAGACTGAAGGTGGATCTTATTTTTTGTTTTTTGTTTTGTGTGTTTTTGGTTTTTTTTTTTTTTGGTGTTTTCAAGAGGGGGCTTATCTGTGTATCCCTGGAACTTTTTCTGTAGACCAGGCTAACCTCAAACTCAGAAAATGTGACTGCATCTGCCTCCTGAATGCTGGGGTTAGAGGAGTGTACTGCCACCAAGCAGGTAAAGGTGGATCCACATTAAAGATCATTAAAGATCACGCAAAGAAGAAAACTGAATAACATACAAGGAAAACAGCACTGGAGAATTGGGACAATACAATACCTCTTAAAGTAATTTCAAGTGACTGGCGCCCATAGAACAATTTTCAAAGATAAACATGGCCAAGCATGTGAGTGAGAACATGCCATTAATCCCGGCCACTTGAGAAACTTAACACTTGACAGTGGGCCACCACCTTACCATGCAACCTGAACTTCCTGTCCATCTTGAGCTGAGTATTGTAGGACCCACCAAGTCATAAAGTAGACAGGCACAGCTGTCATCTGTTATCAAATGATAGTGATATAGAAGAGATCAGGCCCAAGAAGGTCCTCAAGTCACAAACAAGTCCCATGAAGGGGTTTCCCAAACGCGTCTGGTTTCTACTTCTGTCACAATGCCCTCTGATGCCAAGCACACACCTATAACCCCATGGGGTGTTCCCTATGATTGGTTGACTGCAGAAGAGAAGACCAGTGGCCTGGTTCACTGATGGTTCTGTATGTCATACAGGCACCACCCAGAAGTGGACAGCTGCAAACCCGGAAAACTCTGTCTCCAGTTCTAAAGCCACCATTTAGAATTGTCTTTGAAGGACTGAATGACAGGGCTGGAGAGATGACTCAGTGATTAAGAGCACTGGCTGCTCTTCCAGAGGGCTGGGGTTCAATTCCCAACAACCACTTGGTGGCTCACAGCTGCCTGTAGCTCTAGTTCTAGGGGACCCAACGTCCTCACACAGACACACATGCAGGCAAAACACCAATGAACATAAAATTAAAATAAAAAATTAAAGTACTGAATAAAATTTAACATCAATTTCTAAATGGAGGTATCTTATTCCATTATCATCCTGACTTAAATGATTTCCCACGTGTGTGTATGCTTCAGTTGCTAAACCTGAAGGTATAAAATTGGAATATTAAAGCTTTAAAAGTACAGGTTAATAATGAAGTTAGACTCTATAAAACGATATGCTTAAGAAAATTTTCGGAGTCTTTTTTTTTGGTTTTTTGAGACAGGGTTTTGTGGGAACAACAGACCTTGGCTGGAGACCCACTTCCCCATCAGCCTGGGAGCAGGCAGCTGTAAGACAATGTTTACTAAAAACATGTTTACTGAAAACAATCCAGTGTCCATAAGAAATGTTTACTGGAATAATAAGTTTCTGAAAAGGGCTCGCCCACGGGAACGCCCTGACCTCGACCTTTCCAAAGACTAACCACCTCTTCCTGACCCACCGACCTCTGGTGTCAGAGCAGAACCAGCCAGGGGTAAGGAAGGGAGCTTTTCTTGAGGGAAGTCTTTCTTGGGAAGTTTTTTCTTGAGCCTTCTTGGAGCCTGTTTAAAGTTTTCTTTACACCGCCGACTGGTCTCTGTGTCATCAATCCTAACACCCTCGCCACATTCTGGGATACAGGCTGTGCAGCGGGTGTGGAGGCTGTCCTGGAACTTGCTCTGTAGATCAGGCTGGCCTTGAACTCACAGAGATCTGCTTGCCTCTGCCTCCCAGTGCTGGGATTAAAGGCGTGTGCCACCAATGCCCGGCTTTCGGGGTCTTTTGCAAGTGAGTAAATTAGGGAAATTTATTTCATATATCATTTTACTTTCAAAATGTGAAGGAACAGGCATCTTCAACACATAATCTCTACTATGCTATCTCACACAGAAAACTTGTTATTTCTTGGGTATTCACTGACATTCACTCTTGATTTGTGTCTGAAATATTTTTGTTTCTGAAATTTTTTGAGTGTGCATTTTTTTCATTCTTTTTTTTCTCTTTGGGGACCCACTACTCAGATCCCAAATAAATTACACGCAGAATTATTCTTAATTATGAATGTCCAGCCTCTGCTTGACTTGCTACTAGCCAGCTTTTCTAGCGTATCCCATTTCTCTTTAACTACATTTTGCCTGTGGGCTTTTTACCTTTCTTTATTCTATAAATCTTTCTTTCCTTCTTACTCTGTAGCTCGCTGGGTGGCTGGCTGCTGGCATCTTTCTCTCTCTTTTTCTCATTGCTCTCCTCTTTTAACATTTTTTCTCCTTTTTATTCTCTCTGCCTGCCAGCCCCACCTATTTCTCTCTCCTGCCTAGCTATTGACCATTCTGCCCTTTATTAGTCCAATCGGGTGTTTAAGGCAGGCAAAGTAACACAGCTTCACAGATTTAAACAAATGCAACATATCTTTGTATCATTAAACAAACATTCCACGGCATAAACACATAGCGACACATCTTCAACTAATATTTCATATCATAAACTAGTCTAAAATGTACAATAGACAAGATCTGGGGCTTATATGTAATTTACAGTGACTAAGCTAGGCCTATGTTAAGACACAAGTTATTATGTGAGTTATAAATCACAGCCCTGGGAAGAACTGGTTGTAACTGAATGTTATGATTGGTAAACCATAATTGAACTTAAAAAAGGTAATTGTAATGGCATGCACGCTGTCTTCTGCTTCGAGTCAACTGTGTCTTGTAAACTATTGACAAGTTCTAAGTGGGATTTTAACGGCTTGCAAGAACGGAGTAAGTACAGCAGAAGATTTGAGGGCCTAGGATCAGCAGGTAGAATGGTGCTGGCTCCCAGACTGTGTGTAATTCAACCTGTGAGGAGCTCAGTTTTGTCTCTGCAGTTGTTTAATTAGAATAACGTAAAGTATCTGGTATGCTCTTCCTAGTAAGTGTGCACTTGATAGGATAACTAATATTATATCTTTTAATAAAATATAAGCACTCATGAGTGAAACCTTTTTGTATGACTTACATATCAAGGATTAGTTTGGGGGTACATATTTAATTAACAAGGACTCCATCTATTGCCTATTTGCTTTGTAATCATGAACTGTAATTTACATCAGTTTGAAAAAATGTTAAGTAGACAAATAAGAAATATATTTACAAATACTGTATGCTTGCTTACTGCTTAATTCTTTTCTTGACTCCCTATTTTTCTGACCTTGTGACGAAAATAAAATGGCAACATTATTCAAATTAAATTACCCTTAAAACTCAGCAAGGTAAACACCACTGACTTTTTATATTGGGTGTGTCAAATTTACCTTCTGAAATGTTTTTCTGAGATACAATTTACTCATGTTGATTTCTCCATGCTCTGATTAGTATATCATTATTTATTTAATAAAAAAGAACTCAATAGTTTTTAAAAATATTGTTTATTTAAGTTAATGTAGTAGGAAGCTTGTATGCCGCCAGTTACCATGTGACTTACTAGAGGCGCATACAGATGAGGCAATAAAAGAGCGGTTTACCACACTGCTAACCACATCCACTTTAGGTATGACTAAAGACGTATACGGATGGACGTAAAAATGTATGCGTACGTAGGCGGTGAACTATGTCACTAGCCAGGCCCACTTTTGGGCATGGCTAGGGGGCGTTACGGGGGAAGGCATAAAAGACCGAAGAACGGAAGTCTTGGTCTCTTTTTCCGGATTTCGGCTTCCAGTTCGGCAGCGGAAAACTACTGGGCTCATCTGGGTTACTTGTTTGGTATCATGTGAGTAATTTCTACAATAAACACTTAGTTTTACTTTCAGTAAGTGTGCCGTTTATCGTTACAGCGTCATTTGGAGCATCAAGTTAAAACAATTTTTTGGGGGATTTTCAAGACAGGGTTTTTCTGTATTGTTTTGGAGGCTGTCCTGAAACTCGATCTGTAGACCAGGATGGCCTTGAACTCACAGAGATCCACCTGCCTCTGCCTCCTGAGTGCTGGGATTAAAGGTGTAAGCCACCAATCCCAGTTCCCTTTTCCTCTCATCCTCCCACTCCCTCCACAATCTCCCTATTCCACCTCCCTCATCCAGTCCTCAGAGAGGGTGAGGCCTCCCATGGTGGATCATCAAAGTCTGGCACATCATTTGGGGCCGGTCCAAGGCCCTGCCCCCTATATCTATGCTGAGAGAGTCTCCCTCCATAGGGAATGGATTCATAAAGCCAGTTCATGCACTAGCCATAAATACTGGTTCCATTGCCAGTGGCCCATAGACTACCCAAGCCCCACAACTGACACTCACATCCAGGGGCCTAGTTTAGTCTTGAGCAGGTTCCCCAGCTGCCAAACTGGAGTCCATGAGCTACCACTTGCTCAGGTCAGCTGTTTCTGTGTGTTTCCCCAGCCTGGCCTTGACCCCTTTGCTCATCACTTCTCCCTCTCTACAACTGTATTCCAGGAGTTTGACTCAGTGCTTAGCTGTGAATCTCTGCTTCTGCTTCCATCAGCTACTGGATGAAGGCTCTATGATGGCATTAAAGGTAGTCATCAGTCTCATAGGGGAAGGGCATTTAAGTTACCCTCTCCACTATTGCTTAGATTCTTAGCTGGGGTCATCCTTGTGGATTCCTGGGAATCTCCCTAGGTTTCTCGTTAACCCCATAGTGGCTCCCTCTTTCAAGGTGTTTCTTTCCTTGCTCTCCTTCTCTGTCCTTCCCCCAACTCAACTTCCTGATCCCTCATGTTCTCCTCCCTATCCTGTTCTCCCCTCCTCTCTCTCCTACCTCTTTGTACCTCCCCCCATGCTTCCAATTTACTCAGGAGATCTTTTCCCTGTCCTCTTCTCCAAGGGTCCATGTATCTCTCTTAGGGTCCTCCTTGTTTCCTAGCCTCTCTGGGGTTGTGGATTGTAGGCTGGTAATCCTTTTCTCTGTGTCTAATATTCATTTATGAGAGAGTACAAAAAGAATTCAATGTTTTTTTTAAACAGGTTGATATTTTAAAGGTATAAAGAATGCTCAGATTAAATATTTCCTCTTGAGAATTCTGGAGTTAGAATCTACAGCAAGTGCTAATTAGTCCTCCCTTTTAATTTTGGGTATTGGTTTCAGCATTCCCAAGCAAATGAGTAGACATTTGTTATGTTTCCAATATGAACATTTTGGGGAAGGGAAATTTTTTGACACAGGGTCTCACAGGAAAACTTAGTCTGGTTTGTAGCTAGTGGTGATCCTCCTGCATCCGATTGCTAAGTACTAAGATCTAAGGTGTGAACCACCAAAAATGGCAAGTATGATGTTTATCTATTTGTTTCATTTTGAGACAGGTTCTTGCTATGTAGACTAACCTGACCTGAAACTCAAAATCCCCTTGTCTCCATATTCAATATATTGGGGTTATACGTGTAGATCACTGTGCCATCTGAAATCTGGGTCCTTTGTCAGCCTCTGATGCATTTCAAAGCCCTCAGCCTTGAGCTGGGAAGTTTGTTGAGAGGATAAAATACTTGCTACCAAAGAGATGACCTCAGTTAAATCTTCTGTATCCGTGTGGTTGAAAGGAGAGAAGCAACTCCAGAAAATTGTGTTCTGACTTTCACACATGTGCTGTTTTATCCATATGTCCACAAACACAGATACATAGACACACATCCAAAACACACATAAACAGGGGTTGGGTAGGAGTATCAAATAAGAATTTAACAAATATAAACAACACCAGTTGTAATGTGTAGTCTTCCTGCCTGTTGCCTGGGTCCTGTTGCTACTTTCAGCCCCTCCAAAACACACAAGACACTGTATTATGAAGCTGTTGGCTGCTTGTTTTTTTTATCAGCTACTCTGACTTGTTTATTAACCCAAAATTACTAATATATACATATTTGTTTGTTTTGTTTGTTTTTCAAGACAGGGTTTCTCTGTATTGTTTTGGAGGCTGTCCTGGAACTTGCTCTGTAGACCAGGTTGGTCTCGAACTCACAGAGATCCATTTGTCTCTGCCTCCCAAGTGCTGGGACTAAGGGCGTGCACCACCAATGCCTGGCATTAATATACATTTTTGTAAGGACTTATCTTTCCAAGGACACAGCCTTATGCGTCCCTCCTTTCCCAGTGATCCCATTCACTACATTTCCCAGAATCCTCCTAGACTCCTAGTCCCACCCATCTTGCTTCCCTATTGGCCAACAGTGCTTTATTGACATATACACAGAAGGACTTCCCCCATCAACCAGTAAATCCTGTCAACACTGAGACCTGATCTGACATATCAAAAACACAAGAAAAGTGTAGGAAACTCTGCGCTTTCACTCTAGAGACCCCTGAGCTCACCTGGGAAGAGCTGCATTGGGAATGATGGGATCTAAAGGCCCTGGCAAAGGAGAGAGGTGGGAGAGACACGCTGTGGGAAGTCAAGCTGGCCTCCCGAGGCTCGAGTCCTAGTCAAGGCAAGGTGTGGCCTCAGCTATTTCCTCCCAAATGTACCCCAGAAAATCTTTGAACATCACTACATCAGAAGAGCCCAGGTAGACTGGATATACGGGAACCTGTAGCTTGCTTGCTAAGAGGCTGGGAACCTCTGGACTTATGAAGTGGTGTGTCCACTTAAATAACATAGAAGCAAGGAATTTAATGGAGGTCTTATTTTTGGAAATTTAGTCAGAAAGCTGTAGTGTAAAAGGAGTCCTTAATTGGTCTAGATAATAAAAAGCCAGAGTCAGAAATAGAGGGAAATGCTGAGAGATCAGAGAGAAGGAGAAAGCCACAACACACCTTACCTCCTAAGTGTTTCAGCAGAGTAGAGAGCAATTTCCTGTTTGTCCCTGCTTATGTCCTGTTTCTGTCTAGCTACATCACTTCCTGTCTGTCTGTACAGACCTCCAGACCTCTATGGTTAGCTAGTGGCCAGCTTCGTTCTCTGACTCCCCCTACCCCACCCAAAACAGGCTTTATTTGTGCAAGAAGGATATCACCACACAGTAGTGAGGCGTGCACAGGACATTCCCTTGGAAACCTAGCTGTCCTCCCACCAGCGGCTCCTTCTACAAGAGATCTTTGCTCATAGCACCATTCAACAAATGCCCTCCTGGAAGGAAGACTTGAGATAGGGGACCTCAGTAAAGCCAGGATGCTGACCGCTCTCCTATCCATACCTAAGCTGGCATTGCCTCAGCACATTCCTTCCAAACTCGAGGAATCTAGATCTCCATGATGCCAAAAGTCCGTCCTCTGACTATCAGTTACGAACCATGGCACAATCTGAAGTCAGTGCCGGGCTCATTAAGAAGCTTGACTTCCTCCTGGTTTCAGCTTCTCTCTTCCTTCTCTGCTCTGTCTTTAGCTCAGTAGTGATCTTATCCCCAGCATTGTATTTGATCTTTAGGAGCCCATGGAATGAGTCACAGCTGTGTGTTGGGGGGAAGTCCTGTGCATTTGTCAATAAAGCACTGCTGGCCAATAGGAATCAAGATAGGTGGGACTAAGAGTCCAGGAGAACTCTGGGAAGGAGAAACATGGAGAGTCAAGATGTAACGCCATGGGGTAGGAAGCCTGGAAACTTCTCTGGTAAGAGACATACTTAGGTTAACAATTATGGGGTAATTACTTAAGTCAGAGCTAGCCAGTAAGAAACAAGCAAGGCCAACAGCTTCATAACTAATATAGCCTCCTTTGTGTTTATTTGGGACTGATGTGGCTCTAGAACCAGGCTGGCGGGAAGGCTTCTCTCAAGGAAAAGGTTTCTCTTTACATAATGGTGATCAGGAATCATGAATTTCCACGTAGAATGGCAAAAGCTTTAAAGGCATTTTAGAAACAGAAGAACAGAGAGAAGCACAGATTTTTGGTAGCAGCATTTTTCTCAGGTGGGCTCTGTTTTGCTAGTGACAAGCCAAGATTCATGCGGCTCACTTACAGGAGTCTTCCTGACTCTGAAACAAACAAACAAACAAACAAAAACCCATCAAGTTTCTTTTAAGAGGCTTTGCTAACGATTTAAAAGTTGTACGTACAGCTGGAAGTGCCAGTGACCACATCTCCAAGCCGACAGCTGGAGTCACGCTTACACCCGCCATCTTGGAAAAACGGCAGTTTAAAACAGCCGCAGTTTTAACAGATAAGACACGTGACCAGAAAAACATAAAGATTTACAATTATGGGGTAATTACTTAAATCAGAGCTAGCCAGTAAGAAACAAGCAAGGCCAACAGCTTCATAATTAATATAGCCTCCTGTGTGTTTATTTGGGACTGATGAGGCTCTGGAACCAGGCTGGCAGAAGGCTTCTCTCAAGGAAAGGTTTCTCTTTACATAGAAGTGAAAGGAAAAGGAACCTCCCTTTTCTCCTAGAAGCCAGCTATGTTTCTAACTCCTGGTTTGTGTGACTCTCTTTCTCTCTGGTAAATAAATATATTGTTTTCCATATAGCATTGAATATCATTGATAGCTGTGGCCTTCTCCAAGCATTGTCACTTCTCAGAAAACAGACCACATTTTCTGAAAGAACTCTAACAAGTGTAACAGCTGCCCCATGTCCCAACCCTCCTCTTACCCACAGATTCTGCAAAGGATTCAATTATCCATTGAAGTGTATGTATGTATGTGTTAATCATTACACATACACACTTATGATATAAATATGTAAAAATATATTATTTTAATTTTTAGTGATTAACTACCCATATATATTTTGCCCTTTTTGCTTGTTTCCTTGTAATCTGTAATCTAAGATATTTAGAAAAACAAGGCAGAAAGTCGCAAACTTGAGGCATGCCTGAATAATAGAGCAATATATTTTGTTTCAAACAGCAAACTCTGAATGGTTATATTTTTCCCATCTTTGTCTGGAATGTACTGATGAACTTTGCTTCTCTCTTATAGTAACTAAGTTTGAGTTTCCACTGACTCTAGTGGACATACCAAGATAACTACTTATATATGATTTGTCTGAAAACAATTATCCTAATCTAAAAAGGTGATACCTATTAAAGTACAAGAGGCATACAGAACACCAAATAGGGCCAGAAAAGAAACAATGCATGACTCATAAATAATCAAAACCCTAAATGTGCAGAGGAAAGAAAGCACTAAATGCTTCAAAGGAAATAGACCATGTCACATACAAAGCCTGACCCATTAGACTAATGCCTGACTCTTTAGTGGATACTCTAAAATATAGATGTACCTGGATGGACATTCTACAAGTTGTCACAGACCACAGATGCCAGTGTAGAACACTACACCCAGCAAAAGTATCATTCACATCCACAGAAGAAGAGAAACTTTTCACAATAAACTCAACTTTAAGCAATTTCTGTCAAGAAACCCAGGCCTACAAAAGGAAAGCACATTAATGGCAAATAATCTTGTAACGGTTCATCAAAGAGGGTAAAAAAACCTCAACAACAAAATATCAGGAGTCATAAACACGACCCATTAATAACTCAACATTAATGCACTTACTTCCCCATAAAAAGACACCGACTAACCGGTTGTATAAGAAAAAAGGCATGCATCTTTATGATGCTTCCAAGATACATACTTTACCATCAAGGTCAGTCATTGCTTATTTTAAAAGGCTTACAAAATATAACAAGGAAATGTACCTAAGAAGAAAGCAGGCATAGCTATTTTATATTATCTGACAAAGTAAACTTCAAACAAGAACTAAACAGAAGAGGTTGAGAAGGATATTATATACTTATTAAAGGGGAAATGCAGCAAGAACGTATTACAATTCTAGACGTGTATGCACCAAATACCAGGGCAACAAAGTTTGTAAAAGGAATAGTAGCACTGCTAAAATCCCACATTGATCCTAACACAGTGATGCTGGGTGACTTCAATATCCTAATCACACAAATACGATGCTCTTCCAGACATAATCTAACATATGGATCAAATGGAGTTGACAGACATCTATGCAATACCACAACCAAACACTAAAGAATGTTGTTTTTTTCTAATGACTCATGGAACTTTCTCCAAAAATTAACCACAAATAAGGAATAAACAAGTGTCCATCGTTATGAAAAAAAACTGAAATAACACCCTGGACTCTATCCCACCACCGTGAATTAAAGATGGATATCAACAATACCAACAGGAAATGTTCAAACTCATGGGAGCTGAACAACTCAGGACTGAATGGTCAGTGTGTCAAGAGAGAAACCAAGAATGAAAATGAAAACCCAGCATGTCCAAAGCTATGGGACACAATGAGGACAGTTCGAAGAGGCAAGTTCAAAGCTCTGAATGCCTGCATGAAAATATTGGTGTGCATTCATATGAATAACTTCATTACACACTTGAAATCTCTGTAAAAGCAATTCAGTCTGCTAGAGGGCGTTGGCTTGAAGGCCTCTGGGATTAGTGCCCAGTTGCATAGCAGGAGTGTGGATTAGGGAGGCAAGAGAGAAGCAGATTTTGAGAGTATGTTTGAGGTGTTTATGGAGCCCTGGGGGAATTTAAATTGTAGTTCCCTTAAATTGACATGGGTCAGCTGATGGAATTCTTTAGCAGTGAGGGTTCCCAGAGTGAAGGACACAGTTGTGGCAATCTTATCGACTAAAACATCACCACCAGAAAGCAGCCCAAGTTGAGATGGGTGCATTCAAATATGGGTGATAAAAATGGGGCATTCTCTTCTTTTAGAGTATATTTGACATTTTTTAATTATTAGTGGGAAGAGGGGGTTACCATCAAATTTAACATAAGGGTTGACTAGCCCAGGGAGCAATGCTGTCTGAATACAGATTAAATGGTTCTTTGCTATATGTTATAACCAGAAAGATGGCAGACGTTTCTTTGAATTGGGGGGACTTATCTGGGAGGAAGAAAAGATAGCACTCAGTGTCATTGTCTCCTTGATACATTGCATATGCAGCCCCTCATCATCCCTACCGTATATGAAAGCTGTGGGACCTGTGGATGGGGGGGGTGAGTGGAGCTATCTGAAGAGTATGGTTGCCAGATATCAGTTCTTGGATGGTGGTTATCTATGTGTCCTGGAAAGCTCCTGAGACTGTTAGCAAAAGAAGTGTGGTTATCTATGTGTCCTGGAAAGCTCCTGAGACTGTTAGCAAAAGAAGTGTGGTTATCTATGTGTCCTGGAAAGCTCCTGAGACAGTTAGCAAAAGAAGTGTGGGTTCTTAGGAGCCACTGGGTATCTGGAAGGGGAAAGGTAGAATAATCTTGTCAAGTTCTTTCCCTATGGTTGGAAAGTGCATTCTCTTCCTGTTTTTAGCATGTTAGATAAAGGGTCAGCCTCAGTTAATAGTCGAGGAACTCCTACTACTGGTGTGTGGAGCCATTCTAGGATCCCTTGAGAGGGGTATAGGGCTCCAAATACCATGGGTAACTTACAGGGTTACGCCATCTATTTAAATTAAACTATAAACAAACAGGCAAACAGACCAAACAACAGTCCTGCAACCCTCCAGACATAACTATGGCTGTACACCCATACAGTTGTCCTGGGGTTTTGTGTTTGTTTTGTTTTTTTTGAAACAGGGTTTCTTTATGTTGCACTGGCCATCCTAAAACTAACTCGGTAGACCAGTCTGGCCTCGAATTCTCAGAGATCTGCCTCCTGAGTACCGGGATTAAAGGCGAATGCCTGACCATCTTTCTCTCTCTCTCTCTCTCTCTCTCTCTCTCTCTCTCTCTCTCTCTCTCTCTCTCTCTCTCTCTCTCTCTCTCTCTCTCTCTCTCTCTTTCTTTCTTTCTTTCTTTCATTTTAGATTGCATTCTTAGTCCAAATGGCAGGAGGGAGGTAAGTGGAAGCAGTGTTTCTGTGTCGCTGATTAGTTTTCAGCTAGGAGCCATTACAAGGCTGTCTTTTTTGTTTTTGTTTTTTTTGTTTTTGTTTTTTTTAGTTGACCAATGACATTTGAGAAAAAGTACGGAAAGTAGAAAGCACGCCCGGCCCTCTGTGAACCGCTTTATTTCACCATGAGAAATGCATAAAGACTGATGTGCCAGGAGAGGTCGCCAAAACACCATCTTGGGATTCGATCCTTTGAACTAGGGACTTCCTTTGGTTTATTTTCACTTGTTCATTGAGGTTCGGTTTGTGTAGCCCTAGCTGCAAGGTTCAGGCATTACGCGGGCCTGCCCTGTTACCTGGCAGAATGCATTCAGGCAGCACTCTGGCCAGCCCAGAGTTCCATGAGAACCAGTCCGCACGCAGGTGCAAAGGACCCCTTTAAAGGACTGACCCCTGCCCGCTTCCGGTCTCTTATCCTCTCTCATCTTCCCTTACTCTCATCCACTCTCTGCTCTTCTCTCTTACCTTACTCTGTGTCTCTCATGTCTGTCTCCCCCATTTTGATCTCGCTATAATGAGCTGTGATTTATATGCTCTCCATGGCTTGTGCTCCGTCTTTCATGCCAGTCCTGGTTCCTTAATTAGCAACACTAGCTGTCTCAGAACTGGCACCGTAGACCAGGCTGGCCCAGAACTCAGAGGTCCTCCTGTCTTTGCCTCCTGAGTGCTAGGATCAAAGTTGATTGGGACCGTGTTTACACATGACTCTGGGCTATGGAGAGCACATTTCTGTTCTGGGACCCCTTGATTACTTACTTACTTACTTATGTGAATGAATGAATGAATGAATGAATGAATGAGGGGGCGTACCTAGGTGTGTATGTGAAGGAGTCTTTTCTCTTCTAACATATGGGGTCTAGGAACACAATTCATTTGCTAGGCTCAGTAGCAAACACTTTTATTTGGTCTGCCGGCTAGGGATGCAGCACTTTGATCCCAGCACTCAGGAGGCAGAGCCTTGTTTTCAGAATAAAAGGAACAAACTAAGAAACAAGGGAAGACAGTGCTGGGGGTCGGTATGACTTATAGAGGAAGGGTTTGATGGGATAAAAACGAAACCCTATCCTCGCTTTGCCCACTCTGCCCTCACGGGCTCCTCCTGCTTCCTGCTGCTCAGACAGCCCTCCTTTGGTCTTCGCAAGGTTCAGCCAGCCGTCAGACACAGTGAACTGTCTCCAAGAGCCCAGAAGGCTTGGGCAAGGGAGCTTACAGCCTGTGAGACAGTGTCTGGGTGTTCTGGGGGAGGGCTCTGGTTTTTTCTGCTCACCACCCACCAGAGATATGGGTTCTTATGCTCCTGACTCCAAACCCACTGTAATGGTGCCTTTGGCCCATCATAAAGGAAGAGGGCGCCATCCATGTACACACATGCTTGTCACCACACACATATGCAAGTCTGCATGCCTGCCTAGCTGTGAACCCTGCCAGTGCCTGGTGCCTTCGAAAGTCAGAAGACGGGGTGGGTCTGCTGAAACTAGAGTTATGGATGGCTGTCAGCTGCTTGTTGGTGGGACGTGAAGCCACCAAAGAGACAGGACAGACAGACAGACAGACAGGGGGACACAGAAACAGGCTGTTTTCCATGTCAGTGTTTCAGAGTTATGTCTGAGGAGCCTCCTACCTACATGCAACCAAAACAAATCCTTTCAAACGTCCTCATGTCCTCTGAGGGGAATCAAATGGTTGTTGAAAAGAGAAACACTTCTTTTAGGTGTTCCCTAAATACCCAGGGACACTCTGAGGACATGGAGAACAGCAAGAGTTCACTGGGCACCTGTTCAGCTCCTGCTGAGTTGCTTCAAGTTTTTCAGGATTTAGGATGATATTGGTTGTAAGAGTCTCGTCTTGTGTGATGCTTTAAGATTCTAGCTTTTATTTGATAGACACATGCTCACTCTAGTCCTGGTGGCCTTCGATCACGAAGGCATGTTGGATTTTTCTGTTTGTGTTTGGTGTTTGAGACAGGGTTTCTCTGTGTAACAATCCTAGCTGTCCTGGAACTCAATTTTGTAGACTAAGCTGGCCTCAAACTCACTGAGATCTGCCTACCTCTGCTTTTCAAGTGCTGGGATTAAAGGTGTTCACTACTCCCACCCAGCTGGCATGTTGGATTTCATCAAAGAATTTCTCTACATTTTATATTTCATCTTTGATTGTTATTACTTGCTTTCTAGTGGGTTCATGTGTGATTTGTTTGTATTTTTCCAATTTTTTTTTCAGGACAGGGTTTGTTTGTATAACAGTCCTAGCTGTCCTGGAACTGTAGACCAGGCTGGCCTCTGCCTCCTAAGTGAGTGCAGGGACTAAAGGCATGAGCCACCACTGCCCAGTTTTCCTAATTCTTTGAAAGGTGTACTGAAGGCGTTTCTTTCTAGTGTTTGATTTGGTTATTTTATGATGTTTGAATTATGTACTGAAATCAATTACTTGAGCTTTTAGATTATTTTTTAAAGGTGGGCAATAGAGCTATAAATTTCCTCATATGACTGATTTTACTGTGTGCCAGGAGTTGCATAGTGCTTTCTTTTTATTTTCTTGATGGAATCTCTCTCTCTCTCTCTCTCTCTCTCTCTCTCTCTCTCTCTCTCTCTCTCTCTCTCTCTCTCTCTCTCTCTCTCTCTCTCTCTCTCTCTCTCTCTCTCTCTCCCTCCCTCCCTCCCTCCCTCCCTCCCTTCCTCTCTCTCTCTCTCTCTGTCTGTCTGTCTCTGTCTGTCGGTCTGTCTGTCTATCTCTCTGTCTGTCTGTCGTCTGTCTCTCTCCCATTCTAGATTTCTGTTTTGTCCCATTCTGCATGCAGTGTGTGATGAGTGATGCTGAGTGTGTTGTTAGCTAGCCCTCTTGTCTCTCTCTCTACCTTGGCACTGAATTTTTGTTGTCTGTTTTTGAGTTTATTATTTCTTATGTGTCGGTGTTTCACCTGCGTGCTGGCCTGCCTGCAAACCCCAGTGTGGAAGGTTTCACATTGAGGGTTCGATTTTGTGCAGGGAGATAGATACCTGTCTGATTTCCTTTTAATGATTTACTTAGGCCATGCACCAGCTGAGACAGAGACTGAGGCTTTCTTCCTTGGGGAGGGGAGGAAGGGACGTCTAACTTGCTCCAATGGATCCAAGAATCAAACTGAGGTGGGTTGGGGGAGGGGACATCACACAACTCTGAGGGATTTTGTCTCCATCTGTGAGGTGAAAAAGGAGGTTTGGAGAGACTGATAGAAGTTCACCCTTTGAGTCTCTTGGCCAGACAGGGTGACTCTTAGCTAACAGGAGGGGTGGTTGGCTGCATAAACACAGGGTAATTTGCACTTAGCAAGCATGCAGTATAAAAAGAAGCAAACTCTAGTGGGGATTCCTGTGATGGGAAAAGGAGGATGACTCCAGAAAGAAAAAGACATTCTGGTTGCTTACACACCTGCTAGGGACACAGTCTTCTTCTCCTTGGTGTTTGTAACACCTCACCGATAGGACCGTTAATAACACCAAGGAAAAATGCATTGTTCCTCCAAATTAGACACTGTTGCAATGGAATCTTTTTATTGTGTGCATGTGTGTGTGTGTGTGTGTGTGTGTGTGTGTGTGTGTGTGTGTGTGTGTAGTTGTCTTTCCTTGGGAAAGTTGGTCAGTCCTTCAACAGTGGTCGTTCATTGGTTTAATGACTGGGCCCCTGAACATTCACTGCTCTGGTCCTTTCTCTGAGGCCCTCCTCCTCTTCCTTCTGTCCCTCCTCCTCCCCCTCCTCCTCCTCCTGCTTCTCCTCCTCCCCGTTTTCAGTTTTTCAAGACAGGTTCTGTGTGTAGCCCTGGCACTCGATCTGTAGACCAGGCTGGCCATCAACTCTGAGACGCCCCTTGCCTCCAGAGTGCAGAAATTAAAGGTGTGTGCCAAGACTCCCTGCTCAAACCTGCTTTTTTGTTATTGTTGTTTTTGTGTTTTGAGATAAGGTTTCTCTGTGTAGCCTTGGCTGTCCTGGAATTTGCCCTGTAGTCAGAAGCCACATTTCTGACACAGTCATCTCAACCACCCTTTAACATTCTCTTAAAGAAACTCACTGTAGAGTTACAGCCATAAGTTAGGGCTATGGCGGTATAGTGTATGGAAATGCCAGTATTTCATCAACTAATGATGTTTGCTTTAAATTTAGAGGTTGCATTTAAGGCATTCTTTGAATCTCCTGTACTTTTATTAACATTACTTTCACAAATGCCATGTATTGATATTAGAGGTGTTAAACTTTTTGTTTTGTGGAGAAAGCATCTTGCTTGGAGCTTTTCTCTTTGAAACAAAGATGGCAGTAGAGTTCTATTCATTTGGAACTTCCTTGCGGCATTTCCTCTGCTCTCCAAAAGGAATCTGGGTTTCCTTGCTATCAAATAGTTAGAATTCATTTAAGATGGAGTGAGTCATGTCAGAAATCATATTGTGAGATAAAAGAATATTTACTCATAGCCCAGATTAATGCTATAGCTGTGAGTAGCAGTGTCGAGGGAGGAAATGCAGATATATTATCATTACCCGATGAAAGCAAATAGATCTAGTCTCTAGAAAGCAAAAGTCTCTGTTCATTTTGCACGCATTCTTATAGGTGAAACAAAGAAGCATACAGTCAGAGGTTTAATATGCCACGAAAGGTCGTGTGTGTGTGTGTGTGTGTGTGTGTGTGTGTGTGTGTGTGATAGAGAATGAAGAATTAATGAGAAGGGGAGGATCTTTAAACAAGGTAGGAAAACAAGAACAAGTGCTCATATTTGGGGGTGTGTGATGGTTGATACTGACTATAAACTTGGCAGGATTCAGTGTCACCCAGGAGACAAGCCTCTGGGCAGGGCTGTGACAGTGTCTCTGGGTTGGGGTAACTGAGATGGAACAGTCCACCTTAATTGTGGACAACACCATAACATGCACTGGGGTCCTGGACTGTGCACACATCACTAATTGCACGCCTAATCTTTGGCACCACCCAATAAAAGCAAAGACACTAATGTCCTGTGCCTCCGTCCTCCAATGTGGTAGCCCTCGGGCCGTATGTTAGTGAATACCTGCTATCTAGCCTGTGTGCTGGAGAGACTGCACTTTCTGCCATAGTTTTAATTCAATTATCATATACATGGCTGCTGTCTGCTGTGCTACACCACATAGCAAATGGCTCTTGGTTCATCATAATAACACAGTTCATTTTTCCTCAGTTTCTTTGTTGTGTATATATATATATATATATATATATATATATATATATATATACCTGCTTCTACTTTTCCAGTGCCCAGCTTTGTTGAGGCTCCAGAACAAGAGCAGCTAACCCTGTCCACACAGGAATTAAAGGGGAGCTGGCCAACATATTTACACCTTCTCCTCCCAACCTGGACACTGGCCTGATACGTAGTGGTCAGACTGGACACCGGGTAGTCTTTCCCAGAGTACCTTGCTTAAGCCACTGAATGTCCTCTGCGCCTTGTTTGGAGTGAGCCCAGCGAATGTCTGTGTGCCCATCTCAATGGAGCTGGGAGTCCAACCTCCGATCTTGTCTGGCGTCCAGGACATACCCTTCCTGGTGCAGTTCCTTGTTCTTCAGAGGGAAGGCACAAGTTCAGCCTGTCACCACAGTGGGGACATATAGAAGATTGTACGTAGAAACCTGGGCTAGCAGTGCCTAAGAGTGAGGACGGGCCCGCCTATGGCCGTTAGGATGTGGTGTGGAGCTGGCAGCTCTCCGAGGGGACACAAGCCTGCTTCCGATGTGGGAAAGTAAACATTTGGAGGTTGAGGCAACATAAAATTCTAAGAGCTCGCCGGAGCCATTCCTGGCAGTTCCTTGAGGTCCTGCTGATCAGGTGAGACCCTCCTGCTTGGACCTTCGAAATGACTGCTGCTTGAATTGTAGCTTATTGCCTGCGTGAATATTAGTGCAAGGGAGAGACCCCGTACCCCAACAAAGCAAATTATTTTGTCATTTGAAAATAGTGATTTTTCTGATCACCATGCGGTCTATGCCCGGAAAGTTTAGGTTAAGATCTACTCTGCTTTCATGGGTTCTGATGTGACATGCCCAGTGTGCTGACTAGATCTATGACAACTTGACACATTATAGTCGGCTGAGACAGAGGCGCCTCGGTGGAGAAAACACCTCCCTAAGATCAGGCTGCAGGCAGGTCTGTAGGGCATGTTCTTAACTAGCGATTGATGGGGGAGCCCACTGCGGGTGGTGCCACTCCTGGGCTGGTGTTTCTGTAAGAAAGCAGGCTGAGCAAGCCAAGAGGGAAAGGCAGTCAGTAGCATCCTCCATGGTCCCTGCTGCATCAGCTCCTGCCTCCAGGTTCCTGCCTCGTTTGAGTTCCTGTCCTGGATTTCTTCCATGATGTGTGGAAATGTAAGCCAAATAAACCTTTCCCACCCCAAGCTGCTTGTGATTATAGTGTTTCATCACAACAATAGTAACCCTAACCAAGACAGAAATTGGTTGGTACTGGGATAGTGGAGTATTGCTGTGACAGAGCTGACCATGTTGTTTTGGGGAGGGTTGTAGGAGGACTCTGGAACTTTGGGGCAGAGAAACCATTGAGTGTTGAGAGCCCTGGGAGCTGTTCTGTAGGAGCTTGGAAGATAGAATGTTGAGAGCCGTGTAGAAGAGGGAGGCCTGGCTTGGGTCAGAGTGTGTGAGCTACAGAGATGTTTGTAGCTGAATGAAATGGCCTCTGGGTGGGCTATTTGATACACACTTTACAAAGTGTCTGCCCTGCCAATTCTGGTGACTCTTTTTGGCATGATTAATATTGGAGTCCCTTAATACTGAGAGTTGTTATGTAACCAGCAACTGCCCAAGTCTGTTCATCACATGTGATTGTTAAGCCGTGTTATCAGATGTAGGAAAGAGAAATTTTGTTTGAGATATAGAGACAGACAGACAGACACACATACACAGACACACACAGAGAGAGAGAGAGATTTGCACATGACTGTGCCAAGCACTGAAAATATTTTTACACTCCCCCTATTTTTAATTGTAAGACATTGAACTTATGAATCCAACTCTCTTTAACTTCACATTTTGACGGTGTTAGCTGTGTGGGCATTGCTTTGTTACAGAGTCTTCTTACAGAACTGAAACAACTCATCAAACAAGCCCCACTCTATCCCTCCAGTCCCTGGCAACGAGCATTCTCCTCGCAATCTCAGTCTCCATGAGTGGGACTATTCTCTCTCTTTGTGCTTTTTCTCCCCTTCTCTGGTCTCCTCCTCCCTCTCCCTGAGTCTCACTCTCTGTCCTACACCACCTGTTTGAATAGCATTGCACTTAGCTTGTGATCCCCAAGCATCTGGGTTATGAATGCTAGGATTCCTTTACGTTTAGAGGCTGAACTGTATGTGTATAGTATATTTAAAAATCTTGGCTGGGCAGTTGATGCACTTCTCAGCTGTTGTAAATAAGGACAGAATTGACATGGGTATACATGTGCCTCTTGAGATCAACCTTCAGCTCCAGAGAAGATAGTACCAAAATGGGATCCCTGACCATATGGTAACTCTATTTTTCAGCTTCTGAGGATGTTCCACGTGGCTTTTCCTGGCAGCCACATCATGCGCATGCCCCAAGCAGTGCACAGAGGTTCTCCACACTCTCATCCACAGGTGTGACTTCTTGGTTCCCTTGGATGATGCTCATCCTAACTGGTATAACTTTGAGTGTTAGAACGTCTGTGCCTCTGCACGTGAGATGCTCTGAGAAGTAACAGCTGCCCTTTGCTGAACACAGCTACAGACAAGGTCCTATCTAAGCAGCCGCCATTAGCTCTGGAAGCCCTCGCCAGGGCCCTTGAAGTCAATAGGATATCTAGCTGGACGAGTTGTCACAGCTATTGTGAGTAGCTGCAAGCTACAGGGGTGGGATCCAACCCCAGGAACTGAGTCAATCTGCCTCTCTCTCCCAGGAGGATGCACATGTGCGCAGTTTATGAGTGTGCTGAGGAGTGGTGAAGCCTGTGGTAGCCATTGAGAAAGATCTGGAATCCACAGTAAAAGACATCAATGTAGAATGTGTGAGTGGGGGCGAGAGAGAAGATTCGGGAGTTAAGAACACTGTCTGCTCTTCCAGAGGACCTTAGTTCAATTCTCAGTCCACAACAGTCTGTCACGGTCAGGTCAGTTCTGGGGGATTCAGAGTCCTATTCTGCATTCTGTGGACACTGCATACATAGATATGCACATATCCAAACTACCTGTACACACAAAGTAAAAATAAGTAAATCTCTAAAAACAACAGTTTTCTCTGCATAGATCGCTTTGTGCTTATTAAAATTGACGATTATGAGGCCAGCATGGAAGATGGTTAAGATTAAGAAAAAGAAGTGGGAAGGATACGTAGGAATACGGGGCTGTGCTATTCTACTCATTGTTGCTATATTAGAGGCACGCGGCATGTTCCATCTTTTCTCTTAACTCTACCGTTCTTAGCACTTTTCTCTGCCTCTGTCCTTTTGAGTTCTCCAGGCTGAATTGTCTCCAGCTCTGGGCTAGTTCCCGATTTCTGCCAGGGTTCATCTACCTTACCATCTAAAGAAATCGGTTGTCATCCCGATGCTAATAAACTCATTAACATCTGGGCTTCACATGGCTCTTTTGTACTCTGCATGTGGATAGACAATTACCTCCTTGACATTTTGACTTGGCAATTTAATGGTTATTTCAAGTGTAACATGTTCAGGATAGATACTTGATTTCTTTCTCTCTGTCTTAAAGAGATTAGAAACCTTGTATTCCACCCCCTCCCTGCCCAGACTTTCTGACTGATCTTCTGTCTCCTTGGAATATCCTTGTACCACTTTTGCTCAGATTCTGCTCAAATACGACCTCTTTAATAAACTGGGTTCATTTAATGTGGTTGTGTCATGACTGTCCCCCGAAAGCTCAGGTGTTAAATGTCTAGTGGCACTCTTGGTCTGTGGTGGCACATTTGAGAGGTGAGGTTTAGTGTGAAGTTAGGACACCAGGGGTATGTCCTTAATGACAAGACAAGCCACTTCCTGTTCCGCTCTTTGACCTAAGGAGAGCAGATCCCATTGTCATTCCCAATTACTGTGGCACACTGTGTGGCCACAGATGGAAAACAGTGGGACCAGGGGCTAAAATCTCTGTAAGAGATGTGTCACTAGCTTGCATTATATGATGTGCCAGAAACATAGACGAACACATTTGTGCCTTTCCACGCTGTCAGAATTTATTGAATAACAATAAATCTATAGAGTTTAGAGGATTCAGTGACAGCAGTGTGTCATATAATCCTACCTCACCAACCTGGCTGAACTGAGTGCAGGTGCTTTTATTCCAGTCTTAATTACTAGTATTAACTCTTATCAGACAGAACATAGGAAATATGTCTTTAAACCTATCTGCGTACTATAGCTCACAGAATGAACCCTAGTTAAGGAGGCCGCAGCTGGGTCGGAAAGGTTTCAGAAGTGGCGGAGAGAGTCCCTGTTGGTATAAGGGACCTGACCGCTGTTCAGAGGCAGCTACTGCTAGAGCTGATGAAGACAGAACTGAGAGCCAAGCTGTAGAAATAATCTGCTGGGTGAAAGGCTTAATGGTCCCGACCAGAATCAGGTCAGGAGTGGGAAACAGTGGGTCAGGTCCAGTGAACGGGAGGACAGACAGTTGACAAGGTCCCATCAACAGCGGGGCACTGAGCCAGGCTGAAACTCCATCATTACATGGGGTCCAGGTGAGGGGGTTCACCTTTTCCTCGTTCTGGTAAGTTGAGGCCTGGATTGGATTCTCTGATGTAATTTTTATATGACTGTGGGTCCCGCAGCCTCAGTTCACTCTGGTAAACGTGCAGATGGCTCCCTTTATATTACTCTAATCATAGCCTGATCTCAGTATACATACTATGCTGATCACAAGAAGATGGAAATAAGAGTAAATACTCTAAGATTCTACTTATTTGGAATTCTAGAAATGGGACAAAACTGTAATATGAAAAAGATCAGTGTTTTCTCTGAAGCCATAATTACTGCTAGATATTGACTGGATAAATAAGCTTTTTTCATAATTAAAAAAATTCATTTTAGCAATGGAGTCATAAATACACATATGTACATATATATGTCGAAATTTGTCAGATTACAATGAAATGCGTATTTTATCGCAAAATTAAATCCCAACATTTTTTGTTAAAAACAAAAAAAATATTGTAGAATGGGGGAAACAAAATAGAGGATTGGAGAAAGGAGAAGAAACAAAACAGAAGCAGACTTTGAGCTGGACAAGTGGCAGGAGAATGCTTGCTCCCTAACCGTGACTGTGGGATCAGCAAAGAGGGCTAATTGCACAGAGGAGAGTCAATGAGCTCATTGTCACCTGAAGCTAGCAGGAAGAGTCACCGTGCCAGGCCTCCTCCTTTCTCTTGTCCCCTCCCGTCATGGTTTCAGGTCAGAGAAAACAGGAATTGGAGTTCCAAGGACACAGGGTTGCAGAATGCATATGGCCGGTGGGAAATGCCTGCTGGAGGGGCTAAGTCGTTTAAACAGGATAATTAGGGGGTAGAGATGAGGCAGAAGTGCTAACCCTTGGGAGAGGCCAAGCGTAGGTGAAAGGTGCTGAAAGCAATAGGAGAATGAGCTGAAACGGGAAAAATTAGCTGCTATCATCAGTTGATATATTAGTCAATTAGAATAGTAATGACAGACAGCTAAGGCTGGATTTAAAAAGCAGTCCCTCTCTCCTTTCTGAGGGGGAGTTTGTCTATAGGCAACATCCTTATCGTTTGTAGCTTTGGTACCCAAATACTTGGCATCATTTTTTACTTATGATTCCTATGGACAATCTTTAAAAAGATTGTTTTCTGCCCAACTTTCCAGTTTGTGGTGAGCCTTATAGTCTGTGATGTAACTCCAAGAAGGAGGTAAGATTTCTGTAGACAAAAATATGGACTGGAATGTCTTTAGCCTCTCAGACCCTTAATGGGGCTGGCGATGGACAAGTCTACAGGGGGAGGGGGCAAGGTGGTCTCTTGGTTCCTCAATAAGGTGACGAAGATTCATATTTAAAGTTGACCTCAAATTATTTTGAAACAATGCACAGAAAGATTCTTGCCTTCCCTATTCAGATATCTCAGACTTATAGCTACAGAGGCAACAGCATATAATCAACAGCAAAAATGAATGAATGTCTATGCATGGCAAATTTTAAACAAATAGACTAGATGTTGTTTTCATTATGAGTTTCTTTTAAGAGCACTAATTGCTCTTGTAGAGGACCCAGACTTTGTACCTGGTACAATTCAGAATTTGTAACTTTAGTTCCATGGGATTCAACATCCTCATCTTGCTTCCATAGGTATCTGCAAGCACACGGTACAAATAAATTCATGCATACATATATAAAAAACTTTAAAATAACAATTACATATTATTATCTTAATTGCCACATTCTTTTTTTTAAGATTTATTTATTTGTTATGAATACAACTTCCTGCCTCCATGTATGTCTGCACATACCAGAAGAGGGCGCCAGATCTCATTACAGATGGTTGTGAGCCACCATGCGGATGCTGGGAATTGAACTCAGGACCTCTAGAAGAGCAGTCAGTGCTCTTAACCTCTGAGCCATCTCTCCAGCCCCATAATTGCCACATTCTTAACATCCTATTAAATTTTGTGCCTCTCTTCATGCAAACATTAGCTTTGGGAAGAAGGCTGAGGAAGTATTCTGAGCCTGAGAAATAGTCCCGGGGCAGGAAACTACACTAAGAAATACTATGCCAAGATCCCTCTCATGCATTATTTCATTTACTCCCGGCAGCCTCCGCCCAAGGCAGCTATGGTCGTTATCATTACTGTAAGGAAGCTGCGTGCCAACACTATTTGCAAGGATAGAGACTGACCAAGCTGGGCTTCAGCCAACGTCTCCCTCCTCTCGAGACTCACTGTTCCTTCTCATCCTAATTGTGCCTCACAGCTCATAAGCAGGGCTAGCATCATCTCAGGCCACAGGCCTGCTTATGAAAGAGGACCCACAAAGGGGATTTGACCAACTGACTCTCAGAGATGCCTGGAAGTTTAAGTCACAGCTTTTCTTTAGCTGATGTTCCTGGATACATTACGTCCTGTGCCACTCAGGTCTGGTGTCCATCAGGGAGCTCAGACTATAGGAGGATTGATGGACTGCACTCTTTCTATGTGTAACATGTGCTACTGTGCTTGGCTGGTGTAGTGTTTGCTGTGCCGTGCCACACGTGGGAGAGACAGTGAGTCATCGAGTGGACTCGGTTAGGCTGTGCATCTGTGCTACAAATGCAGTCATCTGTCTCTGGAAATGCAATCATGTGTGCACTGGAAGGAAGGTAGTTTCTGAGTTTTAAATGTAATTAGTTGCTGTGTGGGATTTTAATCATCCAACCTAATAAGTTTATTGAAGATTTATTTTTAGTATTTTATGTGTATGTGAGTGCATATATGCATATATTGCATGTGAACCACATTCATGGCTTGTCCCCATGGAGGTCAGAAGAGGACAGTGTATGCCCTGGAATTGAACTTACAGATGGTTGTAAACTACCATGTGGGTACTGGGAACTGAACCCAGGTCCTCTGCAAGTGTAGTAAGTGCTCAACTGTTGGGCTATCTCTCCAACCCAAAATACGATTATTTTTCAAGAAGAAGACAGCATAGAATTTTGCCTTCTTTGGATCTACAGATGAAGAACATTCATGGTGATTTCTGTGATCACACCAGGAATCCAGTTCTATCAATACTCTTCCCTATTGTCAACTGTAATTAAGGGATAAGAGTCTTGGTCTAGTGAATGATTATGTGGATTCATAAACGACTGAAGGTAAACCTGGATCCACAGGTATCTCCTCATTCTCTTCTGTTGTAGACACTCTGGGTGTTTGTCACAGCTTGGGCTCTTCTCCACACACAGATGACTACTAAGGTGACATCACCGCAGTTTTGCTTGTTCGTTCTGTCTTGTAACAATAGGCATTTATTATCTAGGATATTACTTTTTGGCTTCCAGAAACTCCTGTGAATAATTTACAGTCTAGTCTTAGCCATTGTCATTCAGATTCCACAATCAAATGGCTCCTTAATTTGTAGCGGGGTTCCGTTATATTCATTTCATCTTTGGATATTTAACACCAAGCATGATATATATGGCATATAATAAATGGATCAATATGACACTTGATTCTTTTTTTTTTATTATGAAGCTGTTGGCCTTGCTTGTCCCTTACTGGCTAGCTCTGCTTTAAGTAATTACCCCATAATTGTTAATCTAAGTATGTCTCTTACCGGAGAATAGTTCCGGGCTCCTACCCCAATGGCGTTACATCTCGACTCTCTTGTCTTTCTCCTTCTCAGAATCCTCCTGGACTCCTAGCCCCACCTATCTAGATTCCTATTGGCCGACACTTGATTCTTGATGGGCATCTTTACCTTCTTCAGCATCATCAAATGTACACACCCTTTAGAAAATGACCCATTGTTTTAGTTTCATTTCTGTTGTCATAAACACCTGTGTGGTGGAATATTATTTTTAAGGTGTGTGACTTTTGTTTATGCTGCATTTGTTTAACTCCATAAGCTGTGATTCTTTGCCTGTCTAAACACCTGATTGGTCTAATAAAGAGCTGAATGGCCAGTAGCAAGGCAGGAGCAAGGAGAGGTGGGGCTGGCAGGCACAGAGGATAAATAAGAAGAAGAAATGAGGAAAAGAAGCAATAATAGAACAAGGAGAAGAGACTGTCAGGGACCAGCCACAGAGGAATAAGGAACATAAGATACACAGAAGTAAGAAAGATGAAAGCCTAGAAGGAAAAGGTAGATGGGATAATTTAAGATAAGAAAAGATGGCTAGAAACAAGCCAAGCTAAGGATGAACATTCATTTTTTATTTTATTTTATTTATTTATTGGTTTTTCGAGACAGGGTTTCTCTGTATTGTTTTGGAGGCTGTCCTGGAACTTGCTCTGTACACCAGGCTGGCCTCAAAACTCACAGAGATCTGCCTGCCTCTGCCTCCCGAGTGCTGGGATTAAAGGTGTGTGCCACCACTGCCCGGAGTTTTTTATTTTATTTTATTTTTTTCCCTCTGTGTGTGATTCATTTGGGAGCTGGGTGGTGGACCTCCCAAAGGAGAAAAAAAGTCATTATTACACACCTAGGCCAAAAGCAACACAGGGGAGGAAAGGATTTGTTTGGCTTACAATTCCAGGTCACAGTCCATCATCTAGGGAAGTTAAGGCAGGAACTCCAGGCAAGTACAGTGTTGTCCCTCTCTAAAGGACTCACTTCCCAGCCAGAGCAGTGGGGGAGGAACTGTGGAGGATGCTGCTTGTTGGGTAGCAGCCATTTGCTTAGGGAATAGTGCCTCCACCATGGGCTGGACCCTCCTCCATCAATTGACAGTCAAGACGCTCCCCTACAGACATGCTTGTCTAAGCAATTCCTCAGTTGAGATTCTCTTTCCAGATGATTCCTGGTTGCATCAAGTTGACAAAGCTAACTAGACACCCATGAACCCAGTTTTGTTTCATACCATCTCAAGATTTGAAAACGAGAACATGAGGCACACGGATTCTATAGTAGGAGGATATCATAAGATAATATGGTCTTAAGTGCAAACATTTCTTTCCAGCTGCACATGGCAGCAATGATTTTATCCCACAACAGTTCAATAGAAATGAGCAGCAATGTAATTATTTGAATCTGCATCCTGTGTATATAAATCAGCAGTCACTGTCTCCAATATGACATTGCTTACTGTCAACCCTGTGAGCACTGATTTAGGTGTTATCAGAAAGGGATCTCTTGTTCAGTCTACTGGGTAAGCAGAGACAAAGGTTTAATATTCTGCTCAGTTCTCCATATTTCTCATCTTTCAAGTGAAAAAAAGCATTGCTGTAGATAGAGAAAAGTAAGCTTGTAGGCTGGAGTTTCATTTCGTGTCAGAAGGGCCCAGTTCAGGTGCTTTGCCCTTGGGTTTTATAGGAGAAGACAGCAACTTCCCTTAGTGTACGGCTATTCAGAGACACTACTGTTCCAGCCAATTTGGATGTTGTGATGGCAGACACACAAAACATGGAAAACATAAAGAGGAAATCAAGACTTAACTTCAGTGGAAGTAGCAAAGGGTAGCCTTTTGACTCAACTGTGACATTCACTGTGCCACTGGGATAATGCTTTCACCTCTGCATACTTTCCTATATAAGAGGGAGGGTGTCTGTCATGCTGGACAAGAACACAGAGTGCCGGCCTCAGTTTTATAGATTTTATACTTGATTTTTACGAGTGCAAGTTTTTATGGCCTCGAAAGTGAGTTTATATCATGAGATGAAATAACCCACTTCAGTGACCAAGATGTCAATTGGGACTAGGAAGATGAAGCCTCTGCCTCACCAGCATGAAAATCTGAGCTGGCATCTCCAGGACCCATGTAAAACCAGGCACAGTGATGTGTGTTGTAGCCCCCTGCTTGAGGACAGAGTGGGAAGCAGAGACAAATTAATCCTGGAAGCTCATTGGCCGGCAGCCAGCATAGCCAATAAGAGATCCCATCTCAAACAAAGGTAGAGAGCAATTGAAGAAAGACAACCTATGTTGATCGTGAGTCTCCATAGGTGCACACACATGAATGCACACACGCATGCACTAACCAGAGTATCATATGTGTATATATATATATATATATATATATATATATATATATATATATATATATATGCACACAGCTTTGTGACAGTAAATTCCCTCCCTCCACCAGGTGAGATCCAGGAATTGAATTCAGGTCATCAGGCTTAGTAGCAAGTGCCTAACTGCCTGAGCCATCTCACTGGCCCCATAATCACACATTCTGTTGCTTATTTTTGTTTGTTTGTTTCTACACACCACATGCCTTCTTTGTCCCATGTCTTCATCCCAAGGTCACATTTACTTTCCTGGTATGTCCTGTTTGCTTCTTTATGAATTGCATTATTTTCTGTATCTTCTTTGAAGTTAGTTTCAACATCTTTAAGGAGAAAGTAGGTAGGCGGCTGTGACTGCACATTCCCGACATCCTAGCAGTTGGGAGGCTGAGGCAGGAAGTCTGCAGTCAATTTGAGGCCAGCCTGGGCTACGTGATGTACACTGGGCCATGCAGAGATACATCGGAAGACCTGTCCCAGACCTGTCCCACAAGGGAGTAGAGCTGCTTGCACCCTTTGTAAGCTAGAATTGATGTGAAGGCATTGCTTGTTTATTTACTTCCTCTTCTATCTGGATGGCTGCTATATATTGGGTGGATTTGAAGTCCACATATCACACATCCAGCAGCTTACATCTTTGTTTTTTAAAAAAACATAGTAAGTGAAAAGAAATTTGGTCTGTGACCCACTGTGCCACAGGGTTGCCGCAAGCAAGTCCATTTGTCTTTCTGGGCCTCATTTTCTTCACATCTGAAGTGAAAAGCCAAACCAGGTTATCTCTAGAGATCCTCCCAGCTACTAATGGCATGCTCTCTGATGCCTTTCCTGCATTTTAGACCTTGCAGTCGGAGCTGCATCTACTATGCTAAACACTATTGCAGAAAGCAAGTGCTCATTGCAGTTGCAATAGGAGGCTAATGTATTCCTATACTTGGCCTCTCACCCCCATTTCTCCAGCAAACTGACAATGTTACTCACCTTTATCCACTTTTTCTGCTTGGAATATAAGGAAAAACTTCAGGGGTATTAAAACGCCAGAAGTAATTGACTCATTTAGTGGATTGTGCTGTGGGCTGAATTTTCCAGCCTCTGAGCTCCACGGCTTGTTCAGTAATCCTTGTGACTTTCATGGTTCAATTAAGGGCCACAGTTGTATTAGAAGAGGAAGGAGCTGCTTCCAGAAAATAGGAAGTTCTTGGTAGCAGCTTAACAGTGCCTGCTTCCCTCAAAGCTCCCTGTGGGAATTGACTGTGCCACTAACAGTGGCTTGTCACTTTCTGAGTGCTTCAGTAAGTGGGAAGGGCCATGGGGACACAGTGCCCATATACCTCCTTCATAGTCGAGTAACTTAAATAAAAAAGGAATTCCTGCCCACTCCTTAGAACTGAATTAAATAAGTTATTGCAGCTAGATTTAGTGACATTTTTGTGTTTTCCATTTGTGTGAGGTCGTTGGCACTGTTTGATTTCTAAGGGTTATTTTTATTTTACCTGTATGAGTGTTCTGCCTGCAAGTGAGTACGTGTACAGCATGTGTACCTGGTGCCCTCAGAAGTCAGAAGAGGGCATTAGAGCACCTGGGAGCAGGGTTATAGGTGACTGAGCTGGGAATTGAACCTGGGTCTTTTGCAAGAGCAGTCAGTGTTGTTAACCCCTGAGCCATCACTTCAGCTCCCAGTTTTTTTTTCTTTTTGCTATTTTTTATTTAAATTAGAAACAAGTTTGCTTCACATGTCAATCCCAGCTCCCTCTTCTTCCTCCCAACCCCCCACCTAATCCCCACTCTGCTCCCCAGAGTGAGGCCCTCCATGGGGGGTCTCCAAAGTCTGTCATATCATCCTGGGCAGGGCCTAGGTCCTCCCCCATGTGTCCAGGCTTAGAGAGCATCCCTCCATGTGGGATGGGCTCCCAAAGTCTATTAGTCTGCCAGGGATAAATAATGATCTACTACCTGAGGCTCCATAGATTGCCGAGGTCTTCTCACTGACACCCAAATTTAGGGGGTCTGGATCAGTCCCATGCTGGCCTCTCAGCCATCAGTCTGGGGTCCATGAGCTCCCCCTTGTTCAGGTCAGCTGCCTCTGTGGGTTTCACCAGCCTGGTCTTGACCCCTTTGCTTATCACTTCTCCCTCTCTACAACTGGATTCCAGAGTTCAGTTCACTGTTTAGCTGTAGGTATCTGCCTCTGCTTCCATCAGCTACTGGATGAAGGTTCTAGGATGGCATATAAGGAAGTCATCAATCTCGTTATCGAGGAAGGGCATTTAAGGTAGCCTCTCTACTATTGCTTAGATTGCCAGTTGGTGTCACCCTTGTAGATCTCTGGAAATCTCATTCGTGCCAGATCTCTCCTCAAACTTACTTTTAAAGATAGTTTTTGTCTTAAAGAATCAGGGAAACAGCACAGAGTTATAAGCCTTCCAGCCTGTGTTAACATCTTCCTTACCCATCTATATACAGACAACTTTGTTTATGTTGACATTGTAATCACAGCATACTCTTCAAAACAGCAATTGCAGCCTTACCTCAATGCTATCATCCAAAAATTAACACAATAAGAGACAAATTATTGACTCCATTGTTCTCACAATCACGTTGGTTTGGTTCCTCATTGTTTCCCTGAATTCCTTGTCTCTAATATTTTCTGAGAGTGTGGCTCAGTAATGTAATGTAATGTAATGTAAATGTAATGTAATGTAATATCCCTCCAATATACTTTGCAATGTGTGTGTGTGTGTGTGTGTGTGTGTGTGTGTGTGTGTGTGTATGATTCAGAGGTTGTGTGTGAGTGGGAAGAACAGGACAGAAGAGATATTTCCTCCAGGTGTCCTATCTGGGCAAATGATGTCTAGATGTCAGGCCTTGGAAGCTGAGTGGCACTGGTTTCAGGACCCACTGTAGACACCAAACTTTTCATTCCTGGTATAAAATGCCACAGTGGCTGCAGCTGATCTGCAAATATCCTCTCACACCCTTCTAGTCATTTCTGTAGTGCCAACAATATCTAATGCCACACACATGCTTTTGTGACGGCTTTTCATCTGTACTGTTTGGAGATATGTGACAAGAACAGATGTCTGAACATGTTAAGTACGGCTGCAGGTGGTTTTCTTCACATGTGTTAGGTGTTTGGTTGGTTGGGTTCATGGCTTGAAAATGAGTGCAGAGGGTTACCTCTGTCTCCATGTTAGTCACAATCTGTTAGCTAAAATGAAGGCAGCCAGGATGCTGCACTCAATGTCTTTCCTTTGTAGCTACTGTATATCCAGAAGGAGCTAGTTCTGTAAAAATACCCTGTGATGCCAGGCTACCCAGTGTCTAGTCTTCTCTGGGAATAAAACAGAAACTTTTGGACTATTTAAATTAACAAGCATCTTCCTTGCTTCCTTAAAATGTAGACTCAATTTTACAAAGGTTTACCACTTCATTTTAGCCCCATAGGAATTGTTTTGTGCTGTTTTACAAGATCAGTTGGCACATGTAACAGAATGCTTGGTGTGTTTTATTCAGAACTTTTTGTTATGTAATGGGAGTTTTTTTCAGATGAACTATACAAACATCTTGCTGAAAATGACCTTGGTTTCCACCTTCCTACACACAGACACCAATGTATGTAAAAGACCTTCCCTGATTTGTGAACCTTTTTTTTTTGTATGAAAAGACAGGCGTAAAAATTTAAATTATTACACAGAGAAATCCTGGCTTAAAACACCAAAAAACAAAAAAGTTAAACTTTTTTATCTGATCTTTAGTCAATCATCCAACAACCCTCTTTGAAAGCATAAAATGATATGAATTGAGACAATCATAGAAAATGCAGGGCATATGTTGTCTGTTCCCACGGCTCATTAGTCAGTGTTCAACCTCTCCATCTCTGATCAGGGCACAGCTGCATCTGTGGACCACTGAGCTCCACTGAAGATGAGGGAGGTGATGTCTACAAGAGAAATAATTGTTTTCAAATGACAGCTACACAGCACAGTTTACAAACCAGTGCTTAGTATTCCTTAGACTTTGACTCTAGGGGCTGGAGAGATGACTCAGCAGTTAAGAACATGGGCTGCTCTTGCAGAGGTCACAGATTCAGTTCCCAGCACACACTTGGTGGCTCACAATTATCCCCAATGCCAGTCCCAGGGGATCATATGCCTTCTTCTGGCCTCTTTGGGCACTGCACACACATGGGATACATAGATACATTGAGTTAAAGTACCTATACACATAAACATACATAATTTTTAAAAATGATGTTAATTCTATCATACGCTGTTTTATTTCGTTGCCCGAGTTTGACTTATATACTGATACCCTTCCAGATCATTTCTTTCCATGGAGGACATTTTCTTTTTTTGACTGCTGCCATCTGTCATCATAATTCATCTTCTCTGCTGCCTGTCTTTGGATGTGACAAGTGCTGGTTTCTAACTCTCGTGGACCTCATGGTTCTCCGCCAAAAAGGAGGACCTCCCTGTGACAGCCATTTGATACCTGACTCATCTGAATTTCCTGCTGAGATTAAAGCTTGAAGAGGAAAGCCAATCAAGTGTTTTCTGTTTAGGCTGGGGTAGGGTTTTTGATTTTGTTTTTTTTTTTGTTGTTTGGGGTGTGTGTGTGTGTGTGTGTGTGTGTGTGTTGGAATGCATTTGTGCTCATTTGGAGAAGGCAGACATACATTGCTAAGCTAAATCCCATCGCTCAGTAAGCAAGGAACAGATGGTGCTGTCAGTTTCAGGCACAGGACAATCACACACCATATGAGCATTCCTAAACAGGGCTGCATATGCAAACCCAAGCTGCCAGCAGTCCCTCTGCTATTCAAATCCCCAGAGCTCCCAGAGAGCATATTGCACCGCATTCCACCGAACAATAGAAATTGCTTGTCATTCTGCTTCCCTTACACATTCCTTCCCAGACCCTGCTCCCCAGGGCAAGTCAGATGAGCGCCAAGCTCACATTTTATGAAATCAACTCTTATAGTCACTTGTTCTGTAAAGCAAAGAGATCTGGACATGTGGCGACTTCAGAAATAAAAGAGGAAATTCATTGCAAAAGGTGGGGCTGGCAATTTGGCTGCATACAGTTCCTGCCTTCAAACCGATGCTGATATTAGAAGAGATAAGACACACAATTGACCAAATACACATGGGGACACCAACTGCCTAGTTGGGAGGGTAATGCAAGCTTCCTAGCTAAGGTAGGAGATTTCAGTTGGATTTTGTGAAAGTCATCTTAAAGTTGCAGGACCAAGGGATATAGTTTACTAGTGATGTAGAAAAACTTAAGTATGCCCCAAGAGTAACAACCATCTCTATCAATGATTGGCCTTTATCCCATGAAAAATACATTAAGCGAGTTGGGGACGTAGGCATTTTCTTCTGACTGAAGCTGCAGTGTTTTCCATCTGAAAACTAATGCCCAGCTAGAACCCTCACAGTGCTGTTTGGGTGTAAACAGGCACCGCCACTTTGTGAAGCTGGCGCTGGCCGTCCTCCTGGGCTGTGTAGTCCACAGTACGCACAGCGGCACCTTCAGTCTGTAGGAAATGTGTGTCATAATTACTTTTCACCATTGGCATGTCAACAGAGATCTTTCAAAGCCACAATAAGGAAGAGTACAAATGTATTGGCGTAGCATTCATGAACGTACCCTGCTGCCTGCTCTGGATTGAGTTATGCCCTCACACCAATGATGAATTCCTAACCCTCCAAAGTAAAGGGATTCAAGGTGGGCTCTTTGAGAAGTAGGTTAGGTAGATGATTCTGGAAGGGGGATTAGCTCATGAATCTCATCAGAATTAGCTACTGCTATCTGATATTGGGAACCTCTGTGAAAACATGTGCAGTATTTCTCTACAAGTTATTGTTTTGTCTCGATTGTACATTTGAACTGGCCGGTGGATACCAATAATTGGGCCGTGATCAGTCTGTGATAATGTACAGTCACAAATGATTACATGAACCACAGCCACTTATCACCTGCAAGGGAACTGAGTAATCCCACCACCCTGGAAAGTGAACCCAAAGCCTATTGCCTCCCAAGTAGAGTCTGCCATGTCTGTATGTTGAGAAAACAATTAACTACTTCCTTCTAATTGGCTGCTAACATGATAACCAATGTTTTTTTTCCTCCATCGACCCACAGGAAAATGGGAAAGCTTTTTATTTATTTTATCTTGTTTAATTAAATTTAGAGCTAGGGGTCGAACCCAGCGCCTCTTGCATGCTAAGCACATCTTTCTCCACTAAGCACACTCCCAACTCCCACATACACTTAGGACACATTGAATTTTAAGAATCCAAAAGTAGCGCTAGCCATGAGGCTCAGCTGGTAGGGTGTTTATCCAGCAAGCACTAAGCTCTGGGTTGAATCCCCCCAGAACAGCATAAACATGGGGGAGGGTCACGTGGAGAGAACTCAAGCATATGGAACGCAGAGGCAAAACGATTAGAAGTTCGAGACCATCTTCGGCTATACAGCGAGTCAGAGGCCAGACTGAAACATGTAAGATCCTGTCTCAAATAAAATAAAATGCAAACCCATTAACTTGGTTATGTTTTTAGAAAACTCAGTCTAAAAATAAAATAAAAAGTCCTTCCCACTTTCAGTTTCTCCCTAGAGAGGATTCAGCTGGATCCAGCCAGCTGACACTGGATCCATACTATTTCATTTAGAGGGTTAGCGTTTATATCTTTAAGCCCAGCACATGGTTGAGGAAAAAACGTTCTGGGCAGCTGCATGGACAGCTACATTCCCTTGGACTATAGCCAAGGGGACAGACTCCCAAGTTCAGAAAACTGGAACCGCTGTCACTCGCCCAGGTTAGTTTGGTGGAGAGGCCCGCAAGCAGGTCTCATGCTTTAAAGGAGTCACACATTCGGCTTTTAAAAATCTCCAAATTTGTGTTGATTTGGAAGATCCTCTATCTGGCTTGCAGAATATTCTGAGTTTGGAAGGCCTAAGTCAGCTTGGTGTCTCCTGACTGGTTTGTCCAATTGGGAAAGACAATTTGGTGTTCAGAGACGATCCCCGAAGGGCTAATTTACATGGCATATCCGGCAGTGCAATCGAACTCTTACAACGAAGCAGATCAATGCTCGTAGCACAGGGCATAGGCTCACAGGGCAGTGTGCCACCACCAAGCTCTGAGAGGGAAGCAATGCTTTTCGGACAAGCCTTTTGAGGTTTTCTCTCACTTCTTATTGGGGAAGGATTATTATTCTACAGTTCGTTAGCAAATTACCAAGCCGCTGGTTCCCAGAGTGGTAAAATATTTAAGCATCGAACTGAAAATACCCCAATTCTCCAAGTAAACTTTCTTGAGGCTCCTGTGTGCTGTTTCTCCCAGCCCCTTGGAAGGGAAACGGCCTTGGAACTGGGAGGTAGCGATGGAAGATCTGGTTTGGTCATGAGTTGCACTTAGTTACTAGGGTGCTAAGCAGCGGGGGAAGGGACCAGGAGGTCCTACGGAAGGGAGCTTGCGTTTGAAAGATCAACACAAATCGGGCGCAGAAAACACTGCCCAAACCTAAGAATTTGCTCCTTGGTCCCTACTGGAAAAGTGGAACAGTGGACTGAAGAATGGTGTGACCAGTCAAAACCAGTCACCACCCAGCAGCAACCACAAGGCTGCTGTTAACTTGCAAGGCAGGAATTGAATGATGGGAAATCACATCCGGAGTGGATCACCCTATCCATCCAGGACCGCGCTCCACCCAATCAGGACTGCTCTTATACCCTTGGAGGGAGTTGCCTGCTTGGAAATTGTACCCAAGGTGGCTCACCCTGAGCAGTGGAGACCTTCCCGCCTCTCACCACATGTGGGTTTCCTCTCTCCGCATGCCGGTTGCTCTCTTCCCAGGGTATCGACTAAATGTGTTTTCTTCTCACTCCAAGGGTTCATGCGCTTAGCCACCCCCCACCGCACAGAAGGTCGTACTCTTTGGGCTGCGTTTGTAGCACGACTGCTGTGAGTGTTACGATTTTCCACTCTGTTTACTGCCCTCCTCTCCCGCTGCTCCTTTCTGGCAAATTAGCCTGGAAGTTTCACAGCTACAGCCTTCTAGGGATGAGGCATGATGGAGGTGACCTTGGCTGCCTCCACATAGTCCGCTTCCCTGAGGCTCTGACCAGACCCAGAACTTTCAGGACTATATGACCTTTCTGCACTATGTCTGGGTTTTAAGCGATTAACCAAGAACTCACCATTGTAAGTGTTTATGTCCAGTCCTCATGATTCACGCATCAGATTATTTAAATTTTTTTCTTTTCAATGTTGAGAATTAAACTCAGATTCTTTTTTTTTTTTTTTTTTTTTTTTTTTGGTATGGTTTCTCTGTATTGTTTTGGAGGCTGTCGGTCCAGCCTGGCCTCGAACATGATCACAGAGATCTGCCTGCCTCTGCCTCCCGAGTGCTGGGATTAAAGGCGTGCGCCACCATAGCCCGGCTAAACTCAGATTCTTACACACTGTAGGCAGGCACTCTACCTGTGAGCTCTATTCCCAGCCCAAGATTAAAAAAAAAAAAAAAAAAAAAAAAGATAACTCTTAACTTGAGGCTACCATTCCGGAGTGTTGTAATTTGTGTTTGAGCGTTATGATATGTATCATGTTTTGTAGATAAAAATCTGCTGCTGATCAAAATATGGTGCACACTTCAAGGATAAAGAATGTATGTAAGTCCAAAATTTTGGCTTTATTAAAAATGGTTGTACATATTCCTGAGGCAAGAGTGCTCATGTTGGCCTCCACTGCTGGCTAATAGGCATGCCGGTCATTTGTAAGAATTTCAAAACAATAGATCCTAAAGCCACATTCCATTTTCATCTTCTCTACAATAAGTAATTTCAAGAAGCAGCCTCTCAAATATATTAAAACTCACACACTCAAGTAAAAAGTCATAGAATCCGGCTGAGCACCCACGCCCCGACTGAGGTGCTTTGTAATTCAATTCCCTTAAACAAGGACATCATTGAGGGGACATTTGATTAGTTACCAGGAGACAACAAGAACTCCGAGGAATGTCAGGTTCAAGTCGCCCGTAGGTAATTACCGATGCGTGTAATTAAATCATGTACAAAGACGCTAAATATTTGACCAAAGTTTGTTTTAAGTCGCTTTACCCCCTTGAAAGACACTAATAAAAAATCATTTTCTCAGGTAAACAAGAGTTAGCTGCATTGGTGGGTTGGCCAGACAACAGCTGCGGGTTTAATTAAACGTTTGCCTAACCATATAAAAAGACAGTGATGTATTTCCATAGCATCTGGTAACTTCACCATCCTCCGGTCATTCTTTAATTAGCATGCTGGTGAATCTAAGAGAAAATGGCTTTAGCACCGGGGCAGATGGTGCTTCTGAGCGACAGGGGGAATGACAATCTCTGTCATGCTTACTTCCTGTGTAGCCCTCTGGTCTGAAAGATTCCTTCAGCGCAGGGCCTGATGGGATCAGGAGTCAGGTTTCAGAGCAGCTGACTGAAAATTGAAAAGTATGACTCCTGAGTCCCTAACCATAAGTCTCATGCTTTAGGATGAAGTTGACCTCCTTAGGCTACAAGTTTGAAACAGTTTCATGGTATTCTTGGGGGTAGATAAAACTGAGGGATTCAGTATAGGCTCTGAAACCATATGCATCATCCCCTTTTGAAGACTAGGAAACCTGAATCGCATCTCCCTCTTGGGCGGGGCTCTGGTAGTTTATAAGCTCCACCCCCAACCCCAAGCATAATGCTGAGAGTTTTGCTTGAGTTTTCCCTGTGGGAACCGGTGATGAAGGGGCATGGTAGTCCCGCAGAACACTGGAATTCACCACAAGAAGGTACTACAGCATGTTACTAGACTGTGCTGGAGTTCAATAGACCTCCTCAAAGAGACCTGGCTCAGAGATGTGCTGAGTACGTCAAGCTCAGGAGAAAAGACCGTACTTATAGGTGCATACGCCTCTCAAGCACGCTCCTTGTCTGCGAAATGTTGTGCAATGGCTGACTTACTACATGGTATTTTCTTCAACTTCCTATTAAACAAATTTCCTGCTAGTACTTTTGGGAAAATGGAGCATCACTCAGAAGTGAGAACTCTGTGGTGTAAATTAATGGTTGATGTAGATGTTTCTGTTTCTCTGGAGTTCCCACCTTGGGGACACATTTAAACTGAAATGAATTCACTTTGCCTCTTGGCAGCAAGTTACTAGCACTTGCTAGTGGCAGTAAACACGGGTATTTGGTGATGGAAAGAAAAAGGTACAGGCTTGAGTTTATTAATACAGAGAAAACATTACAGAAATAGAGAATTAGGGGAGCATCACGGGATGGGGGAGGAGGAGGAGGAGACAGGAAGGAAAGGAAAGGAAAGTTAAGATTACCTAGCTAAAGAAAAATGTGAGGCCAAGAATTCTGGTGCCCTAACAAAGTACCTTCTCACCTCCAGCTCCTCACACATCTTGTAAAACCTTAAATCAAATCAGGACACATTTTATATAAAAAAAACTACAAACAAAAAAACTCCCTGCTTATATTTTCCTGCTAATCACAACTTGGTAAAAAAAAAAAAGTGATGAAGCAAAAATCTAAACCTTAAACTCTCCAAAGAGTGGATATTGCCAATAGCACAGAGATATTATATTAATCTTAGAAATAGAGTTATGAGTCATGTCAATCTAGTCTTTGTTTCTGATCCTGAGCAAGGGCTTGCTACCTAACCTGCATAGCTTTTTATGGGATAGCTTTTTGCTTGAAAAGCCTGTTCTAAATCATCATTGAGTGGATTCTGGAGACTTTTCCTGAAAGATCACATGCACAATTTGCTTAAAGAATCTATGTTTGAGTGTCTAGGCCTTGGCTGATTTTCTTTATAATGGGGATTCAGCCTAGACTATAGAAAGAAATGTTTTATGCATTATAAAAGCCTCACTACAGCATTTTCTTGGAAGCCATAAAATGGTCCATAACCATGTGCAAAGATGCTCTATTTGACTCCTAATAGAGAAAATGTAAATTAATGCAAATTAAGATATTACTTGCTTTATCCATCACTTTGGCAAAAAAATAAAAATAAAAATAACAGCACACTGTCCACAGGATCATGGGAATAGTTATTTTCATACATGACAGGAGCACAAAATGGCATAACTATTGCATCACTCTGCAGAAAACAAAAAGGAACCAATTGCCCACGTGCTTGTGCATGTGTGTACATGCATGTGTGTGTGTGTGTGTGTGTGTGTGTGTGTGTGTGTGTGGTGCATGTAAGTGATGCACAGCAACAGAAGATCCTTTCAAGGATTTGGCCCATGCTGTTATGGAGGATAACAAGTTCTGACACTGCAGGTTGGGGCAGCAGCCTGCAGACCCTGGAATAGCTGATGCTCAAGTTTGACAGGATGGAGAGTTTCCTCTTGCTGTGGTCTTCAACCAATTGGCTGAGATGCAGTCACAATAGGGTTTATTGGTTTGAATTTTAATCTCAATAGTTGCATCCTCAAAGACACATGAAAGGATAATGTTTGACCACCTATATATACACCGTGGTCCAGACATAATGACACAGAAAATTGACCATCACAACCACGGTATAAGAGAATTCAATAATACTATATCTGTATTTTACCTCTTGACCTAACCAACCTTCTGGGAAATTTGAAAAAAGAAATCCACAGCAGGAACTCAAGTTTGCATTGCAGTTGTGTATAAAGTATGAAAATATTGGAGGAAAAGTAGAGTTAATTCAAAGAGAATTGGTTTACAAACTATGACATATCATCTGTAGGACAGATTATAGGCTACTAATAAAGATGCTAGGATGTCCTTATGAGGAGATATACAGCTATTTCTAAAATGCTTGCCCAAGTTTAAAAGATAAGACACAAATTAATACATCATGTTACACTGTATGAGAAATAAGATACAATATATACATAATACATATGTGAAAATACACCCATGTTCATAAAATATAAACATGCACACATATGTACAGCGTTTGGCACAGTTATACATGGGAAGGATAAAAATTAAGCAGGAATATGATTAACTATAGAGGTCAAGTTTAAGTAAGTAAGTGTAAGTGGTATCCTTTCCTGCATTCCACCTTGGATCATTTATTTACAGTTACTGATTGGGCCAGCGAGACAGCACAGGGTAAAAGCATTTCCCACATAACCTCATGGCCTGAGTGAGGAGAGAACTAATTAACCAGAGTGGACCTCTGACTTCCGCATGTGTGACATGTGAACATCTGAACATTCTCTCTTCCTTCTTTTATCCCTCAGTAATAATAATAATAATAATAAATAAATAGAAACCATAAATAGAAATAAGTTATGGATCTTAAACAATTACCATACAATCTACTTAAGATTCATATCCCAGGGGCTGAGAGAGGGCTAGCTGGCTCAGAGAACTTGCCGCTGTTACAGAGGACTTGGATTCTGGTCCCAGTACTCACATGAAGGCTCAAGACTGTTAGGAAATCCAGTTCCAGAGGATCCCATACCCTCTTCTGGCCTCTATGGTCAAATTATGCATGTGGTGTACATACCTGCGTTCAGGTGAATACTTAAACATTAAATTAAAGTGAACCTTTTTTAATTAAAAAAATGTTCAGATACTAGTCACCAAGTCTTGCATTCCCCCCATACGTGTGAGTTAAGAGCCTGAGTTCTGTCGATTCTACGACATAGAAGTTTTCTTCTGGGTGGGGGCACATGGTTTATCTCTGGATGTCAACTCTCTTTCCAGTGACAAGCTTCCCAAAGCTTTCCTAGGTCAGTCACCAGAAGAGGATGGAAGAGAATTGGCGGCCGTTTGAGGAGGCTGAGAGGGAGGAGAGAGGCACGGGGCACTGGATAGCTAATGACTGCAAGGGCCTGAACTAAGGCACTGACAGCAAAGAGACAAGGAAAGGTGGGTGGGTCGTCCCTGTAGATGCTCAGACATTTGACTGCAGCATCTAGATGAGTGGTTCTCAATCTTCCCAATTCTGTGACCCTTTATTTAATCCAGCTCCTCATGTTGTGGTAACCCCAAGCATAAAATTATTTTGTTGTTTTTTCCTAACTGTAACTTTGCTAATGTTATGAATCATGACACAGATATCTGACAGGTAGGACGTCTGATATGGGCCTCAAAGGGTTGGCGACCCACAGGTTGAGAGCTGACGATCTAGGTAGACAGTTGCCTAAGGTGACAATCCTGGCTTATGTACTATGCACTAATGTCAAAAAGGACCACAAAACAGTAAAGCTGACAAACAGGAAATAAAATAAATCATAACAAACCAAAACAAAAAGTGGTTAATATTTTTGATGAACTGGTTCTTTGGGTCCTAATTACATGAGAAAGAAATTACAGATTTTTTTCCTTCCATGCTAGGGTAAAATATAAAATGTGCTTTTCTTGTAGTCTTGAGGATGTTGGGTAGTATTTATCAGTATCCTTTTTGATATCCATGAACTTAGGAGCTCACCTTTCCAAAGTGATGCGGAAAGAATGTGATCTCTATAACCATAACCATACCGGACAATTCTGTTTGATTTGGAAAATGAATACTACCTGATTTCCCTTGGAAAATACTGATGTTTGAAATACAGAGCAGTGTTGATGTACTGGGGAGAAAATGTCAAGCTCTATATTATTGCCTGTCAACCCTGTGAAGAGTGACGTGCCCACCCTACTCGGGCAGGGGTGGGGAGCATGACAGCTGGAAGATCCGCTTGAATGCACAGACATTCTCTTTGCTTTGAAGATTCAAGGGAAATATAGTTCAAGACAATAAGGAAAATATAAAAGATGAGGGCAGGGGTTGGAGTTAATCTCTCCATAATAAGTACTCAAAATGTTCGAATACTGCTGCGGTAGGTTTTATTCTTTCTTCCACAAGTAGGAGCTTTTCTGTGAACCGTCTCTGTTAAGATGTTGCTGCAGGAGGACTGTGCTCTCCTATCCTGCCTAGACATAGCTGTGCAATCCGTTTGCACCCAGTATAGTATGAATTGGGTCAAAGGTGATGCTTCTGAGTAAAATTTATGAAAGCTAATGAATAGTTCTTTTTTGCTTGTTTGTTTGTATTTTGCTCTTGTTTTTGTTTTTCGAGACAAGGTTTCTCTGTATTGCTTTGGAGGCTATCTGGAACTTGCTCTGTAGACCAGGCTGATCTCGAACTCACAGAGATCTACCTGCCTCTGGCTCCTGTGTGCTGGGATTAAAGACGTGTGCCATCAATGCCCAGCTAGTGAATAGCTCGCTATCTCTTTGCCCTCTGATAGACTTGTAAATCCAGGTGGATTTTTTTTAATGTCAGACAAAGTCCCTGAGTGAAACGATGGGACAGAACCTTAGTTGACTCATGATGGCAAACAATGTGAGAAATTGAGGGGCAGATGCTATATTGTGTCCAAAGCAAAAATTAGCCTACACTAACAAAATCATATAGCTTTCTCTACCCATTATACTACATAACATAATTCTGTAGATACACTACAAACTTTCAGTTAACACAGCAAATGAGTTACTTCTTGGAACTGTGGATTTGACACAATGCTAGAGTTCTTGGCTTAGTATTTACAAGTTCCTGGCCTTGATTACCATGTCAGCAAGCAAATGAAACAAAACTGGGTGTATTTTCCTACTAATACAAGGAAAGAGAAATCAAAGACCTGCCTTTGCCTGTAGGAAGTCTTAGGGTCTCTATTGTTGTACTCTCATGTCGAGAAGAACATCCATTGGCCAGTGCAGTCTGTGGTTTGAATAAGAAATGCCCCCATAGGCTGAGCAATTTTAACACTTGGTCCCCAGTTGGTGGAGCCTTTGGAGCTTTGCTAGAGGAAGTATGTCACCGGGGAAGACCTTGAGAGCATGCAGTTCCCCCACTCCCGGTTCTTTTTCTGCCTTCCTTCCTTCCTTCCTTCCTTCCTTCCTTCCTTCCTTCCTTCCTTCCTCCCTCCCTCCCTCCCTCCCTCCTTCCTTCCTTCTTCTTCTCTCTCTTTCTCCCTCCCCCCTTCTCTTTCTGTCTTTGTCCCAGTGTGTGGATGAAATGTCCTGCTCCTGTGATCATGACATGCCTTCCGGAACATGATGGACTTGTATCTTTTAGTAAGTGGGAGCCACAATAAACTCTTTGTTAACTTGCTTTTGGCCAACAGAAAAGTAACTAATAAACAAAGCAGGTAGCTGAAGTCTGCAGCAGGACTGTGCTGCCTGTGT
The DNA here is from genome assembly GCF_017639785.1 of Mesocricetus auratus. Lineage (NCBI taxonomy): Eukaryota > Metazoa > Chordata > Mammalia > Rodentia > Cricetidae > Mesocricetus > Mesocricetus auratus. The sequence goes on from NW_024429195.1 coordinate 11,950,622, forward strand.
GGTGAACTCCAAGTTTAGGACGAAGGTGGTATACAAAGAGAAGGGAAAACAATAATCTACCAATTGTTCTGAGAGTGTGGGTGACTGTTCATCACCAGGACTGAAGAGTCATAGGAGCTGTGTGCTCCCAGCATGAGAACAGGTCATTGAAGGGCAATGACACTGAATTCTGTGGGATCTGAAGTTTATGCATTTGGTATACCATCTCCAAGTAAAGAACACACACACACACACACACACACACACACACACACACACACACACACACACTGTTAGCTTCACTGGGGTCCTCAAAGAGGCCCATGCAAATCAGAGCCCCTGAAACTTCGATAGCTTCAGATTAAATCATCCCCAGATCATAGGTTCACTCCTGAGCTTTGCTGAGACCACCAACTCGCCCATGGTTTTTGTTTCCCGAATTGTGTGGGTCCTCAAAAAAGCTGAGTTCTTCTGGGTCATCCTGCATTATCTTGATTCCCATCCTTAAGGTAGTTAATTTAAATTAATAAAAGATAAGTTATTACCCTGTAGCCCAGACTGGATATGAACACACTTTTGTAGCCCAGGCTGGCCTCAAACTCACTGTTTCTGTCTCCACTTCTACAAAGCTTGGATTCAAGGCATGCACTCCAATGCCCAGCTTCTTAGGGCTCAATGTGACTGTCCCAAAGTCTTTTTCTCCCAGATCCATATAAAATCATCTCTCTTCCTCGAACCCTCCACTGCTTTCTTAATTTCATTCTTCTCTATAGATGCTACCATTGTCTTACATACATATTTTATATATGTATTTATTTTCTCCCACTAACACGTAAGATTCAGGAAGGAAGGGATTTTCTCTTTCAGTCTTGATTGTAAATACATCAGAAAGTTCAGAACAATGCCAGGGACATAGTAAGCCATCCCAAATACTTATGAAATGCATGACATTTTAAAAAACATGCCTTTTGATATTTTTAATTTGATGTATGTTAAGAAAGAAAATGACTAGAAATAAAATTTATATTAAAACAGAACCAAAGGATGTAGTCCTCAAGTTATAGTCTGACTTTATTAGTTTATTTAGAAATTTAAGCCAAGTGGTGATGGTGATGGTGGCACACATCTTTAATCCCAGGACTTGGGAGGCAGAGGCAGGCAAATCTCTGCAAGTTCGAGGCCAGTGCGATCTACAAAGTGAGTTCATGACAGCCAGGGTAACACTGAGAAACCCTGTCTTGAAAACAAAACAAAACACAAACAAACAAACCCAAATCTTGTAAAGATCTGCATTTTGAACTTTTTGCAAATTTGCCATTTTAAGTAGACCAATTACATTGATCTTGTAAATGTGGCCAGTGAAACCTAAATGTTGTCATAATTTTATACCATTACTAGCCATGAATGACTCCATGAACAGGATTTGCAGTCACAAGAATTCTTCAATCTTTTAGCTTGTATTTTCATTCCACTTCTCTTACATGTACCCTAAGTTACAATATGTTTGTCTGCTTGAAGGGGTGGTTTCACTGGTTATTATATCATAATAAAATAAGTAGCTGTTTATATTTTAATCAAAATCTTCTGTGACTGTAATAAGGTCTAAGACAATTTCTTCCTGGACTCAGCTTAAACTATAATTGTTACATTAAATTAACCAAAGCATCACAAACATATATCTTGCTAGGAAATTATTGAACAAAGAAAGAAGCATTAAATTCGTATTTCTTAATAATATGGAAATTCAAAACAAGTATCTTATATAAATGTTCACACATGCTCATGTATACTTACCAGCTAAAATGCGGTATTCAATATTGATTTTCTTCTCTGTTCAGTATGTTTTGTACATAAAATGGCAAATAAAATCCATTTATAAGTTAATAGAAAGGACTAAGAGGAACTGTGATGGGAATGTGGTTTAAGTCTTTGAATGCCTAGATACCAAAAGAAAATCCCATGATGGTTGAGTATCAAAATTATTTTTACTTATCTTTCATCACTTGACAACAGGATTGCATCCTTTCAGATTAGCTGAGAGCAACACATCGGAGCCCTCTGATCACAGAGGTGCTAACGGCTTACCGTTCAGTACCTGTGTACCTATGTGCATTGCTCTTTTTCGTCTGTTGCCCAACATTTTAGAACACTCCTCCCTAAAACGCCCCCAGAACAAGAGGCGCTAGTGAGGAGAGAGGCACCGACCTCCCTGCACTCCCAGAGGTGATGGAGACCGGTGCCTTCGAGGAAGAGCAGCCTGGACGAAGGATGCCCCAGCGAGGGGAATCTTGGGACAGATTTCTTTCCCTCCCTGGAAAGCCTTTTCACAGTCCCCAGCCCTCTTGCTGCCACCCACGAGGACTTGGACAAGGAAGCGGTGGGAAATGTAAACAGGATGTTCAGTCTTTCCTCTCAAGGGGTTAAATGAGACAGACGCCACTGAGACAGACTGCAAAGAAGCCACTTGGCAGAAATTCAGATGCCTCCAGGGTCAGCACTACTTGAGATCGGAAATACCTGCTCAGGCTTTATTTCTCCCCAGAAACTGTGCAGCTCTGTTTTAGCCGGGTGCATAAGGACTGGAGGCTGAGCTCTGACCAGAGGGAGGCACGGGAACCCACTGTGTCAGGAGTCTCTCACGGACATGCCTGCTTCTTTCTTCGGTGTGGGCACACACTCCTCAGCACACACCCCTCTACAGAGGAAAAACATTTGGCCTCGTGGAAACACTTGTGTCATTTCCTTGAGACCCCTCCCAGACCCTCTTCTCACAGCTGCTGTCTTCTGATGCATCTGTCTGTTTGGCCTGCTTAATGTTTGCCCTGCGCTGATGAAAGACCACATATCCCAAAACCGCTAAACACAAATCAAACCATCACGTGTTAATGATAGCATTGATCTCCCATGCAAATCATTACTAACCTGCTTTATGTTATAATAAACTTGATGTGAGAAAAATGCATTTGAAAGAAAATTGTAGAATCGTGATTGGAGAATTTCAAATTCGAATTAATGTCCATCATAATATAGATTAATGTTAATTTGTACCCAGACACAATGACTTTTATAGACAGAATTTTTTTAAGATTTATTTTTGTGTATGTATGTGTCCATATGAGTATGTCATGTGAGTACGGTGCCCTTGGAGGCCAAACCAGGATGTCAGGTCCATCGTGGCTGGAATTACAGGTGGCTATGAACCACCTGATGCAGGTCTGGGAACAGAACCCAGGTCCTCTAGAAAAACAGTAAATACTGTCAACTGCAAAGCCATCTTTCCAGCTCCACAGCCTGAAATACTTTATAAGACCACACAAATCATGTCAGGGCAACTAATGAAAGACTACCGGACCATGCTTGCTCTATCAGGATTTCTGCCTTAAAATTTAAAGCTAGTTTGTAGTGTTTTTTTTTAACATACCATGCTAAGGGTCCAGAGAGAGATGTCTCGGTAGGAGTACATAAAAGAGAGTGAGTAAGAGCCGCACAGCTGGCTGTGTAGACGAGTGGAGTTCCCTTGGTCTCACGTCCATGTTCATACGTAACATCTTGCTTCTCATCCCAGAGTCTGAATGTTCCTTTGTGTACTTTGAAAATCTTTCAGTTGATTCTGCTCTCTATAAAAATATGATGCCACAAAAACCTCTGAACAATTGTCTGAAACAGGACACATAAAGCAGCTGAACTCTAGGTAATGGGAGAGAAAAGGAAGGACTTCCGAGGTCATGAGTAAACCAAGCACATTCTCGGGCACAGAGAGATGACCAAACTCAAACTATGGAAACTTAAGCAGGAAGTGGAGTGAACACACCTGCCTTTGATTCTACCTGGCACTTATTAGTGGGGTGGGGGTCCAGCTTTCCCCAGCTCCTGCCAACATGGGTGGGGTGGGGGCCACAGTTTTCTCTGTGATGGAAGACGGCATAGAATGGTAACTGTTTAAAACATCCCTTCTTACCAATCTGGCCCTTTGGCTAGAGAGAACTAGCAAGCAGGCGTTTGTTGGGCGTATGTTTGCCATTTCTAGGTTTCTGATTGTTGCTTCCTCAGCCCTATTCCGTTCAAGTCCAGTTTGATGAAGCAGTTTACTTGGGTTTCTTACAGGAGCAAGGGTGACTCCATGACACTTCCCTCTGCAGCATGGGTAACTATCACAAAGACTGCTCCAATGGAAGGCCTCACCTCCAGCTGAACATAGAGGAGGGTGTTGTAGAATATTTGTTTAACTGGGCCAAGATGTGTGACATTTGTTTACGCTTTGGAATATTACTTTAACTCTGTAAAGATGTGCTGCATTTGTTTCTGCGGCATTTGTTTAACGATGTAAAGATGTGTTGCTTTGCCTGCCTAAGACACCTGATTGGCCTAATAAAAAGCTGAATGGCCAATAGCTAGGCAGTAGAGGGACAGGCAGGGCTGGTGGGCAGAGAGAATAAATAGGAGGAGGACTCTAGGCTCTGGAGGAGACATGAGAAGAGAGAATGGGAGAGAGGGAGGGAGCTGCCCCACATCCAGTCAGCCAGGCATCTGTCAGCAGCTGGCCAGACATGGAGTAACACACAGACTGAAATAAGGTACCCCCCCATGCCTTTTTAAAAAATATGTAGATGAAGAGAAACTGGTTAAGTTATAAGAGCTAGTGGGACGAGCATAAGAAAAGGCTGAGCATTCATAACTAGTGACAAGCCTCCATGTCACCATTTGGGAGTGGTTGGTGGCCCAAAGAAAGCCTGCTGTAGGAGGGGCAGGCAGGAGGGTGTGGGGAAGAAAATCTCAGGTGGCAGTCTGGTTAAGAAAGGAATTAGGCTCCCCTTTAGCCGCAAAGGCAGGGCTCATGGTGGGTCATGAGCTAGTATCACAGCACACGTGACCTCTGCTCTAAATTACGTAAATCTCTGATTGGACAGAGGGATCAATGGTGTTTGTGGTCTCCTTGCTGTATCAGCCCTTGATGTGCTCCAAAGCGATCAATCCCAATAAAGAGGTGCCCCCCCTCCGTCTCCATCCAGTTCCTGCCATACATAGGATGCACAAAAGCCTGTTTGTCAGGGCAGCATGGGGACATTCTTCCCTTTGTCCCCTCCTGCTCTCTGGAGCGCTTGCTTCTGTCTTTAACACTAATGTGTGGTCGATCTTTTCACTCCCACTCCCCAGCCCCTTGTGTTTCTCAGCCGTGGGACAATAAACTTGGCAGTGGTTTTGGTGGCTAAGTAAGCCACCCTAAAGTAAGAGCACCAAGAGCCAGGAAAAAACTGTTACATCCAAAGAACCCACATCATACATACACAGATACATGCGCGCACACACACATACACACACACACACACACACACACACACCACCCCTAGAGAGATGTTAGCAAATACATTTCTTTTGTCATAACTGATGCCATTACTGCATTGGTCTGATTGCTCTGCAGTTGTGACTCGGGGGCCAAGGGGTTTTGTAGGTGGCTGCAGGCCCAGTTCTTCCCCACGGCCTGTATTGATGATGTCACACTCTAAGACAAGCTCTACTACAACACTGGGCTTCTCTAGAATGCACTGTGGGATCTCTAAGGTGAAAAGAAATCCCGTCATGCCTCAGGTCTGCAAGCCCCTGTTTCCTCGTCTTCTTCCTGCCTGTCACAGGTTTGTTTTATGCTCTGTCCAGCATAGGGGAGGAATAAGGCCTGAATGTGTGTGTGTGTGTGTGTGTGTGTGTGTGTGTGTGTGTGTGTGTACACTGTACATGCTTCTGTTGACTCTGCTTCACTTTGTCACTCTGAGGAAGACGTTATTCTGTCTGATGTTTTAATGCTTCCACCCATCTTCTATGTTAGCTGCCATTTACTGTAAATACTTCAGAAAAGACTTCATGCTTGTGTTTTTGACTCTAGCCACAGGGGACATTGTTTAGTAAGGGATGTAATAGCCTATAAAATAGAGATGAATTAAAAGGCTCTTAATTTTTCTAATGAATGCATTATTCTGCAGTCACAGTGCCCACTCAGGGGTCTAACCTAGCAGGCTGTGCAAGGAACGCTTTTGTTCTAAACACAACAGAGCACAGAGCATCGACTGGAAGCATTTTTTAGCAGTTGGAAATGCTTTCCTTTTTTTCCTTAAATAAATGTTACGAGGGGCTGTGATGGGAAAAACGGTTACAGTCAATGACCAGATAGATTCCCCAGTTGGTATATACATCGTTGCTGTTTGCAGAGCACCAGAGCATCTCCAGGAACCAGTGCTTAGGGACAGAAGCCGCCTTACACAGCTCCCTGCTGAGGCAGACTGCAAGGGTCTTTGGATTAATCCCGTCCTCCTGATGGAGTCTGCAGGAAACGAATGGCAACTCTTCGGGAGTCCTTCTCCTCCATTTTCAGAGCAGCACTGGCTGCCAGGGAAGCAGGGTGGGCTAGGCCTGCCTGCAGTCTTATAGGGCAGTAGCCATGCTGGTTGGTTATTTCATCAGCCTCATACAAGCTAGAGTCATCGGGGAAGACGGAGCATTATTTGAGGGATGGCCTCCATCAGATTGGTCTGTGGGCATTTTCTTAATTAATGATTGATGCGGGAGAGCCCACCCACTGTGGGTGGTGCCACACCTGGGTTCAATGTTGTATTAGAAAGCAAGAAGCTGAATAAGCCACGGGGGGGGGCTAGTCAGCAGCGTTGCACCACAACCTCCTCTTCTCTTCCTTGATTTCCTGTCTTTAGCTCCTGCCTTGGCTTCCCTCAGTGATGGACTATAAATTTTCAGTCAAAATAAACCCTTTCCACTCTAAGTTGTTTTGGTCCTGGCATGGCTGGTCATGGTTTCCTCATGGAAATAGAGAAGCAATCTAGGACTGTAGCTGAGGGAAATACATAGTTCTGTAGCCTCTGGGCCTATGGTGAGGTAGAGCATTCTGAGGAGGAGCATGAGTGGGACATGGTGACTCAACTAATGGGGCAGGGCAGTGGGAGAGAGAGAGTGCAGGGGTGGGAATCATGCATAACCTTCAAATACAAGCTCCTGGGGGACCTCCTAAAGCTTCTCCCAATAGGTCACTGAACTACAACTCGATCAATGGGCCAGTCAGTTGATAGGGGTAGAGCACTCAGAAGCCAATTATGTCCCGAGGTCCCACTTCTGAGCACAGCCAGATTGCTGCCTCAGCACGTGAGTTCTGAGGGATGGTTTCAATTCCAGCCATAGCAACAGCTATCGGCTGCGTTGGGGCAGTGTACTCTGTGCAGACTGTGCTGTTGTGACCTGGATGTGATTTGGATGTGTTCTGAAGGAGAAGTTGTGTGTTGGGAACCTGATCTTCAGTGTGTTGATGTTGACATGTGGAATGTCATTTAAGAGGAGAGGCCCAGGGAACAGTCACAAGACTGATCTCTCTCCATGCTCTGGCTTCCTGACTGGTGATGTCATCTTCCCCTCTTGTATCAAATCCGTCTCGAATGCCATCTGTCTTGAGGCCCTCACCAGAACTCACCTGATTAACATTATAAACCTGAATCTCTAGCTCCGTGAGTTTAATAAAGTACTGGTCTTTATAAAAGTAACCTCCCTCGGGCATTGTGTAACAGCAATGGAAAACTGATCCTGTCTTCTCATGTAGACCCTAATACGTGCAGTGGGCAGAGACAGAGAAGGGATACTCAGTTCAGGGTCACCGAGTTCTCTTGCTTTGGTCTCGGCTATATTGTGCCTCAATAGTTTACCTTCCTATGAGATTTTATTACTACTCAAAAGTCTTATCTGGCTGGGCACTGGTGGTCCATGCCTTTAATTCCAGAACTCAGGAGGCAGAGGCAGGCAGATCTCTGTGGTTTGAGGACAGTCAGGTCTACAGAGTGAGTTTCAGGACAGCCAGGGCTACACAGAGAAATCCTGTCTTGAAAAAAAAACAAACCAGCAGCAGCAACAACAGCAGTTTCATCTGCTCCCAATAGTCATTCAACTGATTTTCCATAGTTTCTTCACTGGAGATTACAGTTATCTAGGGTTAAATGTGAAGTGGATAGTACAATGATGTCTAGTAGCATCAATGAAGTTGTAAAGTCACTCATATAAGAATATGCTTCCTGGCACTGCCCCCCCAGGAGAGGAAAATTAACTGTCCATTCACCTCAAATGGGGAAGGACCCAACAGACAATAGGAAGATTTCTCTAAATACAGCTTAGTGACCAAATGGGGTTATTGGGTGTTACTTATAGAAACATGGGTGACTTGTACACAGATATGCCACTGAATGGTCCAAACCTAGTCATTTTTTTATTTCATACACTTTAGCATAAAGTATGGCCAGCAGAAGAGAGCCAATAATGGAATCCCCAAGGAGGATATTTTGCAGATCTTGTGACCCCCCATCTTCCTCCTAGAGGGAATGTCTAGAGTGCCATTACAATGACTATATACCTAGCTATCTGCTGTATTGCGATAATTTTATTACCACATCGAATAATCTTGATTTTATGCTTTGTTTAATTGGCTTATTGGAGACTGATGGCCAAGCTTCCAGGGCCTAACCTTTCCCTGGGCTCTAACCCTAACAACACGGGCAAGAGAATCTGACTTCCACAGTGGAAGGATGGTAGGTGGGCTACTCGATGAACTGTGTATTTCAGCTTATAGAAACCAGGTGGTTCTGCTGTTGATGACGGCCTTGAGTCTCTCTGTCTAGTGGGCCAAGATGAAGAGTTCTCTCCCCCCACCACCCAGTGCCTGGCAGATAATGCTTCCCTTCTTATGGGCATCATTTCCTGAGAAGTGCAGAGAATGGTTTCTTTGTTCTTCCCAGGCCTTTTATTAGTACCTGCCTGGGTTTGTCTCTCAGGCACTTACTGAGTTAGAGGCATCAGTGTAATTCATGGCTGCTGTGAAGAGTTCCAAGACAGGAGAGTTCAGCCAGCCAGCCACGTTGTTCTCCCGGAGCTCAGGGAGTGACAGATCTTGAGAACTTACCTGTGCTAGTCCTTCCTCAAAGACCATTTGATGAACCTAAATATGTAGAAAGACAGGAAGGGATTAAGAAAGAAACTTAGAAATAGAGAGTCCCAATAGAATCTGGTCTGTAGGATACAAGTTTAGCAGCCTTCATCGAGGAAGATGCTGACCTGCAAGTCTCTGTTATCCAGAACCCAGAGAGATTTAAACATAAGCACCTGAGGTCTCCAGCACATGTGGCTGGGAGAGATCAATCTTATTTTCAAAGCTGACACAGGAAAAGGAGTTTTCAGTGTGACATCTTCTGAGCTTAGATTTGGAATAAGCTCTCTGTAGGGTCAATATGCTAATCACCTAATAATTCCCATCAAATGAGCTCACAGTCTGAGCATAATTTCTACAGTGAGGACTGACCTCCAGGCTGCTAACACTGTAGGAGGAACTAAATATAAGTCAGCTCACTTAAGAGGAAATGGCGTGTTGGTTGTAACCATGATGCCTGTGGCAACACGTTCTTAGGGTTTCTGCACCTGTTCCCCAACAGGAATGCCCCTTCCACATCATTTCCTGTTTCTTTCCTACTTCCTTCCACATGAGGTATGGCCATGTACAAAGTAAGATTCTGACTTCTCCAGAACCTTTTTCAAGTAAGGACACATGCAGGCAACAGGAAAGTAAAAGGCTGGGTTGTGTTTCTAAAGATGAAGGTGATCAGAAATGAGGTCTCTCCTCAGAGAATTCCAAGTCCTCAATCACCATAACAACTCAGGTCCCACCACAGTTCTAGTCTGGAGGCCCCAGTCCAGGAACTGTTGGAAACGAGGAGGATGGGGTCACTGATCCCTAGCTGGAAGGCTATCCTCAGAACTAAATGAAACTCATCCCTCTTTTCTTCTTTTTAAAATGTGAATGAATATTAAAAGTGCCAGTGTTAGAGTCTAGAAATGCAGCCGAGAAAGTCACAACTCCAGCTAGCTGGGGACATCTGTTGTCACTTGTTTACATGTGTGTAAACAATACTGACTGTGGTGACTTTGGGCTAGCAGCCAGCCAGGAGGACATTTTTATCCATAGCCATTGCTAATTAGGAAAGATGACTCTCAGACAACTAAAAGGTGACCAAAATTAAGAGGTAAATAGTAGAGGAAAGGTATATGGGGTAAGGCCTTTATCCTGAAGAGCTGCCCACAATTATAGAAATTAAGTATGTATTTATTATAGTTGACAAAAATTCCACCAAAAATTTGCTTCTATGCATTGGTTCACATAGTGACAGAGACAAAAATGAAGAACGATTTTAGGAGTCATATAGGATTTTCTGTTGACTTACATGACAGCCTTATGTGTTGTCATTCACTGTGTGATTAAACTTGTTGCTTCAGCCCTTCAGTAACTCCATTTGTAAAATATATCCAAGGGTCTTACCTGTTCTCAGGCAGTCCTGGCCCCAAACTCACTATGTAGCTGAAGATAACTTTGAACTCCTGATCACCATCCTCATGCCTTTGTATGAAGGTACCACAAGGTCTGGATCCACACCCTCTTTAAAGTCTTGAAGCATTGAAGACATTTTTCTTGTGGAATACCACTGGCCTGCTAGAGAAGAAACTATAAATCAGTTGAGAATAAACTTCAACACGTCTAGAAACAATCCAGCCATTACTTATCTAGCCTTTTGGTCAGTTCTCATAAATTTAGCCAATCATGTCACCGTGTCACTCATGTGTGCTGGTGCTGGACATCCAGAGGCCCCCGAGGTCAAATCAGGCAGCTGTATGCTTTCTCTTTCTTCCAAGTCCTGGTTTTTCCCACCTGATACATCTCTGGACATCCTGGTTTGCACTTGATTTCTCCTTTCTTTCAATGGAGACTAGAGGATGCACCACACCAGAACGGACCACCTTCTTCAACGAGGAGCCTCTGTGTGTATGGACAGGTCACAATTACAGCAATGGAGAGCAGACACGAAGGCCGGGACTGGCCAGGAAGCGGTTGGAGTCTCCGTATCCTTCGCTCATTTCCAGTGTCGGTGCAAAGCACACCTTTGTCCTCAATGGCAAGAGAAGGTAATTTATTCTGAGCCAAATATGAGTGACCATGGCCCAGGAACACAGATTCTGTTACCCAGAATTGCAGAAGAGTCCAAAGTCAAGGCATCTCCCAAATACATTAGTTGGTACAGTAAGTAGGCAAGATGCAGGAGAGAGAAGAAAATGGATTTTAGATGTTATCTGGTGGCATTCTTCAATTTCGCCTTTAGGTTGATGGACTCTTGTGGTCTGTTAAGACACTTTAAAGATTTTATCTGAGAATTAAAAGGCTGTTAAGTCATTCACAGATGTGGGCAATGAATGGCCATTTAAGGGGGCTATTTTTACAGATAGCCCAAGATAATTTGTCTCTGGATCTGCAACATTCCAAGCCTGAACAACCATGGCATTCTAACCGGTCAATCAACTTGCTAGGACCTTTTTTGTTGGCATTGTTTTTTGTTTGTTTTGTTTCATTTTTCAAGACAGGGTTTCTCTGGGTAGCCCTTGCTGTCCTGGAACTCACTCTGTAGACCAGGCTGTATTTGAACTCCGAGATTCACCTGCCTCTGCGTCCCCAGTGCCGGGATTGAAGGCGTGTGCAACCACTGCCAGCTCTGGTAGGATCTGTAGCATAGGAATGGCTTTGTCTGTACTGTTCAGTTTACAGTGGGGAACTCTTTCAGAGCACACAGTTCCATGCCTCTGTGTGCTGCTCTCTGGTTATCCCTCAACCCATTTTCAGCCTGCTTTTTGTTCTTGTTGCTCTACTTGAATGTGCCAGATTTACAGGTAATGTCCCATTTTCTTAGTCGGCCCCTCTGTCTTTCTCTTAATGGTGGCTCTTTGTCACCCTTTGTTTTGTTTTGTTTCTACACTTTCCCTTCAGAATTGTGCTGTTGACAAACATTTCACACCCTGTCCCTCTGTTTAATTATTTTCTTTCTTTCTTTCCTTCTGTCTTTCTTTCTTCCTAGAGATTTATTTATTTATTATGCATTCAGTGTTCTGAATGCAGGCCAGAAGAGGGCACCAGATCTCATTGTAGATAGTTGTAAGCCACCATGTGGTTGCTGGGAATTGAACTCAGGCTATCTTCTAGCTTTCATTTTACTCTTTTTTTGATTCCAAATTTAATTCTAGTGTATGCTCCTCTTTGTGAGGTCTAGGTCCTTATGGCCTTGGAACTCCTGGGACATCTTATTTGTATTTCCATGGGCATATCAAGCTCAATGTGTTCAAATCAGGGATCCAAACTCTTTTCTCACCTAATCTCTCCTGTGTTTTTTATGTCTCCATTGTCATACATAATGTCATTTTCCATGTTTGTTGAGGGGGCAGTCTGCACAATACTTTTTGTTTTGTTTTATTTTAAAGTATGGCTGTTTCGCCTGTGTGTATGGCCACGTCCCACATGTGTGTCTAGTGCCCAAGGAAGCCAGATGAGAGTGCCTGCTTTAAAGATGCAGGTTCTAGCATTCCTTTGCAGCTTTGTCTCAAAGGTCTAGAAAAGAGTTCTACAATCAGGAGGAATGTTACACCAGAGACAGATGTGAAAGAAACTCTCTGCACCTCAAATTACTTTCATTGTTTAAGATACCAAAAAGACTTCTAAATTATGAAAAAATATTGTAGGGTAGGAAGGTGGGCAGACTGAATTCCATTTCCTGAGGTTTCAGGAGCAGAGAGAAAGCTGACAGGCATGCTGACTTCTTATCGGTCATGGCAGGAGAACCCCGGAGGAGTCAGGCAGCTGGGAGAGAAAGATGTCATGCAACAGAGCTCAAAGGGAGGGGTTCTTTTTATTAGGGAAAAGGATCATAGAAAGGGGAAAGGGCAGGGGGGAGACTGGCCTGTGGGGACAGGAGCAGCAGGAGAGAGGAGAAGAGAGGAGAGGGAGAGAGGGAGAGGGAGAGAGGGAGAGGGAGAGAGGGAGAGAGGGAGAGGGAGAGGGGAGAGGGAGAGAGATGGGAGGTGGGTAGGGCTCTTTTAAAGGGGAACATATTGAATAGGCACACGTGGTGCTCTTAGTGCTAGCAGCTGAAGGTGTATCTTGTCAGAACTCCAAAGGCAGGCCAATCAAATGCCTAAATACTAACAGGTCACAGCCCCTGCATCAGCCCTTAAAAACAGAGGCCCTGCTGAGAAACCTCACTGCCCGTCTTCAGGCGCCAGAGTTTCCTACCAGGAAGTGAGTTTACACTGAAGAGAGTGTTGGTGGCCATACCTCCTGCTCCCCACCTCGTCTCTGCCTCCTGCCTGGGAGTCTAATAGTCTACCTACAGGTTTGTGCTAAGAAACCTCTCCACCCTCTGAAGGTAGAAGAGACAGTCAGCCCCACATTTACATCACACAGACCCTGATTTTTCCCTTTGCAGCTGGTTCCTTGTCTGTCTCTGGTGCTGGGGTCTGAAGTCGCCTCAGAGCAACTCCATGTTGCTATCTGTCTGCCTGTCCACAGCTTTAATAACCAACAGACTTCCTATCCCCCAACAATCCATCTTAGCGTTGCTCTTGAATCCTCCATCCAAGGCCTTTTGCTTCTTACGGCACATACTCTGGCCAACTATGAGTGACACTATTGGGCACTGTTCATGAGCTGCTAGAGGTGAAATTGACTACTCCCTTTTCCAATACACCATGAATCAGAGATTTTTACAGTCAACTGCTGTGTCTAATGTACTGAAGCTCAATTCAGTTTAATTCATAAAAGCTCAATTCCATTTGTAATTCTAAAACACGGCTTAGAACTGTTGATAACCCAGTTAGCATATTGAGTTGCCCTGTGTTTCTAGCTTATCTGAGGCCACTTATTATTGATCTAAAAATAAAAATGTCATTTTTAAAAGCATGATAAGTAAACTACTCTCCAGAAATGGCTGAAGTCAACATGAATCAGAAATACCTTTTTTAATTGGCATAAATGTAGGGACAGAGGGAAATGGGCCTCCAAAGTCTCCATTTTGGGGTACTTAGCCAAATTATTCCAGAAACCCCTGAATGACTTAGGTCAGTGGTTCTCAACATTCTAAAAGCTACGACCCTTTAATACAGTTCCTCACGGTGTGGTGACCTCCAAGCATAAAATTATTACATTACGACTTCAAAACTGTAATTTTGCTGTTATGAATCACAATGCAAGAGATCTGATATACAACCCCAAGGGTTGAGAACCAAAGGGATCGTGACCCACAGGTTGAGAACCCCTGACTTAGATAATTAGCCAACCAACTTTTGGGAAATCAAAGCAGATATTAAGGCTAATTCATCATTTCTTCAAACTCTCTTCCTAAACTTGTAAAATTGTCCTTGGATTCTCTTTTTCTTTGGAGGACTCTATAGAAACTCTGAGGGAGGGAAGACTTTGGGTCTCCCAGCGACTATAAAAGAAGTCAGCACATTACCAGAACGAGATGAATCAAAGCGCCTTTGATCACTGGCTTAGCTATGTATCTATTCTTTCAAAAGCTGGGACAAGGGTTTATGAGACGATTGTGTTACTTTCCATGAGCGTTTCTTCCCATCCCGTTTCTTAACCTGCCAGCAATGACAGTTGAAAGCAGGTGGTGGCCCAGAAGAGGCTCGTCATCTCCATCTCTATGTTTTCGTGTCTGGCCTGTTGATGTCTTGAGTCTGTGTTGGACCTGTCAGTGGGGGCCTCGAGGAAGCTGTACTGCTGCATACGCTGCTGTGAGTTATGCCTGCCAGTAAAAACACTGCAACCCACAAACCTACCGACTCTCAGTCATGAAGCAAAAACACCTGCCAAGAGAGTTCTATTCTAACTTGTTAATGACAAGGCACAGACAGTGGCCAATGCCATCATTCTAGGGGACAGTTTTACATAGCAGGCTTCTTGCAGGGCATTCAGACATCATCACTAATTAGGGAAGCATCTCTGCAGACATCGTAAATCAGCTGTCACCAGGGAACTGTCCTTCTCTGCATGTACGGAAGTTTAGAATGTGTTAGTACAGAAGCCAAGCACTAAGACATTGAGGCTCAACAGTTCCTAGACATGGCACATCTGAGATGATGAAGTGGCTAATTAGGTGCCATCTTGCCTATTGCAGCACAAGAATAACTTTCCAGTGCTTGTGACATGGGCTGAATTTAGAGAGTAATTCACAAACGGCTAGAACCATCGCTTTATTAAACTTTCCAGTAACTTCAGAGCAGTAAGGAAGTAGATTGGACACTTCCAGGCAAACTCCTCCTATTATCTTGATAGCTAATTTGATGGGATCTTTAATCACCATGGAAACAAACCTCTGGTCATGCTCATGGGGGGGCATTCTAGATTAGGGTAATTAAGGTAGGAAAACCCAGTCTCAGTGTGGATGACACTCTTGCACAGGCAGAACAAAAGGGAAAAAGTGACCCGAGAGGCAGTATTCATCTCTCCCTGCTCACAGCCTCTCCTGGCTGGTTTTGTGTGTCAACTCCACCAGCTAGAGTCATCAGAGAGGAAGGAGCCTCAGTTGAGGAAATGCCTCCACGAGATCCAGGAGTAAGGCATTTTCTCACTTAGTGATCAATGGGGTAGAGACCAGCCCATGGTGGGTGGTGCCATCCCTGCGTTGCTGGTCCTGGGTTCTCTAAGAAGGTGGGTTGAGCAAGTCAGCAAGTAGCCCCTTTCCGTGGCCTCTGCATCAGCTGGGATCCTGCCCTGCTTGAGCTCCTGTCCTGACCTCCTTCAGTGATGAACAGCAATGATGAAGTGCAAACTCCATAAACCCTTTCCTCCCCAACTTGCTTTTTGGTCATGGTGTTTTATCGCAGCAATGGAAATCCTAAGTTACGACCTGAAGTTGCAATGTGGCCATCTGTCTCAAGTTCCTGCCCCCATGCCTTCTCAGCCAGGACAGACTGTTTCCTGAACCGGGAACCAAGTCACCCTTTCTCCCTAAACCACTTTTATCAGGCATTTTGTCACACTAGCGAGACACATCACTCATCATCATCTCACATAGCAAGTGCTACCCAGCCTAACACTGCCACACAGAGTCCCCTAGGCTTGCTATTGCACCATGGATACTGGGCGGAGGCATTCAATGGTATTCATAGCTTCTCTTTATAGGGCCATTGTTCAATATAGCACCACCAACGAACCTGGCGCTAAGCATCATTAGGAATTGACTGTGACCCCACAGAACTCAAATGCTGAAGTTATGATTCTCCATGACTCAGAACATGACTATATTGAGATACCTAGTGTAGTAATAGAGCTAATAACCTCATAACAAAGCCATTAGAGAGAGTCCTAAGCCAGTATGGCTGGTATTCTAATGTCATTGCACGTACAGAGTGAAGACTCTGTGGAGGACCCAGCGGAAAAGCGGCTCTTACAGACCAAGGGGCGGGGTCTCAGGCTGCTGGCACCTTTATCTGATTTAAAATCTCTTGAATTGAGAGAAAATACAATTCTGTTGTTGAAGCCATCCAATCTATGGTATTTAATGACAGCCTGGACACATTAACACAAACCTTCTTAGAATCTCTGTGGGACCATATTTTTAAAATAGATTGTGATTGTCTGATGATCAATGAGAATCACGGTTCCTTGACTCAGCCATGCACAGAACAGGCTGAGCAGTTTTAAGTGGATAGGCTGTATAGAGAGGATTATTAATAATTTGTTTCAATAAATGATTATGCTTATTTCATTTTGCAAAGAGCCGTATGTAGCTTTAAGAACATGGACACTTGCCTAGCTAGTGCTGGTTCAACCCCCAGCACAGGCAGAATGGATGCTATCCGACTTTGTCTAACACAGATGCAGTTTGCGTAATAAAGATCAAGGTGTTTCCATGTTACCTTGGCAGCGCCGTGAGGATGCTACACCAGAGTTCATGTTTTCTCAGTTCCTGCCCTGTGCTCATGCTGTTTCTTTATTTTGTGGCAGAAGCCAAGCGTGGAGGACAAGTGAGACCTTTTCTGTCTTCTGGGAGGACTTGAGTTTAGACCTCAGCACTCACCAGGTGGCTCAACATCACCCGTGTCTCCAGCTCAGGGTATCTGACACCTTTGGCTTCCAGGGGCATCTACACACACACACACACACACACACACACACACACACACACACACACGCACACGCACACGCACACGCACACACACGCATGCACGCACGCACGCACACACACACGCACACAGGCACCTGCCCCTATGGACAATCAAAATTAAATCTTAAAGAATACTTACCGTTTATTCCTTATATAGCCCTTTTGATTAGTGTGCGTAGAAAGAGTGTCCTTAGGCGTTATTTATACATGGTAGATTTTTCTTCCTCTACAGATTTTCTTTCTCTCTTTCTCTGTCCTTTCTTCTTCCTTTCTCTCCTCTTGTTTGAGCAGGGCAGAGGCAGAGAGTCTGAGCGGGACAGACACAGAGAGTCTGAGCAGGACAGATGCACAGAGTCTGGGCAGGACAGATGCAGAGTCTGGGCAGGGTGTCTTCAGGGCAGAGTCTTCAGAACCAATGGTGGGATACTAAGATTGGCAGTGAGAACTGTCCCGTGTCCCTAACAAGTAATTGTGATTAGGAGTGACTTGGAGTAAGGTACATCTGGAAATGATTACTATCAACGCAGGAACAGAATGATTTTCAAAGTGTGGGCCATTTATGGACACTCCCATCACAAGTCTCTGCTTTTGTATCCCCATTCCACAATGTACCCCCACCAACCAACATAAAGCTCGGTACCTTAAATGACAATTGGAATTGGTTTCTAGTATCACTGTGATATTAGGAAACATAATCACACTAATATTTTGTAGCACTTATTATATATAGGCATCATTCTAAATGATTTATTTTAACTCCTCCAACATGTGTACCAATAATAGGTAGCCACTGTTATTGTATAAATATAGGCTTTGGATCTAAATAACTAACTAAATAACTAAAATAATCTCAAAAACACATTTGCTCATTAGATTCCAGCAGTCTAGGTCATTCCCTTGATCACTCAGCTGTTCCCATCTTAAAGCAGGTGCTAGATGTGTGGTCTTATGACATACCCTAGGTTTCTGAACCACATATTTTCAAGCATTCTGTTTATTGTACCTATATAAACAACAGTATTCCAGATACTTTTGGTCACATACAGTAAGTATTTGTAAGTGCATGTAGAAATTCCAGGCACCAAATATTCTAACTGTAGACACTCCAGTAAAAGCTGTAGGCTTCAATGGACGCTGTAACGATATGCGACACACAATTACTGAAAGTAAAGCTAAGTATTTAATGTAGAAATTACTCACAAGATACCAAACCCAGAGGAGCCAAGCAGTTTTCAGCTGCCAAAGCGGAAGCCGAACTCCAGGAAAAGAGACCGAGACTTCCTGTGTGCTGTCTTTTATACCTTCCCCCGTAACGCCCCCTAGCCATGCCCAAAAGTGGGCCTGGCTAGTGACGTAGCTCCGCCTATATACGTATACGTCTTTACGTCCAGCCGTATACGTCTTTAGTCCTGCCTAAAGTGGGTGTGGTTAGCGGTGTGGTAAACCGCCCTTTAATTACCTCATCTGTATGCGCCTCTAATAAGTCACATGTTTAATGGCGGCATCAGACTTCCTCCTACAAAAAGCAATTTCTGTAATTTTTTTTATTATTTCTCTTCAGGTGAGTAAGATGTTAGACTCATAATTCACTGAGATGAAGATGCTTAGCCTCTCTGAACCTTAACCACCTCATCTTGGACATGAGGGTACTCCTAGGTCAACATTACATTTGGTATCTGTCATTTGCATTCAGGTTTGGTTTCACTTCTACAGAAGTAGTGTGTGACCAGCATCATAGAAAATGAGTGTGAAAACTCATTCGTTTCTTCTCTGGTCCAGCACAGCACATTCCTAAGCTAAACACACTTGTCAAATCAACAAGACATTGGCCATCTGTATCTCCAGGTAGATTAATTACCAGTCCCATCATTAAGACTCTACCCTGTTTTATTTATCTTTAGAGAAATGTTCTCTGCTTTAACTCCTAATTTGGCAGCAGCAAACACTCATTCAGGCCATACATTACACTTATTGGTCTTCATGGCCTCTGTTTCCTACAGGCAAGCTGCTTATCCTTCCACAAAAATGGCGGAGTGCACCACACACAAGATATCAGATGAGCGCCACTCAGTGAATACACCATATGAACCAAATGGGACGTGAGGTTCATCGTAATCCCGAGCACAGCCATGAGGACTTGCAAAGAGGTGAGAAATAAGTCATTGAAATAAACTAGAAGAAATAAGAGTTCAAAAATAACTCAGCCAGTTGCAACTGGTTTAACATCTTCATTGAGTTAAGGACCTCTCTCCTGAAAGCACTTTGGTAGATGAGGCATCCAGAGGGCAAGGCGAAAAGAAAGGACATGGCATCCGTGGGCATCATGTGTGTCTCCCCGTGGGCACTGGGGAGAGTCTTATCCTCATAATATACAAATAGCAATAAACATCTGTCTTATGTACAGAGCTCTAACTGCTTCACATATCTTAACTTATTTAATCCTCACATCAACCCCAAGGAATAAGTATCATTTATATCCTTATTTTTATTGACCAGAGCCTCTTTTGTCTTTCTCTACAGGGAAGCCTGCAATTGAAAGGCTCTATCTCAGTGATTCTCAACATGTCGGTCGCAACCCACTGGGCAACCTTTTCTCTCCAAAAATATTTACAGTCTGATTTGTGACAATAGCAAAATTACAGTTATGAAGTAGCAATGAGAATAATTTTATGACTGGGGGTCACCACAACACGAGGAACTGTATTAAAGGGTTGCAGCATTAGGAAGTTTGAGAACCACTGCCCTAGCTGGACACCCACACAGCAACATATTCCTTGTTAAATTGCAGTACCTGTTAAAAAGCAGATTTCAGAAGGAAAAAGTATAGGTCAAGGGCAAATCGGGTTGTAGAATTTCTAGCCCAGCTCCTGAGGATCTGAACTCTTTACTTTTCAGATCCTACAGTCTCTGCCCAGTCTGCAATAATGCGCTCCTAGTTGTGAATCTTTGACAAGATAGACGTCATCTCTCTCTCTCTCTCTCTCTCTCTCTCTCTCTCTCTCTCTCTCTCCTCCCTCCCTCCCTCCCTCCCTCCCTCCCTCCCTCCCTCCCTCCCGTTTATTTAATGCATATGTGTGGCTTGCCTGTGTGTATGCTGGTGCACCAGGGCTATGCCTGGTGCTCATGGAGGCCAGAAGAGGACATTGGATGTGGTGGGCTGGAGCCACACACAGAGGTGAGTCACCTCGTGGGTGATGGGAATTGAGCCCAGGTCCTCTGGAAGAACAGCCACTGCTCTTAGGCCGTCTCTCCAGCCTGCTGTCATCCGTCTTAATGCTACACCACATCACTGAAAAAACCCTGCTTCTGCTCGGCCTTACGGCCAGTGTTTGATCCTAATAGCTTGGTACGTTTTACGGGGCTTAGCTGTAAGTGCTGCTACTGAGGAAGTAGCCAGTCAGGCCAAATGGAGTATTAATCATTCAACACACACAGGCACTGGCGTGCCAGATTGTGGTTTATGGGTTAGATCTTGGGAGAACTTAATCTCTTAGTCACAAAACCAGCATTTACATTAAATCACACTCAGGTTCAGTGAGTTCGTTCATCTCGGAGGAGGATTTACAGGCCTGCGTTGGCAGCTGTTAGCTTCCTGTCCTTACATGTGTCTGAATTCACCTGTATGGAAGCTGAGTATGGAAGCTGAGGCTGGAAATGTGAGGAGGGTTGGCTCCTCATTTGCTGACCTTGTTTTCCAGGGACAACTTTGTTTCATGGGATACAGGAAACGGTTTCAACAGAATCTTACATTACCACTCAAATACACTAATTATGCAAGGCACGAGTCACACTCGTCACACTCGTCAGGGGCCAGCATCATTTACCCTGCTTTCAGAATACCCTACCTTTTGCTGATTGTACCTAGACAGCTAGAGATAGCAACTTCTCAGATGTATTGGTAAGACACCCCCACATCAAAGAAATAGAAGTGATACAAAAACATTAAAAGGTTTCCCACATATGCAAAGTTTCTAGGGATCTATAAACATGTCAGAAATCCCCCTTCTGTTTTGGTTTGAATCTCAAATGTCCCACACAGGTACATGTTTTGAAAGCTTGGTCTCCAACCTGAGGCTACTTTTGGATGTTCTAGAAACATTGAGAGATAGGCCTAGCTGAAGGAGTTAGGTCACTGAGGGAGGTCTATGGAGGTTTGCTATACCTGCTCCTGCTCCCCCCCACCCCCTGTCTCTCTCTCCCTCCCCCTCCTCTCTCTGTTGATTCTGTGCGATATGAGCCCACGTTCACCATATTCCCATGTCAACATGAGCTGAGTTGAACCACTATGAGACAGTATGAATCTTCCTTTTTAAAATGACTTCTTAAGACTTCGTTAGATCTTACTTCCAAAGAGATCAGATTTCCGCCCCTTGCCCTTGTACATGTTCTCTAGAGTCCCGGGTTTGGAGATGTGATGTATTAGTTACACGTCTTCAGGTGAGCTGGTTATCCTGAAACCGTGGATGGACATGTTATAGGAGAAAGACAAAGAGAGCCTTGTCCAACATGCACAAAGAAGAGACAGAATAAGGCAGAGGTGGAGACTGAAGTGATGAGGCCACAAGCTGAGGGATGAACTAGAAGAGGAAAAAATATCTCTAGGGAGTAGAGAATCTGGTCCTGGTGACAGCTGATCTTTTGACCTGCTAAGTGACCTGCTAAGTGGCATGCATTTCAGGTGCATTAGGCCAAAGGCTCCGCAGCAATGTGTGGCTACAGCCACAGACAACAAGGACAGATTTTACTGTGAGAGAAAATACCTGATATTTCTTATCTGCTCGGCTCCTTGCAGCAAGCCTGGATCCTTTGCATCCTAGGACTGAGCAAGTGTTCAGATACAAAACTCCCAGACTATAGAAGGTGCTCTGACTGACAGACGGGTGAACTGTCCACAGTGGTTGTGCCAGGCCAGAGCTGTGGAGGAAACGCCTGGTTGTACAGAATATATCTAAGCTCTGCTCTCCAACCTTCCAGCAATTCTGCAAGGTACCAAGGTTCTTTCAATGCCCCGCCTCTGTGCACAGAACTGAGTCGCTTTCTGCTATTTAACTAAAACCCTCGCTAATCCAGCCCTCCTCGCTTGATTGAGTAATCCCTTAACACAGAAGCAGAGGCAACGATGTCATCTTTGAAAGGGAGCCGAGGAAAGCATACTCAATATGCTCTGACTCGCCTTCTGTTTTCACCTATGAGACGGCATCGTGGCTGACGTCATGGCTGGGTGCTGCCTTTGCGTGTGCTGTATCATCTGTCTCAATATGTAAAGTGTCTGTTCACTACATGGCTGATTGTGTTAAGGAGCATTCTCAAGAGTGAAACTGATTAACTCCAGTCTCGCCGACAGTCACTTTGAATCATGAACTAAAGTGATTCGATTTATCTCAAAACTGCCTCAGTTTTGAGTGTATTTGTTGTATCCATTAAACTGATCATAAAAAAAACTTTCCACAAAAAGGCCTTTCATTCCATCCACACTCTGTTTTAGATGCCTGTTTTTATAAGGTCAAAGTGGAAATAAAACTGTGCCAGAGTGCTTTAAAAATACCATTTCCTGAGTAATATGTGCGAGACAGAATTTCTGGATCCGCTTGCCAAGCTGCCATCAATCTGTCATCTCAAAATATTTTCACTGTCTTAGAGCCACAGAGTCACATGGTGACTGCGATGGAATGAATGTTGATGAGGTGGTGGCAACAATGCTCTTGGGAACCCTGATGCTTCCTGTCTTCCAAGTGGGTGGTGAGATGCAGTTAGCAAAGGAGCTGCAACGGTGTGTGCTAGGGAGGACACTGAGCAGCTCAGGAAAGAGGGGAGGGAGGGCGGGAGGGAGGGATGGAAGGACTTAGGGAGGGGGAGGGAGAGGGGAGGAAGAGAGGGAGGGAGAGGGAGAGAAGGAAGGAGGTGTCAGGACAACATTCATAGACCACAGGAATGGTTATCACAAGTTATCCTGGTCATTTTTGTCCTTTTTGTGTGTGTTTGTGTGTATCTCTGTGCGTGTCTCTCTATATGTGTGTTTGTGTGCCTGTGTGTGCGGATGCGTGTGCACATGTATGCACATTCATGTGGCGCCCAGAAGATAAACTCTCATGTCAGTCCTCAGATAGTCAATGGCTTGGGGCTTGTCAAGTAGACCAGAGTCGCTGACCACTGAGCCCTAGATATTCTCCTGACTAGGCCTCCCTAGTGCTGGTGTTACAGGCCATGCCAACACGCTTGGCTTTTTAAAATGTGTGTTCTGGAATCCAATCCAATGTAGATCCTCATGCCTGCGAGACAAACACCTTACTGACTAGGCCATCTTCCCAGCCCATATACGGGCATTTCCCCACTTAGCTCTCGGGGTCCCTGTTTACCTTGTGCCCTTGCTGTGGACAGAACAAGAGGACGTCAAACAGAATCAGGGCTTTTAAAATTATGTGTGTGTCTGTACACATGCGCATGTGTCTGCACACATGGTTTGTGTGTCTGGTATGTGCCTGGAGATCGGAAAACAGCCACAGGACTTTGTTTTCTCCCTGTAGCATGTAGGCTCTGGGGACTGAACTCAGGTCACCGAGCTGTAGAAAGCACCTCATCTTCCAATCCACCTTGTCATCCCACAAGTGTGGCTTTAATAAAAAATAATTTGCCAGAGATGCCCCTAAGAGTTCCTTGTTGTACGCTAAAGAGATTACTTCAAATTAATTCAAACAAACATGAAGTTTAGTAAAACTATACCATGTAGTCCACGGATCAGCAACGGGCTGGAGAAGGACGGTGGGAGGGTGTCATGGTTTTGCTGTAAAGTAAGTCATCGCACCTGGTCTCCACCTGTCTATCCTTCCAGAGGTGTGGCCAGCTGAAGGAAGTGGGTCTCTCAAGTGCAGGCTGTGTGGTCTATAGCCACCTCTGCTTCCTGCCCTCTCTCTGTTTCTTGTCCTGTCAAAAAGTGAGAGGCTCCTCCCCACCTCACACACTGCCCACTATACCCTCCCACCAACAGCCGCCTGAGTCCTCCCTTCTTTAAGTTGCTCTGCTAGGTATTTTGTCATAAGCATGGGGAAGTAACTAACGTAGAGGATACACAGTCACACCACAGTCCCCAAGTCACACTCCTGAGCTGGTTGCTGTCTTATGCAGCTTGTGTTACCAATATGCTTCGCCTTAAATAATAGCTTAGCAGCCAGGGGATACCACAGCAAGCCCTTCTGTCATATTGTCTTCTTCTCTGTCTCGTCCACCAGAGAATTCCTCCAGGACTTCTCTGAAAGTCCCTCTGTGCCTCTGCAAGTCTAGGGTAGATATATTATAGGATATACGGAAGAAAGGGGGGGCTACCGTAAATTGATGGAAAAATGGTAATTTTTCCCAGCGTTGCATGCAATTTAACTACTTCTGTTGAGAAATGTAGACTCTGATGTAGCCCTTTCCTCTTCTGCGAGGTTCCATCCTTCACTGGCCATGTTCTCTGTCTGAAGAAGCATAGCTAAAGGACATTCAATCAAGTCATTTAACCCTGTTTAGGATCCTTGGGTCAGCCACTGTCCTTTCTGTAATGTCTCCTGTGCCCAATAAACTATAAACTCAAAACCATTTGCTTTCTCATGCATCACAAATACACAAACAGCGTGCAACATCAAAGCAGAAAAAGATAACCGTAGACTCCAGTTTGGAGGAACGGAAGACTAACAACAGCTCACAGAATTTGCTAGTCTTTAGCAATGATGAAATTCCAGGAAGCCGGAAGTAAGAGCAGGAAGCACAGGGACTCTTTTTCCTGCCTATGTGAATCCCAGGCAGTTGTCTCTGATCTTAGAAGTTTGCATGCTCTCTGGCTTTGCTGTCTTGAGTTTTGTCCTCGGTATTATTCTCCAGCCCACATCTGAGCAGGGATTTAGAGAGAGTGCCCTCCACCATGACTGCTCGAACATTCGAGGACTATACAGGCCTACCTTATAATCGTCACCTCCTGTGTTACAGTTGCCCCTCAAATAGGTTCCTGCCCCAGTTGCTTCCAGTTGGTTACATGCACTGTTCTTTTCTCCGTGCTTTTCTTCACTTCACTTCCTTCTGTCTTTGCTTGTAAACTGGACAGCTCTTTCCAAAGTTTGTGGATCTCCTATCTGCACCCGCTGAAGGCGGTCAGTAACCAGCAGACATGTGAACATTCATTTCACAAGCCTTTTGTCTACGCCTGCCTGCACCTTGCGGGCACATGGTCTGCTTTTCGTTACACAATAGGTCATGATTTTGCCAAATACTGTGTTATCACATTTTAGGATCACGACCCACCCTTTTTGTTTTGAAAATCCTGTATTCTCACCAATTTACAATGGGCTACCTACCAAAACACTGATCTACATGTTAGGTAGATAGCCCAAATATTCCACATTCAAGGTATTTGCTCCATATGCTATCAATCAGACATCCTCATTTGAAACACATAACAAATTCCCAGAAATCACCAAAAAAGGGGGAAATCACATGAGCAGGGATCCCACAGAAATTAAAAAAGTTGTTAATGTGAAAAGGTCCTCTATTTTCTTGATTATCAAGAGATTAAAAAATTAGGTGCAGTTTATTATTAGTAAAAATTAAAATAGGGCAAAAGATTTCATAAGGAAGAAGTTTGGTGTTGCTAGTAAAGTTGTAAAAAGTTCCAAACAAAGAAATTCTTGTGTACAGGGTAAGACCTAGTAAGTGCATGGTGATACCGCTTGTGATAGCAAAATGGAAATACCCAAATATTCACCCTCGTAAGAAAGGAAAGCATCTGCCCTCACTTTTATTTCATGGAATGCTGCTCATCAGTGAGACATCACGAGTAGCAGGTGCACTCATCATTGTATATTGATCTCAAAAACAATGTAAAATAAAAGTCCAGAAGAAACCTACAGTGCACTCCACAAATAAAAAGTTGAAAAATATGAAGCAGTGTTTGAAGGATGATCATCATTATCTAATTGCAAAGAGGAATGACATAGCAATAAAAAATTAAAATCATGAATGAACATCGAGGGAAGAAATTGACAAGAGCCACTAGAGTAACACACAGCTCTAGTCTCAAACTTCTGAAGGTGGTCAGAGATCATGGATTGTTTATTTTAGTTATGCCTAAATAGCCACAGGTACATTTACTCACTCTTCTGATATATCACAAGTTTCACCATTTGCTGTGGAATAATACTCATGTTCACTGTAGAGATTTGTCACTCGTATTGGTTTAAGAAAACACTGACTGGCCAGTAACCAGGCAGAAAGTATAGGTGGGGCTACCAGACTAGGATAATTCTGGGAAGAGGAGAGGCAGAGATGCAGTCACCAGGAGATGAGAACGCCATACTGAGAAAAGGTACCAAGCCAAGTGGCTAAACATAGATAAGAATTATGGATTAATTTAAGTTGTAAGAGTTTGTTAGTAATAAGCCTGAACAATAGGCCAAACAATTTATAATTAATATAAGTCTTTTTGTGTTTATTTGGGCCTGCATGGCTGCAGGACTATTCTGTCTACAAGCATTACATTTGTAATTTCTATTTTCTTTTGTTTGTATGTCCAGGTTGAACCCAGGACCTTGGGCGTGCAAGAAAACCTCAATGTGCTGCAAAGTAGATCAGGTACTAAGGAATGTTAATTACACAATAAGCAGATGTTTTTGGGGATGATGAGTGACTGTGGTCATGTGGTAGACTCTAGAATTAGGAATTTTATAGGGGTCCTGCTTGGGATCAGCTTCTTACACGCCTTGCCACCATGCTGAGTGTTCACAACAGGTTTCAGAGAAAAAAGACAACTGAATGGGAGGCATTAGTGAAGGGGCTATGGGTATTCTGCGGGCCCTGGTCTAATAGCTGTAAGGTACCCTACTGTCATGGATTGTGTGTGTGTGTGTGTGTGTGTGTGTGTGTGTGTGTGTGAGAGAGAGAGAGAGAGAGAGAGAGAGCTGTGTGTACACATGCTGCATATTGTTTTTAAATTACAATTTAACTGTCCTTCTCTATGCTTTTTGCCCAATGTCATGTGTTTGATGTCCACACTCCAGGTGCCTCACCCATGGTCTCTCTCTTGTTCCTGTAGTTAACCTCTCCTCCCTCCTGTGTCTCCGATTGTCCCAGCTCTGAACTGACCAGGCTTTAGCCAGGGCATCCATGTTGTAGTGGTCTTCCTTGGGTCTCTTCATGTTTTGTTACCTTTCGCCTCCTAGCCCGTGAGGTCTCGGTTGTGTTTCTCTTCTACCCAGTTACCACCCCTGCGTGAGGAAGTATGGGCGACTTCCACCAGGATGTACTTTCCTGCCTGTGGAGAACACGGCAGGGTGAATTTTAGCCCGATGGAGGTTAGGGCACTTACAGAACTAGGAGGGGCAGGCGTCTCCCCTGGGCTACAGCTGTTCCTCCTCTTGGGTAAACAAAGTCTAAGGCATCTCCTCCCAGTGCAGCGTTCCTTCCAAAATCTTCCAGTGCACATGGGAAGTTCATAGCCTAGAATGAAGCCTCTACCCCCTCTAATTTTAATTATTTTCCAAACAGCACCAGATGCTATTACTTATTATATTAAGAGAGCTACCGAGAGAGATTTAAGCTGAGTTGCATCAGGAAACCCTTTTTTGACCAACATTGGAGTGCTTAGAGAAGCAAGACAGCTATGAAGTCATTGTGGGGCTATTCCAACCGAGCAATCGGTTTGGATGAATGGTACTTTCCCACAAGGGTAGCCTTGGGCAAGTGACCCTACTGCTGACCATCAACTTTCTCCAATACACAGAAATATCAGCAACTGCCCCCCTCCCCAACACCATGAAATAGTTTATATAAAATACCTGGCACATGGCCAAGTTTCAATGTTAGTTATTATTATTATATCATGTACCAATCACAGTGGTCTATGTATAGTATCGAGTCTCTCCTGTGAGCTGTAAGTGAGGGAAGAGGGAGGCCAGACAATCTGAGGAAAACTGAACAGTTCCAACAGCACTGGGCGGTTTCTGCAAAGTACGCATGCCTGTGAAGTGTAACAGGTGTTTCTACAGCACCACAGGCAATAGATTGAAAAATGCCACATAACAGAAAACAGCTTTGAACTAAGAATATTTCTTGGATCTAAGACCATCACTTAAACAAAATAAAACAAAAACAAAAATAAACAAAAACCACACAACCAAATCTTTTCTTCCCTTTTGAAAATATCCTTCCAGAAAGCTGTGTGAGCATGTTTGCTTTTAGGAACAGGCTTGTAAATTTGTCTTCACTTGAAGCTTTCCTCTGAGGTACAACATGGCAAATGAAGGTACATAATTTCTCTCTCTCTCTCTCTCTCTCTCTCTCTCTCTCTCTCTCTCTCTCTCTCTCTCTCTCTCTCTCTCTCTTCTCTCCCCCTCCCCCTCTCCCTCCTTTCAAGAAGACACGGCCAATACAAACTAAACTCTTTGGAGAACAGATTTTTTCAGGGGCGGGGGATGTACCTTAGGTCTGTCAGCTCTGAGGCGTTCAAAAGACCCCTGGGAGGCAAATCAGAGAGCGCTCCAGGGGCCAGAATGGCTGGTCTGCCAACGGCATCAGGGAGAAGGAGCTAGCGGCTCTATTAGACAGACATAAACTTGGAAGCAGACAGTAGGTCACAGAATGCTAAGTTGGTGTGTATTACTTGGGGTGTGATGGACAGTCGAGCGCCCTCTGGAGGTAACAGACTGGCAAAGCTGGTGTGCGTTAACTAGAGTGTGATGGACAGTCGAGCGCCCTCTGGAGGTAACAGACTGGCAAAGCTGGTGTGCGTTAACTGGAGTGTGATGGACAGTCAAGCGCCCTCTGGAGGTAACAGACTGGCAAAGCTGGTGTGCGTTAACTAGAGTGTGATGGACAGTCAAGCGCCCTCTGGAGGTAACAGACTGTGCCTTTTCAACCTTAGGTGCTCAAACCTTAAAAGGACACTTTTCAAGTTGGGGCTTGTAGCTGACAGCACCTTAGCTGTAGTTGACAGTGGCTTGAGAATAGAGAGACGGTGATTTTATTTAACTTCATCATTTAGCTCTCTAACTTTCCTGTCAGTTTCGCTCAATGCACATCTAGGGTCCTACCTGAATGAAAGACTGATATAAATTGTAAAAGGCAGTGAGGAGAGATAAAGAGAGGGAGAGAGGGTAGGGGAGAAGAGGAGGGGAAAGAGGAGGGAGAGGAGGAAGGAAGGCATAAAGGCAGCCTTCCTCTGTAGAGGGCGTGCTGGTGAAGGGACTTGCAGAGGAAGTCACAGGATGCTCAAGTTTGCACACAAGTTTCTAACCCCGAGAGAAAGAGGTGGAGGGAGAGAGAAAGAGAGAAGAGCCTGGATGAGCATCTGCAAAGGTTCTATCTCCAGGACTCAAACACAGTCTCTGGATCTCAGTTCTCCAAGGGAATAGAGGCACTGTGCCACATTCCTTGGCTGAAGGGAGGACACGGGCATGTGTGTGAAGGTAGCTTTGATGGTTTGTAGCAGGGCATGGTCAATAAGCCAGGTAGCTGTTTTAGTCAAATACACTCTGGTGCAACCAGGGTCGCTGGCTATCACTGCCACTGTGGTCTGTCTGCTATGGGAGCATGTCAGTCCACAGCATGTGTGAACTCAGGGTCTACTCTGAGAAGGGGTTTTAATTTTTCTGATATGCCTGAGACAGGCTTACTGAGATTTGTTGTGAAATAATAGGAATTAGATACCAGACACCACCTCTCTGTCTCTGTCTCTGTCTCTCCTCCTTCCTCTTTCATTTCCTCCCTCCCTTTCTTCTACAGATCTGATGACATGCAAGTGATTATTTTACAGTTGTATTAATCATTTATTTTTCCAAGTCTTATTACAAGAATTGCATAGTTTACAAGGTGAGTCTGCTCTGTGGCCACTCTCCTTGGGCACACATGTAAAATGGTACAAGTCCATTTGCACATCCTAAACCAAATCCATGTGCACTTTTTTATTTTTTCTTTTGTTTTGTTTTGAGACAAGATCTCCCTATGTAGTCCTGACTGTCCTGGAACTCATGATGTAGATCAGGATGGTCTTGAACTTACAGAGATCTGTCTGTCTCTGCCTCCAGATTGCTGGGCTTAAAAATATGTGACACCATACCTGGCTCCCACATACAATACCTAAATTTATTTATTTATTTATTTGTACTTGTATGAGTGCTTGCCTGCATGTGTGCCTGGTGCCCCTGGAGACCAAAACCAGGCATCAGATCCCCTGAACTGGAGTTACAGATGGTTTGGAGCTGCTGTGTGGGTGTGGGAACTAAACCCAAGTCCTCTGTAAGAGCCAGAAGTGCTCCTAACTATGAGCCCTCTCTCTAGTCCCCAGATACACCTTTACATATGTAGACCAACTTTCAAACAAACACTTATACCCACCCCAAACCATGAGGTTTTGGGGGGACATGGACTAGAGGAAAGGAAATAGGAATTCAAGCCTTCACTCTCTTATGAATTGATTGTATAACTTTCCTCTTTTCTACTTGGTTTCTTCATAATGAGGCAAGTGGGATTTGAGGATATTGTTTGTTTATTTGCTTTCTTTGAGGAGGCACTAAATAAAGGGATTAAAATGAATGGCTAAGCATTTAAGTCATTTCTAAGCCATAAAGAAAATGGAAATATAATCAACTCTTGGGAAATTTAGGTTAGGCTCACATGGTGACTTTATGCTAATGCAATGCTTGGGGCCCTACAACTAACAGGTTTTCTTCATATTTCAGTATGACGGTTCTCAAATGGCCATCTTTCTCTACTTATTGAGGTGAAATGTTATTCTTTTCTACAGCTCCTGGGGCAGCCCAGCAGAATCTACAGTATTCTTTAAATTGAGATAAAGCTGTCTAATTCCTGCACTTCCCATTCTTATTTGAATCTTTTTTTCCCAACCAAAAGGGAGACTAGCAGAGACTAATCAGAAGTGGCAAAAATGGGCAGAGGACTGCTTCCCAAGGGGACACCGAGTGCCAATAAGCAAATGAAAACACACATTCATCCCCCGACCCCACCCGAGCAGGGGGCTGTTAACTGAAACCTCCACACACTTGGAAATGGCAGAGCCGAGTGTCTGGATCAGGGGGAGGGTGTGCTGGCAGAAACCCATGAGTGTCACAGAAACTATCCATTTCCATCACAGCAAACACGCCTGACTTAAAAAGCATACCCAGCAAGTGAGAACTGTGCAAGAACACAAAAGAAAACTCGCTGAAACATGCATACCATGAAGGAATCACACAGAGATCAGGTTTAATGAAGAAAGCCATAGGCAGGGCATGGTGTCTCGTGCCTTTAATCTCAACACGCAGGGGCAAAGGCAGGCTGGTTAGAAGCAGTAAGAGGGGTTTATTGTGGCTCTCAGTTTGAGTGTGCAGTCCATCCTGGCATGGCAGTCGGAGCCAGAAGAGTTTGTTACATTGTAACTGCAACAAGAGAAGCCTGGGCTCAGCCTGCTTTATACTTCTTCCTTTTCCATTTAGTCTAAGACACTGGCCCTCCGCATGTTGCCACCCACATTCAAGGAGCATCTCCCCTTCTCGGTTACTCCTCTCTGGAACCACCCTCCTAAAACAAGCTAGACCATCCTAGAACTCAACATCTACCAGTGTGTTTCTGTCTAGTATTTGACTCTCACTGAAGAATGAAGACACCTCAGAGTGGTCTTACTCCCCTGGGAATAAATTCCAAGCTAGAGATTTATGGGCATGGAGCATATTTAGAAAGAATACTAGTAAGGGACAAGAGTAAGAGGACCGGCCAGTGGCCAGTTGAACGACTTGCTGACTTAATTTAAACAAATGACAGACAGTTCTTTGGGTACCTACGGAGGTTGGCTACCTTCAGGGCTGTCCCAAACTGAGATGAAAAGAGCCAAGCCTTTGCAGCACACAGCAACCATTCATTAAACGTAGGCTATCATGGAATGAGACATAGGTTAGAGAAAGGCAAGTTCTATTGGCCAAGGCCAGCTTGAGAGAGGTTTGTCTCTGAAGCCTGAGCTTCTAGTGGCATCTAGGAGCTGTTACAGTGCCGTGAAGGGGAAACCTGGTAATGTATCCCATTGTTTGCCATAGCACTATATGCTATGTTACATTACATTACATTGTGTGTGTGTGTGTGTGCGTGTGTGTGTGTGTACCCGCCACAGCCTGTGTGGTAAGTGAGCAGTTTGAGGTTTGAGGAGTAGATTCTTTGCATGTTCTGGCTCACAGCAGCTCTTTGGGCTGATGTGTTTCTTCCTATTATCCTGTGACCATGGTTCAGACACTCGATATTGAAAGGCAAACACATTCCAGGAACATGGGACTGTTCCAGTCAAACTGAACCCTGGTACCTTTCTGAATGGAGGTGCTTCCAAGTATACAATTTGCCAAAATAGTTAATTTAGTCCTTTTGGGGATGGTGTCGATCCTGGTCAGTGTTTATCAGTATTTTGAGCAGTTTGGATGTGCAGAAAGGCAGAAATCTAAATTAACATTATGAGCAGGCATCTATACTTTTGAATGCTTTCTTCAACGAATACTTCAACAAACGCTCAGGCGAGGATTTGCTGTGCCAGAACAGGGCAGCTGATGGAGGAGATCGGCTGACTCCAACTGGTGGAGTCGTTCTTTGCTTGTATTTGGGGAAGCTTGCATGGTGAATACTCTCAGTGTGTGTGTGTGGGGGTGTAGGGTTTATGCACAGGTCACCACTCTTGGTTCCCACTCCTATGGGAGCATCTACACCTTTTCTTCAGCCCACTTTCTGACTGCATTTCTCCAGCTAGACTGCTGGCCATTCGCCACCATTTACAAGTCTGTGTTTATAGCCGAGCACTCTGCTTCCCTTACGTCATGCTAAGCTGTGACGCCTGCATCTCTGATAACTTGACGAGCTCCATTTCCTGCGCATTTAAGTGCAGCTAGGAGTGGGGATACATATCAGTGATCATTTACCTCATGGTTGGACACAGATACCACGTCAGCCTCTCTTAAACCCTTTCCTCCCCTGTCATTTGTCTACAGAGGACAGGAAGTGGCCAGCTGGTGGAAAAGCAGTGGTTTTAGTAGGTAACATAGGATTCTAGCCTGCTAGACTTCAGCTCTCTGGCCCTGGTCCAGAAACTAAGCATGGATCATAACTTTTCATTGAAACACCTTCCGCGGCCTTTGATTGTCCTGATTTCTTTTGGCTCTATGGACTGAACTTTCTGGTTTTCACCTGTCTTGTCCCTAGAAATTCTGCACTGTATCAAACTGTGTTCACAGCTCTCTGTGGTTCAAATTCTCCTAACAGCCCTTGACGTAGCATTGACACTTATTGCATCATTTTATTCATTCATTTTAAGCTGTTAAGCACCCCAAAGTGGCCTCCATTAGTGCAAAATCCTGCCACCTCTTACCTATAAGAGACACAGCTGCACAGTGACACACTGGCCGTCAGCCTGCCCTGTAGAAGACAGACACAGCCGAGCTTTCCAGTGAGGCTGGTTTCCTTTGCGCCCTTCCAGTCCGTGCATCAGAAGGTAGGAAGTAGGAAGCCCAGACTCCTGCAAATCCATTCCCTCTAGGGCATCTGCTCCTATGAGCCTTGGATTTTTTTCCCTGTTTGCCACACCAGTTTGCTATTTCCCCAGGCTTTCAAAAGCCAGGCCCCTGGCATAGACCAAACAAGATCTGTACCAAGATGCTGAAGCCTGAGTCTCAGGAGAATTCTTACCCTGGGTCCACTTCCCTTTTATGACTGGGCTTCCTGCCCTCCATGATCCAGCATTCTCTGGCCCCAGTGTCCTCTTCTGGGTCTTTGTTGGACGTTCTTCTCTGGGGGTAGAGTCCCTTTCTTCCTTCAGGAAGGTCAGCACTTACAGAGATGACTCAGTGACATGAGGCCACACTAAGCACTTTCTTCAAGACAGGATAGTGTTAAGGCATGCTACCATTGCAGAGGAAAACAGGGAAATACTCTACAGGCCCAGAGGGCATAACGTTTCAAAGTTTTTGAATGTATTGACCCATATGTACCATCCCAATTTTCCCTCTCCTCTTCTTTCTTCCTTAAGGCTCTGTGGCCCTGGAGAAGTCAATGTAATGCATTTGATAATTTAATAATCTCCTGGGTCATGAGCTTGGTCTTCGGTCTCTCTTCTGCCTTCTAGCTAGAGAGAAGAAGGGAATCTTTTTAAATGCAATAAATGAACCTCGTTGGCTTCCATAATTTACCTTAAGTAGGTTGTTAATCACCCTGATGGTTTTAGACACATTAGCAAATTTTGACATTCCTGACAGGCTTCACTTCTAACAAATAGAATGTTGCAAAATTGGTGCTGTGTGACTTCTAAGATGAAGTCATAAAAGGCCACACAGCTTCCAGGAGATGCTCTTCCCTCTCTCAGGATGTTTTCTGAAGAAACCCAGCTAGGGAGGAATGTGGCTCTGCATAGTTGTTCATTTGACAGCCAGCGTCAATCGGCAGACTTGGAGGGAGCTAGACTTCCTGTGGGTTCAGCTTCTCGGGTTTCTGCCCTCTTCCATGGGATGCTCATGAGAAAGAGATGAGCTACCTTCTCTGGGGCCCTGCCCAATTTCAAATTTATGAACATATAAATGTCATGTTTGCCACCAAGCCCAGCATGTTTGTTAGAGAGCAATAGCAGTCAGGACAGCATCCCAGCTCTCCACTGCTTTGCTTCAGGCTGTGAGCAGCACTCAGGATCGCTATACTTTTACAAAGACTGGAGTCATCCTTTCCCAGGACCTTCTAGGATGCTCTTATATTGGTACCTTCTCCTTCATTTGCCCCCAGCCAAACTCTTTACTGGTAAAGCCTTAGCTATCACATAGCATGCACAGTCCACAAGGAGTCCAGCTACTCCCAGCAGACAGAAGTTCACTGTTATCTGCCCATAGATTGGACAGCCCCTAGCAGGGGGAAGTTCACTGTTATCTTCCCATAGATGACACAGCTCCTAGTGGAGAGAAGTTCCCTGTTATCTTCCCACAGATGACACAACTCTACAAGTTCATGGATGATGGGAGATGTCATTTTGTAAATCTGTCTCTTATTGGTTATTGAATAAAGCACTGTTGACTAATAGGGAAACAAGGTAGGTGGGACTAGGAATCGAGGAGGATTCTGGGAAAGAGAGGCAGAAAGAGACACCATGTAGACTGCCAGGAGGTCCGGACCCCTTTCTCTGGTAAGAGAAATACTTAGATTAACAATTATGGGTTAAATACTTAAGTCAAAGCTAGCCAGTAAGAAACAAGCAAACGACCAACAGCTTCATAATTAATATAGCGTCCTGTGTGTTATTTGGGGACTGCAACTGTGGCTACACTCTACACATGCTGATTACTGTTTTTGGAGATTTCATGCCCCACCCCACCCTTTTTGTTACAGGATCATGGAGACCAGCTTTGTCTGAGAAGATCTGAGTACAGAATTTTATTGAGGGGTGTTGGGGGGAAGTCCTGTGCATTTGTCAATAAGGCACTGCTGGCCAATAGGAATCTAGATAGGTGGGACTAGGAGTCCAGGAGAACTCTGGGAAGGAGAAACACAAGGAGTCGAGATGTAACGCCATGGGGTAGGAAGTCCGGAACTATTCTCCGGTAAGAGAAATACTTAGATTAACAATTATGGGGTAATTACTTAAGTCAGAGCTAGCCAGTAAAAAACAAGCAAGGCCAACAGCTTCATAGTTAATATAGCCTCCTGTGTGTTTATTTGGGACTGATGCGGCACTGGAACCAGGCTGGCGGGAAGGCTTCTCTCAAGGAAAAGGTTTCTCTTTACAAAAGAGGGGTACACTCAGAAATAACACAGGTTAGGAAATAAGAAAATCAAATGAGGCAGAGAGATAGCAATTGAGCTGTGATATGGTTCAAATAGACTGTAGCTTATAACATGATGCTCTGTGTAGCAGGGATGACCCAATTGTGGCTAGGAAGCTAAGGCCTCTGGGTCTTTCACTAACATCATTAGGAAGCACAATATTGAATGATACAACTCTCAGAGGATAATCTACAGACTGAAGTACAATACTGGCCTTCAGAAGCCAACAGTCCTGGCATCTGAATGAATAAATCCCAGACTGGATTTTGTGGAGAGGACTCCTATGATATGCCACAGAAGATAACAGGAACTGTATCTCTGGGTGATGAGGCTGAAATCCTCACAAGAGGAAGCTAACGAATTTTCCAAGATTGGTAGTGAGTGTCTATTGTGGTGATATATTATTTATGATTTATTAAAGTTTTCCTGAAAGCAAAGTCAGACTCAAGCTATAGTGATCAGGCAGCAGTGGTACACACGTTTAATCCCAGGACTCAGGATTACGAAGTAGACAGATCTCTGTTAGTTCAAGGCCACCTTGGCCTACACAAGAGTGAAGAGTAGCAGAGCTCATGTCTTTGATCCCAGGACCTGGAATTACACTCTTTAATCCCAGGACTCATGAGAGTACATAAAACAGAAGAAGGTCTCAGAGCTGGTGTTCGGTATCAGGCATTCATTCTCCAGCCACATTGAGGACAGGGAGACACTGAAGACTCAGGATTCTCCAGCCATGCTGAGAAAAGGTTTGGTGGAGCTAGGGTCACCTTTCAGTTTTAGGTAAAGTAAGAGCTAGTGGCTGGCTGTTTGCTTTTCTGGTCTTCAGCTTGAAGCTTGAACCCCAATATCAGTCTCTTGATCTTTTATTTATTGTATTAAAAGTCTATGAATTGTTTACATAATTGGTTCACACCCAGTCATGAAACTCCATGCAGTCAAATTAAACAGAGATGAAGAAATGTGTTTTACATTATGCTAGGCAATAGACACTCTTACATACACACACACACACACACACACACACACACACACACACACACACATGAATACAGACACTCATACATACTCTATCCCTTTAGAATCAGCAACTTGAAATAGCTTTCCTTAAATGTCTTACTGACTTTTTTAGTTAAGCAGCAGCCCATTAATTTATTTTTTATCCTACCAATATCCCAAATATTTTCAGATTGTCTTAAAATATTTATCTTGGGTTAGTTTTCAGTTTTGCTTAATTCATCTTGTGTTTCCTCAAGGAGAAATCTCCTTTGATGCCATCAGTAAACTGGTTTTTGAAAAACCACATGTGGCTATTTAGAAGATGAGGAAGGAACTTGGACAGATGATGCAGGTTGTAAAGTGTCCATCTTTTAAACTCACCCCCAGTGAGTCCTTTCAGAACTTTTAACCTGCGAGATTGTATCTGACTTTTCTTCCTTTCTGTTATTTGATGGGGGAGAGGGTTTGCTATACTTGCCTCTTAAAAATACCCTTATCAAATTGGCCCATGACCCCACTACCTGCAATAGAAATCTTTGCTCCAAGACAACCTTCTGCAATATTACTTCCATTTCACAAAATGAAGTCTATTTGCTGTATATGAAATGCCTTTTATTAACATCTCCTCAAAAAGTATGTATCTGTTTTCATTTTATGTATATTTGTATGCGTGACTGTGTACCATGTGTGTGCAGTACTCTCAGAGTCCAGAAGAGGGTGCTGTATCATCCAGCCCTGGAGTCGCAGGCTGTTGTGGTACTAGGAATTGAACTCCAGACGCTTTGCAACAGCAGCCTGTGCTAGTAACCACTGAGTAATCTCCACAACCCCAAGAAAAAAAAATTCACTTTTTTGCCATTTATGTGTATGCATCATATGCAAGAGTATGTGTATTTTGCTATGTTCACATGTGTGTGGAGGCCAGAAATTAATGTCAGGTATTAAGGAAAAGTTATACATTTACCAGTAGTGTTTGTCCCTAGGCAATTTGATAATGACCTGTCTGTAGTATAGGTCCCTCAGAGCCAAGATGACTGTTCTGAAGACTCGGAGAGCTAAATGGTTCAAGAAGTCTAGATGTGATTAATTGGTATTTCTTCTTTTTTCTTTTCCCATTTTAAAATTTTCTCCCTTCCCCCTTGGGGTTCCTTTGCCCACAACTCAATTAGATATAACCCAATCCTGGTACTGGAAGCTTCATTTATTGACAAGAGAAGCCTGTCTGGGACTCTGTCTCTCTCATTATTTGGTGATTTCATCTACATCACCTTCATGAATGTATATATTTTAGGAAGCTTCTACTGTATTAGGTTTCAACACTACCCATCAAATGGCACTTAATTTTAGCTGTATTTTCCAGTATGCCCACCCTCATCCCTCTCTTCCCTCACCCTCCCCACTTGATCCTGCCTGCCTCCATCCGCAATTGTTTATTGTAGTTTCCTTTCTTAGGGAGATCTATCTGCATCGCCCACCACCAGTCCCTTACTCTATACCTAACCTCTGTGGTTCTATAGATTGTAGCTTGGTTATCATTGATTTAACAGCTAATATCCGCCTAAAAGTGAAGCCATATCATATTTGTGCTTCTGAGTCTAGGTTACCTCACTCAGGAAGATTTTTTTCTATTTCCATCCACTCACTTGCAAATTTCACAATGTCAATATTTTTTAATGGCTCCGCAATAGTCTGTTGTACCACATTTTCTTTATCCCTCTGTTAAGAAACATCTCAGTTGTTTCTAATTTCTAGATATTGCTAATAGAGCAGCAATGAACATAGTTGAGCAGGTGTCTCTGTGGTAGGATGAAGCGTCCTTTGGGTATATGCCTAAGAGTGGAATAGCTGATTTTTGTGGTAAATCAATTCCCATTTTCCTGAGGAGGCGCCACACCCATCTCCATAGTGACTTTCAAGTTATCACTCCAACAATGGAGGCATGTTCTACTGCTCCACACTGTAACCAGCATGAGCTGTAACTTGAATTATTGACCTTGGCCATTCAGATGGGTATCAGATGAAATATCAAAGTAGTTTTGACTTACATTTCCATGATGTCTAAAGATGTTGAACATTTCTTCAATTAGTTTCTTCTTTTGAGATTTCTCTGCTTTAGACATGTACCCCAGTTATAGTTGGATTATTTGTTTCCTTGATATCTATTTTTTTTGAGTTTTCATTATCTTGTAGAGTAGCCCTCTATTCGTATATTAGCCCAGTAGTTGGTAAAATCTTTTCCCATTCTGTAGGTTGCTGCTTTGTTCTAATGACAATGTCCTTTGCCTTACAGAAATGTTTTAGTGTTATGAGGTCCTATGTATTGATTGTTGACCTTAGTGCCTGTACTAACAGTGTTCTGTTCAAAAAGTCTTCTCCTGTGCCAAATCAAGACTGTTCCCAACTTTCTGTTCTATCAGGTTCAGTGTATATGGTTTTATGTTGAGGTTTTGGGTCCATTTGGACTTGAGTTTTGTACAGGGTGGTCAGTATGGATCTATTCAGATTCTTCTACATGCAGATGTCCAGTTTGATTAACACCACTTTCTGAAGATCTCGACTTTTTTCTAGTGTGTATTTATGGATTCTTTATAAAAAAAAGTGTCCATAGATGTGTGGATTTTTATCTGAGTCTTAAGTTCAATTTCATTGATCAATATGTCTGTTTTTTGTGCCAATACCATGCTGTTTTTTTTTAAATTCCTATAGCTCTGTACTACAACTTGAAATTGGGGGTGGTGATACCTCCAGAAGTTCTTCTATTGTTTTAGCTATCCTGGTTTGTGTGTGTGTGTGTGTGTGCGTGTGTGTTTATGTGACACTGAAAATTGTGTTTTCAAGATCTGTGAAGAATTGTGTTAGAATTTAGATGAGGACTCCATTGAATCTGTAGGTTGTTTTTGACAGAATGTTCAATTTTTGCTATGTTGGTCCTACTCATCCATGAGCATGGGATATCTTTCCATCTTCTGAATCTTCTTTGATTTCTTTCTTCAAAGACTTGGAGGTTTTTTTTTTTTTAAATCATACTAATCTTTCACTTGGTTGGTTAGAGTTATCCCAAAATATTTTATATTATTTGAGGCTATTGTGAAAGGTGCCATTTCCCTGATTTCTTTCTCAGTCTATTTATCATTGTATATAGGAGGGCTACTGGTTTATGTGGGTTAGTTTCGTATTCAGACACTTTGTTGAAAGTGTTTGCTGTAGGAGTTCCCTAATGGAATTTTTAGGATTACTTATGTCTACTATCATAGGACTTCTCAGGATGGAGAATTTGGGAAATGTTAGATTAAAATATTTATATAGAAATATTCAAAACACAGACATTCTGAGACCCTTTAATATACAGAGTACCCAATGATCTACTTATAAGGGTTTACAAAGTATAACAATTAACAAAACTGTCTTACAAAGGCTCATTTTCTCAGAGTGTCATTGGGATAAATGCTCTGGGCCACCAATTAGAAGCTGTGATTAAATATCTGTGGATGTGTTTTAGAAACAAAATGTTCTTTGGGGTTAAAAGCAAATGACCTTGCTGGCAGGGGACAGTCAACATAAGACCAGCGACACCTAGGAGAAAATGAAGGACGGGGTACAGAAACGGACGCAAGACAAGATTCTGATCAAGCTGACAACCTTTATTCATCCCAAAGGGATTTTTGTAAGACCGTAGGCGGGAAGTGAGGAGGGGAGGGAATGGGGTGTTGACTGCAGCTGCGATGAGCCTGGCGGAGCAGAGGTCAGTGGGAGAGTTAGGTCATCCTGTGTCACCTGGTGACCTCACTGCAGGCTCTAACTTTGTCTTTCACAGTCTACCCTCTATTTCTCAAGCCTACGCCCGAGTGACTTGGTAATTTTCACTAGATGGACAGCTTGCTTCCTATCTTAAGAGGCGGTATTTCTACAGTGTGGCCTGGAGTCATGTCTTCTCTATGAGGAGGGCATGATAATGCTATGGCTGGATTATGGTGGAGGTCCCTGCCATGGAAGGGAGAGAGGGAAGAGTAGAAGAGGGATGGGAGGGAGGAAGGAAGGAAGGGAGGAAGGGAGGAAGGGAGGAAGGGAGGAAGGGAGGAAGGGAGGAAGGAATGGTGGGGGGGAGAATGATGTACTATTTTATACATGGTAGTAACCTCACTAGACCTTTTATACAGGATTCAAACAGCAAAAACTATAACGATTCTCACTATAACCTCCCATGACAAATACAAATGGATGCTTGAGTTCTGGCACCAATTATCAGTCAATTTTATACAAAGTGGCACTGTCAAAATAAAAAAATTGACCCTGAGAGTATATTAAAGTATAAAAGAAAGTCCAAGGGGACATTGAGGGTGTACACATGTGCATAATGTCTACAGGAATTTCTAGAGAAACAAGGTGGTCAGTGAAACAGACAAAATAAGGGTAATTAATCATTCCTTGAGGAAAAGAGTTCTGAGATCTCTCTCCCATGCAATCATACTGTCTCATCTCTGGAAGGGATTTCTTTGCTAGGAGAATACTCATCAAGCTGTGCTCGCATCCAAACCCTGAAGCTATCATGCAGCAAAGAATCCAATGAGTAAACTGATGTTTATCTCTTGCAGTATCCACAAGGTTGAATAATCTTGAATCATGTTGACTCTGTCTGGGTAATTGAAAATTGAGATTCTAGATGCATGGAATAGGGTCAAACAAACACCGTCAGGTCCGTTTTCCAAGACAACTCAGCACACCTCCCTCCACTACAAGTCTGTGTCCTCATGGGGTTTCTTTTGGGCTTGCAATCTCTTGGGGACGAGCTTTTTCATTTTGATCTATTGTGGGAAAACTGACAGACACGGTGCTCCTGGGAGCGCTCAGTTTTTCAAATGCCATGAAAGGCCACGGTGAGAGTCACTGTAGCTCCGTTTACCACCTCCTGGGACAAAGCACCCAGTGACAAATCTGGCTGTGAAGCATATGGTTCAGTAATTCCTTCCGGCTAGGCATCACAAGGCTATGCCCATGAGTGCTGAGCTCCCTTGCGAGGACATACCTAAAGCATGGTATGAGTTCTGAATGAGTAATGAGGCCTTGTTTTGGTGGTGAATTTGCCTTTGAATCACCTTTTAATAGTTTTCCTTTGTGGTGTGAGTGTGTGTGTGTGTGTGTGTGTGTGTGTGTGTGTGTGTGTGTGTGTGTGTAGATGTCAGAAACCTTCTACAGTCACTCTCCACCTCGGTCTCTGAGATAAGGTTTCTCACTTTGTCTAGACTGGCCAGTCAGCAAGCCACAGGGGTCTTTCTGTCTCCACGTCTCCAGCACTGAAATTACAAGGTCACGCTATACCCAGCTTTTCCCGCAGGAGGTAGGCCCGCGAGGTCAGGCCCTCTTCATTGCGTGACAAGCCCTTTACAGACTGAGCCATCTCCTCACCTTATAAACCTTTTCACTTGTCAACCCATCTCTGCAGCCACCTGGAGGAGGGCGGAGGCCGCCTCTGCTGCACTTCTGGGCTGCCTTGCAGTCGCTGTCCCCAGAAAGACGACTGTCACCTTTTGCTCTTCAAAACAAGAATGGGCCCGTGGCTTTCCACTGGGTGTCCTTCTTGTAGTCTGTGTCACAAGGAGAGAAGGCGATTTGTCCTTTTTGACCTAGAACATGAAAGACTGTTCACACTAAATAGGCCTATAAACAGGTGTATTCCACCTCAACTGTATTTATTATTTTTTTTTACTTTGAGTGGCTATCCATTCCACCCTGTCCCTGTCCAAGGAGCGTGAGGAAATGAGGGAGAGAGGTCAGCTAGAAAGGAACAATGTATCAAATATTAAAGAGCTGAGGTCAAAGCATTATAGTTTATTACCATCATGATTCACAGGATATATGGGCCATTAAAACTCCAATACTGTACCATATTATTGTGATAAAGGTTGTAATGAGAACAAGGAATGACACCAAACGAATCTGTCCCCTTGGCACTGATGATAACATGAGCAAGAAAAGGCATAAACAAAGCCAGTTCCTGTCACAGAATTAAAACGAGAATCTGACGCACCTGTCCTGAAGCCCAAGACTCTTAGCGGTATGCAAATAAGGGCAGGGATATCATCAAGAAGATGAATATGTCGTTTTAGTAGACAATGGAAGGCAATTGTTCATTCTTAATGCTGCAACATGATAGCTATCCCTAGCCTTAGCCAGCCCGTTTTTAAATGTCCCGCCTCCACCGCTCACGTTTGTGATGGATTGGTATTTGCGTGTGTTTAATCTCACGCTGGCGTCAGAAGCCCAGTTTTACGTTTATTAGTGGTGTGATCCTTATCCCAGACTTCTCTCATAGACAAAACGGGGTGAAGAGAATTTTTACTGCAAGGGAACTGTGTGAAATCCAACAGAGAACAGAGAGAAGAAGGGGGAAAAGTCAGCTATTAGTAATGGCAGTCATAATGAAAGGAGTTTACTCTCCTCGCCTCAGCTCAACCCACAGTACCAAGGCACTTTTAGATGCTCCGAGTTCACACCTGTGAAGTGACCCTCACGTGGCACTTTCCTCCCTGCATTGTTTGGGAAGATGGAGTTCGTCTTGGAATATATCTGAAAATGATTTCCACATGAATTTATCAGGCAACGTGCTAGGCAAACTTTACCTGAGGGTTATTTGTTGGGCACATGAGCTAACTGAGTTAACTGCTCAAAGTCGGAGGGCTTAGCTGGGTGACAGGAGCACCCTACTGGTCCTGTCACACTGCACCTGCCCGCAGTGACCCTACAAAGAGACGCTTTTAGCTCTGGTAGGAACTCTCAGCCTCCCTGTTCCCTGTGCAAACTGACTCCGCTTCCTTCTTTTCTCCCAATACTGAGGTCGTTTCACTGTCTGGTGTGGGAGAATGTTGTTTCAAGAATGTAACAAATATTTGTCTAATGTCAGAGGTGTGTGTGTGTGTGTGTGTGTGTGTGTGTGTGTGTGTTCCTCTTTCCTTTGGAGAGCAGGGTTTTAGAGATTGTTGTACATTCTTGGACAGGCCATTGGTTTTTGGCCCATGATAAGGCAGTACATGACAAGAACACATGACGGGACAAAGACGCTGACCTCATGGCCAGGAAGCAGAAGGAGAGGAAGAGGACAAGGTCCTACAGCCCCTCTCAGTAACCCAATAATGTCCCTCCCACTGTGCCCATCTCATGAAAGTATTGCTTTCTCCCCAAAGCTCTATCTTGGAGATAAAGCTTTGAACACATGTC
The DNA here is from genome assembly GCF_017639785.1 of Mesocricetus auratus. NCBI lineage: Eukaryota > Metazoa > Chordata > Mammalia > Rodentia > Cricetidae > Mesocricetus > Mesocricetus auratus. Next base: position 11,994,616 of record NW_024429195.1, read on the forward strand.
CTGGGAGACACATTAAAATACAAACTCTCTTGGCATTCTACACATACAGCCAATAGGCTTTTCTTCTTAGCAATTTCTGTGGAAATTCTCAATTGTGGTCATGCCTGAGACCCCAGCTCCTAATCAAAAGAGTAAAATCATAAGAACAGATTCATCTACACTTAGAGAAACGTCATTTGGAAAGTGAATGTGTAATTGAAAGACCTTTCGGGAATGTTTCTAAACACTTTAATTACTTGTTAGGATCAAATCTGCCCTCTATTCCCTTCCCTTCCATGCCCAGTGACACTCTTTCTTCTCAACCTCATGTGCTCTCTCTCTCTCTCTGTCTCTCTCTCTCTCGTGTGTGTGTGTGTGTGTGTGTGTGTGTGTGTGTGTGTATGTATTCCGAGTCCATTCAGTGCTATCTGCATGCGCATGGGTATGGATGTGGAGCATAGGCAGCCTCTCAGGGCCTATGGTCCTGAACAAAGACAACTCCCCTTCCCCAGCAGCCGTCAGTTGCCTACAGCTCCTTAGATAGGGTAGAGCATCATGAGCCGCTCCCGCACTGAGCTGGGATTTTGGCTGGCCTGGCTTTGTGCAGGTCTCATGCGTACAGTTCTAGCTACTATGAGGTCATATGTACAACTGAGCTGTCACATCCAGCAAATACTATTTCACTGCAGACATGTACTCTTTCGGGATCTCAGTCCTTCTTGCCCCTCCTTCCGTGATAATCCTCCTGCCTTATAGGAAGGGATGTGATGTAGATGTCCTGTTTGGAGCTGAGCGCTCCAGTCTCTGACTTTTCTAAGTGTTGAGCAGTTGTGAGTCTGTATTAATGGCCATCTGCTGCAAAAAGCTTCTCTGATGAGAACTGAGAGATGTACTAATATACGGGTATAAAGGTAAGAACTTAGGGGCCAGTTTATCACCATGCCAACCTTTCTTAGGGCCTATGACCCACCTAATAAGTCACAGAGTTCACCTCATTTAACGGTGCCAGGCATGGACTCCATCTTGTGGGGTGACTTTAAGTCCTTCTGTTGCCTCTTTATTGTGTCTTTTTTTAAGCTTTTACTTATTTCTAGTGTTGGGGATGGAACACAGGATCCTGTACGTGTGAGGCAACTGTCGAACTTCCGAGCTTTCTCTCTCTCCACCTGTAATGTGAGTAGGCCCTGGATTTACATAATGAAGGCACTGTGTCTCTGCTTTTATAGCCTTAGAGCTCACCACCCGTCACTGAACACACTGTCCAAAGGACTTACCATCTTTGTTCTACCTTGAGTTAAATCTTGTCACTCATGTGGGGCCCATTCCACAGATGGTTGATTTAGCCCCACGACACCCATCTTAACTCCGAGGTATGCATAGCACATTCATCCTGTGGCAGCCTCTCCCCGAGTGCTCAACCGATCTATTTTACAATTACCTTAGCCCCAACCAACGCCAGAAAGCAATTCAGGATCAAAGATTAAATCTGTACGCTCATGCCAATCATCTGCAAATGCTTTGAACTGATTTATGTTTAAGTCACCACAAAGTTAAGTGATAAAATATGGGACAGATACCCCAGTATTACAGATAAAATAGTCTGAGTGGATTAATATCAGTGGGCAAAAAGCCCTAACCATACCCCACATATACTGTACCCTTTAATAATGTAGCCCTTTCTTTTCTTATGATCATTTGGCTCAGAAGTTGGCAGACTTCTGCTGTAAAGGGCCAGGTCATAAATATTTAAGGCTTTACCTGCCAAGAGTCACAATCAAGGATGTTGTGAAGGGAACTTATGTAATCACTTAAAACGAAACCATGGGGCAGGGCAAGGCAGAGCAAAGAACACACTGGATTGGGCCAATTCTAGCTGTAGTTGGCAGATCCCTGACTTAGCTGTGTGTCATTTGCCATCAGCAACTCAACTAGCTGAATCCAGCGTGAAAGGGTTCTTTCTCTAAATTGTTTGGAACATCATACACTCTTGACTTGTTTTAAGACACGAGGGGACGGACCCTCACACAGACCTTACCAAACTCCTTCCAGTGAGTGACTGGAAGGTTGGCTGTATTCCACTGTTTCCCTTTGAAATGTTTACTACTGCAGTGTTTCAGTTTTCTTCCATGACCTATTTAAAAGAAAACACATTTTCACTGGGCCTTTAGTCTTCCCCAAGCTTGGCACCCTTTAGGATCTTCTAAAAGAATGGTGGGGGGCTGATTAGTCCAAGCTTGTTTGCAGCCGGGGAGGAGCGTTCTTTGGTAGATGTTGGCCTAAATGATTAGAGTTGTTTTAACATATTAATATTTTTGAGTAACTATTTATTTCCCTGTAGATCTGAACTTTGGGGAGCCAAGCTTTCTTAGAGAGGGTAACTTCCACAGAATTACACATGCTTGTGAGTCCTAAATCCTTAAAGTTAGTGAGATCATTCTGGGGTCTCCTTGTCTCCACATTCAGATTTCAACTCCAGCAGGGATGTCCGGAGCTGAAAGGAAGCCCTAGTCTGCCTCCCCCCAGAGTCTACTGCTGTCTCCACAGCCTGTCTTTGCAGTAGTTAACCTGCCTCATTATGAAGAATCAAGACTAGTCTCAGTACACCATCTTACTATTTTTGCATCTCCAATTTAAATTTCACTGGCAATAAATATTAAAATAATGAATATCCTCTGCTACATTACTGCTTCTAAGGAGAATGGAGTCTTCCCCCTGAGTATGGCGGTACTCAGCGTCCTCTTGGTCCCGGACACTAACTTCAGGGCTTTACCCTAGCCAGGATCTGTTTGGTGCATTCTTTTCTTTTTGCCTCATCTCTCCTCTGGTCCTATATGTATGTGCTTCATTTTTATTAATTAGTTTATTTATTTTACATCCCAACCACAGCCTCCCCTCTCTCCTCTCCTTCTACTCCCTTCCCCTCCCTCCCCCATCCACCCCTACTCTGTATTCACTCAGAAAGGGGCAGGCCTCCCTTGAGCATCAGCAAAGCCTAGCATAGTGAGCTTCCATGAGACCAAGCACATCCCCTGTGTTAAGGCTGGGCAAGGCAATGAAGAATAGGTTCCCAAGAGTCATCAAAGCACCAGGGACAGTTCCTGCACCCACGGTTAGGAGTCCCTGTTCAACAGCTGCATGTGCTGTACGTCACAAACACTTGGAACTGCCATCCTATTTTGAACATCTGATATTTCCTTCCCTCTCTCCCCTCTCCCTTCCTTCTCCTTCTAGAAATTTTTTTTGTTCATTTTTCCTACATAACCATAAGAATTATTTTTTATGTAATGTAAACACACACGTAGAAACCATATTCAATTTTTGTTATGCTCATCTTTTTTTCTTTGCTAGGATTTAACCTACAACCACCCATTACTGAGATACATCTCCAAGCTTCTTTTACATCTTTGATTTTGAAATTGAAGTCCTACTAAGTTGCCTAGGCTAGTCTTGGACTCATCTTGTAGCCCAGGCTAGCCTTAGACTTGTGTGATCTTTCTTCCTCAGTCGCTTGTAGCCCAGGCTAGCCTTAGCTTTGTGTGATCTTTCTTCCTCAGTCACTTATCTCCTCCCACCGTGTGGGTTCCATGGCTTGCACTCAGGTTTCCAGGCTTGGTGGCACGTGTACACACTGAGCCGTCTCTCTGGCGGGGTTCTTCCTTCTCATTTTTTGATGCTCAGCGCGTTTCCCAGTGTCTTTCAATGGAGGTCAATACAATGCTGTCTTACTTCCCCGGTGTTAATTTGACATCATGAATATTTCATATTAAATGTTAATATTTTAACAAGCTGACAGCTTGCTCCAAACTTCACAATGACTGATTTATTTCATGCATTCTGTCACAGTGTTTCATGCGTTTCCATTTGTGTTTCTTTGCTTTCTTCCTTGATTTCTCTTATCAGTGGAATTCATTAATGACTCTTTCTTTACCAACTTGTGATTAGTTTTAATTCTTTGGTACAAATGCACAGTTTTATGGATTTCCTGTCTTAACACATGCCTTGCAAACAATACAAAAGTTGTTGGAATTATTTTTCATTCTGATTTTCCATTTCCATCACCTGTGCTATTTTTTTTCTTGTCTTAATTTTACTTTAAAAAAAACCATTTGGGTCTCTCAGTTTTACTGTTACATTTTTATGACCAATATGAATTTTTAGTTACCAAAGCTTGGGAAGCATAACTGCTCACTTGCATTTCGCTGTCTGGTTCTGCTTGTCTCTTCCTAAACCGGGCCCTTTAGCAGTTATGTGTTAAATCCCCATGAATAGCAATTTTTTCAGGTGTTTGTGAACATGGCTTTCAACCAACCTCTCTTGAGCGGCTGCAATGCTGGTGATGAAACTCTAAGCTGACAGTTACTTTTCTTTAACAATCTGAGGACATTATTTTACATGTTTTGGCAGCAATTGCTATTGGCAAGTCAAATAACCATTAGTAGTCACATTCAAGTACTAAAACGTAGAACGGTGGAAAAGGTAGAACGATTTCAAATGACACATCTGTCCAATAAAATGTGCCACATAGCATCTCAACCAATGTTTACGAATGCTTGTGAGGTTGTTGGACAGAAGCTCACAAATATATAAGACCCTGTAACAATATATATCAGCTGTAACTAATCTCTTTGGCAAAGAAAATGAAGCTGGCCCATGGCAAGACCAAATGGAGAGGACTGAGAGAAGGGAATGTCGAGATTGTCTAGGAGAGAAAACGGGCCCAGTTTCAAAGCTGTATTGTTGTGCCAAGCGAGGCACGTGTGATTCGACAGCAGCCTTTGAAACACCAGAGAAGTAGAAAAGAAGAAGCAATAGCAAGCTGCACCACTTAAAAAGGACACATGGGATAAAGAGATTCGCTGCAGGGCTGGGAGAGTCAGGGCTAAGGCAGTCAGGGGTCTGGGAAGGAAGGTGTGGCAGGATGGAATAGGAAAGGGAGGCTGGGCTAGACAGGTGCAGGATGGGAAAGCTGATCAGAGCAGAGCCAAGGAAGGACCCCGGGACCGGGCTTAGGCACTGGGGAGAATGGTGGTGTCCTCTCCAGAGAAAGATCTAAGTTAGCACACCATAACTGGAGCATCCTTCAGGAATGCTGTGGGAAAGAGGCTGGGTGTGAGGACCAGAAGCTCATAGCTGAAATGTCTACTTTCAAACACCAGCCGAGACCAGAAAGCCCTAGAGGCAAAGAACGAGGAGTGGAACAGGACAAAAGAGAGGGGAGCCTCTTCAGGAAGGTTGTTCTAGGTGGTCCGGAGAATGGGCTTCCAAGAACAGGTGGAGGCATCCATCCTAGACAAAGACGCTTCATCTTCTCCCCTAAACGCCAGCCAGTTCTGTAGATACAGTGCAACTAAGCTAAAGGCAGTCTTATTTGATGGCAGCTAATTCTCCTGCAAAGTAGGAGGCAGACCATTTGCTGGGAATTAAAGAAAATAATTAATTTCCTAGGCTGCCTGGAAGTTCCTAATTTATATTTCTATGGAACATATGCCATACCCTTAGGACCTCCCTGGGAACCATTACTAATTAAGGCATTTTAATAGGCCAACTGTAAGTGCTAATCTTCGTCATTTATTTCCTAATTTATGCTGCTTTCCAGCAAGGAATTTGTTATGTTATTTGGCAAAGCTAGACACCCATCCCTCTCTAATTATTGACACAGACATCCTGCGTGCTTATCTACCAGGGATTTTCCTATTGGCCTTTATGAATTTGATGGGTGCTGCCGGGCAGACAAGCTGCATTTATAAGGTAATAAATAGATTTCTATTTCATTGTTTTCATGTAACATTTGTTCTTAGCCAACAAAAGTAACTAGGTCAACAAGAGGATTTCTGTATGATCAATCTGATTCCAACCAAAAGCGATGGAGGATGACATCTGTTGCCTTGTGCCATACTCCCAAGGCCAGATGTATGCTGCCTCTTGGGCTAAAAATGTTGAAAACAACATTGGCATCATTTTATTCCAGTCCATAGTTACTAGGCTCTGGTTTCCTGTGTTGTGGTGAGGCCAGAACATTATCATAGGGCTGAGCATTGCTAATCACCTCAAGATAGATGGGGAAAAGTTAGGAGAGAGGGAGGCGGGAGGGAGACAGAGACAGAGACAGGGAGAGACAGATTGGCTCCCAAGTGCACATCACCCATGATCCACTCCATCAACTAGGTTTCTCCTACTAAGTTCAGTCTCCTCACCAAAGCCCGCTGGGTTGCACTCCATCAACTAGGTTTCTCCTACTAAGTTCAGTCTCCTCACCAAAGCCTCCTGGGTTGCGAATGATCAGTGGATCAATCCACAGATGAGGTCAAAGCCCTCAGAACCCAAAGCTTTGCCTCTGGCCATTGCTGCATTGGAGACCAAACTTTCAACATATTGCTCGTGGGGGACCCTTCATACCCAAATCATGACAACATATCTGAAAAGGATAGAAACTGGAACTTGAAGGAATGACATGGTATTCAGGGAAGAATTGTGACAAGGGACCCCAGTTAAAAAGGGGACCAGGAGGCCCCACAGAAGTGCCACTTGAGCAAAGGTTTAAGTGTGATTAGGATTTAATTAGAGGTAGGCAGGGGCAGGAGAGGTTTCTAGGCAAAAAGAGAGGACATTTGAATTCTGGTTATTCCAGCGAGGTCTCCCTACCCCTCCAGGGTGCCTGGGAAGCAGACAGGCTCTTAGGTAGCTCAGAATACAAAGTAACCATAAGGTATGATTCTCAGTTGAGGTTCATTTCAGGCCCGTTCATTAACTTGCCAGGATGACTTCAGCAAAGGGTGACTCACTTACAGTAAACATCTCCCTTCTCATAGCCTTTTAATTAAATCCTGAACAAAGAGGTGACAAGAGGAGCCAGAGTGACCTGCTTTGGCCACAAAGGTGCTATGGCTTCCCTGTGCATGCTTGTCACAAAGGCACAAACCCGTTGCTTGGGATGAACTTGCGAAACCCAATTACAGTGATGAGAAAATTAGGGCGTGATTCGCCCTGTCCCTCCCAGATGACTGGTGAGTCACACAGGTGTGCCATCCAGCCAGCACAGCCAGGGAGCCAGAGGAAAACCTGTGGCTGTCAGTGTTCAATGCCCCACAGACTTTGAGGGAGAAGTTCTTCAGCATGGCCCAAGTTCCAACATGACACTTACAGGTCAAACCGCAGTGATTAGAGCTAATGTTTGTTCAAGAAAAGCAGCAAGAAACCAACACACGTCATGCTTTCAGTGGGCAGTGCTTAACAGGCATATCCCACATCCCTGAGGCATCTTACACAGCTGTTTCTGTGTTTTTCAACCATTTGTCTCCTGAGGAAGGAGTGACTCTGCTAAATCTCAGAGACACTCCTGACCAGTGAGTAAGGCTAGCTAAAGCCAACATTTTGGAAGGTGCATTTGCTCTCTATCCTGTCCAAGTCTCTCATTCTTCACAACATCACTTTAGACAGTCTATCCCTTTTTAGACAAATATGTTGTCAGATATGTTTACAACTGGGGACCCAAGTCATTATAGAATACACACACATATATATTGTACATGTGTGTTTTATGCATGCATACACACGTGGTGATCTTACTTGTGCAAATAAAGCCTGTCTAAGGGTCAGAGAATGGAGTTTGCCACTAGCTAACTGTAGAGGTCTGGAGGTCTGTACACAGACAGGAAGTGAGGTGGCTGGGCAGAAACAAGATATAAGCAGGGAGAAACAGGAAATCGCTGCCTTGTCTGCTGAGACACTAAGGAGGTAAGGTGTGGCTGTGGCTTGCTCCTTCTCTCTGATCTCTCAGTATTTCCTCTGTATCTGACTCCAGCTTCTTATTATCCAGACCAATTAAGAACTTCATTTACACAAACATACACACACACACACACACACACACACACACACACACACACACACACACAAAGTCCAGTCAGCCCTGAGGAGTTCATATGATAATTGCAAAGAATATTTATTTGTCCCAATAGGAGTTTCACTCATGAATGTGTGTGTGTGTGGGGGGGTATTTTCTAATGTATGAAGGCTACTGTAATAAAATATTTGCAATTATAAAGCTTTATAAGTTTGTTGATTATGCTTTTGTTGATTAAACCAGCTATTGATGACATACCACAGCAAGTTGAAAACAAAGCCCCTTGCACGTGTGTTTATTCATCAACAATGTGCACACAATGCCTCACTAGAATATGCCTGCGTTTAACACAAGCTCCTTTTGCAAAAATAAAACTTTCCTGTGGTAGAATATCATTTTCAGGTGTATGACTTTTGTTTATGCTGTGTTTGTTTAACTCTGTGAAGCTGTGTTACTGTGCCTGTCTAAAACACCTGATGCTCCTAAAACAGAGCTGAACAGCCAATAGCGAAGCAGGAGCGAGGACGGGCGCCCCCAGCAGGCAGAGAGTACAAACGGGAGAAAGGAGAAGGAGCAAGGAGAAAGCAAGGAGAGGAGGGCACCAGGGGCGGCCAGCCAGCCAGGAGTAAGAAGGAAAGTAGGACATGCAGAAGTAAGGAAGATAAAAGTCCAGGGGAAAAAGGTAAACGAGATTATTTAAGATAAGAAAAACTGGCCAGAAACAAGCCAAGCTAAGGCCGGGCACTTATAACAAAAAATACGTATCTGTGTGTGATTTATTTGGCATCTGGATAACTCCCCCTCCCCCCACACATACACAAAGAGCCAAAAGGCCAAAGAATGAAAAGAGAGAAAACATCTTACAGCAGTTTCCAGTTAACAAGAACTAAAGTGGTGTCACTAACAGTGAAAACATGAGCCCTCCCCAGTTTCTCCCTGATCTACCCCGCTAGTTAGGTGACTGGGATTGAGAATCCCATCCTGCACTTCTGCTTGGGTTTCTGAATGCTTGTGGTGATGCTACACCGTTTCTGAATCTTCCATTCCAGAGGCCCTGCTGCTCCCCATGGAGCTGAGTGGAGCCATGTCACCGTCATCAGTTCTGATCAGTACTGACGCCCCTGGGATTCACCTTCATCTTGTAGCACCTTCCTTGCCAACAGCTTCAGGAGTGATGTCAAAGGAGAGCAATACCACATGCCAGCACTGCGCTGTCACAGCTCCCTCTCTCAGGTCTCAGGAGGAACCTTCCGGACAGTGGGGGGGGGTTCCCCTACAGTAGCCCCTCCCCCAGCAGAAGGGGGCTCCTAAAATGCAAGCAGCTAATGAAACTTAGAAAGTTCAGGGACCGCATACGGATCCTGCAAGCCCGTCCACAAGGGTGTGGAAGTGGTTAATAAATGCTGGCCAAGGGGCCTCTTGTGGAGCTGACTGGGAGCCCTGCAAGCTCCAGGGACACCATGAGTGCTCACTCAAGCTGGCTGAGCTTCCCAGTGATGCCTTTGAGTCACACAGGTTCTTGGAATAATCCCAACAGATACACCAAGTTAAAATCGGATGGGAATGTTTCTTCCATCTGTCAATTGAGTCCTTTATTTTGTGGCAAGTGTTTATCTGTGTCTCCCCAGAAAAAAGTCACTTGACATACCTGGAGGCTTGTAGAGAGGATAGCCTGACTTGTCAGATAAAATGAAATTTCAAAGACAAGGAGCATAGCTTAACACAGCTAAGTAAGAGATCCAGAGCCCGGAAGGTTCCTCCTGAGACCCGAGAGAGAGAGCTGTGACAAGGCAGCGCTGGCGTGTGGTATTGCTCTCCTTTGACATCACTCCTGAAGCTGTTGGCGAGGAAGGAGCTACAAGATGAAGGTGAACCCCAGGGGCGTCAGTACTGATCAGAACTGATGACGGTGACATGGCTCCACTCAGCTCCATGGGGAGCAGCAGGGCCTCTGGAATGGAAGATTCAGAACCGGTCCAGCATCACCACAAGCATTCAGAAACCCAAGAAGAAGTGCAGGATGGGATTCTAATCCTAGTCATCAGACCAGCGGGGCAGATCAGGGAGAAACTGGGGAGGGTTTATGTTTTCTCTCCGAGACTGTTAGTGACGCCACTTTAGCTCAGAAGGAGAATTGTGGAGGCTCACCTCTATCTCTCCCAGATGCCTCGCTCCCGATTAAGCGTGGCGGTGTAGGGAGTGCAGACTGGGCAGGGGTGGGAGGTGGGGGGGAGGAGGAGGTCTGAAGTGTGATAGCTGATAAGCCCGCTTGTCTGTTCACAGCACTTCTCCAATCCCCACTAGTGAAATGGCAACCAGTGGCAGAAAGTCACTAAATTTGTGGCCTTCATATGGTGGATGGCTACAGAAAAAAAAAGGCAAAGTAATTTCAAACGCTAGACAATCACTACAGTCCTAGAGAGGGGTAGATAGGGCAAAATACAGACGTGAGTCTCGTGATACATGCGCTGTGCGACTTTTAATGAGTAAATCCATAGATCCAGCAGCAAAGTGAAGTAATTCAGAAGCAGCTGGGAGCTGGGCATTTGGTGTTACGGTTTCTGTGATGACTACAGAACTTTACTACTGTGACTGTCCTAAGTGAGCCCTGTTCTACAGGGAACCAAGCTCTCTGGGAGGCTAGAGGGGGAAATGCCCACAAGTTGGAGTCCATGGAGAATCGAGTCTGAAGAGGGACACCTAGGAAGATCAGAGCAGCATGTTCACCTGGCGGGTGCATGGGTGCCTTCTCTGTAGTCTGGCCCCAGGAGACTGAGCCAAGCTGTTCCCCTAGGGGCCGAACACAGAAGACTCACCACTCTGACGCCTCTGACCTAACTGTCCATCGGCTTTTTTTAAAAGTCCCTTCCGGGCTTGCTTTTATCTTGGACTTTACTGGCAGTGGCACAGGCTGTCTGGAAATGTGGGCTGAGACTGGCTAGCTCCTGGTACAGCAGACGGAGGCGAGGCAAGGTGCTCAGTGAAGGTGAAAATCCCTGTGATGCAGTGGGAGGGGCTCCAGTGTTTGCTCCCGCTGTCAATCAGCAGGGTACCCTCAGACAGCATCCAGAGGCTCCGTTTCCTCCTATGCACACTGGAAAAGTGGACACTAGCGTCCCACGGTGGGAGGAAACTAAGGCTGAGAGGCCAGCATGTGACGAGGGACCTGGCGAGACTATCAAAGAAATGAGTTCACCTGGCTCCCTCCTCCGTTCTTTGACACAGCGGTGACTGAGGAGGGAAGCCCAAGCATGGAGGTTTCAGCAGCTTGCATGGCTCATCCAGGCCTCTGCTAATGGGCTCCTGTGTCCACAGCTTGGGTGAACCACTGTTTAATGATCGGTTCATCTGTTTCTCCATTTTAAAAAAGTGCTCGGCACAAAGAACAGCAGCCCTGTTACCTGCCCCTTGCAGCAGCTCCGGGGCAGCCTAATTCTGCCCCCTGCGATAGCTTGCTATGGGCTCCTATTGCTGCCCAGTGTTGTATCCCTGTCAGAGCACAGTGGCAGGCTCAGTGCCTGGGCTGACTGGGGCTCCCAAAGCTCTGCTTTAACCCTTTGATGCCCTGGGGCAAGAGTCCACAGCAACCGTAAATCATCTTGATAGTGAGGGATGGAACCTGCCCCCTCCCCAGAACAAGGCAGGATGATGTCTTTGTATCCCCGTGCTTTAATCATTGGCTGTCTGCATTCCACTCCTGACACAAGACCGGTCCTAGCAGTGTACCCAATATCACTCATCCCCTCCTGCCTCCTTCTCCATTCTCGGTGTCCCCTTACCCATCTATCAGTCAAGAAGAACCACACGGGAAAGATGTCTTTTCCAGCAAAACCGTTTCTTTGTCTTTCTTCGGGTTAACCTGCAAACTTCAAGTATCCATCAATACTTTATGAAGTAATTTGTTTTGAACTGCAGCCTGGGTTCTCAAAGGGCTTCCCAAGTATTGCCTCATATATCTCTATCCAAGAACATCATTATTGTCTCAGTGACAGGAAAATGAAGGCACAAAATTGTTAAGCGTCCCAAAGTCTCATGTTGAAAGACCCCCCCCAAGTCCTTAAACATACTCTGTGTCTGAGGTCAAGGGTCGAGAGAGAATGGGTGAAGTACCAGCCCCACTGGGCCCCTCCACTCTGGTCTCAAGCTGTCGGTCTCTGGCTACTCACGGCTCCCTGACGATCTGCTGCCTCTCTAGAATTCCTAGCCATGCTGGGTGTTTCTTTACCACCTAGCTTCTCCGGGACCCCGTACCTCCTAACCCAAGTCTGCCATCTTAATTAGCTTTCTCCTACTCCTGCCCCGTTTTAACTCCTGGAGAGATACTTCTAGCATGTAAAATGGAGCATGGAATTCCTCTTCCAAAAAAAGATGTAATTGTAACAATCTACTGAAGTTGCCTTAGCACTATACATACAGATTTTCTAGTTTTAAACGCCCTTTCCTCTTGTTTTTATTGCTGACTACTCCTAGCCGACTCCACCTCCGTGGTCTGAGGCTTAGCTGCACGGAGGCCGGCATTTGTTGCACCATTCTTCTTGGGCCAACACCCACATGGCTTGGGCTGTTGTCACTGACCCGGGACTTCTTGCACATTTCTGGTCTGTAATGGGAACTGGGAAGGGACTCACCATGCAGTGTTAGGATCTGTCACAGGTCCCATGCTTGTAGTCTTAGCCTTCTTTGAGGTGTCTCGCCAATAGTCTCCCCCTTTCCCCTCCCCTCCCCTCTCCTGTGGCCAGAGTGGCCAGAGCAGGATTCATTCTGCCAGGTTCCCATGCAACCACTTCTCTCTTTCTTTCTTATTCTGTTGCTAATTGGAATTAGAACTAATTCGCACTTCACTTAGGGTGGATTTTTCTCAGTTGTTCTTGCCCCTATATGGGAGGCATTCTTCCCGAGGGGGCACTATACCTTTAACTCACAATAACAACCTAAATCCTTTAAGAAATGTGCTGTAGCTAGACATATTTCATGGTCACATGTAATTAAATATTTCGTGCATTGAAGTTGCTTTATAAATGTTAAAGAGGTCATATTGCATTGGCAATAGCATTTCTAGAATATGATGGCATTTATCATATCATAGTTGATTATAATTATATTTACAAATAAGTTAATGAATTAATAAAAAGATTGTTATGTGGCGACCCAGGAATGTGGGTGAGTATTGGGTCTTAAGTCTTGATTTCTGGGCAATGGGTGGGTAGATGGACTGGAGTGCCACCAAATGAGATACTAAAAGAGAAAAACAATGGATTTGAGGAAACTACTCAGCATTTAGATGCATTATGATAGTCGTTAAAATCCATTCCTAAATATGCTCAGTTCCTCCCCTGGGCAGAAGGAAGATACATTTTATAATTCATTTATGGATGAGTGAGGCCATATAATTAGTTCTGGGCAATGTGGTTTTTAAGAGACGTCACATCACTGCCAGAGTGGGACTCTCAGAACTCTCCTCTCTTCTGCCTCAGTGACTGGCAATGACTTATATGGTGACTGCTCTGTCAGCCTCGTTTTCAGGTGAAGACCATATTAAGTAGATCCCTCAGCCAGCTCATGGTGGTGACGTTTGGCGTGTTCGGTGTGGCGTGAAGCATCTCACATCACGCAGGCTGACACGTACCTCTTCCCACAGAGCCCTGTGCGTACTCACGGACTGTGCTGTCCCAGACTTCAAACTCAGTAAACCTCTTCCCAGACAAAGATTCTTGTCAAACCCTGAGCAGAAGAGAAGGGGGTGATGACACTCTACTGCTGAGCTATATTCCAGCTTCTTAACGATAATCTTGAAAAATTATCTATTTAGTATCTGCCCCCCAAAAAGCACAGAGCAGCACTGAATGTAGTATATTTTAAAATGTCTATTTAGGCTCATGTTTACTGTAGCTTTAAATTGATTTGAAGGATTTGTTTTCCCTAAGATGACAATGGAAGCCCCAGAAGTCACTTTTGCTTTTATTACTGTGAATATACTTTCATTCAATCACATTGTTTTAACTACACATTAACCAAGGGACCTGTCACCTCCCAGGATGAGTGTACTTAGCAGGCATTGGAGTCTTCCACCTCGCACAGGATAGAGCTTTGGGGCAGAAGCCGCCAGGTAGCACAGGTGATGGGAAGCCACAATCAGGACAGAGCAGCTGTGAGACTGTCGCTGCTAGCTGTCAAAATCTTTAACTTCATTATAACTCAAGAGCTGTCTTCATCATGTGAACCTTGAGGGAATTTCTTGCAGTTCTCATAGACCCCAGTGAGTCTCTATTTCAGAGTTATTAAGCTGCGCTGGATCTGGAAAAGGAACAGGACTACATAGCATCATGGAGGATAGATACAAGGCTCTGAGATGTCACTTAGAGAGAGTGACTAAAATGCTACTAAAATAAACAATATCTATTTACCCAACTTAATAGTTCCCTCTATTCTGAAGGCACCCAAGGGAGAATTTGCAAATTCCAAATCAATTTTAAAACTCTGACTTTTCCTGAAGACTTTGTCACTGAAAATTCATGCATATGCCAAATTGGCTAGAGCATAGTGCCCTGTTGTTTGACTCAGTACAATTCTAGATTTTATTTACTTTTAACTGATACTTAAATTTGTCTATTGAGTAAAGTTGCCTACTTTACACCAACTGGGAAGACTCATCCAATCAGTCAGAGGCCCTAAGCACAAAGAATGAGGGCGCTTCAAGGAGGATGAGAGTCTGTCTGCGGCCGGTCTTGAAATCATGATTATAGTCAATACGATGAAATTTCCAGCCTGCTTCTCTACCCTACAGCTTCATCATTTGCCAAGCCCCACAACCACATGACTTCTTCTTTAAGGCAAGTCTCTTGATGAATGATTGATGGGTAAATAAAAGACATGATGATACATGATAGGTGGTAATAGGTAGATGACCAATGATAGACAGAGAGACTGCATATGGGAGAGAGAGAGAGAGACAGAGACAGAGACAGAGAGAGAGAGAGAGAGAGAGAGAGAGAGAGAGAGAGAGAGAGAGAGAGAGAGAGAGAGAGAGAGAGAGATTACATCCTACTGACTCTCTATCAGGGAAACCCCAGCTGACACAGGCCCCAGTATGTTAACAAATAAGCAGAATTTAAAAGTTACCCGCTGCTCATGGATCTCTTGCGTCTTTTCTCATATTCCTTGTTGTTTTTCCCTCTCTTGGCACAGATTGGGGAATGAGAATGGGGGACTTCTGCCCTCCAGACCCCTCCCCCAGGCCCTTTAAGAACGATGGGACAAATAGAGCAGCTATCTGGGCAGCGGGAGGAAAGTAGGTTTGTCTTCATATATTCTGGAGTGGAAAGACACCAGGATTGTGCCTCAGCGTGGTGCAGCTCTCTGTAAACTCTGCATACACACCAGGTGTGGTCCTGGACAATGAGGTGTGTAGTCACCTGGGCTTGGAAGGTTTAGCCCTTGTGCTTCTGCTAGAGGTCCTGTGACAGTCTCTGTAGAGACTGGATTCATGGCCTTGTTTCTCCCCTCTCTGCTCACTTACCCCCTCCTCCCCTGCTCTGCCCTCCTCTCCCCTCCCCTCCCATCCATCTCCACTCACACTGTCTGAGACCCGCCCCCTCCTCTTTTCTCCTCCTCTGTTCTCTTCTGTCTGCTTCCTCCCTCCCTCCATGCCTTCTGCTCTCCTCATCCCTTGACATAACTCTCTTTGTGAGCTATCATCTCACTAAGTAGCCTAGGTTGGCCTTGAATTCACATTTCTCTGGCCTCAGTTTCCCATACGTTTGGTGTACAGGTATCTGTCTTCACTACCATGCCTCCTGGCTAAATTTTTCTTTCTTGACAGAGAAACTTCTATAATTCTCTCTGGGAACTGTCTCAGCACCACATTACACCTAAAATTCTTTAAACATGAACAAACAAACCCTCTCACATTGTATTTGGAAATTAGCACAAGTGAACTCAAGCTGCATGTGGTCGATTTGTTCAGATGAATACTTGTTGAAAGATTTTGAGGCAATAATCTTTATACAGGAACAATATTTTCACAGTATCAAGCCAAGGGTTTTTTTTAAATAAGCTTTTTAATAAGCAATAATAAAGGGAGTCCTTAGTAAGGAGTGAGTGTCCCTCCCTTGCAAAAGCCTCATTATTATAATACCAACATTTTAACTCAAGTAAGAACTGTTGGAACCCAACACTCTGGCTTTCCATTTTTTAAAAATTTTATTTAAATTAGAAATGAGTTTGCTTCGCATGTCAATCCCAGCTCCCTCTCCCTCCCCTCTTCTCCCACCACCCTTCAGCCCTCCCCCAACCTCTCCCCCAATCCCCACTCTGCTCTCCAAGGATGGTGAGGCCCTTCATAGGGGATCTCGAAAGTCTGTCATATGATCCGGGGCAGGGCCTAGGCAGAGACAGCATCCCTCCATGTGGAATGGGCTCCCGAAGTCGATCTAGATGACAGGGCTAAACGCTGACCTATTGCCCAAGGCTCCTAAGAATGCTGAGGCCTCCTCACTGAAATCCATGATCTGGGTTACTCCCATGCTGGCCTCTCATAGATCAGTCTGGTATCTATGAGCTCTCCCTTGTCAGGTCAGCTGTTTCTGTGGGTTTCACCTGCCAAGTCTTAACCCCTTTGCTCATCACTCCTCCCTCTCTGCAACTGGGTTCCAGAAGTTCAGTTCAGTGTTTAGCTGTGGATGTCTGCCTCTGCTTCCTTCAGCCACTGGATGAAGGCTCTAGGATGGCATACGAGGAAGTCGTCAGTCATGGTATCAGGGAAGGGCATTTAAGGTAGTCTCCCCACTGTTGGTTAAATTGCCAGTTGGTGTCATCCTTGTAGGCCTCTGGACATCTCACTAGTGGCAGCTCTCTCTTCAAACCTATAATGACTCCCTCTATTATGGTATCTGTCATCCTTCTCTCTTCTATTCTTCCCCCAACTCAACTTTCCTGCTCCCCCATGTCCTCTCTCCCCTCCTCCTCACCCCCTTTCTTTCTCCAAGCTTCCTCACCCATCCCCCCATGCTCCCAATCCCCTCGGAAGATTTTGTCCTGTTCCCCTTCACTGGGTTACCATGCATGCCTCTCTTAGGGTCCTCCTTGTATCCCAGACTCTCTGGCTGTGCAATTGTAGGCTGGTACTCCCCTGTTTCATGCCTAAAATCCATATATAAGTGAGTACATACCATGCTTGTCTTTTTGTGACTGGGTTACCTCCCTCAGGGTGGTTTCTTCTAGTGTCATCCATTTGCCTGCAAATTTCAAGATTCCATTGTTTTTTTCTGCTGAGTAGTACTCCATTGTGTAAATGTACCACATTTTCTCTATCCACTCTTTAGTGAGGGGCATCTAGGTTGCTTCCTGGTTCTGGCTGTTACAAATAATACTACAGTGAACAGAGTGGAACAGATGTCCATGTTGTGTGAATGGGCATCTTTTGGGTATATGCCTAAGAGTGGAATTGCTGGATCTTGTGGTAGACTGATTCCCATTTTTCTGAGGGATCTCCATACTGATTTCCAAAGTGTCTGCACAGGTTAGCACTTCCACTAGCAATGGAGGAATGCTCCCCTCTCTCCACATCCTCTCCAGCATAAATTGTCATTGTTGTTTTTGATTTTAGACATTCTGACAGGAGTAAGATGGTATCTCAGAGTTGTTTTGATTTGCATTTCCCTGATGGCTAAGGATGTTGAACACTTTCTTATGTGTATTTCAGCCATTTTAGATTCATTTATTGAGAATTCTCTATTTACTTCTGTACCCCACTTTTTATTTGGATTATTTGGTGTTTTGGAGACTTACTTCTAGAGTTCTTTGTATATTTTGGAAATCAGCCCTCTGTCAGATGTGGAGTTGGTGAATATCTTTTCCCATTCTGTGTGCTGCCTTTTTGTCTTGTTGACTGTGTCCTTTGCCTTACAGAAGCTTCTCAGTTTCAGGAGGCCCCATTTATTAATTGTCAATCTCAGTGTCTGTGCTACTGTTGTTATGTTCAGGAAGTGGTCTCCTGTACCAATTTGTTCAAGGGTGCCTCTGACTTTCTCTTCTAAGAATTTCAGTGTGGCTGTATTTATGTTGAGGTCTTTGATACATTTGGACCTAAGTTTTGTGCAAGGTGATAGGCATGGATCTATCTGCAGTCTCCTACATGCCAATATCCAGTTATGCCAGCACCATTTGTTGAAGATGCTGTCTTTTTTTCCAATGTATAATTTTAGCTTCTTTGTCAAAAAATCAAGTGTTCATAGGTGTTTGGGTTAATATCAGGGTTCTTAATTAATTTCCATTGGTCTACTTGTCTATTTTTGTGCCAATACCAACTGTTTTCAGGACTGTAGCTCTATAATAGAGCTTGAAATCAGCGATGGTGATGCCTCCAGAGATTCCTTTATTGTGCAGGGTTGTTTTGGCTATTCTGGGTCTTTTGTTTTTCCATATAAAGTTGAGTATTGTTCTTTCAAGGTCTGTGAAGACTTGTACAGGTATTTTGATGGGGATTACGTTGAATCTGTAGATTGCTTTTGGCAAGATTGCCATTTTTACTATGTTAACCCTACAAATCCAAGAGCATGGGAGATCTTTCTATTTTCTGGTATCTTCTTTAATTTCTTTCTTTAAAGACTCAAAGTTCTTGCTGTACAGGTCTTTCACTTGTTTGGTTAGCATTATCCCCACATATTTTATGTTGTTTGGGGCTATTGTAAAGGATGATGTTTCTATGATTTCTTTCTCAGGCTGTGTATTGTCTGTATGTATTAGGGCTACTGATTTTTTGAGTTAACCTTGTATCCTGCCACTTTGCTGAAGGTATTTATAAGCTGTAGGAGTTCCCTTGTAGAGTTTTTCAGGTCACTTATGTAAACTATCATATCATCTGCAAATAGTGAAAGTTTGGCTTCTTCATTTCCTATTTGTATCTCCTTTCTTGTCTTATTGCTCTAGCTAGAACTTCAAGTACAATATTGAAGAGATGAGGAAAGCAAGGACAGCCTTGTCTTGTTCCTGATTTTAGAGGGATTGCATTGAGTTTCTCTCCATTTAGTTTGATGTTAGTTGTTGGTTTACTGTATATTGCTTTTATTATGTTCAGGTATGTTCCTGTTATCTCTAATCTCTCCAGGATCTTTATCATGAAGGGGTGTTGGATTTTGTCAAAGACTTTTTCTGCATCAAGTGAGATGATCATGTGGTTTTTCTTTTTCAGATTGTTTATATGGTGAATCACACTGATAGATTTCGTATGTTGAACCATCCCTGCATCCCTAGGCTGAAGCCTACTTGTTCATGGTGGATGATTTTTCTGATGTGTTCTTGGATATGATTTGCTAATATTTTATTGAGTATTTTTGCATCAATGTTCATGAGGGAGATTGATCTGTAGTTCTCTTTCTTAAGTTGTGTCTTTGTGTGGCTTGGGTATCAAGGTAATTTTAGCTTTGTAAAAAGAGTTGGGCAATGAACCTCCTGTTTCTATTGTGTGGAACACTTTGAGGAGTATTGGAATTAGCTCTTCTTTAAATTTCTGGTAGAATTCTGCACTGAAGCCATCTGGGCCTGGGCTTTTATTTGGTTGGGAGACTTTGATGACTGCTTCTATTTCATTAGGGGGTTATAGGTCTGTTAAGATTGCTTATCTGCTCTTGATTTAATTTTGGTAAGTGATATCTATCTAGAAAAGTGTCCATTTCCTTTAAATTTTTGAATTTTGTGGAGTATAGGTTTTCAAAATATGACCTAAAGATTTTCTGGATTTCCTCAGTGTCCCTTGTTATGTGCCCCTTTTCATTCCTGACTTTGTTGATTTGCATGTTCTCTCTGCCTTTTAGTTAGTTTGAATAGAGGTTTGTCTATCTTGTTGATTTTCTCAAAGAATCACCTCTTTGTTACATTGATTCTTTGTATTGTTTTCTTTGTTTTGACTTTATTGATTTCAGCTCTCAATTTTATTATTTCCTGACATCTACTCCTCCTGGGTGAGTTTGCTTCTTTTTGTTCCAGAGTTTCAGTTGTGCTGTTAATTCTCTAGTGTAACTATTCTCCAGTTTCTTCATATGTGCACTTAGTGCTATGAACTTTCCTCTTGCCTTCAAAGTGTCCCATATTGAGTATGCTGTGTCTTCATTTTCATTGAATTTTAGGAAGTCTTTGATTCTTTCTTTAATTCTTCCTTGACCCAGGCATGGTACAATTGTAAGTTGCTCAATTTCCATGAGTTTGTAGGTTTCTGCAATTTGTGTTGTTGTTGAATTCTAACTTTAAAACATTGTTGTCCAATAAGATACAGGAGGTTATTCCAATTTTTTTGTACCTGTTGAGGTTTACTATGTTGCCAAGTATGTGTTTGATTTTAGAAAAGGTCCCATGTAGTGCTGAGAAGAAGGTATATTCTTTTGTGTTTGGGTGGAATGTTCTATAGTTGTTTGTTAAACCCAATTGGGTCATAACTTCTGTTAATTCCTTTGTTTCTTTGTTGAGTTTCTCTCTGGTGGTCTTGTCTGATGTTGAGAGTGGGGTATTGAAGTCTCCCACTATAACTGTGTGAGGTCTTATGTGTGATTTGAGTTTTAGTAATGTTTCTTTTACAAATGTGGGCACCCTTGTATTTGGTGCACATATGTTCAAAATTGGGACTTCATCCTGATGGATTTTTCCTGTGATGAATATGAAATGATCTTCTTCATCTCTTTTTATTGGTTTTAGTTTAAAGTCTAATTTTTTCAATACTAGGATAGCTACACCAGCTTGTTTCTTGGATCCACTTGATTGGAAGATCTTATCCCAACCCTTTACTCTGAGGTAATGTCTGTCTTTGAAGTTGAGGTGTGTTTCTTGTATTCAGCAGAAATGGATTCTGTCTTCGTATCCATTCTGTTAGCCTGCGTCTTTTTATAGGCAAATTAAGACCATTAATATTGGGGGATATTAATAACCATTGAGTGTTAATTCTTGTTTGTTTTTGATTTGTTGGTGGTGGTGTTATTGTTTGTGGATTTACCCCTTTTTTCTTTTGTCTTTTGGTAAAATTGGATTAGCTATTGCATATGTTTTTGTGAGTGTGGTTACCTTCCTTAGATTGAAGTTTTCCTTCCAGTACTTTCTGTAGGGCTGGATTTGTGGATATGTATTCTTTAAATCTGGCTTTGTTGTGGAATATCTTGTTTTCTCCATCTATACTGATTGAAAGCTTTGCTGGGTATAGTAGTCTGGGTTGGAATCCATGGTCTCTTAGTGTTGGTAGTATATCTATCCAGGACCTTCTGACTTTCAGAGTTTCCATGGAGAAGTCAGGTGTGTACAGGTTTGCCTTTGTATGTTACTTGGCCTTTTTCCTTGCTGCTCTTAATATTCTTTCTTTATTCTGTATGTTTGGGTGTTTTACTATTATGTGGCAAAGGGACTTCCTTTTGTGGTCCACTCTATTTGGGTTCTGTAGGCTTCTTGCACTTTTATTGGCATGTCTTTCTTTAAGTTGGGAAAGTTTTCTTCTACGATTTTGTTGAATATATTTTCTGTACCTTTGACCTGGGTTTCTTCACCTTTTTCTATGCCTATTATTCTCAGATTTGGCCTTTTCATGGTGTCCCATATTTCCTGGATATTTTGTGTTTGGGATTTGTTGAACTTAAGATTTTCTTTGGTCAATGAATCTATTTCTCCTAATGAATCTTCAATGCCTGAGACTCTCTCTTCTAACTCCTGTATTCTGTTGGTTATGTTTTCATCTGTAGTTCCTGATCATTTACTCACCTTTTCTAATTCCAGCATTCCTTCAGACTGTGTTTTTTTATTGTCTTTATTTCAGCTTTCAAACCTTGTACTGCTAGAATTGTTTCTTGTAATTTTTGGTTTGTCTTTTCTTCCACTTCTTTAAAAGATTTTCTCATTTCTCCTTTTAGGGTCTCTATCATCTTCATGAAGTTGTTTTTAAGGTCATTGTCTTCTGTTTCATATGTGTTGTGATGTTCAGATCTTGCTGGTGTAGAGACCCTAGTCATATTCTTTTTTCTGTAGTTGAATTTGTTCTTGTATTGTTGTCTTCCCATCCCTTCTTCCAGTGAGTACAGGTGGGGTCTCTTCCTTTCCTGGTGAGTACAGGTCCAAGGTTCTCTTCTGGTGGGAGCAAGCAGGTCCAGTTCACTGAGGGGTCTCACCGTGGGTGCAGATGGGTCCCAGACGCTCCCTCTCCCGGTGGGTGGGAGCTCTGCCCTCTGCCCTCTGCCCTGAGTAGGCCTGAGTAGGCAGGCTCTCTCAGCAGGCTTCTGGTCACTTGGTCCTCCAGGGGCGAGTCGAGCTTGTCACAGTTCCCAGTCTAGGAGATCCCAGAGAACTGGCTTTCCATTTCTAATCAGGTGTTTGGTAGGCAGTGTCTGTGAGTTCTGTTAGGCTACAAAACTGACTGTCCCCAGGTCTCAGATTGCAGACTATCACTCACATTAAAGACAATTTATAGCACTGTTTGGGAGCCAGTCTATTATCTGTCTCCATGCAAAGGTCTTCTACCAGCACCCTCTCCCAGGAGACCACCTGTGTTAGCACCATCCCTCAGCCCAGCTGTAGACTGAGGAAGAGCAGAAAAACCATTTTCTGTGGAGACTTTCTCTCCTTGGCACTCCATGGATGTCAGAATGAATGATAGATGCTAAACCCCAATCAGTAAGTCAATTTACCTCCAATCAGGAAGCAGCTAGCCATGTGGATTAGAGAATTTCCCTCCAGAGAGCAATCTTTTTCCTTGATCAGTCTTAACACTGTGATCTACAGATACGGCTCACAAACATCCAGAGTGATTGCTGGGATTTCACCAGTCAGAGAGGAAAAAAAAAAAAACGACTAAGAGCCCTTCCTCTCAGAACCATCAGAAAGCATAGCATGCCAATGTGTCTAGTCTGGGATTTAGGTTCCAACCAATACTCACCCATAGCACACAGACTGGACTCATGTTTGGGTGTGTCTGTTTTCCCTTAAGGACCAGTTTCTCATAGCAATGGACAATGACTTTACTCTTAAACCATTTCATTCCCTTTAGGATGTTTTTGATCTGCACGAAGTTTTAAAACATTAGTTATTTATTTCTATACATATGAGTGTATGTATGTGCAGCATATATATGTAATGAATACCTATTTAAAGATTTTAAAGCAATAATCTTTATACATGAACAATATTTTCACAGTATCAAACCAAGGAGTTTTTAAAATAAGCAATAATAAAGAGAGTCCTTAGTAAGGAGTGAGTATCCCTCCCTTGCAAAAGCCTCATTATTATGATACCAACATTTTAACTCAAGTAAGAACTGTTGGAATCCAACCCTCTGGCCTTCCATTTTTAATCAGGTGTTTGGTAGGCAGTGGCTGTGAAAAAGGCATTGGATCTCCTGTACTTGTAATTGTAGATGGTTGTGAGCCAACATGTGGGTGCTAGAACTTGAATCCAGGTTCTCTGCAAGAGCAGTTAAATACTCATAGCTGTGAAGCCATCTCTCCGGCTCCTGCACTAACATTTTATTTGAGAATAAGCCATATCTTGCTTATAATTGTTTGTTAAGTATGTCATGTAGCTGCTTAGCAGGAGAGACATAACAGACTGACAGTCTGGGTGCTTGCCATGCAAAAATAACAGACTGCTCATGCTTCTGTAGACAGCCAGGCACTATTAGGGTCATTTATTACATACACTTATTACATTAGATTTTCATTATTCTGGTTCAGAAGGTAAGGTTAGTCTTAATGAAAGACGGTCAGTCCTTGTCACCAAATAATCCCCTTGCATCATACGAGCACCTCAGAGAAGCAGCTCTCATATTCCAGACATTTGCAGCAAGAACTTGGCTTGTACAGCTTGCGTAGGATGGGGAGAGCTAGGTAAATACAAAATCCAAGATGTATAAGCAAGAAGTGAGAAAGGGCCAGTTGGAAATCTCAGACAGAAAGGAGCCACTGAATTATTTCTTCATGGAAGCCTTGAGTGTGCTCCTAAATCCATTCTCCTGGTGATGTCCCGGTCACCTACATTATTCCAGATAATTTAGAATTCTGAGGTCTGCTCATTACAAACTTCTGTCCCACAACCATAGTCCTTCTTGGCCAGATAACATTGCTGGAGTACCAGCGTGATTCAGAACTCTGCCCCCACACACATAGGCTTTCTTTTTGAGACAGAAACTTCACATGTGCTTTCTGCCCCCGGCAGATTCTCCAATCGCCCCTAAGTAAGGTCTTTGTTTTCTTTTCTTACCATGACCCTACCAAGGACTTCAGAGAATTCAACAGTGGGGCACAGCTCTTGCAGATGATGAAAACTGTTAGATTTTTCTCCACCTAGCCTCGCTGTGTACAAATGATTATTTCTAATACCCTAAGGGATTTATTTTTAAATTGTTACCTAGTTTTAGAAGAAGACAACATTACAGAAAAAATAGATTGGATATTAGTGTAAGGTTAAAAAATATGTATTGGGGTCAGGGGTATTAGCAATATTTATTTTGACCATGTGAGTTGTAGATCTTTTCATTGAAATTTCAAAATAATAAATAATTTTCCAGAAATTATTATTAGAAACCATATAAAGCAAGAAACATTTTAAGAATCTGAAAAACTACTTCTACCTCATAAAAGTGCAATTTGTAATCTCAAAAGAAACAAGTGATACTCTAATTTAATTAAAGATTTGATAGACTTATTGTGTTTCCTCTTCAATATTTTTAATAGGTTTTTTTCTAACAATTGGGAAGAATGTTTTCTCCATTGGTTTAAACTATTTCTCAAACTTCATATCTGAAATTATTAATCTTCTTTTAAAGGCAAAACCAGTCATATATAGTTCATTTTTCATTTTTAAAGCAATGAAAATGACTTTTGATTTGAAAGGAGTAGGTAGAAACACAGTAAGCATGAAATATACTCCAGGGTATCCAGGCCCATTAACGTTCCTGGGCTTTTTTTTTATCTCCTGACAAACTCCCCCTACTTTATACATGGGGAAATGAGGCAAAGGTAATTTTTCTTTAGGACAGAGCTAGAGTGCAGATCTCCAGTTAACCAACTGAATGTTCTAGAATGCACTGCCCAGAGTCACCACAGGCCCACATGTTAAGGGCTCAATCCCAGGAAGCTTCCTTCTGTTCAGTGCACCTATTCCCATTTGTGGTTCAATCCTCTGCTAGAATAATTCACTTAGCTGGAAAAAAAAAAACCCAAAAAGTCAACAGTTTGCATACAATTATCAGTGTGTTATGAAGACTACCAGTCAAATGGAAGACAGACAGAAGCCAAGGGTGGGAGAAGAGTACAGACTTCCTCAGTCTTCCCAGGAATGCCCTCAGTGTGTTCACTGACCAGGAAACTAACAGAAAATCATGTTCTTGCTTTTTGTGGAGATTGCACTGTCACTCAGGAGGCAGAGGTAGGCAGATCTCTGTGAGTTTGAGGCCAGCCTGGTCTACACGGTGATCTCCAGGACAGCCAAAGCTACATAGTGAGACAGTGTCTCACCCCCCCCCCCAATTACAATCTTTTAATCACAACTTAGTCTTGCTGACCAGAGGCTTATGTAATGAAGAGAACTCCCCAATTACGTCATTACTGTATAAAAGACACAGCCTTAGGATTGCAGACGTCCCAAGAATTTTTGGAGCTGAGAGCCAAGAGGGAAAACTGTTTCTTCCTGCGCGGCAGAATCTTAGAAGCATGTGATTCTTTTAAGTAAGCGATTGGGCAGTGTTGCCACTGTGTTAGGCAAGCGATTGGGCAGTGTTGCCACTGTGTACTGTGACACTGTGGAGAAGAGCTGAGTTGCCCGGGAACCATTGTTCCATTGTCTCCACAGGCATCGCTTGTTGTTGATGGGGCTGCCTCAGCGTCTGTCTGGTCTGCTGCTTGGTGGAAAGCACTCGGTCTCCCTCTTTGCTTCATTCTTTCTTCATGGAGAGAGAGAAAGAGAGAGAGAGAGAGAGAGAGAGAGAGAGAGAGAGAGAGAGAGGAGGGGGGAGAGAGAGGGGGGAGGGGAGGGAAGGAGCGACAGAGAGAGAGAGAGACAGAGACAGAGACAGAGACGGAGGGAGGGAGGGAATGAGGGAGGAAGGGAGAGAGAGAGAAAGGGAGAGAGAGGGAGGGGAGGGGGTAAATGGAGGAGGAAGCCAAAGACTTGTCTTAGTGATTAATGTACAGAAGTCAATCTCTCCCCCACCCAGCTTGACTGTGGACTTTTCCGTCTGAAGCACAACTATAGCTTGCCGTCTCTGTCCTTGGGTTTGGCATACTAGTGGCAGGAGGGTTGAAAGACAAAAAGTGTTCAATCGATGCAAGTTAGAGAATTTAATCTTCCTGTTTTCTTCTTTCTTGTCTTCATTTGTCTACTCTTGAAGGGCCTTTAGCTCATTCCTGATTTTCACATGTGCTTATATGATGCCTGCTGTTACCAATAGCCCCTTCTTGGCTGAGATACCCATGTGTGCAACTGGTGTGCACCATAGACACATCACAGTACCACCTCAGCTCCTCTCCAGCCACCCATAGCTTTGAGAAAATTCAGTCAGATAGTCCATAATACACAGTGGTACTCGACAAAGGTACTATATGCTATAAACAAAAAGAAATGGAATATGAAATCAATTTCTGTTTCCTTGTTTCTAAGTAACTAGGGGGGTCACCCTCGATTCTCTAGTGTGGTCCCTTGGTCCCCATCCTCATGCCCTGAGAGTCATCAGTCATTAGGATATCTGCAGTGTGCATCAGAGACCACACATCATTCTAGGAAGGGTCTCTCTTTTGTTCTCTGTATGTTCATGGGTGGCCACCTCTGCAGGCTGTTTCTTCCCCGCGGTACGCACTGCATGGTGCTGGACCACATGACACCTTTGGACAGACACTCTTGCTTCCTCTGCTGAGACCTGGAGCTGTGGAGAGAGACTCCAGCTTTAGGACAGCCGCCGCTCGGGGTCTCCACCGAACTCCACATATCCTGGAAATGCATTAAATATGCATCAGCACTGAGAGACTTTGGTTTAGTGGTTTCTTGCTTCTGTCTTGAGTCCTAGTTTGCACTTTGACCAACTTCATCACCTCCTCAGTCTCAGAGAGCCGAGATACCAGGATTTGCACTGAAGTGACCAAGCTGCTGGGTGTCTGTGGCTCTGTCCATGTCTGTGTTTCCGAGCTATCCCACGGGCAATGCCAACTACCATGCATCCACTTTCAAGGCCCGGAGGAAATGCAAAATGCTATAAGCCGTAGCTCCTTCCAAGAGAGTCATAAGCCATTTGTGTGATTTATTAAAAATGACTACATCCTAAGGTAAGAAGAAATCTGTCTAACGATGACTGGCAGTAACACGAATTTATTTGACCGTTGGATCCCTTTGTCACTAGGCGCTGAGAAGGAAGGACTGTCAGCACAGCACCAGTGTTCCAGGGGACACCTTTTGTGAGTTGCTGCTGATGCACAGGGCACCGCTCTGTTCTTCATTTCAGATACTTTTAGAAACATTGTGCTTTTGAAATCACTACAAAAGGGCTATTTGTTTTATCCCCTTTGGAATGCACACAAGATCTGTAAATTTAGGTCCTAAGTGGCTTACATGATTACCTGATAAGTCTGAAGAGCATGAAAATTACCCCAGAATCTGTAGCGTTAGCTCCACTGTAGAAGATATTAAGCTGCGGGTTAGCAATTAAGCAGCTTCATAAAATCTGAAAGCAGAATGGATGGCACAAGGCTATGACCAAAATTTAATTTGCCCACCATACCATTATTTCTGTGAAGCTGACAGCATGCTATACTCTTGGAAAGAAGTCATGTACCATTCTCTTATCACTACCTGGATTTGGAGAATTAAGTTCTAAAGGAAGTGGCTTACCCAGACAGGAAGAAAGGGTATCCATGGTCCTGGTTGGAGTTACACTTTGTATGTTCAGAAACAGCACGTATCCGTGCCTTTAGTAATATCTAAATCCAAGGGACTCATGTGACTTTACACATATTAGAGTAATAAATCTAAACTTAAATTTGCTCATTTAGAACTCAACTATTGCTTTTAAAGACAGGCAGGGTTTTTCTACAACAAAGAGGAAATTTGTAGAGACTGAGACACCCACCCAGGTCTGCGCACAGCCTAATGAGTTTCAGAAAGATGAGTTTCAGGCCCGGCTCCTCTTCCTCAGGAATCTTACTCCTCGTCTATTTCATCCATTTATCTCTTCTCCAATTTTAAACAAGCTACAACATTTTCTAAATTGTATTTTGTATGTATAAGTATTTGTCTGCATGCATGTGGGTCCTATGCTATATATTTATATTCCTAGGTGCATGTAAAAGTTTCTCATATGAACAGGGGTCATGAGTAAAAACGGTGGAAGACCTGCTGAAACTGTGAACAGTACATCAGGTGGGCACCTTAGCTGCCTTTGGGCGATCTTATTTGTCCTTGGGAAAACTTTTTAATAATTAAATGGCGGCACGTAAGGAGAATTTCTGGGACATGGTGAAATCCACAGGGTGCACATCCGAGCTGACAAAATACTCAGACGTGTTCTGCAGAGCCCAGGGATGACAGTAGCTGGAGTCATCGTCTCAGACGCTGCCAGGCATGGCTTGCTGTTTGCATGATTTGTCTTGACTATTGGGGTTAAACAAGCATGGCTTATGAATTCTTCCCTATGGATGCAATTAATAAACAGTCATGCTGACTGGGGTCTAGGCAAGTAGGATCTCATGGTAACTCCTCAAATGCATGAGGTATTTATAAGCAGATTCCGCACTTTCTCATTTCCAGTAGAGCAACAGAAGCAGCCCTGAGATCCAACAGGAGGATACAAGCTCCCTCTTGTTGGCATCTCATATGCGTGGTTCACAGTGGCCACGTGGTTCACGGTGGACACTTCTGGTCCATAGCATCATTGTCCTCTCCTTATGAACTTGTTCATGGAAACTGAGCTTCTTCTTGGATTTGCCACTATAATTGCTGTCCCTAGTCCAGTCTAACACAGCAGGCACCCAATAAACATCAGTTGAAGAAACAAATGACAACTGCTTAGACTACACTCCTCAGATCCTTCAAAACTCAGCTAAGATGTTGGCTTCTTGAAGATTTTCCTTGACTCTCCCTTGTGTCTAACCAGACGCTTTGTCTTGTGTGTAAATCTGATACAGCTCTCATATTTGTGTCTCTCTCCCTGGGCCATGATTGCCTATGGGCAAGGCATATTACACTTACACCATCTCTGGCATCTAAAGGGTGCTTGTCGTCTAAAGCCTCCTGTCAAAGAGGATGCTCCCAAAGGCAAGCTACAAAAGCATTATAGGTACCAGCTATGATGTCCAGTGTATAACCTTCTACTAATGAAGACCCTGAAATGTCATTCTCCCAGGTTCTCTGGATTCACAGGACTTCCTGGATTGTCACAGTTTTAATATCATTTGTCTGCCTTCTGCCTTGGTGTAAACCATGGCCAAGTATTTTGGAAGTTTTAGGCCTGGCCCTATTTCAAACAATTAAATTTTAAGCTGGCATACAAAGCAATGGGTTTCATTACATCCTTGCCATGTGTATGCCATTATACTTCATTTTTATTCATTCCCTCCTCTACCATCATTCCCCAACCCTGCCTGCCTCTTGCTACCCACCCCCTTTCTCCAAATAGTCTCTCCTTCTGCTTTCAGGGATTTAGAAAGAAGCACTGGGCCCAGCACTTGGGAGGCAGAGGCAGGTGGATCGCTGAGTTTGAGGCCAGCCTGGTCTACAGAGCGAGTTCCAGGACAGCCAAGACTACACAGAGAAACCCTGTCTCAAAAAAAAACCCAAAAAAACAAATAAACAAGAAGTAGAATTGGTGTTGATTTTGTCTCAACTAGTCCTTCTATCCTCTTTGATTGGCAGACTTGGAAAACCGGTGCAGGTGTCAGCAGCAGAAAGCAGTGTCTCCTGGGATGTAGGAGTCTCCTCCAGTTGACCTGCTCACAACCTACTGAAGCCTGTCCTCTCCGGGAACTTTGCCACGCTGGCCTGGGAGTGGGGCCGTGCACTGCTTCATGCAAATCCGCATGCCTCGCTTGCGTTATAGGTCTCTGGCCCTGCAGAGGACAGCTGCCTCCCACTCCCCCGAGGCTGGATTTCTTTTCCATAGAAGTTTTCTGCCTGAGGAATTAAGTCTCAGGCCCTGTGCTCCATCCCAACCCCGACAGCCCCATCAATGAACCCAAGCACCGACTCCCCCTTGAGATACATCTGTCCTCATGTGAAGGGAGCAGCTGTCAATCATCCGGCTGGTTGTCAATGACCTATATATAATGCCTGATTCCAACACAAAGCCGGCTTCCGTCCTCACCCAAAGACCCCAGGTAAAAATAATAAGGGGATTTGCATCTGTGAACACTCAGCCAGCTATGACCTCATGACCATCAGTGGGGGCATCGATAAAACAGGAAGAAGCACCCGTATGTGGGGGCAAACAGCTGTCAGATTGGATTAATTCTGCTGATACTTGAAGCGAGCGATTGCCAAATGTACACGCACCACAGTGGCATGTGTGACACGGCTTTGAAACTGAGGCTTGCGCCTACCCTCCTGTGCTGCAGAATCAAAGATGAATGAAGCCACTTATACCTGTCTTCACTCGCAGCTTTCATCCTCAGAGCCTTTTCATCTTACACGTATCTCCTCCTCCCACTTTGTTCATACCGAGTACAGAATTACAAGTTTCCAATGAAGTTCCTAACACAACTGTAAATTAGCTGCACTGTGGAGGCGCGGTAGTCAGAAAACGAATGGAAGCGGATTCTTTAAAGTAAGACATTACAGAGAGCATGCAAATCAGATGTGCCGGTGTAAGCCGAAGTCCTTCTTGAGGAAAATGGGGTTCACACGGGCCTGTGTGTGATGGCTGAATGCATCTCTCTCAATCTCTCTCTCTCCTCTCTCTCTCCTCTCTCTCTCTGTCTCCTCTCTCTGTCTCCTTTCTCTCTCCTCTCTTTCTCTCTCTCTCTCCTCTCTTTCTCTCTCTCCTGTCTCTCTCTCGCTCTCTCTCCTCTCTCTCTCCTCTCTCTCTCTCTCTCTCTCTCCAACCTCTCTTTCTCTCCCCCCCCTCTCTCTCATCTGTCTGACTGGAGTGTGTCCTATTTAGATCCGCCCCACACCCAGACAGCCTTGTAGGCACCTTTTTCCATTCTGAGATGGAGAACAGCTTGCTGGATCTCCTGGTCAGTAACCTGGGGTGACCTAAGTGTTCTTTGCTCTTCAGACTTGGTCATGCTTAAGGCATCACTCAGAAGGACAGACAGAACCAGCAGCCAGACAATATATAGGAAACTGGCCGGGAAAACTGGCAGTCAACTATTTTTCTAGATTTCTAGTTAGAAGCACCTTGTCAACTGCCTTTCAAATGTG
Source organism: Mesocricetus auratus (assembly GCF_017639785.1). NCBI lineage: Eukaryota > Metazoa > Chordata > Mammalia > Rodentia > Cricetidae > Mesocricetus > Mesocricetus auratus. Next base: position 12,025,799 of record NW_024429195.1, read on the forward strand.
GGTTGCGTGGGATAAATACAGTCTTTACAGAATGATTCACAAAGGTGAAGAGAGAACGATTTTACTTTAAATATGAATACTTTTTTTTCTGGTGCAACTTTGTTTAGGCTAACACGAGGTGTATCTCCTAGAACAGTGGTTCTCAACCTTCCTCGTGCTGCAACCCTTTAATACAGTTCCTCATGTTGTGGTGACCCCCCCAACCATAAAACTGATTCATTGCTGCTTCACAACTGTAGTGTTGCTACTGTTATGAAGTGCAATGAAAATATCCTATATGCAGGATATCTGATATGTGATCCTTGTGAAAGGGTCGTTCAACCTCCCCAAAAGTTTTTTATCCACAGGTTGAGAACTGCTGTCCTAGAAGAATCCCCATTCCCTTCTGACCTGTAGAAAACTCTACAGTAGGGTTCTGGATTTACAAACTAACTGCCTGCTTATTTGCAAACAAAAGAGCTATGCAAATGTTCATAGGAAATCACTTCCCAGTACTGAGCCTCTGTGAGAAGCTGTACCAGCAAAAAGCCACCACAGAATTCTGAGGACAGATTTCTGAAGTGAGGTCACTATAATCAGTTATCTCCAGTCGAGCAATTTGACAATCCCCATTGTGGTGGTTTGAATAGGAATAGCTGCTTAGGCCCTAAGGAGCAGAGCTATTTGGAAGAATTAAGTGTGGCCTTGTTGGAAGAGATGTGGCCTTGTTGGAGACGTGACACTGGAAGTGTACTTAGGGGTTTCAAATGCTCAAGCCAGGCCCAGTGTCTCTGCTCTTCCTGCTGCCTGCAGATCTGGATGTGGAACTCTCATCTCCTTCTCCGGCACCATGCCTGCCTGTGTGTTGCCATGCTTCCCACCATGAGAATAATGGAGTAAACCTCTGAATCTGTAAGCCAGCCCCAATTAAGTGTTTTCCTTTATAAGAGTTGCCATGGTCATGATGTCTCTTCATAGCAATAGAACTGACTAAGACACCCAGTTTCAAGATAGTGATTATTTGTATTTTATTGAAATTCCAGTAATAAAAAACTTGTCTCTGTTCCAGGACTTAGGATAATTCTCAGTTGACTGTCACCACTCAGTTAACAACAGTCAGAGAATTCTAAAATGCTGACACAAATGCTGGTGTAGGTGAACAGATGATGTTCAGTTCTGAAAACATTTTCTATTTAAGGTGTATTTTGGAGAGTTGGTATAGGGTATTGCATGACTCTAGCCTGTAGGAAGATGAGGAAGGAGGATTATGGTTCAAGGCCAGTCCAGACTACTTTAGAAAATCCTACCTAACAAAACAAAACCTCATTTTTAATTCTTTTGAAAATAAAAATAATTAGATTTCTACATACTGACATTCTATTTCATCAAGCAATCTGGGGAAGATACTGTTAAAGTGCCCTTCATCATTAATACTTCTATTATTAGTTGAAGTCCATTCAGTAAAGTATGAGTCATGGTTAGGTGTTGTATGAATACAAAATACATATTGCTTTAAAAATAAACTTTTATTTTCAGATTTCAGGAACATAGGTATCGCATTAAATCTGCTTTTATTTTCTCCTTGGATATGTGGGTAATACAACTTTTGAGGTCTTATAACTTTCCAAACTTACAAGGATATACTTACAACTTTGGAAGATTTATCACAGAAATCCTCCTCATAAAATGCATGCAAAGATAAAACAAGTAAGTCTAGGAGAAGTAACAATGGAAGATGTCTTTGGTTAATGACCCATCTTTGAGAAAACAATGTCGCCGAGCGTTGGTGGCGCACACCTTTAATCCCAGCACTCGGGAGGCAGAGGCAGGCAGATCTCTGTGAGTTCGAGGCCAGCCTGGTCTACAAAGCCAGTTCCAGGACAGCCTCCAAAACAATACAGAGAAACCCTGTCTTGAAAAACCAAAAAAAAAAAAAAAAAAAAAAAAAAAAGAGAAAACAATGTCATGATGCAGCTTACTGTCACCAAATGTTCAGTAACTTTGTGTTCTTCCTATTATCAGTCCAATTACATCCTTCTTTTAAAAGAGCATTTAGGGAAATGAGATAAAGAGATGTTTAACCAACATTAGATGTATGTAGTACAAAACCCATGAGGTCAATTTCTTATTGAACGGCTGAAAATAAATATTACCAAGTGGTGGGGGTCCTTTCTGCAGACAGGATACTTCTGGTCTACCTACTGGCTTCCCAGGACCTGCTGTGGAGCAGAGAGAATCATTGTATATTGTACTGAGCTGAGCCTGCACACCAAGGAGCTAGAGACAGGGGAGGGGTGATGTCATGAGGTGGGAAAATATAGTTCTCACATTCCCCACTCTCTTCACACATCAACTATGTCTGCAGAGTCAGCACTTCCAAGACACAAAAGCCCCAACGTGCCTGTGTGCTGATCTTAGCAGTAAAAATCTTTACTTATTTATAAGTACACATCACACTTCTATTTTCATCTGAGGATCCCAAACAGCTTCCTAGGCAGAGAGGCATGATTAATCCCACTTTACATGATTGGGTCAAAGTTTGCCAGAAGCCATCATCTTTCCCTAGGCATTTCCAAGTTCAAATTTTCTGCATGGGAAAATACATCTTGAAAAGAATTTTTCTTGAAAGGTAATACCAGGACCAAGCACACGAGTCTCTACCTTGCCTTTTCCTTGCGTGACTTAAATTCTTTTAGCATCGTAGGTACAAGTCCTGAGCAGTTATGCTAATGGAACCCCATCTCTGAATGCACAGTTCATTTATTCCTTGCATTAGTAAGATAGAGGGTCCTGGGATGAACCTATACCATATGCACTGAGCTGATGAAATAAGGTGGCTTTTCCTCTTTCCTTTTCAAACAGTCCAGCTAGCCAGCAATGAGGAAACCCATGTGTCTGTGGAGACAGACTTCAGAGTGTCTGACCTACCTCCCATATTAGACTTTTATCTCCATGACAGAACACCCAGCAGAATAACTTCCAAAGAAAGGGTGATTGATTAGGTCTCATGTTTTCAGAACTATCTGACTGTAGTTCTTGGCTCTGTTGAGCCTGAACCTGAGGAGCCAAGCACTGTAGTGGGGGGTGGCTAAGCTACTGGTTTCAAGAGGGACAGGAAGAGAAGGGAGAAAATGCCTGTGCTGGCTGACATCCCCCCTTCTGCCCTTCATTCCATTCAGGGACCAGTACCATGAGAGGATGCTGCTCCAACTCAGGGTGGGTTTCTGCAGTCCCTGTTCCTAAGATTATCCTCTCTAGTTTCTAGAGTTTCACCCCCATGGACACACCCCCTAGGCATGTTTTCCTCATCTGGGTACCTCTCAGTCTAGTGAAGCAGACAGGACTGACTACCAGACCTCACGTACTCAAGAGCAGCTGACTGGACGGGACTGACTTGGGTCTGCACCAGGTCAGGCTGGTGACCTCAAGAGAGAAGATAGGGAATGGGAACTTCCAGGCAATGCGAAGACTGAAACTGAAAGACGAATGTGTCAGTCATCTTTCTTTTACTGTAGCAGATATCTGTGACAAGTAGTTTGGGGGAGGCAACATTTGTTTTGGATCTGTGGAGAGGCAGCACACCGTGGCGTAAGCCCCGAGAGAGGCTAGAAGAAACGAAACTGGAACTCTACCCTTTGAAGGTCTCTGTCTCTGATTTTGAGAGAAGAAAAAGTTTAGGAGAGATCAGAGTGGTTTCTCATCAGCAAAGGATGCATCCTTCGCTAATTCTAAGGTATGCTAAGTAGGTAATGATCTCATTTGCCTTAGAATCAAGGTGAGGTCAAACATTCCAGCCATGGGGGTCACACACTGCTTAAGGTTCATTATAGTTCAAGTACCTTTTAAAATTTTTATTTCACATAGTTCAAACACAAGTGCCATTGAGCTTTATAGGTGTCTATTTCAAGCTCTCTGATTTTCTGATGCCTCCTCCGACAGCTGAGTTAATGAATTTATTCTAAGGAACTACACGAAACAGCAAGAAGATCCTTGAACTTAGAGACAGAACTAAGGTTTGGGGTGGCTGCCATTGATTAGCTGTGCCACTTCTATGACTTACATAAACTCACCAAGTCTCATATAGTACAGGGAAAACAGAAAATACACATGAAAGCATTTGTATCAACTTTCAAGCAAGAAACAATTCTCTCTCTACATTAAGAGCTATTTTAATTAACATTAGGCTGACCCTGGCACTGAGCTGAATGCTTAACAAGTCAAATATATACCATACAAATTGGAGTATTTTTAGTTATAATGTAGCCCATAATAGGAAGGGCAGAGACAGACCATGGTCAGCCTTTAATCTTCCTAGAGTGGGCACGTTACCGAGAACATTGGCAACACAGCCGGTATACGAACGCTTCATTTCAAAAGATGAACTCTTTAGCATGAACAACTTGAATATATATTAACATTTAACTGGTGTCATTTAAGGGACATCTGCCCCTCACAAATGAATTTGAAAAAAAAACTGAGTATTAAAGAGGAAAGGTGAGAAGGCAGGCCATCTCACAACCGAGAGTGAGGTTGGAGGAACGCTGTCCAGCAGCAGAGCCTGGTTGTGTGCTGTTAGCCAGCTGGGAGTTGGAGAACTTGATTCCCTTCCCCAGTCATCAGAACAATTCACCAAGGACGTTGTCCATCCATCATTCCTGTGCTTCCTGGGCAGAGAGCGTGGAGGAAGGACAAGGGGGAATCCATGTTCCCTGCAAATCACTTACTGCTAAGAAGAGCACAGCTCAGGTACTTAGGTCCAATTTAATTATTGAAATTTTACCAATAGAATAAGGCACCGCTGCCCCTTCCCCTTGGGGTGAGTGGGTTAGGGGCAGAGAGATGCTGGGATTACATTGAATTGTGTTCCTTTACAGGAACAAACATTCCTCATGGCGTTTTCACTCCGTTATTCTGTTCGTTTGCATCTAGCGTTCAACCCCTTATATGGAAGGGCCATCAGCGTTTCAGAATATGTCTGTTTTCATCTTTTTAAACAAGTTTACTTTATGAGTGTTTGCACGCCTGTATGTATGTATATGCAACACCTGCATGCAATGCCCTTGTTTGTTAGAAGATGCCGGATCCCCTGGAACCCGAGTTACAGATGTTTGTGAGCTGCCCTGTGTGGGTGCTGGGTCTGAACGAGCAACCAGTGCTTTTAGCTGCTGAGTTTCTCTTCTTTCCCTGCTGGTCCCATCCATCTCAGGGCATTTACCCACTAAAGTCCATTTTCTTCTGTGTCCACTCCTCAGGCTGGTAGATGGTCATCCCCCATGTCTCCCCATGGCCCGCCTTCAGAAGCAGTTTCTTTCCTAATCATCTTATGGATACAAGAGTCATATTGAGTTAGGACCGAATCTAATGACCTCGTTAACTCAATTACTTTTCCTCCACATACTATCACATTTGGAGATACTGGGAACTTGGCTTTAATGTATGAATTGAAGAAGTGGGATTCAATTTGGCCCATTACAGTTGAGATGTCCCAGATTTTAATATAACTCCCTTTTCATAATTTCACATTTCCAAGGACAATTTACTGTTAAATTCCTTTGCAGGTTGAAGTTCAAAGACTTCACAATCCAATATTAAATCACCTTGCCCTGAGGACTTAGAAGTTTAAAGTCCAAAGTTCTTGTTAAGTAAAAAACAGTTCTTTCTAATTTTGTATCCTGGCCAAGCAGAGCGTGTGGAATGCTAAGAACCTCAGTTGCAGAAGATGGCAGATCTCCTGGAACTGGAGTGGTTCCTGGTGGTTGTGAGCTGCCTTTCATGGTTGCCGAGAACTGAACCTGGTTCCTCTGAGAAAGCAGACAGTGCCCTTAGCTGTTCTCTATCTCGTCAGTCCTGGGTCGTCTGCAAGGGCAACTTCAGCAACTGTTTCAGGGTTTGGTTCACCTGGAAGGTGTGGAGTTTCTTCAGAGTCTGGACATCTAGGCATGTGTTCTCTGTTTTCAGCTTTAGTATCCAAAAACAACTCAGACATCTAGCATTAATATAATAGAGATAATAGAAAACCATACAAGTGCAATCATTTGGAAAGATAAAATAATGTATGTAACATAGGGCAAATTTGAAGATTATAGAAGAAAAGATTCCTGAAAAAAATATAAAATGCTCAAATTAAGATACAAACCTTTATTAGACCAATTGCCACAAAGAGAGACTGGGGGATATTAATGAATGTCCACTAAACAGATCCTGGAACCAGATGGGCTCACAGCTGAATTTTATTTACCCATTAGAAGAAAAATGATCCTATCATTTGTTAAACTACTTTCATTACCAAAAATTGTGGAAACTCAATAGTTCTTTTCATCAGTTTAAGTTTGAGATAAAATGTTTAAAATGGTTATATGTATAAAAAGATTACAAACCATTGTCTGCATTAAGTATAGGTAAAAAATAAGTATCAGCAGATTAAATCTGTTGATAAATCAAAACACTGATATCCTACTTCTAAATTGTTCACAACACAACACAAATTGCCATTGTCATGTGAAAAGAAATCAAACACAAAAAGCCTTAAATAAATACAGTGACAACATGAGGAAGCTTGTACCAGGCAGAGTTCTCTAGAGAACTGACAGAATGAATTAGTATGTGTGTGGGATTTATTAGAGTGGCTTGCAGTCTGTGGTCCAGCTAGTCCAACAATGGCTGTCTACCCATGGAAAGTCCAAGAATCCAGTAGTTGTTCAGTCCATGAGGATGGATGTCTCAGCTGTCTTCAGTATGGGCTGGAATCCTGAAGAAGTGGGCTCTAATACCAGAGAAGGAATGGACTTACTACCAAGAGCAAACAAAGAGCAAACTCTCCTTTCTTCGTTGTCCTTTCTGTCAGCTGCCAAGGGAGGTGTATCTTCTGACCTCAAATGACAATTAGCAGAAAATCCTTCACAGGTGTGGCCAGCAACTTGGGGTTTTAGTTAATTCTAGATGCAGTGAAGTTGACACCAAAAAAAGCCATCAATCACAGCCTGTTCTCCCAAGTATTTGGCATTCTCTTTCTATGACTGAAGTTGATGTGATTTCTCCTCCTTCTCTGCCCTTCAACTCATCCCAAGAAAAAGCACAAAGTAGGACTAACAGATCTGCTTGTGGATAGTATGACAAAGTAAACACACACACACACACACACACACAAACACACACACACAACTTTTTTGGTGTTGTCTTATGTATTATAAGACCACAAATGCAGATTGGATTCATATCTCTACAAGTCAGACAGCCATATGACAGCTGAGTGAGAGTGGACAGCTTTTCCCTAGGAACTCCAGGAAGATGTGGACATGTCAGCCCCTGGGCTGGGGATTTCCGAACTCCAGGACTGGTAGAGATTCATGTTGGTATAAGCTACCCGGTACTCTGTGACGTTGTTTCCCAGGTAAGTGACATTCCCTACACATTGGTCTTCTGTTTCATTGTTTTGTCCTTGAATATTCTGCCCCATTCTGAAATATGACATCACATCACATCTTGGCTTAAAAATGACCAGTGAGACTCTGTTTCTCCAAGTTATCACTGAACTTATTTTTCCTGCTTTCAAGACCCCAGACAACTGTGTAATTATTTGTAATGCTGTCCCCTTTCCAATGAGGTTGAGATTTTTATTACTGCCCAGACACTCCTTTTCTCCTTCACTTTTGTTTTTATCCCTTTGAGCAGACTCTTGACTATTTCTATCTCAACCTCACATTTTAAGGTCAAAATTAAAATTAAAACCAAGTTCTTCATTAGTTAAACCAATGCTTCTTATCTCTGTCCTCCAAATTTATAGAAAAGTTGTCGGCTACGTTACATAATTTGCCTTCTCATTCTAGGTTATAGTTCTTTATCTGTGTGTATCTTGGTGATTATTCTCTGAGGTGAACAGCATTTACACTTCTGAGACTCCCTCAGGTCTATCACAGTGATAAGATACGCAAACATTTCTAATTACTTGGTCTCCGCCACAGGAATACTAAATATTGTACCTACCACATGCATAATAGATATTTAATTTAAGCAGACAGGTACAAATCATGGCCAATCATGGTTCTGTAAGAATTACTCCTTTGGGGTGGCTTTGATCTAATTATTTCCATAGTTTATGACAACTAGGAGGGAAAGAAACTTCATCTAGTTGAAAGAGTAGATAGTACATGAGGAGCAGACCTGACCCACAGGGTTAAAGCTTCTTCTGTGGTTCTGGACTCAAAAGTCCTTTACCATTCAGGGACTCAATGGATCAATGGAATTTCTCTCCACATTCATAAAACTCTCAACTTTGTAGGCGATACGGCTACTTCAATACCTGGCCCCAGTATCCCCACTTTTGATGTTGATCACTCATTGTGCTGGCTAGTTTTATGTCAACTTGACTCAAGTTAGAGTTGTTGGAGAAAAGAGAAGAGAACCTCAATTGAGGAGAAGCCTCTATAAGATCCGGCTGTAGGGGAATTTTCTTAATTAGTGACTGATGGTGGAAGGCTTAGCCCATTGTGGGTGGTACCATCCCTGGGCTGGTGATCCTGGTTCTGTAAGAAAGCAGGCTGAAGAGACCCCGAGGAGCAAGCCAGGGAGCAGTACTCCCACTATGGCCTCTGCACCAGCTCCTGCCTGCAGGTGCCTGCCCTGTGTGAGCCCCTGTCCTGACTGCCTTCAATGATGGACTACAATGCATAAGTATGAGCCAAATAAACCCTTTCCTCTCCAAGTTGCTTTGGTCATGGTATTTCATTGCAGCAACAGAAACCCTAATTAGGACATTCATTTTCTTAAAAGACAATATGCAATGGAGCATCCTTTAACAAAGGCCTTCCTTCCTTTCCCTGGACCCAAGCCCTAACGCTACTTGCAAATAACAGGGGAATTAGGAGAAACAGCTAATCTCCTCCAGGCTCAAACCTTCTTCAATTCATCTCCTAATGAAGGTAAATTCTCAAAGAAAACTGAGAGGAACCGATTTCTATAAACCAAGTTCCTTTCCCATAGAATGATTAACAACAGCCTGGCACCTAGAGATTCCTCTCAGGTCTCCCTATTGACAGTTGAATTAGCAAGAGGCTCAGCTGACCCTGGAATTCTGTCCTGATCAGGGGTCCGCCCTGATTTAACTCTGTTTCCCTTCGCTTCCTCTGCCCTGTCCACTCCCCTTGTCCTCAGAGAAGCCCTCAGTCACATAAGCTCCCTGCAAGGTACACTTCTTCTCGAGTCTTCTTGTCTCTCTCTCTATTCCATGCAGGCTTCTTCTCAGCTGTCACACACCCCTGTGTGTTGAAACGCTTGACTAGAGAGGGGCTGGCATATGTGATGTTGGGAAGCAGTAGCATTGGTCATGGGTACAGTGAGGGGGTCGTTTGGGGCAAGAGACTGCATTATGGCTGCCAGGGAGCAAAGGCAGAGCTAGAAAAGGCTGTTCTGAATAACCTCAGAGAAACAGTAATCTGTACCCGAACTTGGGATGAATGAGCAAGGAATATATTGGCCTCACGCAGGGGAGTTGATGGAGGTGAGGAGAATTCTGGAAAAGCACACCTCAGGACAATTAGTTGCAGTCTTCAGGATTTGGATAATCCTAGAGGATACTGCCCCTCCAGGCTCAAAGCATGAGAATATGGAAACTGAAAGATTGCTGTAAGTGGCAGAGGCATTCACCCTGACTGACCTCCACCTGTGTCCTTCATGCCTGCATCCACAGTCATCGCACCTCAGAGAAAGCACCTGTGTTGTCCCCACTAGAATGTACCTCCATCAAAACTTCCGCTCCCCTGAGGTCCCAACTACATCTCCCATAGAAGAAGAGAGCTGAGACGCCCACCAATGCCTCTTCAGCCAATGGCTGATTGCATACATGTGTGTAAATAGCTTGGACTGTCATTTTCAGTATTATCACTAAATGTGGATTGCTTACCACCCAAAGTTATATTATTTAAGGTGATATACTCTCCAAGAAGGTGCTAATGATTAAAAGTACATCTAGTAATGACAGATATTGGTATTGAAATATACGGAAAGAATTTTAAATATTTTTCAGGAGGTGTAAGAATGTAAAACTAGTATTTCTAAATTAAATACTGATATATATTATGTAAATCTGCATTCACAATGTTGCCATTACTTCAGTTATGATTGATGTGTATAACTAAACAACCCATCAAGTATTATTTACATCTCCGAAAAATGCGTGTGCTGGATTATTTTATATCACTTTGACACGTGATAGAGTCATCTGGGAGGAGGGCCCCAACTGAAAAAGATGCCTCCATAAGATCAGGCTGTAGGCAGACCTGTAGAGCATTTTCTTAATTAGTGATTGATGCTGAAGGGCCTAGCCCATTGGGGGTGGGGTCATCTCTGGGCTGGTGGTCCTGGGTTCTACAAGAAAGCAGGCTGAGCAAGCCTGTAAGCAGCATTGTTCCATGGCCTCTACATCAGCTTAGAGCTTCTGCCCTGATTTCCTTCAGTGACAGAAAATTGCTTTTGGTGATGGTATTTCACCATAGCAATAATAACCCTAATTAAGACAATGTATATATTCAAGTTGGACAGAACAATTTTGGGAAAATTCCATCAAGATTGCTTCATGTATAAGACCACTAAAGACTTGAGACTACTTATCTTGGGTTATGCTAATGTTAAGGCATTGTTCATAATTTTTTTTGCTAAAAAAGACTTTTTGCTCCAAAACACTTTCCAGAAGTGCTGTCAGCCATGAGATTACAGCTATATAGCCAGAGCCCCAAGTTCTCTTCTCATCTTGGAAGAGAAAAAGATCCCACGTCCTTCATGCAAGGACAGACTGGAGGGCAGGACAAGCAGAAATCGCCCAAGAGAGAGTTAGCTTTCCTTTGGCAAGGGAGGGCCATTCAAGGGCAGCAGCTACAGGTTTCACTTTGAAAACCGCAGAGAACTAAGTGATGCTCCAGTCTGACTGTTTGAGAAGGTAAAGAAGCAACCGTGTGCCTGACTGGTAGCCCTGAGAATCAGTGTGTGGGCTGCAGCCTGTCTGAGAGCTGGATCCCACACTTTCAGTTGTGTGGGAGAATGTTATCCTAAGGTGTGTGACTTTTGTTTATGCTGCATCTGTTTAACTCAGAAAAGCTGTGATTGTTTGCCTGCCTGAAACACCTGATGGCCTAACAAAGAGCTGAACGGCCAATAGAGAGGCAGGAGCAAGGATAGGCGGGGCTGGCAGGCAGAGAGGATAAACAGGAGAACTGAGGAGGAGCAAAAAAGAACAAGGAGAGGAGGCCATCAGGGCCCAGCCACCCAGCTCCACAGCCATCCAGCGGAGTAAGAGGAAGGTGACAGAAGGGAACAGGAAAAGCCCAGAGGTGGAAGGTAGACGGGACAGTTACAGTTAAGAAAAGCTGCCTAGAAACAAGCTAAGTTAAGGTCCGACGCGTGCAACTAAGAGTAAGCCTCCGTGTGTGATTCATTTGGCAGCTGGGTGACAGCCCGCCAGAAGAGAAAACACGTCTTACTACAGTTTGCCGCGTTCCCAAACATCCGAGAGGTCCTGAAGAAGGATGAGGCGAACTATACTGATCTGCATGCATCAACATCATTCCTAGACTTCAGTGGGCGCACTCTGTCTCCGCCCCAGAAGAGGAATTCAGCTGCTCTAAGGTAAGGCCAGTGGATCTTTAAACGAAGCGTCACAGTTTAGAGCTGCAGGTCTTAGGAGGAAATAGATGCCAGGTTTGGTCTCTTCAGGGGTTTCCAGCACCAGAGTAGCAAGGTGGAATGGCTGAAAGGAAAATGAGTTTTGTACCTGGGTTTACATTTTTGTTACCTCCTAGGTATCGGGACCTTTAACAAGGCAATTAACCTGATTGCCCACACCCATTTTCGACTCGTGTATCTTTTCAAATACATGCGTGACATTAAGATGTTTCTAGTCTTCCTCCTTTTCCATATCAAATTCTTAAAAACTGGTTGGTTTTAATCCACTTGGACTCATCTATAGTGGACACCTTGGTTTTTTTTTCTGGAAAAATCTGTGGTTGTTGGGGAAATGGCTCAGTTGTTAGTTCTTGCCTTGCAAGCATGAAGTCCTGAGCTCGACTCCCCAGAGTCCTATAACGCATGGTTGTAACTGCTCAAAGGACGGAAGGTGAGTGTCTGGATTTGCTCGGCCTTAATGGGACATCTATATTGTACCTCTTCCCACAGGACGCGGAAAATTGCAGTGAATTGGTGGTTCTCAAGTTGTGGGCCGTGACCCCTTTGGGGGTCAAATGAACCTTTCACAGGGGAATCATGTATCCTCCTTACCAGATGTTTATGAATCATGACAGTAGCAAAATTACAGTTATGAAGTAGCAACAAAATGCTTTCATGGTTGGGGGTCACCATGACGTCAGGAACTGAATTAAAGGGTTGCAGCAACAGGAAGGTTAAGAGCCATTGCAGCAGAGGGAGGCAGAGATATTATGAGTTAAAGCTGGTGATGGTGGGGAAATACTGTGTCATGGACTCGGGAACTCACAGCAGCTGTGAAGGCCCGTGGTAGATTAAGCCCTAGCTGAGGCAGTCAGTTTTCTTCAGGTGTACAGCCCATGGTCCAGTGGTCGGTCCCATACCACGTGCATATGGGAAACAGTTAGTTAGACTCAGTGATGGTGTAAGTGTAAAGAGAGCATGAATATGAGCGGGAACTGTGGGGGGTCCTAAAGGAGTTGTACGGGGAGTGGAGTATGGATATAACAATACATTATGCATGTTTAAAGTATGCAAAGAACAAATTAAAATGTGTTTTTAAAATCTGGGCATGGGGGGCCAGGCGTTGGTGGCGCATGTCTTTAATCCCTGCACTCAGGAGGCCGAGGCAGAAGGATCTCTCTGAGTTCAAGGCCAGCCTGGTCTATAGAGCGTGTGCCAGGATAGGCTCTAAAGCTACACAGAGAAACCCTGTCTCGAAACAAACCCCCCCAAAATGGCAGGTGTTGGTGGCACAGAGGGCAAATTCCAGGACAGGTTCCAAAACAATACAGAGAAACCCTGTCTTGAAAAGCCAAAAAACAAACAAAAAATCTGGGCATGGGGGCTTGCCTGCAGTCCAGCACTGGGAAAGTGGAATCTGGTAGCTTCCTGGAGCTCACTGGCTAGTCGATGTAGCCTAGAGAATGCCTGAAGAATATTACCCAAGGTTGTCTTCCGGCCTTCATATGCATACGTATCCACATGCATGCACACCTGCACATACATGTACAAAAACACACACACACACACACACACACACATAATGACCAGGAATGGTTTTCTTGCTAACCATGTTGCACATTTAATTTTCTGGGTGTTCAAAGAGTTGTAATAGTCACCATTGCCTTGACATGGCCTGTGACAGATGGTACCCATTTAAGCTTCCAAGACAGACAATAATTCCTGGCAACCAACAGTGGAAAATATGCATGCAGCTCCAGGTGGATCACAGACCTCCCTCTTAAACAGGTACACATCTCTGACCTGCATGCTATCAGATTTCTGTGAGTTAATTTTGCTTTATACACTATAGAACCTGAAACGCTCTAACTTCCATGCTATATAGGTAATTTTGATAGGAGACTAATAACATTTCAAACAAGAAATTGAATCTGACTTTTAGTGAGGAGAAAGGGAGAGGGAAAAGAGGGACAGAAGAGGAGGAGAGTGAAAGGAGGAGAAGGGAGGGGTGAGGAGGAGGAGGAAGAGGAGGAAGAGGAGGAGGAGGGGGAGGAGGGGGAGGAGGAGGGAGAAGAAAGCCCAATAAATTGGACTAGAAAGAGAAAGCTGGAGAGGTCTTTAGGCAATTTATGCTAGTACTGTAGTCTGAAAAGTCAGTTGAATTAAACATCTAATCTGCATGTTTGCAGTTGGAAATGTTTCTATTGGCATTCGTGTCTTGGCAAATACTAATTTTCTCTCAATGGCAAGAATTCATCATCTGCAGCTCCAAGAAAAAGAACCAAACACATGTGACTGGAAATTCCTTCTTACTGGCATTCAACTCTAATCACCTACAAAATTGCATATCATCCAGAAACCATTATTTTGTCTTCAGATTTGACCTCTAGCCATTCATTTTCGTTTTCACTATGTTGAATCAAGAAAAAAAGGGATCTGGAGACAAAATTTTGTATTAACTTTTGCCAAAGTAATGTTTATTAGGAGACGCTTCTTTCTAGGCCTCTGGGTTTCTGTGTATTTCATGAGCAGAGGTACTGGCCTCTTTTATCCTGAATTATATATTTTCAAGGTTATGGATATAATAGCACCATGGAAGCTAGAGATGCTATCGCCACACATGCCAAAAGGTAGATTTATATATTGTTCAATAAAATAAAAATAACATGATTTAGTCCTTAAATGTCCTCTGATACTCCATTCCCCATTTGGCAACCAGCTCATGATACTCTGGAACGGTCTGTATATGAACACTTGGTCCCCAAGAGGTGGCGCTGTTGAGGAGCGGCCCTGGACTTCTTAGGCTATGGAGACTTGCTGGAGGAAGTAGTCACTAAGGGTGGGACTTTAGGGTTTATAATTTGATATCTCTGCTTCCTGTGAGTGTGGTTAAGACGCAATTGCTCGGTTTTCTCCTGCCACGGCACCTTCCCTGCCACTATGAGCAGCTCTCTCTCCAAACCATCAGCCCAAATGCACTTTCTTCCCTAAATTGCTACAGGTCACGGCATTTCATCACAGCAAGAGCTAACAAGGAAAGCTAGCACTTTTTGTTATTTTGTTCAAGTTTTGGCATCAAAATTTTAGTGACTTCATAAAACAATCTGGGATGTATTCCATTCTTCTCTCTGGGAAATTTTGTATGGACTTCAAATATTTAGAAGAATATATGAAGCCACATGTGACTAACATTTTCATCGAGGGAAATTCTAAATTTGTAGATTCCGGTTACTTAGCAGGTAGACTTTTACCAGTTTTACATTTACTTTTGCTCATTTCCACGATCCGTGTTTTCTAATTTCAAACATTAGTGATATATTGGTTTATGAAAAGCTTCACCTGGATTCTGTCACTCTCATTTGTGTCAAATGACATATTGTTGCCTCTCTCTGTTCTGTCTCTCCTGTCTTTTCCTTCTGTCTTCTTTAGATTTAATTTTTATTCTTTAAAAAAAAATTGAAGCATATGAGTCTTCATCAGAATGTATGGATGTACCATATGTGTGCAGAACTTTCAGAGGCCAGAAGAGGGCACCATGTTCCCTGGAGCTGGAGCTATAGGTGGTTGTGAGCAGGGCATGTGTGTGCTGGGAATTGAACCTGGGTCCTCTCGTGCTCTTAACTGCTGAGCCATCTGACCAGCCCTGCTCTGACTTCTTACCCTGTGCTCAGGTAGCTCAGGGTGAGAGTTTGCTTTTGTTTTTGTTTTAATCTATGCATTTAAGATTGTAAATTAAGCATGGCTATAATCCCATCCCAGAAGAGCTGGTAAGTCCCTTTTCATTGTAATTTACTTAGAAGTCTTTTATTGAAACCACTCTCCCTTGACACATGGGTTATTTAGAGTTAAACGTCTCCAATTTTCAGACGTAGAGGAATATTTCAGTCGGCTTTATCTTACTGGGAGCAGTCTTAATTGCAGTGTAGTCAAAGGATGCAGAACACTCTGTGTTATTAGGACTATTTACTTTGGCATGATTAACTTTATGGCCTATCACATCTTTTTGTAAATGTGTGTGTGTGTCTACAAAGGATGCTTACTGGGAAATTATACGTCCACAGCTTCCTACTTATCTATTTGACTAGCTATGTAATTGGTCTTTGCATGTATATTCTTTTTTTAATTTATTTTTCATTTTACATACAATCCCAGTTCTCCCTCACACCCTTTCCAGCCCCCATCCACCCCTCAGAGGCTGCAAGGCCCTCCTTGGGGAGTCAACAAAGTCTGGCATACCAAGTTGAGGCAGGGCCAAGTCTCTCCCGCCGGTGTCAAGGCTGAGCAAGGTTTCCCACCGTAGGGAATGGACTCCAAAAATCCTGGTCACTTTGCGTTCTACATGGCTGTTTGACAGGCTTTACAATTGGTCTTTGCATGAAATTTCATCAGGAACCCTTCTTTAGTGAGAGACAATTGTGTCAAATTGTCTCATTGGATACATTCTTTTGATTTGTTCAATTTTTGGTTTGTGTGTTTTGAAGTTATGCATAATTTGAATATCATAAAATATTTTTTGTTTCTAGCTGGGTATGACTGCCTCATAAACGCTACTGTCTTTTTTTTAATATTAACACACTAGCTTTTTTTTCAATTAGATTTTGTCTGGCTGTCAATGTTTTTATATTCTTATATTTTAACTGTCAGATTGTAAGCAGGCAATAATTGGGTTTTGTTTTCTAATCAGCACAGCTGTCTTTGTCTCTTTGGAGCCAGTTTAGCTAATGTAATTGCGTGTCTATGAGGTTAAAGATAGCATCTTACTATGGCTGAATTGACCGTTCTATGTATTTGCTTTGTAACGAATGCACTTGCTCCTTCTTTTGATTGGTTTGTGGGCAGCAGGCTGGAGTCTTCAGAAGGAAATGAAGTCGAGGCGAAGAATGAGATGCACAGAAATCATGTGGTCTGGGAAAGCCCTGACACAAAATAGTGAGATTATACATTTTTTAAAGATCCATGTTGTCAGTGACTTTTTAAAAAAATTCTCATAATTTTAATGGTCAGTAGCTCCCGGTTGGCTTCTGAATGGTGTAGTTACGCAATATACTTAAGAGACCCCCCACAGAAAGCTCACACCCCTCAGTAAGTAGCCTTGGCTCCATCCACATTCCATTGCCTGGTCAGACTTCCACAACCTGGGACCCTCTCCTGGGTTATAGAAAGAGATATCTTAGTGTAATCCCGGCATATCCATGATCTGATATTTTTGTTTAAAAATAGCAAGTATTAAACCAGACACTTTCCCAGGTGCTGCGGCCCCACGGAGAAAACCCACGGCGTTGCTGTAGGGATCCGAGTCCTGTGGGCCCTTGGTTCAGGTCCCCCTTCCTGCAGTTATACAGCGCAGCACTCATAACCCTCGTTTACACAGTACACCGGGGCAGCCTGGGCTACTGTGTTGTGCAGTCTCTTTCTGTGCAGGCCGTCCTTCCGAGCCAGCACCGCTGGTGTGGAGCTGAGCGTGTACAGAGGCAGGCGGGGCAGTTGATAGGCATCATGCTCCACCTGGAGCTTGCAGCAAGGGTCAAACTGCCAGGAGATCCCAGAGAGGGTACAGCAGGCCAGGCTCAGCACAGCAGCGGGCAGGGAGGTGTAGTGGGAGTAATCCAGGGACAGGGCCAGCCAATGCGGCCGTCTTGTGCGGGCGATTGGCCACGGTGATCAACCGCGCTGTCGCATCTCCAATTCGGGAGGGCTCTGTCACGATGTACTCGTACTGGGCTTCCAGCGCCTGCTCCAGCTCGTACTCAGACTGGTCCTGGGCATTCTCCCCACTGCAGATTTCATGCACTATGTAGCAGTCGGTGGCTGACAGGCTAACCCTCTCTCGGTAGCCACCATCTCCCGGACCCAGATGCCCCCTTCCCCATGTGACCATCCTCGAGACCCGTCTGACTTCTCAAAGAGCCATCGGGACATGGGAAGCACATGGCCACACATGGTTTCGACTTTTCAAGGAAAGAACGTGTGTTATTTTCCTTTTGACACGAGTGTCAGGGAAAATTCTGAAATTAATGTCTTAGAAAGAATGGTTTGTAAGGCAGTCTTCAGGAAAAAATAAATGGCGATTGCCAAGCCAGACTGTGTTCATTTGAAATGCTAAATAAAATTATCTACATTTTCTCTTTGTGAGAGGATCACTAGACCAGAGAAACAGAAGGTGGTAGATGAATAATTCTGGAATTCAACAAGCTGTTTGACATAACACTCACTGGATGGACGTGCCGGAGACACACGGGCTGGATGGCACCACAATTTCGTTCTTTTAAAGGTGGTTACCTAATAGTTGCTAAATCTGCCCACTCATTGTCCTGGTCCTCAGGTGGCTTGCCGCTTTAAGGAACATCATGGATAAATTTATAGAAGTAATGCTCTAAAACTGTGTGTGGTGAAGCTATAGGAGATGAAATATGTACTGGATGATGGAGTAGATTCAAAAGGATCTCTCCGGCCACTCATCCTGGAGGGGTAAAGTAGGGGGCTCGAATCCATTTTTTAAAGGGCAAAAAGAACTAAGGAGCTTGGGTTAGCAACAGTGTGTGAAGTGGGTTTAAATCCTTTACATCTGAGCTGAGTGCAAAGCCATATGACGCAGCCATCTGAGCAAGCTTCATCGCAGTTCTCCTCAGCACTTTATAAAAGCATCATATATATTAAACAGAGCATGGCACTGACCAAGGGTTTTTGGGACATCAGATTTATTACTTTCTGTAACCCCGTATTACCCACTGAAACGTAGAATGTCATCAGGAAGAGTAGAGACCTATAGCAATGAAGAACTCCAGGGGGATGAGTCCCAAAGTGAAGGAGCGTGCATGGGCAGCATCCTAGATGAGTGAGAGACGGTTTGGGTCTAAGGAGTACTGTCATCAGACAAGTTGGTGATGTAATCACCAAGCTCAGATTTACAGAGACACACAGAGACACACACACACAGAGACACACACACAGAGACACACACACACAGAGAGACACACACACACACAGAGACACACACACACAGAGACACACACACAGAGACACACACACAGAGACACACACACACAGAGACACACACACACAGAGACACACACACACAGAGACACACACACACAGAGACACACACACACAGAGACACACACACACACAGAGACACACACACACACAGAGACACACACACACAGAGACACACACACACAGAGAGACACACACACACACAGAGAGACACACACACACAGAGAGACACACACACACAGAGAGACACACACACACACACAGAGACACACACACACACAGAGACACACACACACACAGAGAGACACACACACACAGAGACACACACACACACAGAGACACACACACACACAGAGAGACACACACACACACACAGAGACACACACACACACAGAGACACACACACACACACAGAGAGACACACACACACACAGAGAGACACACACACACACAGAGAGACACACACACACACAGAGAGACACACACACACACACAGAGACACACACACACACACAGAGAGACACACACACACACACAGAGACACACACACACACAGAGAGACACACACACACAGAGAGACACACACACACACAGAGAGACACACACACACACAGAGACACACACACACACAGAGACACACACACACACACAGACACACACACACACACAGAGACACACACACACACACAGGGAGACACACACACACACAGGGAGACACACACACACACACGGAGACACACACACACACACGGAGACACACACACACACAGAGACACACACACACACACAGAGACACACACACACACACAGAGACACACACACACACACACAGAGACACACACACACACACACAGAGACACACACACACACACACACACAGAGACACACACACACACACAGAGAGACACACACACACACAGAGACACACACACACACACGGAGACACACACACACACAGGAGACACACACACACAGAGAGACACACACACACAGAGAGACACACACACACACACAGAGACACACACACACACACAGACACACACACACACACAGAGACACACACACACACAGGGAGACACACACACACACAGGGAGACACACACACACACACACGGAGACACACACACACACACAGAGACACACACACACACGGAGACACACACACACAGAGACACACACACACGGAGACACACACACACACACAGAGACACACACACACACACAGAGACACACACACACACACACAGAGACACACACACACACAGAGACACACACACACACGGAGACACACACACACACACGGAGACACACACACACACACAGGGAGACACACACACACACACAGGGAGACACACACACACACACAGGGAGACACACACACACACACACAGGGAGACACACACACAGACACACAGGGAGACACACACACAGACACACAGGGAGACACACACACAGACACACAGGGAGACACACACACACAGACACACAGGGAGACACACACACAGACACACAGGGAGACACACACACAGACACACAGGGAGACACACACACAGACACACAGGGAGACACACACACAGACACACAGGGAGACACACACACAGACACACAGGGAGACACACACACAGACACACAGGGAGACACACACACAGACACACAGGGAGACACACACACGGGAGACACACACACAGACACACAGGGAGACACACACACAGACACACAGGGAGACACACACACAGACACACAGGGAGACACACACACAGACACACAGGGAGACACACACACAGACACACAGGGAGACACACACACAGACACACAGGGAGACACACACACAGACACACAGGGAGACACACACACAGACACACAGGGAGACACACACACAGACACACAGGGAGACACACACCTCAAAACCACAGAACGCCGGGGACCTGCCCAGGGTAGGGAAAGAGCAGAGCAGCGTATACTCCAGGTAGACAGTGATGGGACCCACAAGGCAGCCTTGACAGGGATGGAGGGGCAAGGAGTGAGGTTGGACATTGATCCCTTCTACAGTTTTTCTTTGTTTTCTCCACTCTCATAGCAGATTTCTCAAATGAAACTATAGCACATTTGGTCTGCAGGAAAAAGAAACACACACTGAGTTAATAGTGACATTTCTAACTTTTAAATTGAAATTTATTATCGAGTTTAAAAACATAATTTTTAAAGTCAGTCATTACTGGAGGCATAAAAAATGTTTCTCTACCCCATTCTTCCTCTGGCCAATCCCCTTCTTGGGTCCAATTTCCATTATTTTTTTTTAAGACAATCCCTAGTAGTTATTAATTTTGCCTTCTCAAGATAAGGCTTCACTCGGTGGCTTAGGAACTTTGTAAGATAGACTGGCCTTGAACTCATAGCAATCCTCCTGCCTCAAAACTGTGTTGTTCTTTCTGCCCCAGCCTCTTTAGTGCTGAAATTACAGACATAGGCTCTCCAGCTGTGGTTACTGGAAGCTCTGGGAAATTATTTTTGTTCCTTAAATCCCCGAATTCGACATCATGCTGCAATACTGGTTTTATTTTTCTGACGACTGTGGCAGGTGCTGTAAACCCTCTTCAGTTTGTTCCCCTCTGTGAGGTGTGATGTCATTCACCCTGCCAGTCCCCGCCCTAACCTCAGTGTCACGTCTCTGGCTGTGTTTAGGGTGAGTTGCTATAATCACTTCATCCTATGAGACCTATGCAACAGTGTTGAGTCCCTAGCCCCATCCTCCACTATGGTTTGGTTGTAAATGCCACCGAAATGCCCTCCTCATGTCTGAGGGTTGTCTTTGGCATAGGTGCTGGGAGGAAGAGGTGGAGCCTGTGGGGAGGGCTTCGATGGCGGGAGCCCAGTCATCCCCTCCCTCTCCTCTTGTTTGTCTTCCGGTTACTGCTCCTCTCACATACTCCTACCTTGATGTATGTCACAGGGCCAGAGTGACAAGTCAACCAACGCAGACAAAACCACTAAAATAAGCCTACACTGAACCTTTCCTCGTTGTAAATAGGTCTTACATATTTGGGAGAGCGAGAGGACACCAACAAACATACTCCTTAACGACAACTTTTATCACCTGGAGTTATAGGTGGTGGTTTTTTGTTTGCTTAATTTTCCACGTCAATCAATAATGCATCAGAAAGGGCTAATGTAACAAAGTCCTTCTGAACTAATTCTAACATTACTGTGTAGTTTTCTTCTGACATTTCTCTCCAGAATTGTCTATTCCCCTACCCAGATCTTGCTTCTCTTAGGAATTACTCAGCAGCTAGAGGGGCAACCCTCTCACTACCTCAAAGTCCCAGAATCCTCTTGGTTTCCTAGAATTATTTCCTTTCTCCGTTGGCTCCCTTTGTTTAATTTGCTGGAGCAGGTATAGCAGGGGACCTCATGACAAAGCCTAGGTAGGCGAAGGTGTCTTGAGGCCTTAAGAGTCTAATCATGTCTCGTTCTAATCTCACATTTGATTAACTCTTTAATGGCAATAAAATAAAAATCAAAACTTATTTTCCCCTCACATCTGGGAGGAACTGTGTAAAGAGAAGCTTTTTCCTTGAGAGAAGCCTTCCCGCCAGCCTGGTTCCAGAGCCGCATCAGTCCCAAATAAACACACAGGAGGCTATATTAATTATAAAGCTGTTGGCCTTGCTTGTTTCTTACTGGCTAGCTCTGACTTAAATAATTACCCCATAATTGTTAATCTAAGTATGCCTCTTACCGGAGAATAGTTCCGGGCTTCCTACCCCATGGCGGTTACATCTCGAACTTTCTTGTGTTTCTCCTTCCCAGAGTCCTCCTGGACTCCTAGTCCCACCTATCTAGATTCCTATTGGCTCAACAGTGCTTTATTGACATAAGACTTCCCCAACAGAACTGCTGACATTCTGAGGCCCTTTTCTGACTCTTGTGACCTCCTCTTATGCTACAGGATGTGGTTTTGTTGGTGAGCAGAGGGTTGGTCCATTGGGGCCTTCACTCTGCAAACATGGTGGCTGTTTTTTTGTGTATTTCAGACCCTTGGCCCAGATCTTTCCCGTGGTCTGGTAAACGTCCCCAGAAATACATCTTCTGATCTTCGATGTGGGGCACATGAGCCTGACTGGCAGTAGCCAGGCAGTGACACACATGTGACCGCCAGCCCCATCAACTGCCCATAACCCGTTGTATGTCACCTGCTCTCTCTGCTGTTCCTAATCCTCCAAGAGCCAGTCTTCCCAGCTCAGCTTGTACCAGAACTAAACTTCCGTTTTTTTGCCAATAAAGATGGGGGGGCAGCTCTCTACCAGACTGGCCAAAGGAGGGCTCATGGGCGTAACTGCTGTTCACATTAAAGTGAAGGCCTACCCCTTCTTCCACCATTAACTCTTACAGCAACTTTAGAGATGTCTACATTTGCTTTGGGAAACTGAGGCCCCAAGTCAGTCACCATCCCTTTCCTGTTGCTGATTTATATTTCTTCTTTTGCTGGTCCAGAAAACTTAAAAATCACTAATTTCTCTGCTTTATAGCTTCTAAATTGTTGATGGCATTTCATGTC
Organism: Mesocricetus auratus; assembly: GCF_017639785.1. Classification (NCBI taxonomy): domain Eukaryota; kingdom Metazoa; phylum Chordata; class Mammalia; order Rodentia; family Cricetidae; genus Mesocricetus; species Mesocricetus auratus. The sequence continues at coordinate 12,048,978 of NW_024429195.1, forward strand.
TGCTCTGACCTCACTCCTGTTTTCCTTGTCCTTTGTCTTTTAAAAAGCTTTACATGACATTTTAATAATAACAATTCACCAGCAAACATCTGCGCATGCATGTTTACTTCATTGTGCTTTCTAAGGTGGTTTTTGTTTTTGTTTTGCATTCAACTTCCCAGAACCTAAACTATGCTTAATTTCTCTGTGAAAAATCCAAAAATGAATTTTTTTTTCCTCAGTGCTATAACAAAATACTTGAAGCTTGGTACTTTATGAACAAAGGGGCTTTTAGGGCTTATTTAGCTCACAGTTTGCAAGGTGGAAATTCCAAACAACACAGAATCAACCTTCCATAGTAGGTTATAGATGACATCAGTGTGTGTGTGTGTGTGTGTGTGGAGAGAGAGAGAGAGAGAGAGAGAGAGAGAGAGAGAGAGAAGAAGAAGAAGAAGAAGAAGAAGAAGAAGAAGAAGAAGAAGAAGAAGAAGAAGAAGAGGAAGAAGAGAGGAGGAGGAGGAGGAGGAGGGGGAGGAGGGGGAGGAGGGGGAGGAGGGGGAGGAGGGGGGAGGAGGGAGAAGAGAGTATAAATCACAGGGCCAGCAAGAAGCTACAAAGAAACTCAAGAGTCAGGTTAACCTTTTGAAATACATTCTTGTTTGGGGTAATTAAAATTTACAAGCATTATGTTATTGCACTAACTACATCTCAAATAGACCCCATCTCCAACAATCTTCCATTTCAGCATCACCACACTAAGGGTTATCTCTAACTTATGAGCTCTTGAGTGAGGACCATCTCAAACTCAAGCTCCTGGGGGATTCCCTTTTTTGAGTTAACGTTGCTGTTATTACAAGCAATCTCAGGACTTCATTAGTTGACAGCATGGTGAAATCCTGCCTCCTGTAGCACCTGCTGCTGGCTTTCACCCAGTGTGCCTTTCTTTCTTGCATTGTTCTTGTGACAGATGTAAGTCAGAGAAAGGAGGAAATGTTGAAGCCACCTGAGGGCTTCTGCTTGGGATGGGGGTTGTCCTTCTGTATATGTTTCTCTTGCTGGTTGATGAAAGAAAAACCACTGTGGCCAATAGAAGCAGGACTAGAAGATGAGGAGAATTCTGGGAAACGTAGGCAGATGGAGTCACATGTGAGCTGCTGAAGGAGTAAGATAATATAAGACCACGTGGAAATACATAGATTAATAGAAATGAGTTAGTAACTAAGACAGAGCTAGCCAATAAGAAGCCCTAGTCATTGGCCAACCATTTCATAACTAATATAGTGTCTGTGTGCTTATTTGGGGCTCAAGAGCTGTGGGTTCAGCTGGGCCAGAAACTCATGCTTACAAGGGCTTCTGCTTGGGTGTTGCTGGTGTTAACTGAAGCGTGTCACACAGAATGAGCAAATGTCTATTTCTCCTGGGACAACATGTATGAGGGCAGTTGTCAGGAATACAAGATGCTTGGATACGAAGCCCTTTTTGAAATAAAAAAATTAATTGAAAATGGATTCTTCTCTCATACACTACATCCCAACCCCAGTTTCCTCCACATACACTTCCCCTCTCTCCCCCGACCCCTCCCCTCTGCCCCAGATTCACTCCCCCTCCGTTTCCTCTTCAGAAAGAGCTGACCTCCAAGAGAAGACAGCCAGACAGAACAGGGGGGAAAAGGATAAAAATAGAGTGAGGCGAAAGCCCTCAAATCCAAGCTGGATGAGGCAGTCGGTGGGAGGGAAAGTCTCAAGAGCAGGCAAAAGGTCAGAGAAACACCAGCTACCACTGCGAGGAGTCTCACAAAGGCACCAAGCTTCCAGACATACACAAAGAACCTGTGCAGATCTCCTGCTCGCAGCTTTAGTCTCTGTGAGCCCTGCTTAGCCAAATCAATCTTGTGGGTGGACTGAGGAAGGATGGGAATGGAGCTGGAGAGATCAGGTGTAAGTGGGATGGATGGGGGAGGGAGTATAGGGAGAGATAGCTGAAATTGGAGGCATTTGGGGAGTGGCGTGGAAATCTAGCACAGGGGAAACTTCCTGCGATGTATTAGGATGACCCTAGTGAGGACTCATAGCAATGGAGGATAAGGAGTGTGAATTGGCTATCTTTTGTACCAGGCAAGGCTTCCTCTTTACCTACCTTTTCTGGTCTGTGGATTGTAGCTTCATTAGCATTTACTTAACAACCAATATCCACTTATAAGTGAATACATAACCATATTTATCTTTCTGAGTCAGGGTTATCTCACTCAGGATGATTTGTTTTCTAGTTCCGTCTATTTGGCTACAAAATTCATGATTTCGTTTTTTTAAAAATAGTTGAGTAGTTCTCCATTGTGTAAATGTTCCACATTTTCTTTATTCATTCTTCTGTTGAGAGATGTCTAGGTGATTTCCAATGTCTGGCAATTATGAATAAAGCCCAAATGAACATGGTTGAGAAAGTGATTCTTTGTTGGATACAGCATCTTTTGAGTATATGCCCAAGAGTGGTGTAGCAGGGTCTTGAGGTAGATCAATTCCCAACTTTCTGAGGAACTGCCATATTTCCATAGTGGCTGTACAAGTCTGCACTCCCACCAACAAGGGAGGAGTGGTCCCCTTGCTCTATATCCTCACCAGTATGAGCTGTCGTTTGTGTTATTGATCTTAGCCATTCTGACAGGAGGAAGATGGAATCTCAAAGTAGTTTTAATTTGTATTTCCCTGATTACTAAGGATGTTGAACATTTCAAGTGCTTCTCATCCATATGAGTTTCCTCTATTGAGAACTCTGTTTAGATCTGTACCCCATTTTTAATTTGGATGATTTGTTTTTATTTTTTTAGATTGGTTTATAGAATTATTTATATATTTTGGATAGTAGGTCTCTAGATCTGTACCCCATTTTTAATTTGGATTATTTGTTTTCATTTTTAAATCAGTTTATTGAATTATTTATATATTTTGGATAGTAGATCTCTATCTGATATGGAGTGGGTAAAAATCTTTTTCTCTTCTGTAGGCTACCTCTTTGTCTGGTTGATGGTATCCATTTCCTTACAGAAGCTTTTCAGTTTCATGAGGTTCAATTTATTACTTGTTGACTTTAACGTGTCTGTTATCAGTGTTCTATTCAGAAAGCCGGCTCCTCTGTCAATGTGTTCAAGGCTGCTTCCCACTTTCTCTTTTATCAGATTCAGTGAATCTGATTTTATGGTGAAGCCTTTGATCCACTTGGACTTGAGTTTTGTGCATGGTGATAAATATGGATCTATGTGCATTCTTTTTTTCCCCACTCCTATTTGCATTCCTCTGCATTTAGACATCCAGTTTGATCAGCACCATTTGTTGAAGATGCTTTCTTTTTTCCAGTATGTATTTCTGGTTTCTTTATAAAAAAAAAATCAGGTGTCCACATGTGTGTGAATTTATGTCTATACCTTCAGTTTGATTCCATTGATCAACATGTCTGTTTTTATGCCAATAGCCTGTGGGTTTTACTACTATAGCTCTGTAGTACAACTCGAAATCAGGGATGGTGATAGCTCCATCAGCCCTTTTATTTCCCAGGATTGTTTTAACTATCCGGAGGGGTTTTGTTGTTTGTTTTTCTATATGAAGTAGAGAATTGTTCTGTCAAGGTCTATAAATAGCTGGGTTGGAATTTTTATGGGGATTGAATTAAATCTGTTAAGTTGCTAGTATGAGATCTCTCCATTTTTTTGTTGTTGGTTGTTTTGATTTGTTTTGTTTTGTTTGTTTTTCGAGTCAGAGTTTCTCTGTATTGTTTTGGAGGCTGTCCTGGAACTCGCTCTGTAGACCAGACTGGTCTCGAACTCACAGAGATCCGCCTGCCTCTGCCTCCCAAGTGCTGGGATTAAAGGTGTATGCTACCAATGCCAGGCTGGTTGGTTGGTTTTTTAATATAGAATTTTTCTATGTAGTCCTGGCCATCCTGGAATTCACTACATAGACCAGGTTGGCCACTAACTTACAGAGATCTGCCTGCCTCTGCCTCGTGAGTATTGATTGGGGTTAAAGGCAAGAGCCACTATTCCCAGCTCTAATATTTTTTATCAAGGCTCTTAGTGCTACAAACTTTTCCTCTTAGCACTGCTTTCACTGTATCCCATAAGTCTGGGTATGCAGTGTATTCATTTTCACTGAATTCTAAAACTCTTGAATTATTTTCTTTATTTCTGTCTTGACACCATAGTCATTCAGTAGAGAGCTGTTCATTTTCCACAAGTTTGTAAGCCTTCTGTGTTTCTGTTGCTGTTGCTATCCAGCTTTAATCCATGGTGGTCATGTAGGATGCAGGGTGTTGTTTCAGTTTTCTTGTATCTATTGAGACTTGCTTTGTGGCCAAGTATGTGGTCTATTTTGAAGGAAGTTCCATCAAGTGCTGAGAAGAAGGTGTATGCTGTTGTGTTTGAGTGGAATGTTCTATAAACATCTTTTAAGTTCATTTGGTTTAGAGTATCAGTTCCAGCATTTCTGTTTACTTTTTGTCTCGATGACCTGTCTATTGGTGAGAGTCAGGTATTGAAGTCTCCCACTCTCAACATGTGAAGATCAATGTGTGATTTAAGCTGTGATAATGTTTCTTTTACAGAGGTCAGTACCCCTGTGTTTGGGGCATATATGTTGAGAATTGAAATGTCATCTTGATGGATTTTTCTTTTGATGGGTATGAAGTGTCCTTCCCCATTCCTTTTGATTAATTTTGGTTTGAAGTCTATTTTGTAAAATATTAAAATGGTCATACCAGCTGCTTCTTAGGTCCTTTTGCTTGGAATATCTTTTTTCAATCCTTTACCCTGAGGTAATGTCTCTCCTTGATGCTGAGGTATGTTTCTTGTATGCAACAAAAGGATGGGTTCTATTTTCTTTTTATCCATTCTGTTAATCAGTGTCTTTTTATTGGGTTATTGAGGTCATTGATATTGAGAGACACCAATGAGAGACACCAATGAACAATTATTAATTCCTTTTTGTTGTTGTTGGTTTTGTGTGTGTGTGTGTGTGTGTGTGTGTGTGTGTGTGTGTGTGTGTGTATGTATGTTTTAGTTTTGCTGATGTGAGATTATTTCCTGTGCTTTCCTGGGTATAGTTAAACTCCTTGGTTTGGGATTTTTCCTTCTAGCACCATCTGTAGGATTGGATTTGTAGTTAGGTATTGTTCAGCTTGGATTTTATCATGGAGTATCTTATTTTTTTCACTTACGGGTTTAGTAGTCTGGGCTGGTGTCTGTGGTCTCTTAGAGTATGCACCACGTCTGTCCAGGCCCTTCTGGCTTTTAGAGTCTCCATTGAGAAGTCTGGTGTAATTCTGATAGGTCTGTCTTTGTGTGTTACTTGGTCATTTTCCTTTGCAGCTTTTAATAGTCTTTCTTTATGCTGTATGTTTAGTGTTTTGATTATTATGTAGTGAGGGACTTTCTTTTCTGGTCTAGTCTATTTGGTGTTCTGTAAATTTCTTGTACCTTAAAAGGCAGCTCCTTTAGGTTAGGAAATTTTTCTTCTAGGATTTTATTGAAATATTTTCTGGGCCTTTGAGCTGATACTCTTTTTTCCTTTTCTGTTCCTATTATTTGTAGTCTGGTCTTTTCATTGTGTCCCAGATTTCTCAGATATTTTTTGCCAGGAATTTTAGACTTAACATTTCTTTGGACCAATGTATCTATTTCTTCTATCATATATCTTCAATGCCTAAGATTCTCTCTTCCATCTCTTGTATTCTGTTGGGGAAGTTTGCCTCTGTAGTTCCTGTTTGTGTTCCTAACTTTTTCATTTCCAGGAGTCCCTCAGTTTGTGTTTTCTTTATTGCTTCTTTTTCCATTTTCAGGACTTGAACAGTTTTGTTTCCTTCTATTTTTTTTTCTGGCTTTATTTAAGGGATTTGTTCATTTCCTCCAATTGTTTGTGTTTTACTGTATTTCTTTAGGGGATTTATTGGTTTCCTCTCTAAGGACCTCTATCACATTGATTTTAAGGTATTTTTTTCTTATGCTTCGATTATGTTGGAATTTTCAGAACCCGCTGTGGTAGGATAACTGGGCTCTGCTGGGGACATATTGTCCTGGCCATTATTGTGTTCTCACACTGTCATCTAGGCATCTTGGTTTGGGATTATTATATGTCCAGGTGCTGATTTCTGGGTTCGTCTTGGTTGGGTTAGAGTTTTGCTCTTTGGTTTCTGTTTCCTCCCCAGATTTTTAGAGAATGTGATATTTGAGTGTTGCCTTGTTTTGCTGGCCTACATGGCTGATGTACTCACAGGGGAATGTGGACTAGGGAAAGGGGCAGGGGGAGATGGTTTCAGGGATCCACAGGAGGCACGGACTGGGGCGGGGAGCTGCTCTTGGTGTTCTGTTGCAACATCAGGGGTGACCCTGAAAATTCAGCTTTGGGCTAATAAAAACTATGGTTGAGGTCCCCGGGCAGCCTCCCTTGTCCTCTGGCAGATTTTGCCTGTGGTTGAGCAGGGCATGTCTGCCCAGGTTTGGAGTCCTTTAAACCACACTTGCTTTTTGTTTTGTTTTTATTTGATTTGATTTTTTGTTTTTTTTGTTTTATGAGACAGGGTTTCCCTGTGTAACAGTAATAGTTCTGGCTGTCCTGACACTCCCTCTGTAGATCAGGCTAGCCTTGAACTCACAGAGATCTGCCTGCTTCTGCCTCCTGAGTCCTGGGATTAAAGGCGTGTGCCACCACTGCCTTAAACCACGGTTGCTAACACCTCACAGCATTCATATTTCAGGGGACATTACTAAGAAAATAATTTTTACATATATCAGGCATATGATAAGGAGACATCTTCAGAATTTGAAGACTGAGCATCGTTTGAAACAATGGCTCTGCCTTTTGCTTCATTGTGTGACTTGGGAATTTCATCTTTCTGAGGCCCTCTGCCAAACCATAATAGTACTTCCTTGTAGCATTTGTAATAGGATATGACGTAAATATGAAGAGAGAGTCCAGTGTCTCAGTAGGCCATAAGTTAATATTTGTTGACTAAGTGGATAGATGGATGAGTTAATGGTGAAATGAAGGATCTTTTGACTCCCATGTTGTGATGGCTTGGTGAGATTTGTGTGGGCTCTCTGATATCTTGAAGAGTTTTTTGAGTATCCTGCTGAGGAACCATGGTAATTAGTTTAACACTCTAAGTGCTTTTAACACAGTTATTTCCCCCAAAAACCTTGCCGCTATTCTTGCCAAAGTTTTGGCCTTTACTCTTCCAGTGGAGTCTGGTATATCCTTCTCCCTCTGTGTGAGGATGTAGATATGCCTGACTGTGATGCTGCTGACAGACACCCTTGTCTGTATGCTCCAGGGATTTAGAAGCATTCATTTCAATTTTGAGAGGTGTTGCAAAATAGTTGCACTTACTTTGTTTACTGGATTATTATGAGCAATAAACTTCCCTCATGGAAAAATATCCTTTGAACTCCAGATACAAAGGCATCCCAGAATACATCATCTAATAAAATGTCTCCAATACGCCAGAATGGAAGCAGAATGCTTGCTTTCTTCCCAATTAGTATTAGCCTTAGGACTATTGGTTCTTTAAGTGATTACATCTAGCTTTGGTGAGCAAAGTCTTTTGAATGCCCATGATTGAAACACTGGACTAACAGTGAGAAACTGTGTTGAGGAAAAGCTTTGCACTTCAAAGAATGTCAATGAAATACGACTAACACCCTTAATTCTGTTGTCTTCCCACATGAAACAAATCCTGTACTTTAAAAGGTTTGTGGAGTTATTTTCTGGAGATTTATCTGGGTAGGCCTGACTGTACACATGTGTACCGCATGCAGGTAGATGGCCACAGACACCGGAAGAAGACATCTGATATCCTGGAACTGGAGTTACAGCCAGTTGTGAGTCAGCATGTGGGTGCTGGGGACTGAACTGAGGTCCTCTACAAGAGCAGCTGGTGCTCTTAACAACTGAGCCATCTCTCTAGCCCTGGTTGGGCAAAATTTTCCTTCCATGGGGAAAAACAGAGAGAAGAGACAGCAGATGTTCGATGAGAATGTCTGTGGAGTAGCTTGCTTATTCTGGTTGGACTTCATAAGTCACAGGGACATGATATCTGGTCTCTCAAAAGACCTGAGAAATGCTGATGTAAAACCATGTATTTCCTGGTATAAGGACAAGTATATCCTTCTACCTTAAGTAGTCTTAAAAGAAACAATCTGTATATGAGTGATTTCTTTTACAAAGTGTTTCCAAGTAATTTGTACTATTTTGTAGAAAACAATTATAGTAAAAGGAAAATCTCTACATACTCCAACACCAAGCAGATGTGTTCCCCCTCAATTCTGCTCTGGCAGTTTTTCTGTGAGATAGTTAATGACTAAAATAAAGGGAAAGCAATGAGGACTTACATAATAAATTGAAAATAAGAAGAGACTTTCTAGAAAACAATTAGGGATGCTCCACAGACTTTTAAAAGACAGGAGGGTGGGGCTGGAGAGATGGCTCGGAAGTAAAGAGCACTGGCTGCCCTCGCAGAGGGCCTGATTTGGCCCCTAGCTCCCACATGAAAGCTCACAATCATTAACTCCAGCTCCGGGGAACCCAGAGCCCTCTTCTGGCCTCTGCACACGCATGCAGACAAACACTCGTAACATAAAAACTAAAGCATTCTTTTTCTAGAAAAGAAGACAGGAAGGCCTTCTGAGGGCAAGTCATATAATATTCTGAAATAGGTATTCACCGGTTAACCTGGCAGGCTCAGAGGCTACACTGAGCTGAGTGTATTTGACAACTCATTGGTGTCTGACCAGCATCTCCACTCCCTGTTTGGCTCATCCTCCAAAGCATCTTTTTCATCTGATGAAAAGAAAAATCTCAGTTTACATGAAAACAAAGAGTCTTGGAAGACGTGTGGGGATCAGGGTTTGTTGTCTATCCATCATCAGAGTTCCTTAAACATTTTCTGTGTGATCAGGATGGTAACTGTAGCGATATCTTGCCTGAGAACTTAGTTATATGACTGGGTTGACTATGGAGGTGAGAATACTGATAGCAAGTATGAATGACAGTGTCACCTGTAAGCCTACAAACAGCTGTTGGTTTCCAGTGCCGCTGATAACACAATACTTAATTCCTTTCTACTTCCACATTAGTAAGTCATATGGAGGCTAAAAAAATGTGTTCACATAAATCAGCAGTTCTCAACCTGTGTGTCACAGCCCAAAAAGAACATCAGAAAACACAGATATTTGCATTATGAATCATAACAGTAGCAAAATTACAGTTTTGATACAACAATGAAAATAATTTTATGGTTGGGAGTCTCCACAACATGAGGAACTGTATTAAAGGGGCATTAAGGTTAAGAACCATGGACATAGATACTTAACATTCATCATAGAGGATGACTGGTATGTTCCTGAATGACAGTCATGTTCAAAGTCTTCCAGGGAACTTGTCTGTCTCTGCTGCTTCTGATGCTTACCTGGGAGTCTCAGAGAGGACTTCATGAAACTTTAAGTGCATGCTGGGGAACACCTAAGTGCCCATTAATTGATGAATGAATAAAGAAAAATGGTGCATATACTGGTCATAGAGGCATCGAATCCTGTCATTGTAACATCACAGACAGAGCTGAATATCATTGCATTAAATGAAATACGTGAGGTCTAGCTTAGTGCCACTCTTGGGGAATCTAAACTAAATTTGATAGTTGGATAGATGTCAGAAGTCTACTATGCTGCTTCAGTGAGTGACTGAAGATGATGACAAATATTGAACATGGTTTGAATGTCTCGTAATGAATAATGTCTGAAGACCATCAAATCAACTTAAGCTTTCAACCTGACACATACCTCGAGTCACCTGGGAATAGGGACCCTCAGCTGAAGAACTGCCCAGAGCAGACTGGCCTATCGGCATGTCTCTGGGGGCACTTTCTTAATTACTAGTTGATATAGATGGCCCAGCCTAGTGTGGGTGGTGCCATCCCTAGACAAAGACAGATGAAGTAAGCCAGTAAGCAGCATCCCTCCACGATTTCGGCCTCACTTCCTGCCTTGAGTTCCTGTCCTTTCTTTCACAATGGATTATAACCTGTGAGATTAAATAAAACCTCCTCCCCCATGTTGCTTTTGGTTGTCATGCTTATCACAGCAACAGAAAGCAAACTAGAACTCGTGTGTGTGTGTGTGTGTGTGTGTGTGTGTGTGTGTGTTCTTAATAATAAAAACTTGAGTCAGATATTGGGGTTAATGATGATCAGAGAAGCAAAGCAGCCAGCCACTATACAGTTCCTACCTCTGCCAATGCTCAAACTGAAGGGGTGATCCTGTCCTCAGACTGCACTGAGCTCCTGTCTCCTCCCTCCTTATATTTCTCTTAAAGGTGTGGGATCCCAAGTGCCGAGATAATCTTTGTGTAAGCTCTGTTTCTCTTTTTGACTGGATTAATTCATGTAGCTCAGGGAAGTTGAACTAACAGGAATCTGTCTGCCCCTGTCTCCAGAGTGCTGGGGTTAAAGGTGTGTATCACCCCTGCCTCACCTCTATGAATAACTAGTGTGGCTGCTAGGATTAAGGCTGTGTGCCACCACTGACTGGCCTCTATGGCTAGCTAATGTGGTGTTAGCTTTGCTCTCTGATCTTCAGGCAAGATCTGGTGTGTGTGCCCACAAGAGACCCTATCTCAAAAAGTAAGGTACACAGCAAATGAGGATGATCCCTGATGCCCTCCTGACCTCCATATATTTTTGTATTAGTTAAAACTAAAGGAGAAAAACTTCCTGTAAGACGATCTTGCAGCTTATGTTTATAGGTAACTATTCACTCAGATGTCAACGTAGACACACCTTTTTCAAAGCATCTCAAGGGCTGTGAGTTTCCTTAGCCATTGCATCCAAAACTGTAGCGGAGGGGTGTTCTGTCAGGGGCAGGCTTTAGACTTGGGCTCCCTGCGGAATTCAGCCAAGGAGATTGTTTCCAAAGTCCAGAGGACAGACGAGCAAATAAGCAGAGAAAGTGACTTGTTCTGACCTCTGGGGCTGCTGGAGGAGGCACGAGTGAGAAAGTCGGTGACTGCAGAGGTGTAGTGCTGTGGAATGCTCAATCGCGGGAGGTGAGGCTGCGTCTCAACGCGCATGCTCTCACTTCCTGTTCCGATGACAGGCTTTGTACCCATAAGTGTACAGAGTAAAGCAGAAAGGACAGAACAGGACCCAGAAGAGACAAAGCTGTCCGAATATATTTACTGTACATGTGTTACACGTGTGTGTGTGTGTGTGTGTGTGTGTAAACATATGCTACACATGAGTGGGTAGACATGAGTGGGTGTGCTTGTATGCATATGGAGGCCAGAGACTGACACTGGGTATCTTCCTTGATGGTTCTGCACTTTAATCACTGAAGCAGGTCCTCTTGCTGAACTAGGAGTTCTGGTCCTCGGGCTGGCCTAGCTAGTCAGTCAGCTTGCCCTGAGTTGCTGGGATACAGACATGTGGTGATGGCTACTCGGGCATGTTTTTGGACAGGGAAACCCAAGAGACTTTCAAAACAGTATAGGTTATTGCTGCTGCCCATGGTTGCCTCCTGGAGGTTGAAGGTATGTCCCTGTTGCTGAAGACACCACATACTCTAACACAGGCTGTATCTGGCCTGGAAGCCTCCTCCCTGAAAACTATATCTATGAAAACTCCAAGGGAGGGAAGAAACCTACATGCTTTGGGAGTCTCTTGGACTCCCCTAACCAAAAACACTCCTGACACTGCAGTTTTTGTTAGCTAGTATGAGTTTTCTTTAAAGGCGGAGAAAACTTTCGGTAAGTAGGGGTGACTAGACTACACATGTGGGGCAGAGCTGTGGTGTGTCTGAGTGCAGAATTGAGAACCCCAGATCGGTGGTACACATGGGGAGAAATGGGAACGCTTTGTTAGTATACACTATTTTGTTCTTTTTAAAACTGGGGGCAAAACCAAGAGGTAACATATTAACCTCTAATTCAATAATAAGTGCAAAATCATTATAAGTGTTATAGGCAGTTAATTCACAAAATCAAATAATAAAATTCATATGGATAGAAGTCAGTAATAATATTACATATTCTGTTAGCAGCATTAGAGAGCTGTCTAATAGCTTTAGCTAAATATCTAAAGATCTAAAAATAGCAATAGATAGACTTGCTTGATATAAAAAATTTCATATGTATGTGTTTATGCAAAATGAAAAACTGAATTAAGTACTTTCAAAGGCATACTAAATACATTTATATATTGAGCAATGGAGATGAGAATACAGAGGAAATTATTTCCTGTCTTCAAACCACTTGAAACATAGTAGAATAAGTTAATCTGAGGTAGCAAGAGAGAAAAAATTAATAAAGCATTACAGATCAAAATGATGTGTTTTGGCTCCTCTCCTGTGAGGCTATTACACTAAGATCTTTCAGAATGAGATAATTAAGGTTTTGACCCTTTCTGATGCTAATAACTCCCGCAGGAGGGAGGAACACTTCTCATTCCAGGAGCTCTCAGTCACCCACAGTGGCCATTGGAGCATGGTGGGAGCCTGGGGGGAGCCGGGGGGGGGGAGCATCCCATCCCCCTGCCCAGCACATAGCATGAGTTCACTGCTGTCAGACAGACAGCACTCATTCAGTCAGATGGACTGACATGTTGAGTCGTGCGTCCCTCAGCTTGAGGAGACTTAGTCACCTAGAAGACACTTCTCCGGAAGTGTTTGTGAGGATGGTTCCAGAGATGTTTCACCGCAAAGGGAAGACTCTCCCTGACTGTGTGCAGCGGCGCCATGTTCTTATGGGCTATTGTCCTGGAGTGAATAAAAGGAAAGGCCAAACTCGGCCTCAGCATTCACCTCTCGCAGCTTCCTGACTGTGGAAGAAGCCTGCCATCAGCTACCTCACGTTCCCTGCTGCCACGCCTTCCCTGCCGTGGTGGGGCTGTACCCTCGAACCCTGAGGCAAAATAAACCTTCCTTCGTTGAGTTACACTTGCCAGCTATTCGGTGACGGCGGAGCGAAAAAGCAAATACTAGAAGGATAATGAAGGACTTATAGGGGTGGGGGAGGGGGGACACATAGTCTATAAAATCCTTCAAGACAAGGGCAGTCGCCATCAAGAACATCTCTAAGACCCCCAAAGTCAAGAGAAAACAACTCCTGACAAAAGTACTCTGTCAGGAAGGGCCCAGCAGGAGAGCAATCCCCACCATTTTAGCTGATTTTTTTTATGTGTAATAAGTCTTAAGATTTGTGACTCGGAACATCAAAGGAGTCTCTGAAATAGTGCTCCCTGGTGCACAGTGTTCGCTACAGTTTGCATTGATTTATACCTACTCTGCCGACTCTTGGAATTTAATAAAACCTTCAGCTTTGGCTTAAAATTTGAATTATAAAGAAATATGGTCAATAGTTTATTTAAGACTTGAAGTTCTTTTCAAAAAAAATTCACAAATAGTCCTCCCCAGATGTGTAAATCAGGGTCAGCACTGCGCTGTGAGTCGTACCTACCTCTCCCCATTAATCTGTAAATAAAGGTGTTCGGTTGTCTTTTTAATATGGTTCTGTCGCCCGCTTCCATTTTGTCTATGGCTGCATTTGTTCTATAGCTGCTAAGTACTGTAGCTGCCATAGGGACAAAACAGCCTGTAATATAAAATATTAGCTTCCTCTCCCTGTGTAAAATAAAGAAATTGCTGAATTCAAGTGTTGGTGTATGTTGTAACAGGAAAGGGCATTTTACTAAGTGAAAGAAGTCTTCTCAAAGGATCAGATAATCACAATCCCCTTTATATATGTGTGGTGTGAGCAAATCTATGGAGACAGTACATTAATGATGGCTTCAGGACTGAGGACTTGGAAAAATATGTCACTATCAACTGACATAGTGTTTTGTTGTTGTTGTTGTTGTTTATTTTCAATGAAATAGTCTCAAGCTTGAAAATGGATTTAAAAAAAATGGAAAAGTCTGTGAATATATCCCAAACAACTGACTTGTATATCTTAAGTGAGTGAATTTTACAAATGAAGTGTATTTTCATAAAGTTTTTTTTTTCTTGAGACGATGTGTGAGGGGTTGCTGACTTCTAATTGAGATTCATGGAGTCGGCATCCCAAAATATAGAGCAGCTTTATATTGGTCAATTGGAAGGTGTGACATTTCAATGTGGTAGCCCCAGGAGGGGGACTCCTGACACGAAGCGTCAAAGAAGAAAACAACAGCAGCATCAGGGTTTCGTATGACCCTCCTCCTGTGTCACATCGCTTCCACCACATAAACTACCTCAGCAAGCCTCTGGAGCCAGACTCCACCTCTCCACGGGAGAAGATGCAGTGATTCCCAACCGTCACCCATCTCCCAGGCTCTGTATTATGTCCATAACATAGCTTCAGGCAAGGCAACAAGGACTGGACCCAACCAAAGAACTGGCGCTCTTAGGGTTCATTTCTCACTTTGCATTTTAATATATGTGTTCATTCTCATGGCTGGAATTTTCAATACTCACGTTTTTTATTTTACAGAAGTATCGGATGACCCAAGCCATCACTCTTGAAAAAAGAAAAGCAAAAACAGAAAGCAACTTCTTTTATGCATATGAGTGTTTTGCCTCTATGGATGTATGCACACAACATGCATGGCTGGTGTCCTCAGAGGTCGAAGAGGGCATTGGATCCCTTAGAACTGGAGTCACAGATGGTTGTGATGCACCCTGTGCGTGCTAGGAACCGAACCCAGGTCCCTGGAAGAGCACCAAGGGCTCTTAATTGATGACACATGTCTCTAGCCCATCAAGCCATCATTCCTATGACAGTTATAGAGTGATCAAAAGAAATCTGTGGTTTTCTTCCATGGGAAACAGTGTCTCTAAACACAGAAAGGTTTGTAGCTATATGAGAAGTAGTTTGAGCAAGTTGAAATGGAAAGTGACAGCGATATGCTACCTTTTATTTTCTCTTCTGTTAGAAATACAATTTGTGTTTTCAACTTTTTGAAGATTTTATCGTTGTGTGTATACAAAGATTATGAGTGTCTGTGGAGGCCACTGGGTTGCAGATACAGGCAGTTGTGAGCTGTCCACAGATTCTGGGAACCAAATGTACATCCTCTGAAAGAGGAGCAAGTGCTTTTAATCACTGGACCATCTCTCTGGCCTGTGTCTTTAATTTTTAAGTTATATTTACTCCAGATGTGTGGGAAAGCCCACAGTGTGGGGGAAATTTTAATAGCATGTTCCTTGCCAGTTCCAAGTGGGTGGTTGTACCAAGAAATGTAATGAAACTTACAGCAAAGTTCTATTGGTTCTCATGTGTCAAACAGATGCGAGATGAGAAATAAATTCAGAACCTGAACCAAAAGGGAAGTTTAGAAGGTTAGAAATAAGGAAGATAATTGTCCAAATGAGAACCTAACTGAAGCTTACTCAGAAACATAGTGTTGTGAAGATCTATAGAAAATGTGTTTTTAGAATTGATGTTTTTCTTTTTAAAATTGTATGCATATGGCTGGGATGCAGGATGGGAGAATGGCCAAGAAAATTCATGCAGAAGTACAGGGGTGGAATCAGGCTCATTTATCTTAATCCTACGTGCTTGAGACAACCAGCTCATCTGGGGCTACCTTAAGATAAACAGCAATGTCTTCATTTCAAAAGCAGGATTCCTAGAACAATATTAAGACTAATAATCAATATGATTATTTTCAATTAACATATGTAAACATCCCATATATACATCGTCTTTATAATAATGATCTTTTTGGAAATTTGACATTCCATAGCACATTTTTATTCATTTTACTTTTTATTTAAATTATGTTTCTATGTGTGGGGGGATGCACTTGAGTGCAGTGTCCATGGAAGCCAGAAGAGGGCCCTAGAGCTCTGGGAGCTGGAGGTGTGGTTTTGAGTATACGTGTGTGCAGGGAACAGAACTTGGGTCCTCTGCAAGAGTAGCAAGTGCTGTTAACTACTGCACTATCTTTCCAGTCTCGAGTTTTAAAATATAAACCATAGTTATTGCAACTTCTTTTGTTGTTTTATTAAAAACAAAACTCGGGAGTTAAATATTAGGGATTAAAACAATGGGGCAATGGAGAAACAATTATCTGTTCTTTACCTTCCTGATCCAAAGACCCATGCATCTCCTTGGCCCCTCCTTATTCCTCCTGTGTATCCCTCTAGCTTCCTCTAGTCCTCCAGAAAACTCTATGGTCCACTCCAGATTACTGAATGTGGACTCTGCCCTCTGAACCAAGGTCCGACTCCATTGGCTTTCTCGGAGTAGCAACACCAACAAATCTTCCTCAGCACACAGCAGTTAAGAATTTGTCATTTAAAGGTTGAGGAGAAGGCTCATTGGTTATGACCCCAAATTGCTCTTGCTGGACTTGAGTTTGGTTCCCAGAACCTGAGTTCTGCCTGTAACTCTGGTTCAGGGTATCCAACACCCTCCTCTGGTCTCCATGGGCACCTTCACTCATGTGCACAGACACATACATAGACATGCAAATAAAAACTTAAAAATCTGCCACTTAAAATATAAGTCAACTAAACCATATATTTATCGAATCAGAGAAATTCTGATTCTGAGGTTGTTAATCTCAGTGGAGAAAAAAAAATCATACCTGGCATAACAAATATTTGAAGGCTGAACTTGGGGCTTCTTAGATAGAAGGGATTCACTATGCAAGAATCCTATTCGTAACCCCTGTGTAGGGAAGATGCTATGTGCACATAACACAGGAACGGCTTCATTTGTCCTCATGGGCAAGTGAGTCCAGTATCCCCCTTGTGTTCTATGGGCCAAGAAGCTAACAGACTAAAAAATGAGGCTTTCTCTCTTCTCTTCGAATTCTTGACCAGTCCAGAGCTGAGTCAGGACACTGAATTCACACACAGGGCTCCTTCCTCCTGTCCTCCACACACACACCACTTCTCCTTCTGCCTCTCACAGTGGGCTGCTCTGTTTAAATGCTGCTGCCTTGCTTGCCTGAATGCCTTTAACCAGAAAGACTTCTGCAAACAGTGCACCAATCTCACTTGCTCTCAATATCCAAAACAAATACGGGAGCGAGAGGGGGATTCGGTGTACTTTCCCCAGTCCCTCTCCAGTATTATGTACAGGGTCTATGCTGCTTTCTCACCTTCTGCAGCAGGCAAGCACAGCCAAGTTACAGCTCAGATGGACACCTTATAACCACTGCTCCAAACCCCAGCACACTGCCCGGGATTCACTCTCCGCAGAAAGATCCTGGCTGCTCCCCATCTTGAGTCTTGCCTTTTTTTTTTTTTAAGTTTCAGCCCCCATGACACCTCCTTTGTTCAGGTGTTCTGAACCACCAGGAAACCTTAATGGTTTCTCCTAACATCCATCCAAGATGCAGAAGCAGCGATCAGGACAGGTTTTAGCTGCAGCTTCAAACACCTCTATGCTTCTGTGTGATTGTTGACCAGGTAGTTCTTCTTCTTCTTCGTCTTCTTCCTCTTCCTCGTCTTCTTGTCTTCCTCTTCCTCATCTTCTTCCTCTTCCTCGTCTTCTTCTTTGTCTTCCTCTTCCTTGTCTTCTTGTCTTCCTCTTCCTCGTCTTCGTCTTTGTCGTCTTCGTTTTCTTGTCCTCCTCCTCCTTCTCCTCCTCCTCCTTCTCCTCCTTCTCCTCCTCCTCCTCCTTCTCCTCCTTCTCCTCCTCCTCCTCCTCCTCCTCCTCCTTCTCCTCCTCCTCCTCCTCCTCCTCCTCCTCCTCCTCCTCCTCCTCCTCCTCCTCCTCCTCCTCCTTCTCCTCCTCCTCCTCCTTCTCCTCCTCCTCCTCCTCCTCCTCCTCGTCCTCCTCCTCGTCCTCGTCCTCCTCCTTCTCCTCCTCCTCCTCCTTCTCCTCCTCCTCCTCCTTCTCCTCCTCCTCCTCCTCCTCCTCCTCTTCCTTCTCCCCCTCCTCCTCCTCCTCCTCCTCCTCCTCCTCCTCCTCGTCCTCCTCCTCGTCCTCCTCCTCGTCCTCCTCCTCCTCCTTCTCCTCCTCCTCCTCCTTCTCCTCCTCCTCCTCCTTCTCCTCCTCCTCCTCCTTCTCCCCCTCCTCCTCCTCCTCCCCCTCCTCCTCCTCCCTCTCCTCCTCCTCCCTCTCCTCCTCCTCCCTCTCCTCCTCTTCCCTCTCCCTCTTCTTCCTCTCCTCCTCCCTCTCTTCCTCCTCCTCCTTCTCCACCCTCTCCTCCTCCCTATCCTCCTCCCTCTCCCTCTTCCTCCTCCCCTCTCCTCCTCCTTTCTTCCTCTCCTCCTCTCCTCCTCCTCTTCTTCCTCCTCCTGTCTTTTATTGAAAATAGATTCTTTTCTCATGCAATATATACTAATTAGAGTTTTCCTTCCCTCTGTTCCTCCCATTTCCTCCCCACCTCCCCTTTCCTCTAGATGTGCTTCCTTTCTGTCTCTCATTAGAAAAGAACAGGCTTTTAAGAGATAACAACCAAACATGACAAAATAAAATATAAGATAAAGGAAAAACTATTGTATTGAAGTTGGACACAGCAACCCAACAGGAGGAAAAGAATCCCAAAAGCAGGCACAAGACTCTGAGACCCACTTGTTCTCACACTCAGGAGTCCCATAAGTTAATAGCTATATTTGTATACAGAGGACCTGGTGTACCTGGTATAGCCCCATGTAGGTTCCGTGTTTGCTGCTCCAGTCTCTCTGAGCTCATGTGCAGCTCTGCTGTGGAGCAATGTTTTTGTACAATATGAATATGTATTACTCACATAATAAAAAGCTGATTGGCCAATGGCTAGCTAGGGCTTTCAGAGAGAATGATGGGCAGAAAGGCAGAGTCAGATGTATTGCCAGCCAGATGGAGAGGAAGTAAGAAATGTAAAAGAAGTATGAGTCTTGGGCAGCACAAAGATTAATAAAAATGGGTTAATTAAATTGGAGGACTCCATCAAAGCCCTTCTCCCAGGGAATCCCATGGAAGAGGAGGCAGAGGGATTACAGTGACCCATCAGATGGAGGACACCAGAGAAGCAAGGCCCTCTGAATCAACCAAACAAGGTGTGTAGGTGGAGTTTCTCTGTGTCCCAGAAGCCTTTCCTAAATAACCACTCAGGGACTTATTATTGATTACAAATGCTCAGCAATAGCTCAGGCTTATTACTATCTAGCTCAACCCTGCAGTTCATTAGATTACAAACTACTCCAGGCAGGGAGTGTCTTGGTGGATATGGGTGGGGTGAATACAGACTTTGGAAAATAAAAGGACCCAGATGCAAAGCAGTGAGAACATTCCCAGAGGAGTCCATTAATCACCACAGAGGAGCACACCAAACACACATACCCTTTCTTGAAAATCACCCAAATATTTTAAGAGGAACTTTATAGACTTGATTTTTTTATCACAAAGAAATCATTACATTCACATACACTTGGCAGAGTCCTGTGTAGGAAATTGGGGGTAAACAGGGAAAGCTGGTGTGAGCATCTCTGTAGGAGGAAAACAAGATGTAAATATTCTCACAACACTGAGAGGGGCCCTGTGCCACATGAAGATTTCATCTAATTTTTGAAATATATGAATGTTGGCCTTCTGTAGCACATTTCACATTCAAGATACTGAAAAGTAATGAGCTGGATATAGATTCTTATATGAAAGTGAATATGATGATCATTACTCATCCTGAACATTAAAATCTATTTTAATCACATCCTAGTAAATTTACTCTATTTTAATGATAGCTTGGTGGGCTTGGTGGTGCTAAAAAGCATTTTGAGTCTTTGATCTGCAATGGAAATACTACGTGTGTGGCATGGACTTGCACAGAAATGAACATAGGAGGGAAGGCTCAAACTACAGAACTGAGACCACCAAGGAAAGCCGCTAAATATGTAGAGAGATGATTGTGGTGGTTTTCTTTTGTTTTCTTTTTGGTTTTTGGAGACTGGGTTTCTCTGTATTGTTTTGGAGGCTGTCCTGGAACTCACTCTGTAGACCAGGCTGGCCTCAAACTCACAGAGATCTGCCTGCCTCTGCCTCCCGAGTGCTGGGATTAAAGGCGTGTGCCACCAACACCCGGCCTGATTGTGGTGGTTTTAATGAGAAACCTCCCCCAGAGGTGTAGGTACTTGGAGGCTTGATCTCCAGCAGTCCGTGGTGTCGTTTGAGGTTTAAGTGGTGGCCCCTTGCCAGAGGAAGCACATCACTGAGGGAGGGCTTTGAGAGGTTAAACCCTCACACCACTTCTACTGTTCAAGCTCTCCTTTGTGGTGACAGTTGAAATGTGACCCCTCAGCTTCCTCCTCTAGCCGCCTGCGTCCATGCCCCTCTAATCATTATGGACTCTGCCTCTGTGATCAGAAGTGAAAATAAGCTCTCTCTCCTGTAAGTTGCTTTTGGTGACCATATTTTATCACAACAATAGGGAGGTAACTAATACATTGTTGCATTTTGTCCTCAGCCCAAGAGACTCTTTAACCTTTGTGCTTTTCTATTAGTGATTAAGATTCACATTGGAATGCTGGAAACTGGTCTAGAAGGTTAGATTCCGCCGGGGGGGGGGGAAGGGGGGGATGTGAAGCTGGCTGGCTTGGAAACAGTGGTCTCGAAGGTTAGATTCAGGGGGCATGAAGCCGGCTTCTACTGGCTTTCAAGAGCCGCTCATTGTTCATGGCTTACTAGCTCTTTGTGGGCTAAGATATTCAAGCTTCTGGCCTTTTTTTAATTGAAACTATTTTGGATACATTGTTTTTGTTGAAATTCCCTGTTGAGTATCGGTGGGAATTTCAGGAACAGGGCAGATATTCAGTTCCTAAGTTGTCAGACTCAGTACTTCCCCCCCAGTGAAGGGAAAAGCCAAAGACTTAAGGAAGTAATTGAACAGATATTTGAAAAGCAAGGAAAACGAAAAATTATCATGCGATGTAAAGTTTAAGGACCTGGAGCCTGGTATTTACTCTGGATGGGGTGAGGATGGACGGACGTGCACAGATCTGCTTGGAGAAACTTCTTGCATTAAGTCAGACTTCTAAAAACCAGCTTCAGGCTAACTCTCATCCAAATATGGACACCTCTCACACCATGCACGCCCCCCTTCTGTTTATGGTAACTGGTTCACAAATAAAAACCCCAAACCTAGAATTAGATGGAGGTCACCATACTTAATAATTCACCAGTAACCAAAAACACACAGTGATTTGAATGTTGGGGTCACCAAGGAGAGTCCCAGGAGTCTGAGATGGTCACACTCTCCATCATTGGGCATAATGTTTTATGTGTAAAAACCACTGCTCTAAGGGAGGAAAAAATACAAGTTCACTCACTTATGTGAGTAAAAAAAAAGTCTGAAAAATTAAGTAGAACAGACTAAATTTGGCTTACAAAAGAAATGCAAAGCATTCCTGTTTTCAAACAGTGGAAAAATATACAGAGGATGTCACCGTGGGTGGTTATGCAGTGTGAACACAGATTGGAATCTGGTGTGTTGACATCGATGAGTGGTAGATTTTCTTATCTTGTAACGATAACTGTCTCAGAAGGAGTAAGGAACTTTAGAAATCACAATAAAAAAAACCCTTTATTCAGATAATGTATCCCAACCTGAGATCTACAGAATACAATTCCATAGGGATGTACTGATACCCTGACTGCTTGACCCTAACTATATTCTGTATATGAATAACAGACATGCTGGAAAGAAATCCCTCTGAAAACAACCTCTAAAAATACCATGCCTTGCAATAAATCTAACCTAGAGTATAAAAGATCTCTACAATGAAATTAGCATACCCAACCCAATTACTGTGGAAATTAAATACCCTAAACACCAAATCATTCCACCAATAAATGGGTAAAACGAATTGAACAGTTTTCTAAAGAAGAAACACAAGTGATTAATAAAGTGTGAAAAGGCGTTCAGCATCTCTGTCAGGGAAATGCAAACTGAAACAGCTCTGACATTCCATTTTACCTGGGTCAGAACAGCTAGTATCAAGACAACACGATAACAAAGGTTTGCGAGAAGTTGGGAAACGGGAACACTTACTTACAGTAGCTGGTAGGGATGTAAATTGATGAATCCAATATGGAAGTCAGTATGCGCATTCCTCAAAAAACTAAAAATGAACAATCAATAATCCACTAAAGTTAGAACTATCATATGATCTAGATGGCACCACTCTTGGGTATACACCTAAATTAGGAATCTAAGTCAGGACCACAGAGATGCTAAGTTGTTTAGAATATCCCAGATATGGATGCTTATCTACAGATAAATAAAGAAATATGATGGCTATAAGACATATATATACACATATAGATATAGATTTATATATAGAGAGAGATGTGAACATATACTGTGAAATCTTATTCAGCTATAAGAAAAAATGAAATGTGTCTTGGAATAATTGGGTTGAACTAGAGATCATATTATTTGAAACAAGACATTCAAATTCAAATATCCTCCTTTCTCATATACAGAATCAATTGTGCGTGCATGCGTGCACGCACATATACACACATGACATGAAAATAGGGAGTTATAATGGATGAAAAACTGGAGAAGAGGGAGGAGCATGAAAGTGTAAAGGCAGATGTAAGAAAAATATATTTTCTTTTGCATGTAGAATGTAATTTAAATAGATATATGTATGCATATACATACTTATATGTAAATAATAAATACAAATGTATGTATATCACACACACACACACAATGAAAATTGAGGATTATTTGGGACCAGCAAGAAGAGGGGAAGGCGGTGTGAGGAAGGGGAGTCTAAGAGTAAAATACAATGGTATTTAGATAGGAAAATCTCATATTAAAGGCCACTATTTTGCATGGAAAATATAAAAAGCATGTATTCATTTAAAAAAATTTTAAAGGATAAAAATGGAAGGATAAATACAATGTGACTGAGAAACCAAGTGAGTCCCTCTGTGCAGGACTTGCTGCAGTATCGGCAGACCCCAGTCACTTCCTAACAAGAGTCTCAGGGTGAATGGTCCAAGAACGGAAGGGCTACATGCCATGCAGGGGAAGATTGTTGTGAGTGTGGGAATAGCTACTCTGGGTAACCGTTGTCTGAACAGGGAGACTGAGTGGCATCCAAGAGACACAGTCGTCAGTACCTGTGACCAGAAGTGACTTTCCTGCCTCCGAATCCTCAAGGGAGCATCACAGGACACATCTGCCTTTGTTATCAGGTGGATCGCCTGTGGTGATTCAACCCCAAATACCCATGAAGCAACCCTTTTCAGGACACAGCTTGTATTTAATTATCCTGTCTTCAAAGCAGTATCAATCTCAAACTTAGACATCTAAAAAGGAAAGACCCAAGAATAAAAGTGATCCACACCAGCTGCTTCTAGTTTGCTCTCTTTTGAGAAAACATTGCATAATTTCTCATTTGCAAGGACACTGCACTCGAGTCTACCAGGAGCCCTGCAACACAAGCAAACACTTTTGCATCTGGTTTTTATTCATTATTTCCCCAACCTTTGATCACTGGAACCCTGTTTACAAAGAATGCATTTCTGGCAGCTCTGCAGACTGAAGGCCAACACCAGGGTGAGGATTATCTTGGTCAGACTTACTTAACATGGTACAAGGGAAGTGAGACAGCTCTACGCTCATGACCCAATTGCTTACCAAGGCCTCAGTGACAAACACTGTCACATTGAGAATAATGTCTCAACATGAATGGTGATTGGGAAGGGTACAAAATTAATCCACAACAATCCGTTCAATTCCTAAGAAACTTAGTTTATAGCACAGCTGCTCATTTTTTCTTTTATTGAAAGTAGATTCTTTTCTCATACAATATATCCTGATTACTGTTTCCCCTCCCTCCACACCTCTCAGTTTCCTCTCTCCTCCGCTCTCCTCCTCTCTCCTCCCCTCTGGATTCACTCCCTTTCTGTCTCTCATTAGAAAAGAATGGGCTTCTTAGAGATAACAACCAAACATGACAAAATATGATAAGATAAAGTAAAAATTATTATATCAAAATTGGTCATAGTACCCAGAGGAAGTTGCAAGGGTCCCAAGAGCAGGCACAAGAGTCAGAGACCCATTCGTTCTCACAGCCAGGAGTCTCATAAAAACACTAAGCTAATAGCTGCAATATATGCACAGAGGGCCTGGTGCAGGCCCACGTAGGCACTGTGCTTGCTGCTTCAGTCTCCGTGTGCTCACACGTGCCTTGCAGCGTTGATTCAGAACGCTGGTGCACTCCATCCCCTCCCGTCCTTATGGTCTTTCTGCTTCCTCTCCCGCAGGATACCATATTTATCTTTCTGGGTCTGGGCTACCTCACTTGGGATGATTTTTCTTTCTCATTTCCGCCCATTTGATGGAGACCTCCCATTAGGCTCTCTACCCATAATGTCTGGCTCTGGGTCTCTGCATCTGTTCCTGTCTGCTCCTGGAGGAAGCCTCTCTGACGATGATTGGATAAGGCACTGATCTATGATTATAGCAGCATATCATTAGGTATCATTTTGATGATACTTTTTCTAGAGCAGAAGTTTTTGGTTCTAACCTAAGTCTCTGGTTCATGGATATCCAAGCATTGTCAGGCATTCTTCCCTCTCATGGAGTGGCCCTTAAGTCAAATCAGACATTGGTTGGCTACTCACAGAAGTTGTGTTCCACCATTGCCCTAGAATATTTTTCAGGCAGGACAGATTGTAGGTCAAAGGTTTTGTGGCTGCATTGGTGTCCACATTTCTATTCATTAGCCTGTTGAATGCTTTTCCACACAAAAGAGACTAGAATGTAGGTACCAGTTTTACTTCTTTGTGTCCAATAAGGTGTGTGTGTGTGTGTGTGTGTGTGTGTGTGTGTGTTTATGTTGCCCTTGGCGAATGGGACTGTACTGTTGGTTTGCAGAGAGCAACCCTTTGTTTTATCAACAGCCTGGGATGTTGAATTTCCATGGAAACTCCTTGACTAACAACTCCCACCCCTGGAAGACTTGTCTGACAACAAGAGGTGGCCAGTTGAAACCTATAGCCCCCATTACTAAGAATCCTCATTAGGATCATCTTCATACATAGGTTTTTACACCATCCCTCAAAAGTCCCACAATTCCAGTCATCTCTCTCTGCAGTTTCTCTCTCCACCCCTTCTTCCCCTAACCTGATCTCCACACTCCTGTCCCCACCTGCCCCCAGTTTGCCCATAAAATCTCTTCCATTTTTCCCTTCCAGGGAGATCTAGGGGTCCCCCTTAAGCCCCTCCTCTTCAACCTAACCTCTCTGGGTCTATTGATTGTAGCTTGGTTATCATGTACTTAACAGCTAATATCCACTTGTGAGTATATACCATTTTTTCTGGATCTGAGTTACCTCACTCAGAATGATTTTTTTCTAGTTCCACCCATTTGTCTACATATTTCACAAAATCATTTTTGTCAATAGCTCAGTAATACTGTGTTGTGTAAATGTACCACGTCTTTCTTCATCTATTATTCTGTTGAGGGCCATCTAGGTTGTTTCCAGTTTCTGGCCATCATGAAAAAAGCTACAATGAACATGATTGGCTGAGTGTCTTTGTGGTAGGATGAAGTTTCCTCTAGGTACGTGCCCAAGAGTGGTATAGCTGCATCTGGAGGTGGATCAATTCCCAACTTTCTGAAGAACAGCCATATTGGTTTCCATAGTGACCGTATAAAATTACACTCCCACCAGCAAGGGAGGAGTGTTCTCCTTTCTCCACATTCTCACCAGCATGAACTGTCATCAGGGAAATGCAAATCAAAACTACTTTGAGACTCCATAGTGGCTAAGGATGTTAAACATTTTAAGTGGTTCTCAGCCATTTGAGTTTCTTCTATTGAGAATTCTCTGTTTAGATCTGTAGCCCGTTTTTAATTAGATTATTTGGAGTTTTGGTTTCTACTTTGAGTTCTTTATATATTTTGGACATTAGTCCTCTATTGGATGTGGAGTTAGTGAAAATCTTTTCCCATTCTGTAGGCTGCTGCTTTTTCTGATTGACAGTGTCCGTTGCTGTAGAGAAGCTTTCAGTTTCATGAAGTCCCATTTATTAATTGTTGATCTTAGTGTCTACATCATCAGTGCTCTCTTCAGAAAGTCATCTCCTGTGCTGACAAGTATGGTGATTTCTTGTTTATGATCTAATAAAGCTTGCCTGAAAATCAGAAAGCCAAGCTAGCCACACTAGTCAGCCATACTGGCCAGGCAGTGGTGGCACAATGTTTAATTCTCAAGAGACAGAGGCAGATGGATCTCTGTGAGTTCAAGGCCACCCTGGGCTACATGAGAATAAATCAGTCTAAAAGAGAAACAGAGCTCACACCTTTAGTTCCAGCACTAGGGAGAATATAAGGAGCTCAGTGCAGTCTCAGGCAGCAGTCTGAGATTTGATGACGAGCTGTGCAGTCTGGAGATGCAATCTGAGGTTTAGTGGATCAACCCTTCAGTCTGAGCATTGGTAGAGGTAGAGGTGAGAGCTCTCTGGTGGCTTGACTACTTAGCTTCTCTGATCTTCAGCTTGAACCCCAATATCTGTCCCTGGGTTTTTATTATTTATGCTATAGACAAGTTCAAAACTATTCCCTATTTTCAGTTATATCAAGTTCAGTGTATCTGGCTTTATTTTGAGGTCTTTGATCCACTTGGATTTGAGTTTTATGCAGGATGATAAGTATTAATCTTATTTGCATTATTCTACAACACAGACATCTAGCTTGACCAGAGCCATTTGTTGAAGATGCTATCTTTTAGTGTGGATTTATGTCTGTATTTTCATTGATCAGCATGTTTGTTTTTGTGACAATACCATGCTGGTTTTGCTTCTATACCTTTGTAGGACAATTTGAAATCTGGAATAATGAGACCTCAGCAGTTCTTTTATTGTTCAGAACTATTTCAGCTATTCTGGGTTTTTGTTTTGTTTTGTTCCATATGAAGTTGAGAATTGTCCTGTCAAAGTCTGTAAAGAATTGTGTTGGAATTTTAATGGGGAGTGCATTTAATATGTAGATTGCTTTTGGTAAGTTGACCAGTTTTACTATGTTAATTCTACCAATCCACAAGCATGGGAAATCTTTCCATCTTATATCTTCTTCAATTTCTTTCTTCAAAAACTTGAAGTTTTTATCATAAAAATCTTTCACTTGCTCAGATAGTTACCAAAAGATATTTATATTATTTGAGGCTATTGTGAAGGATTCTGCCTCCCTGATTTCTTTATCAATTCATTTGTATATAAGATGACTACTAACTTTTGTGAGTTAATAATGTATCTAGCTACTTGGCTGAAAGTGTTAGCAGTAAGTGTTCCCTAGTGGAATTTTTAGGGTCACTTATATATCCTATCATATCATCTGCAAATAAAGATACGTTGACTTTTTTCCAATTGTATTCTCTTGATTTCTTTCAGTTGTTTCATTTCTATAGCTAAGACATATGGAGAGGAGTGGACAGTTGCATCTTCTCCCTGCTTTTTAGTGGAATTCCTTTGAGTTTCTCTTCATTTAATTTGATGCTATAGCCTACTTATTGTAATTTCAGTCAACTATGGGTTTTTTTTTGCTTGTTTCAGTGAAGAATGGCCCTGCATTTCTCTTTCATGTGTACTGTTATATACGAGAGTCCTCCTGCTCTGTAGGAAAGAAAGCTAGTATCCTGTGTCTAGCACTAAATGCAAGCACTCCAGGGATGGCTCTTTGGCTTAGACTCCAAACTCCAAGTGACAAATCACACTCAAAGACTTCGATTTCCTTTACTACCTTTCTTCATCTTTACTGCGTATTTGCTCATTGAATTATGCCTGTGACTATTTTTCTTGCCAAATTATTTCTTTAAAAAGAATCTCTCAATGAGCTACCCAATCATCCTCAATCTTGGTAATTGTACGCACAGCACATGGGCACCAAGCTTTCAGCAATAGAAGGGGAATGGCTACTGTGAACAGAGCTGTAGGTTTTTAAGGAGCAGATGAACCTTAGACTCCATCCTGCAGGAAGGAGGAGGATGCTGATCTTCAGGGTCTAATCTGAGGATATGGGCCTCAGTTGACCTCTTCCTCCTTGAGATTCTCTTCTGGTTCTCAGTGCTTGAGTTGATCCCAGCATTCCATGAGGGACTACTTAGCAAATGCTATAAGGGAAAGAGATGTTCACGAAGGCAGGAGCTGTCAGGAGAGTCCTGTAGACACTTGAGGGCTGGGTACTCCAGGGAGTTCGCATCAGTTGAGGCTGGGGTAGCAAGCTCTGATGTGTTCAGAGGCAGCTATGAAGTTTTCTGGTATTTTCCAAGGCCTTGGGGAGGGTCCAGAATCTGTGCACAGGGATACTGGCATTGCTGTGATTATACAGAGAGAAAGGGACTCCAGATGCTTAGAGAAAACAAGAGAAATGGGACTCTGAACTGATAGGATCCTTGATTTTGGATACCCTTCATCTGGTCTTCCTCGCCACATGGGGAAGTCCAAGCACTCACATATGTCAGGCTTCTATACCACATTGCCAGCAACCTAGGAGCATATCCGTTCCTGAAGGGAGTTATAAAGGCTCATGTCACTGTCAGATCAGCTAATCAGTGGCTGTTTGAAGGACCGGAAGTGGGGTGATTGCAGAGCGCTTGGGAGTGTGGGCTGAGGCGTACCACATTGGCGTTGCAGTAACGGACAGTACTGAGGAGGGGAAGCTCTAACCCTGTATACAACAGAGAACCGTCCATCTGTTGACATCTGTCTTGTCAGGCATCATGGGACACTGGCCAGGAAATAGCTCCACAGACTTCCAAAAAGCTTCTTGCGTTAGTGGGTACAGAAAAAAAGATCACGATTATAAAAGCTACAAGCCTTCAATGGGTGTCAAACTTTGTGTCAACCCTTTTTGCTTATTTTATTTCATTTACTTAACAGTTGTACATAAGAGGTAGGATTATTATATTTTACAGATAGAGAACTCAAGGCTGAGAGAAGTTAAGTAACGTCTTCTGTTAAGACAGAGAAGGGGAGACCTGGGATTTTAGTCTAAAATCTGGGCATTCCACCATCACATTATCCCCCCTCCCCCAACCCTTGCAGGTACAAACTTAGGTCCTCTGGGATGAAAAGAAAATCTCTAGACACCTGAGAAAAGGACAAGAAATAAACAGGAACCATCAAAGAAAATAAATGGCTTAGAAGTGGAAGGAACAAGACAGAGGTTGGGATTTTCAGTGCTTCAAAAACAAATCACTCCATTAATTGCAGGGCTACCTCTCAAACAGCTGTGCCAAAAACGGTGGAAAGAAGGTCTGTGTTACAGACATCCACGATCTGCTGGCTATGAATGACTTTAGTTCCAATGAGCAGTCATCTTGTCTTTTCTCTTTGCGTCCTAAATACAGTTACAAGTCTGTGAGTGGGGCCCTGCGTTGACTCCTCTAGGTGGTCGGAACAGCTGGGGTTGTTTCTTCTACATGTTGTCTCGAGATGGTTAAGCCGCTGACTTTTTGAACTGTAACAATCAGATAAATTAAAGCAGCCAGGCACGGAAGTCTAGCTGAAGAAAAAAAATTTAACCAGAAAATTTTATTGATTCAAGTATTTATCCATGGTCCTGTGCTTAAGGGTACAGCACTGAAAGTGCATCAGGCGTTTTGTGGTCTCGCAGTTGCTAGTTTAGTGACAGAAGACAGAGGAAAATAAAACCACTCTTTCCAGCCAGCGCAGAGAGATGAGCATCTCTATGAGCAAACGGCACATGCGCAGCAAGACTGGGAGTAAGAGAAAACCTACCACAAGAAGCAGAAGTTGGGACAGTCTATTGCCAACTAAGATTGGCCCTTATTGTATACACACAGTTGAGTTCAGGGAGGCAATAAGGAGTTCAGAGCCCTGAGATCGGATGTGGGGAACTTTTCCCTGCGACACTGAGTGTTGTCTTCGCAAAAGAAGCATCACCGATGTTGTCTACAATGCATCCAATAGCGAGCTGGTCTGCACCAAGGCCCTGGCGGAGAGCTGTATCGTGTTGATTAACAGCACACAGTAGCGACAGTGGTACAAGTCACACTGTGCAATGCCCCTGGCTGTGTGAACCATGTAGCATTTTCAGATATGCCTTCTGGAAGGGACTATATGGGGGGAGACTGGATTCACTTGATCACTGACTCAATCAGTCGTGCCCAGGAATGACATCCCAGAAAGAACTCATAGTGACGCTCAGTCAAACTTGGTGAACACACTGATACTGGGGAAGAGTGATGTGGACCAACTTCGTAAGGAGGGAGTGCGAGCTGGACGGTGGTGGTGCACGCCTTTAATCCCAGCACTCAGGAGGCAGAGGCAGGCGGGTCTCTGTGAGTTCGAGGTCAGCAGAGGCAAGCAGATCTCTGAGTTCGAGGTCAGCAGAGGCAGGCGGATCTCTGTGAGTTCGAGGTCTACAGAGCAAGTTCCAGGACAGGCTCCAAAGCTACACAAAGAAATTCTGTCTCGGAAAACCAAAGAGCTGGGGGAGGAGGGAGTGGGAACTTCATTCCTGACTGGCTGCCCCAGATCTTAATCTGTTTTGTATTCCCTATAACAAAATATAATGTAAGCTGTAAAGCATGTGGCTTTTACTGATTTCTAGGTGTTGTTCTAGCTGCTTATCAGTGTTTGGGAGCTTACATCATAAGCACTCTTCAATATTAGGTCAGTCAGTGAGAAATGCAGGTGGCCACGGGTCACAGCTATCATCAGAAGTAAGTGAAATCCTTTTGCTTTTGTTTTAAGGTTTTTTTTCCTTAAATTTTTGTGTGTATGGGTGTTTTGCCTGCATGTATGTCTATGTGTCACATGTGCGCAGTGCCTGAGGAGGCCAGAAGTGGGCATTGGATCTCCTGGGACTGGAGTTATAGACAGTTGTGAGCTGCCATGTGGGTGCTGGGGACCAAACTCAGGTCTTCTGGAAGAGAAACCAATGCTCTTAACCTCTGAGCCATCTCCCCAGCCCAGTAAGTATGATCTTGGGCCCCATGCCTTAAGCCTGTGTGGCATTTTCACTAACTCTGAGCAGTCCGTGTCAGAATGAGCTGCAGAGCTATACCACAGACTCGTCTTGACACGTGTGCACTGTGTGCACTAAGTTGAAAGGCTTTGATGACACTTGGGCATATTCAGCACAGAAAGTTTAGTTCAGAAAAACAGAAACGTAGGAGGCCTGTGGAGGTGGCTCAGTCAGTAAAGTGCTGGCCACACTAGCTGAGGGTATGAGTTCAGACCCCTAGAAGCCATTAAAACACCAGGCAGGTGTGGTAATCCTAATGTTGGGGAGGCAGAGATAAGAAGGGTCACTAAAGCTCACCTTCAGACAGCCTCACTGAATTGGAAAGCTAATGATTGAGGAGAGACCCTGGCTAAAAAAATATATGGGGCAGATAGCAATGGTGGAGCAGATAGTGGAAGACATTGTCCATAAAGCTTTGGCCTAGACATATACACACACACGAGTACATGTGCATATGCTGTGTGTGTGTGCGCACATGCACATACATACACACACATGCACACACACACACATGCACATACATACACACATGCACACACACACACATGCACATACATACACACAAACGAGTACATGTGCATATGCTGTGTGTGTGCGCACATGCACATACATACACACACATGCACACACACACACACATGCACATACATACACACAAACGAGTACATGTGCATATACTGTGTGTGTGTGCGCACATGCACATACATACACACACATGCACACACACACACATGCACATACATACACACACATGCACACACACACATGCACATACATACACACACATGCACACACACACATGCACATACATACACACACACATGCACACACACACACATGCACATACATACACACAAACGAGTACATGTGCATATGCTGTGTGTGTGTGCGCACATGCACATACATACACACACATGCACACACACACATGCACATACATACACACACATGCACACACACATACACACACATGCACATACATACACACACATGCACACACACACATGCACATACATACACACACATGCACACACACACACACATGCACATACATACACACAAACGAGTACATGTGCATATGCTGTGTGTGTGTGCACATGCACATACATACACACACATGCACACACACACACATGCACATACATACACACACACATGCACACACACATGCACATACATACACACAAACGAGTACATGTGCATATGCTGTGTGTGTGTGCACATGCACATACATACACACACATGCACACACACACACATGCACATACATACACACACATGCACACACACACATGCACATACATACACACAAACGAGTACATGTGCATATACTGTGTGTGTGTGCGCACATGCACATACATACACACAAACGAGTACATGTGCATATACTGTGTGTGTGTGCGCACATGCACATACATACACACACATGCACACACACACATGCACATACATACACACACATGCACACACACACATGCACATACATACACACAAACGAGTACATGTGCATATACTGTGTGTGTGCACACATGCACATACATACACACAAACATACATGCACACACTGTACACACATGCACATACATACACACAAACGAGTACATATGCATATACTGTGTGTGTGCACATGCACATACATACACACAAACGAGTACATGTGCATATACTGTGTGTGTGCACACATGCACATACATACACACAAACGAGTACATGTGCATATACTGTGTGTGTGCGCACATGCACATACATACACACACATGCACACACACACATGCACATACATACACACACATACACACACATGCACACACATACACACACATACACACACACACATGCACATACATACACACACACACATGCACACACACACACACACACATACACACACACAACGAAGGACAAAATTTGAATTTAGGGACTACATTACTGATCTTGCAGTAGACTAGAAATGTTGCCAGTGGCGAAGCTTGAGCTGGGAGTTCTAGGAGGAAAGTTCACTGTTCTCTCCTTGAGGGACAGCAGTTGGCTTCGGTAAACCGGAGCTCATCTTAATCTGCTGGTGATGGCAATCATGATGTGTGAAAATTGGCCAAAGGTACAAATGCATTCAGAGCTAAAGTTATCAAACTAGATTATGATGGCATGTTCAACTGCTGATTCCAGGAAACTTGTCCAAGTGCAATTGCTCAGCAGTGTATAAAGGTGTAGCCACTGAAGACATAGTGTCAGTGCATTAGAATAAGCCCAAGAAATGATAAGTTAATTTTTCAGAATTTGACTACCTCCCAGAAGTATATACAATGCTTCTCTTTAGAGGGAAATTAGTAAAACCCATGAGTTGGCTTTAACACCATCTCCACACAGTAAAGTGGAAATGGGGATGGGAAAGGCCTTCTGGAATGGGATGTGATAAGAAACCTTAAGCTATTTTATTACAAGCTCCAGCCCTGATGATCCTCTATATCTGACAGCACACAGAGGCATTGCTGTGGATAATCACCCCAGAAATTCCATGGCCTGGTTTTACCCTGTCAATTAGTGAAGTCACCAACTGCTTATTGCATCCCCTCAGCATCTTCTAATTTACTAGAAACAATGAGTAAGAAGTAACACAGAGCAGTTGCTGAGGTGAATGGTAGCTAATGGTATTCCAGTCAAACTAGTTACAGTAACTTGGACAACACTGTATTTTTTTAACATTTTTTAAAATTTTAAATAGCTTGTTTTACATATCAATCCCAGTTTCCTCTCCCTCCCCTCCTCCCGCACCCCCTACCATCCCCCCCATCCTCCCACCCTATTGCCAATTCCTTCCACATAGGAGATATCTAGAGTCTATCATTTCATTCAGGGTAGGGTCCAGGCACTTCCCTAAGAGTCCAGGCAGAGAGAGCAACCCTCTTTGTGTTACGGATACACAATGTCTGTTAGTATTGGAGGGATAAACACTGATCCACTGCTCAGGACCCCTTGGGTTGCCCAGGCCTCCTCACTGACTCTCACATTCAGGGGGTCTGGATCGGTCCCATGCTGGCCTCCCAGCTGTCTGTCTGGGGTCCAAGAGCTCTCCCCTGTTCAGATCAGCTGTCTCTGCTGGTTTTGCCAGCCCATTCTTTGCCAAATTGCTATTCGCTCCTCTCTCTCTGTCGCTGGGTTCCTTGGGTTCTGTTCAGTATTTAACTGTGGGTGTTTGCCTCTGCTTCCATCAGTCACTGGATGAAGGCTTCAGGATGGTTACAGACATCAAGTTCATTATCAGGAATGGGCATTCGAGGTAGTCTCTACACTATTGCTTAGCTTGCCAGTTGGTGTCATCCGTTTAGATCACTAGAGGTCACTCTGGTGCCTGATCTGTCTTCTAACCTTTGATTCCCTCTTCCCCCTATCCCACCCCCCCAGTCGACCTTCCTGTTCCTCCACATCCTACTCTCTCTTCCACTTCTCCCCCACTCTATTTCCCAGGTCCCCCTCCCCCCCATCCCTCGCCGTGTTCCCCATCTGTTCAGAGGATCTTGCCTCATTTCTCTTCTCTTGGGTACCATGTATATCTTTTAGGTTCTTTCCTGTTTCCCAGACTCTCTGTCAGTGGAAGTGCAGACTGGCTCTCTCCTGATCCATGTTTAAAATCCATATATGAGTGAGTACATACCATGTTTGTCTTTTTGTGACTGGGTTACCTCACTCAGGATGGTTTCTTCCAGTGCTATCCATTTACCTGCGAATTTCAAGATTCCATTGTTTTTTTCTGCTGAGTAATACTCCATTGTGTAAATGTACCACATTTTCTCTATCCACTGTTCAGTTGAGGGGCATCTAGGTTGCTTCCAGGTTCTGGCTATTACAAATAATGCTGCTATGAACATAGTGGAGCAGATGCCCTTGTTGTATGAATTTGCCTCATTTGGATATATGCCTAAGAGGGGGAATTGCTGGGTCTTGTGGTAGATTGATTCCCATTTTCCTGAGGAATTTCCATACTGCTTTCCAAAGTGGGTGTACGAGTTGGCACTCCCACAAGCAGTGGAAGAGTGTTCCCCTCTCTCCACCTCCTCTCCAGCATAAATTGTCTTCCGTGTTTTTGATTTTAGCCATTCTGACAGGAGTAAGATGGTATCTCAGAGTTGTTTTGATTTGCATTTCCCTGATGGCTAAGGATGTTGAGCACTTGCTTAAGTGTCTCTTGGCCATTTTAGCCTCCTCTATTGAGAATTCTCTGTTTAGTTCTGTACCCCACCTTTTGATTGGATCCTTTGGTGTTTTGGAGACTTGCTTCTTGAGTTCTTTGTAAATTTTGGAGATTAGCCCTCTGTCAGATGTGGGGTCAGTGAATATCTTTTCCCATTCTGTGGAATGCCTTTCTGTCTTGTTGACTATATCCTTTTCCTTACAGAAGCTTTTTAGTTTCATGAGGTCCCATTTGTTAATTGTCGATCTCAGTGTCTGTGCCATTGGTGTTATGTTCAGGAAGTGGTCTCCTGTACCAACTCATTGAAGAGTATCTCCCACTTTCTCTTCTAAAAGTTTCAGTGTGGCTGCATTTATGTTGAGATCTTTGATCCATTTGGACTTAAGTTTTGTACAAGGCGATAAACATGGATCTATCTGCAGTCTTCTGCATACCAGCACCCAGTTATGCCAGCACCATTTGTTGAAGATACTTTCTTTTTTCCATTGTATAGTTTCAGTTACTTTGTCAAAAATCAAGTGTTCATAGGTGTGTGGGTTAAAATCAGGGTTTTCAATTCCATTGGTCTACCTGCCTATTTTTGTGCCAATACCAAGCTGTTTTCAGGACTATAGCTCTATAATAGAGCTTGAAATCAGGTATGGTGATGCCTCCTGAAGTTCCTTTATTGTATAGGGTTGTTTTGGCTATCCTGGGCCTTTTGTTTTTCCATATACATTTGATTAATGTTCTTTCCAGGTCTGTGATGAATTGTGCCGGAATTTTGATAGGGATTGCATTGAATCTGTAGACTGCTTTTGGCAAGATTGACATTTTTATTATGTTGATCCTACCAATCCAAGAGCATGGGAGATCTTTCCATTTTCTGGTATCCTCTTTGATTTCTTTCTTTAAAGACTCAAAGTTCTTGATATACAGGTCTTTCACTTCCTTGGTTAACATTATCCCCAGATATTTGATGCTGTTTATGGCAATTGTAAAGGGTGAGGTTTCTCTGATTTCTTTCTCAGTCAATTCATCGTCTGTATATAATAGGGCCACTGATTTTTTTTGAGTTTACCTTGTATCCTGCCACTTTGCTGAAGGCGTTTATCAGCTCTAGGAGTTCCCTTGCAGAGTTTTTCGGGTCACTTATGTAAACTATCATATCATCTGCAAATAGTGAAAGCTTGACTTCTTCTTTTCCTATTTGTATCCCCTTTATCTCCCTTTGTTGTCTTATTGCTGTAGCTAGGACTTCAAGTACAATATTGAAGAGATATGGAGAGAGTGGACAGCCTTGTCTTGTTCCTGATTTTAGAGGAATTGCTTTGAGTTTCTCTCCATTTAGTTTGATGTTAGCTGTTGGTTTACTGTATATTGCTTTTATTATATTCAGGTATGTTCCTGTTATCCCTTATCTCTCTAGGACCTTTATCATGAAGGGGTGCTGGATGTTGTCAAAGGCTTTTTCAGCATCTAGTGAGATGATCATGTGGTTTTTCTTTCGTAGTTTGTTTATATGGTGGATTACATTGATAGATTTTCTAATGTTGAACCATCCCTGCATTCCTGGGATGAAGCCTACTTTATCATGGTGGATGATTTTTCTGATGTGTTCTTGAATCCGGTTTGCTAGTATTTTATTGAGTATTTTTGCATCGATGTTCATGAGGGAAATTGGTCTATAGTTTTCTTTCTTAGTTGTGTCTTTGTGTGGCTTGGGTATCAAGGTAATTGTAGCCTCGTAAAAAGAGTTTGGCAGTGAGCCTCCTGCTTCTATTGTGTGGAATACTTTGAGGAGTATTGGAGTTAACTATTCAAAGTTCTTTGAATTTCTGGTAGAATTCTGCACTGAAGCCATCTGGGCCTGGGCTTTTTTTGTTTGGGAGACTTTTGATGGCTGCTTCTATTTCATTAAGGGTTATAGGTCTGTTTGGATTGTTTATCTGCTCTTGATTTAGTTTTGGCAAGTAATAGCTATCCAGGAAATTGTCCATTTCCTTTAAATTTTCAAATTTTGTGGAGTACAGATTTTCAAAGTATGCCCTGATGATTCTCTGGAGTTCCTCATAGTCTGTTGTTATGTCCCCTTTTTCATTTCTGATTTTGTTAATTAGCATGCTCTCTCTCTGTCTTTTGGTTAGTTTGGACAGAAGTTGTCTATTTTGCTGATTTTCTCAAAGAACTAACTCTTTGTTTCATTGATTCTTCTCAATGTTCTCCTGGTTTCTACTTGATTGATTTCAGCCCTCAATTTGATTATTTTCTGGCATCTGCTCCTCCTGGGTGAGTTTGCTTCTTTTTGTTCTAGAACGTTCAGCTATGCTATTAATTCTCTAGTATGACTGTTCTTCAGTTTCTTCATGTGGGCACTTAGTGCTATGAACTCCTCTTAGCACTGCTTTCAAAGTGTCCCATAGGTTTGCGTATATTGTGTCTTTATTCTCATTGAATTCCAGGAAGACTTTAATTTCTTTTTTTATTTCTTCTTTTACCCAGGGATGGTGCAATTGAGCATTGTCCAATTTCCATGAGTTTGTGGGGTTTCTGTGAATTGTGTTATTGTTGAATTCTAATTTTAATGCATGGTGGTCTGAGAGGATACAGGGAGTTATTCCAATTTTTTTGTATTTGTGGAGATTTGCTATGTTTCCTATTATGTGGTCCATTTTATAGAAGGTTCCATGTGGCGCCGAGAAGAAGGTATATCCCTTTGTGTTTGGGTGGAATGTTCTATAGATGTCTGTTAAACCCAGTTGGGTCATAACTTCTATTAGTTCCTTTGTTTCTTTGTTAAGTTTCTGTCTGGAGGTCCTGTCTAGCGGTGAGAGCGGAGTGTTGAAGTCTCCCACTATTAGTATGTGCAATTTTATGTGCAATTTGAGCTTTAGTAATGTTTCTTTCACAAATGTAGGTGCCTTTGTATTTGGGGCATAGATGTTTAAAATTGAGACTTCATCTTGATGGACTTTTCCTTTGAATATGAAATGTCCTTCTTCATCTCTTTTGATTGATTTTAATTTGAAGTCTAGTTTGTTAGATGTTAGGATTGCTACACCCGCTTGTTTCTTGGGTCCGTTTGATTGGAAGATCTTTTCCCAACCCTTTACTCTGAGATAATGTCTGTCTTTGATGTTGAGATGTGTTTCTTGTATGCAGCAGAAGGATGGGTTCTGTCTTCGTATCCATTCTGCTAGTCTGTGTCTTTTTATAGGCAAGTTGAGGCTGTTGACATTGAGGGATATCAATGACCATTGATTGATGATTCTTGTTTGTGCTTGATTTGGTGGTGAAGTTATTTTGTGTAGTTTCTCCTCCCTTTTTCTTTTGGTGTTATGTAAAGTGGGATTATATATTGCCTGTGTCTTTGTGAGTGCAGTTATCTTCATTGGATCTATGTTTTCCTTCTAGCACTTTCTGTAGAGCTGGATTCATGGACACGTATTGTTTAAATCTGGCTTTGTCATGGAATATTTTGTTTTCTCCATCTATCGTAATTGACAGATTTGCTGGATATAGTAGTCTGGGCTGGCCTCCTTGTTCCCTTAGTGTTTGTAGGACATCTGCCCAGGATCTTCTGGTTTTCATCGTTTCCATTGAGAAGTCAGGTATAATTCGGATAGGTCTGCCTTTATATGTTACTTGGCCTTTTTCTTTAGCTGCTCTTAATGTTTTCTCTTTATTCTGTAGGTTTGATGTTTTGATTATTATATGGCGAGGTGACTTCTTTTTCTGGTCCAGCCTATTTGGTGTTCTGTAAGATTCTTGTATTTTCATAGGCATATCCTTCTTTAGGTTAGGGAAGTTTTCTTCTATGATTTTGTTGAATATGTTTTCTGTACCTCTGAGCTGTATTTCTTCGCCTTCTTCTATACCTATTATTCTCAGGTTTGGCTTCTTCATGGTGTCCCATATTTCCTGGATATTTTGTGTTAGGGATTTATTGGTTGTGAGGTTTTCTTTGGTTGACAACTGTATATCCTCTAATGAGTCTTCAACACCTGAGATTCTCTCTTCTATCTCTTGTATTCTATTATATTGGTGATACTTGCATCTGTAGTTACTGATCGTTTACCCAGCTTTTCCATTTCCTGTATCCCCTTGTTCTGTGTTTTCTTTATTGTTTCCATTTCAGCTTTCAATCCTTCAACTGTTTGAGTTGTTTCCTTCATTGTTTGGTTGTTTGTTTTTTTTTTTTGGTACTCTTTAGATTCTTTAAGAGATTTGTTTATTTCTTAAATTTTTCCCCCATTTCATGGATTTTTTTGTTTGTTTTTTCCTCTATTTCTTTAAGGGATTTCCTTGTTTCTTCTTTGAGGGTCTCTATCATCTTCATAAAATGATTTTTAAGGTCTGTCTCCTCTGCTTCATCTATGTAGTGCTTTTCAGGTCTTGCTGGCGTTGCTTCCTAGATTCTGGTGGAGTCATGTTGGTCTTTTGACTGCTGAGTGAGCTCTTATTCTGTCTTCTTCCCATTTCTTCTTCCAGTGGGTGCTGGTGGGGTCTTTCTGTCTCCACTGGTCTCCTTCCTTCCTGAAGCTGACTGGGATCACCAGAGTTTGGGGCCTGGAAGGGCTGATGTCTTTCCTGTGTGGGCAGGTCTTCTGGATGCCAGGAGCGGCCCAGAAGATCGAGCTGATGGGGGTCAGGCGGCAGATGGGGGTCTCCCTGGAGACCCAAGCTCACCTAGCTGGGATCACCGGAGAATGGGGCCTGGAAGGGCTGATGTCTTTCCTGTGTGGGCGGGTCTTCTGGATGCCAGGAGTGGCCCGGAAGATCAAGCGAGCAGATGGGGGTCAGGCAGAGAATGGGGCAGACAACACTGTATTTAACTGGCATTCATTTATTAAAATCATCCAGGATTGTTTTTCTTACCAATGGTAATGGTATTATTCCTTTTGCACTTAGGGAGACGGATGGTCTGTTTGCTGGATGCTAATTAACTTAGCTTCAAATTTCAAAATTGCAATTCTTCACTGAATAAGACTTGGCCAAGGGCAACATAAGGCTAAGAGGATGATATCCAGAAAAAAAATTAATTGGTATGAAATACAAAACCAACCATTTAGTAGTTTATGGATATTTCTTCAAGAGTAAATAACAGGTGGGAAATATTTAATCTAACCACTAAATCTTGATCTGAGCATTTTGGCGTTTGAGTCATGACTGTTCCCATCACTCCACTCTTAGTCTAGTTGCAGTTGATCAGGGAACACAGGTAAAAGGATGGTGTCTCCTGCTCTCCTCAGTCTCTAGACTAAGGCTGCAGTTTCCTCTCTGAATGAACATATCACTGTCACACCATGCATCAGTCACAGTCTCATGTTATAAAAACTCTGTTTTGAGTAGACAGGGGACGCCAGATGCCTTTCCCCATCATCCTACCTCACAGTCACAGGTGAGCGCAGAGGTTCACTGTAGTAAGCTGGGCACTGATGGTCTCCACTATGGCCTGCTAATAGGAACTGCCTCCATGTCAGTGCAGAGGATATGAGCATAGCTGTGCTAACAGAGTGGGGGTGATCCATGGTTAGTGGTGAGGTGCCATCCCATTCCCCACTCTGGTACAGAAGCTCTGAGGATACTCCCATTGCAAGATATCATGATAAGAATGAAGAACTCTATAGTTCTGTGTGAACATGGAGTAGTTGCACAGTATTGTGGAAAGCAATGATGATATTGGGGGACAAATAATTGAGAAGGGATTGGTAGCTCCATGGTTGCAAAGCATCCAACAGATGAAAAGAGACAGTCAGTGTCAGGGTCAGCCCAGAATAGCCTTGATGTGATTTTTTTTTAAAGTCACCCTTGGGAGTCTGCAAGGCTCTTGTCTGTACCAACTCAGGAGCAATTAAAGTGGGTAGTAGCGATTCTGTCTATCAGAAAATGCAGATGAGCCAAAAACACTTCTGACCAAAGGCTGCTTGAAAATAGGTTTCTCTGACATGAGGGGATGGGATGGTCGAGTTAGGGGAATGACGGCGTGGGAGAGCAATGAAAGAGATATCTTGATAGGTGGAGCCATTACGGGGTTAGGGAGAAACCTAGTGCTAGGGAAATTCCCATAAATCCACAAGGATGACCCCAGCCAAGACTCCTAGCAATAATGGAGAGGGTGCCTGAATTGGCCTTCTCTTGTGATCAGATTGGTGAATACCCCGGCTGTCATCATAGCGTCTTCATCGAATAATTGATGAAATCAGATGCAACCATTCACAGCCAAGGGCCATGCAAAGTTCTGGGAATCCAGTCGAAGAGAGGGAGGAGGGAATATAAGAGCAAGGGAGCTTAAGATCATGATGGGGAAATCTACAGACAGCTGAACCAAGCTTTTAGAAACTTGTAAACTCTGGGCTGACAGCTGTGGAGACTCCAGGGAACCAAACTGGGCCCTCTGCATGTGGGAGACAGTTGTGAAGCTTGGACTATCTGTGTAAATCCAGTCACAGGAGATCCAATGTCCTCTTGTGGCCTCTGCCAGCACCAGGCATTAAAACACAGGGATGTATGTACACATGCACACACACATACACAGGAAAACACATACACAGATCTTTTTTGAAAATCAAAGTACAAATGTGGGGAAATGGGCCATGATTCATTAGTGAAGTATTGTCTAGTATATATGAGGCCTTGGGTTTGATTTCTAGTACTAAATTCTAACATTATCTATGCATGCAAACTTGAAGAAAGCAAATTGGAGTATTTACTTTAGGAGTTCAGTAATATATATGAGTTAGGTGAATAAGCCTCCAAAGTTAGAAAGGAGTCAATAGAAATAATAGAATCTGAAAAATAGCAAGGCTGTAGAAGAATGAGGAGGAGGGGAGGGGAGGGAGGAGGAAGGGGAGGAGGGAGAGCAGCTTCACAGAAATGTGGGTCTCTCAAACACAGCAACACAGGAACGGTGGAAAGGGAAAAGAGGAGGAGAGGGCTAAGGCCAATGCTGGAGAGGAAAGCTCAGACTCATTCCTCAGGGGGCTGGCGCTGCTCACCACCCTGCCCCATCCTGCCATGGTGGTGTTCCTGTCCCAGCACAGTCTTTGCTCTTTGCCTTGCCCTCTCTGCACTTGCTTTTGGGGGTGCCCCCTCTCTCCTCACGTCCACTCAGTGAATATCCATCCATGCTTATTAATGAGAATTTTTTCAGGTACCATCAATATATGTTATCAATGAGTTAGCGCCTCATCCTAGGTGTCATTTCGTCTAGTTTTGTAAAACACACAAGAGATGAACAGTTAGTTATGTGTTTAATGGGGTTAAAGTTGTAGGCACTAAGGATATTGATGTAACATGAGACTACCAAGCCTCCTGCCCTAGCTGAATTCAGTCTAGGCCTTGGCAAACTATGTCTCATGGTTCCTAAAATCATGTTCTAAATGTTCGGCCTACTTCTCCGTGTGTGCTCCTGCACACGTGTGTGATTATTAAGCATCTCACAAGTGTTTGATCTGGTGAAGACAAGTGAGCACGACTCTACACATCTTTGCCTCTCAGTCACAATGGAAGGACTGTTCTCTCCTCTCCTCCTCAGATCACTGAAAAAGCATCTGGACTTGTGGCCATGGCTGTCTCCATCCCAGGCAGAGATATCTCATTTGTAGTGTAGTGTGTCTGCTCACAGCATGGTTGGTTGGATCTTGTCACTTCAAAAAAGGTTTCCCTTTCAATTTCTTGTCTACCTGTCCTGCCCCTGCTCCTGTGAGTCCTTGCTCCAGCTCTTGATGGGAAACACTTAGGTCTGAACTATTGCATATACACCTGGACAGTGTAATTTAAAGGAAAGATGATATGTTATCATAAGATGACACTTAAGGAGATGGGTGTTATACAGTCCTACATTCAGTAAGAGTACAATGTGTCTAGTACTGTCAGTACTCTTGACAGTACAAGTCTAGAACACTGACTAGGCCTTAGACTATTCCGCAAGGAAGCCAGGGACATCAAGAGCAAGAGCAGAACAGACAACAGTCCAGACAACCAAGTCATACTCTTAGCCTACGGCAAAGGGGCTCTTAAGATTGAGCATGTAGCTCAGAGTACCAGTACATGCCCATTCCTAAAGCTCTGGGTTCAGCTTCCCCGTACTGACCGCTCCCTTCCTTGCCAAGAAAGGAGTTCTTTTAGAAACCTCAAGTCATAAGAGAGCATTAGGGCCTTATGATGTTAAAGTATTGAATAAGAACAGTATCATTCAATGAGCATTCAGTATGTGACATGTATTGTATTGAGGGTGTCCCTTGCATAAGAACTGTCATTTCCTAAAAAAAGAGGGTAAGTTACCAGGTGGCAGCCCTTGTCCAG
The DNA here is from genome assembly GCF_017639785.1 of Mesocricetus auratus. Lineage (NCBI taxonomy): Eukaryota > Metazoa > Chordata > Mammalia > Rodentia > Cricetidae > Mesocricetus > Mesocricetus auratus. Next base: position 12,092,384 of record NW_024429195.1, read on the forward strand.
GCAGAAATGGATCTCTACCCTAAGCCTGTTTTACACTGACAGATGTAGTTCATATTCTGTGGCTTTAAACTCCAAGCTTAGAGTTCCTAACAGAACAAGAGCAAAACAAAGATTTCATCCTAAAAGGACACAAGCCAAACAAAAGGAACAGAAGAGGTCAAAGCTATCTTGTACAGTTCACCAAGAGAGAAAATAGGGTTGAAGAGGAATGCTCTACAGAAATGTCATGCAGAGCCAGCCCTAACCGGGTGCCGCATCCCAAACCACAAAGGAACAAACAGACCAGACATGTTTGCAGCGTGTGGTGGATGAGTAAGGAAGCGAGACAGAGCATTCAGTTTTGTAGTATTGTTTTGCCTTTGTGAGTCAAACTGCCTAGTGAAATCATCATTCCATGCTCAGATCCTTCTGGTTTTACCTTGCCCCAAGAAAATCCTAATGGGAAGACTGGAGATTTGTGTCAGAAATTCCAGCAAACCACCGGCTTCTGCCCTCAGCCCCATAGTCCTGGCCACCAGGCATGTATAACCTCCATTATTACCTCCATATTCATTTCTGAAGCTTAGCTCACATCTAGTCTATTCTATCAGCATCTTTGTAAGAATCAGCTATTTTAGAATAATCACTTCTCTGTCAACCCTTCTTGCCATAGCTATATTGCAAAGGGGAGGCTGGTATTTAAAATACTGACTTCTATTATCTTATAGTCATCACTGACTGGTTCCCTTCTCTGAAAATGCATTTAGTTTAATTGGTTTTCAGGTAAGATTTTAGAAAATTTCAATTCCTTTGCTTTGCAATCTCATTGCATGAAACCAGGCCTCTTTTGAATGCTCCAGGACTCAGAGCAGCCTCACCCTGCGTGCTCCAAATAGTTCTGCTTCTCTGAGAATCCTTCATTCTCCTAAGTGTGGGATCCTGGAGGAAACCCAACATCAGGGTGCTTGAACAGCCTCTCCGAAGCCTCCAAAGGATACCTGAGAAGGTGGATATCTGTTTTTGTTTTGTTTTGGGGGAGGGGCTCTTCTCAGTCTACATCCTCACCTAAAAGAAAACCCACCTTTTACAGTCCCCTGTCATTTCTCCATACTAACGTTGTGGAAAACACCCACAAAACAGTATTAATTTGCCAGAATTGCCAACTGAATAATGTTTCATTCTTCTTATTTGAGAGTATATTTATAAGGAAAACTATCTGATAAATCTGAGATTTCATTGAGAAGTTTTGAGTGATAAAACTGTAGGAATATTTACATATTAAATGTATCAGAGAAGCATGTTCTTTGAATTATTACCCGGAAGGCAAGAGCAGACACCTCCCAAAATTTGTTCACTGACCTCAACACGTGTGCCATTCTGTGTGCTCAGACAAACATGCACACATTCAGGAACACACACACACACACACACACACACACACACACGCATGCATGCATGCGTGTACACACATAAATAAATAGTATATGTGTTAATGAATAGAACTGAAAAGGGATTGTATCTTTTCCTTCAAGAAAAAAAAAGCACCTGTCTATTTTAGAGATATATTTATTTTGTGTGTATGTGTGTGTTCCTGAGCATATGCTGTGTGTATGCAGGCCCTAGGAGGCCAGAAGGAAGCATGAGCATTGAGTCACCTGGAACTGGAGTTACAGTGGTTATGAGCCTCCATGTAGGTTCTGGGAACTGAGCACAGGTCCTCTGTAAGAGCATCCAGAGCTTTCACCCCTTAGTAAATTCTCTAGCCTTGATACAATGTTTCCCACAACATTAGTATGGAGAAATAACATGGAACTGTAAAATGGTGGGTTTCCTTTTAGGTGAGGATGTAGGCTGAGAAGAACCCCTCCCCCCAAACAAAACAAAAACCAGCTTTCTATTCTTTCCCTTGCAAATGGCAGCCCATCAGTACATAAGTTATCTCTCCCATTGCCTCTAAGACAATCTGGAATAAAATCATAAAAGAACCCAATCCTCAAAGTCTGTCACATCATTTGGAGCAGGACCAAGGCCCTCTCCCCTGTATCTAGGCTGAGCAAGGTATCCCTCCATAGGGAATGGGCTCCAAAAAGTCTTTGTTGAGTCCCCATGGGATGCCTTACCTTCTCTGAGGAGAGGATGGGGGCTGGGATGGGGAGATGAGGGGGAGTGGAAGGACAGGAGGGAGCGGGAGCTGGGATTGGTATATAAAATAAGAAGGTTTTTAATTTAAGAAAATTTTAAATAATAAAAAAATGTCATCATAAAAAGAACCCAATCCTTACAATTTCAGCAAATCTGTTTCTAGTACTTCATAGTATTTTCCTATATTGAATTAATTAAGTATTGTTTACATCTTAGGTTTGTGGGAAATTTCCTCCTGCTGCTGTTTTATAAGTCTTCTCATGCCACCTTGACCCCTGCTACACTTTCCCTAAAAGACCCTGAAGAGGGCCCAAGGAAACCCTTTTTAGACATGGTACACACAGCAGTTTCCTGTCTTCATTCTTGTCCTGAATGTTGTTTTTACTTCCCGAAGGCTGTTAGGAGCCATCAGATAAGGAGGGTTGAGGATTTAAGTTTCAAAGGGCATAAAGTAAATATCTTCTCTGTGCATTCATTTTGAGTAATCAAGTTGTCATGTCATTTGCTAGGAATAGCATTTAAATGTCTATCCAAGCAGATGCGAATAGAAACCTCGTTTTTGTTGCAATAGGAAACAAAACACACACAAGTGACTGAGGATCCTCAGATATAACACAATCATAATTCACTCAGGCATGTAGCAGATACTGAACATGGGGACATGGACTGACAAAGGAGACAGGACATAAGCCTTGTCCTTGGAATGATAAGGCCTAAGCATGGAAATGGACATTTGGCAATTTAGCATTTGTGACTTTGTTCAAGGAAGGATCTATTAGGAAGCCACATGACTGAGATGAGGAGGAGGCAGGCACGTTTCCTTAAACACTGGGTCTTAGCTCAAAGGTTGAGAAGTGATGTATTTCTTTAAGCTGTGACCTTAATTATGCATGGAGTCCAGTAAGACCAGGATAGGTAGAGAAAGGTTCTAGGTAGGAAGGACAGGCATGCACATGTACAAACAACAAAAGGTCCTGGAAACTAAGGAACATAAATAGGATGGCAGAGAACTGAGACACAGACAGACCAGTATCATCTGATACGGCCAGATCACTGATGATGACAACACTGGTGACAGCCACACTTCACCAATGTGAACGGTTAGAGAAGTGAATGGGCAGGAAGGTGAGTCTGGAACATGTAGAGAAGGGATATACCTTAAAAGAAGATAAAATGTGACGCGTAAATACATGTAGGAGAGATATATGCAGGTATTCTATATACAACCAAATGCAAACACACGTCAACCTCTGTAATCTTCACTTTAGAGAGGGTAACTTCATGGTGAATATACACTCACCAGATGAAACTGCTCCAACAAATGGCTTCAAATGTCAGCAACAAATCTTCACTAGTTTGTTGATTGGCATAAAAAAATGTCAGCTAGAGTGTTTCATTAGTAACATAAGTGACTTTCAAAATTAATAAGTTGACTCTGGCCTATTACACAGACACTTCTGGGACCGTGTGAATAGAGTTCTGAGAATCTGCAAAGCCTGAAGCCTCTTACCTCTAGGAGAGGTGTTTAAGCCTAGAATCATCTGCTTTGCAGTTTCACAGGGGTGTTGAGCCCAGATGAACTGAGTGTCCCTGCTTTACAGCATTTCTTTCACACCGTGTAACTTCTGAAGGCTTACTCACTCATGAATGGGACTGACCATAGGCAGCTTTTGTACTTGATTTCAAACAATGGCTGGACATGGCAGAATCAGGTTGAAGACTTCCTTTAGTTGTAATGTCCCGCCTTGTGGCAGGGGGGTACTTAGGATTTTTTACCTTTTCTAAGTATCCTAGTAATAGGTGATGGGTCCAACAAGAACTTGAAGTTGAGATTGGTCCAGGTTCAGGTCAATTATAAATAACTGGATTAAAGTGGTGTACATGTGTGGGAGCCCGGGCAATGCCAAGGGTAATAGGTTCCTGGCATCTGTACCTTCTTCCACAGAAGTACAGCAGATAGACAAGAAACTGGAGACAGATTAGATGGAAGATTGTAGATTGGGGTTAGAGGCTGTGTGTGGGTTTGTGAAGTCTGGATGCTACACCTGTGCTTTGGGAGCCTTTGTTAAATGATGTCACCAAAGCCATGAACTCTGTGACATTGCCTAGGTAGCCAGTGATGTAGAAGGGACCTAAAAACTGAGAGATGTAAGTACTGGAACATACAAGTCAACGATGAGCATGATGTTTTTAGTGTTTGTATAGACTGACAAAAGCTAAGGTCTAACAGCGGTGCTCCTCCTCAGAGAAGCTGTCTTTATTGAGGACATTTGATAAACTGAGATGGAGACCCTCTGAGGGTGCTTCAGGAATCCCTTGGTGGTGGATTACAGGACCGCTGTGCATGGCACAAGAGGAATGCTGCTTGCTATTCAAAGGGATGAAGAACAGAGAATACATAGCTCAATGTCACAGGGAAGGCCAGGAAAGGGATTTAGTCTGTTCCTTTGTGCTTGTTCAGGGTGCTATGCTGTAACAAAGTGGCTGTAGGGGCCACTGAAAACATCTCTCCAAGAATCTGCGTGGAAGTGCAATCTGGCTTTAACCTTAAGTAGTGTTTATTTTCCATAGATGCTGAAGGACAAAAATAATTATAATTTATAACCAAATTATACATTTTAAATGACCCTATTGCATTACCTTAGAATAAAAATATGTGTTAACTAATAAAATTTGTTCATCAACAATTCCATGCATGCATATAATGCATTCCATCACTCCCATTCCCCCACCCCTTCCATCTCCCTCCTACCCTTACTTCCTCCTCCCTAGTAGTCCCTTTTCCACATTCCTGCTTCTTTGTTTTGCTTTGGCCATGGAGTTTAATCAAGGTAGTCTCTACAACCATGGATGCAGAACTATCCACTGGAAGCTGGTGGGCTGGCCAATGATCACGCAACTGAAGACAGTGACTCTCTTGCCCTAACACCCATCAATACTCAGTAGCTCCCCAGGGAGGGGTCACTCAGGAGCCCCTCCCTCATTCTCAACTAACTTCTGTCCAGTTCTGTGCAAGCCCAGTGAACGAGGACCATGGCTGCTATGGTTTCATGATTGTGACGACTCTGGGATGCCCCAAAGATAGTGTTGTGCAGCCTGTCTCCCTGTCACCTGGCTCACATGTTCTTTCTGCCCGCTCCTCTGCAGTGTTCCTTGTGTCTTGGGGGGGGGGTGATGTCCTGTTTGGGGCTGAGCACTCAGTTATCATTTGTTCTCAGAACCTTGAACAACTGCAAGTCTCTGCAGTCATTCCAGTTTACTGCAAAGAAAAACTTCAGTAATCAAGGCTGAAAGTAGCCTTTGTCTATGGGTATACACATACTTATTTAGAAAGCAGTTTGGTACCATGCCAAATTAGCAAAACCACAGAAAACTCCACTCCTATCCCCCAGGTATATAATCTTGGTTGCTGATGAGAACTGTATAGCAAAGCTCTATTGATGAAGATAACATACATTTGGTTATAGAACATAAAGAAGTGGTGCTGGAAATGACCTGGAAGCTTCCCTCCTGCTGACCAGGGCACACAGTGCTGAAAGGTGCTGTGCAGGCTGCTGAGAGAGAAAAGACCTTCGTAGCCTTATGTGTCAGTGAACTATGAGAACTGCAATGATTACATGGCAGGCAAGATGTGCCATGTATGAAACAGGTTTTCAACTAGGTTTACTATACTATCAGGTATGACTTTTCTCCTGTGGAGTAGGCCACAAATCCAACTAGCGAGCAGTTGGTTGCCCTCTTATCAGTAGTTCCACTATTGCACACATGGGCACAGCTTGCCTAGCATGCAATCATTGCAGTTCTCATAGTTTACAAATGCACGGCTGTTAATGTCTTTTCTCCTTCAGCAACCTGCATAGAACCTGTTGTAATTTAAGAAAAAGTGCGTGAGAGAAAGATGCCATTAGACAGGGTTCGAGCAGAGGGATTTTTCTTTTTGGGGGGGGAAGGAATCATATAAAGGGGAAAGGGGAGGGGGAGACCAGCCTCCGGAGACAGGAGCAGCAGGAGAGAGGAAAGAGGGGGAGATAGAGGAAAAAGGGAGAGGGAGAGAGTGCACAGAACAGAGAGAGGGAGAGAAAAAGAGAGAAAGAAGGTGAGGGGTGGGCAGGGCCCTTTTAAATGAATGTGCACAGGTGGTGCTCTCAGCGGCTGCAGCTGAGGGCGTATCCTGTAAGAACCCAAGGGCAGGCCAGTGCAGACGCCTGAATACTAACAGCACCCCTCAGCACTGTGTACTTTTGTCAGGAGGCAGGAAGCTCCCAAAGCAATCCCAGTTTCATTTCTTTATGTCCTACGAAAAAGCGTATGGTTTCTTCAGCAATATGGTCTTAATGTATAGTTTGGTGGTCAACCAAGAGCATAAACATAGGCTGTGCTGTTGGGGGGGGCACTCTTAGGACCTCACTGGCCAGCAACTCCCAAGGACATTATCTTACAATCTTGGGCATTATGCTTGGAGCCATGCATCTTTCTTTACTCTTAGTCAAAATTCTGGGGACCAGATTAAAGAAACCATAAAATAATGCCAATAATTAAAAATGTATACATCATGTTTATCATGAGCTAACTGCCATAAAGACTGGATTATTTTATATTGTCCATTCTTAGAAATTTATTAGGAAAAGAATATTAGGGCCCAGGCCTGTAACTCCAGGTAATAATGATGTTGAGGCAGGGGCAGGAGAATTGCCAGTTCAAGGTTACCCTAGGCAATATAGTGTAACTCTATTTCAAAATAACATAAATGAATAGGCTAGTGGTTTAGCTCTGTGGCAGAGTGCTGTCCTAGTATGTGCAAGGCCCTAGAGTCAATCTTCAGTACTAGAGGGAAAAGGAGGGAGTGGGAAAGAAAGGAGGGAGAGAGGAAGGGAGAGAGGGTGAAAGGGAGGGAGGAGGGAGGGAAGGCAGGAAGGAACCACTGTTCAGAATCTACAAATGAAGGAACCATGATTAAGAAACATGTCCAAGCTTGCAGAGATGCTCAACACGGCAGTGAAGACTCAAGTTCACCCATTCTGAAGCTAAAACCCTCACTGGTATAGGAGTAGCTCATGGCTGATAACCAGCCCTAACATACCCTATGCATGACTTCTTTTAGCATTGGCCTTGACCCAGAGGTTCCCTTAAACATGTTTGTCAGTAGAGCATTTGGAAGCTAACTTCTTCTTAACTTGCCTCAAGCAAATTCTAAATCATTCCAGAGAAATACAAGAAGACAGCATGTTACAAAAATCCCTTCCCACTAAAGCTTATTTCTACATGTACTACAAGATAAACATGTATTTATTACTATTATTATTATTATTATTATTGATATCCTGGCCTAATATATTCCCTTTTAAAGATCTAATCTCATTTTATGTGTATCAGTGTTTTGCCTGCATGTATGTATGTATGCATATATGTATGTATGTGTGTGTGTGTATATGTATGTATGTGTGTGTGCCATGAGCCAGACGTGGCCCACGGAGGCTGGAAGGTGTTGGATCCCTTGGAACTGGAGTTAATGGTTGCGAGTTAATGTGGGTGCTGGGAACTCTGCAAAGGCAATGAGTGCTCTGGAAAGGCGCTTTTTAAACTCTCTTCTGTGTTCATTTACTCCTCTCCCCCATCCGTATCTATGACAATTCTGTAATTATTCTGTAATATGCAGTAATTTCAATTCTGTCCCCTCACTTTACTAAAGCTCTTCTTAAGCAAAGGCTTGTTTTCTCTTTAGCAAATAATTAACTACAACACACCTCCTCCAACACACTCCCTAGGATCACTTCGTAGGCGTTCCTGCCACTTACAATTCTCTTCCCTGCTGTTGGTGTGTGTGTGTCTTCTTATCTTCCTTGAGATTTCTTCTGTGGTCCCTGATGGCTCCTTCAGCAAAGATGTCCTTAGTATCTGTTCAGTGATGATGCTGTCCCCTAAGGCTTCATCTGGTTTCATTCCTTCCTTTCTCCAGTCTCAGGAATCCAGTGTGGCTCCTGGGCCTTGGTCTTCAACTGTTCCCTGGGCCCTGCACCTGCTACCTGGAAGACTCCACACCTGAGTTGGTGAGTGCCTGCCCCCTCTCCTCCCCTCTCCTCCCCTGCTCCTTCCCCTCTCCCCTGCCCCCTCTCCTCCCCTGCTCCTCCCCCTCTCCCCTACCTCCTCTCCTCCCCTGCCCCTCCCCCTCTCCCCTGCCCCCTCTCCTCCCCTGCTCCTTCCCCTCTCCTCCTCTGCTCCTCCCTCTCCCCTGCACCCTCTCCTCCCTTGCTCCTCTCCCTCTCCCCTGCCCCCTCTCCTCCCCCGCTCCTCCCCCTCCCCTGCCCCCTCTCCTCCCCTGCTCCTCCACCTCTCCTTCCCCTCTCCCCAGCCCCCTCTCCCTCTCCTCTCCTCCCCCTCTCCCCTGTCCCCTCTCCTCTCTTGCTCCTCCCCCTCTCCCCTGCACCCTCTCCTCCCCTGCTCCTCCCCCTCTCCCCTGCCCTCAGCAATCTATTGGAAATGCAGAGGTTGCATAGCCCTCATCACTGTCTGCTTCAGTCCATTCACTCCTCCCAGGATCAGTGCTAAATTGTGTTCTGCACAGCACGGCCCTCACTGCACTTCCAACCCTTCTCCAGCCTCCTCCCTCTCCACTCCTACTGTACCATTACTGCAGCCACTCTAGATTGCCCTTGGTCCTTGTAAGCTCTACGCTGCCCCACCTCTCTGTTATTAGGGTTCAACGCAGATCTCATGAGTACAAATTCATGTACTTTGGCAAGCGTATCTAACTCCCAAACAGTATGCAGGGTATTCCTGTCATCCTGGGAAGTTTTCCATGTCCTCAGTACTTGATTCCCTGTTCCCCACTCCAACAGAGGGCAGTGACAGTTGTCATCTTTTTGTGTTTGCTTATTTTGGTTTGTGTGTGTGTGTGTGTGTGTGTGTGTGTGTGTGTGTGTGTGTGTGTGTATGTCTGTGTCTGTGCATTATCTGCACAGGCCAGAAGAGGGTGCCAGATCACATGATGCTGGAGTTGCAGTCAGTGTGAGCCGACCCAATGTGGGTGCTGGGACTAAAACTCCAGTCCTGGGCAAGAGTAGCAAGTGCTAACCACTGAGCCATCTCATCAGCTCCTGTTTGCTTTTATTTTTGAGACAAAATCATGTATATCAGGCTGGAGATGTGTCTTTCGTATACTGTATAACTGAGGTGGGTCTTGGATTCCTTATCTTCTGTAGTAACCATGTCCCCAATTCTAACGTTACAGGTGTCATTACTCAACTTACCACCGTTTATTTTTTCCAGAATCTTTCATAATTTTATTACTTTATTTTTATCACTTTTCACACACACATACACACTCACAGATCACATTTACCTCCCAGTGCCCTCTCTTATGCCCTATCATTCTCAATGACCCCCTTCTTCCCAATAAACCCCCTCTAACCTTCATGTCCTCCTCTGAATGTGAGAGAGACCCAGTAGGTTTAATTGGTATTGCTCAAATAAGTGAGGACGGGGGTTACTTAGTGAGTGTCTTCCTGTCCACAGCTACTGTTGTAATTTCTGTCAGCATAAAAGTCTTGGAAGTATGCTATCTCTAATTCCATCATAATGTCTGTAAAACTGAAACAGATTGCTTTATATACCAGGAGTTAATTATCCCTTATTGGCGAGTAGCGTTCTGCTGTTGATATGCCATGCTGTGTTTATGCACTTATCAGACATTTACCAGTTTAGGGTAAAACTGAATCACATTCTTCTACAGTTATCTTGTGGTCATAGGTTTGCTTTTTTTTTTTCCAGAGTACAAACACTCAGGAGAATATATATTACTGTGATTAACCTATAGTCTTTTAGCTATGACTTCACATGCCCACAACATTTAGAGTTGCCAATATTTTTACTTTTTATTTATCTAGTATGTGTTTTGTGATCTCATTGTGGTTCTGAGTCCATTTTCTTGTTGTCTAATTTTGTTGAATATCTTTCAGTTGTTTAGAAATAACTTATTCAAGTTTTTGGTCAGTTACAATACTGAATTTTAGCGTGGGTGTCAGTGAGGAGGCCTAGGTAATCTACGGGGCCTTGGGTAGTATTTATCCCTGGCGTACAATAGACTTTGGCTGCCCATCCCACAATGAGGGATGCTCTCTCAGCCAGGACTCTTGAGGGAGGGCCTAGGCCCTGCCCTGGATGACATGACAGACTCTGGAGATCCATCATGGAGGGTCTCACCCTTCCTGGGGATCAGAGTGGAGACTGGGTGGGGGGCCTGGTGGGGAGGGTGGGGGAGCTGGGATTGATAAGTGAAGCAAGCTTGTTTCTAACTTAAATTTAAAAAGGGAAGAAAAACACTGAATCTTAAAACCCATTCACCTGCAACAGCTGTAGATGTATTCTGTTCACAAGGTCTTTATCAGACATGTAGCTCTCCCCCGTCTTTGCCTCCCCCTCTGATTTTCTTTATGTTGGTTTAGCAAGATGAGATATAAGTATGTATATCTAAAACTTTTGTGTGTAAGAGAGTGATCGAGACACTGGCCAGTGACCCTCCAGGGTGGTGTGTGTTAGATCTGGAGTGCAGAGTGGTCATGCCAGGCAAGTACTGGTCCACTGAGCTAATAAATCCCAGCTCAATGTGTGAAACTCTCTCTGTTAGATTTAGTTTATTATGACCATGATGATGTTGTTACTGTGCATATGCGTGCAGCCATGCATGTGTCACAACATGCATGCAGAGGCCTGAGCATAGCTTTTAGGAGGCAATTTTTATGTCATGGCTTCCAGAGATCAAACTCAAATCGCCAGGCTTGCGCGGTTACTGCTTCATGTGCTGCTGGGCTGTCCCACTGCTGTGAGATGGGAGAAACTGCCAAAATGGATGCTTCATTAGTGGGAAGGTTTTTTTTTTATTTAAAAATGTATTTTTCATTTTACATACTAATCCCAGTTCCTCCTCCCTCCCCCTGCCCCACCCTCTCCTTTCCCTCCCTTTTCGTCCCCTGTCCACTCCTCAGAAGGGGGAAAGGCCTTCCTTGGGAGGTCAACAAAGTCTGGCATACCAAATTGAGGCAGAACCAAGCCCCTCCCCCCTGTAGCAAGGCTGAGCAAGGTTTCCCACGGTAGGGAACGGGCTCCAAATAGTCAGTTCATGTACCTGGGATGGGTCTGGTGCCACTGTCACCCTCCCCCTGCCCAGATCAAGCCGCACGACCGTTACCCACATTTAGAGGGTCTAGTTTGGTCTCACGCAGCTCAGGTCAGCTGTTGCTGCGGTTTTCTAGGGGGGAAGGTTTTTGCTGTGGATAAGAAAGAGAACATATCCAGAGCAGATAGAAAAAGAAACAGACTGGGCATGGCCAGGGCTAGGGAAGAGGGGTGTGGAAAGACCACAGGTTTATAAGGGGGAGGGCCAGGAGGCTGGTGTGGACTTTGAAATGCTTAACGCTGTTCAGGTGAAGTTGATAAATGTGTGTGGACTACAGAAAATAGTTCCATGCATATATATATAGCGTGAGTGTTCAATCTCTAAATACTCTGAATGAAATTTTAAAACTGAATGGATTTTTTTTCCTGAAAATCAAGCCAGGCTGAAGTTTATTCAGAGAGTACTGGTTTATTAAAGTGTAGGGAAAAAACCCCTGGGGCAGGCAAGCTGTAAATCTCGGCAGCTTCCTGGACGAGGAAAGCAGAAAAGCCTGCTGTTTGAGTTAAGCCAGAACTGGGGGCTGGCGGCGGGGTGGGAGTGTGTCAGCTGAATGGTGGATCAGTGTCCCCATGGCGAGGTGGCTTTTCAAAGATATGACACACTAGCTAAGGCTTGTGATAGAGTGAATCCAATATCTGGCCTGCAACATTTGCTCCTGAAGAGCTGACTCTGTTGGGGGGGGGGGGATGACAATAACAGAGCTAAACTGTTCTCTGGAATCAAGGCTTCCTGCTGGGGGCCATTGTAGAGGACAGATGCTCACAGGTGACTAAGATCCTCAGGCGAGAGTAGTGTGACCTGTGCTGGCACAGGAATTCAGAAGGCAGCAGCACCCGGCTGACAGTGGGAAGGCGGTCACGTGACACGCAGCCTGTGCCGGTCCATCCTGCAGTCCAGCAGCATGTGGGAACACTGTGTCTCTTCCCGTAACACACAAAGCAGTCCTGAAACTCTCCGACAATCTGTCATGATGGAGCTAAAAGTGAGCCAAAGGTTTCAAAGAACCTGAGCTAAAAGGAGACACTCACCTTTCATGTACTCCATGCCTGCAAGAGGTGGCCTTAGATGAAACATAATCAGGTTAACAGGGCTGTCCACCACGGTAGGAAAGGCTTTCTTTAAGAAATTAAGCAAATCCGATAAGTGAATTAACACTCTATGACTCAGTGAGCTATTGATCAAAGAGAGTTTATTCACAGAGCTTTTCAAATACAAACAAAATAGTGCTTTTTTTCCTTTAAAAAATGAATATTGAAATAATTGCAGTATAGCACAGTAGGATAATGAACCAAAAAAATCCAATAACTGGAGAAAGAATTCTCTTCACTCTCAAATCTGCAACTGAATTCCTACCTATTGTGGACAAAAGCTGTCCTGTTTCTTCACAAGGATATTACAGCAGAAGCTACTCAGATCACTACTATGTCTTTGAATAACGTTGAATACAAATACCCCTAAAGATATGCATAAACACCAAAGATACGCTGCGGGCATAAAGCATTTATGCAGGATATCAAAAATACTGAGAGTGGCTTATTGGTCCATGGACTAGGCTTAATGTATGCTTTTATAAAGTGATGATACTGTAAGATGGATATTTTTAAAAACTCAGGAGCAGCAGTGCACAGCTGCCCCCTGTGCAGCAGTGTGATGATGTGTGTGTGATGCGTGTGTATGTATGTATGTATGCATGTGATTATGTGCTTTCAGGATCAGTCCTCATTGTCAGGGAATGTCTGCAGGGTACATGTCGTGTCCTGCTTCCTAAGATAATACTGTTTCTACTAGCCCTTTTGACTCCCCTAGTCCTCATCTTTTTGAAGGAGAACAAAAATGAGGTCCTCATTTGCATATATAGATTTGCTGTGTGTGTGTGACATACATTAATAATCCTTGTGGAATAGAAACACACAACATCCTACAGTGTTCTCAGCCTTTGGTCCATTTTCCTCCATTGTCCCATATTCCCCACGCTTTTGACAACTTCCCCACCACCCGCCCCTTCCTAGAGAATGTTCCAGATTCGATCTGACTTCATCACATTAACGTTGTACTGGGTTAGAACCTCCTTGTGGAAGCAGCCGATGCTTTGGCCCCATCAGTCCCCCGTGGTCCGTCCTCTCTGCCACTTGCTCCCGAGGGAGGGAGGGCCTGCTCTCAGTAGGGGTAGTGCTTCTGCTTCTTGCCCGAGAAGCAAGCCAGCCACGTGCACAGCAGCATAGCGGCTGCAGCGCCCGCCCCGGTGCAGTAGTAGGCCCAGCCGATCTCACACTTGCCTAAGGACAAAGCCAGGAGAGAACAGTAGACAAGGGTGAATATTGTTTGGAGGAGGCGTGGTTATATCATCCAGCGCGCACGCTTTGAATTCCCACTAACAAAGAGGTGTCGCCTCTCGCGGAGAACAGAACCAGGAGACTGAAGAAGGGGAAAACGGCTGTGTGCATCCTCTCAGGTCTCCAGGTCTGTGTCTCAAGCCAGCTAGGAGGACTGAAGAATGTTTATTCCCTCCCACACTCGTGACAGCAGCAAAGGGGGAAGGACAGCCACCAGGACACCGGAGGTGATGACATCTGTCCCTACCTTTAAGCCAGACTTAATTGCATATTAAGGTATAACAGGACAAAATTCAAACTACGGGAACAGTCCTCCTGAGGAGGGGACCCGTTGGAAGGACAACACCGCGGTGGATACTGTGACACACGTGGAATGTGTCAAATGACCAGTACCCTGTGGCCCGAAACTGGAGGACAGGACCTCCCAGATTGTCCTGTGGTTGAAACCCACTTTCAACTCAAAGTCCACTTAAATGAGAACACTCTGACCAGGCTCCAAACAGGTCCTAATTGCCCAGGGCAATGGCACACTTGAAATTCTAACAGATTTGATTTCTTTCCCATGTGCCCACCAGGCTGATACTCCTAACTGTTCTGGGAGGTGGGATGTTGTTCGCAAGGGAAGTTGGTGAACTCGGCAGTGTCCTCCAAACTCATGGAACTATTCAGAGATAGAGGTAGGGTTCAAACCAGTGTAGCCCGCACTGTCACTCAGAGCCTGTCTACCTCAGGTTCCGTGGTGCTGGACTTAGGGGCATGGGTCACTGTGGCTGGCTGTCTTGTTTCGTAGTTACATTTGAGTTGTGATTTTTATATGCACAGCACCTGAGTGTTCTGTCTCTTCCATTGATCAGTTCCTTAGTTCTAGTTATTCCTGTTTCTGCTTTTCCTTCCTGTGTTTTTTCTGTGGGGCGGATGGACTCCAAAGCCTCGAGCTTCTGGGGACAAGTACCCTGCTCCTGAGCTGCACCCCTAGAACACTAACCCTTCTTTCCTCCAGTTTTCTCATCTTCCAGCACAGACTCCTCCTCTTTATTATTATTATTATTATTATTATTATTATTATTATTGGTTTTACGAGACAGGGTCTCTCTGTATTGTTTTGGATGCTGTTGGTCCAGCCTGGCCTCGAACTCACAGAGATCCTCCTGCCTCTGCCTCCCGAGTGCTGGGATTAAAGGTGTGGGCCATCAACGCCCAGCTCTTCTTTTTTATTCTTGCTTACATGTTAGGCTGTACACCAGCACACTTGGATCTAACAGGGACTGAACATATCAGCCACAGAGAAAACCATGTCCCCTTTTTTCAAAGTTAGCCATTTTTGCTTTGTTCCTTTGGGTGTCTTTGTATTTTTTTAGACATTTTCAGCTGCAATGTCTAACTTCCCCGTGTACAGACAAAGCTGTGTGTGCATTGGCTTGTGCTGGCGCCGCGGGTAGAGGTGCGGTAATGAGCAAGGCAAACGTCACCCCACGTCCATAAGCCATGGAGAGTGCTGTGGCGGAAACAAGGACAGAGGAGGCATCAAGAGCAGCTCAAACGGCTGGAGAGCTCGCACACCTTCGAAGCAGTCTAGGACATTACCTGTGCGTGCAGATGACAAGCCACACATTCAATCCCTATCTCAGTGCCATCCTCGGTCTCCTTCACCTCCGTCCAGAGGTGATAGACAGGAAGCAGTAACCATGGACTCATCACTTCTGCACAAAATCATTGCATGTCCGTTCTTCATGGGAGTAAATACTAATGTATTTGATCCTCGGAAAAATGCAGTGCATTGGGTACCTGCATTCAGGCAGAAACCCAGATGACACAAAAGTTCCCCATTTGCCTCTGCGTATACATACTGCCCATTCTGTGTGGCTGAGGCACCCAGCCTTGTTTGCAGGGTGCTTTCCTGACTCCCACTCTCCACTACAACACTACCAACAGTAAAAAAGTTAACTTTTTAAAAAATCAAGCCCGGGGAGTCCTACCTAGGTGAGCTTTAGTCTGCTGTCCTGTCTGGGCAGATTTTCTTCTACAGCACTCTGGACTTGAGGCTCTGCACACAGATCTCCCTCCACCCAAAAGCTCTATTTCCAGGTCTTCAGGGAACTAGATCCTCCTCAACGCTACCTGTTAAAGGGGTCCAATCACCCACCCCTACCTATTTCCTGCCAGCATTCACTGCCTCCTCCACCTTTGTTTCCTCCACAACACTTTCCATGGTGTGCAAACACAGTGTAAACCTAATTCAGTCTCTGTCTAGAACAGAAGTTGCAACTTTCAAGGAGTGAGATGGTCTTTGTTCCCTCCTGCGCCTCTGCCCACAAAGCTTGACTCATCCCAGGCACTCAGAAAATCCCTGAATGAGAAGAAAGGTGGAAGAAAAACGGGAAGGAAGCAAAGCAGGCGGGCAGCCAGGAGAGAGGGAGTCTGGGATTTCACTTTAAGAGTAACTCTTTGGCACTGAACTTTAAAGGGAAGTTTTTCCTTTCCCACAGGCTGTGCCCCTTTTAACAGGATAATAGATTCAGAAGGATCACATCTCCGGCTTGGGGTGGGTCCCCAGGCACAGTGACCTCCCTCAATACTGGTCAGCTGGATAAGTGTTTTTCAAGGGTGACAGAATTCCTGTTACGTGGCCACATTTGCTGACAACGACAAGCTGTAGTCTTGGGAACCATCACCACTGTGAGTTATTCGTTAGCCATATTAAATAAATCTAGGAGGGCAAATTAACAGGCAGCTAAGAGTCGCCAGTGGTTTAGAACCTTTCAAGGAGTCAGCAAAAATGTGTGGTCTCGCTGTTCGGCACAGGGCTCATAACATGGAAGGCAATCCACTGCTCATTATTAACAGATATTGACCTACGCACAGCTCTATGACCTAATGCACAAGGCAGAGTATATTAATTATTGGACACATTCTCAACAAAGAGTAGCTGTCGTAGATAATAACTTGAGAACGTGCATGTCGCTGTAGCTGCATCTATTAAGGATGATACAAGGAGCTACACTAGAGCTATCACAGAGTCAAGGTGAGAGGGTTATCGCCCTAATTGCCTCCTGCAGAGGAGTCAGAAGTTTCCAGTCTAGGAGCCCTTCACTGGTGGGGAGCTGCAGCTGATGACAGCGTGCTCCACCTACTTCCCCTGGGTCCCTTTGCTGGCTCTGGGTGCTAGTCACAGCTTCTGTTTGTATCTGACCTCTAACAACCTACACCACAGCTGTCTTCCCTCCCAGGGTCTGAGAGCTAAGAGACAACCTCCCTCCACTCTGATAGTTATAGTTCCCTCTGACATGGCTGCAGTCAATGATAGACTTAGGACTGGCATGCCATTGTGGCTTCTTACCCCTACATGGACATATTCTGCAGCACAAGGAAACTTCCAGAGGATCTGAGAGTTCAGGCTGGTACTTCCATCAAACTTTCCACCTGCTTGGTGTTTACCACCTTGATATACCTAAGAGAAACCAGGAAGCAAGACATTTCATGGGAGCACACATGTGTGTGTGTGTGTGTCGGTACAGGCATATACTCATGCACATGGAAGTCAGAGGTCAGCCTTGATTGTCATTTTTCAGGGGCTGTTTACCTTGTTTGTGAAGTAAGGTAGGTTCATCAGCAAGCCCCAGGGATCTGCCTGGACAAGGCCCTTCACATGGGGTTTCTGGTCCTCAGGTTTGCAAGGTGAGCACTACTAACCGAGTCATCTTCCCAGGCCACCTTGACACGTTTCCTTGAATACAACTTTTCATGTAAAGGTCTGTTCTGATGAACTAGATGCAAGACAGCCATGGGCAAGCCAGGCTTTTCTCCCCTGACTTTATCAGAGGGCCTGTGAGGTGTCTTCAGGTGTCAAAGGCTTAACCACCTCACTCGTCTCTTGCCATCTCTGAGAGACTGAGAGAGGAGAGGAAGAGATGTGGGGTGGGGAGGGGTATGGAGAGTGTGGTATTTGTCTCTCACTAGCCCTGCATCGCCAGCTTCCTGGGGCAAACCCTATTCTTTGTTTCGGCCTGTGTGTACTGGTAACTTCCCATTGCCGTGTCTTCAAACACAGTCAACCCACGAGACCAGGTGAATGAATGCTGGGTGGAAACTAAATTCTCAAAATGTTTGAGATTGTAAGAAAGTATGTCCCCTGACTAACCAAATGCCATGTAAGTTTCATGATTAAAATTCAGCAACTGGTTAAGAGCCAATATGAGCAACTTAGATTTTGTTTGCTTGAGTAGACAAATATTCCATTATTTCAGTCACAAAGAACTCCATTTATTAACTCACAAAATCCCATCAAACTAGCCTCAAATATACACATGTGCACATACATGAACATATTCATGCATGTGTGCACGCAAACACTTGCACGTATTTGTGATTATATGGATGTATCCTGTACATATGTGCATGGATGTATGTGCTCTTAGACCGAGTTTGAGAAGCAAAGCATAGTTTCTCACCACATCAGCCTGGTGAGAATAAGAACTTGAGTACATCTGAGGAAATACTAACTGGTCAACCCCATGATTCATTATTTTATTTATTTGTGTGTGTGTAGTGTTGAGGAGGCCAGAAAGGGTGATGGGGGCCCTGGAACCAGATTTACAGGTAGTTGTGAGCCGCAAGCACTCTTAACTACTGAACAGTTTCTCCATCCCCAGCTGGGGTCCTCGACCCCTTCTGTAATGTTTTGTTTCTAACTCACCCTTCCTTTTTCATATATATGTATATTTATTTATGCCCTCTTTTTACTTTAAGCAACTCATCCAATGATCCAACAAACATTTATTGAATGATGGCTGTTTCAAGCTGGTTGCTGTGGACTTGGTTGATTAAGATGAATACAGCCTCTGCTTTCAGAGGAGTGGCTGCCCAGTCAGGATGATAAGCATTAAATAGTACTCACATAATTATGCAATGGTAGTGTGAGATGTTCTTTGAAAAACTCCCCAGGATGCTGTTACAGCAAATCTGGAGAGACCCACAGAGTGCGGTCAGGGTGCTGAAGGAATGAATGGCTTAATTGGGAAGCGACATTGAAGCAGAGCCCTGGCAGCTGGGGAAGGGCAGGCCAAGCATTTGGATGAAGGAGATTGTCACAGAGAAATGGGGATAGACATAGGACTTGCAAACACGTTGCTCAACATGAGGTATGGGTACCATTTGACTGCACTACCAGACTACCAGGGATGGACAAGAGAGATGCTTCTCAGCCTCAAAAGTACACAATAGTGAACACAGGTTTGCATACACATGCATATACATACACAATGCACCCACATATGCAAACGTGGGCTCATCTCTTTGGAGAAGCAAGAAACAGTCCAGATCAGTCTGAGGTGCCAAGGCTTAGGCTGATCTGCAGAGACTCAGTCACTAGTTTCCTGGGGAGTTCTCAATTCTTGATTCTTTCTCATGCTGACAAACTAGATATAAGAGGGACATTTTTGCAGCAGCTGTTGTTTCCTCATGAAAGGATGAATGTAAAGGTGAACTATCTGAACTGTATAGGATTGCATCTTCTGGCCACAGTCTTGACAGTAAAGACTTCTTCAAAGGAAAAGGAAAGTAGAAGATCTATTCTGGACATAATTTCCTACCTAGAACTCAATACTAGAAACACAAAAATTAGCACAGTGTCCTACAGTTGCAGAAGGAAAAATGTCTTTCGGGATACGTTAGGCCATTAACAAAGAGGAGGTCTGTACATTCCTATGTTTTAAGTGGCAAGGTATGCTATGAGATGTAATAGAACTAAATTAAACCAGGAAATAGGGGCCATTCTCTCTTGGCCTCTCCCTCCCTGTCAAGGCAATAAATGCTTGTTATTATAATGCAAACAGAAAGCATTTTACCAGAGGGCAAGTTTGGTCTGTGATCTTTCAGGAAATTAGAGAGGCAAATCTGTTTAAACTCTCCCTTTTGCACTCTGGATGCTCCATCAAACAGGACTCCAAGCCTGCTTGCTTGGCAAATTGCTGCTTTCAACGATGGGGAATACTATTCTTGACAGATAAAATAGAGGTTAATGGGACAGAAGGCAGCACACCACAGCCACCTGCCAAGTCCACAGACAAAGGCTTCCTGGCCGCATTCCAGGGCAGCTCCAGAGTGGGTATGGGGGGGGTGAGGTGTGGCTGGCTTTTGAGGGTGACTCAATTTAGTTTTATTGTGCAGCTTTTGGAAGTAATAAGAGACAAGGGAAGAATGAAAAAATAAAACCTAGAGCAGATCCAACCCACTGGAGTTCCCCAACCTTCTTGTCTTTGACCTTGTAATACAACCTCCACCTTTTCATCAATTAGTTCGGTTCATATTTCATACTCAGCCCGCTTCTTTCTGTACTCTGGGGTCAAGGCGATGCACCATGTCTGGACCCCCACAGACAATGGATTCCCATTTGTGTCGTGAGTGGACATCAACACCGTGCCAGGGCTGCGAATAGAAATTCAACACTTGAATTGTTTAATAGCTGTCAGCCGAAGACAGCAAGCCAGCAGCTACATGGGGGAGGGGCCCTTCATTTGCTTGTTTTTACCCAAGATATTAGGAAATTAGATGTGCAAACCCATTTGTACTTTCTCAACATGATTCTCACCTCTCATAAGATATCTAGCTCCCTGCAAGATGAGTAACTTGCCCTATATCTCTTGGAAGTGTCAAACTTGACCATGAACTTGGGTAGAATTAATCACAGAACTTTCTTTTGTGTTCAGATATTGTATAAGGTAGGTCTGGGCTGATTCTACTTTTCTTATAAGATGCAGACATTTTATTGGAACTTATGTGCCAGAGAGAAAATGTCACATTTCCTCTTACCCCTTGATTTTTTTTTCCCAGTTTTTTTAGAAGATTTTCCCCTGTCCACTTTGATGACTTCTAGTTATAGGAAGGATCAGCATTTTGAAGGTTTAGTGCCTGGCCACTGAGCCAGTCACACCACACCGGGTGACTTGGCAACCCGATGTAGGTAGGTGCCATACTAACTTTTCTTGGGTAGACAGCAAATATCTCCTCACTCTAAGTAGAACATGAGTGACAGACCTCATCCAAGTCAAGGTCAGGGAACCAGCAAGTTTAGTTGGGTTTATTTACGGGAGTGTGGTTGAGGGATTACAGAAACACGAGTAATTCCTCCAAAAGTTCCATCAGAGTATAGGTGACCTCCTGAGATTGGTATCGACTGTGCCCCTTCCTTCCTCTTCAGCTAATCTCTAGACCACCATGTGAACTCAAGAATAGAAGAATCCAGAACAGAAGTCTCAGCTATGCTAAGGATGCCCTGAAGTAGACTGATCAACACTTGGTGTTTGTGGATGATTAGCGTTTGTGGAGAGCTGGAATGTTGCTCGCACACTATCTTGAGCTATCTTTAGCTCCATCGGCAGTCATTCATTGTGGACCTCAGTGCCTGACCTCAATCCTGTGACAATCCACTAGCTTTCACCAACCCAAAAGAGAAAAAAAATGTGATCAGACATTATCTGAGGCCTGTGGCAGAGACTGCTCTGCTTACCAAGTAAGTATTTGAAAAGTGCCTTAATTTATAACTCTTTTTCCTGTAATTAACAACTTCAGAAAACCGTTAGCAGGTTGGAGTATGGCATTTGATTTGTGTTAACCTGTAGCCTTGTTTCTAGGTCACGGTTACTCATAGATGCTCCTGAATAAGATATCCTTAATTCCCTTAGTGGTTTCTGCATTAATGAGCACTACAGCTGGGGCAGGGTTACAGCTAGAGGGTCCAATGATCTGTCGCATCCCCTCCTTCATGACCCTCACTTGCTGGGGGTCTTTAGTAATTGCTGCAGCTGGGGTTATATGGTGATGCTGTGATATGCTCAAGAACAACATTCTGCAATAGCAGGCCAGGTCTAAAGTACGTTTGCTTGTGGAATTCAGATAACTAATGTTTCTTGCATGAAAATCTAGCACTAGACATGCTCAAAACTCGATGCTTTTAGCTCATTCTGACTCTTCCCCTATTTGATGAAGGTCATGAGGAGTGTAGTGACATATTTTGATTTGTTAGATTGCCTGAGGATTCAGAAAGCAAAGTCAGCCACAAGCCATAGAAGCCAGGTACCCACCTTTAATCCCAGCAGTCAGAAGCTAGGAGGTGGTGGTACACACCTTTAATCCATGGACTCAGGATTAAGAGATGGATGGATCTGAGTCCAAGGTCACCTAGATCTGTACAAGATTGATTCAGTCCTAAAGAGAAGCAGAGCTCACACCTTTCTTTCCCAGGACTCATGAGAAGTATATAAGACAGGAGCAGGGTCTCAGTATCAGGCATTCATTCTCCAGCCACGTTGAAAATAGGGACGCCCCAGCCCTTTTTGAGGCAAGAGCTCTCTGGTAGCTTGGCTGCTTTGTTTCCGTCAGCTTCAGGTTGAACCCCAGTATCTGTCTCTGGGTCTTTTATTATTTTGTGCTATAGAGGAGTGTCCCAATTCCATAGTAGGACTGCCACCTGTAGGAGGAAGCCTGTATGCCGCCATTAACCATGTGACTTACTAGAGGCGCATACAGATGAGGTAAGAGCGGTTTACCACACTGCTAACCACACCCACTTTAGGCATGACTAAAGACGTATACGGACGGAGGTAAAGACGTATACATACGTAGGAGGTGAACTACGTCACTAGCCAGGCCCACTTTTGGGCATGGCTAGGGGGGCGTTACGGGGGAAGGCATAAAAGACAGCACACAGGAAGTCTCGGTCTCTTTTCCCGGAGTTCGGCTTCCGGTTCGGCAGTGGGGAAACTACTGGGCTCATCTGGGTTACTTGTTTGGTATCTTGTGAGTAATTTCTACAATAAATACTTAGTTTTACTTTCAGTAAGTGTGTCGCTTATCGTTACAGCGTCATTTGGAGCCTCATTTGGTGTCGGAAGTTTTGGAATCCGGATCCAGGCGCCCAGAAAAGCAGCTGCTCCTCGGCCCGACCAGGCACACGTGGACTCTCCTTTCGCTAAGTTCCTCACCACTCCGCTCGGCAAGGCACGATTCCTGCCACCGGGAACCAGCACCTTCTACCTGCCGGTAAGGTTAGGCGGAATTCCGAGATTTCTCTCGCGGCCACGTGCTGTTTTACTGGCGGCCTGCTGACTCCGGCCACGTGCTCTTTCGCCAGCAGCCTGTTGATTTCGGCCTGAATTACTCCACTGGTAACAAACTTAACTGCTTTATACAATGTCGGCTAACATTATGATGCAGGATGTTAAGAATTTTCTTGTTTTTTGTATGGATGGGATTTTAGAAAGGGTTGAGGACCTACCTGAAAGGTACTTCCTACCCATGATGGTGATTATTAGTTTCGTAATCAATATAATTTTGCTAAAGAAATGGCTCAAAATAGGACTAAACGTATACAGGTCATACGGTCATCACAGGATAGTTTTGAAATCTTAATACAAAGAATTCAGGAAATGCAAAATTCCTTGCAGGATAGTAAGAAAGGGCTGGTAGAAAATATTCAGGATATTAAAAATGATAATGTAGGTCTGACAAACAGGTTTAAAGAGACGGAACACAAAATTGAATTACTTTCAGGAAAAACGTGCTCAACAGATAGAATTGAAAAAGTGGAACATAATGTTGAAACATTTAGCCAACAAAACTGTTCCATGTTCAATGATTTCACTAGCAAACTACAAAGACTGGAACATAAGATTGAAATGCTAACAGAAAAGAATTGTTCCATGTCTGAGAGCAATGACAAACTAACTGATAGAATATCATTTGTGGAAGGCAGTTTACATGCTATTGAGGTACTTTCTAAGGATGAGAATATTAAATATTTGGAATCACGTGTAAATGATGAATGTAAAAAAATGAAAGATTCCATGACATCCTTAGAAAATTATTTGTCCCAAGAACTTCAAGAGCTCAGAGAAACAATGATGAATAGACTGCAGGATTTAGAAGACGTTCAATCTGATACTTCAGAATCAGACATACAGGCAATAGGTCAGGACAGGAGTTTCCCAACAGCCACCTGTTATGAACACCCAGTAGTCTGGCTGCAGTCACCAGACTCTCTTAACTCTTACCTTGGGACCTAGTGCAGGGCTTACAATCCAGGCCAGCAGGCTTTGTTAGAGACAGAACAAAGCAAAAACTTAGGTCACCTTTGTGCCTAGAGTACCTGTCACCAGGCACCATTTGCTTAATTTTGTGCCCCCATACATTACTGCTGAGGGAGGGTTCAGTCCACGGGGTGACACCGTGGAAGACATGGGTTCTTGTGGAAGGTCTTTAGGTTATTGGAGGCCCCAGAAGGGGACAGGGTGACCGGTCACTTGCTCCATGTTCTGGTTTAAGATGTGACTATTCTGTGCTGTACATGTTCTTTCCAAGCCAGCGGGACACCCAGTCTTGAACTTCCAAAGCTGTGAACTGCATAAGCTGCTTTATTTGAATAAGGCTGTTTTCTTGATGAAAACTTAACTGACATTGCTGGAGATGCTGCATGGTGTCTTTGCTTGTTTCTCTTTTGTCATAGGGGTCACTGCTGACCACCCAGCATGCTTTGTCACAAATGCCTGTGTCAGGATTTAAGAAGGTGGCTGGTTTCAAAGCACAGTAGCTTCTCACTGTGACATTTAGTACTTTAGCATGCTAATATATAAATGTTAAGTCTGGGTAGGGAAGAGGCAGGCATGTCTGACCTTATTCTTTTTGCTGTACAAAGAACAAAGATGGGAAAGAAATTCTGTAGACTTAAATACCACAGAAAGACAGGTCTCTTTCCCCTTGAGTAAAGTCCTTCACACAGATTCATTCATACTCAGACTTTTTTGGGGGGGTTAAGTTAAGACAAAGGATAAAAGGGTAGGTCTGTTGTCTGCAGAATAATTTCCAAATCAAAATTAAGCAAATTTCATTAAGAAAACAAGATATAGATGCATATACACACATATATACACAAAGTGGAGGAATATGCTTGTAAGTCTGTGGAACAAGAAATGAGTAAATACCATGGCTGGGGGGATAGTTCTGAAAGACCCCCGCCGCACTCCTGTAACCGTGCCCTTTCTAAGAGCACGAATTTCAAAAACTGTGACATCACCAAGACGAGTACCCTATCGGCTGTGCTCTCGCCTTCTACCTCACTTGCATATCAGACCTGCCAGACCTCATTGAGAGCCGCACTTGCAAGGTCCGCAGGACTTCATATGCAAATAAAGCCATGTATCCAAAACTAAAATCATTCTGCTTCTGTGAGCCCGCTTCTGCCTCTCCAAACCCCACATAAGCTGTACTGAATCCAGCCCGGTATGCTCAGCCTCCCGAAGTGCTGCAGCATCCTCAGGCGCCTGTGTGAGCAATAAAGAACCCTCTTGCCGTTGCATCCAGTGGCTCTGTCTCAATCTTTGGGCAAGGGTCTCCTGCCTGGAAGATTCCCGTCGGGGGTCTTTCATTGGAGGTCCCACCGAGATCCGAAGACCCCTGCCCAACTCGACCAGAAACCCACCAGGAGGTAAGCTGGCCAGCATCAGTGTTCTCTGCCTTGTCTGTACCTGTGTCTGTTTTGTTGTCCGTGCAAATGCCTGTACGACTTGGATCCGTGTCACTCCGTATCTGGGCGGCTTGAGAAGGAGCTGTCGAGCTCGGACTTCTTCCCCACCACCCTGGAAGACATTCCAGAGGTCCCAGGGGCTCGACTTTTCGGAGCCTATCGGAGGACCAAGGGCCTCTGGTTCTTGAGTCTCCATCTGAATTTTTGTTTTTGGTACTATGCCGAAACCGCGCAGCGCGTCTGGTCGCCAGCTGTCTTGTTGTAGTGCGTCTGTCTGTTTGTCGCCTGTTTTCGTTTGAGGTCGTCATGGGACAGTCCCTAACCACCCCCTTAAGTCTAACTCTAGGACACTGGTCTGAGGTTCAAGAACGCGCCCACAACCAGTCGGTCGAAGTAAAGAAAAAGAAGTGGCAGATTTTTTGCTCTTTGGAATGGCCCACTTTTAATGTGGGTTGGCCGAGGGACGGCACCTTCAACCTTGATACTATTCTGCAGGTCAAAGAGAAGATTTTTGACAGAGGACCCCATGGGCACCCAGACCAGGTCGCCTACATCGTAACCTGGGAAAACTTGGCTTACGACCCACCTCCATGGGTCACTCCCTTTGTCTCTCCTGAACCCGCTTCCTCCTCCCCCCCCACCCCTCTGGCATCCTCTCCTTCTCCCCCAGCTCCCTCTTATTTCTCATCCCTGTACCCTACCCTCACCCGGGAACAATCTCCCAAACCCGTCCTCCCCCTGGACCCCAACTCCCCCCTAATGGATTTGCTCTCTGATGACCCCCCCTCCCTATTACCCCCCTCCGTTGCAGCCAGCCCCGATAGGAGCTCAACAGACACCACCAGCGGGAGACCCGAGGGGCGCCACCTATTTACCTCCTAACTCCCCCGTTGCAGGCTGTCTCTGGGGGCGGAGAGACCAACTGCCCTCGGAGATTACCTCCCAGGCATTCCCCTTACGACAAGGAGGGAACGGCCAACTGCAATACTGGCCGTTCTCTGCCTCTGACCTGTACAATTGGAAACAGCACAACCCTCCTTTCTCCAAGGATCCTGTCGCCTTGGCTAATCTAATAGAATCAATCCTCATTACTCATCAACCCACTTGGGATGACTGCCAGCAGCTC
The DNA here is from genome assembly GCF_017639785.1 of Mesocricetus auratus. Taxonomy (NCBI): domain Eukaryota; kingdom Metazoa; phylum Chordata; class Mammalia; order Rodentia; family Cricetidae; genus Mesocricetus; species Mesocricetus auratus. Next base: position 12,118,651 of record NW_024429195.1, read on the forward strand.
TTGCAGACTCTCCTCACCTCAGAGGAGAGACAGAGGGTTTTTCTAGAAGCAAGAAAGAACATGCCAGGGGAGAACGGACAGCCGACTCAGCTACCGAACGAGATTTATGCTGCCTTCCCTTTGACCAGACCCAACTGGGATTTTACCACGGATGCAGTTAGGGGACACCTACTCCTTTATCGCCAGTTGCTCATAGCGGGCCTCCGAGGGGCCGGTAAATGCCCCGTCAATTTGGCACAGGTAAAGCAAGTGAGTCAGTGTTCCGAAGAGTCTCCTGCAGCCTTTTTAGAGAGACTCAAGGAAGCCTATCGCATGTACACTCCCTATGACGCGGACGAACCGGGACAGGCTACCGGCGTGGCCATGGCGTTTATATGGCAGTCGGCGCCTGACATTAGAAATAAGTTACAGAGGCTAGATGGACTACAGGGCTACACCATCCAGGATCTACTAAAGGAAGCAGAACGTATCTATAATAAGAGGGAAACTGTAGGAGAGAGGACCATATACGCAGAGAAACTGAAGAGAAGGAGACAGCTAGGGACCGTAAACGAAGTAAGGAGGTAAGCCACCTCTTGGCCACTTTAGTGCAGAACAGCAATAGGTCACATAGGCAGGGAGACCAGAGGAGGCCCAGGGTGGAGCAGGACCAGTGTGCCTATTGCAAGGAGCGAGGCCACTGGGTGAGAGAATGCCCAAAGCGACCCCGAAAACCAAAGGGTCCGCGGCCGGAAACCTCCCTTCTGGCCTTAGATAAAGACTAGGGAGGTCGAGGCCGGGAGCCCCCCCCAGCGCCTAGGCTAACCCTCAGAGTCGGGGGGCAACCAGTCACCTTCCTAGTCGACACCGGAGCTCAGCACTCGGTCCTCACCACCTCCCCTGGCCAACTCAGCGGACGGACAGCCTGGGTGCAAGGGGCCACCGGTGGAAGGCAATACTGTTGGACTACTGAAAGGAAGGTACATCTGGCTACCGGTAAGGTTTCTCATTCTTTCCTCCATGTTCCCGACTGTCCATACCCACTATTGGGACGGGACTTGCTGACCAAACTCAAAGCACAGATCCATTTCGAGGAGAATGAGGCCACAGTGTCAGGCCCAAGTGGAGCCCCTCTCCAAGTGTTGACTCTCAAAATGGAAGATGAATACAGATTGTTTGAGGGGGGACCTATAGTAAAGCCCGAGATAGACTCTTGGCTGGAAGATTTTCCCTTGGCCGAAACTGTGGGCATGGGGTTAGCCAAACAACAACCCCCCATAGTCACTGAGTTAAAGGCAACAGCTACACCCATCTCGATTAAACAGTACCCCATGTCCAATGAGGCCTATCAAGGGATTAAGCCTCACATCAAGACTCTTGGACCAGGGGATCTTAACTCCCTGTCAGTCGCCATGGAACACTCCATCTCTACCCGTCAAAAAGCCTGGCACAGGCGACTACCGACCGGTACAGGACCTTAGGGAAGTTAATAAAAGGGTGGAGGATATACACCCCATGGTGCTCAACCCATATAACCTTCTGAGTACCCTACCACCCACTCATCCGTGGTACACGGTACTAGACCTAAAAGACGCCTTCTTTTGTCTCCGGCTAAGCCCTAAGAGCCAGCCAATGTTTGCTTTTGAATGGAGGAACCCCGAACTAGGAATTTCAGGACAATTGACCTGGACGCGACTCCCCCAGGGATTCAAGAATAGTCCCACTCTCTTCGATGAGGCCTTACATTGGGACCTTGCAGACTTCTGGGTTCAGCACTCATCCCTGATTCTGCTCTAGTACGTGGATGATCTCCTACTAGCAGCTCCAACTGAACAGGACTGTCTTAAAGGTACCAAGGCCCTACTACAAACCCTTGGGCAACTTGGGTACAGGGCCTCCGCCAAGAAGGCCCAAATTTGCCAGACGGAAGTGACTTATCTGGGGTACAAATTAAAAGAAGGACAGCATTGGCTAACGGCCACGCACAAGGAAACTATATCCCAGATCCCAGTTTCCCGGCAGCTGAGAGAATTCTTGGGCACCGCTGGGTTCTGCAGGTTGTGGATCCCCGGATTCGCCGAAATGGCGGCTCCTCTGTATCCCCTAACCAAACAAGGGGCTCCCTTTGAATGGACAGAGGCACAACAGCAGGCCTTTAATGACATCAAATGGGATCTCCTCTCCGGCCCTGGCCTTGCCCGATATAACCAAACCTTTCAACCTATTTGTGGACAAGAAGCAAGGCTTTGCTAAGGGGGTCTTGACCCAGAGGTTCGGGCCGTGGAAGCGACCCATCGCCTACTTGTCCAAGAAATTGGACTCAGTAGCCTCTGGATGGCCCCCTTGCCTGAGAATGGTTGCGGCCATTGTGATCCTCGTCAAGGACGCCACAAAGCTGACTCTGGGACAGCCATTAACCGTACTGGCACCACATGTGGTTGAGTCTATTGTCCTCCAGCCTCCTGATCGTTGGCTATCCAACGCCCGCATGACCATTATCAGTCCCTGCTCCTGGACGCTGATCGAATTCATTTCGGCCCAGTAGTTGCCCTTAATCCCGCAACTCTGCTGCTGCCACCGGAGGGCCCTACGTCCCACGACTGCCTGCAGATCCTCGTGGAAGCACATGCGACCAGGGTTGACCTGTCCAATCAGCCATTAAAAGACGCGGACCACACATGGTACACGGATGGCAGTAGCTACTTGCTGAATGGAGAACGATGAGCAGGAGGAGCAGTGACCACCAAAAACCAGGTAGTCTGGGCCAGCGCCCTTCCGGGAAGAACCTCAGCACAGCGGGCGGAGCTCATCGCTCTAACTCAGGCGCTCCAGCTGGCAGAAGGTAAGAGACTCAACGTGTATACCAATAGCCGGTATGCCTTTGCCACCGCCCACATACATGGGGAGATCTACCGGAGGAGGGGACTCCTGACCTCAGAGGGCAAGGAGATTAAAAAGAAAACTGAGATCTTGGCCCTACTCAAGGCCCTATTCCTCCCCAAGAAGTTGAGCATCATGCACTGCCCAGGGCACCAAAAAGGAGACAGTGCGGAGGCAAAAGGCAATTGTCTAGCAGATGAGACTGCTAAACAGGCCGCTCTGGGTCCCCAGCTCCTCACAGTCACGATCTTAACTGACCCAGGACGGACCCAGCTAATGAACTGGGAATATAGTACTGAGGACTTAGATTTGATACAGAAACTAGGAACAGACTATGATCCAGAACGAGACAGATGGGTATACCAAGGAAAAACAGTTATGCCAACTAAACCTACAATGGACCTCCACAAACTGACTCATTTAAGTGCCCGCAAAATGCAAGTCCTGGTGGGCCGAGCGGAGATGGGAAAACTTTTCCTCAATAGAGATAAGGCCCTACAGAAAGTAACAGAGACTTGTACGGCTTGCGCTCAAGTCAACGCAGGACTGACCAAGATTGCCCCCGGAGTCCGTCTCCGGGGATACCAACCTGGAGTCCACTGGGAAATAGACTTTACTGAAATTAAACCTGGCATGTATGGTTACAAATATCTCCTAGTTTTTATAGACACCTTCTCTGGATGGGTAGAGGCCTACCCCACCAAACATGCGACTGCAAATGTGGTCACCAAGAAACTATTAGAAGAAATCTTTCCCCGATATGGGATGCCTCAGGTAATAGGGTCAGACAATGGGCCGGCCTTTGTCTCCCAGGTGAGTCAGCAGGTGGCCAAGGTACTGGGGATTGATTGGAAATTACACTGTGCATATAGACCCCAGAGCTCAGGTCAGGTAGAACATATGAATAGAACAATTAAGGAGGTCTTTTCTAAATTAACGCTAGCAACTGGCTCAAAGGATTGGGTGCAGCTCCTACCCCTGGCTCCGTATCGAGCCAGGAACACTCCAGGCCCCTATGACCTTACCCCTTTTGAAATTCTATATGGGGCTCCACCCCCAGCCATCACTTTCTTTGATTCTGATATTTCAGACTATGCTAATTCCCCCTCTCTCCAAGCACACCCGCAGGCCCTGCAGATCATGCAGAAAGAAGTTTGGAAGCCCTTAGCAGCCGCATACCAAGACGCCACTGATACACGAACAGTGCCTCACCAGTTCCAAATAGGAGACTCAGTCTGGGTCCGGAGACACCAGACCAAAAACCTCAAGCCTCGCTGGAAGGGACCATATACGGTACTCCTGACAATGCCTACAGCACTGAAAGTTGACGGTATCGCCGCCTGGATCCACACATCCCACGTGAAGGCTGCCCACCCGGACGCTTCCACATCTCCTGCCCAGACATGGAGACTCCAGCGCTCTCAAAACCCCCTAAAGATAAGACTTATTTGCAATTAGTTGTCTTACTTGCCCTTTTAACTACCCCATCCTGTCGACCAGCCCCCATACCCTAAAACAATTAACCTGGCAGATAGTCTCCCCAGCAGGAAATCTCTTGTGGTCTCAGTCAGGGAACCATGCCGTGGGAACCTGGTGGCCCTCGCTCAACCCAGACTTCTGCCAACTGGTGGCAGGGTCAGACTATTGGGACATACCCGACTATGAGGCAGACACATTGCCAGAAAAACTAAGATCAAACCCTGGCAATAAAAGCGTGCATGGCTATGGTGTCCGGGTAGTCGGGACACCAATAGGGTGTGCCACCATTGAGAAAAGATGTAAACTGGGTCACCAAGACTTTTACGTGTGCCCAAAGGATGGGAGGGACTGTGGAAGCTATGACTCTTACTTTTCGCCGCCTGGGGCTGTGAGACCACCGGCGGTGCATACTGGAACCCCTCATCTTCCTGGGACAAGGTCACCATATTAAAGGGCTGGGGAAAGGGACATTGTTTCAGCTGTTCTGGAGGACTCTGCCTTCCCCTTAACATCACCTTTGCACCGAGTGGTAAAAAGGCTCCAGAATGGAGCAGGGGATATACTTGGGGGCTCCGCTGGTACATAGAAGGAGAAGATCGGGGGTTAACTTTAAAATACAACTTAGAGTGCAACAGGCCTCCCAACCAATCGGTCCCAACCAAGTCCTGGCTGAGCAGAGGCCGGCATCCTCTTCCAGTTTCAAACCAACCCCCTGCCAGTGGGTAACTCAGTTAGAGTCGAAATAACCACATCAATCTCGCCCCCTGACCAGTCCCAGGATGCCCAGTCCCAGGAAGACTTATTAACTTAGTAAAAGGAGCTCACCAGGCCCTTAATTCCTTAAACCCCAATAGAGCTAGAGACTGTTGGCTATGCCTCAGCGTGGGTCCCCCCCTACTATGAGGGAATCCTTGTTTCAGGAAATTTCTCTAATTATACCAGAGCCCCGGACTCGTGTTTGGTTCTGCCTCACCACAAGCTAACATTGCCCGACGTTTCTGGGCAAGGGACATGTTTAGGTCAGGTTCCTAGGTCACACCAGCCGCTCTGTAATCTGACCGTCCAGACTCTGTCATCAGGGAACTACTATCTGGCCGCCCCAAATGGTACGTACTGGGCTTGCAACACAGGTCTCACCCCCCTGTATATCGGCTCAAGTGTGGAACCAAACCTCAGAGTTCTGTGTGTTGATCCAACGGTGGCCCAGGATCACCTATCATAGTTCAGAGACTGTTTATGAGTTCTTCGAAGACACCCCTAGGAGGCAGAGGAGGGAGCCAGTAACCATGACTCTCGAGATCCTCCTGGGAGTCAGGGGCATTGCGGCAGGGATAGGCACTGGAACTCATGCCATGATACAGACAGGGAGATTCCAAGCCTTGCATGACGCCATGCATTCAGACCTAAAAGCGGTTGAAAAGTCAATCACTGCCCTCGAAAAATCCCTGACCTCTCTATCTGAAGTTGTTTTACAAAATAGACGGGGATTAGACTTACTCTTTTTAAAGGAGGGTGGATTATGTGGGGTCCTTAAAGAAGAATGATGCTTTTATGCAGACCAGACAGGGGTTGTGAGAGAAACTATGGCCAAATTAAGAGAAAGACTGGCCCTGCGAGAAAAAGAGTTTAGTTCACAACAAGGCTGGTTTGAAGGATGGTATGTTACCTTACTTTCTACTCTTATGGGACCTCTAGTTATACTGGTAATTATTCTAACATTTGGTCCCTGTATCCTTAACCGGCTGGTTCAGTTTATCAAGGAAAGGCTGTCAGTCATCCAGACCTTAGTCCTAACTCATCAATATCAGGTCCTCAAGCAACAGGAGACAGAGATCCCTCACAATAGTTAAGTAAAAGATTTTACTTAAGGAGAAAAAGAAATGGGGGAATGAAAGACCCCCACTGCACTCCTGTAACCGCACCCTTTCTAAGAGCACGAAATTCAAATGTAAACCGTGCCCTTCCTAAGAGCGTGAATTTCAAAAACTGTGACATCACCAAGACGAGTACCCTATCGGCTGTGCTCTCGCCTTCTACCTCATTTGCATATCAGACCTGCCGGGCCTCATTGAGAGCCGCACGTGCAAGGTCCGCAGGACTTCATATGCAAATAAAGCCATGTATCCAAAACTAACCAATCATTCTGCTTCTGTGAGCCCGCTTCTGCCTCCCCAAACCCCACATAAGCTGTACTGAATCCAGCCCGGTATGCTCAGCCTCCCGAAGTGCTGCAGCATCCTCAGGCGCCTGTGTGAGCAATAAAGAACTCTCTTGCCGTTGCATCCAGTGGCTCTGTCTCAATCTTTGGGCGAGGGTCTCCTGCCTGGAAGATTCCCGTCAGGGGTCTTTCAGTTCCATCAGTAAAGTGCCTGCCACCCAAACACCAGACCTGAGTTTATCTCCCCAGGACAGACATAAAAGCACTGTGTGTTTATAACTCCAGGTTTGGGGTCAGAGCTAGGGAGTATAGACAGGCAGATCACTGGAGTTCACTGTCCAGCAGGTCTAGCCAAACCCAGCTACTGGAGAGTTGCTGAGGAAGACACCTGGTATCAGTCTCTATCCATCATGAGGGCATGCATGCATGCGCACACAGGGACGCACACATCAATAAACAGGGATGACACGCAACATGAAAAACTGACACAATGGCCACTCCCCCTCCAAAGTGGAGGGTCAAATCCAGGGACTCACGTTGTGCCTGCCATCCAAGTACTCAGCTATCAAGCGGCAGCTACAGCCTAGGAATTCTGAAATTTTCTGAATCAAGATGCTGATCTACCCCAAGGGTAGTAGTGTGTGAGAGTGGCCATGGGGACAGCTCTGTAGTCCAGGTGCTCTGACTACATCCTGTATAAGGCTGCGCAGCTCACTGTGCCAACCGAGCAAACAGCCTACAAATCAAGTCACCTAAGATTAAGGAGGCATCCTAGCTTTAGTCCTGTAATCTGGTTGTGAAGTGACAGGTAAATTAGGCCTGTGTGCAGGCTCTCAATGTCCAGGGAGGAGGGAACAGAGTGCCAATCCAGACCCCTGGCAGGAGTCACGTAGTGTGGCAGGCCAGCACTCGGGCACAGCTGGCCCATTTCCTCACCAAATGCCTCCAGTCAGGCAAGATGAAGTAGGTTTACACTGGAGTGGGAAACACTTCCTGTTGAAAGGAGCTTCTCTAGTTGATGTACTTGAAAGACAAGAAAACTATGAGCTCCACAGAGAATGACTATAGGGCTTTTGCATGCAACCATAGAGTAGAGGTCCCCAGGCAGCCATGCAATTGCTTCAGGCAAGACAGGAAGGCAGCAGGAATGAGGGTGGGTGTTGTGAAGGTGCTGAACCTGGACCCAACAGAGCCTTCTGGAAATTCAGGACTTGCCCAGAACCAGGGCACCCTTCTTCTGTATTTGCGACCTTTGTGCTCCCTCACAGGGTCACAGACTCCAGCACTGAGGGGATTTTGAAAAGGATGGCAAAGGTCAAGTTTGGAGACCTTATTCTGAGAAGGGCCAAACAGTAAATATTTTAGTTCAAAAGCAATCACAGATATCAGATATGCCATCGAGCACTGCTGCCTGCCCATAACATCTAGTTACAGAAGCACGTAGAGCAGATTTGGCCCCATAGCTTGCCAGCCCTGGATCTAGGCCACCTCCTGTGTTTTATACACGAGGACAGTTGTCCAGGACACTGGTAACTTGCCCAGATCTCTCAGAAGTGTTCTCTTCAGCATGTCACTACTCTGATGGATTTGCTTATAATAATATATAATATAAAGTCCTGATTCCCACACTAAAGCAGGCTAGTGTCACTGCTAATCACAGCCAGACATTTAATCTTGGCTGTTTACCTATATACTATATACAACCTGCTGTAGCAGTTACTACTAACTACTCTTGTCTATGACAAGCTACCTGACCGAGACAATGGAAGGGAGGAGGATTCATGACTTCAGGAGCTTCCAGTCCATCGGAAGGGGAAGGTGTGGTCGAGCAATGCCTTGGCAGACTGAGCCTATGGCCGAGCTCCTCTGGGGGGCCAGAGTAGGAAGATAAGAAAGCTACCCTAGAACTAGGGTGGGGCTGTGCCTTCACAGGCCCATCTTTAGCAACCTATCCATGCCAGCAGGGCCAGGCCCTACCTCCTGAAGGTCTCTAAACAGCACACAGTCTTAGAACAATGTATGTGGGACATTTAACAGAACCAGAATGTCTGCCTTCATTTAAAAAAAATTATTTGATGCATGTGGGTGTTTTGCCTGCATGTATGTGCATCACATGTATGTGATGGCTACCAAGGCCAGAAGAGGGCATTGGTTCCCTGGAATTGGAGTTACAGACAGTTGTGAGCCACCATGTAGGTGCTGAGAACTGAACCTGGGTCCTCTGCAAGAGCACTAGGCGTTTCTAACAACTGCTCTGTCTTTTCAGCCCTGCGTGCCTTCATTCTTTAACTTCACAAGCTCAAAGCAAATAAGTATAAAGTTGTATGGGAAAAATAAGCAGCAGTATGTTTCATTGTCAAACTAGGACTTTTGGGTATATCATCAGACCTTGGCATCTACTGATGTTGGAAACACAGATTTGACTTAGCTGAAAATCAAGGGACTCTTCACCTGCAGTGTGGTATCTATAGTGAACGGACATATACACACACCATTCCTGGTCTTTATCCCCCTCAGAGTGAACTAGCAAATCCATTTACATTGGAGTAGGTGTTATAAGTCATCTGGAGGTGAGATAAAATATACAAGAAAATGTAATACTACATGACTTTCAATAAGAAACCTGACATTGAGATTGGTGTCTTCAAGAGGTCCTGGAGTCATTCCCCCTTGAATGCTAAAGATGACTGTGTGCCTTGTTAACATACATTGCTTATAGGCTTATGTGGAGGTTTGAAAGAAGATGGTCCCAAAGGAAGAGGCACTATTAGGAGGTGTGGTCTTGTTGGAGGTAGCATGTCATTGTGGAAGTGGACTTTGGGCTTCTACCTTGAGCATAAATGAGACCTCAGTGTCTCAGACCACTTCTTGCTGCCTGTGAGTCAAGACGTAAGAACGCTCAGCTCCCTCTCCAGCACCATGTCTGCCTGGGTTCTGCCTTGCTTCCCACCATGAGGATAACGGAATAAACCTCTGAACTGTCATTGAGACACCTCAATTAAATGTTTTCCTTTATAAGAGTTGCTGTGGTCATGGTGTCTCTTCACAGCAATAGAAACCCGAACTAAGCCAGCTTACTTACCGAGTAATGGGTGGGTGGGGGTTACAGGCAGGAGTGTGGGTGGTCTTAAAGGAGACACACCGGAAGGTCCAAACCCAGCACAGATTCTAGCTCTTTCTTAGCCAAGTGAATAAAAAAATTCCTGGGAAAAAGCTGTTTCTGCAAAGACATTGACTGACTAGTTAGAACGATAGTGGTGTGGAAAGGTTGGAATGTTGCAGGACCAGAGACTAATTACCTATCTTGGACTAGTTTTACCCCCCTGAATAGCCATTTCTTGCCTACATCTGTGTTGGAACTAATGTCCATTGACTAATAGACAAAACCCATTTGGAATCTACTAACTTATCAGACAAATAACTCCCACCAACCAAAAAGCCAGGAATGTTATCAGAGAGCATCTGAGGCCTGTAGGAGAGCTTCTCCCCTCTTGCTTTAAACGTCATTCTCATGTACCTATTACTCCATTAGTGTGCTTTAAAATGCCTTAAAATTTTTAAATTCCTGCGCTCTATAGCTGTAAAACGTCATGAAACTGCTTCATATGAGGGCATGGAACCCGGACTGACCCAGCTGTGTATTTTTAGGCACAGTCACTCTAACTTGGCTCTAGGATGAACTCTCTCTCCTTCTCTTTGACAACTGCACAGTTGGGTCCCCCTCCAGGCCTTCCCAGCCAATATACTTCTTAGGCCCTTCCTGAGACCACGTGCAGCTAGGGACTGAATAGGAGCAGGGGCGGCAGTCAGAATGGGTCTGGGAACTGGGTGACCAGTGACGTTGTGGGCAGGGCTGCATAGAGCAATGCCCCTCAATTCATCAAACATCTCCAGCTCCCGGTTTCCTCTTCCACATCACGACGCCACACCTATTTGTTTTTCTTTGGCGTCAGATTGATCCAGGCTCTGTCCTTCCACACTTCACATGGAACGCAGGTCTGCTCCACTCTATCCTGGCGTAGCAGTGAGACACACACAGCCAGCAGAGCGAAGTTCAAATGCATTACCCACCCACCGTTCTCTCAGGACACATGTCAAAGAACAGTGGGATCAGGATGAGTGGAATGGCTCCCACAATTCCCTGTGACCCACCAGACACATCTATTACACATCTTTGTACCATTAATGAGAAAAGCAGTTTCCCCTTTGTCATACTGGTTAGCTGAGTATCTGCCAGCACAGGCAGGCACCATTTATTAGTCCTTAACACTGAAGCCAACCTAAAAGCTTTACTAGAGATATCTGCTGTTTGGGTGACACGGTTGTATGGACAGAGGTGGCAGTTGTGTTCACACCATGAAATGACACAGAAACTGATCTCCAAACGGGGATGGCTAAAATAACCAACAAGACTTCATTCAGTTTGACATGAAGACCACCAAGATCATCGTTTAGTTTCTATCTGGGACTGCTTTTTATAAAGGCAGAGGCTTCCTGTGAAATTTGGCTCTTTGACTTCTGGATGGCCCTAAAAAGATAGTCAAAACCCAAAGTCTGTCTCTCAGAGCTGTTGTTGGTCAGTGAGGTCCAGGGCAGTTTTGTCAGAAACCTATGTGAAGATAGAAAGCATCCAACTTTGATGTCATTAGTCCCCCACCCTGTCTGTCACTGTCACATTTCCATTGAACACTGACGTAGACCTTTGTGGCCCCAGTCAGGACTTTGGTGCTGGTTAGCTGGTCCTGTCTAGGAGTTTCTCTTCGACAGTCTCACCATGTTTGGAAAGCAAATCAAAGGAATATTCTGAATATATGTCTCTTATTGGTTGATGAATAAAACACTGTTTGGCCAATAGCCAGGCAGAAAGCATAGGCGGGGCTGCCAGACCAGGAGAAGACTGGGAAAAAGAAGGCAGACAAGGGCCACCAGGGGATGCCATGTAGAGGCTGGAAAGACAGCAGGTGTTCTCTGATAAGAAAGACCATGTAGAAATACATAGATTAGTAGTTATGGGTCAATAATTAAGACAGAGCTAGCCAGTAAGAAGCCCTAGCTTTCTGCCAATAGTTTTATAATTAATATATAGCATGTGTTTATTTGGGGCAAAGTGGCTGTGGGACCAGGTGGGAAAGAATCCTCCATCTTCATAATATAGTTGAACCGAATTCGGTTAGGCCCAATCTTATGATTCCTTCTGGCAAATTCCAATACCCACTGTAAAATTATGACAAACGGTTAGACACTCTTTTTCGAAGACTACACTTCTAAGATATAAATGAAAGCAAGCCTTAGACCAAATCCTGCTGTATACATACTTATTTACCAAATAGTCATTAGGTGCCAAACAACTCAAGGCGTGGTGGCCTGTGTCTGTAGTACCAGGTTTTGGGAGGCAGGAAGATCCCAAGTCCAAAGCCAGTTCAAGCTACAGTGAGACCACAAACCAAAACACCTGAAGCAAACAAAAGACCCTCAAGTGGCTGACCAATCATCTCTGTGTGTGACCCACCAGTGTGTGTGAAAGACCCACTACAGGCAAACGTGCAGGGTCGAGCCAGGCTGTGTTTCCCTCAGCAACTCACACATCCTTCAAGCCAACGACTGAAACGGACGCTTTAAGAATCATCAAGTGGGGGATACCAATCTAAGCTGAAGGCCATAGCTGAGTTCATCACTAAACGTGGACCCGTTATCAGAGTGTTCTCATCTGTTCCCTGGTCCCCCAAATAGTCCATTGTTCCCTTCTCCCCCCAAGAATGCTGGAGATCCCTAGCTTCACATCCCACAAACCAGAGCTGATGCCTGGGAGCAGGAGGCCTCCGTGTGAGCCTGCTTCACCACTGTGGCTGCGTATGTTGGGTTTTGGATTGCTCAGAACCTACGTCATACAGGTTTATAAGTCTTCTAAGTCATGGGTGGAATGATGGTTCTATTCCTAGATAGATGCTAGAATCCTTTCGTGAAAGGATGGGGAGATTCTCAGCTCTTTTAAGGGAATTTTCACTCTTGAGCACCTTTATCAGTGGAAGTTCATTTTAAAAGATTCATCATGTTAATTAAGAAGACACAAATAAAAATCCATCTCTGGCAACTGCTATGCTCATCAATAAAGCTTCTCGTGTTGATCTATATATGCACGACAGCATTACTTACCCTGCAGTGTAGACTATGCACTTGGGCTGTGTTTCCTCTGTTTAGCAAGGTGATGCCACTGTCCATGCACAGGTGCTTTAAAGTATTGGAACAGTAACGTAAAAACAGACTAAGAGCTGAGATTTTACTCTATTTACACATCATTATATTAGACTGGCATGGGGACTACATTACAGCATAGCAAGTAACATGAGCTTCATGTTTTCTTCTGTCTCCCATATCTCACTAAGTCTGAAACTCAGCAGCACGGGCAGATGTGGCAACTCAGTGGGTTTGTGTCACCACAGAGGAGCTCTGGGCTTAGGAAACCTGAGCCTTCCATTTCGGGCTGCAAGAAAGTACGCCTGACTTTTACTCCAGAGGGAAATAATTTTGTTATATGGGCACATGACAGCCTAACCTCTGTGGTATCTCCTAAGCCTGTTAACCACAAAGATGTATTAGCTACTGTTCTGTTGCTGTGATGGAAATATCATTTTAGGCTCATGATGGTCTCAGAGGGACTGAGTCCGTCATGGTGGGGAAGGCATGGTGGCAAATGTGGCTACAGGTGGAGGAAGCTGAGGTCACGTTTTCATCTGTGAACAGGAAGGAGAGAGAGAGCTAGAAGTAAGGTGAGGTTATGATGGGGAAGTCCTGTGTATATGTCAATAAAGCACTGTCGGCCAATAGGGAAGCAAGATAGGTGGGACTAGGAGTCGAGCAGGATTCTGGGAAGGAGAAACACAAGGAGTCATCATGTAGCTGCCATAGGGGTAAGAAGTCCAGACCCTTTCTCTGGTAAGAGAAATACTTAGATTAACAATTATGGAGTAAATACTTAAGTCAGAGCTAGCCAGTAAGAAACAAGCAAGGCCAACAGCTTCATAATTAATCCAGCGTCTTGTGTGTTATTTGGGGACTACAACATGGCAGAGCCCAGGCGACTAGTGGGGAAAAACCAAAGCAGCTAGCAAGGAAAAGGCTTCACTCAACAAGGTTATAAGCCTACCTCCCGTGATGTATTTTCCCCAACAAGCCTCCATATCCAAACCCCCTAAAAACTGCCACCGAATGGGGACTAAATGCTCAAATATGTGGCCATATAGGAGACATTACTCAGGCAAACCACCACGGCAGACATCTTTGAGGTGGTAGTCAAGAATAAAGTGCCTCTTAATCCCAGCACTCGGGAGGCAGAGGCAGGCAGATCTTGGTGAGTTTGAGACCAGCCTGGTCTACAAGAGCTAGTTCCAGGATAAGCTCCAAAGCCACAAAGAAACCCTATCTCCAAAAACAAAACAAACAAACAAAGAATAAAGTGCCTCAACTCATAAGTCCAGAGAAACATGAAAATATTGTGACACCCATGGGGCTATGTCCAAGCAGAGAAAATAATCTGGATCAGATCTAAGTGGACATGCAGTCAACTCACTGAGAAGACACAGGTCACATTTTCAAAGATGGGACTTAAAATTAGAACTGTCCATGAGATGTGTCTGCACACTGCATATTCTAAGTAAGGATGTTGCCCTTACAGCATTCCTTGCAAGCACTTTCCCAGGTCACGAATGAGGTCAAAGAGTCTTTTTAGTTCCCAGTCTTTCTGGGGAGACCTGAGGATCTGGAGCAGTCTTAAGGCTAGAGTTGAGATCATTACACTTTCCAAGGTCAGATACCCAATGTTGTCTACCAGAAGTGATAAATCTTCAGATATATGAAGACTGTCTTCAACCAAAGTATAAAGTTATGGATACTCTCCTGAAAATAAATGCATGAATACATAAAATTTTAAAAGCACACAATACAGAAATCACACAAAACTTCAGTAGTTCTCTGAAATCTATGTAAATGAATGGTGGCCCCTTGTCTAGAGATCTTAAGTGGAAATCCATTGGTGGGTGAAGCTTTCGTATAACACTGAACTCATTTGCAGCACTACAGACTGGAATATCCCATTGTTCACCCAACAATTAGAGTATATTAAGATAGAGAGTACACAGGAACAGAAACAAGGTGGTATTCCTATAAAACACAATTATAAACTATGTAAGATAATGAGAAAAGATACAATAGAAATGATAGAATAAGGATAAGAAACAATAAACAACAATAAATGACAGTGTAACATAAAAGCACAACAGAGCAATAACAGGACCAGAAAGAAGTCTGAAATTCCTTTAACCTTTGATATTTTGTTTCAATGGTCCATTCTTTCTTGCCACTTGAAGAGGGTCAAGTTCTGAGAGATAACCCAAACTTCAACAACACTCCTCCCCAAGGCCAGTCCAACTTAAAATGTTTTCTGGGCAAACTTTAATGTCCAAGCACTTCTGCAGGAAAGTGGAAACCATCAACAGGATATAAAAAAAAAATTAGGGCGGGGTACTGTTCAGCTTTCTCAATTTCCATAGGTGCTATTTGAGGTGTTTAAAAAGGGTGCACCACTAGCAGGCATGTTTGAAGTAGAGATTAGCGTAACACCAGCACCTGTTTGGTGGCTGGACTTCAAGAAATCTTACTTCACGTAGGTTTGCTAATTTTTTTTTCTTTTTCCAAATGCTGAATTTCATTTCCATGAATTTGCAACAAGGAACTGAGGCTTCAAAATGGTCGTAGCCTTCCCGCCCAGAGAAGGCTGCAGCAGAAAAAGAATTTAAGTTTTCAAAGCCTGCTAATCTGGTTCTTTAAACTATGACCGCGACCTTGGCTTTTCTCTGAGAAGTGACTAAGTCTGAGTCCACCAGGGAGCCATGCCATACTCTTGTGTGGGTGTCAGATGCCCAAATCTGTAGAACAAGATGGATGCAAACCGCTTTTGTAGTTGTCAAAAATTAGCCGTGAGCTCTCTCCATCTCTCACTTCCTTCTTTCCTTCCTTTCCTAGTTCCCTTTTCCTCTGTGAGCATGATGGACATATGGCAAGTAGTGATTTCCATACCTGTGTGTGGCATACTTGCTACCTGGAATGTGCATGTCTGCAGTTCCAGGTGAGATGAACTTGCAAAGGTGTGTTTAAGGAACCAGACAGAACCAGGTGCACACACACTGTACAGAATGCTGCAACTTTTCCTTCTAGAGGGACTATAGGCATTTACTTAACTGCTAGCTTGAAGTGGCAATGTCCACACTCTAATTTCATGACCATGGGAACCATTGGAATAGGCAGACCAAACAAATATTCAAGAACTAAATCTTTTGTCCTTCCCTTTTCTAGGGGGGTATACAGCAGCCACCAGACAGCATAAATAACCAGAGAGCTGGTGGGTTGTTTCTTTTGGTTTTGTTTTGTTTTTCCTTGGTGGTGCCTTAGTGCTTTGCCCAGTCAGGTATCCCTGGTCTGTGGAAATTTCTCCGTCATTTAGAGCTATGTTCCTGGATTCTCCAGGATTCCTTGGCATACACGGTTTAGGTCCCAGCTGAACTCCCAGCAGCTGCCTGACTTCACTATAACATCGTCCTACACTAGGGCCTTGGTTGAGAGAATCCAGATCCACACAGGCCTGGCATTCAGGAACTTGGTCTTAAGTTGCAAAGGTTTGGGACAGGTCCAGTGAATAGTGGCATACAGCACATGAATGAGGGTGCCAACAGAGGCCAGAGGAAGTGGTCAGAACGCCCAGAGCGGAGTTACAGGCAGCTGTAACTCACTAAATGTGGGCTCTGACAACCAAACTCCAGTCGTCTGCAGGAGCACCACAAACGTTTGCCCACTGAACCATCTCTCCATGGCCAAATCGTGATGTGTGTTCAGATCTTACCACTAGTCTCACAAAATAACTATCTCACAACGGGATCATACATTTGCTTTCAATGACCGTGCACTGGATGAGAGGAGTCTCCTGCTAAACTGAGGAATGGGAAATTAATTCTACTTGAGACAAGGAAAACAAAAACAAAACAGCAATGGAAAAAAAACACAACAACCAACACCTGACTCCAGCATGGCGGTCAGAGCCTGCACACGAAGCAGCCAGGGCATCTACAAAAAGGCTCAAGAACCTTATGAAAACAAACAAAATGATGTGTGTCACATTAAATGTCCCAGAGGTCTACCAGGGCTGTTTCTGTCATTGTCTTTACTGATGGAGGTGTCGGTGTCAGCCAGAAGATGAGCTGCCCGTATGGCTTGCAACGTAGGAATCCAGACTTGGAAAAGCTCAAAACTGTCAAACTTACGAGAGGATTGGAGGGAGGGAGGGTGTAGGAGGAACCGTTTTCTCCTCATCTTCACCCAACTCTCCTTCATATAACTTGTAAGTTAATTTTTGTTTAGTAATGGTTCTCATTTGAAAATCAAGTATGGTTAGATTTAGGGATGGAATGCGTGAGTAAGGGATCAGACATCTGAAGGAGCCATGTTTGAGGTACATGGTCATCGTTTACATGACAGTAGGAAGGATTTTTCCTTGGACTGAAAATGCCAAGAACGACTCTCATCTTTTCACGGCTGGGATGCCTGAGTTTAATCTGTGGTGCTGTTCATAAGACACCAGCCGCACAATTTCAAGGACAGAAAACATTGTGCCTTCTTAATCAAATTAAGTAGAAAATGAAAGCAATAATTACTCAAATTGACTTGGCAAATTAGCAAGACAAATTAATTGAAACACTACTTTTGATCATAAGGATATAATGATAAAATCTTCGATGGGTGAAGATATCTCTGAGGCGTGAATTAAATCAATTGGACAACCTGATTACGGAGACCGCATGCTTAACGTGTAAAAAAGGGAAGACTGAAGAGTGACTGAAAAGCACACGCTAAAAATGGCCTTGGTACCATTTTTTTCCCAAATGTTAGTACCCAGGAGGCAGAAGCAGATGAATCACTGAGTTCAAGGCCAGCCTGGCCTGCGGAGCCAGTTCCAGGACAGCCAGGGATGTTACACAGAGAAACTCTGTCTCAAAAACCAAGGGGGTGGAGTTGGGGTGCGGAGAGCTGGCTGGAAAAGGGGGGCTTTGCAGGGTCAGGGAAAAACCTGGTGCCAGGTAAACTCCCAGGAATCTACAAGGAAGACCCCAGCTAAGACTCGTAGCAATTGTGAATATGGAGCCTAAACTGGCCGTCTCCTGTGACCAGGCAAGACTTGCAGTGGAGGGATTGGGACACCAACCCAACTGCATCACCTTCAATTTACAGTCTGTCCTGCCTCTGGGACATGCTGCAATAAAGGTGGCACAGAGACTGTGGGCGTGGCCAGCCGATGACGGGTCCAGCCTGAGTGAGTCCACCTCTCACACTGCCTGGATGCCAGGCCCCGGGCGCTGGTTGGCCCAGAGACCTAGGACAGAACCAAACGTGCCTGGAGGAAACAAATGTCAATGTAACGATGCTTAATTATAATCTGCTATACTCATAGACTGGTGCCTAGCCCAGTTGTCATCAGAGGGGCTTCCTCCAGCAACTGCTGGAAATGGATGCAGAGACCCACAGCCAAACATTGGGCTGAGCTCAGGGAACCCTGCTGAAGAGAGGAAGGGGGGATAGTAGGAGTCAGAGGGGTCAAGGACATCACAAGTAAACACACAGAAACGTGGGATCATAGGAGCTCATAGAGACGGAACCAACAACCAACGAGCTTGCACGGGACTGACTGTACATATGTCCCTTTGCATATGTGTGATAGTTGTATAGCCTTGTCCTCTTGCAGGACTCTTAACAGTGGGAACAGGGGCTGTCTCTGACTCCTTTGTTGGCTTTTGGGACCTATTCCTCATACTGAGTCACTTGCCAACCTTTATATATGTATGTGTGTGGGGGCGAGGGTGCTTTGTCTTACTACAGCTTGAAATGTCATGTTTTGTTGATATCCATGGAAGGCCTACCCCTTTCTGAATAGAAATCGGGGAAGAGTGGATAGGAGAGGGCAGAGGGAAGGTAGGGGAGGGGCAGAGAGGAGAGGAGGGGAAATTGCAGTTGGTCTGTAAAATGAATAAATGAGCAGGCCTTAGCCACATGGCAAGTCTCTACCAAGCTCTCCTTATACATCAGAGGCTCTGCTGTGCTCCGGGCTGCTCATATCACTTACACTCTCGTTTGTTCAACAAATGATGGGACGATCGCTACTGTTAATACTTACACTGATCCTTGTCACAACCACAGGCTACACTGATGAGATAAACTCTGATGCCTTGACCAAGGAAAACAATGGTGACTTTTCTCTTATTGTTATCGACAACTTACAACTTCTCCGTATGAAGCCAGCTTTGACATATTATCTCCAGTAGCAGTCATCTGTTCAATGGGAAATGCACAGCCAAGCTAGCCCAACTCAATGGAGAGAGAGAGAGGGAGAGAGAGAGAGAGAGAGAGAGAGAGAGAGAGAGAGAGAGAGAGAGAGAGAGAGAGAGAGAGAGAGAGAGAGAGAGAGAGAGAAGAGCACACTATTGTATTACTGGGCAGCAACTTGTCTTTGTCATTTGACAAGAACTAGGATGTTTAGAGCTATAGATACTAAACACATCTCTGACCACAAGGGGCATGAGATTCAGCATAAAGTCAACCTGTGGATGACAAATGGTTGCAGCCATTAGGCAGATGACTCTTCTCAAACAAGGGAATCTGACACTATCTTCTGACATCTGTGGGTATGAAGCACCCATGCAGTACACATACATACATGCAGTCAAAACACCCATATACATAAAAACTATTTTAAAAACACTGAGAAAATAATAATTTCTAAGGTGTGGGAACCAAACATGGAACTTTCTCAACAAGACCGCTTCTTATTCATATGTTAAAGGTTGATAACTACTGTCAAGGTAGACGCAAGCTTGGTGAGATATACATTCATTGACCAGCCTGTTGGGACTCTTAATTCTGTTTGCAAGTGAGTAAATTCATAGATAATCTTCTCTTCCTCATAAATCAGTGTCACTCAAAGGTTAGCACTGTAACATTCTCTGATTTGTCCAAGTGAAAAACTGACTCAAAGCTCTGTATTGAATGTGAAAATACTTGACAAAGTGACAGATAGGGAAAAAATTGGCATGCGAAGAACATACCACCACTGACATCCACAAATAGAAACGTCTGAGTTAGGTCTTTCCCACATTGCATTATGACCACAAATGTAAACTTTCTATGAAACCCCTTCCTGCCTATTACACAAATTTTCTGGGCCAATTCAAATGTTTTCTCTAGGGAGGTTCCTGGCTAACCTCTAATCTAATGAAGATACTTTGTATCTTACATCCATGGTTTGTACTTGAGCTTCAAATCTGCTCAAATAGAAAAAGTAAACATAAAAAGGCTCCTTTCTGGCCATTCCCCTTCATCTCCCTGCAGCCCATCCACAACATCCCCAGGGAAGTCTTAGGGTCTCTATTGCTGAGAAGAGACACCGTGACCACAGCAACTCTTACAAAGGAAAACATTTAACTGGGGCTGGCTCAGTTTCAGAGGTTCAGTCCATTATCATCATGGCGTGACATCATGCAGACAGACATGGTGCTGGAGAAGTAGCTGAAAGTCCTACATCTTGCAAGCAACAGGAAACGGACTATGACACTGAGCGCAGCTTAAACAAAAAAAGAGACCTCAAAGCCCATCCTCACCATGATACACTTCCTTCAACAAGGTCTCCCCTACTTCAACAAAGCCACGCCTCCCAACAGTGCCACTCCCTATGAACTTATGGGGGTCATTATATTCAAACTTCCACAGCTGGTCACAGCATAAAGGTGCTCTGAGCTACTAATATGCAAAGGGAAGCACCCAGCAAGGAGATAAACTTCTGTGTGCGAGCGAAGGTTCCAGGGAAAGCAAGCTTCGGAACTGACGGATCTTAGGCTGGCTCTGTTGTCCGCCTCTGCTATTTGCTGCTGCTCACTCACTCCATTCTGGATAGTGATGGGACGGGGTGGGGGGGGCTGCCAAGGGAAGGACAGCATAGTTTTGGGTCCTCTCTAAGAGGCAGATGAGCCTTTCCCCAGAAATATCTGGGAACATCTCCAGTGTCATCCCACGCCAGCGTGAGGGCATGGAGCTCCAGTGCTCCACACCCGATTTTCCCGCTGCCCCACAGGACACGGACTCTACACAGCATGGTCTGGTAACTGTATAGCTCTATGAGGTTAGTTTTCCCACTAACATGACCACTGCTGGGGAGGCTGCACTGCTCAGTGAATAAATACACTCGGAAGGAACAATTTTCTGTCACACTACAGGTCTTATTTGGCTGGGGCCAGGCATCATCTAACTATTGCCCAGTCATCTGCTTTTGTGAATAATTCTAATGAGAATATTGCCATTTGTCTATAGACTTTCAAGTTCCAGGTGCAGAGTTGAGTAGTTGTGACAGAGACATGTAATTTGTCATGTTGGAAGCCTTACTGTCTGGATCTTTATAGAAGTGCTTCCTAACCTCAAGCTCACTACCACCAACTGCAGTAGAACAATACCAGTGATGCAACCACTATGCCACTGTAATAGCCACACTTCTGCTGTCTAACATGCATCAGACGTCTTAACCTCACTTCCTGTGGGAGTGATAAGGGGCCTATTTTAGCTCGCAGTCCATCACAGCAAATAAGTCAGTGGCTGGCAGGAGCCTGAGGGAGTTGGTCCCTTGGCATCCATAATCAGGACAAAGAACAACGAATCATTCATGCCAATACCCAGCTTCCTTTCTCTAATCTCATACAGTTCAGAATGACCTGGCTAGGTGACAGGGCAGCCCACAGTGGGCAGGTCTTCCTGCCTCAGGTAATGTAATCAAGATAATACCCTTGTACTGCCCACAGCCCAGCCTAATCTAGACATTCACTAAGACTCTCTTCCAGGGGCCCGTGGAGTGTGTCCCCTGGGAAGAGTTATATTGTTTTACAAATATTTATTTGTTTGTTTATTATGTATAAAATGTTCTATCTGCATGTATGGCTGGACACCAGAAGAGGGCACTAGATCTCATTACAAAGGCGTGGTTGCTGGGACTTGAACTCAGGACCTCTGGAAGAGCAGCCAGTGCTCTTAACCTCTGAGCCATCTCTCCAGCCATACATATTATATTTTTTAATATTTGTCTCTCTTGCTAGTTTTAAGTTCCTGGAGGGCAGTAAAGAGTGATTTGCTTTATTCTTTGCTGATACCATCTTCCCAGCCCTTTTTAAAAGGCCTGGTGATCTCAAGTGCTACCACCCTTTGGGAGGGAGTCATGCCCATACAGTGTCTCCTTCTAGAGGATGTAGACATAAGCTCAGGGTGTCATAGGTGGCAGAATCAGGGGGAGACTGAGGCACTCGGCATGAACCACTAAATCTGGAACCCAGAGTGTTCCCCATGGACAGGGTTAGGTTACCCACGAACCCATGCTGGGCTCATCTACACAGTCCAAAGTTTGTGACTTCACTAAATAGCCGAATACCAGCCTGCATCCATGTTCAGAGGTAGTGTGACAATTTCCCAAGGGAAGAAAGCATAGGCAGTTATGTGGGATAGGTCTAAAAATAGTTCCCTGATTCTCTTCTTAGGTCTCCCAAAAGAAGAGATAACAGAGTCCCCAAAATAAAACCTGGAAAAATAGTACAATAAACAGAAATTATTTATGCAGGGGATCTAGATCCCATTTTAATCTTTACGTCAATGTCTTTCCTCCCTCATCATGCAATCTAAGAGAAACATCAAAACAGCTGGACAGGAATTAAATTACACTAGTCCCTTGATTTTCTCGTGTGGTTATAATAACATAAATAAACAGGGGCTGGAGAGATGGCTCAGTGGTCAAGAGCACTGGCTGCTCTTCCAGAGGTCCTGGGTTCAGTTCTCAACACCCACGTGGCAGCTCACAGCTGTCTGCAATGCCAGTTCCAGGGGCTATGATGCCCTCTTCTGGCCTCTGAGAGCACTGTAGACACATGGTTCACAGAGATCCACACAGGGATCCATGAAGGCAAACATTTATACTCATAAAGCAATAAGTAATAAATAAGTAAACAAAGAATATGGTAAATAAAAAAGAAACAGCAAAGGGATATGCTTTAATCCAACATTCAAGTTTTTGATGAGCAGTGTTGAAAAGACACAGACTACCAGGTCCAACAAAGCAACCTCAGCTACAATATCTGAGTCCCATTACATTCTCTGCTAATTAACTCAATGTTGCATCAGAGCCACAGGCCAGCAGAGGACAGGGTTCCAGTCAAGTTGGAGCCTGTGTTAAACAGCTAGGAATGCTTCAAATGCCAGGAAAAGGAAAAGCCAAGCAACATATTAAAATGTCTCCCTTGGAAATAGTATGCACTTAAAGCAAAAAGCGAATAGGCTGTGGGGCTCTTGGTGCCAGCATTTTTTTTCTACATGAATGGTAACTGAGAAAGTAATCCAAACTCAGGCAAGCTTGTACTGCAAGAGGGGAGAAGAGAAACAGGGATTGGTTTGCTTTATTCATGCAAATTAGGAGCATACTGCCTTCTTTGGAGACAGTCAGTGTCTGTCAGAGAACAGGTGATTGTCACCCAGTAATAAAAACCACTTCACTTTTTCAGGGTCTCAATTCTGTTTGCTTTTCTCCTTATCCTTCTATTTTCTTTAAACATTATTTTGCTATGTGGCTCATGATATGAACTAGAGAAAAAAAACAGTCAACAGCATTGTAGCATAAACATTTTTCTAAAAAACTGATTTAGAATACAATAAAAACCATGAGGCCAGTTCTCTCAGAACTTTTCTTCTTGGAACGGAATGTCTTCTGTGAGCAGCAGATATTTAACAGTAAATTGTAGGTGTCAAGGATGGCCCAAGTGGCAGAAGCCTAGCCTCCAGTCCGCACGACAGAGGAAGCAGACGTCACAGCTGCACAGCTGTTCCAAATAAAGCATCTTGGGCTTTGGGAGAATCCCCAAAGCAGGAACAGACAGTCTGACTGGCCTGAGCCCTTCCACCTGAGCCAGGGCCACAAAACCTAGGAAGACTTTGTTCTCCCTCTGAGTAGGGCATATAACCCACAAGGGTCTGCGCCTGAAAGGTATCTATGTCACTTCAACACAGGGACACAGGGAGGGGGACAAGCAGACAGGCTTGCTGTGACCATTGGTTCACACTCTACCTGCCCTGTCCAATCGCAGCTCTCTCTGACTACCCAGCACCTCGACAGGAAGCCATGGGGTTATCATCTACACAGTGTCTTTGTCCTCTGAAGATCCTTATGCCCTGTAAAATTTACTTTAAATACATCTACTCCATTAATCTACCTTTGTGATAGGGGCCTGAGTCAGGAACCCAGTGGGGGTGAGAACATATGTCCCATATGTCCCATCTTGTACAGTAGTCTCAACAGTCTTTTTTCTTTGTTCTATCAACACCAATTCCAGAAAAATACTTGAAGAAAAAGAATTCAGCAGAGACACAAACATATTCATCAAACACTTCATTAGGACATGCCTTAAAGCAATAGCAAGCGAGGTAAACCTAGTTATATTCTCAGCTGAAGCGAAATAAGGGGGCGATTAAGTCAGCATTAAGTTTATCGACCAAGTAAAACAGTCCCCATTTACCACAAATTAAAATCCTGGATATTACGTAGTGTGTACACCGTTAGACATCGTGGAGGCTGCAGATCGGGTAAGACGCACTCAACTACAAGTGGTAAGCAACTTGTTCCCATGGACAAGCAAGGCCCCACGTGCAGGTGCAGAACCCAGGCACTCCATCCCATCTGAGGATGCTTCTGCTGCCGGATCCGCTGATGGACGGTTCTTCCCTCCCATGCCCTCTGCTCTGAGGTCCTTTGCCCTCTGCTCGGATGTGCTTGTTTCTCGCCCTCCAGGAGCTTCGTCTACTGCTGCTAACCACACACATCCCTGTGCTCTGGACCCCCGGGCAGCTCTGTTCTCCCCTTTCACAAAGTGTTCTACACCCTGCAGAGAAACTGCTCTACCCTTGTTGTAATTTCCTTGATTGTTTTGTTTGCCTGTGAAGTCCCCAGAGATGCATAATGAGAAATAAATATGTGATTTTGAACAAATTAATCAGGGAATTTAAAGGCTCTTGAGAGCAAGGTCATTCTTTTTACTTTGAATCTGCAATACAAAATCATAGAGCTGGCAAACAGTAGGGTATCAGTGATTTTTTTTCTCTATACAAATGGATAAATGTATGTATGTATGTATGTACACACACACACACACAAATTACACCATCACACACGGACAGCTAGCTGAATGCAGCCTCACACTGCCTTCCTTCCAGGAAGCATCCTTCTGGGAAGGATGGCCAGAACTTACCCAAGTCAAACTGGCCAGAGATGTAGCCACAAGTCTGCCGGACTTCCTCACTGTCCCAGCCCAGGGGGTAGAGGGCACAGCCAGCGCCAATCAACAAGCCTGTGAAAGCAGAAAACAGGAAGGCTTCACAAATCAAAATTAGAGCATGAGAAGGTCACGGTACCTACTCTTTGAAAACACCACATTAAATACCTTTGAGCAATCACAAGTCAGTTAGATTCCAAGAACAATATGGAGTCTGCTTAAAATAATAGTAAAAACAGTAACAACTCAGTTTGTTCGAACTTTGCCTTTTAAATGCTCCAAAACCCTTGGGAATCCTGTTAAGGATGTAAAATCTTTTAATCACACTTGCAAAAGCCAACCAGTTCCATTAATCCCATGGAGGACTAATTCCAGAGCAAGCAATGTTGCTTTGGAGTTTCTGTGTGCAATATGAGAATCAACACAGACTGTTGCAGTCGTGTGAAGAAACAAGAGGACCATCCCTTGGGCCTGCGAACTGCACTGTCTGCCCTCTTTCTGCTGTGACTCACCCAGCATCCACATAGCTCAGAATATTCTAGAAGGCAGGCACATGGAAGTCTAAACCCTATTCACATACATGTAAGACCAAAATGCTTGAGAATTAGATAGAAGAAAGCAGTCATGGAAGCAGATGGTGCTAACTGCTTGTCATGAGTCTTTACTTTTACGTGTGGGTTTACAAGCACCTGAAAGGGTGTCAGAGGTCCACCACTGGATTCCGGCAGCTAATCTGAAAGTAAGATATGGTCACACCAATCAGTGGGCGTGTCATTATCACTCACAACGCAAATATGCTGAGACCGTAGCACCAAACAGTGCCACTGTCTGATGGGTGAGAATGTCAGTTATCAGACACCAAGTAAGCAGCCCCACATGGGAGCAGCCTTCAATACAGTAACACGGATGAGAAATGCCGTAACAGGAGACCTTGGTCACCAATACATTGAATCCTGTGTGGAGACCTAGCCTTTGTCCCAATTCACATCCCAATGAGCAGCACTGGGTGAAATCGTATTTCTCTGTCACCCAGGGCAGAACTGGCCATGCCCTCCCCCAAACACTGTGACAACCATTCCCTGCCTTGGTACCTCTCCTCTCAACCTGTCCCCTGTTCTACAGGAAAATGCCATCAGAGGGTCTGATCTGAGAGCTCAGGACCCTCAGTACAAATCACTGACTACAGTAGGGCCGGCCTGTCTACAGTGCAGTAATGGGAGCCATGTTCTGGCTGGGACACCATCCACAAAGCAGTAAGGCAAGGTTTGCTGAGCAGGCCAGTGCCCACTGGTCAGCTTCCTCAGGCTTTCCCACTGGGGAAGTTGTTTTTCTGAGCTAGTTTCCCCCACCACTAGGTAAAGAGATAATTAATGAGGATGTCAAAATTTGTGCAAATTGAATCCCATACATATTAAACAATCAATGCAAGAGCATTATATGAGACTTAGCTCTTAATAGGTAACACCCATTTTTGAGATTTTGTTAGTAATTTTTAAAGGGTAGCAAATATGGAAGTGTTTGGAATAGAATTTGTTCAACTGCCAAATTTAAAAGAAAATGATAACACGTAAGCCATCTATATTTTCCCTGTCTAGTTTGGGGAGAAAGTGCCTTCTTGGTCCTGTTGTACACAAGCCAGATTTGGGTACTGAACAGGAAGGAGCTAAAACGTGCTTAGTTACACATGTAAGAAGGAGAGCAGCAGCTCCCCAAAGAACAAAACACTTGGGAATCAGTTCCCTTGCAAAATCCGGGACTAGCTTCATGAAACCATGAAAAAATAGTATCAGCCACGTAAATTAGCAAGAATTTTATACACAGGAAACTTACCATTGTGTGTGTCAGTTTTAGGTAAATGCTCTGTCCTAAGCTGCATTCCAGTTCTGTGCACGAAGTTTAGAAAGCAGCTATGAACACATTGCTCACATCTAAAATCTAGTTATTCTGTGGAGCTCACTAGTTCATGTGAACCTTTACATTAATATCTCTGTAGACTGTGTTTTGTCATCTGCTACTGTCTGCTCACAGGGAGGACACTGTAGATGCTAAAGATGTTGAGAAACATTTCTAGAAGACAAGTGTACCGCACCTTTGGGCTAACTGGTAGTCACGTGTTTTAGTGTGTAGGTGAACACCAATGGTCAGTATATGTCTGCATTAGCAGGTGAGAATCAACAAAGTCAGGAAACCAGTTCTACTTCAAGTGAAGGATCCTGGCAACTCCATCAAGTAGTCACACTATTAGTATTTCAACACTTAAACACAGCAAGTATCAGACTGCAGACTCAGAAAAGTTTAGGTCATATCAGGTCACACTTATCTCCTATTCAATGGGAATGTTACTGAATTGGGGGCTATAGCCTGTGGCCCAGGTCGGGTCCAGTCACCCATTCCCAATAAATCAATTAAAAGAGCCAGATTAATAGCGGAAAGAAGAAAAATGAGATTTATTCAATGTGGTCACCCTGAAAGAGGGAGAAAGATCTGGGGACTCACTCCCATCTTAGGCACCCCGAGGAAACACTGAAGTTTAAATAATAGGTCTTGGATGTGTACATCTAAGGGGTCCTGGTCAAGGTGTGGTCCTGCCCACTATTGACCCAATACTGCCTGGGCTTCAGTCTCATCCTGTGAGGTGGTAGGACAAGTTAGAACTGTATGACATCACTTTTTGGAAGACAGGTTCCTCCTCTGGTGGGGTCGTTTCCTCCTGCCAGCATGAGAATCCTGGGGGGAATTCCCATTTCTTTGGGGTGTGTTGAGTCCGTAGACTGAGAGCCACAAGGGTCCCTAGAATACCTTCACTTCTGCCTGTCCCGTCACAGAAGGGTGGGGTGGCAAGTAGTTGCCATACTGCACAGTACAAATAGTGACCATTTTCCTAGCATAAAAAATAAAAAATAAATAAACCTCTAGTGAAGAGTTCTGCTCTAGGCCTAAGTTTAAACTTCAGAAGAGTACGGGGCTCTCCAGACTCAAGCACAGGGCCTGGTACTGCTCTGTAATGATTAAAGTCACCCCTGCTCTTCAGTCTTCTTTCTCGGGTAAGGGTAGGAACTCGCAAGCTCTAAAATCTAGTCTTGCAACTGACCTGCTAGCCGGGGTTCTGTGTCATGGTGTGTCAGTGAGACACGTGTGTGGAGCTAAGACGATGAGACAGGGGTGACCTAGTGTCTGGCACTGGCAGCTGCAGTCAGACGCAGGCCTCTCTGCAGATGGAAGACTTGAGATCTGGGAGGGCCTTCCAGGCAGCCCCTCCGCATCACCTGGAGAAGGTGGTTGGACATTAGCTTCTTTGATATCGGGACCTCTAGTTTCTGGAATTCCTCAAACCAGCTTCTCTGACCTTCACTTCTCTAGGCCTTCCAAGGAGGCCTGCAAACTTTAAGTCTAGAGGCTTCCTCCTGACGGGACCTAGTGTGATCAGGTACCGAACTGGTCCATGCTCACCCGTGCAAGATGTATGATATGAATCTTTTCAAGTCTCTCTCAGACATATATGTGTACATATTTATTTATATATTCCATTTCTGTGGCATCCTCTCAGGCTAGGGGATTTATAGCCTCTCAGGAGTACAGGTTTCTGAGTGAATGCTTCAAATGCCAACTAACTAAACCTAAGGTGTAGATGGGAGTTGACTAGCATTTCATGGTCTCCACTGAATGTACCATATTGCAAAATAAAAGTCATTAAATGGGAAAATGAAAACATCTTTTTTAATGAAAGAACCCGCCCCCATCCTGTTGTAGCCCTGCCAAACCTCAGTGCACCGTGTAGAAGTGTTCTACCAGAGCACGATTTGGAAGTCCGTAACTTATTATCTCCATGGGCCTTAAAGTACATGCTGAAACGGAGGTCATAGAAGTTGAAGCATCTTCTCAAGCGGTATCTTAGTGACCCAGCGGGCCTTGATAATTCTGGTTGCTTCATTTGCTCATCAGGAATAAATGTTTCCAGAGAAACCCTAGCTTCAAACTTTAATATTATGTATAGAGAATTCCTTTATTATATTTATAGACCTTGTTACCACCCGGGCTTAATTTTAAATAAGTTCCTTTGCCACTACATCAAAAAAAAAATCATGAAGAGGCCACATTATCACACATTTTGAAAAAACTGTGCAGTCAGGGGGGAAAGTGAGGAAGGGTGCCATGGCGGGGGGGGGGGGGCAGCAACCTTCAGGATTTGCTAACAACAGGGATGGGATGCTGGGAAGGCGTGGGGGACAGTCTCACTTGGGATTACAAAAGAATCTATTTTTGAGGTCCTGGGGACTCGGCAACTTTTAAGAGGTCATGAGGAAGTCACAAATTATAAAGTAAGCGAATCTCTCCCATCATCATCACTGCAATCAGTGGGGGCAAGGCATCACCAATAAGGCCATTTTGTAGATTGTGGAGAGATGTTGCCTCCTAAAAAGAAGGAAGAAAGAAACTAGGCGACTCAGTAATTCTTCAGTGTTGCAAAATTCATTGTAATAACGTGTTGGTGATTAGGCCTTCCGTCATGACTTCCTAGGGATTGAAGCTCATCCTGTCCAAGAACAATTAAAATATCTGGAGAGCCACATCAGAGGACTGGTCTTCCTGAAGATGCCAATGTTAGTGGCAAGAGACCTCTGACAAATGCAAAGAGGTAGACACTCCAGAGTGGTGCTGTTAATGTTAAAAGGAAGTCTACTTTCAGGGCTGGGGAGATGACTCAGTGGGTAAATTGTTGTTCTTGCAGAGGGCCAGGATTTGGTTCCTAGCACCCACAGGGTGGGCCACAACTATGTGCACTCCAGTTCCAGGGGGCCTAATACCCTCTTCCAGCCTCTATGGGCACTATACACGCATGTAGGTAAAACACTCCTTCATATAGAATAAAAAAAAAACTTATAATAATGAAGACTTTAAAAGTCTACTGTTCAGCTCAGTGAGGCCCTCAGCATGGGTGGCTCCTCTGCCCACAAACCCCCACAGGAGACTTTCTAGCAGTTCCTTTTAGTGTCCCCAAAAGGTCAGCTATCCCTGCCACGATACCAATTATTTCTTAGAATTTGCGTGTGATGCCTAAACGTTACAGAGTTCAGAGGTTCAAGAACAGACCGGGGCTGGGAATTTTCCCTTCTGAAAAACTCTTTCTATTCAAACCCAGCACTGAACACTTGGCCAGCAGAGTATTAACATAACAATTCCACTCCTGCCAAGAAGGCAGAACAAACCTCGTCAGCCATTGCCAATTCCTCTCCCCAGGTGGGAGAGGGGGAGTCAGCTTGCTAAACTCATAAAGCCTTATTTTCTTTTCCAGACTACTCTTGAACGTTTTTTACGTGACCTCACTTCTTTTCCATGACCACGGAGCCTTTCTTTTTTTTCCACCATTTTTTTTAATAGCGTGACTTTTCCCACCTGTCACCCCTTTGGGGCCCACACCCGCCTTTCCCCCATCAATTCATCTTTTATGCTTTTTTGGATGCGTTCATCCTTCCTCCTGTCCCTTCATCTCCCTTTCCGTGGCAAGCGCCGAGGGAAAGTGTTGTCCTTACTGTTCTAAGGGAGGCTGCTCATTCTGATAGCCAGCAATCTGGACTTCCCTTCGGGAATGGGTTGGCAACCTCCCACCTCAAAGTCTCCACACGCTAGTGTGTGTAGGAGATACTCTCTGTTTCCACACCAGATAAGGGCTCCTTATAAAACAAACAGAATAAACAGTCATAGAGAGGAAGCACCAGCAAGTGTCAGTATTACGACTCTTTAGACGCCCCCAAAAATGCAGCTAAAAGCAAATTATATATTGTATAACGAGGAGAGCCGGTTAGCTTCCAGTAGGCTGTGTTCCGGGTCCTGAAGTGAGACGGAAGCGTAAATGGAGGGCTACATACATGTACACGCAAGTGGCCACGGTAACGTGTGGTCCCAGCCACCATGGATCCACCATCATCTATGACAAGTCGTTGGAGCTGCGTGACATCTCTTTCTGGGAGAAAAGTCCCTCCCCCCTTTAGTTTCTCTCAGTATGATTCCTTTGGTGTCTGTGGTTTCAATAGTTGTATGGAAAGACTAAGAGACACAAATGCCTTTTTGGAATATCTTACTTCTGCCTGGCCAGTTATGTTTTCATTCCTTAGGTTAATGCTCAAACTCCATCCTGAAAACACCTGCTCTTTCGGTCTAGAAATGTGAGCTTTCGGCCTCCCCAGGCCACACAGCAGTGAGCTACATATTAAATATTAAGTCACTGTAGTATTGTTATTTGGCACTTTCAGAAGCCTTTGGAGATTATGTAACAGCTCATAATTAACACAAAAGCTTATCAAAGTAGGCCTGTATTTTCTA
Source organism: Mesocricetus auratus (assembly GCF_017639785.1). Taxonomy (NCBI): domain Eukaryota; kingdom Metazoa; phylum Chordata; class Mammalia; order Rodentia; family Cricetidae; genus Mesocricetus; species Mesocricetus auratus. The sequence goes on from NW_024429195.1 coordinate 12,149,851, forward strand.
AGTGTCCTGAGGCATTTCCAGGAGACACATCCAGCGTTCCGAGTATTGAGCGAGTGCTCGCAACCTCTGTCTTCCAGAGCCCCGCAAAGAGCCAAGTGCTCTCTGACCCCTCCTCTACATCCTTGTGAACCTGAGACAGCTGGCTGCCTGCCATCAAAGACCAGGGACAGGCCCTCTGAAACCTGCTAATCCTCGCTTTGTTGGGTCCCAGTGACCCCAGCATGAGTGCTGGGACACAGAGAGTCTCTGACCAGAGAGAGCACCTGCAGGCATCACGGTGCCCAGCAAGCTCCTTGTCATCACCAGGAACAGCTCAGCGCTGCAATACACAGAGAGACATGGCCATCTCTGCACTGACAATGGTACTTTATGGGATCATAGGCAGGCTCTTTTCTCTGTTTAATCATCCTGCAGATGACTTGGGGGTTTTCTTAAAACATTTTTTCAAAACGGCCCGTCAATCCTCGTTTCTTTTGCTTTTCCAGCTCATGTGACAGAAGACACAAAAGACAGATGCAGTGTGTTAGCACCAGAATGCCTTCTTAGCTCACAGCGAAACCTCACAAGCTAATTTCAGCCATGAGTGGCTTGTCATCTTTTCTCTTCCTAGGGTCCTAGGCAATAGCTGTTTCAGATAATGATATCCCACCACTTGCCTGTGACAGCTCTCAGGCAAATGTGTCTGCATAAAGACACTGTCTTCCTGGCCCAGTGGCTCAAAGCTCGTCAGCCCCTTCGCTGCACAGTTTCTCCTCGTCTGTAAAGTGAGGGAAATACCTTCTCCTTGGGTTTCTGCAAGGACTAAGGGAGATGATGTTTGTGAAGAGGTAGCATAGCACTTGATATCAAGAGTCAGTGAGTGGTCTTAATTGGAAGCCTTCAGTCTGGTGCTGCAGACAGGAGAGGGTGGGGAATATGTTTTTGTATGTGTTGGCAGGATATTGATGGTGTCCTTTTCTCTCAAAGAAGACTCTCTTCCTTGGTGGGAAAAGAGGGAGGGCCCTAGCAAGAATATTCCTACAACTGCGAGCATTGAACACTTGCCCTAGACTGGCACACATACCTCAGTGAGTGCAAATGAAATTCATAGTCTGACAGCCCCTCCCCTGGGAGCAGAGGATGAGCACCTGATGCTCGTCCTTTTTGCTTATTTTTTTCTGGCTACTGTTTACTTTTAGAGGCACCGTGTGTATGGGCTGAGGAAAGTCGGAACTGATGGAGAGACGCAGGTCAAGCCCTCTATGTGCCACCTGCTACAGGGACAACTGATGCTGGGGGATGTCCTTCTGTACACTGCGAATAGATGCTTCCTTTATTGGTTGATGAATGAAGCTGTTTCGGCCAATGGACAGGCAGGATGTAGCCAGACAGGAAATATAGGTGGGGCTATCAGACTAGGAGAGGGCTGGGAAGAGAAAGGCAGAGAGTGAGTCGGGGAGAGAAGCCATGTAGCTACCGGGAAGACAGGATGCCTGGGCATTCTCTGGTAAGTCAAGACCACATGGAGATTCTTAGATTGGTAGAGATGGGTTAATCATTAAGAGAGAGCTAGATCCTTCGTTAGCAGCTTATAGGTGTTGATGAGTTTAAAGTGAGCACACAAGCAAAAGTATAATATCATCAAAAGAAGAAATACTTTATTGCTTGCTCTTGTCTTCACTATAGATACATTTTCTAGATGCAATCAGAGGTCTGCAGCTAGGAATTATTACATACCATCTAACATGGTGTCACTGAAAGTTTTCAGCACTTAAAAATATTGGAAGAAATGCATGGCTAGTGTCTGCCAGCTGACCATGTGGTTCTTAGTTAACCTATTTGCTTATGGCTTACCTACCCATTTTGCCATTTCTCTATGGATCTGGAAATCCAAATCTTTTGGGTGTAGGTTGGAAGAATTAGAGTATCTGCTACAGTAAGTATCAGGCTTCACTAATATATTTCATGTAATCTCTCATACTCCATCCTCTTGCAGTATGCAAAATGTTTGTCATTATCCATACCCTATCTTTGACCCTTTGACCTAAAAGGTGCTGAAACTGGGACTTACAAATTTGGAAGTGATTTGTGCACAACTCTCAAGCAAGGACACTTCTAACCTTTTCACATTTCTCAAACAACTGTCCTGAAAACTAAAATAGAAACAGCTTACTTTGGCTCTCTGACCCAGAAATATCAGTGGGAGCCTCATGGGATATTTCAGAAAGTCCAGAATGACAGCAGAGCCCAGCATAGCTGCCCACTTTTAAGTTATTCTCCCTTAAGGGTCCCTGCTGTTGTATGCAAAATGAATTATTCTTAAAATAATTAAAAAACAATGAAAGCAAACAAACAAAAAAACCCATTACTACCACCACCGCCAGCAACAGCAACAACAAAAAACTCAAACAACTATCATGATTAGACATTCAAGTTTTGAAAAAAACAGGGCTAGACTTCAACAACATTCTTTCAGAAACTAAGCAAAAACAAAAGCTGAACTCTTAAGTACACTTCAAACTCTGGGCTCACTCTCTTCTTTCTTGGAAAATGCAGATTTGATTCCAACAACATTCCCTTCAGTGTGTGCCCGGCCTCAGAATCTCTTCCAGTGGAAAACTGTTGGGACAAAGGCTTCAGAGCCTGACAACCTTGTATTCAAAATATTTGGTCTGCTGACTACTCAATGCTAGCTGAGCAAATCTTAAACTTGAGCTCTAGAAGTGTCTTCACAGAGTCACTAGGAGGGCTAAACAAACTGTCTAAAGACCCAGCAGAGCAGAGTGTAAGGTATATAGTTCCCAGCTCATGAGGTTCTGAAAAAGTGGAAATAACTCTGCACTGTGAACACTGATTTCTGTTTGTAAAGCAGTATTTACATGAAAGAGAAATGCACCACCTCAGGGTGCGTTGTTTTATAGGACAGGTTTGCAAAATGCTGGGATTCAAGGGCAGATAATTCCATGTGTCTGGCCTCACAGACAGTACAGCCCAGCATCCTGACACAGAATGCTTTCCCAGCCCCCTCCTAGCCTGAGAAGCATCCAGATCTTTGCTTTGATTCCCGATAAACAACTCGTTCAGTTTCCCTCACCAGGGACCTCCTCTGAGCGTGGGAAGCAGCCTCACTCTTGTCTGATGCACTCATCGTGAATCTTCCCAGGATCGCTGGGCGAGCTGACACCAGGGACCTCGGTGGTGGGGTCAAGGGCCAATCAGTGCATAGACTGAAACTGGAGAACAGGTTCTTGTCACTGCCTCTTGCAAGAACTGGGGCAGATTTATGAGTTGTGTCCTGTTTGAATGGAAATAGACATAAGACCTAGAAGCTCCGATTCTAAGCTGAACATGCACAGTGTCTTGTCTTGATAATACACAGAGGACTCATGGACCCTGTGCCCTCTGGGAAGGGCTGGCTGGCTGGCTTGGGAACCAGTGGGATTTGAGTAATCAAGTTCCCTGGGAAGAAAAGAGAAGTGGGCGAGGTTGTGTACCTCAAAGAGGACCTGCAATACACACTATTGCATCAACTATTATCTAAGGGTGAGTGAAGAAGGGACATGGCCAGATTTTACCTCAAGGATATCCTGAGCTGGAAGCTTATGGTATAGGGAGGGCAGCTAGCTTTGGAGTCTGAGGGGCGGGTGTGACCAGAATCTATCTCAGGCCTGTCAATGCCTTGAGCCTCAGGATTCCTCTTAAGGCCAGTGTGACTAAGGCTGCCTGGACCACTCGGAGCTGCTATAGCATCAGAACAATGTAATTGCCCGGCACATTACAGATGCACCAGGGCTGGTTGCCCATCATATTTGCTCAGGGCAAGGGAGGCGGAGCATCTCTTAGAGTAAGCCTTCGGGGAGAGGACCAACAACAAGTGGGAGAAAGCATCTCCCCTTTCAGGGTCTTGTGCTTTCAGCGATGGTGACGGAACCCTGGGCCTTGTGGATGCCACACAGTGTTTTGCCAATGTCCTCTCTCCAGTCTTGATATCCCAACAGCATGAAATCACCAAAGACGGCAGAAGAATAGGTAGAGACACCTACTAAAGGAGTGGCAGACCCCTGGGATGCCCACTTGAGTTTTTCCAGTGGTCTGACCTCAACGTCAGGAGCTGGATTCAGTTCTGACGTGATGTTGAGTCTGAAGAGCAGAACTCGCTCCTCACTAACAAACAGAACCTGCCCATCAAGTGCCAAGATGCTACGGCCCCAAATTCTTCATCAGGCCCATTTTCTCTACCAAGTAAGTAATTAAGTGATAGGGGATGTTCTTCGGTATCTGTGTTTCTCTTATTGGTTGATGAATAAAACACTGATTGGCCAGCAGCCAGGCAGGAAGTATAGGCGGGGTTACCAGACGAGGAGAATGCTGGGTAGAGGAGAGAGAGAGAAGCCGCCAAAGGGAGAGACCAGGAAGATAGAGCGCACTGAGGGTTCTCTGGTAAGGTAAGGCTTTGTGGAAAAACATAGATTAATAGTTATTATGGGTTAATAATTAAGAGAGTTAGCCAATAAGGAGCCTGAGCCATCAGCCAAACATTTTATAATTAATATGTCTTTGTGTGTTTATTTAGGGCAAAGTGGCTGTGGAACCAGGCAGGACCGAAACTATGTCTACAATTAAGGGTAGGGAAAAAAACTCAAACACAGCAGGTAGAAACAGCTAACAAATTTTATTAAATAATACTCATGACTTCATAAACTATGTAAGACATTTATAACAAATTCCAACTTAAAATATACAATTGTCAGTATCTCTATAAACCATCGTTTTCACCACTGAAATATTAGAAAATCTGAACAACCCATAACATTACTGATGTGTGCCATCAGAAAGGCACACAGAGGCAACACAATCAGACACACACACACTCACACACACGCACACTCACATACTCACACACTCACACTCACACACACACTCACACACACTCACACACACGCATACACACACACTGACTTTATGGGATTTCTAAAAGTAAGAGCCCCATCTGTCTTTCTTCAGGTCCTTTAAAAATACCTTCATTCCACCAAAACACAGCTCAGCCATCTGGAAGAGCTGAGAGACAGCAACTGGGAAGAAATTTCTTTCTGGACCTCTATGTTGATTTTCCTTTCTATTTTCTTTCCCTCCTGAAATGTCAAGAATAACTGGAGCTCTCTCCTTTTCCATCTGTGATTTCGCAATCAGTCCCACGTAAGTTTTGAAAGGTATCAGAGAATTTTTTTCCACTGGGTTCAACTTTTAAAACTTTAACAGATTTTTTTTCTTAGCTAACACACTGTCTTTACTGATTTTAAACATATTTTATACATATTAGTGTCTCTCTCAAGTAGATTCCAGTGAGGAACAAAAAAATATTTTTTAAAACCTATAGCAATGAAACTGCTCATAATGTTAAAAACATTATCCTAAGTAGCATATTCAAATAATAGTAGAAACATACTTTAAAACAAATAAAGGCTGCAATTGTATTGGAGAGCTGGAAGAAGGTATAACCAGAACCAACCCTTTAAAAATATTTTTCTTTTAATTTTATTTCTGTCCACATACATTCATATATATATGCATACCTGGTGCCTTTGGAGGCCAGGAGAGGCACCAGATCTCCTGGAACTGGAGATACAGAGGGTTGTGAGCCATCACATCTGTGCTGGGAACTGAACTCAGGTCCTCTGCAAGAGCAGCAGGTGCTCTTAGCTGCTGAGCCATCTCTCCAGCCCCAGAATCAACATCCCAAATATCTAAATATGAATCACACACATACACGACATTCACACACACACACACACACACACACACACACAACATTCACACATAACATATACATATATCGAAGAGGGAAGAGACAGTTCATTTTCAACAAGAATAAATGTCTATCAATAAGCAGATTTCCTGGAAAAAGGAAAGAGGCCCCACACTGGAAGGCCACACAACCAAACAGAGCAAGCAGCAGATAGCCTAGGTCTCACCTTATTGACTTCATTTTCTTAGTCACTATTATATGGGCTTGTGTCTAAATGTAGACACATCCTAAAATATTGAGGATTAGAACCACAACAAATACATTTTGGGGGTGCACAGTGCAGTCCATGACAGCCCACAGTTTGGGGATTAAATTCTCAAATGCAAGAGCTAAAAGGAATCCTCAAATGGTCCTTTTTAACATTTGCCACCAAAATATTCCTAAAGAAAAAGAGAATGGACCACTTATTTATCTTTTATCTACTGGAAAATCGTCATGCAAATTTCTATCTTACACAACAGAAAATCTATTTTAATATATAAAAATACCTTGCCCCAAATGTGAAATTTGAAACCCCAGTGAGGTATTTTAGGTTCATCTTGTACCTTCCTGTAAATGAAACACCACCCCTGTCTTTCCATGATTACATATGCTATGTATGCTTGGCGTTAGTAAAAGGAAGCTATGCTTCAGCCTGAAGAGATTACATGACAGTCTCAAATCATAGGCAGCCAAAAACAGCAGCAGCAGCAGCAACAACAAAATACATCAGAAGCAGAAAGAACTCATATTCTTTGACAAAAGCTTGTGTTTTGTAATGCCACAGTATCACAGAGTAAAGTCTGACATAGCTATGTGGCTGGCACAGGCCACGTCACATTTAAAGAGGCTGGAGTCACACATGGCTAGCCCGAAGACCCAGACATCCTTGTGGACATACAGCTGTCCAGCCAGCACCCCACTGCATTTGACTGCAGAGAGAGCCTTCTCCCAGACACGGCAAAGTGGCTCGGTCTAGGCTTCCTCCAGGGGAGTTGTTCCCAGTGGTACATCCCTAGCTCATTCATGAGCGGGCAGCAGCACCTGAGAGAAATGGCCCTGCCTGAGTGGAACCCAGCAGCTGTTAATCAAAGGCTGTACGAGAGAGACACGTACTGCTCAGGGCTTCACGGGAGGCAGAGAGAGAGAGGCTGTTGCAGCGTGTTTATCTCCCTTTCTCTGCTGTTTCTGGCAGTGATATTCCAGTCAAGCAGGCTGAGTCAAAACAATTTTCTAAAAATATGGATCAGCCGAGACCACTTAAAGTCCCGTTTTAAGGAGTTATTGTTAGGACTCCCCTTTGGGATGTTTTGTGGAGTCCTTCCCAGACCCTCCTCCTCCTCCTCCTCTTCCTCCAGAATCTAAGAATATGCATGATACCATTCTTTCTTCCTGCCTCCCCATGACTGATAAGTAAGTCTGCGTTTTTTCCTCGGGATCTTGAACAGTGCCCCTAGGGGCTCCATCGCTGGATGAACAGGGTAAAGAGCCCCAGTGAGATTCTACTGAGGAGTAACTGGTTTTGTTGGCAGACCTGCCTGCTGCCACCCAGTGAACTCACTTCACTCTTCTCTTCTAAGAACGAGTTTCGCACTCCCTCAATTTTCATGAAAGGTGGGGTAGACTCTACAGGGTGAGCTGTATGTCACAGCCCTATATGAATGTTAGACGGTAGAGTTCAGGGGATGTACCCCAGCGGTAGAGTGCTTGCCTAGCATTTATGAGGCCCTGAGTTTGGTCCTCAGCTCTCAATCTATTTCTCTTCTCACCAAGAGGAAGAAGAACAGAGTTCTATGGCTTGGTGTTGCTCCATCAGTAGGACCGGGGATGGTGTTTGAAGAGCACACATTGGTTGGAATGGGGGGGTTGCTGGATGGGTGGAGGAAGGAAATAGAGTTGCCTTAGGTATCATTTTGTTAAATGACATCATACAGGAGGAAGATGAGCCCCTAGTGCAGCATGAACAAGGTCCCCATACTGAAGTAGCCACGTGATAAGGCTGAGACAGAGGGAGATGACAGAGGAAGATGGAGGTAGTTCAAAGTCATGCCTAGGAAAGAAGCCAGAAGAAACACATCTCAGCTCTGCAGAGTCATGTCCTCTTCCAACCCCCTTTTGAAGACTTTGTGACTCCAGAATGACAAAGGAATTAATTTCCATTGTTTTGGGCCACATAGCTGGTAATCCTGCCTTACTGAAGGCTTGGGAAATTTAAGACACTAGCTTGAAAATACTCTCTTCACTCATTGCTTAACACCTTTCTTTTCTTAGGTGAGACGTTAATACAGTAAATTGAGAGATAAAAGAGAAAACAGTTTTCTAGGTTTACTAAATCCTGTTCCTCACCACCTACCCCTTAAACAAACACCCACAGCAAAGAGGCATACATGAAATCTCCAGTTTCTCTAAGCTCAGTTCAAAGAGGTGGCTTGTCCTCAAATGCCACAGAGCACTAAATCTCTGTAACACCAGGTCAAAGAGGGAAGGTCGAGCTGGGATGTTCATCTTGATCAGCTCACAGCAGCATAATTTACACCCGAGGCACTGCTAACCATGCGTGCCCAACATGAGATGTAAACTGCGTAGCCATAATTTATATCTAAGGGGCTCTTTTCTCCAAAGAGCTTGAAGAAATTGACAGACCTTTACTCAATTAATCCTTGCAAGCCATCCATGGTGGAGGGGAAGTAAGGTCATACGCCCCTCTTTCTTCTGGGACCTCAAGGTTTGGCCATTTGCTCTCCTCTTTATTCTTGTTTTCAGGATTGGTGTGTTTCCCCTTTCTCAATACAGATTTTCATTTGCGAAGTTGGTTTTCACATTTCCATTGAACTGTTCCTGGGAGTTCTTGGTTGGTAGAAGAAGACTATCTCCATCTATTCCTCTTTTGGGGACATTAGGGTTTCTACAGACAGTCCCTGTGCACTTTGAAATGCCATTAAAATGATTTTAAGGTAGAGGCAGCCTGCCAGTGTCTCAGGAGAGGCTGCATACATATCCAGCCACTCTTAGGTTAGCCTTCAAACACATCCCATTGGTTGCCCTCCAGCAACTGTGTTGACGAAACCAGTGGTGAAGAAATAGAAGAGAGGACTCTGGTCCCAGCCCAAGGATGCTGGGAAACAGGGAGCTCTCTGGCTCTGAGCTGGGAGGCTGTCCCTTGCCTTCCCTCAACAGCGAGGACCTGTACCAAGAAGGTGCTTGTCCTGCCTCAGGCTTAGGGCTCTGTGTCACAGGCAGAGCAAGAAGCACTTTGGTGGTGGCTGGCTTGCCTTTGGGATGACTCTGAGGGGCTGACATATCTCACCAGGCTTGGAACGCTAAATAGCACTAACTCACCATCCTAAGCACTTTTCGGTGATTGACTTTACCAAGAACCATGGTACCCTGGTACAGAAAAACACTTGTGTTGTGTTGTGCTGTGGTATTGGTGGTGATACTGAGCATCAAACTCAGGACCTCAAACATGCAGGAAGGCCTCTTATCAGCTGAGCCCCTACCCTCCAGTCCCATCATTCTTACAGTCATCTAACATGTCCATGTCCAGCCAAACCTCCAATCCAATAATGGCTACAGGAACTCAATTTTTTACAACCCTGTGGTTACTCAGAAACTAGAAGAATTTCAACAATGGCCTTTCGAAATTTCAACACAAAGAAGTTTTTGTAAGCAAAAGGAATTTAACACTCAATCTGATTTATTCTATTTGTATTAAAATTAAAGATTTATGTATTATTTGTGGCTGTCCTGTTCACATTGACATTACAGAAACAATAATCTAAAATTCTTTATATTTATGTATATATGTGTGTATGTATTCATTTATCTTCAAAATGGCCTGAAAAATTAAGGAAAATTAAGTTTAGCTTCTCTTGTTAAACACCAGGCTTGAAACAAGCAAGAGAAGAAAAACTTAATTACCATTTACTACAAGAAGAAAGTGATTATTAGCAAAGTGACAAAGCCGGGAGGGTGACCAAGTCACTGTAAACTGTTATCAAAAACCCATGCAGGCAGCAAAACTGGGAACGCAGAGCAGGAATTCCCAACTCATTTTCTCGTGAAAGAAAGAACAGGAATATCTGAGTGTCTATTATTCTGTGAAGAAAGCAAAGAAACCGGAAGGCACAATTGTTGCCACCGATAGTGCCCAATGCATCTAGTGCATTTTGATCCAAGTATAAATAAATGAATTATGGATCCAAGAAAGCAAATCCATGGTGAGGCAGACATTACTAATAGCTACATTTGAAGTAAAGGACAGCAGTGGGTCTAAAAGCATGATACCTTTTAGCACTTTCTATTAACTTGTAATAATAATAATAATAATAATAAATAATTGAGTTAAATCAAATGTGAATTCTCAGAATGTATACATTTTTGGTGTTTTAGTCATATCAACCAAGGGTCACAATTTCAATATCTTTGTGTGATTAGTGACCACCATGCTGGACACTGCAGACATGGAACACACCCATCACTTACAGTGCTCCTGGTGGCACCCTGTTCAGACTTCTCAGGTCACCATAGGCATGGCTGGTGCTGGGTATAGCTTCTCATATCTCCTAGCACTGCAGCACCTGCCAACATCTCTAGCTGTTTACCCTAAACTTTCCTCCTTTCTCTTCACTACTGTGCATCGATTTCAACTCTATTTAAGCTTAACCACTACAGAGATAAACATAGAGGATTACAGAAAACGGTCATTTCAACGTACACTTGATATGTAGAAAGCTGACCACTAGTCCTCACTCGTGGGCTCTTCGAGAGGATGTGGATAACATGAATTCTTCACTGAATTCCGTCTCACCACTGTGCTGAGTATACTCACACGTACCCACAGCAGATACGCTGAGCAGTCTAGTGAAGCAATTGCAAAGGCTGCCCCCCCCAATCCTTAACTTTACAGCATTCACTTGGGGGTTTGGAAATGTGTACCCAGCCGGCAGGTCACTTACTTGAGGCCTCTCCAGTGAGTAACATAGAGAATAGAGGCCAGGCAGGAAGAGGGCAAGTACCAATTGTTTGTCCCACCTTTCTTAGGAGAATTCACTCTCTTCATGTAAGAGGGGAAACACTTCAGCTTCATGATGACGCCAGTGAGGGGATCAACAGAGACAAAGATGGCTTCACTGCCCCTTTTGGTTGGGTTCAGTGAGGTGTGGAGAGAGGTCAGTTGTCCATGTTTATCTGCTCTCTCTGGGAGTGATTAGCAGGTTGGTGCTGAAGCAGAAAGGCAGCCATATGAAGGTCTACGAGCTTTGGTGCGTTGCATGCTGAGCTTTCTCAGGTCTGTGAATGTTGTTGCATTATCTGCTGAGCCTTCTCCTTCAGTTACCATGAGCATCTCTGCTCAGCCGTTCTCACATATTCCCAGCTCGTTGAGACGGTCACCACCAGAAGCCATCAGTCTATTCCATTTGTGTATCATTTGGCTAACTGAACAATTGACCCAACTAGTGAAGTGAGGAATTCAACATGCTAGGGCTACATGATTTATATCCACAACATCCAGTCTCTTACTGTTAATTTGAAGTACATTGAGGGGTAGTAGCCTTTAAATTAAGGACTATCAGTCAATAAACCCAAGAAATACACTTTAAAATCAACCCAAAGCAATACATGAACTGAATAACAGACCACAGACTGCAAGTGTCTGAGCATTATATAGACTATCCAATCGGTAACTCCAACTGACTACTAAACTTTGGAAATACAATTATTCAAATTTGAATGAATTGAAATTCAAAGAATTCATATGGGGAAAGAATGTAAAATACAAAGTTACTCTTTTAAATCTTAATTACAGGTTAAAATGACATTCTTAATATATTGGGTTACCAAATATTATTACAGTTCATTTCATTTTTCTCTTTGCTTTTTTAAATATAGCAGCTAGGGAATCTTAAATATTATGTGTAGCCCACAAGATTCTATTGACAAACTGGTAAGCACTAGGATTAGCTTGTCTGTAATACAAAGGCCCTTGAAAATGCTGACTCTTGAAAAGCCACCCCAAAACTGACCTGCAATGAGGGCAAAAGGATCCTTTGGCAACAAAAGCAAAAGCGTACTTGAAACAGAAGAAGGCATCATAAATATCTCTGCTACAGAGAGCTCTACAAAGACCTAGCCAGCACCCAAAGCTGCAATATCAAAAAGAAATAAAGCGCAGATCTCAAAATCCCTGCCTTGTCTTTTGAACTGGCTGTGAGGGAGCAGCTCACAGCCTGCAGAGGTTATGACTGACTCCCACAGCACTCAAATCCTCGCTTTGATTTTTCCCTTGATCAAAGATGGTAATGAAAACCAGTGAGCCCAAGGCCCTAGGAAGGAATTCCCCAGCATGATATACAAAGGCCCAGAGAGATAGCAAGATAATTTAATAACCACGTCAAGAGTTTTCAGACTAGCCTTTAAATCTTCAGTTATTGAACAATAAGGGAAAATAGCTACCAACACATTGTCTGAGAAACAGCTTTTCTCAAGTGGCAATTCAAGTCACCAGAGAGCTACGCAATGAAGCCACTGGCCAGGCTTGCCCAGGGAATATCCAAGCAGCCCCTCCCTCTCTTCCTCTATTTCCTTATCTATATATAGACAGGAAGTCAATATCTGTCCTTTGGAATCCTTTCAAATCTCTCCAAGCTCAGAGATACCCATTAGTTCTGTGATACCAAGTCTGATCTATGTGACACTGTGCATATACCAGCTGGTTTAAATTTTCTTGCAACCAGTAGTTCTCAAGCCACTACACTATAAAGGACACCAGACTAGGGTAAAAAGGTCTCAGCCAGAGACACGCTCAGAGCATCCACAGCAAGCACTTTTCTGTCTACATATCAATCAAGAGCAACAATGAGGCTTTATTGGAAAGTCATGTTTTGTTAACTAGCATGATGATTGCCAAGCCAGGATCTCATTAGGTAGTATTTACAATTCGCAAAATATATGCATGAATAAAATGCTAGATATACCCCACCATTGTCCATAGGTGTAAAGATCCAGCAAGGACTGTGCCCTATACTTCTTGGAGAAACTGTATTGGTGCTTGATTCCCAGAGTTGGATCTGGGCCCAGCCATGGGTTTGGGATGCTTTCTGGTTTTCATTGCCAAGTCGAAGACTTGGACTCCTGCCTGGCCAATGCTGCTGCTTTTTGCCTCAACTGAACTTCTTACAAGGCAAGGTTGCCGTACCTACAAGTACAGATAGCCTTTACATAACTTGACAAGCTGCTAAGTTCTGGTCTGTGCTTGCTACGGTACAGGCTGCTATTAAATAAGCATGGGATAGAATTTGTTTGAGATGTGAATGTTTTCGGGTCCGGTGGCCAGCAGATGGCTTTCTCCTAACTCCTTCTCCTGAAGTTAGTCTCCAGTGTTGTGCAAGACCAGGCAGGGGCTTAGGCCAGTGAGCCACAGCTCCATTTTCCATTTGGATACAACAGCCAGCGCTTCCTCCATCCTCCGGGTGTATAATCCCTCCAGCGTCAAGGAGACCGGGACAGGCCCTCTCCATTCTCCCCCAGGTCGATTCTGATTGACTCTTTAGGTATCAGCTTATAGCACCAGCTCTTAAACTTCACCGTGTCTCTAAAACCTCGAGTTTCTGAAACCCCCACTGCCCAAGGCATGCTCCATTGAGATCCAGTTAGAACATCTGGAGGTGGGAGTCCAGCTTGAGGGTTCTTTCCTTTTTTAATGATTTCCTAGGGGCCGCCAGGATGGCTCAGTGGGTAAAGACGATTGCTAACGAGTCTGTTCATTTGAGATTGACCCCTGAAAACCACGTGCTGGAAGAGAACTGACTCCTGGAAGTTGACTCTGGATTCTACATGTGTGTGGGGGTCACACACACTCACACACACACACACACACACACACACACACACACACACACATGAATGAATGAATCCACAAATGTAAAAAAATCTGGGAGCCACCAACTTCATTGCCATTTTTTTTTATGACAAATACTTCACACACCACTCCCTGTATTTAGGTTTCTCGGTCCCCACAGAAGCCAGAAGAGGTTATCATATCCTCTGGAACTGAAACTAAGGATGGCTGTGGGCTGCCAAGCAGGCGCTGAGAAGTGAACTCTGGTCCACCAAAGAGCAGCCAGTGTTCTCAACTGTCTCACCAGCCCCCCCCCAGAATTTAACTTCACCCTCAGGAAATCCTGAACTTTATGCACTACTTGCCCAAGGCAGTGGCCTTTTGCCTCCCCGAGGCAGCGAGCAGATTCACCTACAACACAGAAAGAAATAGCTCCAGTTTTGAGTTGACTGCCGTCTTTGTTTGCTTCCTGTCAAGTGTCTGAGATGGTGTTTGAATGATCAGTCTAATGAATGACACCTCTGTCGGGAAAGACACATTTGTGCTCTTGGGAATGTTTACTCTCGTCCCATCCTTCCTTTCCACTCAGATCCCTGCCCGTGTAAGCATTTTCAGAACTGTGTGTCCTATCCACCGTGCCCGCATCCGGCCTGAGTAGAAAGCTTTGGAGTGTGAACCCAGGCTGAAGAAGGCAAAGGCTGTGAGCATGCTACCTGCATTGAGGCAGTCACACCAACAGCCAGACCAAAGGGAGCTCGGAACGTCTGCTACAAAGAGGTGCAGCAAACTAAGCTCCCAGGCTACAACGGAGAGACAATGAGTAGTCCGGAGAGCTCCAGGGTGAACGAATGCCTGAGGTAAAGACACTAATGAAGGACAGGCAAGATTAGTCTGAGCTGCTGGAGGGCAGCAACAGCCCTTCTCTCTAGAAGAAAGCTGACTTAACGGCTGGGCTCACACTATTAAAACAAAGGAAGGGATCTGTCTGATTTTTGCCAATGGGTGACATTACAGTAGCCTCGTGGGTGTGACTGACATAGATTTATTACTTTGTGTGGTGACTGAGTGAATGGAGCTACAATAAGTGATTCACGCTGCATTTGCTCCAGCTCAGCCTTACGCCTTCCAAGGCACGCGGGACAGACTGCTGTTCCCAGCCAGGATCCGAAGCTGTCTGGTTGGACGCCTTTCCTTTTCAGTCAAGAATGCACTGTCTGGAGAACTTGTGCCCCAGAAGAATGGAGATGTGGGGTTTGTGCACAGGGAATACTTCCTAAAAGTTGTTGTTTTTTCAAGTGAAATTTCAAGCTCTAACTTACAGAATTGTTATTGTCCTCTTTTGCAATTTAGCAAGTGTTAGCAATTCCCTTTGGGCGATCTCTGCTTAACAGCTGGCTACATTTCTTAATTTTACCAAACTCCTCAAACATTTTAAACTGTACTGACATTTACTGTTTAATTTCCTAACCTCCTCAGTTGCTTCAATCAATTCAAACAAACCCCATTATAAAAAGAAATAATTCTTATAAATACAACAAATTAAAGTTCAAAAACAGTCGGCCTTAGGTTCTCAAATGCTTACATGTTGTTTATGAATATATTAAGTGTCAACTTCTAATGTAGTGTGCATATGATCAAAGCATATTATATAGACACATGAAAATGTCATAATGAGACTCGTTATTTTGTATGACTAATGAATGCTTTAAGAAAAACCTCTCCATAATTTTATTTAAATTGGAAAATGCTTTTACTGAAAAGGCTGCTGGGGTCTAGCTCTACCATTGGCAAGGACAAGTGCTGGAGACTTCTATCAGTCCCCACATGAAAATCAACAAGTTTCTTTTTAATTCGACTGAAAAGTCCATGTCTGAATTTGTCAGGTACCCACTTACAAATCAATCACAACCCTCAGCGAAGATGCTCAAAACGTAGGATGCCATGAGATTAATTCATATGAAAGCATTTGATCAACTGGGATAAATTCTGAAGTGTCTTTACTTTAATCTTCCACTGTTATAGAAGTGAATGAGCCATCTTTAAACATTTGCGATCAGACAAGTGTCTGGGGCTGTCGTTTGCTGGAGGGGCTGGGCACCAGCAGGAGATCTGAGCATCCAGGGGAATTCAGAGATTAGAAGTGACTCTCACTAGTGTCATCAGCATCACGGGTACCGTTGCCCCCGTCGCTGGATCAGCACAGCTCCCAGGGCTTCCACATAGAGTGGTCTTGATCCACAGGCTGCCTGACTAACTTGCTTCCAAGTAGAATTCTGCAGCCCGCAGGACACTCATGCTGTTTCCCTTCACTGCATGGCTTGCGTTTATTTGCATATAATTGCGATACACAGGCATTACCATTGGATCTCAGAGACTCCTCCCTTTCCTACTGACCAAGGAGCTGAGGATTTCCCCGATGTGTCCATGCTGTTGTAGGCCCTCTGCCTGAGAGGGGTCCTGAACACTAATGCTTCCCGACCATGTTCCTCCACTAACCCCTTGCTCTGGCCACATCCCTGTGTGACGGTCACCCTGATGCTGGCTGGGGCGTTTACTAACAGCAAGCAGTTTTCCATTTTGCAAACTTTTAGCTGTGAATATCTTCACTAGCTTTTCTTGACCTCCAGATAAAGTGCCAAATGAACCAAAGGGCACAAAGGTCAGAAATTGAAAACTGGGAGAATTGGGCCATGTCACCAAAACTTGGCATTTGCTAAAGAAAATGGCATTAGAAGATACCCACTGAGTAGAGGATCCAGGACACAAATGGGAGGCAGATGTGATGCTCTCTGAAAGCAAGCTCCTCCACGTAACAAGTGTTTGCATAAACGCTGCTTTACTTTCATATCCGCCACGGAACTACAGACACAGCATACACGTACATCTGTCCTGGCCCGCGACAAACGCATGGCTGACAAGCCTTTCTTTAGGAACTCGTTACAAAGTTGATTTATTTATTTGACAGTTAATAGGTGTTTAATTAAAAAAAAAAAAAACCAAGAGCTAACATCAGATGAGCAGCATTTTCCCCTAGGAAGGAACTGAGAGCTCCAGGTGGCCAGCGCCTGTCTGGGACACATAGTCACTGCTCAGCCCTCCACTGTCCTCCCTCTCCACAGCAGGGTGGCCTAAGAGGACTGCAGTGACTACTCGATGATCTTAATTAAAAATGAGAAACACACATCTATAAAAACACCACAAACATTTGAATAAAGGATTCCATTATGTTAAGAAATCGCCAGACAAAGTAATGGCCTGAGTGCATAAATTACAATTGCTATTTTGTTTGTGACACTATCTTGGTGGTCTAGCTTATTAGGCATTAGCTAAATGTGTTAAAGCAGACAGAAGCCTTGCCCTGTATAGCTCAAAGGCAGGGTAATTATTCTATAGTAATGAAGATATCCTCTTCACTTTCCAAAAAAAAAGTCACAAAGTTCCTGGTATAATAACTTTAATTAAGTACAATTCATTTAATCCTTAGCCAGACCTTCCAAGATTGCTGTGTGCACACAGCCAATTATGAATATACAGAGACATCCCCACTCCCATTACAGGAAACTAAAATACTAATAAATAATTCATCTCCTTCAAATCTGGACCATTCTATCTTAGGTATGGTGCTTTACTCCATTTTTACCAAACCACACAATACACTTCTCTTTCTTTTCTCAGAAAAAGGGAAGAGGGAATGCTGGAGAAATGGCTGGATGGTTAAATGCTCTTGATGCTCTTGTAGCAACGGGCTGTGAACTGCCATGTGGGTGCTGGGAACTGTATCCCAGTCTTTTGTAAGAGCAAAAAATGCTTGAACCACAGAACCATCGCTCCAGCCCCCATTTAGGGAAATTTTAATAGTAATGAGATGGCAAGACATTTGTATTCTTAGTATTTTTGTTTAACTGGCTAAGCTGGTCACCTATAAGAAAAATGAAAAATTTCCCCTTGTTTTTCTGTGTTCTATCCAAGGCTGGAGAATGTCTTGTAAGAAGCCCTCACAACATGGAAGGAGTGGCCTGCTATTCATCGTACATAGTGAGATAGCAGCTACCACAGAGGTCAAGTTGAAATGCACTAAGATACGATGAAAAAATAATTCAATAATGTCCAAAGATATTCGACCAGGTTCCATAGGGCTTATTATTTTTGTTCAGGGCACAATAATTCTGTGCTACAACTTGCTTAGCATGAAATGCCTGAGAAGTACTTAAAAAGTTTTAATTTCAGCTAAAAATTCTTAAAAGAATGGATAGCCCCTAGAAGTCATTGCTCAGGTACTAAGTTATATAAACAATACTTACGTGTTAGAATTTTCTATCTGGGTTACACAGCACATTTTGGATAACAAGGACATCGTCTGAAGGGGGAAATAAAAGCGTTCTAACTGTGATTTAAGGGGAGGGGGGTGTAAGAGAGCCAAGAACAAAAACTCTTTCACAACAGCTCAAAAATCCAGAGACCAAATTTATTCATTCATTTGGCTCTCAGAGGCAACTGCTTTGTCCTTGCAGTATTATGCAAGCCCACTTTAAAAAAAAAAAAAAAAAGAAGCAGGACACAGAGGACTGAAAATTCTATTCCTATTGCCATGGTGAAAACATGGCAGCTAAGATTGCAAGTCCCTTCGCCCACGCCCCACACAAGGAGGGTGGTCTCCTGTCGTTTACAATCCCACCACTGAACTTGAAAACAATATTAGAAGCTAGAGATGAGCCCCACCGTCTAGGATCGAAAAAGATACTTCAAATACCAACCCAGGAGCTAGAAAGCTGATCACGAGAGGAGAGGAATTCAGGGGTAGGGGCTAGAAAGCAGATCACGAGAGGAGAGGAATTCAGGGACAGGAGCTAGAAAGCAGATCACGAGAGGAGAGGAATTCAGGGGTAGGAGCTAGAAAGCAGATCACGAGAGGAGAGAAATTCAGGGGTAGGGGTGTGTGTGTGTGTGTGTGTGTGTGTGAGATGGAACACATGCTTTTGGCATAAAAGCAGAAGGGGGCCTATGGGGGATGGTGAACAGGCCAGAGGGGGATGAAAGGGGCATGGGAGAGGGCAGTGGGTGAGGGGACTCAGATCAGAGCAAAGGATAGTGACTCATAGGCATCAAAATGTCACGGTGTGACCCAACATTTTGTATGATAACTTCAAAAAGAAATATTTTTAAAATCCAAACATTATTTCATAGAATTAGTACCTTTTTCTCTTTATCCAATCGACAAGGATATAAAGATAACAAAAGATCACAGAGACAGATAGAAAATTTCCAGGACCCCTCCCCCACACTTTAGTCAGGCTCACAATAGCTATTTCCCACATCTTGGGAAGCATTGGCTCCTTGCAGCAGAATCTAACCAGAAAATTTCTCTGCAAAACCACCAAAGGACACCCCACAGAGACAATCAGTCAGTCTTCCATGGCTACCAGGGGCTTTCCGAAAGCGAAGCCTATGACAATGTTAACATTTCATTACTTCCCTTACAAAGGGCTGTTAAGATCGGGAAAGCACTGCCACTTCCCGAGTTTTACAGAGGAAGAAACAACGGCACACATCTACAACTTCCTGGTGGCTCAGCTCAATGACTTGTTTCCCAAACAACATTCTACACTATGAGAAATTATGAGTAAAACCACCGCAGGCAGGTGAGCATGTAGGAGAAACTGCTACCAGCCTACCCAAGCCACAGCCGCCCTGCCCAGGTGTCCAGGCCAGCCCTCATGATCATGCATGACAGTACTTCCTCCCTGAGCCAAGCCTGCCTCTATGCCCAGAGACTGCTGAGAGAGACACCTGACCCAGAGACACCAATGAGGAAAGGACAATGCAGCCCTCTGAGCCAATGGGAGGGGGTATAAAGGCAGGCTTAACTTCCTTAATAAACAAGTCTGCAGCATGCTATGTTACTCACTGACTCCCAGTGCCTGAGTACTGAGTCTTGGTGCTGCAACTTCTCACCCCCTCCCCCAAGGAGTGTCCGAGCAGGGTCACCAGCAACATGAGGATGTCTGTCAGACATTTTGAATGGAGAGTTGAATTTGCAGCCTATGATGTAGCAGCAGGAGACAATGCGTGAGTAGTCTGATTATAACCTGGGATGAGTAGTTTTTCTAACTAAAACACATTTTAGCTTCAGCTAAGTAGAATTTCAACGTCCCAAATGGCTACTGCAGACTTACTGGAGTTATTTTTATCTCTGTTGCCCTGGAAATTTTTATAAGTGGAGAAATGGAATCAGTATGAGGCCTTGCAAGATCGTTGTTTTAATGTTCAAGATATTTGCATTCACTAGAATGTAAAGATGTTCTTGGTTCTTCTACAACACCTGTGAGGAATCTAGAGGAACCTAACCAGCCATGGAGGGTGTTCCTGAGACTGATTCCAAAATAGTGATACATTCAGACATGGTTCATAGGACTCCAGTTGCCAGATTGCACCTCTAGGGTTTAGTGACATCCTGTGCCTGCCGTTGGACGAGGGGTGATGGCAGAGCAGAGAGTTTAAATTTCTGTCCCCGGGGACTCAGGAAGGAGACCACAACCAGTGGGGCTGTGAACTAGGAAACAATCTATATTCCAGCAGCCATTGTTTTCTCAAAAATGGCCGACACACAATTCAATTTCATCTTTAAAGATGCCAGAACTGTTTCCCAGCTATTCTTCAGTCTGATGAGGGCAGCGACTGAGGCTCAGCTCAATGGTACAACAGGAACTGCGGTTCACACGGTGACCGTTCATTTACCCCTTGAGTCATCTCACTCGCTCAGTTCAACATTTGTGTATTGATTTGGATTGATGATTACTCCTGGATCCTCTACATCATTGCTTTCCTTTTCTCCTTCCGGAACCCCAGTGACACCACAATGGTGACGAAAAGTAGGAACTGTTGAGCATTTACAATGTGTGTCAAGATGCGTCTCAGAGCTTTTCATACCTTAACTCGTTTCACCTTACAACAGCCAGAGGCAGGTGACATATTGTCCCCATTTAAAGAGATGAAGCGACTTAAGAACAAAGGCTAAATGTTTACCCACAGTAAACAAATTATAAGAAGTAGCAGAGAGCAAGCCTGAACCCAGGCGATCCAGCACCTGTACACACCACCATCACAACTGTGTCATTATGTCACACAGGAGTCAATGATGAATAGACTTGAGCTTGCCCTGGGAAGTTTACAGAATCACATGCAACACAAAGCCATAGTGTATGCACCATTAAGTGAAACGACCCCGCGGCCTTTGAAAAAAGGAAGAAATGCAATATCTTATGCAGACGTGGCATTTGTTAATCATTTTAATTCAATTGAGCATTCTTTTACTGAGAACCATTTTACGCTGAATCTTCAGAAACTGTGTACCCAAATAATAACTACAAAATGTAACCACAGCACCAGGAAAGTAAATTTAAGTATCCATAGACTATGCTTCTATTGAAACTTCAAACAGGAGCTGTATTTTGGGGAGCAAGTCTATTTCAAATGAGTCTTGCTGCTGTCGCTTTGGTTAGCAAGTGGGCATGTGTTAGCATTTGTACTGGTGATTTCAATCTACCATGAACACTGACACGAGCATCCACAAGAGCCAGGCTCTGCATGTTCATAAGTCAGAAGTTCATGTGACCTTTACTCAAATTAAAAAAAAAATTAGGTGAGCAGTGTCCAGCAGCCGCCCTTCGACTCCTTTCGAATCAGGACCTTCCCCAGGGTAACTCTTCTGCCAACTTATGTAAGTGGAGAAGAAATCACCACTCTTCAATTGAGGCTTACTTCTCTCAAATATGTTTTTGTCAATGCCAGTGTTACCCACATTGCCAAGTGTGGTTATCATTGCCTTATTTGCATTGTATCACAGCATTCTTTGGTATGAATATGCCAGGATGTATCAGATGTTAGCCACAGTTGAGCGGCGGTTTGACACAGGGACTGATCTTGTCATTTTCCACCAAGTTGTGTTTCAAACACCATATTGAGCTACATCTGAAGGAATCTAATGAGTCTCCCAAGGATCTCTTTCGGGTCACTTATTCTCCTTATTTCCAGCTCATACTAATGAATTCTACATAAAATGCTTCAAGTTCCTCTTGCTGTGGGCTCATTTTTTACCACTTATGTAAAAATGTGTTATGAACATCTTGCATATGAAACTTTGGCAGAAGGGATAATACTGCCAATTATCTATTTTATCCCCGCCTAATCACTTAGATGCATATTAGTGATTAAAGTCCCCATACCTACTGGTATGGAGAATATTAGAAAGATTGAAGGAAAGAAACTTAAACAGAGAAAATTAGCATGTTAACTTACTTAAAAACATAAATAATTCACCAGAACCAGGCCAAACCACTGTGTTTGTGAAGCTGTATAAAATCCACGGGTCAAGTGTGGTCCTTCTCCTTAAGAACACATTTCAAAGCATCCCCTGAATGAGTCTAATGGCTCCTTTCCCTAACTTGGTTGCAGCAGATGACCAGTGCATTTGGAGGAGACCACCACATTCCTCATCCCCAGGGGCAGCCCAACATGCCTTGCTTTTGCTTGTGCTGGGCCTTTTTTTGTAGTAGTGACCCATGACGGAAACATCTGGAAAAAATACCATGACTGAATTGGTGGGATCAAAGACCAAAGCGAAAGAGCCAATGTTGAATTTTTGGAGACAGAGCTATTGACTGAAGGATGTGGATGGGCACACATCCCACTGGGTTTAGGAATGCTTGTCTGTCACTGTACGGCTTCACCAGATAGCGGAAGGAAAAACAGATCAACAACACCGGGGAGGAATAAAGTTTATGTAGGCACGTGCATGCACATACCTGGGACCATAAATGTGTTTTCAACGTGTTAACAGTGTGAGCCTCTCAGAGCAAAGACAATTTGCCCTTCAGAGTCCCCTCCCCTGAGTCATATGGTAACGTTTATGGGGACAGAAAGGATTCAAATGGAAGAACGTTTCACAAAGGAGACCACAGTGTTTATGGGCAGCAAACAAGGGCAGAGCACTGGGCATGGAGAACCTGTAGTGGGGCAGTAAATCAAGCGTAAACCAGAGTGCTGCTGCATAGGGGGTCACAGCACTGTGAGAGTCTGGGGAAACTTAGAGAAGGTTCTCTGACTCAAAGGTCACACCCTTGAGTAACGCCCAGGAGAACTGGCATATTCCTCATGCTCATCGATGTATCCCAGGACGTAGAACAACACTTAGCACAACACAGATGCCCGTACTATTAATACGTAATATTAAGGGCCTTAGTCACCTGGCTTATGGAGTGCTACAGTGATACCTATAACTTGAATCTAAAAGGGTAGGGAATAAAAGCCCCCTCCCCTTTCCCCTGCAGAGTCTTAAATATTTGGGCAATAAAATCACATGTTTGCAGCTGAAGAAAAACAGAATCAGATTTACCTACATGATGTATGAATGCATTATTTAGTTCTAAGAGAAAGATAAACTGCTGACTTCGTTTTACAGTTTACAGGAACATAAATCAAACAGGGAAGTTACAAAGTCACTGCACAGCTTTTTAAACTTTTGTAGCTCTGCTCTAAGAGATGGAAGAAACAATTTATCCACAGCTTGCAACTCAGATATCCTTGCTAAAGCAGTTTGCTAGCTGGGATACTTATTTTCATTGCCTGGGATAGGAATATGGAACTGTCACAGGCGGCCAACGATAAATATGTTAGACATGATCACACAAGGTGGCTTTCTTCAACATGAATACATGAATGCAGCTTTGTTTAAAAAAAAAACTGCTACATGAAGGCTATGACAAGTTTAGAAATGCCCAAAGGCAGACAGAGATGCCGAACTCCAGAAAAAAAAAAAAGGTAGAAGAAACCACGGTGCTTTTATTACATGTCTCCTCAACGTCTCTCTCTCTCCTCTCCAGCGAGCTCTCCATGCTGCCACATGCTCTGCCTGAGACAGGTCACCACACACTGACTAACCTCTCAGCCTTTTGGCCCCAGGTGCTGTTGGCAGACATGGTGCAAAACCCTTGAGAGGCCCCTACTGCCTGACCCATGTGTTATGGGTTGACCGGGCCAAATGTAGTCATAGTCCTTAATAGAAAACGAAGCCATGGCTGCCCAAACAAACTCAACAGGCACCCCCATTCCTCAAAGGTGGAGGCAAAGTGGGAGTTTATCTTTTTCTTTCTGCAGATGCATTTTTTCCCTATGGTGTCACTAGCAGTCCCTAATTCTGCTCCCACTCAAAAGGGGAAAGAAGACGCAGCTAACTGTCCTCCTTCAGCAAATTCTCCCTCGTTAGCCAGTCTGCAAAAGTTCATTAGCTGAATAAACCATTCTCCCCAGACCTCATTGTTAATCCTCCCCCCCTTCTTTGTAACCTTTCAGTATAGAATTAAATCTTCTGTGATATTCAGCACATTGAGGAACTCTCACACAGCCGGGCCTCGCTCCTGGGCCCCTGGCAGGGCTGACTTTGCCGGCTGCTTTCCAATTCAGTGAGGTGGCAACAAGGAGACCCTCCAAACAGGCCCTGTGTCTGCATGGGAGTCACACCACAGACATGCCCAGAAAGTGAAGAATGAGAGGCCTGGGACTGGGAGCTCCCAAGTCAGAGTCAGTCAAGATCTGGGGCATTCTGAGGAGACAGACATTCATCTGCAGCCCCACGGCCTCTCTTGTAGGCAGAGCTGGACAAAGAGAATGTACTAGAAGAATGGCATTTCGCAGCAATCTTATGAGCTGGTCTCACACTCAAATAAAGCAGACCCAAACCCTCAGTTCCTCAGCCTGTTTCTCTCCCATCCGGTCCTGGCAGAACAAATGAGCGAATGGACGATGACCAACTAAGTGAGAGAATGAAAGAAACAAAAGAAACAAGTCCTTTTTTTTTTTTTTACTATAACCAATCATATATAGATTTTTTTATGGGGCTGAAAAAATGCTGCAAATTTTATTTAAGCATTCACTCAAAAGTTCATGTTAACATCTTCCTTTGTACATGGAAGTCTTCACAGAGAGGACAGTAGATTCAGAGGTACGTAATTGGTTGGCTGGCAATGATACACACTGATGTATGCGAGACTCATTTAAGGAAAAGGCGATAGAACGTTTTTATTTATTTTCTTAGGTTACAACAGAGCTACTACCTAAGTAATATCAGGTAACTTTTCTATTAGGGTCTACCCTCTCGTTGTAAAAGAACTATGTTCATTTTACATTTTATGAGGAATCTATTTGTAGCTCATTCTGCGGCTAGGGAAGTAGACACAGTTAAAACCAAGGTAGGAGTCTTGCTAGTCAGACTGTGTGCTGCTAATGCCATCGTACACTTCAGCTGATAGACAGCTGCCAAGGCCCCTCCTTAGGGCCGAATGTCTCCCAGCTCCAAGCAGCGCTCTGCCCTCTACAGAATGAAATGTTTGATTTGGTGACAACAAACTCCCATATTGCCTTAGCTTTGGAATTGTTGTGTCAGGGCCGGAGAGACGGCTCAGCAGTTAAGAGCACTGGCTGCTCTTGCAGAGACCCAGGTTTGGTTCCCAGCACTCACATGGTTGCTCACAAGCATCTGTACCTCAATAAATAAATAGGCTTTGTACCCCGTAAACGCCTACTCATTCTGTGGGACAGGAAGAGTTGCGCTAGTCTTCCGAAATTACCAAAGCACGTCAACTTCCACTATAACCTGCTATGCTCTAAATTATGGGAACTAGTTCCTAATTCCTTCTAAGTAGCATTCTTTAATTAAATTTTTAATCATTGTGATTTATGCTTGTGCCCAACAAAAACACACCGTTGGTAAAATATTTTCCCATTTTTCCCACAAGGGCCTTTTCCTCAGGTGAGTCTTAACAATACAGATCAGCACTTAGCTTTTCTTTTCCAGAAATTCTTTAAAAGTCCAAGTAAAAACACAGAGAGTGACACTTTTCAGTAATGTGACCAAAGGCACAAGAAGCCTTTAGAGAAGACACAGCTTGGGAGCATGGAGTTAAGGAAGATCTGACTCACCAGCCCCAGGATCTACGTCACAGCCTGACAGTCATGTCTCTCACAGGCCTTATGACTCGGCTAGCCTCTCCGTTCTCAGTGTCTGAGATAATTAGCCTATGAGGGAAAGGTTGTTAAGATGGGATCCATGAACTCTGCTTCCTTGCTGGAGGCGCGGCCTCACAGCCTTGAGCGAAAGAAAAGACTGGAGACTCACAGTCTCCTGTTAGAGAGCGCCCTAATTATCCGAAGACCCCCATCAGGTCCCCTGCTCTCCCAGTGATGCCAGCCTGGTGAACAAGGCTCTTCTACACAGGCCTGTGAGATAACGTAGAGACACTTGCAGCAGATGTACTTGAACTCTGGTCCTCGGGGATCAAGAGCTGCCGTTCTCCCATGTTACCTGTTTTCTTCTGGGAACACAGCAGCCACAGAAATCAAGCTTATTCTCCAGAGCGTTCAGCTTGCTAGTTGTCACATGATCCTCAACATGTAGAATATAATGTTAACATGTAAGTAACCTGTACTTCAATTTGAAATTCTTAAACAGGCTTGTTTAAGAAACCACCGAGCCTTTGTGTCTTCTTTTTATAAACAGCAGTCAATATTTCCAGCATTATGAGGAAAGCAGAAAACAGGCATTTAAAGTAACCATGGGTAGAACAGTGGACACTAGACACCAGGCCGGGGAATGAAGATAGATGGAGTTAGTTAGATGAGGGGTTACTAAAAATAGTCAGATATGAGGAATTCCTTCTGGCTTCTCGTATCAGAGTTAAGTACTGGCTATAATAACAATCTATGGAACATTTCACAATCCCTACGAGGATATGCTAATTTCCAGCACTCAGGAATTGTTACCGTCAGAGGACGTGGCAGAAACTTTTAACCTTGTCTTAACCAATGTAAATTGTATATGTATACTCAACTATCATACCATATCCAATCCACATGTAAATATTATGTCTCAATAAAACATTTAAGCCAAAGGATTGTTCAAAAAGGAATTCCTCCTCATCTGCCAGAAATCACCAGAACAGCTTTTAACAGCAAAATTCCATGTTATCACAGCTAAGTATCACCCGAGCTCCTGGGGACCAGCTTGGTGGGCAGCAAGGCTGGGGAGCCCTGTGACACACAGATGCAAAACCAATACCTCAAGACTTTGGGGAAGGGAGGGGATTATTCTCAGAAAGCTTTCAAAGGAATGTTCCAGAAACTTGAATGAATTGCATTTCTCTTTGAATGTGAGAGACCCTTGGGAAAGATGAGCATGCAAGGAGAGAGAGAGAGAGAGAGAGAGAGAGAGAGAGAGAGAGAGAGAGAGAGAGAGAGAGAGAGAGAGAGAGAGAGAGAGAGAGAGAGAGAGAGAGAGAGAGAGATAGAGAGAGAGAGATATCTTCTGGGGAAGGTGTTGCAAACCACAAGACATAAGCTGTTGCAAATTCCCCTGCCTGTGTTTGCTCTGCGTTCTCTCAATTTGTTTTCTTAGCTGGGAAGTTATTTGTCCTGGGAAGACGTCTCCCTCTTCCTACAGTCGGATCTCACAAACAGCAATATCATGTGACATTTTTATTTTTCTTCCAGCTAGGCATGGTCTTATGATGCAATTGAAAAGTTATTGTGCTTCATTATTTCTATCTCGCTGGGCGGGGGTACATTTTTACTTCCAGCGGTCAAACTATCTAATAACTGTCCATCAGATCAGACAGACAGATGGGCAAACAGAAAAAGTTAGGGATCATAAGTGGGTTTGCCCAATATTCCCTTTGTCCCCTCAGGACAGGCTGTCAATCACTGAGATCAAAAAACTAAAATGAAAACTTTAGCTGCTGAAATTGCTCAGTTTGGGAAACATTAGGCCAAAAAGCACCCTCCAAAATACAGCAGTATTCTTAGATCATGATGTTCACTTAGTTTGAATTCCTAAGTTATAAACATAATGCTTCCTTTTAGATACTTTACAAAATACAAATAATAATTCAATTTTGGATGAAGATTACTAAATATTGAATCCTATACCTTTATACCATGGGCTCACAGTACACACAGCACACACAGACACACACACTGTGGTGAACCTGAGTCTAGCATTACAACTGTGCCCACATGTTGAAATAATTTAAAAACCATTCTTAATGTCGTAGAGATTTCATTGACAGTGTGTTGTATCTTTTTGTTTTAAAAGTATGAAATCAGATGTTTCGCTCTAAAAGCCATCATTCCCAAATGAAGAGAGCCACATGGCATGCATTCCTACAAACAGAATCCATGTTCGGCCCCACTGCAAACAACGGGGTCACTAATGCAAGCCCTCAGCTTTCCGTTTACCCCACTACCAGTGCAGTCCAGCGAAGAGAACATTCCAAAGAACAGGGAACGGTGGAGATGGTTTCAGACTGACATAGTCTTAAGGTTGACCATTCAGACTAACCCTCCTACATAACCGAGTTCCTGTATCCTACAAAACATACGCTTGGAAAGGCAGCCACAGGCATGAACACACAGAACCCGGCAGACTCCCCACTAGATTCCTGCAGCAAAGCAAAGTCTGGGCAGAACACGAATGGCTGGCTCACAGTTTTTGCTGTCACTTTATTAAGAGCTCACATATTAAACACTTACCCAAACTCTAGTTCCCCCTGAAGCAGTAAGATGAAAATAGAACCACAATTATGAGAAATGACACAATAAAACGAAAGCTTTTTAATGAATATTAGAAAAATTAGATTTCCTCTTTAGAGCCAATATCACTAATTATGAGGGTGAAGGGTTTTTTTCCCTGTTGTTTTGTTGTTGTTGTTGTTGTTTTAAATTGAGTGCACGCGCCTGCGCCTGCATGCATGTGTGCTTGTGTGCCCACGCATGTGTGAGAGTGTGCACATGTGTGGTGTATGAACTTGCTGGTGTGAACATGTGCATGAAGTGTGTGTGTGTGCATGCGTGCATGTCTCTGTGTGTGTGGTTTTTCTTGACCTCTCTCCACCTTTATTTTCTTAGACAGGGTCTTTTACCAACTGGCTGGCCAATGAGCTTCAGGGATCTGACTATCTCTGCTTCTTCCCCACAGAGCAGAGGTGACAGACACCTACCACCATACCACCATTACATGTGGGTGCTGGGGACCCAAACTCAGGTCCTCACGCCTGCACAACAAACACTTGACCGACTGAGTAAAGCCCTTTGCTTGTCTTTTAAAGACAGGGTCTCGTTCTTTAGTTCTGGCTCCTCTGCTACGACGTAGCCAGACTGTGGCGATCCTCCTGCTTAGCTAGCTCCCAGCTGCTGCAATGCAGGCGTGTGCCACTGTGGCCAGGAAGAATAGGGTTTTAAGATGGCATAAATAAATGAAAACTGTGAAGATGATAGACACCGAGGATGAAAAGTAAATCAACGTTATCAACAAGCTGCTTGGCTACTTGGGTCTCACATTGCTAATCGTAATGGGGGTGACAAAAATCCCATCCACACTGCATGACTGTGGAGCTCGGGACTGCCAAGTGGGCTAAAGAAAATTCATTACCTGATTACGTGCCATTTTGCATTCACATAAATAGTAGCAAGATAACACCCAATTTAACATCATGGAGATATTTTACAAAGCTAAAATATGTTCCTGAGGCTAATGAAAGCAGCTGGGTATAATTTCAGAGATCTGGAGCCTGTGTGACGATCATGTCTGAGAGGGCATTATAACTTCCCAGAATACTTCTGAGAACTCACAAGCAATACAGGAAACTCTCCCATCTGATTTGCATACCGGAAACGCAGCTTTATTTTGCACCCCGAAGTTGCTGTTGACAGATTTACTCGGTAGGAGCAAAGCACACAGGTTTAGGGCGTCTAATCTTGTGACGTTAGGCAGAGGGACACCCATGGAACCAAGGCTGCTCAAGGTAATGAGTGTGTCAGCTGCTTCTCAACATTTCTTGCAACCCATCTCCCTCCCCTGCTGGAATCCCTTCCTCCCTCAGTGTCTGTACCTTTCTTCTAGCCCAGCCTAACCCTCTGCCCCCCTCTCCTGTTCCTCTCCTGCCCCTCTCCCCCTCCTGTTCCTCTCCTCTCCTACCCCTCTCCCCCTCCCATTCCTCTTTCCCACACTTCTTCCCTCCACTCTCTCCCTCTCCTCTCTCTCTCCCCCTCCCCCTACTCCTCTCCCATCCACCATTTTCCCTCCCATCCCTCTCCTCCCCTCCCCCTCTTCCACTCTCTCCTCTCCCTTAACCACACCTCTCCCTCATCTATGGACAAACACTGATTTGGTTCCAACCATTATCTGCCAGTTTGTAGTCCAGAGTTGAGAGAGTGCAAATGAAAAAAAAAATGCAGTACACAATCTTGGCCCTCTGCCATGCAGCATAATTATCTTGGGAGTCCCCCATATTGTATATACCAGTAGTTCATTCAATCATTATTTGGTAGAAGCCCAAGATCCGGATATACCAAAACTGGCTCATACATACATATGCTGATAACATCTGTGCTCCTTCTAGGTTTTAGCTATTGTGAACAAAGTTGCAGTAAATATTTGTATATAAATCTACATATGGACACATATTTTCCTTATTTTAGGAATATATCTAGAAGTAATTGCATGTTACTAAACTTCTAAGGCCAGTGCCAAACTGCTTTCCGAAGGTGCTTTAACACTTGTAGAACAGACTCCAAGAAGATCTTCTAAGACTCACAAAAATGCTCTCCCAACCAAAACCAAAAAAATCTGGGGAAGGAAGGAATTGGATGTGCAATTTCAATGAAACACAGTGGTTTACAGAGTGAGGAGAATCCTACTTTTGCAATCACCATAGAAGGTCGGTCCTATGTTCCACTATACAGACATTGCCCAGCAGCACCCAGCTTCTGCCTTGTCAGGAAGTTTTCCATGCATGTAGAAAGAAAATGTCAGGGACTCAAGAAAACCCTTCCTGAAACACTCAGAAACTATATTCATTCATTGAGTTGGGCGGTAGTGGCGCATGCCTTTAATCCCAGCACTCAGGAGGCAGAGGCAGGCGGATCTCTGTGAGTTCTAGGCCAGCCTGGTCTACAGAGTGAGTTCCAGGACAAACTCCAAAACAATACAGAGAAACCCTGTCTGGAAAAACCAAACCAACCAACCAACCAAACACCTATACTTATTAGTGTCAGCCCTGAAATGTGTCTGTTGTAAACGCTCTGGTAAAATGGGAACTCTGTACTTTTCTTCTTAGGGTAAGGTGGTTGTGCCATGGGCGTTGTCTATCTCCTGCTTTCTTCCTGTCTAGTGTTCTGCTCACAACGCATCTTTTCCATTTGAGGAGATATCAATGTGTTGTTGTTCACACCTGCGTCTTTGACAAATGTTTCCCCTGCACTGAGGAAAGTGAGCACAGGGCTGACAATTGTTTGTGGCCAGGAACACAATAGGAATTTAAGGCACAAAATAAGGTTTTTCTATACAGTGTGCTTGGCCACCAATCTATCCGGAGGGCTGCCGAGAAGAGGTTGTTAGTGGTGTTAATAAATACAAGTTTTGAGCTGAAAAATGATGTTTGTCAATATTGGGAAACCCTATAAGATTCAGTAAATCAATATTTTACCTAAATCGTGCCATTATAAAACTACAGGTGGGTAAAGCTTCCTCCTGATGGTGAACCAGAGTGGTGTAGTACTGGTGTAACACACCGTCCACCACAACTGGAAGAAAACAGCAGTTCATGGGTGCTTCAGCCATCAGGCTCTAAGAGACAACTACTTGTAGAATGGTGTAGTGGAATTAAAAGAGACTTTATTTGAAAAGATTACTAAAATACTTCTATCTTCTGCAATTGCAGATATGTTTGTGTAAGCCCCTATTTCTCTCATATGTGTGGTCAAAGCAACTTCTTACAATAAATTGAGTGTACAGATACAGAAATGTAAACTAGACAGATGTTAAAGAAATGATGATTACAAAAATTATAAAATAATGATGCTCTTAACTCTGTGTGGGAGAATATATTTATAAAATACATTAAGGTTAATACTGTTATTATTTTTTAAATCACCATAACAAATAAAATATCATCTATTTTTAACCAGAATATTATGCAACACATGACTGTGCAGCGGAAAATAATCTGGTCAATCTGTTAATATTCAGATCCATTCAAATAGTCAACTTTATGTAAAAACACCTTTACAAAAATGTCCAGAGTAACACTTGAGTAGATCTCTAAGTGTAAGCCCTGTGAAGCTGGCGTATATGACAACTCCAGGGTGTGCTGCAGAAGTATGGAAGTGGACACGATGAACACAGCCCTTTGTCTCATACTAGTACGTTCAAGAAGATAATGTCATACAAATATATCAAAAATAGGAGACAGTGGACCAGCAAGATGCCTTAGTGGGTGATAGAGCTTGTCACACCACCCTGATGACTGCCACTGATCCTCAGAAGCGCTGTAAAGACACAAGGAGAAAACTGGCTTTGCAAAGCTGCCCTGACCGTCACACACACGCTGTGCTTTGCACGCACACACACGGACTGTCCTTTGGAGGCCATTCAGCTCCTTATAGAGACAAAGTTGCCTTGACCGCCACACACGCCGTGCTTTGCACGCACACACGCCGTGCTTTGCACGCACACACGCCGTGCTTTGCACGCACACACACGGACTGTCCTTTGGAGGCCATTCAGCTCCTTATAGAGACCTAAGGCAGAAGGGGACCAGGATGACCCAGCGGCCATGGTGGGAACTAAGCATGAATTGAGCACTACCCGGCTCCTCTAGCTGCTGCTGCTGCCATGAGTTCCTAACCTGCCAGGGCCAGGGACTCACAAAGGGCCTCAAAGGTGGCAAGTCATTCCACCACACCCCTTCCCCTCTGAGAGAACAGAGATTCATAGTCACCTTCAGTGACAAGAAGAGTTGCCTGCCCTGCCCAGTGTCTCTGCCAGTGCCACCAGCTAGAGACCCACGGGATGCTGGATGTGCTATTCTGTTATATATCTCCTCAAAAGAAATGACCCAGCTGATAGTGAAGGAAATGCAGGAATAGATACAATACAGTTGGCTAGTTTAAAAATAAAATGTCAGGAAAAGGGACATGATATGTCGGGGAAGTGTGGTCCTGCCTTTCAGTGTGTGATGGCATAGAAAGGTGAGATACTAGATGGATGATGATGACAGACAGACAGACAGACAGACAGATGATTGATAGATAGATGATAGATGATAGATAGATAGATGATAGATGATAGATAGATGATAGATAGATGATTGATAATTGATAGATGACAGATATACAGACATTAGATGATTGATAGATGATAGGTAGAAGAATGGATGATAGATAAGAAATAAATAAAATATTAAACTTTTGTCAGCTTTTATTTAAAGCTAGCAGGCTTTAACATACAGAAGCCAGAGTTCCTTGAAGTCTTCAATAATTTCTAAGCATGCAAAACAGAATTGAACACAAACTGTTTGGGAAGCTGATAGATGATAGGTAGAAGAATGGATGATAGATAAGAAATAAATAAAATATTAAACTTTTGTCAGCTTTTATTTAAAGCTAGCAGGCTTTAACATACATAAGCCAGAGTTCCTTGAAGTCTTCAATAATTTCTAAGCATGCAAAACAGAATTGAACACAAACTGTTTGGGAAGCCAGGGATACACAAAACCTTATGTAGCTAAATATTCTGAGAAATAATTCCAAAAAGACCTAAAAAAATTCATAGAAAAAAAAGACTGTAAGGAGATGTCTAACGTTTGTTCACAGGATCTGCAAAGTTGTGAAGCTGTAAGTAATGTTATTCTTGGCATTCTGTTTTATAAAATAAGCACAGCTTGTTTAAATCAACAAACAAACAGCGGAAGTGAGTCAGTCAAAGGTGGTCATTGCTCTGGTCAAGGGAAGAGACTGCTAATTACTGCCCCTTCACTGCAGGTGATCCCTGCTACCCCCTTCTCCCTGCCGAAGCTTCTCAGTGCGCCCAACTCTGCTCCTCAGCCCCATCTCTAGTACAAGGGTTCCGAACATCATCTGTGATCACAGAGGGCGGAGGCTCTCGGCAAGTATTTAACAATCACTGGGTGGTGAGCATGGCAATGTTCTGCTTTGCAATAATCACGTCTGTAAGCTGGCTACACATCAAGTCAAGCTGATCACTGCCATTTCCTGAGTGAGTCTGGGTTTTCGGCAACCCGCTGCACAGCCAGCAATAGCTTAGCTGCGACGTGTTGCCACGTGGAGAGTGCGAGATCACAATAACTTGTAGTCTGGGCGCACACAGACACCGACCGCCCAGTGTGTAAGCCACCAGAGTCCACAGACCTGGGGCGAAATCAAGTCTAAATGTGTGCGCTATAGAACATCTCCAAATCATGACTTCATCAATTATTGGAAATAGTCCGTCAAACACCTCCCTTGACTCTTAGCGTATCACCTGAGAGCCAAAGCTGCACTTCTATAATGATTGGCTCAAGTTTGGAAGGAAATTGCACCCTGCCCCTCCTGCCTGCATCCTCAGCACCCCCCATGGTAACACCCAAGCCTGCATCCCCAGACCCCTGCTTCTCTCCCTATTAATTAACTTTTAGTGTCTTTATCTGTCCCGCTGCATTGATAGTTTACAAATCTCTTATTTGTAGACTGCATGATGTCAGAACCCAACAACCGGGGAGAACACTATGAGCTTTAGTGGTATGTAGAGAGGATTTATGGAGAGGCATTAATGGGGATCTATTGGAAAATAAGCACTATTACAAACTGAAGAACTTGGGGTGATTTCCTGGCTCAATATTAAATTTGACCTGAACATAATTACTGGGAGAGTATAAGTCCTACTACCAGTGAACAGATTTTCAAAAAAAAATCTTTTGCTAATAAATATTTTTTTGGAATCCCTGCTAAGTTGAGGATTTCAGATGCCAAACATTCTGAATAAGTATTCAGGGGCTTGTGGGGACTGAGTGCTTGCTGTTGATAATTTATTTAACAGCTCTTTTCAAGTAATTATTCAAGTGTCCAGAAGCAGATATTTAGTCTGGCCCACATACTTGCTGCAGAATAAATCAAAACAAAAACAGTAGTTGCAAGAGAAAAGCCTTCTGCAAATGGCGACTCAGAATCTCTCAGGTAAATGTGCCACCTTGGAGGTCATCAAAGTTTCCTTGAAATGGAAATAGCCTCTCCAAAACACATCTTCAAAGATGGTGAAGAAGGGGAAAAAAAGCTTTCGGCTTATACCCCCTAAACGGCCCTGTAAGTGTAACAGATGGGTCTCCATAATTAGCACTACATTTGCATTTTTCTCTCCACAAGATGAGCTAATAATTTTAGAAGCAGGATTTAAAAGCATCATTCCATCATATTTTTATTGATCTTATTTATAATTTGTATGCCTGGCCCTTTTTTTATAGTGCCTATTATTTCCATGCCTTTCCAAGGAGAGGAACAAACCTACAAATGAGGAGACAAGGAGCAGCGTTACTCAGGGACACCAGCGTGAAAGTGACTTTAGGACAAGAACTAACTGGATGACCTTCATAACGTGGAAGACACACGGACACTCTGGTACACGTCAAGGCCCAGCTTCTATTCTATGCACGTATCTGTGAGGGGCTTGTCTTCTCTTCGTGCCGGGTGACTCGCAAGACTCAACTGAAACGCATCCCTAAGTAAATGAAATCACTCACCAAACTGCCCTCTCCTGGTGTGGAGCTAGCACAGGCAGCATGATATAGAGCATGGAGAGGGCTAAGCAGCTAGCTCTGACAGGTCACAGAAGGGTGAAGATACCTGCACGATGAGCATGGGGACCAGCCCCCAGAGAGATGGTCAGCGCCAAGCTCGGGGACCAGGCCCCAGAAATGGTCAATGCCAAGCTTGGGGACCAGCCCCCAGAGATGGTCAGCGCCAAGCTTGGGGACCAGGCCCCAGAAATGGTAAGATAGACACAAGGATCTCCTGCACCCTGGGTTGGACAAGCACCAGAATTCTCTTCAGCCCTTACAGTGTCCTCGTGAGCTGATAGCATCTTCATCTGGCAGATCGACCCTAAGACTTAGCAAGTGAAATGTTTTGCTTTGAGTACTCCAGTACAGTGGTATAACCAGAATTTTCAATTAGGTTCCACCCAACAGCAAACTCCCCTAACCAAAGAAGCATGCCATTTTGACCAATT
Source organism: Mesocricetus auratus (assembly GCF_017639785.1). NCBI lineage: Eukaryota > Metazoa > Chordata > Mammalia > Rodentia > Cricetidae > Mesocricetus > Mesocricetus auratus. The sequence continues at coordinate 12,185,560 of NW_024429195.1, forward strand.
ACACACGGTGATTTTGCTCTGGCAATGGCTTTGCTTTAACCCACACTCTGTTCTCTGTTATCAAGAGTATGACACTACAAGGCACCTGAATTGGGATGAGGTATCCATCAATGACCGTCCACAGAGAAAGCTCTTGACCTTGGGCTGTCTGGTGCTAACTTCTAACTGCTTGTTAATTAACCACAGATTATTAGGGCAGCTAATGAGCAGTAGAACCCTTTAAGCTACAAGTCTGAGTTGGCCCTTTAGCAATGCACAGCTAATGTGCTGCTTTGAATCGGCCCTTAGCAACACACAGTTAATGCAATGGTCTGAGCTCTCCATGCTTAGAGTGACACAGACGAGTGTTCTCTGTACTATGTACCACAATCACATGCATACTCTCTTTCTCTCAGTCACATACATATAGGATCTCCTCCTCCCTTTCTTTCTGTTTCTTCTTTTCTGTCTGTTTCTAAATTATCCGTTTATGGAGGGTGGGAGGGGCAATGACTAAAATGCCATACTTAACTCTAAAAAAAAAAATCACAGTAATACAGCTTGCATTTTCGGGAGGGTTAGGGTTGGCATAGGGAAGGTTATGGAAATGACTCATTGTTTCTAGGGATATTTAAAAGAATCTGGACTTAAAAAAAAAAAACAACTGGCTCTCCACCAGACTTACATAGCTGCTGGGATTACCGAGACAGACAGTATCGTCTGAGTAACGAGTACCACGAGTGGAAAGTGACACCACCACACTTAGATACGAAATGGTCAGATCCCTAACTTGGGGCCCAGGCTGCCGGGCTCTTCAACAACACACAGCATACTCTCCACACCAGGATCAGCACCGGTCACCTACTTCTCACCCCAACCGAGCAATTCAAGTCCCAACTTCTTGAAGTCAGAGCAAAGAAACAAGAAGAGGGGGTTTCCGTCCTTCACAGAGAACGGTGTTCTGGTCATTGTTCTTCTCACCCCTTATGACCCACCAATCATCTTCAACAGGATGGAAAATAGGAACATAAAGGAAATGGGGACAGAGGGGGTACTGTTTAATAATACCCCCGAGTTAAACAGTTCACCTTGGAGGAAGCTGGTTGCAGACACAGCATGTTCTAAGGGAGGTGAAACACTTCATCCTACAGGAAAGCTCCTTATGTTCAGGAGGTAAACAACCCAAAAGCTTCAGGAAGTCTCTGAAACTGAACAGATTCACTAGCTCCTCCCCCTCCCAAGAATATATAAGCATATATAAGTATATGTAAGGACTGCAGAATAAAACTCTTATTCAAGCCCAGCTGCATAGAAGGGGTGTGAGCCAGTTTAGCTGTCTGGAATGGGCAGAGCCCATCAGAGCTACCTGAAAAGTCTGTAACTTGGCTACAGGCTGTGGAGAGTGCATTCCAGGTTTCCAGATCTCATAAGCTGTCACCCATGCTGGGGTGGGCTTTGGCGACTCAGCTGCCTTGAAGCATTTCTGCTCCTGTAACCCCTCACTCACACCCCTGTAAGTAACCTCAATAAAATTCACTGGTTCACTAAGTTGGACCTCAGTGGGATCCTTACTTTGGTCTGTCATAGGTTCCCTAGCTGGGGCGAGTAGATGTTTGGTCACATGTCCAAAGAATAGTGTCACATAACAGGAAGTGGGGGAAAAACACACAGGCTATCCTTTCGTTCCTTCATCTTCAAACTGTACTGCCTGACATCCATCCTAATGTCTCAAATCTAAAAACTCGAGGAAAGTGCAGGCCACAGATCTCACAGCTCCAGAGCTCCAGGATTTCAGTAAGTGCCTTCTTTGTGGGTTGTATTTAATATACAAGCCCGACTCTTTATGGAAATAACGCTCTCCAAATTACAAAGCTACACAGGGGTTATTCAGGGTACATCTTGAGTTAAACAGGTTGACCTGTGGATACTCCATCCTTAATATCATCCAGTATCATCTTCAGTAAATACATTTTGAAGCTCCACCCACTTGCTTTGTGGGCGCATCTTTGTACGAGTTTCATATATGTACTCATCAAGTGGCAGGGTAAGGAAGTGAGAAAAACAGAAGCGCGGACTCTGAGACAGGCGCTATTTAAAGAATCTAGCTTGTTGGATGTTTTCTATAATTATGAAAAGCAAGACCAGGCATTAGACACCGCTGAAATTATTGTTCTTCCGAGTATCTCTGCTTCCATTTTCTATAAACAAAGGACAATAGAATGTATAAAATTACTATGATTATGTCTGGTGGGGCCTAAGATGTAAGCTGTGTGAAAGGGGGCCGGCTGTGTGGTATCTGCAATCCCAGCTGCTTGGGATACTAGATGGGGGATTTTGAATTTGAAATCAGTGTGGGCAACATGGATTCTTTCTTCAGAAAGAAAAAAAAAATACAAACACAGGAGATTGTTACTAAGACATGGTTATAATTATGTTTAATAGAATATGAAATTGCTCAAGCTACATTCACAGCACTAAATCCAGAAAAGGGAAATATTTTGCTTGTTTTCAGATATTAATCCAGCAAGATTGTGTAGAAATATTTAAAATGCCTATAACAGAAAGGACTTACTGGAAAAAGTGTAGTGAATACTTCCTGTTTTTTTGCAAGACATAAAATAAGAGCAAATTTTTGTTGATAGGGAAAGAACGGATAGGATTAGATTTTCAGAGAAAGAACGAGAGGGGGAACTTGGCCAAGAAAATGCGTACACATTGGGGACAGACACATTATGTGGGAAACTGACCCCAAAGGGGGGATATTTCCTTAAACTGACTCAATCAGGTGCATACACAAATGAACCCAAGTTCCTAGGCTTCAGCTTTTGTAGAATCAAGGGAAGTCTATACACCCCACAGTGGGACTCAGCTTTCAAGAGCTAGAACTAAAGTCAGTTACACTGAATGGCCAGAACTAGAAGCCAGCTAGACTGAATGGCCAGCAATGTTACCTTATGATTTTTTATGACAGTTGCAATGAAATGTCTACTAACTCCAGATGTGCTCAAAATGTGCCTTAGTGGGAGGCCAAAGAAATCTACATTCAATTCTAAGTCAGGCAAATTACAAGTTTTACTTATAGAGCTATAGAGATTTAGAGTTACAATATTTTTATTAATGTGAAATGGGCCAGAGTATAAATGGACATACTATTAATAATTACTGGAAAGTAGCATTGAAAGGGAAAAACGTTGAGGTTGCAGTCACTTTTCAATAATTACATACAAATGTTGATTTATAATTTACCATTTAAAATATTGTGACATAAAAAATTGTTAATATTCACCTCCAAATCTGTCCACAAGCGAGCCTAGACTTCTGCAACACACAGTCCTGCCTTTCATTTTTATAATGAAAATTTCAAAGGATGGAGAATTAGATATATAATGAACCAACTTATCTAAGCAGTGGACATTTAATTAAGAAAGACAACAATGGACTGGGCATTGGTGGTGCACACCTTTAATTCTAGGACTTGGGAGGCAGAGGCAGGCAGATCTCTGTGAGTTTGAGGCCAGCCTGGACTACAGAGTGAGTTCCAGGATAGGCTCCAAAGCTACACAGAGAAACCCTGTCTTGAAAAACCAGAAAGAAAGAAAGAAAGAAAGAAAGAAAGAAAGAAAGAAAGAAAGAAGGAAGGAAGGAAGGAAGGAAGGAAGGAAGGAAGGAAGGAAGGAAGGAAGGAAGGACGGCAACAATGGATCCTACATAGAAAATTCAGTAGAATTATGCTCACCTAAAATTCATAATTCTGACTCACTGCCAAGTCACCCAAGGTCAATGGTTAAAGTGCTCTGACACTTAAAAAACTAGGAATTTCAAAATAAAATAGAATAATTAAGTTATTCCTACCAGCTTTGTACTGGACTGGCCACTTTGCGTTCTGTATTGTGAGGCCTCACAAATGTCTACTCACTGGTTTTGTGCATTCAGAACACAACTTAGAATCAGCGGCTGGTGACACTAAAGGCCAAGCAATGAAAAGCCACCAACTTCAAGTGTTATTTCCTCTTATGCCTTATCTGAAAATGTGGCAAAATTGCTGACCTATTTGCTAAGCCCAAGGAATAGTTTAGGGCTTGATGTACAGCCTATTAGAAAAAAAGAAATGATGGCCAGTAGCAGTAGAGAAAATTGAACACCCATTGAAATGAACAAGAACTTGAAGAGTATAATGTTCCAAGGAGAGAGCATCAAGACCGGACAACACAGAATGACCCAGGATAACCAGACTAGGTTTGGAGAGAACAGATATCTATTCTTTAAAAAGTATAGTATTAGTCGGGCAATGGTGGCGCATGGTTTAACCCAGCACTTGGGAGGCAGAGACAGATGGATCTCTGAGTTGGAGGTTGGTCTACAAAGCGAGTTCCAAGACAGCTAGAGCTACACAGAGAAACCCTGTCTTGGGGGGTTGGGGGAGGAAAGAAATGTGTGTGTGTGTGTGTGTGTGTGTGTGTGTGTGTGTGTGTGTGTGTGTGTGTGTGCACGATCCACAGCACACACACAGAAGCCAGAGGACAACTTGGAGGAGTTGGGTCTTTCCTTTCACCACATGTGTCCTGGGGATCAAATTCAAGTCCTTAGATTTGGTAGCAAGCAGGTAGGTGGAGTTCTCTCATTGGCCCCTGAAACCCAGTCTAGTGTTAGATTCATTCTGTTCACTGTGGTCAGTTTCTTAAAGTTATGGATTTCTGGTCCGTTATCCATTTGAAAGGTTCAGAAGAGCACTCATAAGTGTGATGGTTCATCTCCACTGTCGACTTGACTGAGTTTGGAACCACTTAGGAGACACGTTTCTGGGTATGTATGGGAGTGTTTTATAGACAGGTTAGCAGAGGAGACAAGACCCACTGAATGTGTGTTGTGTTGAGCCTAGGGCCAGAATCCCAGAGTGAACGAAGGGGAAATGGGAAAAACCAGTTGATTATAAGTGGCCATGGTGTGATCAGCTACCTCGCGTTAATACTGTTATTCCTTCACCACTGTGATGGATAGTATCCCTCGAACCTCCAAAGTAACCAGAATCCATCCGTTCTTATTAAGTTGCTTTTGGCCAGCAATGGAGAAAGTAACCACTATGGTAGGTATGTGTGTGTATGTGTCTGCATGTGTAAGTGTGAGCAGCCTGTACATAAGGATGCATGAAAACACCCTTACATATCTACACGTCTAGCTATAGGGAGGCGCTTAGAGTCAGAGTACTTGAAGGTAATTTTGCCTGTACTCAAGAGTGTTGTGGGTACACTCAATGAGATTCAGCGGTGGCTTCTGGATCTCAACCTAGAAGAGCTGGCTTTTGTCAGGTTTATGCTAAGTGGATGTCTTTCTGGTGGTCCAGACCCATCAAACATTAGTCTTTATGTGTGGCCGTAGCTAATCTTAAATACTTCAAAACATCATGGGCCATCTTATGATTTGTATACTTTTGCTCTATTATGTTTTACTATGTCAAATTACAGAACTTATATTAGATTATAAGCATATAATAACGGGAGAGTCAGGACTCAGACCTGGCATGAAAATTACAACTAATGTTCTAATGGAAACCAGAGTGAGTGAGAAAAATGCTGACGTTTGAAAGGGAATATATTAAGACTCCCAACCTGACAAACTCACTGTGGAATGTTTGTTCATAATCCACACAAGCACTGTACAGTATTTTACTTCTGCTTTCAGGAGATAGCAGGGCATCAAAGCTGCTGGATCACGGGTCTCCCAGGAAGCGTTCAATAAAACTCAAGTGGGAAGTGAGTGTTTCCTTCCAGGCATTAGATCCACTTCGTCCATTTGTTTGGCAAGAGACACGAGGTAGCTAAATAAGTTTGTGACTAAATGGAAGATATTATTAAATCTGTTCACATTTCTTGCAAAATGAAGTTTAATCGTCTGTCCCCCTCCCCCATGGTGACTAGGAATATCGGAGGATCACCGATAAACAAAAGAAAAACAACAATAGGCATTATGAGTTCGCTACAAGTAAATTCCTCTTGCAGGTGAGTGTGTGGCTGGGTTTAAGAAGGTCAGGGTTTGTTATTGATAATCTTTTCCAGGGAAGAGCAAACCAGTGTGGAGCCTTTCACACAACCTCACTGAGAAAAAACCAGCTCAGAAAAGCCACTACTCCAAATGCACACAGTATCTTGCAGCCTACTGAAGGAAATTGCTTTGCTTGTCCGTGTGCACCAGCCGGAAGATGAAAGAGGCAAACTTTAAAGCACACAAAAGCTGTTAACAGGCCACCCGTATATTGGAAACATTTTCAATTCATCTTTATTAGCATATGGCTTGGCTCCTAATAGTTTCCTTCCAGTGACGCTCACAAAGTAAGGGTTAGCCAAGTGGGGTTCATTTTCTTATTTTGCCAACTAACACCCTTCACTGATATTCCAAAAGACTAAAATATATTCAAACCACTTCTGCTAATTATTAGGAGGAAGATCCTAGCTCAGCATGATAACAAAACTATAGGAAACAGAAATGAAATACTACGGAAGAGATCAGTGGATTCGTGCACTGCTGTTTTGAGAATCAGCGGGCTTAAGAAACATTTTTTAACAAGGGCCATGAACTGAGTGAATATGGACCTCATGGAGCCCCGAGAGGATCCTGGCTCATCAAAGGAACAAAATGTTTCTACAGAAAATGTATTATATACAGCTCTATCGAGTTACAAAGAAAAGAACACAGGACAGCTTAAACGAGGTCAGTAGAATGGCACCAGCAGCTCCTATCCTTACTGGGCTACAGAGGGGCAGGAGGTGACACAAGACACTTGAGGTTCATCTAGATTAAAGCCTCACAAGGGAAGAGAATCAGCACAGCCTGAAAAACCATCTTCAGTCCTCAAAGGTCATGAAGTACTCACAGAACTTAGTAAATGAGGCTTGCTCATCAAAGAAAGTCTTGCATATAAATAAGCTAAGCCGGTTTTGATGGGTAGCCAAATTGGGAAATGCAGCCTTTGGCTTAGACAGGAAAAAAAAAAAAAACAAGAAGTTACATGCTTTATGATAACTGTCACTCTCACAGCGTTTTTTTTTTTTTAAGACTCTGAAGATCAGCAATGCGGCAATGAGCATGTTGTACTTCTCTGCACGTGGGGTCTCATCTTTGTTACAGTGTGAGTGACAGGACTGGGCACAGATTCTGATATGGACCTAATTATGTTGACAACAGATGATGGATACTTCACGGACATCCTCTGTCTGCCGCCCCTTTTAAATCTCCCCACACACAAGGTTTGGATGGCGCAGGCACAGGTCAAGCCCAAGGAAGCAGAGTGGGATTAGTAACCAATGGGCAAATACAGAGTTCAAAGAACATGTAGTAGTAAGTGTATTGAATAGGACAACTATTCAATAAAGGGCAATTTTAGAATGCCTTGCTTAGCTGGACGGTTCTCTATCCTACTGGTCCACCCTTGGCTTTCTCCTTCTGGCTCCTTTCTCTGGAGAGGGTGACAACATTGCTACTCTCCTAAAAGCTAATACATGGATGTGGCAGAGGCAGCCTGTGAAGACCTGAAATGCCAGCAACAACGCGTCTCCCTGGAATCCTGACCTTTTCAGGCTTTTTATGGACTGTAGCCTGCTGACTCCACTCAGCTACATATACCAGACACAAAAACATATAAAGCTGTTCTTATTTTAGCCTTACCCTGGGAGTTGAGTCATTTTCCCATCGAAAAGAATCCATTTTCACCAACTTTTCTTGAAAAACAACATCCAAGTGGGCATGATGATTCTACTTTTAACAAGACTACTTTGTTCAACTAAAATATCTAAGCAGCATATCATTGAATATGCATGCAAAAAAATAGGCAAATTAAGGAAGATTAATTAGGTCACGTCAATTTTAGGTTTATGCAGTGTTTGTAGTTTTATTGTAAATAAGCCTGGAGTATGTCATGATTCACATTAAAGTCATGTCTTTCATCCTAAAAAATACAGAGCACTTCATCTTTAAAAAGCAAACAAATTTTAGGTATCATTTTTTTGTTTTTGTTTGTTTGTTTGTTTTTGTTTTGTTTTGTTTTTCGAGACAGGGTTTCTCTGTGGCTTTGGAGGCTGTCTTGGAACTCACTTTGTAGACCAGGCTGTTTAGGTATCATTTTTACAGTGCTTGATTTTTAAAATAATCTTAGAGTAATAAAATTTGATTTTCATTAAATGATTTGAAATTGGGAACAGAAGTTACCTCTGCTGCAAACTAGAAACTGATAATTTGAAGAAGTGAAATCTAGGGTATGCATTGGGTAGTGGAATCAGTTTCTAACTCATTGACAATTACCTCACACAAAGTGAGTTCCTTCTGTCTGCCATGGCAGTTGAATTTTCATTCAGTCTTCAACACCAGGAACTGCAGGACACAGACTACCAAAACATATTTAACACAACTAGATAAAGACCCAGTAAGTAAAGCATGATATGACTGAAGGAAGAAAAAAAAAAACCCAACTTCCTTTCCATACACCAGACCATCAATTATGAGAAAACTGGAGGAGGCCCAGTTCAAGGTCAGGCGTAGGAGTTTTGGGGGTCAGTATGTGTGTTGCCTGGATATAGTTCAATCTGGTTCCTTTCCTTTATCCCTCAAGCAAATACAATTGATTTCATAAGTGTTTAGTGGGTTGAATGGTGCAGTCTAATTGGCTTATGTCTTTGGTTATGATTTTTAAAATGTTTAAGTTGAGAAAGTAATGAACGTTTGATCTCAAACCACCATTATAACTTTAAAATTATTATCATTGCTTGTGTGTACCTATGCGAGGTGTATGCACACATGTACGAGGCTGTGCCCAACTGTGCGTGGGGGGGCAGAGGGTATTGGGTGTCCTGCTCTATCACTGTTGACCTTATTCTTGAGATGGGGTCTCTTGATGAACCTGGAACCAAGCGGGCAGCCAGGAGACCTCACTAATCCTTCTTGCCCCTCACAGGGCTGGAGCTATAGTGACACAGGCAGCACAGTCACGTGCACTGTACAGTCACATGCACAGCCAGGCATAACTTTTCCTGTGGGCAGGGAACTGAACTTGGGTCCTCCTGATCATGCAGTAAGTGCTCATACCCACTGAGTCCTCTTTCCATTTCCTATTCTATCTCTGTAGGTCAAACTAAGAACCTAGCAAAAGGAAACTAGGATTATTGAAGCTGGTATTTTTAGTATTTTGAACTGAACACCATTTGACTTAGGTGGGACTCTCTTTTCTCAACAACATGTCCTTTAGGATTGTGGCCAGGGGACTGCAGAGGTGTTAAACGGTAGAGAGCTCTTGCTGCTCTTGTAGAAGCCCAAGTTCAATTCCCAGCACCCACACGGCGGGTCACACTGCCTGTTAACTACAGCTCCAGAGGATCCAATGCCCTCTTCTGGCCTTCAGCTGAGGGCACTGAATGCACATACATTCAGGCAAAACATTCACACACTTTTTTTTCTTTTTCTTTTTGGTTTTGTGAGACTGGGTGTCCCTGGATAGCCCTGGAACTCACTCTGAAGACCAGTTTTGCCTTGAACTTAGAGATCTACCTGCTGGGATTAAAGGTGTGTACCACTATGCCTGGTTAAAATAAATCTTAAAAAAAAAACACAAGCCGGGCGGTGGTGGCGCATGCCTTTAATCCCAGCACTCGGGAGGCAGAGGCAGGCGGATCTCTGTGAGTTCGAGGCCAGGCTGGACCGACAGCCTCCAAAACAATACAGAGAAACCCTGTCTCGTAAAAACAAACAAACAAAAAAAACAAAAAAAAACACACAATAAATTGTAATTGAGGACTACTCAAATAAGAGTTGGTTTAATGTAAAGTGTAGTACTCAAATCCTATTTTAAATTCCACTTTAACATTACCAAATGATACTTAATAAGTAGCATTTGTATAGAAAGATGAATGAATCATTATATGTGTTCATCCCTCTTGGTTTCCTAGTGGTATTTAAAGATAGAACATTTTCATCTAACAGGTCACAATGTAAATAATTGCTGGCATTTTAACTCAGTTGGGAAAATTAATGTTCTGGTATTTTTATACAGTGTTCCTTGCTTCTTTCTATGTATTTTCACTTTGAGGACTTTATTAATAAGAGTCAAGAGGTTTTCAGTTGTTTCATGTCTAGACCATTTAATAAAATTTACCGAGCACCCAGCATGCACAGCGCAGGCCCCCTGGAATGGCTGCAAATGTCAGCTGCAGCAGAGTAGCAGCTCCCCAGAGCTGGGATCTGGGTTAGCTGTTGAAGAACACGGGATGCGGGCAAGCCTCCACAGGACACTCTGGCCTAACTAACCAGAAAAAACACACTCTCTGCCCCCCCACACAAAGAAGTGGCTTTTTCATAGATCATCAATGCTTATTATTGTAAGAACACATATACTGTTTCAGCAACAAATTATTTCTCGCTTTTCCCCCCCAAAGAATGACCCAAATCCTAAGTTTCCAGGAGTTTCATTATTTCTAGAGAAAACAGACTTGTTTAGCCCAACAGCTAAGAGGGCTGTCCAAAAGCCTGGTGAAGAAAGATGATTTATGGAATAATAACCTAGTTTTACTTCACTAGGGAAAAGCTTTGAAGTCTCCTGTTGCTTTTTGAGATTGCTGTAATGTATTTATCAAATGTTAGGAACCGGTTACTTCATTGGCTCTAATCATTATTGACGTTAGATGAAAGAGAACAGCTTTCCAAAATATAATCAGTGTGTGTGTGTGTGTGTGTATGTGTGTGTGTGTGTACACATATATGTACACACACATATATGTATTTATATGCATATATATCACTCAGAAAGTAAAGAAATTTCACTACATTTCTGATTATCCCTGTCATATTGCTTGGCCCCGAAGCCCACAGAATTATTCCTTAAACACTCAAAACAAGACACAAACGCACTGATTCTTAGGGAGCTGACTTCAAGTCTGAAGGTTATGAAACTGACAGTGTGTCCCTCAGGCACTTAACAATGCAAGAGGCCAAAAGCCAACAAGGGACAGACGCATGCTTCCTGAGGGCAGATGCCACAGTTGACACATCGGGAGTCACATCTAGACAAGTGTCAACTTCCTAAAACTGCTTACTAACCCAACCTCAGCCTGACCTTCTTGGATAACTTGCAGAATGGAAGAAACTGGAGGTTCTTGGAGAAAACCATTTGATCAGACCTCAGACTATGAAGAAGATGCCTTCTTACATATTTCACTCCACTCCTGCCTCTGCAGAAGGCCGACATCACAAAACAGAAGCACATATAAAACTGGTGAAAAATGAAGGTAACCCAGATATTTCCTTCCCTGAATGCATCTCGATGCGTGTGGTGCTGTGAATGGGAATGGCCCCATAGACTCCTGTGTTTCAATGCTTGCTCATAGGGAGTGGCACTACTAGGAGGTGTTGTCTTGTTAGAGTAGGTGTGGCTTTGTATATCACTAAGAGTGGGCTTTGAGGTCCCAGAAGCCTCAAGCCACACCCAGTGTGGTATTCTCTTCCTGCTGCCTGCAGATCCAGATGTAGGCCTCTCAGTTCCTTCTCTAGCCCATGTCTGCCTGCATGCCGCCATGCTTCCCATCATGACTATAATGGACTACACCTCTGAACTCTCAGCCAGCCCCAGTTACATGCTTCCTTTATAAGAGTTGCTATGGTCATGGTGTCGTTTTACAGCAGTAGAACACTGACTAAGACAAGCATTAGTGTATTAATGAAACCACCAGCCTCGGAATCTCAGACAAGCCCAGAGGTGTAAGGTTTAAAAGAATTCTAGTGTTTTATAAATACTAGTGATTTTTTTTTAGATTACTGAATTTTATCTCTGCTTCTCAAAAGCAAATTTAGAAATATCAGCAAACCTAAAAGCTTCCACCAGAGACAAAAAGAGAAGGAAAATAATATAACACACATTTTACATCACAAAACAACAACAACAACAACAAAAAAAAACCAGAGGCTCAAAGGTCAGAGGCCTCAGACACCAATAAACACAAAAAATTCAAAACAAAACCTTAACAAGTTAAGCTCAGCACTATATAATTGGGACAGCATATGACTAAGCAATACGTGACAATTAAGTACTTTGCTGTTATTTTATGTCTGATAAGATGTCAAGATAATCCAATGGAAGAAAGGGCAGACATCTCAGTAAATGGAGTTGGATCAACCACACAAAGAGCAAACAAACAACTTTACCTCATACTATGTTCAAAAATGTATTCTAAGTGGAATATGAATCGCCATGTAAGAATAAAAATATCTGTGCTGTTTGGTTAGACATGGATTGCTTAAGTACAAATTATCAAAGAAAGAATTGTTAGAGTAGGTTTAATCCAATGGGGAAAAAAGGTTTTTATTGATAGGCAGCTGGGAAAACAGAAGTATAAGCATCAGCTTTGGGGAAATATTTGCAGAGTCATGTCCCACATGTAGTGTAAATCCCCAAATGTATACAGGAGTCTTACAATTCAAGAAAAGAACACATTTAAGAAGGAGAGAACTGTCCAGACAGGACCACAACAGAAGGCCCCCAGGATGCCCCTGGGTACACAGAAAGAAGTTCAACCCTACTGGTTAGACGGGAAGTGTAAGCCAAACCCACTGCCACACAGCTACAGACGGATCATATTTTAAAAGACCAGCAGTGTTAGGTTCTGGGAAGGACATGGGTGTGCAACACTCTTAGACATTTCTGGTGCAGATGCTAAATTATGAGCATATTTCAGAAATGGGAATGGTGAATTCTTATTAAAGGTACAACCCTGAGAGTTTATCCTTAGGAATTTACTCAAGGAAAATAAAAGGCTTACACTGACATAAAGAGAAAAACCGCAAGACAAAATGCACACGACAGAGAAACCATGACAAGGCAACTTTCTAACATGAGGGTGGTGGCTTATCTACTAAGCAATTGCACACCTGGGCAGAGCTCATCAAGTCATACCATAAACTGGATGCATTACATTGCGTCAAATAACACTTGGGCAATTCAAAGTTCAGTTCAATAAAGACCCTCTTTATTCAGTGCCTGGGGGCATAGGAAAGTACCTTAGAATAGCAGTGAAGAGCAGGGGGCCAATGATCAAACTTCAGACCCCAATACAGAACATTTAGCTGGAACAGACCACCTTCCAGCATCATGAAGATCACCTAGAAGTTTTTATTTTGTAGAAAAAAAATGTTCACAGAGAGAAAAACCAAAATCAGTGAGTAGTACTAGCTGCTGCTGTGCACACTCAACGGAATCACAGAAGCAGAGGGCTCGTGACAGTCTGCATGAGTAATCCTTGGAGGAAGAGGAAGAGCAGGAGGGGACAGGATGGGAGAAAGACATCAACAGGAGAGACAGAAAGAAGGGTGCCAACTAGAAAACAGAGTCGGTGCTCTGTAGAAAACACCTGGCAGGGAGAGGTTGCGAGGACTCATCAACACAAGTGGAGATGCTGGAAGACAATGTAGAGACCTAAGAAGGATGGGAGGGCCAGGGGGAGGGAGAGCCAAGCGTGGGAGGCCAAGATGAGCCAACAGAGAGAAAAGAAACAGAAACAGACTGACACTAAAGAGGGTTAAAAAGCCCACACTTGGATGCAAATGTGAGATATGAAAATGCCTTTTCCTGTAAAAAATAAGGGAATACCAAAGAAGTAGCAACAAGAGTTTCTTTCCAGATGTTTCAGTACAAGTTTGTTCCATCTATGAAATGCAACCTCTGGGAGATTTTTAAAAGATTATTTAGCTCTTTCTGAAAAACAACCAACCAACTAAAAACAAAAACACAACAACAACAAAAACTCAGCTTAAGTCATGGTTTTCTTCCAAAGATTTTAAATTTTGATAATTTTTTTTCAAGATGGGGTTTCTCTGTGTAGCTTTGTAGACCAGGCTGGCCTTGAACTCACCTGTACCCACCTGCCTCTGCCTCCTGAGTGCTGGGATTAAAGGCTTGCGCCACCACCGCTCAGCTTCAAGAATTTTAAAAGGTTTGTAAGTGATGCTGTGCCAGAAACAGCAAGAGGGAGCTGGGTGGTGGGCTCTATCTGTGGTGCAGTCCCGATTCTGTCCGGAACCCTGAGTGAGTGCACACCCAAGGGTGTGTGTTATAGAAACACTTTGGCCGCTTCATTTATTTCACTCCCATCCTCTTTCCCTCTCATACCTTCCTAAGTATCTCCCCTTCTCCCTGCCTTCTCCCTTCCTCCTCCCCTCAGGCCCTGATTCTTTGTTCCAACAAATGATCCTCACAAGGGCCAGGCTGAGGGCTCAGCCACTGCCAAGGACACAAACCACAAGCCTCCCAGAACTGCTCAGGACTTGGACTTGCCGGAAGCCAGCTAGAACTTCCGATGCTTTGACGTAAGAGAGAAAAGCAAGTATTGAATGTTCTGTCCTCAATATTAATCCTTTCAGAGATAAAAGCATGCTTTTCTTTCCCGTGGGAACTTCAGTCTTTTTGTATACAACATTATTCTAGTTTCAAGCTCTTATTTTTCTCTACATTTCCTAAATGTCATGTCTTCCATTTCAGTTTGGAATTCTGAAAACTCATCCTGACAAGAAAGCCTGGGGATCCTTTTGTACTCAAGGCTGTAAACACAGTCATGAGGATTTAAGGGTAATCATCCCTGACATCAGCAAAAGCCCCATGGCCTAACAGTAGACACCTTCAGAAAAGCACACTTCCTTCTGCCAACAACATGATGTGCTAGAAATCACTTAACATAGGTCTGAAAATATCCTAATTGGTGTTGGCATCACAGCACCCCTTTTAATTCCAGATTCACATCATCAGAAAGAACATGAAACAAGATTGTTTTTTAACACAATAAAGGCTGTATCTTTACATATCTTAATCCCTTCTTTTAACTGTATGCTATCCAACTCATCCCTAGAGGATTGGTGGAAATTTCTATTTTTATCTTGTGACCAATGGCTCTCTGCCAATTAGCAGGTGTTCAGTGAAGGCTTCATATCAGATATGTGGGGAGTTACAACAGCTGCTGAGCTTAAGAAATAGCAAAGCTCTTTGTACAACTCGAGTTTCGGGCACTCAAGCTTGCTTAACTAGAGGGAGATCATGAAAACACCTCTGACTGAATGAAAAGGAAACTCCAGTCTTTCTGCTTTGGATTCTGCCCCAGAAGCGTGCACTCAGTCTTAAGAGGAGACACTGTCGTGGGACAAACAGAGAACAACATGACAAGCAGCTTTCCTAAGACACACAGCCTCTCTCCCAGCGGTTCTTTTTTTTCGAGACAGGGTTTCTCTGTAGCTTTGGAGGCTGTCCTGGAACTCACTTTGTAGACCAGGCTGGCCTCGAACTCACAGAGATCCGCCTGCCTCTGCCTCCCGAGTGCTGGGATTAAAGGCGTGCGCCACCAACGCCTGGCTTCTCCCAGTGGTTCTTAATCGAACATAAGAACTGGTTCTTTCAAATGGCTTAGTACAGTGCCTGAGGTGGTGTGTGTGGGTGACTAATAAATCGTATTTTGTTATAACGCCGTCGTGCCTATTGGCATTTTCAGTCGTAGGGTTCTAAGTGATGCAACCCCCTGACACAAGTCTGTGGAGAGTCCTGGAAAGATGTTTGGTCTGGTCTTTCAGATACCAATGAGGAGAAAAGACCCTGCATGGGGGTCTGCCACTTTAAAACAAGATGACCTCTTACCTGCGTATCTCACAGGAGACACGTTTAGAGCGATCTGTATGAGGCCAGGTAAGGAGCCTGGTTCCATAACCCACAGCCACCCATCTGTAGAACCTAACCACTGTCACAAGCCTCTATCCCTGATTGGCCTGGAGGTCCAGGATTATAGTCCCCTCAATGGTGAGGATGAGGCAGGAGGATGGAAAGTTTGATGCCACCCTGGGCTACATAAAGAGGCCCTGTCTCAAAGCCACAAAGGAACAAAGTCAATGTGTCTTAAACAAGTAAGCAAGTTTTTTTTTAAATGCTATGACATCATCATGGACAGTTTCTATTCTCTTCAGAGTCAGCCTGCCTACTGATACGTACTCATGGTAGAAAAAAGAAAGACCTGGAACTAGCTCTTATAGACCAGGCTGGTCTCGAGCTCACAGAGATCTGCCTGCCTCTGCCTCCCAAGTGCTGGGATTAAAGGTGTGTGTCACCACATCCAGGCTAGTTCCAGGACAGCCTCCAAAGCCACAGAGAAACCCTGTCCCAAAAAGCCAAGAAAAAAAAGAAAAAGAAAAAAGAAAAGAAAAGAGAAAAAGGAAAAAGAACCAAGGATCTTTACCAGAGGAAAAGAATCTATCTAACCACAAGTGTCACAAGAAAAGGGAGAGAGAAGGATGTGGCAGAGGGGTGTGGCTGTCTCCTGGGTGTCTCACATGCTAGAGGAGTGGTGCCCAATGAATTATACTAAGAGATTATGATCTTATTAGGAAATTCAGCTCAGCTCAATGCATGGGAGTTGGGTTCCTAGAAGTGTTATGCTGGGGGGATTAGTGTGCTGGATTCTTGGGACCCGTGAGAGAAGGCTGACAAGAGAGCCTGGCTGGCCCAGGTACTTCCTCCTTAGGGACACCACCCAGCACCACACCCCTGAGGGTACCACCCACCACCACACCCCAGAGGGTACCACCCACCACCACACTCCAGAGGCCAAATGAATAAAGTGACAGATCTTGGACCTCTCATCTCCAAGACTGAGGTAACTAAGTCTTCCTTTATATACTTTGCAGCCTTGGGCATTGTGTTACAGCAACAGAAACCAGGATGAAATCTACTTAGAAACCTGTCGCTGGAGTATTTGCGCTATGGAAAGTCTCAGCCCTGCATACAAGGGCTCTTCCCTAATGGGACCACAAGCATTTTCCAGTCACTCACTATCACTTTTTAGAGTCAGACACCCCACAACAGGCAGATTTGCAATGGGAAAGGACGCCTCACGGCTGTCTCCTAGGAGACTAGGTAGTCAGTCAGCACCTGCCCCAGCACAGCTGGACAGAGGCGGGGCTGACTACAGGGCCTGGGGAGGTCTACGTGGTCTAGCTCTGTGTGGATGAGAGCCGACCCTCAGCGGCTGATCCCTTTTCCCTCGTCACCTTTCTCCTCAGAAAGCCTGGGGATTGGGGATGGCAGCATCTTAACACCATCTTTACAGGGAGAAGGGGTGGCCCAACATTCAGATACATTAAACAGGTCCCCAAAGGCTTCTTTATCCACAGTGTTAAACTAGGCCCCGAACCTCCAAAGCCCTCTTCCCTCAGCAGGGCCACTTTCAGACTATGCTCCAATCCCTATGCTTCGGTGACTATTTTGTTTAATGCGTGTGCGACTGCATGTCACATACTGAGTCTCTGGGAATGTTTAGCAAATTCCAAATGTCTGACTTTTGCTCTCGGCCACAAGGTTGTTAAATGTTTTAATGTAACTCCCCTCTGTAAACGTTTCTGAATTCTACCATCCAAAGACTTTCAGGAAAGTGAACAAGCCCTATTAGGCAATGAACAAATATGAGATACTGTGCTATGCACTTTGTATTATGGCCTCTGTGAAATGGAGACTACATGCTGCTGTCAATAGTTTACATAGAGAGAGACAAATTCAGATGAGGGTAGCTCTATAGATGCAGTCTTTCTCCGCATCACCCACAAGGCAGTGAAAAAAAGAAAACGAAACCCAGGCTTCATCACTATCGTCAACTCACAGCCAGGCTACCAGGAGTGAGTAAAGCTTCCGGTTATGACAACATCACACAGTCCCATCAGCACATGCTCACTGCAATTCACCACTGACGCATCTGGTATGAATCCCACCAAGAAATTATAACCGCGTATGACCATCACTACTATAATCATCTCCCAACTATAAAATCCCCCTTCTCACACACTTTCAAAACTGGGTTGGAAGCGGGACCAGGAGAGCTATAGGGATAAAATTAGCAGAAAGTGATCAGTAGCTGGTGTGGTAGAGTACTTGCAATCAAAAGACGAGTCAAGACAGCAGAAGCATAGCCTGTAGAAAATGCTCTAATCTCTGCAAATTTTCACACTAACACACACATCGCTCATTTATTAGGTATAGGTAAAGGTCATGTTTCCTGTTACCTTAACCTCTAAGTAAATGGCAGTGATAGTTCATGAATCAGTGCCGTGTGGTGTAGAGACAACCTGCTGTTGAATAGATGTCTGAATACTTCTGCTAGGAATTTTCCACCAAGCAAATTAGGATAGAGAAGAGAAAGGAGGTGTGGATTCTCACAGTTCTCTATTTTTGGATTCTCATGCAGCCACTGGTGTGTTGAGGGTCTGTTGTACTATACCCAGGCTATCCATAAATTAACAAATCCTGTTAGAAACTGTAGATATGACACTTTGTGTTAATCTGATCCTCCTAACCATTAAGCTATGTGCTTCCCAGATATGCAAACTGATAGAGCATCATCTGCTGATGCTAATTAAAGGCAAAGGCCTTCATTTTGATGAGGAAACTCCCCTCTTGGCATTGGCAAGGCTCTCCTGGAAGTGGTACTTGTAGCTCACCTACTACATACATGCTACAGAGTAAACCCTGCCATGCACAGAGAGAGCCATGAACCGAGCACAAACAAGACTCAGCAAGGTGAGTCTTCAAAGATGAAACAATCACAAATTAGGAGTCAAGAGTGATGCAGTCAGAGAGTCTCCAGTTCCACACAGAACTGCCGGTGAGGAAAGATGGCTTCCGGCAAACCAGGAGGGCTATTTTAGTGCCAATTAACTCTGTCTGATGGTAAAACTGATATATATATATATATCAGCAAATTGACAGATTGATGCTAGGAAATGGATTCATATAAACTCACAAAGGTTAATCACCATTCCCCATTTGCCCTACCTACACCCACGAGATAAAAATAGCTAACTGGAGATGGAAGCTAAGTGGAACTGATGGTAAACTATAATCATAATGGTTGCTAAGACCTACAAATATCGAATTTAGAATGATCTATACCCAGTGGTTCTCTGTGAGAGAATGCATACAGATAATGCGGACTCAGACTAAGCTGCTCTTATACATACACACTTAGCTCAGTCTGAATTTCTTTTATTCCAGAAAAGCCTATTAACTGATAAAGATGTAGCTAGATCTGATTTTTGTTAGTATATTACTTAGCAAACCCAATATAAATAAACTCAAATACCAGGGAAAATACATGCTTTCTCTCAGGCCTCACCTCACACCTTCTTTAAAATTGACTTTTATGCGTGTATAGATGTTTTGCCTGCATGGATTTCTGTGTACGCAGATGCACATGCATGCCTGGTGACCCTGGAGGCCAGAAAAAGGAGTCAGAGCCCCCGTAACTGAAATTACACACAGTCATGAGCTGCCATGTGGGTGCTGGGACTTGA
This sequence comes from Mesocricetus auratus, assembly GCF_017639785.1. Taxonomy (NCBI): domain Eukaryota; kingdom Metazoa; phylum Chordata; class Mammalia; order Rodentia; family Cricetidae; genus Mesocricetus; species Mesocricetus auratus. The sequence continues at coordinate 12,204,880 of NW_024429195.1, forward strand.
ACCCAAGTCTTCTGAAAGAGCAACCAGTGATCTCTTAACCACTGAGCCATCTCTCCAGCCCTCAGACTCCACGTCTTAATCTGAGGTTTGAATATCTGGACAGTATGAAAAGGCGGCATGTGATCTATCTCAGAAAACTTGCTTCTGTCCTTAATCAATGATATACACGTGGGGAAATGTGTCCTTTGCTGATACTTCAGCTAATTAGCCTGCTCTGAAGTCTCGGACTCACACACCAAAGGAGTCCTTTCGGGCTGCTGAGTGTATATTTTACCTGGGAATTACTGTCTTAAGCTGGGGCTCTCATTAGCTAACGAAGAACAAAGAGTCAATGATCTTCAGGGATGGCTGCTGTCAAGCATCATAAATCAAAGGCCACTATTGATTAACTAATTTGAGCTGTAAACTACAGACTTTGTTGCTATGGCAATAACAGAAGGGTTAAAAAATGTTATCACCCAAGAGATTTCTGATTCTCACGGGATTTCACTGAAAATAGAAATACAGAGAAAACCTCCACTCTGTTACAAACTGCAGCTATAAAATAATAATTCTTTGCAAAGTTATTCTCCTAAAGAATATTTTTACTGATGCCAGGTTTTTAAGATGATCTGAAAGAAAAGCACATTACCAAGACATCAGCAGGGAAACTTTTACACAGAACATGAGGTAGAGCACAAAAATTCTAATCTTGTCTATCCCTGTGACATCCAGAGACCTGACTCCCTAATTTAGCAACTCCTCAGCATTTTCAAAGGTCCGCATTATCACTACCAAATTAGTTAAAGAAGTGTTTTATCGTTCACAATCATATCATACCAAACTGCTGTCCATCCTGGGTTCCCAATTCCAGGAGGAAAATTTTGAGTTAGGGCACATAATGTAAGGGAGAGAATCACAGGTAAAGGACAAAGTGACAAATGACTTCATTCCTCTCTGGACATAGCTGAAGTTTCCACATGTCCGGGAATAGCAACAACAATACAAACACACCAAGGCTGTGTCCCACACTGACTCCCAGCTGCAGAATTTCCATGTGACCTCAGAGGGCAGAAGGGGTCTATTACAATGACCCCAGTTCTGAATCAACAGTGACAAGACAAGGAGAGGGCAGCCTCGTTTGAGTCCCTTTACTAGCAGAGGCAGCAATGACCTACTGAGGGGTATGTTTGTAGCCATCCTCCTGTGGCTCAGAAGACCCTGTTGGCTTGCCTCGGGATCCTGTGAACCCATCCCAAGTGCCTTGCTACTGGGTCGAGCGCTCATGGTCTTCCCTGGAACACTGCTCTCTTTGCCTTTTGGGCAGATGCTCCCTATTGAAGACCAGTTTTTGAGCAAGGGAAGTCCTACTTGATGGGGAAAGCCCACTTCTTTGCATTCTTCCGCTCCACAGCTATTGTGAGGAGGAGAGTTGTGGAGACATAGTTTAGTAACATTTAAAATGTGCAGCCGATTTCCTAAAATCCTGTTAATGTTTAGCCATATGAAACAAACACTTAGACTCAGCATCACAGGTAGAAGGAGCGGTCTCCTCAGTCACGTCTCTATTGGGTATCAAGGTAAGTTAAGCTGAAAAATACTAGTTGTTTCCTGGACAGAGGCAAACAACTTCTGTATGTATGTGATAAAACCACGCCTGATTTTGTCATGCTTTGATAATTGTGTCCCCTAAGAGTGAGCTGAATAGGAACAGAGGGATTGGGTTTATCTCCCACACTCCAGTGACCTGCCAGATAATCTGATACTGAACACTTTCTGGGAGACAGACAGACAGACAGACAGACAGACAGACAGACAGACAGACAGACAGACAGGGTGAACTTTATAACCAAGTCACGAGCCATGGAACTCTTTGACATTTTGGTCACGTGTACCATACCTCCATGATGCTCTTCATCTCTGGCTGTGTTCCAAAGATAATGTCATGGTTTGCACTCCAAAGCCCATCAAGACTGCTCATAGTCCGAAGGAAATTATCTGAAAATATTTCCTGATTAAAAACATCCAACTACTTGGTTACATTGTCATTACCAATCACTCACAACTTTCATCTGTGATAAAAATTCTCAGAGGAAGCTGAACTGAACTGTTTTTCCCTCATCAAAAACTCAACCCTGGTTTCACAAGGGAAACAAATGTCTTGACTGGTTTGTATGTCTCCCATTTATATAGGTGGAAAGGTGCTAAAATGTAAAAAAAAAGTCTGTACTGGGCTCAGACTCCCACATTCCATCAAGGAAATACCTATCGATCCATTATTTCTCAGAGAAGGAATATTTTATTTTAGCCAACTTTATATACCTCAGAAGATTGTTCCTGCTGATACCCTAGAAGAAAAGTTCTCTCCATGAGATTTTAATTTCAAGTTTCTACAGTGAGACATTTCTTTTTTCTTTTCTTACTTAATTCACTTATTTTCATTTGTGTGTATGTTTGTGTCTGTATATGCACGAATTGCTCTTAGAGGTCAGGAGGGGGCATTGGATCTGTCTGGTGCTGGAGTTACAGACAATGGTGAACCCCAGTGTTGGGGTTGGGAACCAAACCCAGGTCCTCTAGAAGAGCAGCCAGTACTCCTAACTGCTGATCCACTGCAAGACATTTCTTAACTCATGGTGGGAGATCTGTCCTCAAAGTTCTTGCAGTCAGACTGGCCTCCATAGGAGATTCTTGCCCCTTCCTCCCACCCTCTCTTGGCCTCCCCCTTGCAAAACACTCTCTTCATCAACAGCTCAGAAGGGAATCAAGGCTGAACCAAAGCATGGAAAGCTCATCAGAAATGTATGAAGTCCTATCTACTAAAGATCCAATCAGCTAATAGAATGGATTCCTAGTGAACACTGGTGGGGTTTGACTGAGTAGACACCATCTGTCTCCTCTCCAACATAAACATGGTATTAAAGGATAACCCAGTAATTTCAGAGTATGTGCTGAGAGTCTCTATGAGTTTGATGCCAGCCTGGGCTCCATAGTGAATTCCAGGTCAGCTAAGGCTCCATAGTGAGACACTGTTTCAAAAAAAATAAATGCTTAAATAAATAAAATATACAGAGTCAAAATAGGTTAGCTAGAATGAAAAAGTCCTTTGATAAAACAGAGCCCATATGTGTTGTTCTGGAGGTTTTGACCTGTCACCAAAGGTCATCATGGTGTCTACAGCCTGTGCTGCAGCAGAGAGCCGTGTTGATGTCTATGGCATGTGCTGACCAGAGAGCACATGGATGTTCGTGGTCTGTGCTGTCACCCAGCACCCTGTCAAGTCCATGATCTGCACTCCGCTGACTGTAAAGGACAAGGAAGCCACTTTTGCAGTGATATCAACGACTGCAGACTCACAGCTGAGAAAAGGGGGCATGGAAACCCCCATGCCCACCCCACCCCCAAAAAGGAATTGCCTAAACAGAAAGCCATTAAAGAGAACGCTTGAAAGTGGTGAAAAGGATGCTGAGGGGTAGCTCACAAGTGATGGCTTCTGGCAGGGGGGGAAGGACTCAGTTTCCTTTTAGGGTCTGGCCACCAGGAATCTGAGCATGCGCCAGTGAGTAAACAGGCAACACAAACTGGACTCGTGTGGTGGTGGTTGTAGCTGTTCTTCTTTTTCTTTCTTTCTTCCTTCTTTTTCTTTCTCCTTTTTTCTTCTTTCTTCTCTTCATTTTGTTCTTGTTACTATTGTTATTATTATTATTATTATTATTATTATTATTATTATTGGGGAACAAGGTTACTAGGGCTGTATCATCATCATCATCATCATCATTATTATTATTATTATTATTATTATTATTATTATTGGGGACAAGGTTACTAGGGCTGGGGGAGGCAGACCTGGGAGGACTGGGAAGTGTGTGTGATATTATGTTGGAGAAAACTAAAAAAGATACCTCCCCTTCAATACCTTCCCTCTGTCAGCTGTAATACTGTATCCTGGGTATGTTCAAAGACACAAAGAAAATGGCTATGAACATGGCTCGCTCGGTTGATAACGTGCTGGCCATACGGCATGAGGACCTAAGTTTCCATCCCTGGTACCCATGTAAAAAGTGGGGTACAGGGCGTGTATCTGCAATCCCAAAGCTGGGGAGGCATAGATGGAAGGATCCACTCAGATTACTGACCAGCTAGTCTAGATAAACCCATTAGCTTCAAGTTCACTGGGAGACCCTGTCTCAAAACACTATGATAAGGAGCCATTGAGGAAGATGCTCAAAATTGACCTCTGTGACCAGTGTGTACAACCCCCAACACACACAAGTTCATAGACACACAAACATGTATACAGGTATATACCCCAATACACAAAATTTTAAAAATGAAGATAAGCAAAAGAATACCATCCACTATGTTGAATTTGTTAAGAACTTATCAAAGTCAGAATGATCATCTTCACTCCCATTTTAGTAATATTAACAATTTATCATCATTTCGGCAGCTTTTTTTCCATACAGTGCATCACTTTTCTATGTGATAATTAAGCATCAATTTTAAAGATCAAAATTAACAGAGAAACTTCTCTGTGACAATTACAGACTTTGGAAAAAACTTAATCAATCAAAATGAAGTTCTCCTTTCTTTTGGGATAAAATAGATTATAATTTATACATGTGCACATGCTCCTAGCCTACCAAGCCGGGGAACTGGCATTCCTATAAATTGATTGTCCACGATATGTGGATCCATTATTCACAATAAATTGCTGATCCTATAGATAAGCATGTCAAGCTATGGAGAAGATTCGTTCTGCACCCATTAACTTGATAAACTTGGAAGTTAACTTTAAGGGGACTTTGAGTGGTTCTTTAAAAAAGCAAACACTGATTTCAAAACAAGCTTAATAGTGACCCAGATTTTAGGTGCTGCCACATTTGCCCGTGGGCCAGAGGCACTTCAACAAGCCGTGCTCTTGTCTAGCCACCATGAGCTACACACTTAAATGCAAGAGATCCTTCTGAAAGAACACAGGGACCAGTCAGAGAGACAGCCAAGAAACTTTTCTCCCGCCATGCAATATGGCAGACACGGAAGCTGGGTGCCAAAGGATTGCCAGGTCATGTGAAAAGGGTTTTCTGGAGCAAATGATGCCTGTGATGAATTTTCAATAACTGAAGGATGCAGACAGTTTGGCCAGAAGGGGACATGAACTTCTATCATTTCTACTGTTGTGCCTTGAGCACAGCTCACGTTGGCCATCCTTTCTGTCTTCCCTGCAACAGCGCCATCTCAGACCCCAGCATCTAACCCTGGAGGCCTGTCGCTACTATGAAGAATCGATGCCTTTTGAAAGTGGATTTGAGCAACTGGGTTCCTTTTGATGAGAGAGAATCCCCACAGCTGAACAGCCCTTTAACTAAACACAGCTCATGCAGGAAGTCCTGAGAAACTGATTTTCATGTGGGCCCCACGTGGGCCCTGATTCTCTCTTCAGACCTCTGTCCCCACCAGCCCCACCTTGAACCCCCTACATACAGGACTTCCAGATCTTGTTGCCCGGCTGAATTGACCTTATGCTATATAATATTACTTATGCATGTACAGTTACTATTTGTGCTGAAGCAACACGACCCATGATGGTCAGCGGGAGAGACACTAGGCGAGGCACTCGGATTCATTTGTGTGGCATTAAACATTATTCTTTACCCACAAAACTTCAGCCAACCTAACCATGATTCCCATTCCCATTCATTGCCATCCTTCAAAATCCAAAGTTAATTTCAATGAAAAGGGAAGTGAACCTAGCTTTTTAACAACTCACCACCAAATAATTCTCAAATTTTCTTCACACAATGGTGGGGATAAAGTGTGCAAAATGCATTTATTCTAGACAAGCTAGCGCGGGGAGAGGATAAAGAGTCCATAGTGAAGAATCGGGACTCCAGAGATGGCACAACCAGTGCATGGCGGATCACTGCATGGAGGAGCATTGCATGGTGGTAGAGCACTGCATGGCAGAGCAGTGCATGGTGGTAGAGCACTGCATGGCAGAGCAGTACATGGCAGAGCAGTGCATGGTGGTAGAGCACTGCATGGCAGAGCAGTGCATGGTGGTAGAGCACTGCATGGCAGAGCAGTACATGGCGGAGCAGTACATGGCGGAGCAGTGCATGGCGGAGCAGTGCATGGCGGAGCAGTGCATGGCGGAGCAGTGCATGGCGGAACAGTGCATGACAAGAACCTGGGAATGCGGGTCTTCTGGCTCCATCTTTCCTTCATCTTTTCTCACGGAGCCTGGCCCTGTGGTTTACAAACACCTTCTCTCTGCAAGTTTGTGCTCCATTTCTAGAGACTCAGTCATTAGCAGAAGAGATACAAATCAGACAGTGACAACTAAAAGCACTGGTTTCTTTCAAAACTCATCCCCTGCAGGAAGGTTGAGTCAGGGGAAGAATAGAGGAGAGCAGGAAGAGAGACACCATAATAGAGGGAATCATTATAGGTTTGAGGAGAGATCTGGCATCAGTTGAGATTTCCAGAGATCTACAAGGATGACACCAACTGGCTATCTAAGCAATCTAAGCCCTCCCCCAATAATGAGATTGATGACTACTTTATATGCCATCCTAGAACATTCATCCTGTAACTGATAGAATCAGAAGCAGGCACCCACAGCTAAACACTGAACTAACTCCTGGACCCCAGTTGCCGAGAGGGAGGAGTGATGAGCAAAGGGGTCAAGACCAGGCTGGTGAAACCCACAGAGACAGCTGACCTGAACAAGGGGGAGCTCATGGACCCCAGACTGATGTCTGAGAGGCCAGCATGGAACTGATCCAGACCCCCTGAATGTGGGTGTCAGTGAGGAGGCCTAGGCAATCTATGGAGCCTCGGGTAGTAGATCAATATTTATCCCTGGTGTACGAATGGACTCGGGAAGCTCATTCCTCATGGAAGGATGCTCTTTCAGCCTGGACACTTGGGGGAGGACCTAGGCTGATGATATGACAGACTTTGGAGGTCTCCCATGGAGGGTACAGCCTCCCTGGGGAGGGGAGGGGGCAGGGTGGGGATTGGGGAGGCTGGGTAGCAGGGGAGGAAGGGAGGGAGAGGGAGCTGGAATGGCATGTGAAGCAAGCTTGTTTCTAATTTAAATTAAAGAAATAAAAGTTGTCCCCTCCTCAGCGATTAGCATCTTTGAAGTGTCCACTTCTCATTCCCACAGCTATGAGTCCAGACACAGAGGATGGGCTGGCTTCCTGACCGTCTCGGTGTTTTCATTGTTACATGATCTGAGCTTTGAAGTCTGATAAACAGCCTGTAGTGTCCATGTGGCTAACTTCCTAGGGATGTATCGAGGCTCAGCAGAGAGAACAGGAATAAGTTTTTCTTTAGCGAACACAGAACTGTTCCCTTCGCTATCAACATCAGCCCAACTCAGCAGCAGTAGCCATCGTGTGATAGCTCTGCATGGCGTGAGTGGCAACTGGACTGAAGGGGACAGCTCGAGCAAAAAAAAAAGACCAGTGTGTGTCTGCAGAGCAGCAGTCTGCAAGGACATAGAGGTGTGGCCTGGGCTGAAGGGGGGAGGCAGAGATTCCCTCGTCTCAAGCAAGTTCTAAGATGGCCTATGTTCTCTTTGTATCCATGATGCAAAGGGCTCACTGCCCCTCCCCTGCCCACCTTTGAATAAGTACACATTAAGAATTACAGGTATCAGCGGGGCGTTGGTGGTGCACGCCTTTAATCCCAGCACTCGGGAGGCAGAGGCAGGAGGATCTCTGTGAGTTCGAGACCAGCCTGGACTACCAAGCGAGTTCCAGGACAGCCTCCAAAGCCACAGAGAAACCCTGTCTCGAAAAAACAAAAAAAACCAAAAACAAAAAACAAAAAACAAAAAAGAATTACAGGTATCTAGGGAAATGGCCACATATTACAAAATAAGGACCAGAAAATAAAGACCGCTCTCTCAAACGTACAAATAACACACAAACCCACACACCAGGTTTCTGTTAACCATTCCATATTCTAGCAGCGACAGCGCCATGTGCTACACCCGCGTAGGTAACCACCGAGCTCACGGGGGACCCCAGAGTGAGAGAAAGGACGCCAACCACAGCTCGGATGAGGAGTGGGCATTGTTGTTCTTCCAGAGAACTGCCTCAGATTTGGTTGAAGTTCTCCAAAGATAAACATGTCTGTGTTGGTTACTTTTCATTACCGACTTCAATGGATTAAGAATCTCCTACGAGAGCCCTCTCTGGGTGAGGTTACCTGGAGAGGTTTGACTGGAGGGAAGACCCAGCCTGAACGTGGGTGGCATCACCTCATGGGCTTGAGTCCAGGATTGAAGAAAACGACACAAAAGAGAACCAGAGCTAAGCAGTAACTGTTTCCTAACAGCCCCTAGGCTGTAACCAGCTGCCTCGGGCTCCTGCTGCCACACCCTGCCTCCCAGGATGGACTGTAGCTTGTCAACCCCTTTCCTTCCTTGAGTTACCTTGGTCAAGTATTTTGCCATAGCAACAAGAAAAGTAATGATTAGTCCAACTCTCGGTTTCAGTTATTTCTTTAAATTGCTGACCCTAACTGTCGAGCCCACCAACACTTGATTTCATATCCACTGACACAGTCCCCGTTGACAGTGTTTGCCCAGATCCTGCTCACATCATTTTGTAAAGGGTCCGCTACAACAAACCCACATTCAACAATGAAGGAACTTTTCCACAGGTATGGGTAGAAAGTGCAAAGAAATGTGTTATTTAAAATGTGTGGGTGCCAAACACTAGACCAGTGAAAATGGTTTGCTTGAAGAACATTCCAAATGGCTGAGTGGCCCAAGTGAGGCCATTACTAGAGTGTGGCCCCCAACGAGAACATTCCTACAGCTTGCAGATGTCAGCAGGTAACCTTGCAGCCTGCGGCTGAACTTACACAAACGCCCCCAAAGACAGATTTATAATCAGACAATCAAATGTGCCACATGGAGTCTTGGGAAAGAAAGAGTGATACTTCAATCAATTTAAAACTGAATGAAAAGAACGCTATGGTGTTGGGGTCTCCTTTGGTTATTTCTGTATGACTACAGAAGTCATTATGTCTAGTTTCTTTTTGTTTGTTCCTGCAGAACAATAGACAAATGAGGAAAACCTTTCCAGAACTAGATGGTCATTTTCTAAGTTTCTAGTTACATAAAATGTCCTCAGTATATCGGCCTGAGACGGGAGGAACTTATCAATGTAAACACTAAGCCATTGGTTCCAGAGCAATGGCAGGCACTTTTACCTCCTGAATAAGACTGTAATTGAAACACCAGGAGAATTCTGCCTCGGAGTCTCTGCTTAGAGGTTATGTTGTAGATATGCCTCCTTTGAGACACAGTAGGGAACATTCTATACCTTGCAGTCTGTGGAAATGAAATACAAAAAAAAAAAAAGGCTTATGCTGTGTTACTGTAGAGAGAAATGAACCACAAGCCTGTGGTAATAACCTAGCTTTGCTATTTTGTGGGTCACTTAAATGACCCCACAACTTATTTTCCAGGTTCATTAACAACCCACCTTTATCTTCCCATTGCCTTTGATCTGACTCAAGATCACTTTTCACAGGAGAAGAAACTTGGCGTGATGAATTGATACCAGCTTTTTATAACTGGATTTGGCTTCCGGCTCATGATTTAAATGCAATATTACCACTTTTCTTCCAGTTGCTTAAGCTGGTGCTCCTTTCAAACAACACAGTGCTTCTCCGTCTTCTTCTTTGCCCTCCTAGAATCAAACCATTAAGCTGCTGTGACTTTGAAAGTATTCCTAGGTCTATTTAATACTATGAGGCACAGAGGCTAAGTTGGCCCTGAGATGAGTATTAGTTAGAGGAAGCTACAAGGTGATGCCCCTGCCTCACATGGAGCTATGGACGGGTGACAGGGGCATGCTACACACCCACCACAGCACATTTCTCCTGACACACTGTGTAGAAACAGCAGGTGGGAAGGGCAGGCAGGAGAGCCTGCCAGGAGCAGATGAGGGCCCCCTCCATGTCCAGGGCAGAACTGATCCTTCAAAGGAAATCATCTTACAGCTCAGTTCTCCTCACGTTTTACATGGACCTTGTTAAAAATAGAGCCCCATGTTGCTGTTTGAGAGACTCGTATGTAATACACGATGTGACCCAGAAATCTGGGCTTGAAATGTGCTTTGTGTCTGACCCTGAGCCAAATGATCCCAGATTCTGCTCAGAGAACTACCCAGCAGATGGGATGGGTAGTAGGGGTGGGGGTGACATATCAGGCAGAAAGAACCATCTGTGAGACAAGAAGTAGGACACACAAGCATAGAATGTCTGGGAAACTGGATGAAGAAGCCAGCGTCCTGGACAGGGACCCACTCGCGGATGCCATGTGCAGAAACTTGAATATGACCCTAAGCAGTGTAAGGGGCAATGAGAAATAAGATCACGAGACCCATAACCTCAACATTTATCTTTGTTGATCTACAAAAACATGAACACTGAGCCAGGCATGTCTATAATCCCAGGATTCAAGAGAGTAAGGCAGAGGATCACAGTTTTCAGGTCAGCCTAGACTACAAAGAAAAACAGCAAGATTCTATCTCAAAACAAAGAAAAAACAAACAAAAAACAAAAACCCACGCAATCTATATCAAAGCAGAAAACATACCACCTTGAAAATGTTATCAATGGGACCCCATATGATAGTTTGACACAAGCATGGATGGTGAAGGTAAACATATATAAACCTGTGACTACGATCACATATGATGGAAACACTCAAAAATATTTATTCCTAACCTTATAAAATGTAGGTCATTGTTGTCTGTATTACCCAGATGTGTAGTTACACACTAGTACCCCACTCCTAACTGTAGCGTGGTACCCGAAGACAAGCCTTTCCCTCCCCTCCCACCTCTGCTCTCCCCAGCTCTTGCTGACCCCTCTTCCTGTGTTTTACCTCGTATGAAATCAAGTCAGGAACTTGGAAGGCAGACCTGAAGCTGAGGCCGTGGAGGAGTGCTGCTTACTGACTTGCTCCACCTGGCATGCTCAGCCTGCTTTCTTACGCAGTCCAGGCCCAGCTGCCCAGAACCAGGACCACCTACAGTGGACCGGACTGGCTCACATGAATCACCAGTCAGGAAGTTCCCCACAGATATGTCCACAAGCCACTGAAGGGACAATTCCCCAATTGGGGGAGGGGGAGTGACTCCAGTTTTGTGTCAAGCTGTCAAAAACGAGCAACTTTCAATAAGTGGAGGGTCAATCCTTATAAATTTGGTTATGTTTTGGAATAAAGCCATGAAAAAATGGCAACTTCTGCTGCATTGTTTTAAAAGCAGACAGTAATGCCAGAATACAATGAGTTAAAGGGGTGCTGTGGTGGCAGCATGTCTGATCACAAATCATATACAGGACTTGTCAAGACAGCCTTTACTTTCCACAGGCACCACGGTGTGTTTACCAGCACAGCTCTGCAGCCCAGAAGGGATGGCGCTGGAGATGCTGATTGGCGTCCCAGGGAGGGAGTCTCAGTGGCCAGAGAACATGAAACAGCAGTAGTTACCAGTAAAAACATTATCACTACCCTCCATCCCTCACCACCACAGGGAGAGAACGGATAACAGCACTCAGCCCTGCCATGGGAAATGAAGAGCTGACCATTCTCTCTTTGGTCTCAAGACTCACAGAAAAAACGGTTCCCAGCACTAGAAATGGAAATTAATACAAACAACAGCCACATGTTTGCACCTGTGACTATGTATGGCACTAGCGGTGTTTTTTATTTCATGCCATCTAAAAATTAATTTTTTATATGGACTATTTATTGTTTCTATGAACTAACTGTGGCAAAACACAGGATTTATACTGTTTGTAGCCCAAAGGATGTACTTTGGGTGCCTGTATTGTCTGTGAGTTTAGCTCCATTGCACAAATGTCAATCTCACGACCCAGGAGGTACTTACACATTTTTTTCTGAGTGTGTCAATGAGTGTGTGTTTCCAGGTCAGATTATCATTTCACTTTACTGGACTTAGAGCAGAAGTCGCTCCCAATGTGAGCAAGTATGCTACCAGTCTGCCTGCTGGAACGTTAGTCTGTTGCTGCCCTTGAACTTGGATTCACGCCGTGGCTCCACTAGTCCTTAGGCTCCTGAGAGGAGTAGACACGGACTAGAACTAAACTCATCTTCCTCGGTCTCCAGCTTGTACATGAGAGACTGTGGGACTTCTCAGTCCTAAAACAGCATGAGACAGTTATTCATATATGTAACAGAGACCCATTAGATGGTAGGAATTAATATGCATTAATAGATGATAGACAGATTTTTATGTGCATGTATTATATATAAAGAGAGCAGTCCAATATCATATTGAATTTTAATTATTTTATTGTTATGTCACTTTTTGTTTTCAAATGTTCATATTATGAACATATATTCATATTTTACAAATGAACACTGTTTATTGAATGAAACTTACAGCCACACTGGAAATACATCTGAAAACTGTGGAAATATTTGAGCAACCACTAAAAGGTGGGAGGATTTTTGTGGCACAATCTCTGCCCTGTTCCAGCTCTCAAGTTGTCAGTATGCAACCCTGCTTGTCTGCCTTTCTCTTGGGGTTAAGTTCGGTACGAAGAATTGAGGAACTGCACTAGTTGTTGTGACTTTAGAGCTCAACCAGAAAATGAAATTTTTCTGTGTCCCTAACTCGAGTCTAACATTAAAATGTTTTACACACACACACACACACACACACACACACTCTCTCTCTCTCTCTCTCTCTCTCTCTCTCTCTCTCTCTCTCTCTCTCTCTCTCTCTCTCTCTCTCTCTCCTAAATCGACATTACTCCAAACCCCTGCGTACCTGGATATATATGGAAACTGCATTTTCCTGCTTCTCATCCAACTCTGCCTCAGGCAAAGGCATTTGATGGCATCAGGGTATAGATTCAGTTTCCTTTAGTTTTTTTTTTTAAAAAGATAGAATACTGATGCAGATTTCCTCTTTGGTTTCAGAATCCAAGTGGACCCAATTTAGGAGTTTACAGAAGCATCAAAAATCAATGAGCAGAGAAAGAAGATGGAGACACCAATGTAAATAGTTATTGGCCATGGAACAGGAAGTGGCTAAAATATTCACCAGCACACACCTGGGTCTTTCAGTAGGAAGAGAGATGAGACTCACTGCATCAAGTCTTCCCGTTAACATTATATGACAGATTTCTAGTAGCGTAAAAACCTTACATTCCAGATTACTAACTGAGTCACAAGAAATATCACTGACTTTCTAGTTAAATGACGTTTTTTCCATTTAAAACCATTCATTAGAAGGAAGGTCAATAGACAAATATAGTATGTATTTACTCATAAGTGCATGCCAGACATAAAGCAAAAGATACCAGCCTACAATACACAACCCTAGAGGAGCTAGAACCCTCTTCCAGAAACAGATGGAAGCAGATGCAGAAATCCACAACTAACCATTGGGCCAAGCTCCTGGAGTCCAATCTAAGTGAGGGAGGAGTGAAAATATGAACAAAGGAGTCAAGACCATGATGGGAAAACCCACAGAATCAGCTGACCGGAGCTAGTGAGAGATCACTGACTCAGGTCTGACAAATGGGGAACCTGCGTAAGACTGAACTAGACTCCCTTAATATAGGTGACAATGCTGTGACTGGAACAATATATGAGGCCACTACCAGTGAATCCAAGATCTAACACTAACGCACAAACTGACTTAGTGGAGCCCATTCTATATGGAGAAATACCTTGCCCAGCCTAGACACAGGGGTGTGGGGGATGGGGAGATAGGGGAGTGCCTTGGTCCTGCCTCAACAAGATGATGGGACAGACTTAGTAGACTTCCTATGGGAGGCTGTACCCTCTCCATGGAGCAGATGGGAGGATGGAGGGAGAAGGAGGAAAGGAGGTAGTGGGAACTGGGATTGGAATGTAAAAATATAAATAATTGAAAAACTTTTGTATTGGAAGACCAATACAAAATTGGCTCTATTAAAATGTGGTTTCTTTATAGTCATTAATTATGGGATTCCATCAGAGATATGGTTTCAGTGTCATCCACACTAACATTTCTTGTCTATTTTGCCAATCCAAACCTGTTCGTTCGCCAAGCTGCAGATTCATTATGTCCTATTGCTACCTAAGCATTCCACATATAAAAACAACATGGCAGAAGGGACTTTTGATTCCCAGTTCACATATTCTTTATGCGAATATAGCAGGAGCTCCCTCTTAGCAGTCAACACCGTCTGCCTCCACCATGAACACACTGGTTTCAGCTCTAAACTACTTGTCATGAATTACAAATCTTATTTGACATCTCTCGTTTGCTGTCATTGTTAGAAAATTTAGTTAGAGGGAATCTGTCTGATCAGAAAAAGAATCTCTTGGGTGAGTCCCCATTTATTAACGGCATAGATGCTACTGGGGAAATTAAGTATGGATAGAAAATAAAGATTCCCTCTATCTCCACTGTCCCCTTTTCCCATTGTGTCTTTCTCTCCCCTCATGAACAAGATGGTGAATCCCTTTTCATTAATATAGACTCCCTTTAACAAAAATAAGAATTCAAGCAGGAGGTTAGATTCCGTTGTGAGAGTGCTAAATACTGGGTGTTTTCAGGCTGAACCTAACCCACATTCGCAATCGGACATTCTCAGGGTCATCTCTCATTATAGGCAGAGGGTCTCACTTGGGGAAAGGGGCGAATGTCAAACTGAAGTGGTCACAGGCTCTGGGTGGTAGATATGTCTCTCCTAGGGAGATTCATGCATCCGACTGCCTTCTACTGCCTCAACCTTCAGGATGATTGATGCACTTTCTCCTTTCCCTTGTTTAGCCCAAGGGCACTTACTGATATTTACAATGACAAACAAATGATCAAACATGGCCACTCTCATCTGTAGACAAGTCACATTTATCCGTTGAGAAACCTCTGGCATTTCTCATGGCCTATTTCCCATTCCAGAAATGTTTGTGCTGACACCTCATGTGCTTTGGGTTCCCTTTCCCCTCATTTGTCAATGGCCACTATGGAGATACAAACCATGTTTGCTGCCAGATTAAGCAAAACGCGAAGGATGATAAATCGTCGAGAAAGATTATGTTGCATACAAAACACAGAGATGTTTATAGATGTATCCCACAGTCTCCGTTATCAGTGCTACTATTCTCCAACAGAACAATGCCTCAGGGGCATCTTAATACCTTCCAGAAATTTCATTTGTAAGTCAGATTCAAAGAATAAGGTCTGGGCATTTTTTTAAAGGTATTCTACAATTACTTAATTCCAAAAGGGCTCAACAGGGAGCCTTCCTTTACCCATCTCATGGTCAATGTCTAGTTGCTGCAGGCACCACAGGTCAGAGGGGCAGAAGAGAGAGACGATAAAAACAAGCTCATTTCACTGCTTACTGGGCTTCCAGTAAACGCAAGATTAAAGTAGAAAACAGACCAAAGGAGCTCTCTTGGTACCTTTTCAATAAAGTACCTTGGAATTTCGAATATTTGTATGTTCCTTCTCAAGGTATAAACAAGAGCGAGCCACCGTGGAGGTGGCTATGAAAATAAGGACATGTGTAGGAAATGAGGGAAGTCAGAATGGAAGTAAAAGAAATTATGAATGAGTCCAAGTTTTAAAACCTAGAAACTATAGCCAAGTGTGGTGATGCATGCCTTTAATCCCAGCACTCAGGGAGCAGAGACAGGCGATCTCTGAGAGTCTGAGGCCAGCCTGGTGGCTCCAGGATTGCTGGGGCTGCTACACAGATAAACCCTGTCTCGAAAAACAAAACAAAATGAACAAAAACCTACAAACTGTAATTAAGGAAATTGATTTGACTTTGATGGTTCATAGCTTTTATACTTAGCACCAGGACTAGCAACCAGAACTAACTTATTGTTAGAATGATGGCCATGATGACTGTGGTGGTGGTGGTGCAGGGGGTGGGGGGATGGAGTGGGGGTAGTGATGATGACGACTATGGTGATGGAGGTGGTGGTGACAATGATGATGGTGACAGACTTGTCCTGATCCTGCACTAACTCTAGGCTATGTGAAATACATTACAATGTTGCTAATCCTTGCAACAACCTCCAAGTATTACCCTTTGTGTTTTACTGAGAACAAAACTTGCATTTAGGGATGAGTAACTTGCTCAAGGCTATAAAGACAAAGGAGTCAACAAGGGCTAGGACCAAGACTTGCCCTGGCTGACCCCCTACACTACTCACATAACTTAGTCAATCAATGCCTGGTACAACCTCTCCAGGTCTCATTCTCCCTGTGAAACTGGAAATATTCATCACCAGGTGGGTAGGGGCTGCTGCTGGGAGTAAGCAAAAGACTTCCACGTCTCTGTACTACTCCACTGTTGCTGGTGGAGTGCTCAATAAACACTATCGACAGTCTCCCTTCAGGTAGAGAATTTCCACCTGCTGCAGTGCTTTCTGTTTCCCACAGCACGCCTACCCGAGGCAAGACAGTTGCTCTAAGGAGAGTGGAATGCTTGCTGTCAGCAGTATAGATCGGATCAGCTAAATGTGTTTCGACCCTGCGCTATTGTGTTTAAGCAGCAAGCAGATATACAAAGCCCATTGCAGGCAGTGTCAACAGACATCTTGGAGGCAGACTCAGGCTATTGCCAGCCACTAATGGGCACTGGGATAGAGGTATAAACCATATGTATCATCCCAAGAGCCTTACTAAGTATCACTGCCAACTGAAGTCAGGGTGTCTCCAGACACAGAGTTGCCAGTAAGAGAGGCATTGCAATCTGTCACTACAGAGGGAAGGTACCATCTCACCAGCATGAAAAGCAGGAGCCACCTTGAGCCCCTTTGATAGAAAACAAGAAATGCATATTAAGGCAATTGATGTCAAGAGGGAACAACGCCGATCCCTGCTGAATTACTCTACCTCAATCATTGCAAATGAGCAGTAGTCCTAAATAAAAGCCCGAAATTATTCCTTTATGTTTTTTAAATCTACAAAAATTGTGTGAATGTCCTTAGTTCATCCCATAGTACTTAATGGGCACATGACAAAGACTGGAGGTCAAATTCTGCTATCTTTTAAGGCACCGACACAGCATACTTTGTCAAAGCGCCACTTCGTGAAAGAGAAATGATGACGTCGTTAGTATAGGAGATGCGTGCTGCTTCTCAAATGAAGCCCAATGCCGGAAGTTTGGAGACACGAGGGTGTGCTCTAGGAGGCAGCTTTGCATACACTAATAAAAGCGCTCAGTGGCCAACAGCCAACCCGGCACGGCTGCTTCTCGCTTGTGCTAGTCAAGACGGCCCAGGAGAAGGACTAGATTCTCCAATTCTCAACATTTATGACACCTTCTTCTTCTTCTTCTTCTTCTTCTTCTTCTTCTTCTTCTTCTTCTTCTTCTTCTTCTTCTTCTTCTTCTTCTTCTTCTTCTCCTCCTCCTCCTCCTCCTCCTCCTCCTCCTCCTCCTCCTCCTCCTCCTCCTCCTCCTCCTCCTCCTCCTCCTCCTCCTCCTCTTCTTCTTCTTCTTCCTCTTCTTCTTCCTCTTCTTCTTCCTCTTCTTCTTCTTCCTCTTCTTCTTCTTCCTCTTCTTCTTCTTCCTCTTCTTCGTCTTCGTCTTCGTCTTTGTCTTCTTCTTCTTCTTCTTCTTCTTCTTCTTCTTCTTCTTCTTCTTCTTCTCCTCCTCCTCCTCCTCTACAGTTAGTAGATTTAAAAACAACAACAACAAACAGGAGCTGGAGAGATGCTTTAGCAGTTAATAGTAGTTAAGAGCACACACTGCTCTTGCAGAGGACCTGGATTCAGTTCCCAGGGCGACATCATCCAGTTCCTGGGGATTCAATGCACTCTCCTAACCTCTAAGAGAACAAAGACTCATGTGGTGCACACATACAAACAGGCAAGCCCTCACACATATAAAATAAAACAAGTCTAAAAACAGAAAAGCACAAAGGAGCATCCTCCCCATCTCTAGTACACAGAGCAGGGCCTTGGCCCAGGCTGCTCCCATTTTTCTGACTGCACCACTGATGACCTTAAGCAAAGCAACTAACCTTCCTGCAATTTCATATGCCCAGCTGGGAAATAAGAAGGATAACGACAGTAAAGTCTTATACCCACAAACCTCACTCAAGTTATGAATTAATCATATTGTCTCTGGAAGTGTTTCTATGCCTTAAGAGCTTTTGGCAACAATTAGCAAAACCCCACAGTGATGGGATCTATATGGCCCACAGAATTACATATCCAGGACAGTGCATGATAAAGTACATTCAGCTTGTTTGTGACGCTCGAAGAAGAAATACATTGCTTAATTGATTTTGCTATTTAGTGAAGAAAAGGGAAAACTCCAGGTAAAAAAATCTGACCCAACACTGTGTTGAATGCACCCTCTTCCCAGTCCATGTGATGGAATCTATCTCCCAAGGGTGTGGTAACTTGGTGGATGATTGTCTAAAGTTTCTACTGACAAGTGGAGTTAGTACTCAGGGACGCAAAACTCAAGGAAACGCGTTTATCTTTCTAACATGTAGCAATGGTACAAGAATGTGCAGTCATTGGCGACAGGGCTCCTCCCAGCTCTGACTCTCAGGACCTTGATCTGGAGCTCTGTAGACTCCAGTGCCATCAGAGACAAATGTTTGTTGTAATTTTATCTCAGAAGTCAGTTTAGTGAGAATCACAGAGTGTCTATAACCAGCCTTCGGCAGTTCTGATGCCAACTCTGAGGATAGAGATGTATAACTGGTAAAGTCATTTTCCCCTCTGTCCCAGAAGTCTGTTCCTTTCCTAAGACCACCCTTTCCAATGCCTTCCCCTCTCCTTCTCCACATCTCCAATCCTTTGCTTCCATCAGATACCAAGTTTGAGGATGATTTTGGACTAGACAAACTCTCCAAGCCACATAAATGGAATTGTAACTACAAACTGAAGCCATGATTGTGCCCTTTTCAATCACATAGCATACAGTTCGCTGCAATGTACTTTGTGTTGGCATCTGTCCCTGTAGACCCATTCTAGGTGCCAAGCCATGGCTCTCATTACCTGAGGGGTAGCATGAAACCAGGCCTCTCAGTTTCCTGGTGGTGAAGTGAACAGTGCTGGCCCATTTTAAAGCATCCTTAGATATCTATCGCAGCTCAGCCTCCAAGCAAGGTTGCGTGCCCACCTCTCAGATGCCACCCATGTGGGTTTGGAGGCCCTCTTTGCATTCTCTGTTCTTTACCAGGAAAATGGAAGGGCTGGACGGAAAGGTCCATCATAGAAAGGTGTCCAGTTTCTATGGCTCCTTTTCCTTCCTGCGTTTGGGTCTCAAGCCTCCTGTAAGAACAGACCTGCCTGCAGACCTGTTGAGTCGTGTTGTACTCCTTGTTGCACGATGTTCTGCGGTATCTCGGTAAGTGGTTGTTTAATGTCCACATAAAAACTGGTGTACAAAGGTCAGAATTAGACCCTGGGCCCTGGCCATGGGCAGGTCTAAGACCTTTGGGGAAAAGAGGCTGGGGAATTCCTTTGCAAGGCTGATGGTTTCATCTCTTTGTAGAATCAAGAAGTCTTTTTAACACAGCGCTAGCCTGGAGGCCAGGGGGCCCTAGGGCAAGCAAGGTACTTCCGTTTACAAGGCAGTGTGTCCTCAAATCACTGTTTTCATGATCCATCGGTATACACATTGACCTTTCACATGGGTCAAAGCAATGACGACATGTGCAGCAGCTCTCTGAATGACCAATTCTGAGCCTGCTATACGAGGTAAAATTTAGAGACCCCCAACAGCAATAGTCCACATAAACAATAAAAGGCAGCAGACATGAAGTCAAAGCAAGCACCATCCAAACCAAACACGAATGTCTCTTTCTTCACCTGTGGTTGGAAATCTGGAGAGAAGCAGCATCCGCCAACAGCAGAGGAAAGTGCGAGCACCTGAGGGACTAGGTACCCTTCTACATCTCTTTTCCCTCTTCCCTCTTCCCGACCAGGATCAAAACTGGGAAAAGTTACACTAAGTGAGACAAATAAGCCTTGGAAGGCATGCCCCAAAGAGAGACAATCCTAATTTCCCCAATGACAAGGACATTCAAGGAGTATCTCTTTGATAGCACCAGGTGGTTTGGCAGAATCTAGAACCACCTGAGAGATGGGCGTCTGGTTTGCCTGTATGGGGATATCTTCTGTGAACTGGTGTGGGAAGACTCATCTTAATCATGGATAGGCATCCAATGGAGAAGAGCTCAGCGGCATCCAATGGAGAAGAAAAGCTCAGTGGAATCCAATGGAGAAGAGCTCAGTGGCATCCAATGGAGAAGAGCTCAGCAGCATCCAATGGAGAAGAGCTCAGCAGCATCCAATGGAGAAGAAGAGCTCAGCAGCATCCAATGGAGAAGAGCTCAGCGGCATCCAATGAAGAAGAGCTCAGCAGCATCCAATGAAGAAGATCTCAGCAGCATCCAATGGAGAAGAAGAGCTCAGTGGCATCCAATGGAGAAGAAGAGCTCAGTGGCATCCAATGGAGAAGAAGAGCTCAGAGGCATCCAATGGAGAAGAGCTCAGCGGCATCCAATGAAGAAGAAGAGCTCAGCAGCATCCAATGAAGAAGAAGAGCTCAGTAGCATCCAATGGGGAAGAGCTCAGCGGCATCCAATGAAGAAGAAGAGCTCAGCAGCATCCAATGAAGAAGAAGAGCTCAGCAGCATCCAATGGAGAAGAAGAGCTCAGCAGCATCCAATGGAGAAGAAGAGCTCAGCAGCATCCAATGGAGAAGAAGAGCTCAGCAGCATCCAATGGAGAAGAAGAGCTCAGCGGCATCCAATGGAGAAGAAGAGCTCAGCGGCATCTAATGGAGAAGAAAAGCTCAGTGGAATCCAATGGAGAAGAGCTCAACAGCATCCAATGGAGAAGAGCTCAGTGGCATCCAATGGAGACGAGCTCAGTGGCATCCAATGGAGAAGAAGAGCTCAGCAGCATTCAGTGGAGAAGAAGAGCTCAGCAGCATCCAATGGAGACGAGCTCAGTGGCATCCAATGGAGAAGAAGAGCTCAGCGGCATCAAATGGAGAAGAAGAGCTCAGCGGCATCCAATGGAGAAGAGCTCAGCGGCAGTGGCGTCAATGGCGTGTTCTTATTCTTCCCTCTCTACTTTCTGACTGCGGGTGCAATGGGAACAGCTGCATCCAGCACCCACAGTTTTGACTTCCTTGCTACAACAGACCATACCTTGAAATGTGAGTTAAAATAAATCCTTCCTTCCCCAAATTGCCTCCAAGAGGGTATCTCATCACATCAACAGGAAAGGGCTGTGACAAGTCTACGTCCACTCTGGAAAGCCATCATGCTGGGTACAAGTGGATGTGGATTGCTGGAGTGTTCTGGGAACAAGTCAGCCATTGCTAAGACTGTACTTAACAGTTACATCTGTGGCCGTATAATTACCTATGCAGCTAAGCATCTGCCATAAAACCACAACTCCAATCGATACGTGAGCTTGTAACAAGAGCAATTAGAGCAATAATGCCACAAGCCAAAGAAGCTGCGCGTATGTGTTTAATCTGAAGAGCAAAGCTGAAGAGGACAGCTGCTAAGGACACAGCTCTACTCTGTCCGCCGTTCCCTGTTTGGCTTGTACCTTTCCTCTTGCTAATGTCACTCTTCTTCCATAGTTAATGAACTCTGATTTCCCTGGAAGTCCTCCTAAAAGATCAGTATTATATCCAGGTCCTTCCAATCATACCGGGCAGGTGGGCAAAATAATAGCCCTCTAAAATGGATAATCAACTCCAATCCGACTGGAATGAGGATGACTCTGCTATGCAGTCCCCTCAAGCAGTACAATAAAAATAAAGATAATGACCACAGCATGCCTCTAGATTTAGTCAGCAGCAACTTGTGAGCCCTATGATGATTTGTAGAAACTGTGCCAGGGTGTTACAGCACAGCAAGGAAACAGGAAGTGAAAGATAAATAAAACACTGCACAGTTGGGCAATGAAGCCTTGGAACCATTACGAGTTTGGTCTCATCAACAGAGCGAGGGAAAAGGTGACTTCTGAGTAGAAATCCAAGAATGGCTCGTGACATGGGTGGTGTTTGAAGTTATTTCTAGCATGGATGGTCCCGGTTAGATTTCTTTTGTCAGTCTGACACAAGACAGAGGACACTCAACTGAGAAAATGCCTGCAACACCACTGCCTGTCGGCACATCTGTGGGGGGGTATTTTTAAATGACTAACTGACATAGGAGGTTCCAGGCCTCTGGGGGTGGTGCTAACCCTGGGCAAGCGGTCCTGGGTCGGGAAGAAGGCAGACTCCATGGGGAGCAAGCCCGGAAGAGTAAGGAGTGTCCCCATGGTCGCAGCTCCAGTCCCTGCCTCCAGGTCCTTCTTGCCTTAAGCTCCTGCCCTCATTCCCTTCAGTGATGGAGTGTGACCTCAGAGTCATGAGGTGAAATAAATCCCTTCCTCCCCCATATTGCTCTGGTCATAGTGTTTGATCACAGCGGTGGAAACCCTAACTAAGACAGGCATTGAGGGAAGATGACGGTCCGCTCAGCTAGGTTAGCAAGAAGCAGCGGAAGCTTTAGAAATGGAAGATGGTAATCCACAGACGGATGAAGCCTAAAGGAGAGGCAGAGCATAGGTAGCAGAAGGCTCCAAATGCGACAGCCACGGTCACATCTGAACACTCAGCCCTTAAACTTTGCCTGTGGCAACAGGGAAGCTGGATTTTCAATTATATTTCATTTTAATTAACTTCTATTTTAATAAACTTCTATTTTAATAGATAAATGCAGCAACCAGCTACTGCATTTGGCAGTGCAGTTCTCTGGTAATTAATATTGCTGTAGGTAAGATATCAGGTAACCTAAAGGAAATAGCATTAAAGGTGTTTAAATAACAAGGTGGGGGAAAAAATAAAATAACAAGGTGGGAATTGATACTACTTTTGGCAATTTCTCAAAGGCATTGGCATGAGTCAAGTGTCAATTAAAATATATTGAGCTGTGGCCTTTGGTGGGGAAAATAGAAATAGTTTCCATTCATCCTTCTATCTGTTTATTCCTAATACAGTGACAAGCGCTCCAGGCACTCAATTAACATCCATGAGTGAGTAGGTGAGTCAGTGCAGAAACACATGGTGAGCATGCACTCAGTCATTCCCAAGGGCTGTCTGAATCAATACTCCGGAGTATCTAAACCGAAGGGCTGAAGGGTCAGCATTGGCCTCTCTTGCTAACACAGGCGGTGCTGGTTTTGTTCAAGTAACAGTAACCAGTTCAGATAAATAGTGGAACCCTCAGGTTTTTAATTGTATGCACTTAGGAAGCAATTTTCTAATTATAAAAGCAACATGCAACTCTTATGGGCACTTTAGAATATATCACACTAGTAAAATAAGAGTTACTCCATCTCCTTACCCCCCCAATCTCCATTCTTCCCTCTCCTCCATTTCTCCTTTTTTTACGGACAATAGTCTTGATTGTAGCCTAGAGTGGCTTCAACCTTAACACCCCTCTTAGCTTAACCTCCTGAGTGCTGGGATAACAAGTATTCACCATCATTTGAGGCTTACCCACACTATTTAACTAAAAACTGTTATTATGTTTCTATTATGTCTTTGTTCTTAATATGTAAAATAAAATACTGTACATATTTCCCCAAAAGGTAAATCATCATATTGTTAACAATGACAATATTCTTCTAAAATGATTTTAATAGCTATAGATGTCCCATCATGTGATTTTGCTGTAAATTATATAATCAACCAAGTATGGTCAGTGACAGAGTCAGACAACTAAACACATACATCAAATAAAAAGAAGTAAATTGTGGCCAGGCGTTGGTGGCGCACGCCTTTAATCCCAGCACTCGGGAGGCAGAGGCAGGCGGATTTCTGTGAGTTCGAGACCAGCCTGGACTACCAAGCGAGTTCCAGGACAGCCTCCAAAGCCACAGAGAAACCCTGTCTCAAAAAACCAAAAAAAAAAAAAAAAAAAAAAAAAAAGTAAATTGTGTCACACAAACATCACGCCACATGTAAAACAAATTAATAGGAAACACTTATGAAACTAAAACATATAGAATCATATTATATAGTTACTGAAATGACCAGGTTTTAGGATTTACTTATTTTTATTTCGTGTTTGGATTTTTGTACAAACACCACAAGTGTGTCATGTCCAAGGAGGCCAGAAGGGGGCGTCAGATCTGGAACTGGAGGTCCAGATGGTCATGAGCTACAGCACAGCACCTGAGAACTCACCCCAAGTCCTCAGAAAGAGCAGCCAGTGTTCATAACAGCTGAGTCATGTTTCCAGCCCCTTTATTAAATGATTTATAATCATCAATTTTTAAGTCCAAACTTAAGCATAAACACAGGGGACAGGAAATTAGGAAAGTGGCAAAATATGGCTAATACTTGCTCTTAGCTAAGAAATTATCATTTTGCTTGCTTCTACCTCTAATTTTTCCATGTATTGAAAGTTTGGTGTAAAAGACACAATTTTCTGTTGGTCAAGAACACAGGGTCCCATGGTAATATCAAGCAATTCATGACTGTTCAGGACACTGTGAACTCAGTTTTTCACTGATCCACAGAAAACAGCAAGCTGAGACTGACTTATATAAAATAAAAATTTCAATGCCATACAAAAACATTAGATTTCCTGATAGCACTTTCAAACAAAACTTGTTTTTGTTTCTTCTTGCATTCTTCCACCGCTAGGAGCCCCTTTCTGGCCAGCTTGGTTTAAGCAAAGGGGAACTTCTCAGAGGACACAGTCCATCCCCTTTCTGGGAAGATGCAAGGAAGGACTCAGTGACCCAGCTTCAAACCTTAGACAACACAAGGGTGTCTTAACTTCAGAGGGTTCGCCTCAAAAAGATGTGTTTGTTTTGTTGCTGTGTCAAAGTGTCTTTGTTCCAAAGTCGGGGATCCTGTCAAGGGCCCCCCACTAAGTCTTCCTAACACTCTGAGCAGGTGTTGCTGGCCCACAGTGCTGTCCCTGTCACAGGAAGGAAGCGCCATGGCCCCGCGATATGCAGCTGTATTTGCAAGATGGCGGCTAGTGTGGGCGCGTGTTTGCCTTGCCTCCTTAGCGGCTCACGCCGTTTTATTAATTTCCTCGTTTTCCGCCCTGCATCCACTCTAGTGGAGGACAGTGGGGGCTTGTTATTTTCCTCCCTGTTGAAGAACATGGAGGTGACTTACTTCAGGGACGAGAGTCCTACAGTCAGTTCCGGGTCTACATTCCTTCCCTCATTTCCACACAGCTTCACTATGCTCTGAGTATTATTTACATACTCAGATTAGCACCCACAGCTTGATTTCATGTAAACGATGTTGGTTTAGAGTGGGGTGGGGGTGGGGGAAAGCATCCAAATAATAGTAACGTTTCTCAATATCCACACAGAGCCTGTAAGATGGGTGCCCAACAGGCAAAGCTGCTTGCTGCCAAGCCTGATGACCTGAGCTTGATCGCTGGGACCCACATGGTGGAAGGAGAAAATGACTCCCACAAAGTACCCTGTGAGTCTTCCCACACACACATATGTACACCCTAACATGCTAAAGAAAGAAATAGAAGCAATCTTAAAAATCCAGAGAAAACATCTCTCTATATCCATAGTTCAATAACCACGGATTCCTTAGTATATTTAGTTGGAATTAAATTCAGCGGTTATTTATTACTTAATTTCAATAAGATGTGCTACACTTAGCTGCATGTCCATACTCAAGGGAGAACGGAACAAAGCTGCCAAAATGTTTCCCTGCCTGAGACTATGAGTGCGCCATTTCTAATTAATTAAATAGCTCAGAATTTTCCATTTATATTGACAGATTGCTTGCACTATTGGTCACACGGCTGAAAACAGGAAAGTCGTTTACTCATGTGCATTCAAGCTATGCGCAGTCGCCCCACCACACTTCGTATGTCAGGCTCGGCTCCTAGTTACAACAGAGAATGTCTGCTCTCCGTTCCATCTGACGCTCTCCCTGCTCTCCACAGTTCTGTCTGCTGGCAGAAGAGAGTGACAGAACAAGAGAATTCAGTAACTGTAGAAACCAGGCCTTCTGAAACGGATGTGCATCACACAAGGAAAACTCCATTTTCCAAGGACACACACTGTATAGTGCCCTGAGGCTTTCTAATATGTTCCATATATCTCAGCCTAACGGGTTCATCCAGATATCCAGGGCACCTGTCTTCAAAAACCTCTTTCCTAGGTTATAGGCCCAGTTTACATACTATGGCCCCTTGATTTCATTAAAGGGGAGTTGTGAGTCTAGTCAATCAAATGTCGAGTTTAGCTTTCATTCATTTGATAATATCTTT
The DNA here is from genome assembly GCF_017639785.1 of Mesocricetus auratus. NCBI lineage: Eukaryota > Metazoa > Chordata > Mammalia > Rodentia > Cricetidae > Mesocricetus > Mesocricetus auratus. The sequence continues at coordinate 12,231,170 of NW_024429195.1, forward strand.
CATTTGTATTGCATTTTGTAATTCTGGAGTCGTTCACTGAGTGGCCAAAGTATATCAGCGATGTATACGGGAAAGTATTATACCCATTTTATAGATAAGGAGGAAAAGACAAGAGCTGTGCTATCATAGGAGAAGAAACTCTGTCAATCCACAGGCATGCATCTTCTTATGACTACACTGGCCAAAACAGAGTCATCTCTCAGCACCCAGGGGAAGGACTGACTCCAGATCCCCTGGATACCCAAGTCCTGGACTACCTAAATGCCTTGCACAATGACGCAGGGCTTGCACAGAGCCTATGCTTACCCCTATATACTTTGAATCATTTCTAAGTAACTTAATAATAGCTAATACAGCATCTATGCCATGTAAACCACTGTTAAACTACCTATTGCTTTGGGAATAATGACAGAAAGTGTTTATACATGCGTAGCAATTTGGAGGAGGAATGTCGTTGTGGTTGGTTGAATCCATGAACTCAGAATCGATGGATACGGACGGGGCCAGCTGTACTGCTGGAATCGATATCTATAAAATGTCTTCTAAGTGTCAGTACCTAGCTTGAGGCTGAGAAAATGGTAAGCAGGGGATATAACTAAATGATTCTGGGGGTTGGTTATTTGCCAGGTCATGTTTCTGAGATGCCTGTGTTGGGATCAGCAATGCTGTGGGAAGGTTTCAGGGTTTAGACCTGGCACTCACCTGTCTCAACTGATAACAAAGTGACCTTGGGAGACATTTCACCTCCCCGAGCTTCAGCTTCTTCAAGTTAAACCAAAAAAGTAAATGAAATGAGATACTGGATAGGGCTGGTACTATGGCAACCTCTTCGAAGGAGATTAGGGAAGAAGGAAAAGAAGAATCCAGCCACTTCTATCCCTTGTGTCTGAGTCACCTGGGGCAGATATTTATAAATAACATAAATCATTTCTAACTAACTGGGATGTCCAGGATGAGGCAGATTTGAGAACTAATGAGGATCCATCTTCTAACTGTGTCTTTGCATGTAGAAGAGACAAGGCAGTCTCTTCTGTGGCCTCTTTTATAAAAGCGTGAGTTTCCATGATTAATAAAGTCTCTGCACTCAGGACCTAGTCACCTCCAGCACCCTTTTCTACCTCCCAGGGGCTCAGATTTCAACAGGGCAGCGCTTGTAACTTTGATGAGGCCAAGTTAATGAAATGTGATGTAGTAAGATCCCAAAGAAAGCTCGTTCAAAGCCCAGTACTTCAAACATGCATGCAAGCTCCTACATTTACACAGAAAGGGGTCAGGTGTCTGGTGGCAGCCAGAAAGAGACTTTTATTCTGGACTAAACCGCTCTGACCAACTAACTCATCAGAACAGAGCTATAGCTAGAAAAGAGCACTTTCAGGAGTGGCTAGGCCAAAAATAGTCACCTCAGGATGGCAGGCAATTTGTCACCAGTGAAAAGGCTAATTCCATCCCATTTGAGAGAATGCTTGCTCTACTGACCACCAGAAAAATCTAGGGGTTGCCTGTGCCAGAGACATTTCCAATGACCAGCTGGGAGGAGAGAGCCATCATTACTTTTCACAAAACCCTGGGTGTTGCCCGGTTGCCAGAGAAGAGTCCAGTACTGGCAGCCTCCCTGACGTGCGGGGCTGCAGGTGGCTGCATGAAACCTTCACAACAAAACCGCAGCACTGGGCTAACCAGAGGGCGGGAGCCACCCCAGTGCTAAGTGCTGGCTGCACACTGGTAGAGCCAGAAAACCAAATTTCAACCATGGCCATCAGGCGCAGCATGGATTCGGAGACAAACCTCTTCCACCTCTGTCTTCCAGAATGTTCTAGTGGTCATGCCCCCACTTGCTGCATTGGGATAGGGTTAGGCAAGAGGTCAGATTTTTATGGGCATGTTTAGCAAAAAGTGAATGGAAAACCAGGCAATTTTAAACCACCGGGGTTTTAGCTAGTGGTGCTGACTTAGAACTGAGATGGGAAGGTCGAGGTGAGAGAAGTCTGAAGGGACACTGGCCCTCCGTGCAGCAGTTCTGACTCTAGTATCTCCAACACGGTCGGGGGAAGGAATGAAAAGAGTTGGGAAAGGTCTGCCCAACTGTCAGCATAGAAGCGGCAACAAGGTCTTCAGAACAAAGCATTCATTCAAGGAAGAAGGAAAACCACGTTGGAGAGATGGCTCTGCAACAAAGAGCATCTGTAGCTCTCACAGAAATCCCACGTGTGGTTCCCAGCATCCACAAGGTGCCTGACACCCATCCCCGATTCCAGTTTCAGGGAATAGCAAAGAAGCCCTCATCTGGACTCCAAAGCTACCATCCACGCAAGCAAAATACTCACACCCCAAAACTAAAAATAAATCAAATCTTAAAAAAAAAACTTGTCAAAAACTTACTTCTTTTGAGCAGTAGGGTGTTAGTTTTGTACTTTGTACTGCCCTGGGGAAAATTACCTTGTAACTAATGAGTTTGTAACGTTTGCAATGTTTCAGTCAGTGAGAAGCCTTCTTGCTTTGATTTCATATTTAAACTCCTGGATTATGACAGCAAACCCAAAGGCAGCAGTAGGCACCCACAGCCGTTTAACTTGGGGCTTATTTCCTCCGCTCTCTTTAGTGTTGAGAGTGCCAGAGATGACAGTAATAGCATTATCTGATTTGATTTGAGTGGCAATCTTTTCAATTTAATAACTCTGATGTCAGCTTCTCTTGTCATGTTGCCAGGCCTAATTCCCACTTCTACTGTGATTAATACTCTAATGAAGACACTGTCTGATTTTAGTGCTAGTATACACTCCTGGGACTGGTCTGCTCTGTAACTGGAGCCTCTGCAGAGAACACCTCGAGAGAACGCCTGTCAATCATGGGACTGAAACCCACTGGTTAGTTCCTTAGCACTGGGTGGCACATTTAGCATTTAGCATTTTTGTTTCTCTCTCTGTCCCTCCCTCCCTCCCTTTCTCTCTCTCCTTCTCTCTCCATATCCTCTCTCTCCTTCTCTCTCCCCTCCTCTCTCTCCCTCTCTCCCCTCCTCTCCCTCTCTCCCCTCCTCCCTCTCTCCCTCTCCTCTCTCTCTCTCTCTCTCTCTCTCTCTCTCTCTCTCTCTCTCTCTCTCTCTCTCTCTCTCTCTCTCTCTCTGATTCTCAGCTATTCCAGAAGAGGTAAATGGTAAATGTCTGTTTCCTGATTTGGATGTCTAGAACACAAGCAGTCTAAACAAGGTCAGTTACCCAGTGGCCACCTCAGAACCAACTGGAAGTTCACTTGCTTCCTGGTCAATTGATGCATGCATGAAACATTTACAGATTACAGGCTTCATGGATGATAAAGCCTGTCTAACAAGAGTTAATACTGCCCTGCCTGTTACAATGTTTTCAGTGATTTAGATATCTTTAAACTAGTAGAGGCACCTATTTATTTCAAAGATTGGAATCAATCAGTAGAGGAGGAAAGTTCAAATAACCAGAACATGCTGGGAAGTGCAAAACAGCCCTACAATTCAAGTGGCCAGCAACTTTGGGAAAAGGTACATGAGCGCCCAGACATCTAATCCAGTGAGGTAACAAAAAGGTACAGGCAGTTTACTGTGATAAGAACTCAAGAACAAATGATTCATGAGTGAATCCCACATCTCTGGCTACTACCAGTTGCAGGTTTTTTTTCACATCCCCTCATGACTGTGGGGTCCCACTCAAAGTCACCATGGCTGTGACTGCATCACTTTGCCACTGTCCCATACTCCTGGTATGACAAGGAGCTGGCTGTCTCTCCTAGTCCTGTGCAAGGTCACAGGGATTATTTTTTACAATGTGGTTGTGGTAGTTTTAGTGCAATGAACCCCACAAATGCATAGGGAGTAGCACTATTAGCAGGTGTGGCTTTGGTGGAGTAGGTAGGTATGACTTTGTTGAAGGAAGTATGTCACAGTGGAAGGGGACTTGAAGTCTCATATATGCTCAAGCTACCCTCAGTATCTCAGTTCACTTCCTGTTACCTGCAGAAACAAACTGTAGGACTCTCAGCTCCAGCACCTTGACTGCCTACATGCCATGTCCTGCCAAGTGGTCAAAGTTGGGTGGCTTGTAGGAATCATCTCTCACTTCTGAGACAAAACACCTGCTATAAACACTTTGAGGGGAGGAGGACCCCCTGATGTTTTCAGAGGCTTTAATCCAATGGTGGGTAGGTTTGAGATCACATTAGTATCATCTGTAAGGATACAGGAAGGAGCCACGGCAAGACAGAGCTCCCCCAGTTTCTTTCCAACTTGGCCTCACATTCCACCACTTCCCACTAGTGACATCATTTTATGGATCTACTGAGTGACAAATCTATTGACTAGGTCTACAGACTTGGAATCCAATCACTTCTCCAACGCTAATCAGCTTGAAGCCAAAGCCCCAGCACTGTGGCTATGAGTCACATTTTATGATCACACCCTACCAGACTCCATCAGTCCGCTCCAGGTCATAGTGGCATCCTTACAGACCTTCCTTCCTGAGTCCTTGCCTCCCTTTATGACCATTCCAGAGGACACACTTGAATTTTAGCTATCTTAGACCCCTTTTCTAGAATCAAAGTCCAGTTTACTGTGGAGCCAGCACATGCCCAGTCCCAGCCATGACCTATCATTAACTCCATGCACCAACCCTTCTTCAGAAGGGTAAAGGCCAGGTCTAGCCTGTTGACAACCACAGGCTCAATCCTAGCACGTGTTGGAGCTTCTGAGGACTCGGTGTAGACCCAGAGCTTAGTGTTTTAGGAGTGCTACCCCCTGAAGAGGGGTAAGCATAGATATGGTAAGAACTGACCTTGCTGAAGCTCCTAGATCCAGCTGGCCAAACCCCTCTACTCTTAGTCTCCCATGACACGAGCTGATGGAGTCGTTTCTCATTCACCAACTTCGAATTGGGTTTCTGTCACTTGCAGCTGAGCAATCGTGGCTGACAAAATTGTGCATTATTCTGAATGTGCCAGTCCCACTAAAGAAACATCTTAAAGAATTTTGTCCTTCTCCAGATGCTTGCAGGCTTTTGTGTAAAATCCAAGGTTACCATTTCTTTCTTCCTAAACCTCTTTTCTTCCAATTTGCTCCTTTTACCTTCAGACAAAGCAGTTGCTCTCTGGCTTGACCCTTCAGGCCACACCTTGTCATGCTTCCCCAAACTTCTTTTCTGTGTCTCTTTCCAAGTAAAGGTCCCTCTGCAGCACCGAGTGTGCTCCCAGGACACACCTCAATTCTGCATTCTAGATTCTGTCAGCACATGTTCATTTGCAGCATTCTCTTCTGTGTACTCAATGACGGATTAACACCAGTTCGGCTTCCTCTATCAGCTGGGAGTTTCTTAGGAAAAAGACCCGGTGCTGTGTAATAAGTGTTCTTAAACCCTTTGAAATATGTGCTTCTTTCTTTTTAATGACTGGGAAGATTCTGTGCCAATTTTAATATTATCAGAAGCTTTAGAAACAAGTACTCTGGTTAAAATCAAGCCTAATATGTAGTATAAAAATATTACATTTGTTTTTAAGTAGGGAGAAATTTGGATTGTGGTCCATCAGATCAGTGGTTCTCGGATGTGAGAGTCTCGAAATCACCCAGAATGCTTAGGAAAACACAGATGTTGAGGCCACATCCCCGGTGTTAGTGTTTCAGAAGATCTGGAGTAGCGCTAGAGAGTGAACTTTCAGTACATTCCCAGTGGATGCGGTTCTCACACTATCCTTTCTCCCTTCCACAGCAAGTGTCTTCTTAAAACATTTAAAGTCAAGATACAGAGCACTGCCCTCAGCTCTGTGACTGAGAATCTGTGACAGAAATCTCGAGAGACACACACAGAAGAGGCTGTCCCGCCAGTTCAACCCTATTATTAGTTGTCCTTGACTAGGCTGGGACGGGGAGGGGGGAGGTCAGAGGTAGAATACTTGTCTAGTATTCATTAGACACTGGCTCTGGCCTCCAGCTCCAGAACCAAGAAGACAAGACCAGGTTTGGGAACACTTTGAATTTTCCTCATGTGAAGTATGAGGCAGCAACAGGACCTAAGTCACTTGAGAGGGATAAAAGTCAACTGCTTCTCACAATGCAACAGGAGGTAAATGCCCCATCGATGCTCCCCCCCCCCAGACTGCTGTTGCTGCTGGCAAGGGGAATCCATGTAGGAGGTAGCACTCATTCCCCTGTCTCTGATTACCAGTCCAGATTCCTTTGGCACAATCACAGCCATGGACGCACACCTTTCGTGACAATGTGAGACTACAGCCCATCATACTCTCTGTGTTCCGTTAACAGTCATCTTGCTCTGAGAAGCAAGGATGCTTCTTATCTCAGAGAACCTTTTTTTTTCCCCACTCTGCTTTCTGAATTCAATGAAAATTCAACTTTCAGAAAGCTTGCGCATTAACAGAAACTAAATACTAGGCTTAGTCCTCCCACTCTGTCTCCCCTTAAGAGTTCTTAAAAGTTTTCTACAAAATAGCTTGAAGCTTCCTGTAGGGCAATGGGTATTTGGGGCATTGTATGATCTGGAGGGCTGGAAAAGGAGAGATAGAAAGAGAAGAAACAGAAGAGAGGGGAGAGGATGGAGACAGGGGAAGCAGGAGAGGAGAGGAGGGAGAAGGGGAGGAAACAGAAGAGATGTACCTGTTTCTCTCTCCATTTACCTCATCAAACTACAGGCCTGGCCCCTTGATGCTGGTCACAGAAACGCTGAGAAGGTGTCGACCAAGTGTCCAAACTCTTGACAAGGGGCTGGGCAGAATGCTAGGGGCCACAGCCAAGAGTCAAACAATTAACATTTTTCCCATGCCTCACTATTATTAGCCAGATCAAAGGGGGCCTGGGTTTACAGATCTCATCAGGCTCAGGGAGTCTCAGAACAGGCAGCAAACTGCCCAGTGGACCTGCAGGACACCGGATAGTTCACAGGCAGAACTGGTTTTCCAGTAGATGACTCTCTTGGGAATCTTTTCTAGATTATTCCTAGACTGCTCTGCAGTGGTGAGCGTGAAACCACTCCCACTTTCCTACTTGGATCTGTTTACCATGTTTCCTGTGCAAATGGGCACATTGTTCACAGATGCTTTCACAGAGCCTTTGAGGTGGGCACTAAGGCTCCAGGTTAAGTAACTGCCACTGCTGTCGGGAGTATCTCATTTAGGAGAAATCAAAGATTCCGTGGGTATTGATAGCCACGGGGAAGTCTTTCTAGTTTTCTTTCCCATTGCTTGCTGTTGTATGTGGTGTAATACACGCCACACATCTGGATGGAGAAACACCCCACCCCCGCACCCCCACCCCCATTCATAAGATATCACGTGAGTAGCTGACTGCAGGAGGGGGAGCAAGGTGTCATCTCTCATATAACGTAGACAGTACAGACAGAAGATATGCGGCTGACAGTGGGGAGTGGTGGGGGCCGGAGGGGGGATGGGGGCGCTCTTGTGTGTTGTAAAGAGGAGTCGGCACACGTGTTATTAGCAGATTGGTGTTTATGCACTGTTCATAGCTTGCTTATGCTGAGAAAACTCTGCTCCAGATGGTCCTGGAGGTTGCTCTCAGCAGACAGTAAATAGACAGTGTTTAAAGAAGTTCAGGAGCATTAAATGTACAGAGACTGAGACAACAGCGGGAGAGATAAGAACACAAGAGGCTCAGGCAACAAAAGACTCAGAAAAGTGGCTGATCACCTGACTAGAGAGGCAAGACTGAGCCCTGGAATGACGGACCACGTCTCTCTCCAAACGTGTGTGTGTGTGTGTGTGTGTGTGTGTGTGTGTGTGTGTGTGTGTGTGTGTGTGTGCGCGTGCTCACTGGGTTCTCAGATCACTAAAAAAAGTACAGCCTAGAGATTCCATTCCTAGGGGCAGGAAAGTTAGCTCTATGGTTAACTGCTCTTGCAGAGGCCCTGGGTTCAGTTTCCAGCACCCACATGTTGCTTCGCGGCATCTGTAACTCTAGTTCCAGGGGTTCTCACACCCTCTTCTAGCTCTATGGGTACTGTATGTACATGGTGCATGTATGTATGTGTATATGTATGTATGCATGCATGCAAATAATCATACACATAAAATAAATCTGAAAATAAAAACAAAGATCCAATCCCTATGTATGTTCATCAATGTTTGTGACAAATAACAAGAACTCTTACGGTCTAGTTACACACCTCCATCAATGCTTGTTGCTAGGACATAGCAGCAATTGAACTCGGATTTTTTTTTAATGTTCCTAAAAATAAAATAATGAACACAGCTGTTCTTAAGGGCACACATGATCGGGGTAAAGTTGGGAAGTGGAATCTTGAACATTTTCTAAGGGGTTCTGATTTCAAGTTTGTAGACCAGTTCCAAAAACTAGAAGGCCATATGCAGAACTTCACTAAAATGGGCACTCCATTTCTTAGAGATTTTAAGGAGTTCCTGGTCTCATGGCATGTTCCAGCACCCCACCCCAACCCTGCAGGGATTGAGATGCACTGTCTGTCACCACAGTCCATACACAGGAGTCTTCAGTCTAGAAACCAGTGATTCTCAGCTGTGCTCAGCAGTCAGGATCCTGGCTAGTAAGGTACTGTGTACTGGCCTACTCTCACCTCTTGGGTACCTCGTCACTCATCGTTCGGCAGGTGCCCCAACTTTCCATCTGTCTCACAACACTCGAGAAGTCCCAACCTGCCTGTGCCCTCTGCCTAGAACCCTTTTCCTTCGGTCATCCTCCTGTCAACTCCCCTGCCTCCTATCTTTGCTCAAACGGCAGCTTCACCTGCCTAACCTAGCTATACTTAAGACTAACCATAAACTCAAGTCCCTTTCCCTTCACTTTTTTATCTTTTTAAATTTTAATTTAGAAACATCTTATTTTACATATCAGTCCCAGTTCCCTCTCCCTTCCACCCTCCCATGACCCCCACTGTCCCCTCATCCCACCCCCATCTATTCCCCAATGAGGGTGAGGTCTCCCATGGGGATCATCAAAGTCTGTCACATCATTTGGGGCAGGGCCCAGTCGTCCCCCCCCCCCAGTGTATTTAAGTTGAGAGAGTATCCCTCCATGGGGAATGGGCTCCCAATGTCCATTTGTGCACTAGGGATAAATACTGGTTCCACTGTCAGAGGTCCCATAGGCTGCCCAGGCCTCCTAACTGACACCACATTCAGGGGACTTGGTTCCATCCTATGCAGGTTCCCCAGCTGTCTGACTGGGGTCCATGAGCTCCCACTTGCTCAGGTCAGCTGTTTCTGTGGGTTTCCCCAGCCTTTCACTTTTTAACACTCTACAAAATTTAATTACTATGTTTATTACTTATCTTCTTCCATTACAGAGTAAGCTCCATGAGGTCAGGGACTTTGAGTATAATATTGGAATACTATTTGGTGTACAATAGGTGCTCAATAAATACATGTTGAATTAAGGAATATAACTGAACTAAATTTCCAGTGGCAATATATAACCTCAAAAAATAGTATCAATGTATCTGGTATATTTGGCCCACTTCAATTCAGACTTACATTATTAATATGTTGGCAGCAATTAAATAATTGGAGACCTACAGATAGAAGAGATAATAACCACTAGGTACCTATATAGGTCATCAGTTTGACTTCCTACAATGCATTTTTTAATCTTGTGTGTGTGTGTATGTGTGTGTGTGTGTGTGTGTGTGTTATGCATACATGTATGTTTGTGTGCCCAGGAAGGATAGAAAAGGGCATCAGATCCCTGAGGACGGGAGTTACAGATGTTTATGAGCCTCCATGAGGGTGATGTGAACTGAACTCTAGTTCTTTGGAAGGAAAGCCAATACTCCTAACTGCTGAGCCATCTGTCCAGTCTCCCACAATGCATCACTTTAGCAGACTAATATAAAAAGTATCCTCCAAACATCCTTGAAGAGATTCTGGGACAGGAGGTTCTGGCATGGCCTGGTATCCAAGCTGCCAAGGAGGCTGAAGCAAGAGGGCTGCATGTTTGAGGCCAGCCTGGGCTAGGGTGAGCTGAAGACCAACCTGGGCAACTTAGTGCAACCTTGTTTCAAAACAGAAGTAACCATGCAGCTTAGCACTAGAACACCTGCCTGGCTTATATGAAGTATCAGATTCATTCCAGTGGAGGGAGGGAGGGAGGGAGGGAGGGAGGGAGGGAGGGAGGGAGGGAGGGAGGGAGGGAGGGAGGGAGGGAGGGAGGATAACAATATAATGCATGATAGACCATAGCAAAACAAGAAAGATAACAAAGTGATACAGTTAGAAGTTTTGATTTACAATTCCTTTGGGAAAAGATTAACTTTGATGAACACAGCAAAACTGTAATAAAGATGGGAGCCTAGACCTATAATGCATCACTTTTTCACCAGGACTACTGACGTGTTTCAATTATATTCATTTAGCTATAGCAGAGAATGTTTTAAAGTGCAGCTTAATCACCATGTTTTGGAAATTTGCCTTTCAGCACTGCTATATAGTAAGAAGGGTAGGTTTTATGTTTGGATTAATAAATTCAGGATCTATCCAAGACTTATCATTATCACTACTGGCCAAGTATTTGCAGTTTCAGCCTATGAGATCTTAAATCGTCTATCATCTTTCATCTCAGTAGACTGCCAGCATTTCCTAGGGGTAGCAGCTTACAGGAGTTTCTAAAACAATGTCACCACATGCTGCACAATTTGAAGAATAAAGATTTATCTTCTTACAATGCTGGGGCCTGGAAGACAAAGATCAAAGTGTGGGTAGGGCGGGTTTCTTCTGACCAGCACTCAGTGGCTTGCAAAAGTCTCCTCCTTGTGTTTTCACACAGACCTCTAACGTTTTGGGTTCTAATCCCGCTCCTGGCCTGTGAGCAGCAGTCATGTGACATTAGATGCCACACTGAGAATTTCATCAGAATGTAATCACACCTTTCAAGAGTATCTCCAGATACAGTTAGGTCCTGAGATATTGGAGGCTAATTCTTCAATATGTGAATGTGGGATAGTCTTTCATGCTCCTATTGCTAAGTTTAGTATTTAAAGCTTACTTGGAAATAACCATATCCCTTTACATATTTATCTGCTTATCATCTGTGTAGACAAAAGGCTAAGAGAAAAATACACACTTTTTCCTAATGAATGTCTGGATGACCTTCCTTGAACAAACAGAAATAATGAAATCATTAAGTTAATGGCAACTGAAATCCTTAGCTACTTAGCAGAATGAACTAACTTATATCTCCCTCGCTGATGAGCTTTCCCTCCTGTGTCTCTCGCTTTCTGCCCATTTGCCCAGGCCTTTCTTCCTTCACAATCTCCTCTTGGCACTGGAGCAAATTAAGATAGAAAAGGAGGTTCCATCAGCCCACGCAACAGGAAAGGCGAAGTCAAACAAATGGTTTAGAGCCAACCCCGCGGTGACATCAGCAGGAAACCATCCCAGGAATCGCTGCTATTTCCACATCTGACGGGGCAGAATCTTCTATGAATGCAGTTGGGAGGAGAATTTTGATGGAATTCAGAAGACGATTGGTGTCAGGTCTCTGCCAAGTCATTCACTGGGCGAGTTTGCTGTAAGCAAGGGGTAAGGTCAAACCCTCAAGATGTAGACAGAGTGTATGGAAAGGAGTGAGGAAGGGCTCACATGTAGTCGGTGAAGGAAGTTCAGCAACGGCCTGCAGGCCTTCCAGGCAGAAGAAGGTGACTTGCTTTCTCCCGAGGCTCCATGATGCCCAACTGCATTAAACCCTGATGGCCTTTTCCTCCGGGAAGGACCAGCCTTTTCAGTAACAGAGCCAAGCGATGCTCCCCGTGGCCGTGCCACCTCTCAAGTTCTTAACAAAGGTGAGGGCCACAGTGGTGCTCACTCGGGCCGTAGACACCACGGTGTGGGAGCCCCAGGATCAGAGAGCAGCAGACCAGATCAGAGAGCAGAGTGAGAAGGGAGGAGAAAACGTTCCTCAAAGTTGAGTTCCGCCTGATTTCACGCGCTGCTGAGCAGTGGAAACCAGAACCGCCTACCTTTCTACCCAGCCACGCCAGGCTGAGGAGCTGCGGTGAGGAAACACCTCACACGAAGTCATTTATTTCATTTCGCTTTACTTTTTTTTTTTTGCTTGTCACCCTGAAATTAATAAGGGCCACCGCTGCTCCCCATCTTATTCGACAGAGCTCCATCATTCTGTCAGGCCCTTAAGCAGTGAGCACGAGGATGGAAGCCTAGGTGGGGGAGGGGTGGGCGGCATGGGCGGAAGGAGGCCTAGCAAGGAAGGATGGGAGGGGGAAAATGTGGAAAAATAATGTGAGACCCCGCACAGTATCTGAAGCTGAGGCAGCCGTGTAATTATAAAGCTAGCTTTTCTCTCAATTGACAGCACAAGAAAAGGAGCTGAGGAGCAGCTTCTAAATGAAACATGACATTCCCTTATTAAAGTCTGGGTTAGATTTTAAATGGCTTAATGCTTGGCGCCTCCTTCCATGCTCTGGGCTAGCCAAGAAGTAGACGTTTAATGGAAACAGGAACGGCAATGTTTTTTTTTTTTTCCCGAACAATGTGTGCACTTTCCAAATAATTTTCTATATAAACATTTTTATTCTTGGAAGAGATTTTTCTTTAATTATCCAACCAATACATGCCTACCTTTTGGTAAATATGAACATATTCTAACACATATGGTATGCTTTGTGTTTAAAAGTAACACAGGGCATGATATGTGCAATGCATTAAGAATTTACTGCCTGGTTTTGCTTCATTTCCTCGCTGTTGGGGGTAGTCCACGGAAACTGCCTGTCCTTACAAGCAATGCTCAGTGGCCCACGCTAAATTGCACCATTGCATGCTGGGACCTGCAGACTCCAAACCAAACGGCAGGGGCTGTGCGTTTCTATTTCCATTTAGAAATCTCACAAGTTTTGTTTCCCTCTATCCTGGAGGGAAGCCTCTTCCCTCAACTGTGCTGTCCACGTTAACATCTACCTTGAACAGCTCCAAGTATTTCTCCTCATTGTGGGGAGGAGATGCTTACAACTTTGGCAGTTTTGATCTGCTTGTGAGAGGTCATCAGTGACACCCATAATAATGGCACCTAAGTGTTGAGCATTTTGTACACTGAGCAATATTCTACATACATTATCTCTTACACAATGAGCAATATTCTACATATATTATCTCTGTATAAAATGAACAATGTTCTAAATACATTATCTCTGTATACAATGAAAGATATTCTACATGAACTAACTCTGTATACAATGAACAATATTCTACATACATTATCTCTGTATAAAATGAACAACGTTCTACATACATTATCTCTGTATACAATGAATGATATTCTACATAAACTATCTCTATATAAAGTGGATAGAAGTTACTTCATCTCATAAAGAACAAATTGAGCTGAAAATGTGGAGTTTATCATGGCAGCCAGCAAGTAAGTATAGATTGTCAGTCAGCCTAGGTCTCTGAATTCAAGAACAGCTCTTTCCTCCCATCCATGATCCCCTGGCCACAGCCTTTCTTTCTTTTTTTTTTTAAGCCGTTTTCCCTCATTTCTTTTTCTCTTGATAGGAAGCAAACAAAAGACTAATTTGCTGGAATTTCAGTAAAATTCTGGAGCCAGAATTTTTAAGGCCAAGTTTTTCCTATATCAAGAATTAACTTTGTATCTTTGTTTCGTTTTAGAAAGACTCTGTCCATGTAGCCCAGGCTGGCCTCAATCTTATGATCCTCCTGCCTCAAACTCAAATACTAGAATGCCAACAGGAGTAGATTTTACCTTACGTTATGAAATACAAACAAATACAGAGTTGTCCTTAGGAATCACCCTTCATATAATAGCAAATAGTCCCTCCCCATCATTCATTCACAGTTTCAGAATTTTCTGGAAGCTTTATTTCTCACCAAGATAGTGCCTCAGGATGCTATTAAAAACTCTTAATAATGAGTGGCATCCAGGTATCCATGAGGCCATCTATTAGCCTCATGGTTTTCTGATTCTGAAGTGAGGAGGGCAATTAAAAATTTGTTTTTTATTTTGAAAATCTTGTAAGCAATTAAGTCCTAAATATTTATTTATAGTTTCAATTTTTCCAAATATCTTACTTAGCCATGCTTTAAAGTCCTCTGGGGGGAAGGGAGGTAGGTGTGCATGTGTGTGTGTTTTGTTGGCATGTGTGTTTATGCACCATACACATAACCTGTGCCTGTGGACGTCAAAACAGAACATTAGATCCCCTGGAACTGGAGTTGCGGACAGTTGTGAGCTTCCACATGGAGGCTGGGAATCGAACCAGGTCCTCTGTAAGAACAGCAAGTATTCTACACCATGGATCCATCTTTCTAGCTCCATGCTTAAAGTCTCAAAGATGACCATCTTTATGATGCGTCTGTGAAATCCTAACTATACAGTAATGTGCAGAACCTGTGTCTTCTTGACCAAAAACAAAGGCATACCTCTCAAGAGTATGTAAAGTATACAGAAAATAATGTTGTTTCTCTGCCACCAGCTGCAAAATGACTAAGTCAATCCTCTCTTTTAGTATTTTGCTCTGCACAGTTGTTTTGGAAATTATTCTTATCTTTGGATCACTATTCGGTTCTAAAGGGGGTCTGGAATGTCTGCAATCTGGCAGAAGAGATAGGGATCCAGGCTGTCCCTGCCAGCTTCATTCTACAGACTGTTCCCAGCCCTTACCGGGTGGGATGCCAACGGCATCATAAAGGTCTGGGTGGCAGCTGCCCTGTCCCTTCACTTCTATAGAGGTTACTGCCAGAAAGAACAGCTCTATCAAGACTTAATGGCAAGATGACCCAAGCATTTGTGAAGAAACACGCTCAGCATCTGCTCACCCTGTCGCTAGTTCATCTTTCTCCCCAATTTCCCTTCTCTAGGAGCCGCTAAAAGTGTTTTCAGAATAACAGCAGGTAACCTTAACTGCCCTTTGTTGAAAGGATTGTTCAAGATGGGGATATAGCTCGATTGGCACAGTTTCTGCCTTGCAACATGATGGTGTGAGTTCAAGATCCAGAACCTGCTTTAAAAAGCCAGGCACGGTGGTGCATGTCTTTAATTCCGGAGCTAGGGAGGTGGAGACAGACAGTCCTGGGATTCACTATCCTCTGGACTAGCGGCCCCAGGCCATGTAAGAGACCTTGTCTCAGAAAGTAGTATGTCCTCAGGCATGACACCCGAGGTGGACCTGGTGCTCCCATACACACGTGCAGACCCACAGGCACACAGAACTGTTAGATCGTCCAAGAAGAGCTCTGTCCTTTGCTTTAGTCCACTGCTGGAACAAACTGTGGAGAAAAATGGGTATTTGGCTCATAGTTCTGTGGCTGGCTTCATTGCTATGGGCCTGAGATGAAACTGAACTTCTTAATGGGAACCATGTGACAGAGGAGGCTGCTGAGCAAACAGCCAGAGAGGAAGGAGTCAGCACAAGGAACACCCTTCAAAGACACCTGCGGTGATCTGCTCCCTCCCTCCAGGCCCCACCTCCTAATAGCCCATTCAGTATGAAATCACTGATTAAGTCATTACTGGAGTGCCTGCGTAACCCAATTGCTTCTCAGTGATCGGACCCATTAACTGGAGACTATGTCCTCACAGCGCATGAGCTTTGGGAGGACTAGTCATATATGAACCATAACTTTTTTTTTTTTTTTTTTTTTTTTTTTTTTGGTTTTTCAAGACAGGGTTTCTCTGTATTGTTTTGGAGGCTGTCGGTCCAGCCTGGCCTCGAATTCACAGAGATCCGCCTGCCTCTGCCTCCCGAGTGCTGGGATTAAAGGCGTGCGCCGCCACCACCCAGCCATAACTTGATTCTTATAGAATTCCATGGTCCTTTGTTCTAACCACTCATGTTATCGGTCCTTGTCACTGGTGTCCCAGGTCTGGGTATCTTCTACAGTCGTTCTTGTGTTTCCATTCTGTATCTTCCCGTGTCCTTTCTAACTGAATTTCTTTCTCAAGATAATGTCCTACAAATGTTGAGGGCTAAAATTATACAAAGATAGAATATTATCTCGTGTGCGTGCGCGCACGTGCGTGCGTGCTTGTGTGTGTGTGTGTGTGTGTGTGTGTGTGTGTGTGTGTGTGTGTGCGTGTGTGTGTGTGCGTGCACATGTTTTCATCGAGTGCTTAGTAAAGTAAGCTGCTGGGAAATAAGGAAAATAAGGGCAGTCTGGGGAAGCTGAAGCAGGTGCAGAAAGCTTGCGTGGCCAGCCCAGGATACAGAATGAGTTGTGGACCAGTCAGACTACAGGCTGTGACTCTGTATTAGTAAAAGGCAAGAGGAAGAAAAGAAACGGAGTGTAGACAACTTGTGTGTCCTGACTAATCACAAAGAATGTTGGAAGTCAGGTTCTGCAAGCCAAACTGAGAGGTGGCATGAGGGACAACACTGACCAGGTTCTCCAAGCCAAACTGAGAGGTGGCATGAGGGACAACACTGACCAGGTTCTGCAAGCCAAACTGAGAGGTGGCATGAGGGACAACACTGACCAGGTTCTCCAAGCCAAACTGAGAGGTGGCATGAGGGACAACACTGACCAGGTTCTGCAAGCCAAACTGAGAGGTGGCATGAGGGACAACACTGACCAGGTTCTGCAAGCCAAACTGAGAGGTGGCATGAGGGACAACACTGACTTTGCTGCACTCGGGCTGCCGCCTCCATTACCATTCTGAAGATGGTTTTGTTTGGTTTTGTTTTGTTATTATTTTTGTTTGTTTTTTTGTTTGTTTTTTGGATGGATGGGCTTGAGCTCAGACTTTACAGCCAGATATCTGAAATCCAACAATTAACCTTTATAGATTCACACTAACATTTATGGTATCCATCTCATCAAAAGCTGAGTGAGGAGGGAATAAGAGCTTGAGAGAGCTTTCAGAAGACCCACATCCTGATCCTGCCTCAGGCAGGAATAATTTAAATGTTCAAATTAATGTAGCAGCGTTCTTCCCTTCATATGTGAACTGAATCCATGGTCTTGAAGCCCCCTTGAAACTCTATCCAGCCTTTTGCAATCCTTTCTTAGTTCCCTGGTTAGGAATGAGCCAGAAGGGTGGAGAAGCAAAGCCACAAATGGCAGAGCTCTAACTACCAGAGGTATTTCTGAAAGCACAAAAGGGAGGTCATAGACCTTCCCTAGACCTGGAGGTTGGAAGGCCCAGGACAGGCAGAGTCTATTTTCTTAGACTCCAGCTGATTTATGCTGAGAAGAGGAAGGTACTCTCAAATCCTCATGTGCACCTGCCCTGAGAAACAAGTTGTTATTCTCATTTAGTTACAAAGGAAAACCACAGCAATCTCCAGGAGAACATCGGGCTATGTGTAAAAATAAGGCTTAGCAAAGAAAATGTCAGCCCCACAGCCCACCTGTTGCGGCTCATCGTTATTCAGCCAAGGTTAACCGGGTACCACTGGATGGGAAAGAGAGAAAAGGCACCTGCCACCCTCAAAAGCACTCGAAACACAGGGGCAGGGACGGGCAGTAAATTACAGAATTAAAATGTAAATGCATTTCTGAGCCTGCACGGGAAGGGAAAGGTATATTCCCAAAGCTGGAGAAGTCAGCCAAGGACACGTTGATTGATGTAAACTTTTTAATTCCAACCTTCGAGAATCCTGAGGAAAATAAAGTGATGAAGATCAGAAACTGCTACTGTAACGCATGTAACGTCCCACAGTGGGAGAAGACAAGCTCAGAGAACCTGTAAGAGCCCTTGAGCTTCCTAGGCATTTACAGCCATAGATCAAGTCAATAAATAGCGACCAACTCAAACCTGCACCCTCTTTAGAACCGTCTGCCCGCCTGCCATGCGTCTGTTCCTCTTTGATCCCGGTGAGACCTGAATCCCCTCTAAAGGGAGCCACTGAACCTCTGACAGCTCTGCTCACTTGACCCGGTGAAGAGTCTTACTCTGAATCACGCTTACTGCTCTTTCTGACAAAATACCATCCCTGTTACTTCTACTTACCTCACCTAGCTAAGCCAGTGTTGCCTTCCAGAAGGGACGTGTCCACAAACTTCTGCAACTACTACATGTGTGCTATTTTTTTCTACCAAGAATTGAGGGTTTTTTTTTTTCAAGAATAAAAAGAAAAAGCCCAAAGCACAGAGCCATAAATCAGCAGCAGGGGACAAGGTCATGCGTTTTACAGCGTATGATCCAAACACACGCGGTGCCAAGTTGGCCTTTAGTCACTCAAGCTGACATAAATGTGCCCGGGCTGACACTGTATTTTACCATTTGCCCTTCTGGCAAGATAAAGGCTTGTCCCTTTCTCCTTCCTGGGGATTTCTCTTTCTCTTAACAGCTCACTAAATGCTTGCCTTTGTTTGAGAATCTTTTTAAGGGTTGTTTTAAATCACCCCTTTCCCCCTGCCAGCCCATGGCAGCCCTTGCCCCTGAGCCTAGCTAGGTGATCAAATGGCTCACTGAGGTCTCATGCATTGACATTGCCAGAGTCTTCCCAGCCATGCTGATAGGTGAGTGGTGATGAGGGAAGGCAGGAAGAGACATTTTGAAAAGAATGGCTTAAAAATAAAGCATTATTCACTAAAGAGGAAAACCAAGAATAAAAAAAAATGTTTTCATAAAACAAAAATAAGTTACCATAGGGAAACAGTTTCACTAGGGTGGGAAAAATAAAAATATAGCCTGAATAAGGTTTTAGATGATTTCATTCTTCAAAAGTTATACAATTGCAGTGTACCTACCATTATGTTCATGGTTATGTAACAATTTTTTCAATTAAATTACAACTAATAAATCTTCTAAGTGTTTTGCATTCTAGAACACTCTAGAACATTCCAGATGAAGAGGGCTAATTACAGGTTCCAGTTGTCTGATCCTTCTGGAATCGTCTCTTAGCTGGATTCTTGTGAGCTTCAAGTTTGCATCTTCTTAGACAACACCCTCCCCCAGCATCAATATGACAGCTATGCCACACTGCTTAGCTGGATTCCTGTGAGCTCAGTGCTTGTGTCTTTATGGACAACGCCCTCCCCCGGCATCAGCATGACAGCTATGCCACACTTTCCGCAGGCTTTGGGAAATGAATGCAGAATATGTGTGTCCTGGCAGACTTCACGCCCCTGGAATGAAGTAATTCATTTGCGGGCCTTCCCACCTTCTACTGTGCCAGCTTCACATACCAGACAGTGCACGACTTGTCACTCAGCTCCAAGCAAGGGCCCAAGCAGCTCCTTGTTTGATTTTGCTGGTGAGGGTTAACAAATCCCTTAGAGACCCCCTTTGGGCACACCAGAAATTACCATAATTGATCTCTATATGTTTCTCATTTTCCAGATAAAAGATAATTCACGAGCCTACAGATTTCCCACAAACCCCGCTGGGTGTTGAGAGCCCTTAAACAGCCAGCTCACTGGCTGAGCAACAAGGATGAAGAGGCGCTAATTAACAGACAGATGAATGTACAATGCAGGAATCAACGGGCACTTCAAGAAAACCCATCTGAGCTGAGACATTAGCATGCTAGATGGCCTTGGCCAAGGTACTTGACCTCTATATATGCCCCAATTTCCTGTACAGTAAAATTGGACAAAAGGAAAACCTTGATGAGAATTGGATGTTGAATTTAATTGACTGTGATGAGCCTGCGTAAGTAATTTACAACCCCAAAGACAATAGTCAAAACACACAGCAAACACCCAAAGTGCCAGCACAGGAGGGAGCCGTATCAATACCGCGGTCTAACACAGCACACTGAGTCCCTTCCACCAGCCAAGGCACTATCACATTAACTTAAAACATACCACAGGATGGTAAGTGTTGTCTTTACATTGGAAATAAGACTATGCCTGGACTTTTAGAAGATCTGGGTTTTAAAAATTCTCATCTCCCTACATGATCCCCAGACAATACATTTTCTGGAAATGGACTTAGAAAAGTCCTACCATAATGTTAAAGGAACAGACTTGCAAACTGCTCCAGAGGCTCCAAAGATAAACACGGTAGACTGTAGGGGGTAATGAGAGCATTTACACTTCTAAATTACAGCATTGCTTCCTGCCTACCCAAGACTATTTAAAAGGCAGTTTGCTGATTAGAAAGGAAACAATGAAGTACAGAGAGAATAAATGAAGAGAACATTGTTTAAAAAACTGCCCATGGCATATACGCATGCTCTAAGCAGGTTAGAGTTTGCGGGGGGGGGAGTTGTCAGATGAAATCATTTTTCCTATGGTTTTAAGGATCCTTGCTCCTTCTTTAAATCCAAAGTCTGAGATAACCTCAAGTCCTCTGGGCATCATCTTTTATTAGTATCATCCCTATCAAAGACACCAAGTATATGTAACTACAGCCAGACATTTTCCCCTCACATTCTAGACACAACTCTCTATTCCCCTCCATTACATGCTGCTGATTCTCTGGGGCACTGTCAGTCTGTGCTAAGACATGGTCCAGGGGTCCTTAGTGAAACGTTCTTTTGCTGTGGGTGGTCTAGGCAGGAAAGTGAATTATGTGGTCACCATATCTGCTTCTCCAGTGTGCTCTGTATTTACCTCGTGCATTGACAAGTCTGCCTCATTCTCTCTAGCTCCAAATTCTAGAACAGTCTCTTGGCTGGACTTCTAGTCTCTGTGGCACCCTTCCTTTCTTCCTATAGATCCACCTCCCAAGGCAATCCTCTTAAAGGGGTATCTACTATCATTCCTCCCTCTTCAGGGGCTTCTTCAATACTCATAATAAACTTTAAATCCTTTAGGGTCATGGAATTCAAAGCCCTTTGTGTTTTATGTCATTCAGTAAATTCTCATTATCTGTCCATTGACTTTAACTGCACTAAAATTTCTTCTTAGTACTTAGTACTTCCCCCCAAGATACTGCATGTAGTACTGAAGTGTAGGTACTTTAGATTCTAAGCAAGTTAGTTTCTGGTAAATAACACAAGATCAAAGATATCTTTTTGAAAAACTGTTTGCCTATAATATATCTCACAATAAATATGTAGTCAGTCAACATGTTTTGAATGTATAATCTAAGCCTTTTGTTTGAAATAGCCCTTGTAGAAATATTTTTGAATGGTGAAAGAATTTGAATAATATACTTTTTATTTCATTAGTCTTATATTTTCTATCTTTTTCCCTGAAATGTTCTGACAGCTCACACTGGACCAATAGATAGGAAATCTCAGGATTGGCAATGATTGTTCAGGCCACTTGCTTCACTGGTTCGAATCCTCTTAGGATAGTCTCTCTGCTTTTTGATACATTCAAACTAACTG
This sequence comes from Mesocricetus auratus, assembly GCF_017639785.1. Taxonomy (NCBI): domain Eukaryota; kingdom Metazoa; phylum Chordata; class Mammalia; order Rodentia; family Cricetidae; genus Mesocricetus; species Mesocricetus auratus. Next base: position 12,252,373 of record NW_024429195.1, read on the forward strand.
TAGAGGAACGGGGGGGGTCTTAATTTAGATGTTCAGAAACCCCACCAATGACTTGGAATCAAAACAGGTGTGACCTTAAAGCTGGCACATCTCACCCTAGACGAAATTCCCAGAATACAAGCAAACCAGCAGAATCCATGCTTACTTGATGTCAGAATGAGAATCGATACACCAGACATTAAACTAAAGGCTGTTTGGAAAGTCAGAGCATAAATATGGGAGAAGCTTTAAAATGTCTAAAGAATCCCGGAGAATTAGGCTCTGCCTTCATGCTGTACAGACCAGTCAGTTTTTGCATAAATGAAAACTATGTTGACATACACTAAGAACAAAGCAGAGGTTAGCATATTATAAAGTTGGCCAATAAAAGGAAGCAGGGTCTGGAGTTCAGAATACATTTCTCTGCAACTTCTCTGTTTTCCAACAACACTTGCAGCATTATGCCCTACACTGTTCACACTACAACTGATCCAGGTGGTTTAAAAGATTCATAACTTTGATTTCTATCCTAGTAACAGCTGCTTGTTAATATAACACAGCAGGCAAAAGTACTGTGGCTGCGTGTTAGTTACTATATTATTGCCCTAATGACATTTCCATATACCTTAGGGCTAAGAGCTATCATAAAATTAATTAACTTCATAAGAACTTAGAAAGCTGGTTTCTCAAAAGCACTTCCTGGCCACCAAAAAGTAAAAACAGCTCTCCCAAACCAAAATACTACTAAAAACCTTTTAGATTTGACAATGAAGCCAGCCAGATTTCCCTTCAGTCAGCTTTTACAGATCCCTACATGTTCCATCCTGACAGTCCTGGCTGTCCTGGAACTTGCTCTGTAGACCAGGCTGGCCTCAAACTCAGAGATCTGCCTGCATCTGCCTCCCCAGTACTAGAATCAAAGATGTGCACCACCACTGCCTGCTGATTTAGGACTTTCTCATCCAGATTGTACTTTTTTTCCTCTGAGGGTGACAGTTGATGTGACTACTCACAAGATTCACCAAGTCAAAGCATTTCATGTACATTGAAACCTTGGGCAGCAAGGGCCAAATGACAGACAAATAGTACTCAAAACATTTTACATAGCTAACTCAAGCCCGCTCCATTCCTGCCAAGCAGTAACAAAATCAGCCTACTCACAAGAACTATTTTAACAAAAACAAACATCTGAAAACCAGCAACATTCTAGCAAAATGAGAATGTTATCATTAAAACAACTCTTTCTACTCTGGTGCCTCAAAACCAGAAATATAAACATGTCTATAGAAACATGACACATGATATTGTAAATACCACAAAATTGACAAGACCAATTCAAATATAAATTTACTTGGAAATTTTGTTAAGGGCGGAAATGCTACCACAAAGCCTCTTTTAAAGAGCTGCTAATGTATTTGACCTTAGCTTGACTTTGGAACACATCAGTTTTTCAAGAAAGCTGGTGGAAACTATTTCTTCAAATTACTGATGGGGTCAATTAGCATCAAAGTCTTGGCAGGGTCTGAGGGTTAGGAGACTTTCAGAGTCCTTGGTGAGTCCTTTTCATCTTGCTCTCCAGACAGGAGAGTCAAATACTGAATATACTGAGGAATCTCCTCACTTCATAACTTCAATAACAAAATTCCCGCTGTGTAGGAGGAAAACAGAACTCTGCCATTAGCCATGTGACTTATTAGAGGCGCACACAGATGAGGTAATAAAAGGGCGGTTAACCACACCCACTTTAGGCATGACTAAAGACGTATACGGACATAGGCAGTGAATTACATCACTAGCCAGGCCCACTTTTGGGCATGGCTAGGGGCTTTACGGAGGAAGGTATAAAAGACTGAACAGAGGAAGTCTCACTCTCTTTTCCGGCTTTCCGGCTTCCAGTTCGGCAGGGGGAAACTACTCGGCTCATCTGGGTTACTTGTTTGTCTCTTGTGAGTAATTTCTACAATAAATACTTACTTATACTTTCAGTAAGTGTGCTGCTTATCATTGCAGCATCACCACTGACCATTAATATATATATATACATATATATATATGTACACGTATATATTCAAAACCATATATATGGTTTACACAGTGTTAGTGTATACACACACATTGTAAGATTTAACAAGATATGTGAACTGTGTCAACGAATTTGAGAATAGAAATTGTGATCTATCTTTACTCTTTTGTGGACATCAGGTAAGCCCCATGCATAATACCATCTCTTGCAATAGTACAAGAGGGGGGAATCCCCTGGGTTTCTGAAGGATAAAGAAAGTAATTGTGGTTGTGTTTTAATGGAGATCAAAAGATAATTTGAACTAAGAAGAACTACAGGTGACTCATGAATAGCATGGCTTTGGAGCAATGACAGCCAAGATGCCAACTCCCAGCATGACCTGAAAGCAAATGACCACAATCAAATTCTACATAATCCTGGAATAGTGCCTACAAAGATACCAACCTCTACAATTTGTGTCTTCAGTCTCTTATAACTGGAGTTTCTTCCCAGCTTGGTCCCACGAGCTTCAGCCCCAAATAAGCACACAAAGACTTATATTAATAATAAAAATTTTGGCCCATAGCTAGGGCTTCTTATTGGCTAGCTCTGTCTTAATGATTAACCCATTTCCATAAATCTATTTATTCATATGTATATATATCTATGTATTTCTACATGGCCTTATCTTACCAGGGTATGCCTGGCACATTCTATCCTCCGGGTCTCTACATGGCATCTCATCATAGTCTCTCTCCCTACCTTTCCCAGAATTCTCCTCATCTCCTAGTCCCACCTCTTTTCCTGCCTCTATTAGCCAAGCAGTGTTTTATTCATCAACCAATAAGAGAAACACATATACAGAAGGACGTCCCCATCAATCTCTCCTGAAGGCCCACATAATTAAGACTTGGTTTCTAGGGTTGGCGCTGCTGGGGGAGGTAGGAGTTTTAACAGATATGGCCTACTGGGAAATCTCTGTGTTACTGGATGGCAAATCCTCAAAGAGGATTGTGGAGGACTGCTCTCCTCTATCCTTTCTTCTCTTTCCTGACCACGAGGTGGTTTCCCTCCACTCCAAGGGTCCACTATGAAGAGCTGCTTCATCACAAGCTACAAATCGGGGACCCCACCCAATTACGGACTGGAACTTCTAAATCCTTCTCTTTATGCGTTAATTGACTCAGGGACTCTGCTACAGCGATAGAAAGCTGATCACACTATTGTTTACTTCTTTGACCAGCTGTCTTACCTTCATAGGACTAAGGGAGCATAAGTTACTTGCAGCCTTTCAGAGCGACCATTTAGAGACATAAGAGACAAAAGCCCTTGCTCTCAGCTTCAATCAATACTTCTTCCAAGTTTGAAGTAAAGATAGCCTATTTTTAAATTACATCACTATCCAGGGCTACATGGTACAATATCTATGTGATCCTTTTATCTGGAATTGAATTTTAGCAAGGAGGACTTCAGAGTGCCCTAAAATATCAAAGATATATATACCCAAGTTATACAACTAGCCTGCAATCTTCTATCTATGTGTTTCATGTTCGTTTCTTGTAGTAGAAAGGAGATTAGAATCTAAAAAATGAGGATTCAATGTCTCTTAAAATATTTGAAGATCCTCTTGCTTCCTTGTTGGGTTCTTGTCATTTGACCAATGGAAGATACAGGATTTTACACACCAGGGAGAGCATCCATGAAAATGTGCTGTGTGGCCGGTCTGTCCTACATGTGCTTGTTGTTTATCAGCCACATCTACAGAGGCTGCAACAAACTGGGTGTTTTCCTCAGGTTATAAAGATGCGGTTATGATAAAGAGTCTGTCTAGATATCAGCAATACACTGTACTGTGTCAACTGCAGAGCAGTTGACGGAGTCTTACTGAGTGACTTGTTGGCTGATAACTTTGTTTTTTTGAAAGGTGGAAGAAAACAAAAGAAACCTTCTGATTTGGGATTTATTCCAACCAACCAGCAAGTACAGACTGATTAATGAAGGAAATGGTAATGGAATCCTGAAAAAAATATAGGTGGCTACTATCCTCTTCCTTCACTGTGTCTTACCCATTATATTGACTTTCTAATTGCTTTCCTCACAACTACCAAGTCACCCCAGCCCCTCTGCATGTACGGGCATGCACGTGCGCGCACGCGCACACACACACACACACACACACACACCATACACACATACATATATATACACACACACATACATATATACATGCACACACATACATACCATACACACACACACACAAACACACACACACACACACACATACACACAACACACAAACTGGCCACCACCATACCTAAGAAAACCTTGTACAGCAACACTATACTAAGTGTAACAGGTAGGAAGCGGTAACCTTGATATGAAGCTACCAGGACTGGGCAACTCTCCTGTGTTCCTGCTCGTGTCTGGACAAACACTTTTTGTTAATAAATTATAAGTAGATACATAATGATTATTTCTCAAATACTGGAGAATACAAACCTGTAAGTGCAGTGACAAACTGAAAACATGATGAAAAGCAGCCTGAAAGAATGGGCTATAATCCACATATTTTGAATATTATATGACTAGAAATTTGGCATTAGCAACCACAGAATATAGGATGAAGAAAATTCAATTTCAGGAGAGGGTTGCAGTACATAAAAGCCTACTGTGACTCTTAACAAATCCATGGCACTGGACAATTTACATAATCACTTGGGGATTTTATGTCCTCCTCTAGTTAATATATTTTAAAACCAATACATCTAAATATATGTGCTATGCAGAAACTAAGTGGTCTCTGGTAACCATTATATATTACTATGACAAGGGCCTAGGGGGTAGAAACTAGGTAGAAGCCAGCAACGTCACATGACAACAGAAAGAGAGATGAAGACTCAGATTATAAAAGGATTGACACAACTGGACTCTTTATTGGTAAATAACTTTACAATAAGGCTGAATTATGGTGAACATTCTAGAATGATTTAAATATTAAATGTTAAAGGCAGAAGAGAGAAATCTGAGATCTGTAATTTACTTTTGTATCATTTTAAGATCTACTTCACGTGTTGTCTAAATGGACACACTAAAACAACACCCATTTACTTTACAAAAGATGAAATATAAATAGAAGTTCCAGATTCTAGGCTGGCATTAAAGTAAGTTAGAAGAGTATGACAGAAGAGAGATTTTTTTTCTTTTCCTTTTTAAAATTTCTGGTTTCTTGACACAAGGTCTCACTCTGAGACCTAGCTACGTGTGTAGACCAGTAAAGTGTCAAACTTGTCGTGACCCCCTGTTTCAGCCTACTGAGTGTGGTGATCACAAGCATGAACCACTACTCTCCACTTAAAAACAGGCTTAAATGGAGTAGAGAGGACACGTTACAGGCAGAAGAGAAGAGAAGAGAGAGGGGGAAAGGGGAGGGGAGAGATGGGGAAAATAGAGAAAGAGAAGGCAGAGGAGGAAATAGAATGGGAAGGCTTTGTAAGTTTGAAGAATGTCAAGGGAAAATTAACATGTTCCTATCATTGACAAGGACTGTTGCAACAATCCTATTAGGGAGGGGGACAGAAGAAGGTGGCGTGAGTACATGAGGAAGCTGTGTCAAGCCACGGTTAATGACAAGACAGTTGAAACACAGCAGGCTGTGCTCTTTGACTGTAAAGAAACTAATAACCATGGAACACTAAATGGAAGCTAAGCTAATGGCAGAAAGGAGCTCCAGGATGCAGGGATGCGGCTGCACTCTTGGGAATGGGATACACCTGACCCTTGCTGTGTGGGACTTGGTCCTAGCACTCCACTCATACCAATTCCACAGGCACCAAGTCCCTTCCGTGAGAGGGATGGCACATTCTAGCACCCACACAAATCTCCACACACTCTAGAACATCTTTAGACTACTTACAACATCATATACAACGTAAATGCCACATGGATTGAGGTCACTTGGCTTAGGGAATAACGACAAGGAAATGATGTCTCATGTTAAGAGCCGATAGAAGGTTTTTTGAGGATTTTTTTTGATGTGTATGTAGTTTAATGATGAAGAGCCTGGATTCAGAGACAGTGGTCTGTACTCAACAAATATCAAGAATGTATGGGGGCGGGAGATGGGGAGAGTGTACACAAGAGAGGGACCAAGTGGGGGAGGACAGAGAGAAATGCTGAGAAAGTCTGGAATTTTCTCAATAGTCATGAATCTTTTTTTTAACTCTTTGGGTTTATTTTGCTTTTATTGCTTTTTTAGGAAGGATGAAATTCACAGATAAATCCTGAGACTGGGGTTTGGGAGAGATTGAAGACCATATTTATGTACACACCTTTTGAGCTTCACTACAGTTTTTATATTACACAGTTTCTAGGAACTGGGCATATTTGGGGCTGGTTCCACTGCCTTGCTCAATAAAGGTACAAGGACTTGATTCAATCCCCTGGGAGATTTTGCACTTAATCTATTTTGATCTGTTGAAGATATGTTGTAGAAAAAAAAAGAAGGAAGATGCCTGGGTTTCTATATTAAACTCCTGTGTTCTTCCAGCTAAAAGCACTCTGGAGAATAAGCAAATATCAGTCCCACTTGCTCTCTTCTGCATAGCAGTGGACTTAGTGGGAAAAGAGACAGACACATCTGCTATCCTGGAGCACAGAGGCCATTAGGGCGATGAGCCCTAATACAACTCAGTGTAGAAACAACGAACTACTTTTTTGGTAAGGGTTATAAGGTGAAGCGGAAAAAGATACAAAAGCTGCATCCAAAAGACTGAGGCATACAGAATGATTCAAAGAGAAAATTCCAAGACTAATTCTGTTACCTGCCAGGAGGGTACCACTCTGTCCGGACCACTGCGGAAATAACATCCAGAAAATGTGCCCAAATGGTGCGAATGAAGAGAAGGTGACTGGCAGGAAGGAAATGCATATTTGAGGACCTCACCCCCACTGTGGCAATGCTTGGGGCATGTCAGGGCTACACAAAGAGACCATGACATCTGTACAAAGCAGCCATGGTAGAGCGAGCAAAAGAGAGAGCAGTGCCCCGCAGGCTCGCTTCCCAGGCTTCACGTGGCCCTGTGAACGACAGACATGCTTCTGACTTTCATTTGCAGGTCTTTTTGTTTTGGGTTTTTTTTTAAGATCTGAATCATAATTCTCCCTCTCAGATCCAGCTAAGAGTCATTTTCATCACAATCCCTAACCATAAGCTTGTGGATGGGTCACTACCTGAGAGAAGGTATTATCTATTCTTCTCAATGTGTAGATTTCAAAGTAAATGGCACTGTGGCACAGTTCCCCTCTCCTCACTTAAAATTTACATTGAACAGATAACGGCATAACTAATTTCCATAAGAATGTCTTTCATCATAGCATTATATTTCTGGAAGGATTTTATCCAATGCAGCGATGGATCTTTCTGTATTTAATATTATCTTTAGTCTGCATGTCAACCATGATAAATTTATTGTTAGTTGCTCACTCGAGGCAAACCACTCAATAATTAACTTAAAGCCATAAAGTTTCCAGGAAAGGACAGTAACTGGTAAGTGTAACTGAAGAACCTCCATAGCCTGGGTCTCTCTGAACCCATACTTAGGCTGTTGGAAAGCAGGCCACAGTGATTCCCCCTAGTTCGGCCCCCATAACACTGAGGTTACCACCTATAGGACCCAAACTCAGGAAGCCACAGTGATTCCCCCTAGTTCGGCCCCCGTAACACTGAGGTTACCACCTATAGGACCCAAACTCAGGAAGCCACAGTGATTCCCCCTAGTTCGGCCCCCGTAACACTGAGGTTACCACCTATAGGACCCAAACCCAGGTCCTCATTCTTGGGCCTTGACCACTGAGCCCACTCTGCCATCCCAGCTTTGCTGCTTTGTAAGCTGATTTGTTGGGAAAATGCTCAGAACTGTATGACAGAAGCAAGTGCATTCAAAGTGCATTTATGATAATCAATGCTACAAGAGTATAATTGTCATAGAGAGACTCAAGGTCACAGATTCATTACAATAATCTTTCCTTTTCCCTAACAAGCGGTGGACACAGAGGACAAAATGTAACGGCGTAGGTACTAACCCTTGAGAAAAATCAATACTCTAGACTGTACCAAGTCTTGTTAATTAAAATGAAAGCCTCCACTTTCTTTACTAAGATGGTTTTATATTATCTGCATCATTGTTAGAGATTAAACACATGCATAATCATCTTCTCACATGGGAAGAAATCTTGAAAATAAAATGATCCTATCAAGTAGAGCATGCCCTATATTGACGAATAAAGGCTCAAGCGTTTATTCGTCACTATAAACCCAGCCCCTAGTACAGAGATTAGCATGTCAATATTAACATATAGCAATGAATGGACTGAACTGCACTTCAAATAACTGGTGCTTACAGCAAACATATATGTGAATGATGAAGATCTGCATGGCACAGACGCATGCAGGAGAGGCTGGAGGCAGAACATGATTTTGTACTTCAACAACAACAAAACCAAGGCTGCAGTATAAATAGCATATATATATCATCGTCATGAAATGCTTGAGGCCAACCCCCTCGTAATAATAATTACTTCAAAATGTTGTAATTGCAACCGAAGGCAAAGGTAAATGAATTGGGGGCTGGGGAGATGCCTCAGTCAGTGAAGTGCTCGTTATATAAACATGAGGACCCGTGTTCTGACCCTGCACACCCATGTGAAGGGGCAGGCAGGGGGCTTACGCCTGTACTGCAGCTCTAGGCAAGTGAGGATCCCTGGGGCTTTCTGACCAGACATTCTAGACAGCCAGTGAGGTCTATGACCAGCGAGAGGCCCTGCGTCAACCAGGAAGATGAGTAGCAGGAAGAGAAGTCACCAGGCATGGACTTCTTCTTTCATGTGCACACACATGTGTGCTCACCTGCGCACACACACAGATAGACACACAAGCATATCCCATACCCTAAAAATAAGCAAGTGCAAAAATTTAAAAAGGAGCTGGGCGTTGGTGGTGCACGCCTTTAATCCCAGCACTCGGGAGGCAGAGGCAGGCGGATCTCTGTGAGTTCGAGGCCAGCCTGGTCTACAAAGTGAGTTCCAGGACAGCCTTCAAAGCTACAGAGAAACCCTGTCTCGAAAAACCAAAAAAAAAAAAAAATTAAAAAGGAAATAAATTTGCAACTCATCAAGTGAGGGTGGAGAAAGCCACCTGGGTTTCCCTCCAGGAGCCTTGCTGCCTGCCCAGCCCTCCGGTGCTCTCCTCGGTGCTCTGCAGACACTCCAGGGGGAATGCCCATGTGCTGAGTCCACAGGACAAGACGAGAGCCCAGGACAGCAGCTCCTGGGAGCCAGACAAGCATTCCTTACGCCCCAGCTCACTTTACCTTCAGACCCATCAATCTAGCATCAAAGTAGTAACTGACGCCATTGAAATCACAGCAATCTTGTTTTGCATCTGTAATTTGGAAGGCTTTAAGTGACTCCTCTGGCAGAACCAGGAATGTTGAAATGTACCTTCCAGACTCAAACAGCAGACTCTGAGTCCCTTTCTCCTAGATACGTTCAGCTGAATTCACTTCTAAGTTACATATTTAATCACGTTTCAAAATGACACATTCTGTTTGTTCAAAAATCTGTTATATTATACTTTGAGTTATATATATTCTGTTTTAAATGACAGCCTTTTTGCTCATCCCTAAGTGCTAGCACTTAAAAGTTTTAGCAACTTTTGATACACTGAAATGCTAAATATCTAGAACTTTGCCTTCAGGTTTGATGATAACTCGCTTGCCTCTTTCTCACCAGTCATAAACATTTTGTGTTTAATAGTGACGCTCTGGAGCATGTCCTCTGACCACTGAGCTGTCATCCACATTCCCAGCAAAGCCTTTTAATTGCCCCAGATGGCCTGACTAGAAAGAAGTTATCTGTCTAATACAGATAGCACTAATACAGATACCAAGCAGTCTCCTGCGGTGGAACTTCATGTTGCTAGGCTCCTGTCTGTTTCCCCTCTGAGCTGTTGACAACACAGCTGTACCTACTGTGTTCCACAACGCAGCCAACCCAGGTTTATCCTTAAGCAGACAGCATATCTGGGGTTGTGTCTTTCTTCTTCCCAACGGCAGGCTTGTGATGTGATCCACGGACCTGCCAGGGCCTTCCAGGGGTCTGGCTCCCAATCACAGAGCCATGAAACACCTCTTGATCACAGCAGACGGTGGGGTTTGAAGGCTTTCTCTGAACCCAAGGACTTCCCAATGTTGGCAGCAAACAAAGGCTCGTTTAGGTGACGTACTCCTGAGTCTCCTGCATCTCTGGCTCCTTGCTTTTACATCTGCTTCTAACTTCTTTAAGAACATAAACTCAGCAGAACAGGAGTCAGCTTTCACACTTCCCTGCATTTCCGTCATGGAAACTTCCCTGCACATGCCTGGCATTGACCAAGGTGTCAAGAACTTAATAATAACCAGTTATTTCTAACTCTAATTGTACCCTGAAATTACAAATTAATCTTATTTCTATGAGGTTTACGGTCATAAAAATGTAAGCCCAAAGATGCTGTTTATCTGACTGGTTCCTTATTTAGTGCAGCTTTCCTAGTTCATGGTCTTGTTAGCTCACACAGGCACACAGCTGCTTCCAGCTGAGGGTCCCCTGGGAGAAGGGGAGCTGCCATTTTGACTTTTGGTTCACAGTATGAGGCAAGCCAGAATCCAAACAGATGAAATGCCTGGCCCACTCCCCACCTTCAGCCTCAGACTCTAGGCCAGCTCTCCATAGCTGAATGTACTCTAATCCTGGCCTGGTACCCTAGCCCAGACTAAATATGCTCCTTAGCAGGCCCAGCAGGCCCCATTCCTGATTTACACTGCCTCCCCCTAATCTGACTGAAAAGAGCTAGACCTTTGGATAGTACATACATTGAGCGAGGAAGGGAAGCTAATTCTAACCGGAACCCATGGTCCCCTTCTGGAGACTCCAAAAGAAAATGGTCCCGGCAGGTGCGTGCCGATGAGCTTGAGGGACAGGGTATAGACCATTGCACTGCCTCCAATCTGTCTACTAAAACAGTCCGGCATCCCTGTGAGGCTCCACTTACCACGCTGCCAATTTGCAAACGAAAATGCAACTTGCCCACCTTTCCCTGTGATATTACAAATTATTTCCATTTTGGGGAAAGTGACAGGCAAGATAAAACATAGTGGGAAGAGAATTTATGAGGTGCTTCCCGCACTTCTGGGCTACAATTCTTGCACTTGTCACCCCTGTTGACAAGCTTAAAATAAAACCAGGATTTTTATTTTTAGGTCTCTAGATAGTCTTCCTGGAATTTCTTAAAAATTCATTTTTCCCCTTTGGCAAGAAGAATTAACACAACATGTAATGAATAATAGCTTTATTTATTCTGTTGCTTAGATTTTGTTTTAGACTGGAAAATATCTTGCATGACTTTATTTCGAAAGAATTACTCTATTTTGTCAAAAGATTGCCAAGGAAGCAAGGGATAGCATCTGTAATGGCTGCTTCAGGGCAACCTTACTGTCTCTCAGCAGCCAATCAGCAGAAGTGGTGTGGCCAAGCAAAGACACCCCATAATACCCTTGTCTAGTACCCATACCTAACCCTAACCCTAGCCCTACCCCTATCCCTAACCCTACCCCTACCTCTACCCCTTCCCCTAACCCTTGTCCAGTACTATGCTGTGGTGGTTTGAGTAGGAATGGTCCCGACAGACTCATGAATGCTTGGTCCATAGGAAGTGACACTATTAGGAAGTGTGGCCTTGTGGGAGGAAGTGTGTCACGGTGAGGGTGGCCTTTGAAGTCTCATATATGTTCAAACTACGCCCAGCACACAGACTCCTTCTGCTGTCTGTGGATCGAGATGCTTAGTGTCGTGGATACAGAGCTAGCTGAGACTGACGTGGGGCCCTACTACAAGGAAGCACCGCCACGTTTATAGACAGAGGAGAACACCAGCTCATCGGACATGGCAACAAAGATGGCATGCATTGATGGGGGAAGTCCTGTATGTATGTCAATAAAGCACTGTTGGCCAATAGGGAAGCAAGATAGGTGGGACTAGGAGTCCAGAAGGATTCTGGGTAGGAGAAACACAGGGAGTCAAGATGTAACACCATGAGGTAGGAAGCCTGGAAAGTTCTCTGGTAAAAGAAATACTTAGATTAACAATTATGGGATAAATACTTAAGTCAGAGCTAGCCAGTAAGAAACAAACAGCCAGCAGCTTCATAATTAATATAGCCTGCTGTGTGTTATTTGGGGACTACAACGCGGCAGAGCCCAGGACTGGGGGGTGGGGGAGCCAAAGCGGCTGGCAAGGAAAAGCCTCCCTTTACAGTGCACAGGTAACCACAACAACACAAGCAGGACGCCCTGAACCACTTCAGCTCTCTATAGAACTATGTCCAAGCCAGGCCAGGACAGTGAGTCACAACTGATGGACTAGCTACAGCCTTGTCCAGTGACGATTATGAGGAAAGCATGTTGGCAGAACAGGCCCAAAACAATTTCTGAGTGGACCCTACTCCAGGGTCCACTCAGAAAAAAATGGGAGAGATTATTTTAAATTAACAAAATGCACCATGATGGCCCTGTTGAGATTCCAGACAACTCAAGCCAAAACATATTTCTGAGGTTAAAGTGTAGGCACTTAGACAAATGAGTGTACACACATGTTATATTTAAATTGAGAACTTAAAACAGCTGGACATCGGGGCAAAGGCTCCTTGGAACTCAACTAGGTGCCTTTGAGAACTTCCATTTCTACCTCCCTGAGAAACAGGGCTTGCGGCCCCAAGACTCTGCAAATCTCCCCTCCAAACTTCAGCTGTCACATAAGGGGCACGGATATTCAACTAGAGAACCAAGAACTCTTGCTAAACGAATAGCAATCTCACCATTCAACCCTCAGCCACAAGTACACTCAAGAAAGGGAAGTCTGGGGTGGGGAAGTGGCAGAGTCAATAGTATGCATAACAAGCAAACAACCCAAGTTCTGTTCCCAGAACCCCAACTTTAAAAGGAAAGGAAAAAAGAATGATGGACGGCAGCTGACCTCTCGCTCCACCCCCCCCCACACACACAAGAAAAAAGGAGAATCATGTGACCCACAGGGTTGATGGCACAAGCAAAAGTTACCAAGCGCCGTTTGTCAGCGCACTTAGCAACAGCTGCCAAGTGCCACGGTGAAGCCAGGCCTGGCTCAGATAGTTTCGGGTGTCCTTTGTACACTTCAACTGTTTGGTCTTCTACTCTTGGTTTGTGGTTCTAAAAAGCCACAAGTCAGGATATAACGCCAAGGGTGCCGATATGGATGATGGGAAGTCTGGAGGTTATCCAAACCCATCTTCCCTTTGGGTTCATCCCCTGAATGGCTAGAAACTTCTCGACTGATATCCCTTCCTCCCTCCAGCCCAGCCCAGCCCACTTTTTATCCTGATAGAAGAGTAGGAAAAAAAATGGTGCTGACCTTACATCTGCCCTGCTCAAAACCCCTCAGTGGCTTCCAAGGGGATGTTCCATCACATCCAAATTCATTGCCTTCCACAGACCAGCCCAGTTGATGTATTCTAACATAGCAACTGCCACTGCTCAACAAACACCAGCAGAGGTTTATTGACCTTTTGTTGTTGTTGTTACAATAGACTCTTTCCCAGAAAAAATATGAAACATAACCCAAATCATATAAAACAATGATATGTCATAACTAAAACCTGTGTCTGCTCCTCTGGGTAAAGCCCTGTACCTTTTACTGGTCTCATGTATACACTCCCTAAGATTGAAAGTGGAGGAAAATAAAGTCATTTTCTATATTTTAAAACAAAGTGTGTAAGACACATAGTTACCTTTAATGGGGATGAAGTGCCTTACAGACCTCTAAATAAGGTGCATTGTAACCCCAAATGCTGTTATCCTGAGTCATATGTCAGAAGGATATGGGGTTCCACAGAAAATCATTATGTGTTCCAAAGAGAGTTTACGGCTAAATGACACCAGAACACATCACACACTACTCTTCCCACTGGAAAAAAAATCAAGTGTAGTTAATCCCTCCCTGAGTGCCCTGAAAAAACTGGCTAAGTCATTTTTTCATGACTTTCTCAAACTTACTATCTTCAAATCATTGCCGCCCCCCCCACACACAATTTTTGTAGGAGCACTCATGAATACAAGGTTTCTGAAAAGCAGTTTGGAAAATATTGCTACATCCATAATAGCCAGGATTACCTTAAGCCATCGGTATTTCTGAAACGCAAAATTGACTATATACAAAAAGAAAATACATTACACTCTCAGACTGTGGGCTGATTTTTTTTTAAATAGCCATTTCATGTTCAATATTTGATTCCAGAAGAGTTATGGTTGTGAGTGGCTTAGGTTCCTATCAATATCTGGGAATGTGGGAGGATTAATTAGGCCATGATCTCAGTTACTGAAAAAGAATGGCCCCCACTCCACATACAGGAGCTTTAATGAGAGGAGTAACATCCCACATTTGTGAGGTGACTGTCATCAACATGTGGCTTTCCTACTGAGCTCTAAGTAGTGGCTCCTGTTCCCACAATTACATGTGTATCCCCACGGCAGTTCCTGTACCACCAAAGACATGCTTTCCCTTAAGACACAGAAGTGCCCGCACGATTTCCACCTACATCTATCTCATTAGCCTAAACTTGGTCATCCACCACATATAGCTGCAAAGGAGGCAGGAACAAACTCCCTAGTCAGGACACCAATGGTGTTTCAGCAGAGACAGGACTGAGTGAAACCACAGGCCTCCCGACCACTGGAGGGAACCAGAGGTCCTTGATGTGCTCCCCAGGGCCCTAAGTGTCCCTGAATGTACAGTGCTTTTGAAATCACACTGCCTTCTGTATGTCCATAGGTGCCTTAGGATAGTAATGCCACAGTGACCCTGCTGCCTCCCTTCACTGCCATGGACAATGACAGTCAGCTGCCCACTGTTGTGACAGAACAATGTGAAATGTCTTCAGAGGGTTAACTCTGGGGCTCTGCTCATGGGGGGGGTAGGAAGTAGAAAAGGTGGTCACTGCATAGTGACCAGGAAGCAGCAGGACAGCATTGGCCCTACTGCTATGACCAGGAAATGCAGCATGAAGAAGGATTAAAACAAGACACCTCTTAGAAGGACATGACCCATTGACCTATTTCCTTCTGCTATGCCTCACCTCCCCCAACAGTGCCACCAGCTGGAGGCCAACCATCTAATATGTGAGCCTTGGGAGGAGTGGCTGGGGACACTTCCCATCTAAACCATGACGTCCCTCCTGTTGCCAGCTGTCAATTCTCCAATTCAAACAGGGCTGGGGAAGTGATGGTCATGACAACATGGGGTCAACACACTAAGCTGTGCCAGTCATGAGCTCACAATCACAGTACAAAACACGCATGTGCTATCGTCTTGAGCCTAGTTAGAACATTCAGAAATACCAAAACCAGGTTTTCCTTTGTTGAGAATAACCTCTATACACAGGAAAATTAGATTTATGACACCAAAGAAAGACGTTTTTCAGTAACAACAAGTAAAAGACAAGAGATAAGCATTTTAGCATGAAACTCACCTTGAGGCAATTTGGCATTAATCACAATTGCCAGTCTTCATTCTTTTCAGGAGCCTATAGCACAAATAGAAGTTGATCCTGTTCCAATTGCAAATCCATCTTTTATTCTCTTTAGGGTCAGGAAATTGGCACTCTCTTATTACTGCCACCCGGTAACAAGTTAGAAAAAGAATACATACAGCTTTATATAGTTCCTGGTGCATGACAGTTTTTATGTTTGAATGTGGAGTGCCACACACACACACACACACACACACACACACACACACACACACATATGTGTTTGAACATTTGGCCTTTGCTGGTGGCGCCTTTTTGAGAGGCTGTGGTATCTTCTGGACATGGGGTCTAGGCAGCAGACAGGGCAATAGGAGCAGGCTTTCAGGGCTATTTGTCCTTTCTCTCTGCCTGCTGGTCTGTTAGGATGTAAGATGTTCCAGCCACATTCTCCTGTTTCCTTGAATCCTTGCCACGATGGGCCACGCCCTCTCAAACCTGGAACCCAAATGAAGCCTTCCTCCCTAAAGCTGCTTCTTTCATATACTTGAGCACCACAAGAAGAAAAGTAACTAACACATTCTTTGCATTAAACATCCTTATGTGGCTATGAGCTGCTGAGGAATGGTAACAGAGAGCAGATGAAGGCTGAGCCTGGGATTCAGACTCAGGTCAAAATGTAAAATTCCTCCTTACACAGCTCTATCAACGTTGATATTCAAAGATTTTGAAGTATCATGTTAAAGACTTACATTTATTTTATGTGTCTATGTTAGTGCCTGTATGCATGTGCCCCATATGTATGTCTGGTACCCGCGGCGGCCAGAACAGGCCATCAGACCTCTGGAAGATGTTGTGAACTGCTTGATGTGGGAGGGTGCTGGGAATAGAACTGTAGACCCTCTGCAAGAGCAGTGAGTGCTCTTAATCACCAAGCCTTCTCTGCAGCCCTCAAAATACCTTAAATGAAGAAGTCAAGATTTCAAATATGTAAGTAGTAGGTTGTCATTTGTTGAGGGACTGCAAAGAAAAGTATGTATATATCCTGCCATGCTTATGAATGCCCTGGATATGTGAATGACACCCAGGAAAATGGTAATAGCAGTTGTCCTCTGGGGAGACCTGAGGAGGGAGTAAGAGATGCATTTATGTCATTAATAATGCTATAAATGTACAGCACACCCATGTATTGCCAGTTTAAATAAATCAGATGTGATAATTACATGTTTTCATATTGTTACTGTATTATTTCCACCTGAAATATTACCCACGTTATTTTCCTATGGCTAGCATAACTGACGTCATAAAAGAAGAATAATTTGTTCTGTCACAGTTCTAAAGGCTAGAGAAGCTCAAGGTTCAGGAAGGACTATGCTGAAATTCATGGCTCTGGGGGGTTAGACCCCTCCTTTGTCTCTTCCAGCTTCTTGTAGCCCAGCTCTTTACTGACTTGTGGTAGCCTGATGTGCAGTGTGTGTGTGTGTGTGTGTGTGTGTGTGTGTGTGTGTGTGTGTGTGTGTGTGTGTGTGCAGCATTTTTTCTGTTTATCTCTGCAAAATTCTCTGTTTTTCTAGGGTCCCCAATATCGTTAGCTTAAAGTCCATCCATCCGAATGATTCCATCTGAGCTTGACCCTATCCTATCTATGAGGTCATTGATAAACAAGGTCATACTCATAGGTACCTGAAGCTAGACTTCAGCATCTTTTCAGGAGACAATCCAATGCACAGCACTGCCATGCTCACACCACTGCACATCAGGCCCCTTGCATCTCCTTTCTCTGTCCCTGAACATAATACATCTGGGTGGCTGGGTGGCCCCAGTGACCACGTACCCTGCCTTTAGAAATTTAGCTAGCATCATCACTAGTGAAAATTAACTTTTTATTGAAAGAAATTTTGATAAAAAAGAGGGTTTTGTCCATTTTTGTAGGAAACCAGATCATCCTATAAAGCACTGAGTGGAAATTCTAAATGCTTGATAAGGCTGCTTTATGTGTTCAGAGCTAATATACATTCTCTGCTTTACTAGTTTTTATCTGGTAGAAGTGGCTCCATATATGTATGTACTTTGTTAAATTACATAGCTAAGTTTAATAAAATAGAAAGTAATTTGATTTATTAATGCATAATTGTCATTCTTATGCTGGGATTTTACCTTTCTTTGAGGGTCACTATCGCCTGTTCTTAGTTATTAAAGTGAATAAGCAATAAAGCTCTGGACACAAGAGAGAAGGGGCATGAGGTTTCACAGAGACCATTAACAATCCAAGTTAAAAAAAACTCAAGTAATAAACGAGCAGAATAAACATTTAACCATCCATGAAGAATACTTGATTACCGACTTCAGCTCTGTGCTTGATGCTTTGAAGAAGCAGGAAGGAGTTGGGGTAATCACATTCGACTGTCTTTGTGTGTTATGTGTCTTTTCATCTTCTTGGCAGAAGATCTACTTGCTTGTCAGGTGACAGCCCTGCAGTCACACAAGCCAGCAGCAAACTTCTGTCATTATGAGAATGTGTTTGCCACGGAGCAAAGTTCTAAAGATTTGGAGAAATATCCATTGCTTGTCTCTCTGATGCTCTTAAGCTCTTGTGTTCAATGCAAATTACACAACCATATGACGATTGTGAAGCTTTGGAGACCATGATGGAAGGGGAGGAGGCATGATCCTGGTTATTTTTGTGGATCTGTGGCAGCCACGGGGTTGAACTACTCAGACCTCCTTCAAGAGGGCCCACAGATACATTGCGGAGAGTCCACGGATATGTTGCAACGTCTCTTCCAAGGCACTGAGCCAATGATTGAGCACCACAAGCATATGAGAATCACCAGTGCCTACCCAACTCAAGGTTCTTCTAATAGGCAACGCTTGCTCAGAGAGTCCCACTTGGCCTGGATGAGACCTTCACAGAGCTGCAATGAACTCTGATTCCCTCTGGCCTAACCCTCTTCAGTCACTTCAGAGAGGTCAGATTCTCCCCTCTTCTTCCTCTCCTTCTTTTACCGTTCACCGGCCTTTCCTATCACTCATCCAAATCGTGTGCATCTCATCAGCAGAATGGGGTTAAAACTCTACTTGGAGTTTATTCTACCTTATCAAGGTTTATAATCTTTAACCATTTGGTTGCATTTCTATGACATCCCCCCACTTAAAAATAAATACAACAACAACAAAAAAAAATGAATGAAGTCCTGGTCAACCACAGGATAGAATCCTAAAGTCCTAGCATGTGGGAGTGAGCAACAGGAAGGTAAGAAACTTCTGGGCAGCCTGGGCTATGTGGATCTTATCTCCAAAAGCAACACTGAGGTCCATATTAACTCAATGTATTTCTTTACACAGCTAGTCCTCTTTCCACCAAGAATCTCTGGGGCCTCTGAGAAACAAACTATAATTCAATGAAACAGGCATGAAGAAGAAAATTCAGCTCTTGAGAAGGTGCTCCTAGCTCTAGGGTCACAAGCGCCAGGGATCTACGGCCTGGACCTGACCAGTGTGTGACCACTGCACCAGTTACCTCCTTGATACTATAATGAGAATCTGAAACAAATCTTATTGAAAGGCTGACGGTTGTGGAGGGCTCATCAGCTCATTCCATTGTTTCTGTGGGACTGCATGCCACAGCAGGGGCATGGAAGGAGGTCCTCTCACCCCGGTAGGGAATGAAAAACTAGGAGGAGACTGGGATCCCCTCTGAGAGTTGGTCTCGAATCACTTAGTTCTCACTAAGCTCCAGTTTGGCCAGCACTTCCTCATGGTACAAAGCTGGAGACCAAGACTTCGATGCACGGGCCTTCGGGGAACATTTCAGAGCCGAGTTCCAGCAGCTAGACAACTTATGAAGACAAGTGGAAAAGTCAACAGCTCCTTCACCGAACTTCACCCCTGGAACCAACACACTCTTCCAGGTCTGCAAGACAGCGGCTACTCAGAAAGGCCATTCTCTCCTTTCTAGTTCCTTCTTTTCTTTTCCTTCATAATATGCCGCTGGTGCCCCTGGCTTGGGAGAATGGATGCAGGCCCTGTTGGTTTTGAGGAAACCAGCCTCAATCTGAATGCTGCACAGGCGAGTCATACCTCATACCAAGCACACACAGATGTGATTAAAATATACTTGTCTGTGTCTCTGGGTTCCTATAAATGAATTATCTTCAATAATGACCCTCGCAAACTCAGACTGCTCTTCAAGATGACATTAGAAACATAGAGCTCGGCATTAAATATTTAGACAGTTAATTAAGTCATAACATCGGTTCAGACTGCCCATTAAGCGTCACCTAGCATCAGAATCTCTAGTCTGCTCAACTCTGCTATTAAAACCAAGAGTAATAAACTTTTATAGGATGTGGCATATTATGAAAGTTAAATAGAATTTTGTTCCGGGAGGAATTTCAATCAGATGATGAGTAAAACCTGAGATACGGGCCTGGAGAGGTGGATCAGTGGTTAAGGGCATTGGCTGTTCTTCCAGAGCATCTAGGGTAAGTACTCAGCTCCTGCATGACAATTTACTACATCTGTAACTCCAGTTCCAGGGGACGCAACACTCGCTTCTGACCTCCTCAGGCACTGCATGCCCAAGGTGCAGAAACATACATGCAGGTAAATGTGCATATAAAATAAAAAGAACCCAGCACTCGGGAGGCAGAGGCAGGCGGATCTTTGTGAGTTCGAGACCAGCCTGGTCTATAAGAGCTAGTTCCAGGACAGTCTCCAAAGCCACAGAGAAACCCTGTCTCAAAAAAAAACCAAAAAAAAAAAAAAAAGAAATATTGTTTAAACTGAAAGAAAAGCCATTCATATAGACTCACTACTAATAAAAAGAAAGCCAAATCATGATTTAAATAAAAAAAACAGAGTTAAGATGGAAAATAAATTCTTTGGAAACAGAATATGAGGGTGTGGGACAGAATCCCTGCCAAGTTTCAAGGTCATAAAAGTAGATGAAATAGAATACAAACCCAGACACACAGTATCATTTTTCATGTCCATTTTTACAGATCAAAGAGGGCAGGAAAGTAGGAGACTTGTGAAAAAGATACTATATTATAGATTGCTAATTAATTCTACGCATTGCTTGAGGAGTCATTTAAATTGGCAGATAAATGAAAAGAATTAATACCTTTAGCTCTTGTTTAAAAGTTGTTTATAATCATGTTAATTATTTTTAAAACCTAATCCCAAGGATCCCGCCCAGGACATGATACATGTATTATTAGAAGCATTACTATATTTTTTAACACTAATTGCTGCTTTGAAACATATGTCAGTGTTGTCAAGAGGAAAGGGAGATTTATCTCCACCCTAATCTATTAAAAGGATGTTTTGGCAGGGAATGGTGCCTGTGCTGCCAGCTACACCAGAGGCTAGAATGGGAGGGTTGTAAGTTCAAGGCCACCCTGGGCAACTCAGTGAGATTTTAATCACAGGCTTTTAACAAAGGGAGTATTCAGTGGTGGGGCACTTGATTAGTATGGACCAGAAGCTGGATTCAACTCTTCTTACTTAAAAAAAAAAAAAAGCTTTGGGGGGAATAAAAGGTCATTAAAGATTTCTACAGTCTGTTTAGTAGAAGTTCCAAACTATTGTGGGAATCTTTGGGGTTGCTAATTAATATTATGAGTAAAAAACTTTACCCTGCCACAAAACAAGTGTACACTGGACAACATTTCTAAGAACTTACACCACTGTGTTAATGAGGAAATAATGAAATTACACTCCTCTCAACACAGTTTCCAACAGCAAATTCTGTCTTGAAGGGAGCTTGAAAGTGACAGGGTAGCTGAGGCAAGTTCTCTGCCACAGAGGAGCAACCAGACAGACATATTCTGCAGGCGACACACACACCTTGGCAGGGGTTTACCTCTCCGGTCATTTGCTGACTTGTTTCAGCAGCAGCCACTGTGGAACACAACTTGGGAACAAAGGCTACCCGGGGCAACCAGCCCTGCTCCTAGCCTCTTCCATCTCCATGGTCTCACTGAGTAAAGGCATCACGGAGAGAGCAACCCTGGGAGGGGCTTGGGGTGAGTCGCTCTAAAGTCACAGCTGGCACAGAAATTAAGTCCTGCTGCTTTTCTATATGAGAGAAGAAAGACAAAGTCCTGCAGACCTATCTCGCCATTATGCTGCCCCAGCCACTCACTGCCCTTCCTACCCTGTGACAACTCATCATCTGGCCTCGTTAACCTCATGCCATGGCTCTTTCTAGGTGTCAGGCCTTTCCTGAGAGCCTGGCACTCCAGCTCTGCTACCCTAAATCCTACCAGACAGCCCAAGACCCTCAGACTCTCACTTCCCAGCACAGCCTTTTCTAACTACCCCCACACCGCCCCCTCGCTCTCACGCAGCTGCCTACAGTATCTTTTAGTGGAGTTGTCGGATTGTTTCTTCCCATGCTTACTCCTGTTTCTGAAATGGGACTTGTCCTTATCTTTGTACCTCATACCATCTGGCGTGAGGTAGATGCTCACTCTAAACGGTGTACTGCAGGTTTCCATGGCGGTAGGTAGTGCAGACAGGATGAATGTTTAGTGGAAAGAGGAATTAGGAGACTTCTGGTGTTAGCAATATTCTACATCTTCACAAGAATAATAGTTTTGTAGTAGTAGTGTATCACACTATAAAACTATAGATGAGTGGCGCACGCCTTTAATCCCAGCACTCGGGAGGCAGAGGCAGGCGGATCTCTGTGAGTTCGAGACCAGCCTGGTCTATAAGAGCAAGTTCCAGGACAGCCTCCAAAGCCACAGAGAAACCCTGTCTCGCAACAAAACAAAAATATAGATGAAATCAAAGAACTACCAGTAAAAAGTTTATGAACATAGGGTATTTTTCTATAAGACCCAACTGTGGTGCTTTTTCATGTTTTTAATGGTACAATGTCTTCCTTCACCATTTTGTAAAAGTAAAATATTCAAATGAAAATGAACCCCCCAACACACACACATGCATGTGCACACACATGTACATGCACATGTACTATCGCATGAATTGCCTGCCTAGTTCACAGCTAGCTGTGTTATGTTTTGCAGGAAGACTTCTACCTGTCTATCCCACTGCCCTTCATAGTGATGTCTCATATAAATATATATATATATATATGTATGTATATATATTGTGTGTATATATATAAAACCCCACAAGGATGGTTGATGATGGATTCAGAAAACAGGGGGTGGGGGGGGTAGGGTGAGGATCTCCTGAGAACACTCTTTCTATAGTTTGTTTCTCTGTCTCTTAGTCTATGATATGCGGTATACATTCACCTCCTGCATCCATACAGTAGAAGCTGACCTGAAGACACAAAGATTGTTCTAAAATCCTTTCCAACGATAGTTAAACTAAATGATAGCTGTTTGTTTGGTACTTGTGCAGACCTCCCTGGATACCCAAGGGTTCCAAGGCGCCCTTAAGATACTCTGTCTTAATATGTCCCAATTCTTTATATAAAGTGTGGTAACATTTGCATATAGCATGCACATATCCTCCTGTGCACATTAGGTCAACTAGATTAATAGATACCTACCTCAAAATAAATGTTATGCAAATGCTTGCTGTGCTGCTTTGCTTAGGGAATAAGGACGAAGGAAAGAAGTCTATACAGCCAGTATGGAAACAATTTATTTTTCCCAAATGCAGTATTGTTAATCTGCAGTTGCTTCAATTGGCAAATGAAGACTCCAAAGATACAGAGGGCTGCTGTGGAGGTCCATGCCCTGGGAACTGGGAACTCAGAGATGCTATGAATTTTAGTTCCAGCCGTGCATGACACCCTCAGTCCCTCAGGTCTCAGGAGTCCATGGCTATCCAACCTAAAATAAAGATTCTGAACGGGTCCTGTGTGGTTCCGAACTTCTCTGATACCAATTAGCATGAAGACATGCAAGTATAGTGATGAAAAATTTCACACATAGCAGGAAGATATCTAAGATTCCAAAGTGTTCTTGTGATCTACGAAAACAGTTTGCTTACAGATTCTTTAGCAATTACACGCTACCACTTCCTTTTTAGTTCAAACACTCGGGAAAGCTATCCAGAGTTCCATAATCTGTGTGCAAGGAGCTATCCTCTCTAGACTGAATACACTAGTTATTATCACTGACAACTGAAGGCAAGAAGGGAAATAACCATTATTTGACTGAAATCTTGAAGTGTGACATAAATCTATTACTAAAAGAGGGGGTAAAACTGATAGCCAATAAAACTTGGATGAAAATTGATTTGGCCGTTTTGCCAGGACAGAACTATCATGCTGTTGGCTTTGACACACGTGCTTTCTTACTGTGGGATCTTCTGTTGTTTTACAGCCTTCTATGCTTGTAAGAACGAAGTGTTAAGTCATTAGATGTCTTCCGTGAACATCCAATGCTATCTGACTGTTTGCAGAGAAGTGGTGGTGCACAGAGAGCTAGGATCTTAAGAGATGGGCTCCGAAGGCAAAGGCCCCTGCTTCCAAGCCAGATGACCTTAGTTTGATCCCGGACCCCACATGGCACCCTTGGAGGCAAGAAGAGGTCATTGCTGGGAAACAAAATCCAGGTCTTTAGCAAGAGCACCAAGGACTCCAAACCAATGAGCCATCTCTCCAGCCCCCTTGCAAGTAACATCTTGATAAAGATGGCATTTAAAACAATTTTATCTTCAGTCTGAGAAAAAATCATCCTTAGTTTTAAGATGTGACATTTGTATATTGGCTTGTAAGCTGGATGTCTACCCCAGAAAGCTTGTTGGTCAGTGGGACACCTCAGTCATTATAGAGGACTTCCAAATACTTAGTTTGTCTTTGCATTTTAATATCTAAAGTGGTTTCAGCCTACTCTTTAAGGTTTAAATAGCCATGAGGTAATGTATAATATGTATTTCCAGTAACAATTATAAAGCTATTAACTAGACCTGCCTCTGTTGATTACTGTTTGTGAATAAAATAAATTCAGTTTACATATGCTTATTAAGTTAGCAGTGAGCTTTGTATTCTTGAGAAGCAAATAGGGATTAAAGGAAATGCTACAAATTGAATTATTTCAATTTTTGATACTAAGTATGTGAAGCCTTTCTAAGAAAATAGAATTTTTATTAGAAAAAAAGTAAAACATGAAGGATTTTCAAGAATAGCAATGGAATTAAAAACATTATGTATTACTGTTATTGTTTGAATGTGAAATATCCCCCCATAGGCTCTTGGATTTTAACACTTGGTCCTTATCTGTGAAATTGTTTTGAGATTTTGTAAGTCTTTAAAAGTTAAGATATTGTTGGTGGAGTTTGGTCATTAGGGAAAAGTCTTTTATGGTTTTAGCCTGTTTCTGATGAGAGTATTCTACTCCCCAAAGTCAGGTTTGTTTTCATTAATGAATACACTTCAAACATGACAAACATATTTATAGATAGGTAGACAGACAGACAGACAGACAGATAGACAGACAGACAGATAGACAGACAGATAGATCTATTCATTATTTTTTATTTACTAACATGATAGTTTCCTGTACCTACAAATTTCTACCAGAGAATAATTCCGATATTGACTAAATTTCTAAATTATATGTGAATAATCTCAGTGGAGTTGATCTATGTTGAGGGTCAGAAGTTAACATCAGTTACATTCTATGGCTCTTTTCCATGTTTATGAGACAGGTTCTCTCATTAAACCTGGAGCGTGAGCATTTGGTTAGAATGGACAGAGCCAAACCCCAGGATCCTCCTGTCCCTGCTTCTCCACCACTGGAATTAGAGGTGTACAGTGGCCCCACTCAAATACTAGTGATTCACCTCAGGTCCTCATGCTTGCATGACAAGTACTTTACAGACTGAGTCATCTTTCCAGGCTTCTAATTTTTACTAGACAACATAATTATTCCAACATCATAAAAAATTCATGAGAACACAAAATTTGAGTAACTGTGCCAGATACATGTGCCTTCATGGACCCATAACTACGTGCATTCATCTCATTCATGAGAGATACTATTTTTATCAAAATTAATTAGGCACATGGTCAGCCTAATCAGCAGGGCATCTTAAACACATCCCTTGAAGCCTGTAACAGAGGCAAAAAGCCAGCATTAATACAAGGAGAATCTATTAACTGAGAGGAACACACAGGAACACAATCAAAGACGATGATTGTGACGGTAATTGGTAAATTGAAAATTTTTCAAAAAATCTTTGTTCTTCATGGCGCAAAAGCTATTGTTGAGCTATCCTTGTCATGAACGAACAGCAGAGAGGACTAGGACATGTGAAGGATCAAAAGATGTGATGAAAGGATCTGTAATTAATAATAATTTCTTCCCAAGTGTCTATTCCACATAAAGAATCTGCTTCATAAGGCACGTATTCAAGTCCACCAGATAGGCTTAATGTTTTCACTGTGGGTGGTCTTTTCTGGAAAATCTATTCATGGCTCTGCATGGGGCAGCTAAGCATGATTAATAAGACTGAAGTCAAGTCACTGAGACAGAGCACACCTTGCCTATACTACCAATTCGGAGGCACCAGCAACACAGCAAGTCAGCCTGTGCAGTTTGTGAAGCTTGTACATTGAAGGCCTCCGCCCAGGGACTACTCAGGCACCTCTGCTTTCATAGTCAAGCACTTTGACTTAATGGATGCCTTTTGTGAAGATTGTGGTCAAGAGTGTCCATAACGCTTTGAGATACTGTACTGGTAGGATTGCTTGCATACTATTGCTCTTCGGTATATTCTTCTACATAAAAGAGACTATTAATCCCTTTTAGTGCAGCTCAATGCAGATACATAAAGCCTAAGAAACCAGGAAAGGAAAACCAGAATGGTATTTCAATAAGTCTAACAAAATAAGAGAAAATTAAGTAAACGTTTCAACCAATTTATGCCCTCATTAGAACATCATTTACCTTAATTTTTCACTGGGAAGCAGATGAATGGAATTCATGGAATATAACTTTTGAATTCTTTTGATAACCCCTAATAATTATGAGTCACTCTGGCAGACTGATTACAGCAGTATCCTTGCACATATTCTCTCACATGTGAACTTGTAGTTTACATTTTTGTCTCTCCCTGTG
This sequence comes from Mesocricetus auratus, assembly GCF_017639785.1. Lineage (NCBI taxonomy): Eukaryota > Metazoa > Chordata > Mammalia > Rodentia > Cricetidae > Mesocricetus > Mesocricetus auratus. Next base: position 12,278,996 of record NW_024429195.1, read on the forward strand.
AAGCTGCAATAGTCCAGTCGCTTGCTTTGGCAGGGAGAATATCATGGAAATGTGCACCATCCCAGTGCAGAAACTCACCCTCCAAAGGCCGCTGTCATGTTTGGATCTTGCTCAGCCATCATGAAAGCAAACCTGAACATGCCTGCTGTCTGGTAAGATGCAAACTGGAGGAAAACACGTTAGCTGAGGTTAGCCCAGGTCGGTCGGTCGGTCAGCCAGCCACCCAGCCAGCCAGCCAGCCAGCCAGCCAGCCAGCCAGCCAGCCAGCCAGCCAGCCAGCAGGCCCTTTCTTTGCACAGGACAGACTGGTGAATGAAAGGTGATTCTAACCTAAGTCAGTCCCCATCAGAAGAATCACACTGTCACATAATGAACATATGGGAATGAGTATCGTATGATTGTTGTTTGAAGACATTAAATATGGGGATAGCTTATTACACAAAGTGATAAGAGTTTCGGTCACTGTCAGTCCGAAGTTGCTCCTTGAAACTCAGAATTCATTCGGCATCTTTCTTTTTTTCTTGCTCTGGAACTTTCTGCCATCGGTACCACCATATGCTACAACTCATGATTACTCGATGTACTTCAGCCTGACCCCCTTCTGCTCTTCCCATTATGGGTCATTAGGTCGTGTCTCTCCATGCTTTGTGCCTGGCCTAGTCCTTCATCACTTGCCCTGTAAAAGGTCTCCTTTCCTCATTCCCTGGGCCTCTTGGTTCATTCTTTAATCTTTGCAGCAATTTCCTGCTAAATGAGAATCGTTATTTACTAAAACACATGTTAGGACATATCATCCTATAAGTACAAGTCAGGTATCTTAATAGCTCCCAGATTCCCACAGGACATTCTGAAGAGCTTAGGGTGAATGCCAAGAAGCTCCATTATCTGATGCCAACGTTCTCTCCCTGCTCTTGGCTGATGCAGCCCTCAGCACTTCCTCGGTCCTGTCGATCTAAAGTTGCCACCAAAGCAGGCCATGGTCTTTCATATCTCAGCACTTGGAAATGCTGTCCTCTTTCTTTCACAGTTGATGAGCCTGCTACCAGCTAAGAACTGGCCTGCATAGGGATGCATCCCCCCCCTCGCCACTCACATGCCCTTCTTTGCACCTTGAGTAGACCTGACCTTTCCCTCGATGCCCTAACCACACTTCCGTTCTGGGAAGATCTTCACTGCTGCTTGACCTCTATTCAGTCAGGAATCTAGGAGGTTGTAAGTGCTTTGGCCGCATGGCTCTTGACCCTTTGTGCCCTTCATACATAGAGCACAGGTTTCGCATGCTAAATTTAATGTGTTGTAATCTTGGCTTCCCAGCGGAGAGAGGATCTGATCAGAAGGAGTTTGTTTGACCAAGAAGCACACCAAGATCTGGGGCAAATGAGCATCTATGAGCTCTTTCAAAACTCTCACTTCCGTATCACACACTCTGCAGCAGCAAGTGTTCCACTCCTGATCCAGAGACTGTCAACAACTATACTAATTTCAATTAGAATCAAGACATTCCAGAAGTGCCTTGCTAGTTCTCACCCATGTCTGTCTGTCACATATGGCAGGATTAGATAAGAGATGTTTATTCATGCAGTGAAACTTTGCAAAACAGAACTCTGTATTTTTTTTCACTTAAAAAAGCTTTTGTATTTTGCTCTGGAAAGAAAAACAAAAATGACACATTAATACCAAAACTCACTGCGTAGCTGCTTCCAGCACAAACAATTGTATTCAGCGGAAAGTTCTATAAACCCCTTGATGGCATTCCTAGAGAAAGCAACTCAATGACCTTCAGAAAAGGCTCAGAATTCCCACAGGTCACCCTTTCCTTAATCTGTCAGGTGACTGGCTGAGACCAACATAGAAATAAGCGTCAGTGAACTTATTAAACATTCAGTCTACTGAAGCTAGTGTCCTCACCAATGAACATAAGGGAATGCAAGATGTTTGTGACAATGATTTAGGTATTAAAGTAGGCATAGTATAATATTCTTGTCATGATAACAGTGAGTACCCATATAAGTTGGAAAGATTTTTTAAGGTTCATTTTATGTGTATGAATGTTTGACTGCGTGTGTGTGTGTGCGCGCACGCTCACACACATGTGTACACCACATGCATGCAGTGCTCATAAAAGCCAGAAGAGGGCCTCATATCCCTGTAACTAGAATTACAAATGGTTGTGAGCCATGGCATGAATGCTGGGACTCCAACTAGGGTGTTCTGCAAAAGTAATTAAGGCTCTTAACCATTGAGCCAACTTTCCATCCCCAAAAGATTGCTGTAAAGGTTTATTTTATGTGTATGAGAGCTTGCCTGCACTTATGTCTTTGAACCACATGTGCGCAGTATCCACAGGGGCCAGAAGAGAATGACAGCACTTACTACCTTCACTCTATTGGTAGGAAAAGTAAGATCAGAAAGCTAGTAACTCTTGTCAAGGCTATGTAACTATGTGTTAGCCTTTCCCGTCACTATGACAAAATGCTCAGAAAATCAGCTGAAGTCAGAGAGGAAAGACTTAGTTTGGCTCATGATTTCTGAGGTTTCAGTCTGTTCTCACAGAACAGCCCACATCATGCTAGCCAGGAAACATGTGGGGAGAATGGTCATGCTAGGCAGATTTTTCCTTTCTTCCTGGCCCTGGGCTTATGTGACCTTGCTGCTGCTCACATTCAGGGCAAAGCTTCCCCCACTGCTAATACTCTCGGGAAATGCATGCCCTCACAGACACACCCAATGTGTGCTTTTATAATCTCCTAGGCACGTCTCAATCTAACCAAATTGAAAAACCAAGATTTACCATGACAAGCTAGAACATTGAAAGGTTCAATCCCTGTTCCCTGTGTCTCCAAAGCCTATGGAAATCTAAACATTTGTCTTTCATCTTCATTTTTTTTTTTTTTTTGGTTTTTCGAGACAGGGTTTCTCTGTGGCTTTGGAGGCTGTCCTGGAACTCGCTTGGTAGTCCAGGCTGGTCTCGAACTCACAGAGATCCGCCTGCCTCTGCCTCCCGAGCTTTCATCTTCATTTTATACTTTCAAAAGGCATTTACTACTTGCAAATACTGAGTATCCAAGCACAATCTACCTTGTGATGAAAATTTTGCAACAGTTTTACATATGCTATGGAATATTTCTACTGAGCCTCAACTCATGCCTCTGAGTTAGTTAACTTCAACACTGACCCCAGTCTTAGCCTTGCAAACAGAGACAATTCTCGCTCATCCAGCTCCTAGTGAGATTTCTGTTCTGTTCTCTGTTCTCTTACTTCCTTCTCCTTCAGCCTCCCTTACGCTCTAGCTGGAGTTAGCTACAGTTTACATCAGGATAACCAAAGCCCTCTTCCTGCTTTTCTGCCTGAGAGATTACCACAACTCTTCAGGACCCAGATTGCCCATGTCTAGGCAATGTGCCCTGCCTCGTCTCTCCCACCCAGCACAAACGGCCCCAGCCTTCTTTCTCACTGTACCGTTTATTTTTAAATCCTTATGATTTACAGTGCCAAAAGCTGGACCCAGCCTCATTCGTGCTAAGGATGTGCTCACTGAGCATCGATGCCAGCCCTCGCTGTTCCCTTACAAGGCCGCTACAGCCCTTCCCTCCCTGCACCATTGTTTGCTGTGGAGGTCTGAAAGAAAATAGCCCCCACAGGCTCATAGTGAGTGGCATTATTAGGAGGCATAGGCCTGTTGGAGGAAGTGCGTCACTGGGGGTGGACTTTGAGGTCTTAGATACCCAAGCCAGGCCCAGTGTGGCATTCTCTTTCTGCTGCCTGCCAACAGCTCCATCTCCATCACCACGTCTGCCTATGTGCCACCGTGCTTCCTGCCATGATGATAATGGACTACGCCTCTGAAACTGTAAGGCAGCCCTAATTAAATGTCTCCCTTCATAAGGGTTGCTGGGGCATGTCTTCAGATAGTGGTTGATATGTTGCAGGGGAGCCAGCCCATTGTAGTGGGTGCCATCCCCGGGCTGGTAGACCTGGTCTACATAAGAAAGAAGGTTGAGAATGCCAGTAAGTGATGTTTCTCCATGTGATGGGGGAAGTAAGTCCTTTTGTGTGTATGTAAATAAAGCACTGTTGGCAAATAGGGAAGCAAGATAGGTGGGACTAGGAGTCGAGGAGGATTCTGGGAAATGTAGTGAAGAGAGCTGTCGCCATGTAATCTCCTGGGAGGAAAGGACCCAGCAGGAGGGCATCCTCAGAAAGAGTCCTTATAAAAATATATATTAGTAATTATGGGTCAATAATTAAGTTGGAGCTAGCTGATAAGAAATCAAAGCAAACGGCCAACAGGCTCATGTGTTATTTGGGGGCTGAGACAGCAGCAGGACCCAAGCAGCTGGTGGGAAGACTACATGTTACATTTATGGTTTCTGCTTCAGTTCCTGCAACCATTTTCCTGCCTCAAGTTCCTATTCTGGCTTCCCTAGACGATGGAATATGTAATCTGTTATCTAGAATAAATTATTTCTTACACACGCACAGCTGCCATGGCATAGTGTCCGTCACAGCAATAGAAACCCTAAGACACTAGCTAACCTTTCCTAATCCAGCTAATGCTCTACGGGCCAGCAACACCAGAGTCTCCCAGGAATCTCAGGCCCTCCCAAAACCTAGAACAGGAGATCTCACGTTAATAACACCTCATGGGGTATCTGTAGACTACACACTTTGATGAGAACTCCCTTTCGCAGCCTATGAAATCAGGATGAAAAGAGTAAGGTCTTGTTTACCTTTAAACTTACCCCAGGAGGCCAGGACTCTGTGACTGCTCTAGGAGTCAACAAGGAAACACTTTCATGGGCTCCTCCCAGAAGCCCTCAGAGCCACAGATGAGAAAACTTGAGATTAAAGACTTGAGGGGAAGTCCCCAAAACTCAGTCAGTGATTACCAAAATGAACAACGAACTTAGCTAATTTTAAATTCTTGTCATTTTCTTACAGGGCCCCCATACTGTATAATGCACATCTACTCATTGGCTCTTACAGTATTTATCTTAGCATTAGCATCGTGCCAAGGCAGGAGTAGGAGTCACTTGCTTTAATGTTCATGGACTCTTTCATTCCTGTGCTCATAAAACCTTATTGAGTTCCCAGTATTAGCATAACGTTGTGTTCAATATTAAACACGGAGAGCAGAGCAAGCCAAATCAGTTTTCACTCTCATAAGGACACCAAGCAATAAGGCGCAGTCTTCACACAGAGAGAGAGAAGTACTATGCGTGCGTGCGTGCGTGCGTGCGTGCGTGCGTGCGTGTGTGTGTGTGTGTGTGTGTACTGTGTACCCACAATAAGGAGAAAAACATAAGAATAAATGCACTTTATACAACTGACTGTACATGCTGCCAAACAAAATCTGGTAAGGAAAGATAGGGAAAAAGACCCACTAGGGCACCATTTAGTTTTCAATGCATCAAAGATTTATATACTCTTCCCATTACCATTAATGACTGTTATGAACATAATTTGTCCCCACACACCAAGGGGAGAATAAATTCCATGCAGAGGGGAAATAGAGGGTATTCAAAGGGAAAAAAAGTGTTTTATGTATAAGGATGACTGATGACTGATAATGACCACAGTGGGGGTGATAGTCATTTTTTTTAATTCCTTATTATGAATCATAAAGACATAGGTCAATATGGAGAAGGATGGAGGGAGGGAAGAAGGGAGGGAGGGAGGGAGGGAGAAGGAGAGGGAGGGAGAGAGAATATGAACTATCCAGCCAAGTAATGCAATCTTAGTTGACTGCAATGAGTGAATCCAAGGGTTTGATAAGTGACTTACATAGGTCAAAATGGATGCTAGAGAATGAGATAGGAGGACAAAGCTTGCAAGTCAGCAGTATAGGGACATTCTCCAAAGCAACATTGTGGCATCAACTTTACTGTCTCATGGCTAATAAGAATAAAACCGACAGGCAAACACGGGTATGGGACTTGGAGCATAATTTCTGCTGCCCTGGGATAGTATTTCATAGAGTGATCAGAAGATGTTTGCTCCTCTTCAGATCTTTATTAATGTACTGTCATGTCTCTGGATTTTATTATTGCTGCCAGGGTAACAGATTATATTAATAATTTGAGGTCATAAAATACAAAGGCTAACCTGAGGGAACTGGGAAAAAATGAAGAATGAGGTCTGGCATGATCCTTTTCTTCCCGGATCCTTGCTTTTGCTCTGTAAGAGGAGGTTAATGGACAGCATTGTCCAGGCTGTCTGTCATATGAGAGAGCAGACATTTGTTGTGTAGTCCTCAAAGGCAGTCAAAATCCGGCAATGTGCGTGTAAGACTCCTAGTACAAAAGGCAAGTAGAGATGGTTCCTAAAATGCATTGCTTATCACCTGAACTCTTGGAATAAGGACTTTTACCCTAAAATTCAAGTTACATAATGCCATGCCAGGCCCATGGTAAACCCCAGGCACATAGGTGCTGCTGCTATCACTGGCCTGGAAGGATTCCTACCACTCAAATTCACTAAATCTAGGAGCTTTGTGAACTGGTTTCCTCTGGAGGGTTTGTTTTTGTCTTTTTTTTTTAATAAGGAGAAACATATCACAGACATGGATGGATTAACCTGCAAAATTGCCATGGCCAATTTTCAATTCTAGTTCGGATACTCTGCATATAACATCTAATACCGTGATAAGCTCTGAGTGCTTACTGAGGAGTATTTGATAAGATGTGCTAAACATTGCCAGGACTCAATGCAGTGACCACTAGGACGCCTTCCTAGCGGGGGTGGTATCAGGTGCTCACCTATCTACAGCCAGGCCAGCAAGAGCAGCAAACACCCGTGCATTTCTACATACACGGCTCAAGAGCAAGAAATAATGGTCTTTGATTCTGTTTATAAGACATCACATTTATCACATTACTCCAGGGGAACCGTCCACCAGAAACAATCACTGTCAACAAAATCCCTTAACCTGGACAGCAACACTACACAGTTTGGATTATACAAGCTGAAAACACCCAAGCTATGTGTGTGAGAGTTGAGTTTGGCCATGAGGCCATGGACACGGGTGGGAGATTGAAGGTGCACACCTGAACTGAGAGTCTTTCTGTTCATAAACAGTCAAGGCGGTGCCTCTCGTTCCCAGACACCACCTCATTTTCATCTGGAAGCTGAGGCTACTGTGAGAAAAATTATAAAGTCTCATGAGACAAGAGTCTGTGAGGCCTGTCTATATTCCTTACTATATATCTTGGTATTGTGATATGAACGCCTTCCATGAGAAGCAAAAGGAAGTTTTACTTCCTACAGAGGAACCGCATCAGGTGAGGGGCATTCCTAGAGTCTATATGCCTCTGCTATATCACTACATTGCAAGAGTATCTGCAAAGATGACCAGTGCTGTTTTTAAAAGGCGCCACTTAGAGATGGGGGTATATAGCTCAGTGGGAGAGAGCACTTACGCAGCATGCACAGGATGTGGATTGCATCCTCAGCAAGAGGAGTAGGGGACACGGAGGAATAAAATATACCATTTGCTTAGAATCAAGCCAAATTGTCTCCCAATACCTAGCTCAGCTCATATACAAAAAGAATAGAAACCAGAAGGGGTTAGAAAAGAGGGCACAATTGCATTATAATATCAAGGAGTGACAAAGAATTCCTTAAGAAGAATAAAATCCAGTGCATATCAGAGAGAATATCAGCTCTAAGAGCTACAGACAAAAAGGAGGTTTAGAATTTAACTGTGTTCAAGTTCACTGCAGACTATACATGACAAGACAGTTCTTACTGCAAAACAAAGCTTCAGCTACAATTTTGGTGCTGTGGTTTTTATATTTAGGTGGCTGTTAAAATAAGATGGGATGCTAGCAAACTGTCACAGGACAGAAAACAAGCCACCAAATGAGAAGGAAACAGTCAAAGAAACACACAGGGGAGAGCAGACTGAGGAGTTTGCAGGAGACTGTGTGGGCGGGGGGAAGTTTTTAGTCCTGGTAGCTGGGGACTTTCTGAAGGAACATGCACTTATTAGAAAACTACATTCCACATAAAATCTAGTCCAAGTGTAAATTCCTGGCAGAGTGGCTTCCTAAGTATAAAACTGGAAGCCATTCTTCTGAAATTACAAGAACTTCTAGCTTGAAGACCATCCCCATCCAGCTGGAGTTGACAGATTCCGATGCATTGACTCACAGCTTTAGCTACCAGCCTGGGGCGGGTCCTGCGGCAGGAGTCCCACCCCATGTTCCTCCTCCAGGTCAACCAGCTTGGGAAATGATACAGAGAGTAACAACACAATGAGAATGATGGCTGTCAAATCAAGAGAAAGCAGATGAACAGAAAAGCAATGGGGCTACTTTGTTTAGATTTTAACTCAGTCTGTAACTTTTAACTCAGTCTGTAACTGATCTCGCTCTCAGGTACAGCTGAAAGACAAAATGCAAAGGAACGCAGAAATGACATCTGGGGACTTGAGATACCATGTCTTACGGCAAGTAGCTCCTCTCTAGCGTGAAGCACCATGCCTTTTGTCATGTTGGACAGGCTGAAGGGAAAGGGATTCCTGTCTTCAAATGGAGCGATTCCTGTCTTCAAATAGAGTGCTCACCCATGCGTGAGGAGGTGCATACAGTATTTAAGCTTACAGGCACACAAGGGAGCCCACCCAACACTGCTATTTTTTTTTAGTTGTTTTGCTAAATTTTATTTAAGTAACCAGAGGTTTTCTACTTGCTAAAACTTCAAGCATCACTTTGAAATATTAACACGTCTCTGCACGACAGAAATAGGCTCAGTGGTGGACAGTGTGTTCTGTACCTGTAGTGTGTCTTTCAGAAGGTTGCTGAGGTTAAAGTCATAGCAGATAAGAGCAGCTGGTGGGAGGGGGGGGCGGGAGGTTGAAGGAAAACTGAATGGGACTGCTTCTGGCTGTTACTCGGGACTAGTCACTTGCTTGTCCCGAAAACCGGGGTTTATAACCACAGCTTTCATTCGACATACTGAAGAGATGTTGAGTAGACAATTAGCTTGGTGCCTTTCACACGTCACCATGGGATGAATACACGTTAACTAGTGTTGCTCTGTGCCTCACATAAAGAATATTACAACCATTGTGACAGCCTGGTGTCCCAATTACAGGCTAGGAGATTCTAAAATTTTATCACAGAACTAAGAAGGAATGCTTTTAAACGATCTCATTTAGAGGCTTTCCAAGATGAGACAGTAATATACATTTGTTTCGTGTCTTGTAAGGGGGCTGGAGAGACAACTTAGTGATTAAAGGCACTGGCTGTTCTCCCAGAGGACCTTAGTTCAGTTCCCAGCATCCACAAGGTGGCTCCCAGGCATCTGTAACTCCAGTTCCTGGGATGTGACACCCTCTTCTGACTACCATAGGCACTACACTTGCTGATGAATACACACATGCAGGCAAAGCGCCCAAACTTATAAAATAAAAATAAATCCTTAAATTTCCTGTAAAATCATAGATTATAAAAGAGGTGAACAAGCCGGGCGTTGATGGCGCACGCCTTTAATCCCAGCACTTGGGAGGCAGAGGCAGGCGGATCTCTGTGAGTTCGAGACCAGCCTGGTCTACAGAGTGAGTTCCAGGACAGCCTCCAAAGCCACAGAGAAACCTTGTCTCGAAAAACCAAAAAAAAAAAAAAAAAAAAAAAGAGGTGAACAAAGAAAGTTGTCAGTTTATTTTTCTCTCATATCCAATATCTTATCAAAGTTTTAAAGACTGCATTTTTTCTAATAAATTCTCTTATTCTCTACTAGTGAAATTAAAGTCGAGACAAATAGACAAAGAGCCCAAAGAGCCCCAAATCCAATCATAACTTGAGATTATTAAGGAAGAAGTAACCAATCTTTTAGAAAGTCACAATAAATTAATCAAAAAAATTAGAAACATATATTTTAGGCCTTGCAGACCATTTATTTCTTCATCTCCTCCTGTCTTCTCCCCTCCTCTGCTGTCCTCTCCCTCCCTCTTCCTTCCACTCCCCCTCCTCTGACAAAGCTTTAAAACATTAAAAAAAAAAAAAAAGAAAAACCTATAAAGGCTCTGATCAGACAAAAACTTGCTTCCAGACTGGATTTGCTGATAGGAGTCAACAGAGGCCAAATGTTGCCTGCAGCCTGTTTTTAAATAAAGCTTTATTAGACACAACCTTCACTCACCCACAAACTGCCTCCAGACTCTTTCTCATAATGGAGAATCCTTTCCACAGAGACACTATGACCACAAAGACCCAAATACTACTTGTTGATTGGCTCTTTCAGAGATGACATGTTATGCTCTAGAGCAACAAAACACGCTTCATTATTACTGCTTTTCTCTATCATTCTCGACCACAGGAAGGGTTGGAGCAAATGGCCCCAGTTGCTTGCTTGAAAGGGATTTTTTTTGCCAATGTTAAAAATAATATGAAAGTTAAAACATGGTAAATTTTATATATGAAACCAGTATGAGATAAAAATTTTTTCATAATTTGTAACAGCAGAGAATGAGAAATACTGCCTTTGTAAAAATATTCTCTGAAAAGTTGAAATAGCCTGTTAAAACCCCAAGGAGGATACACAGTATAAACTTGGGCAGAAAGACATCCTTTGGAGGAAAATGAGTTTTTGGTGAGCTGCAGTAGAGCTTAGCCAGCACAATCACTCGCTTTACCCAGAACAATGACCTACTCCCATCTAAAATGCTTCTTCTATGGATCGATTTCAATCCAAACCTATAAAGAGAGACAAAGCTAGGTAAGTAGAGAAAAATGCTGTGTGTACCTCCCTTCCCCCCTTACAAAACACTCTCACACACACACAGTGAGAGAGGGAATTAACATAACTAGCCATAGTTTTAGGGCAAGAGGCCCAGATTAATCATCTTCAACACACACACACATTGACTTCTCTCTGTGTCTTCAGCCTCAGAAGGGGTTGACATAGTTCAGGCAGACAAACACTTCAGAGACTACCAAGCATATGCAAAGTCAAACAAGAAGAGACTGCCCAAAAGTCACCACATTAAGGTAGGGATCCCCAGGCTTCTAACCTGCATCTAGTTACTTTGTGGGCCCCTTGAGGAGCCAGTGTTTTTTAGTGAAAGCAATGTCCAAGTGCCTGTTATATTAATACAAAAAATCTGACCCAAGTAAAATCATTTCCAAAAGTTGGATTTCTCAACCCTGTTTCATCGTAGAAATTAGATTTGGAAAATACTACAAGATTGTTTTTAGCCTGTTTCTATTTCACATTCTTTCTGCATGACAAAAGTCATATTTTCATCCTACCCATCCATCTCCGAATCTCCAGGCTGAGTCCAGTTGGAGGGAGGCAGGCACTACTTCCAAGGGAAGGGCCAGCTTCACTGCCCAGCAAGAAACAAGCAGCCTCCATCTCCAAAGTCAGAAGGCTCAAGAGACACAGAGAGGCTCCTATTGAGATGTCACACTCTTCATCTTTCCTCAAGCCTGAGCTGTCAGTTACTTTCAATGGGGCCTGAAACCATTTTCTATCCAGTGTTAATTTTTAAAAAAACAAAGGAACATTCGTAAGTCCTTCCTTGTTCATCTAAAGGTTGTTAGTACTCAGCTCAGCTTGGTGTCTACAGACAGATGGACAAAATTGCCAAACAGCAGACTTTACCACACTACAAAGTCTTAACGCACAGATGCCTTTGTAAACCTGTTCCGATGATAGTTAAACATGGTAATTGGGAGTTAACGTGCAAGAGAGCTCTATTATCAATGAACTGATGACAGGGATCTTGGTAGGCATAAGTAAATTTTGAAACTCATCAGATGTATAAAGTTATAAATGCGCTCATTAAACCAGGGGGAAAAAGGCATGAGATGTGTAAGGTATCAGAGCACAGGCCAGGAAAGTTCTGGAGCTCAGCCTATGTCCTACATAAGAAGCAACCAGGCAGCACACTAGAAAGCCCCCATAGAGGAGCTCAGGAGATACCTAACATGAAATACAGTGCAAATAAACATAAAATAGAGCATTAAGATATAGAACAATCTACAGTTACTCATGTAGGGCTCAGAGCTTGTGGTGGTCAAAAGAAAATGGCTCCCAGAGGGAGTGACATTATTAGGAGGTGTGACCTTGATGGAGGAAGTAAGTCACTATTGGGGCAGGCTTTGATGTCTCTTCTACTCAAGCTTCCCTCAGTCGACTGTCAGTCAACTTCCTATTGCCTGCAAGATGTAGAACTCTCGGCTCCGCCAGCACCACATCTGCCGGCATGCCACCATGCTCCCCGCCATGATGATAAACTATAAACAAGCCCCTCACCATTAAATGTGTTCCTTGTAAGAGTTGCTGTGGCCATGCTGGTGTCTCTTCACAGCAATAGTATCCCCAACTAAGACAGACGTGCAGAACTATATACTTCTAATTGTGTGTGTGTGTGTGCGTGCACATGTGTGTGTTTGTGCATGTATGTGTGTGTGTGTGCATATGCACATGTGGGAAAGCACACACAGTGAAATTCACTTAGGAAGCCAAATATCTGAGACCTCCTAGTCCAGGGAAATGTGTGCATATGAACCAATGCAAAGCCCAGCAAGAACTCTTCTACAGATATCCGAAGTAAGAAGACCTGACCTGGAGGTTCAAGTTTTATATACTTAGTACATAATGTAACGTAAGTATGTACCTCTTCTACTTTTTCAAAGCATTATGTCTGCTTTGGCAAAGCACGGTAGTGCCCAATGTTCTATACATAGTAAGCTTGGCCACTCACTTTCCTCATGTTTACATCTAAAATGTGCCGGCTGTCTCCTCTACTCTCCTAGCTTGCCTGCCTTATCTTGTTTGCTTGGATCATCTCCAAATGCTGGCCTTGGCTCTTACACAAATATACACATCTTAACCTGGTCTGTAAGTCTGAACCTTCAACACTTGGTGGAAAAGCCGTCTTTCTCCAACATGGGAGAGTATCTGGGGACTTAGTCAGTGATCATTAGCATCTCTTCCCCTCATGACAGGCACATAATCTTAAAGTTGTAAGGTCAAGAGACTCTGAGCAAGAGAATCAGAAGTCACAGGAAAGTAATGAATGACATTAAAGGTAAGACACGGTATAATGGTTCAATGGCTGCAAATGTCTAAACATGAAAAAGCAGGTCTAAAACTAAATGCATTGTGTCTGTCTTTTGAACTTAACAAGAGAGCTATATATAATATTGTTGTTTGGAATTTTCTAAAATTATATGGCAACAATTCAGTATTTTAATTTCTCAAAAGTTGACTATGATTACTCCTAATCAGTACAGTTGAAAATAGGAAATAGAGATCCGTTCTTGCTTAAATGCTAAGGAAATAAAGTTGGGGGAGGATAAATTATTTTATAATTTAAGTAAGTATCTATAAAAAGGTCCTGGTTTTTTCATAGGGTAGCATTTTTAATATAGATTCTTAAAAATAATTGTCTATGGAGTAGGCTCGGTGACATATGCTTTTAATATCAGCACCACTCAGAAGATGGACAGATCTCCTGATTTCAAGGTCACCTTGGTCTAAGTAGTGAGTTCCAAGACAGCCAGGATTACACAGACAGAGGTCTTGTTAAAGCCACTGTGCTCACCCTCCCCCCAAATGGTTTACATTCAGGTTTTCTAGAGTTAGAATATGCTGTCTTTTTTTTTTTTTTTTGAGACAGGGTTTCTCCGTGGCCTTGGAGGCTGTTCTGGAACTAGTTCTTGTAGACCAGGCTGGCCTTGAACTCACAGAGATCAGCCTGCCTTTGCCTCCTGAGTGCTGGGATTAAAGGCGTGCACCACCAACACCAGCAAGAGTCTTAACTAACATGTAGAACAAATAGTCATTTTATGGAGTCAATAATCGTCAAAATAGGTTAATATTTGTGAGTATCTCCATCTGTACTAGTTCCAATTCTGTTGCTGTGATAAAATATTCTAACACTCCCCCACCCCCGAAAATCCAACAAACAAACAAAAACAATTTAGAGGTTAAGAGTTTATGTTAGTTTACAATTCCTTTTACAGCACATCATTTTGGAAAAAAATCAATGAAGCAGACAATCACATCACTCTACAGTTGACTTCACCCTGTATAGTTCAGAGCCTAGCTTTAGGGAATGGTGTCACCCACAGTGAGCTGAGTCCTCCTACATCAATTAGCAATCAAGACACAACCACCGACCAACCTGATCTAGGTAGCCGTTATCAAGACTGGCTTCTGGGCGGTTCTGGGCTTGTCAAATTGGCAATTAAAATTAGCCAGCACACCAGTTAAGGAAAAGCAACCAGAGTTTGTGATGGCAAATTTTCTAAGCTTAAAACTTTAAAAATGTATCTATGTGGTAGTGACCCAAGCCTTTCTCAGCACTGGAGGCAGAGGTAGGCGGATCTCTGTGAGTTTGAGGCCAGCCTGGTCTACAGAGCAAGTTCTAGGACAGTCAGAGAAACCCTGACTCAGAAGAAAAAAAAATCTGAAAACTTTACAAGCTCTTGTTTTATGACTCACAAACTATCTGTAGTTTAAATAAAGTGACAATATGTCTTTGTTGCATTTCACCCCACAAAAGAAATATTGGAAATGGTCTTGCAGTCAAAAGTTAATCATTTTGCAACTTTACAGGGAATATGAATGAAACATAAGAAGTGAAGTTTGAAATAGCTGTCCTCTATTTCTTTTATAAACCATAGGTGTTCCGGGCCACATATGTGACCACAAGCAGCATTTTAAAAAAGGAAAGAAAAGATATCTGATCAATTGGCTACAAGGGCATGGGACTGAATAAAGGGGTCCAATGAGTCACCCCAAATCAATTTTGGTTAGTCCGTGTTAGATAAACCTCAACATGATTTTAGGTTTAAATAAAGCACAAGAGGTATGCATAATGAGTGCCTCTGGTCAGGGTGTGGCCCTGTCAGTTCTGTCTGTCTTACAAGGTCGTCTCATTGTTTATCAATGTTGTATGGGACTCTTTCCTGGAAGGCCAGCGTCTCCTCTGGTAGGAATCAGGGTTTCTCGTCCTTCTGTCCTTCTCTTTTGTCAGCATGGTATTGCTAGAAAACTTTTAACCCTTTGGCATCCATTACTACAACAGTCTGATGGGTGAAGGGAAGGGCGAAAGTTTGTCTTCAGACTATGTTGTCTCCTGACGGGGTGGTTACAACTTTAATCACAGGGTGTTCCCGAGTCACTGCTAAGTCACATGACCAGAATGGAAAAGTCCAGGTGGCCGGGTTTGATTTTAGTTTCATTTTTAATTCCAAAAGACCTGCCTCTTAGGGACATGGGGCAAGGGACTTGGGGCAAGCAGCTAACTCAAGGATAAGCAGGAACAAGAAACTGGGGCAACACCTACTCCTTAAAAAGTTCCAGACGCCTAGATGGAAGGATGATGGGGAGCAGCTGGGGGATGAACTATGCGTGCCTCTTCAAGGCAGGGGTCCTTCTGTTGATGTGCACCATACATCGCGGGGCGGCCTGGTGCAGGATGCTCGCTTCCTGTGCTGCTTCCTGTGCTCAGGTTTTTGCTTGTTTTGTTTCATCTTGACGACTTGACCCAAGCTGGCTAGCGTCATCTGACAAGAAGGAACCTCGACTGAGGAAAACGCCTTCATCACACTGACCTATAGGCAAGTCTGAGGACCATTTTTTTAACTTAATGATTGATGTGGGAGGGTGCAGCCCGTTGTGGATGGTGGTTCGGGATGGTTTAGGAGAGCAGGCTAAGCAAACAATACGGAGCAAGCCAGTGAGCAGCTCCCCTCCATGGCCTCTGCTTTCCTTCTCGCCTCCGGGTTCCCGCCCTAACTTCCTTTCACGATAAACAGTGACTGGGACATATAATCCAAATCAAATATTCCCTCCCCAAATTGCCTTTGAGGCATAGCATTTCATCACAGCAGTGGAAAGCAAACTAAAACGGTTACACACCTTGATTGACTTGCAGCGGCCAAAAGATAATCCATGGACAGGGCAGAGGGGCCATCCTATTTACCTCAAGTCTGTGGAGATCACAGAGCGGCCAACATTTACTTTCAGGTTTATGTACTGTGCAAGGAGTCCTGAAGGAGACATCATTTCCATCTGCTTTACTACAATTCAATTTCTTGTGTAAACTAAACCTCCCCCAGGAGATGTCCTCAACAGGAAGCTCTTTCCTGATCTTGGGACGAGCGACGCTGGCTTGGCTAGCTCACGTTTTAAACCCATCCTTACGTTTCCCAGATTAGAGTGGGACTCAGCTCACTTCCCACTGCTCTGATTTATAATCATCTTACCAGAGTTCACACAGACTAGAGCTGAGTCAATGAGTCACCTGTGCAGTACCGCTAAAGCCTGCAAAGATACCGGGCCGTGAACGAGAACAGGCTGCTTGGACTGGGGGAGCGTGCTGCCTTAAATTTGGTGCTGATGCAAGGCACATGTCAAAGATGGTAAATTAAGCATTAGTTCCGATTTGTACGATGACGGGTGGGAATGTAAGCACCCATTCTCTCTACTTCAGAAAAACTCTAAGCAGAAAGGCTTTCTTACCACTACCTAGAAATGAAAAACTCTAAGCAGAAAGGCTTTCTTACCACTACCTAGAAATGAAATGGTGATGTGCACCCATTTCACAACACAGGGGGCTGGTGAGGGTATCCGTGCTAGGATGCTTGCTGTGCAAGACGAGGGTCTGAATTCACATCTTCCAGCAACCGCATAAAACGCCTCCACAAGTGCCTGAACCCCAACGCCATAGGGAGCAGACATAAGAAAAGGATCTCGCAGGCTTTGCTGGTTGCCAACTTAGCTCCAGGTTCAGTGAAAAAGCCTGTCTCCAGAGATCCAAAATAATGGAGATCAATGGAATAGGGTACCTCTGGCCTCACAGTACTTGCACAATGTGCACAATGTACACAATACACTCGCACACCAACACACACACTAACACATACTCTCTCTCTCTCTCTCTCTCACACACACACACACACACACACACAAAATGATAATTCAAACTTCAGACTCCTTTCTATATTATAGAAGAATAGAAAGGCGCCCAACCTGGATAGACACACAGGCTCACTCTTAGGTTTTAAGTCTCTTCCATTGCCTTTTGAAAACCTCAATAATTTTTTTACTTGGAGGCCTGTATGTTCATTTTGACTGTTGTTCAAATTACGTCACTTGTCCTATGTTAGAGGATCAAATGTCACTAGTCAATTCTCTCATGTTTTAAATAACAGAATTAAGGTAGCTGTTTCTTGTCTGGTTATATAGCACAGGCTGGCTACAAACTTGCCATGTGACCAAGGCTGGCCTTAAACTCCAGAGCGCTGAGACCACAGACTGGTGCCACCATGCTGTTTCAAAATGACTTTTGTTCATTAATGCACCAATCAATAATGAAATCTCAGAAAGTTAGATGTGCTTCAGGCACAAGGAAATTCAGCTTGACAGGATGTACTTTCTGCTGTGAGTCAACAAACCAAAGGAAAAAAAGTGAAAAATAATATTGAAGTTCTAGTACGACCTGTGCAACCTGAACAAGAAGTACACAAGATGTTATTCCAAAACTAGCAAAATATGCACAGCTTAGCTGCTCCCCTCATCTACCCAAGTGCCTGCCCATTCCCTGTCCCGCCCACATGAGCGGCACAGCGGAGTTACTGCAAGCAGAACTGAAGCAGTAAACACTCGAGGGTCAACTAGCCCTGTTTCTGGAAAGTTCTTTCTAAATTTGGCAAAGTTTGGGTTCCAGAGAGGAAACCAAGTGCTGCACAGAGCACTCAGCCTTAGACTGAGTGGGGAGGAAGGCCCACACATTCAGGAATTCCACTTGTCTCGGAAATACCAGCTTCCAAGCAACGTGGTGAGCTGCAAATTGTTCCATGAAACCCCTTTTGGTCGGTCAGGCACAGCGGCGCAAGCCTTTCCTCTCCACATTCTGGAGGCAGGGGCAAGTGGATCTCTGTGAGTTTGAGGTTAGTTAGCCCGATCTATATATCAATTTCCAGACCAGTCAAGACTACATAGTGAGACCCTGTCTCAATAATACTATGGATGGATGGATGGATGGATGGATGGATGGATGGATGGGTGTCTTGGCTTTTGGTCACCTTCTAAAGGTAATCCCAATGAAAAATACAGTATCTGAGGTATTTACTAGAGGTTTTTGCTTGGAGGACTCTGCATTATCACTCCACATGGGTGGGACAGGGAATGGGAGGACACTTGAGCAGATCAAGATCATCTGTGGCTTCCTTCATGACCCGCTACTAAAGCCACTACCTTCAACACCCATACACACACACACACACACACACACACACACACACACACACAGAGAGAGAGAGAGAGAGAGAGAGAGAGAGAGAGAGAGAGAGAGAGATGAAAGCACTCAAAAACCCTGAATTTAGCACTAATCTTAACATCACTGCAGTAGACACCTGAAAATACCATTACAAGCATCTCTGTGTGAAGACAGAGTAACAATCCAACCCTCTAACAGTGCTAGAGCTTTCTGTTTGTGGAATAACAGTAGTGTGCTCCTGAAGGAAAGGGCCAAAGCAGTGATTTGTGAACTTCTCAGAGTTATACCCTGAATTATGTATGCCTCTTTTATTCCACTGATCATGGTTGTGAGCCAAAGGTGCTGTAAGATCTCAAGATTAAGTGAGAAACATGTGGGAAATAATTTAGTGCATGATACACTTGCTGTGTTAAAAGTGTGACGCTGATGATTTTGAATTTAATAATGTAAACAAGTTGTTATTGGGATAAAAATACATGCAGGGGTGTACTGGAAGAGAGATGGGGAGTTAAAGGGAAAGTTTCTTGCTACAGGTGCATTTCAGAGGTAATGTGTTTGCCCTGTAGATGCAAGCAGTTCTCTCAGATGAGTGAATAACCCGAAAAAGCGCATCATCAGCGAGAAAATGAACAACACTGTGCAGAGATGCAAAACACAACTGTCTGGACACTGAGAATATCTACTGGACATCTCAAACTGACCTATGAGGGTAAAGACACTGAGTTTTAAAAAAATGGATTTTTCACACTTGAGAAGACAACTCAGCAGGTAAAAGTGCTTGTGTACTCACATGAAAGCCAAATGGCTATGATGACCCCATATCAGCCCAGTACATGGGAGACAGGGTCAGGAACTCACCAAAGCAAGCCAGCTGCCTAGACAAGCCAAAATGACAACCTTCAGTTCATCAAGAGATCTACCTCAATACATACGGGAGAGAGTGATCAAATAAGATAGCCAGTGTTAACTCTGGTCTCCACACACACACACACACACGCACGCACGCACGCATGCACGCACGCACGCATGCACGCACGCACGCACACACGCATGCATGCATGCATGCGTGTACACGCATATATGCACACGCACACAAAAAGAAGAGCTTTAGTTTAAAAAGTCACTGGTAAGAATACTAATATTTCATAAACCAACAGGAGAGCTGGAGTGTGGAGCAATAGCAAACAGAACAAATGAAGGAACAGTTTTCTCTCCTTCCTTCCATTCCCCCCCCCGTTTCTCAGTGCTGTGGGTCCACCTTCTGCCCTGAGCTGTGTTCTTAGCCTCTGTCACTGCTTCCCTCTAACACGTGGGAGGCAGCTAGCACACAGCAGCAGTCTGAGGGCATTTATTGAGTGGCCTATCAATAACAGACATCATTTATCGGGAACCTACTTGATCAGGCCTTACAGCGTATACACCTAAAAGTCACAAGAAACATCCAATGAATTAGCATTCCTGAAGCACTAGCTGAAGGCCTGAGGGGAGGGCAGGAGACACGAGCCTGATGAATGTGTCCTGAGTCCACTTAGTTCCCGCAAGATCCCACGAGCAGTGAGCAGTACCTTTAGACCTGCTAACACAAGAGGAAAAAAACACAACAATTTCATTGTACTTAAGAGCTCAAGGAGGCTGTGATTTAGAGTTCAACTCCATGTAAATCTTGAAATATCTCACATGGGGAAAAATATCCGACATCTAGGCCGTAAGCTATGCCACAAAAACATACAAAAAACTGAGAGCCTAACAAGCTAAGTAGCAAGCGTATAGAGAAAGACAAACACTTCTGTGCAGTCTCTACTGTCTTCAAACTCCATCAGACTCATACTCTGGGGCTACCCCAAACAGACTGAAAGATTACTATGGTGAGGCCACTGCATACCGAGCACAGTTGTCTGATGTTACGGCAAGGTCAAACGTGTAGCAAAAGGTGCCATACAGGGAAGAAGTAGTCACTGCTGTGCCATTTAATGAAACCCACTGAGCACCGAGGGCATGGGCAGCCAAATCGAATTTTAAATGGCTCCTACAAGAGGGTATAATCAGGGTAGACACCAGTGGAGATGAGATAAATGGACTGACTTTTTAATCCACCAGGGGATCAAAACAGAGCACCATCTTTATGCATGAGGCCATGCTACACACACACACACACACACACACACACACACGCACACACACACACACACACACACACCTCTACAAAAACTTAAGATGGACTTCTTTTTGTTCAGTACTTTCTAGACTATCTTCCCCAAGGCAGCTTTTTGCTAATGAACATTATGCAAAAGGATTTTATCCCACCTTGCTTTCCATTGTTCTTTACTCCAGACAGTAAAAGCTACTCCCAAGAGTGAAAACTCCTCTGTGATCCTGAACTACTGCAATTATAACTGCCAAGCAGCTGGCACTCTCCAAGGGAAGCTTAACATCCACCACTAAGTCAGATGCAGTCAGGGGCTTGCCTTTCAGCCAGTAGAGTCAAATGGCAAAAGAAAGCACGAAATACAAAAGCTGTGCCCTTTTGAGAATAAATGAAGTAATGTCTTCCTACATGAAGATTCAAAGCCACTATAATCCTATGTGTTTCGATCATAATCATTTTTATGAGCTCCATATTCCCAACTTCCCACTTGACCTTCAGCCTTGAACTCCTACCAGAACTGGAACCACAACATGTCCAGAACTGAGTTGATGGTCCTGTTGTCTAAATCTGTAGACATCTTCCTCTCCATGACTGTGTCCTTCTGCGTGTCACTTAGACTTGAAACCAAAGTGACCATTGCTACTTTTTCTCATCAATATCAACCCTCTCATCCTCCCCCTGTCCCCTCCCCTTCCTCTCTGCCTCATATACTTCCACAGAGTTCAGTTCACAAGAATCGCCAGCCAAGGGTACCACAATCCGGTGAGAGCTCTGACTGGTGGGTTTGAGGATCAGGTAAGCAGGGCAGTGAAGACAGAGACAGTCCTTCTCCACAAGGCGTGAAGACAGAAACTCGGTGGCCATGGTGATTCTCAAGAACACCTTACAAAGTGAGACTGCAACAGGAAATAAAGTGTTCCAGAGCAACTAAGGTGTCACCCTGCCTGCCCGCCTGGCCCCTCCCCATAGGAATACTGAATATTTAGAATAAAGAACTTGGTGCTGGGCGTTGGCGGCGCACGCCTTTAATCCCAGCACTCGGGAGGCAGAGGCAGGCGGATCTCTGTGAGTTCGAGGCCAGCCTGGTCTACAGAGCCTATTCCAGGACAGCCTCCAAAACAATACAGAGAAACCCTGTCTCGAAAAACCAAAAAAAAAAAAAAAAAAAAAAGAACTTGGGGTCTGAAGCTAAGTTTGGCTAAGCTTACTGTGGGCTGATCTTTTTTCACACCTACCCAAAGGGTGTGTGCAAAGGATCGTGGGAAACTGTGCTGGAAACTTCTTAGCCTTTTCATCACATTTGTTTGCACAGTTTGGGATTCTAGAGTATGGACATCTTGATGGCAGATGCTAACATCAATATTCAACACAAGGCTAGCATCTGCCATTCTGGAAAGAAAAATTAACCTTCAAAGAGCCTATATTGTATAGATTTTGTGACAGACAACAAATTATTGTCACAGATCTCCCAAGTACTTTGCTGAACTCCAAAAATAAGGTCTTATTTTAACTTTGTGATTTTTTACAATTAGAAATACAATGTCTTTCTTCTCTGACTGACTCTAACTTTGAGGATAGAGTGCAAATGGAAACAGTTATATTCCCCTAATCAGATAGAGAGATAGATAGATAGATGATAGATAGATAGATAGATAGATAGATGATAGATAGATAGATAGATAGACAGACAGACATACAGACAATAGTTAGACAGTCACATTTAAGATCTAAGGGGATAGGGTCGTGGCTCAGTCAGTAAGGCATTGACCTCACAAACAAGGGGACTATTACCATTAACCCACAAGGCATGTTTGTGAAAAGTTGTTACATAATACAACTATCCGGTTTCTTCCAGACTCATGGACTGAGGCCAACAGAGACAATACAGTATTCACCAGGGGGCAGGAGAGACAGCTCAGTGTTTAAGAGCAGTTGTTGGTCATATAGAGGCCCTGAGTTTGGTTCCTGGCACCCACGTGACATTTCACAACCATCTGCAACTTCCAGTTCCAGAGGATCTGCCCGGCCTCTGAGGACACTGCACACACATGGTGCACAGACACCATGCAGACAAAACACCCATACACAGAAAATAAAAGCAAATAAACATTCAAACAGTGTTACCTGTGTTAAGAGATTCACTACCCATCATGGTCAGAAACTTTGAATTCAAAATACAACATAAAATAGAATGTAAAGCCGGGCGTTGGTGGCGCACGCCTTTAATTCCAGCACTCGGGAGGCAGAGGCAGGTGGATCTCTGTGAGTTCGAGGCCAGCCTGGTCTACAGAGCCTATTCCAGGACAGCCTCCAAAACAATACAGAGAAACCCTGTCTCGAAAAACCAAAAAAAAAAATAGCATGTAAAAAGGATTTATCTTATTTTTATTTAAGTGTATATGTATGTGTCTGTGTGCATGAGCATGAGGGCACCCTAAGAGGCCAGAGGAGACAATTAGGTCTCCAGGAGCTGAGTTACAGGGGGTGTATGCTGCCAACATGGGTGCCGAGAACTCTGGTCTTCTGCAAGAGCTTCAAGTGCTATTAACTGTTGAACCATCTGTCCAGCCTCCTAAGGTAGCATTTAATTAACACCCTAACAGTATAGTGATAGTGTTTGTAACCTAATCAATAAATAATGGGGACATCATTGGTCTTACGCTAAAATCCAGTGTTCTCATCTAGAAAAAGTGTTTCTGGCTTAATTGAGGTGAAACAAAAATTGAACCACGGGTCTCTTCATAGTGTTGGACTTGAGTAAGTAACCCAAAGACTGCCTGTAAAGGACCAAAGGACCTGTAAAGATCTGTTGGGATGTAGGCTGATAATTTAGAACTAACCACTTTGAACTCTTCTTGCTCCTGGTAATTAGGTTAGTCTTGTGAATACATTTTGGTACACACAGGAATTAACATTGCTTGGACCATCCTGAAGGTAATACTTGAAGAGCAACAAGGTCAATTCTAAAGGCATCAAGAATGAAATTTTGCACGCCTTTAATCCCAGCACTCAGGAGGCAGAGGCAGGCGGATCTCTGTGAGTTTAAGGCCAGCCTGGTCTACATAGCAAGTTCCCGGAGAGCCAGGACTGTTTCACAGACAAACCAAACCCTGTCTCAAAAAAAAAAAAAACAACAAAAAGAAAAAATTAGGGGGCTAGTGTAATTATTTTTTCTGATACTAGCCCACACCTACAGAGTCACTTGGCTAAGTGGGAAGGTTCAAGTCCTGGTGGCAGACAATGATGCCTTGGTGTAGCATGAAAACGTCATGCATCTTCTGATAACTATATAGAAACAATGTAAAGATCTCAATTGTCTTTGAGTGCTTTCTAGCAAATGCTTATTAATTCACATTCCTTAGTCAGTTCACTCTGACGAACCAGTTTGCAGCCTATATACTAGTAAGGGTAGTGAACCCATTATTGACTCCAGCCTCGGTAGTTTCTAGCTATGGATGGATTAACTAACTGCTGTTAACAAGGGAGTAAGTGAAAAAAAAATATGACTCTCCACTCTATAAAATTATAGAGGAACTGAGACAGGTCAGAAAGTCAGAAATCTCAACAATTTAAGGGAGAGTTGTCATGGGACTGCTATTAATAGGTCGTATGCCATGGATAACCCTATATTCTGTCGTTTTTAAGAATTATTGGCAGCCGGGTGTTGGTGGCGCACACCTTTAATCCCAGCACTCGGGAGGCAGAGGCAGGCAGATCTCTGTAAGTTCGAGACCAGCCTGGACTACCAAGGGAGTTCCAGGACAGCCTCCAAAGCCACAGAGAAACCCTGTCTCGAAAAAAAACCAAAAAAAAAAATTATTGGCATTATTTATTTCAGAGAGGCAACATTAGAAAAAGAAAAACTAAAACAGTAACTCAAACTGGGGGTGGTGTGGGGGTGAGGCTGAGTACACTTTTGCAGAAAAGAAACCAAGACCCTAAGGACACCAGCAGAATATGAGGTCACATCACATAATCCCAAGGCAAAGGACTGGAAATATAATCTTTCTCAAAGTATAGCATGGAAAGTGACAGTTGGTTCTCCTTTGCTTTATAATTGCTTGTAGTAGGGTAACTACCACCTAAGGTAAACAGGATGATACAAAGTAGAAGACAATATTGGAATTAAAAGACAGTTTCCACAGCACCAATTCTGATGTTCTTTACCTCAAATCTTACTATCCCCAAATAACAAGTCTGATGGCGTCATCTAAGACCGGCACCTATGTAAGTCTACACTGTGACCTATACAGTGACTTAGACTATGTTTGAGAAAGTAGCATTGGCTTGTTGTTCAATAAGGGCTCTGCACACCAACTGAGTCTGTCATCCCTGGGAAAGCTGTTCAGCCTTTCCACCTGGACTCCACTAGCCCTGCTGAACACTCTGGGGGACAGAACGCTGGATTCTCCATGAGGAATAAACTCACTGGTGATATCTAGGCCTCTCATAGGACTAAGAAAATGCTTCATTTGAGTTCCTACCTGAGAAGCTTGGAAGCTTCATAGGAACAAAACAATGGGAAAAGACTCAGAAAAGCTCTTCAAGTGAAAAAATAAGACTGACATCAGAGCCAGGCAGTGGTGGCACACACCTTCAATCCCAGCACTCGGGAGGCAGAGGCAGGTGGATCTCTGTGAGTTCGAGGCCAGGCTGGACCGACAGCCTCCAAAACAATATAGAGAAACCCTGTCTCGTAAAAACCAAAAAAAAAAAAAAAAAAAAAAGACTGACCTCAATGGTTACCTGAAACATGCCATTCAAAACCATTGCTAGGTACGAATATATAAACTTTGGTGTTACAGATTTTATGACTGATTAACTAATATGTCATCATCCCTACTTGCAAGAGACCTAGAACTTGGAGCAGGCAGACTATGGCATGCATTGTCAGTGTAATATCAGGCTATAAATCTTCCTGCTCAAACCGAAGCACTGTTTATGACTCTACCTGAATCTTACTCCTTGAGTATTATCAGTAAACAGGACTGAAATGAAGGGCAGGGACCTACCATGGAGCAGGAGTGGACCATCTTCAGCATATGTGTCAAAGAACAGGAGACCATCCACTCACCAAAGCTGGTTCCTCAAGTGCCCTCCCAGTCCAACCATTCAGCATTATAAAGGTATCATGATGGTACGGATTTGGCCAGGGGCTGCCTGGGCCCATCTCAGTGAGAAGTTCCTTACTGGACACCCAGATCAATTAAATACCAACTACAGAGACTAAAATGTAGTCTTGGTTTTAGTTTTCCTCCTATAAAATCTTGTTTCTGGTATAGGAAAATGATAAAAGACAGGAAAATTTTATATAACATGGATAACAAAGATTATGAAATGCATGTAATATATATACATATACATATATATCTAAAAGTAGTTCCAGGAAAAAGTGAAAAGAACAAGGCAAATGGGACCAAGATGTGCCCAAAATAGCAAACTGCAAAGGGGGGGGGCCCTTTTATGGTGGATTAGGGAAGTTTATATGAGATCATGGCACAACTACCTTTAAGTCTGAGGAGTCATCTACCATTCTAAATATGAAATGTTTTTACTAAAGCAGGACTCTGAACTGTGGCCTCACGAGCAACAGCAGTGTTATCACCTAGAAACTTGCCAGAAATGCAAATATCAGGTTCTCTCTAAAGGGTGTGTGGGAGAGAGAAAGGGGGGGGAGATGTTTGTGAGTGAGTGTGTGTGTTTGCTACCTGGTAAAAGACCTGGAGCTAAGTGTAATTTAGTGGTAGGGCACTTAGCATCCATTGTGCCCCAGAATGCATAGATGCATAGACTGAATCTCAATCTAATCTCCCTCCCCCTCCCCTCCCCTCCCGCTCCCCTTCCCTGCCCTCCCCTCCCTCCTCTCTGTATTTAGCAACTATAGTATCTGTGAGGACATAACTTTACACTGGACAAGAAAGACAGAACATCTATTTTTACTGAGTACCCTAAACATACTCCATATATGCTAATATTTTTATTATACAATATATTTTCCAAAGCCTTTCTACAGACTTTTTAAAAACTCAAGAAAGAGTAAAATTCAGAGCTCACTATTTTAAAATTATGATACAAGCATGACTTTTTAATAAAGACAGCAGCAATAAAGCTCACTCACAAGTTACCTCAGGGAAAGTAGCATTCATTGGTTTCTTGAAGTGTTCTTAAGATAGAAGGTCTCCATTCAGAAGTCCCCCTTTTCTTGTTGCTTCACTGGTTGAAAGGTGACACCTCAACCTCTCATCAGCCATCACAAGACTATTCAAATTTAACACTGACACTTTGTCCTTTACCTTGTTCCAAAATACTGCAGGAGTCATACTGTCCAACGCTATTCCATATGGGCACACTCCGGATCCAGCAGGCAGGGGTAAGCAACATGCCTCTGTATCTTGCCGTTCCTCTGCTCCCTGTTGTTTTTGGAACAACCCTCACTTTAGCTAAACATAACCCTTCTGGGCAATTCATTTTTAGTAAGAGAATCTGCCTTCCGGCAGAGCCTCCAAAATGCTGATTACATTCCGACACTGAGCTAAAACCTCTCAGAACTCACTGATTGGGCATCTTCTGGTCTTTAAAAATACTCACCCACTTTATGAAAAAAAATCAAATAAAAAAAACTACTAACCACAAAAGTTTTGTGAATAAAAAGCAAAACAATTATGTAGTGAACAACCAGAGAAATTCTTCTGAAGGCACTGTGTCTTGTCATCGGTTCTCTTATTAACTGTTGATGATTAGCAACAGATTTACAAAATCTCTCTCCGTGTTCCAAGTTATTTTCTAACTCTAAATTCACTACTATCTGTGGTAATGGGCATATCAGTTTAAGAGTTAGAACTTTTAATAAACCTCTTAGGTTTTTACTACCAAAATTATTGCTGCCTGACCTAAGAAACATGTGTAGGAAATAAGCCAATGGCAAATGCTGGAGACTGTGGAGATGGGTCAGACTACTTGCTGCATAAGCATGAGTTCTTGGGTTTAAATCCCCAGCGCCCACATGCAACGTCAGGTTTTGCTGTGCATGTATCTTAAAGCTCAACACTGTTGGGGGTAGAGCCGGAGGATTGCTTGGCTTGCAGACTGCCAGTCTAACTCCAGATTCAGGGAGAGACTCTGTCTCAAGGGAACAAGGTGGGGAGTGACAGAGAAGGACACCTGACGTCCATCTCTGGCCCCTACAAATGTACATATGTGCGCACACTACACACAGAAAGACACAAGCACACACCTGAGAAAGTGATAAAGAGGCAGGGAGGGTGAGTCAACCATATCAATGATATCTACCCCTAAGTTAATGTCAGTAGCCCTTACCAAACAGGAGGTCACAAAACATACATACAAAGAAAAGCATGGTCATTTTAAAATGTATACAACTTTCTTAATAACTTTCTGCTCCCTTGGGTAGTCTATAAAGTGAAGAGTTCACTCCATATAATTCAAAAAGAAAATCTATACATAGCATAGAGGGGGAAGGATAAATCTCCAGGGTCTCAGATTCACTTCTTGTTGCCTTCCTTCATTACACGTTTAGAGATAATCAATAAAAGCTGATTTCCCTTTGTAAGCACTTTCCTATTGTGCCAGAAATAATAGCAGTCTCTGCTCCAAAATGAAAGAAATGGAAAGTAATATTTACCATAAGAGGCGAAAAATGAAACTGCCTAAGCATTTTTCCGGAGCCAAGTAAAACAACGCCAAGCCCAGTTTATGCTCAAAGAAAAAAATTATTCTCTATATCTCCAGCATTAGTTTTACTCTAAAAAAATCTATGACATCAACAAGTTTCCAAACACTGTATTTACATTGCCGTTTTCAATGACAACCTCCTATGTTTCCTAAAAGTTTACTATATTTCTGTGTGAAGACAATAAAAGCCAGCAACGGAGTAGAGAAGGAGACAGAAGATGCTGCCAGGTCCCCAAAGCACCTCCCAGCACAAACTAAGATACAAAACCTACTGAGGGTTATTCCAGATAAGAAAACAAAGGACTGCACATCGATCTAAGACTTGCCGGGGCACACAAAATTGCTTTGCTGTACCCATTTCCAGCACACTTACAGAGTTTTACCATAAATAATCTCAGATAAGGCACTGGGGTTTTCTAATCTGCACCAGACACCACAAAATGGTCATGTGGGGGCCTTTTTTCCCTCTGTATTCTTCACAAAAGACGGTAAGAAAATATCAAGTGGAAGAAGAATAGACTTTTACTTTGTTATAAAGTTACACATGCCGTTTTACAGGTCTTCCAGGCTTCCTGTTTCCCTTCAGTCTGTACCATCGATGGAGGTTGTCATATTTCACCAGGACGGATTGTAAATCAGACAAGTTCAGCCAGTCAGGTTGAAGGATGGAGGTGAAAAAGCCCAGTGGAAAATATATAAAATGCAATTAGAACCATATGACCAGAGATATTGAAGCAATACTTGTTGGAAGAGCGCCAAGTGAAAAACCAGACTGTGTCTGGTGTTAGTGAGAGTGTCCAGTCCGTTTGGGACAGCTCCCATCAGTCTCTAAACACTGTATTCTTTTCTTTCCTTCACGGAAAAGTTACCAGAGACCTTAAAATCTCACGTCCTAATCAGTCAGTGAAAAACATAGTTGCCAAGATGAAATTATAGCTCACCTAAAACTTACTTCGAAATGTAGTGTAAAATTAAATAAGGGTCAATGTTATATCCACCAGGAGTCTCAAAGGCTTATAATTATCACAATATTGAACCAAACACCTTTTGCATTTTTTCTATGAAATCCTTGCTTCTAAAGACCTCAAGTGTCCAGCAAGGCAAAGACAACCCATGGGTCTACTGTTGGACGAAAACAGCAAGAAGTTGTAAAACACAAACTATCTCATCGGCACATACATTATAAACAGCCTATACATGCTTGTCCCACATAGAAGGTACCCAGCAGGCCAAGGGTGTGTGTGGTGTGTGTGTGTGTGTGTGTGTGTGTGTGTGTGTGTGTGTGTGTGTGTGTGGTGTCTACGGATGAACAGACATGAAGAACCCTGACACTGTAAAAGAATTCCAATCAAAATCTTTGACTCTACTGTATCTATTACCATGGCCATTTCAGATCTAGTTCTTGCATTCCAAGAGTCAATTACGATTGCATCAGTAGACAGATGAAACATACTATTCAATACTGCTTTGAGATTCTAGAAACAACTCAAGTTTAGTGAAGTCACTTACCTCCCAGAAACTGTATTCCTCCAGCCACCCTTCCTACTGTCCTGGAGATGAGCTCTGACACGCAGCAACCCATAAGGGCGGTGAGAGCTACCAGCAGGAGCAGGCCACAGCCCAGGCCTGTCACAACGGTACAGATCCTCCACTCTGCGCTGGGGATGCCCTGGAAGGAGGCGTAGCGCCCACATTCCTCCACCATCACCATCATCTGCCGACTCTCATCGTGCACAGGATAGGAGCATCTCCGGAAGGTGCCAAAGGACACAGGCTTGCCCAGCTGAGATCCCCAGAGCCAGTAAGGCATAAAGAAGCCCACGCAGGAAGTGGCAGCACAAAGGAAGGAGACAAAAGCCCAGATTACTCCAGTACAAGTCAGGCTGGATGCCATCTTTCACCGGGAATGCAGTGAGGACCCAATGTGACTGTCCTGGAGGCGTGAATGAAGGTGTGCGATCACTAGGCGCTCCCAGGTAATCCACAGTTCTTCAGGGAGGATGCAGCTACTGGCAGCAACAAATCTTTAGTCTTCCTGGGTATCAACCCTTCATACTTTGTAGTAATGATGGTGGCCCCTGGCAAAAGAGCAGCAGGAAACAGTGAAAGTTAAGTACTTCTAGCTTATTTATAGGTCTCTAGAAGCGCTATAATACTCAGTTAAGGGATGTCAAACTTCCTTCAATGCTTCAAAAGTGGGAAGAACTAATTCTCTCCATACCCATCTCTATACAAGTTTTACCAAACTAGCTCAAAGCTTCCCCATGTCTTAATCTCCCATAATATGCTCCCAAATTAATTCTGACAGCTATTTACTTAAAGAAATGAATGACTTCTATTTGCCAAGCCAGTGAATTCATTTCACATACTCACATTAAAAGCAATGTAGCTGTTTTTTTTTTTTACTAGCAGTAGACAAAACTCGGGACATTAAAATAAAATGAACCATACTGCTGTTTGTTTATTTGGCCTGCAAATTCACAATTAGTTCCTAGCAATTTCTCCGCATCCCTTGATGGGTGTGTCGACCAAGCAAAATGATGGTAACTCCCTACAATTACAGAGTACTGTAAATTTAACTAACGTCTACCACCCAGGTGTATGTATTGGACAGAACCATGGTCACACACTCCCAGTACTCAGCAACACTGAGAACTCCTTCCGCCTTAACCTTCCAGGGTAAATGCAAGCCTCTATTATTTTCATTTCTATTTCGACTCATCGGCTTCAATGATTTCACTTGTGTTTTACTTAACCGGACAGGGCGCTCACACTTTTCCAATACCCAGTGTCAAACATCAGCGATTCAAACGGTTCAACTAGGTGGGTTGACTCGCACACCTGAAAACACTCTGCACAAGGATTGCAAAAGTACCCCCACCCTGGTGTTCCATCTGCAAACTACTTCCTAACTCCAGCCTCAGAACCTAGAGCAAACTCTGTTTTCCTAAGCTTCTCTCGCCCTCAGTTCTGGATTCTACCCAAAGGGAGCTCCCTCTGGCTACAGTTTTTAAAATCTTGTCAGCTGCGAGCCAAGGCTGTAGTTGAGTTGGTCCGGGGGTAACCAGCAACTAGGAGGGGTAGGAGGAAGGAGGGCCTCTTCCTCAGCTGGAGTGAGGTGCCCTAGTCCAGATCAACTCAAAGCCCCCGCTCCCTCCCCCCAAAATGCTCACCCACCGCACCCTGGGGCACCAGGGACACACAATGATCTCCGGATGCTAAGCAGCACCGGGAAGTTCTAGCAGCCGGCTCTGAGGAAGGGGCCGAGAAGGATGGAAAGGCAGCACCCACCGGAGGCCGACACTGACCGCAGCTGAACCACGCCGCTCAGGAAGTCATGCGGGGGTGGGGGGAGGACCCGGGTGCGAGGCTCGGGGCTGCGGGACGCGCTACTTACCCGGCCGGGCGGCGGCCACGGTCCCTAGCGGGTCCCGGGCGCAGCACAACTTGCTGTCTTTCCCTGGCGGGGACAGAGCGGTACGGAAGACTGTCCTTCTCGCCTTCTCCACTATCGCGACAGGGATCCGGACGACTCTGGAGAGCCGGGGTGGAGGGTCAGGAGGACCCGCTCGGAGAGCCTGCCGGCTGTGGCCGTGCGGCCCGGGAGCACCGCGGATGCCGGCTCTGGCTTTGGCAGGCGAGGCACGCGCCGCCTCCTCCCCGCCCTCCCCTTCCCGCTGTCCCCTCCCCTTGGCCCCGCCGCGCGGTCCTGGACGCGCGAGAGTGGGGGCGGCAGACAGACTGAGAAAAATCAGGGAGAAAGTTGCTTGCCTTCCTCGCAGCTCCTCGGGGTCGCCGAGGCCACACCCTACCCCTGTGTTCTTTTCTGGGTCAAACATTGGGGTCTGGGGCTGCGGTGTCCCCGCAGCCTTTGCAGAGACTAGGGTGGGAAGTAGCCTCAGAGCGGGCAGAGTGATGTCTGTGAGCTGTAAGGGGCTGTGGGGAAGTGACCGGTTTGGAGGACAGAGACCATGCAGGGTGTGGACGGAGATCTGAGAGGCTGGGCATGCAACCCGAGGCTGCGGGATTGAGTCAGTGGGGGACAAGCTGGAAAAAAGGCGGCGACTCCTTCAGTCTGCCTCTCCCAACAGCTGCACACCTTTGGGATCCTCTTTCAAGACATTTCTCTTCTTCTCAATGTTCCCCACTCCCTTCCCTCCTCCTCTCCCCTCCTCTCCTCTTTTCTTCCTCCCCTCCTTCCCTTCCCCTCTCCATCCCCCCACCCATGATCAGTTTTATAATCCACACAGCCTTTGGATTTCCTTTCTGAAAATCAGACCCCTTTCATTTTTTCTCTGGACCTGCTGGGGGTTCTGACTTGCCACCAGCATTTAACCCTTTGGAGGCCACAGCTGTGTTCTGTAGGTGACTGACCCCTGGCGCCTCCACTAGGGACAGTTATTTTAGGAAGTTACCATCTGGGAATGGCAACTTTTGAAGTGCATACTTTCCCAGATACAGTTTTTGTGATGTGCCTTTTCAAAGGAGTTAGAAGTAATAAATGGGTGAGAACATATTTCATAATAAAATTTCAAGTGCACCTTTTAATTAGGTAGCATCAGCTGGAAATGGGGGTGTTTTGTGATTGTTTGGAAGGTTCTAAGTGATTGATTCCAAGCCTGCCCTTTGTAAGAATATAATGCAGGTAATGAGTCTCCCAGGAAAACAGAGCAACACACATTAAGCTTTCTCACAAAATTCCTAAGAAGGGCAAACAACAGTTCCCAGGAGACATTTAGCAAAGTCTGTTTTTTTTGTTTGTTTGTTTGTTTGTTTGTTTTGTAACCATGACCCATGACTGGGAAGGCACTACTGGAACCTAGTTCATAAAAGCCAGGGATCCTGCTCTCAGTACAGTACACAGGGCACATCCAGAATAATCTAGCTTGAAGTGTGAACAGGCCAAGGCTGCAGGGGCCTGTTCTAAAATGTCACATAGTTCAAGCTCCTCCATGGACCTCAGGTTTAGATGTCTAGATTTGAAGTTTTCCTTCTTTAATTTATGTTTCAATTCTTCGTGTGCATATCACCAGTTGCTGAGTGTGGATGGTAGCCACATGACTGGTCTGACTCCCAGCTAAGTGTCTCTCCCTGCCCCCACCCTGCACACACTCACACATCTCCTATCTGCGTAATGTAGAGGTAGCACATACCAGCCTAGACAAAATTATATAGTGGCAGCCAGACCCAACCACCCACACACAGTCACACGCTACCTACAAGAGAGCTTGTCTAGGGTGCTTTCTCAAGCTTAGAGGAACTTTCAATGGTGACACGGATTGCCAAGGAGGCATTAGCAGTGACCATGTCAAGTGCAGATTCTCTCATCACTGTGTATCAGGGCACTAGTTTATGAATAGATGGCTTCATGTAATTCTCAACAAAAGGGAGGGAAAAGCTATGAAGGAGGTTATTATTTTACAGAGGAACAAGTGATTTACTTGGAAGCACATGGTTAAAATATGAACTTATAAAAATGATCTCCTTAGCCGGGCGTTGGTGGCGCACACCTTTAATCCCAGCACTCGGGAGGCAGAGGCAGGCAGATCTCTGTGAGTTCGAGACCAGCCTGGTCTATAAGAGCAAATTCCAGGACAGCCTCCAAAGCCACAGAGAAACCCTGTCTCAGAAAAAAAAAAAAAAGAAAAGAAACGAAGAAGCCAAAAACTGTAAATCCTATCAGACCAGAATATTAATTAAATGGTGGACTGCTTTTCCTGGGATCAACATTCCAGTGTAAGTGATAGAATTTAGGCAAACAATGAACTGCCTGCCTGAGTCTTGTTATCTTGTAATATAGAGTTTGAAACAATTACATTTAATGTTGCTGAACCTCATAGTTCTCCAATCTTGGAGAAGGGAGTAAGGAGTCATCCAATCACGTATCTCACTCAAAGCGGAGTCTAGAATCACAACTCCTAGTTCCCCTTTCATTCCAACATATAATTATCTCTCCAAACTATAAAATCTCCTGAATTACCCTCCAGGTTCCGGCATGGATACTTTACATGCACATGCATTATAATATCTTTAAAAACCTTTGCATTCGATTTACATCTTCAAAGGATCTTTCAGTTACATCACAGCCAGACGTTCCCACATAGCAGATGCTGCTCTGCCTCTCCTTCCAGGCTCCAGGGCAGAGAGTCTGGCTAGCAGTCCTATTGAATCACGGATGAGTCATGAAGGTAAATGCATATGGAAGACCATAGGCATTTATGAGAACACTTTTGGTTTGCCTGTTCAATATTAATTCCCAATCCCACATCCCTTGTTCAACAGATGCTTTTCCAACTCCCTTTAAATTTAGTGGTTGTTACTTGACTCCCTTTTAGTCAACGAATCTGAGGAAGACTAGGAGAACCCATTCTTTGCTTATAAGGATGCTTGGGAGAACATTTCTCCCACCTTCCTGGCTCACGTTCTTAAAGCATGAAGTGTTTGGCATTACAATGATCTTGTATTCATCAGGATGGGGAAGGCAAGGAGACGTGACCATCTTCACACAGTCAGCGGTTTACCTCCTTGTGAATTTTCTTTCTGCTGGAGTCACGATCATGTGCCACCATGTCCAGGTGCTCATGAGTATTTTTAAGTAAACAGCAAAGCCTTCATATGGTTTAAGTCACCGTAAGTTGCATTTTTTCTTCCATTAACTGCATCTCTAATTAAGCGCTATAGATAATACATATACTCAATGATAAGAAATATACACATCAGTCAGCATGGTACTGTTTTGCTTGCCATGGTGGGTAGAGGCTCAATAACTGAACATGAATGGAAGAATTAATGTGCAAATCAACATCGTGTGATTATTATACTTGCTGTAGCATAAGTGGAACTTCCTTTTAAGAGGTATGCTATGTGAAGTTACTGATGTAGACATGAAACACAGGGACCAGAACCAAGCATTTCTGGCTCCTGGAGAGAGGAAGAGGAGGTTTTTAAAATAAATTTTAATTTTAATTTTAATTAAAAACAATCTTATTAGCCAGGTGGTAGTGGCACACTCCTTTAATCCCAGCACTCGGGAGGCAGAGGCAGGCAGATCTCTGTGAGTTCGAGGCCTGGCTGGACCCACAGCCTCCAAAACAATACAGAGAAACCCTATCTAGTAAAACCAAAAAAAAAAAAATCTTATTTTGCATACCAATCCCAGTTCCAGTTCCCTCTCACATCCTCCCAAGCCCCCCACCAGCCCCCCATACCACTCCCTGGGGGGGGAGGGGGAGGCTTCCCATGAGGAATCATCAAAGTGTATCACATCATTTGGGATAGGACCTAGGCCCTCCCCCATGTATCTAGGTTAAGAGAGTATCCCTCCATGGGGAATGGACTCCCAAAGTCCATTCGTACACTAGGAATAAATACTGGTTCCACTACCAGAGACCCCATAGGCTGCCCAGGCCTCCCAGCTGACACCCACATTCAGGGGGCCTGGTTCCATCCTATGCTGGTTCCCAGCTGTCAGACTGGGGTCCGTGAGCTCCCATTTCCTCAGGCCAGCTGTTTCGGTGGGTTTCCCCAACATGGTCTTGACCCCTTTGCTTATCACTCCTCCTTCTCTACAACCGGATTCCAGGAGTTCAGCTCAGTGCTTAGCTGTGACTCTCTGCTTCTGCTCCGATCAGCTACTGGATGAAGACTCTAGGATAGCATTTAAGGTCGTCATCATTCTCATTATAGTGCCAGATTCCTCTTTAAACCTATAATGGCTCCCTCTATTAAGGTATCTCTTTTCTTGTTCTCCTTCTCAATTCTTCCCTCTGCTTAATCTTCCTGATCAGAGATTTCTCTAGTTTACATCTGTAGGAATGGCCATGTCTAGCAGGTTCAACTTTGTTTCCTGATCCTGTCTTCCCTATCTTTCTCTCTTAAGGAAGCCATAAAAGCTGAACTATTTCCAGCCTGCTCTTAGGGTTGAGTGTCCCCATCACAGCTCTGAGAAATGGAGACATTAGAACCATCATCACATGTGCACTTCCATGGGCCAGAAATGGATTTGATGACACCTTAACTGCACAGCACCCATGTCTTGGTCATGTGGTGACTGGTATGATGACAAAACCTTACAGTGGGAATGAGGATGCAGAATATGGAAAAGAAGCAGGATTCTTGATGCCTTCCGTAGAACATGGGAGTATGTCTGACTTTCCGGAAGACTTCAATAAGCTCTTCTGGGATCAGTCAGCGTAAGTGTGTTCTTTTTGTTTTTTGTTTTTTTTTGTTTTGTTTT
Source organism: Mesocricetus auratus (assembly GCF_017639785.1). Lineage (NCBI taxonomy): Eukaryota > Metazoa > Chordata > Mammalia > Rodentia > Cricetidae > Mesocricetus > Mesocricetus auratus. The sequence goes on from NW_024429195.1 coordinate 12,315,311, forward strand.
TTTTTTAAGATTTACTGGGCGGTGGTGGCGCACGCCTTTAATCCCAGCACTCGAGAGGCAGAGGCAGGTGGATCTCTGTGAGTTCGAGGCTGGGCTGGACCGACAGCCTCCAAAACAATACAGAGAAGCCCTGTCTCGTAAAACCAAAAAAAAAAAAAAAGATTTACTTATTTATTACATATACAGTTTGTCTACATGCCAGGAGAGGGCATGCACCAGATTGAATTGTAGATGGTTCTGAGCCACCATGTGGTTGCTGGGAATTGAACTCAGGACCTCTGGAAGAGCAGTCATTTGAGTCAAGCAGTTGGCACTATAGCAGAGTGGGTTAGACAAAGCACTAAGACTGGGGGAGGATGGAGCAGTGTATGGAGTCCGTGGGTTCTCGAGCAAATGGTGGAGGAGCACGGTTGTTGCACCCTTCCCCCATGGGGGTCGGTTGACCCCTTGTGACTAGGAGCTTTTCTCAAAACACTTCTCGTCCCCTTCTCCCAGTAAGGCCTGCGTGCAAGTTCCTATTTTTCTGTCCATCTTTATTGTCTAAACACTAATTCCTGGTTTTGGCCCACCCTTTGCCCGAGGGCCCTGGGAACTAGGCTTCTGACCTTGGTGTTTTTCCACCATACCTGCCTTTGGTATATAAGGCTCCACCCTTGTTTAAATAAACGCCATTCTCCTTGTAAGAATGAGCCACTATCTTGGTCTTCATTTACATCCTTAGCCCTTCGCCTTGGATCCTTGTAATGTAGCCCTGTAGCCGCTGGCAACACACAGTAGATAGATGTTGTCTACAGTGTGGATTTGAAAGACAGAGCCTTTCCTAAAAAGGGTGGCAATAGAAACTGGAGTTGCCCTAAAACGATTTATAGAAGTCAGACCTGTAAACGACGTGGAGACGAAGTTTCCAGTAGTGTAGACTCAACTCACACACAAGTTTCCCATGAAGTGCCATCAAGAAGACTGTAGGTACCAAAGGAAACTGTAGACAGGCGAGGTGCTGGCAGGACCAGAAAGGAGCGGCCACTCCCTACCATGGATCCCATCAGCTCTCCGTCACTGAGAAAACACACCGTATCCCTGAACAGTGCTGAGGAATGACCCTCAGATGCTGCATGGCTGGACAGCGGCAGCTGTAGTTTACAGCCCCGAAGCAGTGGCCAAGATTTAAATATGTACTTTGAGGTTACACCGCCATTCCTTTCTCTCATTCTGCAATAATCATTCTGCTGCCCAAATCCAATCTTGAGCCTGATTCGAAAGGCTACTGTGAAGGGATCTTATTCCATTTTGTCAATCTTATATACACGGGGAACAAGGTCCCTGACCCCTGTTTGAAGTCATGTGAGCAATACTAATATTCCATGCATACCCTTACCATAGTTATACCAACTGGGGATGCCCATTCCATTTCCTGTGGATTTTGTTTAATGCTTTCATAGACTCAAAGTCACCTTACTCCAGAGGAGTTGTATTTGCCTAGTTATGTACAATTTCTAAGCATAGTGGTTTGTGTGACTGTATTCCCTGGGAACTCTCATGGAGATAATGAGCATGCCATTCTCTGACCTGCTCCCAGTGGAGCTGTCTGCATTATTCATTCAAAGTTTGCAAATTACCTTGGAAATGCAAAATGTCATCTAATTTCTATATATTATTCCTTTACACATCGGAGTAGCACACAAATTATAAATCAATAATTTATTCATAAGTTGGAAAATGTGAAGTGCTAAATCACACATTGAATGTACTAAAGGCTTCACAATGAGCTGTCAAATGGGAAATGACCACAGCACATACTACAGCTACATGGCCAGTACATTGTATGTAGTTATGTTTTTAAAGAATCGGTGTTCTTGTCTACTTTAAAATTATTATCCTTTCACCAGCATTTCAGGAGTTATCTCTGTTTTCTGTTTGTCATTTGTTTTCTTACAGTATATAAAGAGATGCATTTTGTGATGACAATTGATAGAGATGAGAATTATTGCTACATTCTGTGGGGTCTAAGGCAGTGTATTGTCAAATATTCTGGGCTGGCCTTGAACTCACAGCAGTTCTGCCTCAGCCTACTGGGCACTGACGTAAAAGGCACATACCATCATTCCCTGAAAGAACTGATTTTTATTCACAATAATATAGACTATCGATCAGTTGTGATGGCTGAGAATTTCGAAACCTTAATTCTCTCCCATCACAATAACAAAAGACATTGTGTGAACCAATAGGTTAGTAGACTGATTTAACAAAAGAAATTTGTTTTCACTTGAAAGTTTGGTATCATAATTCCCCAAAGGACTGGTTCTCCTTAAGGAAATAATTTCCTGTTTTAGCTGTAGTGAAATAGCAAAGCTCTTCCTAGCCCTCTGATTTCCTACAAACCCTGGCGGCTGCCCACAATCCTGTCCCTTGAACAGATGGGGGAGTCAGGAGAGGCAATGCACCTGGAGCGTCTCCTGCACCAGCAGGAACACCTGAAGCCAGGAGTCCTCTGATCACACTGCAGAGACCGAGAGCAGTCAGTGGGTGTGCCTGCCATGCTCAGGGGTCAGGTCAAAGGCACACTTGGCCCTCCGGAAGTGATGGGTCTCGATTAGCTACCAACAGTGAGATGGATGATACTTTGGGCTCTACCTGTGACTTTATCTGCCTTCAATTTGTTAGGATTTTGCTTGTAGAATTTTACTATTCACTGCCCCCCTTCAGAGACCCAATGAGAATGATAACAAAATCAACGTTATCACATTCATTTAACTACTACTTTTGTTTGTTTGTTTGTTTTTTGTTTTTTGAGACACAGTTTCTCTGTGGCTTTGGAGGCTGTCCTGGAACTAGCTCTTGTAGACCAGGCTGGCCTCGAACTCACAGAGATCCGCCTGCCTCTGCCTCCCGAGTGCTGGGATTAAAGGCATGCGCCACCAACACCCGGCTTAACTGTTACTTTTTTGGTGAACAGTTTGCTGGGAGCACCAGAGCAGGGCTAGTGAGACAGAGAAAACAAGGAGACTAACTCTCTAAGCTGACATCCGCCAAAAATTGTATGTTAAATGCTACACTTGTTTCACTTGCCAACTAGAGTGAGCGAGTGAATGGAATCGGAATGGCATTTGGCTAGCGTGTCTCAGATCAATATCTCTACGCGGTGAAAGCTAAACAGTGCAGGCAATGCGACAAGAGCAGAAGATACAAGGATAAAAACAGAGTTTGGAGCAGGGTACAGCATCAGATGTGTGGGCAGCTGGACACTGGGGTGGGCGAGGGGATGCATACGGGCAAGAGAGAGCAGACACAACAAGGAGGGACAAGGAAACAGGGCTGACAGGGACCCCAGTTTCTTTTTCTTTTTCTTCTTCTTTTTTTTTTTTTTTTTTTTTTGGTTTTTACGAGACAGGGTTTCTCTGTATTGTTTTGGAGGCTTATCGGTCCAGCTCGGCCTCGAACTCACAGAGATCCGCCTGCCTCTGCCTCCCGAGTGCTGGTAAGGCGTGCGCCACCAACGCCTGGCCCCAGTTTATTTTTCTACCTGAACGGATTTGGGACTCGTAGGGCCTAAAGGCCTAACAATAGGAAAATGTCGCTGAGCCCCAGGAGGCCTCCCTTGGCTTCTTAGCTCATGCCTTTATTGAGGGAGGTACTCACATTGCTACTCTGTTGGAGAAACCCCTCGCTGTGCTGTGGGGTCTCAGATCTGCCTCACACTGACTCCAAAATGGGGAGACTCCTGTTCGCAAGACCACAGGAGGGAATCATTTCAGAAAACGACAGGGGAGAAGTTCACTCTTTATAACTTCACTGAAGCCCCCTCAAAAGGAAGCACAGGCCACAGGAGCCTATAGCCCCTCCCTGCAGAATGTTCCCCACCAACACCTAATTAGGGAGCTGTGTCTGCTGCCTTTGTGAAGAGCCCGGTTGATTCATCTCCTCAGACCCTCCTTCATCTTGTGCCTCTCCTTTATCAGGCTGCCTCTGGAAGCTGAGGCTACTCTCTGGGCATTTTCCACTTTCCCCATTTTTATCAATGTTGTTAACTCTCATCCTTAGGGAAGCAGGGCATGGACAAGGGTACCATAAAAGCCTCTTCCCCTGCCACTTCTCAAACAAAGAAACATTTCTAATGATGACAGATTTGGATGTGCCTTCCTCAAATATTAACTGACTGTATAACAGGTGTCTTATTATTTTTTTTAAAGATATAAAATCGCTGCTGGAGAGATGGCTCAGTGGTTAAAAGCACCAGCTGCTCCAATACCCACATGGCGCCACAACCATCTGCAACTCAAGTCCCAGGAGATCTGATGCCTGTGATACACAGATATATATGCAAGAAAAGTACCTATATGCACATATGTGTATATACATATACATATACATATATATCACTATACTTATTCTGGGTTGGAAAAAAAGTGGTTTAGTCAGTAACGAGCCTAGTACACAAGTATGACGTACTCACTTAAGAGCAGTGAGCCAGGGCTTGGTGCACAGTAGAGACTGGAAGCTTGCTGGGGCTTGCTGGCTCTAGCCCAGACACAAATAATGAGCTCCAGGTTGAGTAAAAAAGCTGAAGATGTAGAGAAAGACACTTACCATTTACATCTGGGCCTCATACACACACAGAGGAAGGCTACTTCTTTAAAAACCAGTACCTTCATCTATTTAGCATGCATCTTATCTCAGAGGGAGCGCTAAAGCTAAAGTACTAAAACAGGAAGCCCACATAATGCCATTTTAGGACAGAACACTTAAATCTATCGTTTCCTAAAAGAAGCAAAACCAACTTCTGGCCGTTGTAATCAAAATGAAAAGTGTTTGGGGGAAAGGATATTACATGGGGAGTCAAAATTCAGGGTCTGAACGTAAAACAAACTGATAATGGCTCAGAAGCTACTTGCAATTTACTTATGATTTATTCGTTTTCATGTTGGTCAGAGCCTTTACCTGATACAACCATTAGCCAATATGGCCCATCACTTTTGGGAGAGATGGGTTTGTTTTAGTCCCTAGTGAAGGCTTGAAGGAATGCTGACACTGGGATTGCAGTTTCAGGCAATGCTGTGAGCCTGTTTCTCAGTACTAGAAGCCCCCTAGTGTCCAAAGTGCAGCAAAGGGCGTTTAATCTTCCCTATTTTTTCCTCTAGGAATGAAGGTACTTATTGGACAACAGCCGCAAGACTTTTGTGATAATAATAGACTATAGACTAGTCTCCCAAACGCCTCTCTACTCACAACACTTTAACCTGAGGTGTGTGGGTTAGTATAGATGTGTTGACAATACCAGTAAGACAAGAAGATCACAACACCTTCCCTTCTATACATGCATTCTTCTGTCTCTGTCTCTGTGTCTCTGTCTCTGTGTGTGCCTCTGTCTGTCTCTATCTGTCTCTGTCTGTGTGTGTCTCTGTCTGTCTCCCTCTGTGTGTCTCTGTCTCTGCCTCTCTCTGTGTGTCTCTGTCTCTCTGTGTCTGTCTGTCTGTCTGTCTGTCTGTCTGTCTGTCTCTCTCTCTCTCTCTCTCTCTCTCTCTCTCTCTCTCTCTCTCTCTCTCTCTCTCTCTCTCTCAGGAAGGAACAATCTGCATAACCCTGGCTGTTCTAGGTCTCTCCATGTAGATCAGGATGGCTTCAAACTCGGAGATTCACCTGCTTCTGCCTCCAGAATGCTGGGATTAAAGGTGTACGCCACTACACCCAATTTACAAATGCATTATTAATTACTATTTTCGTTCTTTTGTTTTTGTTTTAACCTGGGTGGGGGCCAAGTCTTTCAGAATTGTGATGCTCAACCAGAAGTCACCCATATTATACTTACTGAGAAATTGTTACATTCTTTACGTGCCAGCTGCTCTGTTGGTTAGAAAGCATCACGGGTCTTATTTGAACATGGGTGTAGCTCAGAAAAGAATTATGATACAGGGAAGTGAGGGCACCCAATTGAGTTGAAGAATACCATGATTCTGGTTAAAGGGAAGCGACAGAGGGTAAGCATCTGCTGTTTGAGCGATGTCCTCTAACTTGCATTTTTAAGTGTAAAGAAGAAAGGAGGAAAACATAACAAAGACCCCGGGAAGATTTGAGCCTAGTTAGAAGGCAGGAACACATAGTTCTGGCCCTGATTTAGCTGTCAAAATGCTGTCTGACCTTGGACAAGTAACACTGTAAAACAAGGAATCGGATTATCCTGTTTCCTACTCCAAACACAGCAGGATATCAATCAGAGAGCCGCTGGAATGCAGTAACAAAATCCAAGAACTCTCGATGTGACTTATGGACAATGGAGATGTTGTTCTCATAGCTCTAGTGGGTGTGACGTCTATCAGGAGATTCCGCATCTACTGAGGCCAGCTTCCTGGCTCACAGACAGCAGCCATCTTATCTCTTTCTAGTTCAGTTCACCTTATCTGACAGAGGGAAGGAGCTACCTAGCTTTGCTTGTGACCTGCTTCTCTCCCTCCCTCCCTCCCTCCCTCCCTCCCTCCCTCCCTCCCTCCCTCCCTCCTTCCCTCCTTCCCTCCCTCCCTCCCTCCTTCCCTCCCTCCCTCTCTCCCTGCCTCCCTCCCTTTCATTCTCTTACTGTGTCTACACAGTACAGAAAGGGCAAGGGAGATCTCTGGTCTTTCATTTTTCTTTTTAATAAGCCCTGATTATAAAAGTGTTTCCCTCATACTTGTTCACCTCTTAAACGACCCACTCCCAAATGCTAATGAGACCAGGACAATTAGACTGTGTAATGAGAAGAACAAGGTGGTCACCTATGTCCTATCAGGCTGGTATCAGATTTCTTGTCATAGTATGTCAGTAAAATCATATGAGAAAACCTTGGAAAGTTCAACAACCCAGGAGCGATCCTGGCGCCGGGTGCCATAGAAGAGACTGTTCTTAGGGAGCTGTAACACATCTATGAACACCAGAAAGGGAAACCACAGCTGACCAAAGTAACTATTGCACCCAAGTCCAGCTTGATGAAGCGATTAGTTTTAATTGGGGTTGCTAAAGAAATAGGATCAAAGGGTTACTTACAGGAGCACGGGTGACTCAAAAACTGCTGTATCTCCAGAAAGCTGTGCCCCACAGCTAACAAACCATGAAAGCAGAAACCACCACCACCACCCGGACCTCTGCACAACTTGCAGACAGCTCTAGACAGCCAGGGGATCGCTCCATAGTTAGGTTGATAGTATGTCCTCCCCAGCAACTGTTTCTTCCTCCCACAGAGCTGCAGAGGGAACTTGAGGATCTTGTGAGTTGTTATCTTCCCAGATGTCTGACACTCTGTTCTCAGTCTCGAACTTCCCTACACACACCCCAGAGGAAGTTTCAGTTTGGAGGAATCTGTTCTAAGTCACAGGAACACACCATTGTCATAGACTAACCTTTCCTCCGTGTCTTAAGACACAAGGACATGTTCTAAGACACGGGGACACACTGTTTTGTCCTGGACTAACTATTCCTCCATGCCTTATTCCTCCATTGCTTAGATAAAAATAACATCATGATTTTTTAAGGCCATACTAATAACGGTATTGTTGTGATGGTAGTAACCACTCAGTACTAGGGAATTAAGATAATCTCTTCCTCAATGTTTCTTCAAATTCTCCATTCAGACTGTGGGTTTTAATTTTTTTTCTGCTAGCCAGTTTCTGCAGAGTCCTTACACCATATTGGAATTTGCATAGTAAAAGACAGTCCAGCACACTTAAATCTACATTTAAAGACTGGGTATTGAGGCTAGAGCCATGGCTCAGTGGTTAAGAGCACTCGGGCTATTTATTGCAGAGGACCCAGGGTCACATGGTGGCTCACACCATCTGTAAGTCCAGTTCCGGGGAATCCGAACTCCTCTTCAGTCCTCAAGACACACTCGTGGGGTACACAGACATACATGCAGCCAAAACAGTCACACACATAAGATAAAATCTCAAAAGAATTAAGAAAAAAATCAATGTGTCAGTCTAAGATGTTTTAGATTAATCTGTCAGGCACTTACAAGTCCTAAAACACAACCCATGCCATAACCTTAAATACAATTCTTCATACTGAAATTGTTTTTTGCCCAAATGTTGTTCCATGTTAAAGTGTGACGGTGGTAAGTAGCAGAAGGAGACGAGGCAGCACAGTGAACTCCTGCCCTCACAACTGGACTGTGGCGGATTTCATCTGCCTAGATGTACAGCACAGTGAACTCCTGCCCTCACAACTGGACTGTGGCGGATTTCATCTGCCTAGGTGTACAGCACAGTGAACTCCTGCCCTCACAACTGGACTGTGGCGGATTTCATCTGCCTAGATGTACAGCATCCACTCACTGGTTTAGCAATGCATACCCATAGTACTATTTTTTTTTTTTTTCGAGACAGGGTTTCTCTGTAACTTTGGAGGCTGTCCTGGAACTCCCTCTTGTAGACCAGGCTGGCCTCGAACTCACAGAGATCCGCCTGCCTCTGCCTCCCAAGTGCTGGGATTAAAGGCATGCGCCACCAGCGCCTGGCTCATAGTACTATTTTTTTTTTTTTTTTTTTGGTTTTTCGAGACAGGGTTTCTCTGTATTGTTTTGGAAGCTGTCCTGGAACTCCCTCTGTAGACCAGGCTGGCCTCGAACTCACAGATCCGCCTGCCTCTGCCTCCCGAGTGCTGGGATTAAAGGCATGCACCACCAATGCCCGGCCATAGTACTATTTTTAAAACTAAATGAGACAATGTATGTAAAATGCTCAGTGCATAGTAGTTACTCAGTAGGTGATAGACAATACATAGTAAGTCTTCCACTACTTTAGAATCATTTGGTAACAAATAACAGAACGCATCTAAACCTATCTGATCTATCCTTGTAAGATGCATTGTTATAAAGAATTAGGTGAATGCCAGGTGGTGGTGGTGCACACCTTTAATCCCAGCACTCGGGAGGCAGAGGCAGGCGGATCTCTGTGAGTTGGAGGCCGGGCTGGACCGACAGCCTCCAAAACAATACAGAGAAACCCTGTCTCGAAAAACAAAACAAAACAAAACAAAAAAAAAGGCGTGTGCCACCAACTCCCAGCAATGAACTTCTTCTATGCAGAGTAGCCATTCAGAATAGAAGCTGTGGTGCTTCACATTAGATTTTATCATTTCAGTACCAAATATATATTTTATGCACTTACCATCTTATTATCCATGTTCAGTATTTCAAGACCAGAGACATGAGGAAGTATGCTAAAACAATACTTAACTTTGATATAGAAACCCACATTGATTTCATATTGATCATTTCAGTATGATCTCAAATGATCAGTTTCTCATGTTGATCATTTGAGAAACTGAATGTTTTGCTTTCTTATTTACTTAAAAAAAGAAATGTTTCCTGGAAGAATTTTAATAATGGATAAGGTAATTTGCTTCAATCCAAGAGTTTAGCATTCAGACAAAGGCTGAGAAACACAATGTCTATTTCTCAACAGCGACACCTGCTGGGATCCCAGAGATATAGTTTAGCACTTCAAGGAGCTCCTCTGGCTGGATGGGAAGGAGCTGGAATGCCAGGCTGTCTTCAACTCTCACTTGCTCTCTGCTTGCAGATTTAAAGGAATAGTAGGATCAGATTCAGTATCCTGCATGGATCTATGTGCTGCAAAGGGCAATAGAAAAAAATCTAGGGAAGTCAGTTTGGTGAAAGTTTGATATCACTTAATAATATTCCAATGTCAGTTTCTTGGTGTGAACAAATGTACTACAGGAACATACAGTTGACATGCGGGGACACCAGCATGGATCAAGGGCATATGAAGCTCATTGTGTTCTCTTTGTAGTTCCCATACATTTACAAATACTCCAGAATGAAACTGTTATTTCAGAAATATAATTTTTCTATGTCCATGCTGTGTGTCGTGAGGATTAACCCTTACCTTTGAGAAACACATTTCAGCTCAGTGTGTTTTCAGACAGGCATTAGCTCTCATCTAAGTTTCTATGCATTTATTTATTTACACCAGAAGTCAGAAGCCGAGGGTCCGGCCACAGGGTTCTTAAGTGTCACGAGTTCTAACGCAAGTGATTGTGATGGGAATGGCAGCCATTGCGGGGGGCCTGTGGATTGCATGTGGCTATGTTACCTCGCTTCTTCGTGTGAGGAATCAAAAAAATGAAAAAGATGAGCCAAAACTTGAGCACTTGTTCTCAGACTACACTCTGAAACCATCAAGTTCTCCCTGGCATGTAAAAAACCTCGGGCATCCTTCCAGGTTCAGCTGAAATGTCTTTGTGAATCCCTTCTCTCCACTCAGATGGCATCCCATCATCCCTGCATATCTGTCGCCATTTTGAGTCACGGCAGAAGGGAAGTACAGACTGCACATACACAATTCATGTTTAATTACACATAAAATTCTCCTCCTTAACAATTCCTTTTTCTACTCAAATGTAAATTTGAGTGTCGAGCTTATTTTAGTGAAAATCACTCAGTGTGGATGACTACGTTAAATTATTTAGAAACCTCAAATTATAGAGCTGTCCCAGACCAGCCACTGAAGCTTGAAGGCACCTCCTATGTTTTGAGGAAAGCAAGTCTCGCTCCAGTGTGAGACAACCTGGCTTCATCCTGTTAGCTTAAGAGAGTAGGCCTGTCCTTGGACCCGCAGTCCACCTTCAATCAGGCCCCTCAGGAGGATGCTGGGACCTCGCAAAGGCTGCTAGTCTATTGTCACTCTCTTCCTGGATTCCTCTGTGCTCGATTGAGTGACAGTGCCGTGGCCCGAAGATTGAATTGCTTGTCCATAATGAAGCAGTCTGTCTCAGACACCAGGCAGCTCTTTAACCAGACTGGCCTCCGTCTGCTAACCAAATCGGCTCAGAATTAGCCATTTGCAATGAGTATGTAAATCATTCAGGGTCACCTGCCTGTGGCGAGAAAGTGATTGGCATTTGCTAAGCAGTCACTGTTGATGCTTTGCCTTCAAAACTATGAGAGTCTCACCAGACTTAGGTCTTGCTGTTTCTGGACAATTATCTCCTTAAGCTGACAGAATTGTGTCACATTAATATTTAAAATTAAAATCAATGATTGCTCTAGCACAGTGACAGAATGCTGCTGTTGAGTGTCATTGAATTGCTCGTTAATATTAATTTGCAGTTGTGGAGAAATGGCTTAACAACTGAGCTACACATATATAATTTAAATATTGATTAACTGGGCCATAAATCTGTGCTCATGAAACAAATTGCTTCTAGCCATCTGTGTTTGATTTTCGTGGTCCTACTTAGCATTTTTAAAACTCATAATATTTTAGTAACAACATGCACATTTTTAGTAGTTTCATTGTTAGCAGATATTTGCCAGTTCCCTGATCAGCAAAAATTTGTTTTAGATTGATAAGCGTCATAAAATTCCCCAATAAAGTTCTTACCTAAAATATATCACATATCAATACATTTGGTATTAATAGCATCCTTACTACCTGAAATTCACTGACTATGTTTTAGGAATCTGAGATTGACCTGAGAATTTGATTTTCCTTAGGACAGAATAATGGAGTTAACTGAGCCCAGGTTAGTAGGATACGTAGCATGAAAGAAATGTTTTTTCTTTCTCTCGACTATAGTCAACAACTTGCAGTATGTTTATGATATTAGCATGCATCACATGTCATGTCTGTAACACCACAGGGACATGTCACGCAGAGCAATGACTATGTTGGAACCCTAAAGAAGTGACATAAAGCCAAAGCACCAGGACAGATGATGGGGGGGAGCGAGGGCAAGCAAAGAGCAAATGCCTCCCTCTTCCAAAAGGTGTGGGCCAGACTTGGGGTGGGTCTTCCTGCTTCAGATAATCTGATGAAGCAATTCCATTACCAGCAGCTTGGGTTTTAGTTGATTCCGGACATGGTCAAATAGACAACCAAGATCAGCCATCAAAGATGAAGTCTGTAAACGTAGAAAAATTGCAGATAGAGAGTTTTGTACGATCCACAATTTCAGATATCTACTAGAGATTATACAAGTTACCCCTTGGAGATAAAGTGGGAGCTACCACACTGTCAAAATGTGTCTATTAGCCAGGCGGTGGTGGCGCACACCTTTAATCCCAGCACTGGGGAGGCAGAAGCATCGGATTTCTGTGGGTTAGATGCCAGCCTGGTCTACAGAGTGAGTTTGAGGACAGCTAAAGCTACACAGAGAAACCCTGTCTCAAAAAAATGTACTTATTAATGTTTTACCTCTTAAAATTAAAATCTTAATTTAAGAGTTGAAATAGCAAATTCGATATACCAAATTTAAAAACAAAATCACTTTATTGAGATGTACAGATATACTGTTAAATTTTCTTTTCCTTGTCATGTATTTTCTGGGTTGTGTGACCTGTTTTTGCCTTTCCCTTTCCAAATTTGGGATAAGAAAATGTAAAATGATTAGCAAAAGGCCCAGAGATAGATATTGGGGTTCAAGCTGAAGATCAGGGAAGCAAAGCAGCCGGCCAGTAGCTCTCCCCTCTACCTCAAACCGAAATGGGTGATCTTGTCTCCATGAGTCCTCAGAGTGCGCCGCTCTCTACCAAACGTGACTGTAGTCCTGAGTTCCTGTCTCCTCCCACCTTATATGTCACTCTTCACCCAGCTGTGCAGCTCCTGTCTCCACCTCCCTAGTGCTGGGATTAGAGACGTGTGACTCCAAGGGCTGAGATCACCTTTGTGTGAGCTGTTTCTCTTTTAGACTGGATCAATTTCATGTAGCTCAGTGTGACCTAACTGAGATCGGTCTGCCTCTGTTTCCCAACCCCTGGGATTAAAGGTGTGTACCACCACGGCCTGGCTCTATGGCTGTGGCTAGCTAGCTTATCTGCACTTTGATCCCCAGTGGCTTTATTAAATCATACATAATATATCACCACAAGAAGATGTCAATTCCCAGGATTTGATTCAGTCCTTGTCTTCATCCATGCATATCTTCACCCTGTCTGGAAACGGCTAAGTCATCTGTCCTCCATCTGTTCAAAGAGTTTGATGCGGTTCTTAGAGATTCCAGACAAAGACTCCAGTGAGTTTGACTTAGATTTTGTGCTATACACTGAACTCATTAATGTGGAAAAGAAGCTTTTCAATTCCTTAACTTTTCTTGCAAATAGCATCACCTGGCGATTTTATTGTTTACCACAACTCCCAACACGAGTCTCTCCCTAACCCCTTTCATAAATCCAGTCGCCTAATTTGGGTCCCTGACACCTTACTGTTAACTCACCTCCCTCCCAGTTGCAATCAATCTCCACTGACTGCCGAAGTTAATTGGTTCTCACCCTTCTGCTCCCCGTGCTAGTGCTGTAACTAATATCTTTACTACCTAGTTGGATTTTGCACCTTTCTTATATAGATTACTTTCTTACCTGTCTCACAAACCACAAATTTATAGTTATTACATCGACTAGAAATAACTCTCCTGAGTTGTATGCTGTCAGGTTGGGTCTGTAAATCATGGCGTCTTAATCAATAGATGGGCATGTGGCCAAAGTGAGCTTGTGTCCAGACTTGGAATGTTGTGCAAAAGCAGAAAAATGGCCAATGGTCCTAAAACCTGTCCAGTGGGTCCTCCCCCAGGTTCCCACATTGCTGGGTGATTTCCATCCACGTTCTCAGCCTGAAGTTCTGTGACATGCCTCCTTATCATGCCAATAAATTAGCCTGGGGATCAGGTTACAGACGCATGCGCGCGCACACGCGCGCACGCACACACACAGACACACACACACCCAAAAACAACAACAACAACAACAAAACCAGTTTTGAGTTCTCTGAATGCTAGTATATCAAAAGGCCCGGTACTTTCCACTGCCCCTGTCCTCATCCCCCGCCCTGCCTAAACCACCTTATAAAAATGAAATCTTGCTAGCTAATAAACGAAGCCTTGACGCAACTCAGACTGACTCTTTCTTTACGCGCTTGGCTTCCACTTCTCTCTCCCCCCGTTTGACTCCTACAGGTGACACCCGCTCGAGACCCAGTAAATAACCTGGCCTGCTGGACGGGTCAAGGACCCACTACAATGCTTGTTCCTGGTAACAAGATTAACATGTCACCTACTCTGTGTGTCACCCATCGGAGCCCAGGAACAAAGTAAAGCAGTGTTAAGACTACGGATGCAACAAGAGGTGTTCCCTTACAGCCCGTCAGCCACCACTTTACCAAAGGCAGGCAGAGCAGAGTGTACTCACATGCCCCGGAGGACTGGCTGCAAGGGATTCTTAGACTCCTTTCCTCATGGGGGAGAAGGACTTCATTCTTTTGAGCTAGAGTCATACTGGAAAGTGCTTGATTTTCTGCTACTCACCAATTACTGAATACTTTCTACATTACCATAGTATTACATACAACTTGCTTCTTACATTAAAAATAATCCTTAGCACTGAAATAATAAACATGTGTAATTTGTTAGTCTTGGTACACATTTCACTTTGAAGAAGGGACTGCCCAATAATGTGAAACTATAGGGACAGCCAGGAGATGGCACCTCATTAGTTTGGGGGCCATGCTCTTCTGAGCTATACTTCATTACCTCTGTTTGTTTATTACCTCCCACAGTCAGAATATATAAGCTAGAAATTGTGTGTGTGCATGCGTATGTATGTGCATGCATGCACGTGTGTGTGTGCCTGTGTGTGTGTGTGTATGTGTGTAGTATGGGACCTTTCATCACATTACTCTCTGTCTGTAAAAACCTATCATCAACTTAACACCAATATTGGAACTTAAACCCGCTCTGACATCTTGGTGCTTGCAATTGACAGCCACAAGGCCTTGCATTGGAAGATAGTAGACCCTTAAGGTGAAGCGTCTGCCAGGGCTGAGAGCTCCTCATGATAGTGGGTGAACAGACCAAGAGGCTTGGATAGTTGTATGACAGACCCTAAGAGGAACTGTGGGAGGAACCACCGGATCATTTCCTAAAACTGCTGGGATTAAAGGCATGCACCACAACACCCGGTAGGAATTATATTTTTACTGCTATGGATTTTTGCATGGGGAATTAAATTCTTTTTAAGAAGCAGTGGGAAAAGTTACTTGAGAGGAATAAAAAAGCCACATGGACGTTGGTATGGGTCACATGGCCTGACATCTTTGGAAGAGTGGGGCTGTGGTCTGAATGCTTGTGTCTCCCTAAAACTCAGACACTGACTTCCTAGCCTCCAGCAACGTTTGGAGGCTGAACCTGGAGAAATGATTAGATCATGAGGGCCAAGTTCCCATGCTCAAGATTTGCGATCTTTTAAAAGTGATCTCCGAGAGCCAGCCCAGCTCCTTCCTATCAGATGAGGTAAGCGGCGCTTGTATGTCTGTCCATAAATATGGCGAGGGACCCCCCCAGACTGGGTCTGTTGGTGACTTGATCCTGGACCCGCCATCCTTCAGAGCAATGATATAAATTCTGTTGTTTATAAGCTACCGAGTCTATAGTAGTTTGCTATAACATCTGGAAAAGACTAAAGTAGGGATTAGTATGTAGAGATTTGAAATTTGTGATGTGTTTGTGCCCAGTAAAACATTATAGTGAGGGTGTTGCTGCCTTGGAGAAAGTGCCTAGATTTAAGGCCAGACCAATAATGTGAATCTGAACATGTAGGTCGAATTAATACCAGCCCAATATGGTCATTATTAATAACTTCCATCATGTTATTTAAATAAAAAAGGTAACTCCAGTTCCAGGTGTCGTGCCGCCCTCTTCTGGCCTCCACAGGTATTGCACGCATACAGTGACCATACATACAAGCAGGCAGGCAAAACACGCTGGGTTTTGTCAATTTGAGAGAAAGCAAAGTTCCTTTTTTTTTTTTTCCTGGACTTTTACGTGTAGGGTTTCTCGTATTTGGGGGATTCCTCTCACGGTTCTGAATCTCCTTCAAATCTCAGCTAAAAGGCCAAGTCCTTCTTGCAAAGCCTTCTCGAGTAACCGTCCTGCGGGGAATCTCTTTCTCCTCTCTTCACTGTCTTCTGTGTGTGCGCAGCGGGCTGTCGGGTGCACACCGGAGGCCCCGGCACGCGCTGCCCCTCCCGCCGCTCCCCGGGGAGACGGATGCAGACTCGGGACCGTAACCAGCACCCGTGCTGTGGGCCACGAACGCCCGCCCCCGGCGCCGGCGCATCGGACACACGCACCTCAGCACCAGCTCGGCACTTCTGAGACTCAGGCTCCCGAAGCCCCGTCCCGCAGCTCCGACGTCTTCCCTCCCGAGCTCGCTCGCCCTCTTCCTCCTCGCACGAGTTTCCCCGAGCGGCCCGGCGGCGGCGCGCATGCCCGGACGGGTGTGCGCAGGCGCCGGCGAGCGCGCACGCGCGGGGCTCCCGTTGCGCCGGGTCTGGCCGCGATGGCGGACGGCGGCGGCGGAGAGGTGGCCGCGGTCCCCGCCTCCGGGCCGGCCAACGGCCTCAGCAACGGGGCGGGCGCGACCCCCGCGCAGCCCAACAACCCGCTGTCGCGCAAGCTGCACAAGATCCTGGAGACGCGGCTGGACAATGACAAGGTAACCGGAGGAGGGGCCGGGAGGGCCGTGCGAGCCTCAGCCCCCGGCCGTGCTGTCCCGGGCACCGGGGACGCCTGCCTGCCTGGAGCCGTCGTGGTGCACCGGCTGTGTGCGCGCCCCTGCTGTGTTGTCGACCCTTCTAGAACAGGGCGTAGCAGCAGCTTGTCGGGGCTGGCCGGCTGCTGTAGCATTGAGTAGCCAGATGTATCGGTTGGCCTTGCCAGCGTGGCACCAAAAGGAAAACGTAAATTGAGAGCTGCTGAGCCGTAGGTAAATAGGCAGGTAAGTGGAAAAAAAAAAGCCGTCAACAAAAATTTGGCATTAAAACGTTGACTGGAAAAAAAATAAGGCTCAGGACTAGATAGGATTGTGGCATGCTACAAAAAACAAAAGTGGATTAAATAGGATAGTTTGGGATTACCTCCGTGTTTGGATGAAGAAGAAACTACAAAGCCCTTGTCAAGAGTCGACCCCTCTAGCCTGTAAAACAAAAAGGCCCTGACGACAACGTCGTGGTCGCCGATGTGTCGCTGCCTGACTGGTGGTAACCGCCTTCTGAATCCCACCGAGGCCACGTTACACCTGCAAACCCTGCCTCAAGGATTGGTCAACACAGAGAGCCCATTTCTCCAGAACTCCAGACTGCCTGGCGCACCTGCAGCCCTTCCAAAGTTGAGTGAATGGAGCTGCAAAGTTTGACCTCGCCCGCCGTATTTATCTTGACTTCCTCAAGAGTCTCTACAACTGTCTTCAGGGAAGACACGTCCACAACCAACAGGAGGAGGAAAATGCTTTCCAAGAGTTCGCTGAATCCAAAACATTGGTGTTTGTGTTACAGAAGTCAATATTTCTCTTTGGCAAAAATGTGTCGGTTGTAATGGTTCCTGTTTTAATTAGTAAAGGTGTTTGAGCCAAGTTATGATGGTGTAAAATTAACACTCCAAAACCAGTTTCGTTTGCACCAACCTAATATAAATGAACATATTTTTATCTCATTGCCATAACTTTCTGTACTTTTTTGCTTCACTTACCTAAATCTCTCAGAACATATACTAAGAGCATAAAGAATTTCTGTCAAAATTCTGCTGTATATTACACTGTGCTGTGCATATACAATTAGATATATGTTCTATGTAAGTATGCTGTTGCTGTGTTCTGGAAGTAAGCTGACTGCTTAGTATTTAGAAAGTTAGACGTTGCTTTTTGAGTTGTTTAGTGGAAATAAGTCCACTGGAAATAATTTCACTGAATTTTGACTGGGTATCAGGAACAATTTAAAAGTCAGCTCCAGTGACTTTTCCTCTGTTGTCACTCCTACAGGAGATGTTGGAAGCTCTCAAGGCACTTTCAACCTTTTTCGTTGAGAATAGTTTGCGAACTCGAAGAAACTTACGTGGCGATATTGAACGTAGAAGCTTGGCCATCAATGAGGAATTTGTGAGCATCTTCAAGGAGGTGAAAGAGGTATGTAACTCATTTAGTTACTGTTTATAGGAAACGATGTGTCCGGTGTCTTGATAAGTTTTTTAAATTGTACTGTTAGCTGATAATGTACCATGGCCAAATAGAAAGCAACTTAACTCTGTTTTTGCTTGAATTATTGTGATTTCTGAATTCTTTACCACTATTTAAAAGTTGTAATGTAGACTGGAGAGATGTCTCAGAGGTTAAGAGCACTGACTGCTCTTCCAGAGGTCCTGAGTTCAATTCCCAGCAACCACATGGTGGCTCACAGCCATCTGTAATGAGAGAGCTATGGTAGCCTCTTCTGGCCTGCAGGGATACATGCAGGCAGAACACTGCATACACAAATAAATAATATAAAAAAGTTGTATGTTGGTTTAGAAAAATTATCTTAGGAGTTGTAATTGTAACTTTTTTGAGACAGGGTTTCTCTGTGTAGCTCTGGCTATCCTGGTACTCTGTAAATCAGGCTGGCCTTGAACTCACAGAGATCCACCTGCCTTTGCCTCCGAGTTCTGGGATTAAAGGTATGTGCCACCACTGCCCAGCTAGGAATTGTAACTTCTTAATAAGAAATACCATTTCTCTGAATGGTTTTCCAGAGGAATATTTCCGCATTTAATGCACTGACTTAGATTGCAGATTGATTAGTATTGAGTTACTGTGTTATCTCTTAAAGTACACAATTTCCAGATCAGGGTAATTATTCCAATATGAATAACAGTTCAACATACTTGATTATGTTTATTTAACCATGGAATGAAGATAAATGCTATTTATTTTGATGTAATTTGTTTATTGTATGATATTTGATTATTATTAGTATTACATTGTTACTATTACTGTATAGAGACAATATGTAAATCACATGGAAGTGATATACTTGGTTTTAGGAAGTACTTGAAAAAAACAGTTTTAAAGCGTTTACTAGGATTTCATTGATTGAAGGCCAATAATCAGAAGTGAAAAGGAAAGCTTGGTAGAATTCATTTTTTTAAGACAGTTAAGAGTGCTGAGAACCGGGGTTCACTTCCTAGCAGGCATGTCAAGTGGCTCACAACTTAACTCCCACTCCAGGGGACCTGACACCCTCTTCTGATCTCCTGAGGGCACCTTATGCTTGTGTGCCTCCATCATGAAGACATACATGTAAGAAAAAAAGACAGTAGTGGCGGACACATCCTGATTGTAGTCTCTAGGCATGTTTGACTATTGAAAGGGGTGATCTTATCATGACCAGAAGCAGAAGCAGACATTGTCCTGGAAGGAATTTGGGTAAAGAGGCTTCCAGGCATCAAGCGAGGATGATGTAAGCTAGAATAACTATGTACTGACCACATCACACATGGGATCTGTGAGTTCCAGGGTCACAGAAGGGAAACGGAGCTGCTGTGATGACTCAGTCACGTGGAGGTGCTCATGAACAGGCCTGGCCATCTGAGTTTGGTCCCGTGTATTTTAATTTGTGACTTTTAACTTGTGCAGACATCTTTGGAAAGCACAAGCAGTTTTATCCCGGTTGTTACCCTGTACACCCTTTCCATTGTTGGCTGAAGTGTTCCAGTTTCCATTTGCTTAGAGAATTCTTGACTGTCCTGTGTGTGTTGTTGCACATTTACTACTTCGTGCTATGATTTTTTTCTTCTTTAGAAATTGACAGCTAAAACTATACGTACAATTCTAAAATAAATATAAATTTGCAGTACATATAAATTTTGAGTGATTAGGTCTACCTAATACTATATTTACTACCTATGTAGTTATTCTTATGTTAAGGTATGTAAATATATTCATCTGATAAGATGTTTTTGTTTCCACATTCCCTTTAAGAGAAATGGACCAGTTTCCTTACACCTTTGTAACAGTAGATATTATAGTTTTTAAATCATTTCCAGCTTGAAATATGGATTCTTTTTTCTGTAAGTACAGACATTTATTTTACATGGTAATGGATTTCATAAAGATTCTTTGGTATGCTGTGACTAAACAGTGACAAAAGCTGGGGGATTGGCCTAAAAAGGAGAAATGTCTTCATGCTGTGTACAATAGTTGATGCTGTTTCTCCCCTTTCAGGAACTTGAAAGCATTAATGAAGATGTTCAAGCCATGAGCAGCTGCTGTCAGGACATGACAAGTCGGTTACAGGTACCTCATGGGTGGATTGTAATGTAGCTCCTGGTAAAGGGGAGGGTTCACCTGTGTGGCCATTTCACACTTAATGCCCTGTAGGAAGTTTGTATGTGAAGGTTACAGTTTTTAAAGGAGCCCAAACACGTGAATGAATACCCTGGTGTTTCTTCTTGTGATGGCTCCTTGATATTAGTTAACTCTTTATGTTTTGTTTAAATAGTACAGTTACCTGTAACCTGTAGGCTGTTGGTGAGTCCAGCAGGAACAAGTAGCAACCACTTAGGGGAAAACAGCAAATTCTTCAAAAATATGAATTTCTCTACACAAGAATTTATCATATAATAAAAATACAAATTTTCTTCAGGTTCTCTTTAGCTGAGGATGAGTCCAAAGTAAACTGGGTCTGTACAAGGTAAAATTTCTTAAAAGTTAGAATACAGAAGGGTAGAAGTTAAACTTTAAGGCAAAATATCAAGCAGTATAGGCATCTGGAGACGCTGTGGGATTGGAGACACAGTTGAGCTTTGTCCCCACTGTAGACCGTGGTTGAGTTTATAGCCCCATTACAAGTCTCCCGGCATGCAGCTCGCGGGTCCACAGCGGAAGCATGCTGTTGCCCTCAGGTTACTCTCCCGGTACCTCTGCTTCCCTGGAAAGCACCTGGATGCTATCTTCTCATGTGCTTCAGCCTCGTGTGGTGCTGAGAACTCTGAGGGAGTGCCTCTTAAAAAGGCAGCTCATGAGCCTTGAAACATCCATGCCAATTATGTGGGCCTTGTGAGCTCTCGGCCATTTGTCTGAACTCCAGGAAGTAGTGATATTAGTTTATGAAACTGGAATATACTGATGTTCGGTGTATTTATAATTTCAGGCAGCAAAAGAACAGACTCAAGATTTAATAGTAAAAACCACTAAGCTTCAAGCAGAAAGGTACGTTTTATACAGTTACCTCCTTATTAATGCAGATTAAGTGGAAAGTTGTAAATAATGCTGTCAAAACAAAAGTAATGTAGAATGTGATTGAAGGTTCACAGAGGACCTATGCTCCTAACCTTTATTTAATGTTAGCTTTAACATAAAAGCAGTCATTGGAGCATTATGCCTAGTTCTTAGTTTGAGAGATTATATCTGTTTAGGAGTAGAGGTCACTGGTATTTGGAATCAGTTGTAATGATTGGGCATATGATCATCAAGATGGCAGAGATACCACTTTAATGAATGATACCATGGTGAGACTAGTTCTCCTTTGTGCCTGATAACTGATGCTAAAGATAAGTCTAAAAATAGCTCAAAGAAGATTCCAAGTAAAATGGTTAATTTCAATTGTTTCAAGGAATTTTGTGATGCTTTGTAATTACTTTAAAACTTGTGTAACAAGGGTTGGTGCTTTACCTAAAAGTTAAAATACATTAGCTGACTTTTGGATGGTAGGATATACACCTTTTAGCTCTATGTAGAATTAATTAAGGGATTACATTATTGTTTGAAGTAAATACCTGGATTTTGTTTCTCTTTTAAAAATTTATTATTTATTCCAGGGTTATTGACTTGGTGAATTTAAAGTCTTTCCACCTAAAGATACAAGTTACACAAAGTAAACATGTTCTGCTGTGAACATGGGTAGTGTTAATGCTTACCTTTGGAATTCTCAACAGAATGTTTTTTTTTTTTTTTTTTTTTTTTTTTTGGTTTTTCGAGACAGGGTTTCTCTGTGGCTTTGGAGGCTGTCCTGGAACTAGCTCTTGTAGACCAGGCTGGCCTCGAACTCACAGAGATCCGCCTGCCTCTGCCTCCCAAGTGCTGGGATTAAAGACTTGCGCCACCAACGCCTGGCTCAACAGAATGTTTTTAATGTAGACTATTGCTACTTTTTGAATACTACTGGTGAAATACGGTGGGCTTTTCTTTTATTTTTGGTGGTGCTGGTGATCCAACTGATTGTCTTATATGTGCTGAGCAAGGGCTCTACCACAGACATACCCCAGCCTCAGATTTTCAATCCCACTGTCTCCCTGCCTCGATAGTGTTGTAATAACTGGCATGTGTCACCATGCCCAGCTGTGTACAGCTCAGACCCAGGGTTCTGGCACCAAGAGTGTTGAGTTACTGCTCAGGAAGACCAGGCAGTGACTGGCCTTTAGATAGGACCCCTTCCCAGCCCCGTGGTCCCTGAAGAGTGCCTCCTAGTTTAGAGCATTTCTTTTCCTGATTGCCAGCTGCCCTGCTTATGTTACATCCAGATCCTATAGTTTACAATATTGTTTTTATTGTCAGGCAGAAAGAGTAGTATATTGGGGGTCTCTAGAGTAACAATTTAAGAGAATGAATCTCTCTATATAGAAAGATTTATTGGAATGATGTATAGGCTGTGTGGTTCAGCTAACCCAACAATGATTTCACAAGGCTTGATGTCTCAACTGGTCTTCGGTATACGCTAGAATCCTGAATACGTAGACTTCAATGCAGTGAAGGGATGTACTTGCTAGCAAGGCGACAACAAGCTGGCAAAGAGAGAACTTCCTCTTCCATGTCTTGTGTGGGCTGCCAGCAGGTGTGGTCCAGATAAAGGTAGATCTTCCTACCTCAGAAAGTCTGGATTAAAGGTGCTTTCCCACCTCAAAGATTCAGATCAGAAGTGAGGCTTGCAACCTCAAGTCATTCAGTTAAGAAGAAATCCCTCACAGGTGTGACCAGTTGTTGGGGTTTTAAGTAATTCCAGATGTAATCAAGTTGACAACCTAGAATAGCCATCACAAGTGGGGAAGGCCTAAATAGAGAAAAGACTTCTCAACTGACAAGGTCTTGATCTCTCATTTTGGCATAAATTAATTCCAACCAATAAAATAACATAAATTGTAACAAATTAAAAAACAAACAACTAATTTTTGTTTGTGTTTCATGTGAAAACTTTTAGGATGTATTAATGACTAAGAAAAGTTGCTTGAAATCAAGGGCATATTTCTGTCTTGGAAAATAGCCTTTGCAATAGGCTGTAAGTTAGCAACATAGGTACCATTTGTGAATGTATTTCTTTCTTTACATAATGAATACCTTCCACTGTGTGCACACCTGCAGGGCAGAGCAGTATCAGCTAGTTATGTGGTCTGCATGCCCGATGAGCTTGGAATGGTTTCATTGCGTGCCTGCTGCTGATCCTGCAGTGTCTGAGGGGGAAACAAGGCTTTCAGACCTTGAGGATCTCCCACAGCTCTGTTTTGTTTGATAAGACAAGGATGTCAAGGATGTCGTTTGCTTTGTATTTGTACAAAAGCATAACACACTTCATTTTTCTTGTTTATAGCCAAAGATTGGAAATCAGAGCACAAGTAGCAGATGCCTTTTTATCCAAGTTCCAGCTGACTTCTGACGAGATGGGTCTTCTACGAGGCACACGAGGGGGCCCCGTCACTGAGGTACGTGTGCTGGCCACTTACAGTGCAGTGGTTACAGACGCTACAGAGAGATGAGATTTTAAAAGAAGTTCATGTGAAAATATTTCTAAATTTGAAGTTAAGGGATGTATTTTAATTAGTTTTTGGTTTTTGTTTATTTTGAAGTTATTCGTGTTTTTTGAAGTCAGAGTACAACCTAACTAAAAAAAAATAAAAGAAACGAGAAAGCCTCCTATACCCCTTCTTCCCACATGTGTCCTTTGTGAACTACTTTTACTTGTAACTACTCTTGTACAAGCTGTATTTTTAGGTCTACATTTAAAAGGATAGTCTCTAGCTACCCAGTCTGGTGTGGTGTCACCCACCTTTAATCCCAGCCTGTCAGAGGCAAAGGCAGGGGGACTCTTGGGTTTGAGGTCAGCCAGATCTACAAAGGATATTTCTAATATCACCTCTTTCAGTGTAAACAATGCATATACATGTTTTCTTTATTCCCGTTTTGATCAGGATAGTGATACATTGCTTACTCTGATAACTCTTTGTCTTTCTTAAATTGCAATTTGCTTTTCATCTTTTTTTAAGTCTTTGCCATACTTTGCAAACTAAATAAAAGAATAATAAACCTCTCAAAAGGGTACTTTCTTTTTTCCTTAAAGACATTCAATTTATTCAGAAAGGACTCTGTCTCCTAACTCCTAAGGCTCCAGTGTATTCTTCAAGCTGAATCCTATGCTTATCTCCTGGGTGAGGAGCACAAATGCATGCATAGCAGAGACGTAATAGTCCAGTGACTCAGGAATGGGCTATTCCTGAGTGTCCAGGACTTGCTCACTCAGCTGTGTGCTTGCTGAGGACAGGAACTTGCTTAGTCTTTACAAATTTTCTATTACTGGTAACCAGCATACCTGTTTGTTACACTTTCTATACTCCGTAGTTGCACATAGGGTTAAGTGAGAGAGTGGGGTGTGTGAGCGAGTTGGGGTGCGGTTTGTGAGCAGGGACTGAGGAAGCTAGCATTGACCTGGACAAGTTAGCAGGCACCAGTCATATATTAAAGCAAGGGTCACAAGTTCTTGCCAACTTAGAGTGACTCCTTTTAGCAAGCAGGCACTTTCTTCACGTTTCCGAGAGAAGGGGAAGTTTTGTCTAAATGCCTGGCTTTGAGAAAGGACTTTCTCACGCACCAGACTCTCCATGATAGAGGGTTGCAGTTTCGTGTGTGACTTAGTTTATCCAAATAGCTAAAGCTTAAAGTGAGCAGAGATGAAGCTAGACAGATACTACTGTGAACCTGAGTAGACCTTAGGAATTTATAAATCTTGATTGTCAAAAATACTTTATTTATCAAGCATATTTTACTTATCTAAATTTTCTAGCAGCTTGGTGAGTACTTGTATGGGAGCAGGCAGAGTTATCACTCTATATGGTTCCACAGTGGCTGGGATTTTTTCCAAAGGATTATTTTGCTTAAAGAGGCTGCCATTTTATACATTTTCATCCTTCAAAGCCCGCACAAAATTTCCTAAAGGAAAAGGCATAAGGGAACTTGTGTAACACATAGTGAGAATCATTAAGACTGAAAGTAAAAGGTGCTGGACAGGGGTGATTTACAAAGTGGAAATGCTGGAACTTTGTCAGACAGCAGTGGTCACCATGTGGTCCTCAACAGGCTGGGTTAATGCCGGTCTTAAAATGTGAAGAAATACCTATGAGGCCTTCTATAAAAATGCAGTTGAAATCTGTATAAGACTTCATTAGACTGGGTAGGATTTTGTTTCACCGTCTAGTGATCTTTTAATTCAGGATAGTATAGTTTTTCCTGAAAACAGATTTTTTAATGACATTTTTTATTTTAAAGGACTTTTTCAAGGCTTTAGGAAGAGTGAAACAGATTCACAATGATGTCAAAATTCTTTTGCGAACCAACCAGCAGACGGCAGGGTGAGTAGCTGCATGGTAAGCCGGCCGCATTGCTGCTTATGTTTGTAAACTTTCAGAGTCGTTCTAGGTTCTTTTTGAAACCGTATTCTGTGAAATAGGGATTTAATCTTCATTTGCCTTTGGGAAAGGTGGACGTTCACAGCCTTCTGTATTTGACTGAAAGAAGAGTTGCAATTGAGTAATGGAGTTAAAATTTAACATTTATTTAATTGTAAAAAAGTTGAAAAAATGTTATAAAATGATAAAACATTAAGGGCAACGTTATGAAATTAAACATGAATAATTAGATTCATAGATCCTCCTGTTGACTTAAGTTTTAAATATAATAACTCTTTAATTTTCATTTAAGTTTAGAAATTATGGAACAGATGGCCTTGCTTCAAGAAACGGCTTACGAAAGACTTTACCGATGGGCTCAAAGTAAGTGATTTTTTTTCCATGCATACTAATATTTAATTGTTAAAATTTCAAGTGGCTTTTATTTGATTTCTTAAAAAGTATTTGTCCGTGTGTGTGGAGAGCATGCATGTGAGTGCAGTACCCGCTGAGGCCAGAACAGGGCGCTGGAGCCCCCGGAGCTGAAGTCACAGGTGGTTGTGAGCCTCCCAACATGGTGCTGGAAACCCCACAAGAGCAGTGTGTGCCTTCACTCCTGAGCCCTCTCTAGTCCCTAGCTGATACTTTTTTATAAAGCAGAGCAAACTTTACATAGTGTTCACATACCGTGTCTGTTATTGTAGGAACATTGCTGAAAGTGAGTGAAGACGGTGTATGTTCACTAAAGGAAGACAGCAAAGGCTGTGCTCTGCCCTAGAATAAATAAATGGAAGAGGCAGCATTTGAATGGGTGGTTCTGCTACTTATGTAGCTTTACTGTTACAGTTGGTGAATTAATTTTCTAGTCCACTGATAAATTAGTGTATCATTTTGGTGGTCTAGTGGAAATCAGGCATGGTTCTCACCATGTCAACATTACAGTGTTGGAAGGGCCTGTCACGTAGTGTCTCTCCTTCCTTGTCCATTTGTTAACTAGTTGGGTTGCTTGCATCTGTATGAATGAAGTCTGGAGTTTTCCTTGCTAGCTGTCACTGAGGGTTCTCACCTGCTTGCTTTGTCATGTGATCTGTACTGGATGCCTTGTCCTTCCCTTTGCTGGTTTAAGGTCTAGATTCCTTGTTTTTGTACCTCCTCTTGTTTATATGGTTTGGTCCCATCTGGGGTATTGTCCTTCTCTGTACCCAGGTCTTGTCTGAGTCTTCAGGACTCCACCCCTGTGATGCAGTGACTAGCCACCGTGTGCTGACATGCTGCTGTTTTGTTTGAGAACTTCTCGCACGTTTGTTTTTGCCTTGTAGCTGGGCTGCACTTCCTCAAAGGCATTGCCTTGGTTTTCTTTATGCTTCCTTAACACCTAAGCTGGTGTTGGCTAGCGGTGCAGCCAGGGCTCCCAGGAATGGTGGGGCCATGATAAGGTGCCTCAGCGATCCTCAGTCATCGGGTGCTAAGAAATCAACCACTGCTGTGAGTCTGAGAGACTGGGAGCTTCTGCGTGTGTCCTCAGTTGTCTGAACACAGTAGGCATTTGCACTCGCTTTATAATTAAGACAGAGACGTTAAATAGTAGTGATTGCTTCTGAAGAAAAGGGCTGCAGGTGTGAACAGATAGCACTAAAGCCCCGAACTGATTATGTTCCAGGTGAATGCAGAGCCCTGACACAAGAGTCCTGTGATGTGTCTGCGGTGTTAACTCAGGCCATGGAGGCCCTGCAGGACAGGCCTGTCCTATACAAGTAAGACTTACTGCTTTGTCTTTCATCATTCCCTGGATTCTCATAGTGCCAGCCGGATTCATGCCACTGTGATGTGCGGTGGTACTTCACCTCTCCATATGTGCGATAGGACAGCAGGTGATCTGAGTGCTTCATGTAATAAGGGAGAACCAAGGTGTCCTCCCTGCAGTCTGACTGTCTCTTAGTTATGTGCGATGGGACAGCAGGTGATCTGAGTGCTTCACGTAATAAAGGGAGAACCAAGGTGTCCTCCCTGCAGTCTGACTGTCTCTCAGTTATGTGCGATGGGACAGCAGGTGATCTGAGTGCTTCACGTAATAAAGGGAGAACCAAGGTGTCCTCCCTGAGTCTCACTGTCTCTCAGTTATGTGCGATGGGACAGCAGGTGATCTGAGTGCTTCTGTAATAAGGGAGAACCAAGGTGTCCCTCCCTGCAGTCTGACTGTCTCTTAGTTATGTGGCAGTCAGATGGCCTAGCCAGTTTGCTGTGTCATTAACTCCCTTAGAATTGTGCATCACTAAAACCCTATAGCTACCAAGCCCTGGTCATATAAAGATTGTCTAATATAGTTACTCTGAGATGAAAAAGAATATTCACAGTCAGGATCCCATCAATGGGTATTTTTAAAAAAGGTGCAGGTCTTTGATCTTAAGTATGCCATCTAAGATCTTCATATTAATGCTTTAGGTAGGAACCCTATGCATTTTAATTAGTTGATTTTAAAAGGCTGTATTTTAATATTACTCTGAACAAAAGCCAGTGCATTTTTAGAGCTCTGGGGCAGAATGAAAGCCAACTGTTGTCAGCCAAGTGTTGCTGTTGTGAGAGATGACCAGTGAGCTGCAGGCTCCCCTTGTTTCTGCTACCTCAGAACTACCTTTTAGGTGTACATCGTCTTGCCCGGCTTTTTACATGGGTGCTGGAGACCTGAGCCTAGATCCTCACATTTGTGTGGCAGGTCCTCTGTCAATGAGCTGTCTTCACGGACCCCCGTACTGAGTCAGGTATCCCAAGCAAGCCTTGAGCCGCTGTGGCTTTAGTTTCCTGGGTGGAATGCAGACAGTGACAGTGCCTGTCTCACGAGGAGGCTGTCAGGTGCCTCACTGATGCTTAGCACTCACGGAATGTTAGGCCTTTCCAACCAGTGGGGAAGCAGGCAGAAAGCTTCGGCCTAAGCAGGGGTCTGTGGAGCCAACAGGACAGCAGAGGGAAGCTGGAAAGTCAGGCGGAAGGAGCCGACTTACTCTGAGAATTGCAAAGCAGCAGGGTAGAATGGGACCTGGAGGCTGTCAGGGCTTTTGGAGGTTGAGCAAGAAAGTTGCCATGGAGACAGCAGACCATCTGTCCTCTGTGGGTGCTTCCTGGCAGCCAGCAGGTGGCAGCAGTGTATAACCCTCTCAGTGATCAGTAATGTGCACAGGACTGTCAGATGAAGTCCTTGAGAAGGTTGTCTGTCTTGTGTTTCTTAGTTGTAACTGTAAGTCTAATGTGTCACAATAGTAAACCACTGTACCTATCATCTTCATTGTCAGCTCCACACAAACTGGGACCCCAGGAGGAACTACGGGCTCCGGACTGGCTGTGGCTAAGCCAGGGTAGGGTGGGGCTGTCCCGGCTTAGTTGAGTCGGAAGACCACAGGACTGCTGTGGCACCATTGCATAGAGTGGGTGTGAACTGTGTAAGAGGGAAGGCTGGCTGGGCCGGAGCAACCAACGAGGCAGCAGGCGTGCTGCAAGGTGCATCTTTGCTCTTCTGGGCGCCGTGACCTGCTTGGAGCCTGCCTTGCTCCCAGGAGTGATGATTGTGAACTAACATACACTCCTTTCTCCTCAGAGTTGCTGGTTGTTTTTATCCCAGCAACAGAAATGAAACCAGAACAGCAGCATACAGGTAGTTCTTTTAAGGCTGAGTATAAATGCGTTTTTAAAATAAATTGCTGACTCTTCCAGTTAGTAAACCGGAAGCGTATAAGTTACCTCGGGGAGCGGGAGCTTGTACAAAACCCATCCATCTTTTTGTTTCTAATGAATTTGTGTTGCATTCCAAAGAGGAGATTCTACAGCATTCTTTTTTTTAATTTGCTTTTTTGAAAAAAGTTTAGAATATTTATGTATTTTGAATATTCACTCATATAAAAGCTACGTTTTGAAATTTTGGCCTTTCTTGGGAAAGTCCTTTTAAAAAAGTTTTATCTGTCTCTAAGATGGATGTTCCACGTCCAACTGCTTCATGTTGTTTTTCTTAGATTGCATTTATCCTGCAGGATGATGTAACATTAGATGAGACTTCATGTTATTATTCAGGTTCACCCGGTGTTCACTAAGCCTGATGAGCACTCTCTTTGGAACATTGAGTGAGTGGAGTCACTTGTATGTCTCTGGGCTCATGGCCCAGTCCTAGAAACAGATGATACCTCATTATAGATGGGGCCTAGGGAGGAAAGATGGGTTTTTCTGCTTACAAAGATGAAGGCTTGGGGGTGTTGTTATGATGAGTATCAATCATTGGATCATCCAGGAGATTTTAGTTGGTAAAATTGCCAGGAAGATTTTCTAGGTTAAATGTGTGAGATTAAAGAGCACGGGGAGGAAACAAACAGGAGCTGTCTTGAAAGCAACGGAAGCATTTGTGCAGCGTAGCCAGGCTTTCCCTGCTGCCTGCATCCCCTCCCTCTGCTGTGCCGCATCTGCAGAGATCTCAAAGCCAGGGTGAACAGTCCTCAGAAGAAGGCCGTGTTCCTAAAAACTCTACTTGTCTGTCACTTCACTCACTTCCCTTGAGTTGGAATAGTAAAATGACAAGAGCATCCAACAATGTCCCATGTTTAACAGAACATGGACTTTTTGCTATCTCTACAACATGATAGAGAAAGCAATGTAGGCTGAGAAAATAATTCTGATGTCTTGGGAAAACTTTGGCAAATTTTGTTTGTTAGTTATTGAATTCATTCTTAATATTTAGGCTGGTAGAACATTTAGGATTTAAAAGTTGGTGGTATGGAATCTGCTGCCTTCACAGTTTTAATTTCTTGCTGTGTGTTTACTTGTAACTTGAATTGGAGGGTTTAAAGAGTGGCAGTTATATTAGGAAACAAGAGCTCATCCTAGCCATCCCCACAAGTTCATCCCAGGTCATGACATACTCTAGTTCATAGCTTTCTTTCTCCTGCCAGTTCCTCCACCATGGAAAAGTTTCCTCCATTTGCAGCAAGAATGGGTGACTTCTAACGTAAGAGAAAAGATACTTACTGTGCAAAGATAGCAGTTAATAAATGTAATATGTCTCACTGGAGGCAAAATAAGCTTTTAAAAATTAGTAGCAATTTTGGGTCAGTATTTGGTGCTAAGTTATAGTAACATAAGGAGAAATTTTAATATGGGAAAAAAGTCTTCATATTTTGGGCTGTAGAATTCTAACCAGCTTCTGAGAACTAGTATGTGACTTTCTGTAAACTTGGGAACATCATGTTTTAGCTACCATGAAACCAAGCCAGCTGTTCCCCATTGCCACTGCTTCTGCTGCTACCTAGTCCCAAGCATTCTTTCTTTGAAGGAGAAAATTTGTACCTTGATTGAATTTTAGCACGCTAGAATGACTTGTAACTCTTAGTCTCAATATAATACTGCTTGAGGAGGCGTGGAGTGTGAGAAGACTGTTGGGGGAAACGTAGCTACTTCTCATAATGTGTTTCTTGTAGGTATACCTTAGATGAATTTGGAACGGCCCGGCGAAGTACTGTTGTTCGTGGGTTTATTGATGCTCTCACAAGAGGAGGTCCAGGAGGTACACCTAGACCCATTGAGATGCATTCCCACGACCCTCTGAGGTACAGTAATTGGCTCTAGTAGAGGACTTGACACGTTTCCCTGGCACATCTTTACTAACTACCTGGTGGTTTTCTTCAGGTATGTGGGCGATATGCTGGCATGGCTCCATCAAGCTACTGCCTCCGAGAAGGAGCATCTGGAAGCTCTCTTGAAGCAAGTAACTGCGCAGGGTGAGTGCACTGACAGTCATTGCTAGTGCTTCTCAGAGAAAGCACTGACAGTTATTGCTAATGCTTCATAGAGAAAGTGCACATGGCTTCTGTGTTTCCATTGCTGTCTTCTCTGAGATAAACACTTCACACTTAGATGACACATAAGTGTTCTGCTGTCTTACACACACATACACCACTTCTGCTTAATAGACTTCTGTGCTGTCATCTGTTGCTTAGGGTCGCTTATCTTCTGCTACACTGCTGCTTTGTTAAGACATGGCTGGAGTGCCTGGCATACCTTAGCTGAGACCCCCAATGTCACACTTAGAGGTGACAATGCAGTTAACAGGCTGAGTGTAGCTTATGTCACTAATGGTTTATTTCTGCCACCCAGACTCTTGATTTTCAGAGGTCTGTTCTAAAGCTCTTTATTTTGTTTTCTTTTTTTGATAATCACCATGGGTACTTAAAATGTTTGTTTGGGTTTTAAGGGAGAACAATGATTATATTCTAGAGTTGCTGATGTCTATAAATTTTCTAATTTCTAATTTTCTTAGCTGTAACTTTCTTAAGAGGTATGTTAGCTATTTTTTTGGTTGTGATAAAATTCATGGCAAAAGCAACACATGGAAGGAAAGAATTCCTCTGGAGCAGGAAAGGCGTGGGAGCAGAAATGGAATGTGGTTGGTCATAGTGGCCACAGTCAGGAAGCAGAGAGATGATGCTGGAGTTCCAGCATAGTGGTCCACAGTCAGGAAACAGAGAGATGATGCTGGAGTTCCATCATAGTGGTCCACAGTCAGGAAACAGAGAGAGAGGATGCTGGAGTTCATCATAGTGGTCCATAGTCAGGAAACAGAGAGAGATGATGCTGGAGTTCATCATAGTGGTCCATAGTCAGGAAACAGAGAGATGATGCTGGAGTTCCATCATAGTGGTCCATAGTCAGGAAACAGATGAAGCTGGAGTTCCATCATAGTGGCCACAGTCAGGAAACAGAGAGAGATGATGCTGGAGTTCATCATAGTGGTCCATAGTCAGGAAACAGATGAAGCTGGAGTTCCATCATAGTGGCCACAGTCAGGAAACAGAGAGAGATGATGCTGGAGTTCATCATAGTGGTCCATAGTCAGGAAACAGAGAGATGATGCTGGAGTTCATCATAGTGGTCCACAGTCAGGAAACAAAGACAGATGATGCTGGAGTTCATCATAGTGGTCCATAGTCAGGAAACAGAGAGAGATGATGCTGGAGTTCCATCATAGTGGTCCATAGTCAGGAAACAGAGAGAGAGATGATGCTGGAGTTCATCATAGTGGTCCATAGTCAGGAAACAGAGAGAGATGATGCTGGAGTTCCATCATAGTGGCCACAGTCAGGAAACAGAGAGAGATGATGCTGGAGTTTATCATAGTGGCCACACTCAGGAAACAGAGAGAGATGATGCTGGAGTTCATCATAGTGGTCCACAGTCAGGAAACAGAGAGAGATGATGCTGGAGTTCATCATAGTGGTCCATAGTCAGGAAACAGAGAGAGATGATGCTGGAGTTCCATCATAGTGGTCCACAGTCAGGAAACAGAGAGAGATGATGCTGGAGTTCATCATAGTGGTCCACAGTCAGGACACAGAGAGAGATGATGCTGGAGCTCCATCATAGTGGTCCATAGTCAGGAAACAGAGAGAGAGATGATGCTGGAGTTCATCATAGTGGTCCATAGTCAGGAAACAGAGAGAGATGATGCTGGAGTTCATCATAGTGGTCCATAGTCAGGAAACAGAGAGAGATGATGCTGGAGTTTATCATAGTGGCCACAGTCAGGAAACAGAGAGAGATGATGCTGGAGTTCATCATAGTGGTCCATAGTCAGGAAACAGAGAGAGATGATGCTGGAGTTTATCATAGTGGCCACAGTCAGGAAACAGAGAGAGATGATGCTGGAGTTCATCATAGTGGTCCATAGTCAGGAAACAGAGAGAGATGATGCTGGAGTTCATCATAGTGGTCCATAGTCAGGAAACAGAGAGAGATGATGCTGGAGTTCATCATAGTGGTCCACAGTCAGAAGCAGAGAGAGATGATGCTGGAGTTTATCATAGTGGTCCACAGTCAGGAAACAGAGAGAGATGATGCTGGAGTTCCATCATAGTGGTCCACAGTCAGGAAACAGAGAGAGATGATTCTGGAGCTCCATCATAGTGGCCACAGTCAGGAAACAGAGAGAGATGATGCTGGAGTTCATCATAGTGGTCCATAGTCAGGAAACAGAGAGAGATGATGCTGGAGTTCCATCATAGTGGTCCACAGTCAGAAGCAGAGAGAGATGATGCTGGAGTTCCACCATAGTGGTCCACAGTCAGGAAACAGAGAGAGATGATGCTGGTGTGCCTTGAGAATTCTTGTTCCTTTTTCCATTTGAATCACTTTGGGCCTAGTCCGTATTTAGGGTGAGTTTTTTGCCTCAATTAAACTACTCTAAAAGTGCTATCACAGATATACCCAGATAATTTGTGTCTTGAGTGATTCTGAAATCTAGTCGAGTTGATGAGGTCAAACATTATAAGAGACTTATATTAGAGCCTGGGAGTTTAGTGTGTAAGATGAGGGTGTTCTGATTTTGATAGGAAGCAGAGAGAAATGCCGTTCTCAGTATCATCTGACTGGATGGTATAAAGTGGCCACACATCACTGTGCTGTACATACAAGTTTGTGGTGGCACTTATGTCACAAGCTCAGCTCTTCATATGGTGAAGCATATATCCTAATTGGTACGAAGTTTGCATTTTTGTTTATGTGAGACATGGTCTGTGCATTGCAGACTGGCCTCAGACTATCATTCCTGCTTCAGCCTTCTGAGTGGTGGAATTTGGGGCATGAACAAAATTTGTACTTTTTTTCTTCTCTTGTTACTATCCTTACATTACCCAGTTTTAAAAGAATGCATTTCCAGACTATGCATAGTGGTGCACACACTTAATTGCAACACTCAGGAAGTAGAGGCTGGCAGATCTCTGAATTTGAGGCTAGCCTGATCTACACATAGTGAGCTCTAGGCCATCCAGGGCTGCATGGTGACGCCCTACCCCTCCTCACAGAGGGAATGGCAAGAAGGGGTGTGTTTCCATGAAGGTGCCTTTAGAAAAGTTTATGTGAGAGGCAGTGTTTTGAAGTTTGAAGATAAGCTATTGCTAGGTTGAATTCTGAGCCTCGCCCTGAAAATGAAAGTGGTTGCCTGTCCGCCTCCCCTTATAAATGTGTAGTGCTCAGTAATAAACAGCACACAACAATGTCAGTTCTTCCTGGGGTGGCATGGTCAGTTTCAACCTTCTACTCTCATTGTATGTTAGCTACAGTGAAGCATTTGCAGAACCGTCCTGTTGTACTTTCAACCTCTTCCAGCTCACAGGGCTCATGTGGGGTTTGCTCTGTACCCCACTCAGGTTTTTCACAAAAGGGTCTGTAGATTTTTGTTTGTTATTAAACTCTTGACTCTTTGGAGGCCTGCCACCCAGCTCCCAAATAAATCATGCAGAATCTTATTCTTTCTTATGAATGCCCAGCCTTAGTGTGGCTTGTTTCTAGCCAGCTTTTCTTTTCTTAAATTATCCCATCTACCTTTTCCTCTGGGCTTTTATCTTTCTCTAGTCTTTTTTTTTTTTTTGTTTTTTTTTTGTTTTTACGAGACAGGGTTTCTCTGTATTTTCTCTAGTCTTAATACCTTTCTTTCCTTCTTACACTGTGGCATGCTGTGTAGCTTGGTGGCTGGCCCCTGGAGTCCTCTCTCCTTTTCTCAATTTCCTGTCCTCTGCCTGCCAGCCCTACCTATCCTTTCTTCTACCCAGCTATTGGCCATTCAGCTCTTTACTAGACAGGCACAGTAACACAGCTTCACAGAGTTAAACAAATGCAACATAAAAGAATGCAACACATCTTTGCATCATTAAACAAATGTTCCATAGGGTAAACAAATGAAGCACATCTTAAAATAATACTCTACAAAAAAAAATCCCCTTTTAAAAAGAAAACCCTCCATGACAGGGTTCTTTTTTGTTTGGTTTTGTTTTGCTTTTTTGCTTTTTCAAGATAGGGTTTCTCTGTATTGCTTTGGAGTCTGTCCTGGAACTCGCTCTGTAGACCAGGCTGGCCCCAACTCACAGAGATCCGCCTGCCTCTGCCTCCCGAGTGCTGGGATTAAAGGCATGAGCCACCAACACCCAGCAGGGTTCATTTTGTTAATCACACAAACTATCAGCATTTTGTAGACACATACTAGTTACTAGCACCATTAGCAACATGCCAAAAATTACACTTAGCAAAATGTTGCTGTTTATTTTGAATGCCATTCATAACAATCATAAATATTTTAGGTATTTTTTATCAGTAGTTCTTAAAACTTACAGAAGTCAGATATAACTTGGGAAAAATAATTATGTTGTACTTAATTTTAGGTGTTGAAGAAAATATTCAAGAAGTTGTTGGACATATCACTGAGGGTGTGTGTCGGCCTCTAAAGGTAAAGAGTTTCATGGTTTCAGGTCTCTAACCAAAGTATTGACTTGTTCTTAGGAGTTCAGAGAAATTGATAAGTGACAACTTGAAATCAAGGTACAGTTTTATCAAAATATCAAATCAGCTAGGCTGATAAAATGCACTGAAACTGAAACCATTGCCTGCTCTCTAAGAAGATGGGAACAGCTGTAGTTTACATGTATCAACTGGTTTTATAGGTCATGCTTCCTGCGCCACTGGTAAGCAAGCGAGGAGAGGCATTAAGTTGGATCAGCAAGTGAATGAGTGTATTCATGCATTGCCTCAAGCATGCGCCTTCCTCTTGTTTATCATACTAATGAATGATGATTAATCCAAGTAGGAGCGTACTGACCTGTTGCTGCCAGACTGCTTGCCGTGCAGGGGCAGGCTTTGAAGTCAGCAGGTCCAGAACTCATTCTGCTCTTGTCCCAGTGTTTACCTTTTCTGAAACAGTGTGCTCGCGTGGGCCCCGCTCGCAAGTACCTCCCGTGGACAGTGGTGACGGTAAAGCGAGGCACCCGCCACACTCTTGACGTCATGGAATCACAGAGAGCTTGGCAGTGGACTGACTCCCTTTAGTGTGTAGACGTTAAGTTTTATGATTTATTCTTATCATAGACTCAACATTGTTTACTCCTAGATTTTCTTTGCTGTTTTGATCCAGACAAACAAGCCTCAGGTGACCTACCTTTTGAGTTTATTGTGCTTACAAATTCAAATACCACAATAACTTGATAATAAGTATTTGAAATTACCTTATGCCCTCCACCAAATGAAATACTTCCTGTCAGTGTGATGTTGAGACATTCACAATGCATACACATTTTAATTGTTTTGTATATACTGGCAGTTGATAAAAAGAGGTGAAATTAAGCCCTTACCAAACATGGTGACACATACCTAAAATCCCAGCATTCTAGGTGGCTAGTTTGAGACCAACCTGGATGACATAGTAAGATTGAGGCCAGTCTGAGCAATGCAGAGACACCCTGTCTGAACATCACCCCCCCAAAATTTTTATTTTCCTACAACTTTCCTTAATAACTAAGTACCTATTATGTTTTTAGGAGATGTTTAGCTGCTTAAAAATTAAGAAGAATAAATTTTATGTTGGTGAGATAAAGCAAGTAGATCACTGAGCAAAATATTAAGATGGAAGTTGTCATTAGAAATTCAGGGAGGAAATTTTTTTCCTCACATTTCCACATCACAGTCGGTCACTGAGGGAAGTCAGGGCAGGAACCTGGAGGCAGGAGTGGAGGTGGAGGCCATGGCTGCGTGCTGTGTGCCGGCTTGCTCTCATGGCTCGTTCAGCCTGCTCTGCTCTGCAGTCCAGGGACCACCGCACGTGAGTGGCACCGTGACAGTGAGCTGGGCCTCCCACACCTCATCTATCAAGAAGAAGGACCACAGAGTGGTCCACAGGCCAAAATACTCTAGCTTCTGCTAGCTGACAGAAAGTGACTAGCACTCAAGCCTGTTTATTTCCAGTTTTTTGTCTGCTTGTTTTAAGAAATCTCTAGTCTGTTCAAAACTACTTCCATTGTTGTATGTAGGATGCTGTCTCCTCAGCATCAAACTCACAGTAAGACTCCCGGCTAGAGGCACGAGGATTTGTGAGTCTGCCTGCCGTCTTCAGATCCATGGGTTACAGCCCTTCCTCCCCATAAA
This sequence comes from Mesocricetus auratus, assembly GCF_017639785.1. Classification (NCBI taxonomy): domain Eukaryota; kingdom Metazoa; phylum Chordata; class Mammalia; order Rodentia; family Cricetidae; genus Mesocricetus; species Mesocricetus auratus. The sequence goes on from NW_024429195.1 coordinate 12,352,682, forward strand.
TGTTCATCTCTTCTAATTAAATCCGTAGTGTGCCATGTGCTCCTGACCTCCTTAAATTACGAGTTCTGTGAAAATAGATGTACACAGATAAGAGGTGTGGGAAATGGAGCTGGGCAGCACTTGGCTAGGCCGTTACTCACTCCCTGTGAGGTTAGGACATGGGAGCTGTCTGCCTGTGTCCTGTTCCCCTGTGCCCCTCCAGACCCTCCCCGCTCTGGCGTTAACAGGACAGCACTGCCCATTTCCCTGTGTCCTGACTTGACTGCTGTACGATTCCCTGCATCCTGTCTGCCCCTGTACGCATCTGCCCGAGTCTCCCTTGTCCCTCTAATAAGGACGTGATTTACCGAGGACTCGTTCTCCGTTCTGACTCCCAGCCCATTGCTGCCACGGTCACATCTCCTCTCGTCTTTAGTTTTTATTTTCCTCTTGTAACAAAAATTGCATTTCCCCCAAGACTTTTGGTTTTGCAGAATGGCTGATATCTCCTGAGGCCTTCGGGAGAAGAAGTGCTCCTTTGTGTGGCATTGTCACACTCTGCTTTTCCTAGTTGCCTGTGCTGTCTACTGTGACTCCAGGGTGTCACTTTCCCTCCAGAGCTCTGGGCTGAGAGAGCTGGGCTCTGGTCATTTCTGTCTTCCTTCCTCCTCCTCTTCCTTCTTTCCTTTTTCCTTTGTCTACCCTTCTCTCTCTCTTTCTTTCTTTTTTTTTTTTTGGTTTTTTTCGAGACAGGGTTTCTCTGTGGCTTTGGAGGCTGTCCTGGAACTCGCTTGGTAGTCCAGGCTGGTCTCGAACTCACAGAGATCCGCCTGCCTCTGCCTCTCGAGTGCTGGGATTAAAGGCGTGCACCACCAACGCCCGGCTCTCTCTCTCTCTTTCTAAAGAGATTATAATTGTGGGGCTTGTTGACCAGCTGTCTAGTCAGCCAGTGACTGCAGGTTCAGGGAAAGACCTTGTCCAAAAGACAAGATCGAGAGTGATGAAGAAAGATACCTTATATAGACTGCTGGCCCTACACAGCTATGCAAGGGCGTTCACACCTGCATGCAACCGTGTGCACGCACACACACACACACACACACACAAGAAAGGTGTTCATATGGAAACTGATGATTTTTAAATATAAGTGTCACTCCTTGTCTTAATTGCCTCATGCCAAAGAGAAGTCACTTTCATAAATATGCACATGTGAAGATAAATTAATTCCTGTAACTTTGTAAAATGTTACAACACAATACACACATATATTTGCTATATCCTTACATCAAAGAACAGAGACGCCTCAACTCTCAGAGGGTGTATTGAGCACATGCACTGTTAAACCCGATGCTGCAGGGATTGAAGGATGTTAGCAGCAGAGTTTAAAAAGCAGGCAGATAATCCTAGGAGGAGCAGTGTAAGGACGGACAGAATAGAGGGTGTGAGCAGTGGCTGGGAGGAGTCGTTTAAGGAGACAGAGCGGCTCACCCTCACCTAAGGTCTGGCTGTGTCCTGGCAGCCCTACAGCTGGACAGATTCGTTGATGTGAACTTGTGGCTTTCCTAGTCTCTGCTAACAGGAACAAACGGTGTAGCGCAGACAGAATTCTTTCTTTCCTTTTGTGAGTGGTGCTGACTAAGCTTCTGTTTTTAGCAGTGCTGCAGCTGCCTTTGCAGTTTGGTCTTACACAGTGGTGCTGAACCTCAGAGTCGCCCTGCTCTAGTTCAGTATTGCCTGCTTTGAGCCAAATGTTGCAGATAGTGAGTCAGTCATTTTTAAGAATTCGTACTAAAATGTTTATATCTTATGACAATATGCAGAATTTCTTCAGAAAGCATTTTCTGGTTGTCAATATAATGAAATTGAGTTTTTTTTGTATTGTTTATACTCCATCATTAGTGAAGAAAAGGTGTACTTTTAAGAAATAAATGCTCAGGGTTTTTTTTTTTTTTCTTCATGTTTCCATAGGTTCGCATTGAACAAGTAATACTTGCTGAACCTGGGGCAGTTTTATTATATAAAATTTCTAATCTCCTCAAGTTTTACCATCATACAATCAGGTAATTGAACAGTAAATGTGCTTGTATCCCCTGGAGTGTTTCTTTGTAGTCAGGACACACTCCTGTTTCTTCTGTGTATCATGTGAGACCATCTTTGCTTGGTGTACCTGTTTGTCTTGGGGCTGTCATTGTTCTCCCCTTCCTTTTCCTACCTAAGCTGCTATATGAAGCTGAGTAACTATAGTTTGTACATATATTGTTGGTAAGATATGCTAGTTTAATGAAAAGAACTCAGTGTTATGCAATCTAATTATCGAATCAGTCAGAGCTATTGATTGGCTTTCTTCAAATGGAAACCAGACTTTGCTGTATAATCAAGATGCATGTGTGTTATGTTACGCTAGAGAAGGGAGTGTTTGCATGCCACAGACTTCGGCTCTGACTCACTGCCTTGCTAAAGCGTGTCATGAAATATTGGAAGCGTGGTTCAGGCTCACTAACCCTTCCCCAGAATGCTGGGGACCAGAATTGTGGACTATTAGGAAAGCCTTTACCCATCCAACACCGTCATCTAAATACCCATTCCTGAGTGCTCTGAAATCGGGAGCTTTCTCTACAGTGACGTACACGGTTCCGTACTTCAGACCCTCATACTCTGGATACTCCAACTTGAGTTCGCTTCTTTCCCTCTTTAATCCCCTTCCTCAAATGAAAAGAAAGCTGGCATTTATATGAAACTGGGGTGATTGATTTTCATATAAGATCATGTACATACACATTCATATTTAAATCTGTTTTTGCTTTTCTTGTTAGGTCTCACTGTTTAGCACAGGTCAATCAATCTATGAGTGTCTCCCCCTCTCCTGCCCCCTGGTGTGTATGCGTGTGTGAGACATATGCCCATCCTGCATGAGGAGGCCAGGAGAGACTGTCAGGGGACATCCTCTGTCACTGTTTGCCTTACTCCCTTGAGGACCTGCAACTTGCCTTTTAGGCTGGTCACAGGCTCGTGCGGCCCACAGTGCTGGGTTACAGGTGCATGCATGGCCTTTGTGTGGGTGCTAGAGGTTCAGACTCAGCCCTCAAGCTTGAAAACAAGCGGTCTTATTCACTGTGCATCTCTCCAGCCTCCACAACTAGACCTCTGTAGGGCACAGCACTCAGTGAGCTAAAGTGTGTTAGCTTCAGCTTTGCAATCTGAAATGAAATATTCTTTGTTTTAGTGGCATCGTTGGAAACAGCGCAGCTACTCTACTGACAACAATTGAAGAAATGCACTTGCTCAGTAAAAAAATATTCTTCAATAGCTTGAGTCTCCATGCAAGTAAGCTGATGGACAAGGTGGGTGTGGCCAGCATCCCTGAGCTTCAGCCATTGAATGGGCTGCTTTCATGTTTTGTCTTGAGTGATTTCTATTTCAAATTCATGTTGGAGAAGCTTAGGGCACCTCAGGTCATAGTTTATCTTTCTGGTTTAGTGTAACTGTATCCTAATTGGAGAGAAATCTCAAGGTGAATTTTACCACCTTGTTTTCTAAATATTTCGATTTTAAACATTTTTCAGTGCAGAGTTTTCAAATATGTATAACTAAGGTGAGCTGCCAATGTGACACTGTGGAGCCTGGAACTCTTACAAGATGCTTTTTCCAGCCTGGTTCATGGTTTCACCTTCCAATGACACAGCTTTGTCTTCTGTATCGTATACACGAACATTTGTGGACCTAAGTAGAAAAGCTCCATGTGATATAAACAAACAACAGAACCCAACAGGCCCGTCCAGTTGAGCGCTGTAAGTCGAGCAGAGTTCTGTACAGGAATAATGGGGTTCTGGTGCCTCATGCTTCTGTGGAGGCAACTAGCTGTCCTGTCTTCGTCACACACTGACCTTATAGTATCAGAAGACGGCCCTGATCCTAGTGGTTCTTCTACCTCACTAGTGCTTTCTCTTGTATTCATGGGGCTGTTTGCAAAATGTTCTTTTTTATGTCTTTTTCCTTTCAACTTGTTAGAAGATGACATGCAGCTTGAGTGTGGCTTTGTAAACTGTGCGTGTGTGTGTGTTAAATCATCCTCAAGTCTTTGCCTTTTACTTAGTGTATATGACCCATTTGCATCTGGCTGGCTCCCTGGAGTGAGTTTGTTGAGTTCCTCTGTTTTCTGTCTGAGTCTTCATCTCCCTGTCTCCACTACTTCCTTTGCTTTCTCCCTCCCATTCAGCTCTGTTCTTTCTTGTGCTGGTTATTATCATAGATAGCAATGTGCTACATCATGTGAACGTGTTATAACTTTTTCTTCATGAAGTTGTCTTTCCATTCACAAAGAGGAAAAGAAAATAGAAACAAAGCTACTAAAAAATAGTTTTGTCTTGATATCACTTTCTCCTGCCTCCTAAAGACTTGCTTCTTCCAGAAATAGAATTGTTGGGTGGCATTGTGCTTCTTCCAACCCATAAGTATGTGACATATAGTGCATTTTGGTGACACGTTGGTTGTTAATCTTAGTGAGTTACAGGAGGTTGTGAGCCACCATGTGTGTGCTGGTAATTGAATTAGGTGCTGTGGAAAGAATGGCCCGTGTTCCTCACCCCTGCGCCATCCCCCCAACTCGTCTTTTGAGTTATGCTGTCTCCATGGAGACCACAGCACATTTATGTTGGGGTTCAGTCAGCTGCATGGCCATTGAGATCAGTGTTCATCAGATCTGGGGGGTCATCTACCATTGTCTCCTCCAATACTTCCTGTTCCTTGTTCTTTGTTTCTTTTGGACCCTACATTGTGCCGAAGTTGGTGTCAGGGTCCCATGGGGTTCTGTTCATTTTCATTTCTTGCTGCTCCACAGACCAGATAGTCTCTGCTCACCCTGTTTCAAATTCAGTGACCACTGCTTGTGCCTGCTGGACCCCTGTAGTAAAATTTCCTTTGAGTTATTTTACTCACCTGTAGCATTTTTAGTTAATTGTGTCTGTTGTTTTCACACTTCTATGGTTGTCACAGACCATATTTTACTGTTTGTGCGTGTGTCTCATAACTTGTCTTGCTAATATTGCTTTCATAAAAGAAAGTATTTTCACAGGGCACTCTGCCATTCCCACTGATGTCAATTATTCATTAACTTTTATGCAGGAAACGTTCTTAAGTAACTGACATTTCAAAGTTTTCTCTTTTTCTAGGTCTACCTGACATAGGCTATAGTTCCTTACAAAGACTCTAATTATCAAATTTTGTTTCATTTACAATACTTGACTGTTAAAGTTAAAAGTCCTCTGCTCTCCTTTTAAAGTTTTCTAGGCAGAGTCTCAAACTTGCTTAAGTTCTTTTTTGTATTGAAAAGAAATGAGTAAAAAGAAAGCTCACAGGGGCCCTCTGGTGGTGCTTCCAAGCAGCAGCAACATGTTAGGCCTAACTTCCCTTCAGAGGTAGCTGGGGCCTCTTGTCAGTAGCTGAGGCAGGATACCATCCAGTCCTTCAGCATCCTTCTGATGCTCTGAGGACTTAGCCTTCCCAAGGTCACACAGTGACTTAAGTGGCAGATCCAGCATTTAAACTTATCTTTCAAAAGTTTGCGTAGCCCATAGGTGAACCTGGAATTCTCCAGGGGCCTGTGATGGAGAGTGGAGTCAGGAGCCCCAGCCTAGACACTGAGCCCTGGAGTGCATGGCTCTCAACGATACAGCCATTCTCAGTGGCACTGCAGCTGCAGGGATTTCTTTATTCTGATAATTTGGGCTAAGAACAAAATAAAACCAGGTTACGTTCAATATGTAGTAAATGCAATTATAGAACTCAAGTAAACACTAACTTTTCTCATACATTCTTGAGCATTAATGTAGAAAGTTATAGTAATCACTCCAGGGTAGGCTGGTCACCCTGTCACTCTGAGCTGAGTACTTAGACTGGCAATAACAAGTTGAAAGTTCCTAGTGCATCAGACACTTGTGTTTTTATCTGTGTGCTGTAGCTTCCTGAAGATAACGTGGGTAGAGGGTAAACTGTTCTTTTGGTCCAGGTTGAGCTCCCACCACCTGACCTTGGACCCAGTTCCGCCCTGAATCAGACCCTCACTTTACTGCGGGAGGTGCTGGCTTCACACGACTCCTCAGTTGTCCCCTTGGATGCTCGGCAGGCTGACTTCGTGCAGGTAGTTGTAAATCTTTGATTGTTCGCTCACCCTCTACTATACATTCTGTCAGATGTTGGCACATGTGACCATATACTTTGACGATCCCTTTATTGTTGACTTTTCTTCAGTATTAATCAGCTCTTGGTTTAAAGGGTGATTGAGTGATGCCCATATTTAAAGGGTGATTCAGTGATGCCCATATTTACACTCTCTGGTTTTGTTGTTAATCTTTCCTTCATGCACTTCTATAAGTTGACTATCTTCCAGTTAGTTTGGCATTTAATTCTGAAAGGTTGTAACCCCAGGACCATATCCTGATTAAGAAATAAGAATTCATTTTCTTTTCATTTACAGGTTTTGTCGTGTGTGTTAGATCCTCTCCTCCAAATGTGTACAGTATCAGCCAGCAATTTAGGCACAGCTGACATGGCTACGTTCATGGTCAACTCACTGTACATGATGAAGACAACATTGGCTCTGTTTGAATTCACCGACAGGCGCCTGGAAATGCTTCAGTTTCAGGTAAACTGTGCTAGACAGTAGCTTCTCTGTGAGTCTGCTTTTGCAGTGTGCTAGCTTTAAGTTACTAGCTTTTGACAAATGTCAATGGCCTGACTTCATGAATTCCTTAAGACGGTTTGTCTGAAGGATGTACACACACACACACACACACACACACACACACAAGCGTACACATGCACGCATACACACAATTTTGTTTTCAGCTTTAAAGAAGCAGAATGTGAAGTGGTTAAGGAAATTGATCAGATGATACTATAGGATGGAATGAGGAAGCTCTGTGATTCATTTGAGTGTTCAGTGCTGTGTGCAGATGTGCAGATGTTGTGTTTTATAGCGTATTGTAGTTCACAGGCCATGTAACTGGTGCAGCGTGTGTTACAGAGGCCAGACACCTTTTATCCATGTGTAAAGCAGTATTAGGCAAAACGCTGTGGTTTAACGGGCACTGTTCCCATAAGCCAGTGTCTCTCAAAGGTGTGTAATGGGTAAGTCAAAGCCATTCACAAGGCACCCAGTGACATAATACTGGTGGATGCGGTGTTCAAGGGAACCAGGCTAAAGCAGAAGGCCCCAAATGTCTGTCACTAGAAGCCTAAAGACTGCTAGTGGGTACAGTTGCCTTGCATTTTTCTGAGGAGTGGCTTTTGATACATCTAAATTTTCTGATTTCTAATTCATTTGAAAACATTTGAGAATGATCCATAATCATAAAGTCTTAATAATTTTGGAGTTTGTTGTAAAAAGGCACAGCTATGAACGTCTCCCATTCATCTATCTGGACATTCATTTCTTTTGGAATTTATATTGGTAACTCTAAATACTTGTGTATGTTGCCACTGGAGATTTTGGCAAGGCTTGATTTTTTTTCTTCTTCTAATTTTTTAGGTTAGCACACAAACAATGGGCTTCATGATAGCATCGTCATACATACATGTGGTCACCTTCCCTCCTCTGCTGTCCTCCCATGCCCTCACCAGCTGGTTAGCTCATCCCCCTCAGTCCCTCCTGCCTATTTTATGTCTTCTGTTGCTCTCTCTGTGTCCCGCCGTCCTCACGACCTCGGCCTCCTGTCTCCTGATCGCCTCTGCTTTCTTGATCTGCACACATATAGTCTCAGATGGGTGATTGCCTTACACTGAGTTTTCTCCTTTCCAGTGCAGCTAAACTTCTGGACCACTACTGTGTTGGCATGCCATCAGCACACATCCTGTGCTAGCTGAGCCATGGAAGAGAAAATGATTAAACTTTATTTCCATGAACTTAATATACTTCATAATATGCTTTTTATATTTGTCACTAATCCAAACTCAAATCTGCCATTCATCTCGTGCTTCTCTTGAAAGATTCGGATGAACTTTCTTAAAATGTTCATTGTTTTTCATTACCAGCCGTCACATGTTTGTCCTCAGAGTCCTTTACATTTTCTGCATGGCACAAGTTCCATATCTGTTAAATGTTAGCTTGTCCAGGGTCTGTATTCTCCCCACCCACATCTGATATGTCGTCTGGACCTCCACACATACTGTCAGAGGCATACAGAGTGGTGCAGTCGTGGTTCATGCAAAGACACAGTTTATGTTGTGAGACGAGGGTTCTCGATGCCCAGGCCTCATCTCACAGATCCCCTTGCTCTCACTTAGCTTTTCCAGCATTGCTGTAACTCCAGGCAAGTCCAAAGCTCCTGTTTGGAGCAGCTGGGTCTGTCCAACTAGAAACCTGTGAGGATACTTCAGGTGCTTCCCCAGAATATTTTAGGTGCTTCTCTTTTCCTGGTATTTCAATCTTAGACATTTGAGAGCCACTTCAGTTTGAAGATTCAAATCTTTCACTTATTCATTAATTTTTTTAAAAATCATTTCTGTGTTACTGTCTTATGTTCTGGAGATCCTGTCTTTGTTTCATTTCATATCATGGATCTGTTCTCCAGTTTATTCTGTCTCTCTAGCTTGTTTCTTTGATACTCTATCTTCATTATTCCTTCAGGTCACTAATTTGGTCATTAGTATTAACTGATTTCCTTTTCGTGTGTGTGTGTGTGTGTGTGTGTGTGTGTGTGTGTGTGTGTGTGTGTGTGTGTGTGTGTGTGTGTGTGTGGTTTTCGAGGCAGGGTTTCTATGTATAGCTTTGGAGCCTGTCCTGGAACCTACTCTGTAGACCAGGCTGGTCTTGAACTCACAGAGATCTGCTTGCCTCTGCCTCCCAAGTCCTGGGATTAAAGGCATGTGCCTCCAATGCCCAGCTTCTTTTCACTTTCATTAAATGCTTGTATCTGAACAAATTCTTCCTCTTCTTTTCTTTGTTCCTCTTTTTCTTCTTCTTGTCATTATCATGATTATTATTATTATTATTATTATTATTATTTGGTTTTCAGTAAATACAAGAAGAAGTAAGGGCTCTTAATTGTACTTCCTTGGGAATTTTCATTAGAAAGAATAATGTGGTGAGCTTCTTAGCGGGAGGAGTGTAAGTATTGGGATTGCTTGAACTAGGCAGGCTTTCGTGTGGTGACAGAAATGAGGGTTGGCGGGGGCTCATGGTAAAACTGGGGACGCTGTGGTGTGGAAGGGAAGGGAGGACCTGGCAAATGGGACGAGCGGCTCCTTACTGGGACGCTCTCCTTCAGGCACCCCATTCCTCAGCTGCAGGTTCCTCAGATTGGACTGTGCAGGGAATGGGGGGGGGAGGCTCAGAATGTAGCTGTCAAGCCCTTGTTATCCCTGAGAGTTCGTTTTACACAGCTGTTGTGACTTGAGTTCTGCGTCTGAAGTAGCTGAGCAGCAACCCCTATTCCTTAGCTCGGGGCCAGTCCTAGAGTCCTCTTGAGTCAGAACTTCTTAAGTAGTGGGGATTTCTCGAGAGGGAAGAAAAATCTGTTGTGGAGGCTGCCTTGGGCCCCACCAAGACACGGCCTCAACGGCAGCTCTGTTTTACTGCTGTCACTGTTAGCTCTCTCCTAACGCGTTCTTTGTGCTGCATTTCATTCTAGATTGAAGCCCATTTGGACACTCTTATAAACGAGCAAGCCTCTTATGTGTTGACTCGGGTTGGCTTGAGCTACATCTACAATACTGTACAGCAACACAAGCCTGAGCAGGTGAGCACCGCTTGCCCTGGCAAAGGGCAGCTTAGGGGTGGCTCCTGGAGGTGGACTCTAGATTTTAATATTGACTCTGCCATGATGAACAGTTCTCAATGTTTATGTCCTCCGCTGAGACGGGGGTAAGCATAGTGTCTGTCATAGGCTCAGGAGAGTGCCTGAAGATGCAAATAATTCTCAGTTAGAAGTAATGAAAATGCTTAGGGATTAGTTACAGAAGATGTCACTATACAGAAATGGGTATTATGAAGTGTACAACATGTTCATACTGGGGGAGTTTAAATTTTACTTTCAGCTGAATGGGTATATGGATTGCTATGCAAATAATATTATCCTCCATCTAATTTAGCAGATCAGTAAAGGAAAATGTTCTGGGCTGAAATGATTTTACAGAACCCTAATAGTGATAGATCCCAGAGAAATGGGAGACCCTAACACAAAATAAGATGAGAAGATTGTCCAAGTTCAGAAAATCGTGTAGGTTCTTTGAACGAGAAGTGTTTTCTCTTAACTGCAGTAAGAGTAGAGCCATAGATGAGGAGCAGACCAAAAAGTAAGCTGCTTTAAAAAGCAAGGAATTCTCAACTTTCACCCCCGGAGAGCCAGCTCCTCACTGGTCTCTGTTTCCTGAAACCCCGTGGCTTCAGCGGCCTCCAAATGCTACGTCACTTGCTTTTCTTGCTTTGAGTAACCCTCGAGTGTGGTGGTATTTCCCTAGCTGATAAATGTGTGGTTTTGCTCCTCATTTATGGCCCTAGTCTTACTGCAGTTTAGAGCAAACAACTTACTTTGGAAGCACCTATGTGAGTTTCCTGAAAGTGGGCAATCTTCTAATAGACCATTTTTATAACTTTTTTGTAGGGTTCTTTAGCCAATTTGCCCAACCTAGATTCTGTGGCACTGAAGGCTGCAATGGTAAGTGCATAAGGAAGCGTTTCAGTTGGTTTCCTTTGGCAGTGCTAACTGTGGGTTACTGTGCGGTGATAGTGTCCTGGACGATAGTTTCTCTCTTGATGTATGCACCTGCTCAGTTGGAGCTCAGTAGTAGCTCCTGTGTGTCTGCCGCTTTTATCAGCTCTGACCAGGGTTTACCATTGCTGCAATCTCCCGTCGTACCTTGATCAAGTCACCATAGTTAGGAGTTCTTCATTTTCAGGGTTGGTTCCTAATCTGATGCAGAACAGGAGTGGTGACACGTGAGGTTAGGTTGTGAGTTCCAGACTGTGTTGCTGTGAGTCCTGTTTAAACTTGTGTTTTTTTCTAAGATGATAACCGAAGTTGGATTCATGTTTTAGAGTAGTTTATTACTCTTCAGCACGAGATTCACAAAACCTTTATTTATTCTTTCTTTCCCAGTGATCAGCTCTCTTGTAGCAGTAGTAGAATGCTTTCCTGGAATTTATGCAGCCCTGCATTCAGTTCCCAGCACTGTACAGTGTGTACACACAGACATTCACATACACACTTGGACATAGTCACACACATGAACACACTCACCGGTTACATTCACACAGGCATATACATGCTTAAGCACATTCACACTGATACACATATTCACACTCACTCATACATATACACTCACAGTCATATACACTCAAGCATATAGTCTCATGCATATACTAATACACACACATGCACTCATACACATTCATATATACTCAAACAGACTCAAACACAGTCATTGACACACATAATCATCCATGTGCACTCCCAAACACACTTGCACACACTCATGCACACACACACACACACACACACACACACACACACACACGCGCCGACTTCCTTTCTGTATGAGCACCACTTTGGGCCGCATGCTCTTCTGTACTATGCTTGCACTGTGCATGAATCACAGATATGCATATATGTTCTGTGCATATCTCCCCATGGCATGACTTGTGAGTCACATAGCCCTGTCACTCATAAGATCACCCCTCTGCAAGTTTCACGGCAGTACTGTTGCTCTAACTCTTTAATTGATTCATCTGGAAGTCACCTTCCAGAGCCTGGAACCTTGCCTACTGCAGTTACCATCTGTCCTGACTTCTTCAGATAATCCCTAACAAACTGAATGGCCTCTGATGAATAATTGGATAGCAGAGATGCCCTACATATCACTGCCTTAGTTTTTAACTTATTATAGACGACTCTGACGAAATCAACTTAAGGGAGAAAGGGTTTGCTTTAACTCACAGTTGGAGGTGCTGTCTGTCCTGATGGGTATTTGAAGCAGCTGAGCACTGCAGACCATAGTCAGAAGAGAGCAGTGAATGCAGACACATCCAGCCCCCTCTCAGCTGTTCATGTGGCCCCGCCCCGAGATCAGTGAATGCAGACACACCCAGACACATCCAGCTCCTTCTCCGCTGTTCATGTGGCCCCGCCTCATGAAATGGTATCGCCCTGTCTCAGTGTGGGTCTTCTCTCAACTAACCCAGTTAAGACCGTTTCTCATCCACAGCCCATTTAGATAGTCCATTGTTGAGACTCCTGGCCAGTTGAATCCTGCCAAACAGACAGTTGAAGTTAACCATCACAGCCACCAGGACTAAAAGTAACCAAAGGCTTGTAAAGTAACAGGCTTGCAGGAGAGATAGCAGAAGTGACAGTGTTGCTGTAGACAGACAGTCTACAGCTCAGAGCCCTACGTGAGACGGATAGGGTATACTACATTGTGGTAAAGACCTCACAGAGAAGTAACAGTCGTAGCATATACACCCAGTGAAAAATGTTCTAGAAAACTAGAATTTCAGAGGAAAATGTATGTCTAAAAAATTTCTTATGACAGTGAATGAATTTCAGGTTCACTTAAAAAGACCCAAGTTTCTTAGACAGTTACTTGTAAGGTTGAGAGCCCGAGATGGATCCCAGAACCCATGGAAGCCTGGTGTGGTGGCGCATACTTGAAACCCAGTGCTGGGAGGAGGAGGGAGGGAGGAGGGTGCCTGGGGCTCAGCAGCCAGTCTAGCCCACTTGGCAAATTCTGGGCTACTAGGACACTGTCTTGATGGAAAAAAGATGAATGAAACCTGAAGAACAATGCCCAAAGTCGTCCTCTGTCCTCTATATACACATGAACACTTGTACACAGGCACCCACATACACATGTGCACACAGGGACATGCACTCACACAATGAAAGTTGTGTGTAAGCTCTTTGACTAACCACTATACTTTTCAAACATAGGTCCAAGTAAGTTAATACAGACAGTTTTAGGGTGTTTCAGTTATAATGTTTTAGGAAGCCCTCCTTCGAACAAAACCCCTAGACGAGCATAATAGGGGCGTTTCTGATGTCAGTGCTCCCTAGATGAGGATGATAGGGGCGTTTCTGATGTCAGTGCTCCCTAGATGAGGATGATAGGGGTGTTTCTGAAGTCAGTGCTCCCTAGATGAGGATGATAGGGGCGTTTCTGAAGTCAGTGCTCCCTAGACGAGGATGATAGGGGTGTTTCTGAAGTCAGTGCTCCCTAGACGAGGATGATAGGGGTGTTTCTGAAGTCAGTGCTCCCTAGACAAGGATGATAGGGGTGTTTCTGAAGTCAGTGCTCCCTAGACGAGGATGATAGGGGTGTTTCTGAAGTCAGTGCTCCCTAGACGAGGATGATAGGGGTGTTTCTGAAGTCAGTGCTCCCTAGATGAGGATAATAGGGGTGTTTCTGAAGTCAGTGCTCCCTAGACAAGGATGATAGGGGTGTTTCTGAAGTCAGTACTCCCTAGAAGCGGCTGTTCAGTAGCTCCTTAGCCAATCGATGCATTTCGTATCCCATTCTTCTCCCAGGCTCAGTTTGACCGCTACCTCTCAGCCCCAGACCACCTGCTGATGCCACAGCTCAACTTCCTGCTCAGCGCCACAGTCAAGTAAGTGTCTGCTCTGAAGGAGGTGGGGGTTTCAGAACATTGTAAACATCAGATATTGCCTTTGAAGAGCTATAGTTTACAGTGTTTTTCCTGCCTTAGTGCCCCAAGGAATTAACCTTGGCAACACGATTCTTTCTTTGTATTTCCCTCCAAAATCTCTCATTAATATATAATTATATTTTGCTAATGATTTTAAATTGAGGTGACTACAATTGCAGTTACATAGGCACGATACCAAATTCTAAACATGTATTCTAAACATGTCAAGGCAGTGTCATTAATATGGACTGTTTTGTATCTTATTGGTTTTCTGTAGATCTAAAAGTATTAAATATTACAGATGTCTCCTTAATTTAGAGTGGGGATATATCCATGCTGGTAAACCCATCTAAGTTAAAGTGGCACTTGACATCATAGTTCAGAACAGAACATGGGTCCACACTAGCATGGTGCCAGGACACACGGATCACACTAGCTTGGTGACAGGACACACGGATCACACAAGCATAGCGTCAGGACACACGGATCACACTAGCGTGGTGACAGGACACATGGGTCCCCAGACTCTGAGTCCACTGAGGTATACACAGTGCTTTACCCTCTTTTTTTTTTTTTTTTTTTTTTTTTTTTTTGGTCTTAAGGTTTGACTTTCAAAGGAGATTTTGATTAGACATTCAGTTGTAAAGGAAAATATTGAGCAGATTTAAGGGACCAGGAAGTAAAGCTGTCTAGAAAAATGGAGAAAGAAATAGAAAAATTAAGTGATTTTAAAGAGTTTTTCCCTTTGGATAAATTTGAAAGATGCCGCTCTTTGATGCCAGACCCAGTGTTCACTTTGTGCCCCATAGAATCCACAATTATGACTATATCAGTATCAGAATGTTCCAGAAGTAACTTAACTAGTGGAGGGAGTATACATGTTTCTAAATGAACATACAGGAAAGTGTATATGATTAAAGAGCTATTTTTTAGGGTCAATTTTTCCTTATATTCTTATATTTATTAAAAGTAAAAGCATGGATTTAGTGAAACAATTGTTTTCTTTTTGATTTGAAGGAAGTGGGATTGTGACTAGCACTTGTATTCACTATCTGTGTGAACAGTAACCTATATAAACAAAACTAAAACCAGTTTTTAATTAAGGAAAGGAAAAGAAACATGAGTGAAATAATAGCTTATGGAAACCTATAAGCTGAAAAGCAGCAATAGCCTGGACAACATTCTAGAGATCTCAGAAAACCCAAGCCTAAAGTAAGTTCCTGATGGGCTGATGGAGTCCAGCGGTCAGGGCTGTCTGAAACTCACATTAAGTACACGCTCATCTTTAACTCAGCTCACTACCTTCCAAACAGAGCTCTGCAGGATGACTGCTAGTGTCGCGCATAAAGACATGCGTTGCAAGAACACCCTGGAACTGCCTAGGAGCAGGAAAAGGTGACTCAAGGGAGAAAAAGGATCTGTTAATAGAAACAGATCCACAGGTGATGCTCATGGTGCACCAGCAGATTCTATAGCAGGCACTGGAAATGTGTGCAGGGAGAGAACGAGGAAGGAAGTTTTACTGAGCGTGCTGCACTTCACTTGAAAAGTACAGTGTGTGAGACGAAGCCCCCATCATTCCTCAAGGGAAGACCAGCCAGGCAAAGGAGGGAAGGAAGCACGTGGGGTCGGTCTCTCTCTCTCTCTCTCTCTCTCTCTCTCTCTCTCTCTCTCTCTCTCTCTCTCTCTCTCTCTCTCTCTCTCTCTCTCTCTCTCACACGTATATGTGCATACATTCAGTTATACATGACAGCAGTTATTGGAACAAAAAAATTAATGCAAGAAGAACTTTACAGATTCGATGTGAAATGTGAATTCACATACCCAAAAAGCTAAACAAACCTGAACAGAGACATAGCCCAAGGGCATTCCACCATCAGGTCATCAAAAGCCACTTATAAACAGCACCATAGCATCATCTTAGAGCAGCCAGTGGGAAGAGCGGGCATTCATAGCAGCTGACCTTGTGTTGGAAACAGTGCAATGGGTATTGTTGTTAGCGTGCTGAACTAAAGTGTAATCATGAATTGTGTGATCCTCAGGCTCGGTGTTTGCAACCCTGGGTTCAATTCCTAGCCCCAGTAAACCAAAAATCATACAAAAAAAAAAAAAAAAGCACACTGCACTGTAAGAGATAATAAAGGAAAATGATAACAAGGGAAATAACCTCAGGGTTAGTGGACCATAAGGGAGCATTTAGAGCAGTGGTTCTCAGCCTTCCTAACGCTGTGACCTTTAATACAGTTTCTCATATTGTGGTGACCCCCAATACTTCATAACTGTAATTTTGCTACATAATAAATTATAATGTAAATATCTGTGTTTTCCAGTGTGTTAAGGTGACCCCCGTGAGATGGTTGTTTGCACCCCCCACCCAAAGAAGTCATGACCCATGAATGAGAACCACTGGTTTTGAGGGGAACAGAGTGTGCTGTTGTGATGGTGTAGGCTACTGAATTATCTCTGGGGTGTGCAACACTGTAGTCTCTGGAGCAAGCAAGGAGGAAGGAGGAAGTGCAAATGAAAGAAGAGACAGCAAGACAGTGGACGGAAGCCCAGCTGGCAGCAGCTGTTGGATGTAGAAGGCAGCGAGCTCCAGCGGGAAGGCAGCTCCCTCAGACTGACGGGAAGCAGGACCCTGTATACAGGCACCCTGGGTGCAGGAGACAGTTTACAATGAAAAGGATGACAGAAGCCGGGCCACGGCAGCACTAATCACAATAACGCTGAAATAGCTGTGCCCTCACCAGGGGAATTAGACCAGATGCTAAGACAAGAAACAGAAAAGCACTTCAGTGATAATAGAATCCGTCCATAAAGGGCGCTAGTGCATATGTCTAACGGCAGAACCTGAAGAGCATGAATTACAGGCTAGAGGACATCTGTGAGCAGCTGTGGAGCCAGAGATGGCCACATCTCTGGGGACTTCAGGCTAGCCTGGTCTAAATTACAAGTTCCAGGCCAGTCAGAGCTACATAAGAGTCCCCTCTCAAAACACAAAACAAACCTTACAACACTAAAGCTCTACACACCTCCTGACTCCTCAGTGTATTGTCATCATGGCCCTTAACTGCTGAAGCCCTTGTCCTGGGTGCGTCTGATTGCACCTCACGAAAGCTCACTCAGTGATCTCAGAACCTGCATGTGGAAAGAAGCTATTTTTAGGAACAGTAGGTTTATGGTAATGCTGAAGTTGTACCAGGTTGTTAGGCAACGAGAATCCTAAATGCTGATTAACAAGCTCCCTGATTCTAGAAGCAAGCAGTTCATTTGGTAGCTCGGTGCTTTAAGTAACTATTTAAAATGCCAATTCACATGAGCATATTTTAATGAGAATGATTTCTCTCTGCACTTCCATAGTGATCTGTATAAGAGGTTTGAAATTTTGACACTTGTAACTGGGTAAACAATTTCTGAGTATTCAGCATTTTGAAATACAAGGAACCAGATGCCACTGCCTTTTGGTAAAAATGTGCAGTTAAGACTCAGCCCACTCATTTTTCTCACGGAGATTAGCTCCATGCTAAGTGCACTGGCCATGTGAGCCACCGTGTAGCCAGCTGCTCTCTAGCTGGAGGTGCACTGGGGAGTTACTAGATCTTGGAGAACAGCTTGGTCTTTTGGTGTCATACTGACTGCTAACCTGCCACGCAAGAGAGGCTGGTGGAAGCGGTGAGCCTTTACTTGACTCTGCTCTTTGGAGCTTAAAGGTCTCAAACTGCATAGATACCTAAGTGGTAGAGTCTGGTGCTTGGACAGATGGTACTAAAGGTCATGATTTTCCTTGTCCCACAGCACATTAGCCTACTTAGACACAATTTGTTTTATTTGAGCCTTCCTAAGATGTGATGGTAGCCGAGACACTGGGTGGTTAGTGGTCTAACTTTATAAATAATCATACCTTTTAATACCTCTTATTAAAATGACATTCCCTTCCATTTTTATAATCTTTAAAAATTGGTAATTTCGTACATGCATGTGTGTTTTGATCAAATCCACTCCTGTTTCCTCTCTCTACTTCCTCATCACCCCTGAACTTAGCTTTCCTCCCAACTTCACATGCTCTTTTCTGAACCCTACCGAGTCCAGTTAGTGGTGCTTGCCTAGGTGGCAGACCATCTGATGGAGCATGGGCAGGCCACAACCATGAAGAAAACCAACTTTTCCCTTGCCCAGCGGCCGTTAGTTGCCAGTGGTTCCTTGGGAGTTGTCTAGTGTGCTCCTCTGCTGTCCACGCTGGGTTGGCTGACTTGACCTTGTGCAGGGTTTGTACATGTAGTCCTTGCCACTATGAGCTCTTAGGAGCAACCAGCTGCCCTGTTGTGTCCAGAAAACACTATTTCACTATAGGCGTCCAGTCCCTCTGGTGCTTTGAATCTTTTTATCTTTATGAAAATCATACCACAGAAACCATTCTGAACATATCTTTTCATCCATCGGCTGTGAGCTTGGCTATGATTGAGCTAAATCCATGTGGGTGGGTCCCAGCTGAGAAGCTTGTCTGCAACTGTTTCTCAAGGTCCCAAGCACACAACTGGACTTAGATGATTTCTTGATCATTTTGACTTTAGCTACACAGTCCCTCAAGCTGTTCCATTTAGACATCAATAATTTGTCACCATAATGATTCTCATAATTTCAAACTGTTTCGTAATACTGCTAATTAGCGAGATAACCTGGCACCAGGCAGGAAGAAAAGCAGTATGGTGCACAGACAAGACATTTGCACAGGCGTTCCAAGAGAAAGGGGGAGCTTGTAGGGTAGTTTCTACTTGAAATAAAAAGTAGACGGTAGAGAATTCAAAACGAAACAGGCTGAGTTGTCTGAGCACTCCAGAAGTGACCACTAACATGCAAATAGCCAACAGACTTATTTAGGACTACATTTCCTCCATGGGGGGGGGAGAGGGAGAGAGAGAAAGAGAGAGAGAGAGAGAACACTAAGGTGAATATATGATTTTTAAAAGACAAGCTCATTAAAATGCGCTCATCTGTCTATTGAATAGTATAGTTTAAATGTGAAGATGTTCTACGGAGATTTTTCTAATCAGTTCTTTGTAGAGAGACATAAAATACAGTCAAGATAACTGTAGTAAGTGACGCAGCCTTAACTTGAGTTCCAGCCTTTGGAATTCCTTAGTGTTGCTTTTTCTCTACCATGCCATGTCGAATTCACTGGAAACACTTAATGAAAGTGAATCTGCGGACTTGGTGGAGAGTCTGCCTCCCACACCATGAGAGCTGCTTCTTCCATGAGGGTTAGATGTGGCCTCACAGCTCGGAATCCTCACTTGTAGCTCTCCTCTGCTGTGGCCCAGTTGACAGGGACAAGTCACCCTGCCTTTCTTCCAAACTCCTCTGTCTGACACATCCAAGACTGTTGATCCACCACTTCCGCTCTGTCTTCCTCGGCCTATGTTCAGTTTTAGTTCCTTCCCTATCTCAGTGGCTTCTTAAACTAAGGAGCAGCATGGGGAAGACCTGTGCTGTCACATACCAACACTCAGGACAAGTTACACAGTCTTGCAAGGTCTTTTGGCCAGGTTTTATTTTATTATCTGTGGTTTAGCTTCATTCTGGTTTTTCAGCTGTGTTGTTAATTATTGACATTTGTAAGCTAATTTAGCTTGGAAACGTAGCCTGCGTTACAACTCAATTTCACTAATTTTTTCAGGATGACTTGAAAGCAAAACTTAAATTACTACATTGGGGTTTTCAGTATGCTGCTCTTGCCGATCATTTGTTAATTTAGAAATAATGTTTAATACACATTCTTGTGCCTTTTTATGATTTTAAACCTTTTGTATGGCAGCATAGTCCTTATTCCTTGTATTCTAGTCAGATTGAAGCAAATCATGAAGTAGGAGGTTTGGGTAATAAGTGTTTTGACCAGCCTAACATTCATCATCCTGCTCTGAGCAATGAGCTAAAAACTGCTTCTAAAGCTCACTTCTGACTTGTGAAAAAACAAAAAACACCATGGTTTTCAAATGCATATGGAACAGTTGTTAAATACCATCTCATAATGGGTTTGGCTGTTTCACTTATGAAAAATAATTTTGGCATTATTTAGGTACAGTCGTGAAGCTCAGTTAACTACAGGAAAATTTGCCAGACAGTAGATCACATGAAGCTGCCTGTGACTAAATAGATTCCTAAGAATTTTCTTTCTTATCTTTTAGGATCTATCTCTGGGTATGATTGTTAGTGGAGTGTCTTCCTCTGTACTCTCTGCTTATTCTTTTGAGGCATGGTCCTCTCTGACCCTGGAATTTGCATTTTCATGGTGACTCTCATAGCCATCAAGTCCTCCAAATCCTCTTGTCTCAGGACCTCTTGGAGCTAAGGTTCTCTACAGTTCCTATGGATGCTGGGGTCTGAACTTTTAATTGCCAGATGGCGGAACAAGCACTCTTAACTGCTGAGCCATATTTGCACTCCCTCAATGTTCTGCTGTCCTTCCCAGAAGAAAGTAGTCAACATCACTGCATTGTGTCAGGCATTTACTCAACATGCCGTCCTTCTCGATACTCCTATTTTGCAGTCTTTAGCAATTTTTGAAAAATTGTCAAGTTCCTTTAACTCAGTAAGGGTAGATCTGAACCAGGTACTGTTGACCTAACATCTCGGAATGGACTTCTCTCCTGCTTACATCCACATATTGTACTTATAAACCACAGACTCATGTCTGTAGATAGTCTTACAAATATATTATTTGGGGCATTATCATAAAGAAGAACATAGATCCCAGAAAGACAGCTTAAAGAATATCATTTATTTTTGGAAGCTTCATTCCATAGACGTGTATGATAACTAAAATAATTTCTTACTGCCTTTATCAGATGATTTGGCCCAATTCTAAACTAAGATTAAATGTTCTGAACACATTTAAGGTATTCTGGGTTGCAGTGTTTGGTTGGTTAAGGGTATTAAATGCATTTTTCTCCTCCCGTGTTTTTAGCTTGTTTTATCAGGATGTAAGCCCACCCTAAATTAAGGAGTATTATATGTGTGAGGCACTGTTTTAGTCCTAATGACCAAGCAGTGTGTGAAATACAGCCCTTGGCTTTTGGAGGCTACATACTAAAGAGGAATACTTCAGTAAACAGTAATTACTCATCCCCATCAGTAGGGACTGGTCAGCATGGAGAGGAAGCATATCATTTAGACGGGTGATCTTAAGTTCTTGGGGTTGTGTCATGTTCTGGTTCTGTTTGCTCTTCAATAGGGAGCAGATTGTAAAGCAGTCTACTGAGCTGGTGTGCAGAGCCTATGAGGAAGTTCATGCAGCTGTGGTGAATCCAGTCAATGCATACAAAGATCCAGAGAGCATCCTACACAGGTCGCCCGAGCAAGTGAAGACACTACTCTCCTGATGATCTTGGTGGCATTTGCAGATTATTGCTGCCTGGCAACGTCAAGGGTGGTTTGGGTTTTTAATCTGAGTCTTTATCTTGAAGTTTGAGAATTACAGTTTCCCTTGTATGAGATTGAGGTCAGTTTCTTTCATTCTCAGCTAACATGGAGATAAATCAGTATTGGTTTGAGTCTATACTGCTGTATCTCCTCTCTAAGTAGCAATATTCCCTTGTTCATTAGCTGCCTCTGCATAGCAGCTTTAAGGTCCGCTGACTTGGGATTATACATGGAGGCAAAAGTCAGATGGAAGATTGCAGGGTTAAGTACAATGAGTTCTGAATCAGTACCATGTGGCTTCTAAGCTGCAGCTGCTGTGAATGTACCTTAATGGAAGATCCTTATGCTTTCATTGTAAGGAAAGCTTCTTGAACCTAGCCGTGTCTCTGTCCCCCAGATAAGTGCCCAAGAGGTTGTTAGAGAAAAGCAACGGTGAGGCTGTCATCTCCTTTCTGCTTTGTACCTGCAACCTTGCTCCTTGCAGACATTTGTATGTGTGTTGAAATATCCACTCAGCTGAAAGGTTGGAAAGCCTTCACATGGAAAGCCTCATGTTTCAGGGTGGGTATTCCTCATACAGTGTGCACCTAACCTGGCCACCCACAAACTTTGTTCTCTCTTCAGACTAATAAGGGTTGTTCAGAGAAAAGGTGACTATAGGTATCCACCGTGTCAGTCTGTCTTGATCTTTTCAATGAACATATGTGACATATTTTATCAAAACAGCATAATACAAGGCAGGAACTTACGTTGTGCATAATTTATTTCTACTGTGAAAAAAGATTGATTCACTTACCTTTTGTTTGCTAAGAGAAAATATATTTTTCCTTGTTATCTGGTTTTCTTAATATATATTAAACTATTTCTGGTGCAACAGTCTTTGTAGTATCTTTTATACTTCTCACAGATGTGTTTTGTGCAGCAGAGGGAACGCAGACCGAGGCCGGATATGCTGCAGTGTTAGCTGAGAAGCACACTGAATGCAAGGCTATGAAGACCAAACAGAGACAACCCCAGGCCTGCTGATGCCAGGCTTTGTATGTGGACTGCATTGATTTGCATAACTATAACCTAACTAAGATGGCTTAGAGCTTGGGGACGCATGCTGTGTGGGCAGAACTGTAGAGTCAAGGTGGTAGTACTCCCCAGTGGTCAGACCAGTGTAGTCCTCAGGAATTTCCATCGGCCTTTTTTTTTTCTTTCAGAAGTAAACAGACTGGCCCTAATATTTATATAGAAACAAAACCAATCATGGTACAGCATGGGCTACTGTAGGGTTCCATCCTGAGAAGCCCAGGATAAGATGACAGTGCCCAGTTGGAAATACATTCCATCTGCCTAGCCATATGACCAGCAGGACTTAACCGCACAGTACCAGTGTGGAGCATCAGTAACGTGTGCTGGGGACCATGGGCTGGCTTGCTGGTCCAACACTGACAGGTGCAGGATGTTAGAAGCCCACCAGGAAGTAGAAGTGTGAGTTATATTGAATGCTTATAACTCTTCCCTACCATAAAGCATACAACTGTAAGTGTTAACTACTACACTCCAGGCCTATCTGTGGCTAACATGGAACTTAGTGTTCAGAAGTAGACCTGTATATCAACAGAGTTAATGTTTACAAAAAAAAAATAATAAGGTTGCCAAGACTCTTCCATAGATAATTTCACAAATGGTTAGAACAACCAAGTCTGCTGGGCGTTGGTAGCACACGCCTTTAATCCCAGCCCTCGGGAGACAGAGGCAGGCTGATCTCTGTGAGTTCAAGGCCAGCCTGGTCTACAGAGCTAGTTCCAGGACAGCCTCCAAAACAATACAGAGAAACCCTGTCTCAAAAAGCCAAAAAAAAAAAAAAAAAAAAAAAAAAAAGGAACAACCAAACCATATTTAAAAAAATGAAGTCAGAATGGATGGAAGACTGAAGTGTAAAAACCAAAACTATAAAGAACTTGTTATAAATCTTTGTGCTATTAAACATCTCTCTCTCTCTCTCTCTCTCTCTCTCTCTCTCTCTCTCTCTCTCTCTCTCTCTCTCTCTCTCCTCTCCCTCCCTCCCTCCCTCCCTCCCTCCCTCCCTATCCCCCCCTCTCTCAAGAATTTCTTTTCAATGATACCCAATGTACCCAATGGGTGGGGGTTTCATTAAATATTTTAAAATGTGTGTTAAAGGCAAGGCTTGTGCAAATCAAACTAGATAAAATCCCAGCACAGATGAGGAGGGGGACTCTCAGCCTCTAGCTGAGGAACTGTTAGCTTTTGAGGAGAAGCAGTCATTTGTCTGTAATGGTGTAACCTCTGGTGTGTTTGCCCCTCTCCAGGTCAGATCCATCACAAGATTGGTTGGCCAACACAACCAAGGTGTTTGAATGAGAAAGGACATGAAATTGTGTTGGTGTTGAATTAGGCCTGGGAGGAGCCAGGAAAGGGGAATAATTATGATCAAAACACACTGTATAAAATTCTCAAAGAATTAATATAAAACATTTTTTAAAGAAAATGAAAACATACCAGGCATGATGGTGCACACTTTTAATCCCAGCACTCAGGAGGCAGAGGACAAAGTATCTCTGTGAGTGTGAGGCCAGGCTGGTGTACAGAGTGAGTTCCAAGACAGCCAGGGCTACACAGAAAAACCCTGTCTATGTATTTGACAAGGCCAATGATGGTGCAGAGTGCACTTCAGAATACAATGTATAACTCCAATATGACTGAGTTTATATGTGCAGTTTGCATGAGCATTTTCCCAAAGAAGATATAGAGAACAGATAATAAGCCCCTGAAAAGATGGCACAGAAATGACCAGCAAACTTGTGAACAGATACTCCATGTTGTTAGTTACTAGGGAAATACAAATTGAAGCCACAATGAGACGTCATTTCACACATGTGAGGGTAGCTATAACATTAACAAAATTTAAAGGGCGATAAGTGTGGGAGTGAAGTAGTTGAACTGTTATTCGTGCTGGTAAGAGTATAAAATGGGTGTGGAATAGTTTTTTTAAAAAAATTAAATAGGATCACCATATGACTTAGCAATTGAACATGCCAAGAGAATTAGAAAACAAAGTCTACACACAACTTTTGTAAAGATATTTATGGCAGCATTTATAACCACCCCAAGAGGATAGAATCCAGAAGTTCATCAGACAATATCGTTTATCCATTTTTAAAAAAGAGTGAAATTTTGATCCATGCTGCAGTGTGGGCGAGCCTCGATCGGAGGAAGCCAGCACAGAGGCTCCATATAGCTGAACTCGTGCATGAAGTGTGCAGGAGAGGCCCATGCGGAGATGGCGAGCACGTTGGTGGCTTGCAGGGATTGGGGGACAAGGCAATGGGAACCGACTGATGACAGGTCCTTTGGGAGGAAGTGGAAAGACTCTGGAGTTGGCTTCATGATATTGAATAGACCATCACACAGGGCTTTACTCTTAGGATTTACCCTTTGGTAAGTTTAAACTTTTGCTACATTTTGGTAACAAAAGAATTGCAGAAAGTGAAATGATAACATGCCAGTTCGCGCCTCTTAAATTCAAATAATGAGGTCCTAAGTGATTCTGAGATTTAGAAACACCTACTGCCTACTTTGAAAGCAGAAGGTAGGCTTGCTTTCCTGAGAACTGTCATTAGGAGGGATTAGTTGTCCAAGTTAGGAATGCTTTATCTTTTCTAAACAAGGTGCATTGAGTTCTTGAGTAGAATGAAGAGGAGGTTACTTTTCTCTTGTTCTGGAGCGGGTGCGGGTGTGTGCCTTCCGAAGCCAGAGGTGAACATCAGGTGTCGACCTCTGTTTCCTTCCATTTTCTTTCGTAGCAGGGTCTCTCACACCTTGGAGCTCACTAGGACGGCTTGACTGACTGCCAGCAAGACCCGAGGACCCTCCTAACCCCACTCCAGCAATATGATTGCAGGCTCCGGCCCCTGCACCTGACTGTTTACATGGATGATGGGGTCCAAATTCAGTTTCTCATGCTTGCGCCAGAAGTATTTTTAACAACTGAACCATCTCTCCAGGCCATTTTTTTAAAGTTAAATTTGCATTCTAGATAGTATAGCCAGACCTACATATGGTCATTTGGGGGGTCATAATTATATTTAAGTGTGATTATCAGTCATGTGTTTATGAAAATAATTTTATGCCCAAATTATTTTTGGAAATAGATGCTATAATATAGGTCCAAATATAAAATTGACATGCTAGCTGAGAAATTAGTGTAAAAATTGCATTAATAATATCATACCAGTCTGTCAAATTCAGCTAATATTAATGCCAGTGAATACTAAAATAAACACATTTGGAGTGAAAATAACTAAAAACTCATCATAAAACTATGCTTATAAGCATGAAGAAATTTTAGATAAGATCTGAAGTATTCATAGAAACATTTGCTCGCTTCAGGGGAATATATAATTTTCTGGCAAAGTTGTTGGAATTGAATATTTAAAAACAGTGAAGTCTGAGCTAGTCTAAAATTTTCAGAGATTTTATATTTTATATAAATATTATAGCTCTGCTACCAGGAAAGTAATTTACTTATGTATTAGTATGAATCATGTACTTACGTACTGTGAATTAATTTATTTCTGATCATCAAAATCATATTAATATTCCCTAATGGGGGATTTACTGTCTTCCAATTTTTGATAACTCTCCCCTTACAGGATAAACAAAACTTTGTATTTTTATTTCTATACTACAGTTATTTAGTATGGACATCGTGTATTTATATTACATTTTAAAATTTTATGCTGCTACACAATAAAATGGAGCTAACTTGTGCATGTTGACTGTACTTCATCAAGGCCCCTTCCTAGCTGACCCTGTTTCCTCTGAACTGGGTTTTCTATGTGTACATTTATAGTGTTGGAAGTTGCAGCTTATACACTGTGTCCTTTAGGCCTTATTAGGTAAATGTCATTTCAAGGTGTGACTCGGTTCATCCAGACTTAGTGCTGTGGCCTCTGCTCATCCTCCTGTGGCCTTGTGATGTAGTTAGTGGGAGACTCTTTGTTTTGGGTTCAGCATTTCAAAAGAATGAGCCTTGATGCTTGGTTTTTTTTATTGTCTTCTTGCTTATTTCACTTACTTTTGCTCTGTCATCATTATTTCCTTCTTTCTACTCTGTATTTTATTTTTTTTCCCACTTTGTCAAAATGGGACTTGATAATTGATATCTAAACACTGTCTTGGAGTGATATTTCGTTTATGTATAACATTTGATATGTTAATTATAATTCCATTTAAGTTTTCATGCATACATAGACCTTTATATGTTATGTCTCCATTATCTTTTTTATCCCATTTACTTTTTAATTTTTAAAAATATATTTTAGGATTGGAGAGATGTCTCAGAGGTAGAGCAGTGGCTGCTCTTCCAGTGGTCCTGATTTCAATTCCCAGCGAACACGTGGTGGCTCACAGCCATCTGTAATGAGGTCTGCTGCCCTCTTTTGGCCACAGGCATACATGCAGGCAGAAAACTATAAGTAAATAAATGAATAAATTTTAGTTAAAATAGAATTACACCACTTTCCCCCTTCTTCCTACACCCTCTTCTCGGCTACCTCTGTCAAGCCCTTCCCACATCCTCCCCACTCTCAAGTTGATGGACTCTTTGTTTGTTTGTTTGTTTTTCGAGTCAGGGTTTCTCTGTATTGTTTTGGAGGCCGTCCTGAAACTCGCTCTGTAGACCAGGCTGGTCTTGAACTCACAGAGATCCACCTGCCTCTGCCTCCCGAGTGCTGGGATTAAAGGTGTGTGTCACCAATGCCTGGCCTCTCTTTCTTTGATTATTATTGTTGTGTATATGTGCCTGTGTGTGCACAAAAATATGTAAATGCAGCCCATTTCTGTTGTTTGTATGTTTCAAGGCTGACCACTGCGTTGGATAACCAGTAAGGGAGCTCTTCCTCGGGAGGGGCTAATTGTCCTTCTCCCTGTGAGGTCATTGATTTCCTGTAGTTCTTTGTCTAGGGAACTACCACCACCACACTAGCATGTCCATTAATACTGCCATTGTTCTGGTCTTGCTCATGCAGCCATTTCTAAGAGTGCAGACTTCCTGACTAGTCTGGCTACAGTCTTTCCATCCCATCTTCTAAGATGTTTCCTGAGCCATGGATGCAGGGGGCTGTGGTGCAGATGTTGTAATCCTGATAGAGAAGCTGTGGTGCAGATGTAATTGTGGTGCAGGAACTGTGGTGCTGATGTAATCGGGATGCAGGAGGAGGGATGCAGTGTAATCGGGATGCAGGGGCGGTGACGCAGTGTAATCGGGATGCAGGGGCGGTGACGCAGTGTAATCGGGATGCAGGAGCAGGGATGCAGTGTAATCGGGATGCAGGAGCA
Organism: Mesocricetus auratus; assembly: GCF_017639785.1. NCBI lineage: Eukaryota > Metazoa > Chordata > Mammalia > Rodentia > Cricetidae > Mesocricetus > Mesocricetus auratus. The sequence goes on from NW_024429195.1 coordinate 12,380,061, forward strand.
GGGATGCGGTGTAATCGGGATGCAGGAGCCGAGATGCAGTGTAATCGGGATGCAGGGGCAGTGATGCAGTGTAATCGGGATGCAGGAGCCGAGATGCAGTGTAATCGGGATGCAGGAGCCGAGATGCAGTGTAATTGGGATGCAGGAGCAGGGATGCAGGTGTAATCGGGATGCAGGGGCAGTGATGCAGTGTAATCGGGATGCAGGAGCAGGGATGCAGTGTAATCGGGATGCAGGAGCGGTGATGCAGGTGTAATGGATGCAGGGGCAGGGATGCAGGTGTATCTCTTAGGGCTGGGTTTCCACTATCAGTTGATCTCATTTCAAGTATTTCCTAATTTCCATAGTGGCTTTTGAAGATTCCTGGATTAATTAGATATATATCTACAAACATAAATATTTCTCAGTTATCTTTTTATTCCTTTGCATCAGAAATACATCCTTTATTTCAGTCCTTTGACATTTTTGTGCTTACTTTGTGTTCCAGCATATCATATAGTGTAGTAAATTGTCCTCTTCAGAGTGAGGAATGAAGTCTTTTCTGTAGTTTGTCTGTTAAGTGCTTTACATGTTGAGATGGTAATTCATTTGCACCATCTGTAATCGTCTGTAGCCGTTCTCATGTTTGAACTGTGCGCTGTGTAAGCTTTCATAGCAATTATGCTTTTATGTCTTCAGTCTGTTCCTGTTTGCTTTATATGTTTTAGTTTATTTCGAGACATTCAGACTTGACTTTTTATTTCCCTGAAGTGTGATCCACTTGGAAGTACATTGTTAGCATTTTTGCTGTTAATGCTTCCAGTGAGGGAACATGGCAGTGCCACCCCCTTACAAAGATCAATGGTAATGAATGGCCAATGAGGATAAGTTTCCTTTGCCGTACCCCTGGTGTGCCTCCCATTGCCTCCAAGTCCACCGCTATTACGTGGTGCACTCGCCAAGGAAGCCAGTCACTGCTCGCTGAATCCTGGCAGCGCCAGCAGCTGGGATCCACTGCCCCCTGCATCCAGGCCACATCCCCACGATGACTGGTAAATCAGGCCACATCCCCACGATGTTGAGGAAGCAGACACATTGCTCGTTTCTCCTTCTCTCCCTCAGTGACTGGGTGACTCGGGGTCTGCTAGCTCTGACAGGTTTTATATCTACTCTCTACAGGCTCGTGGTCTCTTACACACTGGAGCTGAGCTACTCTTCCATTCACTCAGTGACTTGATCTTAAAGCTGCGGTATCCTCACCTTAACAAAGGGACTATAGGCCACATTGCTTTCCAGCTCCCAGGATTCTTTTTTTCTTGAGAGAGAATATGAATCCCAGTTATAAATCGTGTGCCAGTTTCCTTCTAGGTTTTTTTTTTTAACAAATAGGGACGATTTTTTTCTTGTGTGGTAGCTATCTTGTTTTAAAATCATCTCTATCCAGGCCTTTAATCCAAAGCACTCGGGAGGCAGAGGCAGGTGGATCTCTGTGAGTTTGAGGCCAGCCTGGTCTACAAAGTGAGTTCCAGGACAGCCAAAGCTGTTACACAGAGAAAGCCTGTCTCAAGAAAACAAACAAACACAAAACAAACAAAAACCATCTCTAAATTCTGAACCTGGGCTTACTGTAAAACCCTGGGTTTAATTCATACCCAGTAATCTCAGAGAAACTTTCTCGGAACTTTGGTGGTTAGCAGAGGAGTGTTCCGAACCCAAATGTCACAGGTTCACTGCTGTGTACAGAGAGTTACCAAGTCCGATGAAGGGGTCACTCTCTGCTGAGCTTGTATCCTGTGGCAATACCATGGAGACTCAAATGTCAGGTTACTGCGACCAGGGTTGTCACAGAATGAAGTATCCAACCCTCGCCTCACCAGAGGGGGGCGCCTAGGATCCCTGATAGCTGTGGCAGCCTGCCTGGGATTCTGCAGCTGCTACCAGGCCACTTCTGCCTTCTAGACCTTAGGCTGGGCTGCCTCTGCCCTCCTTGCCTGACCTCTGACTTGTTGGGGGCCAGGACACCAAGCAGAGGTCACACTCCCCTTTTCCTCTGCCTCCAGCAACAACGCCCTCACCTCTAGCCTGGCAGCCTGGAAGGAAAGGCTTGCCAATGCACTTTTTAACATTTCAGGGCCTCCATTCAGAGGCTTCTGGGGTGGCCTTCCACTCAAGGGAAGCCAGCACAGGAACCCAGTTAGATCCTTTCAGAGACAGTAACAGCCAGCCCACCCTGGCCTGTACCAGAAAGCCTGGGGGGGTGAACAAGAGTAGCCTTTGTAACTCCCACATTCCATCAAGATGGACTGAAATCAGGTTCTGTCAGCTCCCTCACAACTACCCCATTTTCCCCTGCTCCAAAACCAGAGCCACTGAATATCTCGACAGAACTAAGGCCTTGTTAGCACTAAGCATTTGGCCCAAAATTCTCTGTGTGGGAACTTGCCTGGGCAGCCCCTCCCCATGCTGCCACAGCAGAAGCAGATGGCCATCTTGGAGAAGGTCAGAAGTCTGGGACTTGGACAGGTTGAGAGTTCTGCGTGCCAGGCTGAATTGCTTGTAATTAAAACGTGCCCCTCCTCCTCTTCCGCACTCCTGAACTCATCTGCGGAACCAGCAGCGGTGAATCATGCATAGAAGCAGATCTGTCCCTGAAAGCGAAAGCTGCCTGTGAAGTCAGGGGCGCAGAGTTGAGATGTCCAGAAAGCTAGTGGGCCTCGAGTGAGCAATTTAACCCTCCCCTTGGGTGTTTCCTGGTTTTCAGGGCAGTGGACCACAATCTGGGTGCTGCTTGTGAGTTGGAGCTGGGGTAGGTACCCTCTGTCTCACCTTTTTAATATTTTTTCTCCTTTGCCTAAGATGTGCCACAATAAACATTCTATGTGTTTTGAGTCTTGCTACTGACACTTAATGACACCAGTTTGTTAACATTTATCTGCTTTCTAATATGGAAAAGGAAACAACTCATTAGTCTTGACACGTTAATGTGTGAGGCTTCAGACAGAGCTAACTTTGCTCCCTCCTAAGTTGTGCTAATTGTCAAACTGTTCTCCAGCTAGAGAACTGACAACAAAGAGGGGCGTAGCCACCAGCCCCTCTTAAGGCGGTAAGCATTATGGGAATGCTTTCAGGAATCATGATTTATGTCAAAGTCTCCCAAACGAGGACAGCGACTGAGATTTTTCCTCTCTGGGGAGGTCCTAATAGGAGCAATGGCAATTTCTGGGATTGAGTATAGAATTCTGTGTAGGGGGTGATGCCGGGACCAGTGACTGGGTCTGTGTAAGAGGAAGGGAGGCTGTTACTTGTCGGGGCTCGTTCACAAAGTGCCAAGTGTGGTTGCAGCTGTAGCAACCAGGCTCTGACCCTTAGGTCGCCGTAGTTCCAGGAGAGCTCTACCAGGGAAGTAAGTACCATGAAGCAATCGGTGCCACAGCTGACTCGGGCAGCCATGCATAGGAAAATCGTGGGAATAACAAAGATTGAGCAAGTGTCCCCTAAACAAGAGCTGAGGCTCCCCAAATGCAGATCTCCTTGTAGAAGACCACTTCTGGGTTTCACAAGCTGCCCAGGAGGAGCCAGGGTCCCTTGCCCCTAGGTGACACCGCCAGGTACTCTCGGATCCTTCCAGCTCATCCAGCACTTTCACACCTGTGTCTGTTTTCTTCTCACTCAGGGCCAATGAGAGTTAGTGGCCCATTTGCATGAGGTAATTGTGGTTTAGCTCTATTGTGTGCAGTCACCCACACTCGAGTTGCTTCAACTAGACCATGTGGGTGTTGACCTGTCCGTGGGTCTCGCTGGCCCACTGGGCCCAGTGGCCAGTTGCACACTGATCCCCATGCTGCCCCTGGTTATGGCCCTCCTGGTGGTTTAGCACTGATATGGAGCAGGAACAATTGCCATTTCCTGTCCCACCCAGAGGAACTCTTGATTGCTGTGTGGGTGGCCTACGTCCTCCCCGTCGGCTTGGCTGGGCTGCCAGGATTATTTACCCAGGCTCCAGAGCCCCAGGTAGTCCTTTCGTATGGAAGGGCCAGAAAAACAGGACTAGTTAATCATAGCCGTGCACCTGGGACTGATGGCTTTCCTCTATACTTATGTGGGCGCCCATGCCTGGGGTGGGGGTGGCGAGAGGAAGCTCCCGACACGCCCATCTAGCTTTGTAGCTACGTCTCAATGGTAACTTTAAACAACAAAAGGTTTATTTGTTTTTATTTTATAGGTATGGGTGTTTAAACGACTGCTTGTATATAAGCACACCACACACATGCCTAGTGCCACAGAGGCCAGGAGAGGGCACTGGACTTTCTGGAACTTGAGTTATAGATGGTTGTGAGCTGAGAAGTGCTTTTAATGGCCTAGCAGGCTCTCCAGGCCCATCAATGGTGACTTTTTTTTTTTTTTTTTTTTTTTTGGTTTTTTGAGACAGGGTTTCTCTGTGGCTTTGGAGGCTGTCCTGGAACTCACTTTGTAGACCAGGCTGGCAATGGTGACTTTTTAAAAGGTAGTTTAGATTCTCTGATCTACGCTTTGTTCACAATGACGCTTCCCGTGCTCTCAAATCTTCCTGTCCGTTCTCCACCCCCCTCATCCACAAGGGAAACTGCTAGAGTTTCCCTCTTACCTGTCATGTGAGTTGCTTTTTTTTCTTAAACCTTTTTCTTGTACAAATGTTTATTACTGTTAGATCTGCTTGCTCTGAGTCTTTTAAGGTCGTATCTTTCTTGGGGTAACTTACTATAACTTTGATTCATTTGCTAGAATGGGAATGGTCGGTGTTTACTGCTGAGAAAGTAATACATCACGGAGTCACAGTGTTTTTAATCTGTCCTGACAAATGTACCTTGCTTTACGGACAAAACCTCCTTAACAGTCCTGCACACACGTACTTATGTAAATGTTTGAGAATTTTCTCTACTTTGGAGTAGAGTTCCTGGGCCACAGAGTGTGGAACTAGCAAGATCGTTGGCCAAAGTGATTGAATCAGCTCCTACTGTCTCCAACCAGGCGGTATCATTTGCAATTTTCCAGAGCCCCACGGTGTTCTTTATCCAACATGATGTAGTGATTGTGTTATTTGTTCTTATTTGAATTCTACCTGCTGGCTATGGGACCCTGGGAAAGTTAGTCAGTCTCAAGACCTCAGTTTCCTCCTCTATAAAGGTGGGTAATAGACTGTAGACAGGTTTGTTGGGAGAATTAAATAATCTGTGCATGCCAAATAGTCTACCACAGTGACAGACACAGATAATGCCCAGGAACTATGCGTTAGGTCCCGAGTTCTGGGTGAAGGAATGTATTTGAATGCAGTGTTCTAATGCTTTGTGTGTTCTTCCCCCACTCCCATTTATATGCAGAAACTGAACCCTGCAGGTGATTGGATGAAGAGGGGAACCTTCTGCAGGTGGTTCCATAACATAAGTATCTCTTAACGGAGACTGATGCCCTTATAGAGGAAGCCGAGAGAAGCCTCTTCAGTCCTTCACCTTTTGAGTAGTAGTGAGAATAGACTAGCCCTCGGGGCCTTTAATCTGGTGATGCCTTAATTTGAGAACTCTTATAAACAGTAAGCTTCTGTTATAGATTCCCATTCGATAACGTTTGCTGCTTTAATAAAAGACAAATTGGTGAAGATACAGTCTGCAGTGCTCATTTGGGCAGGACACGGAACCGGAAGGACACAGAGAAGAGTAGCATGGGTGCTGCCCAGGATCACGGGGAGATCCATGGAGCATCCCATACCTCTGGAAAGACGGCTTAGCCCACTGGAGCACTCCCTGCTCTCGAGGAGCACCAGCTTTGAGTGTCAGCACTCACGTGGTGGCTCACAGCCATCTATTACTCAGTTCTCGGGATCTGTGACCCTCTTCTGACCTCACGGCATCCAGTGCCCTCTTCTGGTCTAGCTGGCACTAACTGCACACGATACACATACACACATGCAGGTAAAACACTCTCATACAAAAAATAACATAAATAAATCTTTCAAAAAATTAATGTTGACTGGTCACATTGGTGAACTCCTTGCACAATGAAAATGTAGCATGCCCCGTAACCCAGTGCCCTGATAATTGGTTGCTGCTTGTACAACCTCAGGAGAAAGCCTTGTGAATCTTGATCCAGGAACCTCTTCAGCCTAGTAAATTTTGTTTACTTCCTGAGCCTTGTAAATTACCTTTACTACCTGAACCTATCGACCTCCTTCTACCCTCCAGAAAGGAATATGTCAACTCAGATGAAAGAGCTACAAAAGAGACATATTTAAATTAGGAACAGACCTACTAGCCAAAATCATAAGCAGCAGACCAAGGAATTCAGGGTAACATTTAACTCAGGTGAAGAGCTCTCCAACCGAGTCATGCAGGAGTTCCAGGGGTGTGGATGCTGAGGTGGGCTTTCCAGTGACGAGGAGTTGTCTTTGAGTCCTGTAAGTAACCGGAATAGCTTCTTACTGGTTCACCACGCTGAACTTCAGCTGATTAATTTCTTAGGTCTGTCTTCAGCACCCTATTTTTGGTCAATAGACATTTGTTCATATTTCCATATAATAAGCCATACAACACTATCCTAAAAAGTAGAGATTAGTATCATAAGGTAAATATATTTTGTGGTTTGTTATTACAGGTGGCAGTTGGGTAATTTACTTAATTAGCATCAACCGCTGCTGCTGTGGTCTTCAGCATATCAGTTGGGTTTTCCCTTGGGGCTGTCGGGTAGTGTCATCCCTTTCAGAGCATACAAGACAGCCCGTGTTACACTAAGGCTCTGTGACAGCCATGGAGCTTCCTGCTGGGATGTGGAGAGCAGCATCGTTCACTTGGAGCCTTTGGGAAGCAGCCACATGTAGCCTTTCCTTGGCCTCCTCACGGAGGTCCTCCAAGCTACATACTGCTTCCAGTCTTCCACAGACACGGAGGAAGGGAGGAGAGGCTTCGTCTGAGGTGACAAGCCTGCCTGAAGCCCAGGTCTTCCACCAGTGGTTCAGTGATTTCTCTGCTTTTCCACACCTTAGCATTTGTTTGTTCATTTTCTTCCTGAAAATGCTGTTTAGCTTAAGCCATCTTAGCGTAGGAAAAAGAGAAGGAATCTATTTGTGTCTCCAGTCGGCGATAGCCATTAGTCAGAATCACTGGACAAAGTTCATTGTCAAATTTGCTTCAGAGGAGAGGTTTGGGGATGAACCCTGAAAAGCTCCTTTGTCAGGAAAAAAAAGGCTTAAGATCACAGCCTTTCACTGCTCACAATCGAGTTGTAATCGCTGCAAAGGTTAGTAACAACTCAAGTGTTGTGGCTCTGCGCTCTTTGTTGCTGAAATGCTCTCTCAAGATCGTTTTCCTGCCTCCTTGCCTTCCCTTCTTGTCTCTACAAGTCCTTGTTTGTTTGTATTGTCTTGTTAGTGCTCTTTGTCTTAAAAAGATATACAACCCCACCCACGCCCCCCCAAAAAATCCCCACCAAGCAACCCTGTTTCGCTAATGTCCTGAGCAGCCGGTATGACTCTACTATGCACTGCCACCACCAGGGCCATTGCACTCAAGGCTGATGGGACAACTGCCTCACATCTAGCATGTCAGGGCCAGCCTCCGGGCCAGCACTCAGCAGGTAGCAGCTCCAGCCTTCCTCTGATCAACTGCCTGCAGGGATTTAGCGGTATTCTGAGATTCCCACGCATTTCTTTGTACACAATCTCCATATCCAAGAATGCTGACCAGAAGTACTCAGGTGGTCTTGCAGTGTGAGACAACTGGTGCCACAGCCTCTCCCTGCCCTGGCCTATCATGTGGCGATCCCAGTGAGCTTGGGTGAAACCCTGGGGCCAACACGGGAAAGCCTGGATCCCTGAGTGCAGTCTTAATGAGAATCAATTCTAGTTCTGCCTCCTCACTGTGGCTGCTAACTTGGTGACTTGTGCTTAATCTCACTGGTCCTTTACCTAAGTGCCTGAAGAAGGAACTCCAGCAATTTCTTCACTTCTCCAAGTTGTTTGAAGTGTTTAAATAACAGTCTGAAGCAGGGCTGGGTAAAGCAACCGGAAGCATGCATTGTGTCTTGGTTACTAAAAATAGCCATGGACCCTTCTTTTCTCCTGCTTGCAAAGTTCACTCTCTTATTTATCCACACAGCACATTCCCAGTGTCCACCAGATTCCTGGCATCATAGTCAGTGCTGAGGAAAACGCATCAAATAAGAACAGGGTGAGGAGGCTGAAGGTTGGAACTACAGAGAAATGAAACTTGCTTTCCCATGGGGGGGGGGCAAATATGTTGGGCATGTATTTTTTCCTTTATTTATTTAAATTAGAAACAAGCTTCTTTTACATTTCAATCCCAGTTCCTTCTCCCTCCCCTCCTCCCCTGGCTCCCACCAACTCCCTATCCCATCCCCTTTCTGCTCCCCAGGGATGGTGAGGCCTTCCATGGGGGATGTTCAAAATCTGTCATATCATTTGGAGCAGGGCCTAGACCCTCCCCCGTGTATCTAGGCTGAGAGATATCCCTCTATGTGGAGTGGACTCCCAAGGTTCATTCGTGTACTAGGGATAAATATTGATCCACTACCAGAGACCCCATAGATTGCCCAGACCTCCTAACTGGCACCCCTGTTTAGGGGATCTAGGTTGGTTCTATGCTAGTTTCCCAGCTACCAGTCTGGGATCCATGAGCAACCCCTTGTTCAGGTCTTGACCTCTTTGCTCATCACTCCTCCCTCTCTGCAGCTGGATTCCAGGAGTTCAGCTCAGTGCTTAGCTGTGGGTATCTGCTACTGGATGAAGTCTCTAGGATGGCATATAAGGTAGTCATCAATCTCGTTGTCAGAGAAGAGCATTTAAGGTAGCCTCTCGACTATTGCTTAGTTTATTAGTTAGGGCCAACCTTGTAGATCTCTGGACATTTCCCTAGTGCTAGATTTCTCTTTAAACCTATAATGACTCCCTCTATTATGGTATCTCTTTTCTTGCTCTCCTCTTTTCTTTCTATGACTTGATCTTCCTGCTCTCTCCTGCCCTCCTCTCCCCTCTTCTCCCCTTCTCTTTCTTCTAACTTCCTCTCCCTTCCCCCCATGCTCCCAATTAGCTCAGGAGATCTTGTCCCTTTCCCCTTCTCCAGGGTACCATATATGTATGTCTCTCTTAGGGTCCTCCTTGTTTCCTAGCTTGTCTGGCAGTGTGGATTGTAGGCTGGTACTCCTTTGCTCTGTGTCTAAAATCCATATATGAGTTAGTACATACCTTTTTTTGTCCTTTTGTAACTGGGTTACATTGTTCAGGATGGTTTCTTCTAGTTCCATCCATTTGCCTGTGAATTCAAGATTCCATTGTTTTTTCCATGGAGTAGTACTCCATTATGTAAATGTACCACATTTTCTCCATCCATTTTTCAGTTGAGGGGCATCTAGGTTGCTTCCAGGTTCTGGCTATTACAAATAATGCTGCTATGAACATAGTTGAACAGATGTCCTTGTTGTATGAATGTGCGTCTTTTGGATATATGCCTAAGAGTGGGATTGCTGGATCTTGTGATGATAGACTGATTCCCATTTTCCCAAGGAACCGCCATACTGATTTCCAAAGTGGTAGAGCATGCCAGTAGAATTTGCAGAAGGTGGCAGAGGCAGGGGCAGGAGGATCATGAGTTGCTTCCTCATTTAAATGCTGCCTCCAAAAGGAAGCCCCACAGTCACTGATCTCTCCCCAGGTGTTACTGGCAATGCCCCCACCCCAGCGCCCATATCATTTCCCATCACCAGATGCTCCTCAAAGCAAACTTGGTGTGACTAGACCTCTGTGCACCAGTCTGAAGATATGTGTTCTCTCCCCTGCACCAAGACTCCCCTCTGCACTGTTTGACAAAATGTCTTGCCTTGCTCTAGTTTATAATCGTATGATATTTCATTTGATTTTCTCTGATTTCCTCTGTGAGCCTGTTGGTTCCTCTCCAACCTGTGAGATTTCAGAGTATATTCCCTATGTACTTTACTTAACAATTCTTTACATACTTTATTTAAAAAAAAAACCATTGAGGCATATTTTAGGCAGGCATTTGGCACTGCACCAAGCTTTCAATTCTAAACAAAACAGATGTGGCTCCCGCCCTGCGAGCTTGTGGTCTTTATTTCTTAGCTCTCCATTGTATGCAGGCTGGGTTTGGGCTTGGGGTTGGGTCTGGGGCTTACTCTACTTTGTATTCTGGGCAGAGGTAGCAGTCCTGAACTGTCGTTGAACTGCCATCATCATTGGAGTTCTTAATAAACAGCTGAAATGCATTTTCCCAAGGTTAGACCCAGGCACCACGGAGTCACAAGCTGGTTCAGAGTTCTGCTCAAATTTCCCTGCCTGGCCTGTGAGCTACAGTCATCACTCTTAAGTATGGTCCAAGTGACCAAGTACTTGGCTCACCTTATCTCTTCAGAAAACACACATCCCTTCAAGCATGCACCTTCAATCCCAGCACTTGGGAGGCAGAGGCAGTCAGATCTCTGTGAGTTCGAGATCAGGTTGGTCTACAAGAGCGAGTTCCAGGACAGGTTCCAAAGCTACACAGAGAAACTCTGTCTCTAAATAAATAAATAAAAATAAATAAATAAATACACTTATAAAAAAAGAAATGAAAAGAAAGAAAACACACATCCCTCCTCCAACTGCCTTCAGCCCTTTTGTCCCAGTTGAGAATATTTACAAAACATCCAGTGGAGTTAGCACCCGTCAAGGACAACCCAGCTGGGAATACCTGCGTCCTCCACCGTCTCCAAGACTATCTCTGTCCTGCACATCTTCCATCGACCTGCGTCCTTCACCGTCTCCAAGACTATCTCTGTCCTGCACATCTTCCATCGACCTGCGTCCTTCACCGTCTCCAAGACTATCTCTGTTCTGCACATCTTGCATTTTGGATTGCCTATTTTAACCCAAGTCCTTTGTATTTTCAATGGCTTGTTCTCACACAACTCCACAAGGCAGGGACAGGACTTTGATGGATTTTAGGCAGGAGCCAGGACGGTCTGAGGAGTGGAAGGACTTTGGAGTGGTAGCATAGCAGGGACCAAAGCTGTGTCTACCATTTCATACTCATTTCTCTTCTCTGCCTTCCATTCAGTCCAATGCTGGGAAAGCAGGAACAAATCTGTTGCCAAAGCCCTCAGAGTATTGTCACTTCTTCTTCCAAGGAGTCTTGGGCTAAGATGGAAACTGTCATGTCTTTTCAAATTGACTTCCTGGTGGTTTGGGGGAGGACCCCCATATGACCTAAGCTCCCCTTACTATGGTTACATCAAGCACAGGAAATTGTCTATTCCCGAGGCTTCTGATGGACAAGGGGAAATACAACTTATACTTTTCCCCCATTGTAGTTGGGTCCTGAAAATGTACCACCCTTATTGGCTCATACTTTGAACATTTATTCCCTAGACCTTGGTGACTTTTAGGGAGGCTGAGGAACTTTGGTAGGGGTGTTGGTCACCAGGGGCAGGGCTTTCAAGGTTACAACTGCCCCTTGTTGTGGCCACTCTGCTTCCTGGTTCATGGTGCAAAAATGATTCTCCTGCCTTCAGTAGTCTGTGCTGGGTCATTTGGTCCTGGTGATGTGAAAGTTACTAAGAAGCCTACTGACAGCAGAGGACCCAGGCTACAAGAGAGTCAGTTACTAGGAGCTGATCACTTGCATCTAGTTCTGTTTCTATTAGAAAAGAGAACAACAAAGAAAAACCATGAGTTGAAGGTTGGGTGAGGCTTGATTGACAGCACCCAGTAAGCCAGAGATATGGGCCCCTCTTAGCCACCTTCATTCACACAAGGCCGGCTCCTGCCAGATTCTGTAGAGGCTGGTGCTGTGTGCACATGGGTTTAAGTTCTTTTCTATGACTTCTGTCCACACGCCTCATAATCAGTTCCTTACTGCTTGAAAGTCTTAGAATCAGAAACACTGTGGTTGACCCGTGTAAAATCTGATGAACTCTTATGAGTCCAGATGGAAATGGAAATTATAAATAGAAACTTACAAATTTACATAAATTATAAATACCCTGATTTCTTTTTGTTTGTTTGAAAACTTTTTACTTTTTACTGCATAGTGTCTGCATATTAATGACACAGACTTGGACATTTATCACACAAGGAGCAGTGGTTGTCAGGAGTCTTTTCAGTCACACACACATGGGCTACAATGTGTGGCTCAAAGGTACTCCACAGTGAACACGGCAGGGTGCTGAATTGTTGGAACAGGCCTGGCCACTGTTTCCCTTATCATTTTCAAGAGTAAGTGAGAGCATGCCATTGATGGAATTCTCATTAGCAAGTCTCAAGTTTATGTCTGTGTAAAGAAACCTTAGTCATGACTTTCAAAGTCTTCCGCATTATCTATTGTTTCCTAAACTGCATGTGATTTTAAAGCTTTATGAAGCCTTCCCTTTGCCAGTAGACCGGCGTTTCTGTAAATTGTCAGACTGATTGCTTCTGTTGTTTAGAACAGAATATCAGATACTCATTAAATTGTGTTTTAAAAAAAACAACAAAATTATATTTAGATATAATTATATATTTATATAATGCTCCACAGATCTGGTCAGTGAGTTGGGATATTATGAAATTTCTTTTCATTTCTACATATTTTATACAATGTAGCAGGTGCTCTTGTTTATGATTTATCAGTAGTTGGGTCAGACTTTTAATAGTTTTTTATGTTGGGTAGTCTGCAAAATATGAAAATTGTGGCAGTGCTCATACCTGTACAAAATTAATGTTATGGTACTGAGATTATTCCGAGGGAGGGAGACTGGAAATACATTATTAACGAGATTCTGATGAGGCAAAGCTGGGGCAATGATGCTGAAACACCAGCCCTCAGATGTGAGGAGCAGCCAATGCTATGCTCTCACAACCCAAGGGAGAAACCCGATTTACAGAGAGGTCATTCCTTATAATGTGTGAGGAGTATCTGGGCTCTGGAGTCCCATCCTATGCCTGTCACCTGCCACTTCACATAGATTATCCTGGCAGAGTAGCATCTCTGCTGGTAAGGCGGGGATAACGATGCTGTGATTCACATGGGGTTAGCCATAAAAATTATTGAACGAGTCAGTTCACAAAATAGGCTCCTCTGGATGCTAGTTGTTTGCATCGTGCTACTGTTACGCTGCTTCAGTTAGATCAGAGGAAACAAAATAGGGCAGCTCTGTTGCCTCTGCTTGATTTTAGGAGTGATAGAGAAGGTTCTAGATGAAGAATGAAGACACCTGGGGCAGAGGTCTGCCTTGTTTTCCTCATCAGTAAATTGGGTCTTCCCCGGGGAAGTTCTCTTCTTCCTCTTCTCACGTCCTATGCTCTTGCTCATGTGGGGTACAGAATCCCAATCGCTCTTGATTTTGGTGTTGCAGTAGTTTAAGGACACTGTGGCAATATAAAGCACTCAGCAGGTATCTCAAGTAAGCAATACCAACATTCTAAAAATCATCTTTTGAGAGATATTTCTGAAAAATGTTTTCTAGGCAAAATTCTGATCAACAAAGAATTGGGGGAAATGGCTGTGTTTTAAAACCCTTACAAACATCAACTACGGAGAACAGTAATATCAGTTCTTTTAGTGTTTGGCTTCGATTCTAGGAACTATTAGTTGAAAATAGGCAGGGGGGAGGAGAGAGAGAGGAGGCAGCAGGGGCAAGAGGCACAAAGTACAGCTTGTATGCTGTGTGTGGCTGTTATTTTAAGAAAATTTATTCTGGCCGATTTTATTCAGAGAATAAATCAACAAATACCCAGAAGCATTCTGCCGTGTTTTTCTTTTTTTCAATGTACAACCAATAAAAACAATGAAGATATGTTAAAAAGATAGTTTCCAGTAAGGTGGCTACCTCCATCCTCCCCGTGTTGTTGCTGAATGTAAGGACTTTCGCAAAGTCCCCTTGTTCCGTAATTTTGATCCATAAAGTTGGTAACGTACACTTTGCCCTGGGGAGGGGATGAGAGAATAAATTTTGATCCGTAAAGTTGGTACCGTACACTTTGCCCTGGGTTAGGGGAGGGCAGAATAAATGGGGAAAGATGTAAGGAGTATTTCATGGATCTGCTATAAATACTTTGTGAAGGAATCTGAGAAACTGGGGACCCAAGTCCCCAAGCTAGTCAGTAGTCTGATGGCTGGTCTTGTCAAATGGCCTGCCTGGTCTGGTCTTCAGTGACACATTAGAGGGAATTTGCCACCTTATCTAGCAAGAACTGCCTGGCTGCTGGGAAGGCTTGCCAGATTTCCCTTGCTGTGTTTAATGTTCCTGTTAGTCTCATTTGCTTTGGCTCTCTGGGTTTCCTACCTGCTTAAGAGTGTTCATTGATTTCTCTATGTCCTTTTCTACTTCTTATCTGTCAGCCTTCCTTTCTTTAATTGTTGCCATGAATAGGTGAGCTTAACCATCGATTCGGTTACACACTAACAGCAGCAGCCGCCAAACGTGAGCGCTGTGTCAAGTGGCAGGTGGAGGACTTTGCACACATGATCTCCTTTCCTTCTTAGAAAAGATGTTTATTAATTTTTGAGAGTTTCATGATGCCTACAGTGCATTTTGATCAAATCCACTGTTATTCCTCCCCTAGCTCCTCCCAGAACCACCCCAACCTCTGCACCGTTTCCCAACTTCGCACCCCCTCCTTTGGTAAATAACCCATCGAGTCCAGTTTGTACCGCTCATATGCAGTGTGGGTGTGCGGCCATCCACTGAAGCACCCTACCAAGGACCGTATCTTTAAAGAAAAATTCAGTCTTTTTCTCTCAGAGGCCATCAGCTAACAACAGCTCCTCATCTGGGAGCTGGGGGTTGTGAGCCTCTCCTCATCCATGCTGGAACACTGGCTGGCTGATGCAGGCAATGTGTAGCCAGTGTCCGCTGCTGCGCGTTCAGTAGGATAGTGCAGCGGTCCTGTCGTGCCTGGAAGACACCATTTCCCTCCGGTTCTCCCCAGTCTCCGACTCTTACAAGCTTCCCATCCCACATCCACAACGGTCCTGAGCCTTGGAGGCTGCGGGTGCCATACAGGCCTCCCGTTTGTGGCTGGGCACTCCACAGACACCTTTCCTGTCTGTGCTTTGACTAGTTATGAGTTTCTGCACGAACTGCCATCCGCAGCACACAGAAGCTTCTCTGATGAGTTTATTCCATACAGGAGAAGGAAGCATTCAACGAAGACTGCCAGAGCATCATGGACAGAGCCTGGGCTCTCTTCAGAATAACTAGGACATGGAGTGGGGAGATCAGCCCCAGCTGGGACGAGGGCCAAGAGCAGAGATCAGGTTGGGTGAGAGAGGGACATCCCATGAAGTTGTTGGGAGATAAGCGAGGCCAGGCTCAGGGGTGGAAGCATTGTATTACTCAGGGGAAGCTAACTCCGCCTAGAATGTAGGCAGAGGAGCCGCGTGGCTGCTATGGAGAGAGCCACCAGAGGTGTCAGCACAAAAATGATGGTGTCTGTCCGTTAAAAGATGGATGTGTTCAAACTGCAGAGTTGGGTTAACCCTTCCTTACTCTCCTTTGCAGGTCCTTAAGATCATTTCCCAGTTTAAATACAAATTTCCCCACAGGATTACTTAGTAAAGGCTTGGTCCCCAGTGGGCAGCACTGTTTGGGAGGTGCTGGGCAATTTAGGGCACCAGTCCAGCTGGGGATGCGTCCTTGGGACTGTCTCTTTCCCTGGCCTGAGCCTGGCTCTCTTTGTTTCTGGCCACGGTGACGTGAGTAGCTTCACCTCTGAACTGTTTCAGCCATGATGTTCCCCTTTACCCCTGGTGGCAACACAACCACCCAGCCGTGGTCTCTGACCTCTGATGGCCTATGACCCCTGAAAACATGAGCAACATGAACTCTTTCTCCTTTAGCACGCTTTTCTCAGATGTTGCCCCAGTGGTGAAAAATCTCAACACACTGCCATTCTGCCTTAAATCTAAGTAGTTAGGAAGCCTTTCACCAAGGACATTCTGAACCCCTGAATAGAATATATACTAATATCTTGGTACTAAAAAGTAGGTATTGGGGAAAGTGTGTTTTATGTAGCCCATGAGATTATGTCAGATAATGATTGCTTGTTAAAAACTACTTAACAGTTTCTAAGGAAGACTAACACACTCCTAACTGCATGTGTTGGAGAGAGTCAAGATCTATCATTGACTCAGCCCAGTGTTGTGGCCATAAAAATTAATTGTAATACTAAGATGGCCACAGGGCAAAGAATGTTCTGAAAACCAGTCTCAACAACTCTCATGGGAGATAGGCTCTTGCCAAAGTGGTCCAGTTTAAGAGGTGAGATAGATGATAAAAAAGATAGCCAATGTTTGAGGCTTATAGATTGACACAACATCCAATGTGGTTAAGGTAACTGTGAGGTATCCTCTGGACAAAAACTGCCCTAAGAGAAGCTATGATCTGATTAAATGATGTGACAGCCCTGCCTGAAGTCATGTGCTGGCAGATAAAGGTAACTCTGTGTGGAACCTTGAAGAGGAAGGCTGGGGGCAAAAGTTCTCAACCAGCACCAGTTCAGAATCTCTAAGGAAAGGATGACCATAGATAGCTGATGAATGTTGTCACCATTGGACGTGGAGGTTCTAGAAATACATCATATTTTTCTGCAGCTTGAGTGAAATATTTATTGTTATGCACTAATTGTCAGACTTGCAGCTTCTCCAATAATCTCCTTTGCTATCAGGAAGGGCAGAGTGGTAGAGTATGATGGTCTGCCTTCAAAACCGGTGTACTGTTGACCTGGCTGTGGTACTTCAAAGCTGTGTGCATTCCCAAGAGGAAGAAACCCATGAGAGAACCTATTAAAACAGGGAAATGTTTTGAACTCCAGCCTAGGTGGCATTCCACTTCACTCAAATGACATCGTGTTCATTAGAATTTGGTCTCTATAACCAGCTCAAACAAAGAGTAGAATTGTAGTTCAACTTTGGAAGGAGTTTCAAAAAATTTGCACACATTTGAACCATCATACTATTTGACCATTATGAGTCAAATCTCTCTGCCCTAGCTTCTCCACTTGTAGAGTAGAAACATCATTAATGTCTGCCTTATAAAGTAAGAATAAGAATTACTGAAAGGACCTATGGTAGTTTGAATGTAATTGTTCCCTGTAGTCTCATAGAGAGTGGCACTTTTAGGAGGTGTGGCCTTGTTGAAGTAGATGTAGCCTTGTTGGAGGAAGTGTGTCACTGTGGAACAGATTTTGAGGTCTCCTATGATCAAGATACCACGCAGTGTCACAGACCACTTCCTGTTCCCTGCAAGATATAGGACTCTCTGCTACTTCCCCAGGACCATGTCTACCTGCACACCACCATGTCCCACCATGGAAATAATGAACTGAACCTCTGAACTGTAAGAAAGCCACCCCAATTTAACTTTTTCCTTCATAAGAATTGTAACAGAAACACTAAGATAGGACCTTAACATGATACAAGACAAATGAATAAGTACTCAATAAATATCAGCCATTATGCTGGTTATTAATTTGATTCTAGACCTCTTTGACCTATGATGGAGGTATTATGAGGCATCATGACTCTACAGAACATTTATGCTAGCATTTTTGACAAACTGATCATTCCTATTATATAAGCAAGCTAATCTCTTAGTCTTGGACTTCAATGAACCAGCCCACTGTTCCTGTCTGGCCTGAGGATTCAGGCCAGATAGCACACATTCTTCTTTGTAAATCTTGTTATTATTATTATTATTTTTGCCCACTAGAGGAAGTGGGCTGGCAAGGTGCCTCCAGGCTGTAACCTCTCAGATTCAACAGCATGGAGGTGGGGGGTGGGGGTCAAATGGAGCCCAGGGGTCCTGCAGAAATCAGAGGTATAAATCTCAGATGACGCCTCCAGGAGACATCCAGGAGCTCTTGAATAGACTCTTTCAGAATTTTACTTGGCTTCATGAAAGCAGAGCCTCTTTGGGAGCCTGACCTGAAGTCACCTTGTGAATGGGTCTCTGATGTCACAAAAAAGGGACCTCCATCTTTACTTCACTCTTAATAACTGAACTATCATGAATAAATATTGTAGGACTGTTCAAGAATTAATAACCAAATAGTACTTACAAATCTCATCCTACATTAATAATAACCATTTAGTAGATAAGATCTGTGAAAATTCACAATATTTCCTGATTTGGAACAAACTTTTGGATAGCTGAGGGAAAATACATTTATAACTGTGTTGGAACTTTGAGAGATTAATCTCCTGTAGTACAAATGCACAATGATATTCCAAGAATATCTCAGGAAGTTGAATGATGAGAGTTTCTAACTCTGGATTTCATACCAGAAATCCAACCAGAACTATTTCTCCCAGATGTAACCCTCATATCAGCAAGTGTTCCTCCAAACACATGATATTTGAGGGTGTCAAATATTCCTCTCTAGGTATCTAACCAAGTTAAATTTAAAAGAACATTATTTTGGGACACATAAACATGAGAAAATCCAAACCATGAGGAAGCATAAGTGTCACCCTCTAGCATATGTGTCCTGGAAGCTGACTCTTCCTGAAGGAAACATGCCTTTTGTTTGGAATGAGGTAATTTATAGACAGTACAATAGCACATTAAAATTACTATTACTGGCCAGGCATCTGTATTAACGCAGAAGAAACAAGAAGAAGATTTTGTAGTTTCTTAAGGCATTGGGTGTTTCATATGCACTCTTGTTATTTGAGGACATCTGAGGACACTTGCACTTGGAAGATCATACCAAGTTATGGCAGGCACACATATTTTTTTTCAGGCAAAATTTACGTCTTCCAAATGGGTGGCAAACCATACAACTTCCCCCTGTTTCTTCGTACAAAAGAATACCACCACCCAAGGAAGACAGAGAGGAGCTTGTACACTCCCAGCACAAAGGTCCAGCAGAAAAGGCAGGCTGCTGTCCGCACGTTGCATGGATGGCTCTGAGAACCACATGGCTTTCTTTATTCTTGCAAAGCGGTCTCAAATGAGTCTTGGACATGAAGTGAACTACCGCTGGCTAAGCAAAAAGTTCATTACTCTCTGCAACAGGGAATGCCATTGAGTTATATCAGCCGTTGAATTCCCTTTCCTCCAAGGGCGCCATTTGGCCTCTAATTCTCTTTCTCAACACTCCCCCTCCTGTCTTAAGAAATGTTGCCTATTCATCATGAGGCTCTTATCCAAGGAAAATAGACAGAGGTGAAGGGTCTGGGTGGGGGGACAGGGACCCAGAAGGGAGCTCTTTTAGAGATGGGATGGGGGAGGGATAGGGACTCGTCCACAGAATACATAGACACTTAAGAGCCTGCTGGCTGGAGGACTTTTTTTTTCTTTTAACATCAAATTAGGTCTGAGAATTCATCTCTGATCACTGGAACTTTGCAAAATTAGTTGACAAATCAGAAAAATTTAAAAAATTTATATTTCCCTGAAAATATGAAATGATGAAATGACTGTGGCCCATAGGACAATAAAACACAACAGTTAACGAAGAGGGCTTTCCTTTTTTTTTTTTTTTTTTTTTTGTTCAGTACTATGAGAAACTGGACAAGTCGAAGAGAACAGTTCCGTATTTTTGGTGCAGTCTGCGATAGCTGAATAACCTTATTTTGATTTGCTGTTTGACACAATGTGGGCTCTCAACACGTGAAGGGCCATAGCAAAGAGTTTGGGGCCATTTTGTCTTTTCATTCATTCTCTAAATCCCATCCCTCCCCTGCCCGACTCCTCTATTCCCCCCATCTGGTTTTGAATGGCTAAAGTGTGCCCACAATATGTGTGCACTGGAGGAGTTGTGTCCCTGTTACCAAAGGCACCTGGCAGCCTCCCCAGGCCCCTGTGGAGATGGCTTAAATTCCAACTGCAAGGCATCCACTTGTAGCTTTTTTTCTGATAACAAGAACAGCCTGCTATTGGAAATGTCTAACAAGTGATTTTTAATAAGATTTGTTCAAGTGGAAAGAAAACAAAGTCTCCCGCGGTTTGCTGAGTTTCACATTGGCCTTTCTCCTCCCGCCCGCTCCTGTCCCTTTCCCTGGGTTTGTGGCATCATCCCCTGAAGTTGTTCTTTCCAGGATGGGCCAGTGGGGGGAGATGGGATCTTTAACTGATTCTAGATGGAAACCTGGAAATAGACTTTGTGATCATGTTACTAGCAACCACATCTACCAGGGAAAGGGGGGAAAATCAGCTGTTGTATACTGAGAAGTTCAGAGCTGGCTGGGGCTTTGTGGGATGAGAAGTTCTGTCCTTTCCAAGAGGCGATTACGGAGGAACACTGACAATTTCTCCCTCTAGATGAGGAAAGGGCCTAACTGTAACCTTTTGTCTGAAACAAACAAAACCTGGTAAACTCCCTGAAACAATAGTCATGAGATCCTGGGCAACAGAAGTTTCAGGTAACCTAAAACTGATATGAAACTGTTTTGGTTAGGAGTTACAGTTTTGGCCACATACAAAGGACTCCAACTGCTTATTTGATGTGGGTGTAGAATGTTGGTCCCACCCAGTTGGTGGTGGAAACCTGTGGGTACCTCACTTTCATCTTGGTCAGAGAAGACTCCTCTCTAAATACTGTGAGCCATGGTTCCATGAAAATCCTTTAAAAATATATCTAGGGAGGAAACCCTCAGTCTTCGTTTAATGGACAAGTCTTAAGGAACAGGCTAATGTAAACAATGGTGAAGCTAGCCCCAGACTGGAACAAGAAGAGCCCCAGCTGATAGTACCCAAAGCTGTGGTAGGGAGCCATAGAAGGTCGAGGGCGGATGCCTCATCCCATGAAAACTGACGCAGGTGATGGTTCTTTGGAGGCAGCTCCTGGGCCATGGTGCTCGGGGGACAGAAGCAAGCCTTACCGTCCATTTCTCATCTACTGCCCACCATCCTTTCTCCTGTGATATGTGACTGGTGGTTAACTAAAGAACTAAGAATTTGGGTCCTTACTTAAAAGCAAGCCCAGATCATGAGAGAGCTTCCAAAGTGATGTCTTAGTCTGGTTGTACATTTGTGGTTGTTCATCGCTGATGAAGTTGTGCATTGATGGCTGGACATCTCTAGAGGTACAATACAGTTCAATTAAAAAGTCAGAAAATAAGGGGCTGGAGAAATGGCTCAGTGGCTAAGAGTATTTATTACTTTTGCATGGACCCTGGTTTCGGTTCCCAGCTCCCACAAAGCTGGTAACAACCCTTTGCAACTCAGTTCCAGAAGCTCCACCACCCTCTCTGGGCTCCCCAGGTACTACAGACACTTGTGCAGACATACATGTAGGGAAAACACCCATATACATAAAATAAAATCATGTTAAAAATACATCTTTTTTTAATTACAAAAGAAGCATGGTAGACAACAATTAGACATTTCTTTTGACTGACCCTCTTTGAATCCAATAATTACTTTATTATAGGAGAATGAATGAGTAAGCCATAAGAGTTACTGATTATACCTCATTTTTAATGACAGTTATAAGGCTTTATGCATTTTCAATCAAGAAATTATTCTTTTCATTCCTGCAGGTGGAGACAAAGCTATATCATTACACCCTAGGCCCTTTGTTAAGAAATGCCTACTTCTCAAATGAAAGTAAATGTTGTTTTTGTAAAACCAACCTTGATTACCACAAGGTCAGTATAAAGGCGTTACTTAGAAATGTAATAACTTTTTAAAATTCTTTCACTTTCTTCTTTGCTTCATGTTAAAGTCTTGGAGTTGGAAACTGTGACCACTGTCTTTAAAATACGCTGTGGTTTTCACGTGTGTGACCTGAACAGGACAAAAACCTAGACTATAAACTAGTTCAAACTAGGCTTATGTGACCTGGCATTCTTTCTTGTGAAACACAGTCTCCAGGATAACTCTGTACCAGCCAAGAGCCTAGAATCTATTGCATTTTAGTCCCAGGACATCTGACTATTTCTTGTCTATTGGCCTGCTTCATTTGTAAACTGGGAGTAGCCATGCCATATACAATGCAAAGCAAATTACACAAACAAACCTGACTTGACTTTTTTTTTAAGTTAAAAATTCCTTAATTTTTATTCCTGGTACCACTACCACAACTTACAGGGCAATATAGGTGATGTAATGAAAAGGAAAAGACAAAGCTACAACAGGTAAAAGATGTCAGAAATGTACATCTAATTGACACTACACTGCATCAATCAATGGCTGCACTTTTTGCAGACTGTGGTTACAACAGTCCTGAACAACTTCTCGTTTTCTCTCCTGCTAAGAACTGTAGCTCTTTTCTCCCTGTCTTCCATAGTTTCCATGGTTTCAATCTTGCCATACTTTTCAAAGTAGTCTCTCAGATTATATTCTTCTTCACTGTTAAATGGGCACCAGGCTTTCCAGAATCCTCTCTAGAAACAGCTCTCTTTGGTTCCACCATACACCTATCAACCTTGTGTGGCCAAGCGCACATTGTAGCGTTCACCTCTTCAACACAAGAGCAGGTCACAAAACCAAAGCCCCTGGGATGTTTTGTTTGGGGGTCTCCCATTACCACACAGTCTGTAAGTGTGCCCCGTTTCTCAAAGTGTTCTCTTCAGCTATCATCTGTGGTTTCAAATCTTGGACCACCAATAAACAGCTTCCTCAACTGTTCTGATTCCTCTAGATCATGGCCCTTCCATTTTGAGACCAGACTCACCTCTTCCAACTCAAGTTCAATATATCCTGGCTTAACTTTACTGAGAGGATGTTCTGTTACTCTGAGCAAAGCTGTTTTGCTTTAGAGTATTGTATTTGGTGTGAGTTTCGACGATGCCTATTTTTAGGTGACATCTTCATCTATTGTATAGTGAGATGCTCTCGCTGTAGTGCCGTAGTGTAGTATCAGGTTCTGCAGTGTTGAGGGCTGTTGTTCTCCAGCAGGAACTAGTCCTCATAATTTAAAGGTTTACCCAAACTGCACTCAGGAAAGGCAATAACTTTCCAGGACCTTGTAATCTTGTAACTAACCAAACTCTATTTCTTAAGTTTTAAGCATGTTCAGTTTAAGGTTGGAAGCACTGTTTGTTATCATCTGATAAAAGCCCAGCCATCAAGGCAAACCCTTGAGTGTTCTCGGAGAGCTGATGGTGACCCCTACAGCTTCAGAATCTGCTGGGTCTTGGTACTCGACACTAATCTCGACCTCCTGGTTTTTCTCCCTTTTTAAGTCCCTTCAAACCCTTTGCTCTCATGTGAAGTGATTTAGTGAGAGAAATTATGTTTTTGTTTCCCACTCCCTGTTTCACATAAAAGCCTTGAGTTTTATCACTGCAACTGAAGTGTTCAACACTGGCTTTTCTAAAATAGATGGTTAATGCTGATAGAAATGTGAATAGTCAGGGTTATGGTCAGCCAGGGCTCAGTCAGAACAGTGAGGTTTCAGATGGGAGCGAGGACTATTGGAAACTGAACTAGAGTCCCTCCCTGGTACACATTGGCAAAGAAGTTGACTACTGTCTATGCCATGTGTGGCCAAATATCAAGGCACACACACAAAAAAAATGTCAAGATAGTACAAAATCTGGGCTCCATCATATACACTGATGTTAGCTGCTTTTAGTCAAATAGTAAAAGTGAAGAGGAAAAAGCGAAGTTTGAAAGATCTGAAACTTAACCATTTACCCCCAAAAGAAAGGCATGTGACATTCTAGGCTAGTGCCATGAAAAGGAAGCCAAATAAGTTATTCTAGAACAATAGGAAAGAGGCCTTGAAGGCATCTCAAAAACTTCAAGCACCCACCCATTACAGGCCCTCAAAGGTCTAAAAATGTAAGCTCCGTTTTAAGTATTTTAGTTTGAGAAGAGAGTCTCAAGGTGCCTTGCATGTGCAACAAAACCTACGGAACTGATTCCTTGGAATTCACTTCCCTGTGCGTGCAGGCGAGGAATGCAGAACCTAATGTAGGTGTGGTTCAGGGCCTCCAATGTAACTCTTGCCGCTGGCAGACCCTCATAATGCCCGTGCAATGTTGACTTTAGAAGCACAGGTATGGGGCCACAGAAGCTTCCTTCGTGATTCCAAAGCAAAAGTCTGGGATGCCGGTGGGTCACAGGGCAAAGTGTGTAAGTGGCGCTTACAGAGAAACATGTAGTGAGCGTGAAGCCAGCGCTTCACTGGGGACTCCAGGAACTTAGACCAGATCACAGATCAGTGCCAAAGGGAGCTGCAGAGCCAACGGGGGGGGAGTGTGAGCCCATGGACCACAGCAAAGCCACAAAGGTTGTTCTTCCTAAGCCCTTCTGAGCTCACACCACGAGTGTTTGCATACCTTCAATGCTTTCTCTGTTGTGTTTTTACCTCGTTTGGTCTACACTTCTAGTCCCCACTTCTGGAATGGGGACGTTTAGCCTGTGTCATGGGGGTAAGTTTATAACCTGCTCCATTGATTTTTACAGGGGCCAAGAGCTAAGGATTGTCTTTGTTCCTCTGACGAGGCTTTGCCCTTGTACTTTTGAACAGTGCTGGAGCTGTTTGGACTCTGGGTACACTTAGACGTGGACTGGCTTGGAGATGAACTTTGGGGGGGGCAGAAGCAGTATGCTAAGGAAAGGACATTAAGTGTCTGCCTGTTTTCCATGTGATGGAGGCTTAATCACCACTCTGTGGTGCTTGGAAACGTGTGGCCTCTAAGCTAGACCTAGGAGAAGGAGTTGAGTGTCTTTAGAGAGTCTAGGGACCCTGGCTACTTCCTCTGTCTGCAACATCATGCTTCCACCATAGTGTGCTATGTGACCAAATGCCCAGAGCAAGAATGTCACAGAGCCATGGGTGGAAATCTCTGAAAGTGCCAGCCAAAAGAACAGACCTTCCTCCTCCTTCAAGTTGATTTGTCACAGTGACAAGTGACAAACAGAAGAGCCGTGAACATTAAATGGTGGAGTCTGTCAGTAAAGGCTGGAATTAGTTGAGAAAGGCCATCAGTGAGTTGGAGCAGATGAAAGCTGTCTTGAAATAAAGATGACGGAGGGACATCAGATCCATCCAACTGGTTTATACAGAGCATTCATTCAGCACCAGTTGCTGTAAGCATCAGATGCAGCAGTATGGCAGGGTCCTGTTCACAAGGAGGTCCTAATCCAGAACAAGGAGGCTGTTCACTGAGTTGGGATTACTGGAAGGGTTTAGTCTCCTGAGAGGGAATGAATAATTCACACAGCCATTGTCTGGATCCCGCAAGGAGATTTCCGGATCCTTATTCCCTTTGATTCAAAGTTAAGGAAACCTGTTTGGGTCCTTAGTTAAGACCCAGGGATAAAGGGGAAGATTGAAGCTATCCAAATAAGTTCCTTAAGAGGATATAACTGCAGTCTCCACATTGGTTCTTGCCCTGGACCTTCTGTTGAAGGAAGCGGGTTGTTCAGGAGGACACTCTGCTGTCTAGGGATATGCCAAAGAAAAAGAGTTGTCAACATGTAGACTTCAGGTCCATTCAACTGTAGAAATTCGTGAGTGAGCACTGCTTTGGGAAGGACTGAGTTGAACTTGGTGACCTGCAGGGAGCTGGGATTGCTCATGGCCTAATGTAGCTGCTTCAGCCTTGTGACTCTGCCAACAGAGGCTTCTCTGAACTGTCTGGAGCTCACCCCACTGTGTCCTTGATGAAAACCTGGGTGCTGTAGGTAACCAAAGGGGCGCCTCCGAGGCTCTGCTCCAGCGGTAAGGCTGGAACTCACTGTGGAGTCTAGGAAATAACTGGAAATTGTCAGGATATGCAGTGGCACTCGCCCTTGGCCAACAGACAAGGGATCAGAAGGTTTCTACTAACCTTTGTCATTTTTTAAAAAAGTTATTCGCTGTTTTTAATAGAGTACTAGAAGAGATTTTATGGGATTAAACTTCATGCAATACCTTCTTTCCTAGCTATTTAAACTTTATTTTAAATAAATCCTTCCAATTAAAGTTTGAAGCACACACACACACACACATACACACACACACACACACACACACACAAAGAAAAGCTTTTCGAATCAAAACAGGGGTTAAGAGTAAGTAGATGATGAAGGACTTTGTGGTCTGTTCAGCCTAGTGGAATGAAGGAAATGATATATCAAAGTAGAGACAGAGGGACAGAGCTCATCACCCTGGGACGTAAGTATGATATATTGTACATCGAGGAAGAGGATGCCTGTGAGGTGTGGTCAGGGTAGAGCCCAGCTGTGCTGCAACCATATACATCTCCAGGCAGGAAATCCTGCGCTCTGACAGCAGGAAATTCAAGAGCATCGGGAGGGCCCAGGGCTCAGGCAAACTTCTCGGTGGTGCAAGGGGGGCTGTCAGGCAGAGAGAGCAAAGGAAGCTCTGTGTGCTCCAGCGAGAAGAAGGGAGGAAATTACTTACCCAAAACAACTAGGCTCAGAGGCCATGCTCCAGGGAGAAAGGCCCCCATAGCCACAGGATTTCAGGAAGCTGGTCCAGCCCTACGCAGCAGCATGAGTAGGCAGAGGAAGGAATTCGAAGGCACATAAAGAGAGCTGCGGCACCCCCGGCGCAGCCTGTTCAAATGTATCTGGCACCGAGTGGAGGAAGGACAGGGAGGAGTGGAAAAAGCCGAGCGAGCGGCGCTGCACAATCGTGGGACCCTGAAGCACTTCGGCTGAGTGGGTGGGGAGTGGATAGGTACGGGAGTTAACACTACCCCACCCCACTAGGATAAGGACAGTGGAGGGACCATTCACAATGGAATCTGGAGCGTTCAACTTTGCCACAGAGAAAGTGGGAGTTGTTTCTTTAACATGCTCTTAGGAAAATCAGCTCCGAGAGGAGGCCGGTTCTGTTGACGCCTGCTTCCTGACGGGCTCCACATTCTGGAGGTGACACCGGGCCTTTACGCCGCACAGCAATACTGTCGAATCCTTGTTGAAATCAAGCAGATCAATTCCTGTAATGCCGCTGAGATTCTGAAACACACGCGAATAGAAGAGTGCTGAAGACCATCTCCCATTCTTAGCTTAGCAACTTGGTGTTCTTAAGGAACCCTTTCACTTAGAAGGCACACAATGACGGAGACGTCTAGTATTACTCATCATGATACGAACCCTAAGAGATCGTTTACTGGAAAGTACTTTGAGAAATTTACAGTGGGAAATGGCAGGCACCACAAGTCTGCTGGGTCTCTGCCCATTCTTTTCAAAGGTAGGAAATGTCCCCTTTCTTTGTGATAACGGCTCACCACGCTGCAAACTGAAGTGAGCAGATTGGGTCAAAGGTGAAGGGAGTTGGGCAAACAAAAGTGTGTGGGTGATTACTGCACTCAGGCCTAGTTCCAGGCAAGGTGGTCCGGTTGATCTCAGCTAAGTACTCTCCCTTTGTCAGCCAAGAGGATGAGGTTAATTGGATTGGAGGATGTGGGAGGGAACTGAGGCGAACAGACCGTTTAGCCAAATGCTTTAGTGTTTAACCGGATTCTCTATCAGCGGTGTGTGTCTATATGCACATGTGATTCTCATAAAATAAGAATTGGCCCATTTTTCGAAAGAGAAACCTTGAGGTGATTTTGCTTTAAAGCACAAAGTAAGATGTATAGCAAATATCTGACTCAGTTCTCCGCTTTAGGTTTTAAAATATATTGCTTTAAGGTTAACCACCCATGTGCATGTGTTCATTTAAAAGGTGGGGTTGCCAGACAGTAGGTAAGCTTCCTATGGAATTTCGGGTATGTGGGAGGGAACCGTGGGGAGAAGGTATGTTGATGTGGACTCTTCTCAAAGTACCACATCCAACATTTGTCATGTTACAGTCACTACCCAAAAATTCTATGCACAGAAAACCTTATCGCCCCTTCTGTCTCCACCCATCCCCTTCAAATGGTCCTGGATAAATCTCTATTTCAGCTCGCACTGTGAATACTCAGGAATTTGAGCCTATAAGAACAGGAAATCCCACTAGTGACGATATTGTCTTTGAATGTTGATGTTTGCTCCTGTTTGGGCCACCCCATGGCTGCTGGTGCCTCTGCCTTCATCATCATTATCATCATCATCATTTTGTGACCCATGCAGGACCTTGTGCTTCTGGAGCCATTCCAGAGATGGGAGGTGATGATGATGTCTTGGAAAACTCTGGCCAGAAACCTGGTTTATGTAGACAGTGGCCAGATGGCTTTGTCATCTGCCTTATCTACAACTCTTCATTTGATGAGAGTGCTGTGAATTCTAACTCAAAAGGAAATCCAGTTTAATTCTGCAGATAACCACACACACACACACACACACACACACACACACACACACACACAGAGAGAGAGAGAGGGGAGAGAGAGAGAGAGAGAGAGAGAGAGAGAGAGAGAGAGAGAGAGAGAGAGAGAGAGAGAGATGTAGGGATGCTATGAAGGTTAAGTGAACAACTGTACACATAGCACTGAAAATGGTGGCTGACAGAATTACAGGTTAGCACTTATTGTCGCTGATATTTTTGTGTGTTGCTTTCTGACAATATAGCTGTAAATTATTAAAGAATAGATGATCTTAAAAATGTCCTAAAATTCCACTTATTTAAAATTGGTTTTCCTTTGTACACTTTTCTCTCCTCTTACACTTATCTATTCTCCTCTCTGTCCTCACAAAGTCACCTCAGTAAGCAAATATACAATCACACAGAGGACGATTAACGTGTCCACCCTTGTGTTCAGTGATTTTAAAATGTGTAATTACGAACAGGTAATAACATGCACATTGTCAAACATTTAAAGACACCAGATAATAGATGTCAAAAGGAAGCCATTTGAAGTGATATAGTTTTGAGGGGCAAAAATGAAAATACTTTTCAGTGAGTAGAACCTGCGGGACCTGTGAAATGAAATGACATGACACAGGGACACTAGGGTAGTTTTGAGAATGAAAGGGCCTTTCTTGGCCCTTGGTGAGCTTAACTTGGGGTGTGGGAGGGCTAAGGTTCCAGTAATCTGACTAAAGCAAAGCCACCCTGCCGTAGTGGCCTTTTGGATTTTTGTCTCATGAGTTTGAAGAATGGAATCCATGGAGCACCGTGGCTGAATCTTAGAAAGAAGTGTTTTATTATAAAGATCTTAAAAGGAGGAAGAAAGGCAGAGCTCCGGTGTGTAATAGGGGTCTCCAGGAGTGGGGTACATTCAAGGGTCACTGTCTTGGAGTTAATAAGGCTTTAAAAACTTATTATGGAGGCAGGGATGAGCTGGTCTGTCTGGTTTTCATTCTAGGTGTCCAGATCTTCAGTCTGGTTTCTAGGAATGAGTGTTCACTCAAGGGAGAAGGACAAGAAAAATCCAGACTGTCCTCTTGGCATCTTTGGCCTCCACTAAGTATGAAGCTACCAACACAGGATTTTAGTTATCAAAAACCACTTCTGGGGGTCTTTAGTCCTAAAGCTTCCCAGCCACTTTCCATCTCCTCTTATCAGTTAGAAGAGGGGCGGGGGATCATTGCCAGAGAGGCAGTGCCAAGGCTCTCTCATATTACAGCTGATGAACAACTTTTCTCGCGGTGTCCTAGCGTGCCTTCTCTTAGCCCTTATGTTTCTACTCACCCTGCTGATCTAGAGAAGTGTTTGACCGGAGGTTAGAACTTCCCAGGAGTGTGTTGGGTCAAAAGGTTCGCTTGTTAGATATGCAAGCGCTTTGCATATTACTTTGAATTTATGCTGCAATCCTCTTTTTATACCTCCTTGGTGGTTATCTTTAAAGGGATTGATTTTGTGTGGAGCAACAATTTGTAAGAGAGTTGTGTGGAAGAGGACTCCATGCCTGGTTTCAGACTAGAAGTTTTTTTTTTATTAATATTCAGGGTTGTGTGCACTTATGATAATATGCTGAACACACACACACACACACACACACCTTACTATGCTCAGTACTTTGTAACCTAATCTCATTGACAGACTATTTTCTGCATAAGTGGCTTATCTGTATGATTCCTCATTCAGTCTTCTCTCTCTCTCTCTTTCTCTCTGTCTCTGTATGTGTGTGTGTGTGTGTGCACACTCGCACATGCACATGCGCATGACTATGGATTGAACCTGTGCACATTAGTTAAATGGTCTATTACTGTGTTACATCCCCCGTCATTCTCATTCAGTCTTTAATTCATACTACCAAGAGTATTTGTTTTGGCAGACCTAAACAAGAGAATATGGATCCTTATTCTTCAAGGCACAAACGCTGGAGATGGGTGGTTTTATTTTTTGTTTGTTTGTTTGTTTTTATCTATAGCCAAACAGTCTCTCCTAGAATCTTAAGTTTTACTTCTCTTTTTCGGATGTTCTGTAAAAATATACGTGGTGTTCTTGGTTTTGCCACAGATAGGGTTTTCTGCCATTTTTTCTTATAATACAATGCTAGCAATATACTATGTGATCACTTTGAAAGGATTAGAGTTTTAATCAACATTTGAAAAGTTTTTATTTTAGAAACCTTTTCTTCTCTTGAATTTCTTTACAATTAAAAATGGAGATTACCTGTTTGTTGCTGTAGTTCTCAGTCACAGAGAAAGGTCAAAGTTTTAGATAAGATATCTGAAAGTCCATTGTGAGGAGAATATGAGAGAGAGAGGCACAGAGAGAGAGAGGAGAGATGATGCTTACCCCCCTTTGGTCATCAGTGGGTCTAAGAACAGTCAAACCACCTATAACAGCTGACATGGGATCTGACTGGCGGTTAATTTCTGTATTGTACCAGTTTGTTAGAGTCTACCGTTTTGCTACATATTCGGAGCATTACTCATCTACCTGCCACTTGGATAACTTGGTAATTTTGGCTAACCAGTTTAGAAGAATTCTTGAATTTTCCACACAGCCAATTAGCCAAGTTATTCTCATATACCCAAAATATTTCTTGATGCTGATATAACCCTTCAGATTCATGCCTTTTCTTTTTTCTAACTTGACTTTGTAGACAAATTGAGTTCGTAGTGACATTTCTTCTTATCCAAATAGTTTGCTTATGAATGGGGCCCTCTGGCTCATGTGTTCTATGTGATTGCCAAACCCATGTTTATATGCTAACAGTAAATGGAGCTGTTGTGCAGTAGAGCCAGGCTGGTTTGTCATGGTTTCAAGAGAGCTGAGATCTGTTCTTAAGATACCAGAGCTCTAGTGTGAAGGATCAACAAACCGTTCCAGAAGTCATCAACAGTATTCAAGAGCCCCCCTCCCCCGCCTACCTCCCTAGCCAAATTACTGAGGTCATTTTCTCCATCAAGCATTAACGAAATAAACACGAAAACAAAAACACCCTATTTAATCTACCCTGAAGACGGTTGAACCAGTCTATTCTGGGGGTGACAGTAAGAGTTGCACTTGCCTTCATATTCATTTTATCTTCCTTCAAGGCTCACATCAAATATCTCTGCCTCACATTCCACCCCACAAGACTTGTAATTCACATTTTTCCCTACAGTGTGTAACGTCAATAGTAACGGAAGGTCTGGTGAATACTTAGCATGTATGTCTCACAGACGACCTTACCTCATCCTCAGGAAAACCCTATTGATATGGACCACTATTATCCCACCCTACGGCTATCCCAACCTAGACCTACTGTACTAGGTAAGGCCAGCTGGTTAGTATTACTTCCAAGTTTCTAAGTTGACTGGTGGGACTCAGGACACAGTGCTGACCGTCTGTACTTTCTGCTACATTGGGCTTCTGGGACTTTTATCTGGCTTCTTTCACCCAGTCATTTTCAATCCTGACAAAACACTGCTACAAAGGAGCTTTAGAAACAACATGAACTTCCAGAGATACTGACACTTTGGCTTCGCTGCTGTTTGTTTTTCTTCGTTATTAATTAACCAATTAGGTTGTTTGGCTTTTGAGACAATGCTTTTTATCAAGACGGCCATGTGTTTCTTCATCCGCTATCACTGAAGAAGCCCTGGGTTAGAGTTAGACTTGCTGGTTACATTTGTTTGTGGTTTTCCCACATTGCTTTTCATCATATGAACAGAACACGGAAACTTGTCTTTTTCTCTTTTTGCTTCAAGCAACAAGACCTTGTTCAGTATACCTTTATACAGACATTCATGGCCAATGTTAACATCAAATCAACAGTTGATAAACTTAGAAACAAAAAGCTAAAATGGTTTGATTGTCCCAGGACTAGGTGCAATGATTCATCTTCTTTTGAAGGACAGGACAGCAGCCAAACTCACAAGGGAACCCACTATATTCTTGGTCTCAGAAGTCCTGAATCACAAGGGATTAGACAGAGTCATTCGGTGATAACAAATTGGAAGATTTCTTCCTCTGGACATATGGTGCTGTTGCTTTTGGTCTATTGAAGCACTGGTCAATTTGAATTGAACTGCTTGGTTATGTATTCATTGCCCAAGCTAGACTATGACTCCCCAAAGCAAACACTGTACCTTCTTTTTGATTTTTTGCTCCCTCAGTGTTTATGCAGGGAGGGGGTATATAGTAAATGCCCAGTCAATTCTGACCCAGTTAGCTCCAGCTTCCATGACTACACACTGTTCTCATGGTAGCCCTAACACCAGAACTTTATTTCCCACAGAGTTGGGGGCTTGAAGTCTCAATTAAATATGTCAGCCAGTCTAATGTCTATAATAGGGCTTGCTCGCTGGATGTAGGTAGATCTTTCTTGTTTATACTGTAAAGCAGTTGAGGGCTAGTCAGGGAGGAGATGGAAAGGTAACAAGAGCTCAAATTTTCTTCTTACAAAGATACCAGTTCAGTCTTTGGTCCCCTACCCTTACGATACCATGTAAACATACAAATAGCACATATGTTGATGATAGATAGGTGATTGATGATAGATGAATAGATGACAGACAAATAAAAATTTAGATTCATTTATTGTGTGTGTAAGAATGGAGGCTCACAGCCATCCAAAACTCTAGTTCCAGGGGACCCTATGCCTTCACTTGACCTCCACGGGCACAAGGCATGCAGCTATCAAAATAAATCTAATAGCAACAACAACAAAAATGGGCAGAAGAGTCAAGGAAAAGGGCAACGGTGCTCCCGTAAAAATTTACATCTAAAAATTATTTGCATATGGTTGCATGGCCTACAAATTCCCTTCTTCCTGGTGGCCTTCCACCTATGGTCCCCTTTACCTCTAATCTGGGTTGGTCAATCTCCAGGGATTTCCCTGCCCCGATCTGCTATCGGGGCCCCTGCTTCCCTAATCTATCTCTTGATTTATTCCCTTGTTTGTGTGGATAACGTTCTCTTCAAAAGGATGCCTTGTGCGTTTAGAACGTCTGTCTGGCCCTTACCGTTACAGCACAGTTCCCGTTTGGCCACCCAAAGCTCTCTTCCCTTTGGCTTCCAAGCCAACATTCCAGCTGCCCCATTGTGCTTATGTTCATATACATTACTTCCATAGGTGAGCTTTGCCTTTTAACTTTTACTGAATGAAGTTTCTGGCTGGAAGGCTATTTTACTTCCCGTGTTTTCATCACAGGAGGAGGGCAGTGGATGAATGCCACGCACTGGTACTCTCTGGTTGCCTCCTGTCCCCCGATTCTTGTGTGCAGAGATCATCGTTGGGGCTCCAGAGCCTTCAGCCAAGAGCCTAGAAAGGCATTCAGTAAGTTTTCCATGGACTAAAGTCTTCTCTTGAAGTTAGATTTGCTATTTACTTTCTTTAGCAATAGCTGGGTATGGTAGCCCACATCTGTAATCACAGTGACCTGAGGAGAATGACGGGTACAGACAGCTGTGCCCTGCAACCCTATCTTCAAAAAAAACAAACAAAATCAGTACATCCCCAAAGAATTAAAACAACTAAGCTGGGCTGGAGAGATGGCTCAGAGGTTAAGAGCACTGACTGCTCTTCCAGAGGGTCCCGAGTTCAATTCCCAGCAACCACATGGTGGCTGACAACCATCTACAATTCAATCTGGTGTATATGTAATAAATAAATAAATAATTAAAAAATAAATAAATAAAACAACTAAGCCAGTGGTCCTCAACTTGTGGGTCGTGACCCCTTTAGCAAGCACCTGCCTCCAGACATATTTACATTATGATTCACAACAGTAGCAAAATAGCAGTTATAAAGTAGCAGCAAAAATAATTTTATGGATGGGGGGCACCACAAGCTGAGTAACTGTATTAAGGGGTCACAGCATTAGGAAGGTTGAGAACCACTGAACTAAACCAAGACCTGAAATAACTGATAATTAATTTGTTAGCTATTATGTATCACCTTTCTATTTTTCATTCTAGACTCTTCTAATTAACCCAGAACAGCCATGGCAGAGATCAGGTCATACCGTCTCACAGAGTGGGACCTTGGGAATTAAGAACACATAGCTCATAATTCATTCTGCCTTGCCTTTCTCATCTCTCTCTCTCTCTCTCTCTCTCTCTCTCTCTCTCTCTCTCTCTCTCTCTCTCTCTCTCTCTCCCTCTCTCTCTCTCTCTCTCTCTCTCTCTCTCTCTCTCTCTCTCTCTCTCTCTCTCTCTCTCCCTCTCTCTCTCTTTTGGTTTCATTTTCTCTTGTTTCCTTTGTACCATTTCTTGTTCCCATCTCAGTGTTTTCAGTTTTTAAATAGATACTAAGAACCAGGTCTATATTTGGTTACAAACATGATCAACATTACCTTCAGTTAAACCTTCTTGCATTTTGAAACAAATGGCAGAAACTGACCTTGATGTTTCCCAGGGGGATAAATTCATATAAGTATGAAAACAAATCCCTCACCAAGGTAGCAAATGACTCAATACAGCTTCAGCAGCAAGCAGGAGACAATTCACATGGCCAGCACATCACAAACAGTACAGTGAGTTATACAAGAGCAGGGACAAACACGGAGCTCATGGAGTTATACAAGAGCAGGGTGAGCACGGAGCTTATGGAGTTATACAAGAGCAGGGGTGAGCACGGAGCTTATGGAATTATACAGGAGAAGGGTGAGCACGGAGCTTATGGAGTTGCCACTGATGCTGTTTACGTTTGTAAAACCCTTCTGGAGAAAGTTCTCAAGACAAACCTGTGATTTAAAAGCATACCTTGTGCCCAAAACAATAAAAATACATTGTTTTTGTGGAAAGATGGTGTTCAGAACACTAGTAAAGGAGAGATATAAATTAACTTCTCAAAAATGGACACCACTCAGCCTTTCTGACTCAGTAAACCTTTTGGGCAGCAAGTTCCTAAACCAATGGGTCAGTGTGAAATTCAGTGCTTTTATTTATACCTTGATAAGCACAGAAAGGCTACCTGGTAAGGCAGAGGGAGGAGTAGGGGATGACAATCTGTTATTTAGAGCATGTAAACAGAGGCGGGGCAGGGCTCCCTTGGGGCGTGTAAACAGAGGCGGGGCAGCGCTCCCTTGGGGGCTTGTCCTGTGCCCTGGCTCTTTCTTACAGTAACGGGTTCCTCAGGCCCAGTCTCCTCTGCCTTCTCACCTTGTAGCTGCCTCAGCACACTGGGTTCATGTTCTTCTCTTCGTAGCTGCTTCCGTCTTTATCTCAGGACATGGATAAAAGTCTGGCCTCCCCACAGAAATCACTGGGGCCTTGGGTAGTAGATCAGTGTTTACCATGATGTATGAATGATCTTTGGGAGCCCATTCCAAATAGAGGGATGCTCTCTCAGCCTGGACACGTGGGGAAGGACCTAGGTCCTGCCCTGGATGAAATGACAGACTTTAGAGATCCCCCCAAGGAGGGCCTCACCCTCCCTGGGGAATGATGTGGGGATTGGGTGGGGGGCTGGAGGGCTGGTGGAGGGACAAGGGAGGAGGGGTGGGAGAGGGAGCTGGGATTGACATGTGAAGCATGCATGTTTCTAATTTAAATAAAAACATATATTGAGGAAAAAACCTCAAAAAAAAAAGATGTTCAATGCCAACAATCCTGTTCCATAAAGCTGTAAATGTGAGGTTTTTGTGATCACTGTTTCAATTTCACTGTTCTAATAATAAAGAGTCTGGATTCCACACACACACACACACACACACACACACACACACACACAAGTCTGACCTCCAGCAGCCCCAACAGACTGAACTTAAGCAGTCCTCCACAATGTGCCCATTAAAGAGAAAAATAATTGTAAAAATCGGGGAATGAGAATTTATTCAGTGTGGCCACATTAGGAAGAGAAACAAAGGGAACTACTGATCCTCGAGTCCGATTTGAGTTCCTGATGTGAATCTTGGAATTAAATAGAAGGCAGAAGGTCTGGCCGACATAACCAAGCAGTACCATGCAGGTGTAGTCCATCTCACCCAGCATTCTCTAGATTCAGTTGGTCCTGCAAGGTGGACTGACAAGTTGTTGGTACTTGGTGATGTCTCTTCCTGGGAAGCAAGTTCCCCTCTGGCTGACACAGGGCTTCTGACTTTCCCATTTCCCTGAGATTTGAGTTATTTGGGGCCACTGTTGCAATTGTTGGTCACGCAAAGAGAAGCGTGTGCATGTCTTTTACAATAGCTGGTTTTCTGGCAGGGCAGCTGCACTGCCTCCTCAAACGCCCTCAGGCCTCAACCCGATGTGACTGACACCTCGAATGTAGTGGTTTCTGCCAACTTCTCCTTTCTTGTTCTCGTCTTCAGGGTCTCTACTCATATCCCAATGCCACTTCCCTGCGTGACCAGTCATTCTAACAGTCTTTCATATCCAAAGCTTAGTTGCCTTATGATCCAAGCTACTCAGGTTACTGAATTTGTTGAGCCTCGGTTTTTCCATAAGTAAAGCAGGAGTCACAATACTCACAATAATTTTTTTTAACTGATTTGCGGTGAGCCTTAAATAAGACCAACACGAAGACCTCAGGCTTGTCACTGACGTTAGAGAAACAGTCAGTGAAAGTCAGCTACTGTTTGTGTCTTGAAAAGACTCTTAATTGCTAGCCTCATCATTTTATTTGGCACAGATGTGATAATGACAGCAGGGACAATTTCCTCAGTTCACAGCAGTGGGTACCACCTTATAACAGTCTGGAGTACGCGATGCCGAGAGATCATGAATTCATCAGTTTGGTAGCTTCCTTCATCTCTAGATGACGACTGGTTGGCATGGAATCATTAAGGAAGAGGAGAAAAGAGTACAAACTCTCTGGGTCTGACCAAAGGGTCAGTGATGGGGCCAGGTTGCCATGCTCCCTCATAGATATGCAATGTTGTCCTTGCAATATGAAGAAGGTGCTACATCCCCAAGACCTCCTTTGAGTGGCTACATCAAATGTTAACTCTGGTTGCTTACCCTGTTTGACATGTGAGGATACTGAGATTCAAGGAAGTGATTTACTCTACTTTTTTCCTATGTAAAAAGGAAACGGAAGCAGAATACAAGTGATTCAAATTCTATAGTTCAAAATATTGCCATTTTATGTTGTGTTTTTTTCTTTCATATCACACCTTAATGGGCAAGTTTCCTTTCTCACAGTTGTTTCTTTCCTTGTAGATTTTCCTTTTCTTATGAACAAAATTCCTTCATTTGTCATTGATACCAATTATGGGAGATTTTTCAGTAATTTCAGAAGTGGTTGCTTGCATTACCCTACTATTGTTTTTGAGTGACTGAAAAATATATTCTTTAAAGAATAATACTTCAGTGTGCAAATACATAACATGTGCTGGAAAGGGCCTTAGCCTGCTTAGATATGAGGTAAGCACAAGCCTCCCTCACCATACTCATATAATAATTCATTTTTAATAAGGTCTACTAATGTACATTTTAAACTGGTGACAAGAAGTATGTAGACATTGACCAGTAACTAGAAAATCGCACGAGGAACATACACCTGTATGTATGTGTACAGAACCACCTCTTCATAAATGAAATTACGAAAAAGCACATATTCACAAACTATAACAATGCAAACAACTCCAGCAGACTGACAGCAATTCAAAACTAGGCCTTTTTGTTTAAGGCAAATGTTCATGCTTCTCACACTTTAATGGCTGATTTCTTTTATGTGTTAGAGCACAGTGCTGTGGTTTCCTGCACAGCATAGTAATTTTTATCTGTACAAAATCATTTTGATTGCTATCTGCAAGGCTCATAATTTTAAATTGTTTGAACTCATGGTGCCATTCAGATGTTATTCAAAATGCAACTACTCACAATAGGAATGCTCACCAACGTTATTTTCCTACATCAGATTGAAGAGCAAAAATACAGGCAGAAGTATGGTAAAGATAAATTGGCACAAGGACCAAAACACCACGGGGGTGGTGGCTAAAGGTTAAAACAGGGAAGGAAAGATAGTGTTCTTACCGAAGGGCCCTACAAATTAATAGTCCAACCTTGCACGCATCAAGCTGATTCTCATGTAAAAGCAAACTGAGAGAAGATGTTCAGTTAGATTTTCAGATTCTACTTGAACATTATTAGAATATCCCCTAATGCTTATGATTAGAGACTCTCCCCTTGACATACTTTGAGGCAAGATATTTTTAAGCATCTGCACAAATTTTTGCCTCCTAGAGTTTCAAGAATCCTGATTTCTGCTTGTCAAAGTCAAGCTTCCAGCTGTTTAAATCATATGCAGGGGGCAGAGTTGGTCCAATTATTGGAAGCAACTGAGTCTGTAGGAGTTTGAGAAGTAAAAATGCAGAGAATGAGTGAAGAAAACAAGAGAGAGGACAAGACACTTTGTGTTTGTCTCTCAGATGAGGCGCTGATCAGGTGACACACCCAAGTTAAATGACCCATTTTAGAGATTGGGAGAGTAATTGTTAAAGAGATCAGTCAGTCCTCTTTCTTTCTTTCTATGAATAAAAGGGAACAGGCTTTCTCAACTTCAATACTGTTGACTCTTGGGGACAGTGTCTTTCTATTGCTGTGAAGAGAGACCATGACCATGGCAACTCTTATAAAAGAAAACATTTAATTGGGCTGGCTTACAGTTCGGAGGTGCAGTCCATTATCATCATGGTGGGACATGGCAGCACGCAGGCAGACATGATGCTGGAGCTGAGAGTCCCGCATTTTGATTGGCAGGCAACAGGAAGTGGTCTGTCTCATTGGGTGTGGCTTGAGGATGTATGAGACCTCAAAGCCCTCCTCCATAGTGATATATTTCCTCCAGCTAGGCCACTTCCACTCCAACAAAGCCACACCTCCTAATAGTGCTACCCTCCATGCAACTATGGGGGCCATTTTCTTTCAAACCACCGCAGACAGATACTTTCCCCTTCCCTGCATATTTTAGAATGTTTATCATCTCTGGCCCCTATGCAGTTGATGTTAGCAGTTATCCCTCATTATGACAAGCAAAAATATCTGTAGTCGCTGTCAATTGTCTGCTGGGGTAAGGGGGGGAGGTAGAAAAAATACTACTGCGGGGAGAATACCTTTGAAATAAAAGGTAGTTTTACGCACATACTCAACAGGACAACATTCTTTCTATCGCTTGCTTAGTTTTGCCCTCTGCTTTAAAATGTAAAGTGAGAGAGGAGAGGGGATGGCACATCAGAGGCTGCCTCCTTCAACTTCTAAGGGGAAGAAGTGGACCAGCAATTCACAGAGGAAGTCACACAAAGCACCAGGACACTGAGCAACACACTTCAGGTGTTTCTTTTTCATTTGGTTCATGTTTGTGTGTGTGTGTGTGTGTGTGTGTGTGTGTGTGTGTGTGTGTGAAAATCCTTGCCTTCTACCTTGTTTTAACAGGGTCTCCCAAAGGAAGTTTGGGACTGTTGTATTAGCTATGGACTTGGACCAGACCTTTAAGGGAGAGCTATCACCAGTGCGTCACAAACTGTTCCCTACAATAGGAAGTGAAGGAGTACTGTCAGACTTGTTCCGTTAGTTATCATGATACCAAAACTAGAAGAGGCCACAACCAAAAACAGAAATCTAGAGCCAGTTTCTCTGGTGAACAGTGTCATAAAAGTACCCAACAAAAAAAACTGACTTCAAGCTCACATCCAGAAGATTAGACACAACCAGACTGAATTTCAACCCAGGGATGCAAGGATGATCCAACATGTGCAAATCAGTGAGTGGAATTCAGTACACAAGGAGAAAAAGCATAGAAGTCACAATCTATATATATATGTATGTATGAACAAAATCTATAGTTAGCATTATACTTCATGAGGGGTTGAGGGGACTAAAAGCATTGTCTCTAAAACCTGGAATGAGGCAGGAGGTGACCACTCTCTCTACTCTAAGTCAGTGTAATGCTTAAAGTCTTAGCTAGAGCAGAAAAGTAAAATAAAATAAAAGACTACAACTAGGAAAGAAAGAAGTCAAATTATCCCTATTTGCAGATGGCATGATCTCATACCTAAAAATGCTAAAGTCTATATCAGAATTATAACTAAAATAAATAAGAAACTAAATTAAAGTATAACTAAAACTAAAAAAATAAACTACTTAGATACAATGAACACCTTCATCAAAGTAGTAGTATGAAAAAAATCAATATACAAAAATCAGCAGATTTCCTCCCAGCAAAACATTTGCCTGGGAAGAAATTAAAACAATAATCTCACTTCAAATGAACTCAAGAACACCAACAAACATACAGGAATAAGCCTGACCAAGAAGGTTAAATCTCAGAGATATTTACATATTGATGATTTTTTTGTTTGCAGTAGTACTTAAAATCACTGTTGTGGAACCAACCTACGTGTCCAATAGCAGAGGAGCAAATAAACAAAATATGGCATGTATCTATACAATAGAATTTTTCAAGCCACCAAGAACAACATATGTCATTTGCAGGAAAATGGATGTAACCAGAGAGAATTCTGTTAAAATATACCAGTCTCAGAAAGACAAATCCTGTATGTTTTCTTTCATTTCTGGTTCCTAGATTTCAGATAGAAACAAAAATATACATGTACATGACATGAAAGTAGACATGAAATTGTCTGGAGGAAAACAAAAGATTAATGGGAGGAGAAAGGAGGTGAAGACTTAAAAACATTGAAGAAAGAAACCAAAAACAGATACTAGAAGGTCAACAGAGCACCCACACTTATGGATCAGAAGAATTAATATTGTTTCAAAGATGGTTATACTACTGGAAGCAATCTATAGACTCAATGCATTCGCCATCAAAACCAGAATTATATCTCCCACAGAACCAGGAAAATATCCTAAGACTGATATGGAAGACGAACAGTCAGCAAAAGCATTGTTAAACAGAGAGAGAGAGAGAGCAATGCTGGAAGTATCCCAATGCCTGATGATGCTACAGAGCCACCCTAACAGAAACAGCATCATTTGGGCCCCAATCGGCAACATGAGCTGGTGGGACAGAAGAGTGGACCAAGAAATAAACTGTGCAACTCAAGCCAGTTGAGAAAGACATCAAAAACATGCTTTGGAGAAAAGAGCCTCCTTAACA
Source organism: Mesocricetus auratus (assembly GCF_017639785.1). Classification (NCBI taxonomy): domain Eukaryota; kingdom Metazoa; phylum Chordata; class Mammalia; order Rodentia; family Cricetidae; genus Mesocricetus; species Mesocricetus auratus. Next base: position 12,421,274 of record NW_024429195.1, read on the forward strand.
AGTGATGATGGGAAAACAGATATCCATTTGTAAGAGGATGAAACTAGACTATTCCCCCCCCTTCATTCCACACAAATATCAATTCAAAATGGGCCAAAGACCTTAATGCAAGACTCGAAACTTTGAAACTGCTAGAAGAAAATGTAAGGAAAACACTTCATGGTGCAAACATTGGCAAGGAAGAACTCCAAGTGGTCCAAGAAATAACAGCAAGAATAAACAAATGGGATTGAAAGGCCGTGCAGCAAAGGAAGCAGCAGAGTGGAAACAGCCCACTGAAAGGAGAAAGTCCTGGCCAACTGTACAGTCTGATAAGGGACTAGGATCCGAAATCTGTAAAGGACTCAAAAGTAAGCGCTCCAAAACGATCTAATCAACAAGTAGACAACTCTCAAAGCAGAAACGCAAGTGGCCACCAAGTACCGGGAAATGTGTTTAACATCCTCGAGGTTAGTTATCTTTCTATTCCCTCCACCACATACTCTAGGAAAGGCCGCCAAATAGGGCACAGGCTTGTTGAGATGGATGTCCCCAATTCTTAATTTTTGAGGCGAGGTCTTGACGTGCCCATGCTGTCTTTGAATACTCCCCGTAGTTCAGACTGCTGGCGTATTCACCCTCCTCGTGGCTCACGTTAGAGCCCCTGTCACCATGTACAACCACAAAGTAATTTTATGCGTGAACATACTTTTGGTAAAGCATCCCCATTTTTGTACATCAGAAATTAGTGGAAGAAAATGTCTTTCCTTGTCAGATGGATGTTACCTTTCAAATGGAATTCTAAAAGGCAGTATTGGAAACGAAAGCATTTAACTCTGCTCCGCCCACACAGGGTGTGTGCAGGGCTTTGAGGAGGAACAGCTCACCTGGGTGTTGACGGTATGGTGGCTGCAGCAGGGCCAGCTTGTGGCAACGGGAAGCCTGCTCACATGTTGCTGCTCACCTGGGCCTTTTCAGCCCGTCCAGTTTACACACGCCCCTCCCTGGGATGCTGCCACCACTTTCATGTTGAGTCTTCCCCTGTGTGACAATCTCTGTAAATACCTCATGTACATTCCCAGCAGCAGTGTATCCCCCAAGGGATTATGAATCCTGTCCAGCTGACAATGAAGATTGGCCATCATGGAAGTGCAGATTGAAACCAAATTGAGAGTCCATTTTATTCCGGGCAGGATGGCTGTTATTAAGAAAAGAAATGACAGCAAATGCTGGTGAAGGTGTGGGGAGAGACGAATTCTTATACACTGCTGCTGGATGTAAACTACACAGCCACTTGCAAGTCACTATTAGGGCTTCTCAAAGTCGAAAACAAGAACTAAACCATCCTGCTATGTGTCACTCCTGAGCGTATAGCCAAAGGGGTCTAAGTCAGAGCAACAGAAAACGGCACATGTCTGTTTAGTGCTGCATTGTGTTAACAGCCCACATATGGAACCATCCCGGATGCCCATCAGCAAATGAACAGATGACAAGAAAATCACACGGAAACACACACTCGTGTGCACATACACACACATGAGCACACGGACACACACACTCGTGTGCACGGACACACACATGAGCACACACTTATAAGAAGAGAGAGGGAGGGGTGGATATTTATTTAGCTATAACAGAGAATACAATTATGCCCTTTACAGGATGATGGATGGACCTGGACATCATTATGTTAAATCAAATAAGCTACACTCAGAGAGACAAATACGGTGTGTTTTCGCTCGTGTGTGTGGATAACGTGGGGAGAAGGGATGGAGTAGGTTATAGGGTGTGAGATACAAGTTTAGTAGCAGAATAGCAGCCCAGTTTACCTGGGTTAGAATTTAACCTAACTTCCCCAAAATGCATTATCAGTTACCCAACCTGGCAGAGGCAACGGCACCCTCTGAGAAGAGACTGAAACCATATAGACGCATGTGCTTGGAAATGCTGGTTCAAGAATTTACAAAGTTCCAGATTCTTTATCAGAAGGGCAGGGCTCTCCCTGCCTGTGTCAGGAGGTGGAGGAAATAGGATCAATAACGTTTAAAATTTTTTCTATTTTTATTTATTTATTTATTTATTTATTTATTTATTTATTTATTTATTCAAGCAAGTTTTACATCAGGATATGCAATGAACACTCAGGGCCCTCCTGCAAACCTGGGGCAGGTCCCTAGGGAGGGGTCTTCTAAGCAGGGGAATGTATTCTTTCCTACTTCTGTAGCCTCTCTTTCAAGTTGTCTGGGACTTGGTGACTTTCTTTACTTATTCAGAGCAGGTCAGGAATGTTAATTCCACACTTACAACAACAACAAAGACTCCTGAATGACATCCCACACAAGGGAAATATTTTCAATCCCAATCCCAACTATATTAAGTCTAGATGCAAGTGTAAGAAGTACCATTGTTTAATTCACTATTAAGAAGAGCAATGTACTGTCAATGCAACACAATGTATTAACCATCATAGGACAATGTAGATGCAGAGACAGTTGTGAATCTCAGTGGATCTAACAATACAGAGAGCCAGTTACCATTATCTCCTTAACACAGTTTCCAATAGACTCCTTTCTTCATGGCAACAAGACACACAAAGCTAAGAACGTCAGTGCATTGGGATAGATTGGGAGGATTTGAACTTAGAAGCTCTGGGAATTTCTCCCACAATGAGGCTTCCTCCTGTCATATCCAGCAGTCTCTTATTGGGAAGGGGACAATAAATTGTAAAGAAAGAATGGATAAATGACAGGAAACTGAGAGAAGGGGAAATGTACCTACAGTAGAAATGTTTTCTTCTACTCTGTGTGTGTATGTATATACATGCATACACACCTATACTAATATTTTTCTTTCGAAGTTTAATCAATTTATGCCTCATTTTTAATTAGTTTCAGCTACATATGAATACATATAAATGTATTTATCTCCTTTCAGGTTATAGATTCATGCAAGCATGCACACAGGCATTTTATATGTTCTGAGTGACATCGCAATCTCCATGTAATAAAAACGGCTGTTGAAAGCCGGCTCACATATAACATTGCTCATTATGGTGAAAGGCAATCTAGGAAACAAACCACAGTATCCACTGAGATTAGATGAGGGTTGCCATGCCTGCAATAAAAGTGTCCTGCGTGTCAGCCGGCTGGATTTGCAAACATGCTGCTTGAGATACAGCCCAGGAATAATTCCTTCTGAATTGACACTCATGTCACCAACACAGGCCATCACGAACACGTGTACATACACAACATGTCCACATTCTGTACTCTGAAGCCTCATTTTCAATTTTAGACAGTCTCACAACTGGATTTCCTTCTGTGGCTGAAGAGCAAAGGTACTATGATTTGCACTGAAGCTGCTCTTCCTGAGAGACGAACTGTGGGGTCAAAGATTGAAGCGTCTGGGCTGCCCCTTCCTCCTTTAGCTCAGCCTCGCCCTGCTTTGGAGGCAGAGGTGCAGGAGCTGTGCCGGGCTGCTGAGCTGTGGGGAGAAATTAAGGAGAAATGCATCAGTTTGCTTCCTACTCTTTTTTCTTCTTCTTTTCTTTCTCCTAACGGAGAGACAAAAAAGAAAAAAAAAAGAAGATACCTATTCCATTATTTCTTAATTTTCATCTTGCAGCTCATTATCTCAATCAGCACACCATGGTTGAACGCTCTGATTTCTGAGGAAAATTCCAGCAGGTTCCTGAAGCTGTTGATGAGCTGTGGCTAATCGCCACAGTTAGAATTTTCTGTCATTACCTGAAATGGATTATATATGAACTTGATTGGCAGGAGGGTTAGGGAAAGAAATAGCATACAGACATGGCGAGATGGGGGAGGAAGGGCTAGGGATCAGCCAGGAGCAATTAAAGAGCAATTTTATCTAAACCTGGTGGAATCCTAAAATGTTAGTATGTGCTGAAGGAGAAACTGTGGGTGTGTGCGACTTGGAAAAGAGTATCTTCTAGTTAAAAAGGCAGCCATATCTAGTCCACAATGGAAGGTCCCCTTTGAGGAACACAAGAGCTAAGTGCCGTTAGCACTGTCCTGGGTGGCACACAGTCAAAAGTGAACTGCACAAGGCTTTGAATTACTGCTTGCCTCCAGCTTAGCGCTCTCATGCTATGTCTTCAACCTCCCCAGCTGGGAAATGAAAGAAATAGAAACGAATTTGCCTCCTAGGGTGTTTTCGTAGCATAGTAGATTTATTTTTAACTTTAGAAGTGTAAAAAATAAATTGCCATGGTCCATTTTCCGCATGAGGACTACGTAGAGTTCTTTGGAGTTACAGTTAAGCAGGAGGCACCAGACCCCGCTGTCCCCAACTGGTGGCTGCTAACTCCTGGTCTCTAAAGTCTGGATCAGAAAGTGACAGGCAGCCTGCTATAGGACTGGACCTATGGTTAGAAGAGGGGACAGTCTCACGCCCTGGGATGTCCATCAGATAAGGCTTTGCATCCTAAACCAGTAGGATGGAGAGCTGGGAGGAGGGGCTATGCTAGATTGTGAATCTCCAAGGTCCCGGGCTGTAGGAGAGAGTGCAGGCATTTCTCAAGGTCAGGGATCTAAGACCACTGTGCATGTCTAATCAGCAGGCCAACCATTTTTATATTTTCTGCATGCTGGCATCCCTTTCTGTACCATTGTGCTGTCTGCTTTTATGCCACTTTGACATAAGTTAGAGTTATCTGGAGGGAGGAAAATTCAATTGAGAAAATGCCTCCATGAGATCTGGCTGTAGGGCATGTTCTTAATTAGCGACTGATGAGAAAGGCCAAGCCCTTTGTGGGCGGTACCATCCCTGGGCTGGCAGACCCAGGCTCTATAATAAAGTAGACTGAGCAAGCCATGATGAGAATGCCAGTCAACAGTGGCCTCTACATCAGCTCCTGCCTCCGGATTCCTGCCCTGTTTGAGTTCCTGTCCTGACGTCCTTCAATGATGGACAAAGATACAGAAGTATAAGCCAAATAAACCCTCTCCTCCCCATCTTGCTTTTTGGTCACGGTGCTTTGTCACAGCAACAGAAACCCTAAGGTAACACTGTGTATTAAAGATGGCTTCAGTTTCACTAGTGTCTTGAATTTATTTTTACAAAGTGATAATTATATTTGCCACAGAAGAGACTTGCAGCAGCTTGAGGGCAAACTAGGGGAGCGTGAAGATCAGGCCAGTGGAGCATTGAAGTACTTGAGGTTTTGAAATGAGAAAACACAAACTCTGAACTTAACCATGATCCACACCAAGAGGATGAGAGAAAATGAGAAAGAGGAAGGAAAGAGAGGGAGGGAGGGAGGGCAATTCTCCTAAGTCAAATGGGAATGAGGTGGCTTGCGGCTCTGTTCTTCCTTTTATGGGCTCCTTGGTAGTGGTGGTGGTGGTGGTGGTGTGTGTGTGTGTGTGTGTGTGTGTGTGTGTGTGTGTGTGTGTGTGTGTTCTCTTCTAAAGCAATAGAAGTGACATAGGCCACCCTCAGCCTATGACAGCCCTGAGAGATGGCTCAAAGGAGCAAGTCACAATAAACCAGGGACTTGGACCCTGACCAGCAGACAACCCTCTTCTCAGGGAAGCATGAATGAACACTGAGCGTTCAGGATGGAGCCTGATGTCGGTGATTGATTACTGCTTCTTTGTATGCCAGCACAGAGTTAACAGCTAAGGCAACGGGAGTGGAACCCCAGTCACCAGCTCCTGATCTGCTCTGACTTCCCTCAGGCTAGCATCTTGCCTGGGTTTTCAGAAGCTCAGAGCATGCCTTTCAGTCACACAGAAATGGCTTAGGGTTCTAGGAAGGGGGCAGGCATGTTTAAAATATTGTTTATAGACTGTTTTGCTTGAAACGAGAGAGAAAGCGAGTGAGATAGAGGGAATGAGAGAGAGAGAGAGAGAGAGAGAGAGAGAGAGAGAGAGAGAGAGAGAGAGAGAGAGAGAGAGAGAGAGCTCTACTTCCTGTTACTTTCTGTTTTCTACCTGGACAACCCACATTCTGAAGCCAGCACAGCAGGCTGGCACATTCTGTCCCTACGGGCGGACACACCCACTTCACAGCCACAGCACACTTGGGCCTCTTAGGGGGCCCTTTGCGTCAGAAATACTTAAACTTTGTTAGCAATCAGCCTTGGATTAAGAGAGGCAGGAATGAAAACCGGTCCAGGCTCGCGGTAAATGAGAGGAAATGGAGGACTTGGGAGGCGGAGGAAGCCGGGCTAAGCTGGCAGGGCTCTCAGCTCCATCCCCACCCCTCCCCCCGGCCTCCTGACCCCCCCCCCCCATGCATCACCCTTCCATCAGCAAGTCAAGTCTTGGGCTCTGGGAAGTGGTTTTAGGACACATCGTGTTACCTGTCACCGAAGGCTCATATCTTCCATAGCATATGGACATTAAGTTATGCCAGTAAATCTGCCAGGCAATGAAAGGGCTGTCTGTAAACTCAGTGACAAGTGGACAGTTTGGGGATGTGTAAAGTCCTCAGCGAGAGACACTGGGACATGCCCCATTCTCTCAGTTTTAAAAAGACACAACACAACAGCATCTCCTAGGGAACCAGCATTATGCGCCCAGTGAGCTGCACCTTGTGTGTCCCCAGGGTCTACCCCCTCACTCTGTCACGGTGCACACGAGCCCTAAGCCCTTGGTGCTACCCATTTGAGATGACTGAAATAATTTTTGTGAACTTTGAATCCTTGAATTGCTAAAAATCTGTTTATAAACAGATACACAGATGGTGGCATATCTGATTCAAAAACCAAGCCTTCCTCCAGCATAGTCCCCGAAACAGTATTTGCAGATGATGAATTCCTGTCTAAGGGAACAATTTCCTGTAAATCAATGTACCTTACTTTAGATTTCAACTTAATATCAACCCCCCCTCCCATCCTTGAAAAACAATTGTCAGGCACATTGTTTATGATGTTCACTGGAAAGGGCCGTGTGCTGTTTGTGGTGAGTTATTTAGACTCAATCATTTTTCGTCGAAAACCTGTATTTATCAATAATGTGCCAATTAAATGAGTAGAGCAGAATACATCTGGCTATCTGTGCGAAGACAGATGACCATAGGCTTATTCTCCAGGCGTTTTCTCTTCAGGATGCCTCCCGGTCAACAGATAACAGCAGCTGGTTTTAACGGGGGCATTGCTCTGACATGGGGGCATTGCTCTGACATGGCTTCGTTTCTCCAGTTTCAGACATTCTCGGAGCTGTTTCCGCTAATAGGTAGGAGAAGAACAAATGAGCTTCTCATTGAAACTGAGCAATGGTGGGGCCAGCTCACCATTGCAGAGGACAGGCATGGTGGAACCAGCTGACGGGAAGCCTGTTCAGTTTCAGCGATGATTCCAGAGGCACAGAACTGAAGATACTCCTCTTTACAAAGGCGTCAAGGCACACTTTTAAACCCTTCCAGTGAGAAGTTATAAAGTTGCCATGTGGTCCCACTCATTTTTCCAAACAGAGTTGAGCAAGCCCACCCCCTCCCCCTTTTCTTTCTTTGCTTGTGTATGTATGTGGCATGCATGCATGCATGTGCACTTACGCATGCGGATGCACATGTACACGTGTGCATGTTGAGGCCAGAGGTGGGCAGTAGTTGTCTCCTTCGCTTGGTCTTCACGTTGTATTTCGAGGTGTGGTCTGTCACTCTAGCCCAGAGTTTGCCCATTCGACTAGCTCAGGAAGCAGCTTGTTTGGTGGAGCCATTGCGTCTTCTTGCTAACAGCCTGAGCATGGAGACATAGGTCTTTAGTTCCAACAGTAGAGGCAGGGGCAGGGGCAGGGGCAGGGGCAGGGGCAGGGGCAGGGGCAGGGGCAGAGGCAGGAGATCTCTGTGAGTCTGAAGCCAGCCTGGTGGGCATAGTGAGTTCCACATGGTGAGACTTTGTCATAACAAACAATTACAAAAACTAAATTAATGGAGATAATACCCTGTTCACATATAGCTGGCATTTTCTTTGGCCTGCCAACCAGCTTCCAAACAAAGACACGGAGACTTGCTATTGGTTACGAATGCTCGAGCTTAGCTTAGGCTTGTCCCTCTAGCCTTTTAAGTTTAGTTTTACCTGTCTCTACTCACCTGTGTTTTGCCTCCGGGCTTTTTAGCATTCCTTCCTTCTGTATGTCCCACTTTCCTGCTCTCTCCACATCTGACTGGCTAGCTCCTGGTGTCTCTTTATTCTTCCTCCCCCACAGCCTATCTTCTTCCTTCTACTTACTCTCCCTGCCCGAAAGTTCCACCTACACCTCCTCCATCACTATTGGTGGTTAAGCTTTTTATTAGACCAATCAGGTGCCTCAGGCAGGCAAAGTAAAACAGCAACACAACTTTACATAGTCAGCAAATGCAACACATCTTTGCATAGCTAAACGAATAGTCTGAAACATTCATAGATTGGAAACTTCGGTATAGTAAAGATGTCCATATTCCCTAAATTGGTCAATAGGTCAATGTAATTCCTTCTAAAACAGCAGCAAAGCTATTTGACAACCTTATTCTAAAGTTTGCATGTAAAAATGCAAACATTAGCTGGGCAGTGGTGGTACATGCCTTTAATCCCAACATTTGTGATCTCTGTAAGTTCGAGGACAGCCTAGTATACAGCATGAGTTCCAGGACAGCTAGAACAGAGGTGTTGCATGGTACACAGAGAAACCGTGTCTTGAAAAAACAAACCCACAAAAAACAAAAATGCAAACATTAGAGTAGTGAAAACAATCCTGGCTGAGAATGGTAATATAGAAGAATGATACAGCTCTTTAGTAAGCAAGACTGGCGGCATTGACTGGGGAACAGAAAAGTGACCAGCGTGATGGGGCACAGCCCCTAAAAGCATGACAGCATAAATAGGATCTTTAGATGTGTGAGGAAAGTAGAGTGATGGGGGTGCCCTTTCCAACAGAAGATGCCAGAGTAACCTGATATCTCGAGGTTAAATAAAAGACATCTTAAACTAAACAGCATATCCACAACAAAGAACAACTTAAAGTGGACCATTGACTGAAAAACCAGTGATTATGAAAGAAAAACTCAAAAGACTGGAGTGCTGCCACACTCCACGGGATGTCTAAAGATAAAGTACGCACAGCACCTGCGCACAGAGGCAGAAGGATCACTCGGACATTTCCGTGGGGACGTGCAGGCACTCTGGAAAAATACACAAGCTTCTTGTAAAGTGAGGCATTCAGTCACCAGAGAAGCCCACAATTGCAATCTTTCTCACTCACCCCAGAGGAACAGACACCTGTGTTTATATCATCTTTAGGAAGAAGAGTACGGAAGCGGGACCAAGCCTGACATCCCTCAATAGGTGAGAGGTCAAACACATCACCTGACGTGCACACTATAGATTACTATTCACCCAGATGAAAGGAACTATGATCAACACAGTGCACACGACTGCCAGTGGGATTATCCTAGGACTGACTATTTCCTCCGTTTGTGGCCTCATCCTGTCGTCCCTCCTAAATGCTCTCTCATCGTTCCATTTATCATTGTAGCTCTCACCTTCCTGCCCTCTTGCCGTTAGAAGCTTTGTGATTATACCAGACCCGACCGGACAATCTGGGATATTCTTTTCCCCTTCAGATCCTTAATTACCCCGCGGAGTGTCTTTTGCCGTGCAGTATAATGCGTGTGGGGTATGGAATTAGTATTATTACATGGGTAGTCTTTGCTGCACCTTGATTCAGCACGTTGCAATGCTGCTTTTCCCGCTCACAGGCATCTTCTAGATACAAATTATGGAAATGGAGAACAGGTTAGTGGTAAAAGGAACAAGAGAGGAGTAAACTCTGGATGGACTTTGGAGGAGTGGGAGAAACCTGAGGTATTGCGAGCAGAGACAAGGAAATGAAGATTTCCATTAGCAATATTTCTTAGACAATTAAGCAACACTAGGTTTTACTTGTTTCGAGGAAGTAATAGACTAAGGAAACTTAATTTGCATTAACGTCTCATTGATATCTAATATTTATCTTATGTTTGATAATTGATATTATCAAAATCAAATAATATTTGATTAAAATTTGATAAAATTATAATATTTTGATTTATTATGTCTGATAATTGACACATTGTAACTGGAGTTCTTTGGATGGGAGTTGCTTGTAGAAAGTGTCTGGGTGGGAGTTGGTTGAAGTGCATGACTTTTTTTAATTTTTAAATTTAAATTTAAATTAGAACAAGGTTGCTTCACATGTCAATCCAAGGTCCCTCTCCCTTTCCTTCCCCCCTCCCACACCCTCCCTCCAACCCTCCCATGCCCCCTGGTTTCCCCAGGGAGGGTGAGGCCCTCCATGGGGGTGTCCATAATCTGTCATTTCATTCCAGGGCAGGACCTAGACCCTCCCCCAAGAGTCCAGGGTGAGAGTGCATCTCTCATTGTGGGATGGACACCCAAAGTCCATTTGTATGCCAGGGATAAATACTGATCTACTACCCAAGGCCCCATAGATTGCCTAGGCCTCTTCACTGACACCCACATTCAGGGGGTCTTGATCAGTCCCATGCTGGATTCCCAGCCATCAGTCTGGGATTCAAGAACTACCCCTCGTTCAGGTCAGCTGTTTCTGGGGGTTAAACCATCCCAGTCTTAACCCCTTTGCTCATCAGTCCTCCCTCTCTGTCACTGGGTTCCTGGAATTCAGTTCATTGTTTAGCTGCTTCCATACGTCACTGGTTGAAGGTTCTCTTTCCCAGACTCTCTGGCTGTGGGGTTGTAGGCTGGCGAATTGCACGACTCTTATGAGGTTTTTTTGTGTGTGTGTGTTTTTTTTTTTTTTTTTTTTTGCATCTCCAATGAAGGACAGTTTCATGGATGGAAGCGAGCCTTTGGGTAGATCCTAATCCTATGCCAGTTTAATGGCCATATACAGTTTGGAAGAACTCTTCTGTTTGTTGGCCCTCTGGGGTGCCGTGCATCAGCTTTCTTCCACAATAGCCGACTATCAGAGACTACCGACTTTAAAAGGGAAAGCGGGTATTTTGGCTGGCAGTTTTGCTTTATGATCACAATCTCGTTGCTTCTATCCCCGTGGCAAGACAGCGTTTCACAGTGAAGGTGAGTGGAGGAACAAGCCACTCACCTGATGGTGAAGAGAAGGAAAGAGGACCAGGGTCTCAAGACCCCACTGCCTCCCAAGAGCTGCATTTTGGAGACCACATATGAGCTTTTGTGAGACTTGAGATCCGAACCATTGCTGGAAGGAATGGTTTCCCCAGTGTGATACGGGCTTCCCAGTAGCTATCAGGTGTGGGCACTTGGCATCTTAGAGAGCCTGTGTCTCTAGGAAATAAGACAGCTGTCAGTTCTAGTCTATTCAGATGTGTGACTGATTTGATCCCCAAGCATCTAATCCTCTGCCCACATGACAATCCTTCCATTCCCTTTACTTTCTCACACCTTTCCTGAAGTTGAACTAATGGTCTGGTCCTGCAAGACTACCGGCCATAGCCTCTCCAACCTCAATGACTGGCACCATTTGACTTTCTACATGGCTGTCTTGGATTTGACTTCTACATCTTCAGGCACAGACCGTATCAAACACTGCACACATCACACCCCAATCACATCATACTAGACTGAACAGTGAACCATTAATCAGATAGCTAAAGAGGGCAAAGAATTTGATTCTTCTTGAGTATGCTTACAATTTCCTACAGGTGAGCAAGCCACACAATACAGTACTTAGGAGTCTAACGCTATTCTCCCCAGGAGATTAAGAAACACTTGGGGAACCATGCCAACATTACTCTCCCATACCTGGCTTCTCATACCAAAGGACAAAGGACAAAATTGTTCCTCTCCTGCTTATTGTTCACTTTTCTTTGGCAAATTGCAGACTTTCCATTGGCCTAAGAATCTTACAGCAATATCATCGCCCCGTCTCACTTCCCCACCCCCTGGCTATGAGATACTGTTGATTTAAAGCAGTGAGAAATGGCTGTAGTCTGACTGCTGCTGAATGCAAGGATTGTGCCCCACCCACCTGGCCTTTTACCGTAGGATTAACATGCTGAATTGAGGGGGGAGATTCCATGACAATGATCGAATTTACCAGAAACACCATAATTCATTTCTCCCTGGAGGCCTTTAAGTTGGTAGGCATTCTGTTGTTCAGTTCCCCATTGGTTATAAAGGTGGAGAATTAAATGGGTTCTAAGTGACATCTCAAAGCCTCGATGTCCTCATCCAAGCTTCTTATGGGCAGGGAATGGCTGGGTTCAGTGTCACGGTGCCAGCTTCCCTTCCCTGCCGGTTCCTCACCATGGACATACGCTTACATTCTGAGGAGCTTTCCCAATGTTTCTGCCAGACTTTCTTCACAAATGTCTCAGTCACTTTGGAATAGCCACGTGAGACATGTCAGGGACACCGATTGAATGTATACAAAATCACTCTTTGGGTAGAAATGCTCAAGTGTACAGTATCATACTTGGTGGCTCATGCTTTGAAAACTGATAATTGCACCTCTCTGGGACTCTAGTTGACACGAGTCACAGGTTGATGTCTGTGCTGGAAGACGGGCAGCACCAGCTGAGAGCAACAGTTCCTAGGCAGTAACAAGACCAACCGCCTCGTCTGCTTCCCCTAGACTTTGTCACTCTCACCCTTGCCCAGATGCCCCATGTGTCCACCCACACACACTTGCTCCCTGTGCCCACATACACCCAGCAACTTCCCACTGTCCGTTTCCTCTTATGCCATTTCATCTCCATCGAACCCATTCACCTGCTTGAATTGTAACCCTTAACCTCTGACACTGGATGTGTTCTACCATAGACACCCAATTCAAGTTGTTCTTCCTTGTGTACACAGCAAACACTGACTCCTTAGAACCCAGCAATCTGCTTGCTAGGTCTGTAGCACTTGTTGGTGAATAAACCAGCACGCTTTGCCTAGGGTTCCTACCCCGTTGAGAAACACAGACAATCAGTTGGGAGCAAACCAATGAGTGAGAAAAAATGAACAAAGTGGGGTAGCAATAGATAGAATCCACATAAAGAAGAAAGAGACCTCTAAACTAAAATCTGGAAAAAAAATGAAGGCAGGTGGGTGTCCTTTGGAGATGAGAATGGGTGCCTGGCAGAGGGAACAGCCTGTGACTGGCTTTGGTGCATTCTTGGAAAAGCTGACTGTGCCTGTGGATGGGAAATCCCTGGAGGAAGATGGAGGATTGATGTTGCACTCAGAAGATGGTTGTGGAGCAGTCCCCTATGGATGGCCCTGGCAGACGGGAAAACGAGAGAAGACATGAGCAGGCTTTACCATAGGAGGGTTAGACGCAGCCAGCCATTCCCAGGACTCTGCCTTGAAAGTTGGCAAGAAAGGAATTGGAAAGAACTCAGGGCCTTGCCGGCCTGCTCCCTTGTTAGCAGGGTGGATCTGCAGTGTGCGCTCCAGGCGCGTGCTGTGGGAATGTGGTCCTTGGTTTCTGTCTGACTGGCAGGAGTGGGTTAGAAAAGGACGGGCTTTGAAGACTTTACTTGCTCTTGTTCTAGTCTGCCTCATTCTGCTTTCTGCCTGTGGCCATGCACAAACCACTGCCTTATAGTTCAGGCATGAGGATACTCCAGTGGGCTTTCCCTGTCAAGGTAGCCCGGAATCCCTTGACACCATGAGCCAAACAAGTCTTTCTTCCCTTAAGGTGTTTTGTCAGATATTTTGGTCGCAGTCGTGTGGAAACTAAGTCACACATTAACCTAGTGCCGATGACCCCGTGAAAGCTCAAAAAGTATTTTTTAATGATATAATTCACTCTATCTTTATTTACTTATTTTTTTTAGACAGAGTCTCACTATGTAGCCCCAGCTGGTCTGAAACTCATTATGTAGGTCAAGCTGATCTTGAACTTAGAAATCCAACTGCCTCTGCCTCTCAAGTTCAAGGATTAAATTCATGGGTCACTGTGTCCAGATACAGTTTACTTTATATCCACCTGTTTGACAATAAGTTACGTACAATCTTGTGACGTTTCTTTTTTTTGTAATCAAAGATACTAGATATATCATCAGATAACTAGTAAACATGTAGAGTAAATCTTTCATTCGTGTAATATTCTACTCCTGATTAAATATACTCGTATTATCTAGAGTAATATTAACTTGGCATTCTTTCCTCAAGAATCAATGCTGCTGTTGCCATGCTCCTTACTCATGATGTAGAACAGAGGAAAAGTGGTAGAACCACCCTATAGAGAAGCACCAAGGCTACGCTGGAGCCGTGTGTCTGGAGTGTTGGGTCAAGCTGACAAGGGGAATTCTGGGTAGACCACATATTGCACAACTAGTGAGAGGCAGAGGTAGAGGAGTCTGAAGCTGCTTGTCAAGGCTGAGATGAGAGTAGGTAAGTTGTAAAAGAAAAGCCCAGCACTGCATTCCCTGTCTTCCGTGGTGTAGATTGCTTGGCTATAGTTGTCAGGTCAGAACACACAATTGTGTGCGACTCAAATCCTGCGGTTCTCAACATGTGGGTCGCAGCCGCTTTGGCCCTTTGGGGGTCACATGTCAGGTATCCCGCCTATCAGATATTCACATGACGACTCACAACAGTAGCAAAAATTACAGTTATGAGGTAGCAATGAAATAATGTTATGCCTGGGGGCCACCACAGCTAAGGGGCTCTGAGAGTCTCAGGGTGACAGGTGAGTCTGAATGTGACTCAGCTGGAGAGTGTTCCAAGAACCTCCCTTTTGAATCTGGTCCTGGGCCTGGGGATGTTTAAGCAGAAATGTCCAGAAGGACCCTATCTGCTGTGCTGAGAGTAACCTCACCTGGAGAGAGGTGAGAAACCCAGTCACACAATCTTCATTGTTCATCAGGGGACTCTTTTATTAAAGAAAAGACATACTCATAGATGGACTTCTATTTGGATCATCAGCTCACAAAAAAATGACATGGAGACTTATTCTTAATTATGAAAGCTCGGCCTATATCTTAGGCGTGTCCCACTAGCTCTTATAACTTAAATTAACCCATTTATATTAATCTACATTTCACTTTTTACCTCTCTTCCATGTTATACCTCCTATTTCCTCTCCATGTCCTGGCATCTCTCATCTTTCTTTTCCTCCAAGACCTGTCTGTCCCCATATGTCCTGCCTAACCTCTTCCTACCTAGATGTTGGCCATTCAGCTCTTTATTAAACCAATCACAGTGACACATCTTCACACAGTGCAAAGGAATATTCCACAACACAGTATGGGCTGGGGGGGGCAGTTAATTCAGTGACAGAGTCATTGTCTTGCATGCAAGAGGCTCTAGGTTCAATCTCCAGCAGTAATAGTAATGATAATGTAATAATAATAATGATAATATAATATAATAAAAACAAAACAACTAGCCTTTGTATAAATGACTCTATTGTAAAAACATGTCCAAGAAGTTGTGAAACAACTTAGCGGTTTAACCTTCTGCTGTGACTAACGGCACAAAGCAGCAAGCACAAGTTATTCAGTTTTTCCACTTTGAGAGAAAGAAAACACAATCTAGCTAACCCAGACTTTAAACACATGCTCCCTAGCTCATTTCTGTGCTGGAGGAGTGGTCTGATTGTGATGCTGTTGGCCATCAGAGAGGGCTGCAGTCTGGTCCCTACTGTGGGGAACAACTGTTTTAATTACTGTAGCTGAATCATCTCACTGGAGAAAAAAAGAAAATCCAGTGACTCCAATTAGCTGCAGCATGTCTCTTTGAGGAAGTCACAATTTGGGGCACGAGTGTTGCTTGGTTCTGCCACTTGGGTAGCACTGACAGTTGAGTCACAGATTCCAGCCACTGCCCTTTGCTGTCTGTCTGGAGTGGAAGGGAAGACATGTTCTTCTTGACTTGGTTATGAATTTCCTAACCAAGGCACTCAGTTATGATAGTAAATTCTGTTGATGATTTATTTGTACAGTTCCTATTAGGCAAACGTCTAAAGTTGTCACTGCCAATAATAATAATAATAACAAAATTGTCAATGCAGTTCA
Source organism: Mesocricetus auratus (assembly GCF_017639785.1). Taxonomy (NCBI): domain Eukaryota; kingdom Metazoa; phylum Chordata; class Mammalia; order Rodentia; family Cricetidae; genus Mesocricetus; species Mesocricetus auratus. The sequence continues at coordinate 12,437,204 of NW_024429195.1, forward strand.
GTTTCACATTCTATTTGAAGAGATTTTTGAATTTATGATTTTCCTTGCAAAATAACCAAATGTGGATTGCCTCAATATTTTATTTCAAATGTTGCATTTTTGCTTCTTTCTTGGTTTGGAATGGACCTCCAAATGAACTCTTTGATCCCATAAAGATGAGCCTCCTGATTTTCTTCTCCGTTTCTCCCAGGAACCATGCAATCACTTACTTCAAAGAGTTGTTCATCTGTCTAGATCACTTGAAGGTTTAGCAATCACTTCTTGAAAGCAAGTTGAACTCAGTAGTTATTATCATGCCACACAGTGGAACTTTTGTCTTCAGTTCAGGAATAGACTTCTGGATATGATCTGTAAGGCTAAGTAAGGAACATTTTTATCCAGAATAGCCTATGGCAGCTAAATTATGGTACCACATTGGACAATAGTAATAGGAAATCTGTAGGACTGGTTGTTGAAATGTCTATTAACCTATGAGCTTTCCCTTGGAATTAAGATGCTTGCTTTACTCCTAATAGCAACAAGAGTCGTTAATAGATAGGGGCATATTAGTTATGCTGGAGTGTAGTTCTCTTTGACATTTATTAAATCTGTTGGAAATCTAAAGCTGGGGATATTGCTCATTTGACCGAGTGCTTGCCTAGATTGCATGACACCCTGGGTTTGAGCCCCATAATCACATAGACATGGACATGGTGGCTGATAGCTATGTCATCATTCATAGGTGAAGACAAGAGGGTCAGGAGTTTACTCTCCCTTATACATTGAGTTCAAGGTCAGCCTGGGATTCCCGAGTTCCTGTGTCAAAACCAATCAACAAACAAGTTTATTAAAGGTCTAAAAAGTCAAAGAAACAGCATGACTCTGCACCCTCTGTCAGGTGACACATGTCAGGAATCATGACACGCCAGGGGAGCTCAGAGGTCCCTAGATAGGTTTCTCTTTCCTCCTCAGCCTCACCTCCATGGGTGGGATTGTCCTTTGGAAGGGAAGCCCACATTAGCTTCTCTCCCTTCCTTGTGAGGCGAGGTCGGAACTACTTCACTTGAGCCCCATCCAGACAGTGGTTTAATTTGGAGACAAGTCAAGCTGTATACATTTTCCAGTCTCTGTGCAATTACCTGGCTAGAATATAGGATAATAATTCCTCCATGAAAGTGCTGAGTAGGGAATGAATAGGTGTCTGCCTACTGTAAATTAGGTCTCTAAGAAACTGGAGTGTTTATTAAGGTTTTAGAAATCAATGTTTATTCCCTGCCCTTAGGTGACGTACATTAAAAAAATAGAAGTTAATGATTGGAGGGCTTTGGTGGGGAGGGGGAGATGGAGGGTTTTGAAAATCAGCACCCTTTTCTCCTTCTCCCAGTCACCTAAGTTCCTAACGCATAGACATTTCCAGGATTTAACCATTAGCATGGGGCCAGGTGGGATGAAGGAAAGGTTCATTAGTTAGTGTAACTATTTTAGGACTGTGTTTTGTAAATAAGGTCTAGTTCCACTGAAATAGGAAAAATGTGTATTATTCACAGTTCTTGCTGAAAACTGTGAGGAAAAGTGTGTAATATTTCATAACTTGCCCTTTCTTGGGGGTGAGGACTCAACCGTGCTGTAGAAAGACTAAGAGTAGTGGGTAAAAGTGGCTCCATTCCCCACCCCGTCTGTGTCACTAGAGTTCCATAATCATTGTTAAGATAAACTATAGACTGAGAATCCATCACTTTTGTTTGATTGGTTTTCCCCTTCAAAATAATCTACTTCTTCCCCAGTATCTTTTCTACCTGTTGCTTTGCGAATACAAGACGATGAAAGAAAAGCCACTCGCAGAAGATTAAAAACATCATTTATTATGAAATTTAATTTTCCATGATTAAATGCAACTCAGAATAAAGGTAGTGCCATGAGTTGTTTTGCTGATGTTTGCCAAGGCTGGGGCTGGAGACAGCTGAGAGGGGTTCAGTATGAGCTATGGCGAGGATGTGGGCTAAGGGATTCCGTGTTTAGACAGATGGCTTCACACTGTGTGTCCAGCCAGAGAAAGCAAGGGTCTGCCTAAAGCGCTGGGTTATGGGGCAGCCTGTGGAGACTTTTGCACCAACTGCATGAGGTCACTGGGAGAGCCGAGTCAAAAGAGAATTCTCAGTCGTCTTCTACCACAGAGAGTCACTGGGAAAGAGGAGTCACTCAGTCATCAGTTGGATAAACGGCTTATTTTTCTTAAAGACAAGTATTTATGAGAATGAAGTCATGTTGAGAAGGTGTCAAAATATGAGATGGTTGTGACAGATGAGTGGGAGGAAGTTGTGAGGGGTGTTTATCCTTGTGCTTCCTCCCTATCTCCTGGCCATTCTGTGTTCTTAGTCTAGACCTGGTCTACTCATGAGGCTGTGTTCGTTCGGTGTGTCAAAGAATGTGGCGAGGGCTTACTGGTGCTTGGCATAGGATCAGAAAGAGAAACACCACTGTTAGTGCTCCCTGGGGTAGAATTAACTTCTCCAGGCCTCACTTTCTTCATCTTGGAAACAATGCCAACCAGAGTTATGTGAGTTATTCTGAGCCTCAGGTGTAACCAATGAGAGTATTTTTACAGGGTTACCATGGGTCCGTTGGGTTCACTTGCTCGTAAGACCATTCTTGGAATTCAAGGAAATGAAAGCGGTCAACTTTCTCCATTATTCAGCACAGTACTCACTGTGCGTTGGTATCTGGGATTATATTATTACATTTCATTTACGTAATGCACTGGTATCTGATACAGTCTTAGGGATTAGAGGCTTTTGTTGGTTCAAGTTTTAGAGTTTAGTCTCAAATACAGACATTGCATAGCTTATAGAAAAGGGAGATGCACACTTGAAAATGTCTTGAAGACATGTATCTACATGTATATATCTGGTTTTTAAAATGGAAGACGTGATGCAGACTCAAGTAGGCAAAAGTCATGTTTTAAGCAGATGCATCATAGAAAAGAATAACTTGAAAAAAATCTTTGCAATAAAGAGCTTGAAGGATGTTTGAGACTTCTCTAACTTCTCCACCACCCCTCTCATCCCTCAGGGCCTCCTGTGGGCAACATCTGGACGTGTTTCGCACAGTTCTGTTCTTAAATCCTCAAGTCTCAGTCTCAATGGATGATCGGCTGTAGCACGCTGGGCCAAGCTTTGTGGGGTCTGACCCTTAATGATTATGGCTTCCTTTGAAATAAAATGGATTTTCAAAGCCTCTTTTCAGATTTTACATAAACCTGGATATAGAACACACTATGAAAACCTTCGCAGAAGTTTTGGAAGGAAGTTGATGAAAAGGAAGAACCCTGAAATGTCAATTTTGCCTTTTTAAAAAAGTAGTCAGTTGTTTAACTTTTCAACCCTGTTGGAGTCAAGGAAACAGCTCCTGCCTGTGTGTGACCTCAGGTCAGAAAGACATTCAGTGACACTTTGGGTTCATTAAACACACTCTTTGGGCATAAGAATCCAAGTACCAAAAAGCATACCAGTGGGTAAATTTTTAAAGTTTGCTTTCAAAACAATGTGCACTCACTTCTGGAACAGCCCCCTGTAAACACTGGTTTGTACAGGATTCATAGAAAGGAGTTCTCAACGACAAGACGTCCTGGTCCCTGGAATGTTGAGCTCTCTCTCTCTCTTGTCCTCATGTCGACCCTTCTCCCCTTCCTCCTTCCTCCTCCACCCTCTTCCTCCCTCCTAGTCAGTCTCCTCTCCTCTCCTCTCCTCTCCTCTCCTCTCTCTCTCTCCTCTGCTACCCCCTCCTCTCCCCTCCCCTCCCCTCTCCTCCCCTCCCCTCCCCCCTCTCCTCCCCTCTCCTCCCCTCCCCTCTCCTCCCCTCCCCTCCCCTCTCCTCCCCTCCCCTCTCCTCTCCTCTCCTCTCCTCTTCCAGCCTCGTCCTTCCTCCCTGTGCAGCTTCCTTCCCGTTTCTTTTGCTTTATACCATTTTCTCTTCTTTCTCCTTACCATATATTAAACTTTCCAAAATATCACAGCCAACGTGTTGACCACAGTAAGCAGCTAGGTCTGTCACTCCTGTCTGTCCCATTCTTATAATAGTTATCATTTTTATTATTTATTTTTCTTTTATGTGTATGAGTGCCTACATGTCTGAGTACCACACGTGTGTAGTACACATAGAGACCAAGAGAGGGCGTCATATCCGCCTGGACAGATGTTTGGGAGCTGCCACGTGGATTCCGGGGTCCAAACCTGGACCCTCTGTAGAAGCAGAAGATACACTTAAGATACACTTCCAAGTCCTGATTCTTAACAATTTCTAAAGACTATGGGGCAAGTTTCTATTTGTTGTGACTTCATAGAAGGTCAAGGAATTACTCAAGAAGAAGCAGACTAACTGAAAATAAATGTGTAGCTGTATTCCCAAAGCGCAGCTACAGAATGTGAACAAGCTTGATGATCTCCAGAGCTCCACACCAGGAAGTGCTCACTAAAGCGCAGCTACAGAATGTGAACAAGCTTGATGATCTCCAGAGCTGCACACCAGGAAGTGCTCACTAAAGCGCAGCTACAGAATGTGAACAAGCTTGATGATCTCCAGAGCTGCACACCAGGAAGTGCTCACTAAAGCGCAGCTACAGAATGTGAACAAGCTTGATGATCTCCAGAGCTGCACACCAGGAAGTGCTCACTAAAGCGCAGCTACAGAATGTGAACAAGCTTGATGATCTCCAGAGCTGCACACCAGGAAGTGCTCACTAAAGCGCAGCTACAGAATGTGAACAAGCTTGATGATCTCCAGAGCTCCACACCAGGAAGTGCTCACTAAAGCGCAGCTACAGAATGTGAACAAGCTTGATGATCTCCAGAGCTCCACACCAGGAAGTGCTCACTAAAGCGCAGCTACAGAATGTGAACATGCTTGATGATCTCCAGAGCTGCACACCAGGAAGTGCTCACTAAAGCTCAGCTACAGAATGTGAACAAGCTTGATGATCTCCAGAGCTGCACACCAGGAAGTGCTCACTAAAGCGCAGCTACAGAATGTGAACAAGCTTGATGATCTCCAGAGCTGCACACCAGGAAGTGCTCACTAAAGCGCAGCTACAGAATGTGAACAAGCTTGATGATCTCCAGAGCTGCACACCAGGAAGTGCTCACTAAAGCGCAGCTACAGAATGTGAACAAGCTTGATGATCTCCAGAGCTGCACACCAGGAAGTGCTCACTAAAGCGCAGCTACAGAATGTGAACAAGCTTGATGATCTCCAGAGCTGCACACCAGGAAGTGCTCACTAAAGCGCAGCTACAGAATGTGAACAAGCTTGATGATCTCCAGAGCTCCACACCAGGAAGTGCTCACTAAAGCGCACAGAGGAGGCACACACTCTGTTTTTAATTTTCTTCTGGAAAGTTACTCTGTTTCAGCTTTTCTCAAACACTGTTCAGGTAGCATTGGGATGTCATCTCCCCATTGTGGAAATTCAGAAACATTGTTTTGCTAAAGTTTTTAAACCTGAAAGCCTTCAAGTCTCAGAAAGCCATCTGACTGGCACCCAGAGAGCTCTTTCAATCAAACCTAGCAGATTTGCTGTATTGTTTCTGGTCTCTAACCGTGTTAAATACAATGGCTTCTATCAGCAGTTAAGCTCTGCTGCAGGCTCCCCCACCCCCATCCCTCCCTTTTTCCTTTCTACTGCAGGATTGAAGTTATTGTCAAATTCATTTTGTGGCTTCATGGCTGTTTTCTGTGGCTGCATTTATGTCATTAAGTTGTACCCTTCTTTCCCTGGAAACAAATGGATTAAATGCCTACTCTACTTACCTGATGCAGTTGTGACGAGTATCCCAGGCTACACAGCAAGACTTACAGAAAAGGGATCCACGATGAAGGGAATTAATCAATTAACCGTACAGTCCACGAAGACTGACAGGCACAAAGGTGTCTAGTTCTTCAGCAGTGTGTGGTGGGTGTCGGGTCTCACAGCTCTGATCTATTTAATTCGGACACAGTCTTTTTAAAAATGACATTTATTACTCACAGATGGTGGTGGTGCTGTGTGAGCCCCAGGGCGTGTGGAGGTCACAGCTTTCAGGAGTTCTACCATACAGGTCCTGAGGATTGAGCCTGGGTTGGCAGGTTTGCACGCAGCTGCCCTTACCACCGGAGCCATCTTGCCGGCACCTTGACACAGTCTTAATGTCCTCTTCAAATCACGGAATGAATGGGAACTGGGATCAAAAGTCCTGGCTCCCTGGATTTGGCTACATGGAGAAGCCAGCAGCTCTGGGCCTCGTGCGAGCCCTGGAAGCGTGTGAGATGCAGCATTTTTCACACATATTCCGAGATGGAACAGTGGAGAGCGAGCAGCAGATGCAGTGGGGAGCTCGACCAGAAATAACTCCTGTTTCAATAAGGTTACGTATCTTACTGTAGCCAGCATCTATTACCTAGACGTAAAAAGATGCTACAAGCTATAAATGTATATTGGTACAGCTTTAGATTTTTTTGAGTATGAGTGATATTTCAGTTTTTTTTAAATATCCTAATGTCCATGGCTCTTAACGGTGAGTAAAATAAGATAAAATCGGGGTCATCAAACTGAGATGACATCATCCATGAATGAATTTGTTCATTATTTCACCTTTACTGGCATTTAAGATACTGCCTAATATTTTAGTCCCCCCACCCCCACACCTGTGGTCACATCACTCTACATCTGGCAGTTAGCTTCAGCTGCAAACTTGGCATACCTTGGAAAAGGAAACCTCTGCGTGGGACCTGCCTCCATCAGACTGGCCTGTGAAGTGTCTGTGGGAGTGTCTTTGTGACTGCTCATGGATGTGGGAGGGTCCAGACCCCTGTGGGCGGTACCATGCAGTGTAAAAAAAGTGTAGAAAGCACACAGTGCTCCTCCATGCTGCCTCGGAGCCTCCCCCAGGTTCCTGCCTTGAGTCCCTGCCCCGACTTCCCTCCATAAAGGCCTGTAACCTGTGAGCCAAGTAAACTGCATCCTTCCCCAAGTTGTTGGTTTATTTTTTATTTTTATTGAGGTTTCATCATAGCAATAGGAAACCTAACTAGGATAGCATCTATAGACACCAGGACAGCATTTGGGTTTTTTTCCCCCTTTTGTTAATTTAAATTAGAAGCAAGCTTCCTTCACATGTCAGTCCCAGTTCCCTCTCCCCTTCCCCCCCCCCCGCCCCGCATCAACCCCCTATCCTATCCCATTTCTGCTCCCCAGGGAGGGTGAGGTCCTCCATGGGGGATTCTCAAAGTCTGTCACATCATTTGGAGCAGGGCCTAGACTCTCCCCTGTGTGTTCAGGCCAAGAGAGCATTCCTCCATATGTACTGGGCTCTCAAAGTTCATTCATACATCAGGGATAAACACTGATCCACTACCAGAGGCCCCATAGACTAACCAGACCTCCAAACTGACATCCTCATTCAGGGGGTCTGGAACAGTCCCAGGCTGGCCTCCCAGCTATCCTTCTGTGGTCCATGAGTTCCTTTTTACTCAGGTCAGCTGTTTTTGTGGGTTTCTCCAGCCTGGTCTTGACACCTCCACTCATCACTTCTCTCTGTCTGCAACTGGATTCCAAAGTTCAGCTCAGTGTTTAGCTGTGGGTATCTGCCTCTGCTTCCATCACCTACTGGATGAAGGCTCCAGGATGGCAATTAAGGTAGTTATCAATCTCATCATCGGAGAAGGACATTTAAGGTAGCTTCTTGACCATTGCTTAGATTGTTAGTTGGGGTCAACCTTGTAGATCTCTGAACATTTCCCTAGTGCCAGACCTCTCCCTAAAACTACAATGGCTCCCTCCATTGTGGTATCTCTTTTCTTGATCTTTTGTTTTGTTTTTTGTTTTTTGAGAGAGGGTTTCTCTGTGGCTTTGGGGGCTGTCTTGGAACTAGCTCTTGTAGATCACCTGTTTCTGCCTCCCGACGAGTGCTGGGACTATAAGCGTGCGCCACCACCGCCTGGCCCATGACAGCATTTGTGTAAAAGAGTTATACCATACCCAAATGTGGGGATGAGAATGGCCTTCACCACTGTCACCCGATGGCATGCCTGATTAAAAAATAATCATTTAGAATGCTTGAGAATCAACTTTTCACTTAGAGTACAGAGTTAATTTTTGTCTTTCTTGTTTATTTATTTTGCAAGAACTCTGCCAGGTTTGAGATCTGGGGCTGGAGAGATGGGTTCAATTCCCAGCACCCACATGGCAGCTCACAACTGTCTGAAACTCCAGTTCCAGGGGATCTGATACTTTCACACCAATGCATATAAAATAAAGTTAAATAAATTATATAAAAAAGAATTTAAGATCCGATTGAAGAGTTTTAATCTCTCCTCTAGGATACAGAGTTACTACCGATGACACGGTGTTTAAGCATTACAATCTTTGGTTCGTCGTTGATCTAGAAAGGGGTCAGAAAGCCGGGTTCTGGGCATCCCTTCAGCTGTGTGGATGCGCTTCTGAACTGAACTTCCTAGCTGAAATATGAGAGACTAAGCTAAGTATAGAACTGTCTTGAAGACTCGAATGCTTCTGGTAATCTTTTCAGACACCCACATCCTCATATATTCCTTTTAAAAGGATGCTCTACATCACCACCTGTCTGTGTTTGGCAAATCTATCTACTGATGGCCCAAAGGACCCAGGTATAAAGTGAACTGTTGGAGTAACAATGGTTAATGACTAAGCCTTTCATGTGTCTACTTTGCTTAAGCCTTGTTTTATCTAATACACCAATCCCACTTCTTGGATTTTGCCATTCACACTTTGCTGAGGAGAAAATGGGGGATTGAAGAGATTAAGCACTTTTCCCTGGGGCAACCATTACCTGAGAAGTCTGAGCTTGAACTCACTCTGATTTAATGATTTCAGAGCTTGTACATCAAACTCTATCATGAGTGTTTCATTTCTGTTGCTGAGACAAAATATGCTGACAGAATAACTTGGGGGAAAAGGCTCTGTTTTAGTTCACAATTCCAGGTCTGCTTATTGAGCAAACTGTTCAGAAATGCAATGAGAAAACTTTTGTTTAGAACCATCACCCAAGTTGAAATATCACAGAACTCAGTGTTGTGTCGTTGAGGGTGCTGGACCCCAACTCAGTTACAAGAAGGAAGTACGAGACAAGTGTTTTTAAGTTAAAACATTGATATAGTGGAATTTATGAATAGGAATAAACTGTTTTGAATATTCCAGAAACCATGGAGAAATAACATGCACTGTATCAGTCTAGGCAAGACCTAGGTTGCAGATCTGTTTGGGCAGTTAATCAGCTGATGCATGTAAAGCACTTTGTCCAGACTCTCCATATTCCTAGCAGTCAGTGTCACCTCTTATTATTATTAATGTGAGAGGAATCACAGGAAGACCACTCAGGTTCTTCTCTCCAGTTTTTAACCCTCAAGTCTTCATTTAGAATTTACCTTTACTTCCAGTTAGGATATTAGGCCTAAAGTACTTAGCCACACTTTTCTGTTAGAAGGGTGTGATTATGTCAGTGAGGAGAATGAAATGCAAGCACAGTTTCAGTGAGAAGGTTGATTGTCTTTTGGCAAATGGAACCTCTCTCTGATTCTTACACTTTAAATGAGTTAGCTGCAGTATTGCAGCATCCACAGGCTCTGGCTTCATTCCCCGGGAAAGGATCCGATGAGGATCGAGATCACAAGACAATGAAGATGAGGCTTAGGAGATGATCCCAGGAAGGAAGGAAGGGGTGGGCGCTTACTGCGGGTGATGTGAGAAGCGATGGAGGGGGTAGAGTCGGTCCTAACCTCAGGTGATCCCGAGGTATATTCTCACTTTACAGCATTGAGGAAGTAACATGAATGCAACGTAAATCCTACTTTGAATTTTTATCTTTTCCCAGGTCAGGGATATGCTGTCCCCACTTGAGAGCCTGGGTTTCGGGGGACTGTAGCTTACAGGGGTTCCCATGGTCTGGGAGGGAAACACTGAACATTAGTTTCACTGCCCTTTGCATCTGTGAAGTTCACAGGTGGATTGAATGAATTTTCTATTAGTAGTATTTTCAGGCTAAAGTGGTTGTGCCCAGACACAGCTTCATTGTAAGGTGAGCATCTACACAGTGAGGATTTGGTCCAGAAGCAGTGGATGTTCAGTATTCTGGAGCTGATATCATGCTGAGTTTTAACCACCCCAGACATGGCGGTGAGGATGCACAGGACATTACAGAGATCTGCAGCAAGAGGGTCTTCCGGAACTAGAGAAAGCAGCATGGCTGTCCTGACTCTGCTGGAGGAACAACAGATCAAAGACCCCTCCCCCATCTCCACAGCTTCCTCATTTGCCAAACCCAGCGTATGAACCTGGCAGTGAACATGGTGACCAACGACAGAGCTGTTACCTTTCCCCTCCTCATACTCCCTAGAGCTTGACATAGAGAAGTAAGACTGTTCTTCAAAACTGAAACCCTGAAAAAGACAATCTCACTTCTCAGACGCGCTTATGCCTCTTGGGTTAACTTTGCTTAAGCTGTTTCCATGTCTAAAGAAGGAAGGTGGGGGCCTGAGGGGATAACCCTGATGGTAACTCACTGCACACGTGTGAGGTCCTGCCTGACACGCAGGACCCATGAACAAAAGTTATAGGTCCTGGTATGGTAGTCTTGCCCCAGTGCTGGGCGGGCAGAGGTGGGCAGATCCCTGGGACTTCTTCCTGTCCTAGCCTGCTTGGCAAGCTCCAGGACAGCAGGGGCCCTGTGTCAATAAAGAAGGTGGGAGGGCTCAGCAGTTAAGAACTCACGCTGCTCTTACAGAAGACCCAAGTTCAGTTCCCAGAACCTATCTGGTGAGTCACGACTGCCCATGACTCCTGTTCCAGGAGATCTAATGCCCTCTTTTGGTCTCCACAGGCTCTTGCACACTCGTGGTGCAAGGCTCTTGCACACCCATGGTGTCCATAAACTCATGCAGGTACAGACTCATGCACATTAGTAAGTGAATCTTAAGGATTAAATGAAGCAGACAGTTCTGGTGGGATGACACCTATGCTGTCTTCTGCCTCACAGACTTACACAGGCATACACATGCACACCTACAGGCACCCACATGAATGCACACATGCAGACACACACACACAGCCACAAGCACACCCACAGATGCATACATACTCATATCCAAATGCACACATACAGGCACATGCATCCACAAGAACATGCACACACACAAACATACATGCACACACATAATCACAAATGCACACACAGGCACATGCATCCACAAGAACATGCACACACACAAACATACATGCACACACATAATCACAAATGCACACACATAGGCATACATACACACATGCACACACATCTGTATGCACGCACATAGGCACACACAGGCACACATGCACACACACACATGCATGCACACCTGCACACACACAGGCACACACATCCACAGGCAAATGCACACACGTGGGCACAGAAAAAAAGAAGCTGGCTACAGCTCCTGCATTTTAATTACATAGTGATTTGTTCAAATCTCTTTTGTGTCTTTTATTTAGCTTTGAATCATAAAAAATAGCAGGCAAATAACCCATTACAGATACAACTTTAGCAAGCCAGTGTGTATGTGTGTTTTCTCTTAGGAATTTCAGGGTTTTGAGTCATTATTAATATAATATAATAATATAAAATTATTATAGCTTTACATACTTCTGGAAAATAATTTGTTCAAGAATATAAACAATGTGGTAAGAATGTTTAGTTGCTTACTAACCGATAGTTACCATTTTAAGTACATTGTACAAACACATCACATAGTGTCTTAACATTTTCCAAAGGGATGGCATAGATTCTGACTTCATTTTGTCTCTGTGATCAAATGTTGATAAAATGGTAACATATGGTTATATTTTCTGCACTTACCTGCCTTGTAGAATAATCCTCATAAATTACAGTAAGTACAGCCAATAGGTTTCAACAAATAATTTTTAAAAACCCTGCTTTCACTAAGGATCATAGTTCATAAATATTCTATTATTGTGTTTATTATGTGTATGGAAAATCACAGCTGAAATTGGTAAGACTTTAAAACAAGAGGAGCTGATTCCCTTACTCATTGAGAATGTCATTTTGTAGTTGAGTATAAACTTACTCCCTTAGTAGCTACAAAACACAAGATGCTCTGTGAAAATATTGCTGTCAGTTAACTCATCTTAGCTGGGGCTTTTGTCTTGGGCCCAGCAGGCTTGGAAGTGATATCAACAGAATAATTAAGAATAGGCCCTTCTCTGAGTAAGACACATTGACTTAATTTCAGTTGCTTATGTGCAATAGCCAAGATGCAAATGTGTAGACGTAGCAAGGAGACAGACAAGGCCCTTCTATTTCTTCCTGGCCTCCTTCATACACAAAGCCACAAGAAAAGTCAAAGTCTGGTGATGTGAGAATGAAGAGAGGAACTGAGTTGGACAGTCTTTAAGGCTGCTTGCATTCAGTCACCCATTTCTTCTGGAGGATGCACCTACCGTTTGACCGGGAACACCTGAAGCCTGGAGCTACTGGTTGACATGGAGCTATCAACGGGTGTTTTTCACATTTCTTTTCTCTACACATTTCTGAGACCAACTCTGTTTTCCTTTTCTTATTTAAAAATACTGTTTACTTTAGGCAGGTCATTCTTACATTAGGAGTAAAATAAATTTCAGTTCAGACATATAATTGGAATAACTATCACTGTCTAACAAAACTTAAAAAATAACATACCCTGAGCTACAACTTGTTGGAGCATTGAAGAAACACAGGGTCCCAGAAGCATGCACACACTCACCTCCACCCCTAGTAAGTCTTTGTTACCCAGATTTTAGGTGACCATGTTCAGGACGTTCATTTGACTATGATCTTGGCATCTTTATGCCACTGGTGTCCTTGATGCACCATTTGTACCCAAGAGCCTTTTCATCTCACCTGCCCTCAGGATGCTGACACCTTTATTCAGCTCTTTCCAGCTAATGAAAAGTCTCATCTAGACAAGAATCTTGTCTTAATGTTCTAGTCGATCTCATTTCTAAGGCTGCTGGGCTTGGGATAGAAACCATCATAGCGATGAGTTAAGTGGACTCCCAGGGTCATGGTGACCTTGAAGCATATCATAGGTTTTTTAAAATTACCTTTGATATTCTGTTCAAACTGGAACAGAGAATCTGATAAAACTGCCACAAACCTACCGAAGGGCTACATCCCTCGTCCATTTGGTACAAATGTGACTGACATCTACATCACATCTCCTCTTCCCAAGTTCCAGAGATCATTGAGGAAGAGGGAGCCAGAGGTGGTGGATGGCTACAGCAGAACTGTTTCCTGGGCAACACAGGACTGTTGCACATGGAACTCACAGTGGATGACCTTCACTCAGAAGACATGCACAAGATCAGGGTATTGCACACGTGAACCCACAGTGGATGCAGAAGACCTGAGCAGGATCAGGTCTATTGCACACGTGAACTCACAGTGGGTGTCCCTGCATTCAGAAACCAGACTATTGCACATGTGAACTCACAGCGGGTGTCCCTGCATTCAGAAACCAAGCACAAGATCAAGCCAGGCAGAAGTCTAGCAATTGGGGGCGGGGGAGGGCGGCTCAGGAAGCCGCACCCAAAGCTGAGGAGATCCTGATGGCTGCTAGGTGGCAGCTGATAAATGCTGGGGGATGGAGAGTCAGTTTTTTTTCTCTTTTCAAGGATGTGACTTCTGGAAGGCTGCCCACACTCCAGTTGAGGATCCTACATGCTAGTAGCACTAACAGTTTTCCTACAGTTCTAGGTCACAGTTCATCCCTGCAGGGAAGTCAAGGAAATGGGACTTGAAGCAGCTGGTCACTCACGTCTGCCGCTAAGAGCAGAAGTTGACACATGCACACTAGTGTTCAGCTCCCATCCAATCCAGGATCCCCTGCCTACAGAAGGGTGACACCCATGTTGGGTGGGTCTCCTCGAATCAAAACAGTCCTTAATGTGCACACCCACAGGCCAGCTTAAACTAGACAGTTCCTCATGGAGACTCCTGCCCAGGTGATTCTACACTCTGTAAAGCTGATGGTTAGAACCAGCATCACACCAGCTGAGCATGGGAATTGGAATTCCCTTTTGCCAGCTTCCTGATACATCCTCGTAAGAGCAAGTGTCCTCACCTTCCTGCCTCCACACCATCCCTGCCACAACAGTGCAGCCTCTCAAACCGTAGTCAGGTGCTGGGTTACAGCCATAAGCAAAGTAGCTACTATGTGTGTAATTTGGGTACTCCCTAGAGGCATTGTATGATAATTTATAAGAAAAGGGAAGGACATAGTAAAAGGTAAATTTAGTAAGAAGTGTAAACTGTTCAGTCAGTTAAAGAAATCACACGTGCCAGGCATTAAATATCAACAAAATCTTACTACAGAGCAAACTTTTGGAAGATAAACGAAGTCAGGTAACACTTCGTGTTTTTCCACCTGTCACCTTCACTGAATCCTATTAGAGTCTTGCTTCAGCAATGTGGGGGAGGAGTCTAGTGGCTGGTGCTTGCATTGCATGGTGGGTTTTCCTCTGGGCATGATATAATGACATCTTGGCCTGTCCCTGGTAGCCATGACAACTAGAGCAGAACAGTACCATAGCAGCTGGGTCTATGATAAAGGTGACAGAGCTATTGCCTCCCTAGAGGGGAGAGGAAGGGAGGATTAGGAGACCCTTACTTGGGAGGCACCCCCCCACCACACTCAGATGCAAGTGGTCTTGGGAGAGATGAAAGAGTACATGGGAAATGAAAGGCTGTTTGAAATCTGGAGAAGGGCTTGGTGAGGAGGCAGCTCTGTGGGGGACACTCATGTTCCTATAAGTAAATCCTCATCCCCTGCTCTGTTGGGAAACCCAATAAGCTCATCAGTGTCACCTTTGACCTGTCATGGATGCTGTTTTGAATGCACATCAAGGGTGATTACACAGTTGGCTTCCCTGGGAATGGTTAACACGATACCTTGCGATTTTATGATTAGCGTATGTGGTAGTTTGAATGTAATTGGGCCCCATAACCTCGTAAGGAGTGTCACTATTAGGAGGTATCACTGTGTTGGGATGAGTATAGCCTTGTTGGAGGAAGTACGTCACTGTGGAGGTGGGATTTGAGGTTTCCTATGCTTGGAATACCACACAATGTGTCATTCGATTTCCTGTGGCTTACGAGATGTAGGACTCTCAGCTCCAGCCCCACATCTGCCTGCAGGACACCATGCTCCCTGCCATGATGATAACGGACTGAACCTCTGAAACTGTAGGCTGCCGACTCAATGAAATGTTTTCTTTGTAAGAGTTGCTGTGGTCATGGTGTCTCTTCACAGAGATGGAAACCCCAAGACAGAGTAGAAGTCATTCAACCTGTCCGGTGGTCTTCTAGTCTCTGATGTTTAAGGAGAATTGCAGATATATCCCTATGGTGGCGTGTTCTTTCATGCCAGACACCACCATACAGACACCCACTGCCATTGTTAAAGCCATAGTACCTGGTACATTTACAGTCAGGCCTTAGCCGAGACTTTATACTTTTTAGAGGTCTAAGTGCTTACAATTCTTACCAGTGTCTGCTGCTCATTTCTGTCTTGTCTTATGGTTCCAGAGTCCGGGGACTGCAACACCACTTGGTCAGACCATTCTCTCTTTGTGCTTATCATCAGAGCATGGATCCCCAGTCACTCTCCATTCCATGTGTGCCTCTGTCTTCTCCAAAAGCTTGGACCCTTTCCACCCAAAGGCCTGTGGAGTAGGATGCTTTACATCTCTAGTCCTTGAAGTACACAGTGACTGCCAACTTTCCCAAAGGCAGCGTCTTCAAAACTCAGGCTTTAAAAGACATTTTGTGATTTCTGTAAGGAAATAAAAAGGGGAGTTATGTGATTTTCACCTGTATCTGCAGCAGCCAAGACACATAGTAAGCATTTTTATGTAAGTAGCCCTGGAATAAAATGAGATCCAAACAGTGAAGAAAGAGGGTTGGGAAGTACCAGTACCAAGTGGCCTCAAGCTGACACATCTAACACATCTAACCATGGCCTTGTGCTTTGCAGGCTGCCCAAAGGGGTAGGGTTTTGTCTTTGTTTTGGTTTTGGTTTTGTTGTTGTTGTTCACTTTCTAAATGAAGTTTCAAAATTCATTTTTGTTGGCTCGACTTGGCTGCTCTAAGCCTTTCCATTTCTCTTCTATTTGTGTCAAACCAAAGGATGTACGACCAGTTGGCAAAGTTGGCAAGAAGCTATTATTAACTTCTAGTGTCAAGTTGCTACAGCTCAATGGAAAAATCTCTGGAAGAGTCCTTGGAGGGATGGGTGCTTGCACACTTGGAGGAGGAAGGAGTCCAGAATGGACAGAATAATAAATAGCTGGAGTCTAGAAGAAAACAGTTAAGACCTGAAGGAAGATTGGAACCCAAGGACTCAGAGATAAGGGTCAATGATATAACTCAGTGGGTAAAGCCTGTTGACCTGAACTCGATCCCCAGGAGCCATATGGTGCAGGGAGAGAACCAAGGACCCAAGAAAAGCGGAGCTGGAAGCAGAATTTTAAACATAATAGATAAGCAGGGACAACAGGGATCCAACTATACCGAGATCCACAGGGCAGAGCTAGCTCAGTACTCTGGAGCTGAGAACACTTCAACACAGGCAATATGCATCATTGGCTGACATCAACTATGAAACCCAGGTTTCCAAGTATTTTTCTGGCCTGTTTCTTCCAATCCTCACATGAGATGGTGGTGTTACCACATTGCATCAGAATATATGGTATGAATGTTGGCTATTCCACCACCGTAGCCATAGCATGAGATAGCATGTAGACTTTCTAACGGAGGACATCAAGATATCCAACAATGTCCAAAGTCTATCCATGAATAAAGCTATACAGATACAGGTGAAGAATGTTTGCATTTTGTTTTTCCATTACTGTAACAACCCCTTCTTCATGATTGTAATGATCTATACTGACAACTACAATTCTACAGAAAGAAGACAAGAGGAAATGCAGAAAATGAAGAATTGTCATCATAACAAATGAAATTGTACACTTCAAAAATTGGATGGTAACAAAAATTATTCATGACAATTAAAATCCCCCCCCCATCTGTAGGAAACATTAGGGTAACTTTTTTTTTCTTTTCCATCACATATATAGGCTATAACACTAAGGAAAGCACACCATGGTAGAAGTACCCAGTCGTGTCATTAGGAGACAGCAGAAAGTCTCTGTGTTCGAAGTGAGTTGATGGGACCAGTCCATTCACTCATTCATTCACTCATGAAATCATACTTTGACCAAGAAAATTATTCCTAAATAAAAATGAAATACCGTGTTAGGAGGCATGAGAAAGCATGGAAGCTCCCTAAGCTCCTTGTCACCAGAGGAGACGGTTGCTAGGCGTGATGTTTTCATAAAGGTTTGTAAGGGCTGTGATGGGTAAGGCACTAGAGGCCAGGCCCACGGAAGCGAGCCTTCAGGGATGGCATTTCCTACCACACCAGGAAAAGGGGCTTTGCTAGTCTAGAGGTCTGTCTCATTTAAAAACACAAAACAAACCAAATGAACAAAAGAGTCTTTGATGTTTTGTCTGTACTGGAGCTCGGCTCAGGTATTGTGAACCCTGGTTTTATTCACCTGACCGGGCTTTAGGTGACATTTGGATCTTTTAAAAGGACAAAGGTTTGTCATCACCGAGAACATGTGAAGTATTTTTAAGTCTTGAAAGTGCTCCCTTAAGAGGGGCGACAGCCCTCTGAGCAAAGCGGCACCGTTACAATAAATGTCAAAGACCCCAAAGGGACCGAGATGAAGGGGGCAATGCTCCCAGAGAGGAATCTCTGGGATTTCAAATGTGTTCTCCTCTAAAAGAGCAATCCCTTTTATGGAAGAGCTGTTGCAGAGCTGGTTAGGCAAGAATTAGCACATTCTGGTACTCATGTCTTTGTTTAAATGCTCAACAATAATGACTTTTCTTAAATGGCCCTGTTAGACACGGGAACTTGGATCCGATGAGCTGGATTTGGGTCTCAGCCGAGTCTCAGAATGTAACCTCAGGATTGTCATTTAATCACACTCAAGCCACCATTTTCTTCCTAATCGTGATGGTGAAGGTTGCCACAGAGTGTTGATGGATGTCTTCTAGTTCCCTTATCACAACCTACTGTGTACCTGTGCATGTCCCCAAAGTGACATCCATTCTGTGTCTGGAGGATATCAAGTACGCTCCCCCTAAATATCAGCTTATAAATAACTAACTAGCATTGAATATTTCTTGTACTGTTTTTCTTTTGATGCAAAACATATCTGTAAAAATGTCAGCAGTTATGTAACAGAAGGACCATAAGAGGTTAGCATAGATATACAGACTCATCTATGGTTGGCTATTTCATTTTTATGTGTTGAGGCATTGCATAAGAGGAATGCTGTAGTGAGTTAGAAATGAGGAACAAGTGGAAAAGAGATAATTACAAATTAAAACCAATAAAGTATTAAAGGGACTGAGACAGACTAGGGCAGGTTGCTCTGAGACTATGTAGACAAGGGAATTAAATTAGAGATCATGGGAAATGATGATAGACTGTGAGATGATCCTGAACCAGAGGACAGGATATTTATATGGTGCAAACCTTAAAGAAAATCAGTAAGGCAGGAGAGCATCATGAAGACAGGGATGCTTTAGAGTACAGAAGTGGAGATTTTGTGTTTATGAGGCTGAAGTGAAGACTCAAGAGGTCCCATGGCCCACAGGCTGCCAGAGCCAGTACTACAAGGAAGGGAAGTCATCCCCACATGAGTACCTTGGGGGAAATCAAGACACTTGACGCATGAAACTAAACCTATTGAGGCTCAGCCTCTGACATTGAGGAATTAAGTTACACTAATTTCTACCTGGTGAACCACCCTTAGATGGAAGTTAATATTAACATTTGTAGATATAGGTGCATGAACTTATTATATATGTTTACATGCAACTAATTCAGTTTCATTGTTGTTATTTTTGATTCGACAGACTCATGTTGAAAGCCTGGTGCAAAAAATAATTTCACTTGGACTAAGGAAGACATAGAACACCCATGGGACCTCGGTCTTACTTCACGGCTAGGCAGGCCAGTCCTTGATTTATTCTTCTTAGTGACCAGTTCCAGGAACTTCTTAGTTTTGAACAATGACTAATGACCATAAAAAGCAGTTAATATTTATGAGCGCTTACTGTGCACCAGCACAGTCCTGAATTCCTTACTTGATTGCTTCATTCACCAGGATACATAACAACTTTATTTTTGTTTGGATTTACAGATGATGGAACAGGCACAATGAGTTAGTGACCAGTTCAAGCCGTATCACAGGAGTTGGGGTCAGAGTTCCAGTGTAAGTAGTACCTATACCCATTGTTCCAACCACTATGCTATGTATTAGGTGACCAATTCATGCACAACTGTGGTCCATAGAGAGGTGACATGAACTTGATAGTGTTAAAGCCCATATTACTTAGAACAGAAAATGCTAACACGCCTTAGTAGACCCTGTTGCCTAAGATATGAGTGTCTTAGATAAAGATGCTCTGTGGTCAATAAATGTCAGGGCTGAAACTCTAGTTTGGATGAACTGGCAGAAGTTGCCCCCTGTTTTATCATGGGCTGCTCAGTTGTCTCTGAGAAGGTATGGTGACTTGTTTTTCTGGCACCTCGTAAGCTCAGATTAATTATTATTGCATATTATAAGTCAGATAAGTTCACTCTAGATTTCAGTCTGTAATTCAATATACAGCAACATCTGAGTAAAGAAACCAGCCTGTATATTTTTTGAGCCTATTTTATTTTCCACACTCCTTGGGATTTTTTCATACTTTTATTACTTTCCTCAAACATTTTCTCCCCTATTCTTACTCTCTACTAATAACTTTTTAGTTGAGAAAATTAAGGCAATCAAAAGTGAACACCCATAAGTACCTTTATGACATATAACTCTGCACATGGGACCAGTACCATGAAATTCCTTCCTTCAAACAGGGTGTAGTGTCTTGGCTCCTTGGCAAGACAAGCCTCTGAACTTTCCCATGAGACTACAATTTTGCTTCCTGAGTTTGTTCAAAGACATTACCCAGCAATTCTCTCCTCTGCTTCTCGAGTCGGCAGGTCTCTTCTACCAATACCTTTGGAATGGTTTCTATTTCTGTCCCTTCCCTGGTGCAAGGACAAACTTCCTTGCTACCCTTTACATCAGCACTCTTAGTGGGGTTGCCTATATTAGATGTCATCATTTTCTTGCCTCCCATTTTTTCTGAAGCTTTTTTCAAGAATGCCTTTGTCAAAACCTTTTAATCTAAGGACCACAGTGTTGCTGAATCCAACAGTTCAAACCTCCTCATGTCAAATACGACCTCCTCGTGGTATGACTTACCACTCCTTCCTCCTTGAATGTTTCTAAATTTGACCACCAAGTTCCCACACTCTTTGTTCCTCACTCTCAGTCTTATTTGAGATTCCAACTGATACCTCTGACCCCTGTGCTGGAACGTCCTAGGCATGCTCTTTGGACCTGTGTCCTTCTCACAGGCCAGTGTCACTGATATGCATGCAGCTTCAGATTAATAAATCTAACCACTATTGCTATCCTGAACTAGGCACAAACAAGGAAAAGTAAGAACTGGCAAAGACTGCAGGAAGGATGTGGTAGTTACTGTTACTTGACAACCCAAAACCCATTCCTCTACCTGTTCCTTGGTAGTAGGCATCCATATTTCAGGGAAACAAGCCCAGGCTTACTTTCACGGTAAATTACGTATAGTGTTATGCAATGAAACAGTACCTATGTTAACCATTTACTTAGATGTTATTTCTGGCCGATAAGAAGTATGGAAAATTGGATGAAGGATTCTGACAAATATGTATTCATGTATGTATGTATGTATGTATGTATGTATGTATGTGTGTGTGTGTATGTATGCCATTGATAATAGAGACCACTTCTTCCAAGGGACTTTGGGAGGCTGAGTGGGATGCCTAGAGCCAATGCAGCCAGCTGCTAACAGAGTTCACTTGAAGACAAACCCATGCTGAGCCAGCCAAATAGAATGAGAGTGGGAGAATGGGTCCCTGACACAATCAGGAGCCTTTGCACTGGTTAACTCTGGAGCACTAAACTGGTACAAGCAAGCATTTGCAGCATAGTTTAAGACAGTGGGGTCCGGATGCTTTTGTGACCAGTGGCTTATACATTAAGATCAACACCGTGCGGGACTTTTTAGAAGAGGATATTTTTAATGAATGCTTCTAAATTTAACTGGAATGATCAAAGCCACATGCTCTCTGGTCCTTTCTGTTCCTTTATTTCCATCTCAGCTGCCATCAAATGCCTGACCACTGGGTTTGCTCTCTTGTGGCTGCTGGGTGGCTCACAGTCCCTTTCTGCCCATTTGACCGAGAGGGGCTATCAAGAGAAACTCTATGCAACTAGAGTATGGATTTCCCCTCCCTTCTTTATGCCCTTCTTCCTCTTTGTCCCCATAGCCCTACTTCTCATCGTTCTCTTGTTAAAGAGCAGAGAAGAGAGGCATGGCCAGCCTTCCGTGTGCACTGTGCCCAGATATGTAACAAGTAGGCTAGTCACATCACAGTTACCCAAGAGGATTCTGGAGCTCAAGTGTAAAAGTTGAGAAGTAGCCAGTTATAGAGGGCTGATCCCTACAGCACGTAGAGAAGGCCTGAAGTTAGAGTGATCTGGGCTTGTTGGAAGAGTACAGAGAGAGGCAGCAAGGCCAGGGCATTGGGCATGGTTTGTGTGGAGGCAAAAAACAAAACGACAACAAAACCCCTTCATGATGGCTTCATGATCGTGGGAAGACGTGATCTCACTGCAGGGTTGGGAGAAGCCAGTGTGAAGTTTAAGTGGAGAGTGGGTTACCTTAAAACATTTTTCCCTTGACTAGCCTGTGGAAAACAGATTTCAAGAAGCAACATAGGAAAGGGATCAAGTTTGGAGTGTTTACACATTTGACTTAGCATAAAGCAGTTGTAGTAGTAGAGCAGAGGACACACTCAAGAATTATATTCAAGTTAAAGCTAAAACTTATTGATGATTGGTTCAAATTGGGAGTTGGGTAAGAATGGGTAGGAATAGAGGAAATAAAGAAAACTCGGTTGTTTGTTTTAGACTTATTTATTACGTATACAGTGTTCTGCCTGCATGTATGCTTGCAGGCCAGAAAAGGGCACTGGATCTTATTACAGATGGTTGTGAAGCACCTTGTGGTTGCTGTAAATTGAACTCAGAACCATTGGAAGAACAAGCAGTGCCCTTAACCACTGAGCCATCTCTCCAGTACTGTCTTTTGTTTTTTATTTTAACCTGAAGAAGTAGGAGAGAGTTGGGTCACTTACACAGCACATCCCAACTGAAAACACTCGGAAATGTGTCTATCACCTTTCCTTTAGTGACTATTATAGACAGACAGACAGGCAGGCAGGCAGAGAGAAAGATGGGCAGATAGAGCCGGACATCCTAAAGGAACAATTTCCTTTCCTCCTAGCTCGGACAGTTGCCTTATGAGTGGCCTATTACAGATGTAGACCTCACCGTGATATTCTCACTCTGGTCTTTTGTCCCATCTTGTTCAATGTTCATAAATTAAGTATTTTGTTCAACAAGTTGACCCGATAGTCAATGAACTAATTCCATATTTCACCCAGCACTAACACAAGATAACGATGATTAATCTATGCCACTTGAATCTGTGCTTCCAAGGGGCTTTAGTCTTTTGTTCTGTTGGCTGCATTTGATGATATCTGGAATAATACTTAATGTTACTAAGAATATAAATGTTTGTTGCTTGGTTGACTGAACTAATGAAATAACAGTGAAAAAAACGGGCATGTATTTGCTTCCTGGATTCTTCACAAAGTGTGGCTAATGAAGAGATTTCAGTCTCAAAGAAGCCCAGGTTACTCACCTTCGCCCCATACTTCTTTAGGTTTTTGGAGACCTGCGGCTTGTAAGTCTCTTTATTTTGGGGTACACCTCTCAGCTGCATGTACTTTCATAGGGCTTGTAGGATCTTTTTCCCTTCAAATACATATCTACAACCATGAAACTGAACAAAAAATCAGCAAACAAAGAGAATTACTACTTCATCATGCTTTCTTCATTTCTTTGGCCACTCTTAAAAAAACGGTTGGTTATTCTGCCACTAATCCAGAAAACTCTGAGGCTTTGGAGGTAAGGACACAGAGCCTACAAAGTTTCCTTCCAGAGTGACCTGAAGAACAAAATAAGAGAAGTTAGACACTTTGGTGCAGTTGAAGTCAAAATATATCTCATTATTACCAAATTTTGCCTTAGAGCAATCAATTTATGCTACCCAAACATTCTGATTGTTTATGAATTGATTTAAAAAGTAGGAGCACATAGAGGCATTATGACAGACATGTAAATGAATCTATCTGAATCAAAGGTGTATGAATTATTTATTTTTTTCAGATAAAATACCAGGCTGAGTTAAGAAAAGAGAATTACCTAGAAAGATATTATGCCATTATAGAAACTGAGACATGCAGTGTTGGTGCCAGAATAATTTAAAAGTGTGACATCTAAAAATAGAAACACATAAAAAGAAAGAGGCTGAGCAGGGCCAAGTGAATGCCAGGGTGTGAATGGAATAGGAAACTAAAATGAGCAGGGAAAAGGCACATAGATAAACTTTGCTATTAAAACAGAAATGCGAGTGATATCATTAGCATAAAAAATCATTAAGAGCTTTGTATGTTAATAAACTAATGTTTCCATAACCTTGGGAATGAGAAATCACTTTGCAAACATGGTATCAATATCAAACATGGATCAGAAAAAGAATAATAGTTATTTGTAGTATAAACTGTCTAAACATATTAAAGTCAGAGCACTAGAAAAAGTGTACATATATATGTCAGAAAGACGATTACAATTATATACAATAAGCCCTTGGAAATCAGTGATAGATGAGCATACCAGAAAGGAAATGAAAAATAACATGAATAGACACTGCCCAATAATATTTACTCTACCATCATGCAAACAACTTTGAATTAAAAGCAAGACCAAGATATTAATCCTCCTCTGTCAATTAGTAAAGACTAAAAATGGCAAAAAAAAAAATCCTGTTTACTAGGGAACAAGCAAAAGTAGTATCAGAAACATAAATTCATCTTGCCGAGGTAAAGTTCGGCAATATCAATTTAAAATGCTTAATATTTGTTTAAAACATTGCTTTTTGGGGCTGGGGACATGACTTAGACATTAAGAGCAAACACTGCTCTTGCAGAAGATTCTAGTTTGGGCTCCAGCAACAAGTAATTCACAAGTGCCTGTAAAAGATCCACCTTCCTCTTCTGGCCTCTGAGGGCAGTATACACACACACACACACACACACACACACACACACACGCACGCACGCACGCACGCACGCACGCACGCACACACACACCATTAAAAATAAAACAAAATCTGTCCTAAAATAATTGCCTTGGATACTAGAATCCCAACAATAAAACTTAGGAGGAAGTCATAAAAATTGGATGATGTAGAAGGCCTCCTAAAAGTCATAACTCTATTGTAAAATATATCATTGAGTTAATTTTGTTCAACATAAATTATATTGCAAAATAGGATTAGTTAATAAGAGAAAGCTCTCAAGTGCTGTTGTTTAAAGTCAAACCCGCAAATTACAATGCTTTGCGTACCAATGACTCGACTGTTGTAAAACAAAGTTGTCTGTCTGCAGAGACGCTGTGGAAGAACATACAAGATGTTAATGGGACCATCTTTTGATGTTGTGGTTGTAGGTTTTATTTAGTAGTTGAATGCTAAAGTTCTTCATGGTTTTCCCAGTTAAACTATTTGAATTTAGCAGTAGAACTTGGAGTCAATGCTATCTGTCACAGTGACACAAAATTGAGACAAAAACATAGGCATCTATCATGACAGATGGAGAAATCAAACGGCAAAATAACTGAACAACGGCCTGAAACTTTCCATGTAGTTCAGGCTAGACTCATTGAAATTGCAATCCTCCTGCCTCTACCTCTTGAGTGTTCAGATTGCAGAATTGCTCTACCGAGCTTGGCAATGATGTGATTTTAAGTCACTCTGTGTAGCTTAAAAATAAAAAAGGTTCTGGAACAAAACAGGAATGTATGATAAATGTGGCTGGGCTAGTG
The DNA here is from genome assembly GCF_017639785.1 of Mesocricetus auratus. Classification (NCBI taxonomy): domain Eukaryota; kingdom Metazoa; phylum Chordata; class Mammalia; order Rodentia; family Cricetidae; genus Mesocricetus; species Mesocricetus auratus. The sequence goes on from NW_024429195.1 coordinate 12,462,389, forward strand.
ACATCCACTCCTGGGACTTGGGTGATCTCCTTTGCTGGCTGTTTCTGGAAACTTTTGCAGAATGTCCTGAGCAGCCATCTGGGAAAGATCACCTCAGGGCAAGCTTGGCCCAACAGCAAAGCATGTACAGTGAGAGACTAAGTGGCTCCAAGTTATCGTGCTGCTTGTCACTCATATGTATCTCAATACAATACTCTCCAATTTCCTGATTCCTGGGAAGGGAAATGGTTATGTCAAAATTCAAAGACTAGATATATTTAAAAAAAAACAACAACAACACCATCGCTATTTTGGCAGACAGTAGGGAGATGAACATACGTCTTTGCTTCTATTCTTGTAGAAAATAACTCCAAGGAGAGAAAAACACTCCATCTCATGGCTCACCCAGTGGAGTTTGCAAATGCAGGGTTGTGTTCTTGAGTTCTACCATGCAGATCCTCCTACAAAGGCTGACTCAAGGGAGCATTCCAATGGCTGTGTAGTAGGCACAGGACTGTGTGGAGCCTTTTCTGAATAACTCTCAGGAAGGAATGTCAAGAATTAAGAAATTGGACTCGGGCCGGGCGGTGGTGGCGCATGCCTTTAATCCCAGCACTCAGGAGGCAGAGGCAGGCGGGCGCATCTCTGTGAGTTCGAGGCTGGGCTGGACCGACAACCTCCAAAGAAATCCTGTCTCGTAAAACCAAAAAAAAAAAAAAAGAAATTGGACTCTGGGATAGTATTGAGTCTCAAATTATGTCTAAGTTGAATGAACACCTCCTTTTAGTCCGATTTTTTAAAACTTCTTTATTATGAGCAAGACAGTGTTTGTGGATCACATATACTGTTTGTGAATTACATATACATTTTGTGAGTCACATAAACAGTTTGTGAACCATGTATACAGTTTGTGAATCATGTATACAGTTTGTGAATCACATATACAGTTTGTGAATTATATATAGTGTGTGAATCACGTATACAATTTGTGGATCACATATACAGTCTGTGAATTACATATACATTTTGTGAATCACATACACAGTTTGTGAATCACATATACAGTTTGTGAATCATGTATATAGCTTGTGAATCACATATACAGTTTGTGAATTGCATATACAGTTTGTGAATTATTATAGTGTGTGAATCACATATACAATTTATGAATCACATATACAGTTTGTGAATTACATATACATTTTGTGAATCATGTATAGTTTGTGAATCATGTACAGTTTGTGAACCATGTATACAGTTTGTGAATCATGTATACAGTTTGTGAATCACATAGACAGTTTGTGAATCACATATACAGTTTATGAGTCACATATACAGTATCAAAACCCCAAACCAGTAAGGATGGAGCTGATTGATGGGGGAATGAGGGGACCTGTGCATGAAAGCCAGTGCTCTGCTTTCTTCTCTAATGGAGAACTGCGAGGCTAAGAGCGAACGCCCTGCAGTCCAGAGCTTCGGTGTGATTTGCTCCAGGTACTGGCAGAGAACTCCTGTTCCAGGATGCTTCTCCCACCACCTCACTTCCTTGGTGGTTTCTAGCCCTTCCTCTTAGAACTCCTCCGCGGTCCTGCCATCAGACCAAGAGGTGCACACTCAGAACAGAATAGTCTCGATTAGGACGCACCTGGGGAAAATATGGAAAGCCGTACAAACTCCAGCAGAAAAGCGTGGTGCCTGCAACCCTTTACTCTCTCCACAAAGAAGCCAAGTCCCTCTGTAGGGTTGGGTTAGTATTATTATTTTTTGTTGAGACACAAAAGGGCCCTGACCAGAGCAAAACTTTGCAGCCTTCCCTCGTGCTGTTGCTTAGCAGGGTGACTCTGTCAGTCTTCCAAGGTCACTCGGACCCTATGAGAGAGCCTTTGATTTAGCATGCAAGGGAATTCCCACTGGCTGATTAAATATTTTCATATTTTATCATCTTCCTGCAGTGAACAGTTTTTGGCATGCAGGGTATTTTTATAAATGTCATAAGTAAATATTGTGGGGGTCAGTCACAGAGATGAACATAAACTTGCCAGCCTAGGAAGCCTGAGAGGCATTAAGCTTCGACTAGTGAAAAGTGGGGATGGAAAAATTCAAATAATGAGAATTTGAAAATGCTCATCACAACACGGATGCTGTGCTTTTACAATCTAATATTAACAGACTTAGATGGATAAAATTGATTTCAGTCACACATCTGGCCATACAAGAGAGTGCAAATGCTTTTATTTTGAACTGAGAACATTTATTAAAATACAAAGGCTAAGGATAGACTTCTTCACTTAAAAAAAGTACCAATCCTACTTAAACAGGGCTAGACCCTTCCACAAAACCAGCAGATTCCCAAGATGCCAAATTGTTACTCAGAGCTCCCAGTGCCGCTTTGATTTAAATAACCTTTTGGAAAACACAAAAAGTAAACAGGACAATCACCACAGAGCCATCACAGTCCACTGCTCTCAGGGGGAAGGGAGTCTGGTAGAAGCTGATTCCAGAAGACCTTTCTTGGCATATGATTCATCACCATGATGTTTCCCTTCTTGGGAAGCCCACATGGCTGCTCCTGCCTCAGGCACAGGCTTAGCAATCCCTGGGGAAATCCATGCATGATGATACTGGTCAGCAGTTTCCAATGACACTGTCCCAAAGCTGCTATGAAGGACCCGTCCCACTTGCCTCCCGTCCCGCATTGTCCCCGGCCCAAGTCAGGTCAAGAACTAGACAGGACCTGTTTCCCTGGTCTATTTTTGCCCTGTCTGCCTTATATCACCTCTTCTCGGAGGAGTCCTGTTTTTTCATAGGCCGCTGTAAGTCTAAATTACAGGAGTCCAAATAACTCAAACTTCTAATTATTTCAAGACCACTTATTCAACACTTATTCAAACATTTTCCTCTTCCTAGGTATTAACAACTTAACACTATCTGCCATTATCTTAAATTCAAGAGGTTGTCCTCAACCCAGATAGTAGAATATTATTGCCAGGTGTACATCCGAGGTAGTCAATAAGTATGTTAGGCAGCAGGAAGAAGAAATGAAAGGGAGAAGGGAGGATGAGGGGGAGGAAGGGAGAGAGGGGGAGACGTTGATCTGCAGCATAGCTCACAGTCTTTCAGGTGATTCATTCATTCATTTTTTTTGAGGTAAAGTCTCATATCTCAGGCTACTCTCCAACTCACCAGGCAGCTGAGGCTGCCACTTAACTCCAGGTCCTCCTGTCTCTACCTCCTGGTCGCTAGGGTTGCGGGCCACCATGAGCAGCCTGGGTTACAACGCTCCTGATGAACCCCCTGACTGACAGGGGCGCCTGAGACCGTGGAGATAAGACCCTCATCAGGGGTGAAGATGATATTGTACTGTTATTGCCTGTCTCTCGGTAAAGCTTCCCCGGGTTCCATGAACTGGGACTTTGAAAGCGGCTTCCCCGGGTGGAGGAGCCCAGTGAGCCACTGTAATCCAGCGCTGGTTTTTATGTGCAATCCTCTGTCTGCAGAGGTCAGAAATGGGGTGACACGGTCGGCAGAAACAACCAAACAAGAGCATGCTTCTTCCTCAAGGCTCCCGGCACAAAGGCCCTGCAGATGCAAGGCGGTTGAGCACTATGCTCTTGGGAGGCAGTGGGAGAATCTCTCAGTCGGGATTTCCTCTCTCTGCTCTGTAGATGGTAATGTCGCAGATCTGCTTTGTGTAGTCACAATAACCCTCACCCTCAATTAAACACCGTATGCCAAGTCTTTAAAAATGGCTGCCCTCTGCTCCATGGCCATGTTGGTTTTTTCTTTATTTTTTAATTGGAGAGATCTCCTGGGAGGCCTCATGTCCTGGTACTGAATTTGGCATGCTTCTTTGTATGTCCCCCTTAAATCCTACTAGATTTTCTCAAGAGATGGCTGCTTTGCTGGTGCCTCCGGACTCATCCCAGAGAGGGATAAGGTAAAGCGACCTCCTGAGGCAGTGTGTAGCGATCTCCTTTCAAAGCTCTGGCGGGCAGCAAAGGCTTCTTTAGTCACAGGGAGGAGGAAATACGGTGGAACTCTCTGAGCACGGCAACCCTGGTACATCACCTTCTACTCTTGATGTTGTAGAGACACCCTGTAATAGAACTTACTCGTCGGCACCACCGGCCTGCAGATTGTGTCACGGAGACTCATTACCTCTTCTTTCCCTACTGCCCGTGTTACTTCCTCTGTGTCTGCCCTTCTTCCCAGAGTCCTCTCTGTCCACACAAGTCCCACCCAACCTCTTTCTAGCGATTGGCAGTTCAGCTTTTCCTCACGCCAATCACAATCTCAGCAACACGTTTTCACACAGGGTATAAATATCCCACAGCAACACTCAGTAGGCAAAGAGGATGTGGAAGGAACCGTGGTACCTCGAGGATCTTACACAGATTTTAGGATGATTTTCTTCTTTTCATACTATTCAGATCCACCTGGCAGAATGTGCTAATCCACACTGGTGCCTCACACAGGGTTTTCAAGAGATTCTGAAGACGATGGAGGCAGAGCTGTGGACCCCCAGCATAATGACCGCTGTGGAGCTCAGACAGTAGCTGCAGCCCCCTTGTCCATTTCCCCCCTGACCTCTCAGCACTCGCCTTCCTCCAGGCCCTCGGTCAGGTGCCCCCGTCAGTCAGGGGGTTCATCAGGAGCGCCATTACCCAGGCTGCTCATGGTGAAGCATGCCCACAACCCTAGCGACCAGGAGGTAGAGACAGGAGGACCAGGAGTTGCTGATTGCTTGCCGAATGCTTGCCGAATGCTCAGCTACATGGTGAGTTGGAGAGTAGCCCCAGAGACGAGTCTTTGCCTCAAAAGAACAATGAATGGATGGGTGGGTGAATAAATGAATCCCCCGAAGAAGGGCACATTTCTTTGATTTTTAACAAATATAATTTCTTTACAGAGGGAATTGGATTTCATAGTTGGTTTCTTCAACTGGTAATTACACAGAATTCGAAGTCCTTCCTAGCAAAAGTGTCACTGGAGCTTACCCGCTGTTTCCACATTCAAAACATGTTAAAGCAATAATAAAAATGAAGCCATTTCAAATATGCCAAATCTAAAAAATAATTTTCACTCCCAGACTCCACTATTGTGGCTGTCTTTCTGGTTGATATTTTTAAATCTTATCACTTTTGGCCACACATCCACATACCACCCTGGGTTATTTATAAAGATAAATCCTGTGCTGAGATCAAAATCTACAATCATTTTTTTAAATGAGTTTAAATTTGTTTTTGCTGCTTTACAAAAGATTTTGAAAATATTTTCCAGTGGGTTTTTCTTTTCTTTTCTTTTGTAAGATCTTGGTAAAAACGAAATTGCTCAGAATATAAACTGTCTCTGGGTCTGTCTACTACTACATTTTTGGGATATCTTGAATTATCCAGGAACTGACAGCTCACTGTTTGAATTATTTGTACCTTAGCTTTGTTATGATATTTTAACACTTTCAGTGTGTCTGCCTAAAAATATGTCTGCTTCTTGAAAACAAGAGCTTACTAGTAAATTGACCTTGCATTGTCCATTCTTCCCGAGTGTCACTTTTCTCATATTTGAAGCGAAATAAATCATGTCAACTTTACAGAGTGAAAAACTGAAAGGCATTCCCCACCACACAAGTTCACAATAAGGGGTACTTTGAAAAACGTTACCTACAGAATATAATTTAAAACTAGTGATCGAATGGTAACAACTACAACAGAGTATATACGTGTCTTCTTCCCTGCAGAGCCTGTCCCTCCAGCAGAGCAGACAGTGACCTCTCTTGACCTTCAACCTGACCCTGAATGCTGTGTACTGAATGTGAGTACTGAATGCTTGCTGAATGCTTGCTGGCACTGAAAAGTCAAAGTTGCATGTGTGCAGAATCTGCTTGCAGTTTTAAATTTGATTCTATTTTTAAAGGTGCTGGGATTTTGTTGTTGCTCTACTCTTCTGTTTAGGAAACAGAATTTGAAATTCTAATGCAGATTCTGTAAATGACTGTTAACAAGTTTATAGATACACTGAGCCAGCCAGGATGATGCGGTTAGCTTTCCCGAGGACAGGAGAAATTGAGACTTGAGAAGGAGAATAGGGCAATCATTTGTGATCTGCTTTGGAGCCCGATTCAGAAACAATGAGCTTCAGTCTGGAGAGCTGGGTTGCAGTGAAGAAAATGTTTGTCTCACGTGTGAAGGTGCTCACTCCTCTCGTGTAAGAGGACCAGTGCCATCCGGGCCGTGGGCTTGAAGGGCGAAGGCTAGGAGCGTTTGCTCCAGCAGAACAGTATTTCTTACTTTCCTCTAGTAGACATATTCTATTCTTTAAGTTGGATAGATAAATATATAAAAACGTGTCACACTAATTTACAAATTTTATCTGGTCCAGCTGCCAACTTCAAACATATTTGGCTCAAACTGTGTTCAGTTCTAAGTTTAAATGGTGCATATGCCCATGTGTAAAGAAAACTTTAAGTCACAGAACTATAAATGTTAGTCTTACAGATATTCAGATTATTCAGTGTGTGCAAAGAAAGGTGCAAACGGGTGAAGACACAGCCCAAGAGGAGAGGAGATTCAGCTCACATTCTGGAATTCTAGGCTCTTGGCTTTAGAATTGCTCTGATAAGCCACCCTTGTACTAAGACTTCTCAGTTAATTCAGTTTGAAAGTGCTATTCAGAACGACTGTATCTTAACGGGCAGGATTGGAAAGTATGTCTACTGCCTCATTACCCTGTACGACCACACATCCATACATATTTATATATGCCACTTGGGAGCTGTGGTAAAAAGGATCCCAGTGCTGAGGTGGCTCTGGTAACGAGCTTGCTGTGGAAGGAGAGAGTGACTGTAACTGCCTGTAGGCTAAATAGTTGCCGTCTTGCTTTGTGGTTAAAGGTGACCTCCATCAAATCTAGTAAGAAGGGGTTGTTAGAAGAGGGTGAAATTCAGAGTGAACATTTAACGAGCTTGATCTCATCTCGTAGGCAGCTCTTTTCTACACAGAAGCCACTCTAGATGCTTCTATTTTACTTCTGCCTGAGTCCTGGGCTTCTCAGCTTGAGGAAGGCAGGATGACCGTGATGTTGGGACAGGCCACTGAGATAAAGGATTGCTGTCCTTCACCGCCCGTGTAAGAAGGAGCAAATGCTCTGCACTCTACATCCTCTTTGTGTGTGGAAACTGAGTGGTGAATCTGTTCTTGTGTCTGATGACAAGACTAAGGCCGTATGTCTCCTGGGTGTTGTTTTCCTACCCTCTGGGTGATTTCTGATGACAATCATGATATTGGTGCTAGTCCCTGATGAGTGCCATGAGCTCATTCAGGATAGTGTCTTGACCTAAAGTAGCCCCTTGGCTCTGCTAGTGTCTGGGCACATTTCCACAGAATCAAATGCATTTGTCTTAAAGAAAAGAAATGGCTAGCGATGTAGTATGTCTGTCAGCAGGAAATAGCACTTTCAAACTGAACTAAGTGAGAAGTCTTAGTACAAGGGTGGTTTATAAGAGTGTGGAAAGATGTCTAAGGGACGCTGAAGCGTAGTAGGTCTGCAGAGGCATAAGGTGCTGATGAGGGATGAGCACTTAACTACCCCTGGGTCAGAAGGAAATACGCCATTTCTGGGTTTCAAAGATGTTACCTCTAGGAAGAAGGTCAAGGGAAGGAAGCTGTGGCTTTTGCTGGAGAACATGGTGAACTTGTGCATTCTTTAGGAAGGGAATTAAATGCTGTTTCCCTTTCCTCCTGACAGTATACGAAGCTAATTGAAGCCTAAGGCCTATGAGCTCACTTTGTAGGACAGACCCCAGGACAGAAAATGGTGACAGTGGGTCTACAGGGCAGAGAATGGAATCCCAGTTCATGGGCATTAGGGACATGACAGACCCTTCTTTGCCGTTAATATAAAAGAGTCTCATGCTCACAACCTCTGTTACTTGGAGGTTGAATGCGGAGTGATTGAGCCTATCATTCAAGGGCAGCCCAGGCCATGTGGTGAGACCCTCTCTCAAAAATAGGTAGCTAGAAAAAAACCCCACACTCATAACAACAAAGACAATACCTGACCAATAACAGAAGCAGCTTCATGGCAGCAGGATGACGCCGGAGTCCTCCATCTACCTTTCTTCCTTTCCTGCCCTGCTCTTGATTGGCAGCAACCTAGGTCCCAGTTCTCTTCTTTGAACCAGAGGAAGCAAACAGACTTTACCTGCAAATAATTGTGTATACCTGTTCTCTTCTACCTTGGAATACCTGTGTGTATGAGGGGGGAGAGGGAGTGTCTTGTGTAACTCAGGGACCTGGAGGGCAATGCGATGGGTACTTACCACAGAACTCATTGGGGGGCAATAACTCCACAGGTCCTAGAGGTGATATTCTCACTGGAGACATTATAAACTACCTAAAGGCAAGAGGAGAAGCAGGGATAAAGCTCCTTGAGAAATCAGGGCAGTAAAAAGCATCTGTTTTTAGGGTGATCTAAAGGCCACCTGTCTGCCTTAATAAACACGAATGTTCACAATCTTAGAAAAGCCTTAGACTTTCACTAGGTCTGATTTCCAGGTTAGAGCAAACCAAAACAGGGACCTCCAGTATAGAGTCAAAGAGATGACCCCACCCCGCCACCTGTGTGTGTGTGTGTGTGTGTGTGTGTGTGTGTTGGCATACTTGCTCCCTTGCATGCATGAAGTGGATTGAGGGGATCTGAATTCAGATTCTCATGTTTGCCCAATGAGCACCGTACCCACTGAGCCATATCTCTGCTCCTGTGTTCAAAAATTTTGATCAAAACATTACCTTCACAAAACTAGAAAAACAGAGATTTCAGTTGGTACACATGATAGGGAACCCTTTGTAAGGACAGTATGAAAACAAAATTTCTAAACAAAGAGCTGCCGTAGCATCCAACAATCAAACCAAACACAAAGCAGCAAATACTAAGGCAAGTGGAAAATGTGACCTCTAGAATCATAACATTTTAATAATCAAATGATCAATGCTTAACAAGAAAAAATCACCAGCTACAATGAGAATAAAATGTCCCCATACAGGAAACTATGACTCATTAAAGTGGACAAAAAGAATCAACAATGTCTGTCCCCAAGAGATCCCAGACATCAGATTTTAAAATAAATCTTTTAAATGTGTTTGAAGTGCTAAGAGAAATATGGACAAAGGAGTAGAGGAAGTCAAGAAAAAGAAAATGATAACAATGGTGGTAGAATTGTCACAGAAAACCCAACAGGAACTCTGGAGCTAAGAGCTGCAGGGTTGGGAAACACCTAAAGAAAGAGACACTGAGTATAAAACATTGATCACTGAGTCTGAGCGGCAGAAAAGAAAAAGCATAATGAAAGTGGCAGAGCCTGAAGGACTTGGAGACCTCATCAAGAAGACAAATGCACACACTGGAAATCCCAAATGGAATGAGAGAGAGAGAGAGAGAGAGAGAGAGAGAGAGAGAGAGAGAGAGAGAACAGCATGGAGCTTGTGTAAAAAGTAATGTCCAAAATGTCCTCCAGTTTCATGAGACATGAGTCAAGCAGTCTTGGGTGAGTCTGAGTATGGCGGACTTGAAGATGCCTACACAGAGACATGTTTCTATCCATCGGCTAAAGTCATAGCTGAAGAGAGACTCTTAGGAGTGGCAACAGAGAAGCAACTAGTCAGACTCAGGCCCCTCAGGCAGATGACTTGCCAGTTTCTCAGCAGAAACCAGAAAACCAGAGGCTGAGGGTTTCAATCTACCCAAAATTCTAAAAAAAAAGATGTCAACTGATAATTCTGTACTCGTCGAGGCTGTTCAAAGATGAGGGTGACTTAGAAATTGTTAGACATGCAACACCTAAAGGGTATTTTCAACTCCAGACTTGGCCCAGGAAAATCATAAAGGAAACCGTTTGTACAAGGCACAGTGGCATGTGCCTGTAATGTCAGGAGGATTGCTGCCACTTCTAATGCATCCTAGGACACACAGTGAACTCAAGGCCAGCCGGGACTACATGGTGAGATTCAATAGCAAACAGACAATGGAATCCAGAGGAAGTCCTGAACTGAGAGAGAGAGAGAGAGAGAGAGAGAGAGAGAGAGAGAGAGAGAGAGAGAGAGAGAGAGAGAGGCCTGAATGGAAACATGAAAATCTTTGTTGGGGTAGGTTACATGAGCAAACATAAATGCCAATATTTTGAAATGAGGTTTTTAACTCTATTCTTTAGTATTTGACAAGATTTAACTGACAAGTGAATGAAAAGTAATTAGAAATCAATTAGCAAGTGTATATTATATAAATATTAACATAATATTAGCAACAAGGTAAGAGGGTAGAACATCATGGAAACAGCTTTTGTGTATTGGAGGTTAATTTCATATCAATTCAAATTATATTGCTCTAACTTTTACATTATACACATAGCTTTATCATTTTATCTTAGTTTGCTTTAAGACACAAAAAGAACTAAAAGTTAGTTTTAGATGGGTAAAAACAAATATACAGTACAACATACCAAAAGTTATAGAATGCAGAAAAATCAGTTCTAAAGGCAAATCCCAAGCTATAAAATCTTTTTTCCCTTTTTTAATTTAAATTAGAAACAAGCTCGTTTTCTATGTCAATCCTAGTCCTCTCTTCCTCCCCTCCTCCCCTGCCCTTCACCAACACCCTACCCCATCCCCTTTCTGCTTTCCAGGGAGGATGAGGCCTTCCATGGGGGATCTCCAAAATCTGTCATACCATTTGGAGCAGGACCTAGGCCCTCCCCAGTGTGTCTAGGCTAAGAGAGTATCCTTCTATGTGGAATGGACTCCCAAAGTTCATTTGTACACTAGGGATAAATACTGATCCACTACCAGAGGCCCCAAAGATTTCCCAGGCCTCCTAACTGACATCCCTGTTCAGGGGGCCTGGGTTGGTTATATGCTGGTTTCCCAGATAGCAGTCTGGGATCCATGAGCTCCCCCTTGCTCAGGTCAGCTGTTTCTGTGGGTTTCTCTAGCCTGATCTTGATGCCTTTGCTCATCACTTTTCCCTCTCTGCAACTGGATTCCAGGAGTTCAGCTCAGTGTCTAGCTATGGGTGTCTGCTTCTGCTTCCATCAGCTACTGGATGAAGACTCTAGGCTAGCATATAAGGTAGTCATCAATCTCATTATCGGGGAAGGGCATTTAAGATAACCTCTCCACTATTGCTTAGATTGTTCCAAGCTATAAAACCTTAAATTAAAAATTACTCAAACCACCAGGTGGTGGTGGCGCATGCCTTTAATCCCAGCACTCAGGAGGCAGAGGCAGGTGGATCTCTATGAGGCTAGCCTGGTCTACAGTGTGAGTTCCAGAACAGTCAGGACAGTTACACAAACAACAAAAAAATTTGCTCAAACCAACTCTGTAACTTCACTCTTTAAATATGTAGGAAAAAAACCCATAATTTGCAAAATAATGAATTAATAACTATCAGAGTGGAGATAAACAATGCAGTATGACGTGATGGTACATGTATGACTTTATTCTCAGCACTCAGGAGAACTGAGGCAGAAGGATTACTATGAATTCAAGGCCAGCCTGGGCTATATAGTGAACTCTAGACTAGCCTGGGCCATAGTGTAGGACCCTGTCTCAAACAAACCAACAAAGCTGTAAAAAAGCAGCAGAGAAAAATCAATTAAAGAAACAGGTGGTTCTTTGAACCAATGAGCAAAATTGACAAATGGGTTAGTTAAGCTGACCAAGAAAACACAGAGGAGACACAGAAAATTAAAGTTAAAATCACAAGTCAAATTGCAACATTACTCCTGGTTTTATAATGAGAACACATGTCATTCAGTAGTGCATCAACATTTGTGAGTCAACCAATCAGAAAACTTTCTGAAATTTCTAGAAATATCCACCACAGTTGAATCTTATGGAAACAAGATCAGGCTATTCTTGTAACTTGTAAGGCTGTTGAACCAGCAGTCAAATCCTCCCAATGCAGAGCAGTCTTGGGACAAATGAACTAATGGGTGAATTTCAGGATTTCTAAGATCTTTTTTTAAAATCTCTGAATCTTCTGAAAAACTTGACAAAAGGGAAGCTGTACTAATTCATTCTTTGAGTGTTTCTGATAACAGAACCAGTAAGGTCCTCTACCCACTACCAAAAGACGCTGCAGACCATCATTCCGTTTACACATTCCTCTAAAAGGCCTGTGGAAATGCTGGCGAAGCATATTCAGCACCATCCAAGAAGTTTGAGGCTGAATCCCGGAGCAAGTGAGCTGTGTTCTCAGAAGGAAGGATGGTTTGACAATTGAGATGCAATCCAGGTAATACAATCACGTTAATTAATAGACTCAGGTGGGAAACCTCCACATAGGATGGATGCCCATGACAAGAGATACACGTGTCAAAAACGGAAATAGGCTTTTACTAGAGACTGCTTTGAATCTTCAAGATAACACTCAAAAATAAGTAATATTGGAAAATTGATTCCCTGATACATATAAATTCCAGAGTTCTGCAGTAATTTTTTCAAGGTTATACACACAGTATACAAACTGAGAAATCTGGAATCAGTTTGGCTTTGACTCAGAGTCATGCTCTGTTTTGAAAAAAAAAAGACTGGATTTAGAATGCATGTTCAGATTTTGAGATTGCAAAGGCTAGGCATCTAAGAGGGATCAAAGTGAAGGTTCCAAGGTGTGATTTAAGAGAGTCACTATGAGGGATGGAGAGGTATTGGGATAAGTAAATAAATAAATTTTAAAAAGAAAAGAGAGAGGCCACTATCCACATAAGTGATTTAATAAATGAATGATCTTTAGTGTCTTTGTCCCTGTTCCCATTCCTCACTGATAAAAATGTACTACTATTTTCATTGTGTTTTGTTTCCGCTGGTGAAATGTGGACTTGGACTTGCTTACTCCCCAGCGATGCTGGACCGCAAAGGACGGCCCTGTCCCTCTTTATAGCATCCCCAGGAAAATAGGTGTGCGGATGGAAGCAGCAGCTTGACAGTGCGGCATCGATGGTGGTGGCAGAAGCTACAGAAAATAAGAAGAGGTTAATAAACGGAGAAAGCTGGAATCAATCTGGCTTTGACTCAGAGTCATGCTCTGTTTTGAAAAAAAAAAGTCTCTCTAAAGGTTGGTGCCAGCTCACTGAATTCAGTTATAAATAAAAATAAAGAATTATGGTTTCCAATTTTATGAGTTTTTAATGGGTACATTGTTCAGCTTCCTGACAAATTGATGAAATGCAGACATGCCAAGTCCCCCAAATGCCTGCCACACTTGTTTACTTGGACTGTTACAAGGAAAGAGAGCCTTTGGGATTATGCTCTTTTGGGAGAGAGACCCAAAAATGTGCTTTTGCATACTTCTGCGTTTTCGTGTCTTATACTTTAAAGAGCACTTTCCTGTCTGTTGTCTTTAGCGCCACGGTAGCTGGCGCTGGGTAAGTTGGCCAGCTATCAGAATAAGTGTTCTGTCTTTATGGTGGTATGTCTAGGCTAGCAAGCAATAATGCAGATAAAGGTCCAAAGTCCGTGGCACAATCTGAGGTGAAGGGACATCATTAGCTCAGCCTAATAGGACACATCTTTTTTCTCTGAGGTAGAGAAATGAGATTTCTGGGTGAGAAGTTCCTGGCACATGACCTGGTTTTTACTGGTGTATTCTAGAGATGTAACTAACTGTAGGTTTGGTTCCTTCTTGTCCTCCAACCTTTTTCAGCTTTACAACATCCTTTCTCTAGCGCTGGCTACAGCGTGGGGACCATCAGAAATGACAGTGATGGGAGAGACACTTGACGCTGGCACTGAACAGAGTCCCTGAGACTGATACTGGATGAGTAGGCTCTAACAGCACATCTCCTTCGCACTTCAGAACCTCGAGGTGTTCTTGGAACCTGATCTGTCAAAGATAAATCCACCCCCTCACCACACACACTTCTTCAGAATCTAGGTGTTTAAAACTCTTCAAAGACAAATTCTGCCCTCTGGTTTTGCAGAGTTCGCCTCATCCTGTGGGTCTTCTGTGCCTATGAAATCTGGGTCTCGCCTGACTCTGAATTCCCACAGTCTCCTAAACTGCAGTGAACACTAACCACCACTCAGCTCAGGACTGGGATAATCTTCTTTCTCGTCACCTGCAAACCCTCACAACCACATAACTCCCCTTGGAGCACGCTGCAGGAGAGCCCGGCGTGGGCTGCTGCTCTGGGGCTGTCAGTGAGCCAGGGTGTGGCCAGCCTTCTGCGGCATGGATGTGGTATGTGTCCTCTCCTCCCCGAGGCTCTGTGTTTAAAAATAGCTCAGACACCCCTCCCTCTCCTGGTGACACTCAGACTCATGAGGGGATGAATAATCGTAATGATAGTCATTTCGGGGCAAGCTGTAAAAATGTCATGAACTTCAAAAGATGTTTACATTGTAATTGGGGGTTTGTTCCTTGTTTCATTCCTCTAACGTTTTTACTCTTCCTTTCTTTCACCCTGACAGTTGCTGTCAGTAATAACATATCCAGCAGGTTGTTGACATGCAGCTCACCCGTGTCAGGAGTATTAGCAGTTTGCAAGCTCATCCGGAGAGGTCTGACAGCCACGCTGGTAGAAAAGGGTGTATCTGTTCATCAGGGTCACCCAAGAGTGAGACAGTTGTGAGCGAAACACTTCCCTACACATTACAATAAAAATCCATTTTCATATTGTGTAATATAAGTTGTAGATGAGCCTGCAAGCATTCGTTTTTCATTGCAACTTCGGGATATTCTTATTAGCAATGGGTTCAGTTCAATAATAATCCCTGAATTGAGGTGAAAAACAACACATAACTTGACTCCTTTTGCTACTTAGGAAGGAGCCCATTTCCCCCTTTAGCACACTGCGTGCATACACACTTATCCACAGAGCAGTATCTTGTACGTGGGGACAAGAGTGTTTTGATGATAGCAGTCCACTGAACCCTGCGTGGAATGTCTCAGCGGCAGTTAAAGGTTAGCAAGATGGGCCGACTATGCCAGTAAATGTCTTCAAAGAAGGATGCAGTTATGCAATGTAGGGCCAAGGGTGAGGTTGTGTGGCTCTCCTCGCCTCCCTCTCCAAACCTCTAGACACAACAAGTATTGCTCCAAGTTGCCTGGAGCCTAGAGGCAGAGAAACTAGGGCAGAGTGCATCATGTCATGGGTATCAGATGCATAAACCTGAGGCTCTTAGGAGCCATAGAGGCTAACTTCCTTGTCACGCAGACTAAGGCATGAAGAAACTGTGTGCTATACTGATGAATGTTTGTGACAAATGACACCCAGACATTCTGCTCTCTTTTGTGAAAACCATAAAGTCTGGAAAAAGCATCCTGAGGTAGCCACTGTTGTATCAATGTTAATTGTTTGAACTTGATAACTACACTCTGGCTACTTTATGCTTTGGTAATGAGCACTGAAATACTTAGAGGTGAAAAAAACTAAGTAATTAGCCTCAAATAGATAGCTAGGTAATAGATGATAGACAGGTACATATAGATAGATAGACAAATAAATGATAGATAAGTTAGAGAGGCAGGCAGGCAGACAGACAGAGATGGATTGAGGAAGACAGACAGACAGATCACAAGTACGGAAGCGTATGAATACATGTTAAATGAGTACGGACAAAGGTTTACAAGGGTGTTTGTACTAATTTTATTCTTTTTAAGTTGTCAAAGTTTGAAAAGATTTCCAGATAAAAAGTTTTTAAAACTTGACAATAAATAAATAAAATTCCTAGGATGATAATAGAGGTAAGCTCCTCCAGGCCTCTGCCTTGAGTGAAATGTATGTACCCTGGAAAAACTTCTAGACCCTCTTGGAGAGTTGAGAGAGAAGACCTTTTTTTTTTTAACCCATCTGGTGAGAGGGATTTATTGGAAATATTTTTTTATTTTATTTTAAAGGTGAGTCTACTGTTCTGGTTCATCCTTATCCATGACTGAGTACATTTCCAGAGTCAGCTATAATTCAGGGAGAAATATGTGACTTTTCAAAGTTGTCCAGCAAATGCTCAGTTGAGGGCAGCAGCTGGCACATGCTACCTAGACACTCGTGGCAGAAGCAGAACCTATGCTACTTCCTTGCCCTTAGCAAACCACTCATACTTGTGTTGTTGGGGGTCTCCACGTCAGACTTACATTAACCCCGCCTTGTAGTTAGAGAAACCAGGGCTCAGACAGTTTCTAAATCCCACCGCTGTTATGTAGGAGGCTGTACGAATTCTGCACTTTGGTTCCATGCCTCCTCCAGCCTTCATTGACTGTGCACATACACACTGAAGGCTACACACTGTGAACAGCTCTGAAGTCCATGCCCCTGCTACATATGATTTATTAATAGCATGATGCAATTAAATTGGAGTGTACTTCAACTTTTGTCATGCTTTATTTCATTAGTTAAATAGATATAAGGACTTGGAGGGGTTTGTTTTCATTTTCCTGCTCAGGTTAAGAATCTATGCTAAAGCCAGGTGTTGGTGGTGCACATCTTTAACCCCAGCACTCGGGAGGCATAGAGACAGGAGAATCTCTTTGAGTTTGAGGCCAGCCCGGTCTACAGAGAAGTTCCAGGACAGCCTTCAAAGCAATACAGAGAAACTGTGTCTTGGGAAAAAAAACCAAAAGGAAAAAAAGAATCTATGCTAGTTTTTGTCATAAATGTGGTATCAATGTACCTTACATTGACCATCATAAAGTTTCTGGAAGTACTGCTAAAATCTTTCCCAAGGGGAGACATAAACAATATTCACTTCTCCTCCTAAGGTCCCAATAACAAATTGAGGCACAATTCCATCGCAGTTTACTCTTAGGAACCAATGGTTTTCATGGACTTCCTCACAGAGAATAGGTGAGGGGTTACTTACAGGGGTGTGTGGATGGTCCTCCCTATTTTCTAGGCACCTAGAAAACCTTTAGCAGGTAAGGATGAGGGCGTCTTCCCTATAGTGCATAGAAGGAGGCCACCCCCCTACTCTTTTCCATCGTGTAGACTCTAGCTTCTCTCTGAGGCCAGAGTTGCATACAGTAGATGGTAATATGCTCAGCTAAGAGTCTTGTGACCATCCTCACTCATCCACGATGAGGTGTAAACAGTCACCAAGCCCAGCTTAGATAATTCTAACTTCCCAAGATGGCGGTTGACTTGGAAGATAGTCACACGCACCAGGCAGGTACCCAGGAGACGACCTGAGAAAGTTGACACAGAAACTTAAAAAAAAAAGAAAGAAAGAAAGAAAGAAAAACCACAGAGCTACTTAAATGCTGAAATGGAACTCAAAAGTCAGATAACTGATCATCAGCTCAGGTGGGTCTTTCTAGAAAACCAGTGGCATTTGATTAAGGGTTTTGTTTTTATTTTTTTTATTTAACTTAGAAACAAGCTTGCTTCACATGTCAATCCCAGCTCCCTTTCCCTCCCCTCCTCCCCCACCCTCCCAACAGGATCCCCAGCCCCGCACCCCACCCTATCCCTACTCCCATCCTCAGGGAGGATGAGGCCCTCCATGGGGGATCTCCAGAGTCTGTCATTTCATCCAGGGCAGGGCCTAGGCCTTTACCCAAAAGTCCAGGCTGAGAGAACAACCCTCATTGTGGGATGGTGCCCAAAGTCCACTTGCATGCCAGGGATAAATACTAACCAAGGCTCTGCAGATTGCCTCAAATCCATATATGAGTGAGTACATACCATGTTTATCTTTTTGTGACTGGGTTACCTCACTCAGGATGGTTTCTTCTAGTGCCATCCATTTGCCTGCAAATTTCAAGATTCCATTGGTTTTCCCCAGCTGAGTAGTACTCCATTGTGTAAATGTACCACATTTTCTCTATGCACTCTTCAGTTGAGGGGCATCTAGGTTGCTTCCAGGTTCTGGCTATTACAAATAATGCTGCTATGAACATAGTGGAACAGACATCCTTGTTGTATGAATGTGCATCTTTTGGGTATATTCCTAAGAGTGGAATTGCTGGGTCTTGTGGTAGACTGATTCCCATTTTCCTGAGGAATCTCCATACTGATTTCCAAAGTGGCTGTAAGGAGTCAGCACTCCCACCAGCAGTGGAGGAGTGTTCCCCGATGATATTTTTTAAAATTGTTTCTTGTTAATACATTTAAACATCTGAGGCAGCTTTAAAAAACAAACAGGCCTAAAAGGGTGTTTTGGGGTTGTTTGTGCTGTCACTTCTAACACAAATATAAACAATTAAGCGCCTTTTTTCCAGAAGGAGAGGGAAAGGAAGGCTATCTATTCTGTTGTCTGTTGCATTTTTCTTCCCCAATCAAAACCATGTGAGAAACTAGAAAGAAGCCTAGAGTCCTGAGTGATCGCCAACAGTGAAGATGGGTTGAAAGCACAAGAGCTAGAGGAGAGAGAGGGAAAGACAGGGACAGAGAGACACAGTACCCTTCCCCGGTTTTGGCATGCACACAGGCTCAGCTCCTCATTGGATAAGAATGCTCTACACACACTGGGCCAGTTTACCGCACATAGGAAAGCCTGGAGCTGTGTCCCGCCTACCACTTCCTGTGGAGTCAGAAAAACAGCCTCAGCCCTTCCACGCCTTTAACCAAAATACCTCTAACTCCTCAGATGCGCTCTCTGCTCCCTGTGCCATGTAATGGAGGAGACCATTGTTAGTTTCTGACAGTCATGAGTAAAGAAAGGTTCATTCTTCAGGTGAGGGTGTTTGCCGTGTGCCCATGCGTGAGAGTACATGTGTGTGCATACACTTGTGTACCTGTGTGTGTGGTTATGTAGGGAGCCTTAACTTTTTTTGCAAGGGAGGGATTACTGCTTTAGTTATGCAAGCCAGTTCTTTATTGTTAGTTTCAATGTTTCCTTGTCCCATGCAAATGAGGTTAAGGGTCAACAAAAAAACACTACAATCATTGCTGCCCATCTCCATAGTTGTTATACTACTCTATTTTCTACAGGACTCTAATTCCCATTCTGGGATGCAGGGAAACCAACTTCTTTTTAAATTTAAATTAGAAACAAGCTTGTTTTATATATCAATCCCAGTTCACTCTCCCTCCCATTCTCCCATGCCCCCCACCAACCCTCCATCCCATCCCCATTCTGCTCCCCAGGGAGGGTGAGGCCTTCCATGGGGGATCATCAAAGTTTGTCACATCATTTGGAGCAGGACCTAGGCTCTCCCCAGTGTGTCTAGACTGAGAGAATATCCCTCTATGTGGAATGAGCTCCCAAAGTTCATTCGTGTGCTAGGGATAAATAGTGATAGATTAATCAGACCTCAAAACTGATATCCTTATTCAGGGGGTCTGGGACAGTCCTAAGCTACTTGTCTCGTAAGGCTCTGAATATAGAATATTTTGAATTGAATTTGAATTGGATACATAAGGTCCCCCTTGTTCAGGTCAGCTGTTTCTGTGGGTTTCCCCCGCCTGGTCTTGACCCCTTTGCTCATCATTCCTCCTGCTTTGCAACTGGATTCCAGGAGTTCAGCTTAGTGTTTAGCTGTGGTTGTCTGCCTCTGCTTCAATCAGCCACTGGATGAAGGCTCTAGGATGGCATGTAAGATAGTCATCAATCTCATTATCAGGGAAGGGCATTTAAGATAGCCTCTCCACTATTGCTTAGATTGTTAATTGGGGACATTTCCTTAGTGCCAGATTTCTCCTTAAACTTATACTGGCTCCCTCTATCAAGGTATCTCTTTTCTTGCTCTCCTTTCTTCTTTCCCTAACTCAATCTTCCTGATCCCTCATGTTATCCTCCCCACTCCTCTTCTCCCCTTCTCTTTCTCCTAACTCCCTCTCCCCTCCCCCAAACTTCCAATTAGCTCAGGAGATCTTGTCCCTTTCCCCTTTTCTGGGGGACCATGTATGTCTCTCATAGGATCCTCCTTGTTTCCTAGCTTCTCTGGTAGTGTGGATTGTTGGCTGGTAATCCATTGCTTTATGTCTGAAATCCATATATGAGTGAGTACATACCATATTTGCTTTTCTGTGTCCGGGTTTCCTCACACAGGATGGTTTCTTCTAGTTCTATCCATTTGCCTGTGAATTTCAAGATTCCATTGGTTTTTTCCCCCTGCTGAGTAGTACTCTATTGTGTAAATGTACCAAATTTTCTTTATCCATTCTTCAGTTGAGGGGTATCTAGGCTGCTTCCAGATTCTGACTATTACAAATAATGCTGCTATGAACATAGGTGAACAGATGTCCTTGTTGTATGAATGTGCATCCTTTGGGTATATGCCTAAGAGTGGAACTTGGGGTAGACTAAGTTCCATTTTCCTGGGGAAATGTACTTTTTTCTGACACATTTTCCTAGGAGAAGGAAAGGCTTGACTCAGATTTTTGCTGAGATTCAGTATCTGGATTTAGTTCTTAGGTGAGGCCAAGAGACAAGTGACAAAGTAGGACAGATGACATGGTGTCCTTCAACTTACTAAAACCATGTTCAAATAACTATAGTCGATGGTTACCTCCAGACTTGGAGCCTTGCTTCCTTTCCTGGCTTCACTCACATCCTAAATATCCCTGAGCTGTTGGAAGTAAAATCTCAGTTTGTCTCCCAGAGGCCACCATTCTCCACCAGGATGGCTGGTTTTAATTGTCAGCTTGACACAGTATGAAATCTGTAGGAGATTGTCTTAATCATGCTAATCGATGTGGGAAGCCCCTGTCATTGTGGGGGGCTCCATTCCCTAGGAAGGGTATTTTGAACTCTATGATTGGCAAGAGCTACCCAAGCATTAGCAAGCATGCATGTACACATTGCCCCCCTGCTCCTGACATGGGTGTGCTGTGACCAACCGTTTCATGTTCCTCTTCCTTTGACTTCCTTGGCAATTGACCATAACCTGGAATTGTGAGCCAAATGTGTATTTTCTCCCTTAAGTAGCTTTTATGAGGATATTTTATCACAACAACAGGAAATGAAGCTAAGACAGAGGCCATTAAAAATTCTTTCATTCCATTGTCCTTGGTGCTTCCACAGATCTGAGATGTGCATGGGAGAGCTACTGTCTCCCCTCATTCAAATGCCCTGTCCCCAAAGCACTGATATCCTGTCAAGGCTCATTATGAAGTCTGTTCAGAGAGTTCCTATGTCCCACTTAGCCCATCACCACTGGTGCGAAAACTATAGTTTATTTGCTCAACCTCGTGCCCTGGTGTCTTGTTTTTATAACGAGGAAGCTCAGCTCATGGGCGATTCTAGGCCAACTCTAAGGACATACAGAGGGATAAACAATAAATTGTCCTTCAAGGATTGAGCCCCTGAAACAACACACCTATTATCCACAGCATTGGAAAGGAAAAAAAATCTAGGTTTATGACTGCAGCTTTGTCTATAACAAAGACAGATTAACAAGAGAAAAACACATACTTATTTAATATGTCTTATGTGTTACCAGGACCATTATAAAGAAGGTAAGAGGCAATGACATAGCTATATGTTTGTTTTCTACACTAAGCATGGTAAAGAGTACAAAATCTTGAAGAAATACAACTGGACAAAGGGAGTATATGATCCAATGATAATAAGCAGGGCGTTTAGCAAGGCATTTAGTTTGTTTGGATTCTTGTCCTTGCCTTGCGTCTTCTGAGATAAGAGCACCTCTTCCAGAAGGAAGGGTCTGCAATCTATTTCAGGGAAGGTCACATAAATCCTAGGTTTTATGATCTACTTGGGGAAGAAGGGTGGGTGGAAGGTCAGACTAACCTTCCTGCTTCTGCTGTTTTCTCAAAATCTTCCAGCTTAAAGTATTTTGGGGTTGTATGTCCTGGACCCCATCAACAATCAGTGCATAACCTAAAAGACTTGGAACTTATTTCCAACCCTGTGTTCCTTCAAGGTTGCAGTTCTGACAGAGTGAATGTTGGGACCTTGGGCAGGAAGTTCAGGCTTCTTTCTCAATGAACTCAGCTCTTTGGTTTCTTATTATACTCCTTATTGCATAGAAGGAATTATTATCTTCATGGGTGAAACCAGAAAAGGCCCAGAATCCCAAGGGCATCATAAACAATACGGCAGACCCCCTGGGAGCAAGGTACCCAAAAAGAGAAAAACCATTCAAGAAATTAAAGGAGACTGAAGATATTCTTCAAAAATATCAGAAATGAAAGACCCTTTCTTGCCTGACATTTTAAGACCCATTTCTCCATGCAATGCTTTAATAACGCTGCTATGCATCTTTATAACCCAGGCTAATTCTGAAGAATTTCTCTTTTATATTTAAGGGCATGAAAATGCAGCCTTGGGATTTTCTTATGTGTCCTTAGAAGATCTAAATGCACATCTCCAGTATCCACTGTGAATTCCCATAATAATCCTGCAGATAAAGAAAAATTATCCAGGAATGGTCCCATAGCCTGTTAGCTCCTGCCTGAGATAAGAACACATGTTTCTTGTCTTCCCATCAAGAGTTTCATCCTCTATAATATTCTGTGTCCCTAGAGTTCAACTCTATCAAGAAGGCTGGATGTAGTTAGAGTTTTCTACTCTTTAAATTCTTCAAAGCACTCAAGCGATTTCCTTGGGGAGAGTTATTCTAGGCATCTTCTAGGAAAGAAACTTGTCCCATTTGCATCATCCGAGCTGTCCTTCAGACAGAGAAGAGAGCTCCAGGCAAAGTTTTATTCTGCATCAGAACACAGGGGGGAGAGAAGCAAACAGGAATGAGAGCCACAGAGAGGGCAGCCCGAGTGACCAAGTAAGTCTAGTACAGTAAAACTTGATGGATGCAGATGCCAAAGCAGGAGGAGGCATCATTCCTAGATTTCAGTACTTACAGGAAAAAACAATTAATTCAGCCAAGAGAAATTAAAGTGCTCGTAAATGCCTCAAGGAGTCTTTAGGAAACTAAGCGGTTCTCTCTAATTAATACATATGGGATTCTAATTTTCTTTTAAGACAAGAAAAGTAGAGCTGTGGAGTGAATCACAAAGGAGGAGGGAGAATTCCACCTTAAAAGATATAAAACACATCTCCCTCTGAGATGGTGAAGGAAGGTGGACTTTGAACAGAGCAACCTGTAGGACAGCTGGTGACAGGCAAGAGCAACGGTTCCTTGAAGGAGTGAGTAGGTACATAGATTAAAGGAGCTCTGAAGTTTGACCAGTAATAAGTGAGAAGAAAGATGGGTTTAATGATGAATGTGACATTGCTGGGGAAAGAACCTCTGTTATTATATTCTTTTTAAAAGAAGAAGAAGAAGAAGAAGAAGAAGAAGAAGAAGAAGAAGAAGAAGAAGAAGAAGAAGAA
The DNA here is from genome assembly GCF_017639785.1 of Mesocricetus auratus. Classification (NCBI taxonomy): domain Eukaryota; kingdom Metazoa; phylum Chordata; class Mammalia; order Rodentia; family Cricetidae; genus Mesocricetus; species Mesocricetus auratus. The sequence goes on from NW_024429195.1 coordinate 12,485,590, forward strand.
GAAGAAGAAGAAGAAGAAGAAGAAGAAGAAGACGACATAGGATTATCCTAAGGAATTTAGTGCAGGTGCGTGTGTGTGTGTGTGTGTGTGTGTGTGTGTGTGTGTGTGTGTGTGTGTGTTGGGAGATTCAGAATTTGAACTATTATGCCATTGCTATGCTGACTGGCTTTATGTCAACTTGCACAAGCTAGAGTCATCAGAGACGAGGGAAGTTCCATAAGATGGAACTGTAAACAGGTCTGTAGGGCATTTTATTAATTAGTGATTGATGGGGAAGGGCCCAGCCCATTGGAACTTCTGATGGAGGTCAAAGTTAGAGGTCATCTTATTGGACATTATTCAGCAACACTTTCAAAGAAACAGCACACAGCAATGAAACTTACAGCTGGCACAAAGGCATGGCATTTTGAAAAAACTCTACAAAGTTTACAAAAGGGGAGCTATAAAGAAATAGAGACATTTCCTCAAGTTGAATGTCAGTGTCACTTGCAATCAATGACAGTTAATGGGTATAAGGGACTAGGTCAGGGACAAATATCAAAACCAACATTCAGGTAACAGTGTAAACCTAAGTACATTAGAGTCATAGCCATGATTATCAAGGTATAGTAAAACAAATAATTGTGGCCTGTCTCTGTCTTCCCTGTAACAATTCTTGTGCCCAACAGTAAAAAGCACCTTACACCCAGAGCTTAACCTCACTTCCAACCACATTGGGGAGTGTATTAGATGTAGGTGACTGAACAGTGATCTTGTTCCATAGTCTCAGGACAGGACAATGAGCGCACAGGGCTCAAAGAGACTTCCCAAACTTGCAAAGTGGCATGTTGTTGATGAAGTTTTAAATGAAATCAATATTCATTTTAATCAAAACAAACTGACTCCAAGAACTGTGTGTGTGTGTGTGTGTGTGTGTGTGTGTGTGTGTGTGTGTGTGATTTTTTAAATTTGGACTAGTTACAATTCCTCTATCTGGTACGACTATGAAGATGCTGGCATAAGAAGACACTTTGCAGACCTTGTGATGTGAGCAGAATGGTAAGAAGCTAATATTGTCAAAGAATAGGAACAGTGAAATGCTCAGTACTTCTCTGTCAAGCCTTCGTCTGCCATGGCACGGAAGAGTTACTACGAAATCATGGCGTGCGTGCTTACGTCGTGTGCTGGGTTGACGCATCATTCCACTGCTACTCCTTCCTGCACTCTGACATTTGTATGCCAGGCCGAATGACACGCCACACGGGCAATGGCGATCCATACAATTTGTCCACCATGCAAAATGGCAAAGGGGAAGCCTCGGGCTGCGACCAAGGACGCGAATCCCGAACTTGCAGTGCCAGGAAGTATCTCAGCAGAGAAAAGCAGTGGAAATCAGTAGACTTCCCCTTCCCATCTCTACACTGCTGTTTCCCTCTTTAAAACACAAGGCAGATGAATCAGATAACAACTAAGTTCCTAATTCTGAAATTCTTGGACTTTGCATTTTATCTCGAGGACACTGTTGTTCTCTAGGAAGGGATTTGTCCCCTTCTCAGGTTCTTCTGCCCTAAGTGTTTTGGGTCTTGATGTGAAGGTCTTCATACAATAAAGAGCAAAAGGCACCTCCTTCAGTGCCTGTGGTGAAAAATATTCCCTTGTTTGGTGTTTGAAACATCCTCTTGAACTCAACACCATAACCCTGACATAGCAGGATTTGTATTTAGCTATACTCACATACTGGTGGCAGGACCCCATTAAATAAGCTGCCAGTGACTGTGGGACAGCAAGGGGACAGGCAGAGCTCCTCACTGTCATTTCATGCAAGAGCAGAGACCTCTTGTCTTGGTTCAGCTGGTATTCAGTGCCTCTGTTGGGTAGTGGGCAGTGAGTGTTTTAAAAGGCTCAACATTATATGCCACAATGTGGATTTCAGCAGGCTCTGTGGGAGCTATATTTAACTCTAAATTCACAATTAACGTGATTGTTTTCTACTTTTTGCTTCTGTTTGATTTAATTAACAACTGGTGTGATTCTTTCTAGTCATGACACTAGCCTATTAATACCCTGAATCCTTAATCCAGTCTTTGAGTCTTAAAGGGCAACGTTTAGATGGGACAAGATAGTGAGTATTCTGTGGGCTAGAGACTTTAAAGCAGATTCCTTGCAAGGTGACATAAATTATTGATCATAAAATAGCTAGGGGTGGTTCTCCAACTACAAATGCAACTAAAGTACAATAATAATAAAATGCTCCATAACAAAAATGAATTGTATTGCTTCATAAAACCTCACATTAAAACTTAACAAGCATTTCCATCTTATAGGATGGAAGGAGAGGCCGTCACTAAGATTTTAAAAGGTTAACCCTCCATTCAGTTTATTCTCCTGTTTTGTACTTTTCCATTCCATCCAAAAAACTGAGCAAGTAAATTCAGAGGCTTGAACTAGCTTGTCTCTAGTATCCAACCCCTTCAGGCAGGGACGCTTCATGCTTCCCAACTTAGCGTCTCTAGTATCCAACCCCTTCAGGCAGAGACGCTTCATGCTTCGCAACTTAGCGTCTTGTTGAAAGTTAAGCAGGAACCTCCAGGGATGATATTTTCATTCCCCAAACTGACAAACAAACAAAACAAATAAAAAAAAACATGTTCGTAGTTACTGATATGTGGTGGTCTAGAAATCTTTTAAGTGCTGTTCAAAGAATCACTGATATCCAAGAGGCGAATGTAGAGATAACTTAGAAGCCCAGAAGCCTCTCCACTTGGACTGCTCACACTCCTTTCCCAACAAAGCACTTAGCAATCTGCACCCCACCTGCATCAAGCTGTCCACACTATCCTTTAAACAAATGCTTCTGACCACTCCTAACTACAGCTTCCCCCGCAACTCCCATTTTGTGAGCAAATTTGTCCTGGAACGTATCCAGGAACTGGGACAATGAGCTAATCTAGCTTATGCTCATTTGGGGTACATGCGTGGTAAGGAAAATGGTGTCCTGAAAATAAAGTTTTATAGAAAACCTCATCTTTACCATCTTACCATAATTGAGCTTGTGTACTTTCAAAACAAGATGCACCATGGGAAAAGACATACACAATGAACAAAAGTTTACATGACTCAAGCCTGTCAATGAAAACAATTAAGACCTATGCTTCAACCAACTCTTTTTCCTCTAGACCTCGCTAAAGAAGACCCCTAACCGGTGGAAGAAGACCCCCAGCCGGTGGAAGAAGACCCCAGCCGGTGGAAGAAGACCCCCAGCCGGTGGAAGAAGACCCCCAGCCGGTGGCTTGCTGCTCTTGAGTATGATAGCTCAAGGAGCCTGCTATTCCCAGCCTGTGCTTTTGTTTTGCTTATGAATGAGAGTCCTTACCTTTTTGCTACGTGTGCTTCTTTGATTCTTTGCACAAGATGCTTAGCACCTAGAAATGTCCAGTCCAGAGAGACCACCAGTGACAATTTACCTTATCTTTGCTCTGCAGAACCATGTCTTATGGGTAACAATGCACTTCTGACTCCATGAATGACTGCATTTGTATCCTTTTCTCAAAACCAGTCTTTAACTCATGAACATAAAAATGCAATTTTCAATTATGTCATTAATACCCCACTATAAAACCAGGTCAGAGGACAACTTGGGGGAGGCAGGTCTCCCCTTCTGCCATACTGTTCACTGGGACTGAACTCTGGTCCTCAGACTCGGTGGCAAGCAGCTTTATCTATGGAGTCATCTCACCAGTTTCTCTTACTTCCTAAATAAATGTTCCTTCCCAAGGCTGAGAAACAGTTTTACCCCTAACTTGAGTCTTGTATTCCATGCAAAACGTTCATCAGCTTTTCCATATCTTTAGTTCAGAAAACCTTGCCGCTTAATAACTCAAGAATGTCATAGCACCTTCTCCTCTGATGAAGGGGATGGATAACAAATCCAGCTTCACAGGGATGTAATCAGACAAGGTTCTCAACTGAGGATAGAGATAACTTAGTTACCTTGAGCTGAAAGGGAATTTATCACGGGGCATCTGGAAGCTTTCCAACTGTAAGTAAGTCAGGGCAGGCTGACTGAAGTGCTGGAAGAGGACACATTCGGGACTTTATAGTCACACTCACAGATGAACAAGCTGCACCAAGAAAACCACTGGCTTTACTGATGTGCTTGGCAACCCCTGCTGTGACCCTGGATACCTCTGTCATTATGGTTATATTCCAAGTGCAACGAACCAATTCCACCTGGCCACCATCTTGCCATCCCAATGCAAAGTCTCTAGATAGGTCCTTATTTGAGCCATACTAGTTAACACAAGGAGAGCCTAGTTAGCCCCAACTTAGAAAGGGTTTCTACCCTATAAGACTAAAAATTGGGTACTTAATAGCACAAGCCCTCTACCAATAAGAAATGTTTACCATAGACATCTTTAAAAAACTTCAGACTCAAGACATTTAAAGTAAGACTCTACCAGTTGCCCCGCAAGACTTCTGCCTGCATTTATTGCTGTACTAAGGGCGTGTGTGACCTCACTTCACGAGGCTGATTGTCACTAGCTGTTATCCTTTATTCTTTATCACACTTGTCTGACTGTTGATGTTGTGTCCACTTCTTTCCTGTTGTCCTGGCACAAAGATTTGTTAGGTATGATTTATGAGCTGAGTGGTATGATGACGGCCAAAGTCACCACACAGAGAGAATTATCAAGGTGTGAGACAAAATAAGCTTGATTGAAATTCTTCGTCATCTGCATGATGGGTGTGATGGATTTCCCCTGTAATTTTCAATGAGCTTTGATTTCCAATAGAGCTTTCCCATACCCCATGAATGCTAATGACGACGGGCAGAACCCATGACCAAGGGCCACCCTCCTATTAGACAGGGGTGGTGTTCAGTCAGTGCTGTCTCTGGTCTTCTATTCTTTCAGTGTGAGGCAGATCACAATACTCCAAACACTTGTGCTAATTACCCTCCTGTAACAGTATATTTAATTCAAATGTTTGTGTATTTCCATGTGCTGATGAAAGAAACGCCCAGTAAATTAGTCTTGCTTTGTACATATGCAGGTCTGCAGGTAAAACAGAGGCGAGGGTCTGTCACAGCCAAAGAAATACCTTTTCCTTTCCTTTTGATTATGAAACTCAGCACATCCCTCACAGCCACAAAACAATAAAGGAGATAGTGTGATGTTATTTCAGCATCTGTAAATATCCAAGAGGATAACAAGTTCCTTCACTACCTCGTAGCCCGTGTGTTATGTGAATTTTCAGTGTGTGGAAGTTGTTCAGTGTTGCATCCTATTGCATCGTCTATGCAGGCCTTATTGAATTCCTCCATTACAAATGCCAACCACTGGTTCCATTTGAAAGCAGGGCCTCCTGCTACCACTTTGGTGTTCCTAAGCTCATGAGCTGTGCTTTATTGTTTTTTTATTTTTGCATAACAACTTGTCACTTTCTAAGCTACTGCATCATATAGTTCTATTTATTGTGTGATTTTTTTCTGTCTCTCTCTTTCTATTAAAGATAGAGTTCATTATCTGCTTAGTTCACTAGTAGCCTGAGAACCTCATGCAATACCTAAACTATCTTAAGGGTGTCATTTTTACAAGTTAATGAATAGTCATCCAGATACCTCTGAGGCCAGCCGAGTAGTGGAGGACCCAAGACATGTGCAGAGGTTGGATGGGTCTCTCTCTGTGCCAGCGAAGTCCTACTTTGGGGCCTCCTTTCACCTATAAAACCCTGCTTTTTCAAATGCTCTAACATTTGGTCACAGCAAGACTTCAATGGTCCCTCACAGTTTCCTGTATTCCAATTTCCTCGAGTAATTGCATCTTAACAAGGAATGGAGTCCCTAGTCAAAGGAATACAATTTTAATTGTAAAAATTCTACCCCAGACTTGTACATTCTGGCAGGAGGTAACTTCAGCTTAATGAGAAGGAGACACAGTCCTTTCGGTTATCACACAGCATTCTTAATGTGTGTGTGCCTCTGTTGTGAACAGATATCTATGCAAAGGAGGTTGAGTGCTCTTTCTGCAGGCTCTTCTGAAAACCATGTTGTTATGTGGAAAATAAAACAAACATTTCAGTCTAATGCAGGCACCCTGTGTTTCCTCAGAGGCTCTAGACTCACCTCCATGAGGCTCTAGACTCACCTTCATGAGGCTCCAGACTCACCTTCATGAGGCTCTAGACTTACCTTCATGAGACTCTAGACTCACCTTCATGAGGCTCTAGACTCACCTTCATGAGGCTCTGGGCTCACCTTCATGAGGCTCTAGACTCACCTTCATGAGGCTCTAGACTCACCTTCATGAGACTCTAGACTCACTTTCATGAGACTCTAGACTCATCTTCATGAGACTCTAGGTTCACCTTCATGAGACTCTAGACTCATCTTCATGAGACTCTAGACTCACTTTCATGAGACTCTAGACTCATCTTCATGAGACTCTAGGTTCACCTTCATGAGGCTCTAGACTCATCTTCATGAGACTCTAGACTCATCTTCATGAGACTCTAGACTCATCTTCTTGAGGCTCTAGACTCATCTTCATGAGGCTCTAGACTCATCTTCATGAGACTCTAGACTCATCTTCATGAGGCTCTGGGCTCACCTTCATGAGGCTCTGGGCTCACCTTCATGAGGTTCTAGACTCAATTTCATGAGGCTCTAAACTTACCTTTGTAAAGAGAAGCTTTTTCTTTGAGAGAAGCCTTCCCGCCAAACTGGTTCTAGAGCCGCATCAGTCCCAAATAAACACACAGCAGGTTGTATTAATTATGAAGCTATGGCCTTTGCTTGTTTCTTACTGGCTAGCTCAGACTTAATGCAGCATAATTGTTAATCTAAGTATGTCTCTTACCGGAGAAGTTTCTGGGCTTCCTACCCCATGGCATTACATCTCAACTCTCTGTGTTTCTCCTTCCCAGAGTCCTCCTGGACTCCTAGTCCCACCTATCTAGATTCCTATTGGCCAGCAGTGCTTTATTGACATATACACAGGACGTCCCCCCAAAATCTCTTTTCTGTTTAAACAAAAAGAAAGGTCTTAAGTTTAACATAGTCAAATTATATATAAAAGAACAGTTATCAAGTAAGAACATAGTTACAATATTTTAGCAAGATTTAAAGAAAATATCATCCATCCCATCCTTGTGAGTCCAAAGTTCTAAATGTAGCTTATCTTTTATCATAACTAAGGAAAACTATAATTATAACTATCTGTCTTCAACTCCATCAAAGACCACAGAAGGATAATATATACACACTAGGATTGACGGAGATATCTTACTGCCTGGACAGACACCCGAAGTTCCTCTGTAACGTTGGGGCATCCATCTTCAGCCCATAGGCCACAATGTGTCTGGAACACTTCTCAGCAAAGCAGGAAATTTCAAACTGTCCATCTGCATTGGCAGTCTGTCAGTCATTTTTCTGTGTCCTGCAGAAAGTCTGGTAGACACTTCCATGAAGCAGGAACCCTGTAATACTGAGTTCAGCAGTCACTTTCCTGTAGGTCCTGCATGTCCAGATTATACAACAGTCAAGCAGTACAGGCAAGAGCAGTTTCTTGCCCAAATGGCTAATCTTGCCATGTTGAAAGCAAACTCCATAACAAGTTTCTTCGATGCCCATCTTCCTCTCAGACGTAATTGGTGCTGCCAGGAGCAGACATTTCTCATTGTCAATAAAAACCCTAAACCATTTTAAATGCCATTTTCTGAAGGTCTTTGAGAGGTTTGAAGACTGTTTATCTATCTCAAATATATTTCTGTATATCTAGAAAACCTAACTAACCGAACTATAAATTCTATTATAAGTAACTATCTATAGTCTGTATTCAATTATGCATTACGTTTTAAAAGATCAGTATAAGCACAATACTTATGTAAAGAGAAGCTTTTTCTTTGAGAGAAGCCTTCCCGCCAACCTGATTCTAGAGCCGCATCAGTCCCAAATAAACACACAGCAGGCTGTATTAATTATGAAGCTGTTGGCCTTTGCTTGTTTCTTGCTGGCTAGCTCTGACTTAAGTAATTACCCCATAATTGTTAATCTAAGTATGTCTTTTACCGGAGAAGTTTCCGGGCTTCCTACCCCATGGCGTTACATCTCGACTCTCTGTGTTTCTCCTTCCCAGAGTCCTCCTGGATTCCTAGTCTCACCTATCTAGATTCCTATTGGCCAGCAGTGTTTTATTGACATATGCACAGGACTTCCCCCCAACACACCTTCATGACAATTTGCTTTGACTTTCTTCTTTCTGGGAAATCTATGACTCATTATCATCATCAACATTATCATCATCATCATCATCATCATCACTGTCATCATCATCAACATCCCATGAAATACAGCATTAAATTATTTTGAATTTCCTTCCCAAATACAGTAAAACTTTACCCATCTGCAAGTCATAACTGGAAACCACAGTACCCTGGAACTGAGTCAGTAAATGGTCCCTAGCTGTTTCAAATCACCTTATTAAAAGTGTCTTTTCAGTCCCTTGTTTTCTTTTTGTTGTCTTTTACTCTCTAACTGGCTTGTGCCCTCGCTGGAGATCCTCTGGCACAGTCTGGGTATCGAGTATTCATGAAGAGAGGCAACCTAGTCCCAGGGGGAGGCAAAAGGGAGGGGAGGCTGTGGACAGAGGAGAGCAGGCCTAAGAGAAATGTGCAGCACTATTGTTTTCTAGCTAATACTAATACTACATTTGAGAAAGCCTGATTCATTTGAGAACATCTTTATGCTACCGTTATACTTGATTTACTGCTTGGTTTTGTATGGGACCTTAAAAAGCTTTTTCTTCCCCCATAATTTTAGTCCTTGAATACTAAAATATCACATAAGAATCTTTAGAAGACTTTAGATAATTTTCCCATATTTATTGTTCAGAAACTCCTAATTGATGGTCCTTAAGTGTGAGTTTTTCAAAAAAAATTTTTAATTATTTTTGCCAACTATGGTATCATATACCTGTAATCTCAAGAGTCAGAAGACTCAGGCAGGAACACTGCAAGTTCAAGTCCAGCCTGGCCTACATAGCAAGACTCTGTTTCTAAAACGAAATGAAAAACCAGTAAAAATTATTTGAGTATAAGGATTTCAACAATTCTTTTAAACTTTGATTCTTCACTTGAGGAACTTTCTTGTATTTTTTTCTTGAATTTGTTTCAAGTCAATGAGTCTCTAACAATAAGTCAACCAGCATGATGAGCTCTTTACCTATTTTAAAATATAGTATGGACTCAGACCGATGAAGCAAATCAGGAACTTGCTCAGCCACCATCAAAGCAGCTTCCTCCTGCAGCAGATGGGACCAAATACAGAGAGCACAGTCAGTCATTATGCAGAGAGAGAGAGGCCTGGAACACTAGGACTTAAATGGGATGTCTCCATCAAGTCTCTCACCTAGGGGTTGAGGGAACCTACAGGAGAGGAGGTGGAAGGAGTGTGAAAGATAGACAGGATGGAGGACACCAAGGAAGCCAGGCCCCCTAGATCAGCATGATCTATGCTCATGTGGGCTCAGAGACAGCACAGGGCATGCATGGGTCTGTACCAGTTGGGGGTTCTAGAGCTGAAAGAAGTGGACACATGCTCCCATCCTTAACCCAGAAGATAACTTCAACTGATAACCACTTGGCAAGGAAAATTCAGTTTTCTCCAGTTGAGTCTCAGTGGGCAAACAAACTACTCTTAAGAGTAGCCAGAATGCCTAACAGTAGATGGCCAACCGAAAAATGAACTCTGGTGTCTTTGGAGGTTCTTTGTCTCAAAACATTGAGTCATAGACTTTAAAGAAAATTATCTTATTTTAGTTTAATTTTATTTATATATTTTCTTCTTTCTTTTTACCCTACAGGTCCTTTGCATATACATTATGTCTTCCAGTTTAGTGTTTTTATGAGATTCCTAAGTGTGTGAATGAGTGAGTCTCTGTTTCTTGTATCTTCTCCTGGCCTCTTTTCCTTCTGTTTGTGTGTTTTGTTCATTTCTAATGTGTTAGTTTTGTTTTATCTTTATACCATACTAAATCATATTATATCATATCATATCATATCATAATACCATAGAAGCCTGTTTGTTTTCTACTGAGAGATAGAAAGGAAATGGTCTGGGTGAGAGGAAAGGCGAGGAGGAGCTGGGAGGAGTAATGGGAAGGAAAACTGAAGTCAGGATACATTTTCAATAAAAGGGAAATATACATCATGCCTTCATTAAGAATTTGGAGGATTGCAGAACACATGCTATGTATTTTGATCATACTCGCCTTCAGCTCCTCCCCCTAAGTACTCACAGATCCACCCCATGCCACCTGTCACAGCTTTGTATAATGCCTGTCCATCGTCTCTCTATCTGTTATACCACTGATTCAAAATTGTCCTGTCTATATCTATACACTCATGTGCTCATGTTGGGAGACAGCAACTGGAACATGGTTGACCTCTCAGGGACCATACACTTAAAATAAAACTGACTCTTCCTGCTCCAGAGGCCATCAATTATCAATAGCTCTTTAGCTATGGGTGGGGTTCATGAATCCCTTCCACTCCACCCTTAAATACTAACTGCCTTGATCTTGTGTGCAGGCCTTTAGCGCGGCATGAGTTTATGAGTGCAGCAGATTTTTTCATATCTAAAAGATACCATTTTTCGGCCTGATCCTTTCTGGCTAACTCTTACACTCCTTCTGCCGTCTCTTCTGAGACTGTCCCCTAGCATTGCTGGGTAGAGGGTGTGATGTAGATGTCCCGATGTAGATGATCACAGACAGTTACTTTTGCTAAACGGACATATAGTATCGAGCTGCCTTCTAAATTCCTATCGCTAAGCCCACAGACCAGTGCAGCCCTCAGGCCTCAGCAGAGAAGTTTCTTTGTGCAGTGGCGAGGACATTAACAAAGAAATTCACAGCTGGGCAAAGAGCAGAGTTTAAGTTTAGAGTTTCTTCCGAATTTCTATGTCTTTATTAAATTTTGTTTTCATACCATGGGATGACTTCTTATCTCATTCAGCCGTCTCTGTTCTCTTGGAAAACATGTGGGCCCTTTTGAGTTGTTTCTCTATTTATAATCAGTCTTTTGGATTCTTGTGTCTGAAGTTTTGTCTAAGTCATTTTGACCAGGGGTCATTACTATGAGGTTGGTGATTCTTTCAGGAGACGAGATGTCTCGGTTGTTTCCTAGTACTTGTGCTTTTGCAGTAGTATGTGTCCATCTGGATTAGATGGATGATTAAGGCTTTGCTTTTGTTCCTTTAGGGCGAGTGTTTGCAGTGTTCAGAGACTAGTTGTAGCACAGTTGTAGAGAAGTTGAAATTGTGTTCCAGACACCAGCCTCCATTTCCAGTCTGCCCCCGTGGGCTGAGTCCAATCTGATGGAGGTTTATTGTGGTGTCGACTCAGGCACTGGAGAATTATCTCATGGACTAGTAAAATATTGACAATGCTCTCTTTGTTTTCCAAACTGTGATCAACCACCATTCAAACATGGCTTGCAGTAGGGTATTTTACTCAGTGGTATCTTTTTTTCTCTTTCTTTTGTTTTTAAAAACAGTATTATAACTCCTTTCATCTAAGATGATTTTGAGGTTTTTTTAAAGAAATTTATTTTATTTTTAATTATGTATATGATTGTTTTGGGTACATGCATGTTTGTGTACCATGTGTATGTAGTACTGAAAAAGGCCAGAAGAAGGGCATTAGATCCTCTGGAACTCAAGTTGCAGATGGTGAGCCTCCATGAAGGTGCTGGAAATTGCACTTTGGTCCTGTAGAAAGACTACTTACTAGTGTTTAACCACTGAGCCATCTCTCCAGCCCCTTCCAAGATTTTTTTTAAAACAAAATGTTTAACATGTAAAATTTTTCTGGAGAGTACTAGTCCAAATATTCTCTAGGATAAATTTCTTATGCCAATATAAATTTCCAATGTCTGAGGACTATTTAGTTATTCATCCAACAATCACTTGATAACTTTCCATTCTAGGCACTGAGATCCTACTTGGATAAAATAGAAACTTTTTCACTTATGCCGGTTCAAATCACAGCAGTGCCCAGGCCAGTCTGAGAGGTGGCTAGAACGAAAGCCCACCAATGGAACAGCTCCAACAGTAAAAATGGACAGCCTTGAAGTCCTAAGAATCCGAAGTCAGAGATTCAGGACTCAGCAGAACCGATTCCTTCTGAAGGGTGTAGGTGGTGGGTCCTGGGTTTCTTCCACAATTACTGGTGGCTTGCTTGAATCTTTGGTGTCCTCTGATGGACAGAGCATCACATAGTCTTTGCCTTCATCATCACAGAGTGCTCCTCTTCTGTCCACAGTTTCCCCTTTTATCAAGACATCACTTGTAATGGACAAACAGCCACTGTGTTAGTGGTTTGCCCCCCTGCTGTGGCAGAACACATGAGAGAGGTAACGTAAGGGGAGAACTGTTTACTTTGGCTCATGGTTTCAGGGATGGTAACCCCCACAGCATGGATGCTATCCTATTGCAGCTCAATGTGTAGTAGCAGGAGCCTATGACTCATTCCTGCCGTGACCGACTCAGAAGGCAAGACAAGGCTGGAAAGCAGTGCTGAACTGTAGCCCTCAAGGTCTGTGTCTAGCGTCCTATATTAGCCACCAAGGTCCTGGGTCCCAAAGTCTCATAGCCTTCCCCAAACAGGGCCAAACGCTGGGACAAAATATCCAAATACACGATGTCAGTCAGCTAAGAGCCACCCACATCCCAGAACCATCTTCCTCCCACCTTCAGTGACTCGGCACCAGCAACGTGGCCGGTCATCACTGATGTGACACAGTTCTACCATTGAGGCTTCTTTTCCCTGTGCACAGGCTCTACACCCCTATAAAGCCTGCCATTGAGACCTGGTCTGCTTCTCTCTCTGTTTTCCATCCCCCTCAGAGGCAGACTTTCGTGTGTGTTCCCCTCCCGCCCCCCTCACACTAATTATCTTGCATGAGGGCAGTTGTGTGGTATGATTTCCGTGGCATTTCCCGGCCCCAATTGCCAAGATACTCTTTTGCTTCAAAAGCCTTTCACATGAGCACATTTAAGGCAATTTACATTAGAAAACCCCAATAATAACAACATCATCGTTTTCACTTAGTAACCCCTGTATAAACCCTATTTCAAAATAAGGTCCCTACCTGAGGTATTTTGAGCAATGAATTTGACGTATGAAGTCGAATGTCTCCATTGCCGGTAGTACTCAGGAGCCCGCCTGTCATTCTCAGTACACCTCTTTCCACACCCATCCCATCTGCCTGCCGGCCATTCTCACCTCAGCTGTGCTCGTGGCTTTAGGTGTTTTCTTCTGTTGTGATCCTGACATCGTCCTCTTGCTTCCCAGCCACTTTGAAACTTCCTCATGGTCTGTTTCCACTCCAGGTCTTTCCCAATCTATTTTCAATATGCAAGCCAGAGAGAGCTTCCAAAGCGCACGCTTGATTCTATCTCTCTTCTTACAACACTCCACTACTTCCCATTGCCTCGGGAAAAGCTCAAAACTCCTTCATGTGGCTTACACACAATTTGGCGTCTGTCCTCCTCTCCGGTCTTGTCCCTGTTTTATTCCTCTTGCGCTCTGAGGTTTAGCCAAGCAGCAACTTCTTTCAGTTCCTTGATGTCATCATTCTGATGCCTCTGGGCATTGAAGATGCAGTTTCCAGTGAGGAGAACTCTCCTGAGCTCAATTTCACCCAGTGCTTACTCGCTTGCTAGATCTCAGTCTTTATGGTCACTAGCTTCCAGGAGGTTCATCCTCTCCAGCAAGCTCCATGGGAGCCCTATAGTGATGTACCCACATTTTATTACCTGCAGTAGTCCATGACTGTCTTTTATGCCTGTGTGTGTATGTGAAATGGTTTACCTTTGTGCATGTATGTGTACCACATGTGTGTGTGTTGCCAGAAGAGGGCATTGTAAACCCTGGAAGTGGAGTTACAGACATTAAAGAGCCGCTATGTGGGTTCTGGGAACAGAACTCAGGTGATCTGTAAGAGCAGTAATAGCTTTTAACTGCTGAGCCATCTCTGCAGCCCCTGGAGAAAAAGTGGGGAGTGACAGAGGGAAATAGGAACTAATCGATGTCAACATCTGTCCTCCAGACATGAGCTCGTGGGTTAGCACACTGCAAATACATGTGTGTCTCATATATACACACACAGACTCTTTGTGGCTATGTATTGGGGTAAGACAGTCAGCAAAGTGTGGATGCTGGGAAGGCAGGTTATGTTTTCTGTACTGCCTGAGGCATGCCAATTGTATTTAATATTAGCAATAATAATAATAGTAATTCTCTTGACTTGCATCAGTCAATTCTTTCTCGACACAACCCAAATTCATGAATTTAAATAACAATGAGGGTTCTGTGTGCATATCCATCTCATAAGAAACATGTAATCTCTACAGCAGGCAGAAGGAACATGTTCAAAAAGACATTAAAAAAAACAACCCTTACTCTTATCAAGATATTTAAAGATTATAACACCTTATTTATTTTAAGTGGAAAAAATATGATAGTATGATTCTTAATCTTAATCTAGAACATTATATAATGTAGTGAGAGATAGTTAGGACTATAGTTTTCTTTTACAAATAAAACTCAGAAATACACAAGTAGAAGTGTCTTGTTACTGACTAGCAATGAGCCAGGGGTGATGGGAAGGAATAGTATGGAGAGTTTTACAAGTTGGGCAGCTGGTTATCATTTTTCTTACTGTCTTAACTTGGTAGTTTTTCATATGGCCACCTCTTTTAGTTTCAAAAGTGGTTCTGTCTTAAAGCCCTTTTGATCAGTGATGCTCATAACTCCACTGCTTTAGCCATGGGAGGGACTGGCTGGGGTATTCCTCACTCCCAGACACACCGACTTGCTCAGTGATGAGGGTATGTATGAAGCAGGACCAATCAGATTCACTTCAGGGGCTGCGGTGCAGAGCTGGGATAGGAGAAGACTTTCTTGCTCTAGAAATGATGGAATGTAAGCCCTGGCCACTGTGACCAGAGAGCAGCGAGAGTCAGTCTCAGGAAGAAGTCAGCCAAGAGGAAAACAAAATCAAGAGGTTTGAAAAAGATCCAAGAATGCATTTAACTCTTTCTACTTATAGACCATCCTATCCACCACGAAGAACTCAAAATAATGTGATTGACAATGTGGCGGGGGCCACAGGTGAGTGGATGCTTCTAAAATATAACACTTCCTTTCGTGGTAGAGAGTCGTCACTGGGCAGTGATTTCCCATGAGGGAGACATTTCCCAGCTCCTGCAATCTATGTGGAGACGTGCAATTGATTTGGGCAACGGGGATGAGGCTGGGACAAATGTGTCACTACAGAGACGACACAGCTGACAGCCATGTCTTCTGGCTCTTGGCTTCTATGCCCTCTGCTTCCTTTTATATTTTAAACCAACATATAACATCATACGTGTTTATGGAACACCATGTATCGTTTCAATACGTTCATGTATTGCACAATGTTTAAATCATTATAAATATATATGTCATATATAAATCACGATAAATATTTCTCTGTGCAAAAACATTAAAAACTCCTTCTCCTAGCTGAGATATATGTGGTAATAGTAGTGCATGATAATTGCCTCTAGTCACTGTGCTGTGGAAACGTATGGCAGTGAGTCAGGGCCGCTGTTGTACAACGGCATTCCGAGCCCAGGGAGGCAGCGGGAGAAGACAGCAGGTTTGAGAGCAGTTGGGGCTGACTATGTAGCCAGATTTTCTCTGGAAACAAAAAGAGCACCAGATTGCCATCGCTAACTGTGACCTAGTGTCAGTCAACCAAATACTCACTTGCCTTCCCACCATCGTTCTACTCTCAACTTCTATGAGATCAGCTTTTAAAAACTGCGTTTAAGAGCATGCGGTGCCTAACCATATATTGTTGGCTGCACATCGAGGATACCAATGTTCTCAGGGACACTTTAATTCAGGATCCACAGGAAAAGGAGTAAATTCTGAAAGCAGTCTCGAATGCAAAGTGTTTAAAGACTGAACTACTAAAAGGACTTTAAAAAGATTCTCAGTGATGCAATTGCTCTGCTGTTTTTGAGACTTGAAGAAGTAATGGAAATGACTGGTGGATGTAGACACCCATTATAAGCCAGCCTTTGCAGGTCTGGAATCGAGTGCTCACAGACCACCCATGTGGTCTTGGCCACTTGACAGCTCAAGGTCTTGCTTGCAGCATTAACTCCACGCCCTTTTCCAGCTCTCTGGCCCTGACTCCATCCTTACAGCCCTCAGAGATAACACTCTTGCACTGGAGTTGTCTGAGGCAGATTGCCCCGCAGAATGGACTGGCTTCTATAACTGGGAAACTTTTCAGGCTGGGGTTGTTTGACAAAGCGTGTAGTTATGCCACACTGTCCATGGAGCTCTCTCTATGTGCCCTTGGCTCTTCCACTCTTTCTTCAAGTTAGTGAAGTTTAAAATCGAAGCTAAGATAAAATATGGAAGCTGTAACTGCATCTAAGTGGCTTAGGGAGTAGTTGAACTTTTCAGCTATGAACTGAACAGTCACAAAAGTGATTACGTTCTTTACTTTTGACCTCTTAAAACTAATTTTGACTTGGACCTGAAGTTCAAGAGAGATCTTATAGAGTATATACTAAATTCTAGGGTGTGGTCACACTCTTCCATAAGTCCACAGAATATTTGGTAAGCCCCTCCCCCCTCTTAGTACCGAGGATTGGCCCTGTGGTCTGCTGTACGCTAGGCAATCATTTTACCTTTGAACTATATCCAAGAACTCTCTGGTCCTCATTATTGCTATTATTTTAAGACAGGATATCCCTCCATTCCTCAAGCTGAGTATGAACTTGTAATCTCCCTGACTTAGCCTCTTCAGTGGCTGGGGGGTGTAGGGCCTATGTCAACAGGCACAGCTAGGTAAACTATCCTATGTAGCTGATTGATGGCTGATCTTCTGGAGCCAAGGAACTTTCTCAAAACCTGTGCACATGATCAGCTCTTTGGAGACATTTCCAGAGGTCATGCGGGCTGTATGCCCTCTCTTCTGAGTCAGTTGCTGGTGCCTGGGTTAACATGAAAGGATGGACAGATTAGAATATCACTGTTAAGTATTTCCCCCATCTTTACAGACCAGCCTATAGGCAATCTGGGCTGGCTAGTGAAATGACTGAGCAGGAGGAGGTGAGATTATCTAGAGAGTGAGAGATTAAAAGGCAAGAGAGAGCTGCAGAAAAGAATGGGGTGAGACAGATATGAGAGGAAATGACAAACAAGATTGAAGAGGAAAGACTGGTCCCACTGGAACCGAGCTGGGATGATCGGACAATGTTTTAATTGCTTACATAGACACTGCCACGGTTTAGACACAAATGGCCCCCATAGGCTCATAGGGAGTGGGGCTATTGCGAAGTATGTCCTTGATGGACTAGGGTGGCCCTGGTGGAAGAAGTGTGACACTGAGGGCGGGCTTTGGGCCTAGCAGCACTCTTTCTTTCTGCTGCCTGGCCTTCCAGAGACAGCACTCTCACTACCTCTCCAGCACCAGTGCTGTCTGTACGCCTCCATGCTTCCTACCATGGCAATAATGAACTAAACCTCCGAACTGCAAGCCAGCCCCAATGAAATGTTTTCCTTATAAGAGTTGCCCTAGTCATGGCGTCTCTCCACAGCAAAAAAACCCTAAGACAGACATGTACAGGTCATAAAATATTCTAGACCTGTCTGTGTAAATAAAATATCACAAAGCATACTTAGACCATCTGTTTGCCTACTCACTCATCAATCTAGCTATTGATCCATTCATTCCATCAATACAATAAACATTTATTGAGTTGTCTGTTATGTGCAAGACAACAAAATCAGTAATAAGTCTTATAAAAGAAGTGCCTCTATTACTTGACATTTCCCAAGTCTTTTGTGATAATTTTTCATGAACACTGCCACTAATGCACACATTTGGAAGATGAGGAAATGTGAACAGCTAAGAGGTCAAATGACTTGCCTGAAGCTACAAAGCAAACTACTTAGAGTGTAATGATTAGAGGCAGACTTTAAATTTCAGATGTGTTGCCTCTGGCCAGCTAATAACTACGGTTTGAATTGTCTAAAACAATTTTTAATTTTTTCTTCTAAGACACTAAGCAACAGGCTTATGCCCAAGTGTAAAACTTGCCCGTTCCTAGGATCATTTCCTGTGGTGTGAAGCTGCACACATTTGTTGCTAATTACCCATTTGATCATTTTCAAACCTATTATCATCAGATGATGTCCTTGGTATAGAAAAGGCATATTTTCCCTTGATAAATAGGTTCATCCAAGTCAGGACAAAAGCAATGACACTAGCAACCCGGCTTCTTTAATAAATGTCAGCCCTCTGGATCAAAAACTAATAATGTTAAGAACCCCCTGAACGAGAGAGAAATGCCCAGATCAAAGTAGATACCACACAGAGCTGGGCCAGTGGACTCACAAAAGGGGGAGGGAGGATGGGGAAAAGGCCATGTGTTGCCATTACCAATCCTAGTCTACCACTGCTTAGTGGGTAGAGATTTTGAAACTTCTGGCTCTGGGTGATAATGATTTTGGCTGTTCTAGGTTTCCAAACAGTGGTCACCTAGTCTTATTCAATTCATCGTGGTGGAAGCTTGTCTGTGCTGCTGCTCAGAGAAACAATAGCACTCCACTTGGTTACTCACCTGCGAGGGTCAGCATGACATTCTGTTGCCACACACCGCTGTAGATGGTAGATTAGGCGACAGCCACATTCTTCGTGTAATAGTTCTCCATCCTGTTTTGCTTTGTTTTAAGAATGTTTTTAGAATTACTTTTCCCCTGGTTTACAATCTTCAGAAGCAGCTCTCAGAAGATGACTCAGGCCTCGGTGCTGACCAGTGGCTACTCAGGAAGACCTTGAGAACCACATTATGCATGTCATACCAGGGACAGAAAGACATTATCTGGCCACCAGACATTTTTGCAAGTTGTTATGGGGTTTGGGAATGACTTCACCATGAAGTCAAAGTTGCTTACTCTTTACTTTGGAAATGTGGAATTCACATAACTAATAAGAGAACCATGAGTCACTCTCATGGGCTCTTTAGCTTTGGAGACTTTATTTTATTATATCGTGGCAAAGACTACTCGACCTGAGCTCTACTCTTTGAGGAGTATGTTTACAGCATACTGCTGGGGCCAGTGCAGTGCTGTGGTCTCTAGGGCTTCCCCAATTTGCAGAACTGACTTTATGCTCATAGATTAACTACTTCCATGGTCTTTCTCTTTATAGCCCTAGCAGCCACGCTGTTGTTCTCTGAGCTTGACTAGTTAAGATTTCACATTGGGGTGAAATCATGTTCACACACTACAAAACACTGATGAAGATTTGAAAAGTCGAAAATCAAGGCAAAGATATATTAGTGGTCACAGACTGGAAAGTTTAAAGTTAAAATGTCAGTACTATCCAAAGAAACCCATAGACCCCACGGTTACCTGTTTGCCTATTTTTGGACTGGAAAAGATAAATGCTAATTCACTCATTTTTGCTTATTTGTTTTTGGTTCTGCTGGGATTTGAACCAAGTGTATCCCACATGCCAGCCAAGTTTTCTTCCACAAACCTACAGACCAGCTCACCATGTCATTCTTTGATTTTTATGTGGCAAATTTTACAAAAATAAAGCTAACATAAAGTGTTTCCAGGATAAACTAAATAACAGAAATAAATTATAAAAATAGCAGTGACAAGAATCCTGACATTGCCCCTGAAATTCCATCAGAAGTCCACATTCAATGACATTTGCTATCATATAAGCACATAGTACTTCTTATGTTTGGTACAGTTCTGTTGGGTTTATTTTAGAAAGTAGTTGTTGGGGAATGAAAAGGACAGGCCTCGGCGTTTATCTGTAATCCAAACAACAGATAATATTCTCACGGTCAACTGAAAATCACTTGGTTGTTTTCCCTGGCACAATGAAGGTCTCGGTCATAGCCACCACAATGCAGATGACATATTCTGTCTTGGGAAGATGTGGCAGAAGAGAGTCCTTAGCAGGGTGTCTTTCTGGCCATGAAGGGACTGTTGTGGAAAAAAAAGTATGCACTTGCTGATTTTCATCACTTCTTAGTCAGCAAGAGGTGGCTCACTCAGGCAGAGACTCCTCGGGTTCAAAGCCAGCAAGAGAGAGAGTGGGGGGAGAGGGAGGGAGATGACCGACTAAGTATCTACTGTTTTGTTTTTGTTTTTTACATGCGCTGATCTTTTACTAGAGTTGAAAGAAATGAAAGAGAAAAGTTGTTCTTGTTTTTCGTTTTTCGAGACAGAGTTTCTCTGTGTAGCCTTGGCTGTCCTGGAACTCACTTTGTAGACCAGGCTGAAATCTGCTTGCCTCTGCCTCCCGGGTGCTGGGTTTAAAGGCATGAGGCACAACTGTTTGGTGAGGAAAGTATTTTTAAAGTTTAAGACAGAAATGAAAAAAACAAAAGCAGAACTTCTCAAAGTGATAATTCATTTATGTCTGTTTACATATATCGAATCTTCCATGAAAATCTGTATTTATCCTCTTTTTCATTCTAGTTTGTTTCTGGAAACTTCCTTCCCATTATATAATTCTGCAATACTCTTTCTTCTCCTTCTATTATATGTGTGATCTGGACCACGATTAGGAGATAAAGTTGAAGCTGGAAAAGGAAACTGAACCCGGGACTCTTAAAAAGGGCACCAATTAAGACACACCAATCTGTGACCGGAGAGTTGTAGAATGAGTTTGGGCTTGGGAAAGAGAATTGTTTTTATAGTTTTGCAAGTTTGTTTTGTCCTTTGAATGTGCTTTCTCAACAGGCTCTTGAAATGCTAACCTTGACTGTGCTGAGTCAGGGAGAGAAACGGGTTTCCCACACTGCTAGATTAGTGCTCGGTTTATTGTCAGACGAGGCAAGGCAGCAGCTACCACCAGGTGCAGCATGGGAAGTGAGTGGGGTCTCCTGGGAAGAGGGACAGGGAAGCCGCACTGACGGGCAGGTGCAGGAAACACAGGGCGCTCTCACCCCTGGGTCTTCCTCAAACGTAAGCTTTTTTTTTAGTGGTGTCTACTTTTATTCATCTGCAACTCATTACAGAATTGCTTCACACTGAGCACCACTGGCGACCACATTCTGAGCAGGAAGAGGCGCCTATCCTGGTGAGCAGCGCGCTCGTGCAGTTCAGTTTGCCCCTCAGGCTCCGCCTATCCTGGTGAGCAGCGCGCTCGTGCAGTTCAGTTTGCCCCTCACGCTCCAGTTGCCCGACTTTCTCCAATGCTGTATAACTTTAGAGTGGGACCATGGTGGGACCTATCTGCTTCTCTCTCGTGCAGTCATACCTTCTAATTTGTCTCCCCTCGACGCAAGTCTACTTTTATAATTCCATTTGTGTAGTAGATTTTTTAATTCTGTTGAAGTACGAAAAGACATACTTTCATCATTTGTATAATCAGATTGCTTTTCAAGTAATTAAAAAAACAAAACAAAACGAGAAATGAGATAACCGTCTTATGTCGTGTGTCTGTGTCCTGTCCGTCCGTCCCTCCCCCACCTCCCGTTTTCCCACTTCTAAAATATGTCCACTTTTTAAAGGATTTGTTGTCACGTTTCCAAGCAACGTTTGCTTCTTCAGCCTTAGACATTTTAGATTGCCCATTATAAGGAAGGCAAGGGTTTAGTTTCCTTTTTCTCTGTCTAGTGTCTATACACTTACAATTTCTACATAAACAATGTGTACATAATTATTTTTATGTAAAAGCAACTTATAACTTGAGTCATGTGGGAAATACACATTTTTGTACTTTATTTCACCACACAATTGGCTTAACATAATTTCCTTAATTTGGGTTTCCATAGCTGTCTGTGTTATTATTCTTACCTGCCTCGGTTTCTCCGAGCAATACATGGCAGCTTTGAAAAAGAAATGGAGATGGAGACTTAGTTTCAAAACTGTGTCTGAGTGTTAAGTCTTCAGTTAGACCAGATGGGTTTTTACAGCAATTGAGAATAGTTTCATAAGCGCAGGCAAATAAGGAGTTTCAGTTTTTAGACTGTATAGACTAATTAAAAAAAAAAAAACAGTAGCCAGGCATGTTGGCTCATAACCTGTAATCCCTGGATGTGGAAGGGAGGCAGGGGACTGACTGACGGTGAGTTCAGGGCTAGACTGATCTACACAGCGAGTCCTTACTAATGCCCCTCTCAAAAATTCTTAAAGGAGTTTTAGGTTGTTGACTCTTAGGAAAATATCAAACAATTTTGTTTTGTTTTGTTTTTGGCAATGTGGTAAAGTAGGACTCTATTAGTTGGTCGTTGTTGCGGACGAAATGGTCTCTGGAGATTAAACCACCACTGGATCTCTTGTTAAAGTCATTTGATGATTAAATCTTGATGCAGCACCACCCAAATGCATCATCAAATCGTCATTAAAAAAAGAGCAAAAAGAATGAGAATCGCAGCAAAACTAAAACCAAAATATTACCGGTGTCTCCAAAAACAGAAACACAAATATGAAGCAGATAGAGGAGGAATAGAAAACTTTTGACCTGCCTGAGCTTTTCCAGCTGCAAGAGAGTTTCACAGATTGTGGAAGTGAGAAAGAGATTTAAAGTTTCTAACATTCAGTTACAACGAGACAGGTTTTAACACACACACACACACACACACACACACACACACACACACACACACATTCATGTGTGTGTAGCCCAGCGGCAAACTTAGAGGGCAGCAGGGCTGGATCTTTGAGCCTCCCTGGCTCTGTCAGTGGAAATGGCCAGGTCACTGGGCAGAAGAAATCCTTCCGGAGGCACAGTGCCTTGTCTCTTATACATCTGTTTAGGATGGGTGGGTGCAAAGTAGGGAAAGATAACCGCTCACCGGACATGTGTGCCAACTGCCCACAGCTCCTGAGATATGTCTACCATGCACACAGTTACAGGCAAGAAGCTAGAGCAACTTGCTGGGGGAAATCTCACAAGGCCCTGCCCCTCGAGGAAGAACTAAGGCAGTTAATGGCTGCTGAGAGAGGGAGAATTGGTCTGCTTCCAGGTCAAGGCCACTGGTAAGCTATCCAGTTCCAAGTGGTCAGCCCTACACACACACACACACACACACACACACACACACACACACACACACACACACACACGGTGTGTAACAATAATTAACGAGGAGATTATGAATTTAACAGGAAGTGGGGAACATGGAAGGAGTCACAAATGGGAGAAAGGGGTTGGAAATGAAGTAAATACAGTACTCATGTATGAAATTCTAAAAAGTTACAAGTTTTAAAAGAAAAGAAATGGTGCATATAGTATTAATAAACAAACAAACCTGAGTCATTTCAGAAACCAGGAAAGTAAAAAGGGACCAAGGGGTGGGGGAGGCACCTAGAGAGAGGGATAGAAGCACACAGTGTTATGAAGGAGGAATGGGCAAAAGGGTCAAGGATTTAGCTTGGAGGGGAATCAACGCAAGGCAAAAAGAGGAAGGATAAATAACACTAAAGTTGTTTGGGGAAAATGGCCACAAGAAACATATTTTTTGTTTAGTTAAAAATACATTGTATGTGTATATATACCTGAAGCCTGGTCTGAAACAGGGGCCTGGTTATACTGCCTGGATCAGAGAAGGGGTATGTTGTTGGAGGCAGGAGACAGGGACAGGCACAGGGAAGAGAGAAACTGAGAGAAAAATGCAATGTCATTTGTGATGGAGAAGTGTAAAGAGAAACCTTCCCGCCAGCCTGGTTCCAGAGCCGCATCAGTCCCAAATAAACACACAGGAGGCTACATTAATTATGAAGCTGTTGGACTTCCTTGTTTCTTACTGGCTAGCTCTGACTTAAGTATTTGTCCCATAATTGTTAATCTAAGTATTTCTCTTACCGGAGAGGTTTCCGGGCTTCCTACCCCATGGCGTTACATCTTGACTTCCTGAGTTTCTCCTTCC
This sequence comes from Mesocricetus auratus, assembly GCF_017639785.1. NCBI lineage: Eukaryota > Metazoa > Chordata > Mammalia > Rodentia > Cricetidae > Mesocricetus > Mesocricetus auratus. The sequence goes on from NW_024429195.1 coordinate 12,509,534, forward strand.
CAGAGCCCTCCTTGACTCCTAGTCTCACCTATCTTGGTTCCCTATTGGCCAACAGTGCTTTATTGACATATACACAGGACTTTCCCAACATCTCTTTTCTGTCTAAACAAAAAGAAAGGTCTTAACTTTAACATAGTCAAATTATATATAACAGAACATTTATCAAGTAAGAACACAGTTACAATATTTTGTCTATCAACATTCAGCAAGATTTAAAAAAAATATCATCTATCCCATCCTTGTGAGTCCAAAGTTCTATATGTAGCTTATCTTTTATCATAACTAAGGAAAACTATAACTATCTGCCTTCAACTCTATCAAAGACCACAGAAGAATAATATATAAACACTAGAACTGACAGAGACATCTTACTGCCTGGACAGTCACCCAAAGTTCCTCTGTAATGTTGGGGCATCCATCTTCAGTCCATAGGTTACAGTGTGTCTGGAAGACTTCTTAGCAAAGCAGGAAATTTTAAACTGTCCATCTGCATCAGCAGTCTGTCAGTCATTTTTTCTGTGTCCTGCAGAAAGTCTCGTAGACTCTTCCATGAAGCAGGAACCCTGAAGGACTGTTTGAGTTCAGTAGTCACTTTCCTGTGGGTCCTGCATATCCCGTTTATACAGCAACAGTCAAACAGACTAGGCAAGAGCAGTTTCTTGCCCAAATGGCTAATCTTGCCGTGTTGAAAGCAAACTCCATAACGAGTTTCTTCGATGCCCATCGTCCTCTCAGATGTAATTGGTGCTGCCAGGAGCAGACATTTCTCATTGTCAATAAAAACCCTAAACCATTTTAAATGCCATTTTCTGAAGGTCTTTGAAAGGTTTGAAGACTATCTCACTATCTCAAATACATCTCTGTATATCTAGAAAATCTAACTTACCTAACTATAAGTTCTGACTGTTAAAAGTGACAATCTATAGTCTATATTTAATTATGCATTACATTTTAAAAGATCAGTATAAGCACAATACTTAATCAAGAGGAGAAATATACACATCACAAAATTGACATTGAATTTGTATCAATAAATGAAAAACCATACCAATACAAAATACTCATTTCCATACCATAATCCCCTTTTTCCTTTAAAAAGAGATTGGTTGTGATCATTAACCAATTATAAACAATCCCATTTAAGTTAAAACAAAGATTTATAAACAAGATGGGAATTAGGATGTCGCTCATTCCAAACTGCTTCGTACTGGAAGGGGGAGCTGTTCATACCATGGGGATCACGACAAAACTCAGAAACCTGTAGAAGTCCTTAATTTCAGGGTCTGTAAGGCTCCATCATCTCAGCTGTTTTAGATGTTGAATCACTTGGTCCATTGCTTCTGGGGGTCTTGGTTCATCAAACCAAGAAGCCTGGAAAGAATCCTCAGCTTTTCATTTTCTGTAGAAACATAAACAAAAACTCTTTTCCAAAGTAACATATCCTTATACTTAAATTTCGAAGTCAAAGCATTTACAAAAGATATAAGTTGAATTAATTTAGCAGCCTTTATAATCAAGTATACTTTAGCAGTTGTTCCTTCCTGAGCAATCAAAAAACTGAAGAACACAATAGTGTACAGTATCCAGACTTTTTGTGTATTTTTTATCTTTACGTAGTTTATTTATTTATCTATTATTATTACTCTATTTCTTTTTACTTTTATTTATTTTTCTCTGAGACAGGGTTTCTCTTTGGAAATCTGCCTGCTTCTGCCTCTGCAGCAAATCCTACCAGCGTGCGCCACCACAGCCGGCTTCTTTATTTATTTACCACTATGCCTTTTCGTTTTCTCTCTCAATCTTACGTATATTTTTAAACACACTGTAAACCTTTAGAGGCTTTTCTTCATCCAAGTCTGACTTTACTGTAAATCTTTATGATTTTCTGGCCATGTGTCTTATCTGTTAAAACTGCAGCTGTTTAAACTTCCATTTATCCAAGATGGCGGGCGTAAGCGTGATTCCAGCCACAGTCTCAGTCTATGCTGAGATCCAGCAAAAGCTGCCGCTTGGAGATGTGGTCACTGCCACTTCCAGCTGTACATACACACCTTTCAATGGTTAGCAGAGCCTCTTAAAAGAACCTTTTTTTTTTTTTTAATGTTGAGTCAGGAAGACTCCCTTAAGCAAGCCGCATGAGTCTTTGCTTGTGACTAGCAAAATGAAGCCCACCTGAGAAAAATGCTGCTACCAAGAACCCATGCTTTTCTCCGTTCTTTTGTTTCAAAAATTCCCTTAAATCTTTTGTTGTTCTACGTGGAAATTCATCATCCCACTCCTGATCACCATTATGTAAAGAGAAACCTTCCCGCCAGCCTGGTTCCAGAGCTGCATCAGTCCCAAATAAACATACAGGAGGCTATATTAATTATGAAGCTGTATGGTGAAAACAATGTGTTCTGTGTAGCCCTATGGGTTCACGGAGGTATGTGGGGGCATCATTGTCAACAAGGAGTTAAGTATATGTAGCCTTTTCTAGGCTTCTCAAGTCTCCATTCAAGTCTAAGTGCTCTGTTTTTGCTTTTTGTTGTTACTGTGATTTTCACAAGGAGTCAGATTATTTTTTAAGTGTTGCATTGGTGAATCAATAACAATGGGTTGGAAACTGCTGTCCTAAGTTAACTTCCTGAGAGATCAAATGAGGTGGACAGGTCCAGTTCCCAGACCATCATAAAGCAATACCAGAAATCAGTAATGAAGTTAAAAAACACAGTAAAATCCTCCATCTGCTTAGGCATTAAAATTACTCCTGCAACTCATCATCAGCCAGAAAAGACAATCAAGCTGCAATTGTAGCCTTTCCAAAAAGGAAACCATTGCATTTTAAATTCTATAGGATGCGATCAAAACAGTACCCAGGGGCATAGGGGTAACTTCAAATGCTCACATTATCACATGAAAATGAAAGAAGAAAAACTGCAAGCATTCTACCCCGTTATTAGAAATTTTCATAAGGAATTTTAAAAGGGGGAATGTTATCAAAACCTGAAAAAACAAAGTGAATATATGAAATGAAAAACATCACGACCGGTAAGTCTAAGAACTGAGTTCTTGTAACTACAGCAAAGACACAGGAGACGGGGATGCAGCTCACTGGTGTAAGGAATGATGCTTAGCATACCCATGGTGTTGGATGTGTTCTCGGCACCAAAGGAAGGGGGAAACGCAAACAAACAGAAAGAGACAATAACTAAGAGACTCCTGACCATTGAAGATCACACAATAAGATTCATAGGAGCTAGAGAGGCAGTTAAGAGGCATCGTTACCCTTGCAGAGAATCCTAGTTTAGTTTCCAGTATGGGTGTCGGGTGGGTCACACCTTCCTGTAACTTCAACTCCAGGGGAATCTGTTACAGACACAATAATACACACCGTTAAAAAGATACACATATATGCACATAATTAATAAAGATTGAAATCTTTTAAAGAGATTTATATAATCTTCAACTATATGTGGTGATGGAGAAGAGGTTTAATTCTGGCCCAAAAAACACAATAGCTTTATAAGAGAATTTGTAATCTGGGCAGGGAATATAATTTAATGTCATATACCAAGAAATAATGTGACATATGTATGAAAATTCTGTTCTTATACAGATGGAAAATAACCTTATAAAAAGAGAGTTTGCTGTTGCAGTTATCTGCAGTAACAAAGAATTAAAACTTCACACTGTTCCACAATAAGGGAGCAGTGAAGAAATCGTGGAATATTCACTGGGTATAATGCCATGTAATCACTGAAAAGTTGCAGAATAATTTACATGCTTATTATGTAACACCTTGGAAGGTGACGACAGCAGGTTTCAAAACATCAGTTCGGGAGCCTTTGGTAGATTAAATGACCTAATTAACATGTCAAGCTTTGGATGGAGAAGACATTCATCAATGTGTTAGTTTTTCCTCCCACGACGGATCGTTTTGAAAGCTGGCCTTGCATGAAGGGCTGATCCAAGCCCGGTGTGTAATCATCACCCTCATCCTGGGGAACGGTTGGAGCTGCCCTTAACTTTGACAGTTTAAGAGAGTTAGAAGGTTGCTTTTACACACACTGGCATTTTGTATCAGGACGCAGTGAGCCGAAATGTGGTTTCTGGTGCGGTCAGGAAATGACGACACAGTGGTGTGTGTGTGTGTGTGTGCTATCTATTACTCAGTCACATGTGTTTAGCACTGTGCCCATTATCAGGAAAAGGCAGTTGTGTGAAAGCCAGAGTGTATACAAGCTCTGCCCAGTGTGTTTTAGTTAATCTGGGTGTGAGTCCCCTCACTCCAGGTCAGCCCTAGATGCCTGTCTTGTCCACACCCACACAAAGGAGAAGGCAGGGCCTCCCTCTGGGCTCCAGGCATTCCACGGAAGGAAAACTTTCTCCACCAGTCTGTGTGATTAACTTTGATGTGACATCAGCAGCTCTCCTGGTATTCTCTCAGTAGAAATGTGCAGCTGTTGCAGGTGACTTGGATGTTCTGTGGTGGGTTGTTGGGTTGTTATTAGACAGGGTCTCACTCAGAGGAGCAACCACGCTGGACGATTTCAAATCTGAGCTATGACTTTCTTTGTCTGACTGCCCAGGTCATGGGTTCCTGATGCTTCCGTTCAGTGCGGGTTTCAGTAGGAAGTTCTGTCAAGTTTGCAGACTGCCTTACTTCAGTGATGGCTCTCTCTTTTATCACACCGTCATGAGGGGTGATAACCTGCCTAGATTCTGTTCCCCCTACAACTGCAATTTTAAAGTTACCATAAGAATCTGTGGCAAGACTTTCAGAGGTAGGATCCATTATGGGGCCAGTGGGTAGGATTTTTTACTTCTTCCCATTCTTTCAATATTTCTGATAACCCAAAGTACTATTTAGTATCTATGTGAATTTTCTGTTTTGTAGCTGTAACAATTCATTTCTATCATTTAAACCAACAGTGGACAAAATATAGGGACCTTTTACCTTACTGCGTCTGTGTATATGTGTGAGTGTGTGAGTGCATGAGTGTGTCTGTGTGTGAGAGTGTATGTGAGTGTGTGTGTCTTCTGTGTGTATGTGTGAGTGTGTAATGTGTGTATATGTGTGTGAGTGTATGTGAGTGTTATATGTGTGTGTGTGAGACAGAGAGAGAGAGTGTGTGTGTGTGTGTGTGTGTGAGACAGAGAGAGAGAGAGAGAGAGAGAGAGAGAGAGAGAGTGTGTGTGTGTGTGTGTGTTGTTTACTTATAAGCTGGCTTCCTTTCAGAAACTAGAAATCCTTTGGCACTAATCCATTAAATTAAATATTATCAGGACTCTTGTCTGGAAATTCAGGCTACAAAGCCAATGGGCAAATATGACCCTTGGATAGAACCTGGGCTTCTGTGGTAAGACAAGTGGACATTAAGAGGAACACAGGGTTCTCAGCTACCTACAATGCCACACACTAATGATTTAATGCTAATAAGCAGATTAAAAACATATAAAATAAATTCCCCCTTTAAATACAAATAGCTTGTTAAAAATCAGGAGGAAAGAGATTAGGGAAAAAATGTTTTTGGTTTAGAAAAACCCAAACACTGGGGGGAAAATATTTGTAACATTTGTCTAGCTCTAAGTACTACTGGGTCAGCTTATCACTCTCTTTTGCTTGCAGGCTGTTCCAGGAAAGCAGAACACATCTCAACCATCCTTGTCTAACATGATAAAATACGCTTAAATAAGTGGGTGTCTTCAAAAATACCTTCGGGGAAAACATTATCAAGCCCCAAGCCCCCCAATGACAGTCTTTAAAAAACACACTAGGGTTATTATTTGCTTTGTCCAAAGCGACCCTGATACCTCTCTCCTCTGAGCACGAGGGTTCATGTTCACATCCATCCTTGTGTGTTTGTTATGCCTGTTGTTGGAGATATTTGCAACTCTGGAGGTGGGGTGGTGGTTGGGGCAGGGAAGTGGGGGACTTTTTCTTCTTAACGGTAATAATGAGTTGCAGTATAACATTCAGTTTTTCAAACATTGTAAAAGCTCTAAAAATAAGGTATTTATATGAAATATATAATTATTGGAAGTATTTTTATATCGGGAGGGGTCTCTAAACTCACCCGGTTTCCCAGAAGGGCCTCTTGAGTTCTTGTTCAAAGACAGTAAGTGCAATAGTTCACCCTGTCCTATTAGTCTAACGTACAATCCTACAGCTCAAAAGGATAGAGAATATTCTGGAAAAGTCGACCAAGCAGAAAAGTGAAGAATCAGCATGCATTCAACACTGTGTGTGTGTGTGTGTGTGTGCTTGCACATATTTGTGTACATGTATATTGGGGGAGATTTATCCATGTATACCCAAATGACCAAACAACACCTCTGAGTGGGGGTGTGAGCTTGAGTTCACTTGTTGCTAATAGACTCTATCTTCAGCCTGTCACAGCCATTTGTACTTCTTCAAAGAATTGTTAGACAAATTTATGTCTACTTAATTGTATGAACTTTTTTTTCATATTACACATAGGCATTTCCAATGTTGGAATTTGGAATACAATGTAAAATATTAAAAAAAATTATTGCAGTGAAGATCCTATGAAATCAAGGTTTGCATAGTTGTTGTCTCCTTTGGGTAGTCAACATGACCACAAACAAATGGGATCAGCCAACAAACTATACATTTGTCACCAGTGAGAGCATCGCCTTTCTAGGACCATATTTTATCAGAGGCATCACCTGTGAGCTTGAAATGAGCCCAGGATCCGAGCACAGATCATGTGCCATGTGTGTCACTACTGTGCGCATCTCCCTGAACTCCTCTGGTGGTATGTTCTTCCCTCATTCTCTGCACGCCAATGACTTAACAGAGGTTGCGCACTGGTAATTGACAGAGAATAAACTTGTCCATTCTGCTCCCTCTTCCAGTCCCCCATCTGTCCTTGGAAAACGTGACAAAGATGAGGGATAGGGAGATGGTTCAGTCAGCAAAGTTCTTGCCCTGCAATCATGAGAACCAAGTTCAGACCCCGGGACCCACATTAAAAATCTGGCATGGTGGCACACTCTTGTAATCCCAGTGCTGGGGAAGCAGAAACAGGTAAATCCCTGGGGCTCAGTGGCCGGGGCTCAGTGGCCGGCACGGCACAGGCAGTGAGCCCACGTCTAGGTAGAGTCTTGTAGCTCATGAGAGATAACTGATGACTGGGCCTGGCTGACACACACATAACACCAGTTTCTGCAAGGCTGAGGCAGGACGACCAAGAGTTGTATTCTAGCTTGGGCTACGTAGCAGGACCATGTTAAGTCAGGGCTAAGAAAATGCTTTTCTGTTGACAAAAATGAACCTGTGGTGAGTTGCGTGCCCCCATTCCCCTTCCTATAGACTTGAAGTTGTAAAAGCTGCAGTCAGGGGAAGGGAAGGAGGGGGTGACTAACCTGCTGTGTGGCATGTTGTAGGTTTCATGGCTTTGTCATGTCATCGTCCCACTGGTCCCAAACTACTTAAACAGTCAGATCATCTATACTAGGGGCCAGAGGAAACCCTTTTGACACAAAGATCCCCAAGACTTGTATTTTCAGAACTGTCATTTCGCTTTATTTTGAATTAAAATCTCAGTCTTTAGACTTCTGAGAGTTTACTTTTTAAAACAATGCTTCTTATGTAATCCTCCTCCTAAGAGAAGAAAGCAGATATCATGTTTTACCCACATCAACCTGCGAAGTTTAGTGTAAGTCTAACTTACCAAAACCAATTTAAAGGCATAGGACATCATCATCACCCCCAACCTGTGTGTGTGTGTGTGTGTGTGTGTGTGTGTTTGCATAAAAACAATTCCACAAGGTTTCATTTTTTCATCTGTTACTAGTATAGCTGTAGATTATGCAGAGAAGTTTCTGGATCCCGCACATACTTCCCAGACTTCCTATCTGCTGCATGATTTACTGACCACGTGCCCAGAAATGCAGAATGGACTTCACACTGTGGTCCCAGCTGGTTTCTCTACAGTTCCCCAGGCTGCTCCCATGCCTCTGGTTGGCTTTGTCTCTCTTGGGGCATGGGATACAATCTCTTCTTGGTAGCCAAACTGGCCACTGAAATTCCTGACTTCAGATGTACCTATCATGCACAGAGGGAGAGAGAAAACTGTCTCCTCCAGTATACACACTTTAGAGGGAGGAGAGTCCTTGCTCAGACGGTCTGATGAAACTTTCTCTGGAATCTGATTGGCCTCTTTCCCTTGGTCCAGGGACCTTCATGCATTGATGAGTCAGTCCTGGCATCTTGATACACTGATGTTTCATGTATGTTCCTGGTCCTGGGATCAGCTCATCTGTGCCTATGAGCTCCATGAAGAAGGTTAGCGTTAGACTAATGGGGGACTAGCATAGGATTGTTATGCCCTGAGGGCTTTTGGAGTAAACAGCAGAAGCAGAGCCTTCAGGTTCTTTCTAGAAAGCTGAATTTTGCCAGTGGCCTATGAGGATGAATGATGCTCTGTTGCACAACCTTGAAAGGGATCGCCTTCCAGCACAGCTGCCTAAGGGGCAACTTTGCTGGCTTGTAGTGTGCTACAGAGATGACAGTAAGAGCTGCTTAGTGGTCTGGAGCTCATAGTGCCCCTGGAATGGGACTTTTATGCCTTATTTTTTTAATTCAATGTATTTCCATGTTAGAGTTGTTTTTGCAAAGTCCTGTGCATGCTGAGAGCAGTCACTAGAGGGCTCCCTGGGACACCTTTTGGCGCTGCCCCCTAGAGGCAGAACTGGGAAAGGAAATGCAAAACTGAGGCAAGAATTCAAAGCCTTGGAGCTGGCTGGAAGGTAGGTGGGTTATTAGAGATTTCTGAGGGGCAGCCACAGAAAGGACAGACTGGCAGAGGCCGTGACAACAGAGCATCAGCCACCCAGAAGGAGGTTACGGCAAGCAGTTACAGTCCAGAACGCAGCCTCTACCACCTGTAGTTGACATCCACTTGACATGCGGCTAAGGCCAGCAGGATGAACTTGTACTAAGTGCATACCAAAAGCTTGATAGGTGAGAGTGTAATGTAAAATAACTTGATCCTTAAATATGAATTACACTTTAAAATTCTATTGAACAAAATGTCTTTCTCGTTGGGTTTAAGACGGGATCTTGCCATAGAGCCTCAGCTGGACTGAAACCTGCAATGTCACACAAGCTGGCCTCAAACTTGCAATCCTCAGCTGTCTAAGTGCTAGAATTACAGACCTGAGCCACCGTGCCTGGGTCTCTGTATCTCGAGTTAAACAGCTTAGCATTGCATGTATTTGTGTTTACACGGTTGGATGATGACCCTAATAAGGAGAGAGAAGAGAAGGAACAAAGGGCTGGCTGGACACGTCAGGAGCTCCCGAGAGAGAGCTTGAGCAGTTGTCAGACCCTAGCCTCCAAGTTTTGCTGCCTGGGGTTAGAATTCCAGAGATCTTGCTAAGAGTTAAGAGATGGTGATGGTGACAGTGATGACGGGAGATGGTGATGGTGACAGTGATGACGGGCCCAGCCTCTGTCAGCTGTGTTCTCATTATACTCGGTGTGGCTCGAGCAGAGCCACACCCCGCTGGATGCTCCTGTCACCCAAACAGGGTCTGACTTCACATACTCCTAGCTCCCTTTCCTCATGCATATACCTCACGCAGGATGGACCCACCCCCAAACCGTAACACTAAAACCTTCTACATGCCGGATTAAACCCAACATCAAGCATTCTGAATGTATCCCACGACTGCCCAAGTTTCTCAGAACAGATGACTGATGTCAAAGTCAGATACAAGAGGGGGAGAAGACTGCATGCATTTATTTTATTTTTATTTCTCCCCCAGAATAGAAGAGACGTTTGACCATCCAGCTTAGAGGCTAGGAAAATGAGCTGTCGTGAGCTGCCGGTGTGCGACCTGTCTCTCTAGAGGTGGGCATGTCTGGCATTTCTGTGAACAGCATCTTTGTGCTGCTCGACATGTGTCAGACGGGAGGAGCACTCCGTGTGCCGCCCCCTCCTTCAGCTCCTTCCTCTCGCAGGAGGCAGAAGTTCACAACCTTTCATACCTTTTATGTAACAAGCTGACAAATGGGTAATGTAAGCCGTTGAAACAGAGGCGTCCCAAATGTGCTGACCAAGGCCAAGAATCAAAGCAAACAGAAGCTGAAGCGTTTGTGTGAAGTGATGAATGACGGTTCTAACTCTTGAGGCACCCATGCGGCCCCACCTTAGACCAGCAGCGAGTCGGGGGCTCCTGGTTAATACTCAGGTCCTGTGGGAAGACGATGGCTGGGGCCTTCTGGTGCTTCTGGGTCACACCTCTCCACGAGTTCGGCGCCGATGTCCACACCACCGTCCACCCTCAACTTCAGGGGCATTTCCAGTCACCCCATATGTTTGTCTGCCCTCTCCCTTTCCCCTCTATCCTCTTAGATGACAGAAACCAAGCTTTCACCAGCTGCCAAGCAAAGCTGAACCCTGTCTCCCACAGTGAATGATGACAAAAATACAAACTTTTCACACCAGGCAGGCAGAGCTGGCATTGGACAATGAACTGGATCTCACCCTAAAATAACACATAACAGAATTCTGTGAATCTGCAGACGATGCTTTCAAATGGTTGCGTTTTTCAAAATATCTGTGCTTCCAATGCAAAGAGTCCCTTCAAAGGAGAAGGGATCAAAGCACAAGTACCAATAAAACTAACATATAGCAAAGTTCAATACCAACATGGACGTGAAACTGTCCTATTCAACAGCATTCACTTTTGCCTGAATTCTGTGTCATTGCTTCTGAGAGAATAGCTGCTCGTTTTGTCTGTCACAGAAGTGCTTTCAGACACAATCCCGGGCTCGCTGAGAGGATACCCTACCACCGAACACATCCAGACCTTTGGTCTTGTCATGTTCCTCTAAATATCGTAAACAACTATTCACCCAGCATCTGCAACGCACTGGGTATCACGCTGTCTAGAATCAATCTGAAGTGAACAGGTATGACTTAGATCACACACAAACAATACTCCGTTTTTATGTGGGACTCTTATTCCATGGTGTCTGGTATTGCGAGGGTTTCTGAAACCAGCCCCTGAGGATGCTAAGAAATGATTATCCAGCTCTAAAGTTACCACAGACACCTTCATCATTTAAGGTGAAGTTGAAGTACACAGCATGCTCTGCCTCAAGGTGCCGTCCGCCGTTTTCGCTGAGGTGAGTTCAAAAGCCGTAGGCCGCTACACATGGGCGGCAGAGAGGGGCAGAGAGGAGCAAGAGACCCAAAAGGTGAGGGCAGGTGGAGTGTGGGAGAGGACACAGGGTAGGTACAACAGGGGACTTTGGGCTTCTTCCAAGGTCAGGGCAAACCTACGATGAAGAAAGAACTCGGCGAGAGGCTCCGCCCCGGGGTTGCGGTTAAATGCCCACTGTTTAACATGAGGGCTATTTTGAAGCTTCGAGCTGACTTCCTCCAGGTTAAGTGTCAGGAGGAAGTACACAGTTCACATTCTTCTTTATCTCCTTGCTTCGTGTTCCAGTGTTCGGCAGTTTCACCAAGGGCCACACCTTTCTTCCTCAAAAGATGTTGTTACTTAGATCTGTGGTACGATCTCCCAGGACTCTAATATTAGATATCTTGATATTATTCTTTACATGCAGTCAAGGAGAAAAAAATCTGTTTTCAAATTTATTTTACTTATTGTCATACATCGAGTAGTGTACTTTAGAATTCTGGGGTCTTTGGGGATTGGTACTCAGTTAGTGGAATGAAAAACACAGTCTTGTTATTGTCATTAAGGATATTATACCTCACTATTGGGTAACAGAGCAGCTTTCTTTACACGGTATAGAGAAAACAGGAAGGTTATGTATTGCAGGAGCCTGTCTGAAGTACCAGAAATGAAAGACCAAGATTTAAAAAGACACAGGGAGGATATTTTAAACATAGGGATGCCCCCACCTCTCAAAATATGAAATCATGTTTTAACCATAGAGGCAATTCCATACAATGGATTTTCTTTTTGATGTAAAACCACTAGTATATATGAAAACACAATTTACCAAATTTTACTGACTGGGAAATTATAGGTTGTACTGACTCACTATTTCAAACACTAATGGAATAAGGGAAGCTAAATGCTGTTTTCCCATTGGCTGGGTGACTGGTCTTCAACAGCTGTGAGAAGACCCGTGTGGTAAACAGGAAGCCATCTCCATGGCAACGGGCAATTCAACTTAACTTTTTAACACATGAAGAGGTAATTACTTTATTTTTTATTTCCATTTTTAAAATGTTCGGAGTTCACGATAGCAGTGAGGATCTGTGGGTCAGGCATTTCCTGGTTGGTAATAACAGGCTGACTTAAGGTCACCCGGGATTAAACATTGTGCCAATTTTTTTTTAATGAAAAGAGAGCTGTGATTTTTTTTCTCCTCTCTTCCTGAAGTCTGCAACACAAATAAATGACAGAATTTTATGCTCATACACATGGTGTTTTGATTTCCTGTAGCTGATAACATCAGGGTGGGGGACTGATAACCACAGGGTGTTGGAGGGTGGAGCAAGGGCGGGCCCACTTTAAAACCACAGGTGGGTCCCTGGAGATCAGAAGATGCACCCGGGGAAGGAGGGAACAGACGATAGGCAGAGTTTTCTGAGACAGCCTGGAAGGTTAAGCTGGGCAGTCCTGGGGCAGAGGACAATTCTGCTGGAGGCTGTGATCTGACAGTGATTTCTAGAACCCTCCACAGAGCCAGTATCCTAGGCCGCTACGTGGGCTTGGTCCCCCCTAACGCCCAAATTTTCTCTTCCCTACCAGGAGGTAACCTTAGCAATCCACACACTTAAAAGTTTCAAGCCAGCCTGTATTCACCCGCTGCCTTGAGACTAGGAAACAATAATGAACGAAGTCATTGTCCACTGTAACAGCACACAGCCCAGCTCTCTGCAGGCCCCGACGTGCTCTCCCGCAGCCTGGTCACCGCCAAAGCTAGCTGAGAGTCTGCCCAGTGCCCGGTCCCTGGGGGAAGCAGAAGCGATGGGCGAGCACCAAGCGATGGGCGAGCACCGTAGCGACCCTCTCCCAAGCAGAGGCCTGCTTCTTTAGGCCTTAGTGAGTGCACAGCCAAGCAGAGAAGGGAAGCCAGATGAGAATTTCCAGCTGCCTCGGGGGCAAAGTCTTGGGAGGTCTCCAGGTCCAAAAGGTGGAGGGACCCAGAGAAGTTGCAGGGAACAGAAAGCTGCCTTCTACCTGCCTCCTAAAGGCTCTGGCATCACAGGGAGGGAAAGAAAGACAGGGGGCAGAGAACAAAGAGTCTCAAAATGAGATCCACACTGTGTATACACAGCGGCCCCGGAATCTTGGAACCACCCGTAGGCGTGGCGCTTCGCTGGCAATCTGCTGGCTGAACTTTCAGACAAGATTGCTATCTACGTTTACTTAAACAGATACTGAAATTTAGGTTATTTTGCTTTACTTTATGATTTCATTTCTGAGGCATTGGTTCACCGTGTAGCTCAGGCTACCCTCAAACTCCAGTCTCCCAGCCCCAGCCACCGGAGCACAGGGATTACAGATGCAGATCTCCTAGACACCGGAGACAGAGTGTCTCAGTAATTAGCTAGCCTGGAAGGGACGCAGACTGCTACTGTGCGCTCAAAATGATTCTACTTGCTTTCCTGCAAGAGCTTGGGATCGGTGACCCCATTGATCATATCAACACAGATACCTTAGAGCGAAAGACTGACCACGTCAAGTCCTTTTGTTTCTATTCCTGTAGTTCATCACAGACTTTACTGAATCTGATGTTAGAAGCGGTTCTCCCTTCCCTCAGCATTGGTCCGTCTGCACTTTGCTGGGTTCATGTTCCTATCAGGACCAGTCTCATGTCTGTGTGCTCCCGACAGGGGTAAGATTTATCCTGTCACACTGTGACTCCGTCTAATTCAGGACAAGTCCTTGTCGTCTTGCTTTTCTGATGCTATTTCCCTGTCAGGTACAGGGTATGCACTCTGTGTGTCCAGAGGCTACAGGAGCCTCAGGACATGTATGTACATGCACAGGGTATGCACTCGGTGTGTCCAGAGGCTGTAGAAGCTCCAGGACATATATGTACATGCACAGGGTATGCACTCTGTGTGTCCAGAGGCTGGAGAAGCCCCAGGACATGTATGTACATGCACAGGGTATGCACTCTGTGTCCCTCCAGAGGCTGCAGGAGCCCCAGGCCATCCATTTGCTTCTTGTTCCTTGGGCAGCTTTAAGTTCATTCCCTTTCAACTTACTCGTATCCCCCTCAGAAGACTCACTTTGCTATCCTAAGCTGTGTGAGTTTCTCTTAGTTGCTCTTTTATGGCATGTCCCTACATCAAATCCTTGTAAAGTCGCCACTGTGTCATCCCCAAGTTCTTCCATTATATAAAGGGCAATTTGTCCTCTTACGGTATTCCATTAACTGGCCTCGACTTGGTGCACCACTGAGGCACACATCTCCTGCTCTAGGTGTTTGTCCCACGTCTACCCCACGTGTCTGCTCATCGGCTAGGTTGACCTTATCGTCGATGTGCTCAGCATAAGTAACTTTGCAACAACCGATTTTCCTTATAAAACGTAAGCAAATGATGCTGCCTTATGCAGCTGATGTGAACAGCATGGAGATCACTGAGCCTTAGGATAAACTACGAGGAAATCAATAAGCTTGCAACCCACTTGCCGGCAGAGAACATCTTTTACACGTCTGTATTTTTCACAATGCCATGAATACAGAGACTTGAAAACATTGTTGAGAAACACACAGCTTGAATTAGGGATTTTTGGGCGGGGGTACACATGAGCTGTGGCATTTCCAAAGGGGTCCGAGCACAAACCTGTCCCCTAGAGAGGTTTCTGTTTGGGTTGAGCTACTCAGGATGATTTAAATTACTTTAAAAGTAAGGGAAGGAAGGAGGGAAGGAAGGAGGGAAGGAAGGAAGGAAGGAAGGAAGGAAGGAAGGAAGGAAGGAAGGAAGGAAGGAAGGAAGCTTTTTTGACCCGACTCTCGTGCTAATTCCAGGCAGATTCCTTAGAATGACTAGCAGCTGCGACTGTCATTCTGCCACAGGGAAGTGTCAGCAAGACCAAGAATAGTAGCAGCCTGCCATCTCCCAGGTTTTGACGTTCTCATCTAAAATGTTAATTAAGGAGCTGCTATGCACAGAATGAAAATAAAAGTCAAGGAAAGTAGCAAAGGCAAAAAGTGCAGTAGTATTAAAATCCAAAATTTGTTTCCCTGCATGGCACCTGAGTCCGTCCTGCTCATTTCGGCTCTGAGCATGTTCTAACCAGCAAGTAAGTGCGTAGCTACAGGCATCAAATGAGACGAAAACTCAGTAGGTAGGGGTTTGTGCTTTCTGTTGCAAAGCTATTACCAAACTTAGTTGCTCAAGTAGAATCAGTTTCGAGTGACCCGTTAGTGACTGAAGTTGCTTTTCCAGTTCACGCATTGCCATGCTCCCTGCTCTTTGCAGCAGAGAGGCTAGCCAACAGTCCCGTTGTAGCGAAGGTAGCGGGTGATTTCACAAGACCTTTTTTATAAATTCATATTTGTGACAAAAATGTGATCACAAGATCTTAAGTTGTTATTAACTTATTGGACATGTAAATACTTTCATTTCGTGATCATTGTTAGAACATGAAATAGAAGTTTTTTTGTTTTTTTCCTTTTTCAAGCAAAGTTTTTCCTGTGTAGCTTTGACTGTCCTGGGACTTGCACTATAGGCCAAGGTGGACCCAAACTCAGAGATCCACCTGTCTCTGCCTCCCAAGTACTGGGGATAAAGGCACATACCACCGCCATTTCCTGGAAGAAGTAGAAGATTCACTTCTAAGCCTATTTTAGTATACACATACCTAATGATTGTACATTAGGGTTGTATACTAGTGGCATATAAACGTTGTCACAGTGGGACTTTTTTGTTCTAATTCTTCCCAGAATCTTGAAGCACCTCGTGGAGAGCTGTAAAATTAATTTTATTAACTACACACACAGTGGACTCCATCACTAACTCAGCCTGCCTGGGCCTGGGGGCAGGGGAACTGCTATCAAAATAGCAAAGGCTTCAGGGAGTTGAATTTGTCCTTTCCCCTTTGATGAAAGAGTGACTCCCATCTGTCTTAAGAATGCGTTGGTAGAAGAAGCGAGCCACTCAATAGAGACAGAGAAAGAAAGTTATGCCAAATCAGAGAAATCAGTAAATCACTGGCGCTTGTTGATCTACGGCGTCGTCTGATCCTACATACCCATGGCATTCTTTACCCATACTTTCCACTCAACATACAAAGATTTTATTTGAAGTGTGCCTAGTCATTTTAGCATGTTAAGAGGCACTAAATGTTGTGAGGATTTTAAAACACACTAGCAAAATCTCCAGGTTTCCAAGGTGTGTTACTTGTAAACCTTGAAGGCAAGCCATTGCTTCTGGCATTAAAGTTGTAAAACACTTGGAACTTCAAGAAATTTGCTTCCCCAGATCTCCCCACCAATTTCTTTTGAAAATAGTTTTTTTTATTCATTCATGTCATATTACCTTTACACTGAAGGGAAAATTTGCATTTACAGTTTGTCAGCTTTTCCTCACAATAACAAAGTACCTGAAATAATTCATTAAGATGTTTGGCTCATGGTTTTGGAGATTCTAGGCTGTTATCAAGTACCCCACTGCTTCAAGTGCCTGATAGACATGCCAGATGGCAATAACGGGACTCTTGTAGCAGAGCAAATTGCTGCCTTATGGCCAGAAAACAAAAGAGAAGGAAGGAGGGGCCAAGGTCCTCTGATTTCTCTTGGGGGCACATCCCCAATGACCTAAAGACCTCCCTGTAGGCCCTTCCTCCTGCAGGTCTACAACACCCCCAATAGTGTTACCCTGTGGGTTTAAGCTATTACTACTAGGGTCTTTTGGAGACATTTATCTAAATCATGACATATGACTTATGAAACATTATTATTGCAAAAATATGGTTCTTTTTATGAATCATATATATATGTTGTCAGACTTAGTGGCAGGTGCCATTACCCACTGAGGAGGTATCTTGCCAATCCTGTCTACTCTCTTACAAAGTAAGTTAGCTAGGGCCTAGCATGCACAAGGCCTTGTATTGGGTAAATCAGGTATAGAGTAAATAAATAAAAAGAAAAATTAACATTTGCATAGCTGGGAAACTGGCTGCTGATGAAACTGAATCACCCACAGAGAATAAAAGGAGTTCTTAATACTCTTTTTTTAAGTTCAGTCATCTCTTCATGCAAAGCCAAGCTGTTGGTATTTTTTTCCATCACTACCTTTTGTTTTGTTTTCGAATTAGATTTCTTATGATCAGATTGATTTTAGGCACCACCTTTGCCCCCCTTCTGAGTCACTTTCTGTCACTCCAGTTCTGCAGTGTGCTCCTGGACCTGCCCTTTTACAGAGAGCACCCATGGCGACAGATGTCACCAGCCACCGCAGTTTCCTGAGTGCACACTGCC
This sequence comes from Mesocricetus auratus, assembly GCF_017639785.1. Taxonomy (NCBI): domain Eukaryota; kingdom Metazoa; phylum Chordata; class Mammalia; order Rodentia; family Cricetidae; genus Mesocricetus; species Mesocricetus auratus. The sequence continues at coordinate 12,526,968 of NW_024429195.1, forward strand.
ACTTCTTTTTTCCAGTCGTTTGCCACACCTGCCCTCTCTCCTCTTTTGAGTGGACAACTTTGTGACTAGGAAATTTGATGCAGCAGCATGCTGGGTAAACATTAAAAATATCTATAGTGAATTGCATCGTATATATTTGTAAATATTACCTCCATCACCAGCCATTTGCTTCTCCCAACAAACTTGTGAATATTCAGGATGGGATTGGTCTGACCACAGATGAGGAAAAATGAGCTTGGAGCTGGAGAAACCCTTTCTGCAACCTAAGCCCATTTCCCTGATTTTCAGTGGTGCCTGTGGCAATCCACACAATTTCACTCACCTTTTCAAAATGGAGAGACATTCCACCCATAATTCCCATCCAATAAACTATTTCAGGGACACAGACAGGCAGAAGACATTTTGTTAATGTGAGTCTGTCGGTAAGAATAAACCTTTATCACCGGTTCAGTGAATAAAAACAGTGTGCTTGTCTTGCATGAACTCTACATTTGGAGGTAAGAATGACAATTCCTCCACTGTGGTTCACAACCCCCCCCCCTCCTGCCCACTCACACTGTTCGGCATACTAGCATAGTAAGCAGGCTTGAAGTCAGCCATCTTGTGATTCTTGCTCCTTCTATCTTTGTGGTCTCCCCTTAGAATAAAGGCTGGATGGAAAGACTTGCTTCTAGTGAATAGAAAGGGATGAAGGCATGTCCTTGTTAGTTTTATGCCAGCCTGATATAAGCGAGAAACATTTGGAAAGAGGGATGCTAGACTGAGGAAATGTCTCCAAAAGATTTGCCTGTAGAAGGCTGTAGTGCGTTTTCTTGACTAATGATTGATGTAGGAGGGCCCAGCTCACTGGTAGAGTTATATCCCCAAGTAGGTGGCCCTGGGGTGCGTAAGAATGCAGGCTGAGCAAGCAATGAGGGACAAGTCAGTAAGCAGTGCCCCTTCAAGAACTCTTCAGTTCCTGCCTCCAGGCTTCTACCGTGGGTTCTTGCCCTGACTTTCCTTGGGGATGGAGTGTGACCTGAGAGTTATGAGTTAACATAAACCCTTTCCTCCTGAAGCTACTTTTGGTGATAGTGTTTTGTCGCAACAATAGAACTGTAGCTAAAGCAGAGGACATGACATTTCCGAGATTTGATCCTAGGGTGACTGTGGTGGTTTGAATAAAAAGGTCCCCCCTCCCCATAAGCTCACAGGGAGTGGCACTATTGGGAGGCGTGGCCTTGATAGAGTGGGTGTGGCCTTGTTGAAGGAAGTGTGTCACTGGAGGCGGGCTTTGAGGTTTCATAGGCTCAAGCCTAGGCTCAGTCTCTCCCTCTTCCTGCTGCCTGAGGACCCAGATGTAGAACTCTCAGCTCCTTCTCCAGCACCGTGTCTGCCTGCACGCTGCCAAGCTTCCCACCATGACAATAATGGACTAAACCTCTGAACTGCAAGCCAGCCCCAATGAAATGTTTTCTTGATAAGAGTTGCTGTGATCATGGTGTCTCTTTGCAGAAATAGAAACCCCCACTAAGACAGAGACTGTGGCTTCCATCTTGGTAACCCTGCTTGTGGCTTGACTTGCATGCTTATTCTCCTGAAGCACACTGTTTATCTCGTCAGTTGCTCTGTGGAGAGATCTACCTGGCCAGGAACTGAGGGATGCCACCAGTCAAAAAGCCACAGGGGAACTGGATTTTGCCAATAGCCTAGAACAGTGCACTTAAGAGATGATCTTTCCCCAGTGAAGCATCAGGTGACTATAGCTGAGGTTCATACCCTGACTGCAGCCAATGGGAGGTCAGAGCCCTATCAACGTGCATCTGAGCACCAGACCTAGAGGTGGTAGGTGACAATGTTGTGGCAAGCCACCAATGTTTGGAATAACTTGTTCATGTAGCCAGGAATAACTAATACACCAAGTAAGTGGCTGCAAATGGCCCTTGAACACTCTTCCTGGCAATCCCTGGATGCTTTTGAGTTACACAAAGAGGGCAGTCAAGGGACACATTAGTGCATTTCCCCATAAAGCCAATTGGCTCCACAACAGAAGCTGGGGAGTATAAAGCTTCCAACATGGTCATCTGTGTAATCAAATACACTTGAATCTGCCTTTGGAGTTGGTTATAGTGCAAACAAACTTAGCAAAAGTAGGTTTGGGGTTTTTTGTTGTTGTTTGGGTTTATTTTTGGTTTGTTTTGTTAAGTTATTGGAAGATGACACATCGTGGAAAAGCCTAGTTTTAAAAATTGGACTGACTTGGGGAAACTTGGTTCTCTTGTAAAACTGGAATCGTCATTGCTTACCTCCTGAACCCTAAGTGATGTCCATGCAGTTCAGTGCCTGGCTAGTAGGCAGTCTTTTGCCTTTCTTTATTACAGGTGATAAACGTGAGGGCCAGGAAGGCAGAGCGACCCAACGTCAAAAGGGGAAGGCTTGGGATTTATTGCTAATTTGATTCCCCAAATTTCCAAACTACTTCGTGGCAGATTTGACTTATAAATTCCATTCTCTCTCCCTCTTTCCCCCACATCATATAATAAGCTTGAAACCTCAAACCTTGTATGTCTTTGTACCAGAAGATCTCACCATGGGACTTTTATTAAAACCACCAACCCCAATACAGCTCAGTAGGAACAAAGGCTTATAAAGGTAGATGGAAAAAAGCAAGGTTGGCACTTCATTTGGATGAATCCACGTTTAAAATGCTGCCCTGCTAAACTCAGCCTTCTCTCCACCCTCTGCCATTGATTTTGACATTGATAGAGAAGCTGTCAAAGAACCTCCTAGCTCTGTCAGGATAAAGCTGCTAATTTGAAGGAACAATACTTCACAAATGGAGCTAAGGTGTGGCGGCTGCACCAGCCTTGCTCATCTGCCTGCCTCTACCCCAAACACTTCGGCTTGTCTTGTTCTTCCTTTTTGTGTTGTTGAAGACGGTTTCGAGTGTGCCAGTTTGTGTGTGTGTGTGTGTGTGTGTGTGTGTGTGTGTGTGTGTGAGAGAGAGAGAGAGAGAGAGAGAGAGAGAGAGATCTAAGAAGAGCTGAAGGTAGAGAAGAAGATGAAGCAGGACAACTGGAAGAAAGCCCAAAAGCTAACAACGTTCAGAAGGGATGGGATCCTTCATCCCTTGTGCTTGGATCTGAATGTCTCGATTCATAGGATGAAGAAACCTATGAATGGGGGAACCCACCTGTTTTCAATGCTTCTTGAGAGCTCTAAAGCAGCTCAGGGCATTGCATAATAGCACCTACCCCTTTGCCCCCAACCCTATGAAGACTGGGAGCAGAGAGCCCTAGGGATGTTGACCCTACTTTCCCTCACTCTGACAATTAACCCATCCATCCCCTTTGAGGATTATAATTCCTATTTCAAGAAGGCCTCTGTCCATTCAGAAGGAAGGGATACTGTGCAGACAGGTCAGGGGAGTCTAAATGCTGATGCCTGGCAGGGTTTCTCCCAGTCTTTACTGCTAGACCAGACACTTGTCAATCACATTTCCACACACTGTACTGGCTTCCTCAAAGCTAAGCATAAAACCCACAGTTCACCCTCAGTCTTCAAGTCTTTAACATGAGAGCTACTGCTTAGTGAAAAGAACTATTATTTTTAAGTAGGAGTGTTGGGTTTTTTCTCTTGTGTTGCCAGTTCCCTTGAGTAGAGTCATATACCCATCTTTCAAAGGAAACATTTTAATTTCCCTAGAAAACAAATGACAAAAAGGAAAATCCGAAACAGTGTATAATTACTTGCTGTCTCATTTTTCCTCTTTCTCTCGGAATGTCTGGGTTACTGATGTGCCATGCCTCCGACGGCTCCAATTGGCAACTGTCACCCTCAGCTAAACTTCACTGATGACTGTCGATGCTAAACAAAGTGTCAGTGTTTCAAACAGAAGGGATTTGACCTATAGCAGAGAAAGTGTTCGCCCAAACGTTTCAGATCTCTCAACTCGTGTGAGTTTGCAACATATAGTGGGGAGAGTGTCAAGGCCTGCTGTCTGTCTACGCATGGCCTCAGCAGTTGGGGCTCTGTCCTGCATGCTGCATCCAACTCAGACTCTGAAACTTCACCATCTTCTCAGTCTTCAGACTCTCTCTGCTCAGGTCTACCCCTCATCCACACCACAGATCAGCCTGCCAGCTAGAGAGGGGAGATTCCCCTTTACCCCCCCTCATTATTCTCCCCACAGCTACTAGAATCATTGACAGAAAAGACCCCACAACTCAACACTTACAGCTCCTCAGGTCACTCACCTGTCCATCATGTGATCCTGTCACTCACCTGTCCATCATGTGATCCTGTCACTCACCTGTCCATCATGTGATCCTGTTACCCACCTGTCCATCATGTGATCCTGTCATCTACCTGTTCATCATGTGATCCTGTCACTCACCTGTCCATCATGTGATCATATCACCCACCTGTCCATCATGTGATCATGTCACTTACCTGTCCATCATGAGATCCTGTCACTCACCTGTCCATCATGAGATAATGTCACTCACCTGTCCATCATGAGATAATGTCACTCACCTGTCCATCATGAGATCCCATCACTCACCTGTCCATCATGAGATCCTGTCACCCACCTGTCCATCATGAGATCCCATCTGTCCATCATGTGATCCTGTCACTCACCTGTCCATCATGTGATCCTGTCACTCACCTGTCCATCATGAGATCCTGTCACTCTCTGAGGCTCAGGTTCAATTTTCTTACCCTTTTCTTCCCTTTATCTGCAGCATGATTAAGCCAGTCCTGGAAAAATCCCTCTAGGGTTGGATGTAAAACGTATTAACTGACGTAAATAAAGAGCTCATTTGCTCATTTGTCAGTTCTACTGAGGAATTCCTCTGAGGAAAATTCCTCCTGGACATTTTTAGAAATGACCCACATCCTTTTTTACATACACGTCTTAATTTTTTTCTCTTAGGACTTATCACAATGTAGACTCGTTATTCACTTTTTATTAATTTTGTAATTCACTTGTTTATTGTTTCTTTCCATCATAATTTAGGCTCCCTGTGGCTGAGGATAATTTCTGTCTTCCTTGGTTTTATATTCTTCATGCCTAGAATGTCCCAATGCCCACCACATGGGTTGTTTTCAACAAATGTTGGTTGAATCCAATGAATAAACTCAAACACTATCATGTTTATCCTTTATTTCATATCCTTCAAAGACTCTTCATATCCTATAGAACACAGACTGAATTTGTTGCACATTCACCTGATGTCAGTTTTCTGTGACTTCTATTCTCTAGCCTTGGAAACTAATTTGACTATTAAATAGAGCCTGTTCTTTTTAGCCTCCATGTGGACAGTGTCTTCCTGCACTGTCAGCCCCTGTAGTTCCTGCCCATAATTGTTTCAATTTGTCCTTCAAACTTCAGTCCAGGGACCAGTGAGATGGCTCAGTGAGTACAGCTTGCCAGGCAAGTGTGAGGATATGAGTTCAAATCTCTGCAGTCTCTGTACAGTCAGGTACAGTAGTGTGTGTCTGCTATGCCAACACTCCTATGGTGAGATGAAAGGCAGAGGTTGGAAATCCCTAGAAGCCTGTGGGCTGTGACATGTACAACACAACAGCAACAAAGAAACTCTGCCAACAAGGCAGAGAGCTAGGATCGACACCTGAGATTATCCTTTGACCTCCAATGGCACATGTGCATCTGAACTCACACAAAGGAGTACACTCACCCGCAATGTCAACAACAACCAAGACCAACCAACCAACCAAAGTCCCTCAGTTCTGGTGCCTCCTCTTTGGGTACCACCTGGAGTATTTTCTCCTTCCTATCTACCTCGTTCTTGGTATCCCACACATTCCCCTCCCCCACTGTGCACCCAAGCAGGATGTTCCTCATCCTCAGGGTTGGTTAGTTGAAGTTCAAGAGAATTTCTTCTTACTTTCTGTGCTTTTACTGCCTAGTACAGAGCAGAGGATCAACAAATGCTCTTGAATAACCTTAGGGAGTGTTGTCTCACTGTCTGTGAATATGGAAGGGTGTAAGGGCCCCGTTAGGCTATATACATCCTCTCAAAGGGACGGCTGCACAGTTGAAAAGTCAACCAAGACTTAGTGCTCAATCCAAAGCAGCCTGTACTGTGGCTTAAGTTTGTTTTCTATGTGACCAAAGCTCTTCTGCAAATCTGTATAACTCATGGCCACTATCTCTAGAAATATTGCACGTGTCCCAGGCAGCTGCTGAATTAGTCTGGCTTCCCCCTGGCAATGAAATACAGGCTCTGGAATATCCTAAAATTGCCTTCTCTGACATAAGGGACATAGGGCAAAGTCTGGGTGTGAGAAGAAGCATGGAATCCTGAAAAGTGTCAGGCATGGCTAGTGGGCCATGTGCATCAGAACTGTCTGTCCCCTAAGCCACTGAGGGAAGGACCCAGCTTCCACGGTGAGCATACCTGAAAGGACTCACCTGCCTTTGAAAAGATCTTTCTCCTTTCCTTCTTCCTTGTTTGAACGTGAGGGAAGACTCACACTAACACGATGTAGACACACATATACTCCAGAAAAGGACGGAAAAGAGTAAGAAGTTAGCTCCTTCCACGTGCCCATGTCTGTTTAGCCAGTGTTTCAGAACTGTAGGAACCATTTCATTCACAAAAATAAAACATCATGGAAAATGTGAATCTATGAGGCTGAAAACAACAACAATAAAAAAGAGTCATGTATAGCAAAGATTCTCAAAGTCTTACATGATAGATTTCATTGAAAATGCAGATCTCAGACTCAAGGGAGACAGAATGACAAACCTACCCCGTTGCAGCCTAGACCAGGTATTTTATAGAGCTCCGCAGAAGCCTCTGTTGCCTTGAACTTCAGAAGCTCCCTTTAAAGTGCAAGGCTGTGGAGGTAACTTCAGGACAAGTATCCTTGGGAACAGGTAACAAGAGGATGTTGGCAGGATTGAAAAGGTACATTATTCTAGAGGAAAAGATTCCCAGAAACTCAAGACCCTGGATGGAAAGGGCTAAAGTTTATAGGTGGACAAAGGGCGCAGACTACAAACGGAGGCTTATTTTCCCCCATGGAGAAGAAGGACATGTGGGTGCAATTACCATCTTCAAAGGGTTGTTCCACTCATCAGAAAGTGAAAAGTGGCGGGACGACAATCTCGCATATTAGAAATGCAATAGTCATATCTTGTTTAAAAACCCTGCTTTTAATCTGTTGCCACCTGTGAAATTAGACTAAAAAGATCAGATGGTAAGGCTATCTAAAAGTGCTCTGGGCAGAAATATAATTAGGTCTTAATTAGGATTATTATTTAATAGTCCCTGTGGATAAGCCTGGAGAGATAAGGCCACATCAGTGGCAAAAAGTTCTGAGCATTTCTTAGATTTACAAGTGAAGCCCTATCTATGCTTTTGGATACTATGGAAATTATGCTGAACAAATTTCTAAACCTGAATAAAGGTTGCAATTTATTTTCATTTAAAGAATATTCCAAGTGCTGGAATTTCAATAGGTAAAGCAGTGTGATGTTTGGAGTGTCCCAACTCATGAGAAAAGTTAGCTCGGGGGCATCCATCCTCCCAGTTCTCAGCTAGCTCACAGGTGGCTGAGGTTAAAGAGAGAACTATAGTGTCTATGCTGGCCATCCTCACGGCTGCCGTCTTTGTGCCAAGTGATATAGCATAATATTATATTGTTTTATTTAGTCATATGTCAGAGCAGCCACTCTTCATGCAAGATAAAAAGGAAAGATCTTTAAATACAGGCAACCCCCCTCTTCCTCTCCAATCTTCTTACTGGTTTTTTTTTATACTAGTGAAGAAACCTAATAGCGTAGATATTTTTTCATACACCTATGTTATAAAGATCTTTGTTATTTATGTTTTAAAGTGGTTGTTGGAAGAAAAAACACTTGGAATTAATATTTCAAAGGACAGTCCATGAGGGCAACACCCATCTAGAGATGAGATTTTAAAAGGCTTGAGTTTTCTTTGGTTCCACTCACATGTAATTCTGGAAACTGCTTCTCAGGCAGATGAAAAGAGCCAGCCCGAGGAAAATGATTCTTTTTCTCTCCTTAAATTACCTGCCTCACTCAGAGTTCCACCACAATTGAAAAAGATTATTGGATGTTTTCATTGAAAAGATAGCTGATACTTACAGGATTCTCTCGTCCCAGCTGTCTGCGAACCCCAGCAGTAAGGTCATGTGCTGTGGTGGCCTCCATACTTTTGTACCAGGAATGTGTTCTTTTGGGACGTGACTTGTCTGTCAACTTTCTTACCCCTAAATTGTTCCTCGGCATTCTTATGTCTTCTTCCAGGAGCTCCTCTTTTCTCATTAAACCCATAAATGTCACTACAGTTCTTCCAGTAGAAACCCGAGAGGCATCTTGACTCTTCCTACCACCAGTGAACACAGCCCCATCAAGTGAACACAGCCCCGTCAAGTGAACACAGCCCCATCAAGTGAACACAGCCCCGTCAAGGAGACTTGTCACTGTCACTTTCACCCTCCAAATACACATTAAGTCCTTCAAGTTCTGACCGCAGCTCATGTGATTGACACAGTAGCCCAAGCAGATACCCTGACCTCTCAGATGAGAATGTCCCACAGTTTCCACGGAGCTGCCAGCGTAACGGTGGAGTACAAATCCTACACATCACCTCTGCTCACCACCTTCTCATCACATTTAGAAAAAAGTCTCTTGGTCACTGTTGATTATCTGTAACGCAGGTCTTCTAGAACCCTGATCACTTTCCAGATGTTGTCTATCCTCTCTTGGGGATTTTATACACACTATTCCTTGGAACACAGTGATCCAGCCTCCCCTTCCAACAACACATACTTCTCTGTGTGGCCCTCTACTTTTCTGACTATTCAGCTCCAACTTGACTTTCTTGGATGCTCTGCATTCTCCTAGCTAGGTCACATTTTTTCCCTGTAGTCAGTTGATTATTTCAATCTGCTCCTTGATAGTAGAGGAACTGCTCGCCAAGTATCGCTCCATCGGTTCATAAAATACTTGTAGCATGAGTGAATAATCAAGACATTATTTACTTTGATATTTTTAGATAAAAATTTAAAATGCCCAGGGAAAAGGAAGCAAGTCAGCTTCCAATTGCTTCCATGTCAGATTTCAGTTTTCCACAGAAGATCTTCAGTGAAGAAATAGTAATGCCAGGTCTCTAAATGACCTCCCTTCTCCAAATCTCATTGTCTTGGCTCAGGAAGAATCAGTAAAACACCCCTGGGCAATTTGCCATTGAATCAATGCACAGCAGCTATTTTCCCGTGGTGAGTGGCATGTCCACCTTTGAAGTATATTGTCACATTCTACAGAGAGGACAGATGGCACAGGGACATTCATGTTCAGCAGACACAACAACCAACTGAGTTTCTTATATCTGTTTGCCTGGTTAATCCCGACTTTTTCATGCTTGGCACCTAGTTTTGTTCCTATACTTTCTGTGTTTTGGATGATTAGAAGACTCACAGAGAGTTATATTTTTGAGCCTTTGAGATTAAACGGCAGCAGGAGGCACCAGCTGAACTGTATAAAGCATGAAGTAGCAGCTTGAAGAAGCGAGGTCTTCAAGGATGGAGGTCTGATCTACAGAAGGTGTTTGAGAATAGTGTTCAGCCTGATTGGGAAACGCCCTCCCTCCCTCTCTCCCTCCCTCCCTTCCTCCCTCTCTCCATCCTTCCCTCCCTCCCTACCCATTTCCCTCTTTCCTTCCCCTTTTCATTCACTACTTCTTTATCTTCCAGTTCTCTTTCAGCCTTTTTGTTTTTCATCTTTTATTTAAATTATAAACAAGCTTGCTTCACATTTCAATCCCAGCTCTCTCTTCCTCCCCTCCTTCCTTACCCCTCCACCAGGCCCCCCAGCTCCCCACCCAACCCCCACTCTGATCCCCAGGGAGCATGAGGCCCTCCACAGAGGATCTCCAGAGTCTGTCATTTCATCCAAGTCAGGGCCTAGGCCCTCCCCCAAGAGTCATTCACTACTTGTTTTGTTTTCTTTCTTTATATCAAGTAATAGTTCTGCTGAATGCTGGTTATATAATATTGTTCACAACCAATGTGATTCTCAGCAATGTAGAGTCAGAGAAAACCAAGAGGTCAACTTTAAACAAACAATTCTGCCAAAACGGCGATGCATGCCTTCCGTCCCCATTTCTTTGAATGCTATGGAGAAAGGACACCTGAGCTCACAAGTTCGAGAGCCAGATATACCAAGGCCTCACTTTAAAAAGATCAAATAAATAAATTCACGAGGTAGTTTAATCACACTGGTTAAACTACGTGAGCAGGCGGCATAAATGCTTTGGAGAATCAGGAAATGGCATTTCAGTGTCTGCCCTAAAGGGTGGCTTTTCTAAATGCTGTCTGAAGAGTGAACACGTGCTTTGAGATACACTTCCGAGCTTGTTTGTACAATACTTGGTGTCTTCTTTGCCTTTACCATAAGCGTAAGACAGGAACTCAAGTTCATTGCTCTGAAAATATACTATCTATCTTCCTCTTTTTATACGACACAAAATTCAGTTTAGAACCTTACATGTGTTGGCAGCATACTAGTGTGTATGTGTGTGTGTGTGTGTGTGTTGGGGGAATGCATGCATGTATGTATCTCTGCGTGTTGTGTGTGTATGATTCATGCATAGGGCAGTGCAGAGGTCAGAACAAGACATCAATGTCTTCCTTTATTGCTCTTCACCTTAATTCTTTGAAACAAGCTTGTTATTTAGGCTAAAGTGGCTGGACAGAGAGCTCTTGAGATCTGCCTATCTCCACTCTCCAATGCTAGAGTTACAAGCATGCCCAGTCATGCTTGGCTATTTACAGGGGTTCTGGGCATTTAAACTCAGGCCCTAATGCTTACAGAGCAAGCACTTTCACCCATTGAATTATCTCCCAAGTCCCCTGTTGTATATCCTGTGTTTTATGGAAGTTTGAAGATAATTACACTCTTACTCTGAACAAACATGTGATCTCTGTGATTTGGGCCAATCTGTCCCCACAACCTACAAAGTGCCTCAACTATTGTAATTGTGGTCAACAGGTGACCCTTTAATAATTAGTTTCTTTGACTTTCTCTAAATATTGGTTCTTATGAAAGGGAAAAAAATCTAATATTGCCTCTAAGAAAGAAAGAAGGTGGTTGGGAATGAAAGGAATGTCACACTGGCAACTTTTCTGTAATGGTTTATATCACTTGAAAATAACATACCATGTTGATGTATTTTAAATTAAAGTTATTGTTTACATGGATTATGTTTAGTATATTGTCTTTTCCATAATATTTGAAAAATAGGATATCTGGTTTAGGATGTGTCTTAGTTAGGGTTTTTCTATTGCTGTGAGGAGGCACCATGACCATGGAACTCTTACAAATGAAACATTTAATTGAAGGTGTTTGCTTACAGTTTCAGAGGTTCATTCCATTATCATCATGGTGGAGAGTGTGGCAGCATGCAGACAGATGTGGTTCTGGAAGAATAGTTGAGAGTCCTACATCTTGCAGGGAACAGGAAGTTGACTGTCAGTCACACAAGAGAAGCCCAAGCAAAGAGACCCCAAAGCTCACCCCACAGAGACACAGAGCTTCCTCCAACAAAGCCACACCTCCTAATACCACTACTCTCTTTGGGAACCATTTTCCTTCAATCCACCACAGGATGCTATTTAGTTACTCACCAATTAATCCATGAACTAGTTCATGTGTTAACACATTCCTTAATTAACACATGAACCACAGCCATCAAGTACTGATGACACCTAATTGTGTGCTAAGGAATGTGATATGAAGAGAGTGCTCCCCCACAAAGAGTGGTCAGTTCCATGGTGAGTTCCCTGGGCTGCATCTTCCTACTGAAAGATGATTTTTCAGAGACCAGATGACAGATACATTTATGGAGTGTTTAAAAATGGCCAGCCAACTTTCATATGGATAGAGACCAAAAGCTTCTCATACCGCCCTCTTCATTCTGAGAATCACTTTCCTTTCTAAGACTATTGCAGCCTCAATTCACTACTTGCAACCTGGAAGCATTTTACAAAGTGTTTGTGCAGATACACTTGATGAAAGGAGAGTTAAGAACCTGTCATATAAAAATGAACATAGGATCAAACGCTAAGAATGAACGTCTTCTGTACCAAAAGTTGGTAGGTAAGCTTTTTTTTGTCCTTGATTCCATCTCTTAAGTCCGAAGAGTGTCACTTGTGGGTTTTGGGATAAATCATCCAAGTTTGCTTTTTTTACTTTTGTCAAAGTGCATGGTCATTATCTGAACAGCAGCTAACTACTTTGAAGGAAAAAAAAAAAAGGACAACACAAGCTGCCAAGGTCAATGGCCCAAACAGTGAGTAGGAAGCTGAGTAGGTGATGAATGTGTGGACTATGCATTCCCAGCCGCTTACATTGTACCTTTAAGGGTCGCAAGTGATGGATCACCTCCTGACCTCAGTAACTGAGCCAAGGGATCAAAGGCATCTCATTTATACAGCCACAGGGCAAGTACTATCTTCATTTAGCACATGTGCCTTTATTGTCCTGTCTGTTATGCAATTTCAAACAGTCCTCAAAAGCATCTTCAGCTGATTCCTGATGGAGCAGTATTGTAGCTATGAAAAGGCTCTCTTCAAAAACTCCCATGGTTCTTCTGTGTTCAAGCTCATGTACTCATGGTTGTCATGGTGAACACAAAGAAAACAATAACCAACAAGACATAAATGACTGAAATCCAGGAGCCTCTTGAGTTTTGTGCCATTATTTTGAATTCATTAACAGGAATGACATTGTGTAGGCATTGTCACTATTGTCACCGTGGATGAGCTAATTGCTAATGACTCCCTCCTCTAGTTCTGATTTGTGTGTGTGTGTGTGTGTGTGTGTGTCATTGCAAAGTGTGTCTTATTTATAAATTAGGACCTGATATGATCAAAAAGAGGTTTTTAAAGCCTACTCTCTTTATAATCTATTTTTCAACTTGAAGGGCAATGTGAGAGAAAACAAATGAGCAGAAATGAGGGGCCCTCATCAGGCTAAGGTCCACTGTGGGCTTTCTTGTTTTTTTTTTTTCCTGCACAGAGTGGGAGGTTCTGGAGTTTAAATGCCTCTTCCAATGCACTGTTGGCTGGATGCGGGAAAGAACCGAGTGGAGGCTCTCATTCTCCGCTTCGCAGCAAGGAAAGCTTTGGCTTGTCACCCACAGAGAAATGCTGTGGGCAGCTTCAGCATGCGGGGCACCTCTGAAATATACGCCATTGCATCATCGTTCAGTCTTAGCTGTGTCTTCTCCACACCTGTTTTTCTAATGAGCTGCGAGCATCTTTCTCCTAGGTTTGTTTGGGGGGAAGCTTCTTCTTTTTCCAGAGTCAGATTCTACACTGGGGAAGACGGGGAACCCACCAGCACTCCTAACAGCCCAATAGAACCATGGCATCTGTTTCAGGAGAGGCATGAGTTTAGGCAGTGGCAAGCCACAAGTGGAGAGGACTAACAACTACTAACAAAAAAAGAACGTACTAAAATATCGGCCTCTACCTACCAGTCAGGTTGGACTTCATCGGAACGGAGGATGATGGTGAGAACGATCACTCACTCAGTGGGACAGGATCCACTTAGAGCGATGTCTAATCATTTCAGAGACACCGCCTCTTCACCCCTCCCTCCCTGTCATCATCTGTCTGCATTTGTGTAGCTCTAAGCACAGCATTAAGAGTACTTTGACACGAGTGTCATTTTAGTCTGAATGCATCAAAATGATTGGGGAGGAAAAGGTTTCCTTTTGCCTTCAACTATTAATCTGAGGTGTTGGGTGGGGGGAGTCTTACCAGAGACCTACTTTGGTGGTGAATCTAATAGGACTATCCTAAGGAGAGGGGTAATTTTAGGACGGAAGGTAGGGTGTGACACTTGTCATCACTAATTAGGAAATGCTTAGTCAGGCCATCCCAGTCTATTGCTTTTCATCCACGGGATCTTTGACATCTTTAGCATCTTGGAGTCTGCTTTCTTACTTGTGTAATAGAAATGTTGCTTAAACTGGGGCAGCTTGAATGCCACGTGTTTGTAACATATGGGCAGTGTTTCCTGCATGACCTGACTTCCACAGTGACATTTGTAATTGAGTGCCAATAGTTAAAGTCTGCTGCAGCAGGAGCTTAACCTCAGAGCACTGTTGGAGGGAGAGTTAATCACAGGGACAGCAGGCCATGAGCTCTGCTCCCCACATGCTTCAAACAAGCTTGCACACCTCTTGAGTGAGACTGACGAGAGTGTAAGTTGGGGGAGGGGGGAGGACGGCTGGTCACTAAGGCTTTCACTCCTGTCGGTTCTTGAAGGTGTTCATCCTTGAGATTCCCTCCACTGATCTCACACTGCATTCGTCCACAGAGCACACAAGACATCCCCAGTCATAAATTCCCTAGAGACTCTATGTCTCCGCTTTACTCCTGAGAATTTGGTTGATGTGTCTCTAATATTGCAGCTACAGATAGTTCTCTCTTTCCCTCTGAAACCTATTTGTTAGAGAAATAAATTAATTGGGTGATTTGGTTTGCAAAGCATCCTTTGGCCTTCATCATACTCTGGATTTTGCTATTTGCACTCTATGATTTTAACCCTTTCTATATCATGAGCTTCCTGCAAAGCAAGAGCAAGATGTATAGATTCAGCCCAACCAGTCGTGGTGCTTTGTGAGAACTCCATAGAAGATGCTGTGGGCTTCCCCTTGTATTTCCTGGAGGTGTGTGTTCTAAAGCAAACAAACTCTTTTTGTGTCCTTGAGATTGGTCGGTGAAGTGTAACATGGCCAACCCTTGTAGTTGCCTTTGTTAACTGAGCCACTGGTAGACATTTAGGTATAGTCATTTGTTATTACATGAATGTTGCAACAAATAGTCTGGTGCCTATGTGCTTTTGCCAGTCCAGTTGAGGATTATCCTCCACAAGTTTTCACCACTTTGCATTCACATGGTAATATGCAATTAGTGTCTGTCTTCCTTCAGCCTTGTCAAGGGAGTATGTTGTCACACTTTCAGATTTTTGCCAACTATTTGCCAGAATTAGATTCCATTGTAGTTTTAATTGCTTTTCTTATTGAGTGAAGTTAAACACTCTTAATTTGAGAACAATTTACAAGGCCGGGGGTGCAGGTTAATAGTAGAACACTTGCCTAGTGTACTGCAGGTATATCCTTAGCTCTACACACACATATCCAATACACACGGGGAATGTACAACACACACACATACAACACCTACAACACCAGCACACATACATATAACACACATAAACCATGTGCTAAATTATGTATTTCCCTTCCTATTGCTTCTAGATTTTAGGCTATAATTTGTAAAAGTTGTCCTATTCCAGGTTATAGAATAATTTACTTACCATCTTTTCTAGGATTTAAATGCCTGACTAATTTGAAATAAACCCTATGGTTTGGTGTGAGGCTCCAACATTACCTTTCATATATGGCTTTGCCAAATACTGATGCTGCCTTACACAAAGCCAAGTCCCCCCCACACACACATACACACATCCTCCCCCAACAGATCTGAAGTTGCCTGTCAGGTTCTGGGCCTTTTATGTAGACAATTTATTTCTGAGTTTTCTATTTTGTTCAGTCTTTGTCTATCTACATGTTAGTATTGTGTTCTTTCTTCTTTGTGTATTATTTGTTTTGGTTTTATGAGGCGATGTCTGTCTGGCTCTGAAGCTGAGGCTAACTTAGAATTGACCATGTAGCCTAGGCTGTCCTCAAGCTCTTGATCCTCTTGGTTTGCTTTCATCTCATGAGCATTAGGATTACAGGCCTGTGCCACCATGCCAGGCTAGATCAGTGTTCTCCTAAGTCAATATGCATGTATGTATGTATGTATGTATGCATGTACATGTGTATGTATTCTTAATTGTGTGTGTGTTTGCTTGAGTTAGATTCTCATAATCATTTTTGGTCAGCTTCTCTTTCTTTTGTTGCCTGCTTATTCTTTCAAGTAAGTTATAATTTTTTTCAAGTTTTGGAAAATAATTTACTATTTTTTAGATATTAAACATATGAATCAGCTTAAGGATAATTGACATCCTTATGAGATTGGCCTTATTTATGAAAAGAGATGATGTCCCAGTAGCACAGAGTCTGACAGCAATGATTAATAAATGGGACCTCCTGAAACTGAGAAGCAGAGAACACAGTCAACAAGACAAAATACTGCCTACAGAGCGGGAAAAGATCTTCACCAACCCCACATCTGACAGAAAGCTGATCTCCAAAATATACAAAGAACTCAAGCTAGAAATCAAACTACCAAATAATCCAATTAAAAATTGGGTACAGATCTAACAAAATTCTCAGCAGAACAATCTCAAATGGCAGACCGACACTTAAGGAGATGCTCAACATCCATAGTCACCAGGGAAATGCAAATCAAAACCACTCTGAGACTCCATCTTACTCCAATCAGAATGACCAAGAGTGGAAATCAGTCTTGCAAGTTCTGAAAAAAAAAAAAGGAATCAACTTACCTCAAGACCCTGCAATACCACTTTTGGGCATGTACCCAAAGGAGGCACATTCATACCACAAGAACATTTGCTCAACTGTGTTCATAGCAACATTATTCATAGTAGCCAGAACTTAGAGACAACTTAGATGCCCCTCAACTGAAAAATGGGTAAAGAAAATGTGGTACATTTACACAATGGAGTACTACTAAGCTCTAAAAAACAATCACATCTGAAAATTTGCAGGAAAATGGACAGAACTAGAAAAAACCATCTTGAGTGAGGTAACCCAGGTCCAGAAAGACAAATACAGTATATACTCACTCATAAGTGGATACCAGACATAAAGAAAAAGATAACCAGCCTGTAATCCACAACCTCAGAGAAGATAAAACCATCTTCCAGAAACAGATGGAAATAGATGCAGAAATCCACAGCTAACCATCAGGCTGAGCTCCTGGAGTACAATCGAAGTGAGGGAGGGGCAATATTATGAACAAAGGAGTCAAGACTGTGACGGAGAAACCCACAGAACCAGCTGACCTGAGCTAGTGGGAGATCACTGACTCAGGTCTGACAAATGAGGAATCTGCACAAGACTGAACTAGACTCCCTTAATATAGGTGACAATGGTGCGACTGGGAAAATATATGAGGCCACTGGCAGTGGGTTCAAGATCTAACTCTAATGCACAAACTGACTTAGTGGAGCCCATTCTATATGGAGAGATACCTTGCCCAGTGTAGACACGTGGAGAGGTGCCTTGTCCTGCCTCAAAGAGATGAAGGGACAGACTTAGTAGACCCTCTCCAAGGAGCAGATGGGAGGTGGGGTGGGGAGGAAGTGGGGAGAGAAGGAAGAGAGGAGGGCAGGGGAATTGGGATTGGGATGTAAAAAAGTAAATTAATAAATTAAAAAGGAGAAAAATAAAATTAGAGAGATGATGTCTGTCTTAATTATTCTAAGTCTCCATCTTCATCTTCAATGGTGTCTTAGAATTTTTGCATCATGGCTTGTGTTGCTCTGCTTTGATTTTCTGAGCCTCTCAAGTCTCTGGCTTGATGTTTCCCATCAACATAGAAAATCATCTCTCCCTCTTTCTCTCCCGAGTTCTCTGTCCACCTCCTTGCTAGAATTCCAATTCTATAAATCTCAGATATTTTTTCAATGCTAGGACTCAAATATAGGTCTTTCTGCATGTCAAACAAGTGCTGTATCACTGGGCTGTGTTATAGATTTTTAAAGTAATGGCCACTATTATAAACACATGTTTACACCCTTTTTGTTTTCCTTATTTTTTCCCTTTATTGGTTCATTTTAGATGTGTTTTGTTGACTGTCTTAGAGTACACAAATCCTCTCTTCTATCATGTATAAGTTGTTAGCAAACCCATCTACTGAGTTATAATGTTAGGTTTTTTATTTTATTTCTTTGTTTACTTGCTTTTCAGTTCAAAACAGTGTTTCTTTTCTTGCAAGATTTCAATTCTCTAGGCAATTCTTAATTTTACAAATCTCTTTCCATCATGCTAAGCAAGCTCTTTGAATCATATGAATCATAGCTATGTAGTTTTTGCTAATTCTAGTGTCTACATCAGCAATCCCCAATTGGTTCTCCCAGATTTTTCCATCATGTGGTCTGTCTCATGATTTAGTTTATATGGGACACCGCCAGCAAAACCTCCAGATGATTTGCTTTTCCCTCTACTTGGCGGATCATGTTTTAATCCAGCTATGTGCTGAGATCATTAGGAGTTGAGTTGTAGCTTTAAGGAGTCTGTGTACCTTTGGCTTAGTTCCTACCTTACAAATAGGCGTATATTAGTTCTCTATTCCAAACAAATTACCACCAACTTTGTGGCTTCAAGAATCTTGGGATTAACAAGTCACAGCTTTGTGTGTCAGCAGTCTGCCCTGGCTTTCCCTGGGCTGAGATCAAAGGGTGACAGTCTCCTTAGGGAGGAGCCACCTCCCGGTGAAAGCCTTTGGAGGGAGATAATGTTCATAATTTATGGCCTGATTCCATATTCAGGGCCAGCTGTGTAGTGTCCTTTGTCTCTCTCTTTCTCTACTTCTGTAATAACATGGCCTTTTTTTTCAACCTTTGATTTTTCTTCCCCTCCTATAAATACTCTTGTGATGATATTGGGCTAATACAGGTAGCATATTATTATCTCCCATATTAATACCCTTAACTTTGTCATATTGTCCAAATGCCCTTTCCTAAATATCATAAATAGTTGGGGAATTCACAAACTCACCAAGTAGGTCAACCAGTTGAACAAATAAGAATACAAATATGAATTATGCGTGTTCTCAGTGGATCCTTTCAAAGTTCCAGATGTAGGTAAATCTCTTAAGGAAAACTCATACCTATGCCAGGCTGGGTTTTCCACCTTATGAGATTTCCATTCCCAGCAGGATTTAAGGCTTAACATGTCTTGGGTTTGAACTTCCAGCCCACATAACTACCAGTCTCTTTGGTGGTTCGTCTCTTCTCTGGCAGGGCACACAGCTCTCAACTCACTTTCCGCTGCCCCCTTCCTCTTCCAGAATCCGTGTTCTGCCGATGCATATCAATCGAGTTTTAATAAGTTGCTGTCCAGGAGGCCTGGGTAGTTGCAGACTGCTTTATGAGCCCAACCCTTCCCAGGGTCACCCCAGAGCTTTGCCCAGGATTGCTTCTGCTGGAGCAGGGGTTGCTAAACTGGATGGAGTCATGACCTCAAGGTGAAGACAGTGTGGCTGGCATATTAGAGGTTGGCTGGGTCTCAGAAGCCTTTGCAAGATTACTCAACCTGTGCTGAAGTCAAGTAGGCCTCTTTGAGCACCAGAAAGCTGTAAACAGCCATTTCCTGTATACTCAGCTTTCCTGGGTCTGGCCTACATCATGCTCCTGGCCCTGGGTCTGGCAGCAACATGACTTTCCAGGGTGCTATGGTTTGGATTTTCAAAATATTTATTTATTTATTTATATTTTCTATGGGAAGTTACATATTAATATCCTGAGAAAACTTTGAATTGATATTGTAGCTTAGAGATTAAAAACAAAATGTTCTTTTACAGGGAAAAGCCCTTGAGGTCGCAATCTTACACAGCTGAGTAAAACTGGAAATGGGAGAGGTGACCCTCCCCAGGGAAGAGCACATCAATTGCTTGTCCAGTACCGGTCAACCCTGAAAACATGCACACAGGCAACATTATATGGATTCAGCAGGTTATATATATATGTACCTACAAATCCGTATATGCATGCAATAACAATTAGTGAAAAATAAGAGGTCAGGAACTTGAAGGAATGTGGAGAGGGGTATATGAGAAGGCTTGGAGGGATGAAAGGGAAAAACAATTAAGTTACAATCTCAAAACTATTTTTCCGTTGAAAAATGATTTCACATAAAACCATCTTGCCAAGTCCTTGTTCTGCCTCTGGAGAATTGGTCTTGACTTAGGGAAGGCAGGGAAGTGGAAAAAAGATAGACAGATAGATACAGGGACGAGATGCTGGGATCAGGTAATGTGACCTCTTAGCAGGAAAAATGTCAGGACCCCTGGCAGGGCAGCGCGCTTATTATGGAGTTAGCAGGGAGGCGAGGTTATTCCATGTAGATGAGTGAGGCCAAAGGGTTGTTGAAGGACGGCTGGACCAAGGAAGCAGGTTTAAATAATATCAGTTAGAGCAGTGGTCTCTACAGAGAAGCTGTCTTCAGGCCACAAGTATCCAGGCGATAGAAAGCTATGGTGGGCATACACACACTATCAATAGCCACATGGTGTAGAAAAAAGCTTTGCCATTTCCCCCTGAACCCCCCCCCCCACACACACACCACGAGGTAGAGGCAGCAGGCTTTGCTATTCTTCCATACTCTGAGGCTCTGGGGGTCTTGACATGAACATGCTCGTGTCAATATCACAATGTACGCTTTCTTTTTGAGTGTGTTAAAGCTAATTGCAGCTAACATTTCTGAGCTTGCTTTCTGCAAATATTTGTGGAGTGCCTGCTGACAGCACACTGCTTCAGAACGGGACAAGCGCATCGAAATGAGTAAGCTACGTTGTCATTCTAAAGGAAGAACTTAGATAGGCCCTTGGGAATCCCAGTTCATAGCACTAAGTGACCAATGCTGTGTAATGGGTGCACATAAATTGTTATAGGGTTTATAGGGGTAAACGTCAGCCAGGAGGGCTGAGAGGAGACTGAATTGGCCTAGGCTGCACATACACCCGGAGACACATGAGCAGCAGGAAGGGGAGTGAGGAACAGTTGGCCTCCCCTGCTAAGTCAGGGATTCTCGGCCCATGGATCATGAACCATCTAGGGGCCTAACGACCCTTTCACGGGGGTCACCTAAGGCCATCAGAAAGCACGGATATGTGCATTCGATTCAGAATTACAGTCATGATTACAGTCATGAAGTAGCAGTAAAGGTAAGTGTATGGCTGGCGGTCAGCACAGTATTAAAGGGTAATAAGTAATAAGTAATAAGAAGTAATAAGAAGGTTGAGAACCACTGCTCTAGTGGGGGTATTCCCTTTCCCTTCAGAAGCTCACATGGGCCATGTCAAAGGAAGTTAGCCTACAAGACAAACAATTTATTAAAGGCAATTTCAGCCTAATTTGGTGGAACCAAAACCGAAGTAGGTGAATTTTCTACGATCTTGACAAAAGTAAACCATTATTAAAACTCAAGGGTAAACATAGTTTTTGAATGCCCAAGCCTGTATCTCTACCACAAACAACTGCTGTGTGAAGGTTTTTTTTAAAATGGGAATATTTGATTCCAGAATTAAGTTTAATCTCAGGAGTAACAGAGTCAAAGGCTAAAGAGCTGAGCAGCAGAGTAAATCTCAAGGTGCAGAAAGCCCTGTAGCCAGGATGCCCATGTTGAATACAAGGAACCAGGAGGCAAAAGAAGGAGGCCAAAGATGGTGGTAGCTATTGGTTGGGCTCTCCTCTACTTACTGCCTTGGGGTTTAGGCTCCTCCCATCTTGTGATGCCGCCTCTCTCCATGTGGTTTCCAGAGTTGCTGTGACAAGAAGAGAGGGATGAAGGTGTCCCCAGCTCTGAAATGCCTCAACATGGAAGTGACATGTGTTACACAAATTATTTCCACAGGGCATTGATCAAAATGAACCAAATAGTGTTAGGCAATTGTTAGCTGGCTGGAAGATGGAGAGAAGGCCTTGGAGAGCAGAGCCGTCATTGCTTACAGATGCTCCTGCTGCCAGTTAAGTCAGGAATGGGATCCCATTCCTGTGCCTGTACAGGACCTTCAGGACTCTATGGTTAGCTAGTGGCAAGCTCCATTCTCTGACCCCTACCCCAGACAGACTCTATTTGTACAAACAAGGTATCACCTCATGTTCCTGCTCCACTGAGGAAAATCCAGAGATGGCTGATAACCACTGAGACAAGGTCTGTTTGCTAATATAACAGAGCATGGTTTATTCTTAAGGGAACCACACTCAGTGTCCAGTGGACATAGACAGTTTAAATACACAGGTATCCAGACGCAGGGATCTCTTGTGGGACTCTTAGTGTGTCAGCTTGGTTTCTGCAGGTGGACAGAGCTCTTAAGACAGTTGCATGCTTGAGCGCTCGCCTCATAGGACACAACATGTTGTTGGACAAAGATGTGTAGGGTGTGATAACAGATTTGAGGAAAGCCTTGGAGTTTGTTTGGGAATCTCATGTTTCATATAGAACAAAAGAAAAATATCTCAGCTAGTTAGAAAAACAAGGCGGTGGTCCACAGAGGCAGCTCTGAGAAGAGCTTTTGAATGTTCAGGGTCATCATGCTCGCTGTGAACAATGACAACCCGAAGGCTGAGAAAAGTGAGTTCCCACAGGCGAAGCTCTGCTTGAGTATCAGGACACCAGCTCAGATACCAGGCCTGTTTCAAAGGTATGCTTCCTGCTCAGTTGTTACCCCAAATATTTTTCATCAAATATCCAGTCTCAAAGCAGCAGTAGATGTGAGTCCTTGATATGGGAAATGTTTCAAAAACAACGTAATCATAGAATCAAGTCATTTTAGAGGCGATTTTTAAGGTATCATAAACGCTAGTTCTTAGAAAAATAAAGCAATCCCTGCCAAGAGCATTGATGTTTGATCAGCAGGTTCCTACAAAACTGAGGGGGAAGAAACACAAAGGAAATATAAGTAACAGGCTAAGAAAACATGACAGAAACTAGAATTTCATAATGTTTTCACAGCTATGTCATTTTAGTACTTAAAGACTAAATGATAATAAACCTGCAATTTCTTGATATGGAAGGTAATAATTATAATGAACATTTGCACAACACTTTATAATAAAGCATTTTCCTATATAGCATTCAGTTTATTTCTTACTACTGTCTGGGGTGTGTGGTATTACTAGTTCTATTTGCTACAGACACTGTACTTACTATTACAGAGACACAGAAATTATGCTACGTAGTGCATAACATAATTTCTCCATTGAGCCCCTCAGGGTGTTAAAGCCAAAGTTGGGTACAACTACAGAGTGATCAGCTGGACCAGAGGGAAGCTTCTTGCTGCCCCTCCCACCAACCCCTCATTTGTCGAGCACAATCCTTGCAGTATAAGCCTAACGGACTAGAAACTAAAGTCAATTAGTTCTTATACTGTCATAAAGATTTTAAGTAGTGTTGTACCTTCTCAAAGAGGAATCTTGAAATTACCTCTGGGGCCCATTTCTTTCTTGCTCTGGGCAAAAATGCTTTGGCAGACTCCTCAGGGAGGGGTATGTAATGTGCAGGGGGAGGGTTGGATGGGTAAATTGAAGATCATCATGTGTGTGTTATATCTGACATCTCTCAAAAAGAGAGAAGTTTCCAAATTTAGATTAAGTCTGCAGTCACATGTCACTCAGCAATCCAGACATCTTCCGATCAACACAACCTCACGTAGTTTATTCAAGCATGCCCACCTAAGTGTATGTGCTCTTTTGTGAGCAACGATGGCAATGCTAAGGGAGGCTAACATTTCCGCATGACGAAGGTCACCTGGGCGATTCTTCTTTTCTTTTCTGTCACCTTCTGCTCTGTAGCCTGTCCTGCTCACTCGGGTTACTGGTCTCCTCTTCTGCCTTGTCTCTTACCTCACCCCTCAGCCTATTTTCTCCCTCAAGTCTATTCACAGGGTGCAACCTATGATAAATCAGTGCCGGGATGTAGAAAATAAGAGCCTGGGAAGGACATTTATGTTTTAAACTCACCTGCTGCAGGATTTATCTAACATAATGTCTGAGGGTGAATCTCATTGCCTCACATGAAGCCCTAACTGAAAACTTACAAGTTTCTTTTTTTATTTATTCTCTGAAAATTTCGCAGAGTGAACTTTTAAAGTAATGTAGGCTATTAATATTCCAATGTTCCAGAATATGAGAGTTCACCAGAGAAGCACATGCAAAGTGACTTTTTAAAAAGTTTAGAGACTTTTTCCTTTCTCTGCTTTTCTGACAGTTAACCTGGATCTCTCAGTCTCCCTGCTTACATGACCTGCAGAGTGCTCCCTGCTTATATGACCTTCGGAGTGTTCCCCTGTTTATATATTCATATCCTGCAGAGTGCTCCCCTGCTTACATGTTCATATCCTGCAGAGTGCTCCCTGCTTACATGTTCATATCCTGCAGAGTGCTCCCCTGCTTACATGACCTGCAGAGTGCTCCCCTGCTTACGTGATCATATCCTGCAGAGTGCTCCCCTGCTTACGTGTTCATATCCTGCAGAGTGCTCCCCTGCTTAAGTGTTCATATCCTGCAGAGTGCTCCCCTGCTTACATGTTCATATCCTGCAGAGTGCTCCCCTGCTTACATGTTCATATCCTGCAGAGTGCTCCCCCGCTTGCGTGTTCACAACCTACAGAGTGCTTCCCTGATTGCATGCTCACATCCTGCAGAGTGTCGTGCCCCCCTCCCCGATTACATGTTGAAGACCTACAGAATCTTGACGTTAATGAGTCTGGTGTTTTACTCAAGGTTCTGGAGAGAGAAGGAACCTCCATGGTGCGTACAGATGTAAGAGAGGAGCGGATGGACTCCCATGGTTTTGGAGGCTAAAAGGGGCCAAGACGTGCTGCCTGCAGGCTTCAGACAACACTGGTGGTGGTTCAGCAGACCATATCCAGGTCTATGGATCAGGGAGTGGCCGCTGGAAGGGGCTGCTGGGCGTGACAGGGTGTGGCAAGTGTCAGAGTCCGAAGGCCCTAGAATTGT
The DNA here is from genome assembly GCF_017639785.1 of Mesocricetus auratus. Classification (NCBI taxonomy): domain Eukaryota; kingdom Metazoa; phylum Chordata; class Mammalia; order Rodentia; family Cricetidae; genus Mesocricetus; species Mesocricetus auratus. Next base: position 12,551,668 of record NW_024429195.1, read on the forward strand.
GGGCTGTGATGCTTTCGAGCAACTGAAGAGGAATATCCCAGTCTAAAATGAGAGAGAGGCGATACCCAGCCACGTTTGGGATGGGAGGATCTTCTTCACTCGGTCTACCAGCTCATCTCTGCAGAAACTCTGTGTTAGCTTGAATGAAATGGCTCCCATAATCTTATAGAGAGTGGCAATATCCGGAGGTGTGAGTTTGCTGGTGTGGGCATGACCTTGCTGGAGGAAGTGTGTCACTGTGGGCGTGGACTTTAAGGTTTCCTGTGTTCGGGTACCGCCCAGTGAGGCAGTCCGACTTCCTGTTGCCTGCAAGATGAAGAGCTCTCAGCTCCTCCAGCACCAACCATGTCTGCCTGCACGCCACCATGCTCCCCGCCATGATGATAATGGACTGCACCTCTGAAACTGTAAATGAGCCCCCTCAATTAAATGTTTTCCTTATAAGAGTTGCTGTGGTCATGGTGCCACTTCGCAGCAATAAAAAAATTCTAACATTCTTATACAGAAATGATGCTTTACCAGCTATTTGGGTATTCTTAAACTAGTTAAGGTAACATAAGTTAGCCATCACTACAGGTATTTTGCTGGTATAATTAAATATATGAGAATATTAACTAGATCATGAACTGACCATCTCTTATTCTTCCTGGCTCTACTGATCAGGGTCAAGGGTGCTGTCTAAATTGCATCTTCCTGTTATCATTAAGTGGGATATAAATGCCAGATATGGTGTAGAACCTGTAACTTAGAAATATATCCAGACACATGAACTTTCCTCTGGGGCTGTGATCACTATTCTTGGTTGTCAACTTGACTACATCTGGAATGAACTACAATCCAGAAATGGAGGGCAAGCCTGTGGGGGATTTTCTGCTCAGTTTGAAGTGGGTGAATCCACTTCTAGTCCAGACTTTTGAGGGGGGAACACACACTTCTTTGATGTGGATCGTAAGACTGAAAGATAGAAGCCTTTAATTCGGATCTTGAAGCAGGAAGACGTACCTGTAATCTGGGCCACACCTTCTGCTGGAAGTCTATACAGGGGCATAGAAGAGGGAAGCTTTTGCTCTTTGCTTACCCTTTGCCTTGCTAGCAAGTCCGTCCCTTCACTGGATTTAGAGCCTACTTCTTAGGGATTCCAGCGAATGTAGAAGACGAGTTGAGAACCCAGCCTTATGGACTAAGCAACACTAGATTCTTGGGCTTTCTGTTCACAGTCACCCATTGTTGGAGTAGCTGGGTTATAGAGAGATTCATTCCATAAGTTCTATGACTCTAGAGGACCTTGAGTAATACAGTCAGTTGCTCTATTGATATTTTTGACTTTACCGTAGAAAACAGTGGATGGGAAATGGGACCATCCAAAGCTAAGACATTGGCAATGGAGCAGGCTTAGTTAGAATATTATTAACAAATGATGTATAGAGAAAGATCACAAAGAAATCCTTATGATGTGGGAGAAATGTGGGGTGTGTCAAGAGACAGATATTTTCTTCTAATGAGACGATTTCAAAAAGATACTGAAAAATACTTTGAAAAATGGGTATATGTGATCAAAATCAACACCTCTTAAAGTGAACAGCAGCAGCTACAGACTTAATAGATTTTGAAATAAAAGTATATTTGGAAGGTGGTAAAAAGAAAACACCAAATCTTTGGTGGGAAAATGCATTGTAAATTTGGCTTCTTTGTCTTAGGGAGGTAATGACATAATTAAATTTATTATATAACAGTTAGGCCATCATTAGTCATATAATAAATATCACATAATTTGCAATAATTATAATCTAAATACAAATGGAAGTAAATAGCTATATTTGTTGCTACCTGGCTTCTAAACCAGAATTTCACACAATTATGTACACTTTATTCCCCACATGAACATTTTAAGACCTTTCTGTGTGTGATATGCCTGTGAGCAAGGATGCGGAGGGGTGGGGTGGTGCCTTGGAGGTCAGTGGACAACCTAGAGTGTCAGTGCTCACCCTCCACCTTGATTGAGGGACCATCCCCACCCCCACCAGGGTCCTTCTGTCATCCTTGCTGGCATTCCCCTCTCTGCACTCCAGTGCTCCAGGCTCAGTGCCTGTGAACTTCCAGAAATTCTCTGGTTTCTAGCTCCCCTACCCCCGACACCCCACTGGGATTATAGAAACATGCTACCATGCCCAGCTTTAATAGGTTCAGGGGATCTGAATTCAACCCACCTGGTGCCTAACCAGGAAGTGCTTTAGCCAGGGAGCAACCTCTCCAGGCCTTCAAGGGAATTAAGTTGAAGAAGGGTGCTTAGGGTTTGTGATGCCAGGCTGATGGTAAGCCCAGACAACATTTTTTTTTGTAGCATTGTTTCTGAAATCCTTTATGTCTGAAAATCAATGTTGACTTTGTCAGTTGCTTTAAAAAATGGTGCATGAGAATTAAATATGCTAATTAGCTCACTTGTTTTTACATACTTTAGCTTAGTCATGTAAAGCCTAAATGTTTCTAGGTATTGAATTTGTACAGATACTAGGTCCTGGCTTAAAACAAGAGCAGGAGTAATGGCTTTGAGGTATAAATTTGCAGGGGAGAAATCTTGAGGAGAAAGATGCTGCTTTGGTTCAGACAGTGTAGCTTGATTCTTGGAATTGGTCCCACCATGATGACTTCACTAAGTGTGCAGAGAATTGTTAGGGATCTATGTCAAATAGGCAAACACTTCCTCTTAATCACACTGGGTAGACATTGCATTTCAGGATCGGATATGGATTTGCAAATGTGTTGACGCAGATGCCCTGCGTCTTTCCCAGGTTTCATAGGGTTTATCTCTGGGTTCTGACCGTTAGTGTAATCATTGCAGTCAAATTTCAACTCAACCATGCATCTTCTTTAGTGGCTGAAGGCTGAGGTATGCAAATCTGGCACCAAGTGTCTCTTAGTGCAAGTCTATAATCTACATGGTTGCCAGCACGTTCTTTGGCAAAGAAAACCTGTAAACGGAGTGGGGGTGGATGACGCTGGGAAGGCACATGTGGGCACAGCTGGCAGCCTTGCCTCTTGCTGCCTGCCCCTTCCTTGTTCATGGGCAGTGGGATTGGGTGGACTCAGGTGAAGAAGACCCAGTGAGTTGTACCAGTGGTGACACCGATGACCCGAACTTGAAGAACCCGGAACTGGGTCAGAGCGAGTTGCACACTCGTACCAGGAGGTTTGGGGTGCTAATAACTCTTAGAACTTGTTTTTAAAATTCCAGGAAGAGAATTTGTGAGCTGAACGATGCTGCTTTGGTAACGGGTCATGTAGATACTTTCTAAGTTCTAAATAATCACAAGATTTGGATATACGGGAAACTTTAATGGTTTGAACTTACTATTAAGATGCTGGGGCAGTACTTGCCACAGTGTTTGTGTGTGGAGGTCAAAGGACAACTTCAAGGAGCTGTTTCTGTCCCTTGACCTTTATGTAGGTTCCAGGGACTGAAACTGGTCTTCGAGCCTGGGTGGCAAGCCCACTTAAACACTGATACATCACCAGCCCCACGGTGAAGTTTCCTCTTCTGTTTCCATGCCTGCCACTAGTTTTATGTGCCAGCGTGTGACATTCAATCCCCAACTGCTCCCTACCCTCCTTACTCTTTCATCTTCACAGCCCCATGCGCACACAAACAGACAAACAGAAACACAAATACCACACAGAAGCCAAAACAAATTCAAGAAAAGAAATCCAGACCACCTTTACTAGTTTCTTCTTGTCTGCTTCCTAGAGTAATCGTTTAGGGAGGGGACAGGTTTTGAGATAGGATGTCTCTGTGTCGCAGTCCAGGTCATCTCAGAACTCTCTGTATAGACCAGGCTAGCCTCAAACTCACAAAGGTCTGCCTACCTTTGCCTCCTGAGTGTTGGGATTAAAGGCATGTGCCTTTTTCAGAGACAGCTAATCCATTTCGGAACCAAACAGGGCCTGCCGGCAACTGTTACATGTTGTAAGTTATATACAACTTCCATCTTTGCCCTTAGTCAAAGAGCAATAGGCACAGCTGTTTCAGCATCAACAAAAGCAAACCTGTGCTGAGACCAGGCTGACCTTTGCTAGGTTGGAAGAGGGGGCTGAGTTGGCTGTGGCTGCTACCTGAGCAGACTGTAGCTAATAGTTGCAGAAAAAGTCGAGTGTACCCAGATGTCCCATACCCCCAACTCTGCAAAAGATGACTCAAGAGACAATGAACTGAAACCTAGGGGCTGAGGAGACAGTCTAGTCCACTAGGTGCTTGCCAGACAACTATGGGCAACCAAGTTAAAATCCCTAGCAACTAGATAACAGCAAGGCACAGTGGCACCCATCTGTAACCCCACAGCTGGAATAGTAGAGACAAATAAATCTAGGAAGTCATTGGCCAACCAGCCTAAACAAATTGGTGGCTTCCGAGTTCAGCAAGGGACTTTGTCTCCAAAAATAAGGTGAAGAGAAATAGACGCAGATTCTTTATCAAGCTCTGGCCTCCATACACATACATGTACATGTATACACATGTGTATACACTCACATACAAATGCACACACACACAGAGGGAGAGAGAGAGAGAGAGAGAGAGAGAGAGAGAGAGAGAGAGAGAGAGAGAGAGAGAGAGAGAGAGAGAGAGAGAGGGAAACAGTGACCCAGAAAGACTGACTCGTAAGATAAGAACTGGTGTCACTGAGAGCTTGTTCCCCATCTTACCTGAAGCCAACCTGCCAAGGTTGTTCTCCAAGTACAGGGTTGACAGTGCCAGTCTAACCATGTGTCCTTTTACGGCATGTCAAACTCTGGCACCCACAGCTCTAGAGCAAAGAGGTTTCAATTTCCAGCAGCTGGCTTTATCTTGAGTTTCGCACATAGGGAACTGAGAGAAGCCTGAGGTAGGAGGATGTGGGCGTGTCTTGCTTTTACTCCCTGGTTTTGAAAGATACCTTGCACCCGCTGGCTCCCGGCCTCTGGAGTATCCAGGTGTGGCGGTTCCGATGAATGGTTGTCCCTGAGCTGATGTCTGGCTCGTCCTCTGTTTAATGGAGTACAACTCAAAGCATGTTCGCTCCACGAGTGCCTCAAGGAGGAGAGCGGCACCGGATCGTGAGAGTTTAAACCTGCTCGGGAGGAAGCTGGGATGATGCGGTGTGAGAACAGGTCCCAAGGAAAGAGGTCTGCGGGCTACTTCTAGAAGTAAGGATGCATATAAAATGCCATACACATCAGGCTTTAAGCTGCTCCACATCGTAATGTTTCTTCACAGAGCAGTAGTCCGGTCATCCCGAACAGTCTGTACACTCGTGTTCACGTGTGAGTGCGCATGCATGTGGACGCAAGAGACAGGCCCTGAATGTCTTCTTCAGTCAGGCTCCATCTCTCATTTTGGGGAGGAGTCTCGCACCGAACCTGAAACTCACCGCCTTGCCTAAGCTGGCTGCTCAGAAGATTCCTGGGATCCTCCGGTGTCCACCTCCCCAGCACAGGGATCGCAGGCTTGTGCCACATCTGGCTTTTTCCATATGGATGCTGGGGATTGAACTCAGGCCCTCATGCTCGTGTAGTGCTTCACTGACTCGGTTGTCTCCTCCGTCCTTCCTTCACAGTTACTCACTCAGTGCTAGTTACCTGATGTATTTTAATACCATTCACTATTATTAATTTGGTAATTTGAAAATGCTCACTTTTAAAAACAGCAGTCGCTACTCTTGCCTTGTCATAATACCACATACTTTGAATACATATTGAAAGGACGTAACTATTAAAATGCCTGACATCATCTCACCCCTACCTCCAGAGCTGGCTATTGCCTTAATTACTTTTCTATTGGCATGACAAAACACCATGACCAAGGCAACTTAAAAGAAAGCATTTAATTTGGGGGTTCACAGTTCCAGAGGGTTAGAGTCCATGGTCATCATTTTAGCAGGCAAGCAAGCAGACATGACACTAGAGAAATAGCCAAAAGTTTACATCTTGATCTACCAGTACAAGGCAGAGAGGGGAGAGAGACAGACAGAGAGAGAGAGAGAGAGAGAGAGAGAGAGAGAGAGAGAGAGAGAGAGAGAGAGAGCCAACCGGGAATGGTGTGGGCTTTAGAAAACCGAAAGCCACCTATAGTGACCCACCTATGTTTGATCCTACTCAAACAGTTCCATCAACTGGAAAACTAACATTCAGTTATATGAGCATATGGGGGCCATTCCTATTCAAACCACCACATCTATTCACTGGTTTTGAAATATTCACATTGATGCCTTTCCTTAAGACCACATAAACTCTGTGGTCCCCTCAACAGATGCCTGCAACATATATGTGAAGGGATTATTGAAATGAGTGATCTATGGCACTTTCAAGTGGTAGTCTAATAGCACTGTTAAGAAACCTGGCTTCATATAATTTAGAGTAGCTAACGTTATCTGTTATGAGAAATAGGTATACAATCCTAGTAGTTTTAAGAAAAATAAAAGTTTACTTCTTGATTCTAGTTCAGGTCAGTGGAAGAGGAAGTGAGTGAATGGACTTCTATGCTATCACTCACAGGCCCAGGCTCCTTCCCTTTAGTATCCCAGTCTTCTTCTAGGGCTTTGTCCTCCGTTTCAATCAACCATTAAAACAAGGGGAAGAAGACGATATGAGCAAACATTTATGCCCGACTACCATCACCTGAAAATTATATCTCTCCTTCTACTGTCACTGGCAACAACTGACCACAGCACCATGTACATCAAAAGTACTGGAAGCCCGATTGTGTTTGAAGAGGACATCATGAAGAAGAGGACATCAAAGAGAGTAACAAGCCCAAGAAGTCGCAGCTACACAGACAAAGATTGCTAATTATTTTCTTTCTCTGTGGAGGAATTATTGTGTGTCTATCTCAGTCTGAAATCTAATGCTGTGTAGAAAAGGGCACAACTCCTTTGAAGAATGACAGTTTTTGTCAGAGAAGAAATACAGTGCAGTGCATCACATACAATAAAAATTTCAAGATAATGATTAAAAGGAGATGTCTATCAAGGGGCTGTAGACTAAGACAGAAAGAAAAGAAAAATAATCCTTCACTTAAAATATATCAATTTCATCCACACAGCCATTTCACTGCTTGTTCTGCCAGTTACTTCGGTCTGTCGTGGACTCCCTAAGTCCAGATCCTTTGATATCAGAAGACCCCCACCCAAATCTGGACCACACCACGCCCGTTGGTGGCAGTCCACGACAGACCGAAGTATAAACACCACCAAAGTCCAGTTTGGTGAAACATGAGCTTTATTAGAGTTATTTACAGAACTAGAAGTGAGGGGTTACTTTTAAGAGGAAAATGACTTAAAGACAACTGCATCTCCAAAACCCATCCTAGCGTGGGTGACAGCTCATACAAGCTGGAAACCTGGAGTACACTTCACAGCCTATAGGCAGCTCAACAGGTTGGAGGGTGTCCTTTCCCAGTGACTCAGCTGGTCTACACCTGTTCCAGGCATCCCAGCTGGTTCCTGCTTCTCCTAGGCAGCTGGTCTTGTCTCAGAGTCCTCTTTGCTGTTTGGCTTGTCTGAGATCCACACATAGCTTTTATTGCTTACTCTTGGAGGGAGAGGCATAATGAATCTTGTCAATTTCAGGAACTTCCTGAAATTATTTAGGTTTGTTTACCTTCCTGTTTAAGGAGCTCCCCTGAAGGGTGGAAGGCTTGATTCTTGAGGAAATGGCTACACAACAGGGGGACAAATGGATATCTGTCTCAGATGATCTGGAGACACTTCAATGCGTTAGTAGAAAAGAAGTTGTATAGTTAAACAAAACTTACAAACAATATTGGTGTCACGTTGTTCTTGAATACCAGAGCCAATGCTATTTTAAAATTTAAAAATATTGCAAACAAGGAGCATGAATCTCAAAAGAATCATACTATGTTAAATAACTATATCCAGGAAACTGCATGCTACATGTCTATTTATATGAAATTTCAGGGAAGACAGAGCTAAACTCTCCTCTCAGAGGGTAGGAGCAAGCAGAAGCTGCTAAGCTAATTTCTAGATCTCCTGGCTCCTCCATCTCACCGCCACTACCTGAACCCTCTCCCACCCTCCCCACCCACCTGCCCATCCCCCATCTGTGTTTGTTCTCCCAGTTTAACAAATCGTCTTGTTTTCTCTCAATGTCACACACCATGGTTGAGCTTCCACTCCTCACACAGCTGTGTTTAAAGGCCCCATCTTTATTTCTGAGGCATTTTCAAAGAATGACCCTTGCGTCAGCACAATACTCCTCTGCTAAGTTAGATGAAGGTGTCTCAAAAGCAGTGACCTCCAACCTTGGGGCTCCCTGAGCATATAATGAGTACTTAGTGGGAACACTGCTGGCCTGTACAGTCTTGTGGCACCTCATGGAAGCCACGGGGCATCTTTTGAACACATCTGTAGATGTTCAGTGTAGTACTGTAGATGTCACGCAGTTGGGTACAAAGTACAACACTATTGTAATCATTATGGGTTTTTTGTTTTTCTTGACTCAAACAAATCACTTTGCTTATACATGAGTGGAATCTCTAGGCTCCCTAGAAAATATCACTGAATAATTAGCCATTTTATATATTGACCTTCAGCATTTCAACACAGGACTTCTAATCACGTGGACAATTTGGGATCTTCCCAGGTACTTAGGAGAATCGAGAATTTAGCATATGAAACCGATTTCAACTTACAGAGTTCCAGAATGAGAGTGGATCTTAAGGGAAAGTAGTTCCATTTTAATTTCACAAATAACAAGGTGCCCGGGGCATCCCCTACTTTATATACAACCTTTCACACAGTTGGCAACAGATGCAAGAGTGAAACCAAGATCTACAGGTGCTGATTCCAGTCTCTGCTGACCACAAGGGGTCTCCTCTCAGTTCAGTTTTTAAGAGAAGCCCTGTCTCAAAAACAAAAACAAAAAACAAACGAAAAAAAAATAGAGCTTGATGTGGGGGCCAAGGAGTCTCATTGGAGGAGCAGGGAATTGTTGGGACAGAGAGTGCATTTTTTTCAGCATTACCATTGGTCTTATTTTTACAAGTTACTCTAGGATATTATTTATAAAAAAAAAACTAAATACAGAGTCTAGAAATGATTTTAAAATCCCCTGCCACTGATTCTGTTAAATCACTGACAGTGGCAATGAGCAACCTTGGATTTCCCCATTCTAGAGTGCAGTCTGAGACCACATACTTACTCCGTGACCCGGATGTGGAGGCTCAGCCTCTCTGAGCCTTAAACTCCTCCTACGTAAAGAAGACAGGAACAGCCCAGAGGCAGAGGCAGGCTGATCTTTGTGAGTTCAAAGCCAGCCTGGTCTACAGAGCAAGTTCCAGGACAGCCTCCAAAGCAATAAAGAGAAACCCTGTCTTAGAAACAAAAACAAAAAAACAAAGAAGACAGGAACAATAGCTCTATGCAGATAATGACAGGCAACAGCATGCTTCCCAGGATGGAGTGCACAATAAATATTTGTTGTACATTGTAGCAGTGGGAAGACTGGATTTGCTCTTATAGTTGAAAGCTGGTCTCCGTGGTCAGAGAGATCTGAGTTTCAAATTCGGATCTTTCATCTGTTACATGTTTGTATTTGGGGAAATTACTCTGCCCAAGTGTTTTCTCCCTTGTGGGTGAGCAATAGTGTGGTGCTTGTCATATAGTCAACACACAATGAAATGACACATACTACTATAAATGCTGCACTCTGGTAATGTGCACTTTCTAGCAGCTGCCTCCTCACTTTATTGAAACTGACTGACTTTATAAGGTGTCATTAGACCTACATAAAGTCATCATTACAAAGGATTTATGCAATTCTTAAATTTTTATGGTGGTATAATGCATACATCGATATAATACATAACTTATGCCATACAATGAAATCTGTAGATCTTTCTTCTTTAACATTAATGAGTTCTGGAAATGTATACACCCACATAATCCATACCCTTGTCAAGAAATAGAATGTTCTCCTCATTCTACAGAAGTTCCTGTGCTAGCCTCCCCAGTCAGTCATACCTCCTCACACTTAAAAGAGCAGTCTCTCACTTGTCTCTGCCACCATGGGTTAGCCTGCCGTTTCCAGAGCTCCATATAAATAGAATTCCAGGGTGATCTCTGTCACCCAGAATAATGCATTTTAAACTCCTCCATGTATTTGTTGTTTACTCCTTAACACATTATTTCACTGACTTTATTAGTTGCATACACCATGCGCCAAAGAAGTATCCTATTTTCATCTCTTTAAACAAGATGTCACCAGTAAAAGACCAATGTCAGCAGGTAGCAGAAATGAGAACAAAACATGATTAAAGTGAAATCTGACATTAGATTATTGTCACCTCCGTGGGCAAGGTCAGCCAGTCTTATTGGGACAGCTCTACTCCCACTTAAAATTTTGAATACAAGTACCTGAAAAATCAATGATACCATAAATCAAGAATGTATGTTTTCAAAATTGAGGTAATGTTACGTTTGAAAGTCTTCCTGGTGGTAAGTAGATGTCTCATAACCATCTTGCAGTTTTATCACAGGTGGGTCTGCATGTCAGAAATTACATAAAGGGAGAGAATCACCTTCACCTAGAGTCTATAGGATCCTTTTAACTCAATGATTTTCAGCATGTACAATATGTAACATTTACTTGTGCCTTTGTAGACAGGATTTAAGGGCTGTATGATATAGTTTTGATAAACCAACTATCACAAAATATTTAGAACAAATTCTGCAAAGAATATAGCATAAACCACAGTGAGAGCCACAATACCCTGCAGAAAATGAGGGCGCCCAGGGGAAGGTGGCAGCAAAATGGACCCAGTGGGGAACTTGGTGACAAATGTTACTGAGTGTAAGACATCGGAGGTCTAACCTCACCCAAGAAGAACCTGACAGAAAACACTGTCATCATAAAGAAGATCATTGCCACTAAAGGTGACCTTCCATTAATGCTTATGTTTAGCTGTGAATCTCGGAGCCCTGATTATTAGCAACACATTTAAAGGGGGTATTTATTTTAACCTTAATTCATCATTTAAATATTCAACTTCAAACATATCAGTGTATACAGTTTCAAACAATATGTCATTTATGAATAAAAATGTGAATATACTCATGCACATGAGTAGATAATTATATTTATATGCTATAATACAGTGTAGCTATGAGTAAATGATTATATTTATGTATTTATACACTATAATACAGAGTGTAACATATTAATAGCACTAAACTCATTCTGAGTTTTCTCTCTTTTGTGAAGTAGTTTCACCCCTAAACTGCAAATGAAGAGAAATGAGTGTCATGAACTGTTTCATTGTAGGGTCAAGTTCACTATGTGCGAGGTCATATGTAGTCTGGTCTCTGAAAGAGTCCTGTAAAGTAGCCATTTCAATGCACATAATGCCTTTTTGGGCAATAGGGAAAATTGGAATATTCTTCCAATTTTAGATAGTCCTTTACTATCTAAACGTGCTGGACTCTTATTCAGAGGCAGATTTATGTAGGCATGTCTATCTATTTTGGAACTTAAATTTATCCCACCTCCATGAACTAGTTTATTGTTTTACTGGAAGGTTTAATGAGTGGGAGGAAGAGAAAATAGAAACAGAGAAAGTGGCGGGGAGAAGCAGCAGCTTCAAGTCATCACAAGTAAAGCTGGGATTATTTTTAGACAAAGTAGCAACCGATGCTACCAGAATAAGCCTCTGTTTTGTGTGGCGCTTGACTTCCAGAGAACTTGAAGCTTTTGTGGCTGAGATCACACCATGAGTCAGCACCCAACTAGGGACACACTCTCCTTCCCAATTTCTTTGATTAATAACCACCTTTACGGGCTTTCCTCTGAGGGCAGGGATTATTTGTCCATCTATGAAATTAGAGGGCGGGTTTGAAAACGTAAGGGGGGAGGTCACAAGAAGAGGAACAGGTGGTGCTGAGAGCGATGACCGAAGGTATCACAGGTTGTTTTCCGGTGAGCTTCATTTCCCTCTGCCACTTACTGCCTCGGCCAGATGTCATTTCATCACGTGGCCTCAGACCCCAGTTCAGCGATTACCTCCTGCTTGTTCCACGGTGTTCTAAGGGTTTCCATTTTCTCTCCATGGTTTGTGTTGCCGGCCCTGTTACTCGGTGACGTGGGTTTATCCAGGGGAAAAGCATTTGCTGAGAAACTTTGTTTTACGTGTGCACCTTACAGACCATACCTCCTGGATATACAGGTGGTAAAGAGTCTGCATTTGTACATGTCACATGTATGAGAGTACCCTTAAGGGCTGGGTAGTCTCCAGGTTCCCTGGATTGCTGTCTGTTTGGCAGACCCTTCTGAGCTAGGGCTCCTGACTCACCACTTCTAAAGAGTAGCCACGTGCACTTAATTACTCACGCTGATGCCTTTCTCTGTGGATCTAGACTCTTATTTTCCATGCAGTGTATGTTTAGTCTCTCCAACGCGCTTGTAATCTCTCAAGGGCAAAAGCTCTGTTTGCTGCCTCCTTTGGGGATGTTTACTCTTAGTAAGCGCATCTTACTTGCTGGGACTGCCCAGCCAGAATCTTATAGCCTTCAGAAGGTGTGCCCACTCTATAGATAGCACCATGTATTTCCATGGCATTGTAGAGCTTATCCGCATGACTCGTGTTCATCGCCAGTTAATAGATCTGGTCACCTCTTACATGTCTAAGACCATTTTAAATTCCAGAACACAACATTTTCTGACATCAAGTGGCTTGCATTTTTGTAAAGGAATGATAGATGATACACAAAATAAATAAGTAGAATATTAAATAAGTTAGCAAGTTTTTTCATATTTTTTTAAACTTTTTATACATGTCACTCTCAGTTCCCTCTCCTTCCCCTCCCCTACCCCCCAGTCCTCCCAACCCTTCACTCCCACTCCATCCCCCCTCCGCTTCCCAGGGAGGGCAAGGGCTTCCATGAGGGATTTTCAGAGTCTGTCACATCATCCCCGGAAGAGCCTAGGTTCTTCCCCGTGTGCCCAGACTGAGAGAGCATCCCTCCACGTGATATGGGTTCCCAGAGTCCATCTGTTTTCCAGGAATAAATACTGCTCTACTCTCCAAGGTCCCACAGATTGCCAAGGCCTCCTCTCTGTCACCCAGGATCGGTGGGAGGGATGTCTGGATCAGTCCCATTCTGGCCCCTCAGTCATCAGTCTGGGGTCCATGTGTTCCCCCTTGGTTACGCCAGCTGCTTCTGTGGGTTTTGCCAGCCTGAGCTTGATTCCTTTGGTCATCACTCCCCTTTGCAACTGGGTTCCAGGAGTTCAATTCGGTTCACAACTGTGGGTGTCTGCCTCTGCCTCCATCAGCCAGTGGGTGAGAATTCTAGGATGGCATATAAGGTAGTCATCATTCTCATTATCATGGGAGGGCATTTAAGGAAGCCTTAATACCAGTTGGTGTCATTCTTGTAGATCTGTGAAGATCTCACTAGTACCAATAAATTTCAAGATTCCATTTTTTTTCTGCTGAGTAGTACTCCATTGTGTAAATGTATGACATTTTCTCTATCCACTCTTCAGTTGAGGGTCATCTAGGTTCTTTCCAGGTTCTGGCTATTACAAATAATGCTGCTATGAACATAGTTGAATAGATGTCCTTATTATATGAAGGTACATCATTTGGGTATATGCCTAAGAGTGGAATTGCTGGATCTTGTGGTAGACCGATTTCCATTTTCCTGAGGAATTTCCATACCGATCTCCAAAGTGGCTGCACAAGTTGGCACTCCCACCAGCAGTGGAGGAGTGTACCCCTTTCTCCACATCCTCTCCAGCATAAACTGTCATGAGTGTTTTTGATTTTAGCCATTCTGATGGGAGTGAGATGATATCTCAGAGTTGTTTTGATTTGCATTTCCGTAATGGCTACAGATGTTGAGCGCTTTCTCAGGTGTCTCTTGGCCATTTTGGACTTCTCTATTGAGAATTCTCTATTTCATTCTGTACCCCACTTTTTAATTGGATCCTTTGGTGTTCTGGAGACTTGCTTCTTGAGTTCTTTGTAAATTTTGAAGATCAGCCCTCTGTCAGATGTGGGGTTTGTGAATATCTTTTCCCATTCTGTGGGCTGCCATTTTGTCTTGTTGACTGTGTCCTTTGCCCTGCAGAAGCTCCTCAGTTTCAGGAGGTCCCATTTATTAATTGTCGATCTCAGTGTTTGTGCTACTGGTGTTATGTTCAGGAAGCAGTCTCCTGTACCAATTTGTTCAAGGGTACCTCCCACTTTCTCTTCTAACAGGTTCAGTGTGGTTGAATTGATGTTGAGGTCTTTGATCCATTTGGACTTAAGTATTGTGCATGGTGATAGATATGGATCTATCTGTTGTCTTTTACATGTCCAGCATCCAGTTACTCCAGCACCATTTGTTGAAGATTCTTTCTTTTTTCCATTGTATAGTTTTAGCTTCTTTGTCAAAGATCAGGTGTTTAAATGTGTGTGGGTTGATATCAGGGTCTTCAGTTTGATTCCATTGGTCTCCCTGTCTGATTTTGTGACAATCCAAGCTGTTTTCAGGACTATAGCTCTATAACAGAGCTTGAAGTCAGGTATGGTGATGCCTCCAGAAGTTCCTTTATTGTACAGGGTTGCCTTGGCTATCCTGGGTCTTTTGTTTTTCCATATAAAGTTGAGGATTGTCCTTTCGAGGTCAGTGAAAAATTGTGCTGGTATTTTGATAGGGATTGCATTGAATCTGTAGATTGCTTTTGGTAAGATTGCCATTTTTACTACGTTGATCCTACCTATCCAAGAGCATGGGAGATCTTTCCATTTTCTGGTATCTTCCTTAATTTCTTTCTTTAAAGACTCAAAGTTCTTGTTATACAGGTCTTTCACCTGTTTGGTTAGAGTTACCCCAAGATATTTTATGGTGTTAGTGGCTATTGTAAAGGGTGATGTTTCTCTGATTTCTTTCTCATCCCCTTTATTGTCTATATATAGTATAGCTACTGATTTTTTTAGTTAATTTTGTATCCTGCCACTTTGCTTAAGGCGTTTATCAGCTGTAGGAGTTTACTGGTAGAATTCTTTGGTTTGCTTACATAGGCTATCATATCATCTGCAAATAGTGAAAGTTTGACTTCTTCCTTTCCAATTTGTATCCCCTTGATCTCCTTTTGTTGTCTTATTGCTCTAGCTAGAACTTCAAGTACAATATTGAAGAGATATGGAGAGAGTGGAATCCTTGTCTTGTTCCTGATTTTAGAGGAATCACCTTTAGTTTCTCTCCATTTAGTTTGATGCTGGCTGTTGATTTGCTGTATATAGCTTTTATTATGTTTAGGTATGTTCCTGTTATCCCTGATCTCTCCAAGACCTTTATCATGAAGGGGTGTTGGATTTTGTCAAAGGCTTTTTCAGCATCTAGTGAGATGATCATGTGGTTTTTCTTTTTCAGATTGTTTATATGGTAGATTACATTGATGGATTTTCATATGTTGAACCATCCCTGCATCCCTGGGATAAAGCCTACTTGATCATGGTGTATGATTTTTATGATGTGTTTTTGGATTCTATTTGCCAGTATTTTATTGAGTATTTTTGCATCAATGTTCATGAGGGAGATTGGTCTGTAATTCCCTATCTTGGTTGTATCTTTGTGTGGTTTGGGTACTAATGTAATTGTAGCCTCATAAAACGAATTTGGTAGTGATCCTTCTGCTTCTATTGTGTGGAACAATTTGAAGAGTATTGGTATTAGCTCTTCCTTGAATTTTTGGTAGAATTCAGCACTGAAACCATCTAGCCCTGGACTTCTTTTTGGTTGGAAGACTTTATATGCCTGCTTCTATTTCTTTAGAGGTTATAGATCTGTTTAAATTGTTTATCTCTTCTTGATTTAACTTTGGTAAGTGATATCTATCCAGAAAATCATCCATTTCCTTTAGATTTTCCAGTTTAGTGGAGTACAGATTTTCAAAGTATGACCTGATGATTCTTTGGATTTCCCCAGTGTCTGTTGTTATGTCCCCTTTTTCATTTCGGATTTTGTTAATTAGCATGTTCTCTCTCTGTCTTTTGGTTAGATTTGATAAAGGTTTGTCTATCTTGTTGATTTTCTCAAAGAACCAACTCTTTGTTTCATTGATTCTTTGTATTGTTTTCTTTGTTTCTACTTTATTGGTTTCAGCTCTCAATTTGATTATTTCCTGGCATCTACTCCTCCTGGGTGAGTTTGCTTCTTTTTGTTCTAGAGCTTTCAAGTGTTCTGTTAATTCTCTAGTGTGGCAATTCTCCAGTTTCTTCATGTGGGCACTTATTGCTATGAATTTTCCTCTTAGAACTGCTTTCAAAGTATCCCAAAGGTTTGGGTATGTTGTGCCTTCATTTTCATTGAATTATAGGAAGTCTTTTATTTCTTTCTTTATTTCTTCCTTTACCCAGGGGTGATGCAATTGAGCATTGTTCAATTTCCATGAGTTTGTGAGGTTTCTGCAATTTGTGTTGATGTTGAATTCTAATTTTAAGCCGTGGTGGCCCAAAAGGATACAGGGGATTATTCCAATTGTTTTGTATCTGTTGAGGTTTGCTTTACTGCCAAGTATGTGGTAGATTTTAGAGAAGGTTCCGTGTGGTGCTGAGAAGAAGGTATATTCTTTTTGTTTGGGTGGAATGTTCTATAGATGTCTGTTTAACCCAATTAACTTCTGTTAATTCCATTGTTTCTTTGTTTAGTTTCTGTCTGGTGCACCTGTTCAGTGGTGACAGTGGGGTGTTGAAGTCTCCCACTATAAGTGTGTGGGGTTTAATGTGTGATTTGAGTTGTAGTAATGTTTCTTTTATGAACATGGGTGCCTTTATATTTGGGGCATATATGTTCAGAATTGAGACTTCTTCCTGATGGATTTTTCCTATGATGAATATGAAATGACCTTCTTCATCTCTTTTGATTAATTTTAGTTTGAAGTCTATTTTGTTAGATATTAGGATAGCTACACCTACTTGCTTCTTATGTCCATTTGATTGGAAAGTCTTTTCCCAGCCCTTAACCTTGAGGTAGCGTCTGTCTTTGAAATTGAGGTGTGTTTCTTGTATGCAGCAGAAGGATGGGCTCTTTCTTTGTACCCATTCTGTTAGCCTGTGTCTTTTTATAGGTGAGTTAAGACCATTGATATTCAGGCATATTAATGACCATTGAATATTGATTCTTGTTTGCTTTGGATCTGTCTGTGGTGGTTTTGTATGTGAGTTTTTCTCCTATTTCTTATTTCTGGTATAGTTAGATTATCTATTGCCCATGTTATTTTGAGTGTAGTTAACTTCCTTGGGTCGAGTTTTCCTTCTAGAACTTTCTGTAGGGCTGGATTTATGGATACGTATTGCATAAATCTGCTTTTGTCATGGAATATCTTGTTTTCTCCATCTATAGTGATTGAGAGTTTTGCTGGAAATAGTAGTCTGGGCTGGAATCTGTGGTATCTTAGAACCTTCTGGCTTTCATAGTTTCCATGGAGAAGTCCGGTGTAATTCTGATAGATTTGTCTTTATATGTTACTTGACCTTTTTCATTTGATGCTTTTAATATTTGTTCTTTATTCTATATGTTTGGTGTTTTGATTATTATGTGACGAGGGGACTTTTTTTTGGTCCAATCTATTTGGTGTTCGGTAAGCTTCTTGTAGTTTCATAGGCATCTCCTTTTTCAGGTTGGGAAAGTTTTCTTCTATGATTGTGTTGAATATGTTTTCTGCACCAGTGAGCTGGACTTCTTCACCTCCTTCTATACCTATTATTCTTAGATTTGGTCTTTTCATAGTGTCCCATATTTCCTGGATATTTTGTGTTAAGGATTTGTTGGACTTAAGACTTTCTTTTGTCGATGAATCTATTTCCTCTAGTTTATCTTCAGTGCATGAGATTCTGTCTTCCATCTCTTGTATTCTGTTAGTTATGCTTGCATCTGTAGTTCCTGATTGTTTATTCAGCCTTTCGATTTCCAGCATTACCTCATTTTGTGTTTTTCTTATTATCTCCATTTCGGCTTTCGGATCTTGAATTGTTTCCTTCATTTGTTTGATTGGTTTTTTTCCCTTGGTTTTCCTTACTTTCTTTAAGAGATTTGTTGATTTCTTGCATTTTTTGGTTTGTGTTTTCTTCCATTTTTTTAAGGGATTTTCTCATATCCTCTTTGAGGGCCTCTATCACTTTCAGGAGGTTGTTTTGAAGGTCATTCTTTTCTGTTTCATCTGTGTTGATATGTTCTGGTCTTGCTGGTGTAGAGTTTCTAGACTCTGGTGGTGTCATATTGGTTCCTCTGCTATTGGCTGTGTTTTTATATTGCCTTCTTCCCATCCTTTCTTTCAGTGGGAGCTCATGTGGTCTCTTCCTCTCCTTAAGCCCCGGGCAAGGACCGGAAGGCACTGAAGACTGAGGTGTGGGCAGACTCAGGGTGATCCTTCCGGGCATGGAAGTTCCTCTCTAGGCACAGAAAATGCCCAGGGAGACAGAGCCAGGGGATGTAGGGAGTTGGGGCTCAGAGCAGAGCCCCCACTCACGTTAAGCACAGGGCAAGGACAGGAAGGCACCGAAGACTGAGGTGTGGGCAGATTCAGGGTGATCAGTTAGCAAGTTTCTAAGTATTATGGAGAACAAAATACATAACTAGTAATACCTGAATCAAGACCACAAAAATCCTAGAAAGTCTGCAAGGAAAGTATTCCCTACAGGAAAGAGTGAGTACAAAGACCCCAAACAAAAGGAGTGAGGGAGTGAGAGTCTGAGGGAGGGGGAGTGAGGCTAGTCTCATCAAGGGAGAGAAAACAGCCATGACTCTTCTACTCCCTAACTGAAATATTTTAATACAGCAGTAATTTAAAGAAGCTGAGATCTCTTTCATGTGTTTGCAAACTGGGTCAGAATTTCTGTGGTCTGAATAGTGAGGTTGTGTATGCACCAGTCTAACTCATACAGACACACTCCATGGCTTTTTTAGCAAAATGTTTGTCTTAATCCCTTAGTTGCGAATAGTTCAGGAAGACTATTAGACCTCAGATGAAATTAATGTTTGTTCCTGTGTTCTCATTTTAAACTATCATTAGTAAATGTCTGTTTAAAATTAGAATCTTTGTATATGCATCTCAACATATAAAAATTGGTATCGATTGATTTGTGTGGCATGTAGACTCTTTAAACATATCATAACGGGAAAGAATGGGAGAAAAAAGTATCAGCATGAATGTAATCTGCTGAGTTGATAATTCTTCAGGCAAAAATCTCTATGAGAAGATAACTGGAGTCTTTATGTTACACTCAACTTTTAATAATTCATATGAAATTTGGTGATGAACATTGCTACAATATTACTGATGGAATAATTAAAATGATTGACATGGTCTTAGTACAACAGGATGGATTATTGCTTTTTAAAGATCTAATGAAGCTTTTATTCTGTAATTTTATCAGTATCAATCATTTTGCTTTAAAAGCTGATTGCCAAGGTGGGCCGTCTTGGTTGTGTCCAGGCTCATGCAATATAGAAGATTTTCAAGTCAATATGTTTTATTCTCTCATATTTTTTATATTTCCATAGAATAAGACAACTGGGTCAAATGAAGTTGAAAATCATTTTCAATCTCAAAGCCCATCATTCCAGGTCATCATCGTTAGTTGTTTTCATCTGAATTGAAAAAACAGTAATATTCACTGAGAAGTCATTTTCATTTGAATCCCTATCTTCCGGGATTCACTCTCTATCTCTCTTTAGGCAGACACACCTGGTTTGGCTGGAGATGGAAAAAGCAAACTGCATTCTACCAGGAGAGAGAATTTGTGCCAATCCTGCATCTAGCGGTCTCGCGTTGCTTGCGAATCCCAGGCTGCCGCACACTCCCATTGCCCCTACCAGGCGTTTTACCTGAGCCCGGTTACGGCACCTGCTCTGGGGTCTCGGGCCAGGATGGAGGTCAGAGCTGAAGCTGAGCCTGGCGATCAGTCCCTAAAGATGGATCTTTAATTTGCCTCTCATTCTCATGTGCTTCAAATAAAACACTGAAATAAGTGTTGCCAATTCCCCAAATTTCATTTTATTGACGGAGTTAGGGGCTTGGAGTCAGGCAGAGCACACGTCTTGCCTGGAAACTACATTCACGTGTGCCGATATTCTGGCTTCTTTGTATATACATGTGGGGACTGGAACTTAGAAAACCAACACAAGAAAAACTGAAATTATTACTTTTGCTGTCGATGGGAGTAATAAAACCCTTTGTCTCTAATTCAGGAATCCCATGTCTTTCAGCATGTGTGAGGATGGCGTCTTGTCTTATGAGGAGAGCTGTGTGAGGGTAGATTTGGTAGCATCTGCGTGCACGTGGCAGTCCTGGGAGGGCATTTAGAAACCTTAACTGTGGTTTTGCTCGGCTCCCGTGTTATCTAAGTCCCAGGTAGACCGCTGCCCTCCCCAACCCAGTGGCATAGGTTGTGTGGGAATGAGATTGACTGGGGGCGCTTTAGAGATAGTGGGGCAAAGAAGAAAACACAGCTGTGACCAGCAATGGTCGGAGAAATCTTTGAACTAAGAAAATAACTTTGCTTCTCAAAGTCTTGGTTTTATTTCTAGGTTAGGTGTGTTTGGGAAGTGATGATGCTGGAAAAGATTAATCACGGCTTTTGGCCCCAGAATTCTTTTTTGGCCCCAGAAGGACATCTCTCCCCTGCCCATACCACCACACGACAGCTGAGGGGCGGGGCCGGATCTCCCACATTTAATTTCTCCTCTAACCCCAGTCAATCAGGTCCTCTCCACTGTTCTGCCAAGACCAGGGTGCAGGGCCTGCTTTCCCAAGGGTTGCAGCGGGCGAAGCGTACGGTCAGCTCCCTTGGCAGCTGGAGGTGGTAGGGGCAGGTGGGATGGGCATCTTTCCCTCCCTCCCTCCCACCACCACACCCCAGGCGAGAGAGGTGGTACCCGCTATGCCCCTCCCACGTCCTCAGGACCGGCTCACCCCGCCCCTGCCTACTGGACCAACTCTACTGTGCCGTCCAGGTGAGGAGTAGGCCCTTTCTTCCACGTGCTGCAGCTGGTGAGGGCTTTGGGTCGATCCCCTCTCCCATGCCGCCACACGCCATATGAGAGGAGCGCGACCTGCTCTCCCATTCTCGAACCCTCAGGGCCAGCTTGCCCATGCCCCTGAGAACAGGGTCAGCTCTACCGAGCTGCCTAGGTGAGGTGTAGGAACGTCTCTCCTGAGTGCTTCGGCTGGTGAGGGGCAGGACCAGTTCTCCCTAGGATACAGCCGATGAGGGGGCAGGGCCAACTCTGCCCAGCCCTATCCTCTTGGCCTTCAGTGGTATCAGGAACCATGGACATCAACACAGACGTTGGCTGCGCCAGGACCATGAACCCAAATAATGGGTCCTGGCAGCACCTCAGGCTCGGACATCGCCATGGGCCTGGGTGGTAATCACACCACCCACCTCAGCCCACCCCTCGCCGCTTTCGCCTCTTCCGATGTGCCTCTGTCCACAGGAAATGAACCATCTGTCTCTCTCCCCCTTAACACGCCATGCATTGGCTCACCTAATAGTGTGCATCTGCCCAGCGCTGCAAGGTACCGGCTGGACACCTTTTCTCCTCGGAGCCTGGGGTAGATCGTCCTGGGCCTGTGTGGGGTCTGCCTGCCCCCCTCGGTTCACCCTGGTGCTGGTCAGGACTGTGCTTCCTCCCTGGAGCCCAGGGCAGTCCTTCAGAATTCTTAGTAACCCATCTGCGAGTCGTCCCTAAGCTGTAGTTTCAGCAGCTCACTGGTCTGACTCCGTTATAACCTTTTCTTGAAAGGTGCAGTGCAAACTCAGAGGCTGGCTCCAACCTGACCACCCGATGCCAAACGCTTCCTACAGTCATGAGGACACAGGGTGTAGAATAACCAAGTCTCTCTCTCTCTCTCTCTCTCTCTCTCTCTCTCTCTCTCTCTCTCTCTCTCTCTCTCTCTCTCTCTCTCTCTCTCTCTCTCTCTCTCTCGCAAGGGCCCTAGAAGGAATCCTTACCTTGTTAGCCCTTGGCATGAAGTTAAGCTCCAGGATATTGTTCAGTACAAAATACCTCACTTTAAAAATCTTTGTAATTTGTGTTATGCGGAGCGAAAGCATGCTCTGGTCTGTGTGTGTGTGTGTGTGTGTGTGTGTGTGTGTGTGTGGTGCGTATGCGTGCATTATCTCTGTGTGTATGTGCCTGTGTTTAGAAGATTGTGAGGAGAATACATAAGAGGAAAACTAAAATGGGAAGCATTACCAAGGCTTCAGAAGAAATACTGAGTCAATGTTATTCTAGGAAGTACACACAAATTTCAGCCAGCAGCTGGCAAGATGGTTGTATTTTTCAGATGAGCAAAGTGCATACTTTCAGAATGATGGAAGAATGTTTCAACATTAATTTTTAAAAGTCATTTTTATTGGTGAAAAAGTGCCAGCCTCCCCCAGACTGAGCCTCTAAGCCACCACTATTTGATCTGGATCGAACACGTCGTCAAGGGGCCAGGCCACTCCCTGGCAGACCTGTCTGCGCTTTGGAGGAGAGATGGTATCTTGTGAGATGGTATGGGATGAACCACAAATCAACTAGATTTTTCTGCCTGGTTTCACTGCAGATCACCTGGAAAATTTCACTGCCCGTTTCTGAAGACCACAGAGCATCCACAGCCAGTCAGCTCTCGGAGGGTAAGGGCTACTTGGTGTCTCAAAGCCTGATTCAGCATTCAGGAACTCTGGTTTCAAGTTGCCTTAAGCAACTTCCTGACAAGGCTTTAGCTTCATTTTCCTGTCTGTGAAACAGTTTTTCTCATTCAGCTAAATTTAAAATGTGGAAAGAACAAATTCTATGATACCTATGAATCGATGTAAACTCTTTCATATCTGGACAACTGTTGGAGGCTGCTTCAAATGTGCTTGTCCCATGAACTGCCTCTGGTGTTCTCAACCCTCATGACTGGGCCCCAGCCGACAGGTCGTTCAATGTGATGTTGGGTTCCTGAACAGTTAGCTTAACCAAGGTAGATAAATAAGGGGAGCCAATTTCAAATTGTGCTGAATTTATTAAAATCTTTCTCCCAGAGGAAACCGAATCTGAACTGCCACTTTTCAGTGGTACAGATCTGAAGTTTAGGACTTTGACAGTGCCCTGGAAAATCAGGGACAGAACACGAAAAACGACAGAGGACCAGCAGAGACTCTGAGGAGGGTGTGGTTAGGAGGTCCCAGCCCACATCCTAATTCCTCATTCCAAGCATTTGCACACCCCAGCCCCTTTCCTGCCCTCGGATTCCAAGAGATAAGCTCACATCCCTTTGACTGATTTCACTTTTTAGTGTATGCTAGTTGGAATGAGTCTGTCCTTTAGAGGCAAATAACCTCCAAGTCTGAAATCCTATCCTCAGGGCCACCTGAAAACAGCTGTCATTATCAAATATGTGAAAGGCTTTGTAAATGAAGGTGTGTGTGTATGAGGGGGAGAGAGAGAGAGAGACAGAGAGACAGAGAGAGAGAGAGAGAGAGACAGAGAGAGAGAGAGAGAGAGAGAGAGAGAGAGAGGGAGGGAGGGAGAGAGACAGGGAGGGAGGAGGAGCCCACGTGTGCTTGTAGAACCTAGAGGTTGAGGTCTGGCATCTTTAGCTGCTTGCTGCCTTATTTTTAATTTTAAGGGAGGTCTCTCAGGGAACCTGGGACTCACCAATGTGGTTAGAGTGTCTGGCCAGCAGGCTCCAGGATCCACCCCACCTGTCTCCCTCTCACCAGTGCTGGGATTGCAGACCAGCATAGATGTGGCTGGCTTTTAAGTGGATTCTGGGATTTGAACTCAGCCTTTTATGCTTGCAGTGCCAAATCAAAATGCTAGTTCCTTTATTCTTAGGAGCTCTTATCTGTTGGTCTAGCCCATTTAGAAAATTTATCCCAATGTGTAACTGAGCAGAAATTCTGAACTAGAATCCAGGCCTCAGTTTTTACTACCTGTTTTATTTTTGCCAGAACACTGGGTGATGATGCATTTTTCACCACTCAGAGGCTAAACTGGGCTTTGAGGCCTCTACTTAAAGTTTGTGTGTACACAGGTTTGACTCTGGCTTTGGCCATGGTGACTCCATGTCCCCATGTAAAACGCCATTTACATTATCAGTGCCCCATCCAGACTGTGCTGTCAAACGGGACAGAAGAGTCTGAAACTGAGACATGAACACCACAGTCCAGCCTTCCCTCGAGTGTGAGAAGCCAGGTTACTGCCGTTCGCAGGAAGTTTGTGTGAATCGTGAATATTTCTGTCAGCCTGAGGTTGAAAGTGAAACCCTATCCAGCCATCAAGGTTTGCTCAACTGGAGGCTGATGATGGTGGAAAGAGAAGTACAGACTTGACTCATAAGTAGTCCTAGACCTGTAGGTGGCACCTGGCTCATCACATCATCCAAGGCCTCCCAACACGTGTGAGCGCGGACGTGTGCGCAGCGCACACGCACACACACACACACACACACACACAGACGCGCCTGTATGTATGAAGTGAAGTCAAATACACTGTTTCAAGAAGATCACTAAAGAATTCACCTTGTGGTCTTTGTACAAGCTACTTGTCCTTGAACACATTATAAACTTCTCTGGTCTTCAGCTTCCCCATCTTTAAAATGTGGGTATTAGCCAGCACAGCGACCCACAAAGATGAAAGACAAAAACTGCATGATCATTTTATTAGATGCAGAAAAGACCTTTGACAAAAATCCAGTACCCATTCATGATAAAAGTCTTGGAGGACTCAGGAATACACAGGACATACCCCAACATTATAAAGGCAGTTTACAATAAGCCCAGAGGTAACATTAGCTTGAATGGAGAGCAATTCAAAGCAATTCCACTAAAATCAGGAACAAGACAAGGTTGTCCACTCTGTCCATTCAATTTAGTACTAAGACAACTTAAGGGGATATAAGAGGACCAAGAAGAAACAATTGGAATGGAAGAAGTCAAACTATCTTTATTTTCAGGTGATATAATAGTATACATAATGACCCTAAAGCTTCCACCCAGAACCCCTACAGCTGATAAACACTCAGAAACGTAGCTGCATGCAAAACTAACTCAGCAAATCAGTGACCCTCCTACCTAAAAATGACAAACAGACTGAGGAAGGAATCAGGGAAACAACATCTTTCACAATAGCTTCGAATAACATAAAATACCCCAGGATAACTCTAACCAACCAAGTGAAAGACTTGTATGATAAAAACATACTTTTTTCCCCTTCCTATATTGAAGACATTGAATAAGATATCAAAAGATGGAAAGGTCTCCCATGCTCATGGATCAGTAGGTTTAATATAGTAAAAAAATGTCCTTTCAAAAGCAATCTACAGATTTAATGCAATCCCCATCAAAATTTCAACACAATTCTTCACAGATCATTAAAGGATAATTCTCAGCTTCATATGGAAACACACAAGTAAAAAGTTCAAGATAGCTAAAACAATCCTAAATAATAAAAGAACTGCAGGAGGTAATTTCTAATGCGTACTACTACAGAGTTATCGTAATAAAAACAGCATGGTATTGGCACAAAAGTAGACACATTAATCAGTGGAACTGAGTTGAAGGCCCAGGTATAAATCCTCACCTATGAATGCCTGGTTTTTATAAGGAAGTCAGGAAGTCACACTGGGAAAAACATGACAGCATCTTCAATAAATGGTCTGGTCAAACTGGGTAGCTACATGTAGAAGAGTCCAAATAAATCCATACTTACTGCCCCCACAAAAAAAAACCCCATCAATTCCAGATGGATCAAAGACCTCACCATAAAACTGGATATACTGAACCTGACAGAAGAGAAAGTGGGGAATGGGCTTGAGTCCACTGGTACAGGAAAAGACTTTCTGAACAGGACATTATTGGTGCAGGCACTAAGATCAACAATTAATAATCGGGACCTCATGAAACCGAGAAGCTTCTGCATGGCAAAGGATACCATCATTCAGACAAAACAGCAGCCTACAGAATGAGAAAAGATTTTGACCAACTACACACTCAATAAAGGCTGGTGTTCAAAATATAAAGAACTCAAGAAACTAGGTGTCAAGGAGACAAATAATCCAATTAAAAATGGGTCAGAGAAGCCGGGCGGTGGTGGTGCATGCCTTTAATCCCAGCACTCGGGAGGCAGAGGCAGGCGGATCTCTGTGAGTTCGAGGCCGGGCTGGACCGATAGCCTCCGAAACAATACAGAGAAACCCTGTCTCGTAAAAAAAAAAAAAAAATGGGTCAGAGAACTCTCAAAGGGGGAAACACAGATGGCCGAGAAACACTTAAAGACATGTTCAACTTCCTTAGCTTTAAAAGAGATGCAAATCAAAACCACTTTGAAATTTTTATCTTACACTTGTCAGAATGGCTAAGATCAATAAAACAAGTATCCTTGTTGGTGGAAGTGAAAACTCGTACAGCCACTATGGAAATCAATGTGTTGGTTAGTTCCTCAGGAAGACAGGAATGGATCTACCTCAAGATCTGGCTACTCCACTCTTGAGCGTACACCCAAAAGACTCTTCATCCTACCACAGAGACACTTGCTCCATCATGTTATTGCTGCTCTGTTCATAATAGCCGGAAACTGGAAACAACCTAGATGCCCCTCAATAGAAGGATGGATAAAGAAAATGTGGTACATTCACACAGTGGAGAATTACTCAGTTGTTAAATAGCTGAAATAATGAAATCTACAGGTAAATGGATGAAACCAGAAAAAAAAATCACCAAATGAGGTAACCCAGACCCAGAAAGAGAAATACAGTGTGTATTCACTTTTCTGTGGATATTAGCTGTTAAGTCAATGATAACCAAGCTGCAACCTATACAACCACAGAGGTTAGGGTTAGAGTAAGGGATTGGAGGGAAGAGTGTGGTATTGGCACAAAAACCAGACACATTGATCAGTGTTCCTTGTTAGGAAAGGGATCTAGAATAGATAGTTATGGATACGAATGGATGCAGGCAGCATCTGGAACAGGATTATCAAGTGGGAAGTGGGTAGAGAGAGGGTGATGAAAGAGGAAATGCTGGGAAAGACAGCTGCAATTAAGGCCATTTAAGGGATAGTATGGAAACCTAAAACAATAGAAGCCTACACACACACACACACACACACATATGTGTGTATGTGTGTGTGATCTAAATGAAATTTCAAAATAATGGGTGGTCATCTCTTGCCACAAAATGGTCATCTCTTGCCACAAATGAAGCTTCCAGTACCTCTAATTGAGTGTTGGTCAAGGAGGTCCTATGGGAATCCTCAAACAACACAGGGTGCTGATAATACTATATGTTGCTTTTCACAAAGTGACAGCAAGGCCCCATTGCTGAAGATGGTACCTGAACAACTCATTGGACGTGGAAATGTCAAGCTGGTGCCTACAAAGAGCCTCCAACCCTACATTCTAGCATCTTTGACACAGGAAGGTAGTCTGCATGCTACCAAAAGAGAAATGAACCCATGAGATGAAACCCAGACTGACACCTGTGGCTGATCAAGAACCCGAGATTAGGTAGCCCAGGGACCTCGGGTAAATACTACTGCCCTAAAGAGCAAAACCAAAAAATGTAGCAATAAAATGACTCCTAATGACATTCTGCTATACTCATAGATCAGTGCTTTGCTCAGCCGTCATCAGAGAAGCTTCCTCCTGCAGCAGATGGGAACAAACATAGAGATCCACAGCCAGACATTATGCAGAGAGTGAGAGACCTTGGAACACTCAGTCTTAAAAGGGATGTCTCCATCAAATCCTTCCCCTCCGGCTCGGGAACCCTGTGGGAAAGGAGGTAGGATGAGTGTAAGAGCCAGAGGGGATGGAGGACACCAGGTGTAGGATGCACAGAGGTTCTTGTGTTCACAGGTAAGCACTAGGGAAACCAGGAATGGTTCTTGTGTTCACAGGTAAGCACTAGGGAAACCAGGAATGTTAAACATGCAGCAGAGACATACAACCTGTTTTCCACCAGATGGCTGGAAATGGAGGTGGTTAATAGCCTGGTGCCGTTTGCATTATCCTTATGACCGAGATCACACCAGCTCCTTCCCCAGACCCTTATCGTGAGCTTGTTTTTTCTCAGTCAGTCTATAGAAGTTATCTTTATGGAAGATGTCACATGTGGTCAATCTATAGAAACCCATCTTCATGGAATATGTAAAATGTATTTTACAAAGAGCTTCCATGTAGCCGTGCCTTAATCTTTATTGTGCATATGGGATTGAGTTAATTATCACAGGAAATTTTTTCACCAAATTGTGCTTAAATATGTCTAAAATAAACTACTCAGGGTCAGACTCTTAAAGCTTGAAACAATACTGGCTACTGAGTCATGTTGAACCAAACTGCTTTCTTATCTCTGGTAGATCCACACATTGCTGGCTTTGGTGGTTGCAAAGATTCCCACACCCAAGAAAACAAGGCCCTGTAGATCAGTATGAGCAGAGCTCATATGAGCTCACAGAGACGGAGGCAGCGTGCACGGGGCCTACACGGGTCTGCACCAGGTTCTCTGTGTATATGTTATCGCTTCCAGCTTAGTGTTTGTATGGGATTCCAGAGTGTTCAAACAAGTGGGTCTCTGATTCTTGTGCCTGCCCTTGGAGTCTTTTCCTTCTGTCTCTTTGTTTTGTCCAATACCAATGTGTTTGTATTATCATAATACATCATTGTGCTATATATTTTATATTATATTATAATCCTTTAGAAGCCTGCTTTTTTCTAACATGAGACAGAAAGGGAATGGGTCTGGATGGGAGGAGAGGAGGAGAGGGAGGAGAAACTGTAATCAGGATACATTATGTGAGAAGAAATAATCTGTTTAATAAACAGGAAAAAATACCAGCCATGCATCATGGAGGTATAAGAGAGTGTTCTTGGATACCTGGCATTCTCTCAAGTTTTCATAAATTAAGATCTAATGGGTAGAACTTAATTTGTATCCAGAGTAGCTCAGGTGGTCTTCCTGGGGAAAGCTGCCAAGATCAAATGACACCATTCCTATGAGAAAAATCCCTGTGCCGTGGAATATGTCACTTGCTATTTTTGAAAATCTTGAAGAATAGATCCAGGAAAACAGAACTGGAAACTTTCCCCCTGAACGAGACATCCTATTTTAGTGCTACTTGTTGCATTTTTCCATCTTGATTTTATTGTGATTTTCCTCTCTGCTGCTACTTCTCTCCATGCCACAAACCTCCTCCATAGGCTGTGGTTTATTTTGATGTAGTCTATCGGCCAAGGTTCGGGTCAGAGGAAACACAGCACCTAATTTTCACGTTAAGGCCAGTGGGATAGAGTTCTGTCCCAGAACAAGCTGGTAAGCATGGTACTCACAATGTGAGATGTGGCACCAGGGCAGCTCTTAGAAGATGGGCCTACCAGGGCAGGGGCTGATGGCCAGGGTTTCTGCAGTAGGTCTGTCTGAGGCTCTTACAAGAACTGAAGATTTCCATTTCGCCTCTATTTTAGCAACCAGACTTCCCCAGAGACTCCCAAACTAACTTGTTTCTTTTCTTCTCCGTGGGTCACTAGTGACTAGCCACAGTAGAAGTTTCACAATTGCCTGAAATTCCTGCTCCAAGGAAGCTGTAAAATTTGAGCTTTAAATAGCAATGGAGATGCCAAGCCTCAAGAGAGATATTACATTCATATAGATTGTGTGGCAGAATCCTGGCTTTATAATGACCAACACTTACTGCTCTGACAACATGACTCAAGGGACCCCCAGGACAGCAGACGCCCTTCAGAATCTGTGAGTTGAGAGGTCCAAGAAATGCTTCACGACTACCGAAGAATTGGCGCTTTTCTAAGACTCTGTCTCCTGCAGAATGAGGGCTTCTTAAGTCTTAGTTCTGGGAAGCTGTCCCTGCTGTAACTTTGAAGCCCCAGTAGCAAACAGGAGGTCCCCTTTTGGGGTGTGCTCGCCCCAGGGGCGGGGCTGTGAAGATGTGCTCACCCCAGGGGCAGGGCTGCAGAAAGGGTGCTCACCTTAGGGGCAGGACTGCGGTAGGTGTGCTCACACCACGGGCAGGGCTGCAGAAGGGGTGCTCACACCATGGGCAGGGCTGTGGAAGGTGTGCTCGCCCCAGGGGCAGGGCTGAGGAAGGTGTGCTCGCCCCAGGGGCAGGGCTGCAGAAGGGGTGCTCACACCATGGGCAGGGCTGCAGAAGGGGTGCTCACACCATGGGCAGGGCTGTGGAAGGTGTGCTCGCCCCAAGGGCAGGGCTGAGGAAGGGGCGCTCCTTAGCATAGGCACAGGCTTTAAGTTTGCCGAGAGAGAGTTTGAAAGCAAGGAGAAAAGGGGCTGGAAATCTGTTTGCTCTTTACCGTCTCCATGTTCTGGCAGCAGTAAATGCCAGTAATAAAACACTCCTGTCTGAGACAAAGGGGCTTTTCGGTTTGTTTGTGGTTGTTGTTTTTGCCTATGCGCTAATGGAGTAGTTGCTGAATTAAATATAAGTTGATTTTACATGTAAAATATCTACAAAGTCTTCAAATTAGCATGCTTTGGTTACAGACTATTTAATGAACGTGACAGTTTACGTAGCCAGCTATGGAGAAAGCATCATGTGCCCAGCCAGGCCAAGCCGGGCCGACTCAGCTCTCTGTGGTCCTTCAGATGGAGCTTACAGGTTGGAATCGCCAAACTCACCTCAGCAGTGAGTCTCCGTCTCCAGGGTACTCTGCATCCCTGCGCCTAAATGATGGGCTGCAAGTAAGTGACAACGTAGCAGTGAGAGAGGATTGTCCTTATCAAAGAGCACACAGTGAGCAGCCTGAGCAGCTGAAATGCGGACTCTCACTGTTCTGGAGGCCGCCATGGTTTCTAGCAGAGTCTCTCTTCAGCACCTGGTTAGCTTCCTTCCTCTACAGCTTCATGACCTCTCTCTGGCGTGTGAGGAGACCAGAGCACAAACTCTGATGCTCTTACAAGGACTCAAACCTGTCAGGTTAGGAACCTACTTCCTGATCTAATTCAGCATTTACCTTCTTCTCGAATGCAGTCAAATGCAGTGCATTTGTTATGGGGGCGGGGACACAAGAATGTTCTTAACAGATCACCAGTGAAAGAATGAGAAACAGCCTCAGCTAATTCAGAGCTGTTACTTGCTGTGGTTACACAGTGTGTGTATTTTGGTTAAAATTTAAAACTAAGCAATAAAGTACAAAGTGCAAAGGGTACTATTTTTGTTGGACAAATGAAGTTTTAGTTCACACCTAAGGTAGAATATTGCCTTTGGAGGAATTCTTTTAAATTCATGTCTTCACTATGAATTGCTACTCAGAGTTGTTGAACTGAAACATAATTCCCACTACTTATTTGGTTACTTTCTTGTATTGTTATTTTTAAGTATTCTGCACCACACACAGATGCATACATACACACCACACACACTTTCTCTCTCTGTGTCCCTGTCTCTGTCTCTCTGTGTCCCTGTCTCTGTTTCCATCTCTCTCTCTCTGTCTCTTGTCTGTCTCTGTCTATCTCTGTCTCTCTCTGTCTCTCTCTCTCTAACACACACACACACACACACACTGGCCAAAACAGAAAATCTTCCCTGTATTTCTTCAGCAGATTTTTTAAAAATTACATTTCACTTAATGGTTATAATTAGATATAACCCTATTGGAATGTTCTCATCACTATAGAGGAAAATGGAAAAAAAGTCTAAACAACATAAACTATTGATACCCTGAGGCCTCAGCTTTGTCTGACTTAAGCTTTTCTGCAGAAAATGGGTCTGGCCCTGCTCTGATAGATGTGCAGCTTGGAGACTGTAAACAAATCTTTTCCTACCTAACCAGGGCTCACTTTCATTTTTCTCCAGTTTTGGCCTCTTCTACCCCATCAAAAGCATTGAACTTGTAACTATGGCTCAAAGGGACTGTGGCCTATGGGTCGAAGCCATAGTGACTTCAACCGCCAGCCCTTGGTGACATCTTGTTAGCCCTAGGGTGTGTACCTCAGCAGAGACATCTATTCTTAGGAAAAAGGACTCAAGGAAAAGGCAGCAGGGACGTTAGAGACAGGCTCAAAGGATGCCGGCCAGGGAGCCTTGAAGATCCCACATCTAGATCTTGGGGCTGGAATAGGAGTGGGTCCTTTGCCTTGGGTCTGCAGCCTGTTCACAGAGGAGGCTGGCTTAGCAGTCTTTCAGTGTTACAGAAATGCTGACACAGGCAGGACAGGCCTGCCGGTAGATATGACTTGCCTGTAAAAACCGAGTTGCGCGACATGTGTTTTGCACAGTTTTCCCTTTATTAGCTCCCTAGATGATCTGAACACCATGAATCTTAAGTGCCAGATCTGTGAACTACCATAAAACAACAACAATAAAAAGCCATACTGGGGATGATTCATCCTTTATCTTGATTATCTATCTAAGGGACTCCTTTTTCTGACCTACAACAGCAGTTGGAACCGCATACTCTAAAGTCAAAATTTTACACAAGTTTTAAAAGAAAAACATCCTCTTCCTCCTCCTCCTCCTCTTCATCGCCTCCTCCTCCTCTTCATCGTCCTCCTCCTCCTCCTCTTTCTTTTGGAGGAGAAACCTGAAGATAAACTCAGACTACTCTTTACTTGAAATTTTGCGTCTTCATCTCTACATTTGATTACTACAAAAGTGTGTCCGTGTGTGTGTGTGTGTGTGTGCACTTGTGTTTGTGTGAGTGTGCCCTCTGGTGCACACTCAAGTATGTTTATAACCTTGGCTCCCAGAGTCATATTGAGAGTGTTTTGTTCTGAATGCTGACGCCTCATCTTGGTGATACTTTTTTTTCTCTCTTAAAGGTGTCAGCAGAAGCTGTGAGAGGTACATATCGGAGACTATATAACACCCCTGAGGGAGTTTTCCAGGCTTACACTTGAGGCGCCAGACTCCTATCCTTCAGAGTAGGTACTTGACACGCTTCGTTACCTGATTAAACCTGCATGTGTTTTGTTCTGGCTTATTACTGTCTGAGGCACTGTGTTGTGAAATGAAAATTACTGGCATTTCCCTGCCAAATTCAGTGATTCAGAG
This sequence comes from Mesocricetus auratus, assembly GCF_017639785.1. Lineage (NCBI taxonomy): Eukaryota > Metazoa > Chordata > Mammalia > Rodentia > Cricetidae > Mesocricetus > Mesocricetus auratus. The sequence continues at coordinate 12,584,697 of NW_024429195.1, forward strand.
AATTATGAATTAGGATTCTTTAATTATGGAGATCAGCACCCGATAGGCTAATTCCAAAAGCAAAGTTAACCACATATGCTCAATTTGTTTTTAACTAATTCTATCGAATTACATTCCATTTAAAGGGTCTTATTGGTCCCATATTAATAAACAGCTTCATAACAAGGAAACGAGGAACAATTAACCAAGTGTTTTGTGGAGACTCACCTGAGCCAGATAATGGGAACATGAGGTTTTTAATGCAATAAAATTCAAACCGTGATGCTTCCTTTAGGATGTTCCTTTCGTAAATTGTTATTTGCTATTATTATTCTATACAATGCTTCAAAAATATTTAGCTGCAGAAAAATGAAATAGTTTTAGTTGAGAGCAAGCTTTTTTTTTTTTAAATTGACTTATGGGGGAAAAATGTAGAAGACTGTTTTAAGGCCAGAATATTTTCTTTAACTTTCATTCATGTTTAAATCTTTAAGAAACTTCTATGTGGTGTCTAGTGTTTACTGTATACATGGCTGTCTCATGGTTAGTAGATGCTAAAGAGCAGCAATAATAACTCAATGCTAAACAGTCCACTAAGGCAGCTTCCTTAACAGTCCTAGATGCTGACACAGGGCCCAGGCTTGAAACACCAACACTATTTAGTTTTAAAGGTCACATCATTATACTTATATAACATTTTTCATTATTTAAAGAAAAGTATGCAAATAGTAGTAATTTTTAAAATAGGCAGAAAGTGAAGTCAAAATAAAAACATTTGTCTCCCTCTGCCTCCATGACCTGAAGGCTATGAATAGTGTCAGGATCTAGTTCCTCTTACAGTTTGTCTAAGATGCCTTTATACTTTCCAAGAAAGACGATGGTTTTCTTAAGGTACAAATACTGTCCTCACAATTTTCTAGGGTCCTCCTCAGAAGCAGCATTATCTTGGTGCTTCTCAACCATGCGTCCAAGGGAATGCACTATTTGAGTTCTTAGCTAGGCAATTTTCAAAGAGTTCCACAACACTGGTGATGTCCGTGTTTAGCCACAGTGAGCACACTGCAGGCTTGTCCTTTAGAAAGACTTCACATGAGGCTCAGCAATGACTTTGCTTTGGGAATCCTTGAGACACTGATCCCCTTCGCCTTCCCTTCAAGAAACTCACTGTCTTCTGCACTATGCACGGATGCCTTGCCCACAAATCACTTAGCCAAGGACCTATGTCTAATCTACAATAAGCTGAGAAACCTTGCTTTGGTCTTTGGGCTTTGATTCTATGCCATTGTGTAAATTCATCCCCAGGAAGCTCTCCTTATATAACTTTGTAGCACTGAACTGACGTCACTTTCTAAGGTGGCATCTAAGCACAGCTCTTTGCAAAGTAAAGAGAAGGCTACAAGTTAAGATAAAATATGTGAAAACCATGCATCCCATTAGGAACTACCATCCACACTGTATATAAGAACTCAGATAACTTACTACGAGACAACAATAATTCAAGTCTTACACCATGAGGCCATCATACATGATGAAGAAAAGAATGTGGAATAAAGTGCCGTGACCATCTTCATTTCTAAATGCTAGTTTATTTGTTTTGCTTGCATGAATCCCCTAAGTTTCCTGTAATGTATGAACACATTGATATACAAAAGGAATGCAATTTAAAAAATGCCATTTTTGCTCCTCTATTTGGATTTAATACCATTTAAAGCAACTATAAATTTAGAAAAAGCCTTAAGCACATCTTCATGTATCATCTGCCAAAGGATATGTGTGTGCTGCGAGCACTTCAGAGCTGTGATTTCAGCTGTGCCAGACCCACAAGTGAAATGTAGGATCCGTTCCGACCCTTTGCCAAAGATTTGCTGCTATTCTGTAGGTTTCCTTCACTGTGCTGATGGTTTCCTTTGCCATGCAGCAGCCTTTTAATTTCATGTAATCCCATTTTCCATTGTGGGGGTTATTTCCTGTGATACTAGAATCTTTTTCAGACAATTCTTGCTATTGAAATGCCTTGAAGTACAATCTTATATGCAGTTTCTTTTCTCACCTTTTCTATTTCTTTATTTCTTCCTTCCTTTATTTTTCTTTCTTTCTTTTTTTTGTCTGGGGGTGGTGTTCATTTTTGGAGGCAGGGTCTCTGGCTGCCCTGGAACTCACTCTGTAGACCAGACTGGCCTCGAACTCACAGAGATCTGCCTGCTTCTGGCTCCCAAGAACTGGGATTATAGGCATGTACCATCACAGTGTTCATGTTTGTGTGTGGTCATAAAACTAAAAAGGAAACCATAAGAGGGCTAAGGTAATCTTAAGTCGGAGATGAAAACAAAAAGCTCCTAGAATGTATTAGATAAGAAATCAAAGGGGGGGCTATTAGGAAGAGGGAGAGGATCAGCAGAAGGATTTGAGGAGGGCAAGGGGGAGAGTGAGAGGGGAAGAAAGGAGAGGGAGGGGAAGGAGGACCAATGGGAAAACAAAAACGCCATCATGAAGCACGTTACTTTGGATGCTAACTTTTAGAAAGATAATTAAAAGAAACCTTTTAGTATTGGAAATTTGGAGGTGTCTCTGAGTTTGGTGAAGCCTTTCTCAGCTCGTGGTGAGTTCAGCTTGAGGCCTATGGTCTTGGAAAATTTGTTAGCCAACAAAACCACTCTGAGCCATTGGTTTTCAGGTTCTTGTCTCATAACTAAAGAATGAAATTCATGGAGCATGGAGGATGAGTCTTAGGAGATGTCTACAATAGATCATGCTAAAAAAAAAAAAAGCATGAGAAGACAGAGCTCTTCCGCATACAGTATGGCAACCCTCTGGGGATGTATACAGTGGGTGCAGTGTCCAGGGATAGGGTACCATTGAGTTACTGGTCTTGAAGGGTTTATGGCAGAAGCTGAGTGAGACATGGGGACAAGGGGTGAGCTAGTCAGCACAGTTGGCCCAGATGTCAGATGTTCCTCTCTTAGTTTCAATCAGGTCATCACATATAGTAAGAGTAAGAGGCACCAAGGAGCCGGGGACCAGAATTCACTTCTGGTATTGTTTGGGCTTGTTGGTGTGGTATTTTTGTTTTGGAGTTGTTGAGTTATTTCTTCCCATCCCTCCCTCTTTGACAAGGTCTAGCTATCAGCTATGCATACCAGGCTGACCTCAAACTCTAGCTGTTCCTGCCTCCGTTGCCCAAGTGCTGGTATTAACGGTATGTGCCACCATACCTAGCCAAAAATCTGGGCCTTTATAGGTATAAATGCAAGGATATAGAAAGTAGAACTTTCACCTCTCACACAATCAATATTTATTGTTTTCAAGATGCCAGAATAAGTTTTCTTTTCTTGTTGTGAGGGGACACTCTTATAAAATGGAAACTGTGGGTGGCCTAACTGAATATGCCTTGTGAAAAAGAGAAATAAAAGACTAAAACAATGAGCTGCTCTTACCTTCCAAGAGCCTTAGTTAATCCTTGGAAATGGGAGACTGCTTTATGGCTGTGGCATCATTTAAAAGCCACGTGGGCACCCCGTAATACAAGAGAACAGTGATTCAAAAGAGCTAATGGTACTTTTGCAGAGTGCTTTACTTATTCCTGGGGGAGGTGGAAAAGTCATAAAGAAATTCTGGCTCAGATCCTTGTGGGTTTACAGCTGCCACATCCAGGAAAGTCAGAGTGAAGTTAAGTCTTATAAAAAGAACCTTGCTTTATTTAGTCCTAATTGTGGGTTGGGAAACTGAGGTCCCCAAGAATAGACTTGTACTTGCTCTAAAACACTCATCATTAAAACTAATCAAATCCGGCGTGAAAAACTAGATTGCACATGAATGTTGTATGTTTCTTTTTTTAAAAAAGCTAAGTGTTTCAATTTTGTTCAGATGTTCTGAATATTGGCTAACACACTAACCCCAGATATTTGGACATCTCGGCTTGATTTGTAGAGTGTTTTGAAGTTTAGCTCATCACGCCCTTGTCAGTAGCATGCAGTTTGGGTTCAGAAAGGCCAGCAGCCTTGCAAGTCCATCATCACATTTATTTTTTTCACTGAGCTGGAAGAAGCATATCCATTTCTCTAGTTCTTGGCCCAGATTCAGGATGTAAAATCCATGGCTTTCCAAACATCTGTGAATGTTAGCAAGATCCAAATCTGCCTCAAGAGTTCTATGTTTTTGTCTGAAGAATCGTGTTTTCCCTACCAAGTGATGATCCAAGATTTGCTTCAGCGATCATAGATTCATTCTAAAAAATGATCTTCCCATGCCCTTTTCTGGAATAGTTGGGAACAGCTTGGGTGGTAAAGCCCAATTGCAAGGTATTGATGCTACAGGAAAGGAAGGTTTGATTGATGGGGACCACTGAGAAAGATGGTGTTAGGGAGTTTCATTTCTATGAAGAGACATCATGACCATGTCAACTCTTGTAAAGGAAAACAGTTCATTGGTGTGGTGCTACATCTGAGAGTCCTACGTCTCGTAAATAACAGGAAGTCGGCTGACTGTCATACTGAGAAAAGAGACCTCGACGCCCACCCCGTCAGTGACAGACTTCCTCCAACAAGACTATACCTCCTGATAGGGCCACTTTCTTTGGGGCCATTTTCTTTCAAACCACCACAAACTGGAAAGGCAGGCAACTGGGTACCACTGATAGTAATGGAGTCTTCTGGCTCATTCGTCCTCCAATGGTCAGAGAGACTCCCCCATGAAAAAGGTAAAATATCAAGAGGCCTGTATTGAACATAGATTTCGATGAGAATGCTCAGATCCACTTGGAGGTTCATAAATACTGTGTATTCAGCTTTTCACCATTATAACACAGTATCTGAATAATCCATTAATAAAGAGAACAGGTTTGTTGTGACCTACAGGGCTTTTCCCCAGATTTATTTACTTTCATATTATGTGTTTGTGTGTGTGCCCAAGTGCATGTCCACCAGGTGCACTCTGGCTGAGGAGCCCAGATACAAGCACCAGTCCTCCTGGAACTGGAGTTATAGATGGCGATGAGCTGTCGTGTGGGTGCTGGGACCTGAACTCAGGCCCTCTGCATCGGCACTGAGTGCGCTTATCCACTGAGCCATCCCTCCAGCCCCTGTGACTCAGTTTTATACGTTCCAGTCTGTGACCAATTGACTTGCTAGTTTGGGCCGTACATCATGGTCCCACCTCCTAGTAGCACCTCTTGGAAAACCAATCCTTTAAGTACATGGAGCTTTTAGAATACTGAAAACCCAAATTATAGTATAAACATAATATCACTTTGAATTCTTTAAATATCAAAATAAGTTCGCTATTTCTCAGGCTAAGCTCTCAGTAGGTGATCAGGAGGACTTGTAGTCTCAATTTCTTCTCTAGTGAGAGTGACAAATTTGGTAGCACAAGTCTCTCTCTTTCTCATTTCGCTTGTTTATTACCAGTATTCACGTGTGCTGCAGAGAGAGTTGCATAGTGGACATGAAGCCAGCCTTGTAAAGGGTGGGACTTCCTGGGCTTGGTTTCCCCCCATGACATCAATCATGGTATCTATTTCACATGTCTCCCAATGGCAACACAACATAATAAACTGTAAAGCTTTTAACCCAGTTCTGAAATGCAGCCAAGATTTTAATTTTTAAAAATATAACATTGATTGTTTGTTATTTTCCAGGCAAACTTCTAAACACTTTATACATCTTAACTCGGTTGTTACTATACTTTCCCAATCTTAGAGACAAGGAAGCAAAGCTTCTCATTTATTGGAAGTCCAAAGAATGAATTAATTCCACGTTGATAACAAATTTTAGACACAGAAGCAAGGGAAGTGACACTTGAAATATTACCGTTATTATCGGTAAAGGCAATAGAAAAAATATCCCCAGATCTGCAACCTTGCTAATATTTATCCCAGGACACAATCTGTCTCTCTTTCTGCAGACATCACCAGACCATCACAGTTTTCTCAGAGAGCAAGCAGGCTTTTATCACAGGCAGCAGGCATCTGCCTCGCAGGAAGTCAAAGCTGAAAACAGGGCCAAGAATAATGAACTGAGCACGCGCAGTTCTTTCTCAAGGCTCCACTGTCACACAGTACCCCCTCATGTGAGGAGAAAAAAATAATGAGGAGGAGGGAAGGCAGTTATTAGGTGAATAAAAATTTCATAATATGAAAAGCTGTCTAAGAGTTTCCCCAAATGTCATCGCCATCATCATCACCATCGATTTCATAGTCGTTATCATCATCGTCGTTGGCATGACAAGATCCATTTCTTGGTATCTAGACATGTAGAAATGAGCAAACCTAGACATATAATAATGTACATCATGAGAATTACAGTCCTTAGTCTTGGGTACTTAGATTAGTTTTCAACATTTATTATGAAATTTTCAAACAAACGGCAAAGTTAAAGGAAGTTGGCAGGTGATGTGTAACACAGAGCATATGCCGAGGCGTAGTCCATGGTGCCTGTGGGAAATCAGAGAAAGAAAGGAGGGAGGTTGTTAAGCCTTGCCATACATGTGGCTGCTCACTCCACTCCATGAGACTGGTTCTCAAGCCACAGCAAAACGCATACAGAAGTGCTGAGACAGAACGATGCGGAAACAATTGCAAAGAGTTTGAATTTGTAGCAGGTCTAACTTGAACAACTGTAGTCACAAGCCAAAGGACTGTGAAAGTGTTTGTATGTTTATTATTCATGCTGTTCCAGGTATGTTTATACATGGTACTATTTTTAAGTAATAGTCCTGATTTCTTAACTATGCTTTATGCTGGAGCAGTTAGCAATAACAGGAATAATATAACTGATTCTTGAGCATCTGCCTTACAAGGAAAATGGCAAATGTCACCATAGGATACACATGGGTATTGTTTTTCCAAATCCTACAATTAGTGCAAATGCTTGTGCTCTGCATTGAATCATGTTCACAAAATTGAAAACCAGAGCATTGAAAAGTGAAGAAACTAAATGTAGGCAGTTGTCTATGGCCATACAGTTTTTTTTTATTAATTCAGCTTTTACATTCCACCCCAGTTTCCCCTCCCTCATCTCCTCCTGCTCCCCCTACTTCCCCACCTCCCTCGGCTCCTTGGAGAGGTTAAGGCTTCACCTAGGAAGTCTATGTCTGTCTCACCATCATCTCATTGAGGCAGGACCAAGGCCCCTCTCCACCCCACTCCCCTGTGCTTAGGCTGAACAAGGTATCTCTCCATATAGAATGAGCTCCACTAAGTCAGTCTGTGCATTAGACTTAGATCTTGGACCCACCGCCAGTGGCCTCACATATTGTCGCAGTTGTACCAATGTCACCCATATTAAGGGAGTCTAGTCTGGTCTTATGCAGATTCCCCATTTGTCAGATTGGCATTAGTAATCAACTATACACACTCCAGAATCCAAGACTCTCTGGCTCCAAGAGTCCATGCTTTTTCCCTTTAGACTTCACACTGTGCAAGGTAGACTTTGCTTATTTTAATCCCTCACTATTGCCAGAGTCTTGTAAAGAACTGATCTACCTAGATGATAAATTTTATTCTTGTCGTTTTGTCTTAGACAAATTCTTAAACTCACAGTTCATGATGGCACCATAACCCACACTAAAATATATTAGTAATGATAATAGGTGTCTTAGTCACTGTTCTATTGCTGTGAAGAGACAGCATGGCCAAGGCAACTGAAAGAAAGCATTTAATTCGGGGACTTGCTTACAGTTTCGGAGTCCATTATCATCATGGCAAGGAATATGACAGCACGAAGACAGGCTGAGAGCTACATCCTGATCACTTGGCAGAAAGAGCAACACTGAGTCTGGGGTGGGCTTTTGAAACCTCAAATCCCAAAGTGACATACTTTCTCCAACAAGGTCACACCCCCTAATCTTTCTCAAATAGTGCCACTCCCTGATGAATAAGTATCCAAATACATGTGTGGGGGGAGGCTTTCTTATTCAAACCACCACAATAGGGATAATACAAGAAACACAATGCTTGGATAATTCAAAAGAAGACAAGAATGAAATTTAAAAACAAAAGAGAATATGTTTAATAAATATAAAACAAATGGATGGAAAATGTCGGAGCACTATAAGAGCAATTACATTTAATTTTTAATAACAATATTAATAGGATTAGAATTTCTATATACTACCTACAATTATTTTTATTCTTCTATCTTTTTTGTTTTGTTTTGTTTTTGAGACAGGGTTTCTCTGTATTGTTTTGGAGGCTGTCCTGGAACTCGCTCTATAAACCAGGCTGGCTTTGAACTCACAGAGATCCGCCTGCCTCTGCCTCCCAAGTGCTGGGATTAAAGGCGTGCGCCACCAACGCCCAGCTTATTCTTCTACCTTGTCTATGCTTTAGAATTGAAAAACCGAGGCTCGGAACACGAATAAAATTGCCACAAATATAGCCAGTAGTTCACCAAGCCAAGACTTTGAGTTCCAGAATCTTCTCTGTGGTGATTAATAACAGCAAAGAGTAGGTGCTGAAATTTGGCAAGCACTTATGAGGGGTTAGGTGATGGGGAAGGCCAGGTACAGCTGGAGTTCAGGATGGTGGTAGAGGCTCCTGTCTTGAGGAACAACAGCTTTGGGAACTTGTGGCGTTTTGCAAGTGTAACAGAAGGAATGACATCAAAGGGTACGCATTTGTACTTGAAGCAATGCAGGCAAATGCTCACAGACAACGCCAGCTCTGGTTAAGAGTAGAAGAAATACATGACTGACTATGCGGGACTTGTGTTTGGCTGGAGGATGCCGGAAGATAAGACAGCAAGAGGTGGTGTAGGCTGAGGAAGGAGGGAACTGAGGGGACTTGGGAGAGCAAGCATGGGAATAAAAAGGCCAGGCATTTGCCTGCGAACAGGTATTGGGGGCCAAGGGATGGAAAGATCTAGAAGGATACATCAGAGAGTGTGATGGAGGGCCAGGCAGCATTTAAAAGTCTCCTAGAAATACCCTGGGAGCAGAAATGTAAGTTAAAGTTAATTGACTCCTTATCGTTACATATGGGGAGAAGATTCCAGACTGTGGGCTTCAACTCAGTCCTCGTGCTACCCAAGCCACCATTTGCATAAGACTTTATGAAACGTTGACCAAAGATCGTTTTTAAAACTATTAGATTCTTCCAGGTAACAGATTGCTTTCTCTGAATCATTCCAATTTTTTTTGTTGTTGTTGTTGTTGTTCTAAAATGGAGAGGAGGAAAACAGTTAAAATTAGCCACCTTTTTATAATGCATTTGCTGAAACCAATTAGTAATTATTTTTTAGCATAGCAGTTGGTGTGAGAGTGGCGATAATGTATTTACAATATAAACTTAGCATCATTAATGAGGTTGTTATTTCTGTATCAAAGTGAGGCCATTAGAAGCTGTTCCCGTGATGACACAGAGAGGCGGACCATTAAAGATGCTTAAGAAATGACCCTGCAATTATAATGTGCAGCATGCCAAGTTTGTAAAGAGAAATGACGTGTAGATTTTTCAAGACTTTCCATATTTTAAAAAAGTACTTTTTATTTTAATAGTTAATGTTTTTGAGCCTTTAACATCTACCTGCCAGGGAAGAGTTTAACTCTTATACAATAAGATAAGGAGATGGGTAGAAGCTCCCAGCTCCTGGCAATAAACATACCTCCTTGTACTAATTCTCGTGCAGTCTAATATTAGCCCTTTCCCTCTAAATTCCCATATTTGGATTCAGAGCGAGACTTTCTTTTCACTCCTCATTTAGTCTATGCTGGTGCTAGCTCCCCCTCCGTCAGCTTGACATTCAGCTTGGGTCTGACCTAATTCTGCTCAGGCGATGAGCATACTTTTCGATCACAAGCAGCCGAGAGTAAGGAGGAAGGGGGTGGTGTGGGGGAAGTGACACACCTTTCTTGCACTGGTGTGTCTGTTAAGGCATCTGCAGCACCAACCGAGGCACAGCTGTCTCTTGGCATCTGCAGGAGGACAGGTCCTGCAGCCCTCAGACTCCAAACTCTGAAGACACACAAGTCTCTCCTGGAGAATAGCATTGCGTTTGCATTTAACCTACGGGTGTGCAAGTCTTCTGTGCACTTTAACCCATCTCTAGATGACTTCTCATGCCTTCCGTAATGCAAATGCTTTATAGATACTGTATTGCTTAGAGAAGAATGACGGGTGGAAGTCTATACAAATGTAATTTATCCAGAGATATTTTCCAGTTGGGGTTGGTTGAATCCACAGAAGCAAAAGACATGGCAGCCAAGAACTGACCGTGTTTTTGCAATATTACACGTACAACGAGCGCCCAGCCAACTCTGCTTCTCAGACCCGTGGTTAAGGTAAACTCACCCTCTTACCCAGTCACACAGAGCAGTCTCTGGGTGAGTTTAAAAGGCAGAAGTACCAGAGTTGGTGGTTCTCGCCCTCTGTGTGAGAGTCCCCAGAGCTCTTCCAGGAGTCAAGACGGTTGCTGATAAGTAGAGTATCTTCAGTGTGCCCATTTTAGTGTGTCATGCCACGGGGACTCTCTGAGATGTTCAGGAAACGGAAGGCCGCCTTGGGTTCCGTCTGCACGCTCCACTTGCTGCAGAAACATCACCACAGCACACAGCAGGCAGCCTAGGAGCTGAGACAGCCGTAGTTCAGCTCAGATTGTGGAAGACACAATTTATTGTTGTTCTTCCGTTTCATAATTTTTATTTTGCTTTAGAGCTCCATTCCCAACTCATAATTCTGCTTTGCAAGAGCCTGGGAGTTGCCTGCCTGCACTCCTCGTTACCCTTTTCCTTATTGCAAAGCTTGTTTTCCCCAAGCACAAAACAGCCAGTCAAGGCCTCTGTTTCCCAGAGCCCCTCAGAGCTGATTATGAACCTGTGAAGAAACTGTGGCAAGTTATATGTAGGCTAAAATATGCTGTGGAACTTCCAGAATACTTCCTCACTCCAGCTTGCTGCCTAAAATACCGGCACCCTCATCATTTACCTAATTATAGCGGGGTTTTTTGCATCTCTACTCTGTGATCTTTAGTAAAAATATATCAAGAACAACTTAAACTCAAGGGCTACTTTTTCAAGCATCGGTGGTGGTGGTGGTGTGTGTGTGTGTGTGTACTCATGGGTACACATTGACACACTTGTGGACTGCTCTAATATTATAAAAGTAATGAAAGAAACTATATAACAATATCCAACATGAAATGAGCCAGGGTGTGCATAAAACTTACTTGGCAGGAATAAGAACAGAATATGAATGAAAAATTCATAGATACAAGGCACATGCACAATACATGTATGTCAATATATAGTTTGACTTCATTTCAGGACAAGCATCTAGTTGCCGTTTTCCTCTCTTTCTACTCACAGGACTCTTAATACTCATGTTCATTCTGACATGCTAGGAAAGGCAGAGACAGGGAAAGTTTGGTTCTTCCTGTAGAGATTCCAGGAGCCATGGTTGTTCTGCTCCCAGACATCTCTGAAAGAGAGAGACCCCCCCTCTCCCAGGAGCTAAAGGAATCTGAGCCAGACATGGTTGCTCCGTCTTTTTAACACCTGGAAAGTTACTGAGATGGGTCCCTAAGATAGAAAAGAAATCATTAAAAGATTTTTCTAGCAAGTTCTTCCTAAACATCAAGCTGCTTCAAAACACAGGTGTGTATGTAACTATCTTTGTAATGTTACTATGGTACACATAAGAGGAAGAAAATGTTCCTACCATCATAAAGGATATGGACAGAATTCAATTTCCCACAATAATGCTAATTCCCAACATCAATTGATATAATAATATTCCCAGGGGCATGGAGCTTGATAGAAAGCATTTGAAAATGATGGCAGCAAAAGAAGAATGGCATTGATACCACACATATTTACCTCCCAACAACAAAAATCACAATTTAGCTTCTCCGTTGTATGACAGCTGGCTAAGCCTGGGCCGCACCATAAATTACACAACATGTCAGTAGTTTGGGAAAGCATGAGTGATTTGGAGAAAGGAACCTTCAAAACTATTTCTGAAAGATTTTCACTGTTTCACAGTAAGCAGAAAAGTTGTAGAGGCAGGAATGGCCCGCCAGAGTCATGGCTGTTCCCCTGCGCTGGGGAGTTGTCACCAAGAAGTTGTAAGTGGGTCTATTCTGATTACTCCTACAGGGTGTGGGTAGCCATGATGTGTGCTGCAGAGGCCTGGCCACATGGGAACTTTGCTTGTGGTCCTCCATGCTCAGGAGTGAAGGAATTATAGAGGCAGGAGATGGAGAAACCACAGCAGAGACTGACTGATCATGGGTTATTTTGGCACAATATGGAGTGCCAAACATGTCTGAAACTGATCTTTGTGGGGAAAAAGCATTGTGCTCCATCACTAAAAGTTGGTGTTTCCACGGTCTCTACAGTTATCTTGTACCTAATTAACATGGCTGGCTATGGGGAGCCATGTAGCCTTTCCCTCCCCTTGCTAGAGTCAAGGTGTTCTTTCAACCACAGAGTAGATGAATGTTTCTGTCTATCTGGTCCCACAGCAGTTTAGTCCCAAATAAACACACAGAGGCTTATATTGATTAACACTGTTTGGCTGATGGCTCAGGCTTCTTATTGGCTAGCTCTTTCTTAATCATTAACCCATTCCTACTAATCTATGTATCTCCGCAGGGTGTTGGCTTACCAGAGAATGCCGTGACATCCTACCTTCTCGGTCCCATTCCTACTAATCTATGTATCTCCGCAGGGTGTTGGCTTACCAGAGAATGCCCTGACATCCTACCTTCCCGGTAACTACATGGCATCTCACTGACTTCGCTTCCTACCTTTCTCTATCCCTGTTTGAATTTCCCACCTTGTTAAATCCTGCCAGTCCATTGGCCGAAACAGCTTTATTCATCAACTAATAAGAGAAACATGTATGCACAGCATGCATAAGGACACGCTCCATCACCACAGGGATTAATGATAAGGTTCTTTAGAAAAACATCTTCACTTCTTTGCTCTCCATGCTTTTTCTTCATGTCTCCTTTGCATTGCCTGTTAACCCATCAGAGATGGGTTCTGATATTCCTTCAGAGGTGAGTACTGAGAGGGACTGAGCTGAGCCACCAAGGTGTTCTTTCCGCCCCATGGTATCCTCGATCCTGTGATGTTTTCTTTCTTCATCCCCAGGGCTACTGGGATCATACTCCCAGGCTTGCCGGTGTTTAGTGATGGTTAGGGAGAGGTGGCTCTGCACAAATTGCTCTAGGATCTTTCGGGAAAGGACAGCACCAGGGGCTTTCTGCATAAAAGGATCTTAGAATATGTAGGAAAACCAGCCATTGGCTAATACCAGAGTCAGTCACATCCCTGGAGCTTCAGTTCTGTGGAAAAGGTCCATACCCAATGCCAATGGTTCTGTCTATGACAGTTTGCTGAGTAACTATATGGGAAAACTAGCAAGGGTTATTCCTGACAGTCATGATTATGATTCAAGATAACTGCTATCATGTCAAGCTGAGCTTGTACAGTTACGGATCTGTTGAAGGACTTGACATGAGGAGTGAAGGGTCCTTGTTCTTATGGCTGCTGTTTCAGGATGATAACATCACTGTGCTTACATTGCCCAAGTGGGTCGACTTCCAACTTTTACCTGTTGCACAACTTTGGAAAGAGAAGTTTCCTCTTCTGATATATGGGGGTTGCAATGGTACCTTCCTCATAATGTTTTATGAGGACAACATGAAATGAATGTAAAAATCCTTGGTAAATCACTATAACCATCAATGTATACCGATTAATATTATTAATAATTAGTCCTAACTAATAAAATGAAGATTGCATTATCTACTGAATTTAATAACTTTATAGTAATCTGGGATCACTGCATTCATGAAAAATGCCTCTAATGAGACTGAATAATCCAGAGATCTCTGACAAAGCATGAACTGATATAACCGATGTGTGCCATTCACTTACCTGCCTCTGAGCTCTTGTCCAGGTCAAACCAATGATATCTGTAGGTGTTCCAATTTACAGTTCAGCTCCTGCCCCATGCTAAAAAGAGATGGTCCTTTTACAGGGCCATGTCCATGCCATTTTCTCTGATACAACAAGGAGAAGACACTAATGTGGTTTAAGTGGACCAGGCCACCAGCCTAACCTTGCATTTTGAAGGACCCATTTTGGCCCCTGCTAAATACTATTGAAAATTCTGTGAGATGGGCAGTGTGGTTCTCTGTTCACTCTGTCTTTGGGTTGAATAATGCTGACCTCACTTTCTACCCAAACCTACAATGCCTTCACCACCTTCCAAGATTCTTTGATTCCATTAGGATTTCCTTCACAGATTCATGTGCATGTGTGCTTGTGTATAAATGTACATGCCTGCACAGGTGTGTGTAGGTTCACTTATGCGTGTGGGAGAATTTGTGTGGATGCCAAATGACAACCTCAGGACTATTCACCTTGTTAATTGAGACAGGTTCTCTTCTCTGGGGTTCATTAGGTAGGCTAGCCCAGGAAGCTGCCTGTCTTTGCCTTCCTGGTGCTGAGATTACAGGCATGCATCACCCTGTCTGAACTTTCATGTAGATGATGGGATCACACTCAGGTCTTCATGCTATTCAGCATACACATCACTGACTGAACTATCTCTTCAGAGCCCACAAACCCGTTCGTTCAAGAACTGGCTTGCACAACCCCTATCCTCACGGAGGGACTGGCTCTCCATTAACACTTCCTGGTAGTTTATTTGTGTAACTGCTTTTGTGTTTTCTCTTGTACTATCAGTGCCAGGGATGCTTCTTACTAAAACTCATGAGACTTCGGCTTTCATAGAAGTGGATAATTTTACACAGTTTGACCTAGAGTGGGTACTCCGTAAAGATCTGTTGGTGAGGGATTGAGCTTCTACACCAGCTAATGAATGTTAAATAATCCCAGCATTTTCACAAATGTGTCTGTCCACTTGGATACACGTGAATCTCTTTTCCATTGTTCAGTTACACTTTGTTAAACTTTTAAGTTTCATCTGTAGACTGCTGTTACAACAAAATAATATTTCATAATAACATTTTCAAATACTTCATCCTAACATTATTTTCAAAGTGTTGTCTAAAACAACCTCAGTACTAAAAGCAATAATCCAAAATGTTGTAAGGTTCAGTAACTTATTCAATTAGAATTAATCATAACATTACCTGAAAGCCAAATACATTTCTGTGTTCAGATCTCAATCAAATTCTTACAGAATCAGTTTTCAAAGAGCCGAACAAGCACAGAACAGTGGTGGTGGTGGGTGGACGGGCAGCTGACCATCCTTTCAAGTTGTCAGAGGCTGTCCCAAATCACGTATTCCCGATTGACTACTGTAACCAAAGAGGCAAGGTGTTGGGGCTTCAACATCTCAGGCACAGACGGACACATTGTGACCAACTCTGCGCTGAGATGGGACCCAAGGTGGGCAGAGCCAAGTGTCTCCCTCCCTTCTCTAATTATGAGCCCCAAGGAGCCTTGTGGACTGTGTGGTTGGAACACGTATAAGATCAGCTGTTTGGAGAGGCTGAGCAGATACCCACATCGACGAAGGAGCCAGAACAAAGGGAGGATGGAAACGGATGGAGGAGCAAGACACGGGGTTCCGAGAAAGCAGCTGCTCGGCCCCTGCAGTGTGCAGGCTGCTCCGCTGTTTCCAGACCTCGCCGTTCTTAAAGAGAAGCTGTAAATGTGGATCATTATGTAAAGCATCCTGGGTTGTGAAACACGCTGTAATGCAACACACACTCTATCCCTGGGCAACCAGGCAACATAAGAGAAATTATACAAAAAATTAAAGGGAGTCCTATAGTCAAAATACTCAAAGAAAAATCTAATTTTAAATACTTTTACTTATCATTCCTGAAAATACTGTGGTGCCTGTTGGAGCACATGTCCCAATTTTTAATTTAGAAAACACATCTTTGATACTTCTAATTTAATTGCCACTTTAGACTGCCTTAGATATTAATAGTAGTCCCCAAAGTCCTAGAATCAAAGAAAGAGGCGTTCATATTAAAGGGGGAGAAGCAGGCTGAGCTACACGGTGTTTATTTAAAGAACCAAGAGTTTTATGAACTACCCCAGTGTTTTCCAAATCTCAATCCATGTTCCCTTTGCTTTCTTCTCTTGCTGGCGTCTCTCAAAACGTTTTGGCTGGATTATTAGGAAATTGTACCTGAGTCATCGCAGAGATCTGGTCATGATGAGGGCACACGTTGGTTGTTAGAGAACTGCTGCTCTCCTCTGAGAGATCTCAATCAGCAGCAGGGGAGCTGGCACAAAGCTCCTCAGCCCATTACCTAACACACTGTGCGCTGACTTCCCCGAGCCTGCTCCACACACCTTTCCTCCCTGTGGGAGAACACAAAGTTCAGCCGCGCTGTCAGAGGCACAGGGAGCCCAGGAGAGCACAAGGTGGGCAACAGGCAGAAAGGTTAAGCCCGAGGACACCCTTATTCCATCTTGGCCTTTCACCCCAATAAGGGAGCCCGGGGCGCTCCAGGTCTGCCACCTTTACCTGAGGAATCGTATCTGATGAAGGAGAGCATTTGAACAGGGAATGCACAGATGCCCAGCTCCAGAGCTGCCGCACTCATGGGATAATCGCACCACTGCTTTTCCTGGTGTCAAATGCAAACATGTCCAATAGGCCAGTGGCGCAGGCGCAGGTGTCTTCAGATGCCCGCTATGAAACGTGGGAAACAGCCACAAAAAACTGACTCACCCAAGTCAGGTAATTACACTGACTGCAACGCATCCGGGAACCGAGCACTGGAAACCTTTCAGGGGGTCCTCTGAACATGCCCTGCCTTTTCCAGAATGAGACTAATTTGCTCCTATTTCAGCCAGCTCTAGCAAAGAAAGCGGCTGAAGGGGAGAAAGGAGAATGAATTGTCAGCGATATTGAGAAGATTCATGATTAGTCACACTCACTCGCAGGCAAGATCCTTGCCAGACACCACACCACTCATTAGCAGACCTGAGAACTGGCGAGCCTCCCACAGCTCAGGGTCTGGCAGGCCCCCAGGGACCCACAAAGCCCTGTTCTCCCACACCCTGCAAACAGAAAGGCCAGTTTGGGCAAGCCTGGGTACAATTGACTACCTGGATGCTAAATGAATTTGTTTTATGTTCTGTGTTGCTTAAAATATAATTACTCAGGTGTTCAGCTGGTGTGGAAATCTCTTTGTGTTAGAATGATACAGTTACCTGCCTGGAATGGCCATGTTTCCCTCCAGCTTCCCCACAGAGGACCCTAGAGCTGGCTAGCGTGCCTGTCTGGCCTCCTCCAGCCAGAGCTATTCCTCCTGGGGATGGAAGCATTTATATTTCTCGTCGAGCATCAGTAACTATAGCCTCAACTGTAGGGATCAGCACTGAAGAGCCCAGAGCATCAATGACCCAGGACACTGGATAGGCTGTGAGAAATCAAGAGCTTACTGAGAAGTGTAAGGCAAGGAAGAGAGCCCAGATCCCTCTGTTTGGTGTCATTCCAATGGTCAGCCCAGTTACATAAAGATGCCACTTCCAGTTGGGACAGAAAACCATGCCTGGTGTTGTTGAAACACTGTTCTAGAATTATAATTCCATTAAGTTCCGGTAAGACTGGGCAAAGGGATCTGGCTTCTGTTAGGATGGCCTGTACTCTTCAGAGAGGATCTCAAAGTAAAGGACACGAGGCTAAGATATGCAAATGAATACAACAAGGTGTCAACCGTGGTGAATCATGGCCGACATGGAGCCATGATAGTTTTATTGGTAAGAGAAGCACAGTCAACTGCACACTTAGTTCTGGCATCACTCATGTAAAACGGCACTACAACATTAGATGCCAAACTCATATTACATGGCAAATATTTGTGCATGCTTGTTTTGATTTATGGTACCTGAAAAAAGAAAAAAAAAACACCCTGGCCGTAAAAGATGCTCAAGTGTGAGAATTGCAGACAGTGACCAAAGCACTCATGCTACGCTCTTTTAGACTGAAGACGCTTCACTCTGGCTTCGTATGAGTGTATCATGATGACGGGGGCAAATGTGGTAAGGCCTTGGAAACGTTCTGCTGGATTTGTAGAGGTTTTAAAACTCCGCAAAACTACTGAGCACTCCATCTAAAAACAGTGAGTGGAAAACTGACATAAATGCAAAAGGCCCATGTCAGTGGACATTCAACTTAAGCCAAGCATAACAGTTGGACGGCAGGAGAGTCCCGGCACCACTCTGCCTCTCAAAGAAGGAGAAGCAGGCCTGAGTGAATGTGGGCTCGTTATACAAGGTGGTTTGAGGTACAAACTCTCCTCGCTGGCTTCAGCTGTCAACACAAGATAGAGATGTTTGAGGGAGTCTCAGTCAGGGGACTGCCTTGATCAGATTGTTCTGTCATCATGTCTTCGAGGCTAGTTATTGCTAGTTGGTGTAGGAGGACCCAGCCCACTGTGGGCGGTGTCATCCCCTAACAGGTGGACCTCGGCTGTACAAGAGATGTAGCTGAACATGAGCCTTAGAACAAGCGAGGGCACTGTTCTGCAGGCTTTCTTCTTCAGCTTCTTCTTGAGCTCCTGCCCTGAGTTCCCTCAGTAATGGATTATGACCTAGAAGTACGAGATGAAATAAACCCTTTCTTCCCCAACTTGCTTTTGGTTATGGTGTTTATCATAACAACAGAAAGCCAACTAGGACACCCTCCCATTGTCTGAGTCCTCCAACTTCCCCCATTGTCTACGTTCCAGAGTGAAGGGACAAAGCTTAATAAAGTCATAGTTCATTTGACCTCCAAAGGGATTTGACTTGCTGGAGTTCTCTAGAATCTCTGGCCCCAAGGAGGCCGGGTGACTATTTATGACCACAATGCTCAGCTTCAGCCTTGTTCTTGTATGTATTATAAACACACACCAACCCACTTCTGAAAATGTCTCAGATGCATACATACAGGTATACTAAGAAAATGTTCCTTGGCTTCCATATTTTCATTACTCAGTCATGGGCTCTATGTGCAGATTTATATGTGCATTGAAAGTATCTGGGGAGCCAGGCAGTGGTGGCACACGCCTTTAATCCCAGCACTCGGGAGGCAGAGGCAGACGGATCTCTGTGAGTTCGAGGCTGGGCTGGACTGACAGCCTCCAAAACAATACAGAGAAACCCTGTCTCGTAAAACCAAAAAACAAACAAACAAACAAACAAAAAACAAAAACA
This sequence comes from Mesocricetus auratus, assembly GCF_017639785.1. Taxonomy (NCBI): domain Eukaryota; kingdom Metazoa; phylum Chordata; class Mammalia; order Rodentia; family Cricetidae; genus Mesocricetus; species Mesocricetus auratus. Next base: position 12,603,807 of record NW_024429195.1, read on the forward strand.
AAACAAAACAACAACAACAAAAAAAAAAAACCAGAAAGTATCTGGGGAAAATGCATCTGTATTGAGCAAATATAGACTTTTTCCCCTCTCTTTGTTCACCAAACAATATACACAATAGGTAATAGTCCTATAGTATTTACATTATATTATGCACTATAAGAAATACAGACATTATTTAAAATACAGGGAGTATATAGGTTATATGCAAATTCTGTGCCATTTTATATAAGGGACTTGATATCTAAAATTTGATGTTTGATCCTGGAACAAATCTCCCATGACACCAGTGGACCGCTTGGCTTTCAGAAGAAAATGATATTTTTCATACTTTTCCCACGTACCATTTCAAGTGCTGTAAGTGTACCAGCAACACTGGCACACCCCTATGAGGAAGTGGTTTTCTCACTTCACAGACATGTGGAGAGTACCGTCATCACACCATTAGGATATGGCAGAGCAGGGACACGAGCTTACAGACTCAGGTTTCACCCCTGTGTGAGTTAAGAAATGAAGACATGATTTCCTGTGGACACGGGCTCCTGTGCACCCAGTGGGCTTCTGGGAGTCTGGGAGGATGACTCTCCAGTGACAGGAGGACAGGCTCATAAAAGGGCAGAGTTTGGGAGGTAAGGCCATGGGAAGTAGGGCTTTGTGAACTAGGTTTCCAGTGACAGTGACTAGGTGTGCCACGCAGCCTCTCTAGTCTCATTTTTACTGTCTTTATGAGACACTGGAGTCCATGCCTCACAGGATTCTGGAGGCACCTACTCTCAAAAAATACAACTGAGCGGCGGCTGGCCAATAGGAATGCTGAATGTCTGGTGGAATGAGGTCACTAGTAGTTAGGGGGCTATAGATTTAAAAGGAAGATGTAACATTATCTCATTTGTCACAGAACCATGAAAACCACAGGAAGAATTTCTGCTTAAAATTTTCTTGGAAATAGTTGCTTTTTCTCTGTTGGCTTCAGTTGTCATCTTTGCTTGGTCTTTTTCTCCCTGGTTTTTGGTAAACAGTGTTTATCAAGTGACCGTGGAACCTGGTTATAACACACTTCAGCTCTGAATCCCCCGGCTGCTGTCCCTATATTTTCTGCAATATTCAGTGGAGAAGGTGCCAGCGGGAGAGTGGGCAGAGCTTCTGTTTCTGCATGTTGAACAGCTCAGCCCTGCCTTGTCCTTTCCAATCATTGTCGTTTGCACCGATACTACCCCTCACAGCCTGGACACGTGTTGACAGGTCTCTGGCTGTGAGCCCACTTTCTTCATAGAGGTCTAGTCCCTGTAATAACTGTATTTTCTCTTGTGGTGAAAAGTAATTAGGATAAACCGGGTAGCATTTGACTCTGGTTATACAAATGGCCTGATCTAGTTTGGGCCTCTGTGAACTCTAGGCAGGAATGAACAGAGCAGTGAGATGTCCCTTGGCTGTCCTGTGACTATTTCAGCATACTCAGGAGACATCGTGTGGAACTTTCTAGAGGGGGCGGGGTTCATAGGCTTAGGAGGGAAGGAAAGCATCTAGGTATTTTGGGGACTCAAAGGAGCTGGTAGGAAGCCAAGCTTGAACAAATCATAACCAAATGTATCACCATGCAATGATTTTGATAGGAATGGATGAAAGCACAGGCATCCAGTGACACCTGCAAATCCAAGCTTGGGAGATGTTGCATGACAGGGGATGTTTGAGTAACACTGGCAAGTGGAAATGGAGAGGTTTGCTTTGGTGATGTGGCAAAGTGTTTGTGGCCAAAAAGTCACATGTTTTGGTGAGCAGGCAGCCCAGGTAGTCTTTATCAAGAGTAAACTCTATGGACGTCTTGGTTATCTGAAAGTAAATAAAAAATACCCACAAATGGGTGCTTTTACCTTTCCAAATAAATCTGTTTCTTCTTCTTTTGTTCCTAGATAACGTTAAATATTGGCACCTGTATCTAATGCATCACTAGGCTGTTAAAGGGGGAAATAGTAAGGAACGGAAGGGGTTATATCCCTAAAACTTTTTCCTCCTTTGCTGTTGTTCCATTGAGACCTCTGCTCATATTTCACACACCATTGCCTCCTCCTCTGACAGGCGAGACCTCTGGCCCGCCCCCCTAGAGGATTCCCTGCTGCTTGGTGATTAGAGAGCAGTAGAGATACTCAGCTATTGGGAGCATTACTTCACCTTAAGTAGTCACCAGAGCCTGAGAGAAGTGAGATCATACATGGAGGACCATAAACAGCAGCCAGGCACCAGAAGTTAGTACGGCAAAGTATTGTCCTACCCAAAAGCTTGGACCAGGTGTGTGTATCCACATGCTAACACAGTAGGAGGGGGGTGCGGGTGGGTGCCCCCTGTCTTCATTTCAGGAGCTTCGGTTGGAACATGAGGAAGTGCATCTCTGGGCTACGAGAGAAAGGAAGTCCTCAACACCCAATAAGTTTTAAATTATGAGTTAAGACGTATTAATGACTCCCCAGATGGGCAAAGTTTCCATTGGGACATGTGAGTCATCAACCTAGTAAGAGAGCCCAGAGCCCTGAGTGGGTGCCAGACTGGTTCCCAAGTCAATAGCCCTCTAGAATCAAACGATCTCTTCCAGGGGAAGACCGTCCCAGGACATGGGATGAACCACTTTAACAGGGTTGACACTGCAAAGAGACCAAGGCATGGCTGAACCATGAAGAGCTAGCTCAAGTATGATTCAGTCCTAGTGAGGATGAGGAAGGAGCAGAGAGACAGACCAAAGGCGCTCTAGTCTAGGCGTCTACCTGGTGCTGCACGTCACCACTGAGCCTTTGAATGTACACGTCCATGCTCTTCACTGAGGGTTTCCTTCAGTGTGTGACCTTTGCTTATTCTCCACGCTGTGTATACCGTCAGACTAAATGAAAGGGAAGGAGAATCCGGGGCTAGAGAGAGCAGCAAGATAAGTAGGCCCGAGGGTAAGTGACGTGGGCTGAATCCTACCCTACAAGCCGACACTGCATCATTAAACCTCCAGACCTGGCTGTAGAATTGAGCAGGTGCCTGAAGGGAGGGGTTGTGTGTTCTTTGTCTATGATCATGATCCGCAGATGATGCTTGTGGCCCGCTCATTCTGCACACAGGCCCAACAGAGGCTTCTTCACACCTTTGGAGTTAACATACACACAGTCCACAAAGGCCCAATTCCTGACCCTCGGGTCAGCCGCTCTCCCAAGTTTCACTTCACTCAACAAACATTGCTAGAGAGCCTGCTACGTGACAGGCCTCCACCAAGCCACCCGAGACCTAGACACAGGGACACAGTGCTGCGTGGCAAGGCTCAGGTGTGGTTTTAGATCTAGTTACAGCTGACTTTATTTTTTTCACTCAAAATTGTAGTAATAATAACAGCAATACCAACTTGTTAAAACTTCACCATTTGTTGGAAATTTAGCAAATTGCTTTATTCCAAATGTTCAATATAAAATGCCTTTTGGCCCCCAGAATAGGTATCACACATGCTTCAGTTTGAGTGAATTCCTTTTAGCTCTTAACGTCCAGCATGCTGTTATTGAGGAAGGGGGAGTGTTTAGGAGATGACTGAGGGACCAGCATTCATAAATGGGGTCAGTAACAATATGAAACGGTTTGTGGAACCACAGCCCCTCCTTGTCCTTCCCATCTTTGATCACATTAGGACATGCTGCTTTCCCCATCCAGAGGGCACAGTAAGGAAGGAACACTCTGGAATCAGAGACCAGATCCTCGCCACACAGTTCCTGCAAACTTGAGCACTGACTTCTCAGCCTATAGAATCAAAAGAAAGAAGTTGCTGCTTATAAATTTATCAGTCATGATTAGTTATGACACTTTCCTCATGCAGAGCAAGCCAGGCTCAGGCATAACCCCTCAGAACATGTTCCCACCTCAGCTTAACTGACAGAGTGAAGGACCAGCTCACATCTCAGGAATAACATGTCATGGACCATTTTACAATGATGCTAAGATGCTTTGTCATCCAACTTTTATATTTATGATAAGGAAAACAAGGTAATAATTGATATCAATTTAGAATTGAAGTAAAACAAGCTTACTACTTCTCTTTATATTTTCATATCTATTAAGCATTTTTAGCAATTACAAACTGAGTTCCATTAAAAAACTACATTTGTCAGCTCAGAACGAATTAGAGAATTTTCAATGTCACTAATTAGAAATGTATATAGAGAGAGTAGAGAGAGGTTGAGTTTATCATATACAACCATAAACTGTGTATTAATTGATATCTGTTTTATTGTTCTCACTGATTGATTTTGGAACTGCCACCAACTTGAAATTACAAAGTAAGTGTTACCCCAATAAAATGATGTTTTTATCTGATTCATATGCTGGGGTTTCCCGTTGTATTTTGTTTGGGGAAAAATATTTATTTCTAAGGAAAAATTTTAAACCAGAGAACATACTTAATAATTCAGTGTCCCCCAACAGTCCTCTCTCTGTCTCTGCAGCCCCCATGGCCCCCTTCCCTGAACATAAATGCTTTCCTTCCGTCTACTGTGTGGTCCATCAGAGAGCCCTTCCCACACTTCAACTCCCGTGTCTGCTGTTCGTCTCACCCGTTCTCCAGGCGAGACACAGACGGCCACGGAAATGCTCATCTATGCACTTCCTGGGCTGCTGTAGATTTTCTGTGGGCGTGTCCGAGTTCCTACATGGGAGGGGCTGTGCTTGACATATGGAGGTACTCACTGCTAGCCTCATAATACCTACTAAATAAATGTGTGATAAATGAATGAGTAAACGAGCAGTGTAAATAAAAATCGGGATTCCATCCTTAAGGAATTTAAGCATTAAGCTTTCAAGACATTCCTGCCTGGTATTTGCTGCCTCCTGGGCTACTCTATTCCTACAAATGGCCTCATCTAGTCTCCAATAAGCTCCCTGAGGTAGGTAATATAATTATCATGATACTTTTTCAGACAAAAAAATGGAACACGGTGAATGCTGTAACATGATCAAATCTTCATGGTTAGTAGAAGGAGAAGTGACTCTTGGATCCCAGGAGCTCTTATGTTGTGCATCTTCCCAGAGTGTACACTGCTGCCTGCCCAGAGGAGCCTAGGTACAGGAAACCAGGTGCTTCCCTGTTCCTCCAAAGGCGTGATCACTGTCCACCACAACAGCCACCTTAGTCTTCCACATCGGATGGCCACGGAGGATGCTGAATTTCTAGGTGCTGATTCCGGAGTTGCCTCTTGTTATTGCCAAGCCAGTGTGGCTTGTTTCTCAATAGGCCTGTCACTGGAGAGGCCAGGAGGGGAAGCTGTGGGGGCATGAGTCTTCACCAGTGCACGTGCTGCTGTGTGCTGGTTGGCTGAAGTCCTCTGAAGTCGTTTAGCAATCTTGAAAGTGAATTCGTCACCTCCACCAAACCTCTGGCTGGTGTTACACTAAATAAATATCCAAGGAATGCCTAATCTATTAAATTTCCTTTCTTTCTTACATTCTAATTACTTAATTATAATGTGTTGTGGTACCCGAGAGCAATGCTTGTTAGAATTATACCAAAGGTTGGTATAGATGAGATTCAGATGAAGCATTCTTATGTGACTTCCTGGGTGGTGCTGAGGTGTGAACACAGCCTTGTGCCTGTTAGATACACATTCTACCATGGAGCTACATCCCTGTTGAACCGTGATGTTCACGCTTCAAGATGTCTTCTTCCAGCAGTTGCTCTGGCAACACTGGAGTCTTCTTGCCTTCTTCCCTGGTGTGTGTCCATTTTGCAGATAGGTGAGGCTGGGTCCTAGGATAGCCCTGGTCTTTATCTGGCTCTCCACGTGGTGGCAGTACAGCATACTTCCTTAGGGAGGAGCTAGACCTGGTGCCCAATCTTTGATTCCCAATCGCCTCCTTTTCTTTGCATGCAAATTATCTCATACTTTTAAGTAGCAGCAAACATTGTTTGTGTCTGTTTTGAAGCAGTCATTCAGAACGACATGGAGCTGTGCCAAAGTCCAACTAAACACATTTCATCAGACCATTTTTCATAGGGAGGTTTTTCCTTACACAAAATTATCTACAATTAAAACTGTGGAGAGATTTTCCGACTGTGTCACAGCCTTTTAGAACATAGATATTATGAACCTTTTTCAAAAAAGCAATTTATAATGCTAGTAATTTTCTCCCTCTATCCTGCTATTATAAGGCTAGTGGCTGTGGGTTTATTTATTTATAAATTTTCTTTCTTTTTTTTTTTTAAGAACCCAGCTCCAATCTCTCTGTAGTGCTCACATAATGGCCTGTCTCTAACTTCAGCCCATTGCCATGGAAGTAATTATGCTTCACTCAGGCGGTCAGTTTGCTGCAGAGTCAAAGAGGAAGCGATTCTGTTCAAAAGGAAGCACAGTCCCTACATGGCGCATGCTGGTGAGGGAAGGATGGAGAGGACACCAGTTTACGGGAAAGGGTACCATGAACACAAGCTTTAAAATGAAATATCATCAGAGTAGGATGATAATATTTGAAGCAAATAAAATAATTATCAGAGTCCACGGTCATAAGGTTCTGAATGAATAGCTCCCTATAGTCACTCGTATTTCATATAGCAATATTCCAAGTGAATCATTTCCTTTCTTTCATAAAATCCTGGAAAGGAATCTGCAGGCTGCATGCTTTAGACATAATTTAGGTCAGCTTGCCCTGTCTCTCTGTGTTGAGGAAGATTTAAACCCAAACTTTCCCAAGCATATCAATATACACTACAGAAAAACCTTAAAATCATCTTGAGGTCAAGAATCAAGTGTGCTTGGACTACAGCATCAAACAGTTTGTCACACAAGCTACATGGAATCCTTAGTCAGGAGACCCTGGTACAAATTGGAGCTCTCTTCCTTCTCTACCCCGAGAACATAAAAAACAAAAAACAAAAACCCTAAACCACAGGGTTATTCCAGTGCCCAATGAAGACAAAGGATGAGACAGTGCTTTGTAAACTGCCAGTGTTCTCCAAGACTACTTACAGTTGTTTTCGCTGTTGGTCACCCCCCCTCTCGCCCCACCCCCACCCCGCAAAAGGTACAGATGCAACCCTTTACCAGCAATCCAGTTTTGATGTTGTTGTCTGGTCTGGTTTGGTTTTGATTCTTGTTTTTCAAGATAGGGTTTCTCTGCGTAACCCTGGCTGTCCTGGAACTTAGAGGATGCTGGTCTCCGTCAGGTTAGAGACCTGCCTGCCTCTGCCTCCTGGGTGCTGGGATTTAAAGCATGCGCCACCCTGCCTGGTTGGCTATCACCAGAAGCCTGGCAGTAGGGAAGACTAAGCGGTCTGAAGAGGAGGGAGGAGTGTAGGGACCAAGGGCAGGGAGCACTCCTGCTTTCTTCTGTATAGGTGCAGAGCTGAATATGAAGGGTGCCACTGTGACTTGGAAACGTGACTGTTTGGGACCAAGGAATCTTTAAAGGGTGAGAATCTCTGCTGACCACTAGGGGCAGGCCCTTCTCTCTTCTTCAGCACAGCCCTGGGGTAAACAGATTAGACCATCTGACCACACCCTCCCTACCACTGATCCAAACCATTAGAGCCAATTGGCCACAGAATGAAATCTCCCTAACTGTGATACAAAGTAAAAGAAACCCTTTCTTCTTTGTAAGTTGATTAGCTGGGGGATTTTGTCACAGTACTGGACAGCTAACTAACACACAGGAAAGTTCATCCTGGACAGTCAAGTTGTAGTCTGAGTGACAGGAGGCCTGGGACCTGCCGCTGTCTGGCCATGTGCCTGCGGGCTGTTTCTTCACTTACTTGGTTACTCATTCAGATGGTGTAGAGACACAGAATCTGCAGTTAGGCGTTCCCAGCAGCCTTGATTCTTCAACCAACTTGAGAGGTTATCTTAAGATGAATGCAAATGCATGCTGGTGCTTACTGCGCATTCATGAATGCCAATGCTGTTCCAAATGCCATCCAGGCATTAACCCAGGCAGTCTTTGCAATTACTGTGTGAGCTTAACCCATTTATTACAAATGCCTCCCGGCTCCCCAAAACAGAGAAGAAAACCGGACCTGAAGTGTTTCAGTGGCCAGCCAGAGCTCACTCGGCTTGTGGGTACTTACACATGTGGCACAGCCGTGCTGGATCCCATGGGAGAGATGCACGCAGCTCAGTGACTGCCCCGTGGCTAACACAGGACTCGCTATTAACCGTAGACTGTTGCTCACCGCAGCGCTGCTGTGACAGTCGTCTTGTTAGATACAGCCAAGGCTCGCAGCCTCCAGCCCTACTCCGTGAAGGACACAGAACTCCTGCTCCCTATGGCTCCAGGGGTCAAGCGCAAAGGGATGAAGTGTGTAAAGATGGATAAAAGGTGTGCATTTTTACATGTAAAATAAAGACAGCGTCACCACTGCTTTATTCTAGCAGAATCTAACATGCTTTCCTTGAAAGGGAAAATTCAACCCAAAAGATACATTTTAACTACATTTTTGTACAAATCAACATCATCTGGTGTTGTAGCAAGTGTCTGAAATCTGCTCCATTGGCCAGAATAACCAGCTTGGGTGTCATGCTTGGCTTGCTGCATTCACTCCCGCCCTGCTGTCGTAACTCTGGACACTGATGGGAACATGAAATGCCTACTGTTCCAGGGCTTGCTAACCTCTGCTGAAAGAGCGCAGTCTTCAGTGTCTTACACATGGCGCCTGTTCCTTCGCTCTGGGTGTTCATGAAGACTGTCCTGCAGAGACCCTAGTAAGGGAAGTATTTGTCAGTGTTTTCCTGAATGCATTGTCTACCATCCTGGCAAAATCTGTGCTATCAGTTTTGAATTATAAAAATCCCAGGGCAGATGCAGTAGGGGCCTCTGCCCCTTTGTATGTCCAAGAGCAGACTCCAGACCATGAACCTGATAGAGTATATGACACCATGACTGTTTTATCACAAAAGTGGGTTTCCAAGAAAGACAGGACCATATATATCGGTGCACCACTAATCTGATTAAGTGGGTGCTTCCTGACCTCCTGTGACCCAAAGTCTAGAATGGGCATCTGCCGCTGTGTTACTATTGACAAGTGGCTTAAATTCTTGCACTGCTGATTCTTCATGTACAAAATGTAAAGGAGACTACTTGTAACAGAGGGCTGATCTCCAAAATTTACAAAGAACTCAAGAAGCAAGTCTCCAAAACACCAAAGGATCCAATTAAAAAGTGGGGTACAGAACTAAATAAAGAATTCTCAATAGAGAAGGCTAAAATGGCTTAGAGACACTGAAGAAAGGGCTCAACATCCCTAGCCATCAGGGAAATGCAAATCAAAACAACTTTGAGATACCATCTTACTCCTGTCAGAATGGCTAAAATCAAAAGCACCAATGACAGCTTATGCTGGAGAGGGGAACACTCCTCCACTGCTGGTGGGAATGCCAACTCATACACCCACTTTGGAAATCAGTATGGAGATTCCTCAGGAAAATAGGAGTCAGTCTACCACAAGACCCAGCAATTCCACTGTTCGGCATATACCCAAAATATGCAATTCATACAACAAGGATGTCTGTTCCACTATATTCATAGCAGCATTATTTGTAATAGCCAGAACCTGGAAGCAACCTAGATGCCCCTCAACTGAAGAGTGGATAGAGAAAATGTACCTTTACACAATGGAGTACTATTCAGCAGAAAAAAACAATGGAATCTTGAAATTTGCAGGCAAATGGATGGCACTAGAAGAAACCATCCTGAGTGAGGTAACCCAGTCACAAAAAGAGAAACATAGTATGTACTCACGCATATATGGATTTTAGACATGGATTGGGTGAGTGCCAGCCTACAATCCCAACTGCCACAGAGTCTAGAAAACAGAACCTTCATCCAGTGACTAATGGAAGCAGAGGCAGACACCCACAGCTAAACACTGAACTGGACTCGAGGAACCCAGATTCCTAGAGGGAGGACTGATGAGCAAAGGGGTCAAGACTGGGCTGGTTTAACCCACAGAAACAGCTGACCTGAACAAGTTGGAGCTCTTGGACCCCAGACTGAGGCCAGCATGGGACTGATCCAGACCCCCTGAATGTGGGTGTCAGTGAGAAGGCCTAGGCAATCTATGGGGTCTTGAGTAGTAGATCAGTATTTATTCCTGGCATGCAAATGGACTTTGGATGCCCATTCCACAATGAGGGTTGCTCTCTCAGCCTGGACTCTTGGGGGAGAGCCTAGGCCCTACCCTGAAAGAAATGACAGACTCTGGAGATCCCCCATGGAGGGCCTCACCTTCCTTGGGGAACAGATTGAGGATTGGGTGGGGACTGGGGAGGGCAGGGGGGGGAGGGGAGGAAAAGGGAACAGGGATTGACATGTGAAGCAAGCTTGTTTCCAATTTAAATAAAAAAAAACTTTAAAAAATTGTATCTTTCACCAAAACTCCATCAGATACTCCCTTTACCAAGAGGCAGGGCTGGTTCCCAGCCTGTGTGTGCCTGAGCCCAGGTCTGCTCAGGGACCCTCTGCCCTCAGAGAGTTGTGTGTGCTTCTCTTGTTCATCCTGGATGCCCTTCCAGGGATGCTCTCGATGAGTGCCAGCCATGTTCTCATCCCAGTGGAAGCCTTGGCATCCTTAGATCCCCGCAAGGGTCCCCAGAAGCTGATTTGCAGAGCTGGTAGCCTTTCTACCCCTTTGAAGGCCAAGTTCAGAGACCGGGAACTTCATCCCTAGGTGATGGCAATATAGGGACTTAGCCACAGTAAGGTCTACTTGGTAGAGAATTGATACCCTGAGTGTTCCCTAAGAATTCTTGACTGAATTCTTCTGGGGGTCCCCTCTGAGAACTCCCAGAACATGACTTCTTCTTTGAAAATTCAGGTCAACCTTGCAGGACCCAAATTCAGTGAGAGCATCAGTGGTTTCCATGGTGTACCTGGACTGCTCATGGTTGACCAGATGGTGCTTCATCTGACTCTTCACAGGCACATAAATTTACCCTAAAAGTTCTGACATTTGTCAAAGCATCTTAGAGGCCCTTCCACACAATTCTGCCATACCACATCCATACAATAGCTGAGGGAGCCCCTCAGGTAATACATTTTTCCTAGGCTGTGTCTTCTGTACCTCCCCTAAGGAATGTCCAGGTTGTCCAATACTCCTGAGTTAGAAGAGGTGTTTTCTATTGAGTTATGTTTTAAAGTACAGAAAACTAACAGCCCCATAAAGCTTGAGAGCAAAACTAGAAGAGTGTGGGGAAGTTTCATTAAAAGAAAGTGCTGTTTCTTCTCATCCTCAGCTTTCATAAAATGCTAAAATTATCCCCAGCTCCTCCGAGTGCTCTTCACAGTCGCATATGGCTCATGTGCTAGCAACCTACCAATTCATTGATCTGTTTACATACTGAGCTATGTTTAGGTTGATATTTGACTCCCAGAGCCTTTGCCTTGCAAGAGATTTATAAATGACTACTTTGCAGTAATAGAATAGATGTTGCACTAAATGGAAAATAGCAGTCTTTCAACTACACACCAGGGACCCTTTCTCTATATTTACACACAACATCACATATTTATATACAAGCACACGATCTGGTTGTGTCAGAGTCCCTGACATTTTCACCTACGTCAAGTACTGTGTGCTGCTGATTTGTGAAGTGGCAACTAAAGCTCTAGATATAAACAGCCTCACATCAAAATGCATATAAGTTAAATATATAGCTATCAATATATACATAAAATTGTGCAGTTCTTCCTTTCTGTACTTGCTTTTATCTCTTGGTATATGTCACTGTGGTATTTAAAATTTGCCAGGAGACATCAACAATGATCAAAATAAATAGCCTTTTTTTCTATTATAGTACCATAGAATCCTAAAGTTGGATGACTTTAAAGGCTATTTGCTCTAGCTTCTAAGCACATCTGAGGATCCCCTTCTTTGCAAACTTAACAGGTGGTTAGGTGTCTGCTTTAATACCCTTGTGATGGGAAGCTCACATCTCCACACAGCTAAATGTTGATTAAATCTTTCTTATATCAATCCAGAATATGTTCCCAGTGATTTCCATATCTGATAGAAATGAAACTTGTCTTCCTTGTCAAACTAGCTCCTTTCTATTTTCCATTTAGTAGTATGCCAAGTTTGGGTGCTGCAGCGTCAGTCCACTGGCCTTGGCCTGTTTGTTGCAAGAAAAAAGGACAAGAGGGATGTGTGGTAAAGAGAGGAGACAGTGAGGGGAGGAGGAGGAGGAGGAAGGGAAAGGAAAGAACGAAGGAAGTAGGGACATTCTCCATGATACAGCCATTAGGATTAATAAACAGCTGGTCTTACCCTGAAGTCTGAACATGGCTCTTCCCAGCTAACCATTTTCCAGTTACCATAAGATACTTGCTGCAGACACTGTGATCCCCTGGGTATTAGATCTAAATGTTATATGTGCTACATGTCCATCCATGGTATATAGCCATAATTAGACTATTCCTGAAGTCAAGTCTTTGTTCTCTTCTATGTGCATTGTCAAACCTATACTCACCCAGGTTATTTGTTTGTTTGTTTTTCATGAGCTGTTTAGATGCCATGGTTTCCCATTCTACACATACACCATCTCCTCTAGAACTTCTCTCCCCACTCACCCTGGTGTTCACATGCACCTTCTTCTTTGGACTTGAAGTGATTGGGTTGGTGGTTGTCATCTTCACTCCAACTCTGGCCTAGCTCATCAGATCATTTTCTTTTAGATGTTGAACTAAGACCCATGCAGAATATAGTCAGAAGATGGTGAGATATAAAGGATAAGCCACATACACTAAATCTGGGCAAACGTTTCATCAATTTTTATGTGAAGCAACACATAGAGAAAGTCAGCTTAGAAAGAGAAGGGAATTGTGGTTGAACAAACAGAAAAGAAAAATAGCAACTCTGTGGGGAGAAAGATCAAGAAGCATGGGGACTGCCTCACTCCCTGGTCTGACTTTTCTTCTTGGGTTTTGTCCAGTTAGTCAGTCACCAGCCGTGGACTCTGACTCAGGACTCTCATCCTGCACTGAGCACATGATATGCTTGAACATATTCACATACGTGTGGATGCCAGAAGTCAACATTGTGTGTCTTCCTTGACTAACTCTTCTCCACCTTGTTTTTTGAGGCAGGGTCTCTCACAGAATCTAGAACTCACCAATTCAGCCAGGCCCACTGTGCAGTAAGACACAGGGATCCTCTTATCTCTGGGAAGTCAGACATGTACTGCTGTGCCTCGATCTTAAATAGACTCCAGGAGTTCAACCTGAGGTCCTGCATGTGCAGCAAGACCTTTACAACCTGAGCCATCTCCCCAGAGAACAAGAATTGCCCTTATTTCTACTGGTTTTAATTGCTATTTTGTTTTATTCACATTAATTTCAATTTGTTCATCTTTTGGCACCTGAGAATTTCAGACTGGTATCTCAGAATGTCTCTCTTCATACTTACAAGCAATATACTTCAAACTCTTCAGGTTAGTGCCCGTGTGAAGAAGGAAGAGGAAACAGAGTGTGGCCTAGACTTCATAAGCCATCTTGAGCTCTCAATTTATCTTGGTACCTCAACATCTTACAAGTTGTCTATCTAATTGCCTAGATTGAAAGTTTAGGAGCTAAGAGCCATTCTTATTTTTGGTCTTATGTATCTTTTTTGTTCCATAACTCTAGACATGTTCCTGTTCTCTCAACATACCTTCTTGTTTATCTTCCCAGTTCAACCTGTTTTCATCTGAAAACCACTTTTTTTGTGTGTGTTTTAAGAAAATGGCATTCACATAGCAATAAGGAAAGTTGTCCTCTTGTGTGCAGCTTAACCCAAGTATGTGCTTACACCTCTTAGTTTTTTCCAGTCCTTATACCTCATTTTCATTTTCACATTCTATAAAGCTAGGAATAACTCTACCAAGTCGATCTCTATCGTTTATCATTTAAAAATACCCTTGAAAATAAGGATTCATCACTTTTTAAAAATGTACTAAGTCTGACCAAATACACATACACACACACACACACACACACAACACACACACACACACACACACACACACCAGCTAAAACAGCAGTAACTTCAGCAAATAGTTATTTTGTATTTGTTGTATGTTAGTTCCACTGTAACTGGAAACCCAGCTTTTAACACATAAAACTTTTGGAGGGATGCCTCATACTCAAACCATGATATGGGAGTGAACTTTATTAGGAGATTACCTACTTTTCATGAGTACAGAGAGAAGACAGGCTGAATTGATGATAAGCCTGAAATTTATAATAAGGATTAAGAATTTTCCGGTGTTAGAAAACTGTGATCCTGCAGCCTGAGGTAAGGAGATCAAAAGTTCAAGGCCAGCCTGGGTTACAGTGTAAGTTTAAGGCTAGGCTGTGTGGTTCAGGAAGATCCTGTCTCAAAATACAAAGTCAAAAAAGGCTAGGGTTATAGCTTATCAACAAACATTTGCCCGGGATACATAAGAAACTGGGTTCAAGCCTCAGAGTTTCAAAAGAGAAGGAGGAAGAGGAAAAGGAGGAGGAGGACGAAGAGGAGGAAAGAACATCTTAATATAACTACGTTACCTAGGAAACATGGGTAGCTCCCCATCACCAAAGTTAATGAGAAAATTTTATTGAAGCTTAATGAAGAAGTTTGTTAGTAAACACTACTCATAGGCTCTCTACTAACCTTGGCTATTAAAGATCATGTGATGGCTGGATTTATGTCAACCTGACACAAGCTATAGTCATCTGAAAGTGGGCAATCTCAACTGAGAAAATGCCTCCATAAGATCAGGCTGTACATTTTCTCAATTAATGATTGATGGGGGAGGGCAGGGCACTGTGGGTGGTGCCATGCCTGGGCTGGTGGTCCCGGTTTGTATAAGAAAGCAGGCTGAGTAAACCATGAGGAGCAAGTCAGTTAAGCAGCACCCCTCCATGGCCTCTGCATCATCTGCTGCCTCCAGGTTCTAGGCCTGCTTGAGCTCCTGTCCTGACTTCCCTCAGTGACAGACTTCAGTGTGGAAGTATAAGACAAGTGAACCATTCCCCCACGACTTGCCTTTGGTCTTGGCATTTCATCATAGCAGGACAGAGTATTTACCCATGATTCAAAGAGGGAGTCTCCAGCGCACACAAGCAAACTGCACTGGGAATTGCCACAACCCACGAAAATATTACTATAGCCACCTGGATAACCTTAGGCCCACTAAATTGATGGTTGCCATCATGTACTTATGTCCTTCCCCAGGGCTTTAGAGAAAGAGAGTTAATTTTAATTCTACTCCACAATGTCCTCAGTGGAAATAATAACACCCTCTTGCTGCAACTAGCCCATGTTTAACTGACAGGTCTGGGCCTGACTCAGGACTAAGAGGAAGCATTCTCTCTCTTCTCCCCAGGGGTCCCCAAAGTTTTTAGGCTCCAAGTACTCATCAGGAGCTAACTTTCCACACACTTCCTAGACCAAATGTCTTAAAGCCAGAGTATTTGTACACTCTCTACACAGATGTTTCTAGCTTTGTTAATATTCACCCCAAGTGGGAAAGAGCTCAATCTCCTTCCATTGATGGGCAGAAGACATCAAACTGTCACACAGTCACACAATGGAACTGAGCGACACGAAAGGAACCGATGATTGGTACCCAGATTGATCTTTGTGTGCTATGTTAAATGAAAAGAGCCAGACACACAAGCCTGCACACTGTGTGGCTCCAAAGAGAGGGGAAACAGAAGAGGCAGAGATCCAGTCAGGAGTTACCAACGGCCTGAATAAGGTTGCCACAAGTCTTGACCTAAAACGGCACAGGGGATTGGGAATGAAATGGAACTATTCTGTTGTTTGAGCATGCCAATGTTCATACAATAATATATCGACTACATTTTCAATATCTATACCAAGAAGAATAAATCTTAGCTTATGTGGATTACTTAGTAAGTCTGACAAGAATTTTTAAATCATTTTTTTTAAGTGAAAGAAAAAGTCAAAACAACTCAGATTATATAGTTACTCTGAACCCCTATAAACATTCAGGTAGCTTTTTCAACTGGGAATGACTAAATTGGTTACTGAATGGGGGGTCAGGGTTGGACCATATCACCCAACAAGGGAAGCTGCTGGATATTCTGAAGCCATAGATAGCACTTGTTGGAACAAAGTCCAAACTAGAGCTCTAGAAGTCATGAGTAGTGTGTATTCTCTATGTACAGTAATAATGCAACCGCGAGTCTCCCAAGGTTCCATGTGACTGGGCTTTTAAAGAACTTTCTAACCAGAATTACATCCCATGGTTGGGGATGTGGCTTGGCCAGATTGCAGCAAGGACAGTACTGGGATGTAAGATTCCTGATGTTGCCTTTGCTAGTCTGGTGATGGCATTTAGACAATGCGAAAACCCACACCCTTCCATTGAGTCCATCACCAGAACAAATAGTAGAGAGAAAGAATACTTTTCTTCCCCCTGTAAAGACAAATATTGGAATAAATGGTGAATTTCTGGAAAAGAAATAGAGAGAAAATAGCAGGTTTGTAAAATTTAATTTTTTCAAAACTAGAACCGTCAGGCTGGGTGACATAAATCCAAACGTCTAATTCACAATGAGATGCGCCAGAGAGGCACCGGGGGACCACACAATGAAACTATCTAGGTGTTTGGAATTTTTAGATAAGTTGTCCACTATTTCCCATGTATATTGGGGCTTTCAGAAATATTTGGCTACACACATATAAGTGAGCCAGTGAAGGCACGTAAAAGCTGGGCACTGTACAAGCACTTAGGGTCTCGTAAAGTTCTGCTGGCAGCTATAAAGTCACTAGATTTTCCCAGATGAAAGAATGAGCAATAAATCAAATGTCACCCACATCCTCCTGGTATGACAGATCCCACTGCTGTATTGCACAAGAAGCATAGGTCATATAATGTTTTGGGTTGGCATAGGAACGGTCTTGGAAATTTTCAGAGCAGCGGGGTCAGAATGTCAGGACATTTACAGTGGAGAAAACACTTCCAGTGACTGCCGATAAATCACATGTCCTGGCTAGACCCTCCCCTCTCTCTCTGGCACAGTGCTGATGAGTCTTGTGCCGTCCTGAATAGTTGCACAAAACATATGGCATCTTTGCAGCACGCCCCCGTTTGAACACTTTCCAATGTTCCATAGTGCCTACAGGGAAAAGTGAGGTCCAGGAGCATGGAATGCGGGGCCAGTGACTATAGAGGAGTAGGGATGGGTTATCTGCTGTGTGTGTGTGTTCTCACCGCGGCCCACGCTCAGCCCCTTTGTTAGGTAGACCACCATGTGTTAGAGACCCAGGAGAGAGAAGCGCTCACACTGGCTTTTTGCGCAAACCTCAGCTTTGCCTATCACCGGCTGGCAGGCGGTTCACATTTCGGAGGGAATGAAATGAGGGGCATCCAGAAGATCTCTCTTCCTTTCTTTTTGAGGGACTGGGGGAAACCAGGCAGGGAGTCAGGGAGAGGTGGGATGGGCGGAGGCCCTTGGCAAGTGAAAGAAAAAGAGGCAAGAGAATTTCTGGGGCCCAGGAGGATGCCAGCCACACCCCCAGTTATGCATCTCAGTGTTCTCAATCTGGGCTAATTTTCATCAGGGTTCACATGTGTTGTATCCACTGAGCAAACCCAAGGATGGCTGCTGGCACAGGCCATTGGGATATTTTGTAAGTGATTTTGTTGTTGCTGTTTTTGTTGTTTTAGATTTTGTTTTGTTTTGTTTTTTTCCTGTTTGGTTGGATTGTGTGTGTGTGTGTGTGTGTGTGTGTGTGTGTGTGTGTGTGTGTGTGTAGGGTGCTTATTTGCTTGTTTTATTGTTTCTTTTTGAGACAGATTCTTGCTATTTAGTAAAAAATTGGTCAACTTATTATTAACCCCAAAAGGCCGTGAGCTAATGACCCTCCTTTCTCAGTATCCTAGGTGCAAGGATTATAGTCATATATCACCATGAATGGCCGTGATTAGAGTTCTTAAGTGTGACTTGTAGGACCCAGGGCAGCATGGTACACACCTGCCACTTTAGGTTCAATAGAAACCAACCAGAAAGTAGGCCTGAAGTTTCAATACCTGACTCCAGGAAAGACCACAGCCTGGGACCACTCAGGCACCACCCAGGAAGGGACCTTTCAAATGGAAAATACTTAACATTCCAACCATTGTAGATAAGATCACAAGATGTCCCTCAACCCAGAACACACCCATCCCTTTCACCAAGACACCCCTAGACAAATGTCAACCAATCAGAGGTTCTGAACCTTAGGAATCCCCCACCCCAACTTCTGCTATGATAAAAACCCCACCCCCAACTGAGCTCAAGGCTCATGTCCATGTGGACACAGAGAGTTCAAGTTTGAACTTGAATAAAGCCTTTTTGCTTTTACATACAGGATTTGGTCTCCTTGTTGGATTTAGGGGACTAAGTGATCCTGGCATAACATGGCTTTTAGTGTAATTTGTTTGGGCTACACTTGATAGAGAAAGTGTGATGGAACCAAGGTATCCAGAGAACATTCTCCATCGATGCCACCGTTGTCCTTTGCATTTGGATGAGATGAACGCAGAAACTGAGTATCAGAGTTAAGCTGGGTTGAGCTGAGGTCTCTGTGTAAGTCCCAGGGAACCTACCAGCATTATCACTCCTGGGAAGACATGAAGGGAGAAAACAAAGGCTTCTCTGGGCCAGAATTCCTTCTACATCAGAGAAGGTGATTCAACTCACATGAAGATAAGAGCAGGTAAGATGGTGAGAGATGTGCTTCCTGTGTTTTGATTTTTCCACAGAGCTGGGTTCCACAGAGCCAATGGCAGGGAAGCGCATGAACTCTGTGAGAAACACTGCAGTCTAGTTGAACTCACGATTTGATTTAATCCTGTTTCTCAAGAAACAGCAATTTAGCAATTTAACCTGTGGGCATGTATGTACCTTGCCTGCATGTTATAAGGGCAAGGCAGTGAGAATCTCTTGACTTGATTCAAATTTAATTTACAGTATTAAAAACACAATTAATACTGCAGAATTGATGGGCCAGGACTGTGCATAGGATCTCCAAAACTGCTTTCAGTGGAGCCATCATTTGTTTATTGAGTTCTTACTAGAAGCCAGGCTGTGCATGAGGCAGCAGGATACAGCTACGATTGCATTCCAGATCCTGGCCTTAAAGTCCTTGCCATCTTGGAAAGCAAACACATACGCAAGTGGCTCCAAAGCTGTGCTATACAAGCTGAAACAGAGTACCGTATCATCAGGACACAAAGACAGGAGTCATGAAAACAGCTTCAGCAGCTGGGAAGTGCTCTGGCCAGGGAAGATAGCCCCAGACATGTCTTTCAGCTCAGCCTTCAAGATGAGCTTGGTGTGGCACCTCACACACTATCCTCATGATGTCACTCAAAGGGATCTGTTGCCAGAAGTCTCTTTAGGGCATTTTACTCCTGGAGAACAGAAGAGTGTGGGCGTCTCCACCTGGAAGTCTGCCAGTTGAATATTTCCATGAAAATACATAACTCACCTACACACATGCTTGCTATTTTGGATCTTATCAGATGGATAGCATTTACTCTTTTGTTCTGTTTTTCCAGATTATAGAAAATTTGAGACCTAAATTCCAAAGGTGACTCAAGAATGAATGACCCTTATTTCTGTGATTTTAAGCGCTCTGGGGAAAGATTTAGAGGCCCAAGTGAATAACAATTAACAATATCTTTCCATCTGATTGGACGATCAGATGATGTTTGCTTTCCAGTAAGGTTATCGTGCACACTTTCCAGGGCCCCTGATTAGACAGTCAAAGCAGCAATGGTGAAAGCAAAGCAAGTGTGCATTTGTCTGGAATGTGCTGAAAACTATGCAGAGCAGAGCAAGACAAATAAATACAGTAAAAGAACAAGCAACAGAAACTTTTAGGACACGGCCAGTCACTATAATTTCTTCATCAGACCAACTAGTTGATCCCAAATTATCATGCTCCTGGAGATTCAAGTCAGAGGCTACACAGAATCAGTAGGTTTCTGTAAAAGGGTAGAGGTATTTATCACTTCTTACTTACTTTGCAAATTGGGTTAAGTTTAAGAAATGTTGCCTGTTAGAAGAAGAGGGGGGAGGAAAAAGAGGAAGGAGGAAGAAGACAAAAGAAAGGAAAAAGAGAGAGGAAGGAAGGAACGAACGAACGAATGAACGAACGAACGAACGAACGAATGAAGAGGTCCAGCTCCACAGAGACTTCAACGACTTGCCCATGTGGTCATGAGGTCTCAGGTTGATGAAATACAGACAGCCTAAATCACTTCCCTCCCTCTGCTTTGCAGTCATTTTGTTTTGATTTTGATTTCCTTTTTCTTTCCTTTTCTTTGTCAAGAGTACAGAAAAACATGAGAATATTCACCTCTGTTTTTCTTTGTAAATCTGAGTTAACAATATGCTTCTTACAGTGCAGAAGGAGCAGCAGATAGACAGCATCCCTGTTGGCCAAGGACTCTGCCAGTTTTATAGAAATGAGGGTCCTAGGACACCCCTGGCATGGTGGCCCTAGAGAGGAACAAATTCCCAAACAATTTCCAAAGAGGTTCTTGGGCAAAGCGTCTTTCCTGCCCAGCCATTGGCTCAGGCTGAGTCATTTCCTTTAGTTATATATGAGTTTTGGCCTGGGTTGGGAGGAGGAGAAGGGAACCATAATTTTTCCTCCTTAAGTTCTCAGGGCCAGAGGCTCCCCTTTGGCCACTTCAGGCAGACACAGCTGGTCAAATTCTTAGTCTATGTCACCTCATCCTCCTGCTAGTGCCAAGCTGGGCACAAAAAGCAGTGGCTTTTAGGTCATTATCCACCCCTGTACCGCAATAGGATTAGCAGAACCAGGACTTTGTTTGACTAACAGATCATTTGACAGAACCTTAAGCCAACGTCATCAGCACCCTTGGGGTTGGAGTCTCAGAGTGTGTTTAATACATCCACCCAATAATTTGACTGTGTGCTCACATTTGAAACAGCCCATCTGAGAAACTAAGTTGGAAAAGTCAGATTTAACTGGTGTTAAAGGTTAGAATCTACTGTATGTAGCCAAACATTAAACGGAGCTCCGGGAATCCTGCAGAAGAGGGGGAGAGAGGATTGTAGAAGTCAGAGGACATCACAAGAAAGCCCACGGAATCAGCTAATCTGGGCTCAGAGTGGCTCACAGAGACTGAACTGACAACCGGGGAGCATGCATGGGACTGACCTATGCCCTCTGCATATATGTGACACTTGTGTAGCTTGTTCTTGTGCAACTCCTAACAGTGGGAGTGGGGACTGTCTCTGACTCTTCTGCTGGCCTTTGACTGGGCAAGGCGACCTCATACTGGGTCGCCTTGCCCAGTCTTAATACATGGAGGTGCTTATGTCTTACTGCAACTTGATACGCCATGCTCTATTGAGAGCCATGGGAGGCTTACCCCTTTCTGAATGTAAACAGAAGAGGAATGGATTGGGGAGGGGTGGGGACAGAGGGGGTTGGGAGAGGAACTGAGAGGAGAGGAGGTAGGGGAAGCTGTGACCAGGATGCCAAATAAACTTTTAAAAAGGAAAAAAAAGTCAGTGTATGAGTTTAAAGTATTTTATTGCAACTGAAGCAATAGCTAACCACCCCTTGCTTACCCACTGATGGATAGATACCCCACAAGGCAGCTAGCTTAGCAGCCACTGGGTTAAATTCAGGTCTGTACTAAGGTGCTCTCATTCCTCCAGTCTCCCATAGAGCCCGGAAGGCAATTCCAGTCTGAATTAGGAAGAGACAATGAAGCAAACACCATGCTCTCTGCAAGGACTCTCAGCACACACTGACCCCTGCTACAACCAGCTCTCGGGTCAGAAGTTAAGCTGTCCGTAGAACGAAGGCACCCAGAGACTTGAAGGAAGTGGTGCAATGTCACCTCCCCTGCCTCTCCTGCTATCCAGATGCCACCCTCACACACCTTTCATTTTCCCCTGGGGAAGCAGAAGTCAGGTTCTAAAAGGAGCAGGTGTCTTCCCCAAGGCCAACCAATGAGGTAAGTGACCCCGCCCCCACTCCCAGTAGGTCCCTTGATCTCTGCCCTCCTGGATAAACCTGGTGCAAGGTTACCAGGCAGCCTGGCTTTCCAGCCATTAGAAACAGTGATGGATTCATTAAGAATCAGGGGCTACCAAGCTGGGAGCTCAGGTGCTGCAGAAATAGCAGGTGGTTGGAGCTGACTCGACAGCAATTAACTGTACAAATCTTTGATTAGGCTCCCAGGCATGGAGTCATTAGCAGCCCTGAAGGGGCCAGCTAGCTTTCCACCGCCTCATTAGCTGTTCCACTGGTGTTACTTTAAAAAGCACTGGGGTGGGTGGGGGTGGAGGAGCCTCTCCTGTACAGAATGAGGAGAGCTGAGTGACAAAGCAGGGGTGGGGCGGCGTGGGGGGTGGGGGTTGGAACCAGTGCAAGCGTTTCTAGTGGAACAAAGCGCGGGCTGCTTTTTCTGCAGCGTGCTCCTCGAAATGATGCATGTCTGCTGAACTATAACGTCGGTCCATTCGTGCCTCAGTTGACCCAGGAAAGCCAGACAAAGCTTCAGCTTAGGGAGAGCAATCCTCTGGGGTTCAGAGTCCCAGACTACAGAAAAGCTATTGCACATCTTTGCAACTTTCTGTTTGGCAACTAGGTCTGCAGTCTGAATTCCACTTTGGGGTTCATGAAATCTGTACTGGCATTCTGCACCCCTAGCTTCCTCCACCATTCATACTCATAGCTACTTTGAAGGTTTGCTGGGTAGTATCAGAGCGTAAGAGACCGGTTAAAACAGCTGGGAACATTAAATAATCTTCCCAACCGGGGGGCTTTAAAACAAGGGACTGTGTTTCCCAACCTTCATATATAATTTTGTGTAGCTATTGATTTGATATAAAAATAATACATTCAAATGTATTTATAATGTTCTCAATCTTCTAGCCCCTGAATTAATATTTGCAAAGCTCTGAGAATGTTTATCGATCACCTACTAAAAACCTCACATTAATCTATGTGGGGAAGCGGCGGTGAAGGACATCTATGTTTTTTTTTTCTTAGACTCTGATATAAAGAAGCATCAAATGTCCCTTTCCTGGTTTGTTTATTTGGAAAACAGCTGTCATAGTTCTTCTTTGTTTAAGCACCATTTTACCAATAAAAATATGAAGGATGAGAAAATATGGAAATGATGCAGGCATATGATCTCACAAGTATTCTCTGTGTCTTAACTTGTTTAGTCCCCACAGGGACTGCGCAAGACAGATGCCGTTGTTATTTCCATTCGAGAAGTAAGAAAGCAGAAGCACACAGAAAGATTAAGTAACTTACCTGTGGTCACACAGCGGAGCCGAAATGCAAACTGCTGACCACAAACGCCAAAGCCAACCACTCCAGCTCAGCACAACAAGCACTTCTGTTAAAAACAGAGCTGGCAAGATGGCTGCACAGTAACGGTGCTTGCTGCTCAAGCCTGGTGACCTGTGTTTGGTCTCTAGAGTCTACACAAAGGTGGAAAGAGAGAAATGCAACACAAAGTTGTCTTCTAACCTACACACACACACACACACGCGCGCGCGAGAGAGAGAGAGAGAGAGAGAGAGAGAGAGAGAGAGAGAGAGAGGGGAGAGGGGAGAGAGATACAGAGAGAGAGGGGGGAGAGAGGGGAGAAAGAGAGAATTTTTATGTGCCTATGGAAAAGAATTCACAATGGAAATGATGCTTGGCCCAGGCTTTGAATTACAAATGAAAAAGTCACAGGTCTCAGTGTAACAAGAGACTTCACTAAGACACAGTGGAGGTTGTTAAAACAAAGACATCAAATAGATGAGACCCTTAGAGAGGAAAAGGCCATGCTGCAATTTGAGAGTTGGGAAGGATTCTATTAAATGGGAACTAAGTGAATCTTTAAGAGCTGATTGAAGTTTAGGATAAAGGGCAAGAGCGAAGCCAAGAGAAGGGGAAGGAAAGGGCGAAAGAACAGAGAGAGCAAAGATGAAGAAATGAACTCTAGGGAGAGCAGTGCTAACTGATGCTGGAAGGCCAAGGTGAGTCTAAATGTGAAGACCGTTGAGCAAGAGATTATATCTAGTTCCAGAAAATTGCTGTAGGCTTTAGGAGTAGGAGATTGAAGTTAACATGACTTATGAAAAGCATAGAGAAATACAGTCAGATCGGTACAGTGAAAAGGTAGGGATTGGTTTCAGAAAGAATAACAACCCACCACATGGAGTTTTTATGTAGATCAAATATGCTAAGAAGACAAATTGCCTTGTCAACTACACTGTGTTCTATAGAAGTATTGCTGTCTTTAACAGCATATCCTTGTGACATTTCGGTCAGTGATTTGTTGTCCAAAATCAGGGTGATACCCAAGCCGGTCGGAGTGGGCATCAAATGGGACAGACCACCAAAAGAGTTCTATAGTTTGCAGCTGACAAATAGGAGGAACTTTCCTAAAACATCTGTCAGAGCAGCCAGAGGGCATGCCCAGAGTTCTCTGGAGTCCCGAGGAAGTGTCCATCACTCATCTAGAGTGGTGGGCTCCCTTTTTTCTTCTGCACTGAGGGGAAGCCCTAGCCAGGGGAAGAAAATAATTACTGCTCGCGTGTTGCCAGCAACCCGATGCACGGCTGAAATGATTCAGGTGGAGCCTTGTTCACTGTGCTCTGAAACTTTACAATCAACCCACTAACTTCTCTTAGGCCACAGGCTGTTTCTTTAAAAAGTAATCTCTATGTCTCTCAACACACATGTATTTGGGGGGCTAACTGGGTTCATTTCCTAGCATGTGTTCTAAAACTAGCTTATTAAATTATACCCCTGTTCTTTCTGGTCATTTCTACTGAGAGTTGGAAGGCCTTGCCTCTGTGGGTCTGGGGAAATGTTTACTCCTTTACTAAGAGTGCGTAATATCTTTGCTGTCCCCCAGGTCCCTGCGTGAAATGCTCAATTGTTATGGGAGGTCATTCAGTGATTCGGGAGGTTCCCAAAGCATTAAGCTAAAACATAACTCCAGGACAAAGAGATGGCAATTAAAGTTAAACATATTGGTTTTCATAATTGTGAATTAGAGTTAAAATGAAAATGAGGTCTTATCCAGTTAAATAATAATGATAATTTCTTCTGAGGTCATTTTTCCCCTTGAGCCGTTTAAGGGTAAACAAGAAGGCAAAGAGGGTCGTTGTTAGTGTCATGAGCCTGTCAGTGTTCCTGGTTGAAAGCAGTGTTTGCCTAGTATTTCCAATTGTCTTACACTCTCCGACTTTCCCTGTGACTATGAGGCCAAGACATAGCCGTGAAAGAATGGTCCAGCCATATTTCTCATTCTGTACTCAACCTCTTAAAAGAGAGTAATAGCATTGCCCAGGAGCTAAACTGGACTTTGCCACAGATCCACATATTCCTCAACCAAACCTTGGATCTGAAGTTTTACCTATCTCTTGTCCATGCTCAGCATCTTTTTAGTGGGAACTCCAAATCTTCACAACTTTCCAGAAAGGCCTTAACAATCACCACTATTCACTTAGGGAACACAGCCTGTGCTTCTGCGTTGTTAAAAACTTACTATTAGTACATGCAAAATTTGAGGTTGCCCATCTACAAAGCCTTGAAACGCACTTACCTTCTGGGCAGAGTTTCACAAAATGTGGGCAAAAGGTTAGTTCCGCTCTGGTCCATCTAAATTTCTTTCCGCACAGGCTCTTGGCACTGTGCTCATCTGTCTCCTCGTGAACTTTAATTCATCAGCTCTACTCCTTTCCTTTGGCCTCTGCAGAGTCCTCCCCTTCATAAGTTCATTTCTGTCCAATAAAAAGCTCCTGCTAGCTTTGATGATATGACATAGCAGGTAAAACACCGGCTGCATGGCCTGGTGCCCTGGGTTCAATCCCTGAAGCCTGCTTAAATGTGGAAGGTGAGAGCTCACTTCAGAAAGTGGCCCTCTGACTCCACATGTGCAGCACAGCATGCATGCCCACACATGTACATCACACACACACACACACACACACACACACACACACACACACACGTACATCACACACACATGTACATCACACACACACACATGTACATCACACACACACACACGTACATCACACACACATGTACATCATACACACACACGCACGTACACACACACCAATGACAATGATGCAGAAGAAGATTAAGTACCCTATGTATTAGTCACCTTTTTCATTGCCTTAACAAAACACCTAACAAAAGCCACTTGAGGAAGGAAGAAAGCGTTGAGTTTGACTCACAGTTTAGAGCTGTCGTCCATCACTATAGGGGAGATGTGGCAGCTGTACCATGATGTAGGAAGAGAGTGAAGTAAGTAGCCAATGACACCAAATCCACAGCCAGGAGGTAGAGAGAAGTCAATGGTGATGTCTGTTTGCTTCCCCTATGCTTTTTTCCCAGTCCAGAACACAGAGCACGGATGGCATCCACATTTAGGATGAATCTTTCCGTCCTCAGTCTAAACTTCTCAGGAAACACCCAATACCCGCCTCCCAGGTGGCTGTAAATCCAGTCAAGTTAACAATAAAACTCACTGTCACACTCTGGAACTCTCTTCTGCTCCCTTCCTTCTTGACTCTTTCCACTTTTCCTTTTCTCGGATTGTCTCAGATTGACTCAGACTGTCTCAGATACGGTCTGATTGCCTGACTCCTCCTCCTGTCTGGCACTCTGTGCTTTCTATCCCCTCCTCCTTGCTAACCCACTTAGCCCCTTCCCTGTCTTTGCTTAGTGGATGGACAGATGGTATGCGAGAAGGCTCATCGCTCACGTCTTCAAACTCTATTCTAGTTTCCAACACACCTCACACTCTTCCATCTTTCCCTCTGACACGCGGATAGTTTTCTTCTCCAGCTCCTTCAGTGGTGGTTTTCTGAGTGTTTCTTCCTCGATCCTCCCCCTTTTTTTCTCACCTTGCATTCTTTCCGGGGAAACATCTCCTAGTCTCATGGTTGCATCTAACATCATGTCGGCAGCATCAGAACCTTTCCACCTGCCACACCCGGGGAGGCTACAAGGAGGCCGAATGCACCATGCATTTTCATCTGTCTCCACACTCAGCCTTTCCAAACAACATCATCTGGTCGTTCCTACACAGGCTTGGGGAAAGGTCTCCCGTATCAATGGGTGGGTCACTGTCTACCCAGTCACCTAGGTTAGGAGCCCTGAGCGTGCCCTTAGTTTTTTTCTTTTCCTTCACCAATGCCTGCCACATTCACCACCCAGGGTTCTACAAAAATTCTCCTTTCTTTGAGCTGCCACCTGCCGGTACAGTCCGGTCTGGGTAAGGGCTTTCTGCTTTTCACCTGGGAAGTAGTAATTTTACCTATCCAACCTTGCTACCCAGCCTTGCCTTCCTCAAACCTACAATGACCCCCCAAAAAAAGAATCATTTGATTTGTAAAACTGGTCATCTTGTTCTCACACTTAAACCCTTTTTTAAACAATCCCCCTAATACAAATTGGTAGTAATTCTTTATTTTTCTAGTTCCTCTAAACATCACTGTAAGTTTTCTTTTCTGTCATAATTTTGTGTTTATTCACTGACAATTCCACACAGCACATTATTATATTTCTTTCCTGCCCCTCACATAATCTTCTATATCCTTGGCCTTGTGGTTTATTATGGCCGCTTGCTATATTTTGAATGTCGACTATCTACGAAAGGTTAATGGTTCATAGTATGACCCATTGGCACTATTAAGATATTGCATATTGTAGAGATTTAAAGAGTTGGGGTCTAGATACAGAATTTCCCATCAATGGACATGCCCCTAGACTGGCTAGAAAGACTCTTGACCCTCTTCTTTCATTCTTTGGCTCCCTAGGGAACTAGTGAATGGGTTTTCCCCACCGCATCCCCCTGCCGTGATATGCTACCAAAACAATTGGATCCTCTTCTCTTGTGAGTTATGTACCTGAATATTTGTTATAGCAACAAGATGAGTACAACACTCAGTTTCAACATTTCTAGAAGCATTAGGACACGGATGGTCGCCACTGACACCGTCATCGCCATCAATAGCTATTGAGTGGGTTTTCATCACACACCGAGTACTGGGATCACCTGTGCGCATGCCCTGTCACATTTAGTCCACACGGGAATCCTGCCCAATAGGTGCTTCCGTGGCTCTCACTCTACACAGGGAAACTGCGTCAGACTGAGGACAAGTCGCTTGTGAAAGCCTGCACAGTGAGTGAGGCCCTAAATGCTAATGTAAGCTTTTCAGGCAGCTGGTCGACTCCTGTGACTCTTGAACACTGGCTCCACCCCTGGCCTTGCAGCCTCCGTGGTCTAGCCTGTGCTGTCCTGCCTGTCTTCTCCGCCTTTGCAGTTCCTGCTGGTGCTTCAGATGAGCTCAGACAGCATGTGGTATCTTCAGCCTAGCTTCCCCACTCCCCCGAGTTAGAGCGTGATCTTCCATTTGGAAAGTCATTACGACACAGCTAGTCCTCTAGTGTCATGAAGGCCTCCTTCACAGCGTGGACCAATCAGTTTTCTCATTCGGGTCTATTTGTCTCTTTCCTCTCCAGGAAGATTATAATATACATGTCTCTCTTACGGTGCTCAGCTAACAGGGCACAGGTTCCTAAATTCTCCTTAAGCCTGTGACTCTTCCCACCCCTCCTGTCTCACTGCCTTTGGATCCTTCCATCCCGCCATGTGCTCCCCACCAAAATGGGTGGAGCCCTCTGAAACCATGAGCCAAAATCGTCTTCTCTCCTTCAAGTCAGTCTCTCCCCAGTTCCCCATTTCGTGCACAAAGTGGGAGATTTCTATAATTCTTCCTTGTCTGCTACTTTTTAACTGCCACGATCCTTCCCCATGACATCTGAACTCTTTTCCAGACAAGCTTGCAGAGTTCACCACACAATCCCTAGAGGAGTTTAAGTAAAATGACCAAACTCCTCTTCTCGGGAGTCTTCGATTTCCAAGACATCCAGGTCAGCTGTGGGGCCATAGGCTAAGGAACTCACAAGAGCTCACACGTACTGTCTCACCTCATTTACTATTGTTGACACACAGTGTCTTAGATGGAACAATTTCTGTAAGGATGGTTTATAGGATCATGGTTCTAGACCCTGGGAAATTCAAGTTATCTTGCTGGCTTCTCCATTGCCTTGTGTCTCGTGTGGATCTTCTGGCCACATCAGAGCAGAGCAGAAAGAGAGGCATGGCATGTTGCGAAAGAGCAAGCATGCTAAATCAAGCCTCTCTTCCCTTTGTCATAGAGCCACAAATGCCATCATAACACTGGGCTCCTCCCTGATAATCTGGCCTAATCTCAATTACCTCTGAGAGGCCCCATCTCCAGACAGCATTAACATGTGAACTTAGGGACTACCTTGTCCACACATCCAAACCATAACACTCATGTTCTTTCAGAAGCTTAAACAAGGGATAACTAACAGGCAACACGGGTATAGACTGCCCACGACTCTTAGGAAATGCCCACAATGATAGAAGATATAAACAGTAGCTGCCTCCATGAGAGCCCTACAAGATTTGGGGCTGGAATCAAGTCGAAGCAAATGGAACAATTAACACACCCTCACAAGGTATGGTGAAACCAGATTATTTGTGGCTCAGTTTTCCATTTGCTAAGCCTTATGATTAGCCATACAATGCTGTGAAATGATTATGGCCAGTGTACCCAGACGTGAGGGGGGTGGTGGGTGGGGAGGGCTTCTGATTTGGTCACACAAGATTTTCCTGTCAGCACATTCCTGTCAAGGAGAAGCTGGGGACAGGACTCAGGAGCTGTAGCCTGGAAGGGTCTTGGTTGAAGACTTTGGTGACAGCGGTGTTTGTAAGTACATGTATAGCCCAAGTGAAAGTCCTGGCCGACATGGTGACATGATAAAGAGAAGTAGTCATTTTCCTGCTACTATCATCTGTTTACAGAACAGGATTGCAAGTGTCTTGGATCACCCCACTCATTTAGAGGACCACTCTGTACAATGTCAACCTGATAAAACAGGGTTTGACAGAAGCTGTCCAATGCCATCACATTGCTAAACTCATGCCTCCCACTTCTGAGGACCCGTGGGAGTGTTTCAAATGTCCCAGTTCCCTCAGTCCTCACCATCGCCTTATGAAATAAGAGCTCTTATGGTCTCCTTACCGTGGACGAGGGACGGAAACTGAGGCACTGACTCCGAGACTGGCTTCAGAAAGCACCTTCAGGCAAAAGGTAAGCAGACGCTCTGGTCCTTGCACTTTGCACGTTAGCACTGTCTGTGGGACCGGAACCTTCTCAGAGAGAGGAGTGACCTAAATGGGGTTACTTCAGTGACCTGCTCAAAGATGAATCTGAGGCATTAGAGCAGAACCTGGTTTGGGGAGACGAGGGGGAGTGAAAGGAAAAGGGGGTGGGAGAGAGTGTCCTGCCCACCAAATGCTCCCAGGCTACCCTGAAGGTTTCCACGATACCTCAGTTCTTTCCAGTGCAAGGCATCTGCTTTCTTTCCTTTGCAGGCAGATCAGGCATAGGCACCTGGCTTACGGGGCTGACTTTAGGACTTCCACATTGCAGGAAAGCTCAGCTGCCCCAAGCTCAACTGCCCCAAGTTCAACTGCCCCAAACTCAACTGCCCCAAGCTCAACTGCCCCAAGCTCAACTGCCCCAAGCTCAACTGCCCCAAGCTACAGGATGTGCTCTGCTAGAAAGAGACTCCCGAGGTCCTGGTGTGGGCAACTTTCCTGACCCTTGCCTTGGCGCTTGCCTGTTAGCACGCCCCACTTGCCCTGTTCTCTGTGCTAAGCAGTGGTTTCTGTGTTCTGCTGTGGACCCTTGTCTTCCTGTCTCCCCACTTGTTCTAAGATAGTGATTCGAATTGAGTGTGCAACGTCACAGACAAGCCATCTCCACCCTGCTTTAAGAAAATGTGGGAGGGACCAAGTGAAGGTAGGCAAGGGGGCTGCCAGATGCCTCTTTTTCTGCAGGTTTCCTAGTGAAGATCGTGGGAAGGGGCTAAATGTGGGTTGGACTGTGTCTGAGCTAAAAGTCCACATTCATGATCCCCCATTCCTGGGGAAACATCGTGTCATTTCTGGATGAGAATTCTGAACCATTGGCATTTGATACAAGAACCTCAAGAGACTGGTGTAGCACACAGAGATGGCCAAGGATGGGGGACATGACACTTTCAGATTATGGTATGCAAATTAGTTTGGTCAGGGAAAGAAACAGTGGCATCAAGTTGAGTGTGCAAAATGTGACCTGGAGCCTTGTTGCCTAGGTTTCTGCTAGAGCTCCATCACTGGCTAGCTGTGCGGCCTTGAGCATGCAGGTGTGATGGGGGAAGTCCTGTGTATATGTCAATAATGCACTGCTGGCCAATAGGGAAGCAAGGTAGGTGGGACTAAGAGTCCAGGAGGACTCTGGGTAGGAGAAACACAGGGAGTCAAGATGTAACTGCCATAGGGATAAGAAGCCCAGAAAGTTCTCCGGTAAGAGAAATACTTAGATTAACAATTATGGGATAAATATTTAAGTCAGAGCTAGCCTGTAAGAAACAAGCAAGGCCAACAGCTTCATAATTAATATAGCCTCCTGTGTGTTTATTTGGGACTGATGTGGCTCTGGAACCAGGCTGGCCAGAAGGCTTCTCTTTACACAAGTGGGTGACTGACAGCCTCCTCTGCAATGCAGGACAGTGCCCTGCCCACAGAGAGATTGTGAGACTTCCATAGCTACCCTATGTAAATCACTGGGTGACTGTCACATAATAAGCCTTCCCTGGGACTTCAGGATCTTTGTTAAGATGAATTAGACCACAGAAACCTCTGAGCACAGACGATTACGGGAGAAGGATTGCCAGGAGGCTCCATAGACCTTCTCAGCCCAGCTTGTTTGAGCTAAAACTTTCTCCCAGAGCTCTTCGAGTCGCTTGCTTGCTGAAACGTGTTTACTGGCTAACCTACACAAACAGGAGGTAATGATACACCATCCACAAAGCTGCACTTTACCTTTTAAAAGAAACTTTAATTTTTTGTATGTCTTTAGCATAGGGGAAACACCTATGCAGCGGCATGCATACGAATGTCAGACAACCACACAGTGTCACAGAGATTGAGCCCAGGTCATGCTGGCTTGGAAGAGAGTGCCTTTCCCGGCTGAGCCTTCCCACTAGCTCGGATTTTCCTCTTGCAAATGTTGAAATGTTTTGCGAAAGATTATTAGATGTTTGGTATGCATTATCCTCTCTCTAGAACTTTGTTTTTAAGTTTTCAAATGTGGAAAAGGGCAAGTGGGATCAAAGGAAAACGTAACAGCAAAGACCACTTAGTGAAAACGTCTTAGAGTCTGCCCTATAGGGTTTGGTGTCTTGGGGCAATTTACTAACTTTACAGAGGCCAGACTGACCATGTCCACTGGCTGCCAGGAAGGAAAGTGTTTCAGATGACATGATACCCATCGCCCTCTGGACTGCCTTACAGGGGCCTCCTTAAACCTTCCTTTCCTTCCGGCCGAGGTGTCATTCACAAAGACTGGAAGGAAATGGAGCTATGGGGAGACGGGCAGAGGAAGCTCCAAGGCTGATCTTAGGGATTTTATGGCCTTGATGAGGAATTGATTTTGTACCCACTGTTGAAGTACACGCATAGCAGAGGCATTCAGTCAAGGGTAAGCAGAGACAGCACCAGCCTCCTGGGGAGCTCTGTGTCCCTCTGCCTCCTCAGCCAGTGGCCATTCCATGTTTGTTTACCCGTACCCCAAACTCTGAAATCCAAAGCCTTCTGAGCTCCAACCTGACACTATAAATGGAAAATTCCACACCTGACCTCACGGGACAAGCTGCAGTCAAAACA
Source organism: Mesocricetus auratus (assembly GCF_017639785.1). Lineage (NCBI taxonomy): Eukaryota > Metazoa > Chordata > Mammalia > Rodentia > Cricetidae > Mesocricetus > Mesocricetus auratus. Next base: position 12,636,590 of record NW_024429195.1, read on the forward strand.
AGAGAACACTGAAAATATTGCATAAAAGGACCTCAAGGCTGTGCAAACTGTGTACATGAAACATTAAGCCAAGTTTGGGATTCCACTTGGTCTAACCCCCAAGACGTCTCATTATGGATATGTAAATATCCCCAAATTCAAAAACTTAAATTCAAACCATCTCTGCCCCCAAGTATTTTTGGCAAGTCTAACATATAAAGACTTCTAAGAAAACTCACTCATATTATATGGAAAAGAAAACTCAATCATTTAATATGGAAAAGCTGTAAAACAAAGAAACAAGACGCTGGCAGTACCCTTAGCTAGTCCTTCACTCTGGGTTCCTCACACTGGTGGATAAGGGGGCCTGCAATGGTCAGGGTACAGACGGGTCACTGGGAACTGGAGAAACAGAGATACCAGGGCCAGAGGAAAAGGATGGGGATGAGAAATGTTCTCAATACTCCAAGTGGCACTGCCTCAGTCCTCACAACGGAGGCACAGGGTAATGCTATCTTCATGGTGTGCATGGCGGACTGGGTAATGCTGTCTTCATGGCGTGCATGATGGACTGGGTAATGCTGTCTTCATGGCGTGGATGGCGGACTGGGTAATGCTGTCTTCATGATGTGCATGGTGGACTGGGTAATTCTGTCTTCATGGTGTGCATGGCGGACTGGCTGAGCACGGTCAGGCTGCTCACCCAGCCCCACACATCTCACAACTGACAGTCAGGACTCAAATCCAAGTCTCCTGACATCGAACCACCCTGGACCGCATCTCAGAGGCTGAGAGAAGAGGCAGGAGTTGTCCCTGTCTCCATGACGACAGACTCCCTTAACTCAGCAAGAGTTGAGTTTATGCTTTTCCCATTCTGGCTCAGGGCTCTTCCTGCTCTGTGTATCTGCAAAGGGGAGAGGTTGGGGGGCCGGGCTGTCACTGCTGCTCTGTCTTTCCTTCACAATTCTGGCTTTGAACATTAACCTTGACTTGTCACAGCCACCGGTCTCCCCACAAGGCCATGCTGTAACTGCTTCTTGCTGACCAGCAGTGGCTTGGCCTCTCAGGGATCTACAGGAAGGCCCCTGTCTCCTGCTCTTCCTCCTCTCTGCTCCTCCCCTCTGCTCCTCCCCTTCCTCCTCTCTGCTCCTCCCCTTCCTCACTGCACAGTGGGGGAGGGGTCACTCCTGCCTAAGTTGTGGAGCCTGCTTCCTTCCTCCTTCCTGTGTACCCGCCTAGGGCTGCTTCCCGTGAGCGCTGCTGGGCTCCTGTTCTTGGGTCTCGATGACAAAGTTATGATGAGAATGGTACAGGTGAGCACAAGCAGCCTTGGCATGATGAAGTATTTGGGAGGAGGGTTTTTCTGGGGGGGGTCGGGGTTTAGGTAAATATTCCACTGTTGTCTCTCGTAGGACACAGATCAGGTGAATCAAAATCCAGGCAGGGCAAGAGCAAAGAGCAGCGTTCTTGTCTTGGAACTCTGTGGGAAGAGGGATGGCTACAGGGAAACCTGGTGGGGGCAGAGCGAGGGGGGGGGGGGGGGGAGGCCGACTGGGAGACAGAGCCACCGCGAGATGCTGTGCTCCGCACCCTGACAGCCTCAGCAGCAGTGTGGGAAGCTCCAGCCTCAACAGAAGTAACACTCCTCGGAGTCTTGCTTGGCTTAGTCTGGTGGAGTGATGCATGACCACAGCCTAGCCTTCCTTACATGCGGCTAGTGGTCCAGCCCATCGTATCTGCAGTGTGAGAGTCCCAGTACTCTCACACTGGCTGGAAAAATGGCTCAACAGGTAAGGGATTTGCCATGTACGCATCAAGAGTGGAGTTTGGGTCCCCAGAAGCCGTGTAAATACAGGAGATGAAAGGGGGATTACAGCTACCCATAATCCTAGTGCTCAGGAAGTGGAGAGTGACAGGCAATGCCCAGAGCAAGCTGGACAGATAGACCAGCTCATCAGTGAGCTCTGGGTTCAAGTCTATGAATTACACGGATTTTCCTGGAAGATGGATAGGGAGAGGGGCCAAGGCTGGGTAATTCAAGGGGGAAAAGTTCCAAGACAGCAAGCCTCTTTCCTCACTCTGGGGATCTGAGGCAGCTTCAAGCGAAGCCTTGCAGGCTTTTGTCTCCCGTCAGCAGCCTGCCTGCCCGTAGACTGGCTCAGCAAGTTCGAGGCCCGCTCAGGACAGTTCCACAACCTTTGTGGGCCAGTCAACCATCCCGTCTTCCTTCAAACTGACCAGCGATAAATTAGGGGAGGAAAACCCTTCAGAGACTTTAAGAAAACCCACTCCTGAGAAAAGACTGGAGCTTCCAGACTCCTGAGTCCTATGTGCCCCATTGGCTTTGAAGAAAGTCATTCCCCCCCCCCCCACGTGCCTGCTGTGTCTATGGTTCCTCACTGCCAATAACACCTTTCTTCAACGGCTGATTCTGTCTATGGTGTTTGAGACTTCTCTGCTGCTTCCTGTCACACTGAGAGTTTCCCTGCCCTTTAATTCCTTAACTGGCAGAGAAGATGAGCACACTCGCGACCTCTAGACTGTGTCACAAGTGAGACTCTGCCTCGGTGTGTAAGGTGGAAAGCTGTGAAGGAAGACACCAAATATCAACCTCTGCCTCTACATGCATGCTCACCCGCATGCGCCTGCCCACACACATGCAAACACACGTGCACAGGCAAACCAAAACAACAAACAAAATAATCCCATACACCAAAGCCTGGATGGGATTCCTAGTCGGTGAACACTTGGCTATGCTGGAAGGGTGACACAAACAGTTCTGTGGGGAAAAGGCTCGGTAACTACATGTCTGGAACTCTCCCCGACCTGGCCCTAGCCTCTCTGTCTCTGTCTGTCTCTCTGCCTTGCCCCCCCCACTCTTCCCAGTATCCTGGTCATGATTGGCATCCTTTGTCATGTGACTGTACTATGGGTTCAGCACTCCCCAAGTTTTTTGAGCACGCTAGCAAGGTATTGCACGTGAGAGGGTGGTACCCTGACACCCTGAACTAAGTCACCGGGTCTGAGATCAGGTAACCTGGAGATCCAGGACACTGTGGCCATGTATGAAGAGAGGGAGGGTTCTTGTGAGGGATGGTGCCCCAGGCCTGTGAAATCTGTGCCCACCCTCGGTAGTTATCATCAAGAGTGCAGTAGAGCAGATTTCTGAATGAATCTCCTACAAATTCTAAGGCCAAAGCTAGCTACTATCCACCTCTCTGCCACTGCACTCTACAAGCAAACTCCATGACTGGCTTTCATGAGAGTTTCAGTTCTGGGTACTTTCATGGTACCCCAGTAAGACATTTTTGGTCCAAGACCAACTACTTTAGCTGCTATAACAAGCTTGTGTTGAGAAGTGAATTGATGACTGAGTAATCAAACTCATTTGGTGTCTTTAAAATGGAGATAATTTCACATAGTTCAGACAGAGCCCAATTATTTTGTTGTTAAGGAAAGTGAATTAGCTTGGCCTTTTGCAATTCGATCGGTTGCTTGGCAATCAACTTGCCAATAGTTTCAGCAACCCCATTTTTCTCTCTGATTTTAATTGTAGCATTGGAATAAAGGAAAGATCCACCCATCTGCTGCCCCTGACTTCCAGGCTTAATTTTAAAAGTCAATCCTCAGCCCTTCTTTTTCTAAATTTCAAGGAATTAAAAGGAATCCAACTATTATTTTACATCCTTTTTATTTATTTTCTTTCACCCTCATCTCCAAGTCTCTTAAATATCTTTATTCCCTTTTCTCCTCTTCTTTAAAAGATATGGAGACTACAGGAAATGTCAGCAAAATGTGCTATCTTTTCTATTAAAGGGTCAAATAATACAAAGTACAATTAAAGAAATTGTGAAGACACCACTTGACAGAAATTCAAATCCCTCCAGGGTCACGTTTCTTGAAATTGGAATATATGATCAAGTTTCATGTATTCCTGGAAACTACACCACCACACTCTATTAGTCAATAGTATAGGAATATAAGACTGAGTTCAGGTCACTCAGAATGAAGCACGGGACCCCTTGCATTGGAAATAACAACTCAGAAGACCCTACTGTGTGTGGTCATTTGCTTCCTCACCTTACATAGGTGCACACCTGTGCAGAAGTAACACTTTTACCTGTGCAGAAATACTTCAGAGTTGGTGTTTCCTTGAGACCCAGATGTATTTCTTACAAACACATTAGGATTTCTCCAATGCTGGAACTACAAAATATTCTGCTGGTTTCCGTACACTGAGGTCTAAATTGGCATTGCTATATCTGTATTTTTACTTGCTCATGGTCAGGGCATGTGTTCCAAATTGATCCACTGCCTGAATTCTGACATTTCTCTTCTCTCGCTCCTCTCCCTTCACTACCATTTTCTAATTTGATTTCCCCCAAATTCAGTATTTTGATCTCCTTATTATTTAACCAATTTATTCTTCATTTTATAAATATTGCATTTTGTCCTGCATAGTCTACCAAAGCCACTTCAAAATGTCTCCATATTCTAAGTGTCTAATCACAACAACTAAATGTATGGCATTTACCTATGATTTTGTTTTAACTTAGCTTTTCAAGTCTTGACTACCCATGATAAAACAAAGTTCATTTAAGTCCTTTGTAAGTATCATTCTGCCCAGAGTCTCTAACGAGCATTCTCCCCACCACTCTGGTCCCTGAGCTGCATCAGTCCCAAATGAACACACAGGACACTATATTAATTATGAAGCTGTTGGCCGTTTGCTATGGTTTCTTAATGGCTAGCTCTGACTTAATTAGTAACACATAATTACTAATATATATTTTATAAGGTCTTATCTTACCGAGAAAGCCAGACTTGCACACTCTCCTCTGGGATCACATGGAGACCCCTACTCTTGAATACATTTCCCAGAATCCTCTTTGACTCCTAGTTCCACTTATCTTGCTTCCCCATTGGCCAACAGTGCTTTATATATCAACCAATAAGAGAGACATATACACAGAAGGACTTCCCCCATCAAGAGTCCTCATTGGAATAAGCACATCTAGGTGTCTCCTCATTACCTCTGTCCTCAAATGATTTGGCCAGAAGTAGACACATGCCTGGTGAGTTCAAAGAGGTGAGTTCAAAGAGGGGTCCACTGTGCCACTCATATTCCCATCTACAGGATTTTAAATTGAGAAATACACAAAGGCCCCGTCTGTTTGTTATAGGGGTCAAGACTGAAAGGTAAGGCAGTGAGCAGCTTTAGTCATCTCCAGTCAAGGGCAAGTCAAAATGGTTAGAAATCGAAAACTACAATTAAACAGAAGATGTACTGGAGAGAAGTCTATTAAAACAAAGATGTTGAGAAGAGAAGCTGAAGATCACAGATCAGGAGCAACAGGACTCAAGGCTGGCTGAGCAGCCTCAGGAGACGCCACGGTGCAATGCGTGCACATGGAGACTGGAAGTCCTAAAAGTCATGTCACCCCCAGCCCCAGCCTGCTCCATTTCTAATCATCCTGGAACCTCATCTGAGAGAATGCCCTCCGCTGTATGCTTTGTTTCTTGCAACTCAAGAAGCACTCATCCACTGCCGCCTCCTGAGTCTGGACCACAGAATCACAGGCAGGAAGTGTTGCCAAGGGATCTTTGGCACTTACCTCACTGCAACCCCTTCTCCATGGATTAGCCACTTAGTCAAAGACACCCTCTCTCAATATCAGCTTCCCAACGAGAATGTGTGAAAGACCCGAGACAACAAACACACCAGTAAAAGTGCTCTCTATCACGTGCCCTGTGCTCCCTGGCCTATGTGGAGGAGGGCAACTCTTCTGTCTGCATCTGCCTTTTGGCCTCCTCCAGGAACCTTCCTGTCATTATTGAAGCCCATTCTCTGCCCTGTGACTCTGGTTTCTACATGAGTGTGCAGATGCAGATCCCAAATCTGAAGATGCCTGCAAACTCTGAATGACAGACGGCCTGCCTCTTCACCTACTTCGTTTGTGTTGTCTGCCCAACAGCATGGCTTCAAGTGCAAACAGAGACATGAAATCAACATATTTGTGAGCTCTGCCCAAACTTCGGCATCTGCAAGGGAAAAGAGGCCAGTTATTTTACTTTCTGGGAGGATCAAGATGAAGGAAAGGCTGGAGACAGCTCTAGTATTAACTCCTCTTCTTTCAAGTAAGACTCTAGTTAAGGCCTCCACTTTACCTACAGAAGCTATGTGTCCAACCTCTAAACATAGTCAAGGGTTTAGATCTGCCACCTTATGCATCAGACAGGTGGGTAGCTACCCTCCAGTACATCCAGCCAAATAATCAAGTCTTGGTAGTCCCTTAAGCATGTATCCTGGACCACTGGCTCCTAACACCAGGGCTTTCTGTGTACTCGCACACGGACCTGATTCCACGGAAAGCAATCCTGCCTCCATCTCTTTTGCTGCCAGTGGTGACTCTGCTACTGCTCAAGTCAAGATGACCTCCTGTCATCCACACTGGGCCAGCTCTGTGCCAGGGATTGTGGTTTCCTCTCATAGCCTGGCATTCTGAGGTCTCAGCTGTGCCCCTGAATCATTTCCAACTACGTCAAGGACTCCAGTTGGCCATGTGCAGGCCTGACTCACAGTTCCTCAGAGAACGCCCACAGGCTTCAGGTACTGCTTCCAGCCAGGCTCCTCCTCCACCTCAACATACAAACAAAAGCAGCTACTAGGTTTGCTGAGCTCTTCTTAAAGACACAGGCCTGGAGCCGTGGGCAGCAGCCTGGCACTCACATGCCTCTCTTTCCAGATGGAGCCTTAGTTTCCACTATGAAAACATAGGAGAACCACCAGGGCCTTTCTTCACTGTTAACAAAACATGCGGAAAGTGCAGAGTCTGACAAGGGAGAACCTGAGACCAGACCTTGTCCTCTCTGCTCTAACCTCAGAGATTCTGTTTCGGAACATCCAGGTGGGTGTAACGCACACGTGACTACATTACACATAGATATGACTGACTACATAGATATGACTACGTAGATATGTCTACATTGTTGTAGTAGAAACCAAAAACCAAAGGAGAAAGGTTTTCCTGTAGGGTCTTGTCTAGGAATGAAGAGGACCTCCATTAGCTAGTTGAGTGATCCTGAGAAGATCACTTCCCTTCCCCGGGCCTCTTCTGGAAAGTTAAATTCTCTCTGCAGTTAAAACATCTTTGCAGCTGCCCAGGTTGCTGATGCAATATTCCTACTAATCTCTTGCTGCCCTCAGAGTTTAATTTCTCTTTTAGACAATTAGTTCTTATTTGCAAAGAGTCACACAATTGGTCCAACCCAGAAGGATCTTTTATTGTCTTCCTTCCACGAAGTTGACTAAGATTTAGAAGTCTAGGTGAAGGAGAGCGGGTAGTGAGTGGGAGTTAAGAGAGTGAGCCGGCTGCGGCATAATTGAAACCTTCCCCTTCAAGTAAATATGACGAACCCGTGCTAAACTGTAAACACAGAAACTGCACAGCTGAGTGTTCTAGGAGGTGCTGGAGGCAAAGGAGGCTGATTCTGGAAGAAGATAGAAGATGCTGACTAGAAAGAAGAGATTGAGATGTGCCAGACTTGGGGACTAAACACAAAATGGCCACTCCCAGTGAAGTGACATTCTGGTGCTCTCAATAGAAAGTAAGCTAGGGAGGCAAAAATACCATGTAACTTATGGAACTCAGGACTAGGAGGCAAGGAACAACTGAAGACAGCAGAAGGAAGGTGTGCTATTTCAAATGAGGGCATCTGAAATCTTTCCCGGTTTCCTCCAGAGCTGTTCAGTGGCTATTCACTAACAGGGATTGTGTGCAGCCTAGAATCTCGGGAGACAGAAGTGGATGCATTTGGTTAGACTCCTAGGGAGGTCAGGGCGCAGAGCATGGGCAAAGTATATCTTGAGGTCTTGAATGAAGTTCAGTCTTCAAAGTTGTGGGTTGAGGCATGTGGGATTTATAGACAGAAGGTAAGATTCTCAGTGATTACATGCATACCTCACAAATAACGCTCAGTGACGATTACATGCAGTTTTCTGGGAATCAAGTTTCTTCACATAAACTTTGAGTGATCATCTCATATGTGGTATTCCTAAAGACATGGAGAAGAAGAAAGCAATGCTACAGTGATAAACCAACAACAAACAAAAAAACCAAACTACCACGGGGACGTGGTTACTGCCACCATTGGTAAGTCTACATTTTTTTCAGATTCCACCCACTTTGAAAGAAAAGCCTAAATCTGAACCAAACTCAGAGTTCACACATCTCAGAGGCAGCCATTCTCTCTATGGTGGGAAAACCTGTCTTGCCACCCCAACCCCCAACATCCCACCCCCCACCCTGCCACCTCCCACCTCCCCGCAGAACTCTCCATCATCCCTGAAGAGGTTTGTCATAGACACGCACTTCCCTACTGAACTCATCTCCTTTCTCTCTTATTTTCAACTTACCCCTTCAACGCCCTCTTCCGTAGCTCTCTCTGTAACTCTAGCCATGGCAGCTGCTGCCAGTTTTACTTCTCTAAAGCTGCTGTGGTGCTGCTTGGCTTCTCATCACTGACTACTGTGAATGTTTCCTACCCAACCTGATCGCAATCTGCTCCTCTCCTGTCCTCCCTTCTGACCCTGGCTTCATGGGAACCAGCAAGGGTTCCTTCCTAACCGCGTACACTTACGCTGCGGGGTGACCATCGCTCGAAGCTCTTTCTGAATCTCCTCTCCAGTTCTGATCTTCCATAGGCACGGACTCCATCACTCTGTCTCTACCACTGAGTGTAGAACCAAATGGCATCAGGGGTCAGACAGCAATACAGGCACAGACTGACCAGGAAGAGCTAAGGTTGCAGTCAATGATGTGGAGTTGACCGGCCCCTTCCTTAGCGTTGGTCAGTGAGTGTAACCTCTGGCAGTGGGAGAAGCTCCTTTCCAAAACTTAGAAATATTAGAAGTATTTTTCCCTCACACATGTCTGTGAAGCAAACCAGATGCTCGGAAGGGTTGGGGTTGGGGAAGAGCTGGGTGTTTCTCAGTTCTGGTCACACTGCTGCTTCTGTTCAGTCACATTGGCAATATAGTTCCCGAAGCCAAAACTTCATACATGACATTGGATATAACCCCGCTGTACACAGAGCTGCTTAATGTGGGAGGGAGATGAGTGTGGCTTCTGCCAAGGAAGGCTATAGGAAAGGGCTTTAGAAAGCTGAGGTGTAGATCAATGGAAGGAAAGTACCCTGGAGAGTGAGTCCCGACTCTGGCTCTGCTTGCCTTTGTTGGCTGCAAAGGGAAATCTTGGGGTCCTGAAGGTATTGGAGGTGAATCAAAGGCATCCAAGGCTAGTCCACCAAACACCTCAGAGCTCCCCTCCCCTCCCCCCATGCTGCTTCTCCTTTAGGAAGTCTTGGCTCTGTCAGATTCCAGCCTTTTCATGCTCATTTCTTCTTGGATTCTGCTTACACAGTTAGTGGGCACTGGCCAACGTCTGCGTTTCAATTGCCTCAAAGATGAATTCTAGCTGGCCAAGTTAACCATTTCCCAACTTGACTGGGGTACAGTGTTTCTGTCAGGCTACCTCATAGGCTACAAGCCTGGTAGACACTGGATTCCTATAAATGTCTGCCTAAGGTCTACCAAGTTAGTTGCCTTTAGAAGTGGAGGGATCGGGTGGTAGAAGCAAAAACATGATCAGATGCTCATTGTTGCTGTCTTATTAGAAGCCCCGTCGAGCCACACAGTTGATAATAGCGGAAGTTCATGTACTCAGTGAGTTGGTATCAGCAGGAAATGGTTGAAACCAACCGGTGCTGGGATAGGGGAGGCAACCCAGAGCGAAAGGGTAAGATTTTGGCTAGGACTTGGAAGAGACAGAAAGTGTTCTGCCCTGCTCTGCTCTGAGAACGAGGGTGTGTGAATCACAACTGGGAAAGACAAAAATAGAAGAAAGTTGAATTCTTCGTAAGGATATGAAAGAGCACCGACCCTCAGCATAAGAGCAGTAAGCCCATGAGGAAATACGGGGACTCAACAGAAGGGTATCAAAATAACAGACTGATAGAAAAGGCTGCACTGGGGCGTGGGCAGGGGGTTAGAGCATACACACAGATAATTCACCCAGAAAATAAGGAGGTCACTCTCCACTGATAATACTCAGAATGGAATCACTCATTTTCGCTGACCCTAACAGACCTTGAAACAAGCAGGCAGAGAACAGAGCATAGCCTGTGTGACCAGGGAAGCAAGTCACAAGTGTTCACTTTCCCAACCTTGTCAGATGCAATCAGACACCCCTTTTTATATGAAGAAGAGGAATTATTACTATGTGGCTCAGAAAGGAATGCATGGTGCCCTGCTTTTTACAGGTCAGATTTCTCTGCACTGCTTCAAATTTTCAACGAGATAATACATTTATAATGTACTCATGTACCACCCAAATACATGCACTAAAACTCATGCCCTCATGGAGACCATGTGGTGATTAATTATGGCAGTTAAATGTGTGTGCTGAGACATTTACTCAAGGGACATTCAGGCTTAGGTGAGAACTTCTTTATGGATCTTAGTAATGTCTTTCTCACATAATAAAACTTCAGCATGGAAACATAGCTAAAACACCAGCTTTAATTATCTGGCTGAGACACAGAGCTTCTTACATGGAAACATTTAGAAACCAACTCTGGAGGTGGATTTCTAGACACTCTGAGCTCCGAATTGCCTTATCTGTCATCGTACTGTAGCCCGCCTCCACAGAGGTCTCCCAGGCTGCCACAAGTGGGCTGTGCCGCCAGTTCAGTATCGGTATGTACCCTGTGTGAGAAGTCCCCCTTTTCTACCACCTCCTGGATCTGCTTCAGTGTTTTCAGACACCTGGGAGCATTTCCCTGGGGGCGTCCCCAGCTGGTTCTCCACCCTGACACCTGGAAGATGATCGTGCCACCAGCCTCCTCTTTGCTCCCACAGGAGCGAAAGGACACTTGGTCTGCATCAGGAAGCAGGTGTCGAGACCCAGAGAAGGCAACAAGTTCCGAGCTGCAAAGATCTGTTACCCTTTCTAAGGTCAGTGATGGCTTGCTTACAGCATATTCCCGAGCATCTGCCGGGGCAGGATTCTCCATTCCTCCCCAGGGAGGAGCTGTTAAACTTCGAGCCATCAGAGACACTGAAGGACTGGTTAAAACCAGACTGCTGGGCCTCAGCCCCCAGCGGCGTGGCTGCTGCTGGCAGATGAGGCCCAGTCCTGGGGGAAGCCTGGTTCTCCTGAAATTCTATGCAGTCTAGCTGTATATGCCTGAATGAATTTTGCCCTTGAATGCTCTGCCTGGTTCTCATCAGAATCTTCAAGTGAACTAATCAGACAAAACAATAACATAGAAAGCTAGTACCTGTCAGAACATCAAGGAAGTCAAACTGTCGGAGGAGTTCTGGAGCTCACGAAAAGAGTACAAAGTACAAACACATTAGACTAAAGTTACCTCCACAGGAAGTGCTCAGCACGGCTGCCTAAGAGTCAGGCATTGGCTCATTCACAGCCACACTGAAATAAAGAGATTTGAATAGGAATTAATATTCTCACCCTACAGGAATTTATTTTTAATTACAGATAATTACGCTGAATTACAACAAGATGATTTGAAGCATTATACTAATTCAGGAGTAATAAAGCATGAATTACTGATGTCATCTTTGGAAATGTAATCTATCAATCAACACTAGAATAGCAAGAGACGAAAGGTCATGGTCTGACATTGCTGCTTTGTGGTGTCATAGTTATAACTGCCTTCAACTCACCCTTTACAAGCCCCCATAGGGCAATGACAGATTCCAACGCAGGTCTGCAGCCCCGCAGGCTGCTCCAATACCTTGTTGGACCTTGGGATTCCTTAGTTTTTCAGAGACAGGAGAACCACCCCATTCAAGCACAAACCTACATGCAGGCAGAACCTGATTCAAATGTCAACTATGACCTTTGCTGGCTGTGTGACCTTCAGCGAAGTCTCAGTGGTTGATAACCTGATAGCCAAGGCTGTTCTGATAGTTATATGACATCATGCATAAAATGTCTGGCAAGTAAGGGTCCAGCAGATGAGATTAAAGACAGAACCGGCCTTGACCTGCAATGTTGCCAACAGAAGAGCTGCCTAGTGCTCATATAATCGAGGTTTTATGGGGGTTGAAGCTCACAGTGCGAAGTTGCTACTACCAAAGCTTGTAGGCCAGTGAAAGTCCTTTGTGTCAGTACTGGGAGAAGGAATTGCTTATCTCACTGACTAAACATCTTCCTATCACAATGTTTTTTAAAGGTAAGAGACCACAGAGCACAGAAGGAGGACAGCGGAGAGGAAGGGAAGACACAGACACAAACAACTATAGCACAGCGACTGCTAATTCCTATAGCACGAGGGCCTTGCTGTGACTGCCTCACTCAATGTAAAAATACTCCACGAGGAAGGAAAAGAAAGCCCTCAGGAGCATCATCTACAAGCCAGTTTTGTTGGGCTGCTATTACATAACACCCTTTAACAGAGAGAGAAAAACAGAAAAAATACCACTCAAGTTCAAAGAGCCAGTGGTCAGCAGAGTCTGGGTTAAAATCACCGCCTATCTTACTCCAGATTTCATATGCCTGTGCTTAGCTCATTCTGTCTTTACTAAAAGAGCCTCTTCTCCTATCTCAGAGCATGGTTGCTTTAACCAGAAGACAAGAAAGACGGTGGCTAGACAGGGAAGAAGGGACACACCATGCCAGCAAGACGGTGGCCAGCTAGGGAAGAAAGATTACACTGTGCCAGCAAGATGGTGGCTGGCTAGAGAAAAAAGACCACACCGTGCCAACAATAACTGAAGAGAGGTCAAGTAGAAAGCACCTTCCTACAACCAGAATGAAAATCAATGGCCAAATACACACACACACACACACACACACACACACACACACACACACACACACACACACACAGATCACAAAATGTATGATCAATCTCAGGCTGGAAGACCTTTATCCTTTCTGGTAACCTCAGGGCCAGCCAGGCTTGGCTAAGATAAGAAGCGAAGGGCCTGCTGGGGGCAGCAGAGAGCTGGAGCGACATAGAGCACACAAGGCTATCAAAGTCAACAGAATGGGGTCAACAACAACAAAACGCGCTGCCTGGAGAGCTTTTGCTGATCTTGAGAATGGGGCTCTGTGGGGACACACACTCTTGGCTTTACCAGGATAAACCTGCAGGTAGGTCTTTTTCACTTGGGCCCAGCCTGACATTCCACTCAAGTTGACAAGATGGCGATGTGGCGGACCAAAGGGAACTGATGGTGGCGGAGCTAAGGCCTACCCGTGATGGAGTCCTAGAGATACGGCCTGCTCAGACTTCAGGCCCTTAGCAGAGACTGAGCCCATGAACCTACACCCCCCCCCCCGTCGCCATCACCCGGACCTGGGTCGGCTATTCCCATGTTTACACGTGGCAGCCACAAGGCATCAGCGGGGCAGTCCAAGTTGTAGAAAACCATCTTTGAACAAAGGCGCACATCTAACTTTGAGAAGCATTTCTTTCCCCATCAGTCTGGAAGGGAAGAATTCTTCCACATTTTCTCATTACCCAGTGATGGGCCAAATAAGCCTTTCATGTAAGCTGCTTCCCAGAGCTGGATAGGGTAGACATGAGCCTATTCTTATCCTTAAGGAGGCTTAGGAAATAGTAGTTTATAACTAATAACAGTAAACATAGTCCACATTTCTAATCAAATGCTCCTGTCAAATCCAATTCTTGTTATTAAAGCTTGATGTAAAGGAAAGGCCTGTGCATGTGGCTAAGTGAATGAATGAATGAATGAATGCTGAAGGACAGTTCATGATTACAATTCAAGTGTTTCTCAACATGGTCAGTGGAGCAGCCTGATTTAAAATGCATAGCTCTCAAAGATGAGCTCAGAAATCTACCTGCATTTCAGCTGGCTCCTCGCAGCTGATTCTTGTTAGTTATAAATACTAGACTCTGTCACAGAGTAGTGAGTGAGTGGGGCAGACTTCGGGAGACAAAGGAAGGTAAATTGACAAATACTATGATGAATCTAGGAATACAGGGCAAGGAAAAGCCAGGACAGAGAATTCTAAGTGTTTTCTGGAGTCACCTGGAGGCAGAAATGCCCTGGAAGTACAATACCAAACAATGGCTCTTGAGAAACAGAGTTCCATCTGAAACACCAGGACCTGCCTCCTGGGAGCCAGACAAGCCAGTGTCATTCACCAGCGGGAATGGCTGCTCCGCGCATAGTTACTGCCTGACAGCAGAGCTCTTCGCGTTCTTCAAGGAGTGGAATAACAGAGACGAACGGGGTGGAAGAGACTCCTCAGAGTGAGACAGAGCCCACCAGGGCAGGTCTTAGCAGTCAGAATGCATCCCTTGGGGCGACTGTGAGACTTCCATAACTTGTTTGGAATTCGTGGGTAGCTGGCAGGGATCGTTGGGCGTCTGCTTTCCAACACTGAAAAGTCCAAAGGAACACGTAAGAAAATAATCCTGAGAAATATGTACAGAGTGCATTGGAGGAGTGAGAACAACAGGCAGGGAGCAGACTGATGCCTCAGTTTACCTCCTTTTTGATCTTGTTTTGTTTTTTGAGATAGGGTCTCCCTCTGTAGTTTCGGAGCCTGTCCTGGAACTCACCCTGTAGACCAGGCTGGCCTTGAACTCAGAGATTGAACTCAGAGATACACCTGCCTCTGCCCCCGCACTCCCCCTCTCCTGAGTTCTAGGATTAAAGGTGTGCACCCCCACCACCCGCCAGGCTCTCCCTTTATGGGAGCTTCTGGTCACACTGCTTCCTGCTGACTGACTCTACAAAGCAGTGGAGGGTGTCTGTGACTTGGAGTGTGTCCTTCTAGTGGGCTAAAACGACTCGCACTCAGAGTATATTGCCTTATACCAACGAAAGCAAAGTTGATTTTTAGTTCATCAATCTGTTTAATTATCTTTTTTCTATTTATCCAAAAAACAAGAGCTTGATGCTGAGACTGTGTCAGGTTTTCATTCTGGGGACAGAATGTTAAGCCACAGGCATGGGCCTTTGCTGGGAAGTGCGGTCTACTGTGAGACAGATAAAAAAAAAAAAAGCAGAATTTCCAAGGGCATTCCAGGCAGAAAACCACAAGGAAAGAAACAGAGAGCCCAAGAGATCTATGACCTCAAGGCTAGTAAAGTGAAGATCCCAGGAGGTGAAGCCTTTAAAGTCCTGCAAAGGACTTTGAAATAGAAAGCTGTTGAAGTTTCATGATGTGTGTGTGTGTGTGTGTGTGTGTGTTATGTAATATCCATGTGAAGAAGCCAGGCATGGTGGTGCACGTTTGTAATCTAGTGTTGGAGAAGGCAAGAATGTGCAAACCCTGGAGGCTTTGGGTTAGTTAGTGCAGCCAAATTACTAAGTCTCAAAAACCCAAACAAAACAAAACACAAGCGAGAGCAGCAGAGGTCTCCTAATGTTGTCCTTTGGTCTCTATATGCATGCAGAGTCAGTCCAGTGCCTACCTGCACACACACCACACAAACACCGGGGAGACACCGATGATGGGCGTACAGGTCTAAGCCTATATGCTGAGCCTCGGACACTCCCGGTGAGAGCGTTGGAGAGCCAGGCAGGACTCACTTAGGAATGAGTTAGGTAGTGACACTGGTTTAAACCCAACATGATTTTCCATATTTATCATTAGTGGTAACAGGACAGCTATCACTGGGACATTCAGCGGTGCCTTAGTTCATTCTACATGCTGAGATCTCACACACAAGTTTTTTTCACTTGGAATAAAAAAAATGAAAATTTGCTACTTAAAATACTAACAGTTTAAAAACTAGACTAAACAGAAAAGCTTCCCTTAAGTCTAGAAATGAGGTTAAGCCGCTCGAAAGGCTGCCATGCAGTTTCTAGGGGATTCTAGGCCCTACTCCCGGCACGGAACAGGTTCATCTAGACAGGACTGTGCGTGTCACAGGAAGCAAGAACAGCTACTTAATTCAGTTCTAAAACTCCAGTCACTCAGACTTTCAGTATTCCTCCAAGATACCAGCTAAGTGTTTGGATTGGTTTTTCTTCCTGAGAGTTTACTGGTTGCTTCATGTCGCATAGACAAGAACACTATGTCCAAAGAACTTGGAGTCTAACAGAGACAAGATGATGCAATGAGACATTTTGACTAAATTCCATCTTAGCTTTGGTGACTCCACCCAGAAGCAGAGGTGTGGCTTTTTTCAGTGCCCCTAGTCCTCAGGTTGTGGGGCAAAAGGCCATCACTGAACTAGGAAACTGGACGCCATTGCTTCCCTTATTCAGATGTTTAGGTGGTCCTGAAACTGAGGCCCACTTTCTCAGTCCCCGAAACTACGATGGGAGCTATTTGAACCCACTCGTTTCTGTTGTTCTACCCAACTTTTAAAATCCTATGGTTCCATATCTCGTAAAGAACAGTTCCCCAACTTTGCTATTCTGGGTAAACATGATCTGGTCATACTGAAATTTCCTGTTCTTGGTAATTACAATTAATTAGCAGACTCTATGGCATAAAAAATATAATCATAGTGCAATAAGGATTATAAAAGCTATCCAGATGGTGATGAGATGAACTAAGAGAAGAAACTTCTTTTCCAATTCCAAGGCCCTATTTCAAGTGTTTGTAGGCTTCTCAGACTTGGGTGGTTACCAGCAAGTCATTAGTAGTTCCTGCAAGTGAGGCCCCGCTTTGGCTCAGCCTGGCTTTCAAAGACTCCAGTCTGGGCTGAAATTTCACTCGGAGTCCGGTCAGAAGTGGATGGTGGTAAGATCCTGATCTTACCTTTCTCTGTGTCCTCTGAAGAACCAGGTGCAAGAAAGGCTCTCCATCCAGAGGGAGCCAGTCAGGTCTAGAAGGATTGCTTCTTCTGTGTGCCATAAAGCTAGGAAGGATCCTTTGGGGGACATAAAACAAAAAGACAGCCTAGCTCAGAGCCTTCTACTGTTTGTGGTCCCCCTCCCGCCGCTGCCCCGGCAAGCAGAGAGTAGAGTTTTTACTAAACTATCCCCTTCACACCTGTGTATCTTGGAAACATCTTTCAACTCAGAAACATTGGGCTACAAAGCAATTTTCAAGCAGACGAGAGCCTTTGAAATCCTGGTGACCCCTAGTCTGTATTCTTTCTGTGTTTCTCCTCCAATGCCGGGCGTCCTTCCCCCAATGCTGGGTATCTTCCTGTCTGCCATTATCTAATGGTGTGGATTCAAGTCAATGATTCAGTATGGAACTATTTTAAATTTCATAACACTTTCACAGAGCTAAGCTGTTACGGTTTTATGCAGAACGATAGATTCTGCCCTTGAGCTAGAGATACTTCAGACCTGTTTTCTAGACTGCATTCAGTCATTCGGAACCCTCAATCCAGGGTGTTGACTTCTCACCTAAAGGACACAAGCCTCGTACTGCTGACAGATACATAACCAACACCTTCCTTTTCCCAGTGGAGTTGGCAAAGATGAAACTACTGGGAGAGACTTACCAAAGCAGGTGAGTTTAACTCAAACAAAAGATTAACTAAAGTGTGAAGAGGAAAACAATAGCCAGACCCTACAATGGCAGGGTCACATCGCTGAATCATCTGCCAGCCTTGCTGATTGACGTCACCCACCCCAAAAAAGTGAAGGACAAGGTGACCTCCAGGGTCACAGTCTGCATGCTACTTCTCCCCAGTGCCATCTTTGCTGGTGTATGAATACACCAGGTGTGTGTGGGAGGGGAGACGTGCAGCAAACTGGGACACAAAACTCAGAACTGTTGCCCCAAAGACATTTAAAGGTCTGCATTTTTTCTAAAAAGTTAACAATCTCAAAATTTCACTCACCAAATTTACATGTATACTCTGACCACATGCGTGTGTACATGTATCTCCCACGCCCTCTCTCCTCTGTTTATCATCAAAGTTCTAACTTTGGGCTCTTCTTACCATCTGGTATGATATATATTTGCTTATTACCTGCATCTCCCCACAGAAGAATGCAAACTCTTTTAGAAGAGGGATTTATTGGTCTTCACTGCTCTACTCCCCAACACATAGGTTGCTGCCTGCTTCACAGAAGATGTGAGTGAAGCTAATCAGACTCCAGATGGATGGATTTCTGTTCCCATCAGCTTTTAACATTCAACATGGCCCTTAGAATTATTTGGATCATCTCAGATTCAATTCTTTCTCTCTGCCCACATCTCTCACTTCAGGATTCTCTCCTCAGAGAGAGAGACAAGCTGTGTTATTAGATGGTCTACAGCCATGGAGACAGAACCCTGGAACTTCAACGGGGTGCTCACTACAAACCCTGCTGCACCAGGCCCTGCACACAAATTGTGTTTGTTTAGGCAGCAAAGGGAGGGTCTGGTAGGTGAATGTGCCAGTCATAGGAAGATGGAGGACTTACTGTCAGAGGAATCTCTAACCGCAAAGTAACACAAAGGAAGGAATTGGTTAATTCAATTGCTTTAGAGAACATCTTGAGATTCTAATTTCTTTCAATAAAACACATTTGTGAGTCTGTCTAATTTGAGATGCTTCACTAGACATCACTTTCGAGTTAAGCAAGTCAAAAGAATCAAAAGATTCCTAGTGTAGTAAATTATTGATTCCTACTTGAGAATACCTGAGTTCATCTAAATCCTTACAGTTACTATGAAACAACGGTTTAATAAACTCTTTTAAGGACCCCCAATTTTTGGCACATAGTGAGTTCTCCATTATAAATGATTCAGTTCTACAAATTAACCTAATTTTACATCATCACCTGGACTGGTACCCAGCCCAAGCAGCTTCATTTGCATAACAGCCTCAGATCTCATGGGGCCATGCTTTGGGGAAGGATGTGTACCAGCAGATGTGGAGGACCATTCCTGGTGCAGAGGGGGACAAGGAGCCTTTTGCCTTAGCAGTCACTGTACCATATTGCCACCAGGAGAGCTGGGGTTCCTTCTTTGGGGCTCTTAGTTCTATTGACAAACGAATTCTGAAACGGAGGACTCAAGACAACTTTATGAGCTTGGAAGAAAAAGAATTTGGATGGGAAAGATGTAAATCCCTGCATCTGCCAGGAAGAGGAAGAAGAAAGAAGAGAGAAGGCCTGCTTTAGGGGCTAAGGTCCAAGAGAGCAGGCATGTTCAGCAACGGAGGTTGACAAGCAACAGCATACTGGAAGGTGTGGGGGAGCCCAGAAGATGAGCGAGGAAGCCCAGAGTGTCAGCAAAAGCATGTCCAGGCTTTGGTCAGTGTCCCACAAAATAGAAGGAGAAAGGAGGAGAAGGGAAAAAAACCCTACACTTTTCTGGTGATTCAGAAAAGCAGTCAGGCTCCAAGTTGTGCTACATGGCAGAAGCTCTGTGAAGAGCTTCAATCAGCTTTGAGGAAGACAAGGATATCACCTCAGTGAGTGAATGATTATTCTGCCAGTCCCCTTAGCATGCTGCACATGGACCAGCTTTTCTGGAGTTTGGGTCATGTCCTCACACACAGCTTCCAGGCCGGGGCAAGAGACGACAAGGGACCAGGGAACCAGGTACTGGTACCCTGTTCTGGTCTACAGCAAAGATGATTTCAGAACTCCTGTCTTGGTGGTCCCTGTCCTCCCTGGCCAGTTTCTACCTCCTGTTCTGGACACCATGAGCCTAATAAAAGTTCCAAGTGACTGGGAGAAGAGTCAATACCTATCCTATTTGCTAGCACTGTCGATTCACACAGAGATAACAAGTGTCTGGAAGAGTAAGGATGGCGTGCAAGTTTGTCAAGCTGGAGTCAGAGTGACAAGGCAGAGATAGGCATATTTCTGGGCCTAATAACCCAGACCTTTGGTTCTTAGTGGGTGTGGTTCAAGAATCTACAATTATGTAAGTGACTAAGAACATGATGAAAATTAAAATTTATACCAGGCACTACCTCACCAGACTCTTGGACTTCCTTATTTAGATTTGGGATTTTTTTCTTTTGAAACTTTTTTAAATTTAGTAACAGTCTCATTTTGTATATCAATCCCAGATCCCTCTCCCTCCCATCCTCCCATTCCCCCTACCAACCCCACCATCCTACCCCTCATCCATTCCCCAGGGAGGGTGAGGCCTTCCATTGGATATCATCAAGCCTGTCATATCATCCCCCCCCCATGTATCTAGACTGAGAGAGTATCCCTCCATGTTGAATGGGCTCCCAAAGTACATTTGTGCACTAGGGATAAATACTGGATCCACTATTAGAGGTCCAATAGACTTCCTAACTGCCACCCACCATTCAGAAGGCTTGGTTCTGTCCAATGCTGGATTCCCCAGTTTTATGACTAGGGTCCGTGAGCTCCCACTTGCTCAGATCAGCAGTTTCTGTGGGTTGCTGCAGCATGGTCTTGACCCCTTTGCTCATCCCTCCTCCCTCTCTACAACTGGATTCCAGGAGTTCGGCTCAATGCTTAGCTGTGGATGTCTGCTTCTGCTTCCATCAGCTACCGGATGAAGGCTCATGCTTGTCTTTCTGTGACTGGGTTACCTCACTCAGGATGGTTTCTTCTAGTTTCATCCATTTGCCTGTTAATTTCAAGATTTCATTGTTTTTTTTTCCACTGAGTAGTACTCCATTGTGTAAATGTACCACATTTTCTCTATCTACTCTTCAGTTGAGGAGCATCTAGGTTGCTTCCAGGTTCTGGCTATTACAAATAATGCTGCTATGAACATAGTTGAACAGATGTCCTTGTTGTATGAATGTGCATCCTTTGGGAATATGCCTAAGAGTGGAATTGCTGAATCATGTAGTATACCGATTCCCATTTTCCTGAGAAACTGCCATACTGATTTCCAAAGTGGCTCTACAAATTTGCACTCCCACCAGATTTGGGTTAAAGGGGGTAGATACCAGAAATGTTTGAAAAGTACAACTTTCACTGATTTGAGACAAAAAAATATGTCTAAATGTCTTTCACTTAATTGCGAGTCCTTCATGTTGAGAAAAAAACACAAGAGGGTTCCTTTCCATATTGCTAGTAAAGGGGATGGTTACAAAATATTCAGCTTAAAGACAGCATGTGTCAGGGCCTCTGCTGCAGAACTATCTCTATCACCCTGTGAATAGCTTTCGAACATGCCCATTTGTTAAGCTTAGGTCTACTTCTCAGTGGAAGTTGTTAAGGCTTGGATCTGAAAGGCCCTCAATCTGAATGATGGTTCCCCAGGCAGTAACGCTATTGGGGGGATGCGATGAAGTTGTACAGAGGCGGGACATTGATGAAGGAAGCAGATCACTTGGGGCAGGCCTTTGTCCCTGAGTTGCTGTCTGCCCTCAGAACTGCTATAATGAGACGAGGTCTCTGTCACAGGCTTCCACCACTGTGCTCTTCTGCTCAGCTGAATGGGCCCAAGCAATTAGGGACCCACCCTTCTGAAACCACAGCCATTTTCTTCCTAATGTGACCTCAGTAGCAACCAATAGTACCACCGATAATGGCAATGGCCGCAATGAACCGAAGCACCTAAAATAAACAGCCTGATTATATTGTTTAGCACTTGCCTAATTTGGATAGGACCTTGCACAAAGGTTTCCACAAGGAAATGTTTGCTGCTGTTCCTAAGTGCATTTACAAATAAAACAATTACAGAAATACAAATCAACTATGCATTGCAAAGCCTTTTTTGTTCTTGGTAATAATTACTCCGTGAAGATGACCTCAGAATTTCCTTCAGCCAAACAGTATTTTGAAAAGTTTACAGGTCGTACAATCTAACTGCCTGTGTCCTCAAACTAAACAAACACTTTGTAGCACTACCTGCACAATGACACCCCAGTATTATTCTATAATAGAAAATGCTTGAAAAGACCTGAATGAGAAGAAAATAAAAATAGTTATAAGATCAATAGCTTTATTAGTTAGCTATTGCTGTATGGCAAGTCACCGCCAAAATTCTTTGAAAGAAAAAGTGAATGTTTGCTTCAGAAGAGAGGGAGGAAGAGCTGAGGGAGACAGAGGGGTTGAAGACACCAGGAGAGCAAGGCCAGCAGAGTCAACTAAGCAGGGCTGAAGCATCAATCATATAGGTGTGGGTAGGTCCTCTACATGTGTTATGGTTGTTGGCGTGGTGTTTTGGGGGACTCCTAACAGAGGGAGTAGGGTTGTCTCTAACTCTTTTGCCAGCTCTTGGGACCACTATCCTCCTACTGGGTTCCCTTGCACAGCCTTGATGTGAGGTCTGTGTCTAGTCGTACTGTAACTCAGGCCATGTTCAGTCAACTTCCTTGGGAGGCCTGCTCTTTTCTGGGGGGTTGGGAAGGGCTGAATATGGATGGGGAAGAGGGGAGATTGGGAGGAGACTGGAAGGAGTGGAGGGAATGGGAGATGTATTATATGAGAGAAGAATACTTTCTTTTAGAAAGTGAGTGTTTGTTTTTTTAATGCAGCTAGAGGAATTTCTGGTTTCAGCTCTCTGATTTCACACAACCATGGAAGCTGGTTTAGCAGCCAGGAGCTGACTGGTTCAGGAAGGAATACCTCTGATGACTGCAAAGCTAAGTAAGGCTCCATCTTACTAGAAGGCTTAATTGGACTTTTTCTTATCACAAGAATCTGTCTGTAGTAGCGGTCCAGGAAGGCAACAAATAGGTAAGCCTTCTCGAGGAGCAGGGTTGGCACTGAGACTTTCATGTCTGTTATATCCTGTTGGCCCAAACAATGGCAGCCATATTCTAGGGGTTGGAAAATAATCTTCACAGCTTCATGGGAACAACTGAAAAATCACATGCAAAGGATGTGGAGGGGGTTGAAAGCAGTTTTTCAGTCTACCACAATGTATGTTTATTGGATGGATTATATTCTAATCATTAAAAAGGGAAACCCAAATACCAAGCTTAGATTAAACAACACGAAAGAAACAAAAAATAGAGCTAATTTTTATTACAAGCATGTAAATATTTAGTAAAGAAATATAGATGTAATAGCTGCATAAGAATGGAGACAATAGTGTTAATTTTTTTGAAAAATGTTTTGATGACTTCATTAGAAAACCCACACCTCATATTCTATCTGCATGTGATATGAGTCATATGCTTACATCAATTTATACCTTCAGTGGGATTTGGCTGATGTAGATAATGAAGAAATATAATAATTATGAAGAGAAAGAGCAAATGGCCTATTGAAAGAAAAATTTTGGATGAAACAACTCAACCCCCAAATTCCATGCCAGACAATTCAGCTGACAGAGGGAATGTATTGTGATAGAATATGCTTGCTATTTCCAGGGTAACAGAGTACAGAGAACATTCAGAGGATAGAGCAAAAAGCTTTTGTCTGTTACAGTATTTTACACAGGAGTAAAAACTTGCATTGTGTGACTAAATCAATGGAGATTATGCCCTCAGTCAGAATTTCCTTTGTCTGCATGTGTACACAGCGTGTATCTATTCTTACCTCTCCTTCAGTAGCCAAGTCCTCAAGTGAATGACTCAGTCGAAGGAAGGTGATGCTGAACTTTGTCTGGAAGTTACTACACACTGCCTTTGACTTTTTCCAAGGTCACTCATTGACAAGCAAGGCACACTGAACTCAGTGTCGTGGTTGATGTCAGCCACCCAAGTCATGGTCCCATTGAACCTGACCCACTGAGAGCTGTGGCTCTAACAGACTTCTGCAGCATGAAGTTTCTTTGGGGTTACTTTCAATAAAATCCACCTGCAACCTCATTAGCAAGCAAAGAACAGTGGACTGTGCAGTCTCATGCAAATCTGTGCTAGCAATGTGAAAGACAAAATTCTTCTGGCAGAACACTAGTGCCTGGAATTGAAGAAACCCAGAGGATATGACAACTTAGGCCCTGTGGAAAATCAGTTCAATGGGCGGTAAGGCCATTTACACATTCTCCTGTAGTTGCAGAGAGGTTGCTACAAAACTCTACAAGTATCCATACCACTGTTCTCTGGAGCCCTGGGAATTCGTTTTCTTACTGCAAATAGCAGAGGGCTGATAGCACCAAGTCCCATCCCACCCTCTGCATTGCCCCTGCCTCAAGAGAATGTGCGGATCAAGCCCAGGAAGAGAATCACAGTGCACCAGAGAGGGCTACTTCACCCTGTTTTGTCCATGTTCCAACTTACTCTTAGAAGTACTAGTCAAGGAAACATTCTAATAACTACTAGTCCATTGTTCAGGCCCACCCCACCTTCCCATCTGTCCCTTCACTTGGTAGCTTTGTCCTTGAATTCTTTCTTACTTGGTCTTAGCAAAAGAGGTACTCAGTCTCTTGTCTCATCACTCACAACTTGTTTAAAGTTCAAAGTGCAAACCCTTCCTGGGATTTAATGGTAGCAAGCATTAAAGTTGACTCCACGTAGAAATCTACCAGAAGGAAGAGTGACTCAATGATACTCACAGTAATGAAACAAGCCAGGAGGAAAGGAGTGGAGTATTCCTAAAGGACATCTTTGCTAAAGGGTCCTAGGTGACTGGTTACCATGATGGCCTAAGAGCCATCTTTGTGGAGGTGGGAATCTGGGAGGGATAGGGTGTATTGGGGCCAAGTAGCATTCCCTAAATCATACATGTAGAAGAGAGAAGGACTTTTGAGGGTGTCAGCATCTCTCTGGAAAGAGTGAAGAGAAGAAATGTAAACACGGTTTCTAGTCCTGCCTGGTGAAGTAGTCATTAAAACACTATCAGGTATACATGATCATATATTGTAAACTGGAGGTTTAGCCTGAAGCCACAGATATGGACCAACCACTTCCCAGGATGCACTCTCATGTCACCCTTTGTCCATGGATTACATCATGCTGGTGAGGCAGTGAATAGTCTTATGGAGAGGGTCAGCACTCCCGATGCCCTAAACTACCTTGGTTAGGTATCTGGTCAACCTGTTATTGTACACAAAGGCTGAGCCCACAGAATGGAGGAATTCTTGCTCTCAACCCTACAGAACTGGTTTGTGGCTAGGCTGAACCACAACCTGGACCTCTGGTACCCTCCTCTACTTCTAGAGAAGCCATCATGTAAAAGACTTGTGAAGAATCATATTCAGTTTCATTTCAGTATCTTCGTAAGAATCTTCATGTAAAAAGTTTTGCAAATCAGGAAAAAAATTACTTCCCAGATTGTGCATACAAACTTGGCAGGTACTAAAGCATCCTAATCATCCTGTGGTGCTTCACTGGAATGAAAAACTTAGCTAATGTGATGGCTAATCCTGATTGTCTACTTGATTGGTTCAAGAAGCACACGTCTGGGTATCTCTGTGAAGAAATTTCCAGAGAGGATTAGCTAAGTGGGGAATATCCCCCCTGAATGTTTGTGACACTATCCCATATGCACGGGGCCCAGATGCACTCAAGGGAAGAAGTCCACTATGGCGGTGACCTCTCTCCCCCTCCCCCCTTTTCATGTCTCTCCCCCTCTCTCTCTCCCTCCCCCCTCTCCTCTCTATTTCTCTCCCATCTCTCTGCTTCCTGGATGCCTTGAGGTGAGCTACTCTATTCAGCCACACTTTGTTAGCCACATGAGAGCAAAACTTCTATAGTTCCACATTCCTTACATTTTGGTTGATTGGTTGGTTGATCAGTTAGTGGTCAGTTGGCTTGAGTAAAGGCCTCTGTATGTAGATCAAGCTGACTTTATTTCCCTGAAAGCTGGGACTACAAATGTGTGCTTCATGCCTTGTGCTTGGCTTCTTGGTGCTGGTATTTTGTCACAGTGATAGGAAAGTAACAGAGAAAGTTGCGTGCCTGGCACTCTACCACGTATCCTGTGCACATTTCTAACCCTGGAACTCTACCGCGTATTCTATGTGCATTTCCCTCTGCAATCTTCATTATCACCTCCATTTTACAGTTGGGAGAACTGAGATCTTAAGTATATTTGTCACTTTTCTTATTGCTGGAACAAAGTACTTGACAAAAGCAACTTAAGAAGGGAAGTGTTGATGCTGGCTCATGGTTTCCAGAGACAGCATGGCCACAGAAGTGTGATGTGTCTGTCCACACTGCCTGCATGTTCTGGCAGAGAACTAGTGTTCTCTCCTTTTAGATCAGAGCCCAGGGAGTGGTGCTGTCCACATGCAATTTGGGTATTCCTCCCTTGGTGAGCCCTGTCTGGAATCATTCTTAGAGACTCATCCACAAGTCAACTTCCATGGTAACTCTAAAACAAGTCAAGTTGATAAGGAAGATCAACCATCCCAAGAGGACCAAGCATCCACTTAAAGCTCACAACTGGTGAGTGATGGAGCTGAGATTTGGATCTGTAGTGTGCCCAAGAGTCCTTATACAATGACTGTGATCCTTATAGCTAAGCTCCACTCCTAATTCAGCTCCCAAGACTTCAGCTTTCTAGGGTCCAGTTCCCAGAATGTCTCTCCTGGAAAGCCTTCCTCTGTTCTGGAATGTAGGAACAGATTCCTGCAAAACACCATCCTGAGCCCACTTCATCCCACATTCTTCTTCAGAGGCTCCAAAAATGTGGTCTTCCCTTATGACGCCAATTAGGCAAGAACAGATGGTCTAGTTCTCCTCAGTTGTTACCCATTCAACATTCGTGGAAAATATCCTGGAAGGTTTATTTCCAACATGTGTCAGCCCAAAGGAAACTTCTTTTTTAATTTCTTGCCCTCCCCGGGGGAAGAAGAGTTCTAGAGAAAGACTTCTGGCAACTTTAACCAAATGTCATGAAGTGTGTGCATGACAAAGTCCAATGTCAGGATCCCAGAGGAGTGTGTGCTAATGGAGGCAGTAATTAGAGCGATCGCTTTGATACCTGACAGGGTGGCTAGTAACCTTTAACCTAACAATAACCAGCATAGTGCACTATCATTGGGAATGTTTGGCCCAGGCAACAGGCTAGCACACTAGCAAAGTGGCTGGCCTGCTCAAGAGGTGTGTCATCTTTCCACATATTCAGTACTGAAGCAGACAGGATTCAAAACAGCTTCCTCGTCTCCGGCAAGCATTCATATTTTTCACAGAAACTGAGTACTTTACCAAGTCATTGAATAAAACGCACATTCAAAGTCCCTAGAGAACCTTTCCAGACCTCTTTCTTATCTCTCCATGTTACTGATAGAAAACGGTGTAAAATTCAAATTTATATACAGGGCGCATGCACTGAAAAGTAGTTTTCTTTTCTTTGTGAAGCGCAAGCATTCCAAACTGTTGAAAGAGCTAAGCAATTCTGATCATTTTGAAGTTAGCTGTCAGATTTAATATCTGCTAAGGAGACAGAGGGCAAATGTATTCTGGAGCTTGTTATATAATTTACAGATTATTTTTGCAATTTATATTCCATCAAATAGGGTATATTAGACTCTCAGAAAGCACGTAATGATCAATTAATTTCAGCAGAGCAATCCTGGTGGCACTTAAGGGACAGACATGATTAGACCCTTTTCTAGCTGAGTCCCAAGGTCAAGTCATCAAATATGACTGGTTACATTTTCTAATGGTTTCTCCATGCCCATTAAGAGCACTCAACTATTTGGCTCTCCTCTGATCGTGACATTCAAAATTTGCTCTGACGGCTCCTGACAAGCAAAAATGTATTCTCTAATCTTTAACCATATAAACAATAGCTAACCACTTGTAATTGAGTTTAAATTGATTTCAGGTGGCTTCAGAGAAAAGCAATTTCTACAACAGATTAACCTCTTAATTAAAGTATATTAAGAATACTGTCAGGTGTAGAAATTCTGCTACAGCAGAAAATTACACCTCATTGACATTCATTTATAAAAGAATTGCTGTTCTGTTCCCAGGTAACAGGTTACTTATTTGTACGTCCTGCTCCAGTAGGTCAACACAAGCCTAGTTTCTGTCTTTAGAGTATCAGCCTTTTCTCCATAGGGCAGGGTGTGGGGAAAGCTGAGGTGACATGAAGTAACATGACCTTTACATCTTTGGAAAGTTACTTGTCTGAAGAGCATCAGACCATTCTGCAAATATAACAAGCCCCCTGAAATTAGTCATGGACTGGGAGAATCAGACAGCCACACAGGTTTCTCCAAGGTCCTCAGTTATTTAAGAATGCAGTGGCCGAGGGGTGGTGGCAGGTCACCTCTAATCCCGGAACTCAGATTTCTGAGTTCCAGGCCAGCCTGGTCTACAGAGGGCAAATGAGTTCCAGGGAAGCCAGGGCTACACAGAAACATCCCCATCCCGCCCCCCCCCAAAAAGGAAGAAAAAAGAATGTGGCAGACTTGTCCCTGAGTGCTTGCTTCACAAAAGTCTTCCTCGGGCCAGAATCTCTTAGGGAACTGAGGGACTGCAGATCCACAGACCTCACTTCAGACCTGCCCAATTAGAATCAGCATTTTACCAAGACCCTCCCTCCCAGAGCATTCTGGGCGATAGTAAAGTCAGAGAAGTTACGCTCCTTGGGAATGCATGCCGTTCAATTCCCATAGCATCAAGATGTGTCTTTTCTACCAGATGTCTTCAGTCTGTTTGGCAGAATAAAACACAGAGACTGGCTTATTTTCCTCTGCAGATTTTACTGTCTAGCCCCTTCCTTCTGCATTCTCCTTTGCCTTCTAGACAATCAACACCCCAACTGTGAACACCCCAGGTGAATCCAGCTACACCTAGCCAGGGCGTGGGGCATAGGGAGAGTATCTGTGAGGATTTACAATCGAGCTTTGTTTTTCTTCTCCACTGGCTCACAAGCCTGTGGTGTGCTGACCCTGGCAGTCTGCCTTACTGGCACTGAAAGCTTTGATTCATGTCCTGATTGGTCTCAACCTCTGTTGTCCCCAGGCTGAGATTGTGTGGCTTCTCCAAACTTGACTTTTGTTTTCCTCACCTAGTTTCCTGATAGCCGCTTGCAGAGATAACCTGCATAAGCCTGGAGCTTTCTAGCACATCTGTTCTCCATAAGGGACAGCTTTTAGCCTGCCTTAATGTGGCTTATGGTTGTTTAAAGGGAGTCACACAAACTGTGTTGTGCTAAAGATCCAGGACTCATTAGTAAAACTGGTTTAAGTAAAATGATTTCTTCAACTTTTCACACACACAACCCCATTTTGCCAGAGAAAAAATTTTATGTGCTTGGGATGTACATATGTATATAAATAGATAAACAAATTAAATATTTCCTGATAATTAATAAAGGTATTTTCAAACAATTCTTTAGTATATATAATTTTTACTATTTTTAAAAGTGCATTTCTGCCAGGCATTCATGGCCCACGCCTTTAATCCAAGCACTCCGGAGGCAGAGACAGGCGAATCTCTGTGAGTTCCAGGCCAGCCTTGTCTACAGAGTGAGTTCCAGGACAGCCTCCAAGACAATACAGAGAAACCCTGTCTTGAAAAACCAAAAAAAAAAAGTACATTTCCATACTACTAAGGCACACGGCTTATTTATTTCACTCAGAGAGTGCAGTCTTGGGCTGGAGAGGTGGAGTGCAGGCTTAGAGCACTTGTTGCTCTCGCAGAGGACCCAGGTTCGGTTCCCTGCACACACAGGAGCTCACACCCACTCTTTGGCTTCTGTTGGCACCTGCACACATAGGGTATGCACACACACACACATTTGCGCACAACATTTTTAAAAATCTTTAGAAAACAATTAAACCTTGACTGACTAATTTGATACTGCAGGAGAGTTTAGAGCATCCTCAGTGGTTTTCAGAATTAATCCTTATTTTGAGGGGTTGTTGTTATTGTTGTTAGTGGTGGTGGTGGTAGTGGTGGTGTTTTTTCTTTTCGTTTGTTGGTTGGTTTTCTGGGTTTTTTGTTTGTTTGTTTGTTTGCTTGCTTTTCCAAGACAGGGTTTCTCTATGTAGTTCTGGCTGTCCTGGAACTCACTCTGTAAATCAGGCTGGCCTCAAACTCAGTGACCCATTTGCTTCTGCCTCCCAAGTGCTGGGCTTAAAGGCTTGTGACACAAAATGCATAGTATAAAATGACAGACATATGTTTGATACCACTTTAGAAATTATTGGAAAGTCCATCTCAATCCAAGGCCAAAATTAATTTAATTCTTTTAAAAATAAAACTCAAGTCAGTAACTGTGATAGCTGTTCTTGTCAACTTGACTACATTGGGAAGTAACTAAAGCCCAAAGGGCTGAACAAGCCTGTGAGAGGTTTTTTTTTTCTTAATTAAATCATTTTAAGTGTTAAAGCCCACTTCTAATCCAGATCTTTGAGGTGGGAGGATACACCTTTAATCTGAGCTACACCTTCTGCTGGTAGCCTATATAAAAGACATGGAGGAAGGAGGCTCTTTCTCTTTGCCTGCTTATTTTTGTCCTCACTAGCAAGTCCAGTCCTTCACTGGCATTCGAATCTCCTTATTCAGGATGCCAGCATATAACAAAAACCAACAGAGACATCTAGCCTCAATTTCTGAACAATGGTATTCTTGGATTTTGGATTCTAGATACATAGCCATTGTTGGACTAGCTGGACCACAGCCTGTAAGCCATTCTAATAAATCCCATAGGAACATGGATGGATGGATGGATGGATGGATGGATGGATGGATGGATGGATGGATGGATGGGTATAGAGATAATAGAATTCATTCTGTAAGTTCTGTTCCTCTAGAGAATCCTGACCAAAACAATAACTAAAACAATAATTCTTAAAGTCAAGCATTTAAACATAATACAAATACCAAAGATAGACTAATTTGATACTAGAATGCTGAGGAATAAGGGTGTGAAATTATAAAAGTCTTTTCTTCTTTTAATTAAAACATTGCATTTCTATAAGATCAGAAAACTTTGTATACATAGTAAAAATACTGCAGTTCATAATGTTCAGTGGTCTCAAATCTGAGCAGAGCTGTTTTGGGCAGCATTCACTGGCATGGTAGTGTGTACAGTACAATGTATGTGTTCTATGTTCAGAACTGATGCTGTATAGAGATGCAGATTTTCCAATGGCAAAGAGTCCCATCCCAGATAAATGAAATCCTAATTCTGTGTCCTGAACATACAGAATCACAAAAAGTTCCCTGTGATGCTGATATGTAACCAGATGTATAGAATACCAGCTTAGAGGAACTGCCCTGCCTGGCCATGCCCTACACCATACCTTCCATGAGCTTCAGAGGCAGTTTACATGTCACATTCTACTTAGTCTCCCTTTCCCTCAACACCAGGGCTTTCAGAAAATATGGAATGAAGTGTGGAGTTCCCATAACTGAGGTGTAGATGGGAATTGAGGGATATGACAAGGAAGAATGTTCATGAAGGATCAATCATTGCTACAGCCATGCCAAGAGATGTTTACCCAAGATGGATACTAAGCTAACCATTCCAGCTTTCCCCAGTTTCAGATGCATGGTTAGATCAATCAGAAAACATAACCCAGGCCTGGAATGGCAGGCAAAGCATAAAAGAAGACCGTCGATATGATATAGTTCATTGCCTTCCGACTGGGAATACTAGAAATGAGATCCCACACACTGTGACTGTAAGTGGACATCTGAGCCTGTCTGAAGCACCCTTAGATCTGCAGGGGCAAAGCCAGGTGCAGCAGATGCGGTGTCAGGAGCCACCCTGAGGCTGGGCATGGCAGTTTACACTGAGATCCCAGCTGTTGGGAGATAGTTTCACGGGCACTCTGGGCTCTATGGGAAACCATATTTAAAGCAAAAGTAAGCACATCACTGTCTTGTAAGTACTTGCAGCTTGATCTCACCCCTGTTTGCATCTTCTCAGGCATCTCTGTTACTTGGTCTGGCATGAGGAGATCTTTTAACTACCTCTCTTCATTCAGACTGTTTAGTGGCATAGAGTCACCAATGGGATTACCGGCTTGTCTTTTTAAGTTCTATTTAAACATCCAGAGCAGTGGTTCTCAAACTTCCTAACACTGCGACCTTTAATAGAGTCCCTCATGTTGTGGTGACCCCAGCCATAAGATTGTTTTCATTGCTACTTTATAAGTACAATTTTGCGACTGTTATGAATCATCATATAAATGAAGGATGATTGATATGTGACCCCTGTGAAAGGATCATTTATCCCCAATGGATTCATGATCTGCACACTGAGAATCATTGATCTAGACTCTTGTGAGTGGTCTCCAGTTTCTGAATTCTGGCTTCCTGGACATGACCTTTGGGCCACTGAGCCTGAAGGAATTGTGTCCTTTCTGCCTCAGTTTCTCTCAAATGCTCTAGCCCTTCCACAGTGCTATGCTTCTTCCTGATATGCAATGAGGACCAGTTTCTTTATCTAGTGGTTATGAACATCCATGTGAGTCCAGCAAAGACAAGAGCTCAGTATCTAAAATCCTGCTTGATACGGCCTACAATTGCCATGTCGTCTGCAGCAACACTCTCTTCAGCAGACAGCCCCATATGCTCTTGAAAAGTGAACTATTAATCTCATAGACTGAAGCCTAGGACATGAACTCGTGCACCTGGATGGTTGCTTAGGTCTATTCCTCTGCCTTGGCTACCTGGCCTTGAAATTGCTCATTATTTCTATGTCTGCTCTGTGCTGTTTAAAAATGAAATCAGCTATTGCTATAGGAGTTCTCTATAAACTTTAGGCTACTACCAAGGATTTAAAAATTACTGTCATATGACAAAAAAAACCCAACTCAACCCTTTTCTTTTTCTGCTGAGCTCACTGACTATGTAAGAGTCAAGTAGACAATCTTTTCTGGTCAGATTCATTCAGCAACAGCACCTCTAACAGTCATCCTTAAAGGTCCTTAACACTAAACAGACCTTTTCCTAGATTCCGTATCAATATATCTATTACCCTATTAGTTCTCTATTTTCTTATAATCTCATGATTTAATGGGTCTTAACACACTAGGAATTATACCCCTGGAGCTAATTGACTAGGTCAGGAAATCGAGTTGTTGACACCATGGTGTGCTTCACAAAAGCCATATTGTCTTTTCTTGTCTCAGTCCATAAATGGTCAAACATCTGTGGCCCATGGGGCAAGGTCAAGTCCCTTCTTCATGGAGTATCCACATATGTGTCTGAGCAAACTGTAGTAGACCCCTCATTCTAACAACAGACAGCTCCAGTATGTGCTTTCTTCAAGATGAGGCAGAGTCGGGTAGACTTGCAGGCAACCTTGTTCCTGGCTTTCTGCTTTTCTCTGTCTCACTTTTCTTACTGGGTTTGCTTTGCCTTTAGATTTTTCACAACAACAAGAACAAAAAGTTTAGTACTTTCTCCTGAGTATTTTCACAGAGAAAAGAGTATGTGTTGTTTAGAGAAACACGTAGTTTAACTTGATAGACTGCACGGTATTCATTTTGTTTTCTCTTAGCATGTGACAGAAACTTGTTCTCAACAGAAAACTCTAGTGAGATATAATCCCAGCACCCAACAGCTCACTTACCTTAAAAGTCTATGATTTGGGAGTAACAAGATATGTGAGAGATGAAAGGAGACATACTGACATGCATCTGGGATTGAGCACACAATGATCAAGAGTGGCAGACACAGGGGACAGATGTGAAGAAGTGGTAGGGGAGAGATGGAAGAGTAAGTAGAGAGAGGGATGACCCAAACCAAGTATGCATGAAAACGCTATAATGAAGCCTGTTACTCTAAAAACACAACGACTTAAATATGATTCAATGATTAGTATTCCACAAAGTTGTGCAACCATCACCACAAACAGTATTATTAGAACTTCTTCTTACTGCATTGACCAAGCTGCATCCCCATGGAACTCTCTTCCCATTCCCCATGAACTTCCTCACCATAACAAACTACCCACATGACTTCCTATTGGTACGGTTTTCTATTCTGGTTGTTCATATAAGTAGAACCACTCAACACAGAGTCTTTGATGGTTGACTTCTCTACTTAGTATGGTGATGTTGTTCTCAGAAAATTTTGTGTTTCTTCAATAGTGAACCCAACTCAAGTTCCTTCTTTTGGTAGAACTACATCTTTGAATAGCAATAGGTAATAATAGTAACAAGATCTTTAGGTGAACACTATCTAAAGCAGGCACTCATGCTATTCATACTATCTCTTTCCTTATCATCATTACAAGCTATTCAGGAGTTCTAATGGCCCATGTTTTCCAGGTTAAGGAAGAAGGAAGTGCCATCCTTCTGTGTGTCACATCATAGGAATAACACAAAACAAGTTCTTGCCAGGTGGAAAGACCTCAGGCACAAACGACAGGCACACAGACTGAGAATACAATGACGGAGACTCTCATGCTCTAGAGTCTGAAAGATCTGGGTTAGGAGTCAGACCCTGTTTCCTGTGTGTGTCATGCTATCACCTTCCTTCCTTCCTTCCTTCCTTCCTTCCTTCCTTCCTTCCTTTCTTTCTTTTGCTATTTATTTTGAGACAAGGTTTCTCTGTGTATCTACCCTAGCTGTCCTAGAACCCACACTGCAGAGAGATCTGCCTGCCTAAGACATATACTGCTGCTTTCTAATTCTTGATTTCTCCACATATGAATGGGAACAATGGCTTCAAGGTTTGCTATGAGAGTAGCTTTCTTAAAACAAGATCTTAGGAGAGTACTGAAGACCAAGTAAGTGTTCAATAGTATCTGCTATTGATTATTAGGGATTAAGAGATGGTAAGATGACATTGGTTATCTATACATGCTCCCCAGGGAGTCCTGAATTGTAGGGGAGATGAAGAGGTGCCATCTCAGATAACACATGAAGAACCTGAGTAAAAGATATCCCAGCTAGTTTTGACCTGTAGGACAAATAGGAAAGCATCGAGGGGGAGATGATTGCGCAGTCACGACCACGAAGAGAAAGATGGTGGGCTATAATGAGAGGTTCTTTGTCTTGGCTGCCTGGTCCCACAGCCACCTCAGCCCCAAATGAACACTCAGATGCTATAATTATAAAACTGTTGGCCAGTGACTAAGGCCTCTTATTGACTAGCTCTGTCTTAATTATTAACTCATCTCTATTAATCTATGTATTTCTACATGGTCTTATCTTACTGAAGAACACCTGTTTCCCAGAATTCTCCTTGTCTCCTAGACCCACCTACTTTCCTGCCTCATTGCCTGAACAGTGTTTTATTCATTAACCAATAAGAAAAACATATATTCAGAAGGATAACCCCCATCAGTGGCCCTTCAGAGAGTTCACTGGAAGCTGGATATGGTGGGGCCCACACTTAATTCCAGTACTTGGGAAACAGAGGCAGGCAGGTCTCTGAGTCAGAGGCTAACCTGATCTCCATAGCAAATTTTAGGTCAGCCAGGGCTACCTGGTGAGACCCTGACTTAAAAACAAAACACAAGTTGATGCATACATTCATCTCTGGAATACATATGCGAGGAGAGCTGCAAGCTCTCTGTCTCCAGATAACACATTACTAAGTAGAGTTCGGTACTGACGCTCCTCTCTGTGCGGTGTGTTGAGGTGTCAGCTGTGTTTGTGATACATTCCAACCCACTTTGAGTCTGCAGGCCGGATTTACAGAAAACCCTTTGCAGTCTGCATGTGGCAGCCTAAGTGTCCTTTTCCATGTTAGACCCTAGGGGAAGGTATAGCCAAAGACCACAGGGAAAAGGGAAATCAAACATATCAGTGGGAACCCATTGGTCAAGAAAGGATCCTGAGTCAAGAACAATGTGCAGGGAATATTTGGAATCAGATTCTCCTTTACTGACTTGCTTTTCTGGGAGCAGAAGGAACCCCGAGAGACTTACAGCATGTGATCCCTGACCATTTCTGTGACTGCCTCACACTGTGCCTCCTTCCTTCCTGGGATGAGCACGCCCAGACTCCTGACCATGGTATTGAGCCTCAAACTCTCTAATACGTCCCTGCCTCGGGGAAAGAACACTTGCCAGCCTTTCTTTCTAGAATGTTGTTCCCCCATCACGGCTTAGGTTTCTTCATGAAGACATACCGTGACTACCTTATGCAAGATAACTCTCTTAGTCTCCTTCTCTCCTAGAGTCTTGTTTTTGTTCCCTTGTTATTCTCCTCTGAGCAGCAGCAAGATTGTTTAGTAATTTTTTTTCTGTCCCCCTTGACCCAAATATGAGT
The DNA here is from genome assembly GCF_017639785.1 of Mesocricetus auratus. Taxonomy (NCBI): domain Eukaryota; kingdom Metazoa; phylum Chordata; class Mammalia; order Rodentia; family Cricetidae; genus Mesocricetus; species Mesocricetus auratus. Next base: position 12,672,499 of record NW_024429195.1, read on the forward strand.
CCCATTAAAAAGGCACACTAGAAATGGCTGGAGGGCTAGCTCAGCATTTGAGATCACTGCCACTCTTGCAGAGGGACCAGAGTTTGATTCCCAGAACCCACACAGTGCCTCACATCCATCATAACTCCAGCTCCGGGGAACCTGATGCCATTTTCTGATCTCTACCTGGTGTGAGGCACCAGGCACACACATGGTATCTACATGCAGGCAAAACATGCACACGTATAAGACAAAAATAACAAAATCCTTTTAAAAAAAGTTTTAAGGAAGGCACACACTGAATATTAATTGGATAAATGATACAGCCACAGTCTTTAACATTCCTTGATGGGGGGAAGGGCCTCCATGCATTCCAAGTAGAGACAGATGAAAAAATAAAGTGGAAAATAGAATTGTCAGCTGCCAGATTGACTGGAGAGGGAAACAAGCAGAGAAGCATGCCTCTGAATGCTTAATTATAAAATGCGAACTAAGATGGTTTTCAAACAGGAACAGGGTTACGTCCTTGTACAGCAGATGGGCCACAAAGTACCAAGGATGACAACTCTACACCCCCTGAAGACGGGTGCCCAGTTCTTCATGTAAGGACAGCCTGAGTTTTTAACCCTCCCAAGAACCCTTCAACCAGAAACACTTCAGATGAAAGTACAAAAGCATCTGACTGCTGATGAGCTCCAACAGATCGGTGCATGCAGAGCATCTGGGCCAACGTAAGAACATCTGTTCCCAGCATGAACCCTATTAGCTTCATCACTCAGCTTTCAGTGGAAAGAAATGTACAATTATGATACACGGGCTTAATTGATAGCAAGGTGGAGACTCAGGCCCTTGCTGCAGCCTGTCTTCTTGGGAGCAGCTGCGGATGCCTAGTGAGGGCATGGGCCAGTGGACACCGTGGCAGAAAGTCGGGAAGGGTCCTGGTACGTGGAGACAGCCTGCGATGGAGGCTGAAGCAACAGAGGCCACCTGGGACTGAAGGAGGAAAGATTAAGAAGGGATCGTAGAGGAAGACAAGAGAGACGGAAGGAGAAAGACTGGGGAGAAAGAAAGGAAAAAAGTGGGCAAAGTCAGCATGGGGGTGCCTGGAGAGGGGGAAAGTTGTCTTGCGGGGATAGAGGATGTCCCAAGCACTACGGTAAGACCACCAGAGCTTAGGTCATGGCTCTACATCTTGCTAAGCATGAGCTCTCAGAAACACCACCTGACCCCGTAGTTTCCTCAAGCCATAAGGAGGGGAAAATCTACAGATTCTCCAGGGTGGATGTGAAGCCTGGGGAGTTAAATATACACATGAGGCTAAGAGAAGCACTTGGCAGGCAGGTAACTGCCATTGTTATTGTTATTTACTACCAACGACACGGCTAACTACCGTCGCCATTACTTACTGTAAGACAATGCATTTTCTCCAAGGAGCACAACGAACTGAGCACTGGAATGAATCTCAAGCCACAGAGCAAGTGTGAGCAAGTGGAAGGCCGAGCCTGAGCTCACCACAGCTCTAGTCCCCTGCAGGTTTTGGTGGCTGAGTGAGCAGTGTCCCTCACTGTTCTCACTGTAGGTAAGGACTGCAGTCACCAGTCTCTACATACTTACAGACTTGAAAGTGGCGCTGGGATTGGAACCCACAATCTAGTTTCAGCCCTGCTTCCCTGGGGGCAAGAAGTACTGCTTGTTGGGCCATGGGAGGACAAGGAGATGGCTCTAGCGCTCCACCATGACAACACAAGATGGATGCTCCTGCGTGTGCTACATACCTAAGCCCCTTGATAGTAGAACAACATGTCCCTGGGTATGCAGTGATGAGTAATTGGTCTATGGGAACAGAATCCTTGAAATGTCTAGTACTAATCACTGGGCATCTCATAGCATCATTGCAATACAATACACACACTGAGGGCTGAGCTATACAGTGCTGGGTAGGAAGACGGATAAACCTGGTAAGGTGTATGTTGAGGGCAAGCAGGGCGGAAGGCATCAGCTAGAGCAACGCCAGCTCTAGACATGGAGAGAAGAGGCTAGGAAGGTGACCCCAGCTAACCTAAGCCTTGGGGGCCTCTAGGAACCACAGGAAAGTTTCAATATGAGATCAAATCACGAGCAAATTTCACTATATAAGAGGTGAGGAGATTCTGGGATAGCCTTTAAAAGGGTTCCCTACCAAACTGTCAAGTTTCATAAGAGGCATAAAGGGGCTGGGGGATGTTACTTTTGTTCAAAATTCTAGGTTCTGTGGCTTGGTTAAATAAACCTCCAGTGGCCCCAATATGAAAGAAAGGCTTGGTGCCCAGTTCTGGACACGGCTGGCAAGGAGTGAAACCATTAGGAGGTGGGGCTTAGAGGGATGGAGCTAGGACACTGGAGTGTACCCTTAGAGCGGAAAATGGGAGCCCAGATCTATCTCTTTCCTGCTGCCTGCTTGCCATGAAGAGGGTACCTTCTTTCGCCACACTGCTCTGGCCTGACATGCTGCATCCATCACCAAGGACTCCTCAGTATGTGTTATGACAACCAGTCTCTCCTCTCTGTCATCTCCAGTCTCAGTGTTCACCCTCATGTGACTCTAATTCCGTCTCATGGGGGCTACCTCAATCAATTTCAAGGATACCAACGGGGCTCCAATGTGTTTATTGCATCCTTGATGCAGAAGTTGCAGAGTCTGCTCTGAAGTGTTAGCTAGCATTGAAATTTGTTCCGTGAACATTTTCTTTGCATTCGGTAGACTGAACATCCCTACCCTGAAAATATTACATTTGAATGTTCCAAATACAAAATATTTTGTTTGACAAATTAGTCCACATCTGGGAAACTCCACAAGTGACATCAAGTGACATGCCCTAATTGAAATGCAAGTGCATAAAAAATACTAACCTAAAACAGACATTTAGATCAATAGACTAGAATAGAGGACCCATACATAACTCTACATAGCTACAAATTCCTGATCTTTGACAAAGATGTCAAAAATCTACATTGAATAAAAGACAGATCTTCAACAAATGGTGCTGAGAAACCTGGATTTCAACATGTGAAAAATGATACTAAATCCTTATCTCTCACTTTACACAAAACTCAACTCCAACTAGATCATGGACCCCAACATAAGACCTAGAACCGAAAACTTCTAAAGAATAACATGCTTAAACTTAGATTCATGGGTGAAGACTTTCTAAATAGAACTCAACAGCTAAAGAAATAAGACCAAGAACCAACAAACAGAATCTCACAAAACTAAAAACCTCCTATGTATAGCAAATAAAATAGCCAACTGAGTAAAGAAAAAGCTCACAGAATGAGAGAAAATCTTTGCCAAGCTGTACATCTGACAGAAAATTCATCTGGAATACACTAAGAACAACAAAAAATCTAAACATTAGGAAAAAAGAACCCAATTTTAAAAATGGGTTATAGAACTGAACAAATGGCCATTCAAAGACTGTTCAGTATCCTTAGCTACCAGGGTAATGCTGATTAAAATCACTCTGAGACTCCATCTCACCCCAGTCAGAATAGCTGTCATCAAGAATGCAATTACTGGTGACAGGGGAACCTGGTACACTGTTGTTGAGGGCATAAACTAGTGCAGCCACTGGGAAAATCAGGCTTTTCAAAAACTTAGGAAAAGAAATATCATAAGACCCAACTACATCACTCCTGGGCATGTACCAGAAGGACTTTATATCTTACTACAGAGACACTTGCACACACATGCTCGCTGTGGCTCTATACACAATAGCCAGCAAACCGAACCAACGAAGATGTCCGCTGACTGATGATGATTTGCTACTTGGGAACACATGATTCTGCAAGTCAGGTAAAAAGCATGTAATAAGAGGGGATAGTAGAACTCAGGAGTCCCTCTTGGGTTAAATTCCCAGCACCACAAAAAACTAAAAGAATGAAAAAACAAGAAAAGAAAGGGAGAAAAGACAATGGGGGTGGGGTGAGAGGAAGGAGGCCCGCTCTGGCCCCTCCCTCCTGATACCCTCTGATTCCACAGACAGACATGACCAATGCTGATCCACATCTGTTCCTTGGCACTTCCTGAAGAGCAGACTGTGGCTTTCCGGTCTCACTCGCCCTTTTACTATCTAGGTCTTCTGTGAGGAGAATTTTCCTACTCCTTTCTGAGCCGAGTCCTTGTGTTAACTCTGGCAACACAGGAGGAAAAAAAAATCAACTACTGATTTCATGTGCTGAGGTCTTTGAAGATTTTCAAAGTCTCAGAGACACTTCCCAGAGAAGTTCAAAGAAGAAATTCATCGACTGGTTTATTCCACTCTCAGACATCATTTCCACTTCAGTCAGGAGTGGTGTCTACGGGAAGATTATCCACGGGGGAGCTGCTGCCTCTTCACAGCCAGCCTGCTATCAGAGGGCTGGGGCTTTCCCATGGTGTTCTTGCTCGTGCTATCGTGATCAGAAAATTTCCCCTTCCTTTGAGTTCAACGCGGATCCTGTTCTTGACCCTACAGCAATGTGGAACAGAACCGTTAACTGTCTATTCCATCAGGTGCAGTGTAGGGAAGCCTGGTGCCATCTTCCAGAACCTGTCTTTTCACTGTAACGATACTCGACACGATTACTGAAAGTAAAACTAAGTATTTATTGTAGAAATTACTCACAAGATACCAAACAAGTAACCCAGATGAGCCAAGTAGTTTTCTGCTGCCGAACCGGAAGCCGAACTCCGGGAAAAGAGACCGAGACTTCCTGTGTGCTGTCTTTTATACCTTCCCCCGTAACGCCCCCTAGCCATGCCCAAAAGTGGGCCTGGCTAGTGACGTAGTTCACTGCCTACGTACATATATGTCTTTATGTCTGGCCGTATACGTCTTTAGTCATGCCTAAAGTGGGTGTGGTTAGCGGTGTGGTAAACCGCCCTTTTATTACCTCATCTGTATGCACCTCTAGTAAGTCACATGGCTAATGACGGCATACAGACTTCCTCCTACACTGTGACGTGGTTAGGCCAAGAGGAAGAAGTTGTCCCAAGGGAGGTCACCTTCCCTATGCTCTTCCTGAGTGACTGGTTACCATTTATCTCAGGGCCTCTCATCAGAGTCGGTGTTATGTGGGTATCAAGCAACATTTTTAAGGTTACTCAATGATGTTATAAAGTCCTAATGCCCACCTATAGGCAAATGGACAAGTAGAGTTAAGAAAACTTTGTGTATATTAACTGAGAGAGCCATGTTCTGTAAACACTTCTTGGAGAAGCCATTTTCTGTGGCGAAGTTTAATTTCATGGCCATTTTTTAAGCTTCTAGATGACACTTGCAGGATGCTGGTACCGATCCAAAATAGGAAGAAACCAGACGGCGAGACAGCCATGGGTCAGAGCCCACAAAGTCCGAAGTTGGAAGCTCCAGAAAGTTCATTACGTTTTCTTCTTTTTAAAAAACATGTTATTATTATTATTATTATTATTATTATTATTAGTGGTGGTGGTATGTGCATATGTATGTGTATGTGTATGTGTATGTATGTAAGCCTGAGTTTATGTGTACCATAAGGGGCAAACTACAAAGGGGTGCTGGGAGCAGGAACAGGGTCCTCTGCAAGAGTGATCAGCACCCTTAACCACTGAGACATGTCTCCAGCCTCCTGAGAGCTCATACTAAGATGCAAAGCCCACTGGGACACAGACACGTAATTTTATTTTGTTAACTATGCACTCCTACCCTTGGGGTTACATAAGACTTGAGATTTTCTTGAGATTCGCAGACAAAGCATTGAGCGACAGCATAAAAATAAATTCTTGCCTATCTTACCAACAAATAGCAGGAAACACACACCATGGCTGCCCGGAAGTGAAGGTACCTCAACAACACTGGGAATGAGAGATTTAAAGAGTCGGGCTCAGAAAAGTCAGCTTGCCCAGAAGCTCTGGCTGGGAAGGGAGGGAACCATGTTCCCAGAAGGGCAGTGTCTCCACAGCCAAACAACCCAAGCAGTTTGCTCTCAATTATCTACCCGTCTAATTTCAGGAAAATTTATTCAGTAAATTGCAGAGTTTTTTGGCACTAAACTCAGGGGAAAAAATTCCAACAGTGAATTCATTTCCAAGTAAACCTGTCATCTCTACTCTTAGCTTTTTTTCTTCCCTTCTTACAGGAGGAAAAAAAAAGATTCAGACATTTTCCAAGAGAAAATAAACTCTCAAGGCTGAGGCCGGGGCTTGCAAGCTTGGTTAAAATTCCCAATTCAAGAAGGTGGTTCTCAAGTTGACAAAGCATTTCCCTCCCACACCCTCCTAAATCAGCACCCCAGGCAGTGACTCAGAAGAGTGGGGAAGCTGGGCTCTCATCTCGTAAACACAGACTTTCCATGCCCGTGTTCTAGATTCCTTGCTAGCTAGCCCAGTGCAACTCAGGGTCAGGGCAAATAAGGTAAGGAGACCATTCAAGTTCAACTTCAAAAGCTATTCTTCTCTGTGCCAAAATTTAGGAGAGGCTAAAAGAACTGTTTTCCCTATTGTCCCGGACTAAACTGCTGACAGCGAAGAAATATGAATACTTGGCAGAATACCAAACTGGAACAATAAGCAACCACACAAGGCGATCGATTGTTCAGTGTGCCTGACCTGCGGCATTCCTCTTCCTACCTTGTGATGTCTAAGAAGGCTGTGGGAACGTCCTTGTCCTTGCCAGGGCCATCGTTGTCTTTCTGCGTGTTCACCTGCAGTCTTGCTTTGGTCTGACGAAGCCAGGGGGTAGAGGTCCTCAAAGCTGGCAACCCATGGAGCCCGGTCAGGAACAGGAGTCCTCTGAGATGGTTCCACTGCTAATCTACCTGTTATGGGAATTGTCACTGTGACGCATTATCAAGCATGCTAATCAAGGCTGAGTGACAGTTCTGGGAGGATGCATTCCTACAGAGGGTTAAGGATTCCCTAGACCCTGTCATCCCCCACACATCCCACACCCCCATCTCCGCCATGCATATACATGCGCATACCAGGGTTGATATGGCTCCACCATATTCACTCATCTGCCCAATACTACCCCGTTCCCATTATACTTCTCCCATACCCCAGATATTCACCCATCTTCATCTTCTGTTGATATCCCCTAATTGTATATTCTGTTTCCTTTAGGTTTTGCCAGTGCCCATGCTATCTGGGCTATCTCATAAAATCATTTTTGCCTAGAGACCAAGTCTCTCAAGTAGAAACGTGTCAATACAAGAAGTAAGTTAAGAATGGAGGGGCTGGAGTAAGCAGGGCTGGTTAATTGGCAGCAGATCAGCTGAAGTACATTTGAGTGAAGGAAGGGGCTCATGGGCTTCTGTGACAGAAGAGGGTAGGCATCTAGAGAAGGACCCTGTTGGCTAGTGGTTCCATTTTCCACTGCAAGTCTTCTTGTGTACAATAGCTTAGCACAGAACACACTCTCAGTCATGTGATTGTGAAAATCTCACCAGACCAAGATCTGGGTGTCAACAGGTTGCTTCTTTCTGTGGCCTCAAGGGTAGAACCTGGCCTTTCAGTTTGTTGACAGATTTCAGACTTGTGCTTATGGGACTGGACTCTGTTTTCTCTCTGGCTTTCACCTGTAGGCTAGCTTCTAAAGACACCCATATTCTTTTTTCTTCTCCCAAACCACCCAGGATGGGCCAAGCCTTTCATATAATCCAAACTACTTTTCCTCAGCCACTATATTTCCCTCAACTTTCTGTTCCTCATCTTACCTCTTCATGGTCCTGCGTGCCTATACTGAGCTTACTCAGATTACCAAGAGTAACCGCCCCATCTTAAAATCTACAATCCTGACTTCACGCACAAAATCCCTGTTGCCATGGGATGGCAACACCTATATAAGTGGCACAATTGTGCACGCACAGAAATAAACACATAAACTTTACTCACAGGCAAAGCTTTGGCATCTTTGGGAGGACGTTGTGTGAGCTAGATATGGAGTAAACAGAAACTAATTCTACCGATTTGGTCCCAGGAATCATGCTCATATACAACAATGGAGGTTGAGGGAGGAGGACACTTGAAAGTCACTCTAGACCTATGAGCTCCAGTAGACCAGGGATGGAGCAGACGAGAATTAGAAAGTGAAACTGAATACAATGTGTGCCATGACAGAGACCAGGTCGTTCAGTGGAACTTATTGGTTCCAGTTGGAACTCTAACTGCCGTACAACATTAGACAAGTTCTACCTCAAGCCAGGTCCACCTTGTAAAGAGAGGGAATGGAACTATCAAGAATGCTGAGGTGACAGCAACTAGTCCCCACCCCACAGCTTCATGTGATGCCCAGAGCTAACCCCTGCGCTCCTATTATTCAGTCCTGGTCATGAAATCTCTTCTGATAGCCAATGTTAATCTAACGAAGTCACGGCACAGTCATTCTAACACTTACTGTGTATAAGGGGCTTTCAGGGTTGACATTCTATGCTGTAAAGTGCTAATATAAAGATATTACTTAGGGTCACATGAAACATGCCAAGGCCCTTTTTCAAACACAGGTAGCTGGCTGAGGGCAGAGCAAATCAGTGAGAAGAGTAAACAAAGGCAGTTTCAGCAGGAAATCAAGTCAGAGATAAATAAAATTTCCTCTTCAGCCTTAAGTCTTAGTGTTTGTCTGGGTGTTTTTGTTTGTTTACTTGGTTTTATGAGGTAGTGTTTCATGTAGCCATGGCTGCCTTCATACTCACTATGTAGCCGATGATGTTCAGGAACACCCAACCCTCCCAAGTGATGAGGTAAGAGTGTGTGCCACCAAGCCCTGCTTCAGTATAACTAACTCTTGAGCTAACTTGTGGGTGCTTCACAGAATGTCAAGTGTAAGCTCTGGTGACAGATCACCGTCAGATAGCAGAGATAAGCAATATGGTTTCTTCAACAAGAGGCTGTATGGGTAAACTGAGATATTTTTCAGATTGGGTCTATAGAAACTCTGGCAATGTAGACTAGCAAACAGGAGATTTATTAGAGCACAAACTCGGGTAAGGAAGGATTAGCCTGAGTGTAAAAATTATACCTTGAATTCAGCAAAGGCCTTATCTCCTTGCACAGAAAGTTCTGAAGCTGAGTTGGCCTTCCAGAAATGGCACAGCAGGCCAGGAGGTAAACTTTTATCCATGTCCACTATTCCATCAAGATAAAGAACTTCCTGCAAGTGGGCAGTGCTCTTGGGCGGGAAGGCTGTCCTCAGAGGGGGCAGTTTCTAGGAAAGGCATGCAGGAAAGGGTCACCAGGCATCCGCAGACTCAGAAGCTGGAGAGTAAGACATCACCATGAAGGGAGACCTGGTGAGACCCTCAGAAGCACACAGGATATTCTCCCTGCATCATCCTTTGGGGGACCAGCAGTACTCATTGGCACCCAATGGGGGACAGGATGATGGTTTATATATGAAAGGTCCCAGAAATGATCATGTGTTGAAAGTTTGGTCCCTCCAATAGATGGACCCAATCATTGAGAGGTATTGGATAATGAAGGCACTTCACCAATGGATGAATCCATTGATGAACTCCTACTGAAAAAAATACTGGGAGTAGAGAGTAGACACATATAATCACTGTGTGTGTGTGTGTGTGTGTGTGTGTGTGTGTGTGTGTAAAGTGTATGTCTCACACAGGCCCCTTGCTGTTTCTACTTCACGGCTGTCATGGAGTGATCCCATGTGCCTCATGCCCTCTGCCGGAGTGGACTGCTTCAACACAGGTGCAGAAACAGTAAACCCATATACTATAAACTGAAGGTTTTGAAGCCAAAATAAATATTCTCTCAAGTATTTGCCACAGCCAAACAAACAAACAGCCTAGCATACAAAAGAAATTAAAAAGAAAGAAAGAAACCACCTGACTAACACAAAGGCATCTGCCATCTCTCCTGCAGTCTGTTGCTTCTTCAGGTGACTACCCATGGTTTTCCCATGGTTGATATTCTAGTGATGCTCATCAAAAGACACGGCAAAAACGAGAGACAAAAGTGGAATGGATAGTTCATTCTAGTACACAAATACCATGAACTATTTTAGTTTAACTTTTTGGTAATATATATATATATATATATATATATATATATATATATATATATATGTGGGCATATACAATGTCTGCCAGCACCACTGTACAGAAACTGAGCTGCTTAAACAAAAGAAACATTTTCTTAAAGTTCCAGAGGCTGGAAGTTCAAAATCAAAATGTTGGCATGTTTAGCTTTTCCTTTGTTGCAAACTGTTGTCTTCTGTGTCTCTCTGGGCCATGCTCTGCCATGCTCATCCAGAGCATCTCTTCTGTTTCTAGGGCACCACTAGGTTAGCGCCCCACCCTTATGACCCTTCCTTATTTAGCCTTAGTTAACTCTCGAGAGAATAAAGACACAGACACATTGGTGGGCAGGACTTCAATATATGGGTTTTCAGGAATAAAACCTAGTTTGCACAGACAACCCAGGAAAATCTTAGTATACCTGCCAAGAAATCTACAGACAAATAATGGTATGGTATAAAACCGATATATGCATACCATTAAAAAGTGTTTTTTAAGGTTTTTTTGTGTGTGTTTTGTTTGTTGCTTCATTGTTCAGATCTTATTATTTACTTTAGAATTAGAAAACAGAAAATGTCAAAAAGAAAAAATAAAATTACCACATTCTCAATACCCACTTAAAAAACTACTACAAGTTGGACTGGGGGAAAGCACTTGCCTAGCATGTTTGAGGGCCTAGTTTCAATCTATCCTACTGCAAAAATGTATGTATATGTATGTATATGTATATATGTATGTACATATTTAATATTAACATATATGACTAATTTAATGTATACAATTTGGTATATTTCTTCCCAGTCCTTTTTTAATTATTTCATATTATATATTTTTATTTAAAATAATATGTTACATTTATGTTTGTGTGTGTGTGTGTGTGTGTGTGTGTGTGTGTGTGTGTGTGTGTGTGTGTAGGCAGAGTGTAGGTGTGGAGGCCAGAGGAGTTAGCTCTATCCTTCCACCATGTGGATTCCGAATTGAACTAAACTCAGGTTGTCAACCTTGGCAACAGTAACCTTACCGCCTGAGCCATCCTATCATCCCTTCATTCTTCACTACATACTGTCAGAGCAAAGAGAAACAAGGTACTCCTAATTTAATTATCTATTGTTTTATTTTGGGAACTATTTCTCCAAATATTTGCATGTGCTTTCTTGAATGCTTGGCTTCCTGAATTTTCTGTTTTTGTTTTTTCTCTTGTCCTTTCTCTTCGCATAGAGAACTTCTAGTTTGTCTCTTCACACAGACTTCCGCAGCATTTCTGGAACCACACAGCCTTTGCTTTTCAGAATGTGTCTTCTGTGTTGTTTGCTTAATCTGATCTCCTTGCGGCATCTCTTGGGCCATTGCTGTAGCGTATTTCTGTTGTTAGCCTGTTTCTCAATATGACTGCGAACCCCTTGAGTGCAGACTGCACCTTGGGCCCACTGCTCCTTGGTAATTGACTAATGGTGGTGGATTGATTGGCCAGCTTGCTGGCTGTGCTTCCATTTTCTGAAAATTAAGACTCAATGCCCAGTTGTCTGTGGAAATTACTTTTTCTCCTACTTACCCTTTGGAGGGTACCGGTTTGTGACATTTCCACAGCAGGACTAAATTGGATGAATTGTGTTCTTTTTTTGCTCCCCGATTTCCTGCCTTGACAGCAGGATGGTTCTATTATGTTATATCCTATTGTGTTTTTATAATGGCTTAATTACTGTGTATGGGATTCTGACTGGGAACTAGGGAGATGGTGATTTCTATAAATAAAACACACTTTTGGAGACATTAATATGCTGTCAGATTTAGTTGTGTCTATGTTACACGGGTTCACGTTAAAGTCCAAAGTGGTATCAAATACATGTTGTAGGTAAAGAGTCTGTTTTACATTCCTCCAGAGTGAATTAAGCTCTGGCCAAAACCTGTCGTGGAAAGCGTGACTTTTGTGCTCTGATATGCCCTGTGCCCTTTGGCAGCCCATCTCAACTTGTCTCCCCGTGAAACAGAAGCTCATACAAGGCACACATGGAAGGCAAAGCTCTCCTTTGGGTCTACTCTGGAAAAACGAAACTGCAGATTCTCAGTACCAGAGCTGTCAGTATTGTAAATGCATACAAAATAGGCCAACCTCAGATTACCCTCAATATTTAAGTGTGTGAGAGACAAAAAGAATAAGAAGGACCAAAGGAAGACATACACACAATGCCAGAGCAATCTATTTTATTTACTCTTCTTCCACAGCTTTGCTGTTTTAGTTTTGAGTTTCCATAATAACCACAATAACAAGCATCTGAGACCCTAGAATCAGCCAAGTTGGGGCAGGACATTTTAACATTGTTGCTTGACACCATTATTTTGATAAAAGTATTTTGCCAGGTTAAAAAGAATATGCTTTACTATTGGGAGATAATGAAGAAGCGGTGACTTCTGCCCTTCAAATCGTCATGCCACCTCGTGTTTTGTGACCCTCGGAATCCAAAGCAACACCTTCACCCAGGAGCTAGGGAAGCTCAGAAAATGACAGATAGTAAATAAGTTGCTCGCTAAGAAAAATTATTTTAGTGACATGTCTCAGTGGGTAAATGTGCTGGCCACTAAATCTGATGACCTGAGTTCAATCCCTGGCATTTACAGGGTAGGAGACAACTGACCTCTGAACACTGCCTTCTGACTTCCACGCGAATGTGTGCCTGTACTTACACAAATATCACATACACACACAGTAATAATAAATAAATCGGTTTTTAAAAAGAAAAATGGTTGCAGTGTTTGCCATGGCCATTCTGCTGTGTCAGCATTTCTGTGTTAGTGTTACCCTTCCATGCATGCTCTGAGGGTCTGAGGGTCCCTTTGTGCCCTGACCCAGGTGTCAAGATGCATGCTCAGTCTGTCAAGCACTAGTGTGATATAGCTGGCTCTCCTGCTTGCGATTCAGTAGTTTGACTTTTCATCAGTTTACCTACAAGGAATGGAGACGATCACTAGAGACAAAGCAATTTGATGTGGCGTTGTAGTTTGGGAAGTCAGCTCTTACGCTAAGTTCCATTCTCTCAGAGAGCTACTGCTGTGAGTCACTGTGGCACCCTGTGCACGCATCTGGAGTCTGGTCTTCTCTGAGATGGCCCAGCCAGGGATGTTTTCCTGTGTGGCTGACAGAGGTGCCAGCCCACCTCTCCCACTGCCACGCACTCTGTGTGAGTGACGGTTTCCTTTTGGAAACCAAAACTAGGTGAAGGAATTTAAGTGAGAGCAGAGGGGGAAAGACGGACAGAAAGCTAAAGGGAAAGAGACGCTCGGTGTGAGGGAAGGAGTGGCAAAGACCAAAGGAGACACTACAAATCCCGTGTCACAACAATGGGGTGGGCCTAGGGGCCGGTCACAAAGCAGGCCAGTCCAGACTTCTCCCGTGATACCCGACACCCATTCCCCAGCAGTGATAACCAGCTGGGCCAGGGATCACAGTCACTGCAGCCTTTCTCTCTTTATAGCCCCTTCCTAGCTTCACTCCAAGTACCCAGCAAGAAATGAACCCACGGAACTTAGCCTAGTTATTGCCCAGGTTATCAAAGACCCCCCCAGGCCAGAGGTGCTGAAGGTTCTGGGGTCTCAGACCAATTGGTCTTCCCCATAGCAATCCTAACTTTCTCTACCAATGAATCCTTTGTTTAGTTGGCAAATGCTTACACAGGGCTTACAGGGCACTGGGCACCACCCTGAACACTTGGCAAATGTTGGCCCCATTATTCCTCCGTAAGAAGGGCACTGTTACTCTCTGATTTCTACAGATGAGGAGAATGTGCACAACCAGTAGGGGTGAGGCTAGGATTGAAACCCCACCAGGCCAGCTCCATATCTGCTCTGTCACAGCTGAAGCCAATGGCCCAGCCAAGAGGAAGACAGCAGAAGGTAAGATATACAACACGCCAGAATATGTGTGGTATATCACTGGGCAAGCGTCAACCAGACCTTCTAAGTCTCCAAGGCATTTTCCTTTCCTGTACCTGCCTATCACCTAGCCAGCTGCTAGGGAACATAAAACCCAGGGTCAAGGTAGGGGGTGTCTAATATTCTACTCTGCTCCTAAAATTCAGTCTTCATAGGGTGTCATGACCTCTAGTATGTGGGGTATTGGAACACAGATAGAATACTGGTAGGTTAAATACAGAATACCAAATTATATTTAAGTTTGAGATTAACAATGATCAATTTGTAATAGAATTATGTCCCATTGCAACATTTAACACCTTAAAATGTCAAAGTAATTTGCTTGTTTGGTGTTCTAACCAGGCACTCTGGACTGTCAGTTGCTACATGTACTAAACCTTAGATTCGAACTTGGGAATGTATCCAAGGAGTTAACTGGAGAGACCCCGTTGGGAAGCAGACAGGCTCTGCATTGGCCCAGTAGATTCCTGGGCTGTAGGAGAGCTGACATGTACATTAAGGAAGACACAGTTCCGCAGCCTGAATGAGAGCAGTTTACATGACGTGTTAGAACCCAGGAGAAAAAGCTACAGTTGTCTGTGTGACACTGCTTGTGTGAATCTGATGTGTTTGTGTAAGGTCCTTCTGCCTTACAACTTTCTGTTTCCACCCTGAGGTGCCATGAGGACCTCGTCGGTGCTGAGAGAGTATTCTTCTGCTACGCTGCGGCTCTAGATCTTGGTCTTTTAAAGCCAGTGTCTTACTGAGTCACTCAAGATGGCCTTGAGTGTACTATGTAACGTGGATCTGCCTGGGACTCATAATGCCCCTGTTTCTGCCCTCTCAGTGCCAGGATTGTGGGTGTGCATCTACCGTGCCTGGCTCCATACAATGTTTACATTATGAAAAAAATTCAAAACTACAGAAAAATTACACTAAGCATACAAGGAACACTTCGTTATTTTCAAATCGCATCTGCTTCCACTTAGCCATTTTGCATTTGTGCAAGCACACCCACACACCTGTGCCTATGTTACTTTGCTGAATGACCTAGTTGAGCATTTTCTCAGATGTTGGGACCTTTCCTGCCTGAGCAGGTCAGCATGTGTCCCCTAGGAACAGCGATATTCTCCTCTGTGACCATGAGGACACTCAGCATATTTAACATTAATGCCACTAATGCCGTATCGTTGTCTAATAACAATTCCACACTCAAATTCCTCCAGCTGTTCTAGCAATGTATGTGTGTCGTGAACACCTATATTTGGCTTTGGATTCCTCTGATCCCTGACTATGTTCCTTCAGCCTTCCTGGCGTCTTCCTTTTCCTACCTGTAACAAGAGAGTATAGACAACAATCAAACTGAATTGTTGTAGAAGCTCTGTTAAACATTTACATTAAGACTGTAGCACCAACCTGACATGAAACACGCCAGGCACTCGATAAACGGTGACTACTGCTGTGATTAGGCGACTGAAAAGTGAGGCGGGTAATTGGTTACCAATACAAAGAGGAACTGCCAACAATACACACAAGGCTCGAGCATGAGCCTTCAATACACACAAAGGGATGAAGGAAAACAGCTAGAGGGAACTTGGGGATTCACTTAATCATTTCTAGGGACCAGTGAGGAGAGCCTACTGCACCTCCCTTAGAACAGAGAGGGAAGCAGAGGTGGGGGGGCCCTGCCTCCATGTGGACTCCTGTCCACATTCACAGGAGAGTCAGCAGAGGGCGGGACCTCTTCTTGATGCCCAGTTTAGTCAATCATTTTCCTGGACCCCCCCCATGTCTCTCTTGCTCTCTCTCTCTCTGAAAGACAGGAAATAGACTTTAGACAGCTGACTTGTAAGCAGGCTGCTATGGCTAAAGTGTGTCACCCAGAACCCGAAGGCTGATGCCAGAACCTCAGGATAGGACTATGTTTAGAAACAACCTTTAAATGATTGTTAGGGTGGGCCTTGATCCAATCTGATAGTGCCCTACAAAAAGAGGAGATCAGGCCCTGTGGGGAGAAGAAGGGATAACAGCAGCTCCCAGAACCAGGACTCAAGACTTCTGGGTTATCACCACCCAATGTAGGCGGGAGACAGGCCAACCTGATAGACTCCTAGTCATCAAGCCCTTAGGCCTACTAGTGACATCTTGAAATGAGAACTAATTTTTTTTAGGTCTTTTCATCTGGATTTCTATGGTGGCAGAAGAGTTCTTGGAAGAGTCCATGGCAAGGTGGCTTCCTAAAGTCTGAGGAGGGCACAGACCCTGGCCTAAAGCCCAGCCGTACGGAGCAGAGCCATAGACAGCCTTAGTGCTATCTACTGAATTGTGTCTCCTTTCTCCCCCAAGGACACTGACTGACACTAGGTCCAACTCCAGGACAGCTGTTAGCTTGGATGTTGTATAAGTCTATTGTGTGACCATGGCACTGTGAAGTGCCCTCTTCCTTATTACAGAGAGTCCATGGCCTCCAGGAACACTGAGATCCTGACCCCTCCACGGATCCTGTCAGGCTACACAGGAAGCCAGGGTGTTACAAAGCTGCTAGGAAACCAGAGCAGTTGAAGGCTTGCCGTGGCCAAGCAGGTTCCACACCCCTGAAGATACAACAAAGTGCTAAGTCTGAGCCTTCGGATCTCATGGCTTCCATGGTAAAGCCGGCCTTGCTGTACCTTTGGCCCAGGAGGAATACCTTCTGGACTCACTCCTGGCTCCCAGGAGCTGAGGCAGGCTCAGCTTCCCTGAGCAGCTCCAACCTCTCTCCGTTGTTCTGCATTGATTTTCTACCTTCTCTCACGATCCTGGGTCAAAATGAGACAGCGAGGCCAGAATTACCCAACTCCTTCTCAGGGAAACAGTCACTGTGTGAGACCACGGCTTACCCATGGCCAAGGGCACAGAATAGGCAGGCTAAGACAGTACCTCCAGTCCTCTGAAGGAGGGTTCCAACACCTGAGATATCTGTGTTTCACCCATTTCCTATGGACTTTTCTGTTCTTGTTTTCCAAAACATTTTATCTGCTTCATGTTCAAATAATTGAGGAGTTATTTTCCATCTTTTGCTTATGCATCTGGAAGGATAGCAATGGGCACACTTAAAATAAGAAGAAATAAATATCTCAGAGACGCCACAGCAGATGCATTTGCTCCAAAGTGAATTGCAAAGATCCACACTTCATCCTCACAGTGTTCCTTCAGACATATGGCAAGCCAGGCTAGGTGATTTCTATTTAAAACGTCAGTCATGCTGAATTCAAAACTTACAGGCACACCCAGGCAGTCAGTCATTCTGCTCTCTGTGGGCACAAGGGTATTCTCATCCCTGGGGATGTCATTACTTATCTTCCAAGGTCTATCTGAAGTTTTCAGAGGGAGTGCCAGTTTCCGACACCAAACTCAGCCATGCATGGTGAAAACCAGAGGCTCCAGCTGTCTCGTTTTAACACCCGGCCCTCCGTGCTCCAGGCTGCAGGTGAGCCGCTCCAGGCTGCTGGGCCTCTCACAACACTGCCCTCACTCTCCCCTCCTCACAATCTGTCTTTGCCAGGGGAGGTGGGAAGAGGTATCCAGGGGGGATAATTGCTGTTTTTAGCGTCTTTCCTCACTCTTCAGTTTTCCTTTGCATTCCCTGGTTAGGTCTAAGATGAGTTTCTTTGCCTGTAGGGCTGCAGAAGTGTCTTTTAGGAAGGAGTGAAGAGGAAAAAAAAGGCCATAGTAGGACCTTCGACACACCAGTGAAAGATGTTTACTGCCTTACCCCAGAGTGGGAGCCCTGAGATCAGGACACACAATAAATCAGTGTGACATGTGCTCAGCAAAACAGAGTAGGGAAAAAAGCACACAGAAAATGAACTTTGTTTAAGACTGTCAGCTACTCTACATTACTGCATGTATGGTTAGACATGTAAACACATGTATCATGGTCCAAGTTTCTGCACAAAACCGTCGTACACCACCATCCCCTTCAGTATGACATAAGGAGACATCAATATGAACACTGAGAGTTTCCAATCTTTGCCTCACATGCTGCTTTCAGAACCAAATCTCCAACAAAGATGGTGTCTTGTTAGGGTTTCTGTTGTTGTGGAGAGACACCATGACCACGGCAACTCTTATAAAGGAAGACATTTAATTGTGGTGTCTCAATTAAATTTCAGAGGTTCAGTCCATTATCATCATGGTGGGACATGGTGGCATGCAGACAGACATGGTGCTGGAGCTGAGAGTCCCACATCTTGATCTGCAGGCAACAGGAAGTGGTCTGTCTCATTGGGTGTGGCTTGAGCACATATGAGACCTCAAAGTCCACCTCCGTGGTGACGCACGTCCTCCAACAAGACTCACATACTCCAACAAGGCCACACCTCCTAACAGTGCCATTTGCTCTGGGGTGTGGGGGGACTCTTTCTTTCAAACCACTACAGATGTGACTTACAGTGGTTAACTCAAAAAGTTAAAGATTGGAAGAGCCAGGATCCAATTAAAAGGTGGCTGCTGGGTAAAAAAAGGCTTTGGTCAGAGAGAAAAAATGATAAAAGAACAAACGATGGACTTAAAGCACAAGACAAAACAGGCAGAGAGCATGCCAAGAACAAGGGCTCACCAGGTATGCGCATGTTCTCATCAAATGTTGGGACAAGGCAGTGCAGAGAGATGCAGCCTCCGTGGAGGGGTTTGCCAGCCAACGTATAGGCTAGTTACCAAGAAGTTATTTCTTGTTCTAATTCTATTCTCAGCCAGATTCATGAAGATCCCTCCATCCATCACCCTTGTCATAATCATTGCCACCCTCGCTGACATTTCCAGGGAGGTTCCTCATGTTGATGGGTCAGAAAACATTTGATTAAAAAAAAGCAATTCACATCTGAAGACAGAAGCCTCAAGCAACAAATCCATATGACACCCAAACTTTGGGGACTCCAGCTGAGTCCTGGCCTATTTCCTGCAGTCAAAGTTCCTCCAGGAAAAAGCAGGGAAGACGCAGAAGCCTTCCTCGGGCCATTGCGTATGTATTCTTCTACTCCATAAGCAGGAAAATAGAAGTAAAAATTGGGCAAGGCAGGGAACAGCCTAGGGTCGGCCATGGGGCCTAGGAATGGGAAATTTTAGTGAGTGAACAGACTAATATGAATCTAAGATTAAGATGTTTAAGACATCTCCCAAGATGAACAAATGCATACTGCAGCAATTCAAAAATATTGATATATTTGTCACTCACCATGTCATTGTGACTTAATCCATGACTGAAACAAAGAAGGAAGTTTGGGTTCACATTTTTAAGACACTCAGTCCATTGTTGCTTAACTCCATGTGCTTGGGGCAGGGCCATTAGCTCTCTCTTCATAGCTGACCAGGAAGCAGAAGATGGGCAATACTGGTAATTTCCTGACTCTTTCCTTTTCCTCCCTTTATTCCACCTGGGCTGTCAGCCCACACTATGCTGCCAACTGTGTATTCAGAGCCAACCCTTCCAGTTAATCCTTTATCTAAAAACCCTCACAGATACATGCAGACCCGTGTCTATCTGGTCAAATGCATGCCTCACCAAATCTCCCAGGTGATTCTAAATCTAGCTGCAAGATTTAGCTATCACAAATCTATTCTCAGCACCACGTCGGCACAGATAGGGATTGTTGCTTTTAACCTCACAACCCCATGAGATGAGTTCTATGATGACTGCCATTTGAAGATGAGGAAATTAAGGCTCACTTTTACCAATGAGCTTGGCCAAATTTATAGACCTAGCAATAGCCAGAACAGGGACAATTATTCAATTGCCTACTTGCACCTTCTTAAATACTGATTTCTTACCAGAGCATAAAATAAAATGTATGCTCTTCCTGCAATACTCTGACAGCTTCATTCTAAATTTTTCTCCACGGGGATCCTGTTTTGAGTATTTGTTTCTCCAGACAACAGCACTGTTTTGGAAAACTATAGAACTTTGAGATGGAGCCCGACTGAACAGGATTCTGAAGGCTACAGTCTGGTCTTCCAGATTTGACTGCTTGGTGCTTCCTGGTTTGTGCCTGCCATGACTGAGGGGCTTTGGCCACATACTCTTAGACCATGAATTCTACCTCATGACCCCACAGCTACCCATGCTTTCCCATTATAATAGACCAGAATCCTCCAAAACTGTACGCTAAAATAAGTTTTTGGGTTTTTTAGTCATTTCTGCCTGGTGACTTGGTCACAGTGACACCAAAACAACTAATGTGGAAAATCGGTTCCAGGAATGGGATTGTTTTGTTATTAACCCTGACCACTGCCTTACAGGCCTTTAAAACTGCTTTATGGGGGGGGTTGGAAATGTTTGGAAATACTAGTCAGAGGAGCTTTAGAATGACTTAGCATTGTTTAGTGTTTGCCTCTGATGGAAATTTGAATGGCCAGGATGCTAATAGAAGACTGTTTCTGAGATTCCTTCTGGGAACAAGGACTCTATTGGAAAATGGAGTAGAGACCCTTTGTGTATTATTAATGCTGATATGATCTGTCTATGTTTTTATCATGTCCTGAAAAAGTGAGTAAGGCTTGACAGTGGAGCAATAGAGTAATTTCTCTGATGGAGGAGACTTCAAAATAGTGTAACAGTCAGGTAGTAACACGGTTATTGTTGGCTACTTTTAGCCAGGGTTAGAGTGACACAAAAAGCAAAAGATGAAGTGGAAAGATGTAGAAAAAAGATGTAGTTTGACCAAAAAAGGACGTATACATATTTAAAGTTTTATATAAAAGAAATAAAGACACACTTGCACACACACACTTGCACGCACACACAGGTATGCACACACGCACGCACGCACACACTGCTCTAAGAGGCCTTCTGGAAGCTGGTTAGGGCAGAAGAGTCAAATGTCAACTCCCACGTGCCAGGTGCTTGTTTGTGAATTCCAAGCCTACTATTGCCTTTTTCTTACTAAGAACGAGATGCAGCCTACTTACGCTGAACTCGCCTGCCTCTACAGCTCCCAGCTCTTTTTCGTCCATACTTGGACAGTGCCAGTTTCTTCCTGGCCCGTTTTTATGCCCTTCTTTCATTCCCACGTAAATTAGCCAGGCTTTTCTCTATTAAGTAGGACCCTGTTTTCTGTCACTTGCCCTTAGCCACCAGCCAGGGCGCTTATTTTATTTTTCTTATACTTTGAATGGTTTCTAGATATAATGGCTTCTATTGAGCCGTTTGCTTTTGAATGGCACTCAGTGTTGCCCATTTCATCCTTGGAAAGCTGAGCGATAAAACCCATTACTATGCATGCTAACCTAAAAAATTAATTTAAACAATGCTTGCAAGGACAGAGTTACCACGATGTCTGCCTAATGTTGGTCAATGTTTTGGAGAGGGACGTCCACTGTGTGCCAACCACTGTACTCTGTGCTTCAAATACATTTCTTCATTGAATTCTTGAAATGTCCTGGTGGGATGAATCTTACCATTGTCATCTTTCAGGAAAAGATGCCAAAGTTCAGAGAGATTTACAGAGCTTGTCGAAGACTCCAGAGTTAAAAGGGGTTGAGTAAGAATTTAAATCCATTTCCGGCAGTTTCTAAAGTCCAGGTTTACTAATCTTCTTTTTTTACTGTCCCTAACTTATACAATTTTTCTCTTTGCCAAACTTCAGTTTTTATCATAACTTGAGTGTCAGCACACAACTGGGCATGTCAGATGAGCTATTCTTCCTCCTTGTGTTGATTTCCTAATCTTAAAACCAGCAATAATGACCTCCCTCTTGCCTGATTCCTTGAGTCATCATAACAGGTCAATGTAAAAGTATTTGACTGAGTATGTAGTCAAGACAAGCACAGGTTATTATTACACTTGCCCTTAGTAATCAGAGGATGCTACGCTAAGGGTCAGAGGCTCCCGAAATGGTGAGAAAAGTGCATGTATTATAAAAGAGATACAACTCATCTAAGAAAGTGTTACATTGATTGGGATGCTCTCACAACTAGTAACAGAATCCTGACTCCATTGTCATAAATAACAAAGGAGTCATTTTCATAGTCGGAGGCTCCCAGAGAGGGTAGCTCCAAGGAACATTAAGAGGCTCCTTGACCTCCTTACTGCTTTTTCCTCCTCATTGTTTGCCCTGTCCTTAAGTTAGCTCATCTCGTGGAAGTCAGAAGGCAACTCCACCACCATAGGAGATGCCTACTGCCAATAGAACCAAAGGATCCTAATTCTTCCCCGCTGATCTCTTCTTTAAGCAAGAAAATAGAACACAAAATCGACCTTCCTGGGCCTGGGAAATGACTCACTGGGCAAGAATACTTGCAGTAAACATGAGGACCTGAGCTTGAATCCCCATCATCCAAGTAAGAAAGCCATTCATGGCTGCACACATGCCTGTAACCCCAGCACTATGAGGGGCAGAGGCAGAAAATTGCTGGGGCATATGGGCCCCCAGGTTAGACAGTGTTGAGTTTCATATTCCGTGGCAGAGCCTATCTCAATGGAACAAGGCAGAAGGTGATAGAGGGAGGCATCCAACTTCCTCCTCTGGTCGCCATGGCAATGTACCCACACATTCACGTGCACATAGACCATACATACACATATACCTTCCAGAGAACCTCATCCCACAGAACCCACTCCTTCATCTGTCAAAACTGCACTACAATGCCTAACAGGAGCGTGAACAACCAAGACTGCCTGTCTTCTGAGGCAGATGACAACGTGGAAGAGGGTGGATTCTCCAAACACAGACGCAGCTCTGGTACAACGGAAGGAAGGCAGTATTGTTGCACAACCAACTTCAGCATCACCTAGCGTCTGTAGATGATGAGTGGCAGGCTCTCTTCCGGAAGAGAAGAAAGCACATGGTCTCCACTCTATCCCACTCTCCACTGCCATTTCACTTCAGTTTGAGCTTAAAGCATTTACAACTCCTCTCATGTTTGCAGACTGAAGGTCTTTCTTTTTCTCCCCTGCCCCCCTCTCTCTGTCTCTGTGTCTCTCTCTGTCTCTGTCTCTCTCTGTCTCCCTGTCTCTCTCTGTGTGTCTCTCTGTGTCTCTCTCTCTCTGGATACAGCTTGTACTAACCAGTGTTAGAATACTGAAGGGCTGACTAACATCTTCTCTAGGCCTTCCCAAGGGAGGTGTTGAGAGGGCTCTAGAACGGGAGGCTTTGATTAAACGAAGCTGCAAGCAGCTCTGAGCCCCCTCTCCCAATCACACCACCCTTGTCAAGCACCCACAATCTTCTTGCGGCTCTCCCCTTCCCAGCAGATTTAGTCTCTAATGAGCACTGTCCCTCCCATATCCCAGAAAGAGAAGATGCTTGTTCTATATGGGCTGTGTGGAGCATGCGGGCATTTCTGGATTTGCTTCAGTGGTCTGTGAACCACAGAGACTGGTACATTCCAGGACAGAAGTTCTGGTCATCCAGATGAACCTCACAGTTAATTACATAAGAACAGGTAATCGAGATTCAGGTGTAATTACTGGGTTGTGCAGCCATAGATGCCGAGTCTCAACTCAGGAATATTTTTATCCTTAGAGTCCACTGGTTTTTCCTGTCTTTCTCCTCCTCTGTGTACCCTAAAATTAACATTAATCAACATTTGATTCCCAACACACCATGCTTCTACTGTGTAATTATAGCAAGTGTCCTGGTGTGTGTGTGTGTGTGTGTGTGTGTGTGTGTGTGTGTGAGAGAGAGAGAGAGAGAGAGAGAGAGAGAGAGAGAGAGAGAGAGAGAGAGAGAGCGCTTAAATCACTAACTCAAAGTGAGCATCTGTAGATGTAAATTAATCAGACTCTGTGACCCCTGGATTTCCTATAGGACCTCCCCCATTCTATGTGATGGAGATCACATGACACACACTTGTAACAACACACCTCCAATGAAGCAAGAAGAACATATTTAGAGTTTGTGTTATAAAGAAATTATATGGTACAAAAGCAATGATATTTCAATTATTGCCTTTCAGTGACCACTAAAACAGTCAAGAGCAAAATAGACAAGCTTGGACAGCTAGTCATTCTCTAAACATTTTCAAAACCGCACTAAAACCTCAAACTGGATGTCATTCTTTGGCTTTCTGGTGCTAATTCTTGTGATGCTGGTTAGCTCAGAGAACTGGTAAGAGGTGGATTTTCCTCACTTTCTGACCAAGTGAGGAAAACAAGGCTACTGATAGCTACTCGCTTTTCTTGCTTACATGGAAATGTAAATCTACCAACAGTACTGGCTCCATGAGCATTGGCCTAGGAAAACGAGGGAGGCTGTCTCTTTGTTATTAAAACTTCTTGGATATTGTCTACAGAGTGTGATGGAGGTTGCTAAGCCTCTGGACTCCTTTTCAGAAATCTGGAAGTAACAGTGAATCTGTAAACTGACCTCTTATTTTCAAACACTTAACTGAAGTGACCAGCCCCCTGTTTTAGCAGCCATGACAGGCTAACAAGTGCTTGCATGACCTTGCCACTCCTATCCTGGTAACTAGGAGGTCAGATGCCCTCCTCGTGGCAAGGAACCAATCAGGAGTTAACCAGTGGGGCTATGCTTTATGGGTCTGGGTGTGTTTTACAGACAGTGTACAACAGTGACATGCAGAGCATAGCAACCGCCCTGGGAGGGCCTATGGGCCATAACAACCAGTTGACCAATTAACACAGGGCAGGCCACCCCACCCAAACCTGGAAGCGCCCCAATCCTGAGACTGTTGCAAACCCCTAAACACTCCCCTTACACTGCCCTTTAAGATAACTGCCTTGTGGTTTCTCAGGGTCTTTCTCCAGCCATCCGCCATGATTGGTGGATGAAGGGCCCAAGCTAATGGGGTTAGCTCCTTAAACAGCTACAATAAAAGACTCTTTGCTTTTGCATAGAAATGGGCTTCTTGGTGATTTTAGGGGTTCAGAATTTGGGCACAACATTAACGTTTACATGAGCCTCTAAGCCTTTGCGTAGGCAATACAGGTATGTTTCATTTTGCTATTTAAATTGATGAATGTAAGAGGTTACAAGTGTTTTACCAAGACTATGATAGTTAATCTTGATCATCAACCTGACAGGATGATATCTACTAGGAGACACATCTCTGGGTGTATCTGTTAGGGTGTCTTCAGCAAGATTTAACTGCAGAGGGAAAGCCCACCTTGAAGGTGGGTGATACCATTCCATGAGCCAGGAGCCTGAACCGAAGGAAAAAGAAAGAAAGGAAAAAGCAAGCTGAGCCTCAGACTTCATCTCTTGTTTCCTGGTTGATCCAATGTGACTAACAGCCTCATGCTTTGGGCACCATACTTTCCACACGGTGATGGGTTACATTTCTTCTGAAACCACAACCACCAATATACCAAACAACCAGGCCCAAAGAACAGCAGCAACGACCACAAAAAGTGCCTCCCTTAAGCCACCTTCTTTTAAAGTATTTGGTCACAGACATAACTAATACAAAGATCAATGGAGGGTTAACTGTATAGATCAGTTGTCCCATGGTCGCCATTAAAGTCATTTCCCTGACTCTCAAAAATCAAACATCTCAGTTTCAGAGATCATGTTGTCAGCTTAACTATAGCCTTAGGTCAGAGTCCTGACTCTTGCTCCCGGGCTAATGGCCTTACCTCTAACTAAGCCCCAGAAGCATCAGGCAGTCAGCCAATGAAATGAACCATACCCTCCTCTGACTCTTGCATGGATGTATCTATCATGTGGCATACCAAATAAGGAATGGTCACCTGAGACAAAAATCCTTGCCTGCAGGTGGTGGTCACTCCAAATGTCAATCTTCCCCTTAAGAGTGTCATTCAATGTTGCCAGCACAGCCCAGATTTGCCAAAAGCCCTAACTGTCAAATGCTACTTCGAGTATCTGGTGTTCATCACCTTTGGACAAACTAATCTGCTCAAAATGATCTCTGCATACATTAATTCTTGTGTTCCCAGGCCAACTACTCACTTAAATTCTACATTTACCTCCTGGCATTGGAGAGATGGCTCAGCAGTTAAGAATGTGTCAAGTTTTTTTTTTCCTAGAAGACCTGAGTTCAGTTCCCAGCATCCATGTCTGATACCTATCCCAAATTTACCTCTTGTTCACCCTAACCTTACTTAAAAAAAAAAAAACAGAAAATAAGAAAAATCATTAACTTGTTGCTCTTATTCTGAAAGGTTGAACAATGTGAACACATATTAATCCAAGCACAGTAGATAGAAGCACTGATTAGGAGATAAGTAAATGACTTTAGGAACCTTATTTTACATTGTGTCTTGTGACACATACCTTTAGTTCCAGATACTTGAGTGGTAGAAGAAGGGAGATCACAAATTGAGGACCTGTCTGGGCTACAGAGTGTGTTCTAGGCTTACCTGGGCAACTTAGTGAAATATTGTCTCAAAATGAGAGTGAGAAGAGAGAAAGGATGTGGCATAGTGGGAGAGAACTTGCCAGCACTCGTAAGGACCTACGTTCACTCCTGGCAGCACACGTAAGGACCTAGGTTCACTCCTGGCGGCACACATATATGCACGCACAAAGGCCAACTGACATTCAAAGGAGACTTTGCTCCAGCACAAGACCCTACCTCTACCTCTCCTGCACTTGTATTGAAGGGAGCCATTGACAAATAAATGCGAATGTCTGAGAACACTCTTAAGTTCCCAAGAAAAAAGAACCAGAGAAATAGAATACTTGTAAGTCTGGTTATCCTTTATTTTTCTGTACCTATCAGTCTAATCTTGAATGGTTTTCTCTCCAGGAAGAGATTTTATCAGCTACAGACCTCAGCCTGCGGCTAAGGGCATTGTTTGCTCTTTCCCTAAACTTGAGCATCTTGGGGGATGGGTTCATTTGAGCAATTGGAAGGACACTGGGAACAAGCTAAGCAACTAAGTTGTTTGCAACTTGGGGCATTACCTCTATTTGTAACTCTTCTTAAGGGTCACCCCACCCCTCTGGAGACTGAGCTGCTCCGGATTGAGAAGTTGTCAGCCACACCCACCCAGCTCTGCCTTTGCCTCTTCAGCTCTGCTCTTCCCACCAAAACCGCCCTCTTCTCTGCTAATCCACTGTTGTGTGGAAAGCTTCCCAGCCATTGCCTAGCAACTCCCTCCCTGCGACCTGGGCAACACTCAAGACAGGCAAACAAGCTTCGGCTTGTCTTGGGCACCGCTGAAAACAGAACAGTGTTGAAGCTGCTCAAGTGATCGCCGCGGGGCTCCCAGGAGGCCGCTTCTCAGGAGAGGCACCTGGGAAGGGCCACGAGAGCCTCTTGGTGTAGCATCTCCGACAGCTTGAGAAGAGCCAGGCTGCTGTGTACTTCCGTGGCTTGCCCGCTGTGGAGTGAGCCTCCTGCTCTCTGAGGCCCGGTCTCTTGTGAGAGAAAGGTGGGCTACGTTCTAACAGGGGTTCTCAGTCACTGCACACCTCACAAGCCAGGCTCTGCCAAGATGTTTTGCACAAGTTCTCCAGTTTTCCTAGCCTCCTCCGAAGGAGGACCCTGCTCTCCCCCACAGACACACCACATGATACAAAGTTAGCCCCGGGTCACAGAAGTCTAGGTCTGCCTTGCCTATCCCTGGAGATGATCCTCTGAGTTTCTCTGTCTCCCGTCAGAGGAGGGTTGGGAGAATCAATAAAAACACAAGGCCAGGAGCTTAGGGGACTGCACTCCAGGCCAACGCTGGTCTTTTCTGATTTTTCTCTCTCTGGCATTCTGTTGCCAATTCTCCTGCTGTTCCCAGGCACCCACCCAAAATGAAGACCGAGGCGGGCTCCCACAGGAACTGCTCGCGAGCAATGCCACAGTCAGACATTCTGCAGGGCTGGAGGGGGGTGGGGGATGAAGACAGAACACTCGGTGCCAGAAATTCTTTGAGAATAATCATCTCCTGGGTCAGCCGGAGATGCGAACCAAACCACTCCGGTGCAGAGGCCGATGACTCCGGGGGTTCTGTAGGAGCCAAGCAAGCATGCCCTCACCCAATTACTTTCCCTCCTCCCTACCTTAGCCCTATTATCTCAATTACCAGCCCCAAAGAGGACCCACAAATGAAGATGGGGTTGAAACCTCAATGGCCAACATCATACTTAATAATAACAATTATATAATTATATATCTCTGACATAATAATATGTAATTACCAATAATTACTATTAAACATCCCAGGGGTGACCACTGAGGTTCCAGAGCCCTTTAATTACTGTTATCACTGACAATGAAGCAGAGGTCTCCTTTCACCCGGCTTCTGAGCCTCAGACTCAGCTCCCCTTCTGGGCTCCCTGCTATCTATTCATCTGCTCGTGTTTTCCCTTCCAGGCAGAAGTTGCACAGGGAAAAGGAGACCTGAGAATTCAGATCCCGGGTCGGTGGCCTGGGCATGCTGCATGCAAACCTTCTAGATGTTTATTTTCTCCATCAACTCCAAGCTGGGACTAAAGTTAGTGAATGTCCTTATGATGGAGAGAAATCTCACATGGAAATAGCTAAATTGGTGATAATGATTTGTTTTGTTTTCTGAGACAGGGTTTCTCTGTGAAGCCCTGGCTGTCCTGGAACTCCCTATGTAGAACAGGCTGACCTTGAATTCTGAAGATCCGCCTGCCTCTTCCTCCTGAGTACTGGGATAAAAGGCCTATGCCACCACCACCCAGCTAGTGAAAACGATTTCTAAAAAGCATGCCAGAAAATAAGTGTCTTACTTAAGAAGAGGTACAATGATGCAACTATTAAGTTTCTTATATTAACAATGGGCAGCCGTCAGGTAGGAAGTCAAGCAGTGTTCTGTTGCACTGGTTTTACAATCATGGGAAGCTTAGTTTCTTTAGTATGCTGTGAGGCTTTCAGACAGACACGAGCGTCTACCTTCTTTTTGCAGAATCCCAACCTGCAGATATGTTGGAAAAGTGAACATGGGAGGGGGACCTCATGCAGGTATGTCTTTCCGGAATTAATCATCTAAGAGCAGTGTAAGGAAAGTTAAGTCTTTCTCTGAAAACTGTCCAGCAGAATTCCAAGTTCCGTCTTTTGTTTCCAGCCCACCAGAGAATCCCCTGAGCAATCGTCTAGAAAACCAAGGGGCTAAAACCAGAAGCTTTCCCTTTCCTGGCTCGAGATTCAAACCCTTTCATCTTCAAGGGATGTCGAGGGGCAGAAGAAAAAAACTGAAAGTTTGTTTCCCTCCTATAGGCTGAGAGATTTCTACCTCCAGGCCAGGATAAATGACAATAATATGAATTCATTTGCTTCAAACTGCATTCATTGCAAGTTGATGTATTTTAAAGAAGAAACAACGCAAATGGATTTTTCTATTCATCATTGTAGGCCATTAAAAAATGTTTTTCCCAGCTTGATTTAGCAGCTACCACTAAGAGGCTAATCATTTTAGCAGATAGTAATCTAAATTATCCCTCAATCCTGAGGGATTCTGTATGCAGGTGACAGAGTGTGGGATACAAAGAGGTTTCTGGGGCTCCTACATCTCTCTGTCTGTCACTCCTCAAAGAAGACTCTAAGTACAAGGCAGAATTAATGACTCAGGCCGGAGAGCTCTGTGTGGATTGCGATTCCTGCTTCATGCCGGAGGCTGGGCGATGGAAGGAGAGAGCTCTGTGTGCTTATGTGTTTTCAAGCATCCATGCCAACCCTTCTCTGTCACCAAGTCAGTCCACGCCTTGCAGGTGTGATAAAGCAGCCCCTGCCTGTCACACAATGTCCTTGCCCATCAACCCTCGATGTCAGGCCCAGGCCATGCCCACAGTGTCATATGCGTCTGAGAGCTGGGATAGGAACAAGCCTTAGAACACGTGAGGGCATACTCCCTCCTGCTCAGAAGTCCCTGTTGATTCCCAATGTATCTAGCAGCAAGTTGAACTTACCTTGGGCTAGAAGGCCCTCTGTCTCTCCAGTTCCTGCAGGCAAGATGCTTGCTTCTATTCTAATTATAACCTCAGCCCCAGCCTGCCAAGCCTGTCCCTAGTCTAATATCTTTACCTCTAGAATTCCCTTTTCCTTGCTCTTTGCCAGGCTAACTCCCACTGGTCTTAAGGATTTCAACTTTGAAGTTGTATTTCCTCAGATTTTCCATGACCCATCCAACCTGAGTGCTCCCCAGTTGCGGGACACATTCTTCCTAGCAACTCTCTCAACACAAGCTTTACAGCACATTGTTTTTCCACTCAACAGTAATCTCCACAAAAAGAGTATTTTATTCATTTTTATTTACCCACTTACCACACAGGACCATCTACAGACATGTATAGAACACAAGAGTGATATCAAGTCACACAGTGGATTGGGCATTGGTGGTGTGAATGGCTGAGACTCTAAACATCTGCCTTAGGAACAGAGAAGAGCACAGCGGCACTTCATCCTCCTCGTAGGGCCCCTAGCAGGGTGAGTCAGGGAATTGTCCTCCAGTAGGGGATGTAAAGAAGGGATAGATGCTGATCTTCTATCTCCCGGTACAGCATCCATGTCAAAGGGTCAACACTTAGTTCTCGGAACTCCGGACGCCTGGAGTACTAGTCATCTGCCATCCACACTGGATTTTCCAGGAAAAGTGAGGGGGTGATGAAGAGAGAGAAGGGAAACGGAGAGGGAAAGAGGGCGGGAGGGAGAGGGAGAGATTTTTCTGTGACTCTCAAATCCTCATTTTCGTCTTGGAAAACTGAGCTCACGGGTGTGTCAAAAGTTACAGTGAATTCCAAGACTCTGTCCTCAGCGAGCTTCAACTATGTGATGAACCTTTATTTATGGCATTTTAGGTTTGTTATCTACCAACGTTTAGAAGCAATGGGTTCCCCGGGTTTACCGCCTTCTGCATGGAGAAACAACCCTTACAAACTTCTCCAAACCTCTTCTCTTACTTGCTGACGCCTCTCCTCCCTCTCTGTTTTCAGCTTGGTGCTTCTACCTGGAAGGCTCCTGATGGAATCTGCATTTTAACAAAAATGGGAGGGAGCCGCTGTAGGGAACACAGGCCTGAGAGAGAGCTCCCAGCACCTGTCCCTCTGCAGACCCTTCCCAGTCAGCACAGCTGCCTCAACTGCTGCTGCCACACCCTCCGACATACAAAACTCCTCACAGACTCAAAAGAAACAAACAAACAGGAAATAAGGGTTTCCGAGGACCCACGGAAACGTCAGCCGCCTTATGACCTGGTTCCATAAATTAACATTTCTCTGCACATGTGTGTGGTATCTGTACAATATATAATACACACAGTATCACACGTGATACGTCAGATTTCGTGGGAGTTTTTGTGAGTTATGCACCCCACATTCTTCTCATATGGTGCAGCAGTTTGGATGGAGATGGCACCCATAATCTACCTCATAAGGAGTGGTACTATTAGAAGATGTGGATTTGTTGGAGTGGATATGACCTTTGGGAGGAAGTGTGTCGTCACTGAAGGGGGTGGGCTTTAAGGTTTCCTACACTCAGGATATTGCCCAGTGTCTCAGTTGACTTCCTGTTGCCTGCAAGGTGCAGCAGTCTCAGCTCCAGCACCATGCCTGCCTGCAGGCCGCCATACTTCCCATCATGATGACAATGGACTCAACCTTTGAAACAGTAAGCCAGTCACCCCAATTAAATGTTTTCCTTTATAAGAGTTGCTGTGGTCATGGAGACTCTCCACAGCAACAGAAACCCTAACTAAGACTTGGTTATGGAGGAAGTGGCAGAAACTTCAACTGGACAGAAATGATTCTTCCTGCCTCTGGCGTGAAGTTGCTCAGATTCCTCATCTATAAAATGAAGATGATTCTTACCTTATAGGAGATCTGTGGGGTTATGGAGTAAATATAAATGGTGCTCACCAAAGCTGCTTGCTCTTA
The DNA here is from genome assembly GCF_017639785.1 of Mesocricetus auratus. Lineage (NCBI taxonomy): Eukaryota > Metazoa > Chordata > Mammalia > Rodentia > Cricetidae > Mesocricetus > Mesocricetus auratus. The sequence goes on from NW_024429195.1 coordinate 12,704,196, forward strand.
CCCATGATCAGCATTATTATCAATACACACACGATAGGTTCCTTGAGGTTTTGTTGTTGTTTTTGTTATTTTAGTATAGATTATTACATGCCATTCAATTCTCAATCCAGTGTGTGTGTGTGTGTGTGTGTTTTCATTAAGTAGATAAAGTTTTACATCTAGATGCTTCTTTATCCTGAAATCACGTCTTCAAGCTTCCTTACACTTGGGTCTAAACTTGGTTCTTGGGCTCTTAGGATGAGGCCCCTCAGCCCATCGGGTAATCTGTGACTTCTGACACCTGAGCTCTATTTATCTCTGGTTGTTCCCGATTGAGGATTACAAATCTCAGCAGGCAAACTGATGATTTTCAGGAGCTAGCTTTGTTTGTCACCTCCTTCCTTTCACTGGGAGAGAGAAGACACTACAGACCCTCAGTGAGTCACAGTCAGGGAGGGTCAACGCATGCTACGGTGTCATAGTACACAAGGCAGACCTTAGGTAAGTGTCCGGAGTCTGGATGTTTCTAATGTAAATGCTGAGATTAGTCACAGCAGCATTAGACTTCGGAGCCTCCGTGTCACTAACTGGGACCTTCTGTTCTTTCCACTGGTCTCCACATACCTTCAGCAAGGTCCTCCAACCTCTGTCAGCCCCTTCCTGGGCCATCAGGAGTTCCCTCACCCCCAGATGCCTAGGTGTTTGTTTGCCAATGGTTACCGTGTCATCCTCACATATTTCATGACTGGAACAACTTTGTGGGTTCCTGGAGAGCCATTTGGGCGTGCCACGATATTTTGAGTGCCATTTCAGGCAAAGGAAGATACACAAGGATTCCAGCTGCAAGGCCGCATATGCTTGCCATGTGACCTATTCTCTTGTGTGCTTTCCATCATTATAGCACATACCTGATAAATAAGTTACCTCTATCACGGCTGCAGCAGTGTGTCTAACAGATGTTGGGGGAGGGATTCACCTTGGTTGAGGGTTCTTGTGTGCTGTTTTGTACACTCACTCACTTGAGCAAACACATCATGGAGTCAAGAATAAGTTGTGGAGGACAGCTGTTCGCCTCGTGACATACTGAGGAGCAGAGAGAGGGGAGGGAGGCACAGGTAGGGATAATGGTCACACAGCGCCCCCCAAGGACACACCCTAGAACCCTTATTTCCTCCAGGTAGACCCCAACTCCTACTTTTCACCAGCACAGAACAATGCCATCATGCTATGAATTCATCAAGGGATCCATGCATTCATTATGCTACAGTCTCATGGTTTAATTGCCATTGGAAATACCCTCAAGGATACACCTAAAGACATGCTTCACTAAGCCGCTACAAAGCCCAGTTAAATTAACTGCCACACCTGAGATAACCAATTTATAGAGAAAAAGATGTATTTAACTCACGCCCTTACATGTCCCAGTCCATATTTAAAACTGGTTTTTTAAATCTCTTTTTGGGTCCTTAAAAACAGTTTTTTATCTCTTTTGGGGGTGACAAGGCAGAGGAAAACTGCTCACCTGTGGCTTAGAAGAAAAAGGGGAAGTTACCCCAAAAGCCCCTTCTTAAAGGTCAAATACTTCCCGGCACCAGCACTGGGGTGAAACCTCTAATACAAGAACTTTTGGGGGTCATGAGGTCAAAATTTTAGCACCATCTTTTTCTCAGCTGTGCTCAGATATGCGAGCGCTTGACTTTCCTTCTTGGCCATCTATTATCGAGCCAGGCTTCAGATCTAACACAGGCCACCCAGTGCTTTTTACGCCACCATTGCTGCCTCCCTCCTCAGCATCACCGTCTTTTGAATCCCAAGTTAAAAGTCTGGATTTTCAGAGAGTCTGCGTTACACATCCGTTACTGGGCAGAAAGCCTGCCTCAGGATTGTCCTGCTGGAACCCACCCTGCGACTCTGCCCACATCCAGCTCATCTTTGGCCACCTGTCATCAATTTCACAGCAACTTAAAACTTAAACCGATACCACAAATGCACTGTGGGGAAAGTGGCCTTTTCTACCTACATTCCAAACCTTCAGCTAAAAGAGACAACCTTCCACCGCTGATCCCAAACTCTATACTAGAAAAGTACATGAAACAGACAGCTTAGAAATGTTCCCCGGTGACTAAGAGTACTAAAAAGACATATTTGACATAAAGAACATAAAAATTAAGGAAGTGCTCAGAGAAGGGTGACTGGCAGAGCGTGGGTGTGCCCTGGCAGGAAGGCGCCTCACACAGAAGCCACGGCTCATTCTTCACTTTCTTCTGGCTGCACCCCTTGGGGTGTCCTGGGTCCATCCCTCTGAAGGCTTGTAGGACATGGGGCAGGGCACATACCCAATAGACTTGGTGTGCAGACACAGAAACACCTCTCCTTCTAATAGCTTACATTCTTGGAGTTTCCTTCTATTTTCTGGTTTCTTTGCTTGTTTTTGTTTGTTGGTTTTCTGGTTGTACACTTCATAAACACCTGAAGTAAAGCAACACATTTCATATCCTTAGGGAAAGTTGGTCCATTTGGTCCACTAGACACCAGATAATCTCTTCACCTCAATGCTTCACAGGTGATACTCTTCATTAAGGACCAGCAGAGTGAGTTCCGTTTCTTAGCCGTTACCTCCATGGTAAGTTCATTTCTCTAACCATTCACAAAGACTTCTGTGGACATTTGGAACAAAGTCTATGGTGGTTCTGCAAGGTGGAAGAGCTTTTAGGAGTTTATCCATACCTCTTGCCAGTCATTGGTTCTGGGGATCAGATTTCAGAAAGCTCATGACCTTCCTTTGATAGCAATAATAGGTCCCAGAGCAGGACAAGGACTATTCACCTAGCCAAAACCTAGGCGAAGAATGTTCCTTTCATGTGTGAAGACTCTACTGCTCTATACCCATTCTGGGGGTGTGTGATAAAAAACAAACAAAAAACAGGTTCTCTTGTTGCTGGATTTTCTTTCCGGCGTGGTCTCACAGTTGCCTTGCCCCAAATAAGCACATGGATGCTATTTAATTATAAAACTGTTGGCCGGTGGCTAGGGCTTCTTAATGGCTAGCTCTGTCTTGATTATTAGCCCATTTCTATAAACATATGGATTTCCACATGGTCTTGGCTTACCAGAGAATGCCCAGACCCACTACTCCTTTCTCAGCTACATGGCGTCTTTCTCTGTGGTCTCCCTCTCTGTCTGCCTTTCCCAGAATTCACCTCATCTCCTAGTCCCTCCTATCTCTCTGCCTCTATTGGCCAAACAGTGTTTTACTCATCAACCAATAAGAGAAACATATACACAGAAGGACATCCCCCATCATCATCTCAGTGTTTAACGGTGTTCATCATTCAGTCCTGAATAGAAAAGCTTGAGTAGGAAGACTTTCATGACAGAGCCACTGACGTGCACTTGTGTTTCCTGCTGTGAGCGATGTACAGCTCCTTCCCTCTGGTTGACTTAGGTGTTCTCCCATGGCCCAGAGTGTCCTAGAAGATCACTTCTCCATCTGGGCTGACCTGTGAGGTCCAGGAGGGTAAGTGACCCCCTCTTCTTCTTCCACGATACCATGCCATCACCTAACCTCCATCTTACTCGAAACTGTGTTCCAAATATTCTCCAGGGCCACACAATATCCAAGATGTCTCTGTAAGAGACTGCAAAGCTTTCAACTCAACTGGAAGCCCTTCAACCAGAGCTTCCAAGTTTCCACGATGCCCTTGTTTCCTCTTTTCCCCTCTCCCCCTGTGCTCACTCCTCCTTCCCGTGTCTCGCCTCCACCCACAGCCATTCTTGTCAGGGATGTCGTCCTTCTCGGAACAGTTTGCCCACGATCATCTTGGATGCAAGTGCTTATGACGTCCATAACAAACACTTGCTAATCTTGCAGAAGCCACTGAGTACCTGGAATCCTGCAATTTATCTAGGTGAAAAGACTATTTCATTTTTCCCCCCTTGGCACCGGTGTCTTAGAATAGAATTTGGATCTGGGCTCGCTTAAAAGGAAAGGCTGACAGGGCTCACGACTGGCAGAGCATCAGTTCCACCTCAAGGAAATCAACAGGGGGAAGCTAATGAAACGGAACAGTTCTCATATTAACCAGTTAGCTATTCAGCTCAGGACAGATGTGGAAAATAAGCCCATATGAGACAAATTCATTAAAGTGAAATTATCCATTCAACACCTTGATATCTGAGCAGACTGATGTTTCAAAATTATTATAATTATGATCATGGGGGTAAAAAGAGCCAAACTTTTGAAAGAAGACTTGAAAAAAATTAAGAATCCTAGTACTACCCTGTGAGATGAAAATAATGAGCTGGTCACAGATCCCCAGGATATCAGCAATTGCTCTAAATCCTTCTTGATGAGGAATGTGTGACTCCGAACTCAACATTAATTCAAATGCAAATACTATCTCTTCCCCCTGAGAATCATTATTCCTGATTCGGCAGGCAGTTTAATGGGAAACCTGCAGGTGCACGGCAGACTTTGAACGAGAGTTGTCCCAGTGTCAGACAAAGCCACTTTGACTCCCAAAGACATAGACTCTGTTTTAGTCAGAGACCAGAGATGCAAGTCGTCTCCCTGCCTCTGAGATGGGACTCTCTGGGAAAGCGCATGGAATGCAGCCGACTGTAGATTTGGAACCCAGGACCAAGAGATTGTCACCAACCTGTCTGCTTCCTGCAAGCATGCACCCCAACCTCCAGGAGCTGGTCACCCGCTTTGGCCTTTTCATGGGAACTCCTTCCTAGACATCATTTGCAGGACACAAATTGTCTCCAGCATTACTGCCTTTAGGGGACCCATGTAGATGTAAAGACTGGAAGCTTCTGGTTTGGGCTGGAAAGCTTAGGTTTGAATGCACGATGCTGTGAATGGCACACGACATTTTGTGCCTCGGTTGGTTTAGTTATCAGCAGGGTTAGGCTGTTAAGTATCACCTACTTTGCAAGTCCACAGGGTGGTGTAAAAGATATGACAGGTTTCTTGTGGGGGAAGTGGCTAACATCAAGGGCACTGAAACGAGGCTTGCTGAGTTCAAATCTGCCCTCCGCTACTCGCCTCACTAAATTTTCCTAATTATCAGCTTAGTGAACACGAGCTGGGGGTGGTAATACTAACAACCTCTCTGAGTGGTTAGGAAGATTAATGACCTTAATTAATTCGAATCAGTGTCTTGCTCATATAGCAAGCATCATAGAAACCATGAGTACAGAGTTGGATCCATTGTGATACCTTGATGAATGCTCTATGTTAGCAACAGAAAGAGTGTTCGTGTTTGTGTAAATACAAGAAACATCATGGGAAGAAGGGACAGAGAATGCTGTTTCAAAGATGGACAAGAAAAAAAATAAGATGCTTTCTGCTCCAAGAAGTTGCCCTTGACATCCCTTTGATAGCAGCTTCATATCTGTATTAGCATTGGCGTTGTGACAAAATAGCACAGTGAATAGCTTAGACAATGGAGATTTATTTTCTTATGACTCTGGATGCTGGAAGATCTGGGTACCAGGCAGGTAGAATACTAGGGAACGAGCTGCTTACAGCTTTCAGGCACTAACTTCTTCCTATGTTTTCATGGCAAAGAGAGAACCCTGCACCCTTACTTTTTATTACTTTTATTTTATATGTATGACTAGATATGGTGTGTGTAGTGCCCATTGAGGGCATCAGATTCCCTGGAACTGGAGTTGCAGATGGTTGTGAGCCACCGTGTAGATGCTGCTAACCAACCATAGGTCCTCTGCAAGAGCAGCCAGTACTCTTAGCCACTGAGCCGTCTGTCTCTCTCAAGCTCTCTGCTCTTCTTAGAGCACACAGTCCTTTCAGATGAAGATCCCACCTTTAAGAATTTATTCAACCTAAATTTCCTCTTAAAAATTCCCTCTGCACAAGACATCAAGGGGTTGATATAGGAAGACGACAAATGCAGGGCCAACTTGGGCCACTGAGTAAATACAAGACTAGCCTAAGAAATTTAATGAGGCTCTGTCTCAAAAAAATGCTATGGGTATGTTTAGTAGTAGAACACTTGCCTAGGTTCAATACCCATCACTGAAAAAACAACAAAAAGAAAGAAAGAAGAAAGAGGGAGGGAGGAGGGGAGAAGGAGAGAGAGAGAGAGAGAGAGAGAGAGAGAGAGAGAGAGAGAGAGAGAGAGAAGACTCTTGTGGTCATATTGGATGTCAGAACTTCAACGTATGGGTTGGGGAGGGGGAAACAAAATTCAACCCCAAATATGTCCACAGAAGAAATATTATGGGATGCCTTAGAACTTGGGAATGGACCACTAGCAATACAACAGACCACTGTCTAGATCCAGGAGCATGGTTCCAAGGGGAGCAGAATAAAAGAGTTGAACCAAAGGGAATGTTCTCACCTGTCTGTGTGCAATGAACCAAGGTCAGAGTGGCCACAGGCACATAAAGTCCTCCTATACCTAGAAAAACCAAGTCATGGGTTATGTTTCAAAATTCCAGACACAGAATGTCGGAGAGGTAAGCTGTTCTTATCTGAGTGTAAACATAACGGCAGCCTTGGCTGCCAATCTTCCAGGGTCAGGAAGACCTGTCTGGTGTCAATGTTTATATTTTTTTTATGCAACAGCTAAAAAGGGACACCTGGCTGTTTAAAGAGCTGGTTTTAAGAAATGCACTGATTTAACACATAGCTAATATACCTACTTGGTAAGCTTATGTGATAGCTGTAATCTTAAAAAGTTGTGCAGAAAAAAATGGAGAAATAAATTATGAATGTTTCATTGAAATAACCCCACATAAAATCTGAAAACTACTTAGCAATATGACTAACCCACTTAACTTTGCTTTGTGGGGTCTGTCTTTACTATATTATGGTTGGAAAACACAAACTGAGCTAGGGATCGGGTTAGGGTCAGGGATGAACTAGGACAGGGTTTATACGGGAGCTTTCTTGTTAACATGTAATTGATTCTAGATTGCATTCATTTGAATATAACGATTTTTGCAGGTAAAGGAGAGTTTAAAATTCGGAGAACTTAATCACAGGTTATTCCAAGACAGCAGAGTTGTAAAGCCTTTGCACGGTAAATACTGATCAATCACTGCGTATTGCCACACCTTACAGGGTTGTCATTGCCAGGTTACAAGTTCATTTCAATAGGCTTACGCTATGACGAGAACCCTGCAGCAGTTGCAGTCATTTTAATTTCAAGGGCAGGTTTAAAGGGTGTGTGTGTGTGTGTGTGTGTGTGTGTGTGTGTGTGTGTGTGTACATGCACACTAGGAATCTGTCTCTTTCACCTTTAGTGTTGAGGAAAATGACTAAAAACAATGCCATCAGTTGCCCCTTGCTTCCCAGATTTTTCTATCTCGTTATCATTTTTTAAAATAAAGGTAAACAAATAAAATGAAGTCTATCACAACTCCTTTCTTCTGCACTGGAGACACATCCTCGGTCTTTTCCTCAGGCAGATAATCACATTTATTCAGTTTGCCTTTCATTTCAGACGTGAGACAAATTGCCCAAGCCTAGCTGAAGTCTCTGCTGTATTTGTTGATCTCTTGTCTTGTGGTACCTTGAGCAGCTTTTCCCTCTAAATCTGCTTTTAGCTCCAGATGGACATGAGTCACCAGTCAGCTGACCACTCTGACAGGACTGACTGATCCTTATCTCCTCAGTCACCACACAGAGCTTTCCCACTCTATAATAACCCAACCACAGTTCATCCTGAGGAGAAAACTGCAACCTGGAATACCAGGGCACAGAGAAAACGGTGACACCCTGCCAAATGTCTTCAGCTCCCTCTGACCCCCACTTACCATAGACGGCGATGGTTTCTTCCAACACCTGAGAGACCCAACGCTCCCACAACCTCAAATTCCTTCCTTACTTCTCCAACCTGAGGGGTCTCCCCCAAGCTAATGGGGGCCCTGGAGTTGGAAGGCCCAGAATTCATTTAGTCTATTTATCGTTTACTTTTTTTAAGAAGCTAAAGAGACAAAACCCCAGGAGGTTTGTTTTTTCAGGACCGTACAGGGTGGTCTATTTACTCCTGTTCCCTAACTGAGTGACATGGGTCTTTCCTCCTCCCTCCACAGTGAGGACATTGCTAATAACATCCACTCTCCCATCAAGCTGTGTTGACTGCTCATGTCTATGGCCCTTGTTCCAATATCCAGGTGGCATAAGATGACATTCAGAAATTCTTGGCCCTCTTCCTTGTGCTACAAATGTTTCAAATATCACAGAAGGGAGGAAGCAGGAGAGAGGTTTGATTCTAAAGTCAAGTTGCTCTCCTACGATTGCCTGTGCTGTGAGCAGCTCAGCATCTTCAACCATAAAAAAACGGCATCCTCAAGCCTCGCGCTCTCCTTCTCAATCTTCCGTTCAGTGTTGTGGTTTAAATGTAAATTGTCCTCCACAAGCCCGTGTGTTTGAACACTTGGTCTGCTGACGATGTATGGGGAGGCTGTGGAATCCTTAGGAAGTAGACGACTACGTTAGAGCCAGTGGCTCCCTCTATGTAGGGGTGAGCCTTGAGGGTTGTGGCCCAGCCAGCTCCACCGTTGTTCTCTTTGCTCCCTTGTTCATTGAGAAGGGACTAATGGTACCACAAACTCCCCACACTCCTTTGCCTTCCCTACCATGATAGACTACACCCCCTTAGATCCTAACTCAGGATAAGCTCTCCTCTTCCAAACTGACTGGATTCAGTCGAGTATTTTCTCATAATAATGAGGACCCTCCCATACTGCACTCTCCAGCCTGGACCCAGAATGACCAGGTGAGCATGGAAACGATGTTTACCCTGCAGAGCTTCACTAGAAATTCAAGAATCTGAATTTGCAACTGCAGACCGGTTGGTTCTGAACAGAGAATTAAGTGTAAGACCACATTAGCTCACTGACTAGGTCAGCATGGTGTTTTCTAAATCCCTAAGAGTGCCCTGTGTTTTTTAAAGCATTGCCAGATGGATCCTTTTATTTCTTTCAGATTAACTACTCAAGGTTAGATGCTGTCTCCAGTCTCTTAGTATATCTTAATACCTTGCTAAAGGAAACAATATATTTTGGGCTTGTGCAATTGTTTTTGTTTTTTTCAAAGCAGTAACAATGCTATTATCCATAATATGTTCCTAAGGATGTAAGATGAGAGAAGCTCTGGCCCCCAGGAGCTCACAGGCATATCAAGTCAACAATTACAGGCTGCAGAAAAGTCACAATTACAAAGATAGACACGGGTTGCTATGCAAGAACCTAACAGGGGCTTTACTTGAGACAATGGTAGAAAGCTCTTCAAGAAGACAGAGTCGCAAAAAGACTCTCAATGAGGAGGGAGAATAAACACTCCAAGAGATAAAAGAGACAAGAGCTAGAGCTCAAGGTAGAGTCGGCTCAAAGCATAGTCAAACTTCTGTGAGGAGACAGTATGCTCGGAGTGGGGTCTCGTGGGGCTGGACAACATGCTAGTGTATTCCAGCTATCATTGTAACATTCCATATGGCCGACTGACCTAGAAACAACAGAAATGTACACCTTGAAGTTCTGAATGCTCGAGGTCCTAGATCAATACCTAAATATTGTCTTCAGCTTGGACCATTTCTTCATTCACTCCCAGGAAGCTTGTCACTGTGTCCTCTTATGGTGCAAGGAACAAGAAAGTTCTCTGAGATTTCATTTGTAAGGATCTTAGTCCAACTCATGAAAAATCAGACCTCAAGGGTACCTCGGCTTTGATAATGACGATTTTAGCATAGAAATTTGAGGAAAAGGACCCAAACATGTAGTCCATTCTGTTTCTAGCCCAGGGGAGATGAAGAGGATGCCAATCATAGGAAGGAGTCTATGAGTCACTCATTATTATGAGGCACTGTTGGAAGGTTCTGGTGTATTCAGAAGTGGATCAGATCAGGGAAAGACCGCCATATGTCACTACACTTAAACATCAAACTCACCACCACCAAAGGTCTGAGACTGTCTGCCTCCATGTACCTTTAGTCTATTAAGCAAAAACCTCAACAACTCTGTTTCACATGGAAATTGCTGTCCACCTGAATGGAACACCACAGCCATGGAGGACTGTTCACTGACAGTCATTTGCCAGCAGAAACGAAGATGTTATGGTTGGCATGATTCCTTTTGCCTTGTTTCCTTGTTTTAGAATGCTTCTTTCTTTTGTGAAATCTGTCCCCTCTTCAAAAGCTGTGTACTTCCTGCTGGATAAACCATTCTAGGACAAGGCATGTCTGACTTCAAGTACAGTTACTGCAGCCCTTGATGGCCTACAGACCTAGCACCTGGAGTCCCAGCCTCCAAACCCTGCTTTCTGATCCTGGAAATTAGAGCCCAGACCTGCTGTGTGGTTGCCTAAATCTACACACTGACTCAACACTCCCTTTTCTGCTAAGCATTTGGATCATTTAAATAAAAGTGGTTGACATGCCCCTGCTTCCCTGATGGCCTGAAAATTATGCCACTTAGGCTTCTAGACATTTCCCCCACTTAGCAGGTGAGGCTATATAACTGACCTGGGTCACGAAGTAATGACAAATGAGAGCAGAATGTGAGCCGATGTTGAGATAAAAGGACTATTTCTAGCTGTGGCATGCTACCACTTCCCATGGCGTTGTTAGCCAGTTCAGAGGCCTCAGCTAAGTAGAATACGGACTTAAATGTGTGGTGGTAAATAGGACCCAGAACTGGAAGGAGGTGAAAATACTGAATACTAGTTAGGATCTGCAAATTTGGCATCCTGGAGGCTGTAAGTGACCTTTAAGAGAGGCTTCTGGGGCACTGAAGAGGTAGGTCAGCAGGTGAAGCATTTGCCTCACTGTATGAGGACCCGAGTTCAGCTCCCCAGAAACCATATAAAAAGCCGGATACAGCAGCGTGCATTTGTAGTCTCAACAACGGTAGGAGAGGAGGTGTAGACAAAGGAATCCCCAGTGCTTGCTGTCCAGCTAGCCTAGCCTACCTGGAGGTAGGTCAATGAGAGTCCCTGCCCCAAATAGAAGGCACGTGCTTGCGTGTGCACATACATACCCACAAATGCGTACATACATATGTACGTGTATACACATACATGTGCCTATGTGTGCACACACACACACACAATTTTACAAAGAGGATGGTGGAATCCTTTGTCCTCAGGTAAGTTAGAAGTCCTCAGGAGCAGTGTGGGCTGGATTCCTGTTTGTACAAGTATTGTTCTTAGCATATCTCTGACACCGTGTGTGCACTCAGGAATACTTCCAGGGAAGGTGACCGCCTGTTCCCACCTCCCAGGGTCCCATATCAGGCTTCCTACCCCCCCAGCCCCCGTTATTGAGCAAAGGAGGAAATGAATATTGTGGCTCCTTGGAGTGACTGAAAAAGTGTTCGCAGCTCTAAAGAGATCTCACAGGGAGGAAATGTTGAAGACAGAAACCAAAAGCTCTCATTTTATAACTTTGCACAGGGGCCAGAGCAAGGCGTGGGAAGGGGAGTGCTTTCATTGGCTGTAGACACCACATCAGAAACAAGTTAAGCTTGAGAATCGGAACCACATGAAGAGACGACATGTCAACCTCAAATGAGCTCCTAACACTTGACAAGCTCCCTAGTGGGTAGAACTGAAGTCTCCCAGGTGAAAATAAGAGGGAAGGGGTTCTTTGCAGTCAAAAATCTCTTTATAAGAAACTCATAAACCCAAGAAGACAAAGCCCATTTACACGACTATCGGGCCACACTGTCTCCATCCACTCACCAGCACAGGTCCAGAAAGGACGGAGCAGACCTCGATGCTATCTATGGATTGGAGGTCCCAGGCCCAGATGAGTGGAGAGGTAGCTTGGGACTTAACGTCCAGTCTGGCCAGAGGGACCCTAGAGTCCAAGTGCTTCCTAAGCTCCGGAAGGCTGCAGGTTGTGACTCAGACCCCAGCACGAGGCACTGGCATCTCTTACCAGAGCAAGATTTGATACTACTAGGCCTAATGGATTTTCTGAGTGTTTCTGACAGTCAAGAGACTTCCCGTGGAGAGGGGTCCCTGCCCTTGCAGGGAGAGTGACACTGACACAGCCCTAGCTGCTGGCAGCAGAAAGTTAAAGAAATGCATCAGAAACGAGGCAACCTGGTGCCAAGCAAACGCCAGGAGTTCGGCTCATTGGCCTTACTGGGAGCCAGCCTCGTAGAGCCCGCACAAGCAGAACAGCATTTCAGAGTCACTTCACAGGCTCGCAAAGGCCTTTTGGTGCTTGTATTTCACTGTGGGTGTGGCTGGCATTTCTGTAATTCACAACACATGGGGCCTCCGTGTAAGAACCCAAATCAGTAGGAGGTGGGGAGCGGTCCAACTTCTCATATCTAGCCTACCCAATTAGTCCTCAACTCCACAAGGGCAGGGGTGGAGGCAGGAGTATGGCCAGATTCCCAGCTGATGAGAGCAGCCCAGGAGCCTGCTCAAAAGAAACAGTCCTCTCTAAGCTAGGGACCCTGCTAATCCTTCCAGGGGAAAACGAGAGTGAAGCGAGGGATGAACTCAGATGCCCTTCTCTTCCAGGATTGGGTCACGATAGAAGTGTGGCTGGAAGACCAGGAGAATCTGATGAACCTCAGACATACCGACCACGCGAGTTCACAGGAGTTCTTCTGCGAGCGGAGTGCCCAGAGGAGTCAATATAGCCAGGTATCCCCCAAACGCCATAGAAGTCAATGAAAGGAGAAACCCACTTTTTAGAATGAGCTCCCCTTGCTCTTCACAAATGTGAGGAAAGCGCTTTCCACACGGATACAAGTAGGTCAGTGGCAGGAGTGCAGAATGGAATGGTACAGACCCTACAAGTCTTCCGCTCTCTTCTGGGAAGTTCTGGGCACACAGCATCAGTCTGTGCCACAAAGATGACGTACGTGTAGGTGGTGTGTGTGTGTGTGTGTGTGTGTGTGTGTGTGTGTGTGAGAGAGAGAGAGAGAGAGAGAGAGAGAGGCAAAATACTGTAGCTAACTAACACAGCTACCTAGAGACAGGCTAACTAGCTCACGGCACCTCAGAAAAGGTTTCCCAAGACTAGTCTTATACAGGTGACAGAGAAGCCATCCCATGCCCACGTTAGGCTAAAAATGGAGGAAACATACATTCTATGTGTATTAAAGGAACTGGGAATGGCATAATGAGGTGACTCAGAGGTCAAGGTATTTGTCACTTACGTTTGGCCACTTGAGTTTGATCCCTGGAGCCAATGTAAAGGTCAAATGAGAGAAGTAACCCCACAAAGTCGTCCTCAGACCCCACAGACTCACCTTAGCTTGTGTACACCCTCATACACACACACCATGCACATACATAGATAATTTTTAAAGAAACCTGTATGTTCCTAAGGGAACAGTGTCCTCTACGTATGTCAGCATAATAGGGTCCTTTCCCAGGAAAGAATGATGACTGTTATGACCCTATCCTTTTAAAAGATGAGACAAGGCCAGCAGGATGTCCCATTGGGTGAACGTGATAGTCACATAAGCCTAATAACTTGAGTTCAAACCCTGGATCACTCGGGTACAGAGAGAGAAGCTATTCCTGCAAATTGTCCCCTGACCTTCACACATGCTCCTTGGTACACGTGTATCTGAACTCAAACTCATGAGCACGTACACACAACACACACACACACACACACACACGCATACACAGGATGCACATGCCAGCACATACATGAATGCATGTGCAAGCATGTGCATGCTTGTTCACACACAGACACACAGTTTTTAATGGAAAGGTAATGAGATCAGTGGGTATTGTGCAGTAACAAACATACTAAGCAAGATCAATGAATCTATAATCCCTTCTTTCAATAAATGACTTTTTCCAGCTTTGTCTCTGAAACTCATGTGTAGAACCTATGACATGAATTGGCAGCATGATTTCTTTCAAATTTTGAGGCTTTTAGATGAATGTGGCTTTTTATTAAGTCAACACTGACAGGTTGCCAAAAAAAAAAAAAAAAAAAAAAAAAGGCTGACGTTCTAGATGGATTGTGTGCTGGCATCCATCCGCATTCTTTCTTCTGGGCCCAGTCACTTAACTCGCAGTGAACTTGTGTAGCAGAGAGGAATTAACCTGATACTTTCTCAAAAAAGAAACAGAAGCCATGCAGTTTGAACAAAACCATATGGCAATGCAGTCAGGATCCCACCGAAGGCCGCCTGACTCCGATGCCTGTGTCTCCCGCCACCACGCCCTCAGCTGTCACTGGCAGTATCGCGTTCGCATCGGCAGACATAAAGACACTGGGTCCATCATCCTCTCCCTGCCTCGAAGCCTGCCAGGAAGACTGAGCCACAGAGAGGCAGAGGGACTTGCCAAAGGTGTCCTGGGTAAATTTGGCATCGGTCGCTCTGCTCTCAGCCCTGAGTCCTCCGCTGATCCCACAGCCCTCTCCCACGCACCAGCCACAGATAGGGAGAGACAGCCACCTGAGCGCCACCCGCACCCTCCATGAGAACAACAGACGTCACTTCGGAGCCTGCCAGCTCTGGGTGTGACTCCCAGGCTGTGGACAAGGCTCACGCCCTCGGGGCTGCTGAAGAACACGCTAGGAGCTGAACTATTCCTTTGGCCTTTGCCGCCACGCTTGTTCAAGCCGTGTCCAGGGGGAAGAGGGCCTTGAGGACAAAGGGGCATTGATTGTGTCTGAGGGAGGGAGGGAGGGAGGGAGAGTAGAAAAGACTCCATGCACTGGCAAATCTCTTCCTGCTTCACCCAGCTGTCTCCCGACAAATCACAGGACCTGCCTGAAGAGGCTGGAGACCTCCGTGGATGACAGGAGGCCCGAGCTGATTGATGGAGTTATTAGATTCCCCCAAAGGATGAGAGCTTCATTCCGCCTGCATTGTGTCCCTGAGTGTATAGTCGCTGTCTTTTGACATTTCCTTTTAATTCCCCTCAAATGAGGACATTTAAAGAGAGCCCAATAACATTTTTCCCTGAGAGGAGCTTCCACCCTTCTCTCTCAGAGGAGCAACAGGCTCATTTGTTTCTAAGGGGGTCTCCAAGGGAGTGGCTGGGGAAGCAGAGGCTGGTTTAACAGCATCTCTCTGGCAAGTTGGGTCTTCATTTTACACTGTGGCTTTATTCTCTGGCCCTGTGACCCAGCCAGCTGCCTTCACATCCCAGCTTGGAAACAGGCTGGCTTCAGGCTGTAACAGGCACGAGCTTCCAAAGCCCTCTGGATGACTCAAGTTAGCCTGTGAGAGTCTGTGAGTCCGGAGCTGCAGGCCATAGACCTTTGGTCCCACGGAGACTTGCACTCGGGTATACGAAGCTCCAGGTCCAGGAACTAGCACGGTGACTCCTGGAGTCACCGGCCCAACATGGGCCCCCATAATTGATTTCACGGGAGAGTGTTTGGTTCCTGTCTCATTCCGGTTCATCCCGTTATCAACACAGCAGATCTGAGGAAGTGACATCACACACCAGAACTCTGCTCTGGAGCTGAAGGTGCACACCAAGACGTTGTGTGGACTGCTCATGTCAGGCAGGAAGCCTCTCTCGGACCATCTGTGAAGCTATTTAAAAAGCAAATAGCTTGGGCCAGGTTTCTTCAGCAGGGTTTTAAACTCAGTGTTCAGTAGGTTAAAAGGGGTCTTTTGTGGATTCTGCCCTTAGACCCAAAGGTTACAAAGGAGTGGAGATGAGCTGCCCCTGAGTTTCTGGAGACTGAATTCTTGTTATACAAAGCACAAACATCAGGGGGGAAGCCATTCCGCCAAGCAGGTTTCCATGTGGCCAGTGAAGCAAAGCTGCCTAACACTAGTCACCAGGGTTCTTTGCTGAGGGTTCTGGGCCCGAGTCTGTTCATGGGCTACTTTTCTACTCCATGTAAGAATGCTTTATGAACGGAGTATCTGGGGGCCGTCTCAGTGAGTGACAGCTCTGGGAACCCTCCATGTGAGGCTGAACAGCATGCAAAATCACTTTGCTTTCAAGACAAAGGACATCAGTTTCCTGGAGTTTTCTTTGCCATCTCGATCCCTCTTCCCTTCCAGCTGACTTTCTCTCCCACCCCTTCCTCTTTCCCCATGGCACAAAATAAAATGCTCAGAAAATGAAAGGCACAGCTGCCCCTTCTTCCCATTAAAACAATCAAGAATGATGGCGAATTTAATATATTTGATTAGAGAAACTCCAATTTGGTGCACTTGAATCAGCTGCCTTTGTCTTCACTCCTGATGGCCCAGTTTCAGTGGAATGTCCTCACTGCCCACTGCCAGCTCCCTCAGGCTGGGAAAACGGTCAGCATTTGCCTCGCATGCCCAGAAACGGGGCAGCTATGCTGTGGAAGATGCCAGGCCCACTTGTCCTAATCGGAGGGAGCGCCACTTCATTAAATCGTGGTCACTTGCTGGTGACCCTCAGAGTGGTAGCCTGAGGAGAAGGGGCTGCTATAACCCTCTTTTATCAATGTTAATTTTTCATAGATTTTATTACTTTCCTTGGATGATACTCACCACTGGTATCCAGGCCTGAATCCTGTACAAACAACCCCAATAGACTCTAGTGTTCAAGTTGCACAGATAAGGTTTAGAGAAAAGTAATTGCACTTACATATGGACTCTCTGTCATTAAAAACAGATAAACTCGAGGGAAGTGGGAAAGTGTCGTAATTTCCCTGTAGCAATAAGAGAGGCTGCAATGCTGTCTAGGAAGCATCTACCTTGCAGAAGACCTGAAAGGTGCTTCTGGGGGGATGGGGAGTACAGGCTTGGAGAATGTTCCTTATGCACCCTTAAAATATTTGGTGATTTCATGCTATTGCTATATGGTGTACATTAATGTCTGCTCTATGAATAAGTAGTAGATGAAATAGAGTCAAAATTGCTGTCATAGGCGTATTAGAGCTCTCTTGAATTCATAGGGGTTTCTTTGGATGTACTTCTACCCATACCATTGCCAAGATCATATGGAGCCAAAGTGGACTAGGCTACAAATACCGCTTAACTCATTGCCTGCACTTTTATGAAGAAAAAGGTTGCCCCTCTCTTGGTGTTCACCCCGCATTGTTATCTTTCTTGTCCAGCAGCTTCCCTACCCAGACTCTGTGATAGGAAACCAAATCCAGGGAATCATAGCCAAGTTTGAAATGGCATTTCGATTTCTGGGTCGAAGCACCCATGTCCAGCCTGTGAGGTGTCCTGTCAGCAAGAGACTCCGGAGGCTCTGCTAGATTTGGGAAGAGTTACCTGGGGACAAGGGTACCCTGCCTTCCCTCAGGCCTGCCAGAGAGCGACACACCCACACCCTCACAATGGGTGGCTGGGGGCTACAGGGGACACGTCACTTGGAGACCAACAAGCAGCCTGTCGGCTTGGCCTGCTCCACAAGTCGAAGGCCTCTGAGGAGGCCTGGTGATGTTTTGGCTCCACACCCAAAAGCATTCTGGTCATGGGGCAAGAAGAACAAGCCAGTCTTCTAGAGGGGACAATTTCCCAAGAGCAGCATAGGCTGCCAGGTTCAGAGTCACGCAGCCAAGGCCACCAGGAGCTGTTCTGAGCTGGGCGGTGAGAGAGAGCTTCATGCCATTCAGCTAGATGAATATGGTAACTCTGGTTTCAAAAACACAACACAGAGCTGGCTGCCTTCTACCTCCCTTTTCAGAGTAAGAGTTGAGCTTGAAGATTCCTCTTGTAGAAGAATTAATATGAAAAGAATTCTGTATCCTATTATGGCATTGTGTTATAATAATGGAATGCTCTCCCCGCCCAGTCTGGCCTGCTGTCCTCTGGACTGTGCCAACAACTATGCAGTTCCACAGTGTGTAAGGGTGGCTGTGGGGACAGCCTCCAGAGCTGAGAGAGGTCATGAATGCTTAAGGATGGTCAGTCAGACAGAGTGGACCCTGGGTCCCAGCCCCCCCCACATACACAGGTGGCTGTGGAAGCGCACGCTTAGTGCTGGCATGTCTCTTCCCTCTGAGAGTTATTGTGGACCTGTGTGGATAGTTTAACACTTGATGGCTGCAGCTGAATGACCGGCTCATTGTCTCTGGTGCAATACACAATGGGTTCCAGAAACAGAAAACAAACCGATCTTTAAGAAGCGAGCTGTGTTCTGGGTGGAAATTAAGAGTCCAGAGCAAAAGGTTTTCCTGAGCAAACCAGATGGGGAGGGAGTACTGTTTTTAATCTGTTGAATAATCACAACTTGCTCCCTTGAGTGTAGAGATTTGACAAAGTTTCTCTTGAGGTTACCAGTTCAGAGAGATGAACTGGGAGAAAATATTTGGTTTTGAAGCCATCAGATGCCTGGATGGTTCAGGAAAAGGAAAATGTGACAGTTTCTTTTCCACTTCCGTTTTAACTATGCGAGCAGGGTTGAGCTTCAGCTACAGCATGAGGGACTTGGGTAAGACATGAGAAAGGTCTTCCAGCAAGAGGAAGGTTCAGCCCTGCAATGTATCACTGGAAAAAGATGTCGAAGCTGGGGCTGCACTGTGCTGGCCGTGAGGGGCGGAGTCCTGCAGTCCTGTTAGTGACAGTGGAGTTTTGTTTATGTTGAGATGACGAATGGTTGGGTACCTGCCATTCTGCCTTCTCCTGGAATCACTCTGTTGGAGGCAGAGCACTTTCTTCCATTTCCTTTTGACCAAGTCCAGTCTGCCCTGGCTCTGCTTAATCTTGCCATAGGAAATGCCTCTCTGGGTGGCCTCTTCCTTTCCTGGCCAGGGCATGGCCATCCTGAGCGTTGAACAATAGCTGTGGAAGGTAGGCCTGGTTGAGTTAGCTGCTGTGTGCACACATGTGTGCATGCCTCTCTTTTCCTTCGCTCAGTAGAATCCATTCAACTACTGTTAACGTTTTCACAGCCAGGCCAATGCTCTTCCACACAGAGCGATGTCAGGAAACCCAGGAAACTCTCAGAGCTGAGAAGGAAATCATTACCAGTCTCCATGGGCGTATTCCCAGTCCCCGTCTCCAAGGGTGTATTCTCCTCAGTCCCCGTCTCCATGGGCGTATTCCCAATCCCAGATGTGAAAGAGGGAGGACCCCACCGGATGCACGGAGAGCTGGACCCAGGTGAAGCTGTCCCTAAGTGGAGAGGCTATCCAAATGCAGCCAAATGGACAGGCCAACCCCTTCAGATGAAAAGGAATAAAAAGTGACTCCTGTTCCCATTTTCAATCTACTCTTGGGGCACAAACCAAATGCCTTATTCAGCTAAGTATCTCTACTGTGTGGTAAAAATGCTCATTTTGGAGTAGTTAATAAATGCTAGCTGCCAGATTGGCACATGAATAATTTTTCTCTCGACTCAACATCAGAAAGTCATCAATAAATTCTAAGACAGTATTAAGAGAAATGAGGGGTAGTAGGTTAGTGTGGCTAGTAAGAAGACAGTTGGGAGAGGATAAGTCCATGGGACTCGGGCCCAAAGATTCAGAGCAAATACAGAGAAGGAATTAGTCCTGAGTTCACCTGTGTTGTCCACGACATACACTGCCACACATGCTTGAAAGATATGATCACCCATGTCACTACAACAGGAAGGACACACAACATAGGGACCAACTAGATGGGTAAGCGACTCACAGAATGTGACCTCCAACACACTTTTCCTCGTAGCTTTTGGAATAGAGGAAACTCTGCTGGAGCCAAAGTTACAGGCTGAGCTCTATGCTTTTCAGTTGGGGAACAGAGCATGTCTGTGTCCTGTGAAGTCTGATCCCATGGATACCCGCTGAGCCTCCTAGAGCACCTGAGGCCAGCAGTCAGGTCCGTGAACATTATCATCAGAAGCCCAGTGACAATCGTAAGCGTTTCCATGGGTGCTGTGTCCTGCACCCTGTGAAGTGTCTACGAGTTAGATAAGAACCATTAAAAATGCTTAGTAATAATAATTCCATGTCTCCGATGGCAAAGGAAACTACAGAGGCACAGAAAAGGTAAAGGAAGGTTGTGTGTTTTTAGCCTCTACTGGTGTTGAGAAACTAATGGTGGGGATTGGAATCTACACTTGGGTCACACTTAATTTATATTAAATAAGTGCATATCTTGTAGCTGGACTTTCCCTAGACCAACAGCCCACACATAATGACCCTCTGGTGCCAGCCTGCCTTTTTCCCAGCATTCCTGTCTCTACCTGCAAATCCCACCTATTCTCTCCGACCTAGCTAGTGACCATTATTCAGCTTTTTATTAAACCAATCACAGCAACACATCTTCATGCACGGTAAACAAATATCCCACAACAATATCTTGCTTCTTGCAGCTTTTTTTCATAATCTATTTATTTTTTGTGCACACTCATGCTTTGCCCACATGTATGAAGGTTCACGATCCCCTAAAACTGGAGTTACAGACAGTTGTGAGCTGCCATGTGGGAGCTGGGAATTGAACCCGGGTCCTCTGGAAGAGCAGCCAGTGCTCTTAACTGCTGAGCCATCTCTCCAGCCTCTCTTGCAGTTTTGTTTTGTTTTCAAAACAATGGAAAAGAACTGAAGTACCCATGGAAATTTTAAGATCACGCTGAAATGTATATAATTCATTTTTAAATGATTAAAACCACCATTGACCCATTACCACAGTGCCCTGAGCCATTTCTCATCTGAAAGCCAACAGCAACGCCATCAGCAATTGCCGTTTCTATGTTCCTTACCGACCTAGGGAGTAGACAAGACTATAAAAGCAGCCAGGTCCCACATTCGCATCAAACCACAGAGAAAAGCATTTGGAGGGACAAAATGCGAAGCAACAGGACAAGTTGAGGAAAGAGCTGGAATAGGATGGTGTCTCAGGGGAACATCTGAGGTTTACCGCCATTGCCTGGGCTGAACCTTCAGCCGCCTCATAACAATGAGCCTGGAGTGCACCTACTGCAGCTACCTTGTGTCAGTCTAGGATGCAACCATCCAAATGATACCACAGTGATAGAGCACACATTAAGAGTTTACTGTGATAGCCAGACTACCGAGTAGGAGCCGCCGAAGAAGGCTCAACAGCAAGCATTACCAGCGCTGTACACCGCACGAGGACACTTGTGGACAGCCATGGTGTGAGCATTGATGGGCAGCAGAGTGATCGCAGCAAGGAAATGAAAGTCAAAAAAGGTCGAGCAGCACAGGGTTGGTGGTGCATCCCCTCGATCTTTAGACTTGAAAGTAAGTCATGCCGAAAGAGAACCCTCATGGAAACAGTCACGGGTGGGCTGGCCTTGATTTTTAACATCATCCACGTATCAGTCTGGTGCAAGGCCTTGGTGTGAGCGAAGGAATGCGAAAGGGGGAAAGAAACTTGGGATATCTTCGTGCTGTCTGTTTGATCAGACTGTAAAGAAGTTATTTTGAAACAAGCTTCAAAAGTAAGGAAGAGACAAATAATTGTCCCTGGAATAAACATGGTGACATTAGATATCCACGAATTTCATCTTGGTGAAGCAGGGAAAGGAGGCAACATCAAACATTAAACCTTGAGTCAACCTATCCCAACCCCTGCACCAAAAAGAAGTGACTACCAAATTTTTTTCTGCCAACCTGTAAGTGTTTTAATGAGTTGTCCCCACACTCCCAGCCCCTCTTCACAGTACCATCAGACACTTACACAATCTTGCCATCACTCTGTAACAGCAAGGATAAGATTTATTGTTAGGTGAACTGACACATTGCTGCCTATTGCCTAACAGCATCCCTTATAGCCCATGGCACACAAGCTCCCCTGCTAACATCTACATGATGCCTAGATGGCTAAGACCAACATCTCCTCTTCTCCCACTCAATTTCCAAATCTACAAAGTGGTCTGCAGCCTAGCAACCCCACTATCACTGGGGACCACGGAGATTTTCAGGTCCTGCCTCATTAGCAGAGTTGATCACACTCTGCATTCTGATAAGACTTCGTGTGAAATCCTATGACTCACTGCTCCGGAGCGGAGCTGCTTGCAGGAAGACAGACAGACAGCCTTATAGGTACAGAAGCATCTGATTAGAAACTACTTTTCTGGATTGTTTTTATCTTAATTTGGACTTTTGCACATATTCTATGAGTTGTCCATTTAAACAAATTATCCTGCAGATTTGGCTGCCTTCTTTTCCTTTGAATGGGATATTTGTCTCTCTGTTGACAGAAACTATTTTTGTATCTTCCAACTTCCACTTTTCCAAGTTGTCCCCATCCCTTCGAGAAGGTTTCACTACTACCTTGAATTCTCATGGGCATTATGATTGTGTTGCTTTGGATGGTTTTAGTTGTTGCTTTGGTTTGGGGCCTGTCCGTTTGCCCCACTTCGATTGTGGTATCTTGAGAGCTTGTTTGGAGGTTCTAGCAGGAGAGCACAGCTACTCATATACCCTTGACCAACACAAAGCTTCGGGAGGGACGCACATGGAGCGGTGAGGAAGGGGACACCTGCCTAGTCAACCAGATCAGCCGAACCAACCCTGGCAATCAATGGGGGGACAGATGTCGCAGCTGGATCTCCCTCCCATCCAATTGTGGTATCTTCTGGGATGAAAACTGTCATTTCTAGTCCCCAGGAAGACTGGTGGTTTCCTAAATGAATCAAATGAACTAAACTCTAAGTACAGGAGATGCCTTCCACATGATCACATTGGCTGAGACTTCCAGCTGATTTTTAATTTGATGACACCACAGCTGAATAGATAGCTGGAAAGAGACAAGACTGGTCCTCAGTCACCTGTAAGCAATCCAGAATATTCCAGACAATATCTCCATTTTTTTCAGTTCTGGGTCTCTTTGGGATGGATACAGTCTTTTTACATTTTTAATTTATTATTATTATCATCGTCATTAGTGTGTGTGTGACGTGTGTGACGTGTGTGACGTATGATGTGTGACGTGTGATTGTGACATGTGTGGTGTATGTGTGTGAGAGAGAGAGGGAGAGAGAGAGGGGGACAGAGAGAGCACAAGTGTGGAGATCAGAGGTCAGCTCTATGGAGTTGGTTTTAACTCTCCATGTCCATGTAGGTCCCAGAGATTAGATTCATGTCTTCAGGTCTTTGGGGAAATCACGTCTACTAGTTGAGCCAGCCCTCAGAGTTCTTTTTTGTTTTATATTTACTGACCTAGGGGAGCAGTGTATATGTGTGATTGCATGCATGGCACAGTACACATGTGACCATCAGAGAGCCACCTGGAGGTTTGGTTTTCTCCTTCCATCATTTGGGTTCCAGGAGCCTAATTCAGGGCACAGCCTTGGAAACAAATTCCTCTGCACACTGAGCTGTATCATCAGCTGGGGTATACAGATTCTATACGGCAGAGTGGGAAAAACATCTACAAAGGTCTGGCGTGTTTGGCTTGGTGCACACTTTGAGCCAGGTCAACACAATTGCTCATGGAAGCAAAATTCTCATTCCAGATACAGTCAGTCATTTCATGTTTCTGTCTGCTCCAGAGTAAACTGACTAGTTCTAATCCTAATGTGACATGAAATTAATTAGTGAGGTGGTCTGACATCTTGACTCAAAATAGTAGCTAATAAATTATTCAGATAAGCACACTTCTCTAAATCATTTGTAATGAAATCTGCTGTGTCCACAGGTCAAAGAAATACTATTGAACCAAATCTTCTTTCTTTTTCTTTCTTTCTTTCTTTCTTTCTTTCTTTCTTTCTTTTTTTTTTGTGGCACTGGGTGAAGAATGTCGTTGGAGATTCACGATACTTGAGTAAGTAAACCCTACGCTATGTGCGCAATCCTAAATTCGTTTCTTTATATACAAACTTGAAATTAGAGTAATATTCCACCTACTACATGGGGTTTCCCTAAAGTTCTAAAAAGACAGTACATATAAAATTATGTACTTAGGGCTAGTAAGACAGTTCATGAGGTAAAGATGCCTGCTACCAGGGCAGATGATCTGAACTTAATCTCTCAGACCCACAGGGTGGGAAGAAGATTGCCTCAATTGTCCTCTGACCTCCACAGGTACATGGGCCATGCACATGCCCCCATACTCACACATCTGCACACAAAGTGAACAAAATAAAATATGATACATTTTAAAAATAAAATAGAATTTAAAAATGAAGAAAAATTGCATACTTTGAAACTCTAAAATGTGTAGCATTATTTATTGATTGACATTCTTTTCTTTCTTTGTAATGACTCTTTGGAAATCACTTCTGGCAAAGATATGTAGATCTTCTTAAATGGCTCAGTAGTTAAGAGCATTTACTCTTGCAGAGGAGCGGGGTTCAATTCCCAGCACCAACATGGCAGTTCACGATGATGCAGAACTCCAATTCCAGGTTACACACGATGCTCAGACATCGAGCTCATACACACAGAATAAAAATAAATAAGTGAATATTTAAATGCTTCTTCTCCTGTTTTGCTGTCTATACGCACCCTTTTCTTTAATTCCAGGGCTATAACACCACTTCTAGCCAATGGCAATTCGGAGGTATGTGAGGGGTAACCCCTTCAGGATATATCAATGCACTCCACTGTAATCAGGCCTAAAACAGACTGGACGCTCCGCACACCCCTGCCCTGCTATATCATGTACTTGACATTATATAGAATGGCTTACGGCCAAAAAGTGATGTCATTTCCTGTTGTTTCGTTCCCCTTGCCTATCCTGTCGTGCATTTCACGCTGGATGAGCGTGTGTGTGCTCGTGTGGAAAGTGGCTCAGACATGGGGCAGACAGGAAGCAGCAGAGAAGGCACAGTGTTACACTGTCACTTTTGCTCGGGCCTCGGCAGCATCTGCTGCTGGCTTCTTTCAACAGTAAGATCGATGCTGGATCCGTTCAAATCGGCTTCATCAAACTGCATTAATTTCCTATTGCCATTCCATTCCTGTCCCCACGAACTAAAAACACCAACTAAAATAGTTAAACCTGAGGATGAAGCCGGGGTCAAGTGGATCGTAGTATTCTCTTGGCTTACTTCCCAAGTACCAAATAAATAAATAAAATGGATATGCCTAGGTAACATTAGTTCCCAAGGCTGCTTTCCCAATCAAGCAAGTTAAACAAAATGAGGCGAGCTTTGTGACTGTGAGTTTGCCTGTAGAAAATAGATGGGGAAATGGACTTCGGGCAATAAAAATCTAAAAGTAGTAAACTAGTGAATTCACCTGAGACAGAAGACAGGTTATGCCAGCAGAGAGAGGCGCTGATTTCAAAATCCCTTCTCGTAGCACAGGGCCTTTGATTAGATGAGCAACCTGGAGGCAAAGGAGTCCCCACACAGGACACGGGTGGGAGACGGGGCGGGTGGGTGTGGCACAAAGAATAAGAGTTCAAGGAGGCTTGAACTTGCTAGGCTGAGTCTGTGCCGTTGACAGACGGGCTTTGTTAGGAATAAAAAAAACACAGCTATCACTGTGCTTATTTCTGTGGCTCGTTTCTTAATGATTCACATTAAAAGGTATGTAATTTGCCTATGATAACACTTTTCCCTAATTTACTTACTTTCAACCATCTGTATGAGCCAGCTCAAGCCTAACAGAAAGCCTTTTGCTTAACAAAAGGGAGCTTGATAGTCTATGATTCGCTGCTATAATCTGACTCCTCCTCATAGGAGTTTTTGTCAGCTGTGGAACTGACATGGTAGACAACACCAATGTCTGTCTTGAGAGGTGCGTGACGTTGCGTGACGTTGGAAGTCCTCCTTACCTCAGCACCCTTCCCTTTATTCCTTAGTCTACATACGTCGGTTCCCACCCCAGACAGTCTCGGGACGTTTGCTTTGAATATTTCCTAGGGAATCCTGGATAAAATGAGAGACAGGACATTTGATTTCACGTTCCACTTTGTGCTGAATCTCATTTTTCTAGCATACCTTCTTAAGGGAAGAAGCTAGGTTTTGTGCAGTAGGAGTGAATTGTACCAAGGAGAAAGGAGAGCAGTAAGATTTTTTTGCTCAAAGCTACACAGGTTCTCTGCATCTGAGGGCACAGCAAGGAGGGTGTGCCTCGCTCGACAGCTAGGAAAGAGGGCTTTGAAAGCAGAGACGCTGCTTAAGATCATATGCCCCAGGAGAGGAAGCAGAGAGGATAAAGACAATCAAAAGGCATTGTGTGATGAAATAGTTCAGAGTAAGTAGGTTCTCAAATAGTTAATGAGGTGTTTGTAAAGTCACATGCACCGGTCCCCATCAGCTACAGAATGGGAACTTGAATTCTCATGCAGTATTCTCCAGACTGCATGCAACTGCAGCGATCCCAGGACATTTTTTTAAATGATTTTTTAAATGATATCACCATTGATGTACTACCATTTTAAAAAATGTGACTATCAGAGTGTGGCAGCAGGAAATAGAAGTCATTATAGCTATTTGAAACAGGAAAACCAGTGATCACAAAACAGGAAAGTAGGCTGTGGGCTGGTTCTCCAGACATGGCTTCTGGCCTACCCTGCAGGACTGTCCTTCAAGCAGGCTGTTCCTTCTACGCCAGTCAGAAGGCAGGAGTGGCACAGGACTTCGGCGCTCTAGCCAATGACCTGGAGTTGGGGGTCGGGAGACTGCAGTGTTAAGATTGCTTCTCTCGAAACGTGAAGTCACTGGTCATCCCTACCCAGAACTTGGCTACACAAAAGCACCTTGCTTGCTGACAACCACAGCAAACCTAAGGAAGGCTGGTCCTTGTCATCGTCCTGTCTTCAAATATTGAGCAACCTGCTCTGCATCCTTACATACTTAACCCTATCTGTAAAAGATTATGAGGAATTTGTGGCTGGAATACATACTTTCAACTTCTAGGTAAATTCTAAATCATTGAAATTCTTCCTAGATGGACACACACACACTGAGAAGCTTCTTTTTATACTCATTATATTTATTATTCCTCATTTATTTGTCTTTATGACCTTTCTCTCCTGCTAAACACAGAGTATTATTTGGGACTCTGGCCTTCTCACAGAAAGGGAACGGTATAAGCCCAGGACTCCCAAAGACCAGGTTCTCAGCGCAAAGGAGATTCGTCTGCCACAGAGAGACAAAGGGTAGGGGACAGGAGACAAAGACAGGAGATAGAGGATGGAGAAGGGAGGGGAACAGAGAAAAGGGACAAGGGTATTTGTCTGGAGAGACAGAGGACTGCCTCTGGATAGAGAGGAGACAGACATGGCCCATAGGAAAATGGAGGTTTATAAAGATAAGACAGAAAACTCTGTGTTAGGATGAAGTGTTTAATGTTAATTGGGCATGCTAATTAGGTAAGCCAAAGGGGGCTTCTGATTGCTGGACTTCAATACTTTGATGGCTGGACCTTGGCAGTCAGCCTCAGGAGGAGGAAGTGGCCAAATGAGGGAATAGACCTTGGTGGCTAGCCTTAGGGATGTCATCTAACAGTTTCTAGCAAGGCAGAGGGAAGGGGGGGGGCAAGGCCTTGCCAAAGCCATGCTTGCCATGCTCATGCTGGCTAGAATCCCTTCACTAACCCCAATAAAAACATTGGGAAAATGGAATAATCCAGAAGTCAGTGATTGGTGCAAGGTCAGGTCTGATCTTAACGAGGGACAACGGGGCACCGCAGCCTTCTCGGCCTCAGAGGGCAAGCAGAAGAGGAGCCAGTCACGTCCACACAGGCAAGGGGCTGCGGCTCTGCGAATGGGGGAACCCGGATAAACAACAAAGACTTAGAGGAAGGGAGAGTGGGCTCAGCATAACTAGTGTATCTGCTGGTAAACAAAGCAAGCTGTTTAGGCAGGTGGAATTCCCTGAAGTGTGAGATAATTACCTTGACTCATGCTCGCCATTTGGTCATACACGTTTGTGGCATAGATTGGTTTCATGCCTCACAAACTGAACTTAAAACTGCAGAGGGATGAGAGGCACAGATTTTCTTTCTTTCTACGTCTCCAACTCGGTGCACAGTGCATGGCATGCAGTGGGCCCTCTCGTAGAATCTGGAGGAAAACAAGAAAAGACGAGCACAGCCAGGGACTCCCGGTGCAACAGCAGAACAGAACTGGGCTTCGTGAGTCACCCACCGGAGCTGGCTCAGAGCGTGAGAGCAGGCAATGCTAAGGAGATCTGGCTCCTAAGCTAGAGCGCTGCAGAGAGGGACGCTAAGGTGTACACAGGGAGAAGGGCTGTGTCCACAAAGGAAGGAACACTCAGCCTGGAGTGAGCACAGCCTCCAGGTAGACAGTGAGTGGAGAGGAAGAGTGACCAGGCTGCCGGGCAGGTCGGAGCACAGCTGCCAGAGCAGGGAGTTCTCAGTGTTCATGAGCCGTTGTAGAACAGCCATGTTGGGGGATAGGACCGTGTAGAATAACCCCTCCATCCAGAGAGGATTTCTCCCCACAGTGTCAAACAGTTTTGCACACACAACCTCACTCACCCTAGATCTTCCCTGTGGAGAAGGAGCCAGACATATGGTAGCTCCAGAAATCACACTACAATATCTTAACAAGTGGGTGCAGAATGATCCTTGACGGGCAAGTGACTGTCTCCTGAACACTCAGAGAAGCATCTTTCTCTATACTCCAGTGACGTCATGAAACAATTTGAACCCCATTTCCCTCCGTACTTGTGACTGACTGGTAAAAACTAAAGTGTACATCACCAAACGACAATAGTAACCTGTGAGTCAGGTGAATTAGAGGCATTGAGTGATCTACGGAACAGTTGTGCATGTGCTTTCGAAGGTGTTAAAATGGGCCCGCCCTCAATCCTACCCTTTCTCGCTCACTTTCCCGAAGGCCTGGGACTGCCATTCCAGTCTGACTGCTACTAAAGTGTGGCGAGCATTACCCGTCAGCACCTCCTGACTTGTGACGCCCTAGAGTGAAGTTCATTCTGCACTGCAGTAAGCTGTGTGTGCTACCTTTTAGGCTCTGAGGCTTAGCTCTCTAGGCCCCATCAGGAGAAGGCCCACCTCCCCGTTCCTGCCTACTTAAACATCATTGGGTCCAGCAGGCAGCACTCCTTTCTCCCGGGAGCTTGGAACACGTGGCCCTGGATAGCAACTTGGGACCAGAAGAAAGTGGCTTTTATCTTGATTCACAGGAAGAACATTTTTACATTCGACTTCCTGTTTTGGGTAGACCTTGTAAAAGGAACAGAATTAAAAAAAAAAAGAACAAAAGAAAGAAAGGAAGGAAAAAGAAATCTGCAACTGACAAACAAAACCGTAATTTATAACCCGGAACTGTGTTCTGATTGCGGCTCTGCCGTATTTAGTTTGTTCGTGCTGCCAAGGTGTTCAGGACCACCCACAAAACACCGCCAGTGCCGGAGTAACCGAGCTTCTTGTGGCACAGACTACAACTGTTTTTAAGAACGGAAGTGAAGAAGGGCGTGTGCCGGTGACTCAGAGGGCCCGTAAATGGAGTGTGAGTTGCTGAGAAGCCCCGGTTCCTGCTCAGACAGCTGCTTTCTCCAGGCATCCACCTTGCCTCCTGGGAGTCTGCAGTCGAACCCTTTCTGAAGAAGCTGGTTTGCATTCCACAGGGGATGACAGGGGGTTGTGTACACTGCAAGTGTCAGTCACACTGCTGAGCTGATACAGCGGTCACCTCTGCAACGTTAGCTGTCAGTGGAGGCAGGTGACGATGCTCAGGACTAACTGTTCTCTGCACGGGGAAGCCCTTGGTAAACTGACCAGGGAGCTATGCCTAGAGGAGACACGTGCTGGCCATCAGCAAGAAAGCTACAGAAGCAATGCCCCCTGTACCTGCTCACCATGCAGGTTCTGGCTAATTGATGGAGTGGTGGGATCCAGGCAGGCGTGTGTTACCAGTCAGTGCTCATAGGTCCCCCTTCCTGTGTCCTGGCTGTCTTGGAAATGTTAGGAGGATTCAGGGAGTGAGCTCCACAGGTAGTAGGTATTCAGTGATTTTTCTTGCCAGAAAAACTTCATGGTATGGCTATTAGGAAGAACACGGGTAGGGCATTTCAGTTCTTCTGGTTATTAACTGGACAACTTTGCACACAATCTTTCAACAATTAAAAGACCCCATTCTTATCTCAGAGGTCTGTTGTGATAAAGTTATATAATAAATGTCAGGCAAAAACCAGAGCATGGTAAGTATTCAGTCAAAGGTGAGTGGTGGTCTTCATTCTTGGTGGGTCATGACTCATCAGGTTTATCTCCCAGTGGGTTCAGAATACATTATTCCACTATTTATCTCCAGACCTCATAGTTAGTCTATATTTGTCTGTTTGCCTTCACCCATTAAGCTATGTATTTCTCAAGTCAAGAGCTAGCTCTTGCATCTTTCCAAATTCCTAAAACATAGTATAGGGATCATCATCTGGTATGTGTTGAAGAAATGAGCACAACTTAGAATTTGGCACCCGGGCCATTGGACGAACAGCAATGCACAGTGACAGGAGGACATGGCAGTCCACTTCATCCCCTCTCTCAGGTCCCTCCTTTCCCCTTCAGCATGCATAGGCAGCAACTACTTGGCTTGTGTGTGACATTTCTTGACATAGGGGCCACTGCTCCAATATTTCGGAACAGACCCAAACTATCCACGTGGAACCTACAGTTTGTCAAAGGCCCCAACTAGGTTGAGAGAACACGCCTTCAATTGGCTGAGGTATAGCTAAAGTCAGAAAATGAGGCTGCCTTTGACACACAGAAGCTGAGTTCTTTTTCCAATTTCTACAAGAAGATACACACACCACAGACAGGTCTCCACAAACGTGACTCACGTGGAGAGACAGTCAGGCATTGGGGCCATATCTTCGAATACCAGACCACTCAATTGAATATTCCTCAATGCCTGTGGGCTCTGTTAAAATCTAGAGCCTGACCAGAGGTGAGGCCCAGACCATTTATCACTAATATAGTGTGGGATAAGTACAAAGGACAGCCAACGTATTCTGTGCCTCTACAAGCTTTGAACCAGACCCTGGACAAGTAATAAAGCATGTTCAGGTTGGATGCTTTCACAATTGTTGAGTTTAGTCACAATAAACTGTGCATTCCCCCAGGGAGAAATTCCTCTTGGTTTTTTTTTTTCAAGAGAGTACAGGTGATTAAAGTAAAAACCTGTAGTTAATTGCTTTGCTTCCATTAAAGTGAGGGGCATTCTCTGTGTTGGTCAGGGGCACCTTCTTGTGAAATTCTTCACTAAAGCAACTGTGGCCTGTGCTCCACGCAGAAGAATCAGCACGGCAACAGAAAGAAGAGATGCTCAGAGAACACACCATGTGGGTTTCCAGGCTTTCACTAAATCCTTTGCTGGTTTGTCTTCCTTTCCCTCTCTCTTTCTTCCTTCCTCCCTCCCCCCCTCTCTTTTCTTCCAAAACTCTCCTGGCTCACAGAGTAACACTGGAAAGAGCCACCGGTTCTGTACAACAGGTGATTGGAAACTGACAGATGTTTCTGTGTGGAGCATTCTCTAGACCCACCCAGTTCTGAAGGTTGTCCTGAGAAACATCTGTACTGCAGGCCCCTCACATCTGGGAGCGTGCCCAAGTTACCACGGGCACCCCAGGACAAAGAGTCCATGCAAAGGCTCCCAACTGAACTCACAGTCTGTGTACAAATAGGGCTTTGCTCTGTGTCCCAGCAGTCCAGCCAAAGGCCGAGGAGCCAGGCGGCAAGGCAGCCCAGTGCAGACAGCATAAACCCTGTTCTCACACGCTGGTCTAAGGGTATCCATGGTTACAAGCCCCTCTGAGCTACACAGAGGTCTCACTGGGACTAGATGCTCAAGGCTCTGCCCCTTCTTCTAGTGCGAAAGATTGTGAGAGACCCTGAGTGCTGGGCTGGGCCAGGACAATAGGTGGCCCTTGTTGTAGGTATTTGTGTCAATGGGTCAGCCTTCCAGGGTCAGGAGCCACACTAACAGATGACCCAGCTTTTCTTCTTCTGCTTACCAGCAGTTTTGTAAGCCCTCCACTGTCATTTCAACCAAGGCACAGATGGAAGGAAAGTGAGTCTTTGCATTGTTCACCACCAACCATAGGAAACCTCTAAAGAAGGTGAAAACGACGACGAGAAGGGTCTGTGTTTCCTCCTGTGCACTATGAGGAAGGGTGCTCTCTGTAGAAGAGGGACCTTCTGTTTCTTCTCTCAGGAAGCTCCTAAGGTGTCACAAATTTGGCTTTAGATGTCACTCTTCCATGTTTCTATAAGCCTCCTGTGGCCTCTTCTAGAACGATCATCGAATTATTTGAGTTCTATTAAAGACTTTAGGTCACGAGGGAAAAGACTATGTATGTTTCTTCATGAGTGAAGCATCTGGAACAGAGTTACAAATCAATAATGACTCATTGGCGGGGTGAATAGATGAAGATATGACCAACATACAAGCAAATACAGGACCAAAAGACTTGCATGTTACATGCTGTGTAGGTCTTAGTTTTAAATACAATCATAACATTGATGAACAGTAGGTGGAGGACAGTAGGCTTGTAACTTCCAAGAACATAAGGCAAGCCAGGTAGATGCTGAGGCCAGACAGGTGGGAAGCCAGAAGGCATGCCTTCTAGGAGTGGCCAGGAACCCGAATTCCCCATGTAACACATACAATTATATGCATATATGGCAGTTTCTGGGTCTTCAGAGTATTTTCCTCTATGTTTTCTAACTTCATCTCCATCATGAGCCCTTGAAGGAGAACAAGGAGATAACGGGTCTGAAAGCAGAGGGAGCAGCTCAGTAAAGCCGGTTGAGAACCCAGGCTGAAGAGGATTCTACCTAACCATGTGGCCCCCAAAGTCTCTTTGAAGGCCACTCTCCCTACCTGCCAGAGTATGAAAGTCTGGAGGGATGAGCATGGGGGTTTTAACAAGAGACACACACCACCATCTCTGCTCATGTTTCTGTGGCTGGTCCACAGCTCCAAGGCTGTGCATGCAGTCTCTGAAAATGAAAATGATGTGGTGAGCCAGAGCCCAGCCTCTGCCCTGCTGCGCATCCCTCCTGCCCTCGCAGTAAGTAGAGGAGGGCGTCCTCTTCCGATTCAAGCCTAAACCTTTCCCTTCCACCATGAATCTCCTTTTTCCCACTTCTTCGAGCTTCATTCTTTACTAATCATCTCTTTTCGTTTCTGTGTTTTAAGTTTCTCTCTCATAGTTTGGACTCTGTCCTCCAACTACATCTTTCACTCCCTAACGCTACCAGAAAAGCCCACAATCTACCTCCACATCCTCTTTCTTGAATTCCAGGAGAGTGGACACCATGAGCCTCCCCATGCTATCTTTCCCTCTCCCGTCTTTAGGGATAAGACTGTCGCACACCCTTCCTTCCCCTCATCTAGGAATATTCTCCCAGTCTTGTCGCTTGGCCTCTGCTTTCCTTTGCTATGTATGCCTGGGTTCTGTTTCCTGCTTTTGTCACCATCTCATATGGACTATCATTTGTAGTCATAACTTGCAGATCTGTATTTCCAAACATAAACTCATTGCCACATCCCAGCTATTATATCTAATTGCCCAGGACAATTTCATTGATCTTGAAGTATTTATGTCACGCTTTGTTCCACAGAACTCTTAAGTTTGGTCGTAATGTATTTGCTTATGATGCATTTAAACATCAATGAGAAAGTCTAGGCAGGAAAATCATTAAATCAGAGGAAGTCCACATAACCCTGTATTTCCAAGTTTCACCTAAAGATGTATCAAAGGAGAATATGCTCATTGTCATAATCAGCAAATCCACAGATACAAGCAAGTCAGGTCTCCAGAGAAGCTCCCATGGTGCTTACTCATATGAGAACTCACCTATGTGATAGTTTGGAGGGAGTCCTTGATTCCTTCTCTTAGAATCAACAACAGCATTCACATGTCTGTGGTCACAGTTGTCTATAAAGCTGAGACATTATCCCAAATCACAACACACACACACACATCTGTGTGTCACAATCCAATCACAACACACACACACAAATCTGTGTGTCACAATCCAATCACAACACACACACACAAATCTGTGTGTCACAATCCAATCACAACACACACACACAAATCTGTGTGTCACAATCCAATCACAACACACACACACAAATCTGTGTGTCACAATCCAATCACAACACACACACAAATCTGTGTGTCACAATCCAATCACAACACACACACATCTGTGTGTCAGAATCCAATCACAACACACACACACAAATCTGTGTGTCAGAGTCCAATCACAACACACACACACAAATCTGTGTGTCACAATCCAATCACAACACACACACACAAATCTGTGTGTCAGAATCCAATCACAACACACACACAAATCTGTGTGTCAGAGTCCAATCACAACACACACACACACACAAATCTGTGTGTCAGAATCCAATCACAATACACACACACAAATCTGTGTGTCA
Organism: Mesocricetus auratus; assembly: GCF_017639785.1. NCBI lineage: Eukaryota > Metazoa > Chordata > Mammalia > Rodentia > Cricetidae > Mesocricetus > Mesocricetus auratus. The sequence continues at coordinate 12,738,372 of NW_024429195.1, forward strand.
CAATCCAATCACAACACACACACACACAAATCTGTGTGTCAGAGTCCAATCACAACACACACACACAAATCTGTGTGTCACAATCCAATCACAACACACACACACAAATCTGTGTGTCACAATCCAATCACAACACACACACACAAATCTGTGTGTCAGAGTCCAAAACACCATAGCCAGCATGGGATGAGTTGATGGTCTGATTCAATACAAGTGAAGATTTGAATAGCTAAGGAAATACATCTTCTGCAAATTATTCAGATAAACTACTTTCTGATAGATTTTGTCAAGTCCTTTACAGGATGGTATAGAATAGTTACAAATTTCAGTATCTGGCCACACCCTAAAATATGGACAGTAAGGTACAATTATGACACAGATGCTCAAGTCTTGATTACAGCTAGGTTATTGTCCTAAAAATGTAGAAACTCGAGCAGGCTCAGAGGATAAAACACTTGCCGCAAAAGCAAAGGGTCCTGAGTCAGATCTCCAACACTCAAGTAAAAGCTGGGTGTGGTTGCGCAAATCTGTAAGCCCAGGGCTGAGGGTTGGAAATAGACACATCCTGGGACTTGATGGCCAACCAGTCTAGCCAAAATAGCAAGCTTGAAGTTCAGTGAGAGACTGTCTCAAAACGTAAGGTAGAGAAACAATTGAGGGAGACACCTGATGTCAACCTCGGGCCTCCATATGTGCTTGCACAGGAGAGTGCACCTGTATACACATACATCAGATAAAGAGGAGAGAGAGACAAGATGAAGAGAGATCAGAGACACAGAGGCAGAGAGACAGGGCAGGCATTTAACCAGAACAATCTCAAAGACGTGTATTCTGGCATTTCAAATACGACCTGCTTGAAACTTCCCTATCTTTCTCCTATGCCCTTGCAGACTCCTGTGATCCAGGATACAAACCGAAAGAGCACTCTTAAACAAATATGTGACAAGAGGTTTATGTCTCAAGTATGTAAGCAACACAACTCCTCACCACAAAAGAAAAAAGACTAAGATGGTCAAAAGATTTGAAAACACATTTCAAAAGACAAATCAGTCACCCCAAAACCCTTCAGAGTGGCCTCTACCAAACTCTAGGTCAAGAAGAGGCTTGAGGTGAGTGACGAGAGATCTGAACTTTATCCAAAAACACTCAGCTTTCAATTTGGGGAGGATCACTATGAAAGTTTATAAATGTTACATTAAACAAGAAATGGTCCATGGCCAAATGTCTGGAAAGTTTAAACGATCCACTAGGACTTTGTGCTTCACAGAACACTATGGGGATGGGGTGTGAAGCCTCAATGTTGGGGCAGTTGGCCAAGGAACTCACTATTGGAAGACTATTGCATTTGCTGTCCAGTGAGAAAGGGAAATAATATTTTTCTGACCGTTGTCTGCGACCTCCCACTCAGGTCACCAGTCACCCATCTGTAAGGCCATTCTCAAGTTCACTTGTGTCTCCAACCTGTGTTCCCGATGCTTCTGTGTCTGTTCCTGATGAGGTTCTCAGCCTCCCATCCAGCCCACTTTCAGCCTTCGCCTGCCGTAAGGAGTCTCTCTAGGGTAAACCTCACCACGCAAGCCCCTTCTTCCAGACACCCACAGTCCTCCACATTTGAAATGTTGTCATCTAAACTCTTCTTCAGTGATCTTGACCTTCACAGGAGATACCCTTCTCCATGCCATCCCTACTGCTGCTGTCTGTCTGTATCCCTACTCTCAAAGCAGTTCAGCTTCCCTAGGGCGGGTCCAGGGACGAGTTTTCCGTCTGCAGCACCCTTCGCTGTAACTGTAAGGTGTGTTTGTCCCTGTCCCTGACCAGAGCAGGGCCCTGCCATCAGGCTTTGCTCTTCTCCCCACTCATCTTGGTGACCCACAGAGCACAGGTCTCAGCCACTAAAAGCCTCATTCACTCCTGCTTGGTGTTCAGATTCCGTCTTAAATCCACTCCCCAGGCAGGCTTCTTGTTCTCAGCCTACCTAGGCAAGTCCCTGGCTTGTCTCCACGTCCTGTCACTCTTCCTCGTTCCTCTTCCTTTTTTTCTTTCATGATTGAGTCACTTAGCTGTGTTGCTCCTTCACTGTGAGTCTCTCTCTAGGAGGTGGGGTTACAGGCATCGCGTCTCACTGGTGGAACAGTAGCTGGCACAGAGCGAATGCTCCATAAGCAGCTGACAAGCAAAGAATGGGCGGAAGGGAGCAAATGAATGCGTGGCGGCGCCTTCCCGGGACAGGAGATGTGCGGGAACACAGGCACGCGCGGCTTATGTGTGGCGGGTAGAACGGGGGTTTTTTAAAAAGTCTCGCCACCATGCCCCATCTGCAAAGAAAAGACCCACAGGCTCAGAGAGATGCTCTTCACCCTCATCGTGTCCACGCCCTGTGGCTCCATGCAATTCACGGCAGAAAACCGGGCCGTGCCGAGTGTGTCAATGGAAGGGACCGCTCAGAGGTGATGGCTGTGACGTGCTTTCTTTTCTGACTTCCCAAGAGTATTTAAATGCCACCATTGCCAATTCATGGCAGTAGTTTTCTCTTAGAATCATAGAGTGCTAAAAACAGCGCTTAACATGCACGTGAAAATGAAATCTAGAAATTATTTACTAAGCTCCACTTCCTCTCTAGAATTCATCAGTGGACGCTGGTTTGATTTTTAAAATTCATTTATTCGCTTACAGTTTCATGCATGTATGTCGTGTATTTTGGTCACGTTCACCACTATCCCTCTATCCTTTCTTAGATCCTCCAACTCCTGCTTAAGTCCTTCTCCCCAATACTGCTTCCTCCTGTTTTCATGTCTTTACAGATTCATTTCTTAAAATTTTTAAGTTTGTCTGTGTGTATGCCTGTGACTAAAGATGCCTTCGGGGGCTAAAGGTGTCCGAATCCTGGAGCTAGAGTTTCAGGTGGCTTTGAACCACCCAAAACAGATTCTTAGAAACCAATCTTTGGTCCTCTGCAAGAACAGTATGTGCTCCTAAACAATGGGTCATCCCTTCAGTCCTTCATGTCTTTGGTGTGTGAGAGAGACCTGCTGAGTTTAATTGGGGGTGATTGTATGACACCAGGTGATAGAGGGTTATTTACTAGAATATTGGCAACTTAACATTGGATACAACACCGAAGAATATTATCCCTCCTTTCTTAGAAACCATCAACTACCAACAGCTGCTTGGGATGAGGTGAGGCCCCATGAGCCACACCCGCATCTACAGGGAATGCCGATAGGCCGGGTCTCGTGCGAGTCTTACATAAGTAACCACATGAGCGCGACAAATAAGCCATGCCCGGGAGACAGCACTTCACAGCATCCATGCCGTCCTCAGTTCTTTCTTGCCGCCCCCTCTCCTGCACATTCCCTGATCCTCGGAAGGCACGATGTAGGTGTCCCATTTGGGGCTGAGCACTCAATCGCTGCTTCTTCTCAGGCCCTTGACCAGTTATGAGTCTCTTGTGATAAAGACGAAATGTTCTACAAAACCACAGACCATTGCAAACCAGCTCACTGAGACAGAACAAGGTCACGCCAACTCTTCATTCCTGCTCAACAGTGCTCCTTCCTCCCAGATCTTTCTCAACAGTGCTCCTTCCTCACAGATCTTTCTCTCAGAGCTTTCTAGACGCGGCCGTTGACTTTCATAGCACTCTTGCTATGCAGATGCGATTGCCTCCATTAAAATAAAGAGTAAACTGAGGAAGCAAATTAAGTGATTTCCGACGCAAGGAATTAGTGGCCTCACTGGGTTCAAACACCGCCACTCATATCTCTGAGGCCTCTTGATCAGCAATACACTAATATCTCTTTGATCGGTATATTAGACAAGGACCCAGGCTTCTAAATTAGTACAATCTAGGTTCAAGTCCTCACTCGGCAATTTCCTGAGCAAGTTATTCCACTTCATTGAGTGCTTGTAATTTGGTGGTAATAAGAACACTTGTTTCATAAAATTGCTGTGAGGATTAAACCTGATCGTGTGTGCTGGGTCGTTTCAAGGAATCTCATTATACACCTGGAGGAATATACTCCTCACCTAGCCCCCTCGCCTCATAAGAATTCCTCATTGCAATAGAAAATGAGAAAGACACACCTGCAGCCATGCGTTTGGCTTTACCATGTGATTTACACACTCACAGATGAAGTCAGCTGTGGGAATATTATGACAACTGAAAACATCCCTAGAAAAGTCCATGTGTATGTATTAATGAATTGGACATGTACATTCACTGATTCACCCATCATTCATTCACAGATCCATTTGCCCATTCATCTACCCACCCATCCAACTACCCATCTGTCAACCCACCTCCCTATATACCTACTTATTCACTCATCCAGTAATGTGTTTATCCAAGCATTAAGCCATCCATCCACTCACTCACCATGTCCATTTGTGCTTAGTATACAGAGTAAGCACAATCATGCTCACCACCAGTTACTCACTAGAAATAGGAGAAAGAAGATACCAAAGCTTTGGTGTAAGTGATTTTTAGACAATACATTTAGCACCGCCTGACCACTACCTACGCTAGCTCCAAGAATACCCTACTGAGTAGATCAAGCCTGGACTCTACCTTCATATAACTTACAATCCAAGTGAATCCCAAGAAGACCCTCTGTTCACGTAAGACACCACTTCTTAGTTTAACTAGCATTTATTGAGTACCTACTAAGTGCCCCCACCAATAAGACACTATAGAGACATTGAGTTCCACCATAATTGATGTTCACTGTGCTACCCATAGCTAACAAAATTCCGTAGCTTTCACCAAAGGACGGAAAAGGCTGGTCAGAGGCGAGGGAGAACTACAACTGGGCAGGTGTTGAGGCTTATTCCTCTCACACCTGCAGTAGAGCCCTTCTCCTTGGGGCTCCCCTCTTCTCCTGTCTCTGGCATTGCCGCAAGTAAAGCCAGGGACTGGCCGAGGTGTGCCTCTTCAGTCGGGACTGGGGTGCTGGGTCTCCCTGTGCTCCTGGTAAACCCTGCGATTGCAGGCACTGAGTTATTTTTAGCAAATGCTCTCTTCTCCATGTGTCCACTTTCAGGGAACCAAAGTGAGGTCACAGTTAAGGTCTGTAAACAGTCTACCTGGATCTATGCGATACTCCGCGTCTGTGTGTCGGTTTCCAGTGCCCTCTGTGACCGTGAGCAGCGGGGCAGGGGGAAATGGGTGTGATTCTGTCCTTCCCACCCATCTGTCTCCCGATACTTACCCTTCATCTCTACACCCTCCCTCATGAGCCAAGCTTTCCCAGGTCCAGTGGGCAACAGGCTCTGCCCTGTTCATAGTCTTAGCAGCATTCGTGGTTTGGGTTTTGGTTTCTTTCGTGGTAGTAGAATTGAAAACTGAGCTATACAAGTGCTCCATCGTGGACCCACAGCCTCAGAGAGTCTTAATTTATTCTTAGTTATCTCTGTGTCTTTCCCCCTGAGAAACCACGGCAGTGCATCCGGCAGGACTCTGTCTAGTCATCTTTGTCCTGGATCCCTTAGCCTTATTTCTGACACATAATTGCCAATAACAAGAGTAGCTTTTTATTAAAATGCGTACTCTGGGGTCTGTAATACCCTGTGTACTTTGTGTGTACAATTTGTTAAGCCCTCACGGATGAAAATGTTTTGTGCATTGCATTATTATCCACTTTACAGGTGAAACTCCGAGTCAAAGAGAAGCTGGTGACTTGCCCCAAATGAAAGCATTATTCTCTTTTTGGGACTCTGTCGCCTTAGGCAAGCTATAGGTTAAACAATCTGAGGTGAGAAAAGTTGAGGTATCATTCTCAAGCCGGGAGGTTATAAAAAAACCTCAGTCCCAGCCAACTTTGGAGCACCCTGCTTCTCCTGCCCTACAGAGGATCCCAGGCAAGCTGGTAGGCTCATCATTCGGCCAGTTCATGACTAAGGAGCATCTAATAAAATAGCGTGAAGCACAGCCAGCTTCTCCCCTTCCTCCACCAGCTCTGGGGTAAAACTCAGCAGTTAGCACTTCTCCTGTGGGCTTCCCACTGTCCCTTCTCAGTTTCTGCTCCTGTCCCAGGCTCACTGGACAGTATATATAGGAAAGCACTTCCCAGGAGGAAAAGAAAAAAAAAAGACTTTTGTTTTTCTGAGTGGTAACACTAACTGTTTCTACCCACGGCCGGCCTCCAAAATTCACCCCTCCGATGGTCACAAACCCAGGAATTTCACGACAAAACTGAGTGCGCCATAGCCTTATCCATCTAAGGTTGCACTGCTCTTCACAGGAAAACAACAGAGGGCATCGCACGAGCTCCCTGGAGCAAAGGTGTACAGTTTAAACAGTTACCCAACCACTGCTGCGAACCAGAACATTCCGTACAGACAGAAGAGGCTTAATTAGCCTGAACCAGCAGTCTAAGGTCACCTGACTGGGAACATTTCACAGTCTGGGCTGTAACATTCGGTACCCACACACCATCTCACCAGGCCATGGATGGGCCCCCAAATAGGAAGCATCTTGTTTCCTCAACCCAGGCTGCACTTGATGACAGAGAGGCAGGGGAGCGTGTCTGTTCTTTAGAAGCCAGGGTTGTTTGTGTCTGTACATACACGTGTGTTTAGGGAAACTGCGAGTGTTCGTGTGTTCTGTGGGTATCTGTTCCTCAATCAAAAAAAAAGAAGCTTATAAAAGAGGGAAATGCTTCACAGCAGCGAAAAGAGTCACCACCCTAAGTGTTCTAGGATGGGACAATTGCCCCACAGTTTGTAGATTCATTTAGTCTTTCATTCTTTAAGTTGTAATAAAAGGGGACAGCATGAGGCTCCATCACAAGACACAAACTCACAAAAACACATTTGTACCTACTGTTACCACAACAAATTACCACAGACCTATTATTTTAAAACAGCACAAGTTTTCTGGGTACGATGGTGTACACCTTTAGTCCAAGGGCATGGGAGGCAGAGGCAAGCAAATCTCTATGGGTTTGAAGTTAGTCTGATGGATACAGCAAGTTCCAGACAAGCCAGGGATACATAAATCTGTCTAAGCCAGGCGGTGGTGGTTCACGCCTTTAATCCCAGTACTTGGGAGGCCGGTGGATCTCTGTGAGTCTGAGGCCAGCCTGGTCTATATAGAGAGTTCCAACTCACACAGGTGACTGGGGGCAGTTTCCTCAATCATGTCTCAAAATCCTTCTCTACATCTTCCAAGTCTCTCTCATGACACAGAGGTTATAAACATTCCACCACATTCCCCAAAGTCAGGGGTGATGTGGTAACAGGCTCTGGTGCTTAGACCTAGGCTCTCTTTAAGAGAATATTTTTCCACTTCCCATGGTCCCAGTCTTAACAGTTTTCACTTTTGTTTCTGATCAAACTGGATTAATGCTTCTCTTATTCCGTTGTTCCTCATTATGTTCCTTGAGAATGCTTTAAGATGTTTTCACCAATGTGTCAGTCATTCTTAAGGCTCCCCTGGTGCCTTCTTAACCATGAGGCTATGCACTCCCCTCCTTTAATATCTCCTTCCTGGACACCCCATCACGCAAAGAAATAATTTCTCCATAGGCTCATACGCAAATGCCATGCACATGCTTTTCTCCAAAACGGGTTATCTGGCCCAAGCTCAGAAGGGCACTTACACCACAAGCTCCTGATGCATACACAGCTGGACGTCTCTCTGCTCTCTGCACTCAACGCATCCCTCCTTCTCCTGGCCCGCCAAACCATGGCAGTTCCCTGATGCAATTATTGCATTTAGAGACTGAGTTCCACCTGGTCCTGGCTTCTAACCTCTTGATGTGGGTGGTGGGTCAAATGATATCATCGCTACAAAGACGTCCTCATCCGAATCCAGCATTTCGCAACCTTCCCACCATGTGACCTTCGAATACAGTTCCTCGTGGTGACCCCCCCAACCACACAATGATTTTGTTGCTACTTCATAACGGCAGTTTTTCTACTGTTATGAATCATAATGTAACTATATGATATTTGACCCAAGGTGGTCATGACCCACAGATTGAGAAGTACTGTTCTAAACCTTATAAATATGTCTCCTCACTTGGTAAAAGACATCTACCGATGTGACTGAGATTGAAGACCTTGAGATGGGTGCAGTGCCTTGACTTAGGCATACAGGGCAATCATAAGGGTCTTTCAGATGAGAGAAGGTTTCCAAGCTGTGGATAATCACAAGAGGAGGCAGCAGGGAGGATGGGCAGGATTTGACACTCCCCTGTTAATTTCTCTCCAATTCTCAGTTCTCTGCAAATAGCCAACATTGTGAAAAATTCAGCAGAGTTCTGTGGATGCTGGAAGGGACAAGGCAAAAGGCTGCAGTCTGCCTTGTCCCTTGTCATTAGCCTAACAAACTCCTGTCAGGCTGTGTTAAGCCCTACATCGTGGTAATGTGTCACAGCTGCCATCGAAATTTCACACAATGTACATTCTTTTTCATTTCATGTTGATGATCTGAGCCCTCAAAGTTAATGCAACTCAAAGTCATTAGTGGATTAGAAACACCCTCCTCCAGATCATTAGCCCACACATAATGAGGACCCCCCCCAGGATCACAAGTGAGTAGATGTGAGATTAGTTATCTTGTATGTGCTGAACCAATCCCTGCCTGTTCTGCTAGAGATGACCCCAGGCAGGCTTCATCTCTGCAAGGAACTGTGTACTCCCAGCCTTCCCTCCACTGAGACAGCAATCTGCCCACGTGCCTCTCTGCCTCCAGCCTGGTACATGTGCATATGCAGACACACAAGTATAGACAGAGACTATATACATGTATATATACAAGTATAGACAGAGACGTATATAATGCTCTGCCCACAGCTCTCCCTCCACACTGATGCACACGTGCACGCACACACACACACACACGCACACACACACACGCACACACACACGCACACACACGCACACACGCACGCACACACACGCACACACACACGCACACACACACACGCACACACACACGCACACACACACACACACACACACACAGAGGCGTATAGACACTCTCCAGTTTTCTATGGATAACCCCAGGGTTGGTGAGCTTGTTGCCATCCTCAGGACTTTATTAGATGGTAAAATGACAGACTTTAAGAAGGAAAGGTTAGGTCAGTGGTCTTCAAGCTTGAAGAGAAGACTTACATTGAATGTTTTCTTCTATAGATTTCCAAAAAAACTTGGTGGATATTTTGCTGTGAAGATGCCAGGGCATACCAGGTAAAGGGAGTAATTTCAAAACAGTCATTTTGCCTTGTTGAAAGCATTCCATCCTGTATACAAAGTCCTATTGTAGGCTGTTGGTACAGAGAAGGAAAATACTCTTTAACACTTAGACTTAAAAAACAAACATAAACATAAAATAAAATATACCTGAGAAAGAGACTAGAGTAGGTTACTTTGTCCTAAGTTCTTGATGGCCAGTAGGGAGGTGTAAAATATATAATTATGAGCTGGGCGTTGGTGGCGCACACCTTTAATCCCAGCACTGGGTAGGCAGAGGCAGATGGATCTCTGTGAGTTCGAGGCCAGCCTGATCTACAAAGCGAGTTCCAGGACAGCCTCCAAAACAATACAGAGAAACCCTGTCTCGAAAAACCAATATATATATATATATATATATGTTTATATTTAAAAGGGACTATGGCTGAACTTCACTCTAACATGCAAAATATAAATAAAGATGTACAGACTTCAATGGAAATCTCAGAGAAATCTGACAATAAAGTTCCAAGTGACAGACAAGGGTAGGTAAAGCAAAAGAAAAATAAGCAATGAATGAACCTATTCCAGAGTTGTTGTGTGACAGTTATCTTGTGACTCAAGAACACCAACATTCACGGGGACATTTCACAGTGAGTCTGCAGAACACCAAAGTCCAAGAGGGGCATGGAGACCAAGACAACATCACTGAGACAAAAGCATCCTAGGCCCAGCAGAGCTCACTTTGAAACATGAAGGTGAGATTAACACACTTTTAAACAGGAAAAACCCAAGAGCCGCTGTCATAGCTCCAACAGACACTCGGTGAAGGACCTTACAGAGGAGGGGCTGCAGAGAAAAAGGCAAGCAAGTAATCCCCAAGAATGGAAAGGAGCAGAGAACACAACAAGCATGGGTATAAATGCCTTAGGTCAAAATAAAGAAAAGACACAGGGCAGCACATACATCAGAAATGAGCAGCATAGCAAGTCATGTCAAATTAGGCTCAATGGCCTCCCTTGCAAAAATGATAATTACTAACCTTTTCCAAAAAAAACATTTCTGGAACCTAGTTGCTTTTAGCTCTGACCAATTTTTTAAAATATTTTACTCAGAGCTTCAGTGCTCGTGTTTCCTATGAAGCAGCTTCCTAATCATGACATCTCTCTACAAACCAAGAGCATTTACGAACCTAAACCAAGTGCGCCACACCCAGACACTCCCGGATTCTTGCTTATTCCATTTCCATCTCCATTTAATTCCTGAAAGTGCTGAGATGGTTGCACCGGCATCAATCTAAATGGCTGTGTATTTTGTCTAAAACGCTCTGAAATCATCCTAAGTTATTATGGAAATACCCAAATCTGCTCATTATGTCGTTAAGGGGAGGGGAGGCTCAACAGTCCCCCTGCTGATGCTGGTTCTTAGGATGAGATCATTAGAAAAGGATTTAGTGGTGTAATGTCTGAGGGACTTAAACAATAATTTGAGTTTTTCAGATGTGCACGAGGTAATTTAAAGCAAGTTCCAGGCTTTTTCTGATGATAGCCCTTGATTCACTCACAGTTGCCTTTAATGAAATGTTAATTTGGGGATAGAAAAATGGCTCAGTGCTAAAGGATATTTGCTCCTCTTTCAGGGTACCAAGTTTGGTTCCCAGTACCCGTACCAGGCAGCTCACAACCACCCATAGTCCCAGCTCTAGGGGATCCAAGGCCACCTTCTAGCCACCTTGTTCACCTACAAGTATGTGGCAGACACTCACATAGATTTGTACACATATACATAAACAAAAATACACCTTTTTAAAAAGATGTGACCATCTTTAATGCTGTTTAACAGAGTATACCCTTAGCAAATGGTAGCTATCACCCCTTTCTAGGCAGATACAGTGAAAACAAAGGGCTTAGCTGCCGTGTTGGCCTTCAGTTTTTGTTACACACTATACTTTGCTGCGTCCCAAGCGATAAAGGTATGTTTACATATCACCATATTCAAATTCTAAGGATCTCTTACTCACAAAGTCCATGAATATTTACAAAGCACTTAGGTTGTGCATGGCACCAACAACACAAAGGTGGTTAAACAAAATTCTCCAAGATTTCCGAGTTAGGTAACATCACTGCTAAGATTGGTACTTACGCAAAATTTATGGGCATCTGCATTGTGTAGATGCCGGAAACACCAAGGCGAACAACTTGTATGTCATCATAATCTCCCATCTAGGTCACAAATCTCAAAATTTCAAACATCACCATTGTAAAAGAACCATGGGCAAGATGAAAGTTGTAAGAGACAGAATAGCTAATCTTGACTGAAGGAGTTGAAAACTAAATCTGAAATACTGGTGTCTGAATGACAGATAGGTTAAGAAGTAGGAAGAAAGACCATCCTGGGAAGTGGGCAAACCTGGAGCCATGTGTGGCTATGCAAGATTTGAGGAATGGTGAATGGCTTTATGGCTCGATTGGGAAGTCCTAGGTAAAAGAACACTGAAATTCAGAGTGAGTAATGGGTTGGGGTCCACTTAGGACAAACCTTGCAACTTTAACAAAGAATTTAAACCTAATTTAAACAAGGATCAATAGGAAATTGGAAACAAGAGATGGTTGTGTCTGTTTTTTAAAAACATGATTTCAGGTGAGCAAGGTCAAAATCATTTCAGAAACAGTGACCAAAGGTCCAGGAGAGAACAGTATGAAGTCTGTAGTCATTGTCTAGACAGACTGTAGGAATGATCAGAATCAGTCTGGAGCAGCATGCTGTCTGTGAGATGGATAACTAATGAATGGTATCTAACTTGAGATGCTGTGTGAGCCATTTCACTGCTGTCTGAAAGAAAGATGTAAGCTAGAGAGCAAGTTTGGTTGAAAATGGTAAGTTCTAGTCCGCACATTTCACATTTGAGATGTCTATGGGATCCCAACGGGGGAAGGGAGATAATAGTCAATTAAAATTACAGCAGCGATATTTGATGGGATTAAAAATTAGGCAGGATGGAAGGTAAAATTGTGGATACAATATAATGAATTTGAGATTTGAAAAACAAAAACCAAAGCCACAAAACAGAAATGCAAGGAACCAAAGTTACCCGAAGATTTGTAAAAATAAAACAAAACAAAAAGCAACCAAAGCTCTCAGTGAGACCACTCCCATAGAGGAGAGGTCATCATATATTCTGCTATGGTTCCTGCGGAAGCTAACAGTAAACATGCAAAGAATCCTGAACTTTTCCAGCACTTGGGTAACTAAAAAAATGCCCAAGGACTGTTCCATGGCTCACCTGGTGTGCACCCCCCCCCACCCTGCTGAATTCTTTGCTCTTTGTTATATGCTCTTCTTTGCCAAGTGTCTGCATTTTTTTAACCTCGTGCTGTGTGACAAAACTTTTTCTGGGGAGATGCAACACATACATCTACTCACCCCAGACAGGAATCCCAGGGTAGACCAAAGTATAGATACTACCAAAGTCTGGCTTGGTAATCCAGTGAGTTTTACTGGGTTACTTACAAGAGTATGACTGACGGGTTACTTACGGGAGCAGAGATGACTCAAAAACAGCTACATCACAAAGGTCCACCCCCACATGGGTGACAGCTCTCAAAACTGGGAGCGTGGAACACACTGCCCGAACAGCTCAGCATGCTGGAGAGAGCATCCTTTCCTGGTGCCCGGGATCCAAACCTTCTCTGGGCAGCTGGACTAGTTTCAGTCTTCTTTGCAGTTTGTCTGTCTTCTTTAGTTTGAGCAGTTCAGCTCCCTGCCTTCTGAGAAGGGCTCTCAGCTTTTATTGCTTCCTCTGGCAAGGAAGAACCTAGTGAATTGGTCAGTTTCAGGGACTTCCTGAAGCTCTTTTGAGTTGCTTACTTTGCTGAGTAAGGAGTTTCCTGCAGAATAGAATGTTTCAGTCTGGGTGGGGGTGGAGAACGGGACACTGGACTGTTACATAACACCCTGACATATCTTAAATTAAAAACAATAAAACAGGAACCCAGGTCTTCCCCCCAACCTGTTCATATTCTCCTTTCTAGAAAAGACGAGGAGCCTCAGTGCCATCAAACAAAAATATCAACTAGTGAAGAGTAGGGATGACAGAGAAATTTAAATCTGTTGCACGTGTCAGCTCTTGTCTAACTATGGGGTGAGGCCCCAGTGACAGACCACAGGCAGGATGATTGGTGAAACCACGAGATAAAACAGCTGTTTCTCTTCATAACTGCAGTTTTACTTGAGAGGGGTTTTGTTTTAAAATTAAATAAGCACCAATATATTGAAGAAGAGATTGTCATGGTTTCATGCAGTTTTTAGACATGAAATAGGATACTTCAAAGACATAGTAGCTCTCTGGACAAACTGTTTCCAGCTCCTTGAAGCCAAGAGGCAGACTCCCTCTTTTCTCCCACAAGGGTATTTAAGGTGCCTGAAGGATGTCCCTGCAGCCTAGAAGAATAATAAAGGTGAATAAATTCCCATGTCAGTCTAGCAAGACAAAAATGTCTAGAGGATAAAAATCAGATAAGAATACAGTCGCAGTTTTCAGTCATTTGACTGATGATGTCCCAAATTTAAGATCCTGTGATAGTGATGCGAATTCAGAAGAGATCATACTTCAAATTTTGAATTTTGATCTTTTTCTAGTCATCTCTGGTCATGGTGGGCAGCTTCCATCCAGCCATTTGATCAGAAAGGGAAGCAACTGCCTTGGTTCCATGTGTTATGCAGGGTAGACACAGCATTCTGCAGGCTGGGTGCATTAAATGAAGTCTGCGTTTATATTTCCAATTTTTCATAATCTTGTCAAGACAGAACCCCATGACAAGTGGAGGAGCACCTATACAATGAGCACCTGTACATTGAGCACCTGTACAATGAGCACCTGTACAGTGAGCACCTGTACAGTGAGCACCTATACAGTGAGCACCTGTACAGTGAGCACCTGTACAGTGAGCACCTGTACAGTGAGCACCTGTACAGTGAGCACCTGTACAGTGAGCACCTGTACAGTGAGCACCTGTACAGTGAGCACCTGTACAGTGAGCACCTGTACAGTGAGCACCTGTACATTGAGGTTGCCCACCGTAGCTGCTACAGCAGAGCAGAGTCTTGGAGTAGTACATTCCATCCACACCACATTATAGGGGCTTTTCCAGGACCAGTTACTCCTCACGTTGGCTGGTCTAGCCTCACTCCAAACAGTAGCCCTAAGACAAATGGAGTGACTTCATTTTAATTGTAGACTGTTAAAATCAAGTGCAAAATCCAGTACACTTTAACATGTGGGTCCATAGTCACAACAACCAGTTTTGAGTGTTTGGTAGCCATTTGCAGCTAATAGCTATCAATCTGGGCATCATGAATACAAAAACATTCCATCATTACAGGAAGTTCCCTTTGCAGCATAGCCCTGGTAACATTAGAACCCCACGCTGGAGCTCTCCACACTGAGATTCTAATTCTTTGTGGGGCAATCCCACTAACATAAGAACACTGTCCTACAAAGGCCCTCTTAAAATAGCTTTTCTTCCAGGCTGAGGAGACAGATCCATAAGTAAATTTTTTTGCTGCACCATCCTGGAGATCTGAGTTCAATTCCCACAGTCCACATAAAAAGCTGGATGCCATGGTACCTGTGACCCCAGAACTCTTAAGACAGTGTGGGAGGCAGAGACAGGACACCTGCCAGAAGTCTGTGTCAAACTTGACTGGAAATAAGACAGACAATGACCCACAGGGGTTGAGAACAGAATCCTGAGAAGGTGTCCCCTAACGTCCATGCTTGCACTGTGGAATGTATGTATCTCCATTCACACACACACTAGCTCATTAATTTAAAATATTAAAGTAAATACTTAGAGAAAAAACTTTTTTCCCTTCCCTGTATATGCCATGACTAGAGGAGCTGGCTAAAGAGAACCCATTCTCTTTTTGCTTCACATGTCAGTCCCAGCTCCCTCTCCCACCCCTCCTTGTCCCTCTACCAGTCTCCCCCCAGCCCCCCACCCAATCCCCACATCATTCCCCAGGGAGGGTGAGGTCCTCCTTGGGGCGATCTCCAGAATCTGTCATTTCATCCAGGGCAGGACCTAGGCCCTTCCCCATGTGTCCAGGCTGAGAGAGCATCCCTCCATGTAGAATGGAGCTCCCAGAGTTCATTTGTGTGCCATGGTGAACACTAGTCTACTACCCAAGGCCCCAGAGATTTCTGAGGCCTCCTCACTGACACAACATTCATGGAGTCTGGATCAGTCCCCTATTGGCCTCTCATCCATCAGTCTGGGATTCAAGAGCTCCCCATTGTCCAGTCAGCTGTCTTTGTGGGTTTCACCAGCACGGTCTTGACCCCTTTGCTCATCACTCCTCTATCTCTGTCACTAGGTTCCAGGAGTTCAGTTCAGTGTTTAGCTGCGGCTATCTGTCTCTGCTTCCATCAGTCACTGGACGAAGGTTCTAGGATGGCGTATAAGGTAGTCATCAACCTTATCATCAAGGAGGGACTATTAATGTAGTCTTTCCACTATTGCTTAGTATGCCAGTTGTTATTCTTGTCAATCTCTGGAGATCTCACTAGGATCAGCTCTCTCCTCAAACCTATAATGACTCCAACTATTATCGTATCTCTCATCCTGCTCCCCTCTATTCTTACCTCGACTCAACCTTCCTGCTCCCCCATGCCTTCTTTTCCCCTCCTCTACTCCCCCTCTCTTTTTCCTGATTCCCTCTCCCCTCCCCCAATGTTCCCAATCTGCTCAGGAGATCTTGACTCATTCCACTTCTCTGTGGTATCATGCATCTCTCTTGTGAACCTCCCTGTTTCCCAGACTCACTGGCACTGGGACTGTAGGCTGACACTCCCCTGATCATGTCTAAAGTCCATATATGAGTGAGAACATACCATGTTTGTCTTTTTGTGACTGGGTTTCTTCTAGTGTCATCCATTTGCCTGAAAATTTTAAGATTCTATTTTTTTTTCTGCTGAGTAGTACTTTGTTGTGTAAATGTACCACATTTTCTCTATCCACTCTTCAGTTGAGGGGCATCTAGGTTGCTTCCAGGATCTAGCTATTACATATAATGCTGCTATGAACATAGTGGAACAGACATCCTTGTTGTGTGAATGTGCGTCTTTTGGGTATATGCCTAAGAGTGGAAATGCTGGGTCTTGAGGTAGACTGATTCCCATTTTCCTGAGGAATCTCCATACTGATTTCCAAAGTGGCTGTACAAGTTTGCACTCCCACCAGCAATGGACAAGTGTCAGGTGACCCATTCTTTGTTTTTGTATTGGCTTTGGTTTGAGGGGAGAGAATTGGCTTTGGATTTGGCTGGAGTTGGTTTTGGTTCACTTAGGGTTTTGTTGTTGCTTGGTTTTATTGTTTTGGTTTGCATTAGGTTGAATTGGGGTTTTGGTTTGGTTTGGTTTGGGGTTTTGTTTTCTTTCCTTTTTTTTGTGGCGTGGATCAAACTCAAGGCCACACCACACACACTCGCAGCTGCTGTACCACTGAGCTATCCATTCTTGGCCGAGAATGCAAGTGGCTTCTACTGGAAAGGACACACGTGCTGCTTTGACTTAACAGTTAACTGGCAGGGACCCCTGGAAGTCAGCAGATGCAGGAACTCCACAGTTTCCAACCAGGGCAGACTCTCAAGACACTCCACTCCAGGCCCGAATCAGCCCAGCTGTGTGACAGTGAAAACTACAGCAGTTCCCCTCCTCTTCTCAGACACAGGGTAATTAAGACACAGATATGCAAATGGCCCCCATCGCAGAGGCAGTTCACTGTAGAAAAATTAGGCAAATGTAAAAGTGATTAGCTATGGACACAACATAATTGAATAAACACTGGAAAGTTTGGCCTGGGGCACAGAGACTGGCCTGGGAGATGCTCTGTAAGGAGAGGGTGGGTGTGAACAACCCTTCCGCAGTGCTAATGTGTAATTACAAATGAGCCGGATTGGATTCTTCCACCTTCTCATTACAGCCAACCCCTCTGGGACAACTAGAGGGCAACACTTAGTTAGCAGTTAATAAGCCACTGAATTGAAGGAAGCAGTGAAATTGCATTTTTTTCCTAACATTCTCCCTCATGCTGGCTTCCCTTTACTGGCTACACAGATGTGAGATTACCCTTTCTTCTCTTTTACTTGGATTCTGGGAATTGGGAAGATATTGTGCCCAGCATCTTGGAAGAAGGGATTTGCCAGTTTAACATTACTTAAGACCCAACAGTCTGGGGCTATAGCTCTCCCAGCGTGCAAATGCACCTCATAAAAATGGGCACTATAGTTCATCCCTGGTAAGGACACAGGGAAATGAAGTTCAAGGCCTTTGTCAGCTACACAGGAAAACATAGGCCACCCTGGGATCCACAAAACCCTGTGTCAAAGCGTTGGGGGCAGGGTGGAGCTTGCTCACTGGATCAATGGATAAAATACTTGCCACCAAGGTTTGAAGATCAAAGTTCCAATCCCCCAAACCTACATAAAAACCAGGCAGTGTGATCCCAGCATCCAGGAGGCAGAGAGAGGCATGGGATCCTGCAGCAAGCTGGCTATCTAGGCTGTCTAGTATTGGTGAACCCAGGGTTCAGTGAAAGATGTTGTCTAAGTAAACTAAGTGGAAAGCAACCAAGGAAGACAGTTAACACGTACTTCAGTTTTTCCACCGCCGCCACACACACACACACACACACACACACACACACACACACACACACACACACACACGCACGCACGCACGCACGCACACACACATACACACACCACACATGTGAATATATATGCATGTACATATATCACTTTTTTAAAAAATAACCCTGCTTACTCAAGGAGAAATGACAAGACTTCTTTTTTTATTATTTTTATTTTTCAGTTTAAATTTAGATTAGAAACAAGGTTGCTTCACAAGTCAGTTCCAGGTCCCTCTCCCTTTCCCTCCCCTCCTCCCGTGCCCTCCCCCAACCCCCCATTATCCCCTCATTTCCCCAGGGAGGGTGAGGCCCTCCATGGGGGTGTCCATAGTCTGTCATTTCATACAGGGCAGGGCCTAGACCCTTCCCCAAGAGTTGAGGGTGAGAATGCACCTCACATTGTTGGATGGGACTTCTTAACCTAGCCCATAGCTTGTAAAATATGCACACACCTGCTCACTCTACACTGGTTAGATCAGGGTTCTGGGAATGGGTAAGGGTGGGGATATTCATTGATAAATATTTTTTGTTTTGTTTTGTTGTTTTATTTTTCAATACAGGGTTTCTCTGGGTAACATTCCTGGCTGTCCTGGAACTCACTCTGTAGACCAAGCTGCCCTTGAACTCATTGAGATCCACCTGCCTCCGCCTCCTGAGTGCTGGGATTAAAGGCGAGTGCCACTACCACCTGGTCCCACTGATCAATATTTGACGTGATGATATGTAATTGGTTGAAATCTGTCATTGGGTAACATGTACACATCTCAAAATATCACTTACCCCTATGTATTAGTCATTGCATAAAAAAAAACAAAATAAAACTAAAAGTCAATTCATTTAAGTTTTTAAAAATAAAAATAAGTGTTCTTGAGAATTCTACATTGTAAAACAACGGAGAGCCCCTCAAGCATATTGACCATATCTAGCTGTTCACTGATCTGCAGGAAGACACAAACTCTCCCCATCTCCCCTTTGTTAGGTGGATTGTCACAACACTGATTTGTCTCATGGTGGTCATGAGACAGGCTGCAGTCACAGGTGCACCAATCAATCACTTGCAGAGAGTGAACCTGGCTTACTTCAGGTGCCTAGAACCCAGAAGCTAACTTGATCTCTAGCCCAAGACTTGAGAGAAGCCATCCCTGTATTACTTCCCACTACCTAGGATCCTGTTTGGGGGAGGGAGTGGAGAGTTAGTACATGGGCCAGGAAGAGATGAAAGGGGAGTTGTGAGAACAACCCAAGAAGTTTGGGGACAGGAAAATAAAATAATTAGCCATGCAGCTCTTAAGCCATGAAACCAAAGCAGAGGAGAGGGGAACGGAAGTCAGCAGAGTGAGACGTGACCAGGCCCGAGTCAGACAGCCAGGAACGGCAACAGCTGCCCGTTTTCTGTGTGTAGCACACAGACAGAACACGTGTTCCTCACATGTCCAGTGCAAGGCCTGACAAGCTTAGCTGTCAGATGACAATACAAATGCCCAGACTTGCCTATCAGCGGCAGGGCAGGGCTCCACAGGAAACCCCATCTGTCTCTGGACTGTTTTGCAAACCTAGTAAGTGGATCCCACAGGGTATGGGCCATCTAGGGTTCCAAGCTCCTGCGTGGGCTGTGTCTGCGGCCTGCACCACACAGCTGTCCTGCCCTGACCTAGACGTAAGCATTCCCCGATGAGTTTTATCTTGATATCTCAAACAGATGGTCCCACAACAGAGCAAGCAAGGTTCCAAATATGACAGTATGACTCCGGAGACAGGAAAACGTAGAGGTTGTTTGGAGTTTTGCCCCTTTAAAAAAAATCAAAAGAGGTGCAATAAACACGATATGTCCTCGGAGCTCTCAGTGGCTCAGCAGATGGCCAGGTCATTCCTGAGACCTGGGCATTGTTGTTGGTGCTCCAGGTGGCATGTTCAGAGGAGCTGGCCATCCTGGCTATCCTGAGGCACCGCAAGAGCTTTTCCTGGATTGCAAACATTCTGGGCCATTAAATGTTCCTTCCCCTGTAACTTCAAACGCTTTGAAACACTCCTAACACACCATAAAGCTGTTCACATCTCCTCAGTTAGCTCTGGGGGCTGGCAGCTCTCCTGAAATTTTGACTCTTCCCCTCCCCAAAGAGAAAGGGTCTCGACTTTACTATGCCCTTGGGATTGTTACCACATAGAGCAAATGACCCACTCACGGGTGCTTGTTAAAAGTCAGGCCTCTGAGCAATAGAAAAGGCGAGAATCAGTTCTGCAAAACGTTCTGTGAGGGCTGACAGAGCCATCAGTCATGAGGTGGGGGGTGGCACACGTTTAGCTCTCTCCCTGTGGATGAGACCCACATACTCAGTAAAGTTGGGAAGCACCTGCCAAGTTGGTCCATTCCAACAGTTTCCAACCCTGGGTCGGGGAAAGCGCCCCGGAGAGTCTGAAGGCATGATCTGCAGTACCTGGTTCCTAGCAGAATTATGGGAGGCGGCAGCTGCTGCCCTCCTCCCTCCTCTTCCTTCTTCTTTTTCTTTGTTCCTTAGATTCTGTGATGCTGATGTTCAAGAGCTGGTGAGCATGGCAGAAAAGAGCATGCAACCCCAATCTCGTCCTCCGCACTGGCGCGGATTTGGCTGATCACACAGATGATGCTACCAAAGCACAGATTATGATTCAAACGGTCAGGGATGAACCTGAGGCTGTCTTTTGTTAAAAGTCCCCAGTGAAGTAGATGCTGTCAGTCTCTTGACTACTCTGGGAGGCACCAAGAGCTGCCATCTAGTTCTACAAATAGATGAGCGGGTTCCAGGTCTGTTGACCTTTGGTCATTTTACCAGAAAGATTAGGGGGCCAGTAAGGAGACTGGATGGGGATCACCTATGCTTTTTAGTCTTGATCCTGGGACTTGACATGAAGACATGAAAATTTTTTTTTGGTTTTACGAGACAGGGTTTCTCTGTATTGTTTTGGAGGCTGTCGGTCCAGCCCGGCCTCGAACTCACAGAGATCCGCCTGCCTCTGCCTCCCAAGAGCTGGGATTAAAGGCTTGCGCCATCACTGCCTGGCGAAGACATGAAATCTTGAGCAAGTTATTTCTCTGATTTCCTGAAGCAGTAAACTAGAGAAGAAACTAATACATGCTCTACAGAGTGTTAGTCCCATCAAATGAGTTATACGTGTGGAATTACCATGGCCTGTAAGGCCCTACAAAAGATACAAATGTATTATTACATTAGCCTTTAAAAGACACCAGCATTAGCCTTCAAATGTTGCTACCTTGTCTGTGCATAGTCTATAAAGTCTTTGATCTCACCTAGCAGGAATATACACACACAGGCACATGCACAATAGCTGTGTTTTGGGTCTCTCTGTGCATGCATGCATTTACATGTGTAGAGCTCTGTATTCCTGTCCCACTGCCCGGGTGCAGGGTCTTTAACTAACTAAGAGGATTCAAGAATTTGGAGCAAATGTTCAGGAGCAACAGCCAAATTGGTAGCTTTTCTCCTCCCCAATTCCCCCACTCCCTCCCAGGAACATGGTCCTGGCCAAAACAAGATGGCACCACGCCCTGGCCTGCTCCACCTCAATGTTCCCATGGCTGTGTGCCTTGGCTAGGCTGTATACTGAGGCAATGGGCCATGACAGGCCTAGGCAGACGCCTAGCACCATGCCTTCTAGGACCCTAACCTTTCCTGAGGTTTTGATCCCACAATCCAGATAGACGTGGCCACCAACACTGGCCTTGCCACAACTTCATTCCACAGCGAAATGAAACCTCAGGCCAAGTGTTGCATTGCATTTTGGGCACTGCAGCCGAGGTTACGCAAACACATTTGGCACAGGCCTCGGGGACCAAGCAGTTCTCTAGGTTGAATCGCAGAAACAAAATGTACTTGTCCTACTTCCGAGTTGGTGTCTGAGGACTTGGCTCCCTTGGCCCAGGAACTGCCTCCCTGCTGATGTCATTCTGCCACAGAGAGGCAAACAGCTCTGGGTTCAGCAGTTCAGGAGCAGAAGCGAGAGAAGGTGGGGATCAAAAGGGAATACAACCAGGCTGGCCTCCATCTGGACGGCTTGGACACACACGCACATTCTCACAACGGAATCATCCGAAAGTAAAGGTATACCGGCAATGTTTGTGGGGAAAGGCCAGCCTAGGGCAATTTTACTGGTGGAAGCACCGCCTCCGCACAGCCGGGTTTTTTTTGGGGGGCCTCCAGCTGCTGCGCCATCCCCCCACAAGAGTATCGGATCCCAGAGACCCAGCAGGACACTTGACACTCAAGCTTACTGTTGAAATAATTTCCATGTTACACTCGCAACCAGCGTTCAAATCCCTGCGTAATGCCTCAGACATTCAGTGACTGCACTTTCCCAGCCAGGCTGAGGCAGATTCTGTTGGCCTTCAGTTTCCTAACTCCAGGTTATCTCTCAGCACACAAAGTACCGCAGCTGCTTCAGGCTCCTGGGAAGTTCTGCAGGTTTTTAAAGGTTCATCTCCTTCACATTTGTGTGCCTCACCTGTCAAGTCCGGGGTTTTTTCTATGCTCCACTGAGACGTGGCTTTGTAGCTGGTATCTCAAGGTCCCACTTGAGCTCCATGTCTAGAACAAAGCCACCAGGAAAACAATGCTGGTAGTCACTAGAGTCACACATCTGTGTCATAGGGATGTCATGAGGAAGTCTTAGGAGGCAGAGGAAGATGTGTGCCTTCCTTAAGGACTGGCCTGCTACTTAGGGATGTGTCCTTGGCTGCCCACCAGAATACCTCAGAGGCTTTGTAAAAATCTCCAGTATCTGAGGCCTTCACCAACCTGTGTGAGCTGGGCTCTACAGGCTGTTCGTCATCCATATTTGGGAGGAGGCTTCTGCAGCCTTTCCAGTATTGGCTGGAACTGAGAATCTGCTAATCTTATCTGGTTCCCTACCTCCCACCCTAAGCTTTTCCCCCAATGGAACTATTTCAGCCCAAGCATTCAAGACCTGTGATTAAGGTCACTCAGATAACTAGAGGCCACCCATTTATGCTTGTTACTGCTCAGAGACATTGTTTTAACTAAAGGAAAATGGAAGCATCTAATTTTGAAGGTGTCCTGTCAGGAAGTCATTTTACAAACGGTTAAGAAAGGAGTTTCAGGAGGACGGCCTCCTGGGCCTGCTAGTTAAGAATTAATTTGATCTAAATCCAGTTCTGTCACATTACTGAGGCCTTGATAAACCACTAAGCTTTGCAAAAAGGAAAAAAATCTCATATCACTTGATTATAAAAGCGGGATATTGGAGGACATGGTGTTTTGAATGAGGAGGGGCAATAATAATATAGTCTTTTGCCCAGAATTGTGATTTGAGTGGAATGATACTCTTTAAATGCTTATCAAAGTGCTTGGTACATAACACTCAGTAATGCGGGCCACTGTTACTGTTGGTACCATGATAGTTTGAGTGCTAGTCCTAGGCTTTGAATCATGAATAACTGAAACCAGAACCAGGAAACCATGCAGGAACTGGCTAAGACACCATGGTCAAAGAAGGCACAGTCGCCCTTGACTTCCGAAATGATTTATTGATTTCAGGTCTAACCACATTGTATGGCATAGGTTACCCTTCCTTCACCATGGGGCTCTTTAAATGTGTGTTGACTCTGTTCTAGCCTTCAGTAGACACAAAAGTAAAGGAGGGAAACTTGGACGCTTCATCCCTCCAGGCACAAGTGAATAGGTCATGGGGATTTTATACCCTTTGAACTCCCATCAGATCCCAAGTTTCTGCCTAGAAAAACTAATTGTGACTAGAAAGCCCTTCCCCATCTTGACTTTAGTGTCTGGCTTACTGACTCCATCATTTCTTTTACACCTTGATCCTTTTTTAAAATATTATTACATTTTTTATTATTTTTAAGTTTAAGTTTAGATTAGAAACATGGTTGGTTCACAAGTCAGTTCCAGGTCCCTCTCCCTTTCCCTCCCCTCCTCCTATGCCCTCCTCCCATGCCCTCCCCCCAACTCCCCCATTATCCCCTCATTTCCCCAAGGAGGGTGAGGCCCTCCATGGGGGTGTCCATAGTCTGTCATTTCATCCAGGGCAGGGCCTAGACCCTTCCCCCAAGAGTTCAGGGTGAGAGTTCATCTCACATTGTTGGATGGGAGTCCAAAGTCCATGTGTATACTCGGAATGGGTACTGATCTGCTGCCCAAGGCTCAATAGATTACCTAGGCCTCCTCACTGACACTCACATTCAGGGGGTCTTGATCAGTCCCATGCTGGATTCCCAGGCATCAGCCTGAGATTCAAGAGTTAACCCTTGTCAGGTCAGCTGTTTCTGGGGTTAAACCAGCCCAGTCTTAACTCCTTTGGTCATCAGTCCTCCCTCTCTGTTCCTGGCTTTCTTGAGTTCAGCTCAGTACTTAGCCATGGGAGTCTGCCTCTTCTTCCATCAGCCACTGAATGAAGTTTCTGTTTCCTAGACTCTCTGGCCATGGGATTATAGGCTGGCACGCCCCAGATCTATGTCTAAAATCCATATATGAGAGAGTACATGCCATGTTTCTCTTTTTGTGACTGCGTTACCTCACTCAGGATGGTTTCTTCTAGTGTCATCCATTTGCCTACAAATCTCAGGATTCCATTGTTTTGTTCTGCTGAATAGTACTCCATTGTGTAAATGTACCACATTTTCTCTATCTACTCTTCGGTTGAGGGGCATCTAGGTTGCTTCCAAGTTCTGGCTATTACAAATAATGCTGCTATGAACATAGTGGAACAGACATCCTTGTTGTATGAATGGGCATCTTTTGGATATATGCCTAAGAGTGGAGTTGCTGGGTCTTGTGGTAGGTTTATTCCCATTTTCCTGAGGAATCTCCATACTGAGTTCCAAGTGGCTGAACAAGTTGGCACTCCCACCAGCAATGGAGGAGTGTTCCCCTTTCACCACATCCTCTCCAGCATAAATTGTTGTTGGTGTTTTTGATTTTAGCCATTCTGACAGGAGTGAGATGGTATCTCAGAGTTGTTTTGATTTGCATTTCCTGGATGGCTAAGGATGTTGAGCACTTTCTCAAGTGCCTCTCAGCCATTTTAGACTCCTCTATTGAAAACTCTCTATTTAGTTCTGCAGCCCACTTTTTATTTGGATTCTTTGGTGTTTGGAGACTTGCTTCTTGAGTTCTTTGTAAATTTTGGTGATCAGATTGGGGTTGGTGAATATTTTTTCCCATTCTGTGGGCTACCTTTTTGTCTTGCTGACTGTGTCTTTTGACTTACAGAAGCTTCTCAGTTTCAGGAGGTCCCATGTATTAATTGTTGATCTCACTGTCTGTGCTACTGTACACTTTGATCCTTTACTCCAGTTTTTCCTTGATTCTTCTTTGTTATCCAATCTCTACCACCACCGTGAGAGAAAAATTCTTCTTCTTTATGCTCACATCCCCAGGCCAGTGTAAGTCACACTTAACTTTCTGCACATACATTCCCCTGAATGTTTTGCTATGAAAAATGTGGCTTACAGCAACTCAACTTTGGAACCACCTAGGAGCTTGTTGAACATGTAGACAACTGTGTCTCATCCATGACCTGCAGATCCGATCTGTGTTGACAAGGTCTTCAGGGAACTCATGTAGATATTTAAATTGAGAAGCACTAGGCACACATGACCCCCCCATGTTAATGACACTACCTAATTAGCTTATTGGAGTCCTGACTCTTGCTACTTCCAATATCAAAACCTTCAACCTTCTCATCTGACCACCAAGCCAAGAAATGTTAAAATTTATTATGAATGTACTTGGGACTTTGCAAATCATGAGACATTTTTATTTAGCATTTTATCTAAGATCACTTGTAATTGATTAACATCACATGATGAGGCTCCAAATATCCCAAATCCAGTCCTATACTAGTAAATTAGTCAGGGTTCTCCCAAGAAAAAGAACCACAGAAGATACAGCAATACAGAAGTTGAGATATACTATTATGTTAGATAAATACAGAGAGAAAGAGAAGAAAAAGGTTTATCATAGGAATTGGCTCACAAAATTATAGAAGCCATGAATTCTCATCATCTGTGCAAGCCAAGAGAGGAATCATGGTTTGCTTTGATTGAGGCCATGGTCTGAGAACCAGAAGAATCCAATGGTATAAGTCACAGTCTGAGTTTAAATGAGTTTGGGGCAGGGGCAGTGATAGCCCCAGGCAGGACCCAAGATTAAACAGGAAGGAAATTCATTTATTGCCCACCATATTGCTCTATCTAGGCCCTCCGCAGGATGGATGAGGCCCATGCTAAGGGGACAATGTTCCATACTCAGTCTGTGATAACTTTAAAGTGTTCTGGAAAACACTTTACGGACACACTGAAAAGAAACATTTACCAGCTGCCTGGGCAGCCTTTGCTTGCCAAATAGAGATACGTAATATACCACCATGCATGGATCACCGCTTCTCAACACCAGCCCTGGTGAAACCATCACTACTGCTTACCAAAATTTTTACAAGTCTCTGTCTGGCCTCCCCAAAATTTTTACAAGTCTCTGTCTGGCCTCCCCAGTCTTATATTGCAACAATTGTCTTCTCAAAGAATAACTGGATTGTGTCCCTGCCCTATTCTAAATGAGGCAATGTTTCTTGCTGTCATAATAATAATAATAATAATAATAATAATAGGAGGAGGAGGAGGAGGAGGAAACAAAAAAAACTCCTCCTCTCACTAAATTGTCCTGACTGTCCCAAGGAATGGACCTCCTTATTCTTGGCTCTCCGCCCATGTTGGCCTTTACACGACCCCTCCAACAAGGGACTGCTGCTGCACCTGCTCTCTGGCTCTTCACAGCCCTGGTTTGACGACTCCCAGTTTTCATCTACTCCCTTGGCTGACATATCCAAAGTACCAATGTGGCTCTCTGACACTTGTCTCCTTCCTCTTTCCTAGGTCTTCCCTTTCACATCAGCTAGCACGACCTGGAATCCCCTCCTTTCCTCTGGGCTGGTATGTGCATGCATCTTCAGGTTCTCTGCACTAGCATGTCAGCTCTTAGAGCAGTGATTCTCAACCTTCCTAGTGCTGCGAACCCTTAATACGCTTCTTCATATTGTGGTGACCCCAGTCAGAAAATTATTTTGTTGCTACTTCATAACTTTAAATTTGCTACTGCTGTGAATCATAATGCATATCTCAGTTATGTTGGATATCTGATATGTGACCCCCAAAGGGGCTGCTACCCACAGGTTGAGAACTGCTTGCTGTCTTAAAGAATAGGCCCTGGCTCCCTCAGCAACTCTGTGACCTGGGAACTGAATTAATATCTCTTGAAAGAATTGGTGGAGAACATTATCTTCTTTACTTTGAACCTCAATGCAGTGACCAAGCAGTGTCCCACCACTCTACCGAAGAATTTTCCAATGTTCTACAGTTTGCTCAGAGTTAGTCAACAGTAAACTATAACATTATATCACAACCCATATATCACTTTGTAGGAAGGCTTTCTTGTGGGACCACCAGTCCCCAAATAATAACACAGAGACTTATTATTAATTACGAAAGTTTGGTCTTTAGCTTAGGCTTGTTCCCAACTAGTTCTTATATCTCAAATTAAACTGTTTCTATTAATCTATGTTCTGCCGTTGGTTTTTTTAACCTGTCTTCCATTCTATACATCAGACTTGTTCTGGTCTTGCTGGCTTTTCTCACATGCCTAGATTCTAATCCTGAGTTCCTCTCTCTGCCTGGAAATCCCGCCTCACCTCTGCTGCCTAGCTATTAGACATTTAGCTCTTTATTAAGCCAATCACGGTGATATATGTTCACACTATGTACAAATATCCCTCAACATCATTTTCTCATATCAAGTATTAAGTCTACCTATCACTTTTATCTAATTTTCCATTCCTCATAATCCCCACATGACAATATAGTTTTACCCACATCTCCTTGACCATGTTCTGTACTTCGTTAAACCCTTTCTTTCATTGCAGATTTACTGATCACCTTGGATATTTCTTTCTTCTAATAGCTCATCTGTCAATCTGTGTTAAAATTTACGCTCCACTTAGAAATTATGTAGAGGGCTGGAGAGATGGCTCAGCGGTCAAGAGCACTAACTGCTCTTCCAGAGGTCCTGAGTTCAATTCCTAGCACCCATGCAGTGGCTCACAACCATCTGTAGTGAGATCTGATGCCCTCTTCTTGTGTGCATGAAGAGAGAGCATTCATGTACATAAAATACATAAGTAATTAAATCTAAAAAAGGAAGAAATTATGTGGAATACAATTTCCCCTTTATGAGAGAACAGAACTGAAGTGTTCCTTCTCTTCTTGGGTTCTTACCCTGCCCCCCTTTTACCCTTTCCTTATAATACAGCGTTGCAAGCTGCTTTTATCACAGGTATAAGATGAGGGAGGGAAAACAGATACAGAGAAAGAACATTGCAACTACGTGTAATCCCCTTCATCTGTCTTGCTACTAGCATGTGTTCTCTGGAAGGCCTCTCTGGTTCCTTCATAGGTTTCTAAGACCAGTCTCATCACACATGTGATGCCCTACTCCTTTTCCCATGACATTTCTAAGATAAAAGACCTCAAGTTGAAGTCATGTGGATCAAATGATTTCAGTCACTCTGAATGGCACTGGATAAAGAGCTTAACTAGAATTTGAATAAACTATCCCAGGCTCTTGTACATGAATCCAGGGACTTGATTTTAGGTTTCAGAGAGAAACGAGGGGCAGGAACTTCCATATGTTGCTCACTTCTGTGGGAAGATGGGAAATAAGATGATGTGGGAAAAGTGATCCAGAGGAAGAACAATTGGTCTTACATTAATTACTATTAATTAATTACTATTAATTAATTAAGAAAGTAAGTAATATACTATTACTCATGAACAGATCAGAGAGCACGGGAACACAGGCAGCTCTGCATTTGCCTAAGGCTTGATCTGCTAGCAACCTCAAGGTAGGATCATGTCGGCTGCCAAGACATGCCACCTAAGGACGCTCGCCAGTAATCAGCTGCAGAAAGTGGCCGTGCTTAGCCTCCAATGGCTCCTTCACTTACTGAAGATAAATGGGCATCTATTCCTGAGCTTCATTATGAATGCACTGATTTGTAAACTAAATATTTAACAGGTTTCAGATGGTAAAAATTATATCAAGATCACAGTAAGAAGGAGGCTAAGATAATCAGTGTATTATTGGTTCATTAATTCATCCAGCAAAGATTTGATAAGGGCTTTCCAAGGGCTAGACAGTCCATAAACAAGCCAGGACCACTTTCTTGATGCAGCTGACTGCAGGAGAAGGGCAGTCAGTAAGGCCCATTAGATCTGAGGCGTAGGATGACCGGATGCGTGTCTCCCCCGCCTCCAGAACAAGCGCTTCTCTCCTTTGCCATACTTCAGAAGAGCAACAGCAAGGTTGGGATTCATGTATTGAATAAAAGCAGGCTACCCACACCTGAAAGGAGCACTCAGATGTGCAACATGCAGACCCAGTAGTTCAGTAGGTCCTAGACATGCCTTCTCAACTGCACAATAAACAGCTATTTTCAGAAATGTGATTCTTCCAACCAGAGAAATATTTCATTGAGCATCATGTAAAGTAGATTTTCATTTCATGTCACTTAACTGGCTTAAAAAGCAGGGACCATAAATTCCCTTTAATAGGCGGTTCCACTGGAGAGGACTGGAGGGCCAACTGTCAATTAGGTGTTGTATAAAAGGATGCAAATGTCACATAAAAATGATTTAAGGTCATATTATTATATTAACCACGTCACTCTTTCCACGCTGTTACACACCATAGAATAAAAACAGACATTTAAAAGGTGGGAATCGTCTGAATGTGCTTTTGCACTGTGTGTAAATGCAAACTGTCTTGGATCAGGTCTGAACGCCTTTGTCAGACAATTTCAGATCTTCAAATGCCAGGTGAAATAGTTAATAGATGAGATTTCTCATAAACTAGGTTATGGGTTCCACCAAGACACTTTGCAACATGTGATGTTTCACAGGTTTTTTTCTTTGAAAGCTGGGTTGTTGGATCTATAAAAATACAAAGCTCATCCATGCCATCTGTGAAGATTTCTAGAGAGGCCATGCTTCAACAACCATTCTTTTACCAACTTCTAAGGTAGAGGATTTCAAGAAGCCAGCAGAACACTCCGGTGGGGAGTGAAGAGGGGCAGCAGGAAACAGAGAGAGCTTTGACATGACCCTGGCAGGCGTCAATCTCAGATGGAGAAATGATGGTATGGAAACGGTCCCAATAATTTACCCCAAATAATAAGCAACCGAGGGATGAGAAATAATTCTCAGCATCTCAAACTTGGGAGTCAAGAATTTGAAATGATGATGTTCCCTAAAACCCAGTTGTTGTAGAGGTCCTGTTTGAGATACAGCTAGAGAAATTCAGTTCAAAGGAAACCAACTTATTGTAAGAGGTAGAGTCACGCCACATATCAAGAAGAAATGTGCCTCCACAAATACTCTCAGTTCTTAAGGAGATGAGCACAGAAATGTATGTGGAAGAAAATTAAGAGTGAGGATATAATACTGACAAATCTTCTGTACCTGTGGGTATAAAAAGAACATTAGCAAGCAAAACATTGTGTAATAGGTATGTGTCAGTCAGAAAAAAGAAACAGGGAATGAGAATGGGGGGGGTAAGTAACTTAGATTGAGCTGCACCAGGAGCGTGTGATCTTAAGGTGGTTTGAATAGGAATGCCCCCTATAGGCTCATCTATTTAAACACATGGTCACAAGGGAGTGTGACACGTGAGAGGGGTTAGGAGGTGTGGCCTTGTTGCAGTGGGTGTGGCCTTTTTGGAGGAAGTGTGTCACTGGCTTTGAGGTTTCAGATGCTCAAGATAGGCCCAGTGCTCTTTCTCCCTCCTGTTGCCTGCTGATCAGGCTGTGGAACTGTTAGCTCCATGTCCAGCACTATGAATGCCTGTATGCCATGATGCTTCCAATAAGGGTAATGGAACAAACCTCTGAAACTGCAAGCAAACCTCAATTTAAAGTTTTCTTTTATAAGAGTTGCCATGGTCATGGTTTCTCTTCATAGCAATAGAACACTGACTAAGACAGAGCAGAAACCGCAAAGAGATGGTAAGCCATGCCAACATCTGCAGAATGGGTTGAACATTAGGAACAAAAATTTTGCATATGATACGAATATGCCTGGCAAGTCTGTGACACAGTCAAGTAGATGGTAGAGTTGGAGCAGAATGGAAATGGTTCTGGGTGAAGTAACAACTTTGTCAGTGTTGGCACCATTAGAAGGTTTTAAGCAGTAGAAGGCTACTGTGTTGAACACAGACTGAATGAAGCAGGGACAGAGCAGCCACATAGGTAGTTGTGATGACTAATCTTGGTCATCAACATGACTAGATCTGGAATCAACTAAAACACAAGTCACTGGACACTTCTATGAGGGGCTTTCTTGATCGCGTTACTTCATGTAGGAGGATCCATCCTAAGACGTGAGCAGCACCTTCTTGTGGCAGCCTAGGCGAAATGATGCAGAAGAAGGACAACTGTTGCTTCTTTTGTACACTTGCCTTGGTTCTTACTGGCAAGCTCATCTATTCTGTTGCCATTGCATTCCTTCACCAACATCAAAACTGGCTTCTTCCAGCTTCTAATGTAGACTGAAGAACGGCAGGACTCCAGGAATCTTGGTCTGCTCATATAGAGAACACTGACTAATGCTGTAGGCTAGGTAGAAGTAAGCATGGTCCAAAAAAGCAATGTGAAGTAAGAAGGCACCCTACTCCAAAGCTAAGCTATAAGAGACAAAAGAGTCCCCACTTCAGCAAGCTGCATAGAAAAAATTGACTTCAGTGAAGAGCCAATTTTCAGGTAAGACTCTAGAGAGGTAGGAACCGTCACTAGACAGTCTTATCCTAAGAAGAGAAATGTCTAGAAGCCTGAGGCAAAAGGACAGCAAGTTCCAGGCCAGCTTTGGTGACATGTAAGGATCCTGCCTTAAAACAACAATAATGATAAGGAGATGAAGATACAGTGCTGTTGAGAACAACAATATTAAAGCACCCAGAGCAATGCGTTATACTCCAACCGCATACTTTTATCTACATCTATATAAGGACAGAGCAGAAGTGCTTAACACATGTGGAAGCCCTTTTTTGAGTTGTTTGTCAAGATTGTTCAAGAAACTCATAAACCATTGTAGGCTATTGCTGTTGCCCTTGGTGGCCTCCCCAGATGTGGAAGACACTGTGCACTTCAGACATGAGGCATAAACAACCCAAGCTGGATCTGACTTGAAAGCTTCCTCTATGAGGACAAGCTTTAGTACCACACAAGCTTCAAAAGGAAAGAAATAACCAATAGACCTACCTAGGTATGGCATCTATGACCACCATAGTACAATAACCCTAAGAGTAAAGTAGTGGCATATACCTCAACATTAACCAACTGCTCTCTAATTGAACTTAAGACAAGAGGTAGACCATGCCTGGTACTGGAAACCTAGCCAACTTATGACCAGTGAAGTCATGGATCTTGGAGGACAACCTATGTAAGCCAGCATAATCCCTAACTACATTCTAAATATTTATATCTACAGATTACGACAGGGCAAGAATGTACAGAAGTTCCTCCATCTTGATTTCTTGCTCAGGCCATTTTAGGTTTAACTATAATTTGATCTCCTTGGTGGAGAATTCCATGGAAAATTCTTTAGGAACTTGAGGTCAGGATGCCCCAGCTAACTTAGCTTATGTTAAACGGCTTGCTTGCACAAAACTTCCCCCTGCTGCTGCCAAGAAAGATACCAGGTTGTAGTTTTTGCCTTTAAAAACCTCTTACTTAACTATGATATCAAGTGTTCAGGCTAGTCTCAGCTGGTTATGATAAAGACTTTCAGTTGACCATAAACAATGCCTGAGTGGTGATCTCTGGTGAACCACTATAACAAGATAGATGTAGTTGTCACCCTCATCAAGGAAGCTTCTCTTTACAACAGATGGAGACAATTACAAAAAAAATAGAACCGATCAAAATACTGGGTTGTGGAACTCAGTCCCAATGGCTACATCTACAGCACATCTCCTGCACCCAAGGCTCAGAAATCATATGAGAAGAAGGGGTAGAAAGATTGTAAAACTGTAGGTGTCTGCTTCTGCTTCCATCAGTTACTAGATTAAGGCTCTAGTATGGCATATAAGCTATTCATCAATCTCAGTATCTGAAAAGGGCATTTAAGGTATCCTCTCCACTATTGATTAGATTGTTAGGGGTCATCCTTGTAGATCTCTGGACATTTCCCTAGTGCCATATTTCTCTTTAAAGCTATAATGGCTCCCTCTATTATGGTATCTCTTTTCTTGCTCTCCTGTATTCTTCCCCTGACTCAAAATTCCTGTTTCCTCATGTTCTCCTCTTCCCTCCTCTTCTCCCCTTCTCTTTCTCCTAACTCCCTCTCCCCTCTCCCCATGCTCCCAATTAACTCAGGAGATCTTGTCCCTTTCCCCTTCTCTGGGGGATCATGTATATCTCTCTTATGGAAGCAGAAGCAGACACCCACAGCTAAACACTGAGCTGAACTCCTGGAATCCAGTTGTAGAGAGGGAGGAGTGATGAGCAAAGGGGTCAAGACCAAGCTGGAGAAACCCACAGAAACAGCTGACCTGAACAAGAGGGACCTCATGGACCCCAGACTGATAGTTGGGAAATCAGCATAGGACTATTTCAGACTCCCTGAAAGTGGATGTCAGTTTGGACATCTGGTAGTTGATCAGTATTTATTCCTAGTGCACGAATGGACTTTGGGAGCCCACTCCACACAGAGGGATACTCTTTCAGCCTAGACACACAAGTCCGCTCCAAATGATGTGACAGACTTTGAAGATCCCTCATGGAAGGCCTCACCCTCTCTAGGGAGCAGAAAGGGCATAGGATAGAGGGTCAGTGGGGGGCAGGGGAGGAGGGGAGGGAGAGGGAACTGGGATTGACATGTAAAACAAGCTTGTTTCTAATTTAAATTAAAAAATACATACCAAAAAAAAAAAGAAAGATTGTAAAAGGCAGAGATTGTGTTCCCTAGAAATGTCACAAGCTACACCCATGAAGTCTCACTGATATGGCTACCTAAATATGACCTGAATGAAGACACCATCAGTAGACACGCTAATGTGGAAGTGGGAAGTTCATTTGTGTAGGACTCAACCCTAGATGAAAAACCACAGGGAACTAAGGGATGCTGAGAGCAGGAGAGACAGTCTTCCCAAGGGATGAGCACACCAACTGATTCTCCAATACCAAATGCTCAGCCCTGAAAATACATACATACAGATAACATTGTATGTAGTGAGCAAGTAAAGAAAAAGAAGGCATTAACTTAAAAGAGACCAATGAGGAGAACAGGGGAGGGTTTGGAGGGACGGAGGAAATTATGTAATTATGTAAGAATTTCAAAAACTACCCCCCAGAAAGAGTTCATTTTGTATGCATGTATGTATGTATGTATGCATGTATGTATGTATGTATAGGCATGCATGTACCTATGAAGGTGAGTGTGTGTGAGCACGCGCACCCGTTCATGCGCCCATGTTCACGAGTGTATGCCAGCACATATGTGTGCCCCATGGGAATGTCTGTTTTCATAAACTGCTATGATAAGAGCAAAATCAATGAAAATCATCAACAGACCCTTGGGATCAGAAGTCACGGCCCCTCTCCCGTCCTTTCAGAGAAGCTGAGGCTTGGCTTTTGTCTCCACCTGTTGTGTCCCTGCAAAGTGGGCTGCTTGATATTACTGCTCTAATTTCATTTTGTTTTGACTCCTCTGAGAGCCGCAAAGGATCATAGAAAGGTTCATTATAATTCAGCAATTAGCGTGTCTGCTGCTTTCCTCTCCTCCCGACCAAAAACGCAAGGTCACTCTGCCCTGTGAAAGTCATTTTCTGCCGACATCTTACACATTAATTTGTTGGCATTAAAATCCAGAAGCACGGAAGAGCAAAATGTCAAAAGTTGCAGCAGCAGATGCTGCACAGGGACAGGAGGGGGACAAGGCCTCACGGGCAAGGCCCGACTTTGATGCAAAGAGAGAACTCCTTCAGGTTTCGTGTCTGAGAAACAACAAAAAGGAAGGACTGAAAAGCATCAGCTTCTGAAAGACAACTCAGTGGAAATTAATCCTCCTAAGAGGCCAAGTTCACCTTGTCTCTCTCTCTGCTCTCCAACAGTTCCTGCAAGAACAAAGTCAGCCTCTCAGGAACTCCCCCAGCAAGTGCTCAGCATACCTTACAAGGTCTGCTGTCTCCTCAAACCTGCTCTTGTAAGAGACTCCCCCTGCTCCCGCTTTGGCACTGTTTCTTAGCCTTGAAGTAGGGTTCTCTGTGAACCTGTGGCCAGGGCCACTGCACAGAGATCTGTTTTCAGAAGTGTTTGCTATTTTGAAACATTATTACTCTTTTTTAAATTTTCGATATATTTTCTGACGGGTATGAGTGTCTTGCCCTCATGTTACATACGTGCACCATATACAAACACAGTGCATGTAAGATCAAAAGAAGGCACCAGATCTCCTGGAACTGCAGTGACAGATGGCTGTCACCCACCATGTGAGTGCTGGGAACTGAACCTGGGTTCTGAAGATTGAGCTCACATCATCAGGCTTACACAGTGAGTATGTTTACCCTCTCAGTCATTTCTCTAGTTCCTCACCTGTTTGGGTTTTAGGTTTTTATTTATTTATTTTTGTTGTTGTTGTTTTTGTTTTTATTGTTTTGAGGGGGAAAAGTCTCGCGGTGTAGCTTCAGACTCACTGTCATCCCTCTGCCTCATCCTCCCAGGTGTTGCAGTTCGTAATAAATCTGCTTTTGAACCTATGATTTGTCTACCCACAGGCTGTAGAGCATAAGAGAGAGGCTCAGGCTTCACTTCCCACAATCTGGCTTCTGCTTCCTCCACACTTCCTGAGATCCTGAGATCGGTTCCTGGTCACACCTTGGCCTCTTCCCGCCAATGGCTACAGCTCAGGCCAGCAGGAGGCAGAGTCTCAAGGCCGCTCCGGATGTGGAAGATGGAGGCTTTCCTGCCCTGGGCTTTCAGCTGCATCGTCACCTTTTATCACTCCAGGAGACACCCTGGAGTGAAATCTACAGTCAGCGCCCCATATGGCTCCCCAACTGCTGTGGACAGCAGGGGTCCTGCGGTGGACGACCGCACTGCAGGACCTGAAGAAAGACTCCTAGACTAGAATATGAGTTTCACAGGGACAGAAGAAAGCTTACAACTCAGTGCTCCTGGGTGAATGAGACGGGAAAGGAGGAGTTCGGGACACACAGATAAGTTTGGGGGGGGGAGGATAAACAAAAGATTGAGCTTTCTCAGGCAAGTGTTTAAAGGGTTAATGATCACATGGCCTTCAGCTAGGAGAAGGTGTGCCAGATGGACTTTGGTTCACTTTCCTGGGGAGGCGCAGTGCTGGAAGGAGTCGTTCACTCCAAGAGTTGCCCTCTTCTAAATTCTGTTTCCTGTGTCTACCAGTGTTCACCCAGATTCATCTGTTTAAGGGTGCAATGACCTTCTGCTAACTACTGGTCTCCTTGAATTTCAGTTCCCAGGTCTCCCTTACACTCCTTTGGTATCCAGGAATTCACTCAGGATTTTTGCCACGAAGCCCTGAGGTTCTAGGATTCTGTGACGCTCTTTTTCTGGAGCTGAAGCCTTGCCCTTCTCCTCTGGTGGAGACAGCAGCCAGGCAGGTACTTGAGACCTTTGCAGACACAGCATTTGCTGAACATTGCCCGAATGTTTGCTACTGGCGGTGCTCATCCCCGGGGATTATGCTGTCTCAACAGCAGCTCTGGGGCTGTGCCAAATGTTCACGACTGTGTTACCCTATGACATGGATACTTCCCACCATCCTAGTTAGTTTTGTTGTCAGCTTGAAACGCTTGGGAAGAGTGAAAACCTCAGTTAAAGAATTGCTCTGTTGTGCTGGCCTGTGGGAAAGTCTGCGGGGCACTCTCTTGATGGTGAATTGCTGTAGGAAGGCTCAGTCCACCATGGGCAATGTCACCCCCAGGCAGGTGGGCTTCAGCTGTATAGGTGAGTGGTTGTTAACCTGTTCCCTTCTTCAGTTCCTGACTCCAGGTTTTCCGCTTGCCCTGACTTCCCTCAGTGACTGACTATGACTTAGAAATATAAGCCAAATTTTGGACGTCGTGTTTCTTACAGCAATAGAAAAGCAAACTAGAAAATCCACACTATCTCCTTTCGTCACCCATACAGGAAGATGATACGCCAAAGAGGAGAGTTTTAGTCATGTGAGTATTGCAGTAAGTTAATAACTACATTTTTACTTGTTTCTATCTTCTGCATCAAGGATAATGTGACTCAAACTAGAAGACACCAAAGGAAGATTCGGGGACATTCAGAGAACGTTAAGTGGCACTCCCAAAATCACCACTGAGAACATGGAAGACATGACCAGAGCAGCATTCATGTCCTCATTGTACCCTGGAGAATGGAGGACATGCCAAACAGCCACAGTGGAGTTTTCTGGGGGTCATGCAAGGCAGGTGGATGTCCACAGCAAGGCAGACGATGGACCATCCACACACTTCCGTTTGGATGTTCACCATCCCTCAGTGATTTCTTTAAAAGCACACCATGACCATATACATTTAAAAGATAATTGGTTTCCCACTTTGTTGCTTATTAAACTAACCAGTAAAACAAAGCAGAAGTATATTCAGTTGGCACACTAAGGAATTAATTACATTCTAAAATACCAAAAAGAATTTTTTAAAGATCAGAATTAAATTCAATAGCAATAAATAAATAAATGTGCTTAGATAATACCCTCTGTATCAGCACAAACACTAGGGGAAGGAGATTCATCTTGATGATAATTTATATTTTAAAATCTATGTTGGTTTATGCTTTTTTTGCCTTCAATGGTCAATATAAGGCAGGAAGAAAGCTAGTTTCCAAAATGTCTATCCCAATTCTGCCACATGAATCAATAGTAATTTAAATAGATTAAAGTTGCAATATTCTAGGTAAGTCTACATTGGGAGTCCACTACCCAGGGCACATCATTTAGACAGACAGGGGCTGTCATTTGGATGCTCAAAAGTCTTGTGTATTGAGGACTTGGTTCCAGTTTAGGAACTCTTGGGAGATGCTGGAACCTCTGGAAGATGGAGCCTATTGGCAGGAAGCTAGGTCATGGGGCATACCTTGGACAGGCAGATTGTCTCCTTTCTATCTTCAGTTCCTACCTGCTTTGAGTAAGCAGAAACTGCACCACATGCTCCTGACACAATGTCCCACCACACTGACAATGGATTGAAACCTCTGGAACCAGGGTCTAAAAAGAAACCTTCCTTCCTTCCGAACTGATTATAGCTCAACTATTTCATAGTGATGTAAATCTGACCAACATGGGACACTGACAACTTGAAAATATTATAGAGCTCAGGCTAGGTTCTTGTGGAAACCCTCCCCTGCATGAAAGAGGGAGCATGATGGAGATAATCGAATTTTTACATTTTAATTTGTCAAGGTCATATAGGTTAGGATCAGAGGAAAAAATCATATTAAGTCACTTAAGAAAAACAGAAATTTTGTTATTCTATTGGGGATGAGGAGAAAGAGAGATCCCAAACAGTTTGCTACTATCTGAAGTCAGAGATTTCAGAAATATCCTCCCCCTTCCTTTCAGTGATGCTTCCCTCCTATGCTTCACTCTGAATCAGAGGTCTCCACACAGAGTCAGAGGAAGGACAGCTACATTGGGCACACAAGGAATCCATCACAACTGGCGGTCCCTCCAGACTATGTGTCTGGAGCAAGCAGTCCACCATGAAAAGGAAAGAAGGATGTTTTTCCAGGGACAAGGATAAAGGAGTGCTCCAGTACTTGAGCTTATAGCATCTTCTGTAAATGGACTAAAAAACAACAACTTTAATTTAAATAAATACAAGAAAGTAAGCATATTCACAAAGACGAGGCTTGCCTTATGTCATAGATTGATAAAGACTTGTATATTCTTAAATAGAGTTTACTGAAGTATAATTTACACAAAAGGATTAAATTCAGTAGTGGTCAACTCAAAGATTTTGGTAAATATGTGAATTTTTTGCATCTACCACAAAAAAAAGTATAGATACTCTGTTACTTAAAGTCAGTCAATTGGGGGGGCGGTTGTTTCGTTTGTAATCCGTAATGACAGCTCCAGGACACAAACACAGCAGTTAAGTACACATCTTTGTAGTGAACATGTTTCAAATTCCCTTGTATACCTGCCTGAGGGTGGGATTGCTGGGGTGTGTTGCTTGTTTAAGTACAGCGCCTTCGACATTTCAGCTACCAATGTGCAGGAATTACAGCTCCTGCAGATGTCTGCCACTACTTAGGATCATTCCATCTTAATTCCCTATTTTGGGTTTGTTGACATTTCACCAATCACTGTCCTGCCAAGCGTGTTTGCTTGTCAGCCATTGCTCTGTCTTGGTAAAAGATCCTTTTTGTCCACAGTTTTAGACAAAATGTCTCTACAAAATCTATGTTTTATGTGTGTGCTCTCCCAGTCTGTGTCACCTGCCTCATCGTCTTTCAAAAGCGTAAGTTTTCTTTCGATAAAGTCTACTTTATCAATTGTTATTTTATCATTTTAATTTTTGTGTCCTACCTGAGAAATCTTTGGCTATCTAAAGTCACGAGTGATCTTCTCCTATTTTCTCTTTCAGTTTTTGTCATTTTAGTTTTTATATTTAGGTCCAGAATACATTTGAAGTTAATTTTGATGTACCATTTTAGGTGTCAAAGTTTATCTTTTCCCAGTAATGAATGAAATAAGTCAGCCTGTGTCTTCATCAAAAAGCAATTTTGGTCATATATTTATTGTTCTATTTCTGGGTTCTACATGTGTTCTGCTATCCTTTATAAGTGTCCATGATGTGGGAAGTCCTTCTGTGTATATGTCTCTCTTATTGGTTAGTGAATAAAACACTGTTGGCCAATAGGGAAGCAAGATAGGCAGGACTAGGAGAGAAGGAGGATTCTGGGAAATGTAGTCAAGCGTGGAGAGTCACCACGTGATCATGGGAAGAGAGGACGCATGAGGCTGTGTCCTCAGTAAGATTAGACCTTACAAAAATATATATTAGTAATTATGGGTTAATAATTAAGTCCAAGCTAGCCATTAAGAAACCATAGCAAACAACCAACATCATCCTGCATGTTTATTTTGGATTGATGCGGCTCTGGGACCAAGCTGGTGGGGAGAATGCATGTTACATGTCCATATACCAATCTTTGACTGTCTTGACTATTTTAGTTGTGTGATAGATCTCCAGGTCAGATCATACAAGTTTTCCCATATTGGTCTTCTTCCAAAATACCTTTAAAATGTATGTGTTTGCTTATTTATGTCTCTATTTAATCTTAGGTACTGGGGAATAGGTATTTTGTGTCATTCCTTGATCCTCAGCACCAAGGTCTCCATGGTAGATGTTTCTTGGGCCTGGTGAGATGGCTCAGTGGGTGAAACAGTTAATGCTCAGACATGAGACTCTAAGTTCACATTTCCAGAACTCTATAAAAAGACAGACGTAGTGTCCTGTCTGCAATCCTTATGCTCCAATAGTCCGTTGGGAGGCAGACACAAGAGAGGCCCTGGAAGCTTCCAGACCTATTAGTCTGGCTCATGATGTGGTGAACAGAAAAGAGACAAGCAAGGTAGAAGGCCAGGACTGAGCCCTGAGGGAAAATAGAATGCCCTGGTATTATTTTCCACATCAATCCAAACTTCTCATAAGCATGCTTGTCTTAACGGGGCTAGTCAGGTTTGGACAATTCAACCTATGCTAAAGGTGCGTTTAGTGTTATTAAAGGAACAGAGACTTTCTTCTGTGTGTGTCACTTGGTCACCTCACTTCAGCTAGAACTGCTAAAGCTTCTGATTATCTTTAGTTTTATCAGCCCATGAGTATGAACAATTGTCAGAACCTGGTGGCAGTAACAAACTGGTCTTCAAGACGATGTCTTAGCCGTCTAGTGAATAGAGAGTTGTCTCAATTTGCAAGTCAAGAATCACCTACCTCTTAGATCAAGCTAGCATAGAGCTGTTAATGCCTGAACAAAACTCACTTCCATAGAGTTAACAGATGTCATAGGACAATAAAATCATGCAGTAGGTGAGGTGAGAGATCACAGGCCCTCTCTGTCGATGTACAGTCTGCAAGGGGAAGCAGGCACGTGTACACACATCCTTAATCCTATTAACTCTCTGGAGCTGGGGCTGGTGAGTAGTTCAGCATGAAAACTTTCCACGTGCAAACCCAAAGACCAGACTCCAATCCCGGGAACACCCTTAAAGCTCAGGGAATCAAATCCACACTGTTGTCCTCTGATTTCCACACACATGCTGTGACCTCGGCACACATATCTCACACACAATAAAATTTTTAATAAAAACACGCAGTTCTAGAAGTGAGGAAACAGGGCCACTGGAGGGAGTTGGCTCTGGAAATAAGATGACAACAGAGCATAAATGTTCACTGAATTCAAGTCGCTCCCAGTGCATAACTCCTTAGAGTTATATTTCATTCTTATTAAGAGGAATTATTTGGTTTCTAAACTAGGTCACTGGTTCTTCAGAACACAAGCATGTAAAAGAGAAGAAACTGGCAAACTGTTTAATTCCTAAATTTGCACATTGATTGTATTTAGTTTCTCTTCTGGGAATATGAGGCAAAAGTAACAAAGCTCTCTTCCCTCTGGTAAAATAGAAACCGGATTGGTAGCTTGGCTTCTTGTTTTCTTTGGAGGAGGAGACACAAGCAGAAATCCACTATAATGCCAAGAACACAGAGGGGAGAGGAGACAGTAAGTAGGCCTACTGGGGCAAACTCCCAGCTTCCCCTAAAACTTGGCATTTCCTCTCACTCTTCCCCAAGCTGCGAAGGCTGAACACAAAAAGAACTGGCCCTCAGAAGTCACACATCTGACTCAGAGGACAAATCTAAACGTAGTGCCAATAATATTGTTTGTACATAAGTTTACAGACTTTAACTGCTCAAATGACTTCTTGTTTATTGTGTTGCTAACACTCAGTGGTCAATATTGGGTTATAAAGTACTGCCTACAAAATGCCTTTTAACCCAGGGAAGGGCCTTTCCCTATAGCAAAGGTATTCCTAGAAGGAGAAGACAGAAGATGCTCCTTATTAAGCAGGCTTCTCTGGGGAAGTTCCTGAGAAAGAATTCAACTAAAATACAGCACCTGTTTGTATATTTCGATGACATCATCATCCGTGAATAATGCATTAGCTCTCCCACAAGGAGCACAAAGGTCAGAGTTTACTCTTTTTCTGAAGTCCAGTTTCCTATTTAGTAGACAAATTTATTGGTCAAATAGATGGGGGAAAATGACTTACCATGGTCATAAAGTGAAAGCTAAACTTGCCTCTTATGCTAGGGAGAAAGGTCAGTGCAAGCGTAAAGACCTGAGTTCAAATCCCTATCGCCCATGCAAAAAGCTGGACAG
The DNA here is from genome assembly GCF_017639785.1 of Mesocricetus auratus. Taxonomy (NCBI): domain Eukaryota; kingdom Metazoa; phylum Chordata; class Mammalia; order Rodentia; family Cricetidae; genus Mesocricetus; species Mesocricetus auratus. The sequence continues at coordinate 12,780,737 of NW_024429195.1, forward strand.
AGGCATAGCATACATCCCTGTAGCCTCAACACAAGGTGTGAGCCTGGGGTGGGTAGGAGTGGAAGCTTGGGACACAAGCTACCCTAGGCCTTGCTTCTTGTCAGCCTAGTTCCAAGTTCAGTGAGACGCTCTGTCTAAGGGACCAGGTAGTGAATGGTAAAGCAGGATACACGGCTTTCAGTTCATCTACTGCAGAAGACAGGATGGTTAAATAACTATGAAGTTAACTACTCAATGACTTCAACCCCAGCATAGAATTACACTATTACACTTCTTAGAATTCAACTTCACAGCAGTAATAACAATTATAAAAGTCATTGTGATGAGAGAGAGAGAGAGAGAGAGAGAGAGAGAGAGAGAGAGAGAGAGAGAGAGAGAGATTCCTGAATACAGAACTAACTGAACCAGTGTGGTCTGTCTCTGGTTTCGTGGAAATGAAGTTCTCTCTGACTGCCTGAATCAGAGCACTAGGGCTGTGTTTACTCTGCAGCTGGAAAAGAAAAGCCTGGAAGAATCCAGTATCCCATGGCTGGCCAAGCGTCTTCTTGTCACCACACCACCAACTCACTTCCAAGCCTGTGGATGGGACAGTAAGCCTTTGAAGCCTCTTATCTCAAACTGAAGCATCTCGCAGCAAGACTCTGATTTTTCTTCACATGCTCAAAAGCACAGTGCATTCGTGTGTATTTAGTGCTGAGAGATATAGCTCTCTTCTGAGTCTGGTGACTTCTTTGACTGAGGACAACCTGATTTCATCTATGTCATGATGGAAGTGATGGCTGTCTAACCTGAATTTTGGGAAAATATTACATATACTGCCAAGTACAATCAAGTTTGTTCCCCACACTCTTCTATACCTGCATGGTCTTCAATCTAACAGTAGATGATAGATAGATAGATAGATAGATAGATAGATAGATAGATAGATAAGTAGAGGTGGCATACCGCAGATGTAACTACAAAAGATAAATTGTCTGTGAGCTTGCCTTTATTTCCTTCTAGAATAACAGCCACTGCTTTTAGTTATATATTAACAAATGGTGAGGGAAAATGCAGCCCAGATAGGGCAGACTCAGCAGCAACACAGTCGCAATAGAAGCAGAAGGATTTGATGCACAAAGCAGTCCTGAAACCTGGGGTGTCGCTGACCTGGTAGGAAGAGGATGAGAGAAAGAGAAAAGGAGGGATGAAGGTGAGAAAAGGAGAAAGAAAACAGAGGATGAAAATATCAGAGGGAATGTGACTTTATACCTTACTTTGGCAAGAAGACAAATAAATAGCGAATCCAGGTATTTGGCCTTTGGAGATGAAGCTTGAAAATTGTACAATGATGATGCAGTGTTGCCCCTCTGCCAGAAAGACTTAAGTCTCTATCATCTTCCCTGGACAGTGAGCTCTACCCCCAGGGAGGCTTGAGTGCAGAAAAGAGGTGACCGTGTTTCAGTAACATAGCACTATCCACACTGGTTCATCAAAACAGTGAAAAATAAGAAAAATATTGACGTTCCACTTAAGTGTCCTTTTATCTTAAATGTGAACATGGGATTGCAATTTATATTTAATTGCCACCATGCACAAATACTGGTGTGCCTGCAGGTAGCTGTCTGCAAATGTCCCTGAGGTCTGGTTGTATTTCACAATATGAGTAGATTGTTCACTCATGGGCCAAAGTGACCATCAGAGACAAACTGTGGTAACTAATAAACTTGTGTGTACAAACTTAACTGGGATTGTAAGATCATAAATACCATCTTGCTACATCAGTCTGTTCCTCCAGGAATGCGGCATCTCTTTAGGTTTTTTTACCCACCAGCAGCAGAGTTACTATAAAAATATGGCAGCAGAGTGGAAAGAACACAGGTGGGAAGAGAGGAGGCAAGACCCACTATGTCCTCCCCGTGATCTTCTGCCCGTCACATCACGTCCTAAGCCGCAGTCTCTCCGTTTAATAAAAAAGGACATTTTTATTGCCAACAGATCATTGTGCTCAATGAAAGCAAATACAATGGGTGAGGTGTTTGGCAAAGAGCAGACACTCAGAGGTAGGCTTCTGTGGGCTGTGTGATCCCTCTCTGAGTACCTGCAGTGATGACCCTCTGCTCCCTCAGTTCTCTAGCAGGATAATGCATCTCCTGTAAAGTTATTGGCTATGTTAAGAATTCTCCGGATTGCAACTAAGCTTACCAATAGAGACATAAATAGGTCTATATAGGAATCTCACTAGCATCATTCTCTTTTAATATAGTAGCTTTATTAATAATTTTATTAATTCTTTGAACATTTCATACATGCATACAATGCATTTCACATAGATTCTTCCTAGATTCACTCACCACCCCCACTTAATGTTATCTTTTTTCTTCTTTTTATAAGCCACTGAGTCCAATTCATGCTGGCCATACTCTCACGGGTGTGGGACCATTTGCTGGCACGTGGTTCACCTACCAAGGGCCACACCCTTAAAGAAAACTGACTGTCTCTCCCCCATAAGCCATCGGTTGTCAATAATTCTCAGCTCGGGGTAGGAGCTTGTAAGGCCCTGCCTCACAAGTGGAAAGGCTGTTTGGATCAATCTTGTTCAGGTCTTGTGCAGGCAATCATAGTGCCATGAGTCAGTTCATGGGTCAGTGGTCCTGTCGTGTCAGAAGACACTGTTTCTTTCTATTCCTATCCAACCTCTGGATCTTAAATTTCCTCTGCCCCTCATCTGCCATGGCTCCTCCCACAGGAAGAAGGGGTCATTGGCACCATTCTTTAAGCCAGGACTCAGGGAATAGTATTCTGGTCAAACTGGTTTCTGGAAACTAAATTTTTTTTCATTTAGCCATTATTCCAAAATGTGAAATTTAAAGAAAACACATAAACACAGCTCTGTCCTACTGTTCTGAAAACCAGACTGACACCCTATAAGGTGGTGCAAGTGTCTGGCCGCTTCGTTACATATTTTTGTATACTTACTTACTAAACATATGCAATTTTATTATAAATCACTTTTCATTCATTTTAGTTCTATTACAGATTTGCATTTGGTGAAAACTTTGCATGTGTGTTTTCTTATCAAATTATCTATGCATATTACTTCCTATGAAAAACTTGAGGCCAAGAGGACAATGGCCCTTACCCAAGTGGGCTAGCTATTAACTGACAAGGTCATAGTAAAGAGCTTTTGAAAGAGCTCCTCCCACCAACAAGATTCTTTACCATATTGCCTGGTCACTTTCCATATTGTCTGGTCGTTTGTTCCCTAAAGACATGCTGGACGTCCGTCTAGTCCATCTCTGCTTGGCATTGTGCCAGCATCTGATAGAGCCAGGCTGGTCAAAGCAGTCCCTAACCTCGAGGGCATGCAGACCAGAAGAAAACAAAGGCCACAAGTACCTCAGTCTATGACACGGATTCCAGTGTGGAGGATGCTCAGTCAGACTGGAGGGGTCAGGAAGCTCTTCCGTGAAGAACAGACCCTGGAGCTGACTCCTGAGTGGTAGCTCAGAGTACATGAGGCATGAGGAAGTACTTCAGGTAGAGAAGAGATATTTCTGGACAGAGGTTAGAGCCTGGCTCTCTGGTACAGCACAGAGTGCTTCCCTTGGGGCCTAACTGAAGATGAGGAACAAGGAAAGAATGAAGGGACTCTGTCCAGGTGGATCCCGCTTTTACAGATCAAAGAAAGTGACCTTCCCACGGACATGTATGGAGGAATGCTGAGGGTCTTCAAGAGCTTTCTAACACAGGGTGATTTACTCTGGTGGTGGTATAAAAGTTGAAAGGGTACACGGCTCTGTAACCTGCACAAGACATGAAAAACTGCACCGAGGGAGTAGCCACAGACGGAATGGAAGAAATAGAGAACGATACCATCTGGGAAGGCAGAATTCAAAAGATTAGGTAACGTGTAGGCTATTCCAGGTTGAAAGACGGAGAGGCATGTGAGAGTGACAGCAGGCATCTGGTTTGGACAAAGGAGAATGACGAAACCCTTCGCTAAAGCGAACGTGTAGGAGGGGGTGGGGAACCATCCTAGGGTAACTGATTGAAAAGATAACTGCAGTGTGAAACTTGGTGGGCAGAAAGGACTCACGGCCATCTGGTGGACACCGAGCTCTGAAACTCAGGAGACAGGACAGGACTAGGGATGGCAGACACCGATCTAGAAAATATCAGCACCCATATGAGCCCGTTTAATCTCTGCAGCCACTCTGTGGGGCAGCCACTAGCCTCATTCCAAAGTCAAGAAAACCAACGCTGGTCCAGTCGTGTGCTTGCTGAACTAAGATTCGTTTCTTGGTATCTGGGTCTGATGCCCACACTCTTACACCATATTGTCTTCCAAATCCAGAGCCTTGTGACTCCCAACTGGGCATTTTTCCATCAGTGCAATCTGCTCCTCACCATGCATGAGGTACTCAGGAATATCTACCAGAATGGCTGTGTGGAGAAGCATATCTACTCAGAAATCATTATAAATGCCTTCTGGACTACCTCAGGAACCTTCTTCCAGGTTCAAGGCAATGCCTTGTGTAATAACAAAACCAAGAAGAGATGGCCTGCCCAAAACTATACTGAAGTCCTCGGGGAAGCCTCCGCTATACCTTCTTTGAGTTTGCCTTACCACAGCACAGCTCCAGACAGAAGCTAGATCAAGGTGAGTGCTGGTGGCTCTCACACAGGCCCCTGAGATTCAGGAGAGACAACCAGCCACTGTTCTCAGAAGTACCCATCTTTGTGTGATGATAGGTAAGACCCACTCCACACAACAAAAAGTCCCATTTATTAACGACCAAGCAGATTTGTTTCAAAAGCACCGAATCAAAGGATGGCCTCATTAGTGACCTGTGCTTCGCATTGGGAAAAAAGACATGAGGATTCAACTTTGAGGGTACCAACTTGAAGTCAGAGATGGGCTTGATCACGACATGGGAGCTAGCCCGTGATCTCCCAGTGTGTGCATACAGCTCTGCCCAGGCACTGAGCTGTGCACCAGGAATCCCAGATAGGTGCAAGACTGACGCTAACATGCTACACATGTTTATCACGTGCACAGGTAAAGGAGTTGCACGGAATTAAAAACACTGTCCAATTATAATGACAAAGCGATCCAAACTGTGAATGGAAACCCTAGCCTGCCACAGTGCCACGCTATCAAGGAGCACAGACAAGAAATCTTTACTGGGCTCCACCTAAACCAGAGTTAAACAGTCCATAAGCACCCTGGAAGCATCAAGACCTGAACTGCAGCCTTGACCCTCAGCAGACTTATGAAACTAGGCAGAGGTCTGGAAAAAGACCCCTCTGAAGCAGTGTGCTGACTTTCAGGTACCAACTCCCCAACATGAACCAAATGACCTGTACAGTAAGACATATGCTGTCTAGGCCTGGATATATCATACCAGTTACTTGATGTAACTCAACAAGTACAAATGTGATGGCTTTAGCTGTCATCCAGGAGATTTTCCACCACCTCTCTCTCTCTCTCTCTCTCTCTCTCTCTCTCTCTCTCTCTCTCTCTCTCTCTCTCTCTCTCTCTCTCTCTCTCTCTCTCTCTCTGTGTGTGTGTGTGTGTGTGTGTATGTGTGTCTAATGCTATGTGAGCATATTGGACAAGGGTGCTATATATGTTCTTCACAGACACCATTACAAAGCCTTCCCTTGGTCCAAGTTCTGAAAGCTGAGGTCACTGGACAAGGAAAAGGCAGATGTGCATAGATAAAAGGTTTCCCTTGACATTATTTGCCTGTCATTACTGTAGCCCCTCCTGGGTCCTTATTTGTATCAACAGGCACCCCTCCCACTAAGCCACTCTCTAGGGATAACAGATGGAGCCGTAGCCAGTGAAATGGTCAAAGGTGTGGGGTTTTCAATTAAAACAGCCAGCCTAGCCTGATGGACAGGCGCCAGGCCCCAGTAAGAGGTCCTGCTTCAAAGCCGGGCGTTGGTGGCACACGCCTTTAATCCCAGCACTTGGGAGGCAGAGGCAGGTGGATCTCTGTGAGTTCGAGGCCAGCCTGGTCTACAGAGCTGATTCCAGGACAGCCTCCAAAACAATACAGAGAAACCCTGCCTCAAAAACCAAAAAAAAAAAGAGGTCCTGCTTCAAAAAACAAGGTAGGTGATTCCTGAAGAATGACAACCAAGGTTGACATCTGGCTTCCACATGCAAATACATCTGCACACACACATTGACACTCAAACATGCACATTCACACTCATATACACTCAACATTCTCACATGTTCACACTCACATACTCACACCATACACATTCATACTCATACTCACACTCACACACATTCACACTCACACATATTCACACACAATCACACTCACACACATTCACACTCACACATATTCACACACAATCACACTCACACACATTCACACTCACACATATTCACACACTTTCACACTCACACACAATCATACTCACACACATTCTCACACATTCACACTCACACACATTCACACTCACACACATTCTCACACATTCACACTCACACACATTCTCACACATTCACACTCACACACAATCACACTCACACACATTCACACACTTTCACACTCACACACAATCATACTCACACATTCTCACACATTCACACTCACACACATTCTCACACATTCACACTCACACACATTCTCACACATTCACACTCACACACAATCACACTCACACACATTCTCACACAATCACACTCACACACAATCATACTCACACATTCTCACACATTCACACTCACACACATTCTCACACATTCACACTTACACACAATCACACTCACACATTCACACTCACACATATTCACACACAATCACACTCACACACATTCACACTCACACATATTCACACACTTTCACACTCACACATTCACACTCACACACATTCACACTCACACACATTCACACTCACACATTCTCACACATTCACACTCACACACACTCACACACAATCACACTCACACATTTTCACACACTTTCACACTCATACACAATCACACTCACACACAATCATATTCACATACTTTCACACTCATACACAATCACACTCACACACATTCACACTTTCACACTCATACACAATCACACTCACACATACTCACACATTCACACTCACACAAAATCACACTCACACATATTCACACACTTTCACATTCATACACAATCACAATCACACTCACACATTCTCACACATTCATACTCACACACACATTCACACTCACACACACATTCATACTCTCACACATACACACACACACAATCAGGTGTCTCATAAGCCATTCAAGATCCAAGAACATAAAACTAATAAGCATGACAGTAGTCTTCATTCTTAAATGTCCAAAATGTTCCTTCATCCCTGTGGCTCTCAAAGTGGTCTGCAGACACTGCAACCAGTCCCTGAGCATCAGATAGACCACATATAGATTCGGAAAGGAAGGATGATTCAATTCAACCCTCTGTCTGTCCCCAACCCACATGCCCAAGCCACAGAAAAGGGCCAGGTGTGGCTCCTACCCGTCTTGGGATAAGTTTGTTTGAATTAAACAACTCCCCCAAAGGCAATGATACCTTCTAAGTTCTCTTCAGAACTACACTCATTGAAGCGGGCTCTCTGATTTTGCTTTTTACAACCAAAGCTGGGAGAACAAACCAGATTCTTTCAACGGCAAGGAAGACATTGGAGAGAAAAAAGCCTTCTGAGACAGCTTGTTCCCCAAGGCATGCACTATGAATCTGGACCTGGGACCGCATCCAGGTGGAAATCTTGCCTGGAATTCCTAGTGCATCCTTCCTGTTGTTAAAATGATATAGGCGATCAGCGGCTCCCTGCTTTCCTGTGCGTTGTCAATTTGGCTCCATTGACAATCTGACCTCAAGTGATGCCATTGCACAAGGAACCTATGGCTGCTGCCTAAACTATTTCTTCAAGTGAAGGGTAATTTAGTAGAACCAAGCCCTTTGCCAGAAGTGACACAACCAGAAAGCTGGCACCCCTTGTCTTGTTCCATAGCTCCACCCCACTGCCCCGCCCACTGGTCCACTTTTCTGGTCTGTCTCCTTTCTATTCCTACACAGATCTCCTTTTGTCATTCAGGGAAGGTGTTTCCAGGTGTCTAGTCACAAGTGGCATTTTCTTATCCTGGCACGAAGGGGAGCCTTGCCCTGCCTCCCCCACCAAGCTGTGAATCACCAACACACCAGGAGACAAAGTTTTTGGACAGATGATTGGAGGGGTGGGGCAGTGGGTTGGGGGGCGATTCCTCTAACTTCACCAGATGCCCCAAGAAAAATCCATACTTTACTTCTGCTGTTGTGATTAAAAAGCAACTTGGAGAAAAAAGAGCTTATTTGTTTTACAATTCTGGCCCATTGTTTTGGGGGAGTTGATGCAGGAGGAAGTTAAGGCATCACCACAATTAAGAGTGGAAGGAGAATAGACTCATAGATCCTTGCCTCCTTACTTTCTCTTCACTAACTTTCTCCTGTCTTATAATACTCTGGGCCCCCTGCCTAGGGAATTGGTGCTGCTCACAGTGGGATGGATCTTCTGGCATTAATCCCTGCAACTAAGTCTCCTACAGACATACCCATGGCCAACCAAATCTAGATATTTCCTCATTAAGACCCTATTCCCAGATGATCCTAGGTTATGTCAAGCTGACAGTGAAAAGCAGCTATCAAAACCACCCTATTTTCCACGAGGCAACTGGCCTTCCAAGAATGTGGCCAACAGGATGGGTAACTCTGGCCTGCTCACCTGTGCTTTTATGACACTTCAGATTGGGGTTTTAGGCATCTGGAGCAGTTAGCATCACCCCTGGGGCTCCCAAGAGCCAATGAGACAATGTCATGAAAAATGCTGATCTGGTAACCTGTAGAGACACACCCAAACTCAAAGAAGTGTCATCGGCGGTTGTCACCGCCTTCAGCCGCCTTACTGGGTCAGGCCTCTGGCTCACAGTGAGCATCCGATTTCAACTGAGGCTCGGGGCAGATGAAAAGGCAGTTGTAACATTCACAACATCTACCGAGGAGCAGCCAGTTGTCATGATTTCCGAGGAGGAGATAAGATGGTACTCTATTTTCAAGTGGCCCGGGAGATTTCAATGATTGCATTAAAATTTTAATCACAAACTCCTTAAGTTAGAGCGAGAGAGAGAGAGAGAGAGAGAGAGAGAGAGAGAGAGAGAGAGAAAAGCCCACAAAGGACTCATTGTATAAAGAGTTTCACCATTTGGAATTCTTTTATAAATTTGTGTCAGATCACAACTTGCTGTCTGGGAAATGTAAATTAGTTATTAATGAGCCAAAAATCCTAACATCAAAGACTGTGCACCCACACGCCAGAGAGAAACAAAGAGCTCTCTCAGCATAGCGACTGCTCCTCGCCGATCTGAATTCTGGGTTCACTTTGACACACTCTACTGACTCATCAGGGAGATGGCTCCTTGCAGATGCGATGGCAGCATCACCTGCATCATTACTGTCACCTCCACCTGAGCCTGGCTAGACTGACAGAACCCTGGGCGGCAGGTAGCACGGGTGTGCCCACGGGTGACTTTGCAGAGAGCAGAGCCTGATGACCCGCTTCAGTCCAGCTCCATCAGCTCATCACGCTCAAAGTGCATTTCATGTTTGCCATGTAGCTGGCCCCAAATAGATGGGGGATGTTGATCTGCTTTTTAAATATTCCCATATCATTCTTTTCATCTCTATAGCTCTTTTCTTTTGATTGAGAGCAAGGGACTAGTTAAAACTAGGCACAGGGTTTATGAACTTGTGGACGTGACAGTTAATAGTCATTTACTGAAGTCCTGAAGGCCTTTGGCATGGCTCGTTTATTCATCCTTCCAGCAGGCACCGCTGTTCCTTGGATGGGCGTCCATAATGGATATGGAAAGTTCTCTACAGTCCAAGAGACAGCTCTTCCCTCATTGTGCTCATCTGGTAAAGGTCAGGCAGGCAACAAGGGCTCGCGTAATGGTTCAGTTAGCACCAGAGGCAGGAATTGATACCCCCAGGACACAGAGCCAGGAGGACTTCCGTGAGGAGGTGACATTTGAGCAGACAGAAAAATGAAAACAGTTCTCTAGGCAGAGAAGGTCAAAGTGTCCAGAGCGACATAGCTGAGAACAGAGTTACTCTTTCCCTGACTGGGATCTTTTCTCTCCCCGGAGGAAGCCTTTGACCTCTATGTCCAGGTGAGGCCTGGGTCATACTCTCTTGCTGTCCTTAGCCAGCAGAAGTTGGATGTGTCCCAGGTTCACGTGTGGATGTGTTCTGATATCCGTGGGAAGTTGTATCTTTCTGATGTCTGTACTCATGACCCCAGGTCTAGTTAAAAAAAAAAATCGCCCTACACAAGGCTGACCCTTCTGTCCTTTGCCAACAGGCTATCTGCCTGGACTTCTTCCCAGTATCTTCTGTTAGCATCCCTGTCATCAGAGTTCTGTCCATCCCCTGAATAACACTTGTGGAATCTTCCCGAGGGGACCACTGGCCTCAGTGGGTGCCGGGAATGGAACTCAGGTCCTCTGGAAAAACAGCAAACACTCTTAATTACTGAGTCATCTCTCCAATCTGAGAAAGCTAAGTTCTTATCAGTCACATTTCTAGAAGAGATTTTGGTACCCCTATGGGGGTGTTCTTAACACTGTTTCCAGAAGCACCTGTCACCCCCTGAACACTTGGCCTTGAGGAGCTCCAGAAGCAGCTGTTCCCCCTCCTACTCAACCCAAATACCTTTCAGTTCTTCCAAAGGGCCTTCCTATCACTCCCGGTCTCACTGGCAAGCTTTCCAATGTGAGTTCCGCAGATTGAGAGGCAGAGGCAGCATTAAGCTGAGTTCCCCAGCCTCATGAATGAGGGAGGGAGGACCTAAGTCAATCCATCCCTGATAGTCACAGGGCATGCCACCCACTAACGTTCTACAGTACAAGATCCAACCAAGGACACATGGTCCAAAAAGCTCACTGAAGATCACTGAAGCTTTCTGTACCACACAAATGTCCAGCAATGAGAGGTGATATATATATATATATATATGAAAATTATAAAAGAGCCAAATACAGTGGTAGACACTTACAGTCTCATCACTGAGAAGGCTGAACTGAAGCAGGAGGATCATCAGTTCTAGCATGGGCAACACAGCAAGACCTTGTCTCAAAACAACAAAAGATAACCCAGGATGTGGTGACCACACTCTTTAATCCTAGCACTTGGGAGGCAGAGGTAGGAGGATCTCTGAGTTTGAGGTTAGCCTGGTCTACAGAGGAAATTCCAGGATAGCCAGGGATACACAGAGAAACTCCATCTTCAACCCCCCTCCCCACACACACATGACACAGTTCAGTTTAAAAATGAAATGAGCACCATAGTGAACCAGAAATAGAATATAGGTACAAGGCAATATTCAGGGATGGAGACACAGAACCTCTATTCTCCTGTTTGAAAAGCAGAAAGTAGACATTGAACATCCACTCCCAACAAGTAGAGAGGACCAACCTCACTATGTAAGAGAGTAGACACCTAGTTCACTGCCTCATGAGCTCCTGCTAACATCCTGAAGAAGTATTTATGCAGAACTCTCTTTGAGGAGCTCTGCCTTTTAGTCTCTACACTCCCCTCTCGTTGTTTAAGGCTCATGAGAGATTCAGATGTGGTAGCTGATTTTTACTGCCAATTTGACTGATTAAGACTCACCTACAGGGTTAGTGAAGCATATCTTTAGGGTGTGTGTGTGTGTGTGTGTGTGTGTGTGTGTGTGTGTGTGTGATAGAGGGGGGTGTTCCCAGACACATTTAAATCATGATGCCTCTGACCTAATGAACAGATCATTCCATTGACAAACTGGTAAGATGATGGGCAGGATCACTGAGAGGTGGTGACACGTAGGGGCTCTTTCTTATCCCCACTTCTTCCTGAAGTAATGCTTCTCCACTTCCCCTCTGCTCTACTGTGAGCTCTTCTGACCCAAAACAAATCCTTCTCCCTGCACATTGCTTATGTCACATAAAAGTGACACCATATAAGAAAATGATGTGATCTGAGTCCAGGCAACAGGATTGGGGTGTTGCAAGGGAATGCCACCAAAGAACACACAGAGATACTCCTAAAAATGAATAGAAAGACCGAGTTTCCAGGCAGCAACTGTACAGGGAACTTGCCGAAATGATGTCGCCCCAAGCTTTACCATTCTTTGCCTTTTATGCACAAAACCCACATCCTGGTTGACACACTTTAGTTAGCAAGAACAGTTACCAAGAAGTAAAACTGCAAATGCCAAAAAGCAAGGTAAGTACATTTAGGGACTGTTACAGACCCTGGAATGACGGGCAAGGTCTTTGATGGATTAAGTCTTTGTTCCTGTGTTGGGACTTGTATGCTGGGATCTAGGGTCAGAATGGTGCCTCCAGCATGGTATTGACTGTGTTAAAGTCTTGGGACTTGTCACAGGGGCATCATCACTGAAGGAAACATCTGTACCAGCTACCAGAAAGTGATAGTCCACTCGGTCCTAGTGTGGTTGGAGTAACATCAAGGACTAGAGCTGTAGCTTGATTGAATGGAAGAAATTTAGAACAGATGAAAAACTCAATAGAAAGCTGGGCAGTGGTGGCTCACGCCTTTAATCCCAGCACTCGGGAGGCAGAGTCAGGTGGATCTCTGTGAGTTCGAGGCTAACCTGGTCTACAGAATGAGTTCCAGGAAAGCCTCCAAAACAACACAGAGAAACTCTGTCTCGAAAAACCAAAAAAAGGAAAACTCATAGAAAAACTAGTCTCTGAATAATGCCTCTCTGAGCCCAAACTTTTTATTAGGTTTCATGATGAAATCTCCCCAGAACCAAACAGACCTGGATTCAAGTTTAGTTTCTAATACTTTTTATCATCACTACTGCTGCTACTCCTACTACTAATGATAATATTTGCAGCAGAAGCATCTAGAGGGTAGTTTTACCATTTACCCATATACAGTAGTCCCATCTGGATGGCTAATTAATAACACTTACTTCACAATGTTGTAAGGTACCGGAAGCCCATGTGTAAAAACTTCAAAGTACAGAGCGTACCCAGTCTCAATGGTAATTATGATCTGTTGATGCCCTCATTGTCTGCATTGGAGACTTATTACTCAGATAACAGTCTCATCCCTTGAGCAGGAAATTGGCATGGTGACATTCTAGATAGACTAGCAATTAATCTGTTGAGTGTATGATAACCCGTGCAAGTAATTTCTAAAACTAAGGTCTAGTCTTTGAGATTAAGGACTAGCCCCCAAATTCTATAAGACTCAGAGAAGTAAGGTAGCTTTATGTGCAGAATCACAGCTTCTCGAGTGAGAATGTCTGAGTTCTTAACTCATAGCCTCAGTTTCCCCATCTGTGGGGCCAATGACAGTACATACCACACAGGACCCTGTGGTTATTAAATGAGATCATGTGACCTTCACAACACGGTTTCAGTCAGACATCTGAGTAAAACAACTTGTAGAACAGAAGAGCTAATTTTGACACAAAGTTCCAGATGTTTCAGTCCATTATGGATAGCTAGGAAAAGATGGTGAAGTCAAGCCACTCATATCTCAGCTTCCAGGAAGCAGAAAGAATGTCTATGCTTCTAGGCTTGTCTGTTCATAGGTGATATGACTGATTTTCAGGGTGGGTCCTTCCCCACTTAGTTAATCCTCACAGACACATACACAGGTGTGCTCTACCATCTCCCAGACACTTCTCAAGTCCATCAAGTTTATAGTCAACATAAACTACCACAAATACCAAAATGACCATTTCACTAAAGAGAAATTGACATTTGGAGAAGTTACGTACACCAGAACAAATGACAAGAAACTGGTGGAGCCAAAATTTAAACCCAGGTCTACAGAACCCCAAAGTTTGACCTTCTACCCACTTGTCACAATCCAGTGACCTTGTTCCTTCAAGCTCTGAACAACTCGTTATACAAATCCAAGCCTTTTGCTATTTCTCAAGGTGTTTGAGAGCAAGACATGTCTCTTTATTTTTTTTTCATTTAAGCATCATTGAAACATTCCTTACACTAAATTTAAAAGGCTGATTAAATGAATGCAGCCATGCATAAAATAATGAAGGAAAAGGCCCTTATTAAGAAAGTACAGATCATCAGCATAGGACCGAACCAGGCTCCCTGATCGTGGGCGTCAGTTAGGAGACCTGGGCCATCTATGGGGCCTTTGGTAGTGGATCAGTATTTATCCCTAGTGCACGAATGGACTTTGGAAGCCCATTCCACATGGAGGGATACTCTTTCAACCTAGACACATGGGGGAGGTCCGCCCTGGGGACTAGAAAGGGGATGGGATAGGGGGCTGGGGGGACAAGGGAGGATGGGAGGGAGAGGGAACTTGATAAAATAAGATTGTTTCTAATTTTAATAGAAGAATAAATTTTTTAAAATTTAAATGCATAAAAAAAGAAAGTATAGATCAAAAAATCCCAGTCAAAAGTAGAAGAGGCAAAGATGAACAAGAGGAGGAGGAGGGAGAAATTGGCTTTGGATTTGCTCATCGAGTGACAATGAAGGAAGGCTTTCCTCTGAAGGAAAATGGTGACCGGCTGTCATCTTAAAGGGAAAGGAAGATGCAGGAGTGACCAAGGGACTGCTGAGAGGAAGGAGGAACAGCTAAGGGCCAGTGAGGCTCTCAAGGCCACCGCGGTGAACAATGGCGGTGTGTAGTGAGGTCACAGCAAAAGCAGGCCTTGTGTTCGCTTCCTATGGAACAGGATGAGCTCCATGTTCTTCAAACAGAGAGAAAGGGGGAGAACACACTAGGCTGGGAATTCTGGAGAGGAATGAGGCCATTGCAAAAAAAAAAAAAAAAAACTACTGTCCTAGAAAAGACCAAAGAGACTGGACCTAGAAATTGTTAGGCTTGTGGGTTACAAACCAGTGTTTTAGGAGGGGGACAAAGAATGGAATGAAAATTCTTAGGACACAATACATTTTAAAAGACTCTTGGTTTGTGAGTGTGGGTGGTTCGGATACTCGTGCAATGCCTTCCCCTTCCTTTCTAAAGTGTAAATTGTAGTCAAAATATACTTAAAATAATAGTTCTTTATGACAACTTCACACCCTAGAACTTCTGCAACTCAGCATAAACTCGTCTATCCATCTCCTCTGTCTGTCTCTGTCTCTCTCTCTGTCTCTCTGTCTCTGCCTCTCTGTCTCTCTCTGTGATCTCTCTGTCTCTCTCTGTGTCTGTCTCTCTATGTCTCTCTCTGTTCTCTCTCTCTCTCTCTCTCTCTCTCTCTCTCTCTCTCTCTGTGTCTCTCTCTTTCTCCTTATTTCTCTCCATTCCCCCTTCCTTTAATAAACATTTACTGAGTCACCATCAGCAACCTACCATTTACTTCTTTATGTAAAAGGCACAAAGCTGAGCTAGCCACAGTGCAGTGTTTCTCACATAGTTGGGATTAACACTGAGCTCCTGAGACCCCTCCTGTGCCAGACTTCTACTCCCTTCTCTTCATCACCTAACCCCCAAGCCAGCCCTGCTTTCTCCTGTTTTCAGGCTCACTCTTCCCAGCTAACCATGATCTCGCCAGAGCTCTAACATTTTATCCTCCAACACATTCACTTGACTCATATGGTTCTGGCCCCACCTGGTCCCAGACTCAGCTCCCACCCAAGAGACCCCCATCAATGCAGTCAGCTCCTTGGTGTAGCCCAGTGGATAGAGCCTCCTCACCCTAGAAAGTGAAGGTTCTGCCCTCTCCCCCACACAAAAGCATTGCATCCCCGGGAGGCACCAAACAGATTACTCCTGACAGGACAAATAAATTTCTTGGCGATCCTTTTAGTCCTGGAAGATGGGTAGGGTAGCTATGCAAGCATGCTGAGATGCTAACCCAGAGCTTTGCTCTCTGATGAGGTCAGATTCTCGTTTTCCCACTTTTCTTGTATTTCACAGGCAGCTCCTCCAACTGTGGTTTTTACTTCAAGCATTCACATCACAATCTCAAATGTAGCTGCTTGTTCTGAACTCGTAAAAACAAAAGAAAGCTCTCTGCTGCAGGTCTGGGAAGGAAAACTCCTGCAAAGGGCACAGAGCTTTGGCACTACTGGAAAAGAGAAGCACATAGCTAGGAAGCAGCTACATAGGAAGCCCTGCTTCGTGGATGACGACACCAAGGCTCGTGAGGTTAATACATTGACCCAATTTGAATAGTTCATGGCACTGCAACCATCGAGGAAGGGCCTAGGCCCTCCCCCAAGAGTCCAGGCTGAGAGTACATGTCTCATTGTGGGACGGGCACCCAAAGTCCATTTGTATGCCAGAGATAAATACTGATCTACTACCCAAGGCCCCATAGATTGCCTAGGTCTCCTCACTGACACCCACATTCAGGGGGTCCTGATCAGTCCCATGCTGTATTCCCAGCCATCAGTCTGGGGTCCATGAGGTCCACCTTGTTAAGGTTAGCTGTTTCTGTGAGTTAAACAATCCCAGTCTTGACCTTATGCTCATCAGTCCTCCCTCTCTGTCTCTGGGTTCCTTGAGTTCATCTCAGTGTTTAGATGTGGGTATCTGCCTCTGCTTCCATCAGTCATTGGTTAAAGGTTCTGTTTCCCAGACTTTCTGGCAGTGAGATTGTAGATTGTCACTCTCTTGTTCCATGTCTAAAATCCATATATGAGTGAGTACATACCATGTTTCTCTTTTTGTGACTGGGTTACCTGACTCAGGATGGTTTCTTCTAGTGCCATCCATTTGCCTGCAAATTTCAAGATTCCATTTTTTTTCTGCTGAATAGTACTCCATTGTGTAAATATACCACATTTTCTCTATCCACTCTTCAGTTGGGGCATCTAAGTTGCTTCCAGGTTCTGGCTATTATAAATAATGCTGCTATGAACATAGTGGAACACATTTCCTTGTTGTATGAATGTGTATCATTTGGATATATGCCTAAGAGTGGAATTGCTGGGTCTTATGGTAGACTGAGTCCCTTTTTCCTGAGGAATCTTCATACTGATTTCCAAAGTGACTGTATGAGTTGGCACTCCCACCAGCTGTGGAGGAGTGTTCCCCTTTCTCCACATCCTCTTCTGCATAAACTGTCATTGGTGTTTTTGATTTTAGCCATTCTGACAGGAGTAAGATGGTATCTCAGAGTTGTTTTGATTTGCATTTCCCTGATGGCTAGGGATATTGAGCACTTTTTCAAGTGCCTCTCAGTCATTTTAGACTCCTCTATTGAGAATTCTCTATTTAGTTCTGTACCCCACTTTTTAATCGAATCCTTTGGTGTTTTGGAGACTTGCTTCTTGAGTTCTTTGTAAATTTTAGAGATCAGCCCTCTGTCAGACTTGGGGTTAGTGAATATCTTTTCCCATTCTGTGGGCTGCCTTTTTGTCTTGTTGACTGTGTCCTTTGCCTTACAGAAGCTTCTCAGTTTCAGGAGGTCCTATGTATTAATTGTTGACCTCAGTGTATGTGCTACTCATGTTATGTTCAGGAAGAGGTCTCTAGTACCAATTCGTTCAAGGGTACTTCCCACTTTGTCTTCTAAGAGGTTCAGTATACACCAGCTTTTTAAGCAGTAGAGTTGGTTTTAAAAGAGGGTTTCACCATTTCAGTAAAAGAAAAGCATTCAAAAATACTGTAATATGCCAAGATTTTTTCTGACATTAAATTGAACCCATTTTCATCAAGGAAAAAAAAACTATCAGCGGGCACTAAAGTCTGGTTAGTTATACCTATAGTTTGGGGCCAATTAGGGAAAATTCAATTTGATTTTTTTTTTTGGTTCTTAGTCTAGCCTTAAACAGCTAAACTACCTCTTCTGCCCAGAAATTTTATTAATATTTGCAGGTTACATGGAAATATATCCTCAAAAGTATATATACAAATGGATGGATGAGAAAATGGATCGATCAACAGACGATTTATGATAAAACAAACACAACAAAGCATGAATGTTTACAGGTTTCTCAGTAAATCTTTCAGTTTTATGGATATCTTAAGACTTTCATAGTAGCAAGGAATGGTAGAGCATACAAGCATGGTTTAATCAATGTTTGTCTCCTTTGACTTCCCATTTGAAATGAAGTGTAAGTTATGTCTATACCACTTCATTACGAGGCCAGTTTTATTATTATGAGGAGAAAACACAATAATTGATGTGGCAGCTTTGGGAAAGTAAAGCCATACCTCAAGTGTTTTGTCTAATTAATAATTTGTTCATTAACTTTAAATTCTATACCACGTAAACTTTTTAAAAAGTCACACAACTGAATTGTAACATCTGACATTTCTACAGTTCGGTGGCCTCTTATATAAGCAAAGAGGTGAGCTCTCACACACATTGCTTCGTTGGAGCCACACATTTCTCTCAGAAGGGCAGAAAATAACTATTTCCATTTTAAAGATGGTGAAACTGCAACCTCAGCTTTCTAGTTGTACAGTTATTTCTGGGCTGGGTGACGGTGACAAGTGGAGGAAACCACATCCCATAAATGAGATCTTGTAAGGTGTGGGGAATTCAAAAACAAAAAACAAAAAAAAAAGTGTGGGGAATTCGTGGTGGTGTTTAGTATGCACGTTGACGGGCAGGTTGCTAGGACAGTTTCTGTGGGGAGAGAAGCAAGTTGCAGAATGATAAGTACAGTTGATGTTATTTATGTCATAGGCACCTCCACAAAATAACAAGGCACGCCACACACTCGTTACAGAGTCACAGGTGAATATAAATGCTGGGGTGGGATGTGGGAAGGCATACCTCTGCTAACCATGGTGGAAAAGCAAGTAGTCTTCAGACTGGGTATAGGATCTGTCCAAGCATCCCTTATATCCAGTGCCTCAACATTTTACAGATAGACTGTCATATGAAGTAGTAAAACTCTTTGTGGGAAGAGGAAAAGAATGAGTATTACTGTGAAAACAAAGGGTTGGATGCGGTGAAAGAGAATGATCCAAACCAGAAAGAAAAACAACTTAAGTTCCAAGCCAGAGAATTAGCAATTTATTTGGCACTCTGCACAGGAAGCTAGTTTGGAAAGTGATACATAGAGTGACCTGGACAGAGATACAAAAGTTGTATCAAAAGTCACATGAGCCAAAAGCAAGATAGAGGGAAGAAAGGGTGGAAAGGATGCCAGACAGATGGCATCTTCTAAACATGTTAGATCTGATGGGGGTGTTATGGTAATCCCACCCAGTACTGCAGCCACCTCAGAGCCCCCCAATAACACATGAGACACTATACTAATTATAATGCTGTTGGTCAATGTCTAGGGCTTCCTATTGGCTTATCTGACTTAATTTCTAACCCATTTTTGTCAATGTAAGTACTTCCACATGGTCTTCTTATCTTACCGGAGAAAGGTCCAGGCCTCTTACTCCACTGTGGTATACATTGCAGCTCCCTCTGCCTATGTTTCCCAGAATCCTCTTCATCTCCTAGACCTGCCTATCATGCTGCCCTATTGACCACAATGTTTTATTCATCAACCAATAAGATAAACATATACAGAAGACCATTCTCCATCATCTTCTCTTTTTTGTCTAAATAAAAAGAAGGGTTTTAACTTTAACATAGTAAAATAACATATACTAAAACAGTTATCAAATAAGAACTATAGTTAACAATACTTAGTCCATTAACATTTAGCAAACTTTAAAGAAAATATTCCATCATCTATCCTATCTTTGTGAGTCTAAAGTCTTATATGTAACTTATTTTAATCCAAACTAAGGAAAACTATAACCATAACTATCTGTCTTCAACTCCATCAAATCCCACAGGAGGATAATATGTAAACTCTAGAATTGACAGAAAATCTCTCTAGCTGTTCAGTCACCCGAAGTTTTTTTGTAATGTTCCATCTTAGGCCCATAGGCCATAGTGTGTCTGGAAGACTCCTCAGCAAAGCAGGAAACTTGAAACTGTCTGCCTGCATTGGCAGTCTGTCAATCATTTTTCTGTGTCCTGCAGAATGTCTGACAGACTCTTCCATGAAGCACAAACCCTTTAGTACTGTCCATCTTGTTTTGTAAGTTCAGCAGTCACCTTCCTGTGGGTCCTGCATGTCCAGTTCATACAGCAACAGTCAAATAACCAGACAAGAGCAGTTTCTTGCCCAAATGGCTAGTCTTGCCATATTGGAAGCAAACCCCATAACTAGTTTCTTTGATGTCCATCTTCCCTTTTGACACAGTTGGTGTTGCCAGGAGTAGGTGGGTTTCACTGTCATGAAAAACCCTAAACCATTTAAAATGCCATAATCTGTAGTTCTTTGAAAAGTTTGAAGAATACATATCCAATTGAAATATATCTCTATGTATCTAGAAAACCTAACACCTAACTATACGTTTTGACTATTATAGGTAACTATCTATAATCTATACTTAATTATACATTACATTTTTAAATGAGCTATACAAACACAATACATAAACAAAAGGAGAAATATACATATCACAAAATTGACCTCAATTTTATATCAATAAATGAAAATCCATTCCAATACAAAGTATTCATTTCTATACCATGATCTCCCTTTTACCTTTAAAAAGAGATTGGTTGTGATCATCAACCATTCATGGGGGCAGGTGAATTGAATGAAGAAAACAATGACGTGAGATAGAGGAATTAAGAATTTCAATCCACATGGTTGGTGAAGTGTTAGTTTCAAAGAAAGTTTCTTTAAAATAAATTTAAGTAGTAAATACAGTGATTTTCCCCTAAATTATCTTTCTTAAGCACAAAAGTAAGAAGATGATTTTTTTTTCCAGCGATAAGCTGAGCTAGTTGCATGGAAATCGTTTGACATATCACCTGTCATACAAGTAATGTCGACAATGATGTATGTATTGAGTTGTTTGACATGTCACATACTGTTGTAAGTGCTTTTATCTATTATAACTTTTCATCTTCATGACAGCTTTATATAGTACATGTTGTTACTATACCTGTTTTACATTTGCAGAGTCATGTTGTGTCTCGCCTGAGGGCCTCTTGACAGTAAGCTCACAGGACAAGAATGAACATCCTGCCAGCTTGACTCTACCCCATCCTAACTGCTTTTTGACAGATGAGAACACTGGAGTCTCCAAGAAACCAACAGTAATTAAGTACCCCTACTTAATTGTTCCAAATGCCGTACTCATTAGCATTTTAACTCACTCACCTGAAAACCATGTTTGAAAGGCAAAGTAAAAACCATTTCAAGTTTGATTAATCAAAAGCATCCAATTAAATGCACCACATACACCCCCCCCACACACAAATGCATCCATCTAAAAGATGTTTCAATGTAAGAAAATGGAATGCCCCATGGCAGTGAGAGAGGGTGACCTAAAAACACCCCTCTGTTGCATAACTTAAGAAAGAGACTTGAGGGTTACTGTCACAGCACTAACCACTCAACACTATGAAATGCTTTAGAGCCAACATGAGACTATTTGTGGACATTTGAAGGGAAGAAGCTAGAGTCAAAGAACATTGGACAAAGACAGCTGAGACAGGAAACACCTCAAGGAGACGAACGATAAGTGAACTCTGGGTCCTTAATTAGTCACTCATCAAAAACATGCTTTCACCAGCTTTGTCCCTGAGCTCCAGACAGACCACAAAGCCAGGATGTTTCCAGACCAAGAAGTCTCAAGAACTAGACTCAATAAGCTAAAATTAGTGGGACTCAAGACGACTACACAAACGTCAAACAAGGACGTGAGTAGATTGTTACCAAGGGGGAGATGATTCTGGCCCCATAAAATGCCCTCAGTGTGTCCCAGAATCAACTCAAATGTCAATCTGGCAGTGCAAAGTCCCAGCATTTGCTTTCGGTTGACTTTAAAATCACTGATTTGGAAGCCACACAGCTGGCTTGCTGGAGATCCCTGGGCGTAACTATTCTGATGCAGGCTAAAATAACAGTTGCCTTGACTACTTTTCAGAAATGTGAAGCCTGCATTTGCTAAAAAGCACTGACTCTTCCTTCACTAGAGCCTATAGATTGTTCACCTCAGGTGACTAAAACGAGATAGAAAGCTTGGCAGTAGAAATGAGACCAAGCGGTATCGTCACAAGATAGGCAAGACTCCATTGAGAATTCATCTCAAGCCGACTGATGTGAACTGGAACAAAGGGACACAGCCGTGATTAAAATAGAGGCAGGCTGCTGCTTAGTGTGCAAAAAAGAATTTTTACTGATTTTTCTGGGGTGAGCTAAGATTTGGCAATTATCTATTGGTCAAGGGCACACTGCAGGAGATGTTTTCATTTTTGTGCTCAAACACCTTGGTGTAATACCTCGTGGGTGATATGATGGTCAACACTACCCAGTTACCAAGCTTCTGTGGCACTTATACCAAGCTCTACTGAGGGCAATTTACACTGAGTTGGTTATTTACCACTCAGGTGAAGTCATCTAACTAATAGCCTCCTGACAGATGAGGAAACCAAGGCACAAAGAAGGTGACATTAGCTCCCTGAAGTCATATGCCCAGTGAGAGTAAAACCGGAATTCACCTTTAGGCTCTGAGTTCTAAAAGACAGGCCCTTAACTACTGATATACTATTTAAAATAATAATTGTAATAACTATCATTTTATTGTCATAAAATGCAGTTATCTACATACTAGATTTCTTTCAAGGAAAAAAATTCTGTTATAGCATGAGAACAGAAATCAAAACATAAGAATTTCTTCCTTGGAGACAAGACTTCTGCGATTACTTAAGGTAATCAAGGATTCAGCCCTGTTATTCCTGTTCCCTACATCCCCAGGCCCCCATGCACCTTTGGGCACAACTGGTCTTGACTGTAGCCTTGGAGTATACAAGCTTTTAGTGTGTGTTTTTTTGTAAATTCTATTTAAATACTTTCTTCCTTCAAAAATACTTTTATCACCACCTGCCTCACTACCTTTCTCATTTCTGTGTACCCCGTTCCCATTGCTGGGGTTCCAGAAACAAGAGCTCTATCGTATCAATATTTACTGTTGGGTAATAATTACAATGATATTCTAAGTGATAACAAAAATTGTACCGGAGCTTGCTCTGACCTCAGACTCCCACAGCATTCTGCATGCATGACCTCAGTTAAGGCTCCCAGCAACTGTCTGAGATATGAGCCATGACTATCTTTTTGCTCATTGAATAGGTGACTGAACACAGGCCAAGCATCTAATAAGGTTTGAGAGATTTATATTCTATAGCTTTCCAATGCTACTTTCCTGAAAATTTTTTCATTATAAGATCCTCGAAGGGAAACAAACACAGCAGAGATTGTCAGAGGTTGACCAACCTCAAGATTTGCATTTCTGCTGTGAGACTGAGGGGGCTCTCGATGAAGACAAGTTAAGCAAATCCACAAACAATTGCAATCCACCTTTGAACAGCTCCACAAGGACTGTGGCCATATGTTTGCTTTGCCTGAAATAGCCGACTTGTGCCTGTTCCTGACCAAATGAATTCCAGCCTCCTTTAACCCCCGCATGTCTTCAGTGTGGATGATGTGCTAACTGTCGCTCAATCTAAAAGTCCTGATGCGAGTTTGACCTGCCAGGCTGTCCACTGAGCCTCAGCCCAAACACAGCCCAGGGTGAATGCAATTCTGTGACTTGGGACATCTTTGCATTTGTACCAAGTAAGATGACCTATTCTTCTGACACAGGGCACCAGTTATAAGAAGACCAACACAGCCTTTGGTGTGCACATGAGCAAAAAAACAAAAACAAAACAAACAAAAACACAAAACACTTTTACTGATGGGTATACTTCTCAAATTCATATTTAGAAAGATGTGAGTACTATGCGTTCAGTGTTCAGATGTCCAAGCATATTCTTTATTTCCACAAGATCAGACTAGACATTTGTATTATTCAACAAAAAATTTTATATTATTCCTTTTTTTCCTTTGAGACAGGGTCTTTCTATATATCCCTTGCTAGCTTGATAGTTATTTTATAGCCCAGGCTGGCCCCAAAAATTCCAGAAATCCTCCTGCCTTAGCCTCTAAGTGCTAAGATTACACATGAACACCCTCACACTCAGTTTTATTACTCTTTTAAACTTTGATTCTCACTTATTGCATATATCTTTCCACATATTCATAGAAGTCCACTATATCAATTATTGGCATAGTCATGGTATGTAACAAATTACCTTCAAAAAGTGACATCTTGCACACTTTCTTTTGACACAACTCCTACACTGAGGTCTCAGCTGATGAGGCTCACTGGACTCTGAGCTCCACAGTAGATACCATTTGTTTCAGTATCTGGTGTTTCCCTTGGCCAGAGGTCACTGGTCCACATACTTAGAATGACAGCAATACAAAGGTGGTGTAGGGAGTAACTGAACCTCAAGGCTCAGGCTTCTGTCCACATGTGTGCCATAGCCAAAGCTAACCACGTGGCCATTAATTATCATGTGAGTAGTTTGGGGAAAGACATCATCACACTGAAAGCTGTAAAGTCATTGACAAGGTGTGACTAAGGCAAGGTCCAAAGAAGACTATAGTACGGCTTGGTGAAATGCATCATGCTTTACTTAACCATGTGCCTGACAAAAGAACTAAGTGGATCTCACTATTACTCATACAATATACACTCTGCCATGCTTCCCATTTAATCCTCAGAGCAGCCTAGAAGAAGAGCTCCGGTGAACCACATTTGACAATAATGACGTTTCTGAACTGCCTGTCATCCAAAGGGCTAGTAATTTGCCTTGGATCATTCTTCCATGAGGGGATACAGGTGGACCTCAGCCTCAAAGCTCAGTGTCGCTCTGTAAAAATCCTCCCGGGACTTGTCAAATCTGCCTCCTCCAATGTGAAGCATGGTGTATGTCTCGTTTACTTTTCGTCTGACCTTCCATGAAGCCTACAGTTAGATTAAGTCTTAATCAAGGCAAATTACTTACAATTACCATATGCATAGACTCATTTTCACAGATTCAGAATGGTTCACTTTTATTTCACTCAAACTTAAGTGATGTCCTTTGTACAAAAAAAGCTTCTCTAATTTTTAAAATAAAGAATCGAGGTATAATTAGCACAAATTTTAGAAGCATCAGGATCTATTCAGTGTCCATGAACAGTCTTGGGTTCTGACTGTGGTCAGTGTCCTGGGCTCTACTTCATGGTGTGTTGTGGACCTGGATTCTTAGCAATTGCTAGGCACATTCAGTTCTACCTGATAACATAGGGAAGGTTAATGATGCTCACAAACACAGTTTTGGGGAGCAGCAAGCTACTTAAAGGATGCCACTAGCCTCACAAGCATGACATTAAAAGATGATGAAAAATTCAAGACACTGGGGAAGTCTCCCTTCTCCATTCCACTACCAGTATTCCCCAAGCCCCAGGCACCAGGCCATTTCTCCAGATACGCCTGCACTGGGGAAGGCAGGGTTCTGAGGACTCATATCAAAAATTTAATCTTTCTCATTTTAATTAGTAACTCCGTAACACTAAATAAATCTACATGTGAAGGCAATGAAAAAAAGTCCAGACACATACTTTACCACAAGACACCACATATAAGTGGT
The DNA here is from genome assembly GCF_017639785.1 of Mesocricetus auratus. Lineage (NCBI taxonomy): Eukaryota > Metazoa > Chordata > Mammalia > Rodentia > Cricetidae > Mesocricetus > Mesocricetus auratus. The sequence goes on from NW_024429195.1 coordinate 12,806,261, forward strand.
GGGAGTTGGATCCTGAGGCAAATTAAAGCATTTAGAAAAAGACAGAGCAGTTAAAAAAACCTGTCTGTGGCTGTGGTCTCCTGCTTTTCATTTTAGTAACACTATTTGGGATGGCCTACACTTGGGGCCTTCATCTTCCCATTGAGTTGCTTTTGGAGCAAACTGGTCGTGTTTCTTGATGCTGACCATAGTTCTCTATGCTCTGGTCTATGTGACATACCAAGGGAAATAAGAAGAAAGATAACATTTTGGAATTAAGTTACATAAACTTAAATTAAATTAGAATCCAAGGTCCTTGGGGTATATCGTAGTATCAGCAATCGCTCTGTTTCGGGCTTGGTTTCATTAATACGCAGCACATCATCTCTTTTCTATGAGAATACAGGTGCCGTGTATAGTGAGCTGGCTGTAAAATCATTCCACTTTTGCTTCCCTGACCGAAAGCACTTTTAGAGGAAAAATACAAATCTCAGCAAAGCACTGAAAATATCTGAATCACAGCTACTGAAACCACGGTGGGAAAGGGATCTTTGTTTCTGAAAGAGGTTCTCAGTGTGTGATTCAGGATGGTCTCAAGCTCACCCTTCAGTCCTAGGTCATCTTGAATCAGATATTCTCCTGCCTCAACAACACTCACCTCCCTACCCCCAAGCATGTGTTAACACTACAGGTCTGTGAATACAGAGGAGACTTCCACCAAATCTCTCAGGAAAGAGGTTTGGAAGCAAGAAACACCCTTTGTCCTGAATGGGAGACTTTCCTATCTAGTGACAACCAAAGACAGGGGACAAGGGTCTATATTGTACCACAAAAGGAGACAAGGTGTCCAGGAAGGTTGATACGTTGGAGCTCAGTTAGTCATTTAATTTCCTACTGCTAATCCTTAAGGGCAAAGGGTTTCCAGGTACCTGTGCTATCTCCGGTAGCTAAATCTCGAACAGTGTGCAAACAGATTTAGAGGAGAAGTTCCAGGAGATGGAAAAGTCATGTAGGATACTGAGGAAAGATTGCATAAAAAGGTCAATGAATGCTTATGCCCCAAGGACAGAAAACTTGTCTGGAAGTGCAGTGTCATTCTAGCCCAGAAATACACATGGGCACAGATGACCTGGAGCCATGGACCCTTGCATCATGAGTAGAAGTTACAGAGAAGTGTGATGAGAATGGATAGAAGCATGCCATCTCCCTTATATTTATCTGTATGTCATCATTATTTTCAAAAATGGGAAGCTATTCATAGTAGTTCCAATGTTGAATTCATAGAATTTAAATGAAGTCAAGATTCATGTTAATGGGAAATTAGAACTAACTACAGTTATGTTAGTCCAATGATTTGATCACTTCCCTTAACAGACAAGTATCTGGAAAAGGTAAATGGTAGTGCTTTTTGAATAAATACTTTGAATCAGTATGAACTAGTAATAGTTAAAAAATAATACTAACAGTAATGTAAATAAAATATTTTTATTATATACTCAAGTTAAACTACAAGGTATTTCTAGTAGCACTAGTTCTCTTTAGTTTTATTTTTGTCAAATAAAAATTAAATATATTTTAAATGTGCAAAATTATGTTTTAAAACAAATATACATTGGGAACATTTGCATTATCCCATATACTTATCAGTTATTTATGATATGGGAGTCCTAGTTCTCATCTCTAAATTTGGAAACAATTGTCCAAAAGAAAGAAGCAGTTGAATACATTGTAGCATATCCATATAGTGAAAAACTTTTTAAGCACTAAAATATAGTGTTGTAGAAATGAATCTATGTAAATGGAAAGATATTTGCACTTCACTGTTGAGTGAAAGATATATAAAGTACTGTGTGTCATATGGGTTTATTGTTGTTTGAAAAGAAAGAGGTGGAATGGAAAAGCAAAATCAAGGATAGACACAGTGTTAGAAAGAATTCCTGCAGGCAAAGAAGCAAAAAGTATTATTTCTTCTACATTACCCCTTCAGTGTTGAGTACTGATGCTTTTTGTACCCTGAAATAGATGAGCTTTAGTGAAGTTAATTTTCATAAGATTATACACACGGTGTTTTCAGTGTGAAAGTAAGATTTTGGAAATTAAGCCAAGAGCACCTGAACCAGAGGTAAACGTGGGGTTTGAGGTCCTAAAAGCAGGAGGAGCAAAGACTGCGACCACGGCTCAGGCTCCGCCCAGCCGCTAGTAACATTGGTCCAGCTGCTTGGTTTGTTCCCCATTCCTTTACCCACAAAACAACAGTGGACCAGTGAAATGGCTCCCAGACCCATGTAATGCTGGAAAAGAGAGACCCGACTCCACAGTCGCCTCTGGCTTCCCTGTGTGCTATGGCAAGTGTGAACCAACACATATCATGTGCTCTCACACACCAGCGATAAATAAACAAATGCTGAAATCACAGAGAAATTAATAACAGCCGTCTTAAGGTGCCATCGGGTAATTAAGTAAATTGACACCATGCGCATAAAGGTTCTCTTAGCTTAAAGTCAAATCCAGCGTAGGCTAAGTTTTATAAGCACTTGCTTCATGAAAATGTATTCTTTTAATGATTCCTGAAATAAATAGGTAAAAAAAAAGAAAAGAAATGGTTTTGTTGCCCCTCCCGCTTAGTGTTGAGTCCGCCCAGCAGATAGAAGGCTGCCACTCAGTTCTTTTCAAACACAATTCATCATCTTAATTTCTTTTTAAAAAACCAACTCACTTCCTCTCCTCCTTCCATAAAAGCTCTTTGGGAAGTTTTGCTTTTTTGCTAATGGTTTTCTTTCTAACTGGGTGATCAATTCAACTGAGATTAATTGAGCATGAAGCTGGCAGCATCTGCGAAATCATTTATCAAGGAGAAGGAGCCGACCAGCTCTCGTTACTGTGCTTGGCTCTCCAGCAGGCAGGCTGAGCGACAAGCGGGGGGGGCAACTTCTCCTGTGCAAGCACAGTGAAGCACAGTGTGTAGAAACCTCCTAGGCTCCTCTCCCTGGCAGAGGCATCCTGCCGCCCCTGATCTTCACAACCCCACTATGTTGAACTGACTGCAGAGTCAGGCCAGCAGCTTCTGTAACACAATCAAATGCTTTGACTTAATTTAAAGCAGATAGCCTGGGTTCTGTCCAATGAAGTTCCATTAAAGTACCATAGAAAATTATTTATTTATTTATTTTGGTTTCTTCTTTTGAGACAGGGTTTCTCTATGTAACCTTGGCTGTCCTGGTACTCACTTTGTTGACCAGGCTTTCCTGGAATCCACGAGATCTGCCTGCCTCTGCCCGCCCCCCAAAACAAGTGCCAGGATTAAAGGCATGTGCCACCACCATATTGAAAACAGATACTCTTATAGGTAGTATCTGGTACCTTCATATGATTTTGATATAGGATTCCTGCATTTACTTTGTTTGCCTTTTGTGGCTTAATAACCATGTGTGATGTGTGCACATGTAAGTTGAAATGCACTATACTGATGATAATGTTAATAATCACTAATATTATTTCACATTGTTAGGACTTAGGCACCAGGCTGTCAGTAAGTAAGTAAGTGTCTTACAATTACTATCACCTCTAATGCTTGCAGCCTGCTAAGCATAGGTTTCCTTATTTCTTGTTTTCCAGATAAAGGGACTGAACACAGAGGGGTTAAGTAACTTTTCCAGTTACACATCAAACCAGGATTTCACCTTGACATCTTGTCACACAGCATGTGTGCATGTGTAGACTTTTCAACTGCACATAGTATTTGCCAGCCCCTTCCTGTCCCTACACAAATACAGGAACACAGAAAAACTGAAGCTGGTGAACATCAGCTTTTGAAAGGTCTGCAGCCTGGGTCTCTCCTAATGAGTCACTGAAGCCCAGGGCCCGTGTGCTTTCCTTATTGGTTTCCCAAGGCATAGAGGAAGGAGAAAACATCCTCACCCAAAGCTGGCTTTTCCTTTCTTTCCATGGACAGAAGTGTGTGTGTGTCTGTCTGTCTGTCTGTCTGTCTGTCTGTGTCTGTCTGTCTATGTATCTGTCTATGTAACTGTGTGCCTATGTCTATATGACTGTGTCAGTGTATATGTGTGTGTATGCCTGTATATATGTGTGTGTGTCTCTGCGTGTGTATTTGTGTCTGTATGCATGTGTGTATATGTGTGTCTGCATTAGTGTGTGTGTGTGTCTATGAGTCTCTGTCAGGATGTATGTGTGTCTGGGAGTCTGCTCTCTGAATACTAGCAAGTATATGTGACATCCTAGATCTTCCAGTGCTGGCTAATTGTATGTCATGTTTGCTAGGACCACAGCTACTCAGTTCCTTTCTCAAACTCCAGATGTTTCTATGACAGAGGTTTGGGATGATACTTCCCAATTGGAATTGGTTTACTGTGAGTAAAAGAGGTGACACTCCCTCATGCTGGCAGGCTTGACGCAAGCAGTTGAAACCTTAAAGGGAGCAAAGATTGTTGAACAGAGGGGATTCCACAGTACCTGCCCTACAGAATCTGCTCTGCCTGAGTGTTCAGCCTGCTAGTCTGTCCTGTGCGATTTGGATTTGCAGACCTCTGTGGTCCTATGAGCCACTTCTTCAAGCTGTAATGATTTTCATAAATTGGTACCTCCCATGGTTTCTATCTCTTGGTGACATCTGAGGACACCTCCTCCAGCCAGACAGAGCCTGGGCCCACAGGGCCTCACTGAGCCGCCACAGGGAGCCAGACAGCTTTGAAAAGAGGGTGGGACTATGTGACTCAGAGTACCCTGTACAGATAAAGTCTGAGCTGTGGTTGCTCCACTACGTAAAATGTCCCCTGTATAGATCCGAGGGACGCATTGTTCACTCATGTAACCAAGAATGAAAAAGCCGGAAGGAATGCAGAGCTCTGTTTCCAATATTTAAAGAGACAGGCTATAAAGCATGAGGCCCAATGCAAGGAGAAAACCAAGGCTGTGACCTAGATCCTGCCCTGGCCTTTTAAACTCTGCCTTGCCGAACTCAAAGACAGGGTTTCTCGGTCAGCACCAAACACACTTTTTTTAACTGAGAGAAAAAAACAACAATGACCAAAGGAAATCCTTTGTGGGACACTTCCTACAATTCCACAGTTACCATTCAAGGAAAAAAAAAACACTCATAGACTTGGGCCACCTCGTCTGGCAAAACAAATCTTGACTGAACTTAATGAGGGATCATTTTACACTTCTTGTTCAAAAGTTATCTTGCAAGTAGCAGTGATCACCAAGACAGAACCACAGAGCCCCTAAGTGTCTTTGGCTCAAGAGTCATTTTCTGCAGCTCCTCCTCCACAAAAGGAATCTGTCATCCCTGGGAATGAGGAGTCTACAGGCGTTGTTGGGGCGGCACAAGAGCAGAGCCTGGACTTCTCTAACTCTTCTCACCCTCTGGCATTCTTACCATCAGAGAGAGAAGTTGAAAGTCATCTGTCTCCTTACAAGTGTTCATAGACAAGAGGCTGATACCCCTAAGTCTTGGGGACTCACGTCAATCCAAGCCTTCTAATCAACTTCTTCAAATGGGACAATACAGCAAACAGCCTGTATATCCATATATAAAGAATAAACTATGACGTCAGAGTGTAAAGCACTTCCGGCATTGCTTCCTAACGTCCCACAAAGTCAGATCTAATGGGCTGTAGCTCTTCTAACCTAACGCGAACCGTGCACACAGCCCAAGTGCGAACCTAACTTCCTTTTCATAAATCTACCTGAATCAGCCTTCCCAGTATCGTGTGTAAATGTAACTCATGATTGTTTCTGAAAGTCGTTTTGTTTAAATATTGTATTGAGCTTTTCAGTCAAAAATACATATTTTTCATGTATAGCTATTGGCTTAAAATTGTATTTAAAGATACATAGTCTATGAAGTTAAATTTTATATTAATATGGAGACATTCTATTGAGAAAATGTTTCCTACAGAGGTTTAACTCTCATATTTGTTCAATAAGTTTATTATCTGTCTGCCCTCACTTTTATAAGCCCTGTGAGGACAGAGATGTGTTTCTATCTAAGTCTCCAGTATCTTGGAAGGACCTGCCCCACCCTTGCCCTGGCAGCAATGCAAATTACCTTGGGTGAACATGTAGGCCACATTCATGGAGAGTGAAGGAAGCAGGTGGACTACTAAACTCCCATGTCTTGTTTTGTTTTGTTTTGTTTTTCGAGACAGGGTTTCTCTGTGACTTTGGAGGTTGTCCTGGAACTCGATTGGTAGTCCAGGCTGGTCTCGAACTCACAGAGATCCACCTGCCTCTGCCTCCCGAGTGATGGGATTAAAGGCGTGCGCCACCAACGCCCGGCCGTAAACTCCCATGTCTTATGGGAAAGAGATTGGAAAAGAACTCTGGGCCAAGAGACCTGAGCTTAAGTCTTCAGTTGGCCACTCTGAGTGTCATTCTCCTCTCTGGTCTCCAGGTGCTACAAAGGTCTCACTTACATTCTTGACCCATATGTTAATAGTCAAAATTATAACCAGTTTGTTTTTGTAGAGCTCATGCCTTTGTAATTGCAGCATCCACTAACTCTTAGAAGATTCAGAGAGGTCCCGAGCTACAAGGGAATCTGACTACATTTGGGGACAGAAGGACAAGAGGAACAGAATGCAGAAATGGAGTTGCACTAGCCTATTAAAGCCTGACATTGGCCATTCTTGAACAAAGTTTGAAGAGTAAGCCACCTGCGACTGACAGAAGTCCCCATTTTATAACTGGATGAGGTTCAGCTGGTGACTGCTTTTAGGTGAGGTTTTCGGTTAGTTTCCTAACTCAGGCAGGGCTCAGTTCCATGCTTAAGGCTCACCTTGGGCCACATTTAGTTTGACAAATTCCAATGGGGAAAAGTCCACTGGAGAACAGCCGTGCCCACTGGAAGGAAACAGGAAGCAAAGCGTAGTCTCTGCTTTGGAAAGTGAGGAATCGCCTTACCTCCCTCCACACACACTCTCTTACAGCACATCAGATAGTGTAGTGATGTTCAGAACTGAAGAATCTCAGATGCTGAGTGCAATCCCCCAGTAGCTCCGTCGACAGTCCCCAAACCACAGCTCTGCCTTCAGAGAAGGGGAGGCTGGGCTTTCCCGAAGTCACACAGCTGTGGTTTCCTGACTCACCAGCTCAGACAAGCTGGGTTTCCTGTAGGTGTGTCCTGCTGCTGGTCTGTGCTGTAGGCTCTCCACATGGTGAATACAATACAGATTAGGGGGCAGAGATCAACAGGGGCTTCACGCGGCATGTGGTGCAGGGAAATGGGTCCTAGCAGAGCAGAAGGGAACCAGTCCTCACCCATTCAAGGCAGAAGGGGACATTCACACTCTCAACAGACCACCTAAGGACTATGGCCATCCTCCTGCAGTATAATAATAGGAACGCCACACATTAGTAAGTGACAGATACAGGGCCATCACTTTAGGCAAATCATTCCATTTGATTTTTGAAACAGTTCAGTGAGATATGTTCTATCACTGCAGATGAAGGCAACAAGGCTTAGAGAGGTTCAGTCCTTGCTGCAGGTCGCAGCTAGAATGTGGGAGGGGTCCGGCTCTGGTCTGGTCTAGAGGTCAGTTGTTCCCACCACAGCACATCCAAGTGGGACACACTTTCCACCACCCTCCTTGGAAACCCAACCAACCCACCTATACTGGAAGGCTTTGGCCCTACAGTTTACTAATTTCGAATATGCTGCCTTTGCTTCTGTCTTCAAATATGCTCTCACACAATTCCAGGTCAGTGTCTATCCTGCTACCACGGCCAAAGCACTTCGGCAAGATTTTATGTCATCGCCTCACCCGTTCCTCATTCCTCTTTGTCTCTCCCACACTTGAACCGCCAGGAAGCCTTTCATCTCACCAAGGCCACTGACCTTCCCCCACTTGCTGTGTAGGCTCTGCTTTTCAATTACCATCTCGTTTCTCAGCCCCTTTTACACTGTCAGCGTGGCCTTGTTCCTGAGTCCTGCTGTGTCTTTGGCGACCTTATTGCTCAATGCCTGCTTTATCCTCACTAGCTGAGGGTCCCTCAGATCTGCCCGTTGAGTAAATGTGGTATGCAGTGGCTCCCAGATCTTTACCTCCCACCTGTTGGCAAGTTCTGGGCCTCGGCACCGCAACACCGTGGATCCTCACGCTCAGACTCAGTCATTCTGCCTCCTGTGTCATCTCTCCAAGTAACCCAGCCTTTCTGGACTGGCTGTCATGCAGGGCAGCTGCACAGCCATTATCACCTCACCTAGTGAACTCTGTCATTCTCCTTTTCTGCCCACTCTCCTTTAGATCTTCATGGACATCCTAGGAAGCAGGGAGCATTTTAGTGACTATCAGATGATGGTGAGCTCCCACGACTCTTCTCCTGTTGCGATGCTGATTTCCTCTGTATCCTCTAGACTTGAAGCTTACACTAAACTCCCACCAACTAGTATATCTTTTAATCAGTGGAGATGCTCGATGAATATTTGTCAAATAGATAAAGTTTGGGTGGGTGGATGGTGGATGGATGGATGGATGGATGGATGGATGGATGGATGGGTGGATGGATGAGTGGATGGGTGGGTGGGTATGGCAGCATTATTTAACTTAGTCTCAGGATACTCTTGAGTGTTATGAGTCAACAGCTCAGGATAAACAAAACAAAAACAAAAACAAAAAACCAACAAATTCAGGGTCAGGGTCATTCAGAAGTCCAGATGTTCCCTGCTTAGGGGAAAATATGGCAGTTTCTGGAAACATCCTCATGACAAGTGGAAAGCTTGTGTTTTCCTACGCACACGGCACATTGAGGAAAATCTGAACTAGGAACAAAATTGGCAAGGAGGGAGCAGGCTCACTGTGACTACATTTGACAGAGAGTTCCACTGGAGTCCAAGAGGCTGGGTGGTTTAACAGTTACAAGCACACACAAAAGTATGAGCACATGAAGTCCCAGTTGCTTATTTGTCACCAGAGATACAGTGTGATAGGACTTTCAGAGGAAGGAAATCGCCTTGTGGAGTAGAAAAGTTTCCAGTGCACCTGTGCACAGCCGGGGACAAACGTCAGTCATTAGCATCACAGCAACAGGAGAACAGTGTAGACTGTGGTGCTTAGGAGGCAAATGAAGACAACCAAGCCAGAAACAAGTCTACGGGAGGAGGTTAAGAGACAGGGCAAAGGGTCCGTGCTGAAGAGTCATCCTCCTGCAGCAGACAAGGATGGCGGAACAGAAAGCAGGACTTTGAGACACACCGAGTACGTCTTGTCATAAGGCCTCTGTCTGTGGCTTGCAGATGGCTGCCTTCCCACTGTCTTCACATGGGCTTTCCTCTGTGAACACTCCCCTGGCATCTCTTTCCTTCCTAGCAAGGACACAGATCATTTGGGGTTAAGGCCCTACCCTAGGGATTTAATTTGAATTTAATCACCACTTGGAAGACTTTATTTATAAATGTACTTGTATTTCAAAGTGATGGGAGTTGGGATGTCAGCATATGAATATTGGGTGCAGGAAGACAGAATTTAACCCATAGTGCCATCTGCATTTCTTACTTTCCAAGTGGTTAGGACAAAATTCCCGACAAAGGCAACTTGAAAGGGAAAGGCATATTTTGGCTCGCTGTTTGAAGGTATGGCAGTCATAGCGAGGAAGGCATGGCCGGTAGGAAAGCTGGTAATACATCCACATTTTGGAAACGGAGCCAGATGAACACTAGAGCAGTCTGGAACCCTGCCCACAGAATATTACTACTCAGGTTAAGCCTGGATTGTTCTTCCTCAGTTAAACCTCTCTGGAAACACTCTCAAAAACACATCTAGTAGCTATCTCCTAGGTAATTTTAAACTTCAGCAAATCGATAATTACTAATAATCATTGCAAGATGTAATTAAAGATAAATAGAGAATTTTTTGTTGTAATCAAGGAAATAAATAAGTATGGCTGAATAGAGCACCCAGTCAGACATTATGCAGAGTGAGAGACCTTGGAACACTCAGCCCTAACTGGGAAGTCTCCATCAAATCCCTCCTCTCAGAGCCCAGGGATCCCCACAGGGGAGAAGGCAGGAAGAGTGTAAGGGCCAGAGGGGATGGAGGACACCTAGAAAACAAGGCCCTCTAAATCAACACGAGCAGAGCTCACGTGAACTCACAGAGACTGGGGCAGCGTGCACGGGGCCTGCACAGTGTGTCTACAATACTATGAACTCACAGTGTGTCTACAATACTGTGAACTCACAGAGACTGGGGCAGCGTGCACAGGGCCTGCAGAGTATGTCTACAATACTATGAACTCACAGTATGTCTACAATATTATCAACTCAGAGACTGGGGCAGCATGCATGGGGCCTGCACAGTGTGTCTACAATACTATGAACTCATAGTGTATCTACAATACTGTAAACTCACAGAGACTGGGGCAGTGTGCACAGGGCCTGCACAGTGTGTCTACAATATTGTGAACTCACAGAGACTGGGGCAGCGTGCACAGGGCCTGCACAGTGTGTCTACAATATTGTGAACTCACAGTGTGTCTACAATATTATGAACTCACAGTATGTCTACAATATTATGAACTCACAGAGACTGGAGCAGCGTGCATGGGGCCTGCACAGTGTGTCTACAATACTATGAATTCACAGTGTGTCTACAATACTGTGAACTCACAGTGTGTCTACAATACTGTGAACTCTCAGAGACTGGGGCAGCGTGCATGGGGCCTGCACGGGTCTACACCAGGTCCTCGCGTATATACCTTGGATTCCAGTTTAGTGTTTCATGGGAGTTCTGAGTGTATGAACGAGTAGGACTCAGACTCTTGTGCCCTCCCTTGGGCTCTTTCCCGTCTGTTGGCCTATTTTGTCCAACTTTGCTGTGATAGTTTCTGTTTTATTTCATTATATTTTATTTTGTTATTTAAAAAAATGAATGAAAGAACGTAAACCTAGCCAATAGGGTAAAAGTTAACAACTGAACTGTCACTTATACCTTCTGTAGGAGAGAAATCAGTTTCTACAACAGAACGGCACTGGGTACATCAAACACTCCAGAGAAGATCTCATATTCAGGGGTAGCTGAGTAACGAATAATGGGCTCCACAGGTGTGCGTGTGCGTGCATGTGTGTGGTTACAGTTTGGTGGGGTTTTTTGGTTTTGAGATTTTTTTTTCTTTTTGGGTGATTTATTTTGTTTCCCAAGTTTTGGCATTTTGTCCTTCAGTTTTGGTTTTTTGTTTTGTTTTGGGAAAGAGCTTAAAGCTGAGTCAGTGGGGAGGAAGAGAGGATCTAAATGAACTTGGGGGAGGGGAAGAATATGATCAAAATGTTTTTACACTTAAAATTTGTTTTAAATAACAAAATATAAAGGAAGTACGGTTGTGGAGACAGGGGGTGGTTCTGAGATGGGCCTGAAGAACAGTTATGTTTCTAAGATAATACCAGCTACCATCAGAAAAAAGACCAAGTAGTGGTAGCTTGACCCAGCAGGGACTTTGAACTATGAAAAATTCTGAATCACAGTGGAGAAGCTATGCTATTCAATATCAGAGACAAGACCTGATGGAGACTCTGCCATCTTCAGAAGCCAGCTCACACAGCTCAATTGCTCCAGGGTTTGCCTTGAGTTTCTGCACACAGAGAGCAGGCAAGGGGAGAATGAAGGAGTTATTTCTATGGACAAGACCCAGTGCATGAGAGGCTGGGAAATGCAGTCTACCTGTGTTCTAGATACGAGATGAACTGGTACCCAGAATCTGTTTCATTGGGCAACACTTTCTTTGTGAGAAATCATGATGGAGGGCATTCAGGTATGAGGAACAGGATAAGCAAGGGCAGAAATGTTAGTTGAGTATCCAAAAACTTTAAGTAATTAAAATCATCTGTGACATTGAACTTATGTAGGCATGTATTGGGGAAAAAAATACGAAGGGAAACTAAACAAGGATTGAAAAAAGATTCAAATTCCTAGTGAGCGTCTGTAGCTTACCCTAATTGCTGGGAACCTAATATAGGACTTAAAGAGGGTTCAAAATGAGGACGTTCACCTCACCACCAGTGAGGGGAAAAAGAGAAGCTAATTGAAGCAAATATGCCTGCTAATCACTAAATATGGATAGAACCCGTGTCTAATGTGTTTTTATTTTAGGATTTAATGATTTTAAAAGGTTAAGTTTTTTTTAAAGGTATTTAAGACCCTTAACAAACCTCCCATTAAAATATCACAAGATACATTAGATGATCAAGCCAGTAAAGGGGAAAAATGCTTTTATCTGTTCACATATTAGCCTCATAAAAGCCATTAGCGAATGCGGTTCCACACAGGAAGCTCCAGGACAGTGCCAACCTTTGCCAAGGATGTGACTTCATGGGCCCTGCATACTACTGCTTGTAGGAGCTGTGCACTCCTTTGTGTGAGTCACACCCCTGCTCCACGCAGGGCAGAGTTAACTTCACAAGGGATGCCAGAGGAGACACCTTCCGTTGTTGTAAACTTGTCCAGGAAGACAAGCTGTGATCAGAAACCGCTCTTTGAGAGCCACAGAATTCTTCCAGGGGCATCATTTGTTGGCTTTTCATTTGGTCTTCCAAGCCTTGTGTCCTATTGGGACGCCAACACCACATTAACTCATAAATTGCTTGATTTAGGGTTTGTTCTGTTTTTCAGATAAAAATTGAACCACTCTTCTGCGAAGAAACAATCATAGTAGCTAGGAAGTGGTGGCAAACACCGTTAATCCCAGCACTTGGGAGGCAGAAGCAGGTGGATCTTTGTAAGTTCAAGGTCAGCCTCATCTACAGTGAGAGTTCCAAGACAGGCTCCAAAACTACACAGAGAAAACCTTTCTTGAAAAAACAAACAGAAAGAAAGAAATATGGATGGATGGATGGATGGATGGATGGATGGATGGATGGAGGGAGGGAGGGAAGGGGAGGAAGGGAGGAAGGAGACAAAAACACTCATAGCAATACATTCCAGACATTTTCACATAAGCAAATGTAGGTCTCCCCACTCCCCTGCCCCAAAACATTTAGAAGATTTGTGATTTGCTAAGAATGTTTGCTTGTTTTTGTCAAGACAGGGTTTCTCTGTGTAGTCCTAGCTGTCTGGGAACTCACTCTGTAGATCAGGTTGGCCTCAGACTTGGGGATTGGAAGGTCTCTGCCTCCCAACTGCTAGAATAAAGGCATGTGCCACCATGTCTGGCTTGTTAATAAATTTTAATTGCCCTTTTATGAAAGGATGTAATTTTCTAGGATACAAGCCCTGGAGATATATTCATTGTTATTCTTTGCAACTCAGCAAAAAAAAAAGTTTAAGTTTTATGCAAAAGATGAAACAAAAAAGGAAAAGGGAGATTCTGACTGGCGATAAGACAGATCCAAGTGGCAGCCTCTGTGAGTGACACTGGCCTACAGCTTCCACTTCAAGTGATACCTCATCTGTTTTAGTCTCTGGATAACTCTGTGGCTGGGACCTTGAACCTCACAAACCATATCACTTCCTACAAACACGAGACTCCTGATACCTACAGCAGGACCATCATATACATAAGACTGGTGCAGTCAGTACACGTCATATGCATAAGACAGAAGTACACATCATATACATAAGACAGAAGCACCGGTGCAGTCAGCACACGTCATATACATAAGACAGCACACGTCATACACATTAGACAGAAGCACACATCATATACATAAGACAGAAGCACCGGTGCAGTCAGCACAGGCAGTGAGTTTTCCCCACGTGAGCACTGTTCAGCTCTGACCTTCCTTGCCACCTGGAAGTGAAGCTTTTGTCTCGCTTCAGGAAACATGGCACGGGCAGCGTTGCCTGGCTGGGCCACACGTTTGCTCTAGTCCACGTACGGTACTACCTGTGTCGCACTTTCTCTACTTCACTGTCACACTGACGATGACTATCCCTTGCGAACACCAGCAGGGGTGCCTTGCTGAGAACGCCTGATGGCTTCCCGTGACTGCAGAGTTGTCAAGGGAACTGTAGAGGAGAGACGTGAGGACCGTCCAACTGACTTGCTCTCACCGCCTCTGATCCTTTCTTTTCCAGAGGTCACTGTGGTCCCAGCAGCTGTTTCCTGTTCTAAGGTCACCTAAAAGAGTTTTCTCCTATTCCCTAAGGTTAGCAGCGCTAGACTTTGTATTGAAATCTGTAACCATTTTAAATTAACTTTCTACGTTAACTATAGGTTCATTCTGATACAAATTTATTGAAGAGTTGTTTGGTTTTGGGTTTTGGGTTTTTGGTTGTTTTTTGTTGTTGTTGTTGTTGTTGTTGTTTTGGGTTTTTTTCCAAAATGGGATATTGGATTAGATCCAATGTTTTGTGGTTTAGTTTGTTTCTTGTTTTGTCTTTTTCTGTATTTGTGGGGAGGATAATATGGTTTTCCCTTTTGGGTTTATTAATATACTGAATTACATTGGCTGATTATTGGATGTTAAACCAACTTGGGATAAAGCTTGCTTAGTTGTGATTATTATTCTCTTTAGACATTGTTGGATTAGATTTTCTAAAATTTGATTCTAGTAATTTTGCACCTGTATTCATGAGTGGTGTTGGTATATAATCCTTTTCTTGGGACTCGTCTCTGGTTTAGTATCTAAGTAATGCTAGTCTTATTGACTGAGTTGGTACACATTACACCTTTGCCCTTGTTAGATTCTGGAGCTCTTCACCATCTGACGTCACTCCCCTCTGCAGGAAGGGCTCCTTTACATTTTCTTCTAATATGAGTAAGTGCATAATAAATTGTCTTAACTGCTTAAAATCTGAAAAGGTCATTAATTTGCCAGTATTTTAAAGATATTTCCTGGGAAATAATCAACTCTTGCATCTAAAGTCTTACTACCATAGATTAATCCTACTGAAAACTGAAACATTTGGGGAGAAATTTGCATCTGGACTGAATATGCATTGACTTTTTTTGCAGTTCTTTTCTAAACAATATAGTAAAATAACTATTTGCATAGTTACTTTACTTTAATACGTACAGATGTATCTCCAAAAGTTATACACAAATACTATACCATTTTACTGAAAAGACTTAAACATTTGCCCTGCCCCCTTCCTTTTTGAGACAGAGTTTCTTTATGTAGTCCTGGCTATCCTAGAACTCACTATGTAGACCAGGCTGGCCTTGAACTCACAGAGATCCCTCTGCCTCTGCCTCTGCCTCTGCCTCTGCCCTTGAGAGATGCAGGAACAAATCACCCACCAGTACCCAGAGAACATTGTCCAGGGAGCCCAACAGACAGGTTTGTTTGGCTTTTGTTTATCCCGATTGCTTCACACACTGTGGATTTCCACATTGTTCTCTGTACTCCGGAGATATTTTTTTACATTGTTCTGGCACAGTTGTGTTACTTTTAAAAGTACTTATCTTTACGGGTCTTGCTTTCAGTGTTTGTTAGGACCAGAGCAGTGCTCAATGTACAGATTTCTACTTAGCAACGACAGCGTTTGTCAGTTTCTACTGAGTGCCCTGAGTATCTTGAGTTGCTCAGGTCCAGATGGCGTGGGCAGGTGCTGCATGTACAGCATCTGCTGTTCCTTTCCAACCCTTTGTTGGTTCTTGTCCAACCTCAGGAAGTTCCCTCATCAGCGCCCACTGATCCACACTGAGCTATAGATTCCTGGGGAGAACGTCTGAAGGGGGTTCTCCCACGCAGCAGTCTTCTCTCTTGTCTGCTTGTTTACGTTCTAGCTGCTTGGGTCACCATGAAGATTCCTCAGCTCTTCCTCCTCAAATCAAGAAACTCACCAGTCATTTCCTGAGTTTTTCGTACAAGTGAGATGGTTTGGCGACCCTTGGATGCAGTGAGCTGTGTAAACCATAGCCAGAGACATTTGTCTACATGCCTCCACAAGAAGCTCACATATTTTAAATATAAGAGAGCCCCTGGGTCCACTCCCCCTGTGATAGGACATTCGAAAGGGGTAGGGTCCTCACTTATTTTGCTGAAGTGAACAAATTTCTTACACATTTTTTAAAGTGCATTTGCTTCTTAGGCGAGTGCCTAAAGGTATTTAGGTTTACACACACTTTACTCCGCTGTATTTAGAACTAAAAGCCACATGCGTTATTTTTTCCCTCTTTCTCTCTGAGAG
This sequence comes from Mesocricetus auratus, assembly GCF_017639785.1. Taxonomy (NCBI): domain Eukaryota; kingdom Metazoa; phylum Chordata; class Mammalia; order Rodentia; family Cricetidae; genus Mesocricetus; species Mesocricetus auratus. Next base: position 12,822,322 of record NW_024429195.1, read on the forward strand.
TTATAAACATGTTTTAATATCTTGAGGAAGCCCTAGTATGATAGATCCTTACATGGAAACATTGTAATATCATTGGGCGCACAGAGAAATGTCAAAACAAAATGTTTCAGTCAGAAGTCTAAATCTCGGGATGGAAGTAGACAGGAACTGGAATATGATGACAGTCACCCATAGTGACTTCTTTGGATGTGCATGGACTGGCAAGACCTCTAGTGATCACTGTAACTTATTTCCTGAATACCGCCACATACTAGAAAGTTCAGGGTTTCAAAGAAAAGTAGCCTCCAGCAAGTTTCTTTCTCCAAAGGCAGCAGTTGTCAAAGCCAGCAAAGAAAAGCATGCTTTGACTCGCTTTGAAAAGTGGCTGTATATGTTCCCTCTTCAGAACAATCGTTGGCCCCACAGAAAAGACACTCTGGAGGCCTCACGGTATTGACGCCCATCTCTTGTGGAAAAATAGAAAAGTAGGCTTTGGAAACAAGACTGTCAACCTGGGTCAAGTCCTGCTCAGCCGCTCATTGCAAGTGTCATATTGAAGGAAATAACCAGTTCAGTTCTTGTTAGCTTGCCAGGATTGCCACAACCGTGCGCCACAGACTGGCTTTCTCAAACAGTGACAGCTACCTTTTCACGTTCTGGAAGTTAGAAATCTCAGACCCGGGTGTTGTCAGCTTGGGGTTCCTCAAGGCTTCTCATCTTCACCTGTGCTTGTCCACCTTACTGTGGGCACTTTCCACGTCTCACTGTGTCCTCATGGGGTCACCTTGTTGTAGCGTGTGTCTGTGTCCTGATTTCTTCTTATCGGATGCCAATTCTCATACAGATTAAAGCTCACCCTAATGATCCACTCCTCTCTCAGAGTCCTGTCTCCAAACACAGTTACATTCTAAGACATCAGGAGTTAGGACTGGTAAATTTGGGGAGAACAGAATTCATCCCATAGTGGTTCTCAAGCCTCCAGGTCATCAATCCGAATAGCTCTGTGACCACGGTATCGCTCAACTGTAATCTCAGCACTCAGAAGGTTGAGGCAAGATGATCAGGGGTTTGAGGCCAGCCTGGACCGCATGAGGAGACCATCTTAAAAACAAAACGCAATCCCATAAATAAATACTCAGCTCAGTGAGCTTTCATGAAGAGAATACAAGCAGACTAACTGTCCACCGAAGCCAGCGCTGGAGCTGGAACTCACTAGTGGAGAGCTTTTCCTAGCTTGTACAAGGCGCTGGACTCACCCTGCAGCACCAAAACTCGCTAAAGACTCAATGTGCGGTGGTACGGTGATGTACTCTAATGGAGATACCCAGCTGTTTCCTGATTAGATCAGAGGCCTGCTCCACAATAGGGAAGTTATGCCTGACACTGTAAAAACCAGTCAGGAGCCCGTGGCTGGAGACGTTTTAAGCCCTAGGAGGGGAACCCATTATGGCTGTTTTGCTAAATGGTTATGTTGTCAAACTGTCTTCTAAATACTGATGTCAGATAACTGCTGCTCTCAATCTTGCTCAGAAAAGCTGTTTTGTTTTGTTTTTGTTTTTTTCCACAGTGGGCAGTAGTAAATGCAGAGACTCAGAACTTGCCTAGATAAGGCGAATGTTTAGAGGGCTCGGCTCTAAACAAAAACGTCTACCTCAACCCTTACAAGGCTCAGCGAACACAATGAAGAGGAGGACAAAGGAGCATGAGAGGCAGCGAAGGGAAGGAGTGCTGTGAAGTGATGTCATCCTGGTGAGCTCAGAGTAGCTGTGGTTACCTGTGAGAGGACTCCACGCCACGGTCAAGCCGGTCAGCGTCTCAGCGCGGACTGAGGGAGGGCTCCCATAGCTGAGGAGCTATGGGCAGCTGAGGAATGCTCGTGGACCAGGGAGTCGTTTTCTCTCCAGGCTGCGGTCCCTGGCCGGCTGTTATGCCCAGGCACACAAAACTAACTGGACCCATGGGTTGTGAAAACAGATGAAGAGGCCGTGATGGTGGAAGCACACTCATTAGGGAGGCCTGAGGGAGGGAGGCGGAGTGATCTGAGGGAGGGAGGCGGAGGGATCTGGGGGCAGATGTGATCAAGACGCGTTGCATATGTGTATGAAATTGTCAAAGAGTAGTTTTTTTTAATTTTCAATTAAAAATAAAGAATACATAAAATAAAAAGTTAAGAACCCAGAGCACCGTTTGCTTTTTTTTTTTAACTATCCATCATTTTCAAAACCTGTTTTACATACCAAGCACCGTCTCCCCTCCTCAGGCTCCCTCTGCCCACCTCCCTTCGACCCCTAATCCACTCCTACTCCACCTGCATTCAGTCTTTTATAGGAGTCTTTTATAGGAGGAGCCACTGCCGTCTAACACAATGGACCCATGGTGCTTGGCTCTGTATTGTATTCTTTGTACCTGGCTTTCCTCACTCGACACTACGCCTCTGTGACTCATCCAGGCAGCTGAGTATCATCAGGAGGCAGCTAATTGTCATTGTTCCGTGGTCATCTGCTGCCCCAGCACACTGTAGTTCATTTGTGCGTCTGACTGTCGACTGATGTTTATACTAGCCCTCATAAAGAGCGTAACTGCCTCTTGGATATTGTCTTAACCATCTTCTGTTGAACATCTTGGGAGGAGGAGCTGCTGACTCACGGGGGACTCAGACAGTCAATGTTGCAGTCACTGTCCGACATTATCGAAAGTTTTTGGACGGATTATAGGTCCTCCAAACATCCACAGAACTTCCAGTTACTACGGAAAGGCTATAGTTATATTTCATACCCAAAACTTAGAAACAAGAGGTCAAACGATAGGAAATTAGGTAAATAAATCATGTATTCCCGTGCAATGGACTAGGAAATATCCGTTTAAAAATATTATTCTCAAAGCATATCTAAGGATATGGAGAAATGACTACTCTGTACTAAGTGGAAAAAAAACAAGTAGCAAAATATTGGTACAGCTTGTACTGTGTTGCTAAAAAAATAAAATTAATGAATATATTCTAATTGCATTAGAAGGACCAAACATTGATCATAGTTGGAGACTGAATTTCAGATGATGGTTTTTTTTCTTGATAGTTTTCCATACTCATTCTTTGAAGTAGTCTTAAATGACCGTACATTGTATTTTTAATTGGCAAAAAGAAAGAAGTTATAAGTAAAATCATCCTGCCTTACATATATTTCTTATGCTGTCTATGAGACTTGGTAGGAAAATGGAAGGTTCCCATGGAAACCCTCTGAGAAAAGACCAGCTACCATTTGAATGCCAGTACTATGTTTGACTGCTTGCCACAGCTAGCTGAACCGCAAGCAAGAGATAAGGAAGAGGCGAAAGATTACATGACACAAGGGCGGGGTGGGTGGTCATCTCAGGACCCTTTCCCCGGAGGACCTGACTCATAGATTCAGTGAGTGAGAATTACCAGGTTATTAACTAGGTCCAAGGGCCTCCCAGGAAACCCTGTGGGCTACACATAAAGAACCCCTCGAAGGCATTAGGTCAGTCCTTGAACTCACTGCTTTGGAGTGAGGACCACAGAGAGGGGCCGAAATATGGCCGAGCCCTAAAGGAAAACTGGACTGTGAGGTCCTGGACTAGGAAGGACGTTTGCCCAGTGAGGTGTGTGATAATCATTACTTGGCGTTTTCCATTGGGTGGGGTGGGAAGACTTAAGTCTGAAGCCCCTAGAAGCTGCCTGTTTCCCTTACTGGAAATTTCTCTTGTCTCCACGCTACAGAGATAATGGTGCTGGCATCTGTTCAGAAGCAGACTGCAGCTGTACAGGCAGCTTCTTGAGCATTACCTCACTGGGGCCTTTGAATCCTGTTTGTTTTCACTTTCCTTTCATTGATGAACATTTCTTCTAACGTTTTGCCCGTTTCATAACCCATTTATATGTAAAACCGCACATACTTAAGTATATAAATTGATATATTTTGATGTTTAAATTCCCACATTATACCCACAATTCCTGCAAACTTTATGCTCCTCTGAAATCACTCCATGTCATCCCCAGCATCTCAATCATCAGCGTGCTTTCTATTACTAAGTTTACATCGTCTAGAGTTTTATATAAATATAATTATATAGGGTTTTTCTCCCTTTACATACCATAATTACTTTGAAACTCATCCATGTTGCTGCAAATTACTATCCTATTATGGTTACCTGCTCTCCTGTAGAAAACAGTTGAACTGAATTCCTTCCAGTCTGGAGTTATTGCACATGCGGCAGTAGAGAAACATTCATGTGCCGGTCTCTGTGAGGATGCATGCTTTCAGGTTTGTTTGTTGCATGGAAGCTTAGACGTAAAAACGACTGTTTTATAAGGCATGTATGACCTTAACCAAAGTAGTTGTACCATTTTAAATGCCCATAAAGAATGTCTGGGGATACCAATTTCTGTAATTTTTCAACAGTTAGTACAGTAAGTCTATTCGCTTTAACCACTCTTAGAGGTTCATAGTGACATCGTGTTGCAGGTTAACTCCTTAATGGCCAATAATAAACTTCGACTTTCATTTCACATTATGGTATTTGTATTTATATTAAGAACATGCTCAGACTGTCAGTCAGAGATAAGTTCCTGCTTAAGATGCAAAGGACGAGGAAATGAATTTTTTAAAGGAAGGGTGTATAATTCCCTAGGTCCTGGTACAGAAATCTTAAATCATTAAGCAATAGGAATGATTGCTCTTGTCCTCATATTTGACCTTTAACCCTGTTTCATGTCACAGAATGCCTGATTCTTTAACATTTCCTGGTTTTTTTGTTTTGTTTTGTTTCATTATGTTTTGTTTCTGGTCCTCTTGCTGGGGGAGGGAGGGCTGCTGTTGCATAGGGGCTGGTCACCCATGACACAGTGAGAAGCTGGAGCTCCCAGCCCAGGCCCCATGCTCTAAGAAGAGTAACAAAAATCAATTAGAGAGAGAGGCGGAGGAGACTTGTGTTTGGCCACATGTTACTGGCCTCTACCCCCCCCCCATTCTCTAATCCAATCACTTTTAATGAGGAAAATATTTGAACAGACATTTTACCAAACATCAAGCATAAATCAAAACACAGAACATACATGCCTGATGTCACTACTGTTAGCATCACTTTGAAGGTAGACCATGCAAGCGTCATTGTTATTCCCACTTTGCAGATGCAGAAACTGACTGGCAGAGGTCAAAGGGCTGGCGGTGATAGAGTTAACTAGCCAATAGAAAGTCTGCGCTTCAACCTCCATCTCTAGCTCAGTGTTTTCCCACGGCATACCTTGTACTGTTCAAACCTACCATGGTCTAGAGCAATATCCTGGGAGGAGAGTTAGAGAGATTGGATGCGTGTGGGTGTCACCCAGGAGGCACAATAATGTGCACAGAGGGGTAGGCAAGAAGTCAGGAAGGGCTAAGCAAACCAGGGTCAGAACGTGCTGATCCGAGAGCACATGACGCTGACAGACTGGGACACGGTGAAGACAGAAAGGAGCCAGGTGCCAGAGGTCGGTGTGCATGAGAAGGTCAACGCCAGGAAAGTGACATGTGTGGACTTCACGGCTGAGCTACACCTGCAGGTCGTGAGTAACAGTGGTTACCAAGGGCTGGGGGAAGAGAAACAGAGCAGGCACTGGCCAAATGGTTCAAAATTTCATATAAAAGGGATGAATTTCAGAGGACAACAGTGCAATGCTTGCACATGCACACACTCAGTACGTGTTATCTAAAATTGTTAAGGGTTTGTGTTTCCACCACGACCCCAACCCACCCCCTAGAATGGCTACGTGTGTGAAGTAGTATGTATATTAATTAGTTATATAACCATTCCAGGATGTATGTATGGAATTTCAAAACAATACATAACTCATGAGAAATATATGCAATTTCTATTTGTGAATTGAAAGCAGACATGTTTATTAAATGGCACTGTGAAAACTGCCTTTTAAAAAAAGACTTTTTTATTAAATTAGCTGCAGAATGTGACAGACTTAGTATTACACATTAGATAAAGAAGCCAGCTCCAGGGTAAAAAGAGGAACCTGAGAACCACCGTAGAGACAGTCATCACTGTACACACACATACCACACACATACATACCCACTATACATAGCACACATATCACATACCACACCACACACACACACACATACATACACACTATACACACCAAACCACACACACATACCACACACATGTACATACCCATCATACACATATATACATACCATATACCACACTCACACACATCACACACATGCATATCATACACATTACACAGCACATACACACACATACATGTGCATCATATATACCACACACACTCACACATATACATACCACATTATGCTGAATAAAAATAAGAAAGTAGGCACCTTACCCTGAGACCAACCAACTTTTGGGGCATAGATGGGACAGCAGTTTTTTGCAACATGTAACTCCAGGAATATGATATTCAATTGCTCTTGGAGAAACAAACATTAAAAAAAATCACTGACAGGAGTTGAGAATCAAAATGTGATTGATTTGACATTTATACTTTGTGTTTTCAATTTTTATTTTAATTGTACTCTGAATAGTCTCAAGATGAATAACCAAATTTAAAAAATCCTATGTAAATGTGTAAAATCATGACATTGATCTCATTAGCCAACACTCTTCAGGGTTTGTTTGGTTGGTTGATTGGCTTTTTGTTGTTGTTTTGTTCTTACATTTTGTTTACCTAATTAACACTGCTCTAAAAATCCTGGAGTAATTCCAAAGATAATAGAAAGTCCAGACCAAGTCAATAACTAGATGGACCCCTAAACTGAAATAAAATTATTTTGTCCTTCTTCCCTAAGAAAATTGGCATTGTCTATCAAGGGAGAGAGACAAGCCTCTGAAGACTTCTTCTAAATGCGGTTACCTGAGATGAGAAGACCCCACCACCCCTTTAAATTCAGATGATGCTGTTCCATGTGCTCGGGTCCAGGGGTGCACAGAAAAGACAGCGAGTTGTGCCCTGACATCACCCCTCTCTGCTTTCTGACTGCAGACATGGTGACGGTGATAAGCGCCACGGGCTCCTGCCACCATGACAAACGGCGCTCTCAGACTATTGGCCAACAAAAGCCTTTCCTTCTCAAAGCTGCTTTTGACGGGTAATTTGCCCTGGCAACAAGAAAAGTAACTGTTCCTAAAATCGAATGTCCCCAGCTAAACCTACAGTGATAACCCCTGTCCTCACTTTTGTTTTCCAGGATTTCAATCTCCCAGAGCCAACCAGTACTTAGAAATACTTCATGAAAAACTCCAGTAGAAAACAACTCATAGCTTTCTAATTTGGTCTCATTCTAGGAAGTCTGATGAGTTCTGGCCCTCCTGGGATGTGGATCAACCCTTTGTCCAGCGTGTGCACACTATATGCGTCACCTACCTATTGGTAGCTGCAGACAGAGTTCCTGTCCCACCTGGTCCCATAGCTGTTTAGCCCCAAGTAAACACATGGAGACTTATATTAATTATATACTGTTTGGCCAATGGTTCAGGCTTCTTACTGGCTAGCTCTCTCTTATTTATTAACCCATAACTATTAATCTATGTATGTCTACATGGTCTTGGCTTACTGGAGAATGCCTGGACCTCTTGCTCCTCCTCAGCAGGTACATGGCGTCTCCCTGGTAGCTCACTCTCTAAATCCTCTCCCCAGAATTCTTTTTGTCTGGTACCTCACCTATTGGCTTCTGGCCAATCAGTGTTTCATTCATCAACCAAGAAGAGAAACAAAGGTACAGAAAGACATCCCCCATCAAGTAGCCGTCTTGGCCATCTGATAGGCTGTCCCTTCCTGCCTGTACGCGTGCTCTTGGTACAGCTTTGGACCTGCTTTGTTGAACAATTGCTTCACTGTGAAGGCAATCTAGCATCTGTATTCAAGTTTTAACTTAACAATAGCTGCAAAGTCCAATCATGACACAACTGTACACCTGTGTTATGCCAATTACTCTATTTATTATTAGGATTAATCTTATTTATTAATCTTTATTATTAACCTTCTGTGCCTAACTTATAAATTAAACTTGAACAAGGATATCTATATATGCATAGAGAGGAAGACAGTACCTTTGGGATTAAGTGTTCTCCTAGGTTCTGGGCATCCACTAGGGATCCTGGAACCTAGTCCACCTCAGGGGGAAAAAAAGAGCTCCGGGTCTAATAGCCTCCCGTGTACTTTTATATACAGTTTATAGACAATTGAATTTGAATGTCTGATTCTATTGTTTAAGTATAGATGGCGTTTGAATTGCTGTGTATTTTTCTCAACAATTTACTGTTTCCCATTGTTTTAAAAACAACTTTTCTTTACTTTTAAATTCAGAATGCAAAAGTCCCTTACTAGTCTGTGGCCTCAGCCCCCAGTTTTAAAGCATGCTGTGGAAAACAGTGACTACCTAACTTAAGGGTCCTTTGGGTCCTTCTTGGCCCAAGCTTGGCTGTCCACGGTGTTAGCTGCCTCCTTCACCTGCCTCCCTCAGCCCTGTGGTGTGAGGTTGAGTCACCATCGGAAGTGCATCACCAGCAAAGGAGAAAGTGACAGAACTCTGCCCTGGTGTCCCAGCCCTCAGACTACAGGCACCCAGACGTCAACATCCACACGCACGGGTCCAGTGCGGCCCCTCGGGGCAGATGCAGCCTCCGATCCTCAGACTGGAGGCCTGAGCACCACACTGTGTTATCAGCTGAGCAGCCAGGCCTGAGACAATGCCTTCTCTCTTCTGGGACTATGTGCAGTTCTCTAAGGGAAGCGTCCTCCTCAGGTCCGGCCTCTCTGGGAGGTTAGGAACTCCAACACCTCAGGAGGGGCATCCATCGTGAAGTACTACTTCTGCTCCTCCAGACCCCTGGAAAGCTCAAGAATAAAAAATAGAAACGTTTCAAGAAGTGTATTGAACAAAAGGCCCATGATAGCAGCTCATATTACATAACCCTAGAAGAGCAGTTTTTAATCACCATAGGCTTTGAGCTCCCGCGTGAACTTTGGCCTAATTTCCCAAGCTCCAGTTAACCAAACATCCTGGAGGTCACTGACCACATTTCTTCTTTTTTTACAAAACCATAGAGTGAGAGCCAGTTAGAACTGGATGGGGCCTCAGAGGTCAACTACGCTGAACCCCTGGCACCGCTAATAAAGCAACGACAGCAACCAGCATTCACTGACCTGACCACATCTGTGCGCCAAGAGCCACAACACGCTTTGACATGACACTTCCCTTCTGCGCTGGCTCCTCACCCTCCTTTATTGTCCCCACTTAACACATAAAGCGTTACAGGTAGCTAAGTAATCACCCAGTGGCACACCTACGCCTGACCGCCACCAGACAGCCCTTTGTGCTCTTAACTGCGGCATTTTATTAACTACTTGTCCAAGTAACAAGGCTCTGGAAACCTACTGACTGCAGAATCTAGGAGAGACTGTGGCTGGAGCTCATCATTCCACAACTCCCAAGGCACACGCAGCCACAGCAAACACTGCAACTACTTGCACTGGAAGCCCAATACCACACTGGCTTCTTAGCATTTGTGTTAAGCTGCAAAATCCTAGAACTATGGTATGTTTAGAGACAATATAGCTAAATCTTCTTTTACAAACGAGAACACAGGACCTAGAGAGATGACGAGTCTTGCCCAGGCACCCACAGCTAGCTAGAAGGCAGAGAAAAGAAGTATGCTTTAGAATTAAAAATAAGATGCTGTTTTAGTTATTCCCTAATTTTTTTTCTAAATACGCCATTTGTCCTACTAACCCTGATGTTAGAAGCCGAAGAAAAGCAGCATCCTCGTCAGAAAAAAAAAAACGAAAAGCCCTTTGCAGAAGTGATTATTAGTAACCTTTAAGAGGCTTTCAATTTTTATTCTAGAATTTATGGAACACATAGCTCAAGGGGATGTGACTTAACTTGAAAAAGGTCAGTTCCCTCTGCAGAGCATTCCAGGAATTTTATAATAATGTTGTACATTTATATGAAACCTCTTCCACTAAGGAGAGCAGGAGGCTAAAAATGTATTGTCTCTCAGATATTTATTGAAGTGACTGGTAGATCTGTCTCTAGGTGGATGGCTGGGATTTCAGCCCGGGGAGCCTGTGGAAAGTTCCGTGAGGGAACGCAAATGTAAAAGTCTATCTTTGTGTGAGAAGCTTAGGATCCTGTCTCCTCTCTCTCTCTCTCTCTCTCTCTCTCTCTCTCTCTCTCTCTCTCTCTCTCTCTCTCTCTCTCTCCTCTCTAACAACAGAAAAAGAGTTCTCCACAGTCTCTGAGATTAGCTACAGATATAAATAAAAGATAGAGAAAAAACCAACAAAGGTGAGGGGAAGCTCAGTGTGGCAGATCCCAACAATGTCCAACACTCCACTCAGTCACGGGAGGCACACAAGTCAGCTAGGAGAATCCCTCTCCAGATGTTCTGACAAAGCACTAAGCTCCGCTCTGGGGAGGCTGGTAGGTTCTGGGTCTGCAGTCGTAAACCCTTATAGGCTGTGACTTCCTCCTTAGAAACAAATAACGAAAACTAGGTGAGCATTTTTACATGACCCACAGGGGAAGTGAGACCAATTTTGGATCAGAAGCACAGTCACCAGAACTGGACAACAGGGAGGTAGACCGGTCAAGGCTGCAAAAATAGCAACATTTATGTCCATGGTCACAACTGGATTCAGAGATCATCCAGGCTGACAAGGGTAGAAAGTGGTCTCTAGAAGCCAACACCTGTAGGACCTAAACCAGCCTTGTTACACAGACCACCACCCCATCCCACCCCCATCCAGAACCATGTGCAGCCAGCAAACCACCAAGGCAAATAGAAGGCTAATGAAAGGGAATGTTTAGGCTGCAAAAGATAAGATTTAGCAGAGGAGCAGCAGCCAGAGAATTCAGCCACATGAAAGAAAGGCAATCTAGATGTATTGTGTGCGTCTAGCCGAATAGAACTGAGCCCAGGGCGTGGAATTCCCAGAGAGCAGTTTTTAATCTCCAGATAAGGAAAGGCATTAGGACAGCATGCCTCTGTGGGCTCTGTAAGCTCACTTACTCTTCCTTCATTCCCCAAGCATTCACTGACAGGGACACAGTGTCAGGTTCCAGGTTCCACAGGGCTGTCTGCTCTCATCCAGTTGGCATCCTTGAATCCTCACAGAGTCCTGATTCGAGTAACACATTATATAGGTGCTCTACTCACTGAGCACCTGGTACATGCCAGGAATTGCCCTAAATGCGGAAAACAAAGCACAGTCCCTGCTGGCCATAGTAGCACCTGCTTGCAACCCCAGTACCTGGGGGGCTGGGGCAGGGGGATCGTAGTGAGTTTGATACCACATGGTAAATTCAAGGCCAGGCTGACTACATAGCAAAACCCTGCTCAAAAAATAAACAACAACAACAAAAATCCAGAACGTTTTACTTTAACTTCTAGATAGGAAAGGGGAGAAAGACCAAGTTAGGAGAGCTGGGTAAGCAATAGTGTTGGGGATGGAGACATAAATTTTAATATCAGGCATAGGAAGGAGCTAACAAGTCATTCAATATTACTTTTATTTATTCATTTAATAATTTTTTATTTAATAGTTCCCACTGCCAAACAAAGTGAAACTCCTCTTTCCCCACAAAAAATACTTGGCAAATGAATTGAGCTTATAAAAGGCTTGGGGGGGTTCAAAAGACACCCCCCAAACAACATAGGCTTTTGCCATTGCTCTTGGTTACCTGACAGAACATCACAAACAAGACTTGAAGAAACTCGTCCACCGCGTTTTAAAGGAAAACTTATCCTGCACAGAATGGCACCATGTACCAGGCAGTACTTGATACTGTCTACCTAGGGCACATCTCCAAACTGTGTGGGCCGTGAGCACTCCTTCCTATGGCGACTCTCTTGAGTCAGCTGAGAATCGCTGCCTGCCATCTCCCCACACCCCTTCCCACTTAAAGCTCCCTTAATACCCAGAATAAGTTCAAAAGTGCCCAGTGTCTGCCTTTCTTGCTCGGGGCTTTCTCTGTTGGCCTCACAACAGACTGTGGAATCCTAAGCATGTGTCTGCGGCTCTGGGAGGCTGCTGGTATGTCAGGCCATAGGTTTTATTGGGTTCTATATCCCAAGACGGAAACTCTATCTGTGACATCTGTCAAAGAAAAAAAAAAAAAGCAAAGGAAGAAGGTCATGTTGCTCCTGACTTGGTCTTCACTGGTTTCTTTGTAGATTTCTGCTTTTTGGGATGATCAGAAATAAGAAAGAGCCCACTTCGAAATGTATGACTTAAGCAATACTCAACTACTAGGAAAGCACCACCACAGAAAATCCCTCGTGGAAGCCCTTGCCCTCCCTGGGGAGTGGAGAGGGGATGGAGTGGGGTGGGGGATTGGGAGGATTGGCGGGTCAGGGGAGGAGGTGAGGGAGAGGGAACTGAGAGTGACATGTGTAAAAAGTTAAATAAAAAAAGGAAAAAAGTTAAATAAAATAAAAAAAAATAAATGTATACTATACTCCCCCAAAAAAGAAAAAGAAAAGCACCCCAAGTTTCAGTCAACTCTTTTAAAAGTCACACTCTTGGGGTTAGAAGAACACCCCCTGAAGAGATCAAGGTGTAGGTCCTAATCCCAGGACAGAAGGAACACCTCATGTCAACTTTGCTGCCTTCTTTTCTACCAAGTCAAGAAATGTCTCTGCAGGGCTTCCATCAAATGCCACCTTCTCTGCATTCCAGAAAGTAAAAACATTGCTCTCTAAATGTCCAAGGACATAGATGGATTTCTATAAGAGGACAGATTGAGTTGTTACTCTTTATACATTTAAAAATTCAGCTGTGTTTCTCTTACTACCCACCCACAGCTCCGTGTTTTTTTACGATGGGTTTGTTGCTAGGGGGCGTTGATTGAGGCCGTAGGACTTGGGATGCTGCCACGAAACTCAAGGTTCATGTCCACTTCTTCCTCAGATACCCGGATATTAGTCATGGAACCAGGGAAGACTCTAGTGGCTTTCAGGCCTAAATTATGGTTTAGAGTATTCTTGGGGTCATCTCTTGGAGACTTCAGAAGCCACTTCTTGGGGCTTCTCTAACACATCTTCAGTTGATGGCCTAGACAAGACCTTCAGAGCCTCCTCTTCGTCCTCTCAGAGTTGTGGATAATAGCAACGCCAAGGGATGAGTACAAGAACTAAATTAGATCTCCCTATGTGTGCTGACTTAACTAGCGTTTCTATGCTGTGAAGAGACACCATGACCACAGAAACTCTTATAAATAAGGAAAACATTTCATTGTAGTGGCTCGCTTACAGTTTTAGGGATTCGGTGCCTCACTGGCATGGCAGGAATCAAGGCAGCATGCTGACAGACTTGGTGCTGGAGAAGGAGCGGAGGGCTCTCACATCTTGATCCCAAAGGAAACAGAAAGAGATCTGTGACACTAGGTGTAGCCTGAGCATATATGGAAACTCAAAGCCTGCCTCCACAGTGACACCCTTCCTCCAACAGGGCCACACCCACTACAATAAGGTCACACCTCCTAATAAGTGCCACTCCTTTTGGGGGATATTTTCTTTCAAACTACCGCAGGACCCTACCTTGTTCCTCACGCTACAGCACCCCTAGAAAGTAGTGGAGGAGTCATGGGCTGAGGGCAGCGGTGTAGAATGACAAATATACTATCTCCCAAGGTTGTGTGTACCAGGAATCCTGATCACATTATCCAGCAGACACCCAGTCATAACCACAGCAATGCCAGACTACTGAGCATCAAACTTTTGCCTAACTTCACTCTGCCAAATGAGTGGCTAACGATATTTTAACTCTGTATTCTCTTAAACAGACTGATAGAATGAGTGTGTATGTGTGTGTGTGTGTGTGTGTGTGTGTGTGTGTGTGTGTATGTGTGTGTGTGTGTGATGAACATTTATTGTATTGACTTACATAATATGGTCCTGGTAGTCAAACAATGGTGTCCCACACTGAAGACACTGAGACTTGGGTAACTGCCGGTCCCAGGAGGCTTAGATGCCTCAGTAGCCCCACTCTGACACTGAAAGCCTGGAGGATTCCCGGAGAGCTGCTGATCTTCGGTCTACATTGGAAGCCCAAAGAAAGCAGTTCTATTCTCAGTGAAGGGATGCAGCAGCCTCCCAATAGAGGGTCTTGTCACCAAAAGCGAAGGCAAGCAGAAAAGCAATTTCTGTCTTCTGTGTCCTACATCTGGCCCTAGCACCATAAGTTACCACCCACATTTAGGGTAAGTCATCCTACTCCAAATAACTGGATCAAGAAAACCCTTCGCAGAAATGCCCAGTGACCTGTAGTTTGGCTGATTTCATATCCAACCAAGTTAACAACCATGAGTAGACATTGCAACCACCAGAGCAGTTCCTGGGTTCGGCCAATTAAGCAATTTCATTACATCGTAGAGAGCTCCAATCTATACAGTAGCTGATTACAGAACTGTTCTTATTTAAAGTAATGTTTCTGGTGCTGTACGCCTTCCTTCTCCCTCACTGGCTCACCTGTAGCGATCACATGACTTGTCAAAGCTATTTGAATTCCCTTCCCCCCCCCCCCCCCCCCGTATGTGATCCTCTACACAGAGTTATTCTGGGCAGCTTTCTACTCTATCACACCCCATGACTGGGCTCTGCATGCGATCAATCTACTCAACTGCTTTCAGAAATCTTCAGAAGCCAGAATATTCTAGCAATACCAGTTCATACCATCCCTCTCCATAGAACACACAACTTTTTCTTTTCTCACTCCCTATCTGGACAATTATAGGGCCTCCAGCTGTCGCCATCAGTCAAATCGCCAGGACTTCCTTTCTGGTCATACATTTTTTCCTGAAGCAGCATTTTGGGGGCAGATTAGCTCTGATGCATCGGTGCTTTTTACCTCCTAGCAATATTTGCCATCCTGAGGGCCTCGTAGCTCAGTTACCACCCAGTAGGTTATATCTCATGCTTTCCCTCAGGGAGTTGTCTCCCTGTAGCCTGCACTTTTACCACACAAAACGGCTCTAAAGAAGCCAGCAGACACTGGGCATTACCAAACACTCCCCATCCTTCATCAGTGAGCTTTGTCTAGTTATTATCTTCAGTATCTTCCCTTCCTCGGTCCTTTTTATTTTCCCCCTCCCAAGTCCAGTGTTTCAAATGATTTCAGATCCTGAACCAATACCATGTGTTCAACAAATATTTGATGACATGATTTATCCCACTGCACACACCAGAATCTCCCAGAATGGAGCAGAGATGGTAACGACAGAATTTTGGAGCCAGCAGGGAACTAGCAAAGGGAACAATGCAAGCACTTCACGTTGTAGAAGAGGCAGAGAGTTGCCAAGGAGCATGGCAATTCACCTGCCTCCCAGCCATCTGATCACCTCTACTTCCAACCTGCAGGGTAGCACGGCTGTGAAAACACCACCTGTTCCCTTCAAGGCCTGCAAGGCTAAAGATCCAACTAAAAGTTGATGCTGTTTGCTCTTGACTCTGGGAGTTTACTGTCAATAATATTCATATATATTTTTCATTTCAAAGATGGGAAATCTTCTAAAAGCTGGAAAGTGAAAACTTACAGTTCCATCATTTGCCTAAGACTTTTTAGTTGAGGTTTCGCAAACCTTGGGCTGGGGAGAAAGCTCAGCGGATTGTCACACAGCCGTAGGGACAGGAGTTTACACCCCTAGGACCCACGTAAAGAGCCAGGCATGCATGGCTACCACTTGTAGTCCCAGCATTCAAGAGGCAAAGGCAGGGATACCTCACTAGAACAGCCAAAACTGACAATCTCTGCCTCAATAAGTAAGTAGAGAAGGATCAACGAAGACAATGTCTACCTTGAGCCTACACACACACACACACACACACACACACACACACACACACACAGAGGGAAAAAAAGATTTCCCAAAGCTGATTACATGCTATTATTATTAACTCGGCTTTCAAAATATAATTTCCCTACCAGCTTAATGCCTAGGTTTGATGAGATTTAAAGGTCTGCTTGTTTGAAGCATGTAGGTTTTCTCAGTGACTGATACATTTCAAAGCCGGAGCTAAAGTTCTACTCCTGTTTGCTCCTCCATTCACACATGGATGGCAAGAAGTAGTATCTGAGGACACCTGGGTATTAAAGCACACTGCTAACTAGTTCTGAAATCATATCTAAAGTTATCAGTCAAAATAGTAACCTATCATAATGATGATGCTGGATATAAGAAATCATACTTGGCAGATCATCAATGTCAATCTGTCCCTGCCCCAAGCACCTGGCCTTAGGGATCAGTCTCCAAGAATGGCTCTTCTTGACCTGTCTGTAGATTACAGCTGGACTCAAGCTTCAGACAGTGGCAGCAGGAGTATTAGACATCGAGAGGCAAGAGTAATTTAAAAGCTGCATGTGTGTGTAGGCAAACCCTTGTCAACATGCAGTCCCAGAACTTTGTCTCTTTGGGGGCTCTTAGTCCTCCGACCATTTTCTTTCCAAGTAATTCCAGGAGCTCTGGGGATGTTCAGAGCTGCGTATGCTCAGGAGTAGAACCAATTTAGTCTGACTCATCTATTGAGCCGTAGTTCATGATCTCCAGTTGGTTTAGGTTACCAAGCAACTTCCTTGTCACTCAGCATAATGACCCATTTCCAGGGGAGCCAACTTAACGCGGGAGCCTGGCTGCAGGAACCCTACCTCTTGGAGCTCGTGCCAAGTTGGGTGTGGAACCTATCTGTTTAGTTGTCCTAGGTCAATCATTTAGCCTCTGTATGCAAAATGAGAGTGAAGGGAACATCTCCCCAGCTTGTTGTGATTGGAGATGGTACATTTAAAACACCTGGCACAGCGCCCACACTCCCTAACGGGTTGACTTCTAGCTGCTTCAGCCTGAGAGCAATAGAGAAATGGCAGCTGGAGAGCAGTGTGGGGTCGCTTCACATCTGGAACAGTCCTGTAGCTGTCAAAACCAATGGAGAACAGAAAATCCTGCAGCGCTCCAGGCCTCCTGCGGTCTCGAATGCCTCGAGAAAGCTGTAGAAACAGCTGGTTCTGGGCTTTATTGTTACAATTGGTGTCGGGCACCTAGCTGTATCGCTTCTGCAAGCCTCCAGCATCTGGAGGACAGCCGAGGTGACAGACCCTGGCAAAGGTATGTGTCCTCCCCAAGCTCAGCGTCAACGGTCCGTCAACCTTCAGTGCTCTCAGTGCTGACTGGTGTGTGACTTCTCCTACCACGTGGGGCAGAGGCAACTGATTCTCCCATGGCTCCCAGTGTCCCTTAGCCGGGGATGTTCACTTACCTCTAAAAGATACTCGGTAGAGGTGGAGAGAGAGCGTTTAGTCAATCCTACAAGTTTTCTTTCCAATAATGGTAGGGTGGCGGGAACCTACAAGTCAAAAAGAGAGATCTGGGTACTCAAGTACTCTAGACTTTTGTAATTAAAAGTTAAGATGGACAGGCTAGTTTAGGAGATGTAAGAATACAGTAGAAACCAGGGCAAGGACTCCTAATTCAGAATAAGCCAGACTCTGTTACCTTACCTGCATAAGATGTTACCTCTATTAATGTCTTCAGGACTCTTTTATAGAAAGAAGGGGAACTGCAGGGCCCCCTTAGTAAACCTAGAACAAGTGAAGTAGTTCAGAGGACTAGCCTTGGCAGCCTTGGCAAGGACTAGCCTTGGCAAGGAGTTTCCCAAGAGAGGGAAGTACAGAGTGTTAGTTATAGCTAGAGGGTACAGGAGTGGGCAGGGAGACTGCAAACGGGGAAGAGTGCCCTAAGCCATGGGATGAAGAACTCAGTGAGGCCTGCTATGCACTGCTGCACGCTACTTGGCAGAAGGCCACCGCCACAAGGGATGCCTGGTCTCCCTTCCTGAAGATACGTGCTCAGTCATCGACACAGGAGATAGGATTCCGAGACCTGGAAGCTCATCAGCATGTTTTCTCTTAGCCCATGAAGTCTTTGTGGAGCAGGGGCAGAAGGAAATCTCTCTATAATGTCACGTGAGCCTCATGCATGCCTGACCTTCAAGCCCAGCAGGCAGAGGTCAGGTTTGGCTTTCACTGGGTATTGAATGGATAGTGTGTGGGTGTGGGAGAAAGAGCTCGAGTTAAAAGTCAGGACACCTGCCCAGAGTTTGACTTACCTTAAGAAAACCCTAAGCCTCTTTCTGCATTCAAAAACCGTGTCTCTTCTGCAGAGACATATCCAGAACTCATGATCATCCAATGGAGGCCAAACTATTATCAGGACCACTTAGAGTACATTTATAAAAACCAGCGTTCCTGAGCCCCAAGGCAAGTCAACAGAAATAGAAAATATAGAAGTACTGATAAATGTGCCTTCTATAAATTCTACTGTAATTCTTATACGTCCTAAAGACGGGAAGGCATTGAACTAGAGACTAGAGTCCTTAATATGGTTTCATGATATTAAAATTCTCAATTTTGGTGATGCATGTGCCTTACAATCATAATCTGCCTTTCAAGTTCTATTCCTGCCACCTCTCTGCCTCACCGTGCCCTGCTGACATCTGGATTTACAGACTAGAGGCCAGACACAAAAATGACCTGTATCCCCGACTTACCCTCAGAGTATCCCTCTAAGTCAGCACTGTTATATTCCTCAGATTGTAACTGAAGACACCAAGGCTTACCGAGTTTCCTAACTTGGCCAAGATCACGTGACAAGTATGTCATATAAGTCACGTATATAGACTTTAAGTCCAGTCTACAGGACTGCTGTACTCAATTCTTAACCAGCCAACACACCACTCTCTAGTCACTCAACAGTGCCTAGGCATTCGAAGCCTGTTTTCCCCTCTGCCCCACATTCCTCGACATATTCTCTCTAATCCCCTGGAAATACATCAGATGCAGATGTCTTCCTGGATCCCTCAAACGTCTACAGACCCTACTGAAAAGTATTTGATGATTTCCTCCTGATTCTCCATCAGGCTTGCATTGCCATCTCCCGCTTCAACACTGGTAAAATTGCACTGTAGTAACCTTATGTTCCAGCATCTTCTAGGCTTTAAACATTACTAAGACATGAGGATTTTGGTGAGACTTTTTTGTGTGTACTCACAATAGCGGTCACATGCCATTACACATTTATCCAACCACTCTGGACATAGAACACTGAGCGTGAACCGCATGTTGACTATGGGCTGTAGCTGATCGTGATCTGTCAGTGTATTCTCATCGATGGTGACTAACGCCACACTTTAGTGGAATGCAGTCGGGGTAATCTGTGCATGTGTAAGGGGAAGAAGTAAAGGTTAAGATCTATTTTAAGATCTGAGACTGCGCTTTCTATCCCTGCAAGCACGCAAGCCCATGCAGAGCACACAGAAGGGGTTAAATGGATGAAGGGAAGTATGGGTGGCAAGACACGACAGCTGCTTCCCACGGGACAGAGAAAGACACATGCATCAAATGTGGCAGCTATTCCAGGGAAAAGCAAAAGTGGTGACTGCTCACTGGCTAGTGGGAGCTGCGAAGAAGCCAGAGAAGAGAAAAAGGAAGAACAGAGAAGCCAGGGTCAACTAAAAGGTGAGGGCAGAAAAGAGCCAAAGGTGCTTTGAGTGCAAACACTTCTGAGCCAGGATCACTACAAGAGGCAAGCTGAGCTGCCAGAAGGGGAGAGAGGGGCTGAGCAATGAGTCCCTGAACATAGCAGGGCAGAGCCTAGAGACATCAGTCATTCTAAATGAAATGCAAGCAGGAAATTAGCAAGTGACATTACCCTGCAGGGACCTACACCATGGTATCCCAGAAAAAGACTCCAAAAGACATTTTAATGGTGACTCTGATGCCAGGGGTCAGAGGCTATGACATAGCTTCAGAGTAAGGGTAATTAATGATTTATTTTGGAAGGAAAATCTGGAGGAGGGCGGAAAAAAATCACCAGCTATGTGGTAACACCACCAGGTGGACCAAGGACAAAGGCATTTACGCGCACATGGAAATGAAATGCTCCTGGCTGAAAAAGAGGTTGGGACATTTGTTTCATCACTCTGACAGTGTCAACTGATATCAGAGGTGGCACTAGGCACCTCTGGGTCTATGAATCCAGGTCTACTTAGTAGTCCTATGACCTCAAAGAAGTTGCACCGTCTCCCTGAGGTTCCTCTTTTCAGCTGTTGAAGGGGAATGGTGATTTGCATTAAAGGGTTGCTAGTTTTGCATGACATGAAGTATAAAACATACCCAATGTAGAGGTTCTGGGAATAAGGTTAGAGGTGGCGACCCTATAACATTAGGCAGAAATCCTTTCTGGGCACTAAGGCCTTACATCTGTATGTGCTCCACCTGTCAAAGGATCCCTAAAAGTTTGCCAGATTAATTGTCCACATCTCCTTGTTATGCCGGACTTTCTCTGCACAAGCCAATGGGTTGAGTCTGACTGAGATGCTCAGGATAGTTTCCAGGGACAGAGACCGGGAGGAAGGCTTCTCTGGAATCCAAGGCATAGCAGCAGAAAGTACTGCCTATGCTTCATAACCAAATAGCCTGGGGATCAGAGGACAGTACAGTCCTCACTGGTGTCATGGAAGGAGTTGTTTACTAGAATCAATATGTGCACACGGGAGAATCCAAGCTTAGTTATACCTATTATGAATCAAATTTTAAGGAAAACTGCAAGCGGCCATGCTTTGTGCAAATAACAATTGATCCATGGGATATACTTGACCAAATCACTAAGCCATTGTATAGCCAAGGGAACAGCAGTGCCTACTGAGCCATTCAGAGACAGTGGGAAGAGCTTTTCAGAGCAGTCAACAAGCTGGTGGCCATCTGGAGCCAGAAGTCACATGAGGAACCGGGGAGATAGCTCAATTGGTGAAGTGTTTGGCTTGCAAGCATAAGAACATGAGTTCAGATTCCACAAAAGAGTCAGGAACGGTGCTGCACACTTGGAATTCCAGCTTGGAAAAGACAGAAACAGGCAGATCCCTGGAACTCGCTGACCAGCCTGCCCAGTCTGACAAGCAAGTGTCAGGCTAACAAAAATACGGCAGATAGTGTTCCTAAGAAATGACATCTAATCTTCTGGCTCCTTCATGTACACGCAAACATGTGCACATGTGGAGACACACACACACGCACATGCACACACACGACTCAAATTCTTTTAAAGGAAGTCAATATGGCATCATTGCCCCATACATGTCGGCCATGAGAGAGTCTGAATGAGAAAGGAAACTAACAGGGAGTTGAAACATGGTCAGAGTGAAACTGACTTGTCTTTGAGAGTCTGAGGGATGGCTGAGAAAGAAGGAAGACAGAGGGAAAGAGAGAATGGGTGACAGACAGGGATGAAAAAGTGAATTTAGTGGCTGGCTTCTTCCTGGATCTGGATACACGGCCGCTTAGTTTGAGAGACCCCCAAGAGGGGAGAGCTTGGGCTGGGCTCACTTCATAGAGCCTCGACTGGCTGGAAGAGACAGGCCAAATTAGTTAGATCTTTACTTTCAAACCTCTCAGTGTTTTCTTCCTGATGATTTTCTTTTACCTTTGTTTTTGATTGACACATATAGAGGGTGTGCTGAGATGTTTTGATGCCGGTAAACATTGTGTAGTGATAATCAAGTAATTAGCATATCTATCATTTCAACTGTTTATCATTTCTTTGTTGTAAGTACATTATTCCCAGTCTTCTAGCTGTTTTGAAATATGTGTCAACGTGGAGTTAGCTACAGCCATTCTGTTGTGCAGTAGAACTCAACATACCCTTCCTAAGTACTTGAGACACTACCCATTGACCTGCTCTGCCCATCTCCCTTCTCTCCTATTCCCCACCACCTCTGGTAAACATATTCTATTGTCAACTTCTATTAGAGAAACATCTTCAGCATTTTTTAAAACGTAAGCACAAAAACAATATATGCTCCTGTTCATGCTTATTTCCTTCCTTTAGGTTACCTATATTCTCAGAAAAGTCTCACACAGTTCACACGGGAAGAAGACCTGGGAAGATTCCCAAGATGCTACAAGGGCCTTCTGATAGGAACTGGAACTCCTAGTTGGAATGAGTACATTTTAGAATACATTGTTTAGTAGATAAGACATAGCTGATGTCACACTACCAGTGTGAGAAGGACTTTGGGGACAGTGTGTAAGAGGCTTAGACTTTGCCTCTGCCTTGGCTAGTTCTTTGATCTTGAGCAATTGACTTAACCTATTTGGACATCTGTTTATAAATTTACAAAATGAGGAGACTGACTTGGATGTCATCCAAGCTTACTTGCAGCACTAACATTCTAAATACTGCGGTTCTACTGGCCCATGGTTATTTACATATCAGACTTTCTTGAAACACCCAAAAGGTATTAGCAGCCTTGGCAGGCGTGTCAATAATATTTTATTTATTATATTACACTGAAGAGAATAGATTATTTATCTCCTCTTGGTACAATTTGTACTTTCATACAATTCAACATGCACACTAAATCTCTCCTCTCAACTCACAAAGTCCTTGAGGCCTCTTAGTGTTCTTAGCACATTCTGCTATAACTACAGTATAGTTATTCATAAAAATAATGCCTTATTGTCCAGAATCAATGCTCAGGATATATTTGTTTATTCCCTCAACCTACAGCTGAGGAAAATACAAAACACAAGAGGAACTTTTTCCATAGAGCTCTAACTTTTGTGCTTGCTCCAACTCTCCAAGACGGACAACCTGAAAACTTCACAACTAATAAGTGATCCCATCTCATTGCAAAAACAAAAACAACTCCAGTTTTAATTGCTAGAGTATTTGAGAGTTACAAGAATTAAACAAGGAGAGAAGCTTCTGGGAGTGGCTAGGAGTATCAGAAGAAAAAGGCCAGCAGGGGCTCCTGTCAGTCACTGACTATCTGTTTGAGATAACATATTGTTATGCAGAATAGAACAGATCAGTACACTGAGTCAAAGGAATGTTGTCAAAGGACAAGCATTTTTCAATTAAAAAAAAAAAACCAGAAGAAAGAGGAGGACAGCAGCAGAGAGAGAAAAACAAAAAGAAAGAGAAGAGAGAGAAAGAGCTACCGCCATTTCGAACAAAGCTCTCTTCTCTAAGCTGTACTTTCTAGGGCTGTATTTTCTAATCGGTCATCTTGCAAAAACTGTTAACCAAGGACTCAGTTTTATTTCAGCAAGTTTCCACGGCCCTTTTAATGGTGGCAACTCTCTGGGCTCCTCTTCTCTGCTGCTCTTTTTCAATTCCCAAGAGCAGAGTGACTCTCACCCCAACCAATTCTCCACCAGTGCTCCGGGTCCATATATAGTCAACTTCCGAGTGTCACCCTGCCCTGACCCTGGCACACCACAACTCTACCTTCCGGCTACAACACCTCTAAAGACACTGGTTTCCTTTGACACCCGTGATCCCTGAGCTTGCTGGGGTCAGGAGTTCTCTCTCTGCTCCACTCTTCCTCCTGCTACTCAGGCTAACTTCCTGCTTCCCTCCTCCATCCAGCGACCCTCTGCAGCACAGCCTCCCCTTCCAGAGACCCTTCTCCCACTGCTAGCGCTGATCCTGGAAGCACGCTGGCAAGTTACCGCAGCCATCCAAGTGCCTGCTAGTCTTGATTTCTGGGAGCTGCGGTCTTGTTTCTGTTGACTTGAAAGCTCATTTTTACTTCTCTCCCATGTTTATCTATCTTGAAACAGTGACCTACTTCAGAATTTGGGACAAGAGAAAGAACTTAATTCAACAGGGGTCAGGGATGGTGGATGAACAGTCCCTTGAAGGGTCTGCCATCACCACAGGACCGATGGTAGACATTGACCCGACTGTCTTGGGCACACAGTAGGTACCAGAGTGATGGCTAGTTGCTCTCCCAGCAACTTCCCTGAGGGACAGACAGACAACCACATGATCCAGGGCTACTAGTACTGACAAAAAAAAAAAAAAAAAAAAAGAAAGAAAGAAGGAAAGAAAGAAAAGCCTCACAGTTAACTCCCTTGGCACAGTAGTAAAATGGAAGGCTGTTAAGGACTCGGAGGTCTGTGGATGGTGCCAAGAAGCAAAGTCCCAAGCTG
Organism: Mesocricetus auratus; assembly: GCF_017639785.1. Classification (NCBI taxonomy): domain Eukaryota; kingdom Metazoa; phylum Chordata; class Mammalia; order Rodentia; family Cricetidae; genus Mesocricetus; species Mesocricetus auratus. The sequence goes on from NW_024429195.1 coordinate 12,846,320, forward strand.
CTGAAACAGGCTGAAAAGGCCAGTCTTGCAGGAGAGGTAAGCCAAGTCCACATCACCAGGCTGCCAATGCCTCCAGCTCTCGGAGTGACAGGAACAGGATGTTCTCCTGGTGGCTGCACCCTGGGGCCACTATTCATCAGTCACAGCTTGGAACATCAAGCCACAGACTGCCCGCCAGCTCCGGAGAGGTCCCTCTTTCACCTCTCCGCCGGGCTTTTGTTTTGCTACCAAAATCCTAATTAACACAACAGAGGTGAGAAGGGCTTCAGGTTTCACCACTGGAGTCGCTCCGCGTCCCACACGTTGGCGACCTACGAGTTCGGTTGCCCCGGTTGGCTGCTGTTTGTTCATAACTGGCGTGTATCCAGGGTGCCACACAGGTCTCCTCTGCGGAACATCTGGCCAGTTGTTTATCTTCCCAGCTGTGTGACGGTTGGCGGCTGTCCATCTTGGGCTCCCTTTAACCTCCCACAAGAAGTTCAACCTTCCATGAGGCGTTCCATCCTTCCCAATCAGCGGGAAAGAAACGTACCCGGCTGCCCTAACCTGCCTCCTGCTCACTGCCTGCCTCCGTCAGCGTCCCTTCTTGGGCAGTGTCGCCCGTTAGAGTCCTAGTCTCCACTAAACTTCCTGTGAAGTTTATTGTTTCCAGGGATTACTTAACTACAGCAACAAGTAATATCCCCGCAGGATTTCTCCAATAGATAAGAGGTTTTTTTCCTCTTGAGGCAGTTTATGTTTCAGCAAAGATGAACCCAGTTTTCAACTTACCTTTTGGACGGGCAAGGAGGAGTCACCACCAATGTCTCTTACAGATTGATCCGTTTTCTTCTCTACTCATTTCCTTACTTACCCCATTATTGCCCTGACCTCTCCAGTCTGTCTTTTCCACAAAATCGTATTTGCCCTCTAATTTCCATGACACAATATTGTCTTCTCTGTGCGGTATGTTTTCCCTCTTTGACTCTACCCAGTTGCTTCTGGTGTTGACCTAATTCCTAATCCACCCTCCTTCGGACACGCACAGTGACAACCGTGGAGCTAAGCATGATGGTGGCCGTGATGATCATGACGGTGACGGCAATGAGCTAGCTTGTTGTAAATGCTAACAAGACACGTTTTAAGTACTTTATGTGTAAGAGTCACCAGGACTTCCATCTGCATCATGTTTTAGGTTTCCCAAGCTTTGACCTGAGACAGTCACTGAAGTGGGCAGAGACGAGCTTTAAAAGCCCACCAGATTGATGCTGATGTCTCTACCTGTTCTTTGTAGTCTTCCTGCAACGCTCACCATGGCATGACTATAAATCTGGACCCGATGTTTGACCTTGCTTTTCAATCAAGTAGTATTTAATTTCTAAAAAAATTCCATGTTTTTATAAAGATCTCTGAATTTCCAATGCTAAATCAAGAGAGCACTAGTTTGGGATAAGAACAATGTATGTATTTAAGTCTGGACTCTGTAAATTACACTCCCCTACTTGATGGTGGATTTACACTCCAGTGGATTCATACCAAGTCGAGACTAGCATTAAGTAGCAAATGTATTTGGTATACTTAGTCCGCCAAACGACCTTGCTTCACCTCAAAACACACTGAAGTGTCAGTGTTTCTCTTCCCCTTGCGATGGCAAGCTTCACTGGGGCCTGAGGCTCGATCCCACCATCCAGCATCACAAATGTCCACTGAAGGCGTGTTGCTTCTGAAACATCATAAAGGACTAAAATTGTAAGCCAAGCCATCATAAAGCTGGGGGCTTCTAAACACTTTGTGATTCTGGGTATGTTTCCTAATGAATCAGATCCTCAGTGTCCCCATTTATGAAATAGAGATAATACAGAGGCACAGATTTTCACAATCACATGAAGTGATATGTGCAAATACCACCACACTCAGGATTTAGTGGATGCTACCCAAACATCTGCTTCCTGATGGAAAAGGACAGATCTCTGTCATTGACCCTCTTAAGGTAAGCTCTTTCCCAGAAACCAGGGGGGAATCTCTCCAAATCATGAAATGCAAAGACATAACCTTGTCTACGGTACACCAGAGAGCAGAAGTAATAAAGTGAATGTGATATTCCATGCTTTGTTCACTCCCATAGGAGGCCCTCCCCTTTCTGAATGGAGACGGAGAGGAATGGATTGAAGGGGAGAAAGAAGGTGGGGGGAGGGAACAGAAGGAGAAGAGTGAGGGGAAACTGTATGTAAAATAAATGAAAAACAAAAACAAACAAAAAATTCAAGATGTAAACTACCCTAAACTCAGATCCAATTCTTACCTTGTATTATACTTCTCAGCATGACTCTCTCTGGGAAACTTTATAGTATTTTGTCTCCTGACTTGCTTGCCAGTTTCAATGTCTTCTTAGCTTAAGAATACCCAATAATTGTAGACACTTGAGCAAGATTTATAGTATCGTCAAATGTAGGCTGGATCTACAACAACATCACCTGGAAACTGGCCAGAAATGCATATTCTTAGGCTGAGGAAATGGCTCAGTCAACCAAGCCTTTACTGATGGTATCTTGGACCACCTCATCCTTTCTAATGTAAGTGGGTAAGAGGTTAAGTGGATAACTCAGTTACTACCCACATAGTACCTGTAGGTATGAGTTGCTGCTTTCTCCAAGGAAGACTTGAGTTCAGTCTCCAGAAACCACATTAAAAAGTCAACATGGTGGCCATGCCTGTAATCTCAACACTAGAGAGGTAGAGACAAGAAGACCTTTGATGGAGTGGCTCTCTGGCAACCTAGTGTAGCCTATGTGGTACAGTGGGAGGCCTTAAGTGGATGAGAGGGAGGGAGGGAGAGAAGGAGGGAGGGAGGGAGGGAAGGAGGGAAGGAAGGAAGGAAGGAAGGAAGGAAGGAAGGAAGGAAGGAAGAAAGGAAGAAGGAAAGAAAGAAAGACAGAAAGAAAGAAAGAAGAAATTGTGAGGTCTTACTCCAACCCACTAAATCCGAAAGTCCCTATGTGGATCTCTGAAATCCATGTTTTAAGAAGCTGTCAAGTTCAGTGGAGAATGATCCAGGAAATGTTCACACACATGCTTGCACACATGTGAGCTCACAAGCACTCACACCACACACACAGAAAGACATAGAAAAGAAGAAGCCTTCCAGGTGATCCTGATGAGGCTCCCATTTGGGAACACCTGACTGAAACAATAACAAGAAACCCAGGATACGGCAGCACAGAGAGGCACACTGCCAGTACCTGTATTCGTAAGGCCACTGATCATGGCATAGTTTCACCACACAGCCCTTTGCAGAGAAACGTTCTTCCCACACAGCCTCCCTCATATCCGGCCTACAGGAACCAGCACAAACCAGCACGAAGATAACGGAGGCCCAACCGAGGAGGCCCTGTTATCAGTCACACAAACGCCCCCTACACAGCCCTCTCTGCTCATGCTGTGGTGTGAAGCCATCCAGCGAGCACCTGGCTTCTTCAGAGCAGAGCACACAAAGCCAAGGTGTGACCACATCAATCACCCACACTTTCCCAGGTGAAGCCATGGCTCCCACGGCCCCATGAGTTCTGGCAGCCAGGCAGCTGGGCTATCATTCTCCCAGTTCAGCAGAAGACACAGGAGAGTCCAGAGCTTAGAATTCAGGCTATAACGAACAGCTGCAAAGATACAGCCCCAGGACCTTATCCCTCCATAGCAAATACTCTGCACAAGGTATTATTTCAGTATTTTTGTCTCCTCCAAATTTCATGTTGAGACTTAACCACCCCCCACTTAAAAAAAAAACAAAACAAAACCAACCTTCTTCAGTGTGGCAATGCTGAGGAGAAGGGGCTTCTGGGAGGTGACTGGTCCATGGAAGCTGCCCCATCATTAGCAATCATTAACAAAATTAAAGCCCAGGGGCTGCAGGGGTCTCAATTAGAAAGGGGTCCTAGAGTTGGAAGGAGAAATGAACACATGCCCCCATCCATAGCCCAGAAGCTACCTCCAATGGATAACCACTTGCAAATGAAAATTTAGTTTTCTTCAAGGGACTCATATTGGGGAAACAAACCTCTCTTAAGGGTAAACTGTATGCCTAACTGTGTGTGGCCAACAGAAAACAAACTCAATGGCCTCTTTGGAGGTTCCTTGCCCCACAATGTGTCGGGTTTTTGTTTTGTTTTGACATATTTTTTTCTATTTTCACCCTGTAGGCTCTTAGTGTATGTATTTGTGTGTGTGTGTGTGTGTGTGTGAGAGATAGAGAGAGAGAGAGAGTGTGTATGTATGTGTGTGTGTCCTATTCCAATGTGTTAGGTTTTGTTTTAGCTTGCTACGTCTTACTTTATCTCATTTTTGTTATTATCCCGTAGAAGCCTGTTTGTTTTCTAACAGGAAATGGAGAGGGGATAGATCTGAAGAGGAAGGGACATGGAGAGGAACCGGGAAGAGTAGGGGGAGGGGAAACCATAATCAGGATATCTTGTGTGGGGGAAAAATCTATTTTAAATAAGAGAAAATAAATTTTAACCCAAAAAAAAAAGATTGATGATCTTGTAAACCACGTTGGATCTCTCATCCGTCTGCCTCTGCATTTGTATGGCAGAGGTACAAATCTCAACACCCTGATACAGACTCCCAGTCCTCCCAGAGCTGAGAAAACAATGATTCAGTCTGTGGTGTTCGGTCACAGCAACACAAGTGGACCAAGATGTCAAGAGGGTGGCTGCCTTTTCACCCCAAATCCAGTGGACTCACTGTCAGCAGCCTTGTGCGCCTTCCTGTTTCTAACTTGAGCTTCTAAAGCCTTGTCCTCATCTTCTCCGGCCGCTGAAGCTGCCGTCCAACCCACCATCAACACACAGGCTTCACCAACCCACATCCAGGGGAAAGAATCCTTACCCACAGTCACTAAGCGTGCAGCTCGGAAGACCGTGTGTGCCACTAGGAAGGATGTGGTGGTCCAGGGCTCCGTAAGAGGACTGTGGGAACGCTTCTGCTGTCTTCATTCTGGGAGATGATGGAGCAGGGAACTTGAGAACTGAAGCAGAATCTGGCAATAGAGCTGACAGCCTTTCCCCTAATGCTGCCATCTCTTGTTCACTGAGGGTCTCTGTCTCAACCCCCTTTGTCTTCCGTTTTCCCGCTGGCTCCACGAGCCACCAGGATCCGCCCAGTTAATTAAGTGACTCTGCACAGGTTTCTCTGATCTGGAAGGGAAGCAGATGGGTACTTCCTTCTCAGAACCCTGCACCATCCCCAACTCTGGACAAAGGTCACCTCAAAGAGCACTTTCATCCTTTTACAGTCACCGCTGATGGCCGCCCACCAAATGTGACATGTAGCCCATGGTCATAGCCATGCAGCACCCAGAAAACCCTGAGAGAGGGACCTGCCTTAAACAGCCCTCCCAGAAGCCCCCAGTTTTATGACTTACCTTCTGAACTCAAGTTCCCGGGAATCACAGACTCTATAAAACGTATTTATTATAAAAGATAAACGAGCAACAACTTTCAGGAGATGGATTCATTCTCTACCAAGTGTTACCTACACAGTCAGTATTCATACTGCCTGTCACCTCCCCGATGTGCCCTCCCTGGTTTGATCATTCTTCCAAGGCAATGATCTTGGCCTTCCCCAGGGCTGTGAGCACGTGGTAATTGGGCAGTGTTTGGTGTCCACTGATGTCCCACCTTGACCCCAGATGTTCCCTGTGGGATCTCCAAAATAACGTGTGGGCTGCAGGACCACCTTCCGGCTCCTGATCACCATGCCACTGAATGGTTTTGTGGCCATAAGCTGTCTGTGGAGCAAATGATTCTAGCTGTGTTTTTAAAAGCCTTGTTTTTGTTGCTAGTCTATTATTATGCAACAAAAAAAAAAAGCTAAGAACTAGGAGAAAACTGTAAGACACCAAAAGCAAGATAAGATTCTATCCAAGTGTCTAATCATCCAGAGACTCATGCTATTCTAATGATGATCTAATTCTGTCTTGCTGGGACTCAGCGTATTTCCTACCACACTCGGTTTACATAATATAGTCGAAGAGGGTCTTCTTCGCATCTTCACCTTTTAAGGATTCATCTGCAGCTTTTCTGTTTCTCCTAATAGGTCCTGTGTACCAGAGGACAGCAATGTACTGAAACTACGCCTAGCACTTTGTACAGATTTTCCCTTAATTCTTACCATTGCCCTATGCATATTTCCTTTATACTACAAGAACTGTCATTATCTTCAGTTTATATGTGAGGGAAGTGAGGCTTAGAGAGATTGCATCACCTGCCCCAGTCACAGAATAAGTTGCTAATGGTGCCTGCATTTGAATTTGACTGCTGTGACTCTAATGTCAAAGTCGTTCAGAGGTTCCAGCTCTTTGACTTTAAAGGTTCAAGGCTCTTCTTGGTCTTTCTCTCGCTTCTCTTCATCCAACATAAATAAAGATCGATTCCAATGGACGATGCTCACAACACAGAATAACCCGCAGAGAGGCATCAAAAAGAATTTGACTCCAAGAATTGTGGTCCACAGACTTGTGATTAATAGCCTAAGTGTAGTACCAAAGAATCTATGCTTGTAATGAATAACTGATTTCACAGGCACCTACAGCAGGAAGATGCTGTGGAGTACCTGGTACTCCACAGAATGCTTCTTGTATGCGGAAAACATGGGAAGTCAAATTTACTCAGTGACTTGTTTGCAGTCACAAAAGTACAAATGACAGATAAGGGATCTGTGACATTTGAACCCCCTATTTTAGCTTAAAGTCACATCTTTCCCTGTGCTCGGCGTATAGTCTGATCACACCCACAAAGTGAAGGTGGGTTGGGGTGGAGTGCAGGCTGCGTGTTCTCCTTCCAAACAGTAGGATTCATCCGTGGTTCCCCCAGCCTCTTTCCCCTTAGACTTTTACCTATTCACCCTCATTCATCCTGTGAGCAAGCATCACATTTTATATTTACAAAAGGTTTTGCAGGTTTGTGTTTTTCATAATGTACCTCAAGTGAGCACAACCAAATAAATTAATGAAACTCTACTAAGTCTTAATCTGAGTCTCTCCTGCCCCATTTTTGCCTTGCTATCTATGCCCCCACCCCAAAATGCATTAAAAATAAACCCATATTTTCTGGATGTTAATAAAGACAATTAAAACCTAATTTCTCCTACACTAACCTGAGATGGCTTGAATATAGTTGAATGTTAAGAGATTGGCTCCAGGACCCACCCAGCCTCACCTTATCCACCATGGATACCAAAAACTATGGATGTTGAAGCCCCTTATATAAAATGACAGTATGTGCATACAGCCTACACACATTCCTCTATACAGGTTAATCCATCTCTAAACATCTTACAACACTTAACATGGCACAATGCTGTATAAGTTGTTACACTACATTGTTCAGAGAATGATAAAAAATGCAACTACATTTATTTTGGATCTTTTGCCATAGAAACCTCAGATACCCAAGGAAGACAGCCCTCTTTTCACACCCTGATGGGGGAGCAACTTGTACAATACCTCCCTTTGAATTATGTTCCCAAATGCCACTTGTTAAAACATGATTGGCAGACTGCTCCATAAGGTTCCCATGGCAGACTGGACTTTGAAATGGCATGTGTCTGTGTGGCTAAAATGACCACGGTAACCTTTCCAGTTTCTTTCAGACCCACAGGGCACTGTGCTGAAGGGCTAACGACTTCAGCTTGGTTGTCACTCGCTATGAATAGACTGGAGAGCAAAGGGGAAATAGAGATATTTTCAAGGGCTTGTCAACATGAGATCCAAGTTGTTCCTTCCGGGTGGCCTTTGAAATCACGCCAGCTGCTGAAGCAGAAGAGAAGCGTTGGCTTCTCGCTGGGGCCTATGGCTCAGGCCACGTGGTGGGTGCTTTTTTCTGTGAGATGGAAGGGGTTACTTCCATCAATGGCATAAAAGAAACCTTTCACGCAGGTAGCATCCAAAATAGAAATGTTGCTGTAAAAGTAATTAGACTTGAATTTAAGCAGATCAGCTCCTCATTAAGGGTTCCCCTCAAAGGCTTTTTACAGGCTTACAGCTCGACTCTAATCTCCAGTGTCAGATGTGCAAAGTAGCGACTCATTCACACACTAAGAACCCTGTACTCAGGCTTCCCTGGTAGAACACAGTAAAGGCTTCACTGTACACAAGTATAAACAATCTGCCGTGGCCACCACCAAGCCCTCAGCAAAAACGTAGACCCCGGGGATCAAAGTCAATTGCTACACCGATTTCTATTTCTAGAAGAAAACTCCAGCCATCAATGATTAGGTGTTTGACTGGTTAGTCTCACAAGCCTGGAATGCCCTGAAACCCTTCCCATCTGCACTCACTGTAAATTTTCAGCACTTGGTAGATGTTTACTGTGTCCCAGCTTACAGGAAGCAGACGTTTGAGACACATGCGACTCATGGTCTTACCCAGGTTCCTCTGCATGCATTTGCCGGGGCACTCCAGTGTAGCTGTGAGGCACAGGCAGCAGGTCCAGACTCCATCCAGAACCACTACTGGACCAGGGACTGAACCTCTAAGCAGACAGGGATTTTTATATGATCGTGTGATCTTTACGTGGTCATCAAATGATCTTATACAGAAAGAGGGTATATCATAGATCCTGAAATCTGCTCTTCCGTTCCTGTTAGACATCGAATTCAGGGCATTAAATCAACAACACATCACCTATGGGAAGACGCAGACACCCATCTCCCCATGAGGTCTTCATCTGTTGGTTGTGGTGAAAGAAAACTTCCCAGGTTCTCTCTCTCAGACTCTGCAGACCCATCTTAGACTCACAACTGTTGGTATCCGGGCATGATGCTGACCCCGCTCCCTGACAACCAGCAGGGTAGGCACTGGCATTCAGGCAGAAACTTAGACAGCTCAAAGGGCCCTGTGTTGCGTGGCTACACCATGGCCACGTCATGCCTTACATGGCCACGTCATGCGTTACATGGCCACGTAAGGACTCTGTACACATCTGCGGGCTTCCCCTTTTAAGTGAGCACCTCCTGCCTGCTTGTCCCTTCTTCCTCCCTTCCATCTCCGTCCCATCTTCCAGCTCTCCTCCTCTCTTTGTTCCCTTTTCCCACGTGGGTTTGTTGAGTCTTGTGGTTCGCGTTTCATCGCCGGCAGCCCCAGCTATAGCAAAACAACAACAACCGCCCCACCGCCCTCATGCTGGAAAACACTTTTATGAGGGCAAGAATCACAGGAAAATCAGACCTGGCCCTGAGACTCATTTTCACACCTTGACTGTGATAACGCATGTGAAGCATACGCCGTATGACCGAGCCTTTATTTCCCCATCTGTGAGACGGAGGAAGTTGCAAGCTGTGTCCCTTATTCTAAAATGTTTGGTATCAAAAACGTGGTTTATTTTTTGTTAAAGATTGATTGATTTATTTACTTATTAACTATACAATGTTCTATCTGCATGTATCCCTGCAGGCCAGAAGAGGACACCAGATCTCATTACAGATGGTTGTGAGCCACCATGTGGTTGCTGGGAATTGAACTCAGGACCTCTGGTAGACCAGTTAGTGTTCTTAACCACTGAGCCATCTCTCCAGTCCCTGGGCTTTTTGTTGTTGCTGTTTCGTTTTGTTGTTTTCGTTTTGTTGGTTTTTTTAAGATCTCACTATGAAGATCCACCCAGCTTGAACTCACCAGAAGTACATCTTATTTTGGATTTTTCTTTAACTTAACTTTTGCATATGTATAATGAGTCATCTTGGGAAGGGATACAAATCAAAATATGAAGCTTTTCATTTACACCGTGTACAGCGTTGGTACTGTGGCTTATCACACAGGTCCAGGGTAGACTTTTTCAACTGTGATGCCATACCAGTACTCGGAAGAAGGGAGGAACAGGCAGGGGCGCTCACTTAAAAGGGGAAGCTTGCAGATGCTTACAGATTTCAGAGCACTCTGAATTTCAGATATTTAGATTAGAAATGTTCAATCTGTAACAATGTTACACAGGATCAGCAGGATTGCATGAAATAATGCATCAGAGAACACAGATATGATTGGCACAATACGGTGATTATTTAGTAACTGTCTCTGTGTTTACCAAAGGCCTTGGTGTGGCTCTTAACACTAATGGGCAGCAAACTCAAGAAAGAATCTCACGGAATTCACAACCTGGTCTTCTCACTGAAGGAGTCCTCAAATACCATGAAATGTAGATACCTAGCAAGTAGGCAATGTTACTTCTGAATGGGACAGTGAGTGGAACACGTAAATGCCATGAAATGAAGACACCCAGAAAGAAGACGATAATACGCTTCTAAACTGAACAATGGAACTTGCAAAACATGACATAGTGCCGGGTGTTGGTGGCACACGCCTTTAATCAGCACGTGGGAGGCAGAGGCAGGCAGATCTTTGTGAGTTTGAGACCAGCCTGGTCTACAGAGCAAGTTTCAGGACAGCCTCCAAAACAATACAGAGAAAAACCTGCCTCGAGAAACAGAGAGAGAGAGAGAGAGAGAGAGAGAGAGAGGGAGAGGAAGAGGAGAGAGAGAGAGAATCATTTGTGACTTCATGAGAAAAGTGATCAAGGGTTGATATTTAAAATAAACAGTTTTAACATAAGCATAGCGTACCTAAAACCAGCCAGATATATAGAAATCTGGATTCGGTTTGCCATTCTCAATTAACAGACATTTATATCCCTTTTATGAAGTGGGAGTTTGAGGCAGGGTCCCTCTATGCAGCCCTGGCTGTCCTAGAACTCACTGTGTAAGCTAGGCTGGCCTGGAACTCACAGAGATCCTCCTGCTCCTGCCTACTGAGTGCTGAGCTTGAGGTGTGTGCCACTGTGCTCAGGGACATTTACATCCTTAAAAAATCTGAGGCGTACTTTTGTTTCCTCAGCCAAATGGAGATTTCCACGGGGCAGCCAGCATACAATTCAAATGGGGATGGTAAAGAGTTAGCAAGTTAAAATACAGGCTAGCCCAGTTTAATCTGGATTTTAGATAGTATAGGAAAAAATTTAGTATAAATATGCCCCCATACACTATTTCACAACCCTAACAAAGTATGATTGCATCACCTAAGCTCTTGACTTGATTTCAATAGCCTTGGAGGGGGAATCAAACTGATTAGTAATAAACTTATCACGAGTAAAGAAAATTACTAAAATTGCAAGTGTTGGGTAAAAAGAATTAAACCAGAAATCACTGGGATCAAACTAGACCAGAGCCTTTTGATTTCCTTCGTTTCAAACACTAGGCAGTTTGGGTTTCCCTTTCTGCCTGCAGAGACTGCTGGTGTAACTTGTGCCCTTGCTTGGCTATTCTCACTCGAGAGGGATAAATGGAGAAAAAGCCAAACTAAGAAATAAATGGACACTGGGAGCCAGGATTCATTCTGACACAAAGTTCAACCTCACTTTCCCAATGAAGACAGCTGGCCCTGACCTCCTGCTGCAGAGTTCCTGAGAGTCAGACACTCCCTCCCCCTCACTTCTCATTACATGATTTAATTCTCTCTAAATTTAAGGCTGGCAAAAAATTTTTTTGTTTGTTTTGGTTTTGGTTTTTGTTGTTGGGTTTTTTTTTTTTTTGGTTTTTGTTGTTGGGGTTTTTTTTTTTTGGTTTTTGGTGGGGTTGTTTGTTTGTTTGCTTTGAGTTCAAATATGCTTTGATGGTGTCAAAAATTCTTTTTTTTTTTCATCTTAGAACTGCCAAATAGACTCCCTGGAGAAAGATTAAATAGTTCTTTGGACATTTTCTAGGTTTGTTGTTGTTGTTGTTAAGTTATACATAGCATGGATAGGGATCTTAAGAATCAAGGCAGTTTCAGGACGCCTCACTATGCTGTGCGCATACAATTTTAACTTTCTTGCCATTGGTGCTGATGACGGTACATCTTGTGAGTGCTCCCACATCAGCTGACCACAGTTGTTAGGAAACCGTTCCGCTGGGAAGGAGAGCATCGAAGGGATCGCCTGGCGTTAAACACGGCCTATCAGGCAGACATCGGACTTGAACTCGGAAGGAGAGCTTACATTCCCACCTTGCAGGCACACACTGTGTGACACCAGATAATTCCGCCCTCCAGCTGGACCTAGTCTCTGCGTAGTCTGGAATCTTCTGCATCACTGTCTTACCACCTACATTCGCGCCTTTCGCCTTTTGCTGACGGGCATTTTCCGACAGCCCTCCCACACTTCCTGCTTCTGGAAACAAACTGCACATGCGATGCACACTCACCTCTGTCTCCACCGGGTCCTTAGGGACCACTTTGAAAATGACTGCCTATCACCTCAAGAGATCCATCCGCTGCGTGTCCAAAGACAGAAGGGGCTGCATGTAATGTGAGGAACCGCGCGCTGGAAGAAAGCAGAGCCGAGAAACTGCTGTGGCAACTTGGGCTTTGGCCTTTGAAAACAGCTTCAAGTTGGAAACTCTTAGTTGGCACAGATCTGGAGGGAAGATCGGGACACCGTGTCCTGCAAGGACCCGAAGGGAAAAGGAGCCGGCCGATTAGACCCGAGGAATGGCCTCGCTCTTGCCAGTCTTAGACATCCGGGCCTGCTGCAGGTCTGCCACGCCACACCTCATTACAAGATCATAACTTGAGGTCAGCCTTCTCTAAGGTCATCTCCGTACCCTACCTTCATGTGACTGAGAGATCAGGAGTCAACACCCGGCTCTGGAGGACCCCACGCTGCCCCTCCCTCATACATCCCACAGACTAAAGACTTTTAAAGACAAAAGACCAACGGGGACTTTTGTCTCAATTTTATGAGCAAAAGTGCATCTTAAGAGCTGATAAGCTCTCATAAACAATGTGTCCTCCAAGAGTAGTTATGACTTTTCTGATTTACTTATGCCCTCAGATGAATCTTCAGATGCGCTATTGACCAATCTCGAAGCTGGAACACATGCCACCTCCAACTGTTGTACCCACCCAAGCCAAACCCTTGCCCCACAGCAAAGGTCAAAGTTTTCTCTCCTTTGACAGAGGAGAGTAACAGGGAAGAAGGATGGAGAGTCGGGGAACTGGACAGGAAAAGGGTCATCGGTCATTTTTAGGAGATGCTGGGGACTTGACAAAATCATCTGCACGTGTGCGCTCTGTATCCTGCCCATCATAAAGACTGGCACCAAGTCTCCTAAACAAGGGATGTCCAAGGTTTTTGTTAACAGTAAAGAAGGATGTCTTAATTGCTTTTCTACTGCTATGACAAAACACCATGCGTGGCCAAGGCGACTTACAAAAGAAAGCGTTTAGTTTGGGGCTAGAGTCCATGGGCATCATGATGGGGAGCATGGCAGCAGGCAGGCAGGCAGGCATGGCTCTGGAGCAGTAGCTGAGAGCTTATATCTGTTCCCCACGCATGAGGCAGAGAGAGAGAGAGAGAGAGAGAGAGAGAGAGAGAGAGAGAGAGAGAGAGAGAGAGCAGCACTAACTGGGAATGGTGTGGAATTTTGAAACCTCAAAGTCCATCCCAAGTGACACACCTCTGTTGGGGAAGTCCTGTGCATTTGTCAATAAAGCACTGTCTGGCCAATAGGGAATCTAAGTAGGTGGGACTAGGAGTCCAGGAGAACTCTGGGAAGGAGAAACACAGGAGATTCAAGATGTAACGCCATGGGGTAGGAAGCCCAGAACTATTCTCCGGTAAGAGAAATACTTAGATTAACAATTATGGGGTCATTACTTAAGTCAGAGCTAGCCAGTAAGAAACAAGCAAGGCCAACAGCTTCATAATTAATATAGCCTCCTGTGTGTTTATTTGGGACTGATGCGGCTCTAGAACCAGGCTGGCGGGAAGGCTTCTCTCAAGGAAAAAGCTTCTCTTTACACACCTCCTCTAACAAGGCCACACCTCCTAATCCTTCCCAAACAGTTCCACCAATTAGGGATCCAAGCATTCAAATATATGAGCCTATGGCACCCATTTTTATTCAAACCACCACAATTAGGTCTGCTTTGGAAGTGACGAAGGTGGGAATTTTCATACAATAAATATGAAAAGGGCAAGTATCAGGTCCTGAAGAAGATGTGGCCCCTCACATCTTTAACTCTATGGCAATATATATCAGACCTAGATACAGGCTGAAACTACAAGCCAGGAATCACATCTGGAGCAACCAGACAACCCACTTAATATGAAAAGAACAAATACACATCATTTATCAATTCATTAGACAAATGTTCACTGGGTATACTCTGGTTCAGGCCTAGGGGGCACATGGGAAGTAGAAGATGCCATGAGAGGATCTATGGTGCCAACCAGGGCCTCAAGGAAAATGTAATAAGAGATCGGCATCTTTGGTCACACAAATGTGTGTGGAGGCTCCACACAAAAGTGCCTTCCTTCAGTTCTGGAACCCTGAGGGAGACTCCTTAAAAAGATAATGAGGCAAAGTCAGAGAGGCTAGAGCTGAGCAAATGATCAAGGACCAGACATGAAGGGCTTCCTGCACACGTTCAGGGGCCTGAAAAGTATCCTATGGATTCTAGGAGGTCACTGAAGGAGTTAGGAGCAGGGATCTTACCCCAGTCACACACACAAATGAACTTGTGGTAAACACATGGGCTTGTGGTAAACAAGTGGACTTGTGCTAGGCATGTGGACACAGACTTATATCCAAACCTTGACTTGTGTCTCTTGTCAAGTTCATTATTTCACGTTATTTCATTATTTAATAGGGTTTCATTAAAGAAAAATAAGATGATTCTATCTAAAGTGTTAAGTACAGATTTTCCAATGCAAGCTCATTACTATGAATGTTCCTGGGCAAATATTAACTTGGGGTGGCACAGTCTTTGTCCTCCCTCCTGCCCATCAAAGATAATTGCATCAATCCATTTTCTCTCCTTCCTCTCTTCAAGAAAACATGACTGCTGTTGTCTTGGGTTGGAGCTGAACTGGTCACCCAGACTGAGCTAAAACATGCCAAGACTTGGAACCCCGAGGGCTTATGGAAGTGGCAGTCACTCTACCCATGTAGCCTAAAGAGGAGACAAAGAGTTTGGTGACAAGTCCTATCCGTGATGTCTGTCTGTCTGTTGCAGCAGGATCTCATCGTGTAGCATTGTCTGGACTGGAACTCTATCCTCCTGCCTCAGACTATAGATGTGTAACCATTCCTATCCAAGTTGTTTTGGCTTTGTTTTTGTTTTAATGGGGGAAAATGTGGTTTGTTTTGTGGGGAGGAAGGGGTGGTGAGGGAGTGGTGGGTGCTCTCTGATGTCAGAGAAATGTAAGGGAATTGGTGTCAGGCTTGGGGGAGCCGGGAGCAAATGCGGAATGAGGGGAAGGCCAGAGGGAATTCAATTCAGAGTTATACTTAGATCTCTTTTAATCTTTTAAAAATGTTTCCCTAGTGATATGAGAATAAAATTCCCTTTTAATTGGCTTGCCTCTTGCCCTGTTTCCTGTGATCTCAGTGTGGACACGGAGCATGCAGACCCATGGGCCAGGCTGTAGGAAAGTGAACTTCGCATGTTGGCATGATGCATGCGTGCTGTCCCAAGGACTGCTCTGGGGGTGAGATGTGGAAGTGCATGTTGTCTCTACAGATTTACTAGATTATTACACAAACAACCTTCAGATCTTGGTGGCTTGAGGTCACACATATTTCTCTGACTCCCCTGGCATGTGATCTGTGTGATTAAAGATTGTCAGAGCCCTGGAACCAGGCAGACAGACACACCACTTATCTGCACCAGCAAGAAGATGCAGAACCATAGTTGCTCTGGAAGTTTCTGCTTAGAAGCCTGTCACTTCCAATGCCATTCCTTTAGCCAAACAAGTCACACATGTCATCACCAGGGTGGGACACATGACATCCCTGGGAGGGCTGAGGCCACTCAAGAGCAGAGCAATGTTTCCCGGATGCCTGAGGTAGAGGTAGAGCAGCCCTCCACCTCTCTAATGGAGTCCTCAGGAAAGTCAAAGCATGGAGAGGCGACACAGGGACAGCTCTCACTAGCACGGTGGTCAGCCAGCACAGACTTGGGTAGCTTTCACGGAAAGGGACCCGTGAGGGGGACAGTGGAGGTTACAGAAGGTCACTCTGAGGGTGTGTCATGGTCTGAAGCTGCTGAGGGTCTCTGAAGCCCCTTATTAAGAAGATGCCCCTTCATGAGGATGACAGAGACCAAAGGAATACCCAAAAGAGCCTAGGGATCTAAGGTAACAGAAAACGGTGACCACTATCCAGGGGGTCCATCCAGGGGGTCTCACCAAGAAATCCGGGTGCCTGGACCAGGCTGAGCTGAGGAGTCACCTCCAGCTGCTCTCAGGCAGAGACTTGGGACTCAATAGTCCTCTGTCACTCATCCAGGCAAGGCAGGGCCAGCCTACAGAACTTTACCACATAGTTTGAAGAGGTCCTGTCCACCCTATTTAGCCTCATTCTCTACCACACCCTATCACACAGCTGTCCACGGAGGTCCTTACTCCTCCCTAAGCAGCCCTTCCCCACCTTCCTTCTAGACCATTCCATCCACAAACACATACTGAGAGAGCTCGGGATAGCAGGCCTCTGGTAATTTCCAGGAATGGAGCAAAAGACCTGTCCCCATGCCGCTGTTGTTCACTCAGGAGGAAGCAAGAAACAAGAGGAAGGCTTAGAAGAGCTCCCGTCCAGCCAATGGTGAGCTAGAAAATGAGCCAGGGGTAAGGGCAGCAGCAGGCAATTCAAGGTTTGCTTCTACTCCGACTCTCACTTCTGCCTCTGGACCATGGCTAAGGAGGAACCAGGGAACTCTGCTTCTTTCAAACACCTCCCCATCCAAGGGACATGTCTGCACATGGCTGAGCTTCAGCCCTGACTGCACCCCCTTCCCATTCCCTCTCTGAGTGTCTGTGTCACCTGGGATAACCTACCTGCCTCCCTGTGCCTCGATGTCCTTATTAATTGAACAGAAAGCACATCAATGCCAAAGTGGTCATGAGAATTAAGCCAGTTAGCAGACATGTGGTACCCAGAATGGAGTTGCTGTACAACAAGAAGAAGCTGGGCTTTGGCAGCGTTCTTTATGCAAGTATTAAAAGTTATTTGCACTCATCTTAGCACATTATTTTTAAGCCCCGCTGAAAACGCAGCAATCTTTTATCTGCCACTCCTGGAAGAGTCCTCTCTCCAGCCGCCAGCTCCAGCAGACTCTACAGGTTTGTCAACAGGAGTTTTTTAATTGCATAAATAATTCATGAACACATTCTGGTTGAAAGAGTTAAGCAACACGGAGGAGGAGGCTGAAGAGTCCCTTCAACACCCTTCCCACTCCCTCCCACGGCTGCAGAGCGGGTCCTGCCCTGCAGATGTACTCCTTCCAAAGGCCCAGCTCTCTCTACCTTCCAGTCGCTGTACAGCTTGCCGGCTCTCCAGATAGTCTGTAGATTTCCCTTTGCCAACACAGTGAGTCTGCTTCAGGACGGACACGCCAGAATGCGGAGTAACAAATCCCCTATTGATGGATGTCCCCGTGGCTTCCCATTTGCCCCCTTTGAAGCCTGCAGGACAATCAGTTTCTTTGTATGAACACATTCACACAGGCAAAGGGCAATTTCTTAGAATAGATTCCAGGAAGTAGATTTGTTGGGTCAAATGGTGGGCGAATATTCTGTTATGCTAAATGCTATCAAATTGCCTTCCCATTTATACTCCAATCAGCTTGGGGAGGGGAGGGACATTTATTTTTGTTTTAAAGAAGGGATCCTTATAATTTGTAGGTTTTTGTTCCTTTGTTTTCCTTTTTTTTTTTTTTGTGGGTTGGGTTTGGAGAGGTGTTTCGCGTTGGGTTTTCCTTCAGTGCTGGGGTTAAACTCGGGGCCCTATGTATGGTAGGCTGGCATTCCACCAGAGGATTATGTCCCCAGCCTTGTTTGTCTCAAGGTCTCACTAAATATAGCACAGTCTGAACCTTGAGGTCCTCTTGCTGCCTCCTCCTGAGTGCCAGGATTGCAGGTGTGGCCACCACACCCTGTTTGGAGGTGTGTTTTCAGGCTGTTGGCTTCAGCATAGGGAAACACCTTGGCTTTCCCTAGCAACTAGAAATAGTAGTCCATTCTTTCTTATTGGAAAGGAAACATTGCTGCCATATAACCCCTCCCCTTCCACCCCAACCCCTGCTCTGCCCTAAACCATAGAGGGAGAGGGAGAGAGAGAAGGAAAAACTGTAATGAGAAAATATCCCTAAACGTTTTGATTTAGAATATTTTTCATAAAAGACTGGGTCTCCTCCTCTGCAGCCACAGTAAATGTCGCTGACCTGGTTATGAGCTGCTCTTTTCTTATTCAGGACCTCTGCTTCGTTGCTTAATCCATGATAATTCTGGGCTTCACACTATTATTATGTTCAAGGAGGGATGAATCTTGATAACTACGGAACTACATTACCCAGCCTGCACTGCAGGAGGCAGTAGCCAATGAGCTGTAAATAGAAGCCTAGGATTGTGTGCTTCTGGGAAAGGCTCTCAAGGCTAGCTCACCTGGGAGGACAGACCATTTGCTTGTCTCTTCCATACTACCTGAGATTGGGGATGGTTTAGACATGTTTAGCATTGCCCTTAGTTAGAGCTGAGTGATGCTATAAAAGATCCTACTGGGAATTGTGTTAATTCTTCAGTTATTGGAGGTTGGATGCTAACCAGTGATGTCAACTGGCAGTACCATTTGCCCACCTGCTCATAAATATGTTGATATTTAAACAGTTCATTGGCCAAACGTGTGGTAAGTGCAGATCAGTCCTATTTGAAATAAAGATGTGATGGCTGTCATATGTCACCAAGAAGTAATCTCTAAGATGGAAATCAAACACCAAGCATGATGAGGAAGAAGCCTCGGTCCCTAGGGAGGGACCTCTGAATTTCCTCTATAGGATTCCAGTGTGTTTAAACCCAATCAGTTGCTGGCCTTCGAAAACTTAATTAATTCTTCACTTTCTGTGGCCCAAAAAATAGATTTCATTTTACAACCACCGAAGTTCCTTGGGATTTCCTCTCAAGAGCCTACATCATTCTAAGCAACTCCCATTGGCTAGTCTCCTTATACCTGTGGCCTGGACACAGTTTCTACTAATCGACATTAAAACCAGGTTAACTTTGGAATCAGCCACCGAACTTTGCTGGCTCCAAGGTCTGACCTTTGGCCCCTATTAAGGAATTGAAAGTCCAGATGCAAATGGAAATTCCTTCCCAGATTAAATCTGAGTTCAGAAGAGCCCAAACTGGGATTCTGCACCTATTTTAAAACAGGTGGTGGAAACGTTTCCTATGAGGTAGTCCAAAACAGTTCTGTTTATAGCAGTGTGGAGATGGAAACAATCTGCCTGACAGCAGGGAATTCATTCAGAAAGTTGTGATACAGGGCTGAGGAGATCGCTCAGTGAGTGGGGGCTGGTCGAGCTGGCATGAGGCTTCAGTCCAGTCCTCGTGGAAAAGCTACAGCACCTGTACCCCAGCACTGAAGATGCAGACACAGGAGGATCCTGACACTGGCCGGGCTAGCCTAGTGCATGAACAAAGGCTCAAAGGCCGCAGCTGACCTCCAGCTTCTAGGGTGCTGGTGGCCAGAGCTGGAAGCTCCCTTGCCTCTCTCTGACCCTCTTCCTTCAACTCACGCTTCCCTCTTGCTGACTTGGCGACATTCCCCACCTACGCCCCAGATCCCTCGCTCCCTTCCCGAAGGAAAACGTGTCCTGCCAGCTCTTGCCCCACCGAATGTGGGGCAGGGCCTTTTCTTGTGGAAGCCCACTCTGTGAGCCTTACGCGCATACCCAACAACCCCTGGAGCACGGGTACATGCTACTTCAGGCAGAACCTGTCTCCAGCCTCCGCCTAGACTCGGGAATAGGGCAGCTGAGCTCAGCAGATCTCAGTGCCAGGCAGGCCTCAGTTTCCTCGACTCTGCAGGCCGCTGAGCCAGGCAGCATGTTGGAGGTTCCACTGAGTCTGTCCTTCTCTTCACATTGCCTAGCCAATCCAGGAAGGAGAAAGGATCATCCCCTGTTCGCCACTCTGTCAACTGCCTGGCTGTCTCCTCAACTGATCTTTACTGAACTCAAGTGACCAAAGCTACCCCTTCCGGGGAGTGCTGATGTCCTGGTGACTGAAGTACAGCATGCATACAGCCTGGTGGCTGACTTTCTAGCAAATCTACAACATTAGTCCTGATCCGTCCAGCTTTAAATGGAGTTCCCACTACATCCGCCCCGAGGACCTGAGTGACAATTGTTTCTAAAATAAATCAAACCAGAAAATTTGATGTGGATCTACGTATAGACCAGGCTACTCACGTAGAGACAAAAATGACTCACCCTGCCCCACCCCCGTCTTGAGCCACCCAGAAGGTACCAGAATGACTGAGTGCTGCTGTTCTCACAGAAAAAGCCCCACGCCACTCCACAGTCTTTGTCCCCAGGACACCATGCGTAGGCAGGGCGCCAGGCTGTTCCTGGGGAGAGCTAGGTGTGCGTACGGCTGAGGGAGCTGCCTTGCTGAAAGCAGCTTGCCATGAGTAGGAATAGCCAACGTCTTACCCTGGCTTTAGCTACCTATTAGTCAGTAGCTCATGACAAGCACAAACCCTGTGAGCCTCTGTTTACTCCTCCGTGTGATGGGCATAACAGCAGCAATCACCCAGGAGGGCTATGATCGGAAGAGCCGGGAAACATTGCATGGCCAATGGGGCTGCTAATGGCGCAGCAACGTGGAGCTAAACATAAGGCGGGAAATGGCCTCCTGCATATGTTTATGTTTATCTTACTGGTTGACGAATAAAAAGCACTGTGGCCGATAGGGCAGCACAACAGATGAGGAGGATTCTGGGAAACGTAGGCAGAGTCAGTCACCATGTAGGAAGCCGGAAGAGTAGCACCATGCTGGGCATTGCCGGGTGAGCCACCCTTATGGCAACACATAGATTGATAGAAATGGGTTAATAATTAAGACAGAGCTAGCCCAATAAGAAGCTCTAGTTGTTAGCCAATAGTTTTATAACTAATATAGCATCAGGGTGTTTATTTGGGGACTCAAAGGCAGCTCACAGAACCGGGCGGGAGATACGGTAACAGCTACTAATAGTACATTAGGACACCCCCCACCGCCTCCGCAAGAGCAGTGGGGTCAAGAATACTAAACTATGCTTCTGGCCCTCACACTGATCATGGCCCCCAAGGGACCCCTTGCAAATGTTTGCTGAACTAGTCCTGTGAACAGACAAGGGCTAGCATGATCACCACCGAAGGAAACCAAGTCTCCCTTAGGCCTTCTGGGCCCTCATCCATGAACCCAGGACCATAAAAATAGTATCTATTTTCTCCACTAGTCTCTTGTAAGAATTATGTGCAAGCCTGTAATGCAGCATTTCTCAACCTGTGGGTCGTAACCCCTGGGGGAAGGGTCAAGCAACCCTTTCACAGGGGTTGCCTAAGAGCATCAGAAAACACAGAGGTTTACATTACGATTCAGAACAGTAGCAAAATTACAGTTATGAAGTAGCAAAGAAAACAATTTTATGCTTGAGGGTCACAACATTAGGAAGGTGGAGAAGCGCTGCTTTAGAGTAAATGCTAGCTGAGTTGTCACCAATGGATGTATCCAAAGTGACAGTCTGAAGCCAGTGAGACTTACGGTCCCAGTGACACTCAGTGGTGGAGTGTTGTGACATGGGCACAGTAGAAATGAGGTGAAGTGACAGGTAGAAGACAAGGTTCTTTTGGAACCTAGAGTAGAGGTGATCGCCACTCACTTGAATACAGGACGAATGAAGATTTTACTCCCTGGAGGAAGGGGGAGATAAAGCCTGGTAAGTGATTTGCTTATGTGTAAGCATCTTGGCATTGCTCCTAAAGGGTTAGCAGGCAATCCAGCCAACCAGAAACTTCTAAGGTACACATGGCTCCATCCTCTTGATGTATTCCTTGGCCTTAAAATAAGTGTGTTATCTCAGTTTCAAACATCAGTTGGGCTTTTTTTGGGGTGGGGGGGGCAGGAATCCTAGATATTAACTATCTTGTTTGCCTATTTGTACACAAATGTCAATGTGGCCATCAGTGAGCTGTCAGAGGGACTGTCATCCAGCTACTTGACTCAGGACTACTTTGTGAAACAAGAAGCTCGAATGTAGTCAGTGCTAACAAAGTGTCCTGGATTGGCATGGGCGAGCTATGTCAGAAACACTGATGGGCACATTTGTGTCTTTCCACAAGATCAGAAGTTACTGAAAAACAAACCCACAAGCTACTTTGATTTTGTTAGCTACAGTTTACCAAAGAATCCCATTTTCCCTTTGTAGCATGGCCAATGACAGAGGACTGATCTCTTTTATTCCAATATTAATCACTAATAATAGCTCTCAAGTCACACATTGCCATTTATAGTGTGTGTGTGTGTGTGTGTGTGTGTGTGTGTGTGTGTAACAATGACTACACGAGGGTTAAAGGCTACAACGCCCTGAGGAGAGACTTCAGTGAAGGCGAAGACAGTCCCCGAAGGTGGTTGGACACTCGGAAGTTGGCTTCTAGGAAAACTGAGTGTAGGTCTTAACCACAGAAACAACCCTCCAAACCTCTGAGTCACAGAACCAGTAAGGTGAGGACTTAGCTCCCATTCTAGATAGTCACAGATGTACAGACAGACAGATGACACTTCAGGTACACATCAAGTTGGCGGCGGGGGTCATGTGGAGCTATCTGGAACCCCAGGGGCACTTGAGAGTTCTTTGCCTGTTCATTGCCCACACACACACACACATACCATACACCACCATGCACACATACTCACACACACACACACACACACACACACACACACACACACACACACACACGGCAGTCAGATATGTCCATGGCACCATTGCTATCTGTGCTAGGTGGCCTTTCTTTTCAGTGGTCCATGTGAGAGTGTAGCATCTCTTGTTGGCCTGACCTGATCGATAAGACTGAAGGGCTGGCTCTCCACAGGCTTGCACATGCCATATGCCCACATGTTCCCAGTCTCCTCTTGTAAGTTTATAGGTAGAGCAGTAAGTAGTCAGTGTGTGTCCCGTGGTTTGTGTGAGGCAGATGCTGCCGTTTTCTTCATATGCAAGATGCAGTCATCTTGTCCCTGAATTTGTACTATTAATGGAGCCAACTCTTCCTTTGCAAAATGGAGTCCATGTGGGCAAGGCACCTCCTGAAAGCCACTGTTTCATACAACACAGACTAACTTAGAGCAGGGCATGGTTCCAGAGCAGAGTGTGCTTGAGTGGGCACAGTCTTGTCTCCACAGGAGTCACCGTTCAAACACGAGTTTACTTGGATTCACAAGAATTAGAAAGGGGCATACCACGTTATAATGGACAGATGAAGAGGAGGGAGGAGGAGAGGAGGAGGGAAGGAAAACACTGGGTTGTGATCGCTGGATTAGTGACAAACCATGAACTCTGCCTGGACATCATTGTCGTGTCTCAACCTGCTACTGTGAGCTCTGGAATGGCGGCGCTACCAAAAGTATGTCAATTCTAACAACCTGAAGTCGATGTTCCAGGAATGAATTCTTAAATAATAATAATAACAATTAGGTTTTGTGAAGGTGTTAAAGATTGTGTGACTCCTTGGCATGGAGTGACTCTGGGGCACCAGGCCAGGCTTGCTGTGTGGGCCCCCAGTCAGCCCAGGGAAGAGAGAAAGGAAGGCAAGGCCAGACAGATCTTTGCTGTTTTCCAGATTTCTCTCCTCTCCTGAACATGACAGTCCCTGTCTGGGATCCCACCGCGGACATTAAGAGCACATGTGAAGTGCTTTGCACTCTCTAACAAAATCATGTTTTTCAACCCTATTTCCTTATCGTGTGTCAGGTCTGAGTCTGAGTCTGTGCTTTCACAGTCAGAGGGCAACGCCAAGGGTCATCTGTGGCTGATTAGCCGGGTTTACTAGAGGCCGCGTCTCGCCCTTCTCTCTGTCCCTGATGACTAACCTCCAAAGGAAACTGGAAAATGGGCTATACAGTGCCAACACCCCAGAGGGCCTCCTGTCCCCCAGGCATCAGGCTCGGTGTCCGTAGATTAATTTCACTTATTCTTTACACCACCCTGCAGGGCAAGATTTCTTAGCAGCGTATCGAGAACAAATGGGCTCAGAAAGGCAAAGTAACTTTCGGAACCAAGATGTCAGCCAAGGGTTTCCTGCGTTGTACTCCCTTCAGCCCTTGTCCCTGCATGACTTTTAGAAGAATTTGCCGAGCTGGGCCTCCCATTTGGGAACTGCTGGAGAATGAACTTGAGTGTGATAACTCAATACAGGTTGGCTTGACACTGCAGCGTGGCCATTGCTACTCAGTAACATCTCATCTGAAGAGGCGTCCTGACAGTCTGGTGTAGTGACACATTCGCCTGCATCATCTTTTACTTATCTCTGACGTCCTGTCCAGTAACTGTCAGGTAATTTCCTGGACTTCGTACCCTACAGATGAGCGGGTGGCGATTGTCCTAATATATCTTCGCTCTCCTTCGTTTCGTTTTTCTTTTGTTTGTTTGTTTTTTACCCACCAAACTTGGATCTTTTTTTTTTCCTGACCCAGAGCCTCCTACAAGCATCGAGGAACTTCAGTAAATCTCAGAGAGATGAGTTCACATCTGAGATCTTTGCCTTAGACATACTCCTTAACTTCCTGAATTCTCAGCCTCTTCTAAGAGGTACTTAGCACAGCACCTGCACGTGTAAACAGAGACCATAGGCTCTGTTTCCATTGTCAGATGCTTCTAATTGCTTCTCCTCCTCAAACTAAACCCCTAAATACGTATGCCTGTTAGGCCCTTACCGGTTAAACGCTCTGGGGTTTGCATGATGGTCACTGGACAGAAATACAGATGGAGAGTCAAGACTCGAAGCTGTGAGAGGACGAGGAGAAGAACGGCCCACAGAAAGACGCTCAAGGGGAGACGGCTCGCTGCTGTGGTGCTCGCTGCCTTTGCGGGGGACCTGCCTGCCTTTGGTTCCCAGCACCCACACAGGGATTCACAGTCATCTGTAATTCCGGTTCAAAGGGACCCAGGTGCCTTTCACAGGCACCTGACACTTACCTGCAGGTCAAACACTCATGCACATATAATGAATCTTTTCTATCTCTGACTCTGTGCAGCCCTGGAACTCCTTGGATAGTTCAGGCTGGCCTCAAACTCACAGAGGTCCACACTGCCTCTGCCCCCTGAGTGCTGGGATTAAAGGCGTGCACCACCACACCTGGCTAGAATAAACAGCATGCGCGCGCATGCGCGCGTGTGTGTGTGTGTGTGTGTGTGTGTGTGTGTGTGTGTGTGTGTGTGTGTGTGTGTGTTTATGTAATGTCTTACGGTGTGGCAGCTGGCGCTTCCCTGCCATGTTGGGAGCACAGCGCCAGGTGAAGGGTGAACTATCTGGAGGAACAAGGGGACATGAGGTCAGGCGCTTGCCGTGAGTTTAAGAGTAACGGGTGCCAAAGCCTCAGTAATCAAGATGAGTAGGATTTTAATACATTTGTTAAAAGTCACAACCAATGTAAGCAGTCGTGAAGACTATAGCACCACAGACACAGCAGCCCTGTGCCCAAGGCCTCTGCCTCGGTTCTCCTGTGGCTCAGCACACACAGCTCACTGTCTTGGCTGAGTTTTATGTGGGGGCTCCTTTGTGCCTTGCTATGGGGTCCTTTCTCACTCTGGTCCCACTCCTGAGTTAGAGGGGGCCTTGTTAATGAACTCTGGCTGAACCTCGCCTTCTAGAACTTCAGGAACCCTCATTTGCCGTCTTGTGTACAGTCTCTTCATGAGGACACCATCCTCTATCCTGAAGCCAGTACAAGTTCAGTGCCTCATCTGTGCTGAGCAGGGCATGCGTGACACAGTGAGCAGGGGAGGGCTGAGCAGGGGAGGGGTGGACAGGGGAGGGGTGAGCAGGGGAGGGCTGAGCAGGGGAGAGGTGAGCAGGGGAGGGGTGGACAGGGGAGGGCTGAGCAGGGGAGGGGTGAGCAGGGGAGGAGTGGACAGGGGAGGGGTGAGCAGGGGAGGGCTGAGCAGGGGAGAGGTGAGCAGGGGAGGGGTGGACAGGGGAGGGGTGAGCAGGGGAGGGGTGAGCAGGGGAGGGCTGAGCAGGGGAGGGGTGAACAGGGGAGGGCTGAGCAGGGGAGAGGTGAGCAGGGGAGGGGTGGACAGGGGAGGGGTGAGCAGGGGAGGGCTGAGCAGGGGAGGCATGAGCAGGGGAGGCTGAGCAGGGGAGGGATGAGCAGGGGAGGGCTGAGCAGGGGAGGGGTGGACAGGGGAGGGGTAGACAGGGGAGGGGTGAGCAGGGGAGGGCTGAGCAGGGGAGGGGTGAACAGGTAGGGGTGACAAGTGAGCAGGGCATGTTATCCCGCCCTTAGAAAAGACTCGCCATGGAAACCAAGGAAGAAAAGCAGAAAGCTCACCCAAACGCTTCCCCTGGACGCTGCTTCTGCTCATATCCCTGAACTGTAGCCTCATGCTGATGGCGCTTGGACTCTGCTCCCACTGAGGCCCCGCCTTGGATTTTGCTAGCTGTTAGTTGTCAAAGAGATTGGCCAGCTTCAGCCTGTGGAGGAGATTCAACCAGGACCTCTTGGAGTCCCGTAACTGAGAAACGGGACTCAGAAAATCGCTTTGTGAACCCCACATGCTTTTCCTCTGGGGCAAGTAGCACTCAAGACTTATGATGTGTCAGGAACTGAGTTATGAAAAGCTGCTTCAGCCAACACCATACGTTGGTCCAGATGTTACCATCTTGACAATTCTAAGTTGTTTTCAGAGTTCTGAAAGATTGGGACTGGGACAGTTAATTTTGCTTGTCAACTTGATGAGATCTGTAGTTACCGGAGAGACACAGTTCTGAGCACGCCTTTGAGGGACCCTCCCAAGAAGCTTGACTGAGAAGAAAGATCTACACGGGGTATGGGCAGCAGGCGTCTAAACGTAATTACAAGAAAAAGGAAGGCAGAGCCAAGTGTTAGAGTCCATCCTTCCCTGCTTTCTGACCAGAGACCAACTACCTCATATTCTTGCTTTCCGTGTTCTCCCCACCAACGCGGGCTGTATCCCCTCAAACTGTGAGCCAAACAAGCCTGCCCACCCCGCCACCCACGTAAGCAGCATCTGTCAGTTTAGCTGAGGATGAAAAAGTCTGGGAGACGGGGGCCACTTTTTAAGAGAAGATTATGATCTCGTGGGAATCAAGATGTTTCGTTTGAGCCTTTCCCTCCTAGGTCATTGGGTTCATGAAAGGAGGGTGGAAAGTAAGTTTCTGGGGATAAATGGTGCATAAAATGCATTCCGACCTCTCTGCAAAGCAGGGCGGCTGGTTTTCGAAGGCCTGGGCCTTGTTAAGTGATGGAGTGGGACTGACTATCCCTCTTTTCTCCGCTCTTCATGCCTGTGCTGAAACAACAGCCTCCCGGTGTTCCAGGAGGGGTCGCTTTGGCAGACTTAGAACCCGTTTGTCAGGCTAAAGTCTCACACTGGCCCACTAACCCCCACAGTCCACCCTGCCCTTGGCAAACACACCTAGTTTCGGCTAAGGAAAATCAGGGTTCGAAGAGAAAATGCCCAGAATGGTATTTATTGCTAGGGCATCAAAATATCCAAAAGATCTCACATAGGAAGATCTGATATACAACATCCATGAGTCCATTTCTCTTTTAGTATGGTCGGACTTAAGAGCATGAGGAAGGTGCTTAGCAGAAAGATAAGCTTTCTTTCCCCTTCAGAAAGAAAAGGCACAAACACATAAAACAGAGAAAACTCAGCCTCAGGACTGTCAGAAGATGAAACTATCAAACAGAAACACCTAAGAGCAGTTTCACCCTCCTTCACCCATCCCAAAGGCCCGGGAGAGCCAGATCGGGAGCAGGGTAGCTCAGGCTGCCATGTGGCTGTGTCTTCTCCTATGGCAGCACGCTTTGGCCATTTTACGCCCTGACCTGGGGCATCTCCCCGCAGCTACATCTATCCTGCTTGATGCTTCTATGTCCGTGGCCACGGGAAAAATGAAACAGAAAGCCTGGAGCAAACTGCCAATAGCGGCAGCGGAAGAAAGGAAAACTGTTCAGTGTGGCTTTCTGTGATGTTCCTAAAACCAGAGGCTCATGTCACTGCTGCTCAAGTCCTGTTAAGTAAACAATTCGTAAGAGAGTGGCGCACATCTTCTTAGGGCTGACCCGCGGTGGCTTGTCACGGGCAATCCACTCTCAAAGGAAAGCTCCAGGTACACAAGCCACGTGGCTAGCGGTTAAGTACAAGATCCCCCGAGTCAGGAGGACCGACTTTGCCACTTCCCAGTCTCTAATGCTCAGATCTGACGCTTGTCTAGCTTAATCACCATGACTATTTCCCAACGTTGGTGTGACGTAAATAAATAACCTAAAAAGAAACGTCTGGCACATAGCCCTGTGTGAACTAAGTTTTGTAAATATTGGTTGACTGTCACTGATATTGTTAGAGTCTTGAAAAGCAGTCAGAGGACAGGCACGGGAGACAGCTGCTCGAGAGCCATCCACTCCCGGCTCTGCCTGAACCTGCGATGCTTCTCCGGGGCATTAGATCTGTTTCTGTTCCCCAAGGACAGAGTTAGGGCTTTACCCGGCAGTTCTCCAGGGCTCTGCAGGCATCAGAAGCAGCCCAGGTATTAGACTGATACAAAGCACACAGCTAGACCTCCTCATCTGGGCAGAAACGGCCTCACTCTGGCCAGCACTACCTAAACAAGAGCTGACCAGACAGCTGACTTTGGAAAGGCACATGTTAGTCAAGTTTCTCACACTTTGATCAAATAATGGAGAAAGCCAGGTAAAGAAGGAGAGGTTTCCGTAGCTCATGGTTTCAGGGAGCGTGATCCACAGATGTTTGGCCTGATCTGGATGATGGTCGCTCCTCCTTGGAAGTGCAGCAAGCATTCCTAAGCACCAAGCCCTCTCTCTAGCACCCAAAATACATTATTGTGTGGAATAAATTTTAAAATTAATAAGAAAGGAAGCCAATGCTGTGTGACTAGTTGTTCTATTTAGGGAATTAAAAGGCAGAGGATCTGGACGTGTTAACAGATATGCATGTTTTCCTTCAATATTTTCCACCTGCTTCTGGTTAAATCTGTGTTCTCAGGGCAGAGGACATAAAGGGCTAATGCTCTGCCTATCTCTGCCTCAGTCTCCCCCCACACCTGTGTGTCTGTGTGTGTGTGTGATTGTGTGTGATTGTGTGTGTGCGTGATAGAGTGTGTGTGTGATAGAGTGTGTGTGTGTATTTTCTCTATCCCCCTCTCTCCTAGAGCCTTCATCCAGTGGCTGATAGAAGCAGACACCCACAGCTCAACACTGAGTCAAACTCCTGGAATCCAGTTGCAGAGAGGGAGGAGGGATGAGCAAAGGGGTAGAGACCAGGCTACAGAAACAGCTGACCTGAATGAACAAGGAGGAACTCATAGATCCCAGACTGATGGCTGGGAAACCAGCATAGGACCAACCAAGACCCCCTGAATGTGGAGTCAGTTAGGAGGCCTGGGAAAATCTATGGGACCTCTGATAGTGGATCAGTATTTATCCCTAGTGTAAAAATGGACTTTGGGAGCCCATTCCACATAGCAGGATACTCTGTCAGCCTAGACACATGGTGAGGGCCTAGACCCTGCTCCAAATGATGTGACAGACTTTGAAGATCACCCAGGGAAGGCCTCACCCTCCCTGGGGAGGAGAAAGGGGATGGGATAGGAGGTCAGTAGGGGGTAGGGGAGGAGGGAGAGGAACCTGGGATTGACATGTAAAATAAGTTTGTTTCTAATTTAGATTTTAAAAACAAAAACGAGTTTGCTCACATGACCGTGCATGAGGGCAAGTTCAAAATCTAATTGCTAGCAGGCTAGAAATTCAAACAAGACATGAAATTAAGGCTTGAGTTCAAAGTTAATAGTCTGAGCTGGAGTTCAAAGTTCACAGTTTAGGCTGAGAACGCAAGAAGAATTTCTGCTACAGTCTTAAGGCAAAATTCTTTCTCTGGAAAATCTTGTTTTGTTGCTAAGGCTTTGGCCTGAATGGATGTCCACAATGTGGGTGATGGGGGGGGGTAGTGGAGGCAGGGTCTCGTCATGCGGCCGTGGATGGCCTGACCCTTGTTTTGTAGACCAGGCTGGCCTTGAGTCTTCAAAGATCCACCTGCTGGCGCTAAAGGTATGCACCACTCTGCCCTGGATGTTCACATTGTTAAAGTCAGTCTCCTTTTCTGAAAGCCGACTGAGGTCCATAATGAGCACGTCTATAAAACTAATTTGACAACAACATCTAGAGCAGTGCTGGACCAAACAGCCAGGTACCATCCATCACCCAGCCAAACTGACACATGATTAACCATTACACTGGAGAGGAAAGTGTTTTACTAAAAAGCTCAGTAAAGGGATTGAATAGTAGCCAAGGGGGGAAAAAATACTGAGCCAGAATATTAAGTATAATAGCATGCTTTCCAAGCAGGCCTCAGAAGTGATCAAGACATGGTTATTGCTCAATGAAACTGAGGTATGAGTAGAACGCACAGTGCCCATGCAGAAGCAGTCTCTAACACAGTGGAGTGCAGGAGTTCTTAGAAAGAGCTGAGATGAGAGGACAGGTATCCAAGGAGATCAATGCTAACAGTCTCCAAAATTGAATGATTGTAAAACACCCCCAACAGAAATTTCTCATATAGTACTTCTAGGTTAATTAGAAAAAAAATGATATCTGGACACATTTTGGTAAAAATTTAAGGTGAATGAAGACTAAAAGATAATTCTAACGACTTACAGAGAGTTAAAGTAGATTCTGAAGAGGACATAAAGACACAGAATAACAGAATTCCCTCACCAGCAGCCCTGGGAAGATATGAGGAAGCAACATACTCAGAGGGTCAAAGGGAGAAAACTTAAGTCTAGGATCTCATGTCCAGCCAAGCTGTCATTTAAGGATGAAAGGGAGGCAGAGGAGGTTCTGAACGCGTGCCACATACCCACGCCCCTAGCTCTCAGGAAGCTGAAGCAGGAGGACCAAGCAGTCAAAGCCAACCTGGGATGCATAGTAAGATCTTGTCTTAGGAAAGAGACAGGAAGGGAGGGAGGGAAGGGGAGAGGAGGGAAGGAAGAAAGGAAGGAAGGAAGGGAGGAAGGAAGGAAGGACACAGAGATATTCTCAGAAGTTTGATTTAAAAAAGAACTTGTATCTGGAAATACTCTTGGAAAGAATATTCTTAGCAAGAAAAAACAGCGAGTCCGGGAGGGAACACAGAAACAACACAAGTCAGAAGAGTACATAACATGGTGAGTGCCTTAAGTGAGCAATCATTGAATTTGTTAAGAGATCAAAAGTTATTCATATTGATCCAGAAGTGGAGTTCTAGATGCTATCAGAATGGCATTTCAGATTAATAAAAAGTACCTGGGTTCCCAAAAGAAGTAGAGAGCATATGATGACAATGAGTTTAATTTACCAATCAGATTATCTTTGTAAAAATCTAGTTTTGTTCTATTTATGGGATACAGTTTTGAAAATCATGAAGACATATTTTTAAAAAAGCTACCAGAGTGATCCAAAAACTAAGACATCATAATTGCCACACAAAACAGTCCACTGTTAAAAGCATAATAATGGAAAAGGGAGAGCACTGATAAGCACTCAAAACAAGGAAGGTAAAGAAAATATGAATATATGAGCTTGGATTTTGGCAATGGTTATTAAAGAAGCACAGACAACAAAAGAAAATATGAGTTGTACATAACAAAAAAATTTTAAACTTCTACTCATCAAAGAGCACCATCAACAACACGAAAAGACAACCCATAGAAGATGTTTGCAAATGATAAATTTCAGAAGATTTCATATCAAGAATATAAAAATAACTCTTACCACTCAACAGCCAACTTCCTACTAAAAGATAAACTTGAATATTCTTCCAAAGATGATACAGAAATAGTAAACACACAAAAAGAAATGCAAATAACAACTACAATGAGATGCAACATTTCACCAACAAAGCTGTCTATATGGGGGGAGGGAGTGGTTACAAGCATCCACAATCATTTAGAATCCCCTACATTGCTCACAGATTAAAACAAACAAACAAACAACTTGTTTGAACACTGCAAAAGTAGCTTTCCTGTTCCCAAAGTACTTTAACATTTAACATAGAATTACTGTATTATTCAGTCAGTCTACTGCTATGTACATGTCCAAAATAAAAACAGGGACTCAAACATATTATCTATATACCATTGTTCATTACTGACAATAGCTGAAAGATGGAGAGTATCCAAGTGTCTGCTAACAAACAAGAGAGTGAAAATAGAGTGAACTCTCAGGTCCCCAGGAGAGATGAAATTCTGATACAGGCGTTAGCATCGAAGGGCCTTTGAAACATGAGATATGAGGCAGGTACGAAACAACAAATACTTTATGACTCTCCTTAAATTACTGACTCACAACAGGCAAATACAGACAGATCAGGGAGTACCAAGTTTGAGCATGGGGAACAGAGAGTCATTGCTAGGTCCTGGAACTCTCATAGCCCAAGTTGATCTCAAATTCACAGAGATTCACTTGCCTCTGTCTCCCGAGTGCTGGGATTAAAAGTGTGTGTCATCACCGCCATATGTGGGTCATTGCTAAGTAAAGAGAAAGTTCTGACTTGTGTGGGTGACAGCTATACCACATTGTGAATCCCTCAAACTGGTTAAAATAGCAATATACTTACATTCAATACACATAAATATATAAATAACCAGGCAGATGAGGAGAAATGAGTTCTCATGAAAACTAGACTAGAGGGAAGACAATGATCAAAAGTCAAGTTCAAAAGAACTATGCTTAATAATTTTTCAAGATTATATTCTCCGGGATCATTTCTACACTCATTAGTATGTTTCCAAAACAAACAGAAACAGATGAGGAATGGTGGTTAGGAGGTAATGTCGACACTATAGGGTTTTTAAAGGATTAAGTGAGAATTCTAGAAGTGGAAACTATCATCAGTGGATTTGCCTCTAAAGAAAATTTGAAAATAAGAGGATATTAGAGTGGAATATCAATACAGAAAGAAAGAAAGAAAGAAAGAAAGAAAGAAAGAAAGAAAGAAAGAAAGAAAGAAAGAAAGAAAGAAAGAAGGGAGGGAGGAAGGGAGGGAGAATGTAAATAAGAAGGATAAACAGGGAAATGACACAAAAAAAATGCCCCAATGCAAGTTAAAACATAGGAAAGAGATGGCCAGCTAAGAAGTCCCCCAAAAGTAGTAAAACACAGCAACCTACTGGCTGAGAAAATACTGCAAGCACCAAGAAGGAAAACATCAAAGAAAACAACAGCTTTGCAGTAAGACCACTTAAGAACCCAAAAATACAATCTAAAAGGAGCTGGGCTCTGGGTGCTGGGGGGACACATACTTACACTTTCTTAGGAGGAACAGTGGATTTCAGAAGATACTGAAACAATATTTTTTTAAAGTATGAAAAGAAAATAAATGACAACCTAGAATTCTGTATTCAAAAAAAAAAATAAGTTCCTCAAAGGTTAAGAAAAGATATTTTCAAACAAAACACAGGAAATTACAGCAGCACACCAGCTCAAATTCAACAGCAAAAACTTTTCTTAGACAAAAGAAAGGCAAGCTTAGACCAAAGCTCAAAAATACCTTTGATCTCAACAGTTGGGAGGCAGAAGCAGGCAGATCTCTGAGTTTGAGGCCAGCCTGGTCTACAGAGCGAGTTTCACAACAGCCAGGGCTACACAGAAAACCCTGTGGTGGTGGGGAGACCTAGAAAAGAATGACATGATGGCGGATGGTAACTCTAAAGAGAGAGAGATAAACATGCTCACACATAGTAATCTCACAGTGCTTTAGACACATGTAGAATTAAAGCGCACAACAGCAGGAAGAAGCTAAGAGTAGGGACTAAAGGAGAGGAAGTCACAGAGCTATCTGGTCCACTGTGTCTAGAAAGTGATACAATTATGTATACGGAATTTAAACTGTTGAAAATGCTTACTTGCTGCTGGAGTTTCTTGTCCCGCCTGCTCCCGCAGCCCCTTCAACCTCAAATAAGCACTCGGAGACTTGTATTAATTATTAAACCGCTGGCCGATGGCTAGGGCTTCTTATTGGCTAGTTCTGTCTTACTTATTAATCCATTTCTACAAATCTATGTTTTCCATATGGTCTTGGATTATCAGAAAATATCTGGACCTGTTTCTCCCTTGGTGGCTACGTGGCATCTCTTCAAACTCTCTCTGCCTACCTTTCCCAGAATTCTCCTCATCTCCTAGTCCCACCTATCTTCCTGCCTCTATTGGCCAAACAGTGTTTTATACATCTACCAATATGAGAAGCAAATATACAGAAGGACATCCCCATCACTTGCTTCTTAACTAAACTATTGTAAAAAAAAATAGCTGAATCATAATCTAGTAGAGGAGTGAAGCACATGACTACTTGAGCTTACATCAAGAAAGGCAAAACATAAACAATGAAAAGAAAGGTAAAGTATATTGAAAGTCAAGGCTGATGTATCTAATTCCAGATATAACTATAATTATATTGAATGCAAACCAATTAAATTCCCAATCGAAAGACAGAAGTCAAAAGACAACCCAACTATATTCTGCTCATAAACAGCCCACCTAAAATATGGAGAAGCCAGACATTTAAAATGCAAATGCAGAAAAGATACATCAAGAAAATGACTAGACCCATGTCATAAATTATGGCAGACAGAAATACAAAACTATTCACCATGAAGTTGCAGCCTCTATACCCTACATGTCATAAATTCAAAATACATAAAGTAAAAAAGACAAAACCAAAAGAAAAGAATAATCATTGTGGGAAATTTTAATATGCTTACTGTTCCTCAACATGGACATAAAATCAAAGATGAAAGATACAACCCACACCAGTAACTAATGAAATCTAACTGAGGTATCTTAATCACCCAAGAACTAAAAAATATATATATTTTTAAAATATGCATGGGAAATTTGTGGAAATGAATAATACCTGAGTCTATAGCTTTAATAAATTTCAAAGGATTAAAATCTTACAGTCATTAACAAAAGAATCTGTATGCTTTGGGTTGATCAGTTGAATTTGGATGTTTTAAGACTTTTTCTCTTTTCTCCCTTTCTCTTTCTTTCTTTCTTTCTTTCTATCTCTTTCTTTTTAATACCAGACCTTACATGCCAGGTGTAGACATAAGTTTCTGTCCCTCTCAGGCCTGCAGTCCTGCAGTCCTTCAGTACCAAATAAATACACACAGAGGCTTATATTAATTATAAACTGTTTGGTCAATGGCTCAGGCTTATTACTAACAAACTCTTACCATTTAAATTAGCCCATATTCCTTATCTACATTTAACCACATGGCTTGGTACCTTTTCTCAGTAAGGCATTCTCATTTTGCTTCCTTTGTGATTGTCTGGTGACTGCTTCTCTGCCTTCCTCTTCCCAGAATTCTCCTAGTGTAGTAGCCCCGCCTATATTATTTGAGGCTAAAGGGCTGCGGGACCAGGATGGACAGAAACTTCCATCTACAGCTGGGATTATAGGTGGGCTCCACCATACAGCCTGCGTTTGTTTTATCTGTTGCTTCCCTTTGTGAATGATCTTCTTCACCGTTAACGGAAGGTTCTATAGGGAAGAAGGTTAGGATGCTAAAATAAGAACGCCGAGAGGAAGGTTGGAGAGACGGACCAGTGGTTAAGGGTATGTGCTGCTCTTACAGAGAACCAGAATGTGGTTCCTAGAACCCACATGGATGGCAAAAGAAACAGGGAAGTCATAGCATCACAGAGATAAAACTTTAGACTTGAAAGTGAGCCAGCGAGTTGGCTCAGCTGGTAAGAGCGCTGACTGCCAAGCCTGACAATCAGAGTTCGATTCCCCAGTAATCAGATTCCAGAGACTCCAACACCGTTTTCTAATCC
Organism: Mesocricetus auratus; assembly: GCF_017639785.1. Lineage (NCBI taxonomy): Eukaryota > Metazoa > Chordata > Mammalia > Rodentia > Cricetidae > Mesocricetus > Mesocricetus auratus. Next base: position 12,882,214 of record NW_024429195.1, read on the forward strand.
ACAGGTACCAGGCACCAACATAATGCACATGCATGCATTCAGAAAAAACACACATCACACATAAAAAGAATAAATCCTTTAAAAATTATTTAGTAAAATAAGTCTTAAAAAATTATGATGCTGCTGGGTGTTGATGGCGCATGCCTTTAATCCCAGCACTCAGGAGGTAGAGGCAGAGGCAGGTGGATCTCTGTGAGTTCAAGACCAGCTATGGTCTACGGAGCTAGTTCCAGGACATCCAAGGCTATAAATACACAGTGAAACCCTGTCTAGAAAAATCAGTAATGATGATGATGATGATGATGATGGAGAGGAAAATAGATCACATTTAGCCTCTAGCATTCATGACAGAACTGTCAAATCTAGAGCTTTGTCAAGAGCGAAGAGAATTGCCTCAGTCCCTTTTCCACCTTTTTTCTAGCATCTAAAGACACAGACTCAGCAAAGCAGCTTCTCCTGAACAGGGGTTCATGGCCCTGCAAGGAGAATCTGGCTTTGAACTAGATAAACAGAAGGAAAGGAGTCAAAGCAGAACCCTTAGAGGTCAGGATCCCCTGCACCAAGGCCCATAGTTCTCCAATCTACAGGGCTCTCTCCATACCAAATCAAGTATGGGGGCATTTGTGCCATGTTTCCAGGATTTTCCAACAAGAATTAGGAGCACAGGACAAGGGTAGCTGAGGTCAAGCAGACAGATGTTGAGGTGGCACCCTGAATTTCCATGGCTGGTGCATTGTGGGTCAGGGTCAAGAAGTTCTCTGTGCCTCCACGAAGGCAAGGAGAATGGTGATCGGCTGCAGAGTCCAACACAGACACTGGATGGGAGTGAAGAGTTCATGAGGAGCAAATACCCATCACTGAGATGCTTCATTATGCTAGCTGCCTTCCAGACCACAAAACAAACAAACAAAAGCCAATTCCAACCCCAGGCCAGCACCTTGTATCCCAGACCCCGTACGTCTCCCTCAGTCACACCAGGCACCTTGCTAGCCATTGGTTCTGACCCCAGCCTCCTGCACTCAATTTTCCACCCAAGAGCCAGGACGACTCTTTTGAAAGCAGAGCTATGGCCATCACTTCCTCAAGCCAAAAACACAGCCAAGCTGTCTGCTTGCCGATTAATTACTCCACTTCTTGAGGTTGCGGGTGCCCACGGTCAACTGGAATCAAAACAGACTCAATGAAAAATTCCTGAAATAAATTTCAATTCAAAAATCAGACATTCTGTTCTGATTGACATGATAAAAGTTTTGCACCATTCTGCCTCATGCTGCCCAATGCACAAACCGTTCCTTCATCGTGGGTTACAATGCACTGTTACTATTGCTCCATTGTATTTTCTGCTAATCTCTTATTGAGCCTAATCTGCCAATCAAACTTGATATATATATATATATATATATATATATATATATATATATATATGAGTAATGTAGGGGAGTTGTTTCTCTAGGGTTCAGGATTGTGAGTTTTCCAAGCATCCTAAGGGGATCTCAGAACTTAATCCACTATGGACAAGGAGACCACCATGCACTCTAATGTCCTCATTATGGCTAATAAGATGCTACACGATCTGGCCTGTGTCCCCTCAAACTGTTTCCTATCTGGTCACCCTTAACCCTCAACTACTTTCCCAAATTAGCATCCACCCTACCCATGCTACGCTGGCTGATTCCTCCTCATAGGACTTGCCCCTCCCCCTCGGATGTACATCTTACCCACGTTTATTTACCCGCTCTCTGACTTTCCAGGCTGTAACGGATGTCGGGAAAGGACAGGGCTTCTGTGCTCTTCTGCTGACTCTCCAGCACTGGGTCACACACCCGGCGCGGCCGACACTTGCTGAGTGGAAAGCAGCGGTGCCTCCGTTCCAGGCCTAGGCACAGCCGTCCGTGTTCTTCACCTCTCTCAGTGCTGCTCTCCATTCTGTAGACACACGCCTTGGGGTATGCTGAGCACTCTCAGTAAAACGTGGTGCGAGGAAAGGCGTGTTCTGGCTAACAGGACAGGAGCTCACACAACGGAGGCAGTAAGTAAAACCCGGTGCTGCTGAGCTGAGATTGTTGCCACTGGGTCTCACGCCACACCCTTCATGTCACTGAACACCATTGGAAATCACCTGCTCATTGGTTCCCTCGTTTGTTTCTCATTTCCTTTTGGCGTAAAATATACCTTGCTTCTCCTGTAGAGTGATCAGAATAAAAACATACATAAATTTAGGTCACTAACCCTTTCAGTAATTCTTCCTCCATTGTTTGAGTTCTTACCTCACATGAAGTTGATGCCTCAGGCAAACTAACACAAATGTGATACTCACTGAACAATGGACAGAGTGGGCTTTTCTGTTGTACAGAACATTCCCAGACTCTGTTTAGTATGGTTCTATCTCTGAAAAATCAACCTTGCTCTTAATATTATATATATATATATATATACATGCATACACACACACACACACACACACACACATATACACACACACACCAAAAACAAAAAGGTCAGAAACCCCAGTCCTTGAGGTAGAACCAGGTCACCACAGCAGACTTAGTTTCAGAGGCTCCAGGAGCACCCGACACACCCTAGTAAAGGCAGACATCATGTGACACCAGTCTCTTGTACAGCAAAGCTTAGAAGGAGATGTGTCACAGGCAGTGGCCACTGCCACTGCTGGGAAGGACAAATGTGGCACGTATGGCTTAGGCATTCATCTGCCACCCGTCCGAGCAACCTGAGTCCACGGAATACAGAGCTCTGCAAAGACGCTCAGGAGAGGCCCCCACCCCAACTCCCCACCCAGTTACCTGCTTCCCTTCCCCAGTTGTTTCTTCTGTGCTAAGTTAGATACGGTTACTTTTTACCCTCCTTTTCCCACCAGGCGGGTGACCTTGTTCCCAGGTTGTTTCTTCTGTGCTAACTTAGATACAGTTACTTTTTTTTTTTTTTTTTTGGTTTTACGAGACAGAGTTTCTCTGTTTTGGAGGCTGTCGGTCCAGCCTGGCCTCGAACTCACAGAGATCCGCCTGCCTCTGCCTCCCGAGTGCTGGGATTAAAGGCCTGCGCCACCAACGCCCCGGCGATACAGTTACTTTTTATCCTTCTTTTCCTACCAGGCCGGTGACCTGTTCCCAGGCAGACCACCAGAGACCCTTCAAGGACTACAACCCACGAGCAATTGTCTCTTTGCAAAACTCTGTGCGCTTTGGTCCCTCTACCCAACACTCAGCACCCTCAGGCTTTGTTGTTCTTGCTCAGTGGCGTTCCAACACGCTTCAAAACTGAGGAAGTAACAAACCTCTTTCCTACCTCTGATAGCTTTGTTTCTTTTCTTTCCTCAGAGGTCAAAAGAGCATCCCCACTCCTGATTCCTGACCCCCTTGGACTACCTGGGGGCAGGGCGCCGGGGTGGAGGTGTGTCTTCCAGCTGCTTCTCTATCGGTAGTCAAGCTTGCCCATTGAAGACCAGGCCCTTCATAAGATCAAGGAGAACAAACATGTTGCATCTTGAGGAGCCAGGACCTTCCAAAGTCAAGCACTAGACACAGCACGGGACAGCTCTGCTCTCCGAGCAAGGAGGTTTAGTTTGACTTCCCATAATTCCAACAGTGACTCTTTTGAGTGCATTTCACTTTTGTAGTCAAGGAGTCGGCTACATATATACCTACAGTAAAGAATCTCTAACGTTGCTTTAATCTGGAAAACCGTCTTCTCAACTCAACATGCTGTTTAAGGAGACCCCTGGCTGTGAGGGGAAGAGCAGATCTGGGTCAACACAGCAACAAAGAAGAAGCTGTATCATCGAGGGAGCTTTTTCTAATCAACAGAGAATAGAAAAATACATTCTTTCATGGTGTTTTCTTTGATTTTGGTCTCGAAGGCTAGGCATCCAATTCTATGACGTTAGGACATATATCTTACACTTTCTTTGCATTTTTGCTGAAATATGTTCTCAATAAACATCTATATTTTGATAAAAAGGTTGACATGATAATCACTTTACAGCCGAGACTGGAGACATAAGATCAAGGAGAACAAACATGTTGCATCTTGAGGAGCTGTCTGGACACGACCTAAAATGTTGAGGGGTAGATGACATATCACTACGTGAACAGCCAAGGGAGGACAAAGCAATGCCATGACCTCTCACTTTGAACCATCCATGTAAGTAGAGCAAAGCACACTTCCTACAGTATGAGGGCCATCCCATTCACCCTTGTCTTCTCAGCTTCCTGTACTTCCTACCGACATAACACTCCACCATGCTTGGCTAGGCTGCGGCTGACCTTGTCTCACCATCTACCGGGATAAAGAAAAGGAAATGTTAAGACTCCACAGGGAAGTGGTGGGGTAGGGGAAGCCAACGGTAGGCATTTAAACCATCAAGCTAAAACACCAGTGAGCACTCGAAGGAACTAGTATTTGTGAAGGCAAACTGTGGGCCACGCACCAGGACCTCGATCCTGGTGATCTCTGCAATCATGAGTCTCGTGGAAGCCCACATCTAGTGTATATTGTGAAGAGGTTTGTAACCGGACATGTGTAGTGCTGAACACAATTGACTGCTCCCTTTCTTCTCAAAAACACACAATTTAAGCTCTCTGCTCTTTGTAAATTAATTCCAAACAAAAATAAGTATTTGTGGGAAAGTGAAGAAGATGAAATTTCTGTGACACCTCTAAGTCTAATGGCACAGGAGCTGTTCAGAACAGTGTTTATGAGCTCTTAACACTTAGAAAATGTACAATTGGGAATTGTTTTAAAATGACTCATTAGGTTGATGGTCTCCTTGTAGGAGGAAATCATTTCGAATCTGCCGATTACTTGAAGTATGCATCCCAAACTCGATCAGGCTGTGGACAGGTTCCTGTGATCAGAGCCACCGATCATTTGTTTTGCTTTGTTTTACTTTCAACACTAGGCAGTAAGTGGCTCAGAGTACAGCATGCCCTTGCCTCCTCAAAAATTAATGCTTCTCTTTGAGAAATGGAACCATCTTGCATGAGCTTAGAAGAGAATCCATTCTGCTCACTTACAAAACAAAACAAAATGCGAAAGCATGCTTCGGCACTCATCTGTTTTCTTATCAGTTTACCCAAGCAGAGCAACGCCCTGACTCTCCATAAAGTGTTAGCAACCCATGTGGTGAGTATCATGGTCTAAGTTCTTACCCTGTCTAAGACAAGTTACCTACATTCAAATCAGTGGTTCTCACCCTTCCTAACACTGTGACCCTTTAATACAGTTCCTCATGTTGTGGTGACCCCCCAACCATACAATTATTTCATTGCTGCCTCCTAACAGCAGTGATGTTGCTGCTGTACTGAGTCATAATGTAAATATCTGTGCTTTCCAGTGGTCTTAGGTGGCCCCTGGGAAAGGGTCATTTGACCCCTGCACGGAGTCACAACCCACAGTTGAGAATCACTGTTCTAAATGCATGAAATAATATTCTTTCTCATTTACAAATGAGGAATTTGGAGATCAAAAAAAATCTACAGAACTTGGCCAAAACACTGGCAGAGAAAAGTGTGGATCAGGGTAAGAACCTAACCATATGTGTATGGTGCAGGTACATGTGTCTACGTGTGTTCACAAGCATGTGTACCCTGCATGTAGAGACCTCGAGTTGGCACTGGGTGTCTTCCTCAGTCTCTTTCCAGGCAGGGTTTTTGATGAGCCTGGGGCTTGTCACTTTGGCTAGTTGGCCAGTCTACTTGCTCCAGGAATTAATTCCCAGTCGCTGTCTCTCACCGTGGGACCCCTGGCAGTCTGCCACAGGTCGGTAGCATTTATTTAAGTTCTGGGGATCCAAACTCAGATCTCCACTCTTAATCAGTACGTGGTTCACCTGATTAGCCATCACCAGCCCCTAGGCCTCTCTTGTCAAAGGCTACCACCTCACAGCCATCGGCCTAAGGACCAAGCCTCCAACGTACGAACACTTAGACCATTCAAACCACAGTAGCTACCTCAGCCACCTTCACCAGGCATCTCAGACTATCTCTGTTCTGTTCTCTCTTCTGCTCTGTGTGGCGTTTTTTGTCCCTCTTCCTCATCTGTCTCCCACTAACCAACAGACAGGCGGGGAACTTGCTGTCACCAGCACTGAAGGAAAACAAACTTTCTTGTTTATCTTCCACCTCACTCCTTGGCAGGACTACAGAATTCAACTCTAACGTTTACTCCGAGCTTGTGCTTGTGTGTCTTTGAACACTCACATTAACACAATAGTCAACCAACACTCGGACCCACTATGTAAGTAAGCGCGGTGGAATACTGGACTTGGTGTTTAATGTCCCTGAATTTCAGGGGCCCCAGCATGAATAGGATAAAAGCTCTGAGGTTTAGGATGATTGTGACGGGGCAACGGACTCTGGCATCTTTCCAGGACAGGTTATTTTACAGCTAAACCCGGAGCCAGAGGAGAGTTGGGCAACCTGGCAGCTCCTCTGTAGCCACTAAATCTGAATCCTGAGCCCCCTCCATGGCTGCAGATGTCTGTCTGTTCTTCCCACACGGCTGTCATGCAGCAGCGCCTCCATCTGCTGTCTTCAAGTGTCCTGGGCATCAGGACACAGTGACAGAGGCCAGCTCTAAGGCGGACGCTCATGGAGAAACCAGTGATGAAACCAAGAGAATGGGACACGAAGTGACTGGATGGACATGTCAGAGTGCTGCTCATAATATGTGGGGAAGGTGAATCTCAGCAGAACTCACTTCCCTTTGTAAAGGCACAAAAGCTTCTGAATGCAGCAACGGAGACCCAGCAGTCCACCACCCTTCATTTACATCTGCAGCCCGGGAGGGGGCTCGGACTTCAGATTTAGCGGCTAGAGAGGAGTTGCCCAACTCTCCTCTGCTCCAGGTTTAGTTGTGTCTAAATCTGACCACCTTATACAGTCAGGTCATTTTTCTCTTTGTACCACATGCCCTTTAGTTTAAAAAAAAGGAAAAGGAAGGGAGGGAGGGAGGGAGGGAGGGAGGGAGGGAGGGAGGGAGGGAGGGAGGAGAGAAGGAGGGAGGGAAGGAAGGAAGGAAGGAAGGAAGGAAGGAAGGAAGGAAGGAAGGAAGGAAGGACACCCTTCTTATCTTACTCGAATGTTTGTAAAGCTCATTTAAATACGCAATTATCTTTTCCCTTTCCTCCTATATGATTTAGCTTATTTTTGACACTTGAATTTCAAGGTCTAACTCCAATAAGCTTCAAGTTTACCCTTGTAAGTTAAATTAGCATGCAGTTCATATAAAAGACACTACACGATCTTTTCCTTGGCTAATCACACACAATAGCATCACTGACCTTCAGCTGGCTGAGAGGGAACGAACAGGGGTAGAATAATTCTCTGCTTTTTTATTGGGTTGATACAATGAAAGTTTTTTTTTTTATGACCAGCTCTATGCATTTCTATTCATTCTGCCAAAATGAATTCAGGTTAAAATTTTGTTTTTCGTGACTAAAAACGTCAGCCTGGGAAACAGTGATGACAAAAATAAGCATGTGTTTTCACTCAGTCTAGTCACAGAAGTGGGGTTTCCACCTCAGCTATTCGTTCGTGTTCCTGCTGGTTTTGTTCTTCTATTGCAACCCAGCCTGTGGTCTTGGTTTAGGGGGTCGTTCATTTGGTTTTGTTTTTATGGTTTTTGTTTGTTTTTTTTATTTTTTGAGACAGGGTTTCTCTCTGGAGTCCTGGCTGTCCTAGAACTTACCTGTAGACCAGGCTAGCCTCGGACTCAGAGCTCTGTCTGACTTTGCTTCCCAAGTGTTGGGATTAAAGGTATGAGCCACTACATGTGGCTACCAGCCTGTGTTATGCACATAACTGTATAGTTAGAACATTTTCAAGCATACAGTAATGGCCATTTTTATTTCAATTTTACTTCCTGAAAGACCAACTTGTGTGAGACAAGCCCAAGAAACTATATTTTAAAAGATGTAAATACAAATTACTATTAGCTTCCTTCAAAAAATAACATTTTGTGCCGGGGGGTTGAGAGATGGCTCAGTAGTCAAGAGCACTTACTGAGAGGTCAGCTCTGAAAACAAGCGTGAGTGACATTGTGCAAACTGAGCAGGCTCTATTTGTGTATTTAGGAATACAGAGTCCATTTTAGCCATCTACAGCCATCTGTAACTCTAACTCCTGCTCAAGAGGATCTGACACCCTCAGACAGCCTCTGAGGGTACTTGTACACACACACACACACACACACACAGAGAGAGAGAGAGAGAGAGAGAGAGAGAGAGAGAGAGAGAGAGAGAGAGAGATCTTAGTTCTTCAAAAATAATAATAGTGTTGGGCCAGACTGACTCGGGTAGAATGCTTGCCTAACGTGAGAAAGGCCTGAGATTCCATGCCAGCATTGCAAATACTAGTAACTCCTCAGAGTGGTTACGTCAGCGTCTTTGTCTTTTTCCAAGTTCATATAGAAGTGTTTGTAGAGCTCATATGGAGTGTGTTTCAAAAGCAGAGAAGGAAAGTGAGCTGCATTGGGATGGAGAAGGCCAGAGGCTGCTGCTTATTGAGGTCAGAAGACAGATATGCCATGGTCTATTTTACTGTTCAGTCTACGTTGTTGGTATTGGAATCCTACGTAGCAAAACAATCTAAAAAGAGAGATAGGGATATGGAAACATGCACTCAGTGTTTGGTTATCTGAGGGGTTACTTGAATGTTAATGCTCAGACTTCTCAGTCTTCAGCCATCAATCAGCCCTCGGGTTCTTCTAATATGGCCCTACCAGTATTTAACACCTTTCTTGCTATCTGACATGACAAGAATTTCTACATTCAGACTGCACACCGTGCCTTGAATAGCAATGGCTTCCTTTACATCGGCAGTGGTATTAGAACTTGGAGTCTACTGATTGATAGGACGCTCAGTGCTACTCTGTGTGCTAAAATGGCCATAGACTCTTTCATATAGTTCACTATTTGAACCAGGGTACAAGTGAGCTATTAATCGTCGTATCTCTTGACTCTTTTAACATTGTTGTTTGCTTTTGTTTTTGTTTCCTTTTATTTCAGTACAGACTGGCCTCAAACTCAGTCCGCCCATCTCATCTTTGTAAGTGCTGGGACTCAGGGCCACCACACCTGGCCCCTACGTATCTTTTAAACACTTGGACCTCCTTTTCACCTTCCCCATGCCTTGCAATTATTGTTGAAAAAGGAAGAAAGAACAATCCAGATTATTCTTTTGAGTTTCTTACATCAGCATTTTAGTAATTGCTCCCTTTGCTATCCTGTAATGTATTTTTGGTATTGTTTGTTGTTTTGTTTTCTTGCAAATTCGAAACACAATTGGCCAGGCTTTTCTGTCTTCATTTGCTCTCTTAGCTTTTGATTCCTTGCAGTTCTACACTGGGGTTTGGAATGTGTGAAGTGACCACTAAGCTTATACTGGAACCAAAGCACCCTGCCTTCCTCAAGGTCCTCCCTCCTCTCCAGTCACTGAACTGAAACTTTGTCCTAAGTTCATCCTAACAGGCTTCATGTGGAAGATCTTGACAAGGGGTCAAGGGTGCTGTATCTGTAGGCCAAGGACAGTCTTCCTGGTGTGAGCCACCATCGTTCCAGCTCCTTTGGCAGCAAAGAGAACACTGAGATCAGGGTTTGGGTTCAAGCCCAAGCTGCACACACTTCATTAAATTTAGTCATTGCAATGGCTGGCCTTAATCATCCACACAACTAAGAAGAGAGAACCTCAACTGAAGAATTGCCTTCATTAGATTGGCCTACAGGCATGTCTATGGGGCCATTTCCTTGATTGTTAATTAATGTGAGGGTTCAGTTCACTGTGGGTGGTACCATGCCTAGGTTGGTGGGCCTTATCTCAAACAAGCCAGTAAGCAGTGTTCTTCCATGGTTTCTGCTTCTGGCTCCTACCTTGACTGTCTTCCTTGGCTTCCCTAGGTGATAGACTTTAATTTGTATGGGGAAATATATTCTTTTTTCCCAGGTTGCTTTTGGTCTTAGTGTTTGTCACAGAAACAAAAATGAAACTGGGTTAGTCATTGAACCCATAAAGTCCCATTTTTCACATCTGAAAGTCAGAGATGCTTATTAACACCTGTCTCCATCTTTGAGTGCCATTAAATAAAGCAATACCTAGAAGATTCGATGGTGCTTTCTCTCAGCTAGCTAGGAGTTGTCTTCACCAACAAGCCGAGCAACTGACATTTCTCTAGAAATAGTTTCTGAGAAGCCCAGTGCCTTACCTTCATGGAGTTATCAGGGTGAGGACTCTGAGCACTGTGCCACTCCTGTTCCTTCATGGAGTTATCAGGGTGAGGACTCTGAGCACTGTGACACTCCTGTTCCTCTGCAGCAGCCACTTTCTACACTACCATCACTGTGAGTTTTCCAGGTTGTGGGAACCATAACTGGATGGACCATGGAGTAGGTCAAAGAGCCACAACACAGAAACACACACACACACACACACACACACACAGACACTCACACACACATGCACACACCGGTCAGATCACACACACACATTCACACACACATGTACACACCAGTCAGATCACACACACACACTCACACACACACCACCACACACACTCACACTCTCACACACAGACACTCACACACACACACACAGACACTCACACACACTCATACACACACACACACACACACACACACACACACCAGTCAGATCACCAAGCAGCTGCCACAAGGAGGAAAACAGATTCTCCAAGCCTCAGACACAGCAGCACAGCAGCTCACCCTGGAAATAACTTTACATGTGGACAAGAGCGAAAAGGCCCTTTGGCCCAATACTGGACTCATAAAGCTCAGAGGCCATAACAGCTACAGTGTCACATCTTGGCTGCTGCTGCTGATGTGTCCTCCTTGGTCCCTGAGAGCAGGCCTGAATGCTAACACTGTGTGTATCTAATGTGATCACTCAGTACTGTGGCCTTTTTCCCTTCTCGTGCGATAAAACCAAATGGTCCGGGTCATGATTAGGACATGTAGAGAAAGTTTCTCTAAACAAATCCACAAACATGCAGTTCAAGAGTATACTCTCATGTCCAATACTCGCAAGCAAGCCTAAAGAAGAAGAATTTGCTAATTACTAAATGCTTGCCCTTCTCTAGGCAAGAGTTTGAAGCCAGAAATGTTTGTCACTGTTAAGTTCTGTCCTTGAGCCAAAGCTCTGTGGTCAGCAGAGAAAAGGTACTCAGGAAATACCTGGAAGACGTCCCCACCTCTTTAACCTTATGCTCCCTGCCGGGCAGTGTGTAAGGGATATCCATCTGCTTTCTCAGCTAATTCCTATGACACCACCGATTGGATGAGGAAATCACCTCAATGCATGGCCAGCATGGGTATAAGAAGGAGTTACGGACCTTTCCATTTACTGTTGTTGTAGTTGCTTTGTTTGTTTGTTTGTTTTGAGACAATCTCACTATGTAGCCCTGGCCAGCCTGGAACTCAGCCAGGTTGGTCTTGAACTCAGAAATCCTCCTTCCTCTGCCTCCTAAGTGCTGGAATAAAAGGTGTGGACTCCCACAGTTGGCAACCTTTCAGTTTAACCATGACTATGAAAGGCGGTCTTAAACCAATAGCTTTTGACTTCTGCCAAGCCAACATGCCTCCTCTACCTGGTATTTATCATAGGGGAAGGAGGGAGGCAAGAGGTAGGACCCCATGGAGCATGTCGAATGGGCTGTGATTCTGTTTTTATCATAACTCATTGTTACCATCTTGTTTGTGAAACTGCTGCTCTATGGGTTTGTTTTTCCATCTTAGCAAGTCAAAAATACCTCTGCTTTGCACAAGGAACTGGAGATCTAGGCTTTCTATTTTTTTAAGACTATCAAAATGCAAATCCAAGCACAATAGCGGTGCTAAGTGTACAGAGAGATAGGAACCTTTTGATGGAGGCTAGAAAAAGCTATTTAAAAGTTTCTGTCATGGCTGGAAAATCAAATATCTTCAAACACAATATTTTTGTATCTAAAATTTGATTATAATAGCATCATAGAGTACATAAAGAAATATATATACACAATATACATCTATAATACAAGAAGACAGATTATGTACATGTTATATATATTATTTATTCTTGCATACAGATAAAGTGAAATTTTCTGTATCCACTAAAATATGCAAATGTGCTGAAATGAAAGAGATGTCTAAGACACACTGTTCAGAGAGGAAACATAAATTACTGGACAGCATATATAAAATTATCCCATGTTCATAAATAATAAACCATATAGCTGCATATATTTGGGGGAAAATCTGGAAAGTTATTTACCAGACTACTAACAGTGGCTACTTATGGGAGATGGAACTAGGAAATTAATTTCTATGTCTTGTTTTCCAATTTAGAAATTCTTATTTATATGTGTATTATTTTGACAATAAAAACAATGCTTTTCATTCTATTTTTAGTTTGGAGTTTGGTGTTAAGGATGTGGAATCCTATCCCTCTTACTTTCAAGTCTGAAACTAGAAAGAATGAACAAAGAGAACTGAAAATTCCCAAAGCCTGAGTCTCATCTTAGAAAAGCATTCATTCATCAGTAGTTTCCAAATAAATCACTAGAGGTAAATATTTTATTCAATCCAAAACTTTCTCTAAAGTTTCTCTAGACATGGCAGGCAGAGTCATGATTAGTTGATTTCTCTCCCTAAAATTCACCTAAATGAAGATAGTGGGTGCTGTTTATGGTTACATTTGTAGGGTTTATTTTTATTAAATGGTTACTTTTTTCCCCAAAAGGATGATTCTCTTATGGTCAGTTTGGGGTTTCCCATTAGATCATTCACAAAGTGACTTAAAGTTTGCATGTGGGAGACACTCACTACATAACCCCTCATAGAAAAACTGAATGACAGTGCCTAGGCCAATTCTTTGACCCAATGACTGCTAACCTGGCTGCCCAAAAGCCTCATGAAGTGGCCTGACAGTGGCCTCCAGGATCGGGTCTCAAGGTTGCATTCACACACCGGCTGTTAACCGCACTCACAGAACAGATCCATCCGTCACAGCTGAGCCCCTGCCCTACAGAAGCTGAGACTGGTAACAAGACTGCTCCAGAATTAACACGTAAGAATGGTCTAGCAAATAAAGCTGAACTAGGGATTGAACGAAGGCCTCCTAGCTCATTTTGACCACTAATGTCAAGTTACACATTATCAGGTTGCTGTCATCCAAGCACAGATTCACAAGAGCAAGGCAGTGTTTAACCTACGTGTGTAATGGCATCTGGTCCGTACAGCCTGGAGCATCCTTCACCAAAGCACAGGTACACACACGTCTTCCTCCATGCAGCCGGGACTTCTCTCAAGGGCATGGCCAGACCCAGGATCTTTATCTCCTTCTGTGTGCTCTCCTCAGGACCACAGTGATTCACAGCCAGTTACACTGTTTGCATATTACAGTCATATTTTACTTCTGCCTCCATGAGCTCACTCCCCGAATCACCTTGAGTCTAACAACTGATGCTTATGAGTTGTGAAGACAGACCATTTCCTACTCTTTTCTCTAGAGCAGCTAGTCACATTCACCATCAGGGAAAATTTCCCACCTCTTCTTAGAGAAAACAGAATCAGGATCAGATACTCCCTGCAGAGCTAACAAGTAAGTAAACCAAGTCTAGGTAGGAAGCGGCAGGACCCTCCTGCTTGTGGGGAGTCTGGATCCAGTCTCTGTTTAGTGATACACACATCACCCCCTGATCTGGATTCCTGCAGAGAAAGGCAAACATGGAAGAGAGTACTTCCCGTGTGCGTCGTCAGCGCCAACTATGCGGTCAGCGCTATCTATGCGGTCAGCGCCAACTGTGCGGTCAGCGCTATCTATGCGGTCAGCGCCAACTATGCGGTCAGCAATACTATGCGGTCAGCGCCAACTCTGCGGTCAGCGCTAACTATGCAGCCAACCTGACTGCGGAAGAGGCTGAGGAGGCTGTCAGGCTGCTAGATCATTTGGAGTGCAAACTGTCTGAAACAAACAGCTATTGAATTTCTACGTTTTGAAATGGCACACCTAGGGACTGGAGAGATGGCTCAGTAGTGAAGAGCACTTGTTCTTGTAGAGGACCCAGGTTCAGTTCCCAGCACCCACAGGGTAGCTCCCAGACATCAGTAACTCCAGTTCCAGAGGATCTGATGCCTTCTTCTGACCTCCTGGAGCTCCAGGTATAGAGGTGCTGCACATACACTCATCTGTAAAATTAAATAAATCGTTTTTAGCAATATAAATTAACATAGAAATAAAAAATGTTTTTATTAAAGCACTTCCTGGTCACCTCCTTTGGCATAGGCTGTAATCAGAATGATCTCCGCCTTCCTAACTTCCTTCTTAGCTATGATTCAAACCATCAACCAAGAGAATAACAATGTGCCTTAGATCTGTAATATGTAATATATTGTTAAACTGTCATGTGTGTGGTGAGATCTTGCTTGTACAAATAAAGCCTGTCTGAAGGTCAGAGAATGAGCCACTAGCTAACCATAGAGGTCTGGAGGTCTGTACAGATGAGACAGGAAGTGAGGTAGCCGGGTGGAAACAGGATATAAACAGGGGGAAACAGGAACTCGGTCTCTGGTCTGCTGAGACGCTAAGGAGGTAAGGTGTGGCTGTGGCTTGCTCCTTCTCTCTGATCTCTCAGCATTTTCCTCTGTATCTGACTCCGGGATTTTATTACTTAGACCAAGTAAGAACTCCATTTACATTTTGGTGCCCACATGGCCAGAACATTACTGACAGGAGGGGGAAAATCACCCGACTAGGGTCCCGGTCCGGCCCCGAGAAAGCCGCCAGCTGCCGTTGGCTCACTCAGTGAAGAAGATACAGCTGCAATTGGCCCTTCCTACTCCCTTCCACCCAGGCTTACACAATCCCTAAAACCTTTTTCTTTGAATTCAGTGTTTGACCCAGCTTTTAGTTAGACTAAGGCACACATTCCCAAACCTCGTGACTCCCCAGAGCCGGCACATCCAGTCTGGCTCGCAGCTTCAGATTGCAGTTCATGGCTTCAGCCCGCCACACACCCGCTGTGCTTGGCCGCTGTCTTGCATAGGAGGCAGTCATGGCGCCCAGCCAGAATGGCATGATCCTGAAGACCGCTTCCACAGGATTGGCAGCAGTGAGTGGACACTTGGTTCAACCAGTCAATGCAATATGGAGTTTTCCCAGCCAAGCACCTGGGCCCTGCCGAGCTGTCTGAACCCCCAAATAACACACAGGGCACTGTATTAATTATAAGCCATTGGCCATTTGCTATTGTTTCTCATTGTCTAGCTCTGACTTTATTATTGACCCATAATCATCAAAATCCTTTTTTATAAGGACTTATCTTTTTGAGAATGCCAGACTTGCGTTCTCTTCTCCGGGGACCACATGGCAACAGCTCAATTCACTATCTTTCCCAGAATCCTCCTAGACTCCTAATCCCACTATCTTGCTTACCTATTGGCCAACAGTGATTTATTGACATATACACAGGACTTCCCCATCAAGCCAGCATGCAAGATCCAGCTGGCTCAGTTAGTAGAGCATGAGACTCTTAATCCCAGGGTCATTGATTCATACCCCATGTAGGGTGCCATTTGTGGGTGGAGATTTCTGTCCACCTGGTCCTGCTTACTCCCAAATAAACACACAGAGGTTTATATTAATTATAAACTAGCCGATGGCTCAGGGTTCTTATTGGCTAGTTCTCTCTTAAACTATGTATTGCCACGAGGTTGTGGCTTACTCGTAATGCTCTGGTGTGTTACTTCATTGGTGGCTACGTGGCATCTCTCTGGTGACTCTCTGCAAGAGTCTGCTAGTCCCGCCTATACTTCCTGCCTGGCTACATCCTGCCTGTCCATTGGCCAAAACAGCTTTATTCATCAACCAATAAGAGAAAGATACATTCACAGCCTACAGACGGACATTCCCATCACATGGACTACTTGAACTCACTGAGAAGTTAACTCTAGGAGCAGAGTTGTCCCTACTACTTGTTGTAATCCAGGCAACCTGACCCCACGCCTTGGGAACCTGGCACAGTGTCACCCCTCTGCTCGTGGAAGGCAGTACCCTGTCTGCAGGTGTGGAGGGCCTACTTCCTCACTCTCTTTCTGCCGTTTCTTTAAGGAGGCAGCTATCTGTCTCTGTGTGTGTGTGTGTCTGTCTGTCTGTCTATCTCTTTATCTCTCTTCCCTTCCCTTACTCCCTTCCTTTCCCCTCCCCCAATAAACTTTCACACAAGTCATATCTGCAGGTCTCTGTCTGTCTCTCACCTGCTGTTTGTCCCACACCCAGAACTGGGACCAGCCAAAGGTCCCACCTTCATGCCGTATTATTATACTAGTACTCCCTGAGCCTGCTTTTGTCACTGCAGATTCAATCGTGTTCCTCTCGATTGCCCTCTGAATCGTGCTGGCCCCCAGCTCTGTAACAGGGAGAGGGAAAAACAGAGCTCAGCTAAGGGCATTAAAGACATCATGCTGCTGGAAGGTTAACTGTTTCCAACCAGGGTTATTATGTTTATCCCATGACATAAAAATGCCCGTGGTGGGAACAAGAAGCAGGAAGCTTGCCCGTATGGATGACAGAGAGGACACTCTGCCCGTAAGTCTCTAATCAGGAATTCTACCTGACTGACTCAGTTTCCCCAGTCAGTTTACTGGATGGTTTTTGTGAGCCCCCAATCTGATGTCACCCTTGTTTGCTCTCTCAGCTGAGCGACTCTGGCCATTTCAGCTGGATGCTAGGACACTTGAGTTGGTAACTCGATGCTTCTTTCTTTCTACTACTCATCATTTATTTCTTTACTTCTATTTGCTGTGTATTTAATAAACCCACTCATTCAGAACCATGAGCACAACTATTACAGGTCACTCTCCAGACCAACAGGGTAGAAGTAGATCTGGAGTAAGTCCCAACTCTGACCTTGAGAAGCATCAGTCTAGGAGGAGACATTACATCCATAAAGAGCAATTTAGCCAGGCTCTATGTGTTTACTGTAAGAAAACACATAGAGAGACAAGACTATATTATAAACATTTAGAACACTTAACTAGCCAGCCACAGTGGCCTTTAATCCCAGCACACTCAGAGCAGAGGCACACGGATCTCTAGGAGTCTGAGGCCAGCCTGGTTTACACAGTGAACTCCAGGACAGACAAGACTAGTAAGGAGACCCTGTCTCAAAACGAAAACAAAAAGAATATTTAACTACAATACAGATAAAAATTAGATGGGACTAGAGTAAATGTACAAGTCAAGTTTCATTAGAAAAACCATGTCCCTGGGAGGAAATCGGGATGTGAAGTTAAAAAGAGCAGAATTGTAGCTTTAAAAAAAAAAAGTGGAGGATGGGGGATGGGAGAGCAGAACAGCAGGGATGAGAGGTCCATTGTCAAGGGGATGGCTGGGCAGGGAATGGCAGTCTGATGTGTCTGGAGTATAGGGCAGTGTGGGGATGGAAAGATCTGGATCAAGCCGCAGGTAGCTGACTGCTTCCACGTCATGACGCTGACTGGACTTGAGCTGAAGGGACTTACGTTGGCCTGCGGCAAAGGAGAACAACTAAACCTCCTATAGGAGCCAGCCAGCCATCTGAGGCAGCAGCTCAGAAAAAGTATTAGTGTTCAGTAGCAGTTCTGGTGATGCCTCCTCCAGGTGGAGGCGGGGTCCCCATTCTGGTGATCGATATTCTATGTAGGGCTGTGGTTCTGGCGGTCACTGCAGCAGCAGGATGTCTCTAACTGAGTACCTGGACACTGGCTGGCACACAGGTGCTCTTCTCCAGAGGAACTTTTTAGGATAACTTCTGGAAGCCACTGCTGGGATATGCTGGTGTCATCTCCCTGGCAACCACTTGCTGCTCCCACCGACTCCGACCTCCCTCTCTATTTCTTCCTCATTTTTGCAATCGTTCTTACTGGAACCAGAAGGAATAGAGGGCTCAATGGACAGCAGAGTAGTCTGGACCTCAGAGTGACTCAGGGCGTAGTGGGCCTAGGGGCTACCGGGTGAGTGAGGCTTACAAGCCTGGAGATGCAAAGATTTGTGACATACTTAGAATCTCTGTCCAGAACCTATGATAAAGAGGCACCATTATTAAAAGTGTGAGGGTAGTAGCCATGTCTGTCTCTACTGCCTTCTCTAAGCTTTTATTTTATAGCTATTAGGATAGCTACACCACTGGTCATTAATATCCTTTAATATAAATGAACTCAGTTCACCTATAAAAAAGACACAGGCTAATAGATTGGATAAGAAAACAGAATCCATCCTTCTGCTGCACACAAGAAACACACCTCAGCCTCAAAGA
This sequence comes from Mesocricetus auratus, assembly GCF_017639785.1. Lineage (NCBI taxonomy): Eukaryota > Metazoa > Chordata > Mammalia > Rodentia > Cricetidae > Mesocricetus > Mesocricetus auratus. The sequence goes on from NW_024429195.1 coordinate 12,900,511, forward strand.
CAAACAGAGTAAAGGGTTGAGAAAAAATTTCCAATCAAATGGTCATAAGAAACAAGCTGGTGTGGCTACCCTAATGTCTAACAAAATAGACTTCAAACCAAAACCGACCAAAAGAGATAAAGAAAATCATTTCATATTCCTCACAGGAAAAAAATCCAGCAAGGGGAAATTTCAATTCTGAACATCTGTGCCCCAGATACAAGGGCTCCCACATTTGTAAAAGAAACATAAGTAAAGCCTAACCCATACATCAAGCCCCACACACTACTTATGGGAGACTTCAACACCCCACTCTCACCACTGGACAAGTCTGCCAGACAGAAATTTAACAGAAAAATAAAGGAACTAACAGATGTTATGACTCAAATGGACTTAACAGACATCTATAGAACAGTCCACCCAAATGGGAAAGAATATACCTTCTTCTCAGCACCTCATGGAACCATCTCTAAAACTGAACACATTCTCAGTAACAAAGCAAACCTCAACAGATTAAAAAAAAATTGGAGTTCCCTGGTAGAGCTTTTTGGGTCACTTATGTAAATTATCATATCATCTGCTAACAGTGAAAGTTTTACTTCTTCCTTCCTAATTTGTATCCCTTTGATCTCCGTTTGTTGTCTTATTGCTCTAGCTAGAACTTCAAGTAAAATAGTGAAGAGATATAGAGAGAGTGGACAGCCTTGTGTAGAGAGAAGCCTTTTCCTTGCCAGCCGCTTTGGTTTTTCCCTACCAGTCGCCTGGGCTCTGCCGCGTTGCAGTCCCCAAATAACACACAGGACACTGTATTAATTATGAAGCTGTTGGCTGTTTGCTTGTTTCTTACTGGCTATCTTTGATTTAAGTATTTAACCCATCTAAGTATTTCTCTTACCGGACGGACATCTTACCTCTCTGGCGGGCTACATGATAGCTCCCTGTGTTTCTCCTACCCAGAGTCCTTCTGGACTCCTAGTCCCACCTATCTTGCTTCCCTATTGGCCAACAGTGCTTTATTGACATACACCCAGGACTTCCCCATCATCTCCTCTTTTCTGTCAAATTATATATAACAGAACAGTTATCAAGTAAGAACACAGTTACAATATTTTGTCTATCAACATTTAGCAAGATTTAAAGAAAATATCATCCATCCCATCCTTGTGAGTCCAAAGTTCTATATGTAGTTTATCTTTTATCATAACTAAGGAAAACTATAATTATAACTATCTGCCTTCAACTCTATCAAAGTCCTCAGAAGGACAATATGTAAACACTAGAATTGACAGAGACATCTTACTACCTGGACAGTCACCCAAAGTTCCTCTGTAATGTTGGGGCATCCATCTTCAGCCCATAGGCCACAGTGTGTCTGGAAGACTTCTCAGCAAAGCAGGAAATTTCAAGCTGTCCATCTGCATTGGCAGTCTGTCATTCATTTTTCTGTGTCCTACAGAAAGTCTGGCAGACTCTTCCATGAAGCAGGAACCCTGAAGGACTATTTGAGTTCAGCAGTCACTTTCCTGTGGGTCCTGCATGTCCAGATTATACAACAACAATTAATAAACAAAATATTGTAACTGTGTTCTTACTCGAAAACTGTTCTGTTGTCAAGATGGGGCTGCCATAGGGGTAGGAAGTTCGGAACTTTTCTCTGGTAAGAGAAATGCTTAGATTAACAATTATGGGGTAAATACTTAAGTCAGAGCTAGCCAGTAAGAAACAAGCAAGGTGGTGGTGCACGCCTTTAATCCCAGCACTCGGGAGGCAGAGGCAGGCGGATCTCTGTGAGTTCAAGGCCGGGCTGGACAGACAGCCTCCAAAACAATACAGAGAAACCCTGTCTCGTAAAACCAAAAAAAGAAAAAGAAACAAGCAAGGCCAACAGCTTCATAATTAATACAGTGTCTTGTGTGTTATGTGGGGTCTACAACGAGGCAGAGCCCAGGCGACTGGTGGGGAAAAACCAAAGCGGCTGTCAAGGAAAAGGCTTCTCTCTACAAGAGTATGAACAAGGACTAGAAGGGGGTAGGGGATGAACATCTGCATTTAAATGCCCCAGGTAGCCCATAAGAGGAGAGTTGTAAGCCACTCTGGCCTGCTTCACCACGAGGTCGGGCATCATTTCTGTCTCATTAGATCCTGTCCCACTGGTCCAAAAGGCTTCTGGGAGGCCACCAACTAGCTCCAAGGCAGAGGAAGGCTCTGGCAACCCCAGTATTGGATTCAAAACAACAACTACAGTCTGCATTGTAGTAGATGTGGCTGCGGACGCTGGATCAGATTTCGATGGCTCACTCCTTCCCGCTATTATTAACCTTTCCTGATTCCTTCATTCCTGCAAAGCCTGAGTTAAGCCCTGGATTCCTGGGGGGATGGTCAGTGAGCAGTGACCTCAGCAGGGGGCAGCTGTCTTAGAGGACTGCTCCCAGAGCCGGGGGCATGCACAGCTGTGTGTGCCAGGGCTCCTTCCTATGGCAAGCTACATTGGCCAGGGAGCACTGGCCAGGACAAAGGCTCCAGGAAGGACCGTGGTTTCCACTTTAACACACTTGATAAACTTCATCCCTAGGACGTGGTGTCAGTCCACTTCTGTTGTCCTCCTTCATAGATACCGTGCTGAGGAAAACAAAGAAAAGACGAGGACCCCTGTTGCAGAGCGGTGTCTTCAGAACTGGAACATTCTCCCTAGGAGGAAGTGTGAAACTCATAAAACTCAGGAAGCTAAAGAAACATACAAGGCTCGGGAAACTCACAGCCGTTACATGACTCATCTGCTGAGAAGAGCAGACTCTGATGAAGCTTTTGTGAGTCACCACGGGTGCCAGGGTGACCTTTTCAGTGATGCAACTACCTTTGACCACCCTGTGACCTGTGCGTAACCTTGGTGGTGGAACTGTCTCTTTGTCCCGTCATGGGTATCCTGTCTAGGCTAAATGGGCAGTTGCTCTTATCTCTTTAGGAAGTCACACAAGCCTTTAAAGAAGCCTTTCCAGCCACCTCACATCTTAGCCATGTGGTGACCAAGGGAGCAGAATTTTGCTTACCTTGGAAATTCATTCACCATTCACTCCCTAATTTCTGCAATGACCTCCTACCCTTGGTCAGTACGGTCAGCGCTGACAGTTCAAAGCTTAGTCAGTCACAAGCAGTCACAGTTTCTGGCCTCCAGAGACTCACTGTTTCCTGGGGGAGGCACAGTGTTAAAGAATCTTAAAAACAGATCCCAGAACAAGAACTATTCGGGTGACAAGTCCTGGAAGGGTTGCCAGCTCCCCAGTGCTGAGAAATGAATGCCAATCGTGAAAAACATAAGACAAGAGGAGAGGGTTTTCTGTCCTGTGCCATCCCTCCGTCCTTCCGTCCGTGCCATCCTTCCGTCCACCCCCACAACAGAACATTTGAATAGCAGCGACACGGTGTGTCAGACAGAACACAGGACCTTTGGAAAGAACCACAGCCTGCATTAGGCCACTGGGAGATACCCCTGTGCTCTGAAATATGGAGCCCAGGTGATTCACACATTTCAAAAGCAAATAAGCAAAGACTGGGAGACCTGAATAAAAACAATCGGATCCCGAGGGTTCACATACTGGAAAAGGGAAAGAAAGTTCCAGTGAGATAGGGAGGGTTATTCTGTTCACTGACATTTTAAAATGCCATCGACGGCACCGTTATTTCAAGACAATTTCAAAAACAACAAAAACAAAATGAAGATCTTCATCTCTAAATCAAGAAAACTCCTTAGAACTGAATGTGTTCTTAGAGAAAACTATATCCACTGTTTTTATTTTTCTGCATTTTAATACGGAAGGTCTCAGAAACCAGTGTGGCTCAAGGACCTGCATCTGGGAGCTATTGAATTACAACATTTTAAAATTACAAAACATCTCATAAATAACCATGTCCAGCCACCCCTATCATGCTTAATTTCCTTGTGTAACATACTTGACTAATATGTCCAGTTAGCTCTAAGAACAGCGTCGTGGTAAGGCCATTTTGACACGTGGACATCTTGACATATAAAGCACAAAATTATAATTGAGGCTTTGGGGTGACAGCAGAAAATGCCAACTTCTCTAAAATATAAATAAAGCTGTGAACCCCTTTCATGCTGTCAATCCCAGCACTCACCGCGTCCACTCACCGACCTTAACCCAGTCTAAAGGAGCAAGCGATGGCGTGTGTCCCAAGCCTGGAGCCCAAGGGAGGGAAAGAGGGCATCGAAGGAGGAAGGAGGAAAAGTATCAGTTTCCCATTTATTTTAGAAGACAACAAGAAAGGGCTAGGGGTGTAGCTCGGTTGGTAGAGTACCTGCCCAGCAAGCTCAAACTGGGAGGAACAGCGCATGCCCGTGATGCCAGCGCTCGGGAGGTTGATGGAGAAGGTCAGATATTCAAGGTCATCCTTGGCCATATGTCAAGTTTGAGGCCACCCTGAGTTATGTGAGACCCTGTCTCAAAAGTAAATTTAAGTAAGAGAGCTGGCAAGCTTTCCTTAGAAAACATGTTCAGATACCCAAGGTCCCAGTGACCACATCAGCAGCCTGTGCTAAAATGTGCTGAACTGCAGAATTTGCTATGATTATCAAAAATCATGACAACCTGAAGTATGTTTAGACGACTATGACTGGTGGGCAAATACGCTTCTCCATCTCCAGAGCCTTACAAAAGAACCGTAATCCCTTTCCCTGTGAGAGCTCATATGGATAGGCAGGCCTTCCGGCGCTTCTCCAGGTAAGTAGGCTCAGTTGCTCTGAGAGCCCCAGATGGGACACAGGGTGACATCCTCCTCCTGCTCTGGACACCACCCTCTGTGCTGTCGCCCTTCGAGGGTGGCAACCACGCTGAATTCATCTGTGCAGGCATGACTCGGCTGCAAGTCGCCGCCCTTTCCGTTCCAGGAAGCATGCTCCGTTCACGGTCCTGAGAGCGCACAAGGCTTTCCGGTAGCCATGCCACCCCGCTGATGCTGGAACTAAATAGCGTGCGGGAGCTATGTTGTGGCACCCCGCTTGGGGTTATGGGGAGGCCTCCTAGGGTGCTGTCTGAGTGGAAAGGACGGTGTGAGCCGCCATCACTGGTAACCACTCTAGAACGAGTCATTGAAGTTCACGTGGAAGTGACCCCAGACATCCTATATTCCAAGTATTAGCAGACTAGCCTTCAGCAAATGGACCACCCTTGACTTCCTTCTGCTCCAGCCAAAATCTCTGTGGCACGGGCCTTGCTTAGAGCAATAGGAACACAAGAAACCCTCAAGGGACAGTGTAGTGCTCCAAGCTTTCTGTCCCCACATGTCCCTGCTGCTTTCTGCCTGAGAAGAACTTAGAGGTGTCTCAACTCCTCCCAGAGTGACAGCTAGACCTGGGAACAGTGGGGAGATTTGACATGGTGACATCCATGCTTGAATAGACAGGAAAAAAATAACTCAGAGAAACCTCCACAAGGAAAGGCATCCACAGGAAATGCATCATTTGCCACTTTTGATTGACTTTCCCACAGCATGAAATTTTTCTCTTCTGCTATGAAGCAAACTTTCTCTGGCTCAACTCCTCTTTCCATCACTGTATGTATTTATCTTTAAAATATTTCAGAGAGTGAGCGAGACAGCCTTCAGGACATTAGAACTATAAAATGTTTATGGATATACATTAAATAATACATCCCCGTGGGCAAAACATCTTGGGTGACTAACACATTCTGATTAAGTTGCCTGATGACCACAGATGCATGACCACACACACACACACACACACACACACACACACACACACACACACACACGAAGCCAGCTGTAAAACCATGCCAGGATGGATTTTTCTGTAGACCCAGGTTTCATCTATGCATCTCCCTGGTTAGTGGGAACATCTCTTGGATGACAGTGGTTCATGGCATTCCTCATTTAGAACCAAACAACTCTTATGAGGGTCCCGGGAGGATGCACTTCATTCACAATCCAAACAGATCTGAATGGTCCAGCCATTTATCTTCCCTTCCTTTTGCCCCCATTAATTCTGGGGTCTGCCAGAAGCCATCCTGTCTAATTCTCTTTATTACTGTTAGTATTAATAAAGACGGTGGGGCTAATGAGAAGAAAATGTGCTTCAGGGCAGGGGAGACCATCCCCCACTGCAGAACAGTTCCAGCATTAAGATTTCATTAGCATTAATGCGAATTCTGCCAGTGAAAGACTTGTAAGTGGAGACAAGATTCTGCCGAGACACACATTGTTTCCCTTCATTAGATGGACACTTTCAAGGATATTAAAAATATAGCACAAATTAGGCATGTCATGAGACTACAGAACACTGCTCCTGTAGAAATGTCAAGCAGATAAGCAGTTTGTGGCAGAGCAGGGTCCTGTCCTGCGTGGCAGAGGTTTACACTTTGGTTCTCCATTCATAGGGATTTCTGTATAGTGAGACAGGCTTAGAAAGGACCTTCCCAGATGCCCTGAGCCTGAAGGAAAACAGATGGCCCGAAGCAGCCCTGTTCCCCTGTGTAACACCAGGAAAGAGGAGGAGATGTGTCTGGGAGCCCTTCCAGGCCCATCCTCAAATAAGAACAGCTGTGGTTACCAGAGCTTCTCTGAACTACCTGCCCAGGAAGCAGGACCCTGTGGAGTCCACAGGATCTCTACAGGAGCATGGACTTTTAAAAGAACCCTTAGATTGCACCGAAATTGACCAGGTGAACGATGCCCCCTGAAGTGGCATGGTAGCCTCAGAAAAAAGGAGTCTGTCTGTCAATGGCTACTCACAGAGTGTGACAAACCATACCACAGTATGTTACAACCTGCTCCGCTTCCTCCTGCCTGAGCTATCATGCTTCTCCTGATGTATGTGAGGCTGATGGGCAGGCTCATCAACATAGTTCATGATGGCAAAGATTGGCTAAAGTGATCAACAAGCAAGCCCAGCACACCAAGCATCTGAGATGTGCTACAAGCATATCACAAATCTTAGTTAGGGTTTCTGTTGCTGTGAAGAGATACCATGACCACAGCAACTCTTATAAAGAAAACATTTAATTGGGGTGGCTTGCTTACAGTTTCAGAAGTTTGGTCCATTATCACCATGATAGGGAGCAGGGCAGCAGCGTGTAGGCAGATGTGGTGTTGGAGCTGAGAATGCTACATCCTTTTGTTTGTTTGTTTTTCGAGACAGGGTTTCTCTGCAGCTTTGGAGACTGTCCTGGAACTCGCTCTTATAGACCAGGCTGGTCTCGAACTCACAGAGATCTGCCTGCCTCTGCCACCCAAGTTCTAGGATTAAAGGCATGCACCCCACCCAACTAGAATGCTACATTTTACAGGCAACAGGAAGACACACTAGGTGGTATCCTGAGCATGGGAAACCTCAAAGCCTGCCCCCACAGTGATGTACTTCCTCCAACAAGGCCACACCCACTCCAACAAAGCCACACCTCCTAATAGTACCTCTTCATATAAGAAGAGGGACCAATTACATTCAAACACCACACCACATGTATGAATGTACACATTCAGAAACTGAAAACGTAAGGTATTTTTGCTCATATTCTCCTGGTCTTTGGGAGAACAGAGAAGCATTGGAAGTGAACTGAACACTAGGGCTCCCGGTCCTCCAACTTCTGTCCATTATCAGTGCTGCATCCATGCATGGTCTGTAGAGTCACATGCCTTTTTGTGACAAAAAGTCACTTGTGAGTATAGCAACAACAGTGTTTCTGCCTTGGGGCTGTGGCGTTAATAAGGGTTCTCATATCATGTACGTCTCAAAGTCTTATTGTAGCTTCTTCCCCCTACTTGGGAATCCAAGGAAGATGGATGGTAAAAGTAGAATGGGTCATAACTCTTTCTTGAGTAAATAATTCTTTAACGTAAAGAATAGGAGACAGCCGCACTCTACCAAACTATGCAATTGACCAATCTGCATTCTTGGAAAATTCCAAATGGACATCACCAAATAATGTCAAAACAGTTACATTATCCCAGTGCACACGAGTCTTTAAACAAAAATCTATTCATTTACTTAACAGCATTAAAAGGAGAATTTAATTTTCTATACATTTCTACTCCTTCTTAAAAGATGCTACAAGTAGAATAGACTGAAGAACTCTATTTGACTCTATCTTGCAAAATAAGATCAATGGAAACCAACACCAGCATGTTGCACCTACCCCCACCCTACCCCCTACCTTCAAACTCCCCCAAATCTACCACAACCACCACCACCATCCCCTGTGCTGGGAGAGTTGTACCCCCAATCCAGCTGTGTTCTGATTGTACCTGCCTAGGCAAAACAGACAGCATTTGAAATACATTATCTAGATAGTCTCCAGTCCTAAGGCCACTAAAGTCCTTTCCTACAAGTCTATCTTAGTATTAAGACAGGCTACACAAGCTGAAAAACAAATTAAATGCTAACATATCCGTGTATTTAAGTTATGTATACATGCATACATATGGACACTAATTGAGGATCTCTCCGTGGTATTTTCTAATGGGATTAGCAGTTTAATCAGTCTCTATAAGGGCCCGATGGAGCATAAGAGTTGACAGTCTCATAGCTCGAGGCTCTCTGAGATACTCTCACAGAGAACATGGATTTCCTACCACTCAGTGGCCCTTCCCCTGCTAGGACGCTTAACCGCACCCTCTGGATCCATCCCGGTCCAGTTTACATCCATGCAGGAGAAAAGGACCAAAGACCCAGCAGAGAATAGCTTTCCGCCACACAGCCACTCACCTGAGTGACAGTCAGTCAAGGAAGAGGCCTAAAGGATTCCGGCAGGCACCCCCAAGGGAGGACAAGGCCTTCTCTGCACTAGTAAGTTGACTTGCTGTGGGCTAGCTCAGTAACCATGGCTCTCCAGCTGTAAGCAGAGCTACTCACATCTACTGCAGCTGCTAAAGCCAGGCACGCCCCCGCGCCCCCCCTTCCCCCCCCCACACACACAATTTTCTCTTCAAAAATGTGTTTCGCCTCTTCTTTCAGGGAAGCAACAACTGATGCTTTCATTATTCCATGGAAAATGCAAATCCGGCTCCAGTAAGACTGGATTCAGCGGCTCTGATGAGTCTAGGAGTGACCTCCCGTCTCATCTTCTATGGGCCTTTTAGCAACTGAATCCTTGAGCTAGTTATTAAACCGTTAGCCATGATGGGTCAGAAGAAAAAGGATGAAAATACTATTCAGTTCACACCAACCCTGCCAAGAGAATAAGCTCATTAAGAAAAAAAAAGTCTTCAGGATTAGGACTGTAGCTTAATGGTAAAGTGTTTGCCCGGCATCCAGAGGCTCTGGGTTTAACCTCCAGTACTGTCATAAATATGGGAGGAGGAGGAAAGGGAGGGGAAGGAGGAAGAGGAGAGCAAGTGTTGGGCCTGAGGAAGGCTCGGATGAACATGTTGAAGGAGAAGCAGAAGCAGCCACTGTCACACGATCCCCAGATGTATATGACAGAGTAGCTCAGGCCTTACGCATCTGACTGACACTACCTCAAATGAAACTAGGGACAAACGTAGAAGCTTGTCGAAGGTCACCCAGCAATAAATGTCAGAGCCGTGGTCTGGCTCTGCTACATGGCTTTGCTTTTCTAATGCCTCTCAGGGACTGAGCAGTTAGGATCCATCCACTACAAACACGTGCCCGAGGGTGCAGAAAGGCTCAGACGCCATAGAAGTGTCTTCCTCCTCCACACAGAGTCTGGAACGAATATTCTGGTAAGAGGCAGACCTTCCCTCCGCCCTGTCCCGATGCAAGAACCAAGGCTCCTTCTGTCCTGGGTTCTGTCCCTTCAACCCAGAGCCTCATCAAGGTCGTGACCATTCCCAACAAAATTAGAGGGGGGGTTGGGGCAGAGCTCAGTGGTAGAAAGTTCTTGTCTGCCAAGTGAGAGGCCCCAGGTTCCACCCTAGCACCCCCTCCCCACAAATGAAACTAGTTGAAGGGAGACACATAGGGGATCACATGGAAGTTGGATCAAGAAATGACATATGTGGTCTCCCTTTATCCGCAGCATAACTGTAGGTCCTCTTTGGAGAAATGCACCCTATGTGTCTGGAGAAAAAGGGAGAGGAATGGCTTGGTGAGCGTTTACCAGTATTTGTCACAGAGCTAAAAAAGAAAAGCCTGTATGCGACAATTCAGCAGCACATCTCCAACAAAACCTTATGACATACATTATTTTTTTCATACATTATTTTTAAAGACTATAATTTTTTTTATTTATGGGCTTTGGTGTTTTGCCTGCATGTACATCTGTATGTAGGTATTGGATACCCTGGGACTGGAGTTACAGACAGTTGTGAGCCGCCATGTGGGTGTTGGAAATTGAACCCAGGTCCTCTGGAAGAGCAGCCAGTGCTCTGAACTGCTGGGCCATCTCTCCAGCCCCTTAAAGACTACATCTCATCAATGAAATTACAGACATTAATAAAAATAAAGATTTAGAGGGAAAATACTTTTAAGCCAGGCTCTAGGATCGAGTATTATAAAATGGTCAAAGGGGGATATAAATTAATTGGCTGTGTTTCTAGCAGTGAGTATTCTTGGATGTGTGGTAGCAGAGTCAACAGCAGGCACTGATGGTAATGTGGAGGGCCAGGGTCGTGCCAGCCGTAAGAAAAAGAGCTTCCCATACAGATGGACCTTGTTCTGACATTGTCTGCATTTTCTGGTACTGGAACCTCACCAATGAGCTGCACCCTTAACCCAGTGCCCGGTGTTTTTATAGGACAAGATATGTGTGCCTAAGCCAAAAAGCCAAGTGTTGTGACCTAGGCAAACTCTAGTTCTATAATGTCACTTGTGGCCAAGTAAACAACTGTCTCAATAGGTTCAAACCTAAGTATAAACATTTGATAATCTACTTGCTTATGTCCTTACCTTTTCAGCCAATGACGTCTCTTTCTCCACCCTCTACAGCAACATGAGGGATCAGGAAAAGGGTCTAACAATTACAGCGGCAGTGTGTTGAGGATGTTTCTCCATGCATGAGGCAGGTGTGATCAAAAAAGAGCAAACTTCATCCTCTCCAGGCTTGAACCCAGTGACTGCTCATTGTCTTTGTTTAAAACGCTCAAATGCACACACAAAGCCCTGAGAACCCTGTGGAGTTGGCTAAATATCTACTTCCTAGAAGCAGATAAAGGTGACATGCTTAAGGGAGAAAACAGATTTCATTTTTCTGACTTATTAGATGTGGTTCAGGAAGATGTCTCTTCCATGGTTAGCAGCTTTGCTTCTATTTTAGCTTTCTACTTGGCCTTCTACAGCAATTAAGGAGAGGAACAGTTTAAGATAAAGTCTGGTATATTCCAACTGCTCGTTTCAGTTCTGCAAACGTTAAACATCGCTATTTGAAAGGAATATGAAGAGTATTATTTGAAAGGAAATGTGGACAGTATTGCTTATTTATTTTTATTTTATTATCATCTTTTTTGTTGTTGTTGTTTTGTTTTGTTCTTTTTTGAGACAGGATTTCTCTGTATAACAACCTGGCTGTCCTGGAACTCATTCTGCGGACCAAGCTGGCCTCAAACTCTCAGAGATCTGTCTACCCCTGCCTTCTGAATGCTGGGATTAAAGGCATGAGTCACCACCACCCAATGAACAGTATTATTTGAAAGGAAATATGGGCAGAATTGAGAATTCAGTATGGTCCAACCTTATAAAAGGTCCTACTCTTTCTGAAAAATAAATAAATAAGTAAACTCAAATACAGCAGAAACCAGGAAACAATTAGTTGCATAAATGAATGAGTGGTCCAGCCCTACTGTCATACTGTATAATAAATAACGGTCCCCAGCCTTTTGAACAAATGCAAAAGCCCAGTTGTTGACTAATTTCCTTTCAGCAGTAGATTGACTGCCATACAGGGATGGGTGTGGTCTTTCATATCAAGAACAAAATTTTTATCCAGCCCTATTCCCTCAAAAGTCACTTGAGGATGGATTCCGAATTCTTCTCCAAACCGGCGGGGGGGGGGGGAATGGAAGAAGGAGGAAATGAAGAGAGAGAGGATGAAAGGAGGAGAAAGAGAAAGGGGAAGGGAGGAAAGAGAGGACTGGGAAAAGGAGGAAGAGGGGGAATGAAAAGGAAAGGCCTCATGAAGCAAGTAAGAACCAAGTCCAAGGCCAACAGAAGGACTGCCTGGACCAGCATTTCCCAGGGTGCTCGGGGAACTTGAGTGCCAAGGTGTTCTGCAAAAGAAAATTTCAGTGACCTATTAAGTTTGGGAAACAGTGTATATTTTAATTCTTTCTCCCAGATGTTCACAGAGTAACTGGGTATATTCACAACTCTAAAAACAAGACTTAAAAAAAATTCTTATAACTAGTTAAAATAGCTTTCTACAAGGAAAATAAAGTCCAAAGAAAACTTTATTGCTCATGTTATTTACTAATGCTCCTTTAAAAGGTTCCCAGGGGCCTTAGAGATCCCACCAAAAAAACAAGACAACCCAGAAACCAAAGGCAAGCCTGGTACATGACCACTCAACATACAGATGGAGAGTCAGTACACTGATTTCTGGGAGTCAGTGCTAAGACGTGAGTCTTGTCCTAGACTTTGGCTTCCTTTTGTTTCCAATCCTACTCACCCCATAGGGTGACCAACTCACATAACTGCAGTCCCAAGAATATTCTGTCGATGTTTCATTAAATGTGCGTGTCAAATAGAACAGATCCCCACACACTGCCTGAAAATGAACGGGGGGTGGAGCGGAGGGTGTGTGTGTGTGTGTGTGTGTGTGTGTGTGTGTGTGTGTGTGTGTGTGTGAAACCTGAGCTGGGAGTCGTGACTTCTTACTGGTGACAGTGTGAGGGAGGGTGTAAACAATTTAAGTCAGGGTGCCTCCTCTCTCTCTTCTGGAGGGTGGGGAAGTTTAACCAATGCTGAGTCCATCACACATGAAATCTAATGACCCCTTAGGATAACCCAAGAGTTATACATTGGCTCACAAGAACTTGAAGACCCCAAGGCTAAAAAAATAGAATTCAGATACCTCCAATTCTCCTCAGTAATTAGGAGAAGAGGAGAGCTTTAGGGTCCTGACTATCCATCCATCCAGCTCTAAAACTCTTTACCCTGGGCCATACAATGTCCGCAGCACCTCTCTGATACTCTTCATGCTACCTAGGGCGACGGCTGGCATGGTAAGTTTTTAGTGATAAGGATGGGTCAGAGCAATACTAACAAATTTTCCTACTGAAAGCTTTAAAGAGTATTCTCAAAAGTAGGAATAAAGGAAAATAGTTACATATTCTTTCATTTTGAGCTGTGTCTATTTTTCCTTTAAGTATAAATGCATACTCAGAAGACAATAGTCTCCAAGAGTCCTACTTTACATCAAGCATACGTACGCCGCTTATAAGGCTTTTAGGCTACTATTCAAAAATCAGTAGAAGTACTGCAGAAGCAAAATTCATTTCAAAACTCACCCTAAATTTGCTGCCTTTTGTAATATAGCTAAGTCACCACATAATTCTTGAAATCCATTTGTTTAGATACATTCTGTTTTAAAATTAAATAAGGAAGGTCAGGTGGTGGTGCATGCCTTTAATCCCAGCACTCAGGAGGCAGAGGCAGGCAGATCTCTGTGAGTTAAAGACAAGCCTGGTCTACAGAGCTAGTTCCAGGACAGCCTCCAAAGCCATAGGAAAACCCTGTCTGGGGGGGGGGGGGAACTAAACTAAAAAACTCCCTCTAGGCCCTACCTCCCAAAAGTTCCACAACTTCCCATAGCAATCCTTGACCATGGGATCTTTGGGAAACAATGAAGATTCAAGTCATAGCAGGTATTTTACCCAGGACATTTATGTTGAAGATGCTTACACCCTTACATGGAGACTCTTCCTTAGGGGTATCTGCTAAATATTCATGTGTGCTTTAGTGTCTCTGGGGTGAACTAATGCATATGGACATAGATGGGTGTGCATTCTCTTTCTTCACAGTGTGTAGAGGTTGCTACATAAATCCATTCTTGAAATTACTTTGACTGTTTTATTTCCATACCTTGAAATACAATACTCCTGCTCACTTTATTATTATTTACTTATTTATTTTTGGTTTTTCAAAACAGGGTTTCTCTGTATAACAACTCTGTCCTGGAACTCACTTTGTAGACCAGACTGGCCTTGAACTAACAGAGATCTGCTTGCCTGTGTCCCCCAAGTGCTTGGGTTAAAGATGTGTGCCACCACCGCCCAGCTTTTCTTTTTTGTTATCGGTATTCATGAGGCCCAAAGGAAGTATTTCCCGATGTTTTTATGGTTTTCTCTCCTTAATAATAAGCCAATTATTCTAAAGGTCTTTGACCTCATGCTCCTCAATTCCAAAGACATCCTTTGACTTTAGGTGAAGTCTATTTCCAACATTCATTTACATATTCTACCCTAGCTAAGACCGTCCTTATATATTCTACTCTAACAGTGTCTGTGCTTAGATGACTTTAATACATGTTTAGATGGGGCTAAGACAGAGTTACAGTTTTTAAAATCTGATTAAGTGCAAGTTCATATTTTAGTTATGCTCTGACATTCTATTAAACACGGAACCAGACAAAGCGGAGGCATGTCCAACAATCTCTTTAGTTAGTAGGCAACAGCTTCCTAAAACATACTATGCTGACTGTGTCCAACAATCTCTTTAGTTAGTAGGCAACAGCTTCCTAAAACATACTATGCTGACTGTGTCCAACAATCTCTTTAGTTAGTAGGCAACAGCTTCCTAAAACATACTATGCTGACTGTGTCCAACAGAAATCACCCTACTCTTGGCCCATGGCCCCCAGAACAGGGGCCCTGACAGGGCACATTCATTCCAAAGCAGGCTCAGAATGGCATGTTCATTTTCAGTAAGGGGACGGTTTTAGTCCATAGAGTCCCATGCAATTCAGGGCAATCTCAGATGCCTTTGAGAAGGATTTTGAAAATTGTTGAACAGAAAGAAAGATTAGAGCAGATGAGGTAAACTAAGAAGAACGGACACATAGTCAAGGAAAGTTGAAAGATGGCAGACAAGGGTCCACTCCTGCAAAAATGTGACCGCTAACATTTTCATGAAACAGTGCCACAAATAGCACTAAGTCACTTACATGGATCAAGCCCACTGAGTAACCCACGGAAAAGGTCCTGTGTGGAGATGGACATTGGCCACCCAGCCTGACCACGTGAGTTCAATCCTGAGACTCATGCGGTAGGAGAGAACCAAGCTGACTGTACCAGCTGCACTCTGCTGTAGTTTGCTTTCCTGTTGTTCTGATAAAAAACTGGCCGAAACCACCTTGGAGAGGAAAGGGTATACTTGGCTAACACAAATCACACTCTATCATCACGGGAAATCAAGGCAGGAACCTGGAGGCAGAAGCTGGGGCAGAGGCCAGAGAGGAACTGCTTATTACTGGCTTGCCTCCGCAGCTTGTTCAGCTAACCCTCCTATTCAACCGGACCACTACCCACGATTGGCACTGCCCACAGTGGACTGGGCCTTCCCACAGCAGCCGTGAGTCAAGAAAACGCCCTATAGGCATACCCACAGGCCAATCTGACGGAGACAAGTCCTCGGCTGAGGTTCCCTCTTCTCAGGTGACTTCAGGTTGTGTCAAGTTGAGAAAAACCAACCAGTACATTACGGACACACACACTCAGGCACTTGAACACACATACACACAGGTGCACGCAAACACACACACACAAGAAAGAAAAGAAGGTATTCTTTCTATGCCTAATGAACAAAAGAAAGTATGACATGGAAGCTTCTGTAGCAACCTTACCATTTAGCTAAAAGATAACTATCATATTTTTAGTTCTATTTTATTAGGATAGATGCTTGTGTAGCTCAGGCTAGACTCGAACTATGTAGCTGAGAATGGTCTTGAACCCCTGATCTCCCTGCTTTGCCTCCAAGTGCCATGATTACAGGTGTGTGCCACTACATCCAGCTGAAGGTTGCTCCTGAACTGCAGAGCCCTCATGCTTGACCTTGGACTTTACATGCGATCCCTCGCTGAATCTCATCTTTATTTTATGTGTATGCAGATCTGTGCACCGTATGCACAGAGGACAAAAGAAGGCATTGGGTGACCTGGAACTGAAGTTACAGATGGTTACTACCAAATACATACATGTATATATACACATATATCCATGCAGGCAAATACATACATGTGTATACACACACACACACACACACACACACACATATACATGCAGGCAAAACTCATGCACATAAAAACAAGCAAATATTTTTAAAGTATTCAAATGCATTAGAGAAAAGCAAAACAAAAAAATTATGTCAAATTTAAATTGTTTCTCCTTTTAAATCAGCAGAGTGAAGAAAGTACTTAAACGTACAGAATGGGGAAAAAAAATCAGAGACAGGCTTCATCTATGTAGTCCTGGCTGTCCTAGAACTCACTCTGTAGACCAGGCTGGCCTCGAACTCAGATCCACCTGCCTCTGCCTCCCTAGTGCTGGGATTAAAGGTGTGCACTACCACCTCCTGGCTGAAAAAAATACTTTTATAGTAAGTGGAAACTAGGGACAAGTATCTGGAATGTTTAAGAAATTAAACTGGGCCTGGAAAGTGCTGACTGCTCTTCCAGGGGCCCCGAGTTCAATTCCCAGCAACCACATGGTGGCTCACAACCATCTACAAATCAATCTGGTGCCCTCCTCTGGTATGTAGGCACAACACTGTATATGTAATAAATAAATAAATCTTTAAAAAAAAAAAGAAATTAAACTGAAAAGTAAAAATCACTATCACCATCATCACCATCACCATCATTTAATTAAATGATGGTAAAACACTTAGAACGGGCATTTCCTAAAGGAAGACGTGCCAGTGGCCAATATGCAGATCAGGGAAGTGAGAGTGAAGCCTACAGTAAGGCGTCATCTCGCTGGAGTTAGAAAAGTAAACATCAAAACACGCAAAGCAAATTCTGGGGATTCTGCAGTGAAAGGACCAGCTCATATGCTGTTGACAGGGACGGTGAACTGGTACATTCATAGTGGAGAACACTATAGGTGTGCCCCATAAAGGAGAGCGAGTAACTTGAGGCCAGCTTGGACTATCTAATGAGCCATAATCTAAAAAAGAAAAATGGAGATCTCCAAAGTACATACGAGACCTGCCCCAAGATCCAGCAGTCCTGCTACTGGGTGTGTTCCCAGAGAGAAGAAAACGGCCACAGTGTGCAGTACGTATACACACACAATGGGATGAGCCTGGAAGGCGGTGTGTTAAGTGAAAGAAGCCAGACAAAAAGAGAGACGGTGTTAAGTGAAAGAAGCCAGACGGACATAAAGAGAGACGCCTCGTGTTTTTACGCAAACACTGGAGCTCTCCCTACAGGAAAGAGTAAAGCAGAGGCCATCAGGGGCTGGGAGGGGAGAGTGAGGACAGCAAGTGTGTCCTGAAGCATGGCAGGGTGATCAAAACCAACGACAAGGCACTGCAGATCTGCAGTCCGATAGGACAATTCTGAATGCTTCCAAGAATGACTTAAAAAGTATATTAGAGATGTGGCTCAGTTGGTAGAGTGCTTGCCTAGTGCATAGGAAGTCACAGGTTCAATTCCCAGCACTTCATTTAAAAAAAAATGGGTGTGGCCTGACTACCTGCAATCTCAGAATTTACAGAGGTACAGGCGGCAAAAGGAGGTAAGTACAAGGTCATTTTCAGCCACACTGAGTTGGAGGCCAGCCTGATTTCCAACAACCTTATCTCAAAAACGCAAAACAAAACAAAAAAACACCAGAGTCTGACATAAGAATGCTAACTATTCATTCAATTTGATCATTACAAATGTATACGTATATCAGACTTGTACGTACCATACAAACTGCATAATTATTACACATCAATTAAACTTTTAATTTTAAAAAGTGGGTATAATTTCTATGCCTTTCAGTTAGGAGCAAATGTGAAAAAAAATCCCATCAAATTGCTTGTTCTAGAGATTCCTTTTTTATTGGAGTGTTCCAGTTTTCTATGAAGAACTACACAGAGGGCAACTGGCCATCCCTACTATTTTCCCCTCTGAACTCCTTGACAATATCAGGCCCCGAAAATAACCTAATAGGCCAGAGGGCATCAGACTCGGGTCAGCCGCGCATCAAGGCAAGAAGGCAGTCAACAGAAAGAGGAACGGAAGTGAGCTTGTTTTTCCCTGGGGAAGCTGACCTTCTGCATTCTGGGCCTCTTGGATGGGCAAGATAGATTCGGCTGATGAAAATCCCAGCAGCCTCCTCCAGAGCAGTTGACCAAACCACTAGCTGTTTGTGAGCCCCATCTCCACCACAATCCTCTGAGCTTGGTAACAACGGAAGTCCAAAGAGCCCTCTTGTCTCTTGTGTGTTTCCAAATAATCAAGAAAACCAGTGGAACATTAAGTTCCTCAAACTAGAGTCCTTTGTTGCTGACTGTCCAAGACAGGAATGACAAGATTCGTGTGGAATGGAGACTCTGAGATGAAGAAATGCCCTCCAGAGAAAAGAGCTCGCCAGTGATCCCACTAACGCTTCTCTGCACAAAAGACTAGAAAGAAAAGGTGCATAGCACTAAGCAAGATGGCACAAGCATATAATCTTAATGCTTAAGAAGATAGACAGGAGGTTCATGAGTTCAAGGTCAGCCTAGCCTGGACTGCATAACAGGATCCTCTCTCATAAACAACAAAATCATATTTAGAGAGCAGACCCTTGTTGGAAAGCACCTCAGTGCGTAGAAAATCAGGTAGCAGGAAAGGCATTAACCTTGGCACTAAACTGATAGAAGTCACAGATGATGACTTCAGTCCGTTCAAGGCCCCAGAAGATGCCAAAACTCACAGGTTCTGGAGGTCACACAGGGCAAGACCACGGTGGAAGCCTGCCAAGGCTTAGTGAGCAGCTTGGTGTGGGAACTGGAGCTTCCCTCTTCCGTTTCCTGGGCCCTGGGCCTAGAGAAGTAGCTTTGTGAAGGAGGTCTGGGCCAGTTAAAGGTGCATCACCATGTTTACCCAGTTACAGAGAATGACTTTGGCACAAACCAGATCAGATGCTGGCTCAAAGTCAGCATTTGTTTTCTTTCTTAATGAGTATTTACAGGGGAGTGTGTGTGTGTGTGTGAGTGTGTGCGCGTGTGAGAGTGTGTGTATGTGAGTGCGTGTGTGAGTGTGTGTGTGAGTGTGTGTGAGTGTGTGTGTGTGGTCATACCTTTGAAATAATGGGTTAGTCTAGCAATTTGATAGTACACAGCTTAAGTATTTATGTTCAGCTAAATGTATGTAATAGAGGATAGTGTCAGTAAGGTGTTTTGGTAAAACAGCTGTGTATATGCAAACATACACAGAGGCTTCTAAGTTTTTCCTTTGTTTGAAGTCTTCCTATAAAGGAAAAAGTTATACAGCATGGCTAACATTTGTTTGTGTAAATAAAATCACTAAAGAAAGTTAAGAAGTCAAATTTAGTAAGGCCCCAAATCAACCTCAAAGAAAGTTCTGCTGAAGGACGGCCCAGGCACATGTCTAGGAGTGACCAGTGACTCCCTACCACCACACACTCACTGCTGGCCACTGGGAGATTCCTAACGCTCTGGCTTCAGGCCGTAAATCTGAGATTTACTTCAGCCCATCTAAAGAATTGCAGACAAGGGTTTTATCTCAAATCACCCGGGAACAACTGGGTCAGGCTGAGGCGTCCTGAACTGCCAGGTGTCCCATCACTCAGCAGGGCTCTTCATAACAATGACAAGGTCAGCCCCTGGGGACTTGCTGGAGGACATCCCCACCCTGGGGTAAGACACAGGCCAGCAGCAAAGCCCCAGTTGAGAGACTTTCTGATAGGAGATAACAAAGGCGAAACACATTCATGGTATTGCTAGTCTAGTGCACACCTTCCCCTGGAGCATAAAACAAGGTTAGAAGGTCCCTCCTGTCCATGGAACAGTTCACAGGCACCACACAGACATCCTAACCCGTGGGCGAGCACTCAGCTGAACCATCTTTATCCTTGTGGCTTTGTGTCATCAGTGAAAGGAGAAACAGAAATGACTGACAGGGCTACAGAAGACAGTAAAGAGTTGTCAGGGCAAGGAAACGACCCTCCAAGACTGAACTGTGACCACCACAGGTGAGTCATTCTCTCGCCAAGAGACTGTCGGCCTCACCTACTGTGCGCAGCACACAGAGCCTAATTCTCCTCCCCTGCATCTACAGCAGGTTTCTGGATCATTGCTAAAAACCCTACTGAGGAGTCAAAGGCTTGACACAAGCCCCACAGCCTAGAGAAGCCAGCAGTTATTTCATGTTTTAGCTTTAGATATGCACATAAGTTTTAATAAACTAACTTTTAAAAGTCATCCCAGAGTGTAGTCTACATATTCTTGGCCAACTTCTTTCTCACAGTCCCAGGAAGATTATGACTGACAATCTTTGACTCTGCTATAGATTTGGGGATACCCTGTAGATCTCGGAATGCCCAACTCATCTTGATGTTGAGATGCTCAGCTGAGTGGCCACTTCATCATGGAATTAACTGTCCTGAACATAGCCCATCATTTTGTCACTTCTGACAAACCACCAGGAAGTCTGACCCCAATGGGCACATGGCTAATTTAAAGCAAGTCTCATGAAACTGAGAAAAAGAATGTTAAAGAAGCGGGCTAGTATACTCCTACTTGAAACTTTAGACGCAGCAGGAGGTCTAATGCTGTGGGTCAGAATGAACGGCTTCTTGTTACTCAGTACATGACTTCCAGGGAGGTCTGCGAGGCAGGATGAGCAGGGGCTTTATTTACAGTAAGCACTCAGATCCTGGTTGATGGTTAAAGGCCATGCAACTCCAAGCTTCCCTTGGGAGCTCTTCGGTTTTTGTTGTTGCTGTTGTTAATGTTGTTGCCATTGTTGATGTTGCTGCTTGGGGTTTTGGAGGGGGTGGGGGATGAAACAGGGTCTCTCTGTGTAACCCTGGCTGTCCCGGAACTTGTCTTGTGGACCAGGCTGGCCTCGAACTCAGGTCTACCTGCCTCTGCCTCCCAAGTGCTGGGATTAAAGGTGTGTGCCACCATGCCCGGACAACTCCAGGATTTCTGCACATCTCCACATGTGTACCCCCAGGGGAGTTGTCCCCAGGAAGAGGCTGCAAAGGGTGTCATTTTGGAAGGAGGGCCTTCAGCCTGAACCACTCTCAAGAGAAGGGCTTTAATGACCCCTCCCAGGAATGTAAAAGATCTTAGACGTGAGAGGGTAATGGAATACACGTGACCCAGGAGCAGAATGTATTAAGGAAGGAAACCAGTCAAAAGCCGGCAGGGGAAACGGGGAAGGGGATGAATTGGGACATGTACACAAGAAAGAGTAATTGTATAAGCACTCTACCTTTCTGGCTAACTTAAAAACCAAGGAACTGGGGGGATGGCTCAGTAGTTAAGAACACCGGATACTCTTCCCTAGGACCAGAGCTCAATTCCCAGCACCCACATGGCAGCTCACAACCTTCTGTAATGCCAGCCTCAGGGGGGATCTGGCGCCCTCTTCTGGCCTCTATGGGTACTGCATGCCAGTGCACAGACACATATCCAAGCAAAACATCCATCCATACACGTAAAAATAAACCAAGAATTTTCTTAAAATAAAAATAAGCTGGGCAGTGTGGGCACACATCTTTAGTTCTAGCACTTGGGAGGCAGAGGCAGGTGGATCTCTGTGAATTCCAGGCCAGCCTGATCTACAAAGTGAGCTATAGGACGGCCAAGGACACACAGAGAAACTCTGTCTCAAAAAAAGCAAAATAAATGAATAAAATTAATTAAAAATAAAATAAATGATCTCTCATTAGTTGAGAGGTTAGAAAACATCACGGGAAGAGTGGTGGTTTTTTTTTTTAACTTTTATTTTGTATGTGTATGGATGTTTTGCCTGCATGTATGTTTGTGCACCGCCTGCGTGTCTGGTACCTGTAGGGGCCAGAAGAGGGTATTGGGTCCCCTAAAACTGGGGTTACAAACAGTTCTGAGCTGCCATGTGGGTGCTGGAATCGACCCTGGGTGCTCTGAAGAGCAACCAGTGCTCTTAACCACTGAGCCATCTGGACCCAGCTAATTTTTAATCTGATCATTAAACCTTGACAAGGGTCAAAACTTCAAAGGCGGGGACTAGGGAAGTGGGCCGACGGGTGAGTGAGAACAGGGGCTTGGACTCCCGGCATCCATTTAACAGTGGGACACAGCGACATGAATGTGTCACACAGATCCTAGAGACTCCCCGTCAGCCGGTCTGAAACTGCGCTCCGGTGAGATACCATGTCTAAAAAAATAAGGTGACAGAAGAGAAGGGGACGCCTGACATTGACCTTTAGTCTCCGTAAGCACACAGACAGACAAGTACACACCCACACCCACACCACATACAGACACACTGATAAATAATGATAAATAAAATAAGCAAAAATGTATAACCTATTTTAAAAATCAATTTAAGGGAGGGGTGCCATCCCTGGAATTTTACAGCATTATTTCATAGTGTGAAGATGCCACCTGAAAAAAACATCTTTTGCTTGTACACTTTAACTTTTTAACTAGATAAGGTAGTTCAAACTGCACACTGACTCTCCACACCAAACAGACCACAGAAAGGCTCGCTTGCTCTCTCTTCTCTTACCCCCCTTACCCCACTTGTGTTTCATTCCTCTGCTCTCTCCAGGGTGATAATTGCCCTCACTTCAGCTAAGGTCCCCAAGCATCACTCAGGAGCCTGGAGGAGAGGCCACACACACACACAGGCCTTCATTCCTGGACTCTTATTTTTCTTTTTCACAGTAAAGGGGAAAAAAATCTCAGCCTGAGATAACTCAGCCTTCAGATGAAGGGGAATAAAACAAATATTTATCACACATATCTAATTGTGGACTATTTAATATTTGTATATGGTTTTATTTTGAAGCTTTTCCTTATTCCAGTATAAATCCTCAGGGGTGGGTTAATATCTCAAATCCTTACATTCTAATATCTCAAGTGGCCAGTCCAAACCAGTGTGCAAGTTAATGATATTCCCCTAACTCCCATTAAACCAGGAGGAATTCTTTGGAGGGGGGTGCTATTTGAATAAAACGTCTCAAAATTGTTTCACTGGAAATATTGACCTGAGCCCCCTGAGGAGAGGCACATGTGTGAGGCCGTGTGGCTGCCCAGAACTCCTGTCATTATTCAGTAATTGCATAGTACTGCATTTCCAAAACGACACAGCTGCCTCGAAAGCCAACTTGTGAACATACAGCCGGTGCAGAAATAGACCGTAAAAATATCCACATCGCTAGAAATTGGGTGGAATGGATAGAGCATTTCAAAGGGAACCTGGTGCATTTTACTTGCTACTCAAAACAAGAGCAGTTCCTCCTATTCTAGCCAAATAGGACATTAGCCCCGACACAGCTTAGGGTTCTAAGTGACAGAGACCACAAAGCATTGAGTCCAGAAGCCACCTGTAAGAGGAATGCTCTAGTACAGCATAAACCCCTCTATGCCACTTCAACCCATTTGCCGGTGGAGTCTCACGAGGCTCCTGATGTGGAGTTGTATGAAGTAGGTACTGACACCAGGTTGGGGGAGCCGGGACCTGGGCTTAACTGCTGATTAGTGAGGTGAGTGACTTCCACAATGCCATGCAACCTGTGTACTCTTTAACCCCCTCCTCTGCAAGGCGTGGATGCTGGTAATACGCCATGCTTCTTCCCTTACTAGAAGAGGACCAATGAACTGCGGCACAGTGTTCAGACTCCAAGAGCAGTAGCGGCAGGGCAGAGCGCTAAACCAACAGCGCCTCCTCGGGTACCGCTCTTCCGGATGCAGTGGTCCCTGGGCGCTCAGCCCATGAGGACTCCTAGGGAAGCACCATCCCTCAGTCTGCCTCTGCTGTATCTGGCCCTCCACTCGGGCACCCCCCAGGTGTTTCTGCATCTTCTTCTGCATGCAAGTCATCATGGGCATCCTCATTCACAAACGGCCATCCAGTCTACAAACACGCCCCCTTGCTGTATCCCTTCCTCCGAGGAAATCACACGCAGATCCCTAGCTTGGGTATGTCAACGTTTGTCTTTAATTTACTAAGATTGCACCCCTACTAGGGAGGAAAAGAAGACGGAGGCAAACCAGAGGGCTGTCCCAGTTCAGCTTTGCAACTGGGGCAGACAAACCTCCCTACCATTAACTGTTAGGTCACAGGCTTGTCACTTTGAGACACTGACCACTCTGAGCAGCTGGATCCCACAGCTGAAGAAATCTTCCCTCGCAAACTGAGTGGTGGTGGCCCGGCCTTTAATCCCAGCACTCGGGAGGCAGAGACAGGTGGATCTCTATGAGTATAAGACCAATCTGGTCTACAAGAGCTAGTTCCAGGACAGGCTCCAAAACTACATGGGGAAACCCTATCTCGAAAAACCAAAAAAAGAAAAAAGGAAAGGAATCTTCCCTCGCCTCCCTCTTCCCCCTCCCCTTTCTGGGATGAGTCAAGAAGCCATGCTAGGAAGCAGCTTCACAGCCCCTCACTTATGCTCCTTGTCAAGTGGACTATCCCAGACTAAATGACATGGTGTGGAACTCCCCACCACCTCCTGCGAGGACATAAAATGCTTTCCTTTGTTTGGGGGTTTCTCTGAAGGCGCGTCTCTGGGTCCCTCCACCACCACCATCTTCCTGTC
The DNA here is from genome assembly GCF_017639785.1 of Mesocricetus auratus. Lineage (NCBI taxonomy): Eukaryota > Metazoa > Chordata > Mammalia > Rodentia > Cricetidae > Mesocricetus > Mesocricetus auratus. Next base: position 12,925,159 of record NW_024429195.1, read on the forward strand.
CATGGTGGTTATCTTTCGCCTTAAGCTATCTCTCTTAATGAAACTCTTCTCGGGGTTTTAAAGGGAAGCACCTCTCTCTCCCCTTATGGTCTCATTATGCTGTCTCTGATAGGATGTACTATCAATCCCTTTTTGATGCTTTCCCGACTTAAGGCCCAATCATGGCTTAATCATTGTATCCACAGGTGCAATGCTCTCTCCCCTAATAAAGCTCACTTATGAAGAGGAATTCTGTGTCAGCTCTTACCCCAAACCAACCACTGTCACACTCCTTCTCCAACAGCCTCTACCTCTCGTTTGTCGGAATACGGGCCTGATTTGGTTCACATTCTGTCCCCACATTCTTAAAGGCAATCCTGTCAGACCATTTGCAATGGATTCTTGTCCCAACACAATATGAAAGTACCATAGCTTGACTTGCATTGAGTCCACTTAATCCACGGAACATCCTAGAAACGCGACACAATGTGCAGCGTAGTGTCCTGTTGCCCTCATGGTCTCTGACAGATATCAGGAAGACCCCTGCCACTAAGATCAAAATTCAGAGTATTGGAAGTTTCCTTTGAATATGCAATCGTTTTCACCCCACTATAACGTGGAGTAGTCATACATGCAACCATGTTAAGTGGGGGGGGGGCGGTCTGTAGGTATCATTCTTTATGCCTGGGAGGTGGCACTTGAGCCCGCCCAGTGCTGAGTCCTGCTCAGAAAGCAGGTCCAGACCCTGATTATGGCAAAACCATTTCTACCCGTCACCTTGGCTTGAGTGTATTCTGTCTGTCGGGTTTGTAAAACATTCAGGAACAGACAGTTTACAGATCCCTTACATTTCCACCATCCTATTCCCGTTCGGCACTAGAGTTCATTTGTTTTTTAATGTTTGTGGATGTTCACCTTTGTGTGTGAATGTATGATCTAGTGTGTGCAATTGCATATGTGGGCTGGGACATGTGTGCACATCTGCAGGTCAGAGGACAACTTCAGGTATCCTCAGAAACCATCCACCTTCTCTGAAATAAGGCCTCTCTCGGGTCCAGAGCTCACAACCATTCTAGACTGGTGAACTGGGCAGCCCCGAGGAGCCTCTGTCTTTGCTTCCCCGGCTGGAGGGTTACAATGGCTCCACCACCCCACCCACTTCTATGTAGCTTCCAGAGAGCAAACCCGTCTTCCACTTAAAAGCAGGCGAGAGCTTTACTAACAGAACATCCCCCTCAGTCCTCAGATCTAGTCTTTATAGCCTATGAAAGAAAGCATTCTGAACAGCGTTTCACAGATGTGACCTGTGGTTGGAGGACTTCCACAAGGTCAACCAGCTGTCGTGGGTGTGGCATTGGGACAAGAACTCAGGTCACCTGTGCCCAGTCAAATCTGATTTTGGCAGAGGGGCAGTGATTTTTAAGACCTTCAGCAGGGCATGACAGTACAAACCTGTAATCTCAACATCTGAGAGGCTAAGAACAGGAAGACCCTGAGTTGAGAAGCCAGTGTAGACTCCATGGCAAGATCTAGGCTCCCATGAGCTATGCAGTGAGATGCTGCCATTACCAGACTCCATTATAAAGTTAATTGCTGTACCTCATGGATAATGGCCACGCACTGCAGTGATCCCAATGCTTAGGGGATTGAGGTAGACCTCACAAGTTCAAGGGAGCCCCAGTGTAGGGAGGGGAGAGGATCGGGCACAGCGTAAGGCAGGCAGGCGCGCCTCAGAAGGTGCAGCTGGGGAAAACCTTGATGAAGCTCACTTCCTTCCGCCAGCCGCTCCCCCCCCCCCCACGCACATTGTTCTCAGCATTGTTCACCGTGAGTCAAGCGCAGGCAAGGCCAGCTGCAGACATGCTCTGTTGGTTCCCTGTGTGCCGCAGCCTCCTTGTTGGTCCCTAGCACAACACAGCCCTCCTCTGGGGCCCTGAGGAGGCCAGGCTCTGCAGGCCAACAAGCCACAGGGGACCTCCAGAGCCACCTGTTATTGTGACCATATGCTGCCTAATCAGTTTGTTTTGATGGGAGTTTTCCAAAGAGGAAATAAAGCCCACATTTATTTTTTTTTTAAAGGCCACTTGTCCAGCCCCTTTAATGATTCAGAATTCATTGTTAAATTCACTGGAGATATGAATGAAGAATGCATTGCCCACAGTCAGTGTGATCCCCTGGGTAGGGAGTAAAATTCTGCGTTTGTTGGCAACTTTTTCTGTCAGCCAGAACAAGATGTTGTCATCTACAGAGTTCTCACCCAAGAATGGTACAACACAGTTACAAAAACAAAAACCTTCATAGTGTTTAACTAAGCTTACGTTTTTAGGGGGTACATCCATTGTTATCCTGGGGCACTGGGGCCTGAGGCCTGTGGATTGGAGATACAAAAGTTTGCTATGTAATAAGAGACATGAAAACAAATAAATTTATATGAGCAAGTGTAATACAGATATTTCTTTGGGGTGGGGGATGAAGAGAGGAAGAGGAGGAGCAGGAGAGGTCCTGGGGAGAGCTAAGGGACTACCACAGACATTTCAGCACGTTCAGGAACGGTGGCGTACCTCATTACCCACCCTCCAAAGGCGTTGAAGTCTTAAGCCCTAGTGACTCAGAAAGCAGCTTTTTCTCCAGAGCTTTTCAAGATAAAGCACTGTTGTAAAGGTGTGCCTAATCCCACAGTTAGTGTCCTTTAAAAGGGAGCTGTGTGGAGACACAGGGAGACCCCACACGATGAAAACAGATGTGTACACGCCAAGTGGCATCAGAGATGGCCATCAGCCAAACTCTGATTTGGGAAGCCCAGCCTCCGGAGCTAGGAGACGATACATTCCTGTAGTTCCAACCACCCCATTTGTGGTGTTTCGCCACACGGCTTCCTGAAACAGCCCACCTCATTTAGACCCGCACATCTGAGGCTTCTTCAGTGTGGGTACAGCTGGTTCCCCCCTCTTCGCCCTGCTGACCCGTGCTGCCCCTTCCGGCCACCCCAGCGTCCCTGCTCCACAGTTTCCTGTGCTGCTAACTCACCGTGTGTCATGCAGGTGGACCACACGGCTTGGGGCTGGGTTGGTGATTGCCTTTCTTCTCTGGTAGCATGCAGAGTACCTTCCAGAAGTGTCAGCACTAGTCAGTGAGGGTGGAGGCTCTAGGTCGGCACCAGTTCGACCTTTCCACGTTCGGTACGACATGTAGGTGTTGTCTGCAGCAATAGGGCCTTAGCATCAGTTTCTGAAGAGCAGCCAATTGTCTTGGTAGTAGCCTGAGTTGTTTGGGGGCTTCCATGGGGTTCCTTTAGCCAACAATTCAATGAGATGTTACCCATTTCTGGCCCTGGAGATTTCACTGAGAGATGTTTTTCTGGGGCTTTGTCTTCTATGTTATTTGATGACCCCATTTAGATTTCTTGGATATATGCATACATTTTAAGAAGCTTCTGCTATACTGGGCTTCCATATGACCCTCAGATGGTACTTAGTGTTAGCTGTCCCTCCCTGTATCCCTTCCCTTACCACCTCCTTATCTTCCCCTCTCCATTACAGACTCCCCTCCATAACTAGAAATACATTCTATTTCCCCTTCCCTCTCTGTTAGTCCTTTACTCTGGGTCTAATCTCTGCGGCATGCCTATTGTGACTTAAAAGCTAACATCCACACAAAAGAGAATACATACCATGTTTGTCTTTTGGGGTCTGTGTCACCTCATTTTGGATGATTTTTTTTTCCCTAGCTCCATCCATTTGCCTGAAAGTTTCATGATTTCATTTTTTTAAACAGCTCAGTAATATCCCATTGTATAAATGTACCGCAGTTTCATTATCCATTTATCTGTTGAGAGACAGCCAGGCTGTTTCAGTTTCTGGCTGCTGTGTACAGAGCAGCAATGAACATGATTGAGCAGGTGTTAATTATGAAGCTGTTGGCCATTTGCTTGTTTCTTACTGGCTATATCTGACTTAAGTATTTAACCCATCTAAGTATTTCTCTTACCGGACGGACATCTTACTTCTCTGGCGGGCTACATGATGACTCCCTGTGTACTCAGTTGGTAAGGTATTGCCTGAGCTTATCCAGGGTAAAAGGCTGGATGAAGCCAGATGGTGGTTGCACCAAATGCTCTCTAGGTAAGTAAGTGCACCTCTCGCCCTTCATCAAGAAGCTTTTTTTTGCTGCTGCTGCAGCAGAGGCCACTTATAGACTACAGCTGGTCAAAAGGCAGAAGATGGGTGTGCCTGGACCTAATTAGGACATCTACAACACAGCCCCTACACCCAAGGAACAAGGAACATCAAGGAAGGAGGCAGACAGACTGTGGGAACCAGAGACAGGACAATTGCTGTGAGACAGTGTCTTCCAAACATGACAGGGATGTTGCACCCATGAGCTCTCAACCTTGATTGCCTACATAAAACCTGCACAAGACCACACCAGTAAATATCCCAACACAGATGGGCGAAATTTAACAAGACCCAAGCCCTCGATGAAGACCTACAGGTAAGCGAATGACTGCTAAGGAAGGAGCTCAGCACCCGGGTAGACTTCCCAATCCTGTGTGGTCAGCCGCAAATACATGTACATGTGCAACACTAATTGGACTCACGTGTGTGTGTGTGTGTGTGTGTGTAATAATAGTAATTATAGAAAAAGAGATCATGAATATGAGGGGGTTGGAAGAACGTGGAAGCAGTTGGAAGAGAAAGAAGGAAGGGTGAAAACTACTTAAATACAGTATACTCATGTATGAAATTCTCAAAAGAAAATTTAAATGTTCAAATCATTGGGAAAGTCATGGGAAATAGAATAATAATTAAGTAGCATCAGGATTAGAAGGACAGACACTCCCCGGAGCAGTTGGGGGTTTCTTTTCTTTCTCTAGAGTTCTCTAGAGAAGGTTGAGGGGAAACAAGAGAGAGCCCAAGTAACTTGAGAAAGAATGATTACCTACCCAACAACCTGCATGGGTGGACTGTGGGAAGCACTCAGGAAAGAGACATCTGAGTTTAAAATTGGCTCCTTAACCAACTGTGAAGTCTGTAGCAAAAAAAAAAATCATTCTGAAAGATAACTAAAAGGTGGAGAGTTGCAAATGAAAAACATTAGGCAATTCATCCTTCCCTCTTAAGGGATGCCCCTCGTTCTCTCTGGCAATATCTACCCCTGTGCTGAAGGCGCAGCAATCTGGGCAATCTGCAAGAACTGGAACTCTACTACCTTTCCTGGTATAATTGCCCATGTGACGGTCCCCATTGCTAATGCAAAATTTATAGCCATAACAAATGAAATGCTGGCACCAGTACAATTCCGTCTTTTTTTTTTTAATCAAGATCTAGGCATTTTCCAGGGACTATCACATGCATGTTTCACCTTTTATGCCTGATAAGTCAATGCAAAATGAAAGACTGTGGTTAGTTGAATTAGAGTTGCCTTTAATCTTGGTAGAAAGTGGAACAAAAAGAGTAAAGGGAACAGACTTTTTAAAAAGAAACTAATGGGGGGCTGGAGAGATGGTTCAGTGGTTAAGAGCACTGACAGCTCTTCCAGAGACCCAGATCCAACTCTCAGCACACACAACATAAGCTTACAACTGTCTGCAACTCCAGTGTCAATGAACCTGAAATGTCCCATGGCGAAACAGTAAAGCACAAAAAGGAAGAAAGAGAGAGAGAGGAAGGGAGGGAGGGAGGGAGGGAGGGAGGAAGGAAGGAAGGAAGGAAGGAAGGAAGGAAGGAAGGAAGGAAGGAAACTAAGGGGTTAAAGAAACGTCTGTTCTTCTAGAGGACCCAGGTTCAGTTCCCAGCACCCACATGGCAGTTTACAACTGTCTGTGACTCCAGTTACAGGGGACCTAACACCCTCACACAGACAAATGTGCACATAAAATAAAGAGAAATAAAATAAAAAGAAGTTAAAAAAGTATTCCTTGTGTACAGTAATAAAAGCTGAAATGCCAAAAATAAGTAAGTAAAGCTGGGTGTGGTGGTACATGCTTGTAATCCCGGAAGGGGGGAGGTAGAAACAGGAAGATCCCTGCAGCTCAGCAGCCAACCAGCCCAACCAAATGGATAACCAACCACTAAGTATCGGTGACAGAGACCTTGTCTGAAAACATAAGGTGGACAGTCCCTGAGGAATGGCGACCAAAGCCGACCTCAGACCCCCCACACGCATACATGCACCTACGAGTTCTCATGCACAAACCAAATGTATGTACACTCTATGCTCACACACACACACGATCTGATAGTCGGTTCACTAAAAATACCATGCCCAGAACTCTAAAAGACTAGAAAGTTCCAAAGAATTTGAGGGCCAGTGAGGTACCAGGGCAGGCAAGGGTGCTTGCTGCCCAGCCCGAGGACTTGAGTTCAGTCCTTGGGACTCACATGGGGGAGGGGAACCGATTCCTTTAAGTCGCCCTCTGCCCATCACACAGGCACACCTTGACACGGGAATGAAATCGAGCGCGCGCACGCACATAAAAAACATGCAATTTAAATGCTTTAGTTGAAAAGTAACTGCAAGCCCAGCCCACTGTGGTGGCCCATGACTTTAATCCTAGCACTACAGAGACGGAATCCGGCAAGCAGACATCTGAGTTCAAGGCCAGCCTGGTCTATAGAGCAAGTTCTAGGACAGCCAGGGCTACACAGAGAAAACCTGTCTCAAAAAAATAAAATAAAAAAGGAATGTACAGTTCTAGCCTTGGACGAACAAGAGAGATTTCTGAGCTCACTGCAGTGACACCACACATCTCAGCTAGGGACTGTCATCACATTGTGTGGCCCCTGAGACCCCCCCCACTGCCTCCCCTCACACCCGCCCTCCTCCACCCTTCACCCTTCACGGTGCAGAACGAGAGCCCAAATGGGGACGGCAGAGCCTAACTGTGCCTTCAAAGCCATCCATTCCTCCACCCCTCCTGCCAAACCCCAAATCAATAAACTCTGACAGCCTCGGGGGGCTGTGGCAGCCTCCTGCGCCCTCTCTGCCCCTGCTCGCTGTGTCTCTTCCCCTGTCTTTGTCTGAGAAGAGACAATCAGGCACAGACTAATTTGGAAGTAGGACAACCGTTGGTGGTAGTGCCTTGGGCTTCTCTGCCTGGATCAGCCTCTGAACCGCAGCGAAAGGTTAGTGGTTCTTGAAGTTTAAAAGCTCCCCCCTCACTCCACGAGGCACATGGGCTCTCCAGGATTATCTCATGCTAGAGAAGGGAAGGCGGATCACCTGTGTCCGCCTTCGCACCCAAACCTTTGATCCTGTGCTAAGAGAATGCTTGGGTTTGATCGGAAGGCCGCGTCCTCGTCCACCTGTCCCTGGGCACCTGCTCACCAGCTGTGTGACTTTGCACCAATTTCCCAAACAGCCTGTTTCCTTCGTTAGACGCCGATGGTCTCTGCAGCTCACACTGTAACCATAACCAGAAGCACGTGTGAGAACACTATGACGGACCTCCGTATAAATGTCAGATGTCTTTATAGACGTATTGTGGATAAATATTAGCTGAACATGTACCTTTCAGCTGCATGACATAATGGGCATCTCTCATGGCTACAGTGAAGAGTATCTTACAGCCTGTGCAAGCAAGAAGGCTTTAGCAATAGTCATGTTAACGGTCCACAATTCAGACAGGAGATAAAGGGCACAGTGAGGGGTCCTAGAAGAGACTGAAGGAGTTAGGGTGAACTATGTCCTAAGGTTAAATCTGGGACAGTACTATCCCACAGTCTAAAAATAACAGAATTGTAACCCAAGCTCTTGAAGCTACCGAAATGACGATGTGGTCTGGATTTGATCGCTGTGCCTGAAAATGAAAGGAGCCCTTTCTTATAAATTTCCACGGTTAGGTAGAATGCTGACTCAAGTGCAGCAGAAGTGAGATGAGTCTAAGAAGAGAAACCTAGTTTCTAGCCAGTGGTGGTGGCGGCACATACTTTTAATCCCGGCACACAGGAAGGTGGATCTCTGTGAGTTAGAAGCCAGCCCGGTCTACAGAGCTAGCTCTAAGACAGTCATGGTTGTTAGATAGAGAAAACCTGTCTAGAAAAACCTAAATAAATAATAAATTTTGAAAAAAAGGGGGGAAGAAACCTCATTTCTGAAGGTTAGCCTTGGACACCAGGAATTTAACAAAGAGCTCTGATGATACAAAGGAGTACCAAAGGCAGGAGAGCTGGGGAAAAGGTATGAACAACTGTGAATTATGACAAGTAGCATTGCCTTTCCAATCCTGCCATGTGGTCTCAAGCTCATGGCTGCTGCCTACATGCTAACAAGTTTCAGTTTGTGTGCAGTTTGCAACTCTAGTCTTCTCACATGGCAAAATGCTATTTTCTGGATGGAATGCTTACAACACGGTGTGTTATTGACAAGAGGACTCAAGCAAACAGCACACCAAACATCTGTTCAGTGCTGGCAGAAGGCCCCCCGTCTGGGAGCTGGAGGTGTCATCACTGATAGGAAAAGCCTCTCCAGGCTCACTTTAGTTCACCACCCACGTGGTGGCTCACCATCACCTGTAACTTAAGTCCCAGGGGATCTGACACCCTCTTCTTACCTCCACGGGTGCCAGGCACATTCATGATGCACATACATACATCCAAGCAAGCACTCATACACATAAAAATAAAGGCTGGGGGCTGGGCAGGTTGCTTTGTGACGGATGACGCAATGGGCTCTCTGCAGGGGTCGTTTCCATGATGACAAGCCGTCACTGGATCGACAAGCATGGTTGCAGGCTGAACTACCTGATTCGCATGGTTGTGGAGCAAAGATTTCTAGTTTTGACATAACTGGGACCATATTCTGGCCCAAATGCCCATTTGTAGACAGTGCCCATGCAGAGTACATGGGATCAGTTTTACTAGCCCGTTTATAAAGCTTGCAAAACAACTGACATGCATTTAGAAGCCCTACACTGAAACAGCCAGGAAGCAGGCAAGCTTCGTTTCTGAATGCACCATGTTCCTTAAGGCTTCCCCAGGATGGAAGGTACATACTCTAAGCTAACGATCTGTCACTAAACAGACTCGCCATTTGCTCAGTGGCCATGGGCGTGGCTCCTCACACCTAAACTTGTTTCTTATTTGCAAACGAGACAAGGACCTCTTCCAACTTCATTCCCGTATTAGTAGGTAAGATGACAATGACATCCTAATTCTCTCCTGATGATGGAAATGCTATAGCACTCTGCCATCGTTATTGCCATCCCACACTACTGGGACAAATAATTACATCAGGGCAAACCGGGTCTACATATGGAGTTCTAGGCCAATCAGGAGGACATAGAGAGACCACATCTCAAAAAGAAAAACAAATAACTGTAGCAGGACTGGTGAGATGTCTCAGTGGCTAAGGGAGCTTGCTGCCAAAGCTGATGATGACCTGAGTTCAACATCTGGAACCCACCTGACAAAAGGAAATAATTGATTTCTGTAAGTTGTTCTCTGAGCTTTATGCAGGTTCTATGACATACATGCATTCATATACACTCAAAAATAATAAATAAATGTTAAAATTGAAAAATCAAAATAAACCTTAATATTTACATAGGTAGAATAAACTGCATCATCCCCCCATTGAAGTGTTATGTGATAAAACTTTTCCTGGGGAGACACAGTACACATCTCTACTCACCCCAGGTAGGGAGCCCATGACAGACCAAAGTACAGACACCCCCAAAGTCCACCTTGATGAACCACTGAGTTCTATTGGGGTTACTTACAGGAGTATATGAGTGAGGGGTCAATTACAGGAGCAAAAAGGACTCAAAGACAGCTGCTTCACCAAAACCCACCAGACACAGGTGACAGCTCACAATGCCGGGAACTTGGAGCACACCGCACAGCCTGCAGGCAGCTCAACAGGTTGGGAGTGTTCTCCCCAGGTGCCTCCATTAGTCTAAACCTCTTCAGGCAGCTCTGATGGTTTCTGTTTCTTTCAGGCAGCTGCTCTGGTCTCAGTCTTTCCTGCAGCTCGGCTTCCTTCCCTCTGAGAGGGACTCTCGGCTTTTATTGCTTACTCTGGCAGGGAGGAGCCTGGTGAGTCTGCTCAGCTTCAGGGACTTCCTGAAGCTTATTAGAGTTGCTTATCTTTCTGTTTAAGGAGCTTTCCTGCAAGATGGAGTGTTTAACTTTGGAGAACACTTTTCCACAACATTAAGATAGGTCAGAGAGTAAGTGAAATCAGTGAAAATATATCTATATTACCTTGGACTTCTCATTTCTTCCAGTGTAGATGAGAGGAATTAAAATAATTAAAAGTTAGACAACAAAGTGATTAAATAGATGATAAAAGAACCAATACTGGCTGTCCATGCTATAAAGAATGACTCCACACTTGTGTGCATGTGTGCAGAGGCCAGGGAGGAGTGCTGCTTACTGGCTTGCTTCACCATGGTTTGCTCAACCTGCTTGCTCTCTTATAAAATCCAGGTCCACCAGTCCAGGATTGTCACCACCACCCACAATGTGCTGGGCCTGCCCCCATCAATCACTAATTAGAGAAATGCCTTACAGCCAAATCCTTTTTCTTTAATTCTTCTCTCATACATTACATCCTGACCAAAGTTTCCCTTCCCTCCACTCCTCTTTCCCCCACCTCCCCACTGCCCTACATCCACTCCTTCTCCATTTACACTAAAAAAAAGCAGACCTCCCAAGGATACCAACCAAAAAATGGTGCAACAAATTACAGTAAGACTAAACACAAACCCTCATAGCAAGGCTGGGCAGGGAAACTCAGTAGGAGGAATGGGACCCAGGAGCAGGCAAAAGAATCAGAGATACTCCCACCAATAGAAGTCCTACAAGAACGCCAAACTACACAACCATAATGTAAGTGCAGAGGACCTAGCTCAGACCTATATGGGCTCCACGATTGCTGCTTCAGTCTCTACCAATCCTTTTGAGCTCTGCTTCGTTGACTCTGCGGGTCATAATTCCCTGGTATTCTCAACCCCTCTGGCTCCTATAATCCTTCCTTTCCCCCTTCCTCTGGTTCCTTTGGACTAGGCACCGATCTATGCATATAGCAGAATATCATTAGAAATAATTTCATGGACTTTTTTTTCTTTTTTGTCAGTCATATTTGGTGTCATCCTAGGTCTCTGGGCTATCCAGCGTCTGGTTTCTGGCCATGCAGGCAGTGTCAGGCATGTGGCATGGGCCTCAAGTTGGACCAGGTGCTGACTGGCCACCTCTACAAGTTCTGTGTCACCTTTACCCTAGCACAGCTTACAGGCAGAACAAATTGTAGGTTGAAGGATGCTGTGGCTGGGTTGGTGTTCCAGGCCTTCCACTGGAAGTCTTGCCTTGTTACAGAAGATGCCGGGTTCAGGCTCCGTATCCCCCGTTACTAGGAGTTTTGGTCAGGGTCACTCTCATGATTCTGGGAGTTTCCACGGCACTAGGTTCCTGCATTGACCCCCAGTTCCTGTTGTCTTTCCTAGTGTGCTCTCCCTCCTCCACCACCATCCTGTCTGATCCCTCCTGTTCCCAGGCCCACCCGCCCCCAGTTCACCCACAAAATCTGTTCTATTTCCCCTTCCCAGGGAGATCCATGTGTGTAGAGTGCAGCCTTCCCCGACATCTGCCTGGGCCCTGCCACAGATGCAGTCCCCAAATAACACCCAGGGCGCTGTATTAATTATGAAGCTGTTGGCCGTTTGCTTGTTTCTTACTGGCTATCTCTGACTTAAGTATTTAACCCATAACTGTTAATCTAAGTATTTCTCTTACCAGAGAAAAGGGTTCGGACCTCTTACTCCTCTGGCAGCTACAAGGTTGTCTCTCTTTCCCAGAATCCTCCTCAACTCCTAGTCCCACCTATCTTGCTTCCCTATTGGCCAACAGTGCTTGATTGACATATACACAGGACTTCCCCATCACATGTGTTCCTTCTTGTTGCTAATCTCTGAGTCTGTGGATTGTAGCTTCGTTGTCCCTTACTTAACAGCTAGTATCCACTTATAAGTGAGTCCACACCATGTTTGTTTTTCTGGGTCTGGGTTACCTCACTCAGGATGACTTTTTCCATTTGTCTGAAAATTTCATGATGTCAATTTTTTTAGCAGCCGAGTAATACTCCATTGTATAAACGTACCACATTTTCTTTATCCATTCTTCAGATGAGAGACATCTAGATTGTTTCCAGTTTCTGGCTATTATGAATAAAGCTGCTATGAACATAGTTGACCAAGTGTCCTTGTGATAAGATGGAGAAACTTTTGGGCATATGCCCAAGAGTGATATAGCTGGGTCTTGAGGTAGATCAATTCCCAATTTTCTGAGGAACCACCACATTGATTTCCATAGTGGGTATATAAGCTCACACTCCTTACCAGTAATGGAGGAGTGTTCCCCTTACTCCACATCCTCGCCAGCATGATCTGTCACTTGCTACAGCCAAATCTTCTGGAGGCTTTTTCTCAGTTGAGGTTCCCTCCTTTCAGATAACTCTAGCTTGTATCTAATTGACATTAAACTATCCAGCGCACCATATTTCATATTCATATTGTATATATGTTCATGTATTTATTGGGTACATACATATATGCTCAATGAGATACTAAGAAAAATAGGAGTAGAAAGAGGTAAGATTTCCTTCTGATATATGATTGGTTGTCTGTGTTGAACCAGACAACCAGATGTGCATATGTATACATGAACGAAACATCATAAATAAGCTCAAAAGCTCTTGTATTTTTTTTATATTGTTCCTTTTCTTGTTTTTGTCTTTTGTTGAGATAGGGTCCTACTATATACCCCAAACTAACTTCAAGCGATCCTCCTCCTTCAGCCTTTCAAGTGCTAGAATTACAAATGTAAGCCCCCACTCTGCACAGATGTACACACATACACACAAACGGGAAACATACTGAAAATTACCTTAACGAGAACTCCTGTGAGGCTTGTAGGAAACACACCCCTTATAAAAGGACAAAGTAAGAAGAATAAACAACCATGTAAACATTTAAAAGATGCCAATTCTTCCCAACGAGATCTGTATTCAAAGCATTTCCAAACAAAAATACTTCTAACATCTAATAAACAAGTTCACTTTCTCAGAAATACTGCTTTGGAGAATTCAAGATCTGAACTCAGGCAGAAGCCCAGAACTTCAGTCTCATTGTGAAGCATTCCCCAAGCTCGGCATTTTGTTCAAACAACAATTACCAGCGCTGGAGATGAGAATATAGTGTGAGCTCCCTGAACCTAGCCAGTTTCGGAGCTCCAGGCAGGCGCTCAGGTGTGCCACCAGTAATGAGAGCAACTGGGGCCAGCCGGGAGCAGCTGTAGGAAGCAGAGGCCTCTCTGGGCAAGCCTTCTCCAGCTGCACGGCAGCCTCCTCGCAGCGCAGCAACAGCTGACCTCATTGGAAAATCAACAAGGACTGCCAGCTCCAGTCTGTGGCACCCCAAAAGAGAAATGCACCTGGAGCCGAAGGATTCTCTTCCAAAAATCTGAGAAAGAGATTCATGATCTGCCGTCCACTCCAAGGGAGAGCTTAGTCTTGATTCTCGAATGACAGAATGGCCAATGTGGTGGTGACTCCCACACCTTCAGAGAGGGCGGTGGAAGCGCTGGCTCCTACTTGTCCCACACACTGACGTTAATGTGCCTGGCATACAGGCTGACAGGTTTCTTCATCGTAGCCACAAGGTCAGTGTGCATGCCAAGATGAAGAAACAGTGGAGGACCAGCTGAGTCAAAAGAGGCAGGCAAGGGGCCTCCCAACAGGTGCCCTCAACTGGGCAGCTGCCTCCCAGGGTGCTTAGACACCTTAGGTAGGGGTACAAAACCACACTATTTTCTCCCAGGCAAGTGGGGAGCACCCAGGAAGGAAGCCAGGGCTGTTTAATGTCTGCCTTGATGCTGGATCCAACCCCCATCTTCCTAGAACTCAGGTACCAACTTCAGGCAAAATTCTACTCTGCCTCCCTAGCCACTCAAGTCTTTATATTTCAATACCCAGGTCAAATGTCCACTTCCTTTCTGTGAGAAGTGTTCTCCAACATTCTTCTTCTCTCCTTAAAAGCTACTCATTCAGAATGTATTACTCTGACTCCCGTACTCCCCAGGCTTTTGCTTGTATTGCCAATAGGGTATGTACTTCATGGTGCCCTTTATTCTGGTTGAATTAGAGTCTGTAGAACATAGGCTCTAAAACAGCTGAGACCATCTCTTTCTGTGGCACCTGGGGACCTAGTACACTGATCACATATTGTCAGGATGAACAGTAAGATTTCAGAGCATATTTGATTTCTTCTCTGACTATAAGATGTCCAGGACAGCAATGTACCAATTCTTGTCCTGGAATCTCTTTGCCATCCTTGGAATGCAAAGCAATTATCTTCAGGTTATTGTTATTGTGATTAACTGCCATGACCAGCAGCAAACTGGGAAGGAAGGGGTTTGTTTAGCTTAAACTTCCACATCACAGTCCATCATTGAAGGAAGTCAGGACAGGAACTCAAAAGGGCAGGAACCTGGAGGCAGGAGCTGATGCAGAGGCCATGGAGGAATGCTGCTTACTGGCTTGCTCCTTATAGCTTGCCCAGACTGCTTTCTTGCAGAAACACCAGCCCAGCAGTGGCACCACCCGCAGTGGGCTGGGCCCTCCCCCATCAATCAGTAATTAAGAAAATGCCCCACAGACTTGTCTACATCCCAGGCTTATAGAAGAGGCATTTTCTCAAGTGAAGTTCCTCCTGTCAGATGACTCACCTGTGTCAAGTTGCCAGGGAACCAGCCAGCACCGAAGCTGAGTTCTTGCATATTGAGGGCTGTAGTAAAGGCCTCAGCCTTCTGAACTCCTGGGTTAGACTGACTTTGATGTCCTGGCTTCTGGCAAAAATGCTGCAGCAGCTTGAACAATCCTATGCTCATTCTAAACACTTGCCAGAGAGCGGCTTAACTTCGTTTTCCTCTGACAATGTAATCTTCACACAAAGTCCTTCAATGTTTCACACTTGCCAGTGTTGGAACACTGACTGCTTTCACACTTTTGGCTACACTGTCTTCCAGAGGCTTAGTTTGGCCAATCCTGTTATCTCCTTCACATGTGTTATCTTGACCAATTAAAAAAAAGCTAAGCCAGAATTTCTTCCTACACACACACACACACACACACCACAATATCTGTGCCTACCACAGAGCGGTCTATAGCAGAGCTACAGCAGGCAGCCAGCCAGGATAATCTTGAAGGAGAGCGTAGAAGATGGATTTTCGCCCAGCCAGAAAGGCTTGTCCTAACCACTCTCTTGAACCTCAAGGGTTATGGCAATGCCAGATGCAGGTAGGAAAGAAAATGTACACGCATGATGAATTAACACTGGAGCAGGAACCAAATCGACACAGCACCCCCCTCCCACATACTGAAAACTCTTCCTTACCAGGGGACAGTAGGCAGCTCCTAACACACAGTGCATGAAGAGGTCCAGGGCAGCAGCCACAAGACCACCTAACAGCAGGCATTGGCA
This sequence comes from Mesocricetus auratus, assembly GCF_017639785.1. Lineage (NCBI taxonomy): Eukaryota > Metazoa > Chordata > Mammalia > Rodentia > Cricetidae > Mesocricetus > Mesocricetus auratus. The sequence goes on from NW_024429195.1 coordinate 12,940,613, forward strand.
CATCACAGTTTAGGAGCAAAAAAGTCTGTTCCTCATCATCATCTCAGCGGATAAGCCCCTGGACAACAGCAAATACAGTAAACAGTCTTCCATGCCACTAAAAACGATGCCGGGTCCATTAGAATGAAAGGAGAGAGGGAAAGGCAGGAGCAAAAAGATTAAAATCTCCTCAGTTACAGGCCGGGCAGTGGTGATGCACGCTTTTATCCCGGCACTCAGGAGGCAGAGGCTGGAGGATCTCTGTGAATTCTAGGCCAGCCTGGTCTACAGAGTGAGTTCCAGGACAGTCAGAGCTACACAGAGAAATCCTGTATAAAAAAGAAAAAAAAAACCAAAGAAAAAAGGAAGGAAGGAAGGAAGGAAGGAAGGAAGGAAGGAAGGAAGGAAGGAAGGAAGGAAAGAAGGGGACATCTCGGTTTCATGTGGGGCAGGAACATTCTGGTAGATGAGGGCATCTCTCCTCCAGGAGCGAGATTGGCTGTAAGGAGCAGTAGGAGGTGGGATGGTCCCCCTGGTCCCAGGCTGACAGCAGAGACCTTGGTAGCATATGAAAAGGATACAGATAGACCCCACTGTCACCTCTGCAGAAAGACCACAAATTTCTTCATCACTCTGTCTTCTCCCGACTCCCCATGGGAGGGAGGGGGAACAATTGCAGGTCAGGACACAAAAAGCTGAGGTTCTGAGTCCTTGTTCTCTTCTAAGTGACAGATCAAGAGCAGTCCCTTAACCCAGGCGTCCAGGGCCATGTAGATGTGGCCCAGGGCAATGGGAAGTGAGACCAGAAGAGTAAACTGTACATCCCTGGGCAAAAAAGTTTAATTTCAGCAAAATGATTAAGTTCTGGAAGTTTATTATATTGTACGTTGGGCTAATAGTACAATTCTATAGAATTCAAAAGTTGTTAAAAGTGTAGATCTCATGTTGAGATTTTTGATTTGATTTGTTTAGGTAGAGTCTCTTTATTGTGTGGCACTAGCTGTTCTGAAACTCTGAGTAGACCAGGATACCCAGCAGCCTCTGCCTCCCAAGTGCTGGTGTTAAAGGCATGTGTTGCCATGTTATGGGCTCTACTGAAGCATAAGATTAAACATAATAAATTGTCCAGTTATAGCAGTGGTGGCGCACGCCTTTAACCTCAGCACTTGGGAGGCAGAGGCAGGCGCATCTCTATGAGTTCGAGGCCAGTCTGGTCTACAGAGTGAGTTCCAGGACAGTGAGGGCTGTCACACAGAGACACCCCAGAGTCCCTTCTGTAGTCATTATACCTGTAGGGTGGATGTTTACTTCCTTTTCCCTTGATTCCTCAGATATAGGTTGCAAACTGAAGACTCTGCCCCACATCAGTACCCCAGTTGTCCTAGTAATGACAATCAAGCCAATCTTGAAAAAGTCATTTGCCCATGCCCCAGGAAGCCTGAGTTTTCTGGGAAAATCCTTGCTCAGCAGTGACTGGGAAGACTCCAAAGACCCATGGCAAACCGACTTAACATGGTAGGCAGAGCCCTGCTGCATTTTAACTTTAGTCTGAATAATTTACTTAGGTTTTGTTCTGGTTTACTTTTCTGTGCTGTTGTAAACGCTGAGCCAACGTGGGGAGGAGAGAGCTTATTGCATCTGCCCTTTACAGGTCATCATCTCGGAAAGTCAGGACAGGAACTCAAGGCAGGGGTGCAGCAGAGACCACGGAGGAGCGCTGCTTCCCGGCTTGCTCTCCATGGCTCGCTTCCTTGTACAATTCTGCCCGAGGGTGACACTGCCCAGAGTGGGCTTTAACGGAGTCTTTAACGGAGACGATGCCCCACAGGCAATCCTTCAGGCCAGTCTGGTGGGGGCAATTCCTCAGCTTAGGTTCTTCTCTCTTCCCGGGTGACCATATTGTATCATTGACAAAAACTAACCAACATGTTCTTCTTTTTAAATTTAGTGTATATCAGTTGTGCAAAATAATGGATTCCAATGTGACATTTGTTGAACTACATTTATTTATTTATTTAACTATGTGTATTAAAGCATACAAATAAGACATTTTGGTAAATATATATGTGAATAATAACCACACAAGAGATACCCATGTCCTTATCCAGGATTACCTTATATGGGCAAAAAAGGACTTTAACAGAAATGACTGAGTTAATGATCTTGCAATAGAGAGACCTCCCTGGATGATTAAGATACTTCTAATGTAGCCAGGTACAGTGGCACCCATTTATAGTCCCAGCTGCTCCGAAGACTGCCCATCGTGTGGTTAAGGTCCCTGGGTAACCCGTGTGAAAATAGGGACACAGGGAGAAGGCCACATGGCAACTACAGAGGCGGCTGTAGATACACACTTGTCAACCAAGCAGGGTCAACACTTCCCGCAAGCAACCAGAGCTAGGAACAGTCTAGGAATGGCTCTCCATTCAGATTTCAGTATGACGCTCCTGGCTCCTTCATCTTGGGCTTCCAGCCTCCAGATGTTGGGACACTTCCATGTTGCTTTTAAGTCACTCAGTTTGCAGTACTTCCTCATTGAGACACAAGGGAACGGACAGAGGTGGATGGACACAGTTTCCTTTCTAGGTGGATCCCGCTTAAGAATTTAAGAAACTGAGTATGAGTTCTTCAATGTGGTTGTGCCATTTACATCTCCCCCCTAGCGAAGCAGGAGAGTTGCAAAGTTATGCTTCTTTGCCAACCCTGGGTGGGACCCTGCTCCAGCCTTCGCACTCATCTGAATGGGAACAACATTTATACCCTACGGGGGATTTAAGTGCATGACTAATAGTGTTGAGCGTCCTATTTAGGGGAGTGTCTATTAAAATCTTTGGGTCAGCAGATGGTGGTGATGGTGGTGCATGCCATTAATCCCAGCCCTTGGGAGGCAGAGGAAGGTAGATCTCAGTGAGTTTGAGGCCAGCCTAATCTACAAAGAAAGTTCAAGGACAGCCAGGGCTACACAGACAAACCCTCTCTAAAAACAAAAATTAAAAAAAAAGTATTTAGGTCATTTTACATGATGAATTCTTTATATATTGTAGATACAAGTCTTTTGTTAAATACAAGCTTTGTAAATATGTTTTCCCAGTCTATGGGCTGGCTTTTCCTTCTCTAAACATCTTTCAAGGAGAAGGTTTGTTCAGATGACACTCAAAGGTAAGAGCTTTGAAAATGCTCTGTTCGATGCCCTGGACATTGTGAGAGTTTTTCTTGCAGCCTGGTTGAGAGAAGCAGGCACTTTTCCCAGCACTGCATGGGTAAGTGGCCCTGCTCCCTCTGGTTCTTTCTCGTTGTTCTTTTGCTGGTCTGTGTAGATTCCTCACGTGTTGATGCTGAGTGGCGCCCTGCTACATCCAGCGAGAACACTCTCAAGCATCTTACCGAAGCTCTCTATCTCTGCAGCCCTCTTCCCCCAGCTCTCTGGCCTACGAACTGTAGTCCTGTAGCCCCTTCCTTCCTGGAGATTCAGTTTCCTTTCCCCGCTGATTAGAAGGTGCTGCCTGAGTTCCCTGTCTCCGCATAGTAGTCACATGACTCTGCAGCAAACCTGGGTACAATAAGTAAGTCTCAACTCACTTGCTTCCCATCTCGCAGAGATCTCTGTTTTTCATTGTCCAATGTCCAGGACCTTGTGATTTTTCTGTTATTCGGTGTTTCAGAACTTTGAGGCAAAGCATTAGGGTTTTATTGCCTTGAAGAGATACCACAACCGCAGCAACTCTTATAAAGGAAACATTTCATTGGGGCTGCCTTACAGCTTCAGAGGTTTAGTCCATTATCACCATGGCAAGAAGCATAGCAGCACGCAGGCAGACATGGTGCTGAAGAAGGAGATGGGAATCCTATATCTTGGTCCACAAGCAGCAGAACTGATACACAGGGCCTAGCTTGAGCATATGAGACTTCCACGGTGACACTTCTTCCAACAAGGCCACACCTCCTAATAGTGCCACTCCCTATGGGCCAAGCACTGAAGCACTTAAGTCTACGGGAGTCATTCCTATTCAAACCACCACAGACTTGGTTTCTCCATCTTAAAAGAAAGCAGCCTTCTTCCCTGACATGCCTTGATGCACACGTACCACACTAATGCTCACTTGCCGGCAAAGGGGGCTGACCCAGGCTTTTCTAAGCAGGCTAGCAAGCACAGAGAAGACCCAGGCTTTTCTAAGCAGGCTAGCAAGCACAGAGAAGACCCAGGCTTTTCTAAGCAGGCTAGCAAGCACAGAGAAGACCCAGGCTTTTCTAAGCAGGCTAGCAAGCACAGAGAAGACCCAGGCTTTTCTAAGCAGGCTAGCAAGCACAGAGAAGACCCAGGCTTTTCTAAGCAGGCTAGCAAGCACAGAGAAGACCCAGGCTTTTCTAAGCAGGCTAGCAAGCACAGAGAAGACCCAGGCTTTTCTAAGCAGGCTAGCAAGCACAGAGAATACCCTACACACTGTCAAACAATTCCACCCCCAGAATGTGGGAATAAATGGTATCGTGCTCTGGTTTGGATAGTTTAGTCCAATGAAAAACACAAGACTATAGACACCCCTGTTGTCTCATAAAGACAGCTGCCATGGGCTCTCCAGTAGTTCACTTGAGAGTGGCAAGTGTCCAGGAACCCGGTGAGGAAGACCAATCAGCCTTGAGAACTCCTGTGGTGACAGTCAGGGTGGAAGGAGCATGTGGGCACTGGGTTCAGGCCACCTTCCCTCAGGGTGCAGTTTTGCTGAGGATCTCCATGGTTTCAGTGGCCCCGGCACGATGCACTTTGCACACTGAGCACTTTGCACTATAAGAAAATGAAAAGGCCTTAGAAGCAGTCAGAGAACCAAGGTGGGGACCCCTGCTGTTTCCATCCCCAAAGGCCAGTTGTCTTGTTGGAAGGCTTCTGGAGGGAACACAGTTACTTTCCTTGTCTTCCCTGGTATCTCATTAGCCAGAGAAGGCTAAGCTCATCCCACAGGAAGGAAGATGGGAATGTCACCACACCAAGATAGGCTTTGTCACAAACCATTGTGTTGCTAGATCCCATTCATTTTCCAGAGAGAATCATTTACAAGCTATTGTCTGTTCTTCGGGTCCACTCACTTCCCCTAAAAATTGCTTCCCCTCTAGAAAGAACTGCAGCTCCCCTCCCTTCGCCCCGACACGGAGCTCCTATGCACAGTGAGGGGGATTGCATGGTTTTTCTCCTGCTAATTACTCTGTTGCTGCTTTAGCTTAGATGTAAAACTTTGGACCTTTTGGGGAATGGGTAGAGATTTTCTATTCATCTCTAAACTCCATGGAACTGGGGGCTGAAAACACATCAAGAAACCAGAAATCCTTCAAAAAGTCCCTCCCAGGAACCAATGCCTCACTCACACATGATCCCAAGTTCCCAGATCAGTGGGACTACATAAAGTCCGGGACTGGGTGTCTCACCCTGCCTCCCAAGTGTAAATTCCTTGTGAGGCCTCCTTCCTGTGCCTGCCTGACTCTGGAAGCAGGGTGGCTTGTCTGACTGCCACTCATTTCTTTGGTAGGTGGTAGATATCAAGAGAATATAGTCTATGCCTGGGTGGGAACCTAACATCCCAGTTGGGCAGGGTCAGTTGCCTGAGCACGGGATCGATCCTGGGGAGGCAGGCTCACCTTAAGCCAGGCTAACGAGATGGGCAGAATAATTATTCCCTTACTCTAATACTGCAGTTTCCCTACCCAGAATCCCCACACCCTACTGCAGGCCTACAAGAGGGCTGCAGTGAGGCTCAGCTGGGTCTGTCCACTTCTCTAAGTCAGGAAAACACAACTTGTCCTTACTCTTTCTCTGGAGTCCCTTACCCACCATACACCGCCTGTTGCCGTGTAGCGGATTTCCGTGCCAGAAACCAAATGGCATAGCTTTCCCCCTTTCCTTCTATTCTTTTCTTCTGGTCAGATGCTAAGGTTTAACACTTGCCTACCCTCACGGCTTTTTGATTTGTGTTTGTTTTTATTTGGTTTGGTTTTTCTGAGATAAGGTTTCTCCGTGTAACAGCTCTGGCTACCCTGGAACTTGCTCTGTAGACCAGGCTGGCCTCGAACGCACAGAGATCCACCTGTCTTTGCCTACTGAGTACTGGAATTAAAGGTGTGCGCCACTATTTCTCCTTGGGGTTTCTTCTTTGAAACTTTAATAAAAAGTGTTCCTTTTTTTCTTTTTTCTTTAGGATTTATTTGTTTACTACGTATATAGTGTTCTGTCTGCATGTGTGCCTGCATACCAGAAGAGGGCATCAGATCTCATTACAGATAGTTGTCAGCCACCATGCAGTTGCTGGGAATTGAACTCAGGACCTCTGGAAGAACAGTCAGTGCTCTTAACCTCTGAGCCATCTCTCCATGCGGAATATTTTCTTAAATTTTTTTATCAGTAAGATTCCCTTACTAAGGACTCCATTAGGAAGGAGACCTTGATTTTCTGGCAACCATGAAAGGATTCCTCCAGAATTCCAGTAACAATACAGTGAGAATTTAAATTTCCAAAAACATTTAAATCAAAAGTGACTGATCCTCTGATGGGTCATTCTCTCACTGAAACCTCACAGTATTTATGCAGCTAATTTGCACCTGAACCTCCTTTTTGTTAAGATTTATTTATTTATTATGCAGTATTCTGTCTGCATGTATGCCTGCAGTCCTGAAGGGGTTACTAGATCTCACTACAGATGGTTGTGAGCCACCGTGTGGTTGCTGGGAATTGAACTCAGGACCTGTGGAAGAGCAGCCAGTGCTCTTAACCTCTGAGCCATCTCTCCAGCCCGCACATAACCTTCTACAGTAAACAACACTGACCTCTCTTTCCTCTGCTTTGTGCATCCCCCCCCCCCCATGATGCTAAGGATGCCCTGTGAGGAGGATAGGCGTTCTGTGGAGAGGACAGTCACCAGAAGTCTTTCTGGTCAGGCTGAATATCCTGGCAGACTTTCCCCAACTTTCATTCTTGAATTTCCTGGAGACACGAGAAAAGACATTTATTTTCCACAAACTTTGTTTCTATGTCCTGTTTTTCAAGTCCAAGTTTGGAAAGGTTCTTGTAAGAAGGACAAAGACTCTTTGATGACTAATTTTAATGTCTTAATGTGGGTGAGCTAAGGGATTCCCTGATAGCTGCTAAGACATTCCTTCTGGGTGTGTCTGGGAGGGAGTCTGGGGAAGAAACTAGAATTCAAATCCATCCACTGTGTCAAAGAGCTATCCTTATCAACATGTGTGGGCATTATCAGTCCTATATTAGAGATCCTGTGTATGTGTGAGCTGTTACACATGTGTGGGCATTATCAGTCCTATATTAGAGATCCTGTGTATGTGTGAGCTATGTTACACACGTGTGGGCATTATCAGTCCTATATTAGAGATCCTGTGTATGTGTGAGCTATGTTACACACGTGTGGGCATTATCAGTCCTATATTAGAGATCCTGTGTATGTGTGAGCTGTTACACATGTGTGGGCATTATCAGTCCTATATTAGAGATCCTGTGTATGTGTTAGCTATGTTACACATGTATGGAAGTCAGAGGGCAACCTTAGGTGTTAGTGTTTCCCACCTTGAGTAAGATAGGATTTCTGCTGTTTGTCACTTCATGCATCAGGCTAGCTGGCCCCCTGGATTCCAGAGACTCTGCCAGAGAGATTACAGGCACACAGTACTATGCTTGGCTCCAAACTCAGATCCTCACACTTGCATGGCAAGCACTGTACCCACTGAACCATCTCCCCGGTCCTCAGTACATCTTGAGGGCCAAAATGTATGGAGACACATGGTACATAATGCTATGTAAGCTGCACACTAAATATATATAAGACTTATAGGACTGGAGAGATGGTTCATTGGTTAAGAGCACTTGCTGTGCTTGCAAAGGACCCAGGTTCGATTCTGAGCACACACACACAGGGCAGCTTACAACTGTCTGGGATTCCAGACCTGGGGGATCCCAAGGTGTGCCAAGCACACATGAGGGGCACAAGCATACACACAGGCAAAGCACCAATGTGCATAAAATAAAGATTTATATTTATAGACTATGGATGCATGCATTAAAATATATGAATACCATAAAGCATATACTACAAATTGAAATTATGAGGAAAACATTTAAGTAGAAGTCGAAATATTTTCTCCCTACCCAGCCTTGACTGTCTGTGCATCAAGCTTCTGCTTGGAGCCATCCCTAAAGAGAGAGGCATCCTGCAGGAAAGAACGAGGGGATGGCAGCCTTTTACAGTGTGTGGCAGGCCCTGTGCCAACCAGACTCGGGACTCTCACAAGAGTTCCCCCAAGTGATCCACTCACTCTGCGACTGCCTTCCACACATATAAAGACACACCGAGATTTTCTCATCTGTAGCAAAAGGTCAAACTTCAGCAAGGCTTAGGGGCTTTCTCGGAAGTGTTCCAAACACCATTTCCTGGCAGGTTCCAACCAATGTGTCTGCTGGGTCTTGTCAGTATGCTGCAACTCTGTACATTCTGTAAAGAGAATCACCCCAAGACGCTCAGGTTGCTTTCCTTATGACCTGAGCATGGAGTTTGGGGGACAAACCCTGGAGCTGCTTTCTTGCCTTTCTTTAAACAAAAAACAGATGCTAATATTTTCATTTTCCAACATCCCTTCCCTAAGGAGAGTATGTCTAACAGGCCTGTGCACTTGCATCATATGCTAACACACACACACTCACATGCATATACTCACTTTTACACACACTAACATGCATGCAATCACACGCATGCATACATTTCAAATATGCACACACTCAAGCACACATGCATCCACACACATACAAGGGCACATACTCACGTGTAAATGCACACACATGTACTCACACATACATGTGCAGATATGCATGGACATGACCTTTATGAGCCTAAGGTCTTCTGTTCCAGCTGTGTGCACTTTAAAACACAGAAATAAGAAACAAGAAGACACCCTGGGTTTCATATTTCTGGTAGATGGAGGAGTTAGGAGTCAAGCTAGGAGTTAGAGCAAAAGCCAGGGGGCCCGTGTTCTGGCCAGCCTCCCTCGGAGAGCACCCACTGTTCTGAAAGCTCAGTCAATAGGTCATTGTTTGCTGCGAAACTAAGAAGATAAGAGCGTGGAGGAAGCTAGTCTAAAATGCTAAGAGTAAGGCTGTCGCTATCTTACATCTAGAGCTGTCTGCCTCCCGCCAAAATGTTGGCCTTTCAAAGGCAGATTACGCCTAGGGATTGTAAATTTACATCCCAGAGGCCCCACTCTGCCTCTCCACAGGACCACTAACGCCCCTCTCTCCATCCCCTACAGGCCTGTGGGCTGGCTCTCTCTCTCTCTCTCTCTCTCTCTCTCTCTCTCTCTCTCTCTCTCTCTCTCTCTCTCTCTCTCTCTCTCTCTCTCCATTTTTTCCTTGTCTGTTCCATCCCTGGTAGTGCTCCCGGCAGCCCTCCATGGCAGCCCTCCATGGGGACACATTCCTTAGAAGGTCGGCAATGGGCCATGCCACTTGCCCAAGGGCACGACCGAAACCAAGTCCAAACTGACCAAGAAGAAGCCAGGTTGAGAAGGGCAGAAGCTGGCCCTTGCCATGACCTTGGCCAGGCCACACCACTTCACCAGATTCCATTTTTGTCACTACTTATAAAAGAAATGCTAAGTGCTAGGCTAGATACTGTCGGGACTGTCTTCCAGATTCCAGAAGGTCTGCCTCTCCTGGAAACCCAGAAAGGATGTCCTCCTGACTTCGACTTCCAAAGTAAGAACTGGGTCCTTTTTCATATGAAACAAAGTCACTGGCATAAAAGTTTCTCACTTTGGGGACACAAGGAGAGCTGGCAACGAGACTGTGTTTGTCTCACAAAAACTCACTCCCTCCAACAGCACAAAGGCTACACATGTAGATTCACCAACGAGGAAAACATTATATTTAAAGTATTTGGGGCTTGTTTTGTTTTGTTTGTTTGTTGTTTTTCGGTTTTTTTGAGGCAGAGTTTCTCTGTGTATCCCTGGCTGTCCTAGAACAGAGATCTGCCTGCTTTGGCCTCCTGAGTGCTGGGATTAAAGGCGGGAAACAGATTCTTCACAACTCAGTTCTGAGCAGATGAAGCAAGAGAGCCCTGAACATCTGGGAGCAAGCTGTGCATGGGTGTGCAACCCTGCTGATGTCTGTCAGTTCCAGGGTGACTGAAGGAAAGGGGGAGGGAGAAGATGGGAATCTACTCGATGTGCTCACAGAGGTCAGGCTACTCTGCCTCTGCTGGAGTCGCTAGCACACAGTATGTCAGTCACCCCGGGAAGCCAAGACCTCCAGACCTTTCGAAGAAAGAGCCTACCCAGTGAGTGCGCAGTGCCCAGTGCGGCAAGGGGGAAGGGGGTAAATGAGAGGAAGGGTGGAGCTTGGAGACTCAAGGCGAAGCGTCTGTGCACTCTGTTCTCAGGGCAAGCGTGAGCATGTGAAGAGCTCGCTAGTGGGCAGGATAGCCGTGTAGAGGTAAAGCCCGCTCAGGTCAGGGTGGCTTCAGGGCCACCCAGCCAGCCGAGAGGCCTTCTGTGGGCACTCACCAGGATAGAGAGGGAGAGATTTGTCGAATGATTAGCTAGGGAAAAAAAAGAAAAAGTAGGCATCTGAGACTGGCCCTCACCTGAGCAACTAAGTTCAAGCGAAACCAGTGACTAAAGAGGGAGATCGGGTCTGGGTAAGAGCCATCTGTGGAGTTTGAGGAGCCTGTATCTCCCCATGAGGAGTCACGTCTGGAGCCAAGAAGCCACAGGAGGAGACAGAACAGAGGAAAGGCCACAGAATGAAGCATCCTGGCCAAGGGGCAGTGACAACCACAGAGTATCACGGAGCTCAGTGCTCCGGCTTAGCGGGCTCCAGTGACTATGCCGGTTGCTTACTAAAACAGAAAGATAGAAATTCGTGTTAAACTCCCGCAGCCCTGCTGGGCATGCTGGCCCACACCTGTCACCCCAGCGCTAAGGGGCAAGAGGTTAGCACTAAGTTTGAGGCCAGTCTGATCTACATATAAAAGTTCTAGGCCACCCAAGGCTACAGGGTCACACAGAAAGACCCTTTCTTTAAAACAAACAAAAACCAGGGGAAACAAAACAAAACTAACCCCCTTGAAGAACGGCCTCCGGATCACCAGGACAGAAGCATGTTACCATTACTTGTTTACAATGCAGATTTCTAGGCCCCACCCTAGTTCAGCTGAGCTAGCCTTCCCTAGACAGGCTGCTCATCCATAAAGCTCTATATAGGGACAGGCGGAAGGAGGGAAGGCGAAGGGCGTGGCTGAAAAGGGACCTGGACAAACTGATACCACATGAAGCTTTCTCCAGCCTTGTGCCACCAGGCAAGGACCATGTCCTGAGCCCCCGCCGGGTGCCAGGCGCTGTGCTTAATGTTGTGCAAGCTTGATTTCTTTTATCCCGAGATCGCTCAGCACAGCAGACACTGTTGTTGGTCCCCGTTCACCTTTGAAGCATCAGTCTGAATGGATTTAATGTTCCAACAGGATTCCACGGAGAAGTAATGGAGCAACATTCAAAACCTGGTCTCCTGGCTCCAGTCCTTAGAATACACTCTGTCCTCATCGATTCAACGGCACCGTGAGTTTTAACCAAATCAGCAATGTGAATCTTCCGATTCAGTGTTTGTGAGGACAGTCCAGCGGGTGACAGCATTGCATGCCCACTGATGGGCAGAAGGGATGTAGGTGGTCTGTACTCCTCACCCAGAGTCATATTTATCCTGGGTTGCCATGGCACCCAGAACTGCCCATAGTCACAAGGAGAAGCAATTGTACCATCAAATTCTCCACTGCTGTCATCCCAGAGACTGGGAGATCAAGAGGACCCCAGGTGGCCCAGATATCTGCTGAAGCCATCTAGGGCGAAGACCTTTCGTAGTCTGAAAGCCCAGGTTCTGAGACAGGTTCCCCTCTGTAAAACCGTGGTCAAGGAGCCTGAAGATGCCCAGGGAAGGGAGGAGCAGATGAGGTTGGTGCACCGAACCTCCCGCTGTGAGGTACCACATCCTTTCCTTAGAAATCACATTCTGTGATGGCATGACAAATGCCGGGACTTTGCTCTTCCAAGTTCCCCAGTGATAGCGTGTGGCACCCACACTGCCTGACAAGACACTTCAGGCTGCGTGACAATGGCTGTTGATGTGTACCTAGTATATTCAGTCAGCCGCTATCCCAAGATGCTACAGTATTACCACAGTATTACCTGTGAATTCTCCCATCCCCTCTGTTTTTCAAATGAGAAAACAGACCCAGGAAGGTTAAGTGAATCAGTCACCCAGGGGCCGCTTGATACCTAACAGCACTGCTGTAAAAACCGCCTTTGGTAAAAAATGCTGACTCTTCACTTTGGCCTACAAAACCACCACAAGGTACCTACCTGTGCAGTTACCCTAAATTCCAGGAACTGACAGAACTGACTGATAAATATCTTTATAACAAAGGATCTAAATTACCCCTCAAGCCTTGGTGACCAGACAGACCAGCCCCTCAAATGAGGGCAATTATCTATGATGGTCTCGCTGTTAACTATAATTATCTCACAGAAGCCATACTGTTATCTCAAGCGATAAGAATTTCTTTGAGCCACCTTGTAGCCCAAGGACTGAAATAATGCCCAATCAGACCACACTTCGACCAGGAATGCTTAATTATACGTTTCTTTTAACTCCCTCCCGATGCTCTCCTTTTAAATCTGAAGCTCGTGTCAGAGACAGACTTGGTTCCTTCATCCCCTCAGCTTCCCAGTGTACCACACTGACTGAATCCCCTCCCTCTGTTCTTCACCGCCACCTCGAACTACTGGGACAGGTGGCTGTCCCTCAGACGGGTGTCTGCCCCTCAGACAGGTGGCTGTCCCTCAGACGGGTGGCTGTCCCTCAGACGGGTGGCTGTCCCTCAGACGGGTGTCTGCCCTAAACTCCGTAACACCGGCACACAGCTTTCTGCTGACGTTCAAAGGCACCACACTGTGCCTCTTTGAGTCTGAGCTGCGGTGGGCTGTAAGGATGGCTGTGTTTGGGAAGATTTATTATATTCTCTTTCACCCTCAATCGATGAAGCTGAACGTCTTCAAGGGTTGTTCTTCGGCATTAATAACGGCACCACAAGCCGGGTGGTGGTGGTGGCCCACGCCTTTAATCCCAGCACTTGAGAGGCAGTGGCAGGCGGATCTCTGTGAGTTCAAAGCCAGAGCAAGTTCCAGGACAGCCTCCAAAGCTACAGAGAAACCCTGCCTCGAAAAACCAAGATAGATAGACAGATAGGTAGATAGATAGATAGATAGATAGATAGATAGATAGATAGAGATAGATAGACAGACGATAGATAGATAGATAGATAGATAGATAGATAGATAGATAGATAGATAGATAGATAGATAGATAGATAGATAGATAGATAATGGTACCATAGTCCGAACAGGACACAAAGCAGTCAAATGGGGTAGCCTAAGACATCCCTGAAATTCCTGTCAAATCCCAGTAGGCACAGAGCCTTCCAGAAATAGACCCCGATTATATATACATGTGTGCAAAGACGAGCAAACAGCTGATGCATGTTTGGCACACCCCCAGTGCGGGATGCAGTCCCAGAGCGGGTTTTCTACGGCAGGGACGTGCCTTCAGCTACCTTCCCCGTCTCCCTGTATTCCTCTTCCTTTGAGGGACTCTGTTACTACTGCTGAAGGCAGATGTTGTCCAGTGACACTTGGTTTTTTGTTTTTGTTTTTGTTTGTTTGTTTGTTTGGGTTTTTTTTTTTTTTTGTCTTTTGTTTTTTCGAGACAGGATTTCTCTGTGGCTTTGTAGCCTGTCCTGGAACTTGCTCTGTAGACCAGGCTGGCCTCGAACTCACAGAGATCCGCCTGCCTCTGCCTCCCGAGTGCTGGGATTAAAGGCGTGCGCCACCACCGCCCCGGCCCAGTGGCACTTGCTAAAGCATAAAAGGACAGAGCTTCACCCTGAGTGATCACAATCAGCACAGAGACACTGCTGCCATGGGGTCTTGACATAAAGGAGAGAGGTGGACTTAACTCCAGACACAGAACAGGCTACTGGGAGCATACGGCTGGGGAGCAGGATGGAAGTCAGCAGACAGAAAATTACTGAGAGGAAGTATGGGGGGAGAGGGTTGCATAAGCTGATGTAACAGGATTCCTCCCGAAGCAGGCCAACGTGGTCACGCATGGACTGCGGATATGGATGCTGAGAGACCTGACCAGATACCAAGGATAAGTGCGTTTGCCACACTGCCTTGGCAGGGATCTTGCTAGAACTAGATTGTAGACTAAAGGAAGAGATGAGCCTACGAGAAGGTCTTAAGCCTGGCTTGATGTCTGACTTAGCAAATAACTTTTTAAATTTTATTTGTTTCTTCTGAGACAGAGTTTCTCTGTGTAGCCCTGGCTGTCCTGGAACTCACTCTGTAGACCAGGCTGGCCTCTGACTCGCAGATCTGCCTGCCTCTGGGATTAGAGGTGTTTTCCACCACACCAGGCTTAAGCAAAGAATCTCCGTCATCCCCAGCACCAAGGATTTTCATCGTCTTGCCTTCTCCTTGATCAGGCATCTTCACTGGAAGGAAATATCACTGGCGACAGAGTCAGGACTGTCTAGCTTCGACTACAGCTACCATTTGCTGGGCACTAGCTTTTGGTGTCTTGTTGCACATGAAGCTTACGATGTTCTGAGGTCTGCACCTTGCTTTTGACCCACCTACGTCAGCAGAGGCGAAGGCCCTGTCTTTTTAAAATTCTTGCTGCACTGCTTCTCTGATACTTTTTTACTTTGCTTTTCTCTGATACTTTCTTACTTTGCTTTTCTCTGATACTTTCTTACTTTGCTTTTCTCTGATCCTTTCTTACTTTGCCTTTCTGCCCACCCGACTGGCTGCTCTTTTCCCCCCTCCCCCACTTCCCTGGTCCCTCAGTATCGGAGTGTCTACTCCTTCCTCCCTAGAGTCACTCCACGCACCATATTATCCAGACCCAGAGTTTTAATTGCAATACCCAAATTTAGATCTCCCCCTTGACTTCACTCTTGAATCTCAATCTTTTATCTCCAATTTTTAAACTCAAGATTTCCACTCCTGTATCTAACAGGCATTTTATATGGCTACTATGGAACTGTGGGCCCCTCTATCTGCTGCATCAAAATATCTCTATCCCTGTGTATGATATCGCTCCACTCGGGCCAGAGAACTGAGTGACAGCCTTGACTGCTTTTTCCACCCCGAATCCAACCCATCAGAAATCTGGTCACATGCCTTTGAGACAGACCCAGAGTCAACCGCTTCCCACCATCCGCACGGCTGCCTCCTGGTCCAACAGTCTATTATCTCTGCTAACTAGATTCCCGGTGCCCTTTCTGCACAACCAGTCCATTCTCAACTTAGAAGCCAGCCTAATTTGAATCTTTTTTTGAGACAAGGTCAAGTTGTGTGGCCCAGGCTAGCCCTGAGCCTGTGGTCCGAATGCTTCCATCTAGCCTGTACTGATCGCCCCACCTTCAGCAGAATAGACCCCTCTAAAGAGGAAGCAGACATCACTACTCTGACCTTACTCCAGGCAGAGCCCTGAGCTTTTATTTTGGAGTAGACTAGCCTAAGACACCTCACAGAAAGCTATCCTCAGACCCTCACCGTTCTTCAGCCAGAGCATGCAAGTGTAGCACACACACACACACACACACACACACACACACACACACACACACACGAGCGCACACACACACACCGCCACGCTGCCATTGCCCTATTCCTTTGTCATACTGGGCCTTTTTGCAATCGCCCATTTCACCTGATACGTTATGAATTTATCTGCTGATTTCGGTGGCTATTTATTTTCTACCATGCTCCACTAGAATGCAACCTAAGGAGTTTGCTTCTCAAAAGAAACATCCAGAACCCGCTCTCACGCGGTAAGCGTGCCACAAAGGACTCCTACCAACAAATGAATGAACAATAAGCGTGTTGTACAGGTGAGATAATAGGGCCAGTGAGTCTTGGGCAGCCAGCATTTAGAAGAGCTGCAATTCTAACCCAGGGTTGCCTGACTCCACCTTTAGGCGGGCACGCCACATAGGAAAGTCCTGATAAATCAAGCCCCGGCCTGTTAGATACAAATGGTTGGCAATATCAAATAGCCCACTCAAAGCCCCAAATAGCTACCATAACTTCCTCAGAAGCTTCTCCAGCAGACACCCTGCTCAGAGGACGACAGAGAGCAAGTGCTCCCAGCCACCTACTTTCCTGTCCTGTCCTGTCACACCAGACAATTGTCCTCACAAAGGGCCTTCTTTGCAATGCCAGGAATTAGACAAAGCATCCCCAGCCCCTGCCCTGTGGAAGCTCAACAATCCAGAACAATCCCTGAGGCACACAGGGTTTGTCTTATGAGCTGGCAACCGCATGGTCTGATTTTAGAGACTGGGAAACTTGGTCCAAAAATATCTTCCCCTCCCAAATGCCAGGGTGCCTGGAATTCCACTATTAGAGAGGTATTTCTGGGAGTTTAAGCACTATCTCTGACTCTGAGTCCCTTTTTTAAAGATATATTTTTATAGACAGTGCATAGTTGTATTTAGCAGTTTTTTAAAACCAATTCTGAGTTCATTTCCTTTAATGCGTGATACCACTTACATTTATTACTAGAATGCCTTCCTCAGAGCTATCATTTTATTTGTTCATTTCGAATGCTTGACTTATGTTTTCATTTTACTGGATAATTTGAATTTTCGTTCTAATAGTTGTGACTTTCTACATTTTGAAGAAACTTAACTTTCTATTTCACAAATTAATTTTAAAAATCCAATAGTATCTATTACCTCCAACTAAGAAAGGTGAAAAAAATGAGTTTGTCATTGCTGTCCTCTCTTTCCACACATCCAGAGACTTTTTTTTTTGTCATTTTATCATTGCGTTCGTGGCTACGTTGTTATTATCATCATTATTCTTTTTTTTTCTGTTAGGTAAGAGTTTTGTCATTGTTGCTGTTTAACTTCATGGATGCTTTTTAAATGAAAATTAAACTCAGACCTAGGCATGCTGGTACATTCTTGTAATCTCTTGGTTGGCACTTGGGAGGTATAAAATCAGGAAGGAGTTCGAGGTCATCCTCTGGTCATCCTCTATACGGAGTTCCAAGCCAGCCTGAGTTACATGACATCCAGTACAGGACAAAATAAAGTAATAATTTAAAGATTAAAATTGCTGGGCATGGCGGCTCATGCCTTTAATTCCAGCACTTGAGAGGCAGGGGCAGGTGGACCTCTGAGTTTGAGGCCAGCCTAGTCTACACAGTGAGTTCCAGAACAGCCAGGCTTACATAATAAGATCGTGTCACAAAAAACACAAAAGGCAAGCAAATAAATAAATAAAATTAAAAAGCAAAATTCAGAAGAGGGGGCTGCGGGGATGGCTGGGGAAGAGGCTTAATTGGCAAAGTGCCTGCACCCAAGCATGGGGGCCTGAGTTCAATCCCAGCACCCACACAAAAGTCCGTCACTGAGGGAGACCTCTGTAAGGCCTGCCCCTGCTTGGGGCGGAGGCATTCAACTCCCCAGAGCTTACTGACCAACCAGTCATGTGAACACATACGTATACTACACTAACATACACACCCAAATTCAGATGTGGCCATAAGTGTCAGACAAACATTTGGGGATAGATTAGATGACCAAATAGTGGTTAGGCCATGCACTGGGACTCCTGGGTTGAAGGAACAAAAGAGAAAAGTGGCAGGAAAAATGCGATTCTGTCACATCCTCATCAGGCTGTCATCAAGGAAACAAACACATGCCTGGATTGCTGGCTCAGTGATGTAAAGCACTTGGCTGCTCTCGCAGAGGATTCAGATTCCCAGCACCCACATGATGGTTCACAACCATCTGTAACTCTAGTTTCAGGGAACCCTGATGCCCTCTCCTGATCTCCTCAGGCACCAGGTGGTGCACAGACATCTATTCAGGCAAAAAAAAAAAATTGTCCTGGTACTAGTTCTGTAAACCAGGCTGGCCTTGAACTCACAGAGATCCACCTGCCTCTGCCTCCCAGGTGCTGGGATTAAAGGTGTGTGCCACCACTGCCAACAAAATGAGTAAACTCTGGCAAGGATATTAGGAAACAAGTTTTATTCTCTGCTGGCAGGAAGTGAACGGGAGCAGACACTGTGGAAACTGGCATGGACTTCCTCAAAAAAGCAAAAACCTAGAACTACCATGTGAGCCAGCTACACTATTGTGGGGACAAACCTAAAGAACTCCGTGCCAGCGAACCACTGAGATACACGCATATCCACATTTCCAGCAGCTCTATAATGAGTCTTTCTCTGTCTCATCCAAATAATGAACACAGAGACTTATTATTAATTATGAAAGCTTAGCCTTTAGCTTACACTTGTTCCTAACTAGCTCTTACAACTTCAATTAACCCATTTATATTAATCTGTGTTCTATCACATGGCATTACCTCACGTTTCCTCTCAGTGTCTCCTGGCTTCTTCCATGCCCCTAGATTCACCTCCTACTACCTCTCACTCAGCCTGGAAGTCCTGGCTATACCTCCTGCCTAGAGCTATCGGCGGTTCAGCTCTTTAAGAAACCAATCGCAGCAATATATCTTCACCCAGTGTACAGGTATCCCACAACCCAGCCCTATTTATAACGTCCAGGAAACGGAACTTGCCTAGATGTCCATCAGCACATAATGGGTAAAGAAAAAGGGGCACTTGCCTTTAATCCCAAGTACTCTGGAGACAGAGGCAGGCAGAGGCCAGCCTGGTCTACAGAGCGAGTTCCAGGCAGCCAGGACTACAAAGAGAAACCCTGCCTCCGGGCGTTGGTGGTGTCTTTAATCCCAGCACTCAGGAGGCAGAGGGAGGCGGATCTCTGTGAGTTTGAGGCCAGCCTGGTCTACAAAGTGAGTTCCAGTACAGCCTCCAAAACAATACAGAGAAACCCTGTTTCAAAAACCCAAAACCAAAACCAAAAAAAGAAGAAAATGACGAAGAAAGAAGGAGGAGGATGAGGAAGACCACAAAGAAACAGCCAGCACTCGACTGAGTCAGACAGATCCCTGTGAGTTTGAAAATAGCCTGATCTACAGAGCTTGTTTCAGGACAGCAAGAACTACGCAGAGTTTGTTTCTCTCAAACAAACAAACAAACAAACAACGAAATGTTAAGAAATCGAGAAGTTAAAAAAAAAACCAAATCCTGAAAGAAAATAGATGGGACTGGAAATCATGTTAAGTGAAATAAGCCAACTCACAAAGCAAATGCCATGTTTTCTCTCCTGTGTGGAAATTAGATTTGAATTTGTGGTGTGTGTGTGTGTGTGTGTGTGCATGTGTGTGTGTGTGTGTGTGCATGTGTGTGTGTGTGTGTGATTAAACTGGAAAAGAGAGCATGACAGTGGAAGTGGAAAAAGATCTTAAAAGAGGGAAAATAAAAGAGAAACTCGTGTATAATATGAAATTGGGTTGAGGAACTCTGAGGACATGAGGGGAGCTACAAGAATTAGAAGGAACAGGGAGGCCACTTGCAGGAGGGATTAAGCAAAGCATAATGACACATATGAATGAAAATAGCCTGATGTTGATATTTAATATTGACATTTTGCATGCTAACTTTGAAAATTACTAACGAAAATGAAAACCAGTGTGAAGGGCTGTTGAAGGAAAGCTGCCCTGAAGGCCACTGCCCGTCTCTGACACAGAAACAAGGTGGACACTCAACGTAAACTAGACATTTCTAGAGGGAAAACAAGTGCCTGACGGGCTTCGGTGACAAAGAGGACAGAGGACAGACGCAACTGCTGCGCGATCAAAGCCTGGGACAGTGGGGGTTGGCGGGGAAGACCGAGAGCCCTGCCCTGGACAGCAGGCTTCCAGAGAACTGTCCAGCCACGACTCTGGCCTGATTTCCTCCTGAGCCCGCAGCCCCCAGGCTAGGCAGGCCTCTCCCTGCAGGAGAGAGTGACACACAAACACACACAAAAGGCATCTCCTCCTGTTTAGCCCAGGCTGAATTCTTTCTGAAATTGCTTTCTTTTTTTTTTTCTCAGCCCCTTGTGAGAACACAGGAAACTCTGCTTCCCCAATCCTGAAATATCTGTCTCAGGAAGGAAAGGACATTGTCTTTCCAGGGCCGCTCGCTTGTGAACCAACCCCACAGCCTCCTTTCTCTGTAAATACACCACAGAAGCAAACCAATTTGGACATTCCTTGCAAACAGCAAGTGTGAACTATAATGAGCAAATCAATTTAAGGGCAAGGCAAAAGGGACATAAAGCCAGTACCACATTTATAGACTTAACTAAATAGCACCGGAAAGGTGTTTTATTCTTGTTTGGTTTGCTTGTTCAGGAGAACGATCATTCACTACTCTTTCTCTATTTGAAAAATAATTTATTAGTTCATATTTTACGAGCTCAAAATGAAATTCATTTGTATGCTTTATAGGAAGCATTCACGAGGCTGGGGTGTTGGCTTAGGTGTTTAAGAGCACTTGTTGCTCTTGCAGAGGACCTGGGTTCAATCCCAGCACCCACGTGGTGGCTCACAATCACCTATAACTGCAGTTTCAGAGTGTCTGGCACCTTCTTCTGACGTCTGTGGATCCAGACAGGCATCAGGTATGCATACACACATGCAGGCAAAACACTCATATGCATAAAATAAATAAATCCCTTAAATCTTTTTCCAAAACAATCATTTTTATGCTTTATAGAAATCATTTAAAGCTGGGTGTGGTGCACACTTTTAATTTCAGCACTCAGGGAGGCAGAGACGGGTGGGTCTTAGTGAATTCAAAGCCAGCCTGGTCTACAGAGGGAATTCTAGGACAACCATAGTTACACAGAGTAACTCTGTCTCAGAAAAACAAAACAAAACAAACAGAAATGTTGGGGAAGTCCTTTGTCAATAAAGCACTGTTGAGCCAATAGGAATCTAGATAGGTGGGACTAGGAGTCCAGGAGGATTCTGGGAAGGGGAAATACAAAGAGATTCGACACGTAACCGCCATGGGGTAGGAAGCCTGGAACTATTCTCTGGTAAGAGAAATACTTAGATTAACAATTATGGGGTAACTACTTAAGTCAGAGCTAGCCAGTAAGAAACAAGCAAAGGCCAACAGCTTCATAATTAATATAGCCTCCTGTGTGTTTATTTGGGACTGATGCGGCTCTAGAACCAGGCTGGCGGGAATGCATTCTCTCAAAGGAAAAGGTTTCCCTTAACACAGAAAGAAAGAAACATAAATAAAGCATTCAAGGGGCTGGAGAGAAGGCAGCTCTCCCAGAGGACCTGGGTTCAATTCCCAGCACCCACATGGAGGCTCACAACTTCCTGTAACTCCAGTTCCAGGCCACCTGATGCCTGCACCAGGCACACAGACATACATGTACAGACATACACATACAGACATACATGTACAGGAATACATGTACAGACATACATGCAGGCAAAACACTCATATGCAAAAATTTTTCAAAAGATCACTTTTTATAAATAAGTAGACAAATCAAGACATCTTAAAAGATGAATATAATTAAGTTAGAATAATCTCATGCTATTGAATATTGTAATTAAAAATGTTTGACAGTAGGTAACAGTGAGAAGAGCTGGTTCAGTAAGATAGAGGATGCTGCGTTTGAAGCATAGCTTTTTGGGGACAGGTACCTGGAGAAATAGTCTGTAGCATGAATAATAAAGACCTAGAGATAGATATTGGGGTTCAAGCTGAGGGTCAGAGACGCAAAGCAGCCAAGCCAGTAGATCTTACCTCTACCCAGCTGAAACGACAATCTGTCTCCAGGAATCCTCAGAGGCAAAGCTCTTAGCTCCTGTCTCCTCTTCTTTTTATTCCTTTCTCCTCCCAGCCATACCCTCGAGGGACCACCTTTGCTGGGACCAAAGGTGTGAGCTCTGTTACTCTTTATCCCATTGTGGCCTTGAACTCAGAGAGACCCATCTGCCTGTCTCCTGAGCCCTGAGATTAAAGGTGTGTGCCACCACTGCCCAGCTTCTACAGAGAACTAGTGTGGCTGGCTTTGCTTTCTGATACTTCAGGCAATCTTTATTAAATCACATATGTCACCATAATATTCTTTTATCTTTACTGGAACATAACAAACCTGAAAAATATACACTTTTTGTTCAGAAAAATTAGGGGAAAATTCTTATGCCCTAGCCACCGAGGACCGGTGCCCAAATAAACTGTGGGAACTAAAATTTTTTAAAAAAACATTTCAAGGAGGGAAGATTGGCTTTCTACTTGACAGGCTAGAGCACTAGTAGGCTTGTTTCCCTGGGATACGTCGCGTTGCATGGACCACAAACGGACCACAGTCAGGCTGAGGTAGTGTGTGACAGGGCAGAGGTTCCTCCATGCTGGATGCTTGCTGAGACCATTGCAGGTTTAACTAGAATCCGATCTCCAAGATGGGAAGCCCTCTGGAAAATTGCTCAACTCTATTCTAGGAACCCAAGGTCAAGATGCCCTTAGCTTCTGTTAAACTGCCTGCGTGTGCAAACCTCCCCCCGTGCAGCTGTGAGGGAGATACCAGGATGTGGTTTTAAAACCCCTTACCCTAAACACTTGGTGCTCCACTTGGATCCTGAGTACCAGAGTGTAGTCCAAGCCAGACTTTCAACTGGCCACAGACTGTATTCTCTGGTGGGCTTCCGTAACAATAGAATGCACAGAAAAGATCATTAGTAAAATACTTTTTTTTTTTTTTGGCTTTTCGAGACAGGCTTTCTCTGTATTGCTTTGGAGGCTGTCCTGGAACTCGCTCTTGTAGACCAGGCTGACCTCGAACTCACAGAGATCCACCTGCCTCTGCCTCCCGAGTGCTGGGATTAAAGGCGTGAGCCACCAACGCCCGGCCTGGTAAAATACTTTTTGTTTGTTTGCTTGTTTTGTTAATGTATCTCAATGAAAGTCCACTGGAGCTAAAAAATAATAATAATAATAAAAAGTTTAGAAATTAGCAAAGACAAGGGATGGGTGGCTCTCTGTCACTGTGTCTCTCTGTCACTCGCCGCTATGGGCTGGCTGTCTGACGATCGACTGTCATGCCGCTGTGTGCCCCTTTTTCTCTGTCTTTTCTGGTTTGATGTGTGTGCGCATGTGTGTGGTGCTCATGGAGACTGACCGGAGTTCTTTCACTGAACCCAGAGCCTGAAGATTCTTCTCGGCTGGCTGAGCAGAGAGAACCAGGGATGCTAGAGACATTTGACACGGATGTGTGGGTGCCGGGGATCCAAATTCTGGCTCAGAAGCTTCGATGTCAAGGGCTCCATCAGCTGCACCACTGTCCAGCCCAAAGGAAGCACAAATGGCATTTGTGATTGGCAACCTGGCATCGGCTGTGGTGTCTGAGACGGTCTCTGGCACCAGTCACGCTCACATAAACCTCGGACGGTCTTCTTTACGGTTTGCTTACTTACTTTTTTCTTTTTGGGTTTTTCAAGACAGGGTTCTTCCTATGGCTATCCCAGAACTCCATGTAGACCAGGCCAGCCTCGAACCTGCCTCTGCCTCAGGAGTGCCGGGATGACCTCACTTCAAGGCTCCGTGAAAGACTGTCAGTGGAGATCCAGAAATGAAACTTTAGAAAAACGTTTTGAGGTGACTAAATTCCAAGGCCATCTTACTTTCTGTCTAGTCCCACGGACTCATTTCTGTGTCCTGAAGTATCTGTGATGTTATACCAAACGGGATAACTAAATCAAAACAAACAAACCAAAACAGAAATAGAATGTTTAAGTGCTCTGACTACAGCTTTATAAAAGCAACTGTAGGCCATGTTTCCCAATTCTTGAACACTTGCTAGTTTTCCAGCACCTTCCCTGCCCATCCCGGCGGGTCTGCTCCTCCCAGGCCACCTGGCCTCTGTTTCTGAAGCCCACCCAAGTGGCCCTGCCTCAAGTGTCATCCCGCTGGGCTCCCACTGTGCCTGTGTGAGCCTCTTCCAGGGCTGTCCCCACTGAGGCGTGTGAACAAATGCCCTGTACAGACTCCCAGGCACAGGCAAAGCCAGGCGGCTTTGAGGCGCCTGCCAAGGAGGGCGAAGGCCCGATTTGAAAGCCCTTCTCCAGCTTGCCAGCTCGTGGGACTTGGCAAGCCCAGACAACAGCCCTGAGGGAGAGGAAGCCCCCGGACTGGCCTCCCAGGAGGGTGCCCCCTCTCTTTTCATCAGACCTAGGAAATGCAGGCGAGGGAGATGGTGGGCTCAGCCCTGGAGAATGCAGGCTACTCCTACAGCCCTCGGTGGGGAAGCACGCCGCTCGCCCGCTAGCTAGCTAGTGGCTGAGAAAAGGGCAGCGGTTTCCCGTGTTTGTGGGGCGTGCAGGAGTGGCCAGGCCAGGACTGAGATCAGACGGAGGTGAATAAAGCGTGAAAAGGAAGCAGTAAAAATCCGCGGCCACAGGAGACGCCCTCTCTGCTCTGGGCCACAGTCGGGCGGGTGATTCAGCGCGCAGAGGGAGCCCTTGGGGGAGCCGGGCTGAGGCTGGTTGGGAGTTGAGTGCGCCAATCTTTGTGGTTCCTCAGATTCTTCCTCGGTAAAAGATGCATAAGAGACTGGGGCCCACGGGAGCCGCTCAGTAAAGCCTTGCTGTTTAATCAGTTCCCAAATTGCAAATCCAAGTCCTAAATGCCTAATCCACTGCCCACCAGTAATGGATGAGTAAGGACAGGGTGTTTGTTTTTCCTGCCTTGGTCTGAAAGGCCCCAGACTCACAGCGGGCAGGACTTTCTTCCTGTGGCTGCCTGAACGGGTGCAGAGGGCAGTGTTATTCAAGGTCATTTGCAGGAGGCAAGGACCTACCTGCCACAAAGGGTCCTTGAGAAAATGCAAATTCTTCGTGTTTAGGGCAGGACTCCCACTAGGAAGAGCAACCCAGGGCACCTGGAAATTTTAAAAATCCAGGCCTGCAGTGAGTCCTGGATTCCATTCCCAACACGCTAAAACAAAACACACACACACACACACACACACACACACACACACACACACACCCTGAAAATTAAACACCAATTCACCCTAGAGTGAGAATCCAAAGCGTTTCTGTCAGTCAGTGAAAGACGCAGCCTCTCGGCCGAGGAAGTACCACAGACCCTCTGGGCAGAGTTAAGAGAGGGGAATCATTCCACTCAGGACTGCTGCCCTTCCCTCCCAAGAGGGCGCGGGGACTGCAAGTCAGCCTCTCCCAACCTTGTCTGGGCACCCTCACCTCTCCTCAGGGTCTCCACGTGCAACTGCTGGCTTGCTCAACAGTGAAAAGTCAAAATCCGACTGGAGGCCTTGCACAGGTGCAGGCGACAACAGAGCGTCCTCCGAAGGAAGCAGCCTTGCCTGAGTTTTCCCTTGGTGGCTTTGAAGTGGCAGTTTCTAGGGAAACCCTAAACATCCTCTCAGGGGGACATCAAGGACTGCAGGACGTCTCTTCTAATCGTCTCATCGAAGTCACTGAAGCCACAAGGCCATCGGCCCAGGTCTAGGGCAAGTTAGAGCCAATCTGTTGACACGAGTGCCAGACAGCACAACTCTGGCCCTCTGCGACCCGGCAGTCAACACAGAGGCCGGGCCAACGGTCACGTAAAGCAGACTGAAGACGCTGTGAGAGTGGTGAGCGTTCTCAAGACGGAGCAATTAAATTATCTTAGGAGAATGCAAGAGGGCTTCCCAGAAGAGGTGACTCATAAATTTGTCACCGAATGAAGGGCAGGATTTTCATAGCTTGAGAAGCCAGGTAGAGGGGAGAGCAGAAGCCAAAACCACCACCATCACCACCAGGCCTGTGGCTATAGGAGTGGGAGGGGCTGGGAGACGGAGTCAGCTACACGGCTTGGAAATGAGGAACCACACAGCCGAGGTAAAGAAGGCTCACCTGTACCCTGAAGTAACCCAGGCCACACTGGAAACATCTAGAAGACCTGAACGGCTCAGGGAAGAAGCCCAAGCTTGTGTCTAAGCCAGAGGGTAGGGAAAAGGAGGCCCAGGTTGGGGTGGGGCCGTGCATCTGCAACATCCCAGGCAAGCAGCAGGTCTAGGGGGGAGATCGAATTTGGGGATGGAAAAGCCAAGTCTGAGCTACAAACTCAACTCGGGAGCAATGACTCACGAATGAACTAGCCAGTGGGCGGCGTCAAAGCTAAGACAGGTTGCCGGTGGCCGGGACAGCTGTCTGAGGGGCTCTGCCTTGGTCAGTTCTCAGACACTGGGGTGCATCTCGTTGACAGCACAAGGGACCTCCGGACTGACAGTGACTGGAGTTACCCAGTAACGAAGAGGAAAAGCCAAGCAGAGTCCTTTAGCTTCTTTCTCGTTGATTAACTAGGCGTATCTCTGCCTGTTACCCTTTAGGTAAATCATCTCTCTAACTGATTAACTGATGTTAATTCTCGGCCTTCAGTGAGACTCGGCCCAGGGGGAAGCAGAGCTCAGGGAGAAGTTGAGAAGCCCTGCAGGGCATGGGTTGTAGGAGCAGATGCCAAAGGAAGGTTTAGATGTGCTGGTGGTTGGGGGGGGGTGTTGTAACGGGGGACACAGGTGCCCTGGGCTGGCCTCCCCCTCCCTGCCCCGCAGGGAGAACCAGCATCACAGGCCACTCTCAGATAAGGACACCTGCACTCCTCCTCAGGTTGTCCCACTGTAACCTTTGACCCCACAACCTACATAATCATTTCCAACTGGGCTGGCACTCGCTAGATTATCCCGTGAAGAACGACATGGGCGTGGACTAAACCGCAGGAGAGAGAGTGTACTAACAGCGCCTGAGAACCCTACCTGCCCTCCAACAGTACCGTCTCATCCCCCACAGGACAGCGACGACGGACGGACAAAGGAAGCCGGATGCCACTGTCATCTGAAATCTAGACCAGGCCTACACAGCAGCTAAGCCACATAGAGCTGTCATCACACAGGCCATCCTTGTCACACACACACACCCTACCAGGAGGCCAGAGCGCTCTTTGACCCGGAGGAGAGTGACCTCTGCTCTCCTACCTGCAGAGATGCGCGGGGAGGAGCGCTTGGCCACAGCTTGGCAGGGAGGAACGAAGACCCCTTTTCAAAGGCCTCTGAGCCCCTGGAAGGGCCTTTTCAGCGGCTGTTTTGCATTCACAGGGTAGACAGGGCAGGACTTTGACTGTGAAAGTGAACCGATCAGGCTGCCACCATGTGTCAGACTCTATTCTTGAGTCCCACGGGGTCCTCTAGTGCGAGGAAGTCGACAGAAAATGTAAGCAGAAAGGAGCATATTGGATGCTGGCTAAGTGTCCTAAAAAGAAAACCAAAACGGAGGCGTGTGGTGAGTCTGGAAGCTAGAGAGAACTGACTGGGTGAAGGAGGGGAGGGCTTTTGTGAGGAATAGTTGCTGAGTTGGGACCAGGACAACTAGAAGCCGCTTGCCCTGGCCAAAGTAGACTCGAGCTCCCGAAGCAAGGCAAGGTAGGACAAGGTCCCTAAGGCAGGAGGCTTAGCCAAAGAAGGCAGGAAGGCCAACCAGGTTGGAGGCTTGGGTGAGAGAGTCGGTGTGTGTGTGTGCGCGCGCGCTACCTGACCATGTGCTATTGAACGTGACGTCACTGGATTCCATCTGTAGACTTAAATTTAGGGTAACTACAGGAACTATTTACACCCCACCCCCAAGTAGAAGACCCCCTGGGCCTGGCAGAATGAGCTGCTGACTCTGACAGTAAATCTGCCAAGTAGACACTGAAGCAAGAGGCCAGGAGGCGGGGCAGGGCCTGAGACAGGGACTAGAGACAGAAACTCCCACGAAGAACCAGAAGAGGCGGGCTGTTTCTTGCTGCAGTAGAAGTATTGCCTAGCTCCCAAAGGTCCTCAGCTGCCCACACCCTCTCCAGCCTGGGACCGTCCCGTCTGAGCCAGGGGAGCTGTGACCTCCTCTCCAGACTCCACACACAAACTCACTGAGAAGCCTAGGCCAGCTCCTGACCTACTTTCCTTACCCTCCCAGCTAGCATATGTGGGAGCATTTCTGTGCCCAGCGCTGGTCGAGATCCGTCTTCTGGAGACCAGAAGGCAAGCACCTGTGAGATAAGATGGAAGGAGCTGAGGGTGTAGCCCAGTTGGTACAGCTCCTGCCTAGTGTGCAGAGTTCAATCCCCGGCCCTGCATGACCCAGACGCGGTGGTGCGTACCTGTAATCCTCGCACTGTGGAGATGGAGGCTGGCGGGTCAACTTTAAGACCATCCTTGACTATGTAGCAAGTTCTGGGCTAGCCTGGGACATATGAGAGCCTGTCCTAAAAAATAATAATAATAAAAATAATAATAAAAAAAGGAGTGGGGGTTGGAAGAGGCAGGATGCGGCCAAGGTTCAAGCTCCCAGATGCTGCCATTATCTGGAGACGATCCTCCAAGCAGACAAGCTACTTAGGCAAAAACAATGTAGAGGTTTGCTCTACATCAGTTACACTCCCCAGCAATCTCATGGTGACTGCCTGCGGCCTAGGCAGCTCCTCCTCAGACAAGGCAGCCTTTCAATGCAGTTCTGTGCTTTGCGCCAAGGGCAGGGATGCCTGAAGTGTAGGCTCCAATGTCTTCCCCTCCCCCAACCCTGGGCTCTGCCTCAGCGGGAACCACAGAGCTCACGATGCAGCGGAAGCCTCTTCTGTACTAAGTACAGTTATTATGAGGTGTGGCCCCAGCTAGACACTACCTTCTCTATTATTTTGACAGCATGACTTCCTGTGATATTACCAAGCAGCTCTTGTCATGTCAGTAACACAGGCTGACACCTGGGCTTTTTCTTTTTCTCTTCTCAACAGTGCACATGACATTTAATGCATCACCAAAAGTTTTTGAGGTTTAGGGGCTGAAGGCTCTGAAAATGTCACTTCCTGTCTCAGCAGCGACACTGGTGCCTGCAGCAGCCCCGAGTCTCCTGAGAGGAGCCTGAAAAACGTCAAGGCAGCCTGCCCCCAGTGAGTCCTCTGAGGGCTGTCAAGTGGGCTCTGGACCCGCCCCAAACCTCTAGCTACCATTTCCAGGCCCAAGCTCTGTCTGTCCCTTAGTTCTAGGTCTCTGAGTAGATTAATTGTCCTGGCTGCCTCCCAGAGGAGTAGATGGCACAGGAAATCCAGAGCACGGCCCAGCACCAGCTCCCTGGTGTTGAACGGTCGGCGAATGCTATCCTCAGGGTTAAGCGGGAGACTGGTGTGGAGCTCAGGGAAAGAAATCGTTTTCCCATTTTCCCTACAGGCGGAGAGACGACCACCTTGCATGCACTCCAAACCTGTCTTTGGTAGCCTAGCGTCACAGGAAGTTGCTGGGAAAGATAAGATGTACAGTCAAGGAGGCAGGCACGGGCCTACCCTTTCTCTGACACTTGCTCATGGCGCATGAACTTCAGCAGAGACCACACAGGAACCTTGGGGAAGGCTGAGGTAGGCTACAGGGCACGGGGAGCATGCTGGGTAGATTTATGTCAACCTGACACAGACTACAATAGTCATTTGGGAGGAGGAAACCTCCGCTGAGAAGATGCCTACATAAAATCAGGCTGTGGGGCAGCCTGTTGAGCATTTTTCTTCATTAGTGATTGATGGGGAGGGTGGTTCCACCCCTGGGCTGGTGGGCCTGGGTTCTATAAGGCTGAGAAATCCAGGAAGCAGAACCTCTTCCCAGTCTTTGCATCAGAGCCTGCCTCCAGGCCCCTGCCCTGTTTGAATTTCTGTCTTGACTTCCTTCCATGAAGCATAAGCCCAATAAACCCTTTCCTCCCCAACCTGCTTTTTGGTCATGCCATCACAACAATAGAAACCCTAACTAAGACACGGAGTGAGTCCCTAATTAGCCCTGAGTGACTGGAGAGGGGAGGAGAAGACAAGTTCCACCGAACAATGAAGAATTGAACTGATTAAAATATTTGCAATGATAGGCAGTTTGGCATTCTAGGCAGGGGCACCAGGAAATGCCAAGGTCCAGGCTCGGAGGGAAGGACTTGATGGTAAGGCCAGTCTACCAGGCCAGGCCACAGTACACATGGGACAGTAGGGAGTAAGGATCATTTCAGTTCAGGAGTTTAATCAGAGGAGCACAAGAATGCTACATTGCTTAAGGTTGGGGCGCTGACTTGGGGAGGGGGTTGGGGGTAGTAAGCCAGGCCCCATACTGAATCCCTGCTTATAGTAATGATTTAATCCCAGAAGAAATACAGAATCAGAATTCTAAGTCTCCACCCTCTCATCTATGAAGATGGGCTCAGTGATGCCTACCTCATAGGTTCCTAGGGTTTTGTACTGAGCGCAGCAGCTGGCTTTAAGTGTTCTAACTTGTTTGGCTCCCCGGAGACAGATGTCAGAGTTGGGATGAAGAAACTAGATGCTAAGCCATCAAAGAACTTAGCCCAAGTTCACCCAACTGAAAAACATGTGAGATGCCGGGGACCTTGCAGTTCAAAGACACAGCTGCCATAAGTAAGGGACTGGAGAATTCTCCAGAAGGTTCTGGCACTCCTATGGCCAGGGTTGCCCTGGAGGAAGGCACACTGTCACGTGAAGGCTCTTGGGAAGGATAGGTCAGAGAGGGCGCCCCTCTGCGCCAGGGAGACACAGAACAGCACCTCTGTCCACGGAGAACAGCTTGGCCCTTAGGAGACTGGGGGAATCTTTTCTCCACTAAAATGCTCCAGCTACTTACAAAGGACAGTTCTGCCGCTGTGAGAAGCCACAGCATGAAGTGACAGGAGTCCGGGAGGGAAACCCCCTCCTCTCTTTTGGACACAGTAAACCCTGAGGGTGTGTTGAAGCTATCTCGGGGCCTGATGCTGCTATCCCCAGCTGCCCTGCCTGGCCCCTGCTCCTAGCCCCTTGCGCTGTCCTTCCTTATTCTCAGGGCCCCCGCCAACCCAGAAGACCTGAGGTCCTGTGAAATGCCCAGAGCTCACCCCATAGGTTTCTCAGTTGCCCAACAGTCTCAGGGGCTAGGACAACTTTGTAGGGAGAAGAAGATGTGCTCAGGTCTAGGGAATATTTCTATTGAGAAGTGGGGTGTATGTTGCCATCCAACTCAGCCTGGATGTGGGGACCCAAAGGAAACAGAAAGGATTAAACAATGGCCCTGTGACATTCTTTGCAGGGTCTGCTCTATTATGCTTCCATTTCACATAAGAGGAAGAGATTTCAAGGGGCAGCTGGAATGAAAGCCAAGAGCTGCCTGGGTTTCTCCTCCCTGACACCCCACCACCTAGAAAATCCTTTTCTAACAGTCACTGAAAGGAAATGAGAAGACTTGTAGTGATTCTCAACCTGTGGGTCAAGACCCTTTGGGGAGACTGAATGATCCTTTCACAGGGGTCGCCTAAGGCCGTTGGAAAACACAGGTATTTACATTATGATTCATGGCAGTAGCAAAATTACAGTTATGAAGTAGCAACGAAAATAATTGTATGGCTGGGGTCACTACAATGTGAGGGTTGCAGCACTGGAAGGTTGAGAACCATTACACTAGAGAGTTACAGGAGCAACCTTCCTCCCAGCCCTGCCTCTGCTGGAAGGGAAGGAACAAGAAGCCCCCTTTGGATGGGACTTAAATGGAGCTGCAACCTTTGCTTCTGAGTACTGGAGACTCCAAGCTCCAGACAAGTGCAATTTCTTTGGACAATGATAGACAACAGAAGCTCTAAGGATTTTGCTTGAGGCAACAACTTATGGGGAACCCAGACACACCAAGTTGAAGACCTAACTGTCTGAGAGACCAACTTCCTCCAGGTCCCCCAGGGAGTCATTAAAGTTCTGCGTCTTCATTCCCTCCAAGGTGGAAAAGAGGGGTAATGATTCTGACCTAGCTTGCCGGAGTGCTGTACGTAAGAATAGCTAATGAAGGCAAGCGCTGGAACTTTTGAAAAGAAAAGGCACTTTGCGATAATAAACATGGATCTCTGCTTTTATCTTCCACAGTCTCTAGCAGAGAGCTAGTTCCCACATAGTTGTGGGACAGAAGCTAGCCAGGCAGCTGGCTTTTGAGATGAGGTACAGGGCAGTTCTATCAAAGCCATCAAAGTTGTCTCGGAGCTCCTGGCCACTGGAGACAGTTCCAAGCTGACAGTTCTAAACCCATTTGCATCCACTTAGCTTTCTAGAGACTGAACTACAGCAAACAGCCCTGAGTATGCAGCGCCAAGCAAGGAGCCCAGGATGAAAAAGGCTGGAACGTTTCTGAGGCTGCTGCTGACTTGTCTTAAAAAATCAAAACAAACTTCTTTCTTCAAAGACTCTACTTGTATTCATCATCATTACAAAAACGTTCTACTCCTGGAGGTCTGCGATGCAGCAAGTGCATTCAGAATGGACTTTCTGGGGCTGGAGACAGGACTCGGAGGTTAAGAGCATTGGCTGGTCTTCCAGAGGGCTCGTTTTGAATTCCAGCATCCCCAGGGTGGCTCACAACCATCTGTAACCCCAGTCCCAGAGAATCTGATGTCCTTTTCTGGCCTCTGCAGGCACCAGGCATGTCCATAGTACACACAGACAGGCAAAACACACATACATAAATAAGTAGAAGCTGTTTTTAAAAGTTAAACATTTTCCATAGGCTTTATGCAAGGGGGATGGCACAGAATAATGTTCTAATGCTCTTTTTGTGAGCAATGGGAGCAGGGAAATATGCCTTTAAAAAACAACTTTGTTGGGGGGCAGGGAAGGAGTTCGAGACAGGGTTTCTTTGTGTAGCCCTAGCTGTCCTAGAACTTGTCCTGTAGACCAGACTGGCCTTGAACTCATAGAGATCTGCCTGCCTGTGCCTCCTGAGTGCTGGGGTTAAAGGTGTATGCCCAGTTTTAAAACCAACTTTTACCTCCACCAAGCAACTGTTGCTAATTAGAATGTGTTTGGTCAAAAGAGACACCGTTTTTTATGAAGGTGTTCGTAGTCCGGCCCCTCTGAAGGTATAAATGTCTTTAATTATGATGTCGCTGTAACCTGGAGGCCGGGATCCCTTCTGCCAGCTGTCACCTGCACTGTAGAGCATAACACAGATTTCATCCAGATACAACAGACACCATGTTAGAGGCATTACTAGGGTCATCACCCTGGATAATTAATGTGACACTTGGTGTCCACCCTCAAAAAGAGTTTTTGTGGGCTGAGAGTCATCAGGTGAAGTAGTCTCTTGGGGGAAGCCAGTTCTGGCTTCATGGCTGCCTTAGGGTCTGAAATGTGAGTCATTTGTAAAAAAAGAGACACCTCTGAAATGTTACCTGCTCGCCCCCACGCTTTAAAAGGTGTGGGATGTAGTTATCGGCATCTCCTCTGGATAGATGGCTTCCTTTAGTCCTCCCCTCTTGGTCCCCCCTTTCCTTCCTCTAGGACCCATTCTTAGCTGGTAAGTCACGCTGGCTAACATGGACTCCCCAGAGGAGGAGGTCAAGCTTCTGTAGACAGGGCTGGGTCAGTCTGAGGTAGGGATGGTTGTTGGGGTCCTGAAATACTTTTTCAGATATGATCACAAGATGGAAATAGGTAGGCAGCAAAGAAGAGAGGGAGGCGAGGCCAGTAATCCCAGCCCCGCATGAGGCTCAGGTAGGAAGATCGCCTGTGCATGCCTTACGGCAGTAGTCTGAATGAGTCTCCATACGCTCATATAGTCGCATGCTTAGTCCCTAGCTGATACAGTTTGGAAGAATTAAGAGGTGTGGACTTGTTGGAGGACAGAAACAACTCGGGGGAAGAAAGGTTTATCCTGTTGCATGGCTGTCATCTTGCCGGGAAGGCGTGCCGGTGTGCTGCTGAGAATACTTCTGGTTTCACGTTTTGGTGGAACAGGAAGCAGGAACTGGGCAGGAAGCAGCTCCTTAGGCTATCGGCCTCAAGTCCCGCCCCCAGTGACTCACTTCCTCCCGTGATGCTCCAATACCTAAGGGTTCCACTTCGTCTCAAAATGGTCCCATGCACTGGAGACCAACGTATGTTCAATCAGATATGTCTGTAGAAGATTCATACCATAACACTAAGCTACGGAGAGAGTTTCAGGCCAGCCAGGGCAACTTAATGAAGCCCTATTTCAAATGACTTTTTTTTTTTTTTAGGTTAGAAAAGGCTTTGTGGGAAAGCCACTTTTCCTGATAAGTGCAGCGAGGAAGCCCCGGTTGGGACAAATGGCAGCAGCATCATAGGCAACCACCACTGGACAGAACTCAGAGATGGAGGCACCGGGGAGCATAGCCCCACGGGCACATCTTCTTCACAGTTCCATAACGTATGAAAGGGGGAGGCATAAAGATTGTAAGAGCCAGAATACCAGGAAGTCTGCTTCTGTGAAACAGTCTCTCTTAGATCCAGCTGCGCAGACAGGACTGGGAAGACATCAACACGCAGGTTAACTTGGAGACAGAAAAGACTTCAGAGTCCCAGCCCTAGACAAAGGACTGCATGGCAATTAATGACTGCTGGGAGGAGAGTTAGCCTCTCCCGGGGATGAGCCATTTATGGGATGGCCAACGCAGAGTGGTCAGCCTTCAAACCATGTATACACAAACGACGACACAGACTCCACGAGCTGTATTTATATTAGGTGTGTATATACACACATGTATCTAGTATCTAATCAAAGAAAAAGAGGCTATCTGCTGAGAGTTGGGGGAGATATGGGAGGGGTATGAGGAAGAGTGGGTGGGAAGAGCTGAGGAAGGAAAGTAATATGATTCTACTTCCACTAAACCCATCTTTTTAAAGGGGGAAGTGCAGACAGCAGGGCTAGGGATGTAGCTCAGAGTGAAGTGCTTGCCAAGGACACACTGACACTAGAAAAAAAAAAAGAATAGGTTTTAGGGCGATCTCCCATAAACCCTCAAAAATCAAGGTTAGGAGGGAGATGTTAGGAGGACAGAAGGATCCAGGAAAGGGGGATAGCCAGAGGCCTTGGGACTGGGAAACTGACAGGGAAATCACTGCAAAGCCAGGCTAGCAGAGACAGGAGGCTGTTGAAAGGACGACAGCTGAGTTTCATAGTGGACCAGAAGATTCAGCTAGCACTCTTGATGTGCAGGAGCTATATTGGTGGATTCAACCAACCACAGATGGAGGATACTCAGAAAGAAATTTTGTCTGTTCTGAACATGCACAGACTTGATTTTTTTATCATAGATCCCTGGACAATATAGCATATAATGATTTATAGCTCATTTATATTGCATTAAGAATCACCTAATTACCTTGAGCTATGCTAATACTAAACTATTTTATTTAACAGATGTGCGCATCTGCAGACTTTGGTATTCTCAGGTTCCCTAGAACCAATCCCTCATGGGATAGCTAGGAACCAAACCCAGCACTCGGGAGGCAGAAATGGGATCTCCGAGTTTGAGGCCAGCCTAGTATACAAATCGAGTTCCAAGATAGCCAGGGCTACATAGAGAAACCCTGTCTCAGAAGCAAGCGAGCAACAAACAAGAAAAATAGTTAAGGTTAAACAATATCATGCACAAATAAAGGATCTGCATTTCCTTCCTGCAGAGCCCCTCCACACTGTTCATACCACATGCTCTACTCCTGCTGCTGAGCGCTGACACCCGGGCTGGACTGGGCTGTTTTTCCTGAGAATCTGGCGTTGGCACCCAAAGTGACAATAGCCGGTGGAACCAAAATGACCCAACTGGAGAAGTAGCTTGGTCAGAGTACTTCTGGTTCGGGTGTGATCAGATAATAAGGATCCAGCCGTATCTCCCACTGGGACAAGCCACCACATGGTGAGGAGATAGACACCCACCCAGAAAGATCAGGCACACTGCCTCAGCTGACCTTACCTCTGGTGAAAACCTGTCAGACCTGCTGGACAAACACATTACCTGAGAGCAGAGAGTAGACTGACATCGTTTCTTACCCTGTCGCTCTAGCTTGAGCTCCAGAAACCCAATGGCGCGGCCCACGGCGCATCCCACGGGCCACACGCCCTCCTAACTGCTTCATCGCATATCATTCTCCCAACATCACTGCCAGTCAGGTACCATCATCCAGGGCGTAGCAAAAAAGGGGGGCACAGAGAGGTTGTACAACACACCCAAAGTCACACAGCTAGTATGCGGTAGAACATGGATTTGAACCCAGAAGACACTGGCTGCAGAATCTAGGTTCTTAACTCTCACCAAGTGCCTTTTCAAGGTATTGTTCCATGCATTAAATTCCACTTTTCAGAAGTCGCTGTGGGATAATCCTTTTGTACACTGTAAAGATTTGTCACTCCAATTGGTTTAATAAAATGCTGACTGGCCAGTAGCCAGGCAGGAAGTATAAGTGGGGCAACCAAACTAAGGATGATGGGAAGGAGAAGGGCGGAGTCAGGAGTTGCCAGCCAGATACAGAGGGAGCAGGAGATGAACATGCCATGCTAATATAGGTACCACCACATGGCAGAGCATAAATAATGAATATGCATTAATTTAAAATGTAAGAGCTAGTTAGTAGTAAGGCTGAGCTATTGGCTGAGCATTTATAATTTATATTAAGCCTCTGTGTAATAATTTGGGAAGGGACTGTCAGGTATTTGGGAACAGGTGGTCAGGACAAGAAACCTCTTTTACAAGAAGTTCTTACTGCATGGAGTCAAAAAAGCTTTTGAACAGTGAAACTGGGTGTTAAGAGGTCCAGACAGCATCTGAGCACAGAGTTCTGATCCCACTCAACACTGTTCATTTTCCCTCTTCCCTCTACCCTAGGATCCCAGAAACTATCCATAGCTAAATGACATCCCAAATCACAGGCTCCTCCCAGGGTACAGCTTTTAGCCTATTCACTCTGGGTTTTCCACAATTCTGATTCCAAAGAAGAAAGGTCCCAACACACCAGGCTTGGCTCTCACTAACAGCTAGAGTGTGCTCAGGACACACACAATCAGTAACAGCATCAACAGGGCAGTGGATCGAAGGGATCCTAGAGGACGCAGGAAGGCCGGGTGGGAATTCTTTCATCTTCGCCCCTTGTGTTTGTCCCGGGCTGCTCCTCTTATGAGCACAGGGAGAAGGTGTTAAATCCTCTCAACTCTCAGCTTTCCTACCCCACACGGGGTTCTGGATCAAACCAAGTCCTAACGCTTTCGTGACAAGCGCCTTACTAACTGACGCATCTCCCCAGCCTCTACGTGATCTAAAAATCTATAAATGAATTTATTCTCTTTCTGGTACATTTTTATAGTACCATTCTCATACACACAGGGGACATATTTGTCTCCTGTGCCATTGCTTCTTCCTCTCCTGCTGGTCCCCTTCCTCTTCCCAAGTTCTAACCAGCTGTTCCTGTTTTAAATACACACGCACACGTGCACTCATGCATGTGAGCACACGTGCACTCATGCACCAGTGAACACATGAACACACACAACGTAAAGGAAACAGAGTACACCAAATCCACACCCTTTAACCCACTCACAAGAACAAATTAAACATTTGTAAGATTTTATAACCGAATACTTTTTGTTTATTTGTGTGTGTGTGTGTGTGTGTGTGTATCTTATTTTTTGATACAGGGTTTCACTATGCAGTCCTGGCTGTTCTGTAACTTATTATGTAGACCAGACTGGCTAGAACACACAGAGATCCCCCTGCCTCTGCCTCCTAAGTGTTGGAAGTAAAGGCGTGTGCCACCATGCCTGGCCACTGATTCATTTTAAATTCACTATTAAAACTGTTTTTTTTTTTCTGTAACCCTTAGAAGCCAGTGTTTCAGAAACAGGACAAACAAAAACATTTGCTCCGGGATATTTTTTAACATTAGAGCTGTGGGCACATTCCATGGAACAATTTCATTGTAAAGGAACTTTTACTCTAGATCCACACAATAAACCAACTGCGTGTTGGCTGAACTCTCTGCGTCTACAAACCTGGAGGCCCTCTGTGTCACCCAAACCCACCACAAGTGTGCAGGACGTGGAAAAGATGAGGCAACACAAGCATACTTGCTTGCACACTTGTTTTAAAAAATAAAAGAATAAGCCAGGTGTGGTAGTACATATTTATAATCCCAGCTCTTGGGGCTGAGTCAGCAGGGTTATGAGTTCAAGACCAGCTGCAATGGTAAGACTTGGTCTAAAAAAAAAAGAAGAAAGAAAAGAGAGAAAGAAAAAGTAGGCTATGATCACTAGCAGTATCCCCGAGGTGGTCAGCTCCATGGTCCCTGTAGACTCCACCCAGTCTCGGTGAGGATCAGCAGTGCTGTGCATGTCTGTGCGCGACCCTCAAAGGCCGCTCGCTCCCTGCCCTCATCAGACCACACGCCTTGCCGCGTGCTTGAGGCTGACATTTCCCTCACTGCTGGCCACCGCCGTCTGCCCCACACGAACGATCACACCGAGGGCAGTGGGCGCCAGCTGAAGGACCGCCTCAAACGACTCACTTCCTTCCACTGCGCGCTTCCATTTGTTCCTTTCGGGAGGAATTCTTAAAATTAGTTTAAAGAAGTGTTTTCTTCCTGCTGAGATTTATGGCCTTCCTGCCTGAGGTTTTCCTTTTAAACTAAATAAAATTGTCCATGAGCTTTAGAATAAGTCTCTAGGAGTTTAATATGGAGAATCTCTTCTTTCCTTCCTTTCTTCCTTCTTTCCTTCCTTCCTTTCTTCCCTTCCTTCCTTCCTTCCTTTCTCCCTTCCTTCCTTCCTTCCCTCCCTCCCTCCCTCCCTCCCTCCTTCCTTCCTTCCTTCCTTCTCTCTAAGACAGAGTTTTTCTGTGGAACAGCCTTGGCTGTCCTAGGACTACCTTTGTAAACCAGACTGACCTCGAACTCACTGAGAATCTGCCTCTGCCTCCCAAGAGAACCTCTTTCTAACAGTGTTTTAAGGTTGAAAGGGCCATGTACACACTGGTTTATAGTTTCCAAGTAACAGACTAAAATCACTTCCACCTACATTAAACCCTGCTTCCTCCCTGCTGATCAGGGAGCAGAGTCCAGTCTCCATGACTTTTCAGACTAGCTTGTCAAGCTTCTTGGATTAATTACACAGCCTTTGAGCTCCAGTACTCAGACTAGGACAAAGCAATCTTCATCAGAACTACTGTGCTCACTGGACTGGGTTTCCACATTTTTTCTTCAGTGTCTATAAATGGCAACTAGAGAAGAATTGTTAGGATAGTCTCTAGAAGCCAGCAGTAAATGTTTCAATAAAAAAGTCGACCCCAATTTGCCTCTTGTTCTCCCTAATCTCTGAGATATATCTCTTAAGGCATCAGTAGCATCTCTGGTTTATTTATACGGTTTGAGATGTATCTGGTTAAGAACAGAGTGGAGAGCCATCGTAGTTCATCAATACCACGAAACCTATACAGTAAAGCAATTAAGATCGTGGACTTTAGATTCTGAAACACCGGAGTGAAGTGGGATAATGTTCCTGCTCGCTGTAGAGATTTGTCACTCATATTGGTTTAATGAAACATTGATTGGCCAGTAGCCAGGCAGGAAGTATAGGCAGAGTTACCAGACTGGGAGAATTCTGGGAAGAAGAAAGGCAGAGATGCAGTCTCGAGCCAGATGGAGAGGAAGCAAGATGAGAACGCCATGCCGAGAAAAGGTGCCAAGCTACATGGCTAAATATAGATGAGAAGTATGGGTTAATTTAAGTTGTGAGAGCTTGTGAGTAATAAGCCTGAGCCATAGGCCATACAGTTGATAACTAATATAAGCCTCTGTGTGTTTGTTTGGGACTGAACAGCTAAGGGACAAGCCTGACAGAAACTTCTGTCTACACTTGAGTCAGTTTCTCAGCTTGGTCACTTAACACGTCATATAGACATAGACGGGTGAGCTGTTCCTTCAATACCTCAGTATTTCCATGCATACAATTCAGCCAAGGTGTCTAGTTTATCAAGCTAGTGATGAAATGAGCTCATGAATGCAGAAAACAGAATAAGGAGCCTGGTGCATCCTTTCTGAGTGCATACTGTGCATCAGAAAAGGGCCAGTTACTGTCGTCGTTATTATCAAGCATCCACACCATTAGTACCATGACTACCACCACAGTATCTTCATCACCGCTGTCAGTATCTCCATAAATCTTCAGTGCCACCATCGCCAGCAGCAGCAGCAACAGCATCGAAAGTTAACGTTAAGTGTCAGAATTCACGAACACTCAGGACTTGTGACATTCAAAACCCCGTCAAAGACACAGAAGGAGTATAACGTTTTCCCCTAGAAGAATATCTGAGATTTGAGAAGCTATCAAGGATGACAATACATCTGAACATAGTCAAGAAGTAAACAACAGTGTTATCATTTTAATGAAGCAAAGTATATCCCAAAGTTATTAATTTTTAGTCACATGAGTAATTCAGACAACTTATTTCTTTTTTTTTCAAGACAGGGTTTCTCTGTGGCTTTGGAGACTGTCCTTGAACTCGCTTGGTAGTCCAGGCTGGTCTCGAACTCACAGAGACCCGCCGGCCTCTGCCTCCCGAGTGCTGGGATTAAAGGTGTGCGCCACCCCGCCCGGCTCAGACAACTTATGTCTAAAGTAAAGAAGAGTCTGTTTTCCTGGGCACTTGCTAGCTGTTTGCTCTTGAGTCGACGTCGCTTGTATTTTAGGAACTGGCTCATAGTCCCATCAAATGAATAGGTTGAGAACTAGAAACTCTCACTTGTGCTACTTAATTTCAGAGTTCACAGGGGCAACCTACAGCTAAATGTAGTCCTTGTCACTAGGAACAGTACTTATGGGATGCCTATCCACTTCTCTGGTCTTTTGTTCACAGACTTGCTCTTTCTCTCAACACATGGAGTCTTGCGAGCTGATCTTTCTGACAAACACACAGAACAGCTTGTGTCTCGTGTTGTAAAATGGTCTACACTTTTGATACAAACCATTAAACAGTAAAGCACAGAACAGCCCTCACAATTCCAGCTTTGGAGGAATAAAAAGCACCTTTTCCTCATTGCTCTTTCTTTCAGAATTTACACACATTACAGCTCTAAAAGGCCTTTCACTGTTTGGGACTGATTGGCTTCCTTGAGAGAGGAACATACACACTGTTAATTCTTGGGTTAACCGAAACAGACTCTGGTCTTGGCATCATCCCCCCAGGCTGGTGCTTTGGCCCCTGGACTAAGGGTCACTGCGGCATAGCCCTCCTCACGACTTTGGCCCCCGGACTAAGGGTCACTGCGGCATAGCCCTCCTCACGACTTTGGCCCCCGGACTAAGGGTCACTGCGGCATAGCCCTCCTCACGACTGCCTCAGCCTCAGACCAATTTGGAAGGAGCCACTGGAGGGCTTTGTCTTCAGTAGATAGTTTACAAGATTAGTAACAGAGAGTCGTGACCTTTTCTGAACGCTCTGGGTATTTCTGGAGAGTGAGTTGTAGTAAGACTTGTGCTGAGAAACGGAGGAAAATGGAAACAGATTTGTTGTATACCTGGAATTGGCTCCTCTAAATATCCATTCTTGTTTCCAGTTGAAATACATTCACTAAAACTCAGCTGATGCCAGCTTGGAAAGAATCATTGAGAAACTTTCAATTCTGACCAGGTCATTCCTTTTCAAAACCTAACTCTGTAAGCAACCTCATTAAACTGGCAGGACCCTAAATGGAGACACCGGGTATGTTGGGATTTTAGGGTCCACTTCCTATTCGGTACAGGGAAATTCACCGTAGATCCTTGCGAAGCAGGATAAAGACAGACACCGTTGTCTGGGACTCCGTTTTCTAAGGATTTCGCAAGCTTTTGAGGAATGGTAGGTGGCTTTCCAACCCACTCACACTATGACTGTAGATGAATATTTGGTTGCACAAACACACACGGCCTCTGCTCTGAACGCCCCATTGTTTGCCTCC
The DNA here is from genome assembly GCF_017639785.1 of Mesocricetus auratus. Taxonomy (NCBI): domain Eukaryota; kingdom Metazoa; phylum Chordata; class Mammalia; order Rodentia; family Cricetidae; genus Mesocricetus; species Mesocricetus auratus. The sequence continues at coordinate 12,982,389 of NW_024429195.1, forward strand.
AGTGGATGCCAAGGACTTGAATGCAGGTTTTCTGCAACACACCTCCCTGGAATTCCCAGCATATGTTGACTCTATGAGTAACTGTCAGATGTTGGCTTCCACTATCTGTCATCAGATAATATCCTTTTCCTCCCACAGGCCAACTGGAATTTGAACCTGAAATACCCTTAGAAGGATATTTTCATCTTTACTCAGTCTCACTCAGCGCCAGCCAGCCAGGCAGGACACAGGGTCAGCGCACACTCCCACTGAGAGGAAGAGGCCAGGCCTTTGTCCTCCGGGCCTTACCAGCCAACATTCAGTGTTGTCCCCTGGGCCTTACCAGCCAACATTCGCCTATCACGATGCCATCTGAAGGTCTTGCTCAACACCCAGATTCTCCTAAGCTATTATTCTGAGGCACTTGGCTCTTCTTTGTTCCTGTAAAGTCGCCAACACAGGTGACTATTTTTTTATTACACGTATTATTATTTATTTATTTGTGTGTGGGAATGTATGTGGACACATGCGTGCCACCGCTATTAGAGGACAACTTTTGAAAGATTGTTTCTCTGCTCCTTGACCCCAAATCCTACTTTACTGCCTGGAGCAGTGTTTCTCAACCTGAGGGTCACAGCCCCTGTGGCAGACCTCTAGCTCCAAAAATTGTTACTTTACAATTCATAGCAGTGGCAAAATTACAGTTATGAAGTAGCAACAAAAATGATTTTATGAGCCAGGCAGTGGTGGCACACACCTTTAATCCCAGCACTGGGGAAGCAGAGGCAGGAGGATTTCTGTGAGTTTGAGGACAGCCTGGTCTACAGAGCTATTCCTAGGACAGCCAGGGCTACACAAAGAAACCCTGTCTCAAAAAACAAAAGAAAACCCAAACAAACAAACAAACATATGTTACGTCGGGGGTTACCACAACATGAGGAACTGTATTAAAGGGTCACAGCACTAGGAAGGGTGAGAACCACTGGCCTAGAGGGATCTGGCTTGCCATTCTTTTCAAGGATAGGAATATTTTTCCTGAATGTTCTTTCCAGATACTTGTCTCTAACATGAGACAGCAGGTTTACTGCTGTAAGAATATCTTAGCAGCCTGCACTACCAAGAGGCAACTGTCTCCCGGATTCTTTAACTGGAATGGGCAGAGAACTGTCACTGAATTCACTAGAAGAGGGCCTTAAATTCCCTCCACTTTTGACCCCTTTTCTCTGACATAATTTCATGTGATTCTGAGTATGTAGGTATACACAACGGATATACAAACCAAACCTTTCCTGACAAGAAATCATAAAGAAATGTATATAAGACCAAGCCTGAATGCTAGTGCACACCAGCACTTGAGAAATGCAGGCTAAAAGGTCATCTTTAGCAAGGTTCGGGCCAACCTGGGCTACATAAGACCCTGCTCAAACAGAGAGGATAGGGAAAGAGGAGGAGGAAGGGAAGGAAAAGCAAGTCTTTGATTCATATAATTCACCATTCATTAAAGACAAAAGGAAATTTGCATACCAATACTTGTTTAACACAATACAAACCAAAGATATATAAATCTGGAGGAATGACAGTTTAAAAAAACCACAAAAAGTCTTATTTTTTGTAATTAAACTATTATGTTTAATTACACAATGCAATTCCACAATTACAAGCAGGAAGCTATATATTCATTAAAAACACTGCAATTCATGAATGTGAGCATAAGTGACTTAGGACCATGTGAACAATACCCATGGGGGAACACATGCCCACAAAGAACAAGAGTTTCATAACTTGTTAGGACTTAGGGTTTGCAGTCCTTTTCTTACATAGTTCATTCTTGCCTTCCTTACTTATTGTTTTTTTTTCATTTTTCAATGTTTGTGCAGCCTTTGTATAGAGTAGATATTTTAAAAATTATATCCTGGGTCTAGGGAGACGGCTGGGTGGGTAAAGTGCCAGAGATTTAAACTCAGGTAAACACAAGGACTTGAGTTCAGATCTCCAACACCCAGGCATGGCAGTGTGTTCCTGCAACCCCCGCACTGCCTGCTGGAGACAGACAGACGGACAGAGGTGAGCTTGCCGGCCCCGCACTGCCTGCTGGAGACAGACAGATGGACAGAGGTGAGCTTGCTGGCCAGCCAGTTGTGCAAACTGTGAGATCTAGGTTCAGTGAGAGACCCCGTATCAGTCGATGAATAAGACAAACAAATACATAAAGTGGAGAGTGATAGACAAAGATATCCTTTGGCCTCTACACGTTCACCCATATGTGCACGCACACACACATTCGTTTTGCCTGGCATGGTCCTTCATGCCTGTAATCTCAGCACTCAAGAGGCCGTGAAGAGAATCTCTGCAGAGTTTTACAGAGTGAGATTCTACCTCAAAAAAAAAAAGTTCTGTATAAAAGGCATGAATAAAGATAGGATTTCAGAACATATCAAATTCCAGGAAAAGGAGATAAGCATTATTAAAAAACAAATCATCAGACAAAAGCAGATAGCAAGCAATGGTCACTGAGTCAGCCAAGCTGTGAAATCCTAGCAGGCATTCTTCCGCGCTGTGAGTGTGTCAAATGTAAACGTATTGTTTCTCCTCCACTAAGACGGTAAGTGTATGGAAGCTGGGCACTATGGCACATGTGGAACCGCCCTTGATGAATACATGAATGGGTGGACGAATGATGACCCGTCACACTTCCTTCCCCGGTGACGAGGAGCCGCTGGAAACCTTTGCGGGTATACCAGTAAAGGTGAGGTTGCAGAACTGAGACCAGAGAAATTCCAGACTAAGGAAACTGTGGGTGCTGCTGCAGAGCGGGCAGTGATGGGGGAAGGGTGTTCAGCTGTCAACAGACCAAACATCTGAGCACCTGGGTTCGGTCCCGTGCAAGCGGCTGTTCAGAAAGAGGAGCCAAGACACAGGAAGAGGGGAAGGGGAGCCTGGCAAGCAGAGGCAAGACAAGGAAGAGTGTGGGGGAGGTGGTCCCGAAAGCAGTGACTTCCAGCTGCTCTCAGTGTCACCGGGTCCTGGTCTGGGCTCCCTTTTAGGGAAATGCATACTCGTTGGCCACAGCAATGCCAGAAGTAAATGCAAGCGAGAGATATCATAGGAGGACATGGTAAGAGAGGCCATGATGTAAATGCAAGCGAGAGATATCATAGGAGGACATGGTAAGAGAGGCCATGATGTAAATGCAAGCGAGAGATATCATAGGAGGACATGGTAAGAGAGGCCATGATGGAGGGGGCAGGGGCACAGGTGACGGGAGCAAGTAACACCAGGCACTCAGAAAACGGCAACAATTGCATTGAGAAGCATGAAAATCTCCTGATAGGGAACAAGAAACAAGCTGGCCGATGTTCCTTGTTCCCATGGGCACACGTGACCTTGTTCACATTGGCACAGTCTCTCTTCACAATTCATTCACTGACTTCCTTCAAAGTCATTCTTTTCTGTTTCCACTGAGGATTTCTCAGATCATAAAGGGTATGCTGAAAACAGCGGGGTGTCTTCTGCTGGCCACAGTAATATCTCAAACTCCATCACCATGTTGCTTGGCAACTGAGAAAATATTGTTGTGATGAAACAAAAATTATCTGGAGTAAATTCACAATGAAACAGCTAAAAAGCATTATGTCCTCCTACATTCCACTATTAGGATATGAAAAGAAGGCATTTTGGGCCAGAAAACAAAAACATATATATAACACAGCCAAGAGCAAGCAGGCCTGGAAATGCCTGGACTGGGACCAGAAGTCCTGGGCAAGTCCTGGGCCCTTTGAGGTACTCAGTGTCTTTCAACAGCAAAAAGATCAAGTGGAATTAATGAGCTCTGACATTTCATGACTCAAAAGAAGTTGTAAAAACTAGGAGAACACGACCAGCTGTCTGTTTAGACTACAGTGTCACAGGCCTCACAGGGTAAGCCATCCATTCTCCTCAAATGAAGTCTCCAGAACTAGTACACAGACATGCATGCAGGCGCACACACGCACATACCTCAGAAAAGCTCAGCATCATCCTGTTAAGCCAAAGAGTCTCTTCTAGAAACTTCTATGATGAGCAACTCTAGAGTCGAAGAGTTTTGGGAAAACGAAAACATCTCCTTATAGAAATTACAAACAGTGGCACTAATTTCCAAAATGGAAGCTATAGCTGAAACTGAAAACTGCGGCAAACTTTGGAGACCGTACTGTAGTGACTAAGAGTGTAAGGTGCTGAGTTTAGAAGGAGAGACTGAGTGCCCAGCTCTACCTGCACAGCTATATTAACCACCATAATCAGGAGACAGCGTGGGACGTGAGAGTGTAAGAACCGAAGGCTCGGTGGCTGTGAGCGCTGGCTGCTCTTCCAGAGGCCCCAGGGTCTGTTCCCAGCACCCACATGGAAACTCACCGTTCCAGGTGATCTGACGACATCTTCTGGCCTCCATGGTACTGCACACAGGCGGCGCATGAACACATGCAGGCAAAATTCTCATATTGCTAAAATAAAAATAAATAAATCTCTTTAAAAAGGAAGCAACTAACATCTTCAGGGTAGGGAGCAATGCTGTGAAATGCTGTCTTCTGCACAAGATCTGTACAAGATCAAGCCAGCAAAGGACAGTGTAGATGATCTCCTGAACCAGTCCCTTACTGAGGAGCTATTGGCAGCGGGTACCTGCTGGGGGGAAGAGCCACTCTTCTTGAGGACGTGGCCACTGGGAGGTTCCCCATAGTCTACTGCAGCTCTATCCCATGTACTTATGGGTAGCTCTAACTGGACTCGGGTTATTAAAAAAATAAATAAGCTGGAAGGGGGATATGTTGAGGGTAGATGGGAACAGAAAGGGGGAAATGAGGTCTAGGTATGGCCATATTTCATTGCCTACATATATGAACAATTTCAAAACTAAGGAATGTTGTAACGTGTAGTCTTCCTGCCAGCCGCCTGGGTTCTGCAGCTGTCTTGGATCCTGTAACTGTCTCAGACCCCAAATAACACACAAAGCACTATATTAATTACGAAGCTGTTGGTTGTTTGCTTGGTTTCTTATTGGCTAGCTCTGACTGAATTATTAACCGGTAACTGCTAATCTGAGTATTTCCATGTGGTCTTCTCTTACCAAAGAAAGGGTCGGGACCTCTTACTCCTCTGGTGTCTTACATTGTGACTGACTGTGCCTCTGTTTCCCAGAATCCTCCTCAACTCCTAGTCCCACATACCTTGCTTCCCTATTGGCCAACATTGCTTTATTTAATCAACCTACAAAACAACATATACACAGAAGGACTTCCCCCATCAAAATATCTCTTTAAAAGATGCTGAAGTCAAACCCTGGCTCTAATACTTACTGATGAGGCTAGCATTTCAGCTCTGTGTCTGGGTTTATGCATCTGTGATCAGTACACACACTGTAGCAGGGAGGAGTTAGCAGTGTGCTGGCAATAGTTACTGACACAGACTTAGCTGCTAGTGTGATTTACATCAGAGCCAACAACAACTTCTTTGCTGTCATTTTTACACTCTTTTCTTTTGTCCTCCTGGAGACAAGAGTCTCACTGTGTAGTACAGGCTGGCCTTGACCTTGTGGGTAATTTGTCCTCTGATTTCCACAGCCATGCCAAGCCATACAGGGGATACATACACACTAAGTAGATAAATACATTTTTTTAAAAAGTGATGGAAAAATATTGTCAAGTCATATGTCAGAAAAGAGACTTGAAACTGCAATAAATAAAAAAACATGTACAGTTTGATGATAAAGACAAATAGGCTAATTTATAAGTAGGGGATAGATGTGGATACACATTTCTCCCAAGAATATTTGTAAATGGTCAATAACTTGTAGAAAGTTTCTCAGTGTCATTAACCATAGGGCAGTGAAAATGAGAAGACATGCTATCACTTCAGGGTTGGCTAGAATGAGAGGGTTGCAATTTTCATTCACATTAACAGTGAGGCTGTAAATCAGAGCAAGTACTTGCTTAGAAAAAAAAACTTGACCATTCTTCAAAAGGTTAAGCAAAGATATTACATGACCTGGCAATCCAAATCTTAGAGATACACTCAAGAGAAGTAAGACACACAAAAACTTATTCATACTTTGTAGAATATTATTAATAATAGACAGAATTAAAAACAACTAAGTGTCAACTACTAAACAGATAAAGGTGTTATGTTCGTAAAATGAAATTATATTCAACAATGAGAAGGAATTTATACATGCTATGGCAAGAATACAGCTTTCAAACCAAAAGACACCAGTTACAAAAGGCCAAGGCTTGTATGATTCCATATAATAAAGAGCAGGATAGGAAACCCCATTAGGTATAGACCAGATTTTAGGGACTTCCTGTAGGTAGAGTATGGGGACTTGAGGACTAACTGCTAATGGTTACAGTTTGAAGAGCCACTTTACAGGCGTTTAGACAGGCCACATGCTCATCTTTAACACCAGTAGCAGAGGTTGGCCATGGTTGGTTCTGAAGAGAAAGAAAGCCTGGATGATTCCAGATCAACTGCTGGACACACAATAGTTTCTCCACCTTCTTTTCACCAAGGAAAGGTTCTGCAGAGATAAAGAGAGCCTCTACTCTTCTCCCTTTATAAGGAATTGCATTTCTTCTTCAAGCCCAATAGTGTGACTCCTGCCTACCTCCAATCATGTGACTCATGTCTGCCTCCAATCCTGTGACTCCTGTCTACCTGCCAGAACCCACAGGGAGCCCTCAACCATCAGCACACACTTCTTACAGAAATGAGAAAAGCAATGAACACTCACCATGCCCACTCCCCTCCCCCCAGACATCCCCTGACTAGTTCACTGTAGCTGTACAGGCTGAGAACACATAGGGCTAGGAACTTTCTCTTCAGAAAAGCTAAATAATAAAACTAAAATTTGTGTGTGTTTTCTGAAGCGTCTCAGCCCCCTGATGCCTGCGTAGACAGGCTTGGCCTTGAATTCATGGAAATCCTCTTTCTGCAGCTTCCCAAGGGCTGAAATCGCAGGCATCAACCACCTACCTGGCTTCCAGATGTATTGTGGACACTAAATGCAGTAACGCCAAAAACAACCTGGCCTCATTCCCACAGCACTTTGCTCCTTGCCATGACTCAGTCACTTAAATTTAGTGACTGTCACTCCGGTCAGTTATAAATCTCAGGGAGCTTTCTTCACAATCCCAGGGACTGTATATAATTCCTGACAGGCTGCTTATTCAATAAATGGGAGGTCTTCGTAACATCCAGATCAAACCAGTGAAGACCAGTAAGAGCCAAGATAAAGGTTTCCTGCAGAGACTGGTGACCTCAGAACCAGCTAAGAAGATGAGCAGCCTCCACAGAAGGAGCAAGCGTTGCTGCTGCAGAGAGGTAAGGCATCCAGAGACGAAGTCCATCACACCCACAGAGTGTCGGGACACGAGTCCCTTCACCCCAGTCCCCCCTCGCTTATGATCCTCGTAGGATCTGTGAGGGTAAGTGAACAAGAGCTGTGCAGGGGACCGTGGCACCCGTGGTGACAGACCACAGCCTCCTCCCAAGAAGTTGTTACTTTGGATTTCTTCCAAATGTTATGGAGGTAGGCGAGGCAAAAGCAGTTGCTCTTAGGAAGCAACTGGAAAGCTGGGTGAGGTCTAAGCTGGCTTACTCAGTATTGGCCAGGACCCCCTGGAAACTCTCAGGGCGAAGGGTGAGGGCCGCAGTTGTCAGCTGGGAAATTAACTTCAAAACCAGTGGGTAGATTGAAATCAGCCCACAGAAAAGCCTGGATTTAAGTAATGGATAGCATCCTGGGTGGAAGCAAGACCTTGTGTTTGGAAGTAGGATCTGTGTTTTTTGCCTCCAAATGACGACATTCTTTTCCATCTTTCTAGTTCATGAAGATATGGTTAGAATCAATGAAACGAGGTGAAATCTTCAATATTAACTGAAAAAGTACTTAGGGGGTAGCCTACGTAATGAGATATAATCTTTGATGGTTAGCTTTTTTTCTCTGTGGCTTTGGAGGCTGTCCTGGAACTAGCTCTTGTAGACCAGGCTGGTCTCAAACTCACAGAGATCTGCCTGCCTCTGCCTACTGAGTGCTGGGATTAAAGGCATGCACCACCAATGCCTGGCATTTTTTCTTTTTTCTTTTTTTAATAGCTTTAATTGTCAACTTGATACAACCTAAAATCACCTGGGAAGTCTCCAGGAGTCTGTCTACAGTGGGTTGACCTGTGGGCATGTGTGTATGTGTGTGCCTGCGTGTGTGCGTGCGTGTGTGTGTGCGTGCATGTGCATGCGTGTGTGTGTGTGTGTGTGTGTGTGTGTGTGTGTGTGTGTTGGGGGGGCTGTGGTTGTTAATTCAGTTAATTGATGTGGGAAAGCATAGCCCACCTTGGGCAGCACTCCCTACACTGGAATATGAGCCCTGACCTGTATAAGAATGGAGGAACTGAACTGAGAGCAAGCAACCATGCATGTATACGTGTGATGTGACTAGCTGTCTTCAGTTCCTTGATTTTAAGTCTTATACGATGGACCACAACTTGAAATTGTAAAATAAACCTTCTCTCTTTTACATTGCTTTTTGTCAAGGTATGTTTTCACAGCAACAGAAATGAAACTGAAACATTATCTAAAAGAACTGGATAGATTTCATGTTGTGTTACTTTTAGAAGCAAAAAATAATAATAACACAAATACCATTGGAAAATAACAATGTGTGGTGATATTACTGTCATTCAGCTCAAGTTTGAAAAGAGGCATAAATTCCCATCTTATAAGACACGACCTCAACCAAAGGATCAGCATCCTTGGGTGATTTCTATTTGACCAACTATGCGACCTCAGGGCCACAGACTCCAAAGGAAGAACATTTGTAAGAAAGTTTGCTGGAGGAGATTTAAGCTTCCTCCCAACTCCTTATGTTTAAAGTCAACATTTCTTTCAGATTCTTAACCTGAATTCTAGAAAAAGACTGACAAACTTGTATAAAAGAGTTAAAAATTATAGAAGTTCAGAGTGACGAGGACTCTATGAACAAAGTCTAGAACCATCTTCCAGGAGAAACTTCCACAGCAAGGGGAAAAAGCAAGACCATTTCCCAAGATGGCTTTTTATTAGCAATGGCTACTGTTAGCCTCAGCGATGTCTTGACCGCATCCTAGGCATCATTTCTAATCCCCAAGCAAGTCCCTGTTTATAAATGAGACAGAGAACTTGAGCTAGGGAAGGGCCACAAAGCTTAGGGTTTGAAGTCAAGACTGCTTGCTGGGCCAGGCCTGGCCTCCGCTGCCACGCCCGTGGCCATCCACAGTGGATCCCAGAGGCTGAGCCATCAGATGGGACCAGCCAGGCATTTCCACAGGCTGGGCTATGCTTCAGCTCTAAACTGGGACAGTTACCCTGCCAGAGGTATAATACTGAGCTAGGCAACCCACTTTCTTTTTTTTAAAGCTTCTATCCAATAGAATAAAGATTTCAAAACCAGACGTGAAAAAAATGATTAGAACAATCTTTTTATTGTGGAAAAATTTAAATACAGACAAGTCAAGAAAGTGGTAAAAAGAATAACTTAGCTCTGCTTGACTAACAACTCCCATCAGCATTTTGACGTTTTTATTTTATCTATTCCCCTTATTTTCTGGGATATTTTCAATGATTTCATCTCACTTTGTGACATTTTGGTATTGGTCTTTATATATGAAAATGACATCCACAAATTATCATTCCCAAGAAAAGTAATAATTCTCTGTTTTTCCTTAATGTATTATTTTTTCTCCTTAATTTTTCTTTTGTTTATGTTTTAACTTATGAAATTGATACAGAAAGGTTGTTCATTTCGTGGGTAACACGTGATGGTTCCATGCATGTACATGTTGTGCACTATTAACTCAAGTTAAGCATGTTAGCTCTTCAAACAGTTAGTACTTTGAGAAATTATTCAAAGTCCCTTTTTTTTTCTTTTGGCCTTTCTTTGTTCTTAGTGTTTTTTTTTATGTGCTTGTTTCTGTTTTTTGAGATATGTTTTATCTGTGTAACAGCGCTGGCTGTCCTGGAACTTGTTCTGTAGACCAGGATGACCTTGAACTCACAGAGATCCACCTACCTCTGCCTTCAGAGGACTGGGATTAAAAGTGTGTGCTACCACTGGCTGGCTTTTTCTCACATTTTTGAAAAACATCTGCTTAAAGATTTTCTACCTACAAGCTGGGTGGTGATGCACACCTTTAATCTCAGAATTTAGGGTGCAGAGGTAGGCAGATCTCTGTGAATTCAAAGTCAGCCTGGTCTATATATAGAGAGAGAGTTCCAGGACAGCCAGGGCTACACAGAGAAACCCTGTCTCAAAATCCCCAAATAACAAATAAATAAGGAAGAGTTTGTTTTAACTCACAGTTATCACGGAAGGAAGTCATGGGAGCAGGGGCCTGAGGCAGCTGATCTCACATCTGCAGTCAGGAAGCTGAGAGAGATGAATCCCAGTGTTCAGCTCATTTTCTCCCTTTTATGCTGTCCAAACCTAACCCCATGAACTTCACCCACAACATGTCTTCTCGCCTCAATTAACCTAATTAAGACAGTTCTCACAGTCATGCCCGGAAGCTCTTTTCCCAGGTGATCTATAACTCATCAGGTTGACAACTGGAATTAAACATCACACCTATGTCTATAGGTGTATAAAATAGATACACAAAACAAACATTTACTGGTAGCAAATCACGAAAACATTTGAAATCAATCCATTGATACAAACAGAATTTTATCATTTATTAGAAATTGAAGCAATTTTACATACTAACGAAATGTGCTTACTTATCTAACACAATACAATCCAAACATATACTAATCTGATAATACTGAAGATGACAATAGGAAACTATTAAGTCTTTGTTTTCCACAATTAAATAATTACATTTCTATAAATCATTATATTTCTAGAAACACTGCAATTCATAACACATGGTAGTCTGACATCTAAACTGAGACTCTAGTGTGGAGAGAGAGAGTACGCAGTGCAAACACGTATGTGTGTTGTATGTTCAGAGCCAAGGCTGCGGGGGGGAGTCACATGCCACAGCACAGGCATACTCCACCAAAAATACCTCGAAGCCATTTTGCATTTGCCTTTGAACTAAATTTGTGTTGTTGTGCACTAAGAGCACATTTACTATTCCCCACATTGTTACATGGCTTCATGCTGTGACCAAATTTAAGAAGTGAACCTCCTTTTTCCCGTATAATTATAACTTGGCAACATATCTTACTTTCGGGTTGACTCTAGTACACACATTACAAAACCTATTGGTTTGTTTAATCCCAGGGAATTTATTTCCTGGAAAAAATTATCAATACAGGGATATTACTTCTAGGTCGTAGAAGGTATTTCTTGTACATGGACTCAGGAAGACATAACATTCAAGCAAACTACATTATCCCAGCCCTGAACGTCAGTTACATGAAATTATTTCACGGCTATGCATTGATTCCTGTTGTTGCCACAGGCACAGACTGGTTCATTGCAGCCCACACTGTGTGGACCAGAGAGGGAAACTGAATGAACGGAGTGGGTGAGAAATAAACTTGTTGATTGCTTTACTATTTAAGTAGAGAACTGTTTCTGAAAGGTAACAATATATCCACAGCATGAACAGTAACATACTTTTGTAAGTATAGGATAAGTTTCACAGCATCCTTTATAATATAAGGAATGAGTTTAAGGCATTTTGTGTTTTATAATTAATATGCAAAAAGGTTATTAACACATAAACCACATTTTCACCCTCTGTGGGCCTCATTTTCTTTTTACTCATCTTAAGCAACTGTTTATGTGTTCATGTTTGTATCATTCACTCTGTGTGTGTGTGCGCGCGCGCGTGCGCGCGCGCACCATAGCACAGAGGTGGCAGTCAGACGCAGACGGAAGTTGTTGGGGGGACAGGTCTCTGTTTCCGCTATGTCAGTCCTAGGAATTGAACTCACACCATCAGGTTTGGCAGCAGACACCCTCTGATCCATCTTGTCAGCCCTTTTCTTTACCTTCAACGTGGTGACGTCAGTATCGAGGTGCTGGTTATCCTGTGGAGGCTCTTCTGGCCATCACCTCTGTGATACACACTGTGGCGTGCCTCTCAAACACCTTGTCAACTCTGACACACTTCTCTTCCATGCTGCCTGGAGTCTTTGCAGCTGAGAAGCACAGCTGAACCGTCCCTGAGAACAGTTATTGACCCGAATTCATACCCGTTTCCACGGGTCACTCACAACCACCGACTAGCTCATGTGGAAGGTGGGACGGCTCAGGAATCAGGCCTGTGACAGTCGCTACTGCTCCCTCATGCCCGAGTTCCAGGTTCTGTGTCCTGGGAACTAACAGGATGGTCAAACCTGGGACCTCACTGTATTGATCTGATCCTCAAGCCCCAACACTGAGGGCTAAAATCCAATGGGCTAGCAGTCAGAGAGGAGGTACCTTCCTTTCAAATACCAGAGTTCTGAAACCTATAAAACCAAGAGAACCACACCCAAGGAAACCTGTAACTAAAATGTTCTCAGGGGTCAGATTATTTCCATAATCTTACTCAGTTAAAATTGCCACCCACAACCGATAGCCTCCAAAACAATACAGAGAAACCCTGTGTTGAAAAAATCAAAAAAAAAAAAAATTGCCACCCACAACTGTGAACCCAAAGACAGCATTAGTGAAGCTACCCAGAAATGATGGCTCGCAACACCATTTCCAGAGGATAATTAATGCTGCAGCCAGAACTAGCCTTGTGAACTAAAAGCTGGGTAGTGACGCTCCCAATGCCAAACAATCCAAAGCCACTCTCCATCGCGCCTACCAAAAGACAATCCTAAATTCCCACCTTGCTTCCGACACCTTAGCTACTACTAACGGCCTCTCTGACCTCCTTCCATGATGCCCCTTATTCACCAACGTAGGCCTCTTTGCTTTTCTGTAACAACATTCCACGCCCTCTGTACCTCAAACCTTTGTCTTGTAGTTCCTTCTCTTTGGTGTACACTTCTGTCAGTTAGCTATACGGTTTCAACCTTTATTCAAGTTCAAGTCTCAAATAGAAGTTTATCATATTATGGGTGCTGTTATGGTTTGGAGAGTACATTTTTTTCTTTTTCTTTTTTGGTTTTTCGAGACAGGTTTTCTCTGTGGCTATGGAGGCTGTCCCCAAAGGTCCGTGTATTAAAAGCTTGGGACCCGGGGTGGCACTGTTTTGGGAGGTATGGCTATGTGGGAGGTTCTTGGGGGCACCGAAGGCACTCCCTGTCATTGTATCCAGCATGCCCACCTGAGGCCCAGGGCAACCGGGCCACCTGATTTTGGATTGCAACTTTGTAGATTAATTGTCTCACATGGGTAATTATAAAGGCCACAATTTTCAGAACCTCAAGATCAGCCTTCATTCTTTCCTAATCTGAATACAACAGGAGGAAAGAATGTTACAAGCTCCCGTGTCACAAATTACCTATGGGAATAGGTCCTTTCCCCTTTACAGCGAAATTCTCACCCTTTTAAAAATGTACTCTCAAGCCGGGTGGTGGTGGCCCACACCTTTAATCCGAGCACTCATGAGGCAAAGGCAAGTGGATCTCTGTGAGTTCGAGGCCAGCCTGGTCTACAAGAGCTAGTTCCAGGTCAGCCTCCATAGCCACAGAGAAACCCTGTCTCAAAAAACCAAAAAAAAAAAAAAAAAAAAAAATGTACTCTCCAAGCAAAATCTCCAGGGTACCAGGAAATGTTCATACAAAATCTTAACCCTGACTCTGAGCAAGTATAATAATTCTAATGACTAATAAAATATTTTCCTGAACCTTAAGCAATTTGTAATACTTCTTTCAAAAAAGTGGTAAGTCTTTAACAGAGTTAAAGTTAGTTATTTACTACCAATACCTAAAATTATTTTTGGCAAAAAAAAAATCAAGTAATTTCTGGTGTTTAATTCTGGAGGGATTCAGAATTGACAGACATCGACTCTCATAGAATTGTGCTGGTCTATTCTCCTTAGTTATGTCTTAGCACCCACAGCTATGAAAACCAAAATAGTAACAGAAGCACATCATTCAAGCAGTAAGTCATGATCAACCCTGGATGCTGCAACTAACTGTGACCTTTAAGGGGACACCGAGTCTGTGTCAGAAGATGGGGCATTTCCAGTAAGAATTTTGCTTTTTTGTGTTATAAGAAAATGTTAATGTTTTCAAGTGTAAAGTAATTCATTGCTACGATAAAGTTCTGGAGGATAGTGAAATGGAAATAGAAGTTCAAGGAGAAAATGGGATGTCAGGTGTTTTCAGTGCTTCAGAGGATGCGCACGGGGGGGGGGGGGGTACACATGCTAATTAGCTCAGTTGAACTGTCTGAGATGCAGCTGTTTCAAAGCACTACGGCAAACAAAATAAATACATGCTCCTGTCAGTTAAAAAGTAAAGAAAATGAAATAACATATAGACAACTGTTTACAGATTTTTAAATGGATGATTATGTAGTAATTAATGTAGTATTTAGATTCCATTAGATACATACAATCATTCAAGTTTCAGCAAACGTAATGGATTATGTAACTTGCAGGAAATAATATTCTTTATAACTCCTTAAAAGAATACAAAGAAGTAAATTTAAAGTGTGAGCACGGTGGCTCCTGCCTGAATCCTAGCACTTGGAAGAGTTGAGGAAGAGGCATGGCCACCAGTCAAAGCAAGTATGGAGTACAGACTATGACTGTTTAAAATAAAAATAAAATAAAGTCAAGAGTTATCATTATCAGCCCCATAGTCACTAAAGGAATTATGAAGGTATATTATAAAAATTTCTATGACCGCAAATATGATAACTTAGGTGAAAAAAATCAATACTCTAAAGACACAAAATACTACAATTCAGCTGGGTGGTGGTGGCACACACCTTTAATCCCAGCACTCAGAAGGCAGAGGCAGGAAAATCTGTGTGAGTTCAAGGCCAGCCCGATCTACAGTACAGCCAGGGTTACACAGTGAGTCCTTGTTTTGAAAACCCAACCAACCAGACAAACAAACAAATACCCTCTTGCCCTGTGGTGGTGGCACAGGCCTTTAATCCCCACACTCAGGAGGCAGAAGCAGGGGTTTCTCTGAGTTCATGTTCAGTCTGGTCTACAGAGTGAGTTACAGAACAACCCAGGGTACACAGAGAAACCCTGTTTTAAAACACCAACACAAGAGAGAGAGGGCAGAGGCAGAGGCAGAGGCAGAGGATCTCTGTGAGTTCAAGCCCAGCCTGGTCTACACAGTAAGGTCCAGGCCGGGGCTATATAGTGAGGCCTTGCCACAAAACAAAACAGGAAACAAAACCTATATTTGATACCTCTCAAGAGCATAGACAAAAACTCTCAACAAAACATGGGCAAAGTGATTATGACAATGTATACAAAGAATTCTAAACCATGAATTTAAGTGGAAATACTTCACACAGTTACAGTTGATTGAAGAGATGCACCATAGAAAATGTACAGAAATTATTCTCTATTAAAACAGAAACCTTCACATTAATTTTACTTGTAAATAATCAAGACAATTTCACACAAGTACCAAGAATATCCCTCTATATAAGGACATTTTCCAGAAGATTCTACTCTTTCTGTGTGTGGACACAAGCTCCTTCATTTATCCCATGGAAAATATAAGCATGGAGCACTCCTTTAAGGAGAGCACAGCCCTGACTGTGTGGATGGAGCACTCCTGTAAGGAGAGCACAGCCCTGACTGTGAGGATGGAGCACTCCTGTAAGGAGAGCACAGCCCTGACTGTGAGGATGGAGCACTCCTGTAGGGAGAGCACAGCCCTGACTGTGAGGATGGAGCACTCCTGGAGGGAGAGCACAGCCCTGACTGTGGGGATGGAGCACTCCTGTAAGGAGAGCACAGCCCTGACTGTGGGGATGGAGCACTCCTGTAGGGAGAGCACAGCCCTGACTGTGGGGATGGAGCACTCCTGTAGGGAGAGCACAGCCCTGACTGTGAGGATGGAGCACTCCTGGAGGGAGAGCACAGCCCTGACTGTGGGGATGGAGCACTCCTGTAAGGAGAGCACAGCCCTGACTGTGGGGATGGAGCACTCCTGCTCAGGGAGAGCACAGCCCTGACTGTGAGGATGGAGCACTCCTGTAGGAAGAGCACAGCCCTGACTGTGGGGATGGAGCACTCCTGCTCAGGGAGAGGGCAGCACTGCTTCCTTCTGTGGCCCTCTGTCTGCACTGTTTTTACACCAAGCAGCTTTTCAAAACAGCAACCTTGCGAATTTGAAGTTACCATGAAGTTCTAATAACCAGCACAGTGTGGTAACTAGGGTACACACGTGGGTGAATGAGGAAGAACTTGGAGAATTGATAGTCTGTAGTGAATCTTTGACCACCGTAACCTGTCTCTGGTAAGCACGTGGTTTGTGGTAGTCCTGGTACACACCTAATCTAAGACTCCCACGGACACAGGAAAAGTGAAGAGGTGGTCATGTTGGTGTGACTGAAATAAGATCCAGGCTGGCTTGATGACTCAGCTAGCAAAGGGACTTGTCACCAAGACGATAAATAAGGAACCTGTGCTCAATCCCCAGGACCCACGTGCTGGAAGGAGAGAACTGACTCTTAGCACAACTGGTCTCCAGACACACAATAAATAAATAAATGAAATTATTTTATCTAAAGAAAGGAACAGAAGATCTAAAGTAGAGGAAGGAAATAGAAATGTAAAACCAATTAAACTAAATCAAATCCAAGCGTCTTGAATTTAAGACTATGTGCTACTGATCATGTATTTTATATTAGCTACTTTTTTTAGGGTTGATGAGATGGCTTGGTGTTTAAGAGCACTGGCTGCTGTTGTGGAGGATCCAAGTTTGATTCCCAGCACCTGCATGACAGCTCATAACCGCCTCTAACTCTGGTTCTAGGGGATCTGATGCCTCCTCAGGCATTGGGCATGTATCCATACATTCATGTAAGCAAAATACTTGATAATTAAGATGTTTTAATATTATTAATAATTTTAAATAATTAACTTGAACTAAATAAATAAAAATTTAAAAACACCTGAAAAAAGTTTCGTCCACTAAAACTCCCAGTGGGATGGTGACACATGTCGGTTGTCCCAGCCACTACAGAGTCTGAAGCGAAGAGACTGAGAGTTTAGGGCCAAGTGCACATGTACATTCAGGCACCGACATATTATACACATTAAATTTATATTTAAAAATTAGCGGCAGGGTCTCACTATGTAGTTATGGTGAGCCTAGATCTTGCTATGTAGACAGGCTGGCCTCAAACTCACAGTGATCCACCTACCCCCGCCTCCAGATTACTGGGGTTGGAGGTGAGCTCTATTACGTCCAGGAGAAATAAATACATCTAAAAATAAAAATCTTCCTCGCAGGGATAAAGTAAGGAACACACTTTTTAGAACCCACTGTATTTCAGTTTAACAGGCATGAGTGTTTTTCCTGCATGTTTTATGTGTACTGCATGTTTTAGGTGTACTGCATGTGTTATGTGTACCGCATGTAGTGTCTGGTGCCCAGAGAGGTCGGAAGCGGGTGTTGAATCCCTGGGAACTGAAGCTACAGATGGTTGTATCCACTTTCTGGGTGCTGGAACCAGCAGTTGTCTGTAAGGGTAGTGCTGGGCCACCTCTCCATCTCCAAGATAACACGGTTCGTACCATGCCCTGCACAGAGGGTGTTAGCTAAAAGCTCTGGTTGTTTCTAAACTCTACGCTCTTTTTTTGTTTGTTTTTTTTTTGTTTTTTTTGTTTTTTGTTTTTGTTTTTCGAGACAGGGTTTCTCTGTATTGTTTTGGAGGCTGTCCTGGAACTCGCTCTGTAGACCA
The DNA here is from genome assembly GCF_017639785.1 of Mesocricetus auratus. Lineage (NCBI taxonomy): Eukaryota > Metazoa > Chordata > Mammalia > Rodentia > Cricetidae > Mesocricetus > Mesocricetus auratus. The sequence continues at coordinate 13,000,207 of NW_024429195.1, forward strand.
GGCTGGTCTCGAACTCACAGAGATCCACCTGCCTCTGCCTCCCGAGTGCTGGGATTAAAGGCGTGCGCCACCAACGCCCGGCTAAACCCTACGCTCTTAGGAGAATGAGTTTAGACAAGAGCCTTGTGGCCTGTTTCACTAGCAAAAAAATCAAAACAACACAAGGTGCTGTGGATGGCCTGGCAGGGCACATGTGTAGCAAACAGAATTTTCCAGTGATGATCCTGAAATGGCAACGGTGTTTAAAAGAACTCCGCAGGACTGTGGCAACTTCTGAGAGTCCATACTCCTGGGCCTGTCACTCGTCAGAGCTGAGGCGGCGTCATGGAAGGAAGGGGCAGTCAGACTGAAGTCAAGTCTTTGTCCGGGCCGCCATTGACCATCCAGACCCTCTACTCCTTCTCCCGGAAACAAAGCCCAGCAGGGCAGCTCTGTGAGGAAGGGACCCGACAGCACAGCTGCCCGAGGTGTTGGGAACTCCCTGACACTGGACTCCGACGGCCAGCGTTTCCAGACACTGGGCTGCTTCATCCCCAGGGCAATCTGGACAACAAGGTATTCTTACCCCACTTTGTCAACAAGGAAAGAAAAGTTCCGACCGGCGGAGGCAGTTGCCCAAGGTTACATAAGCGTTGAGTGACTAAGCCAAGCTTTAACACAGGGTCCAGATTCAACTCTTGTAAACACCCAGCACCAACCTGGGACATGGCTGGCCCAGAGACCACATGCAGGACAGGATAGAACAGGACCATTCAGGTCTCATCCACTTCTTACGACTTCATTAGTTCTGACCGAGTATGTGGTCCTGGAGGAAGGTATAGCCGAGCCCTGCATTCAGCTTCCTCCAGCGTCCACAACCATGGAGTTATCCCTGGAGTATTCAGTAGGACGTTGGGGCAAAACCGTAGGCTCCCAAAATGTGACTGGGGGATTTCTTTGGCCTCTAGTGGTCACTTCCCAGAACAATATGGCCATTCACCTAAAGTCTGTTTCTTTGGAGAACTAATGAATGCGAGGTCTACTCTGAGTCAAGCCACCAGAAAGCATAAGAGCCTCTTTTACGAGCTACATGTCCCATTGCTTAAATTCTATAGAGTGCAGTTTCAGACTCAAGATATCCAGAGTTTGCCTAAGTCTAAAAATCCACAGGTGTCTGGCATGCCCCAGGACTGCTAAGTTGTGTAGTTGTTTTCAGGCTGATTAAACCCAAGCAGAGTCAAGTGTCCTTCCTCCAGCATGGAACTGCTCCCAAGAACCTTGTGTTATGGTTTCCATCGTGCATGAAGTCCAAGTTGACGCTGTCATCCTTTCAAGCCATGTAGCTACACTTACCTAGGTCACAGTTGCCTCATCCTTAGGGTCATCACTTTCTGCAGAAAAGACCACAGTCCCTTGCTATGAGTCAGAAGTTCCCCAAATGTCCTGACACAACTCAGAAGCAGAAGGGAAGGGACAGCAAACAGACTCGGTAGGGGCTGTCTAGCCATGACATAAGAACCAAGCACACTGATTTAGAGGAATACTCACCCCTTAATGTGACTTGGTTTCCAACACCTGCAGAAGCTCTCAAGCCAGCATTTCCATTTGGAGAGACAGGAATCTGGCTAAAACTCACATGCTCCCAAGGGCACCCTCAACATTCAAGGTCACCTGGCTTGTTCAAGCAACCCAAGATCTGCAGACCCAGGGGGAGCCAATGAACCCTTTTCCCAGGCACTTAGAGTCTGAGCTGGAATATTTTTCACTGAGGAGATACAGTTTTTTTGGTTGAGAAAGAAGTCATCCTTCAGCAAGAGAGACGTGGAGCTGAAAGCTGAGGCCAGCAGAGAACGGAGCCCTGTGGAGTAGGTGGGAGCCTTCTGTCTGCCTCTGCCTCCTCCACGTAACTCTTAGAAAAGCCTAGTCTATTTTGTTATTTATTTAGCAGATCTATCCTTGGCCTGAAACTCACTAGGTAGCACAGGCATGCCTGGAACTTACAGCAAACTTCCTACCTCACTCTTCAAAGTGCTGGTATTTTAAGTATATGCTACCACACCAGGCTCCACAAAGACCTTTGAATACCCTGTTTGATTTACATATGTTGAGTATCTTTGGAGCTAGTAGGAACAGGTTCAAACTCAGCACCTCTGATTACGTCCGTCCGTGTATGAGCCTGTCCCGTAATGCTCAACCAAGGGGTCCTAGTCAAGCTTGTCTGGTCTTCTGCTCACCCTCACACCCGAGGCCTAGCCTCCCCTCCTCTCCATTCAGTCCTTGGACCTCCAGTCAAACTTGCCTGTTCATTCTTCTTTTGGTCTTTACTCCTCTCAAAGTGGTTCAGATCTTTCGGAACCAATGCTGCACTTCCCTTCTCCTGTTCTGGGATCAAAATCCTCCAGTTTTTAAAATGACATCAAATGACTCAATGACCAAGGAGTTATACCTGATCCCCTGTGCCTTGCTTTTAGGCTCATACCTCATTCTGGGGGTACTTTATCCCATCCACCTCATAAGTCAGCAGGGGCTATGATTGTAGAATTCACTGTACTTTCAGACCTAGTTGTAGCGTTTATTTCTTACTTTGTGTTATCAGGTTGCATACACACACACACACACACACACACACACACACATACACACACACTCAGAGAGAGAGAGAGAGAGAGAATGAGAGAGAGTAAATATATAAGTGTAATAACACATTAAAAAAATAAGATCTAGTCCAGGATCCCTCTTAGTCACCCACAAGTTTTTAGTCTTCTCCAGTTGGGAGGCTTCCTTGTCCTTCGCTGAGCACACTGACATTTTGGAAGTCTATCAGCTGGGCATTTTGTAGAATGTTTCTTAATGTGGGTGTGTGATGTTTTCTCACCACCAGCTTTAGGCGAGGCATTCACAGAGGCATGCTTTCCCCTGCACATCACATCTAGGGTACCTAATGCCCCTGCATCTTACTGCCGGTGTGGTGATATTGACCACAGAGACAAATGCTATCCGCCAAGATGCTCCCCAGCTATCTCGTTAACTTGCTTTTTGCTTACAGAAAGCATTCCGGGGAAGATGCTTTCGAGGTCCACAAACACACTGTTTCTTTCCGAAGTTTCACCTTGTAACTGCCTCGGTCAGCAGTGGTTCTTCCTACAGAACTGTTGGGATATTCTAAGGCTGGCCACATATATTTCTCTGTGTAGCCCTGGCTGTCCAGTAGCTCTCTCTGTAGACCAGGCTGGCCTCAAACTCAGAGATCCGCCTGCTTCTGCCTCCCAAGTGCTGGGATTAAAGGCCTGCACCACTATGTCCAGATATTTATCTTTTCAATAGAATTTTTCTGTAAAAAAGGAGTCATCCCAGTCTATTTATTTAAGTCATTCATACCTCTCAGTGTGAACCCAATGACACTATTTTAAAACTACCCAGGCATGGTAGGACACATCTGTAATCCTAGCGCTCAGCTGGCTAAGGCAGGAGAATTGCCATGAGTTTGAGACCATTCTGGCCTACATAGTAAGTTTTACACTAGCCAGGGATTTGGGAAGTAGAGGCAGGAGATCAAGAGTTCAAAGCTATCCTTGACTATACAGAAGAGTCTGAGGCCAGCCTGGGCTACTTGAGGCGTTCTCTCAAAACAACAATTAAAACAACATATTGTATCTGTATACTTCTTAACAGAATATATAGTTATAGTAAATTACACTGATTACATATACATTATACACAAAGTATATATACATTATATAACGTATATTAAATCACACAAATGACGTTAAATACAATTGCCATTATCATTTGTTGTGAAAAATCAAGCCTGCGCACATCTTGGGCTTGAAAGTCATCATATAATAAAAACAAACTAGGCTCATTCCTGTTTATGATTAAATATGTCTCTCAAGGAGTGGGATATGCCCTACCTGTAACCTAAACTACAAATGGTTCTATATTGCCCATTCCAGGAAATTACAACAGTGCCTTTGTTTCAAACGTTGTTATGACCACCTTGCAAGCATGCCTTTGTTTCAGATTGTTATGACCAACTTGTTATGCTTATGTTCTGTAGAGTAGATAGATGTTTCTGTCCCTCCCCATCTTGCAGCCACTCAGTCCCAAATAAACACACAGAAGCTTATATTAACTATAAACTGTATGGCCCACTGCTCAGGCTTATTACTAACAAGCTCTTACAACTTAAATTAACCCATAATTCTTATCTATACTTAGCCACTCAGTAATGCATTCTCATCTTGCTTCCTCTCTGTCTGACCAGAAGCTTCATCTCTGCCTCCTCTTCCCACTGTTCTCCTGGCCTGGCAGCCCCGCCTATACTTCCTGCCTGGCTACTGGCCAATCACTGTTACATTCAACCAACAGGAGTGGCAAATCTTTATAGTGTAGAAGAGCATTATCCCGCATCATTTGTTTCCACAGGTGAAGAAAAGATATGGGTACCATCAACATTGATAAAGATTCAATGTGAACAAGACACCTCCTAATCAGAATAGATGGTAGCTTCTCAAGCAGCAAAGCTGTTTAATTTAAACTAACCTACAAAACTAACAAATCCTTTTCATTTGATCAGATATAACTTGCCAAAGGAGAACCGCCCCAAAAATTTAGGGTTGGGAAAGGGTTTTATTTTTGTCTTTTCAGGAGAATAAAGATATCCATCTAAAGAATCTGGAGACCACTGGACAAATATGACATCTGAAGAAAAAGGACAAATAATCTAGAAAAAAATGCCCCAAGGAAAGTAGTAAATTGACCTACTGGTATATCATATTTCCAACAGGATAAAATTTCATAAATCTTCCCAAATGTTTGTTTCTGCTTTTCTCTACAGACATAATGCAAATGGTTCTTTTATAGTCCCAGTCGAATTAAAGATTAAAGCTGGCTTTGGAGTTGGAGTGTGGCTCTCTCCTTCTCTAAACCCAAGCATGCTTGTTAAAGAAAAATAAAAAATCTGTCACATGTCAGAGAGGTCACTGATACAGAACAAAAGAAAAAAATTGAAGGACTACTGTATTGCAACTAATCTCTTAATCCTTTGGTTTTATACTGGCTTTTAACAGCTTTTGTTAAAGCATAAATATTATATCTCTATGAAAATTTATAAGATTAATATATATGTATTTTAAAGTTTTTGTCATGGTACTGTTGGTCATACTGAGTATTAACTCTAGAGAAAGGTTTCATTTACCTTCCTGTACGTGATTTTGGGTTTGAGTCTCTATCAGTTTTCTATAGTGAACCATGACCACACCTACCAGCTACTTTTGAAGTCTCTAAAAGGAGGATGAGGCCCCACAACAACTCCTCCAGGACTATGGCAACACTAGTAACCTGCACAATGCCAACTTAAGATCAGCTTTGAACTACAAATTGCTCAGAACAATTTTGAGGCAGCTGATGATCCAGCCTCACAGACTCTGCTCAGAACAATTCCAAGGAGGTCTAGCTGAGATGATCCAGCCTCACGATTATTCCAGCAGGACTTGAGACAAACCCTGCACGTTTCCATTATGCAGACACTGGACAAAAATGATACAGCTTGACAGTTAACCCAAAAAATTTTCTTTTCAGGATGCCGCCACTCCCAGACAGCAGGAAGTAAATTTTAGAATGCCTACATTTCCTACAGGTGGGGTGGGCGGTTTTTGGTCACTCACTGGATTATGGATATTTGTCATTGTTTAGAGGAATTGGTTACAAAAGGTTGTTGGTTACAGTCAGGGAGAAAGATGAACAAAAGGGATTAGATTCAAGATTTTTTTTAAGGAATACAGATATAGGATAAAAAAGTAGATTATTGAATCTACTCTTGAAAAGAAAAAGGGAGGATATAGATATGATAAGATAAAGTTAGGTAGATTATTGAATCTACTTTTAAAAAGCAAGTATTAGTTTTAAATATTTTTCTTTGATTGGATGTCTGTATATTGTACACAAATATTGTATGTTGATACAAATTTAAACCCCAAAATCTCTCTCTGGGTCTTTTATCTATCATGTTACAAAGTTCTGCTTCTGCAACCCCACCTATTTGCCTGTCCCCCCATTTGGAAACCTTCTCCTCCTGAGCTATAAAAACCCTTAACTTCCCTATGTCCAATGCTGATCTCTTGAACCCTACCTTAGGGGGAGGCAATCCATATACACAAAAAGAGCTTGCTTTAATTAATCTGGCCATGATTTGCACCAGTGGACTTTCTCCTCATAGCTGTGGGATTAACATTTGGAGGTCTTGTGCACCCCTCCCAGACCCAAATCCTGCTGCTTGGTTACTTTGATAGCCAGGGCTCAGAATTTCTTATCTCTGAGTTTTCTTGTCACTGGATTCAGTGTAGCAGGGATTCAAATGTCTTTTGAGTATGGATAATGTTGAAATATTATTTTATGATGTTCAGCACTGAAAAGCTGGCTCTGGAGTTGAAAAATTTCTAGCCTATGTCAGGCAATCCACCTGACAGTATGTTAGAGGAAAACAAAAACAAAAAAGAGCAAGGCAGAGCCCTAAAAGGATTAGGTTACTGGTTTCATTTAACCATCTAAAACTTTCATTAAGATATAAACCTTGCCAGGCGTTGATGGCGCACGCCTTTAATCCCAGCACTCGGGAGGCAGAGGCAGGCGGATCTCTGTGAGTTCGAGGCCAGCCTGGTCTACAGAGCAAGTCCAGGACAGCCTCCAAAGCAATACAGAGAAACCCTGTCTTGAAAAACAAAACAAAAAACAAACAAACAAAAAGAGATATAAAACTTATCTGGATATTTATATGACTATCATATGACCTTTCCATACCTCAAGATTAATAAATTTATTGGGTATGGTTAAAAGTCTGTAAAATCTGGAACAAAAGTTGACTTAAAACCTACTGAGTTGCATAATTAGGAATTTTTCCATAGGTAATCTTGCCATTCAACCTATAAAATCCAGCACGTAGGCAGAACCACCAGCCAAAATGAAAACAAAGACCTAATCTATCAAAGCTCATAATTCTGGGAAAGTCTCCAAATGTATTAAACTTGCTTTTTAATTCCTGTAGTTCCACATCTAGCTAACTGAAATATACCAACCCAAATAATGGTTTTTATACTTAAAGGTTCACCCTGAGAAAGGCTCAAGGCTACACTGGAATCCAAACACCCAATAGTATCACTGGCTGACAAAAGTTAGGGCCACAACTATTTAAGCAGCAGCACTGTATACCAAAAACTGGCATAGTCCCATCTCATGATGCAGTAAGACAATGACTTAAGCAGTGTGATAAAGACTCTATAATAGAGTTTCTCTCCTTACCTAAGGTCTCTAAGGCCAACAGACACAGACTTGAGAATGTGTGTCTAGCCTTGTTGTCTTTACTGACTTTGTTAAGCATTAGCTATTTGGATAAACTGAGTCACACAGAAAGCTGTGGTATTCTGTGAAAGGACAAGGAGAATAAAGATTTTAGCCTGCATATGGACTGTATTTATGATTTCAGATTTATTTTAATGTTCAAAGAGCTTCAATTCAAGAATTATAATTTTTAAGAATAAACCTAACAGGTATAAAACTATAAAATTCTAATCTTATAAAGCTACTAAACTATTATAAATTGTTAAAGATGTGTAAGACATGCAAGTTAATAGTCACCTTATAAAGGATCAAATTCTTTACTGTGTTCAAAACTAGACCTGTAGTCATACTAAGTACCAATATAATTTATTTGTACAAATAAGTCTTATTCAGGCTTCTGTATATTTTCAAGGTTACGCCTAAAGCAAGTAACTTAAAACAAGCAAAATTTATTGAAAATCAGGTATACTTAATAAATGGTTCTCACAACATTTCTAAATATAGCATTTAAAAATTTTAATACAAAAAAGTTGCCCATGATAGAAAGAAACGCCTACCCCTATCAGAAACCCTAAGATCACCAAAGAAGACAGACGAGGTACAAATTATTCCACCTGGAGTCTGGTAATGCTAACCACTGGGCAAACTGCCCCATGCCAAACTGCCAGGGCTCTGCTCATACTGTAGACACTGTAGGATTAACTGCCCTGGTCTGCCTCATCATAGCAAGTGAGTTTTCCCAGATTCCTTCACTGTAGGAAATCTCTCAGATCTTTTGGGTCTGGCAGCCAATGCTGTTCTGTGTGATACCTGAAGATGTAGTACTGGCCTGTAATACATAGCCAAAGCCTATGACCTCTGCCTCCCAACAAAACCATTGAGACTAGAGGAACCTATAACTGTCTAGGTAGTGGGTTAGTCTATATCATTTTGATACACAGGCCAATTGGATAATTCCTGCTGTGATTTATCCTTCTTAGGGCTCTGATAGTGTTGACAGCTAAGTGTAGCCTTATGAGTTTGGTAGTAGTTTCCAGATCAATGAATGTCATATATATAGAAACCAGGCCTTGCTTTTTCTAGAGCCATGAGGTCTCCTAATAAGAGAAATAAATTCATAAAGCAGGATTCAAAGCAATTTTTCTTATTTCTTTATTTTTTCTTATTTTTTATTTAAATTAGAAACAAGCTTGCTTCACATGTCAATCCCTGCTCCCCCTCCCTCCCCTCCTCCCCACCCCCCATCAATCCCCTAATCTCCACCCCACCCCTTCTTCCCTCCCCAGGGAGAGTGAGGCCCTTCATAGGGGATCTTCAAAGTCTGTCTTATCATCCGGGGCAGGGCCTAGGCCCTCCCCCATGTGTCCAGGCTGAGAGAGCATCCCTCCATGTGAAATGGGCTCCCAAAGTCCAGTCGTATGCTAGGGTTAAATACTAATCTACCCAAGGCCCCATAGATTGTCGAGGCCTCCTCACTGACACCCAAATTTAGGGGTCTGGATCAGTACCATGCTGGCCTCTCAGTCATCAGTCTGGAGTGCATAAACTCCCCCTTGTTCAGATTAGATGTTTCTGTGGATTTCACCAGCCCAGTTTTGACCCCTTTGCTCATCACTCCTCCCTCTCTGCAACTGGGTTCAAGGAGTTCGGTTCAGTGTTTAGCTGTGGGTGTCTGCCTCTGCTTCTATCAGCCACTGGATGAAGGCTCTAGGATGGCATGCCAAAAGCAATCTACAGATTCAATACAATCCCCATCAAAAAACTAGCACCAATCTTCAAAGACTTTGAAAGGACAATGCTCAATGTTATATGGAAAACAAAAGACCCAGGATAGCCAAAACAACTCTGTAGAATAAAAAAACTTCTGGAGGCATCACCATCCCTGACTTCAAGTTCTATTATAGAGCTGTAGTCCTAAAAACAGCTTGGTACTGGCACAAAAATAGACAGGTAGACCAATGGAATCAAATTGAAAATCTTGATATTAACCCACACACCTATGAACACTTTATTTTTGACAAAGAATCTAAAATTATACAATTGAAAAAAGAAAGCATCTTCAAAAAATGGTGCTGGCACAACTGGATGCTGGCATGTAGAAGACTATAGATAGATCCATGTCTATCGCCATGCACAAAACTTAAGTCCAAATGGATCAAAGACCTCAACATAAATCCAGCCACACTGAACCTCTTGGAAGAGAAAGTGGGAGGTAGCCTTGAACAAATGGGTACAGGAAACAGCTTCCTAAGCATAACACCAGTAGCACAGACCCTGAGATTGATAATTAATAAATGGGACCCCCTGAAACTGAGAAGCTTCTGTAAGGCAAAGGACACAGTTAACAAGACAAAATGGCAGTCCACAGAATGGGAAAAGATATTCACTATCCCCACATCTGACGGAGGGCTGGTCTCCAAAATTTACAAAGAACTCAAGAAGCAAGTCTCCAAAACAGCAAAGGACCCAATTAAAAAGTGGGCTACAGGACCAAATAGAGAATTCTTAATAGAGGAGTCTAAAATGGCTGAGAGACACTTAAGTAAGCCCTCAACATCCTTAGCCATCAGGGAAATGCAAATCAAAACAACTCTGATATATCATCTTACTCCTGTCAGAATGGCTAAAATCAAAAACACCAATGGCAGTTTATGCTGGAGAGGATGTGGAGAAAGGGGAACACTCCTCCATTGCTGGTGGGAGTGCAAACTTGTACAACCACTTTAGAAATCAGTATGGAGATTCCTCAGGAAAATGGGACTCAGTCTACCACAAGACCCAGAAATTCCACTCTTAGGCATATACTCAAAAGATGCCCATTCATACAGTAAGGATGTCTGTTCCACTATGTTCATAGCAGAACTATTTGTAATAGCCAGATCCTAGAAGCAACCTAGATGCCCCTCAACTGAAGAGTGGATAGTGTGGTACATTTATACAATGGAGTACTACTCAGCAGAAAAAACAAAAACAAAAAACAATGGAATCTTGAAATTTCCAGGCAAATGGATGGCACTAGAAGAAATCATCCTGAGTGAGGTAACCCAGTCACAAAAAGACAAACATGGTATGTACTCACTCATATATCGATTTTAGACATGGAGCAGGGGAGTGTCAGCCTACAATCCCACTGCCAGAGAGTCTGGGAAACAGGAAGGACCCTAAGAGAGATATGCTTGGTACCCCAGAGAACAGGAATGGGCCAGGGGTGGGGTGGGTAAGGGAGAGGAAGTGTGGAGAAAGAGAGGGGGAGAAGAGGAGGAGAGAAGGACATGGGGGAGCAGGAAAGTTGAGTCGGGGGAAGAATAGAGGGGAGCAAGAAAAGAGACACCATAATAGAGGGAGTCATTACAGGCGTGAGGATAGATCTGGCACTAGTGAGATTTCCAGAGATCTACAAGGATGTCATCAACTGGCAATCTAAGCAATAGTGGAGAGGCTACCTTAAATGCCCTGATAATGAGACTGACGACTACCTTATATTCCTTTATTTTTTTAAAGAATTATTTATTTACTATGAATACAGTATTCTGTCTGCACACCAGAAGAAGGCACCAGATCTCATTATAGATGGTTTTGAGCCATCATATGGTAGCTAAGAATTGAACTCAGGACCTCTAGGAAGAGCAGTCACTGCTCTTAACCTCTGAGCCATCTCTCCAGCCCTATTATTCCTTTATTTAAAGGAAGTTGTTGGGCTGGAGAGATGGCTCAGCCATTAAAGGCTAGGCTCACAACCAAAAATATAAAGGAAGTTACTTTATTATAACTGCTCTCAGTAATCAACCACTATGTCTCATGATAAATGATTGGATAAAAAAGATCTAAAGATGTAAAAGCTTAAATAAGTTATAAAGGTCTGAAAAAATAACTTACGATATATGAAAATCTAAGTATACAAGTTTTTTTTTTTTTTTTTTTTTTTGGTTTTTCGAGACAGGGTTTCTCTGTATTGTTTTGGAGGCTGTCCTGGAACTCATTCTGTAGACCAGGCTGGTCTCGAACTCACAGAGATCTGCCTGCCTCTGCCTCCCTAGTGCTGGGATTAAAGGCGTGCGCCACCAACGCCCGGCTAGTATACAAGTTATAAAGATACAAAACTATTTCAAATTTATTTTCTTCTTGCTATGCTATTGCTTTATTCAGATTTCAAAAGTTCAAATTTTTAACATTGATCAATGGAGTTTTGGTAAGCTCATAAAGCACGATCTACTGTTACCAGTCACAAGCTCAAGATTTCAAATTTCCTCTGGTTGTCTTCTAAATATAGATTTAAAAATGCTTCCCATCATGCTAAAAACATTCCTGTCCAATCTATATATCCAACCCTCTGGACAAAGAAAAGAATGTTCATGCCTTTTAAGCCAAAGCCACAGCTTTAGATATGATTCAGAGGTGTGGGTCTACCCTAGTTGCATTATAGACACCTATTAGCTGCCTTTTCTACAATGTGAATGTCAGTACAGATTACAAACGATGGTAATGTAAGTTTCAGGGAACTGAACAAGTCATAAGACTTAGATGCACATCTCACAGACTCCAGGTAAGTACTTCTGTCAATCAACAGCTAAGCTTCATGTCTATTGCCTCTTCCTAAGGGGGAAGCTCCAAATATACTTAAGTTCTTTAACTTTTGTCCATAGTCTATATCTGCCTTGTCAGAGTTTCTCTCAGCTTGTAGACAATATCCAGAAATCGGCTGCAGACTACAACTGCTCCAAAGGTGATCTTCACCATGCCAACCCCAGATAGTCCTACAAAACCACACAGCCCTGGACTGAAAACGAATGTAAACCAGTCTAGTCCATAGATTGCTCCTTGTCTCCTCAGCTGGGTGAGCGAACAAGTTGCTTCTGATAAATGACCCATTGCCCTAGTTCCCTCCCAGCCTTTGACTAACATCCCAGCCTTCCACATCCTAATTTCAGACAAGAAGCAGTTACTGAAGAGAAAACGTTGCTCCTTATCCTCTACAGAAGGCTGGAATTGTAGAGCAAAAGGAAACTCCCTTAAAAAAGAAGACAAAGTAGAGATCTGTTCATTCTAACAAACAAAGCAGGTATAATGTATGAATGGGCCATGTATCTTCTGATGCATTACAAATCTTGTTTTCCCCAGATAAAAAGATGCTAAGACCCTATCAAGAATTGGACAAGGACATGTAATTAGACAAGGGGGAAATGAAAAACCAGCCAGCCTCCATCTTGGGCTTGAAAGCCATCTTATAATAAAAACAAAATAGATTCATTCCTGTTTATGGTTAAATCTGTTTCTTAAGGATTGGACTATGCCCACCTGAAACTTAACTACAAATATTTCTGTACTACCTGTAATTTCAATTACAATCACTTCAAAAATTTATTATAACCACCTTGTTATGACCACCTTGCAAGCATGTCTTTGTTTCAGGAGATTGTTATGACCAACTTGTTATGCTTATGCTCTGCATCTGTAACCCCACCTATTTGTCAGCCAAATCCCTCATTTGGAAAGCCCCTACTTCTAAGATATAAAACCCCTTATCTTTCCCATTTCTAGAGCCGATGTCTTGACCCCCAGCTTATGGGGAGACAGTCCATTACATGAATAAAGCTTGCTTTAATTAAGTTGCCTATGTTTTGGGTCAGTAGTCTTTTTTCTCCATCTGTGGGATTAATAGTTGCTTCTACTTAACTGAGCATTAGAGGCTTACCTTGTCACCTGCAATTTAATTAGAAGCTTTTATTTTGTTTTTCTTTCTCTTTCTTTTTGCAGAGATAAAGGGTTGACTCCATGACCTTCCACCATGCTACATTCCCAGCCCTTGATTTGAAGTTTTTGAAGGCAGGAATCATGGAGTGCTACATTCCTAATGCTTGATTTGAAGTTTTTGAAGGCTGGCTAGCTCCACTTGCTAGAGCACGAGACTCTTCATCTCAGGGTCATGGATCCGTGCCTCATGTTGGGTGCCACCTGTGGCTGGATGTTTCTTGTCTCGTGCACCAGTTTCCAAACATGCACTCAGAGGCGTAAGATTAATGATAATTGTTTGACCAGTGGTTCAGGCATATTACTAACTAGCTCTTACACTTAAATGAGCCCACAATTCTTATCTATTTTTAGCCACGCCACTTGGTACCTTTTCTCATCTTGCTTCCTCTTTGGCTACACGACATCTCCCTTCCTCTCCATGTCTTTGCTTGAATTTCCCACATGGCTCTATAAAAGCAACACATATTCACAGCATACAGAAGGACATCCCACATCAGTAGGAATCATGACTTACTGGTCTTCCAGTTGGACTGTCCTTAATACTATGTCACAGTACAGTTTATTCTCATAAGTGATAACTAATGTTTGTATACATTTTCAACTTCAAGATATTGTCAATTATGCTGGCCCTTAAATTGTTAGACTATTTAAATGAATACTGAGCAAAAGAATTCACAAATGATTTTTATTTCTATCCCCAAAAGATACATAAATTGGAAACCCCTCATCTGTCTTTCCTCATCTGTATTGGAGTTTCTATTAGGAAAAATAGTTTGTAATTTGGCTATGTTCAGTCACATTTCTGACTAAAGCTAATTCTGTATAGGATTTTTTTTAGAAGAGCATGGGTTATTTCCTTTGCTTGCCAAATCAAGTATACTTTCCCTTCCAATCTTGTAGTCAGGACTATATACAGTTTGCTGTTATGCATAGCATAGAGAAGGGGACATCTTGCACAGTTTAACAGACTCTTGGCTGTTGGAAATAAGGTCTCATTATGTTTCTGAGGCCTGGACCTCTTTCTGTAGCCCAAGAGTCCCTCTAACTTGTTAAGATACTCCTGCCTCAGCTTCCCAAATCCCAGGATTACTAGTGTGTGCCACCATGTTTGGATTGACTCCTAATATTTTTTTCTTGTGGCTAGGCCAAAATGTTGTAGAACATTGTATCAGGTTATGTGTGTCTAGCCCCTTGCTGCAGGGTAGGAGCTCATATCCACAGAGATAGGCTGGTAGAGTTTGGAATAGGTGGCATGGAGTGGCTCCATCTTAAAAAAACAAAAAACAAAAAAAAAGTTTCCTAGTTATTCAAAGTCACATGTGGATTAAGGTCAGATTGCCATTCCCAGTGTTGTAATCTATTTATTTAGGAGTAGCTAGGAAGTAATCTATACAACCTGATGGCAGCCATACTCATTCTTTTCTGGACACCCTGTTACCATTTGCACGTCTGGGGTGACTGTGGTGTATAGTGAGGGTGCCAGTGATTTAAACTAGGACATCTATGAAAGAAATAGATGGAAATTGGGCTGGACAAGTAGGAAGGTAGAGATGTTTACCCTGTAAGACCAGAGACTTGCGTTTCATCCCCAGAATCTACATAGAGATAGGAGAGAAGCAATTCTACAAGGCTGTTCTGTGACCCACGCAAGTATGCTGTGTTGTGTGTATGCGCCCATTGATAATATACACATAATTTTTAAAAAATAAAGTACTAATTCATAATTGCAATGAGGCAAAAGCTCAACTTGGGGCTGTCCTGGCAAACTGGGGTACAGAACCACTCCAGGTTAGACAAAATTCCCAGCTGAAACAGCTGAGGTGGGCAATGTTGACCAAAGATAGCGGTATCTTCAGGAGAGTCCACAGTAACCCTCAGTGAAGTTTGAAGGGGAAATGAAGTTGTAGCTGAACGAATATACAAAACTTAGAAACAGCTGGATGGTTAAGAGACACTCTTATGGAAGAGAACCAAGAGATACAAACAGAATATAAAAAACACACAGACACACTTCCCACGCCATCAAAACCTCTGTCTCAGAACCCACTGATGGCACACATCCTTGAACACGTGTCCCTGCAAAGGGGTTGTTGTGTAGCATGTACTCATTAATTCTTCAAGTCCTCAACACTTTCTTCTAAATCAAAGACAGCTTTAAGCATTCTGCCTACTAATTTCCTTCAAATGTCTAGTCACTTAGGTCACTTCCTCTTAAAAGCCAGGCAGCCATGAGGGAGGTAAAATGGGAACTCGGCAGGCAGGGTGTGTTCTCTCGGGCGCTGCTCGCTCATAGTCGTTTGAAAGAAGTTATGATTCCATAGCCGTCAGAGCTGTCTTCAGCAAGCCTCTAGAGGAAAACTCTTTCTTGGCTCAAAGTCATGACCCTGTGTTACTTCTCTCCTGTTCTACTGAGAAGGAAATTGAGCCTTTGTGAGGGGCAAATGACCTGTTTAAGCTCTTAGCTTGACTCAGTAAGCAAAGAGACATGGTATTACTCATGCTCCAACTATGGACCTTCTCTTTCAACTGTAATAGGAATTATCAACATCCTATTATTTGAGTGTTTATCCCAGCTTCCTATTATTTCGCAGAGAAAAAGGCATTTGATGGTAGGAAAAAAATTATTTCAAATGTAAGAAGTTTAAGGAGAAGGAGACTCACTCTTCCTGGAACCTACACAAAAGATCAAGCAAAAAAAGACCAACTACCTTGGGGCAAAAGCCGTGAGGACCTGTAAGTACAAAGGCCACCTCTGAGGATCTGCTGAGTGGATTAGTGAGTGTTTGGGTCAGCACCTGGCAAAAACATGGTAGTGTCTATACCACAGCCCAGACCCAGGGAAGACTGAGAGAACAAAGCAGAGAGGAACTTCAAAACAATTCCTCAAGCTTTTAAATGCCCATTGACGGTAGTGCACACCTTTAATTCCAGCAGAGACGGGCCGATCTCTGTGAGTTCAAGGCCAGCCTCGTCTACAGAGAGACTTCCAGCCAGGGCTGCACAGAGAGACCCTGTCTCAAAGAATTTGGTTAAAATAAAAAGACAACTCAATCTCTAAAATAGGCAAAATATTTAAAAGTCACTTTGCAAAACAAGTGGGAAATGAGCTAAAATCAGATCAGTGTTTGATTCTCAGCAACTAACTGACTGATGGGTTAGTGGGGAGCAGAGGAAGCACTGGGTGAATGTGGATTATCCACATAAGCAAGGGCTTCAAAGCTTCACACCCACGGAAATGGCAAAGCTCCCCACCCCAGGGTACGAGGCTCAGAGAGAAGGCGAAGCCTTCCCCTGGTCTATGTGCAGATACTGATAGGGGGTGCAGAAAATGTCCATCATAGCTTTCTCCAGCACATCCCGTATTATGGTTTGCAGACTGCTTCCTGCGGACTGCTCCTACGGAGACTAGCTAAACATGCCTCTTTATCTATATGTAATAACCTGACTCCTATATGCAAATAATAATACTATCAACATATAATAACATTAATGTATACTAGCATAATATAAAGCATGCTGAGCTCCCATGCCGCTGAGACTCCTCCACTAGAAAGCCCAGTTCCCCTTATTCCTACTTTTCTGTCTACATGCCCATATGTCAACGTGTGTCTGTTTTTTCTTCATTCCCTTGATGGCCGCTGTCAGGTCAAGTCCCAAAGGTTATGTAAGGATACAGCAAAGTGACATAAAGAATGGCCGAGGAAAATATAATGTAATTTGATTTGTAGTTGCTCAAGTGACTCAATGTTATATTTAAGTTTTGGAGATTTGATTGTATGTAATTTATGTGTAAACATACTCTAACACTTTGAAGCACTTTAAACATTGTATATTATAGAATACTTCATGCATTTGAGTATGTACTTAGAGAGGAAATTACATGATATTTTCTTTAGAATAATCTCGGGCTAAATGTGAATAGACACAGAAAGTTTAGCTACCAGCTAATCACGACTCGGCCTCTGTGAGGAGTCTACATTATAGTGTGTGTGAGACCTTGGGGTTGACTCCGGGCTTCTAGAACAGAAGCAAAGGCTCTACCACTGAGCCACACCCTAACCTCTCCTTGTACTTTTTATTCTCTTTACCTTCCTTTATGTTTGGAAATTTCCATAATAAAACCTCACAGTGGAATCAATTGATATGTACATATTAACAATTAGAATAAAATGCATATTCCATAATAATGGGTGTCAGAGGAAGGACCGAGGAAGCAGAAAGAAGAGGCAGAAAGGGAGTGGAGGGGGGGGCAGCAAAGGGAGGGAAGAGAGGACCGAGTAAGGAAGGGAGAAAAGGAGAGGAGAACAGAGTCCCACAAGCTCTTCCCCAACAGCTCCCAGGGCATGGAGGACAGAAAGCGCTCAGTCAGCTGTTTCTACTGATGCCCCCGAGTCATGAGAAAAGGTCAGGTTGTATTGGAGATGGTTCTGACTTTACAAGAAAGATTCATTTATATCCTACTTTGGGACACACTTTACAAACAAAACTAAAAAACAAATACTAGGCAGTTTCCAGTGATTGAGAATGTTCCCTACTGTGAAATGATGGTCAGCTTGCCACGACACCCACAGGAACGGTCACTGTTAGTACCTGGTGTTTCCAGGACAGCTCCTACCTGGGCTGGGATAGGGAGGGGTCTCAACCAGATGCGAACAAAGCTCCTCCTAGCTACACTCCTGGTCTTGTTCATGCAAGGAGGGGAGGGGAGGAGAGGGGAGGGAGGGGAGGGAGGGAAAGGGAGGGGAGGGGAGGGGAGGGAAAGGGAGGGGAGGGGAGGGGAGGGAAAGGGAGGGAGGGGAGGAAAAGGGAAGGGAGGGGAGGGGATGGGAGGGAAGGGGAGGGAGGGAGAGGAGGGGAGGAGAGGGGAGGGAAAGGGAGGGGAGGGAGGTGACGGGAGGGGAAGGGAGGGGAGGGGAGGGGAGGGGCGGGGAGGGGAGGGAGGAGACGGGAGGGGAGGGGAGGGAAAGGGAGGGGAGGGGAGGAAAAGGGAAGGGAGGGAGGAGACGGGAGGGAAAGGGAGGGGAGGGAAGGGGAGGGGAAGTCTCCATTTCTGATGGGAAACAAAACCTTCACATTCCAGCCTGTTCCTGTCCTTGGGTTTGGATGTGTTTAGCTCAGCCACCTGGCTCAGATGGGACAGCTCTCGGCTCACACTGCTTTCCTGCTGCTCCACAGTGTCATCTGTGTCACTTTGACGTCATTCCAGAGATGACACTTTGTCAGGCCTGCCCAGGGAAGCCCCGAACAAGCTGGAGGCCAAGCTGTCCACCACCCAGGTAAGAACCCAATATTTACTCAATCCAATTGGCTTTTTCTTTTTCCTATTTCAAAGACAAGGGACCTGTGTAGTCTAGGCTGGTTGTAAACTCCATCTTCTTGCTTTAGTCTCCCTCCCGCATGCTCCCACCTCACCTGGGACAAGTAGTCTACTTTTTTTGAGACACGGTTTCTTTAGAGATCTGCCTGTCTCTGCCTCCCGAGTGCTGGGTTTGAAGGCCTGTGCCACCACCGCCCGACACTCAAGTAGTCTATTTTAACTGACTACTTCATAACATTTTTCTGCTAAGCTGGAACACATATCCGAAGAAAAGTGGATGGCCACAAGCTCTACAAGAATACAGAATGTGCCAGGCATTGGTGGCACACGCCTTTAATCCCAGGACTCGGGAGGCAGAGGTAGGCGGATCTCTGTGAGTTTGAGGCCAGCCTGGTCTACAGACAGAGTTCCAGGACAGACTCCAAAACAATACAGAGAAACCCTGTCTCGAAAAACAAACAAAAATACAGACTGTATCTACCTGGCTCGGTGCACAGAGCATCGACCTGTGGCTTCTGACCCGGTATATACAGCGGGCACTGGGTAAGTCCAATTGTTGATGAATGGGATGGTAAAACACATGGCACTTACAGAATTTCTGCCTGGATCAAAAACTTCAGTTCATAAAAGTCATCTGGTATACAACAGACATACGTGTTCCATCATGCTCCCATCCAAAAGTGTGATTCCACAGGTCTAAGGACAGTACCCTTGAGGTCTCAGTTTTATGAATCCACTCCCATGTCTTGTGAGTCATCTTACGTCATTTCCAGTTTCCTCAGGGTTCCCAGTAAGTGACCTTCATGGCCCCAGAGACAGGCTTTCCCTGCCTGTGGCTCAGAGTAATTGGGTCTGAACTGATCTTTTCAATTCAGACAGAAGATGAGGGGAATGTGTACAAGAACCTGGCTCCCTTTAACAGGAGGTATTACAAACGGAACGTGCCACAAAAATCAGAACGCCTTTTGAAGAAAAAAATCTTTCCTAGTAATCTATTCACTTAAAAATAGTATTCATTGTTATTGTGTGGGTATGATGTGTATGAAGATACTGGGGCACATGGAGAGCAACTTTGTGGAGTTGGCTCTCTTTACCTTTATGTAGGTTCTAGGGATCAAATTCAAGTTATTAGTCTTTTAATGCAAACACCTCACCCTCTGAGCCATTATGCCAGCTCCCATTCTCTTCTTAAAAATACAGTTTTTCCTCAAGTCTTGGAACTGTACTGGTGAAATAAAAATATCAGCATATATTGCAGAGAATCATCCAATTCCAATGTTTACTTTTTTTTTTTTTTTTTTGCTGGCCAATGGACAGCCCTGTTTGCAAATATTTCAGTTTTGGGGAATCCCTTCTCTGAAATCTACAAAGGTGACAGACCTCCCTGAGCAGGCTGCAGCTCTCTCCCCATTTCAACACTCGAGGCAGAGTCAAGAGCTTTATCTCAGAGTGCTTACCAGTGGAACAGCACCTTCTGGACCCCAGGCTGATTTGAACTTTTTTGCTGTCAAAAAGCATTAAAAATTCTACACCTCAAAGGGACATCACTGTCCCTAGGACACTGAATTTTTATTCATGAAATTCACACTAGCTACCCAGCACTCAGATCCAATATTGGGAAGATGGATAGATCTGGAGAAACTGGAACCAAATAAAAAGACAGAGACTTTGAAAGTATTACACAACAGACAGTACAGGCTGGAAACACGCCCGTTGTCGCATTGTATGTGTCTGTGCCTGTATGGGAGTGGTGAGGATATATCTATATATATCTATTACTTTTATTTTATTTGCATTGGTGTTTTGCCTGCATGTATGCTTGTGTCAGATCTTGAAGTTACAGACAGTTGTTAGCTGTCATGTGTGCTGGAGATTGAACTCAGGTCCTCTGGAAGAGCAATCAACGCTCTTAACCACTGAGCTTGCCAAAGATTTTAAAGAAGGCCAAACCTTGTGAAGGAGAGTCAATTCCTTTACCCCCAAATACATCATTTCAAAATACTAAAACAATATTTGAACTTCCAACTGTTTCAAGATATTTAAAAAATATCAGAACATTAAATCTCCCTATTTCTCTACTCTCAATTGGTTCGAGAGAGGGACAGGAACTGCAACACCGGGCAAACATTGCAAATCGGGCCGGTGAGATGACTGGGCAGATGAAGATGACACAGTCATGGTACACACTCACACTCTCACACACACTCATACACACACTCACTCACTCACACACACTCACACACACTCACTCACTTACACACTCACTCACTCATACACACACTCACACACACTCACTCACTCACCCTCACACACACACACTCACATTCTCACATGAAAAGAAGTGTAAAAGAGAGAAGTTACAATTTGGTCCCGTTTATGTCTTAGGTGGAATGTGGGAGCAAGTCAATTAATGAAGGGTAGCCACCTGCCTCTTTTGAACTCGGAGGACATGACTGGGTCATGGACAGTAAAATTTGGTTGCTCCTGGAGAAACGAGCCGAGAGGCAGCATATGAGCTGGCACTCAGTACCCAGAAGTGGCTAATAGCAATTTCAGAGATGAGAGCCAAACAAAAGGTTGGTTACTCTTGATGCTAAAGGCAAGCTATATGGCAAACGAGGCTGCCAGCTGGAAGATGGGCAAAGGTCCCTTCTAGCCATGGCATCTCTTGTCTCCCTCCTTTCCATCTGCCCTTTCCTTGGTGGAATGAAGTGACTTGCTGCTCCAGACTCGTCAATAGTCCTGGTTCCTTGTTCTGTCTTTAATTTGTTGTAATGTTGGCACACGCAGACTGGCTCACCAAAGAGGAATGTCTTTGGCTGTGTCCAGGGTCAAGAACACTGGCAGTTGCTACAGATTCACTGGGAGGCAGGGTGTGGCCCAGTCCACTAGGCTTGGCCCTGAGGTCTTGGTGGGATGTCCTGGAGGCTACCTCTGAAGGCTCTTTGCTATATATCCAGGCTTTAAATACAGCTCTAGGCTTGCATTTGGAAAAGGGGTCCTGCACTCATTCAGCTCACCTGTTGAGCTGCTATGGGGGGGGGGCTTGGTACCTTTCAGGACAAGACCTTGAGTACTAGGGGAAGGAGGCGGAAGCACTCCAGACAGAGACCTCTGGCCCACGGGAAGGATGGGAGCTTAAGGGGAAATGGCAGAGCAAATGCAGAGGGAAATATGGAGAGCCTGGTATAACGTCTGGTCTACTTGGCAGCTATAATGCTACAAGCTGGGTGGTTTATAAAAAAATACAAATTTGGGATGGCCAAGAAGACCCAGGGGGTTAAGGAACTTACTGCCAAGTTTGACAGTCAGAATTTAACTCCTAACCCCCAAGGAGAGAACCAATGCATGAACACACATGCAAAACATGATTGAAAAAGATGCACATTTGCACTGGTCGGTGGAGGAACACACCTTTAATCCCAGCACTTGCGAGGTAGAGGTATGTGGACCTCTGAGTTCAAGGCTAGCCTGGTCTAGGGAGTGAGTTCCATGATAGCCAGGGCTACAATGAAAAATCCTTTCTGAAAACAACAAACAAAAATAACAAATCTGATCTCATAAAATCAAACTAAAGCCCATCTGTGAGGGTTCTTTTTACCATATCGCCATGATCTAAACTCTTAAAGCTTGCACCTCCAAGTGTGGTGAAAGTGAGGGTAGGGACTCAAACTTGTGACTTTAGAAAGGGCGCATAAACGTTTAAACCACAGCATAGGTTGAGATACCAGGCTAACATTCCTTCCAGTCTGGTCTACAAGAGCTAGTTCCAGGACAGGCTCCAAAGTCACAAAGGGAAACCCTGTCTCAAAAAACAAAATATAAAACGAACAAAAAATAACATTCCTTCCAAATAACCCTCTGAAACACCAGAGTCTTAGTAGAATCCCTTTGCACACCCATTGTTTGTGGGGGTTCTAGAAAGCAGTAAAACAAATGGTTTTGTTTGTTGTATGATAGACAACAGCCTGCTTGGGAGCAAGCCAGCATGGTTGGCCCATGCTAATTTTGGAGGGGAGGCCTTGCTAGGTGCAGGGTGCTGTGCTGGGGGCAGGGGTTAATAAACCCATTGTTTATTAATCAGCACATCAACTCCAGCAAGCATTGATGTAATCCTACTACAATAAATCTCAACAGAACTGGCATCCTTTTGCATGTTCCAATTCCAGAGACTCCCCTGCTCCCTTCACAGTAAAGCCATGTTTGATGCTTGTGTGGACCAGCTACGGCATTGTGTACCTTTCCCAGGCAGTTTCACACAGGTTCCCCCACCAAAGGGTCTAGTACACAGAAGGGACACTCTCCATCCCTTTGGTTGGTTTTGGTGTCTAACTGGCCAATGACATCCAATCTTGAAGCCTTAGTGTTCTCGGACCCGTGGATGTGTAGTGGAGCTGTATTCCACTGCTGCCTCAACCATGTTCTACACCCGTCCTCTGTTCTCGGCCCATCATTTCCATTCTCCCAAATCTGTGCCATCGAAACCACCGGTCTCCCAGTATCATAATACTCCCAGTCAGTGGTGTGCTGCCCCACAGACCAGGCATGTCCACACCGTGTGCCTATTACACACATACCAAGACAAAAGACATGAAGTAACTCAACCAATACTCTTCAATGTCAGTACCATCAAGCCAATTGAATTCTGTAAAATGACTTCATTGGTTTTTGTTGTTGGAGGCAGGGCCACATTGTTGCCCAGGCTGGCCCCAATTCACCTCAGTCCTTTCTTAGCTGATGCCACAGGTAATTTAATAGTAGGTGCATACAACTGAACTGTTGATAATATACTTAAATCAGCATGCAAAATTCCCAAGTTTAACTATCCGTTTCTTGAGACGGTGCATAGACTCCCATAGTCCATAATGACCGTAACATCAGACTCCTTCCCCTGGTTCCCTACTGTCTGAAGAACTACTGGGAGAGGTCATACAGGGATAGAGATCCTTAGTCTACACTAGTGAGGACAAAGTTAAGGAAGCCCAAGAGGCCCCAAACGTCTAGTACAGGCCCTTGGTGAGAACTCTTTGTGTAACAAATACCACTACTTCATAATTGGGATGTAATAGGCTCATGCCTGTTCCTTCTAGAGTCTCCAACAGCATAAGCCTATTAACTAGTCCTGGAGTATGGATCTGCTAAACTCTTTACACAATCCCTTGCTCAAGATGGAGGCAGCCAATGAAAACAGAGAAAACACTGGAAATGAACCAGTCAACTTTCCCACCTCTAACATGGGGAGGTGTAGAGCATCGCAGGGGCCAACTAAGGAAACATTCCCAAAGTCTACCATGACCTAAGGGAAAGCCAATTAGTATCCCAACAGTCTTTCTCCCTCCCACAGGAAATCTCTGGAAGGCATTACCTCAGCCTTGTTAATCCTCACATCAAACCCCAGGCAGGTCACCTATCCATTTGTAGGAGGTCACTACCCAAGCATCCCATTTTTTTATGCAGATGCCCCAAGTGTTTACAGAGTAACAGACATCTCTGGCATATCCAAAGGAAAGCACTGAAGTGCCAACAGTCTCAATTCATCAGTAGGGAACTCTAGGTTAAAATGGTCTAGTAAAAAACGTACTCTGAACAGCTGGCTCATCTAAGGTCAATTCAATTCAGGCAGAGATTTCAGTTAGCTAACAATCTCAAGGGTACAGAAACTCCAACATACTCCAAGAGCCCAACATGGCATCTATTCACATAGCCATGGTTAATCTCCATCAATGTGGCTGAAACGCAAATCACTTAGGATTGGCTCTGAGTATAAGTCAGTGGTAGAGCTCTTCTTGCTTGGCTTGCACAAGGCCTGGATGGAGTTCTGTCCTACCAACTATCATGAGTGAAACACGCCCCTCTGGCTGTCTGAGTAGCAGGAAGAGGGTTGCTCTCAACGGGCAGTACCATCTCATGAACGGGGGACCCAGCCTATATGAGGGGAAGGGAAGGCCAGCAGCATCGGACACTCCTACCTCTTATCCGCCGCACTTCCCTTGCCAGAATGAAGGGAATTCCCTTGAAACTACTGAGCTAAAATCTTGTCAAGTTTATTTCAGCAACAAAATTTCCAAGTAATATTATACACTTGTGAGAGAATTTGAAAGCTTCTGTCTGGAGACAGCAGCTTATGGAAATGACATATAAAGGTTACATGCTGGTACAGTAGGGCTTGTCTACAACCCCAACACCCAGGAGGATGAAGCATGGCTTCCTTTCTGGGGCTTATGAACACCATAAACATGTTAAAGGCCCAAAATTGTCATTGGAATGAGTACATGAGGAATATTTGGAGGCAGTTTGAACACCTTAGTCTGAACTTCCTCAGGCACCAGCAAACACCCTCCCAGCTGACTTATTGAAAGTCACGAGGCATAAGGGCACACCTCTGTCAACAGTCCGCAGTCAGGAGGCTCAAGTGCTACATGGTCTACAAAGACCCCATCTCACTAACTTCTAACCCAACACTGTGGTTTAAGGGATCATTGGGCCTGCAGGCTTCCTTTAATGCCTGGTTTCCTAAGTACTATCTTCTCCCTTTCCTTCACTCATTTCCCAGTTTTTAAACCTGAAAACATCCTCAAGCCCGTATATACACGTTGTCACCAAAGCCCTTTTTGTTTTGTTTAGGTTGTTCTAATTTTTAATTATTGGGGGGGGGGAGGTGAGATGGAAACCTTTTGACTAGAGGTTGCAGTATTTTTCACACTTGCATTATGACTTGTGATGCAACCCTACTACTACAACATCAGGGCCTAGCTGTGAGCCCACAGGCCTGCGCTGAGCACTGTTTTATGATATGGTTGAGTGTATGATGATGTGAACTTTGGAGATTTGTACTTAGTCTGTTAGTTCAATCAAGTATGCCTACGTTTGGTCCAGATCAAAAGCTTTCAAAGTCTATGTGCATGAGCCTCAGTTTATATAGTTTGCTGCTGTTTGGTTTTCGGTTCTACATACTGGGCTTTGACTACCACGTTTACAAGGATCTGCTGTGAGAGATGGGGGAAGACCCAAGCTGACGTTCTGCTGTCTAAACATAAAACACAAGAATTCCGTTTGTTACTTTAACTCATTCATTCATTTACTTGTCTGGTACAGACAAGGAGACAAGCAGAGCTTTGTTTTAAAATATTGTCGTAACTATGTTAATTGCAACCAACACTTTCTCAGGCAATTTTTGAAAGCAAATACGTAGAAAGCTCTGCTCTCCAACTATTGAGATCCTCCTCTTTGGGCAAGATGTATATTCGGGGTTCACCTGGCCTTGGAAAGCCATCAAGTCTGCCATATTACCTCGTGCTTACTCTAACCAGGGCCCTGCTCTCGCCAGACCCTAGTAACTCGTCTTCAGTCCACTGTTAAAGGTTCATAAGTTTATAATTACTGACCTAAAATGAGGTTCTAGGGATTCCAAGACTTTTAAAAAATATATATTTAAAAAGAACTAGTTCTCTCTAGTCCTGGCTATCCTGGAACATACCGTGTAGACCAGACTGGTCTCGAACTCACAGAGATCATCCGGCCTCTGCCTCCCAAGTGCTGGGATTAAAGGCCTGCGCCATCATGGCAGACTCTAGAGTTGTTTCAGCCTTCCTGATGTTGCACCCCTTTCATGTCGTAGTGACACCCAACCAAATTATTTCCGTGGCTACTTCATAACTAATTTTGCTTGTATGAATCATAATATATCTGATATGCAACCCCTGTGAAAGGGTCATTTGATCCCCGAAGGGGTCTCGACCCACAGGGTGAGAACCAGTGCTCTAGATGTTAAGTTTACATTGCACTTTTTTGTGCCAGGGGCCATGGTTTGGTCCTATGGGGATGGTTCCCTCTTCCTTCCAAAGGAAATGCCAGATTTGAATAACCATTAACACTGGGGTTGACAAGGTCTAACTCAAGTGCTTTGGTAGCTAAATAAAAACATTCTTTTTTTTTGTTTTTTTGGTTTTTACGAGACAGGGTTTCTCTGTATTGTTTTGGAGGCTGTCGGTCCAGCCCGGCCTCGAACTCACAGAGATCCGCCTGCCTCTGCCTCCTGAGTGCTGGGATTAAAGGCGTGCACCACCGCCGCCCGGCTTAAATAAAAACATTCTTGATCAGGAGCTTCTTTCAAACACTAAGGAAAGAAACACACCAAGCCACTTAAAGGTAATTTATGTACATTTATGGCTTTATACAATTATAGTAAAGATTGTTCTTGTATCTGTAAGTACATCATCATCATCATCATCATCATCATCAGGCACTTCTCAGATAGTATCAGAACAGGAACATGGAGTCTGCACTGTTACTCAACTCAGGTGGTAAACTGTGTGGGAGGGTGTGACTCTATCCTGATGGGTCTTACAAGGCTATCACTGGTCACAGTGCCAGGTGCTTTGTTTGCATAAACCACAATGCATGGTATACTGCAAGATCATTCCCCAGTTGAAACCAAAGAGAAAATTTTCACTTAAAATCAGTTAACTTTTAAGAGTTGTAACTAAGAATTTGTAGTTTTTTTTGGGGGGGTGTCATATATTCAGCAGTTGAACAAGTTCAATTTGTACACCTTTGGGGAACTGTTCCATTTTAAGTGTTTCTATCCCTTACTGTTATAGTCCAGGACTTACTGTTCATCAGTATGTAACATTTGCCAATTAACTTAGACTCAGTTTGTCCAAACAGAATTTTCCACGTCATGTATCTATCACCTAAATATATTCCATACATCTATATTATGGAAACAATACATCTTTATATTTAAAATATCCAAGTAGCTCTATAATACAATATGCTTTGAGTAACAGTACAAACCAAAGGGAATAAATCAACCCAGGATGCATTATGTGAAATTATTTCACAAAGCAATCGTGTGCAATAGACCAGCTAGAAAGGGAACATAGACCAGCTAGAAAGGGAACATTCTTACAGAGAAGGACTCCCAGAGGCCACATGAAGTTTGCTTTTCAAAGAGACTAGAAGCCTTTCCTGGACTTCACTATACCCAAGACAACTGCATTAGACTCATGTTATGATCTTAATACTAAGGAAACTGGGGGATGAGATTTACACAGCTTCAGGAGGAAGAAACACCCAAGTTACTCGGTGACACTCTGCAGGTCTACCACTGACTACAGCTCTGTCTCGAACGATTAAATGCAGAGGCCCTTTCTGCATTGGTGAAAAAATGGTTCAAGAAAGAGGAAAGTGAGACCTGAGTTCTTTGACATCTACTCCATTTGTAGGAGGCTCCACTCGGAGGAACTGAGTTTTCTAAAATGAACCCTGTTTTGGACTGCCCAAACAAAGACAATGATTAGTAGCGCCCCCCAAAAGTCACAGTGGGAAGCTTATGACAAAGCTGGTCACCTGTGAAAACTCAGGAAATTTGTATTCTTGTTAACGTGCACAGAGAATATATTAAGCAAAAGGAGAGGTAAGTAACATAGTAAAAGCAGCAAATTTGGTTTGGTTTGTGTACACAGAAACCAGGCCTTCTCAAAAGGCAAAGAGACGCTGCTGTACACATATTCCTCAATTTGTGGTGGCTTCGGGCATTCAACAGGACTTGGAAATGCTGACAGATGGGATGGGAGGCAAGCCTGATTATCCTGGTCTGTCAACTACAGGTAACTACATTTAATGTGTGAGATACAAGTTAGGCTGTTCAAGGCTGAAAAAACTCAAATTCTTAAGCTAAGGATTTCAAAATAAATGTACACTTATAGCTGGTTTGTTTTCAAGTTTATTGTCTCAATTTTTTAACTAGTTCTATTCCATGTGGTAGCCACTATCTGCAGTTGAGAACACAAAGCACTTAAGTCCTGTTTTCAAACTTCCTCCTTAGACTATTCAAAGCCAAAGAGAAGAGGGTGGAGACTGAGAAGTGACATGATTCTTCAGGACACAGCCATAAAACCACCTCCACCCTGGACAAAAACGGAGAGCTCAGAGGAGGAGGGAACCCCAGTTAGACAAGGGAACATCATTCCAGACGGAGGTCTCCTTTCCTGATCTACAGACAGGAGGCCTCCCGAAGGAGCTTAAGAAGGTGACATGGGGCATCCATCTCAAGACCTGATGCTATACACTGCACACAATTCACAGGGTAAGAAAAGCAGGTGGAATTTCTTTAAAATACACACATAAAAACATTAAAATCTTCTACATACAAAACACAAAGTGTCTGTAAATATACATTACTTTCCTGCCCAAACAGGGCCAGAAACGTTGCGTATGCAAGTACTAATTACAATGATTTAAGATTAGTCAGAAACATCAGCAGGTAGCATCCCAAGGTGTACAAACCAGTTAAGCACGTATAAAATTAGTACTAATCCAGTTAGAAATACAAAATGAAAATTATGAATGCTGCCCCCAAATACCTGATTCCACAAATTTACAAGCAGACAATGTAACAAAGTAGACTCTAGTTTTAAGAAAACATTACAGTCCAATATCTATTCCAAAAATGATCATGTCCTAACAATAACATCAAAAGTCATTTATCTGGAAATTAGAACCATTTTAAGGTATTTGTACAAATTTGCAAGTAACAAAATAAACAAAACAAAAATAGAAAAGACCTGTACAAAGCTGGCACTTAATCTTATTCTGCCCCAAAGTTTGACAAGTCCATTTATTTATTCAGCAGATTGATCACAGGCTACTTGGTTCTCATACGAATCCCGTGGCAAGACGAACAGGTTCAAAGTCACTCGGCAGAGGTGCAGAATGGATATCTTAGTCTGTGATTCATCACCTTAGCGGAACACAGGTAGTACAAAGCAAATTTTATCAAGACACAAGACCATCACAGTATTACAAAGGAGTATAAACTTTCCTTGGACCAAGTAGATATTAAAAAACACACACACAAATACAATTCTGTGTCTACTGCATATATACAAAACTTGAAAGCACGCCAGTATCTGAAAGTCTTTTCTGCAATTACATGGTGTAGTGAGTTTGGCACTTCATTGTAACGATTCCCAATGGCACAGTCCTTATCTACAGGAGCACATAACCTGCAAATGCTGGGCAAACATCCTGTACAGGAAAGTGTTTCTTTGCCAAGTCTGATGAAAGGAAAATAGGATTTTTTTTTTAATCAAGAAAACTAAAAGGAGGGTGAAGGGCATCTTTGGACTGCTTCTCTCAGTTCCTGCTGTCAGACATTCTGCATTTCTTTTAAATGTAGCCTAAGGGGGAAACACACACAATAAAAATACAGTCAAATTCAATTCAATTATATTTAACCAACTAGAGTGTTGGGTACACTTGGGAATGGGGGAAACTACAGCTTTTTTCACACAGCTCCAGAATCATTAAAAAGGGGAAATTCCTCACTACCAAAAAAAAAAAAAGTGGGTGGGGACCTTTGACATCTGATTTGTAACAAATACGTTCGTTTATTCAAGAGCTGGTAGAAAGGGGTGAAGCCATCAACAGTGAAAGGAATCTGTTAAAGGAATCTGCACTCCAATTTTAGCCTCAAAAGGAAAACTGGTAAGCTGGTAGTGATAAATGGTACAGATGCGTCTCTGCAACACACAATTCGGTGACATTAGAAAAAACTCTAGCATGATCCCAGGGTGTAGCTCTGCTGGAATGCTGCCCTGGGTTAGCTCCCTGGCACCACATAACCCAGGTGTGGTGGGGGTGTCAGGTTATAGAAGACTCTGTCTTTAATTATTTTTTAAAAGATCTAGCCACAGAAGACACACGGTCCTGTGTCCCCTTCTACAAAGGCCTTGTGATACCAGAGTGAATAACTTACCTGCTCACTAACTCTTAGCCTGACACCCAGCTGTGTGTCGTAGTCTTGACACTGTGTGGGAAGCTTTGGTTGGGCAACACATTATCAAAGTTAAAATCCAAGGTATCTCCATCCATGAGGTCATTCCGAATGATGGATTCCATGTCACAGTCCAAATGCTCAATAAGCACTCCATCCAAGTCACTTGGGAGCTTCTCCTGGTGGAGGATACCCATCCTACCATAGCCATTGCAACTGTTCACAGAAGAGTAGCTGCCCAGGGCACTCATCTGCATGGGGTGGGGCGGAGGCACTTGTAAAGGTGTCTTCATGGGGGTCAATCGGTTCATGGCAGATGTGTTAGGCATGGTGTTCACCACATGGGGCAGGGCACGTCCATTGACTGAAGATGTCTGCTGTGAATGTCCAGGGTGGGTGTGGGAACTGGGGTTCATCATTTTGCTATGAGATGCCTGGCTTCCATAGGCTGGCATGACTGAATTAGGGCCCATCATTACATTCTGTCCCAGGACCCGAATGTTGGGTTGGGCCACTCCAGGATCAACTGGTGACATAATGTCATTGTGGGGAGGAGAGTCAGAAGTCAGCAACTCTTTTAAAAGTCCTGGTGCACAGCTATACTGGTTCAATCCTCCATAACTGGGTTTGCTCTCCTGAAGTGTCTGCATAGGCATCTGGGGCAAGGGGCTCATGCTGGATTGGCCATATGTGTACTTTGAGTAGTTTGGGCTGGGTGAGTTCAGACTGGTGTTTGGGGGTGCAAACGAGTAACAAGGTGTCTGCTGCATCATGCTGCCAGGCGAAGACTGGGTTGATACAGTTAAAGATGTTGGGGATGAGAGGAGATTAAGATTATCCAAAAGGTTTTCCATGTTTTCAGGATTGCTGATTTCAGACAGACTGGGCAAAGTAGAAGCCATCTTTGCAGCAGAAGGAGGGTACACCAGAGAATGCACATCTCCGTCTCCCAGGTCATCCTGTTCTGTCATGATGGGAGAAAGTCTCCCACTGATCGTACTAGCATTTGAGCTGGTCCGAGGACGAAATGTACTCCAGTTATCAAAGTCATCGTTGCTGTGGGACCCAGGACTTGCGGGCCATTTAGAAAACTGAGAGCCAGGGCTGTCCCCAGGACCCTCCTGCCCGGGCTGCAGGGATGCTTTCTTCTTGGCAGCTCGTCCCCGGCTCTTAGCAAATTTGCTGTTGTTGTCCATGGATGCAGCTCTTCTCCGAGGGGACTTCCCACTCTTGCCGCCCTCTGGGTTGAGCATCCACCAAGAACTTTTTCCAGTTCCTTCATTCTGTACTCGAATAAACTTACTGTGAAGGGACAGGTTATGGCGAATTGAATTCTGTAAAGCAAAACAGTTATGTTAGGAGCACAGTACTTGTTGCTTGGAAAACACGTTCAACAAGGATCGTATATACAATTTTCAATCTGTATAGCCTAAAAGTTCTTTATTTCTGAGGAGGGCAAATGTACCATGGTACTTATGCTAGAGTACATACATGGAGGTCATAAGATGCCTTTTCATAGTCTCTTCTCACCTTCTACCTACACATAGGTTCTGAGGATCAAGCTCAGGTTACCAGGCAAGGGCTATGCAACAAATGCCTTTACCAACTGAGCCATCCCACTAACTCTGACCAATAGTAATAAACCCACTATAAAAGATCTCAAATTGCTGTAAGAAAAATACCTTTCTTTTAAAAAATAGCACTTATGTCTCTAACTGAGTAAGTACAACTATTTTCTTACATATTCCCCATACAGTCCTGTTTCTTTTATACAGTTTTTGAACCTGTAACAAAAACAAAGCCCATTCCAATTTTTTTTCAGGTAAAATAAACATCAAAGTCAGACATTCTCTATCACTGGGCCCAGGAGATCACAGGATGGAGAGATAAAGCAGGACCCATCCCTACCCTATTCAGGAACCAAAACTACAAGCAGATATTCAGCACCACTTGTAGTCTCAGAACTTCGGAGGAAAAGAAAAGGTCAGTGTGAGCTACCTAGGAAGACCCATTCCAAAAAGGAAAAAGAAAAGAAAAAACAAGAAATTAATACCTAAATTCATCTATACTCTGAGAGTCTTTGTATCAGGCAAAGGGGGAAACCCAGTTATTCTTTTGAGAAACACTTTAAGAACTTCTCTAACAGCAGAAAACGCACCAACTTCAGGACCTGTAAGAGAGGGTGCACTTTGTCCAGAGGGACAAAGTAAAAGGAGGCAGGGTGAAGAAAGCAACCTTAAGCGTTGCTCCTCGGCTCCTACTCAGTGGGTGTGTAGACAGGACAGCAAACTGAGTCTTAGATAAAGACAGGACAGCCCAGTTTGACTTTTAGATTTGGGGGAGCCTGTGGTCCACATCTAGGGAAGTGAAAACACTTACCACCCAAGGAGGCACCTTGTCTAAAGCTTTCTGCCCGGCACAGTTGCTACCTATTCATTTGGCAGCTGGATTAGGTCCTGAGAGACCAAATTCTGGGTAGCCCACAATCTTCAGAGCAGAGCTATGCACACATCAACTCTCTGGCCTTCTCTGCCAACTGAGTGCAAGGCTTAGCTGCCCAAATATTCTGTGGCCCCTCTTGGACCACAAAAAGACTCTAGCTAGATTTGTGGTCACCCAAGGAGGCAGCCACAATGCCCACATCCTCATGCTGTTGACAGGGAGTGGAGGTGCTCATGTGCCAACCACTGTACCAGAGCAGAACAATACAGGGTCAGACTTCCACATGACCCTGACACATCCATGTTTCATGTCTTTTCTCAACAAGAGATGGAAAACAAAAGGAGTGTAGTGGTAATCTCACTTTCTAAAGACAAAAGTCAGAGAGGTCCAAGAGAACTTAGAAACTCATATTTCAAAACTTATTTTGCACTATATTCTGCCCAAGGATTGCAACACAGCAACTATGTGTTAAGTCCTTTTGCCAGAATGCATGGCAAGGGTGGATCAGACATGGCCCAACAGGAGCTTTCTGGTTGGATGCCAGGCAGGTATGTGGTAGTAGTAGTCTCTCCCTCCCTCCCACCCCTAAGACTTCGTTCTATACTCCTACTTATGATCTACCCCAACTCTATCTAGTCCGTTAAGAGGGTCCAGGTCTTGAACTCCTGAAGAGATTAAGGAATACAATTCTTTCAATGTTGTATCTCAATCCCACATATTTTCAAAAACCCCATCTCCCTATCACCCTGAGCTATGGCTTTGGCTGTCATATCCATCAACACCAGTGACCAAAATTCCCAATTCCTCCTTCAAAGCAGCAGCCAGCTCTGCAAACCTGCATCCCGTATGCCATCTACATGCTGGAAGCCTGGGCATTTGTACACTATTCCATCATGACAATTTTGTTCTCTGAACACAATAGAGACACACAGATAAGCTCTGATGAAACCTCTGGAGGAGAGGAAGCTTGACTTCTGTCCTGTCACATTTAGTTAATAACAAAGGGGAGTATGGGGGAGGAGATCTTCCCAGAGATCAGCTTCCTGACTGCTTGCAACTAATGGGGCAGGGGCTGGGGGGCAGGGAAACAGCTCTATAATGCCCAGAAGATTCTGCCAGACCCTGGCACGCACACATGGGGAGGGGGATTCTTCAAAAAATTTTAAAATAGTTCACTAACTTCAGGGTTAGTATTTACTAACTGCTTGGACTTTGTTTTGTTTTGGCCATAGCAATTCTTTACTTATCAAAATACCACACTACATATTTTTGTGAGGACATTTCAGGTCACTCTGGGCAACAGAGCTGTATACTGACTTTGCCAACAATTACCTCCCCCCACACACACAGGAAAGAAGTTTGCTGCGCAGAGCTTGTTTAATAAATTCCTGTTTTTCATGCAGCCAGTGAGACAGTAAAGAAGGGGCAGGGTGTGGGGTTGTCCACAATTCTCTGCTGAGCTCTGAGATAGTGTGCTCTCGACCAGCACTGTGTGAGGAAGGTGGCAGTGAGAACCAAGGACTGCGTACTTTCCCAACTCTATTTTGTATGATGTCATTAGATGGCTAAGGCATACTGTACTAGCCATACTGCCCTACAGTCTTCTAGCTTTTTAGGCCCAGTCTAGTCTCAGCCACATTCCTGATGCTACCTGCATGGCTGAGCACTATAAGCAGTACAAGACATCCTAAGGAAGGCAGACACAAGCTCTGCAAGGAAGGCAGACAGAGACCCTGGTGGACTTTGATGTTCAGTCTTCTCTACTGTTGAGTGTTCTACCCACCACCTCTACAGACTAGACTCCAAGTTCCTTAAACACAAGAAAATTACACTTGCTTCAAATCTCAAAGTCTTTAATAGATGTTCTCAATAAACCTTTGTTGCAAGACACCCTGAAAACATTACAGGGTAGATGTGATGTCTTACTGTATATAGGTAGCCATTCATGTTCTAAATTGTGACAGTTCATGGTACAGGACCTTCTCCCTCAGCCCTATCTCAAAGACAATCCAACATATTAAATGAGGTAGTACATGTAAAAATGCTTATCTCCATCAATACGAATGAAGTTAACACTACTAGGATAACAGCATCTTTAGAATAAATATGTTTTGCACTTGTTTATATCACACACACACACTATATGACTTCCCACTGTCACCACTAATACAAGGCATTTATATATATTACTTACTGAAAATAGCTACTGGTATCGAAGAAGGTTATGGTAGTTTCTCAACATATGCATTGTCTCAGGACTCAATCAAATACTACAGTTTTTACAGTACTTGGTGGCCAGAGCAGAGCTGCTTCAATGGCTCTAGTTAGGCATCTCCACTGGGACTGTTTTGACTGAGATCCTTTGTACTGTCCTAGGGTGGAAAAAGCTAGGCACTGTGTGGAAGGGAGAGAACCCAGGCACACAGGACAAGGTCATTTTGTACCTTACGCCCCCCCCCTCCAGGCTAAGGCAACCATTAGGCAGTCATTGAAGTGCCTAAGTAAGTATTTAAAACTTGTATTTACTTTGAAGTTTTAAATCTCATTTTAAAATCTCTAACTGCAGAATGCACACAATGTATGTGAACTGTGTAAATAATTTGATGCCCTATCAAAAAGGGCTTGTGATTTAAACAACTCATCCACTGTAGATTTCTAGGAATGCTGAATCTCCAACAAAAGTCAGAGGTGAGGAAGTAGCTGTAGGTCACTCTATTCTGTGACTGTCACCCCTGAGTTGCTCCACCTCTGCTTACTGGTTTCAGCTCCGGTCACTACTGGTGGATCTGGGGCTTCTGAAGGTCTCTCTCTTCATGCAGGCCCTGGCTCCCAGGACCCTGGGTCTGACTTGAGCCACACTTGAGCTTGTCCCTCAGCCTGTGTGAAGGCCGCTACCTGTCAGTCAGGGACTTTTTATCTTTCTACTTTCCTACTGTGAACACACCCTTGGTCTTTCTTTTCCACCAAGAATAACAATCAGGCAGTAATTAATGCTGAATGCCTCTTGTTCACGAAATCCTGGCCTTTGTACCTTATACATAGGCTCTTCCTTACTACTGTGGCTATATCTCATTCCACTCTTGAGACAACCCTATAGGGAGGACTACATATAGATAGATTTTACCATCACTTTAGAGATGGAGAAACCAAGGAAGACACCTCCCCCCACTAGATAGAACTCAAAGCAAAGCAAGGTTTTGTGATTTATGACTCTACCTACAACACTACTGCAGGTTGACAAAAATTACCTCTTTGTAGTCGCATGTATCAAGAATTAAAACAAAGCACTGAAGTTATAATAATTCCATCTACTACTTTGTAAAACCCATGATCTGCCTTAATGGCTGACAGATTTACACAGCACAACTTGCTTCCCAGTGGGCTCTTCTTATGACGGAAAACCACAGCAACTGTAATGTGAGTTTCAGGTATGCACTGTCCTAGGGAAAGCCTATGTACAGAGGCTTTGGGGACTCACAAGGAAAACACAATGGTCCCCAGAGACCCTCAGCTGTTAAGAACTGCCACCTGATTGCATGGGTAACAAACGCAAAGAACCTCAAGGTTATGAGACAAGAACATATGTCCCAAAAGCTCCCACTTGTAGAAATTCTGTAAATTCTTTTAAAAAAATGCTAGATAAACTAGAATTTTCCAAACACTGCACTTAATTTCTGAACTTTCTTATTGTTCACAACTGTTACAGACACCCACTCAACAAGTCTTGGTTCCCTCTTCTCCTGCTTCCTCTCTTATACCATCTCTTCCCATACTTCGCCCCAAGTGAAAACAAAGACTGAAAGTAGCAAAAATCACTATTCAATAGAATTCCCAACTTGAGCTAATAATGACTTAAAATAGTCCAGTGTGCTTGTAAATGAGAAAGAAATCATGTGGCATTTACTCAACAGTTTGTGTGTGTGTGCGTGCACACACGTCAAAAGATATAAATCAAGAGTGCGCACATAATTTGGCTCAAAAACATGCCATAACAGAAAATTTGCTGTGGACAGTTAAATCATGCCTTTCCATAAAGATGATTTCATTTTCCAGAGCCTTCTCTTCACCTGAACACCCCGTAAACCATTACCTGTCTACGCTAAAGTCTTGGCATTTCTCTGGTGATCCCAAAGCTATCAAACTCATCTGGTCTGTATTCTCAGACAATGACCCTCTCTCCAAGCCATCCAACATATAAATGTAGATTACCAAACTGATATGGACTCACATTTTCCTTTATCTTACTCAAATCATTCCAGAGTAAGGAAAACTCCTTTCAAGTAGTCTTTCACTGAGCAAAGAATGTGGGAAATTCTGCTGTCACGTATATGAGAGGACTCATTGGTATCATGGGAAGCCTCCTGTGTTTGGGAGATGCTTGATGAAGTAGAACCAAAGGAGCTGGCCCTGGAATTGGTCTGAATTGGTCAACCCAGTGTCAGTCAGTGCTCTAGTAAAGACTGGCTCTTAACATCTGTCAATAGCCATGGTTATCACCATGCATGCAAAGGCTTGGGATATCACTTTGCACAAAGTGAGGGAAGTAAACTGGCCACTTTGTTATAGGAAGTAAAGGAATATATAAACAGGAATTTTTAAGCCATCACGAATGGTTCCAACTTGATTAAGTCATTCATCACAAGCTTCCTGTTTAACAGGCTTCCTTATGCTTGTTTCCACGTCCTCATAGCTGAACAGCAATCCTGTGTTGTTTTTCCCCTTTACAAAGATTATAGACTTAATTCTTGGAGTGTTTAGCTTATTTTTTGGTGTCTGTGGAAGCCTATGTCAGAATGTCAACAAGATTGCTCTAGGAAAGGGAAACATGCTAGCTGAGAAATGAAAGATCATATCTGAGATAGCAACTATGAAAATTACGTTTTTCTCAAATACCAGTCATTAAGACTACTGTAGGGGGCTGGAGAGATAGCTCAGGATTAAGAGCATTGTCTGTTCTTCCAGAGGTCCTGAGTTCAATTCCCAGCAACCACATGATGGCTCACAACCATCTACACTTAGATCTGGTGTCCTCTTCTGGCCTGCAGACATATATTCAGGAAGAATACTGTATACATAATAAATAAATTTTTAAAAACTGGCTTTTCAAAACTGTCTTACTGCAAAGGTCCATACAGATGTAGTAAATCCTCCATGAGTGAAGTCCTGTGTATTTTGACATGAGGATGGTCTGCTGAGGACTCCAAAACCAACTGGCCCATGGGAAATTGGCAAAGTCATTATCCACATGGGCCATGCTCAAGAGGAATGGCAAAGTCTTTCTTTGAAAGAATTCCCTATTCCAACCAATTTTGTAAACAAGGCCTCATTTACATTAAAAAATTTAAACTGCACAGAAGACGGTATCACTGCCAAAGAATAGCACTGATCACCGGAGAACAGGGGAGTGAGACCTAAGAAACGGCTTGACCCATCCCATGCTAGTGTGGAAGAAAGGGAATGCTTTCATATTTCCTGAAGGCATGGGACAGCAACTTGTGTCCAGTGAAGAGCCTGGTTTCAGGTAAGAAGAGACCTGGGACTGGAAACAACTCAACAGTTCTATTTCTAAGATGTCTGGTAATCATATACATAGAGATAAATCTGGTCATGGAAAAAGCTTACTGGACTTACAGCCTCAGAGCACAGCTTTTCAATCCAGCAGCCTGGCCACATTCTTCCACACCTATTTATACTAATGACTCCCTTTACTTTGAGAGGTACAGCTCTAATCACCTGGAGTCTCAATGGGGTCCATTTAATTATACAGCCCTGCAATTTAAGTATCATTTAAATTGGTAATCACATTTATTACCAATACATATGTGTGACAAAAGCCCCTTCATATAAAAACATATATAACTGTAAATTGACTTTGAGCAAACGTGTATTTCGACATGGGAACAGTCATTACCCATATGGGCTAGGCAAATCGAACAACTGTGGCTTCCTGCTCCTGGGGGATGGGGGTTCTGTTATAGTCTGAGACTGCTCTTCTACAGAGACTTCCTCCTACTCAGACTAGTTAACCCCTCCCCCTGTGCTATACCTAAATAACACGCTCAATTCCAGGCTGCCTGGTAGTGGTAGAATTAGAGGCCCTCCTGACCCAGCTTCATTGCTTCTGTGTGTGCGTGTCCACGTGTGGCCTTTCTTCATTCCCTCGCCACCCCAGCCAGCGTTCTGGGACTGAAGCTGTGGAGGACATGACATAGGTCATTTATTCTAATGCCCTGACCGTTTAACTCCATGGAGAACAAACCTTTTGAGCCCCTAAAAGCATGAAGGGATGGAAAGTTCAAGAACATACAAAGATTTGCAAGACAGACATGTTTGGTGAGCAGACAAATGACAAATGAGTGAGATGAGTGAGTCTGTACTAACTATTAAGAAACGAAGATGGAAAGTGGAGGTACCACACCTTAAAAAGCAGGGAGAACAGCGCTCTGAAGTAGGAAATAAAGAAGCTCATGGCTTACTAGTTCTTGAGTAAGCAAACCTATTTCATACTAAAATCTTCTCTAGTATTTAAGAGCTTAATGTACAGCATGAGTTTGAATCCTCAGAACCTACACTCTAGACACAATAGTGCACACACCTGCACACTCAGTGCTCCTTTGGGAAACAGAGACAAGAGAATCCCCCAGAAGTTTGTGGGACCCACTACCCTGACCATGTGCAGCAGAACACAAAGGGAGAGATCCTACCTCAAATAAGGAGAAGGCAAGGGCCACCACCCAAACTTCACAGCCACCAGCATAGCATGCCTTGATAGGCAGACACCACACTCACACAGAGACTTAAGAGAGAAAAAGAAATGAAATGTCCCCAAAAGACATGTGTGAAAATCCAGGTAAGGCTGAAATAAGCAGCTTTTAGATGTATCTTCCCTCTACTTCAACACAGGCATTTATCTAGATCTCTGCTTATCTATAACCTCTGTCAACCAGAGAATGGACAACAAACCACTTGACCCTCTATAGGTTCTGGCCTAAATGCTACAAAATCCAACAAGGCCAACTGTATAAAGTGTCACCAAAGTTAATAAGGTCCCTGCAGTAGATACAACTAAACCTTGGTCTCCCCTAACCTACCATTGGCACTATTTAAAAGAGGTCTGCAAGCATTTCAAAAGGAAGTTTGCTTTTCTGGGATTAATTCCACTTCCTTGCACCATACAGGTGTCCCCCAACGCCCTTAAACCTCAGTTAAGGAGGTTCAGGGTCCACAGCAGTCAACCATAATTCCCCTATACTGGTAACCTAAGGAGTCATCCCTTGCAAAACTTCTAAAATTTTTATGTATATGGGTGTTTTCTCTGCATGTACATCTGTATAGTATGTCTGTGCCTGGTACCCAGAGGCTGGAAGAAGATGGTGGACCCTGGAACTGGGGGATGTTGAGATGCCATGTTAGTGCTGGGAATAAAACTCAGGACATCTGTCAGAGCAGCAAGTGCTCCTAACTGCTGAGCAATCTCTCTAGACTGCTCACAATACAAACCCTCTTTGCTGCTCTTGGCAAATAGCTGTTTTAAACACACTACAGGAAAGTATTAAGAGGAATCTCATTTGCCGCTAAAGTGATTCTGCTGTTTCCTAATGAAAATCTTTGTCTATTTTACAGGCCATACCATTTTTCCCCTAATCTAAAATGGTTCTATAAACACACAGCATTAAAATGCAATTAAGTACTTTTATCTATTTGGCTACAAGAATTAAAAACAAAAACAAAAATCTAAACCAAGTAGCACATTAGGACCAACAAAGAACTTTAATTGGGCATAAAAGTTAAGTGCAGAGTAGATGATGTTCAGATCAACTTTAAGGTTTAATAGTTTAAAAGACTAAAGTAAACTCTGTCAGCGTTTTGGTGCTATCTCATTTATGCTGCTCACCTGTCAGAGGTGTGTGCCTCAAATTACTTACAGAGCTAATAAGAACCTAATGAATGTAAATTCAGAGGTATGAACACGAGCTCTGACATATTAAAACAATACTTCATTCACAGAAAGTCCTGTCTAGAATTTTATCCTAAAATGGTGTCATCTACAAGAGTCTGAGGTGAATTAATTGTTTTGATACACAGCATGTTCCTAAGGACAGCTCAACTGCTAACACCTATTTGTTTCTTTTCTTTTCCTTTCTTGTTTGGGAACCCTGATACATAATATTCACTACAAAGAAGCAAAACATGTATAATGCAGAACTGTGAGTTCTTCATAATGTTCCTTTTTTTTTCTTTGGCAAAGCTTCTTAAGAACCTTACCACTAGCTTGTCTATTCTGGCAACAATGACTCATGCTTGCTAAGTAGTCACTGTTAGGGGTCTACCTTCACCCCAAATCCCCTTCCAATTAGATACCAAAATAATGTATTGGCTGACCCAATATTAACAGAACTACAGGAATACCCCAAAGTCAAGTCCCCTCGCCACCATGTGACTTTGCAAACCACGGTGTTCCCAGACTTCCCACAGCCATGAGGACCAGCAGGACTTTGGTGTAACAGCCCCATCCTTCATACTTCCTTCCAAAGAGTCTCCCCGAGCTGTTGCTC
Organism: Mesocricetus auratus; assembly: GCF_017639785.1. NCBI lineage: Eukaryota > Metazoa > Chordata > Mammalia > Rodentia > Cricetidae > Mesocricetus > Mesocricetus auratus. The sequence continues at coordinate 13,041,365 of NW_024429195.1, forward strand.
TCTTAGCACAACGATCTCCAAACAAATGTTTCCAAAATGCTGCGCTGTCTCCATTGAGGTTCCTGAAGGCCAACCAAGTTCTCTGACCCTCAAGTTCTCCAGCACCCACTTCAAAGCCACGCCTCCCAGTCAGTTTTGCTTTTTTTTCTTAGACCTAGTTTCTGCCCCATAGTGAGCAACCACGCTGTGAGCATCCTTTCTACCTCTGAAGACACAACTAGAACATAGACAGTGCAACTAGGGCCTATAGTCTCAAGCTGTTCTCAGGTTAAGCCCATCAGCCCCCGAGGAGGGAGGAAGGTGCTTACCTAGGATGGTTCTGAGGCTCACAGACCAAAAAGACACCTTATACAGCATGCCCTAGGCCAGGTCCAAATGATCCAGGGCCATAAGTAAGTTCCTAGGCTCTAAGGTAAGAGGAGGGAAAGGATGAAAAGGCCTCTGCGTTCCTGCAGGGGCACTCCTACAAGCCTCACCACTGGGACAGTTCTTATATTTGACCTTTAAGTTTAACATTACAGCTTAGAAACTGTCTTCTTTGAAAAAGTGAGTATTATAATCATGAATTAAAGAGCACAAGATTATGGAAAGTCACTGGGTATATTGAACCATACTCCATGGCAGGCACCATGCACAAGAAGACGACTCCAGCCAGGGTGAATCATAAAGCTCCACACGGCCAATAAGCAGCAGCAGTGCACTTGAAACTCTTCTGGGCCATTTTACCCTCCAAAAGGAAGTCAAATGATTACCACTGTAGGAAGATCTAGCAAACAGTACAGTGTTTAAACATCTTTTCCAAGCTACACTCAAGGATACTGTAACTTCTTAAAATTCACTCTCTCTCTCTCTCTCTCTCTCTCTCTCTCTCTCTCTCTCTCTCTCTCTCTCTCTCTCTCTCTCTCTCTCTCACTCACTCACACACACACACACGTTTAATAAAACTATTTGTTTGACATACAGTTCAATACAAATGGTAGCTGCAGAAAGGGCCTGTTAGTCTATAAATGTATACCAGTTGGTTCATTATCTGCTTACATGAGTCTGAGCTGTATAATGTAAACCATAGGCATGTCTGAATATTCACCAAGGAGTGTTTGGAAAACACAAAACATACTATAAATGTAAAAATGCTAACAATTCCAAACATTAAGAGGCTGCATCAAGAAACTCATGACAAACTAGAATAATCATCAAGGTTTTCTAGAATTGTTGACTATACTACCAGACACTTAAAGCAAGTCAGTCTAACAGTTACTTGGGCATTTCAATTCCTTTCAAAGATTACTTTTCTCTAAATTAATGGTTCTCAACCCATGGGCCACAACCAGTTTGATAAAACTCTATCCCCACCCCCAAATATGTGCATTACAACTCATAGCAGTTGCAAAGTTACAGTTATGAAATCACAATGAAAATAATTTTATGGGTGCTGAAGAGATGGCTCAACTTTTAACAGCATTGGCTTGCTCTTTCAGAGGACCAGGGTTCAATTCCCAGTACCCACATGGCAGCTCACAACTGTCTGTAACTCCAAGATATGGCATCCACACAGAGCCATACATACAGGCAAAACACCAAATGCACATAAAATAAAACTAAATTATTTTTAAAAAAATAAAAGAAACTAGTTTCTCCCTAGCCTGGAAAGCAGTGTCCTTGGTTTTGAGAATACTGCTGCAGCGTGCGTGGAGAATCAGGCTCTAGATACAGGTGTCACTCTGAAGAGAAACGGTGTGATCCTATGTTTATTTACCTTTCACCTTTGTCTTATGATTATGACACTTGGCTCTGTTCTCCCTTACCTACCTACATCTAAGATGGTAAAATACTGGAGTGGGGACTATTGCTGAAAACAAATTTAAAAGCCTCCCTCCATGAGGTCTACTGTTTTCAAACATATTATACATCATTTTCAACACCTGGTACACAAACTCAATTCTTATATTCTGATGGTTTATCTTTGTTTCTGGAGGTCATTATCTAGGACTGACCAAATCTTTCAGGTGCTTTTCAACAGCTTAAAGGAAATTAAGGGAAACAATGCCTTACAATGTAACAATGACTTATTTATCATGAGCAGACAAACAGACAACCACACGCACCCTGTGTCCCAGACAATTTAACCCAATTTAAATGTCTACTGACTACTCCCACCAGACAGAACTCAACTGTGAAAGCAGGTGATAGTGCTATGAATGGGACTCTACGCTCACCCACCCGCCTTTCTTCCACCATGGGGGAGCCTGACCTCTGACTTCATTCCTTCCATGCTTCCACAAGGCAGCTGAACACTACCAACTTTCAGCCACGCCTCAAAGTCACAGCTACCATCAAACCAAAAAGACATCAACAAATAGCTCGAGCATTTTACAGATGTAGGTCAGCTCATGAAGACAGCTGAGTGTGTGCTGAGGGAAGGAGCATTCCATTCACCTGTCAGTTCAGTTTTTAGCTGGATGTGGGCCTGCATATGCAATGCTAATTGATACTGGTGTGGCCCTGGCCGAGGATTTCCGGGAATCTGATGCCAGTCTGGCCTACAGCAAATGACCTTATCTCATAAAGCAGCACACTGAAATTGGCCAGTTTCTAACTCTAGATTTAAAAAAGCACCGGTGAGCTCTTAAACCACACTTCAACTGGCCGAGGAGCACGCTGGTCCTGAGAACAATCTACCATGTTGGATTTGCTACTGTGGTTTGAGACTTCAGTGCGAAGCAGCGAGCCATTTGTTTGGATTCAATAAGCTTGTCTTCAGGATGTGAATCAAGGGAGGCGTGGGAAGAACTGACTGCTCACAGCTGTCCTCTGCCCCACATGTGCCGAAGCCCACTACATGACAGAGGCAATAATTTCAAGTAACATTAACCCTAAATATGTCTTACAAGATGGCAGCAGTCATGATGGTATGTGGGGGGGATGTACTTCATCAAACACTAAGTGTACAAGATCCACCCTGCTCTGAGTCCAGATAGCCTACTATGTGCAGTACCAACATTTGTCAAATGTCGGGCTACAGTCAGGGTATCTTTACCTCACATAGCAGAGAAATGGTCCTAGAATGCGGATTCTGCAGACTGATAACTTTTGTGCATTCTATTTAAAATCCTCTGGGTACAACGTATCAGAGGTAGAGGCTGCAACTGTAGTAACAAACACCCTCCCTCCAGATTCTTTTCATTGACAAAACATCTCCAAGCAGTGACTATGTAAACCTATCCTCTGCATCCTACCCAGGTTCCAGAGAACACTTTCTCTTTTAACTGTCGGGAGAGATCTTTCTAGTCTAGCACTTCCAGGTTACTTCCAACGTAACAGCACACCATGGTCTCACAAGGCATTCTTCATCGTGTGCTTTAGATACAATGGTTCCTTCTGTGATTAAAAGCACTCATTTGAGTAAGTCTATTTGAGGCATAGACTTAATTTATTTTTAAAAAATAAATTTTTAATAAATTATTTTGTGCTGACTTATACACAAAGCAAAGCAAATTAAACTCCTCTACTAATTTAAGGATTTTTGCTATGCAGGCTCAGAGGACAGACAGTAAACTGCTTGTGTGCAAGTACAAACACAACCACATGCCTCTCTGCTCTTCTTGACCTACTATCTTACACACCAATACACAGCAGCACACATTTTGGAAAAAACTTATCTAACAGAAAGATGGTTGAAGTTCTAAGCCTATGGGAAATTATGATCAAAATATATTATGTACATCTCTGAAAATATAAAACTTATATAACTAATATATGCTAATGAAAATGTTTTACAAGGTCTAATCCTGACTACCTTTTTTGTAGTCATGACTTTGGACAATTTAACCTCATGTTTTTACTTTCTTGCCTATAATATAAAACACCAGTCCTAAATGCCTCACAGTGGTATTAATTGTAATAGACGCAACTGCTTCAAAGTCATTTGTGAGATATAAGTATGCCCAGGGCAGAAAGGGAGCTCGAGCTGAAAGCCTCAAAACTGCCCACGTTTCTTAGCAAAGAACGCACCTGACCCAGGTACCTAAGCAGCCTGTATCCTTCCGGGTCCTGATGGTAGACATGGGAGAGTGTTGCCTACTGGCCTTTGAAAGATAAAGAACCAGTGAATGTAAGCCATGTTAGACTACTCCGTGTGAAGCAACTCATTACAGTCAACTTCCCTTCCCCAAACACCAGAGACGAAGCTACCGTCAGTTTAACAGGAAAATGGATGAAACCTCTTCTACCTCTTTACATGCTGAAGGTAAAGTGTTTAAGTGAGATGAAGGAAGGTAAGTCAGGTATGAGAACAACAGGTGGAGAAGATAGGATGAGAGAAAGACCCTTAAGGCAACTAGCACAAACAACAAAATAGCCATAGCTGCAACAATACTCAGACAAACAAGTGTTGGGTTCTGGGCTCATCAGAATTGAGTCCAGAAGAAAGGAACCCACACACAGGTTTCCTTATCAATGATGAGGAGAACCCAACTGGGCAAAAATAGCTTCTAGTACAGTAAAGTTTCCATACATATGACAGTGGGCATCAACCATGACATCCTTGACATCTCTACTGTACCCCACTTATAAAGTAAAATTAAGTCACTAAAAATTATTCGAGTTTGGCTAAGTCAATTATTTATGGTTAATTATTTACTATTACTTAAAAAGTACCTTTAAATTAAAAAATATATTTGCATGGGTATGTCTCTGGCACACGCTTGCTATGACAAGCATGGGGAGGTCAAAGACCAATTGTGGGAGTAAGTTTTCTCCTACCAATATGTGGATCTTGGCAATCTAACTTAGGTCAGACAAGGTGGCAAGTGCCTTTAACTCACTGAGCCATCTCCTGGGCCCACTTAACTTATTCTTTGTCATCTACATAGATTTATGCAATGTATCTTGATCACATCTACCCTTCCCACTGGGACCCCCACCCCCACGTCCTTATCACACCTTACAAATGACACTGCCTCTGGAGAGTGGACGAACTGAGAATTTTCACGGCCGTGTACGTTGTTTGTTCTGCGGTTATAAAAGCAAGAGTAGCTTTCATAGACAGAATAAATTATATTGTAGAAAGGACAAAAAACTATGCCTTTTCCTCAATCATTCATCCACAGGAACAGAGTTTCTGAGCCAGGTGTTGGTGGTGCACGCCTCTAATCCCAGCACTTGGGAGGCAGAGGCAGGCGGATCTCTGTGAGTTCGAGACCAACCTGGTCTACAAGAGCTAGTTCCAGGATAGCCTCCAAAGCCACAGAGCACCCCTGTCTCGAAAAACCAAAACAAACAAAGAAACAAACAAAACAAAAACAACAAGGAACAGAGTTTCTATCAAATAGAACCATCTAGTGAAACACACACTTATGGATTTGTACATGCATAAAAACAAGTAAGAATAAATGCATGTAACACATCAAGCACAAAGCTGCACTTTACAAACTGCATCCTAAGATTTTACTTTCTAAGAAAGAGTAGAACTTAAGTTGGGAGAGGGGGAAGGATTTTACACAAAGTTTGTGTGGATAAACAGCTTTTTTCTACAACTATCAGAAACCTAGACCCAGCTGAGTACTGCTCCTCTCCAAGCTTCAATCTCCCCGTTTGCAAAGTGAAATGATACAATCACTTACAAATTATTAGACAGTACTGGTGCAAAATCTCAAACCAGAGAGTACAGCCCTGATTCTAAGTAGGGCAAACCTTCATTTACTTCATGTTACCTCCTTGTGCACATCAGAAGAGAACCTGGCACACATTCTAGACTCTTAGTCTCTGTGCTTCTGCAGGCCAGCATTAGTGCTAGGGACAAAAGTGTGACTAAGAGAGTGAGGGCAGGAGCTGCTGGCCTTCAGAGAAGCGCCAGAGACGGTCCAGAGCATCCCACTGGGCACACACCTCACACACTTTCATCGTGCTTGGTTAGGTTAGGCCAGGACACCAACTTTTTTAATACCATCAGAAGAGAAGATTGGAACAAATAAAAATACAAAATTAGGTCCATGGACCCTTTCTTGGAGGGCACAGAAAAGACCACTATTTTTTCTGGGTAATGCCAGAACATGCTAAAGTATCACTAGAAATCATGGGCTGTGATATCTTCCCCTATGAGCCCTGAAGAGAACACTTCTAAGGCACAGGGTGGGCACAGTAGCCACACAGCCTTCCCACTTCTGTTGAGACACACTCCTTGACCTCTCAGAGACAGGAGACAGGAGAGCTTGCAGGGGGCTAACCCTTATACAATAGAATGAATTTCTGTTCAGACTGGGAAATCAGCTGCTCCCTGATCAGTCATCCTTTTACCATCAACAGAACTTTAATTAGCCCCCATCTGCTTCCTGTTTGATGGCACATATCTTAACTTTCACCTGTTTGGGCTAAGTGCAGCAACTATACCCACTGTAAATAGAAACTATTTCTTAATGAACTACAATTTCTTAAGTATACTGGACTATTCAACTAATCATTTCCCAGTCAATGTCAATGTTCTATACTAAAAAGTGCAACGAAAACTCTTCTGCTGACTTCTGGCATCTTTCCCCCTCCTGTGCCCTTCTACTTCACTGCAATTTAAAAGGTTTTCAAGCTATATGCCTTTGATTTTCTGATTTTAGTATATGGGACCAGGTCATGTCCATGGACAGATAAAACCATAATATTGACTTTTTTTTAAAAAACCAAACTGAATCGTCATTGACTGAGATTTGTATGCAATAACATCTGTAAGTTAAAAAAAGGGTGGGCAGTTTTAACACAGGAGTCATGGGTCCACCCACATTTGTCAGCTTGGCCATTTCATGGGCTCCACCCACATTTGTCAGTTTGGCCATTTCATGGGCTCCACCCACATTTGTCAGCTTGGCCATTTCATGGGCTCCACCCACATTTGTCAGCTTGGCCATTTCATGGGCTTCAGAAAGCATCCCCCGGCATCCTCAAGATACCAGTTCTCGAGGTAATGGCTGCCTGTGGAGAGGTAAGAAGGCTATTTATACAAGACCAGTGGTATTTGTCAAAACTTGGAGGCAAAATGTGGAAACAAATTATATAAGCCTGTGAGCCTTCCTAGACGTTTCGAATAGTTCATAAAGCTGAAAGGCAGAACTCTAACTGCTCCAATAGTTTGTGAGGCTGACACAGGAAAAGCCTGCGGAGTAGCACTATACAGGCTTGAAGAACATTCCCCTAGGATTATAACTCACCGTAAGACTTACTTTTGGTGGGCATTGGTGGCTTCTAATCCCAGCACTCGGGAGGCAGAGGCAGGCGGATCTCTGTGAGTTTGAGGTCAGCTTGGTCTACAGAGCGAATGCCAGGATAGGCTTCAGAGATACACAGAGAAACCCTGTCTCAAAAAAAACCAAAACCAAAACAAACAAACAAACCAAAATCAAAACCTCACTTTTGCAAAAGCCTGATTAACTATAAACCTATAGGCCAGGGAAGGCTCTGCTTATCATCTTCAAACTGCTTGGACTCACCTACATAGTCAGTACCCAAAACATGCCGTTTGACAAGGCCTCATATCCAGGGCTTGCTAAAACTGATGCTTACCCCATTTCCCTATCAGAAGAGTTTCCCCTCCTGATACTCATAAGCCCAATAATCCATGGCAACAAATCCAATTTCCTTTCCCTCAACCTGAAAATGAGCGGTTGCCAGTTTGGGCAACGGTTGGAAAGCTTTGGAAACATTCTGATACTAGGATTCAGTTGGTGGAGGGTGAACCCCAGAATCTGTTCTTAACATCCATCAGGTCTGCGGAAGGTTGAGACCAGCTTCCTCATGTCCAAGATTCTTTCCAGCTCAACCATGCTATTCCATATGGACCATGCTTCAACAGGAGGAGAGTGAAATTCCAGAATATTTTTAAGGAGTGATCACATGGCCATCAACTCTGAGAAACATGAGGTTAGCAGTACTATTAATCAGTATCAAATAATAAAAGGCAATTTACTAGATTTTTAAAAAAATGGATACTCTCAAGACATAAACATGAGGCTATGGAGAGGAGCCAGTTAATTCTGAAGTAATCACTGTTTTCCAGAAAGAAAACTAGCAGCAGCATTAATGAATGTGGAATGTCAGCCTCACCTTTCAATTTCCTGGAATTTTCTTCCCCCGCTTTCCCTTTTAATATTCAGTATTTCCTTTGAACACACTGAGGGAACTTCACAATAGAGTTTGAAAAGATTACAGTTCCTTATACCAACCAGCAAAAGTTAACCTCCTTCCCCCTTTCTGTGTGGGAGAAAGCTGTTCATTCTACCCCAGCCAATCACATCAAACCACACCTCCACAATCAGAAAATGGTTAAGGAGTAACTTTTTTCTTTTAAATAAAATACTAACATCAACACCAAAAAATATTTATATTTTTTTACAACCCAGCCAGCAAACTTCAGGTTAAGGGTGGAATTTATATTTGAGGAAATGAAAAGTAGGATTAACTTTCATGAGATGAAGCTTCTGCAGACAGCTGGTTATGGGATCCCATGAGCCTGATTGTGTGAGGAGCAATGTCAGAAAAGTGGCCTACCTAATCAACGACAGCTGCCCACCTTCAGCAGCTGATGTATTTAATGTCAGAAAAGTGGCCTACCTAATCAATGACAGCTGCCCACCTTCAGCAGCTGATGTATTTAAGTGTCAAACTCTTACCATGTGGAGTCTGTCACTTGGGACTTAAGATTGTCTTTCAGAGCTGTTTGTTCACTGCTTAATTTTAACCCTGTTTAAGAGGGACTACTGACGGAACTACCTAAGTCCATCAATGTCTTTGACTATGCTCTGTTCCCATTTCTATCTTGAACAAATCTTCCATATATAGAGATGCATTTACCTCTCCACTGACTTCAGGGATGTTGCCAAGACTTGAAAATGTGGGTTGCCTGAGGCTAAAACTCTAGATCACAATCCATAAAGTGGTAAAAATCAACTTTTAGAGTCAGGGCCAGCAATTTTTTGCATGAATTATAACACAGCAAGTGTATTTCATACTAACAGTGAGTATAATACTATTTTGTAAGACTCTGGTGTCATGTGTGCACATGTACACTGAGTCATAGTGTAAGACAATTTCTCACTATACATCAGGCTGGGAACAAAATGAAAATGCCAGAGACAGAAAGAAACATACTATTGCCTACAGGGTATGCTTTCTCCCTCGAAAAGGCTTCATGACAAAGGTCCAATAAAATGGTAGCAAAACTTTATGCCCACAGTTTCTATGCCCTGCTCTATACAGGCTCTATACAAGTCTACCAAGATGTTTGGCACCCTCAATGAAAATTGTAACTTTCAAGGCCTGGGACTGTGAAGGACACTAGTAGGAGTAGGAACAGTTATACAATATCACATTTGACATTTCTGTAACCAAGTGCTACGGCTACAAATACAGTTTGTAGCTCAAACTCATGCAAGAGCTTAACCCCTCACACCTTCTTTAGTAGGTGATGAGAGGCTGAGAATGCAGACAAGGTCATTGGCACAGAAAACCCATGGTTGACTCCTGGCGTCTTAAAGCAGCAGCATACACAGACATATTCATGCTTCACCATGCCTGAGGCAAGAGGAGTGCCCTCACCAGACCTTTTAACATGTGGTCTACTTTCGGTCTCTCAAACTGTACACACCTAGTTTTCTTTATAAAGTGGCTTGTTTGTCTATATCATTATGGTAATATAAATCTGACTCATATACCGAAAAACTTGTGAGTGTACTCAAAATGAGCATGGGCTGTTACACACAGCACATCTTAAGAGTAGTACCATGGAAACATTTTATCTGTAGAAACACTACCATTCCTCTCAGTAGGTACAGAATTTACTGACATGCAGTCAGGACAAGGGAGCCTGGCCTCAGGCAGGTGTGAAAAACTGAATTCCGATTACCCTCACAGCCGAGTTAAGGAGATACACTGAACAATCCTCCACTGCAAACACTGCTGTGTGCTTTTAAACTGCAGATTATACTACCACTTAAGATTTTTTTCTCTCTATGTTGCTCAGCATATTATAAAACTGAATCTAGGACTGAAATAGCAGATTGCCTCAAGAGCAAATGACAATATTTGTAACCAGAAATGTTGGCAACCAGCAGTACAGATGGGTTTCTGTACAGCCATCTTCAAACTGGGGTTCTAAGAATAACTCCACCCACTGCACCAATGTTAAAAGGATGAATCCAGGCAGAAGGGCTTATTATTCCATACTTTTCTTCTACCCCTTCTTCTTTAGAAAGCATGTGTACCTGTCCAACCTCTGCCTGGGAAGATCTCTGAACAAAAACAACAATGGAGAAGACCACAGTTAAAGGAAGGCATTAAAAGGTACTAGGGGCTTCAATTATCCACAGGAAGACACAAAATGACAACCAAAAATTCAGATTAGCCAAACTGGCCACAACAGTTGACTCTTCTAAACTGTTTCAAATATGAAAACAAACAAATAGATTAACCCCAAATTTCCTTAGCTGGATTATCCTTGGTTGAGGAGTCAATTAAAAAGTATTGTTTTGCCCAAAAACAAACAAACAAACAAAAAAAAACCAATGAAATCCAGACTGGAGGAAGAGTCTATCAGGCGTAAAGATGGCGAGAATGGCCCACAGCAGTGCTGCCTCTTTCCAAGACTTAAACGAAGAGCCACCGTTCAGGAAAGGATTCAGGCATCTATCCTGTAGCATTTCTTCATTACTTCTTACTTTTGCTAACTCAGAGGGAAAGCTCTCCCTCCCCTCCATTCCCTTGCAATTTCTACCAAATGCTCTAGAAAGGCAAAGACACATATTACAAAGCCTACCCAATTAAAGCGCTGTCTCCATCCGTCACAGCGCCCTTTCCTCAGCTTCGGGTGACTGAAACGCTTTTCTGCCTCTGTGAGAATTCAGGCTGACTGCCCAGGGCAAGTCACAGAGGTCTTCCATCGGAGAGAAAATCAGAAAAAGTAACTTTTTCTACATGGAGATTATCTTCACAATATAGCAGGCAAAATACATATCATGGACATCTGGAGATAGTAAGCACTGAACAATTAACAAAAGGTTCAGCGCTTTCAAATAGAATCTTCCACTTAAGTATGCATCCATTTCATCTATAAAAGCTACATGAAGAAAAACATAGAAAAGCTCATTTCCCATCCTGTTCAAACAATAGAGTAGGCCACATACTGGCCAAACAAAATACCCTCAACTGTATTCTCAGCAAGGACAGTGTGTCTCCAAAGCAGACCTGCCTGCTTTCTCCTGCAAGCCTTCCTTCTTTGCCTGAACTGAACGCTGCCAAGGATGTCTCAAGAGAAACAATGCACAATCCCATATTGCTCTTGCGCTCTCTCTCTCCCTCCCTCCCTCTCTCTCTCTTTGGTTTTTATGAGACAGGGTTTTTCTGTATTGTTTTCGAGGCTGTCGGTCCAGCCAAGCCTCGAACTCACAGAGATCCTCCTGCCTCTCCTCCCGAGTGCTGGGATTAAAGGCGTGCGCCACCAGCGCCTGGCCATATTGCTCTTTCTTATCCATCAAGTGAAAAGAAAAATGGCTAACCTCCTTCATAATCACCAAACCAAAGCATCTAACAGAATCAAGACCATGGGAAAAAATTTTAATCTCTGTTATCCATCTTCACAACTTTGTACTTGAGGGAACTTAATTTAATATAACAGGTGACCATAAAATGAAACCACACCGATGATAAAATGTCCAAGAACCTGAGGCTATTAGTTTTCTAAAGAACCACAGCAATAAAACAACTCCTAAGAACATACCGCTATGCACATAGAGCAGTACTCTCTCTCTTATCTTTCATCCGAGAAGTTTCTTCTTGCAGCAGGTGGCAATTAAAACAGAGACCACAAAGTGAACAAACAATGTGCGGAGACTGAAAGACTTGAGTACCATCTTTCCGTTTTGTTTTTTGAGTCAGGGTCTATGTAGCACTGGCTGTCCCGGAGCCTGCTATGTTGACCAACCTGGCTTAAAACTCAGATCTGCCCACCTCTACCTCCTGAGTGTTGTGCTGGGACCAATGGTGTTTGCCACCACGTCTAGCTGGAACACTCAGTATTCAATGGATGTCTTCATCAAACTCCTCCTCTCAAGGCACAGGTAACTACAGGGGAAAAGGAGGATTTTAAGTCGGAGTGGATGGATGACACCAAGAGGTGTAACAGGACTGATATATATATATATGAACTCACAGGCACTGTAGCAGCATGCACAAGTTCAAGTCAGACTGGGTCCCACCCCTAACCAAGAATAGAGTAGCAATTCCTATGGGCTAACAAAGGGAAAATCCGTTTTCTCCAATGAAGTGTCACTGGGTATCAGCCACAATCCAGGGTGGGCCAAGTGTCCAGGGGTAGTTGGGCAATGCAAAACAAACCATGCTTGTTTGCTGAGGACTTTTTATTTTTATTTTGGAATTTTTTGTTGTTTTTTAAGGTTTTCTTTTTTCTGTCTTTTATTTTTTATTTTTTGCTTGTTTTTGAAAGAGTACAAGCAACATAAAATTGGGTAGGTGTGGTAGATATCAGTGGGACTTTCATGTTTGTGTTTGCTCTCTGTTACTGACTTTGACAAACCTGTCTTCTTTTACTAAAAGAAGTTTCATATATGCCCATTTGATTTTATTTAAAACTTTTTCTGATAAAACCTGGTCTTTGGAGTTTAATAGATGAAATAAATAGAGGAGAGATTTTATTGCTTCATAGTCCCTCTAAGTAGTTTCTTCTTTTGTTGTTCTATTTCTTTTTTTTAATGCGATACATTTTGATCATGTTTCCCTTCCGCCTATTCCTCCCTACCACACCTATGAATGCATAAAGACAATGATGTATACAAATCAGGGATATTATTCAGCTATGAAAAAAACCCATTTAAGTCTGGATAGAAATGAGACAGCATATTAAGTCAGGACAGACACAGTCTCTCTCATACATGTAATATAAAAATGCTGGTCTCAATAGAAGCTGAAAGAATAATGTTGGAGATCAGGTGGGGAGCTTAGTCAAAACGTATTAAATGACAGTTGGAGGAGAGAAATATTCTGGGTCTAGTGTATGGCAGGCAGACAGAACATGAAAATACTAGTCCACATATTTTAATAAAAGCCTGTTAAGAACTTGAATGTTCCTATCAAAAAGAATCAATATTTTTAGGGGTCAGAGGTTTACCCAGATTTGAATATTATACAATACAAACATGGAAAAATAACCTGGTACTCCTTAAATGAGAACAATTTTTATGTAAACTAAAACTGATAGCAAGAATATGTATTAAAAGAAATCCCAAATACTTCTAACCATTACCATAAAAAATACAAAACAACTTCAATGCAATGTTTGCCAACTTGAAAGAAGAGACTGGCACAAAATTTGCATTTCTATCCCAAGCAAGACCTTCTTTTCCAATTAGGACATGGAAAACTAAAAAAAAGTACAGTCTATATTATTTTTAGACACAATTAGTTAGATTTTTTTTGAGTAACTTAAAATTCAAAACTTGCTAAAATAGACAACACACAGTATTAAGTGTCGCTAAAACCAGAAGCACTGAAAAGTAAAAATCTATTTCAGAGTTAAAATTCAATGATCTGTGTTGTAAAATATTTGGTCAATTTGCAAGAGGAAACATGTTGTAGTTTGGGTAATTAACCAATAACACAAGTCAAATAATGAACGTGGCTACCTCCTAAGTAAAGCAGAGTAGTCAAGAATCTTTCCGAGCCAACCTCCAAGCCTGGCGACAGCCGTGTCTGAAGGCTGAGAAACAGGAAGCGTGCTGTGACTGTCAGCAGCCGGGCAGCTTTCAGGAGCTCCTGCTCTGAGTGGACATGCGGCACAGGAAGGAAGAGCGCACAGATCTCAGGGGCTGGTCACTGGAGCACGACCAGACAAGGCCAAAACCAAAGTGTTTAGGGCTGCTCAGGAACAAAGACGTGAGGAAGGGAAGAATGTAGTAAAAACTTACAAAAGCCTTGCTCCTTTGTCACAAAGAAGAATTTAAAAGTCAAAGTTTACTCAGAGTCTACTTACTAGACTGACAGCTTTTCTTCTCTCTATCCCACTCCTCCCAAGAAAACTCTAAAATATATTACTTAAGATGTCATCACTTCTGCAACAGCAAGACGGCTTAGCAGGTAAGCACACTTGCTGTCAAGCCAGACCAGAGCCCGGCCCCCAGAGCCCACGTGGTAGAAGGAGGGCCGACTCCTCTGGTTCTCACGACTGTGCCATGGACTTGTGCATCCAGTAAGTATTAACATGTAATAACTGTTTCTAAAATGTCACTTCTGTCCAAGAATGACTGACAACAGAGACAGAGAACCCTTCTCAGATGATCAATTAAGCCTATTCTTACACAACAACGAACTTGATCAGGCCAGTACCACGTTGTATCTAAACAAAGACAAGGTTATGAGAGGAACCTACACTGTGGCTAAGTAACGCTATCACCGGCTGCTCAGATTCTTGGTTACTTCTTACAGTCCCCACTGTCCCCAACACTTTCTTTCTAAACTGACTGTTTCTCAAAGTGCACCTCCTCCCAGACCTAAAGTTAAGACTGTCAGAGGCTGTCACCTGTCAAGGGTGCACAGGAGAGAGGAGTGGGGGAGAGAGGGTAGGAGATGGAGAAATGGGGAGAGGGAGAGAGAGAGACAGAGAGAGAGAGAGAGAGAGAGAGAGAGAGAGAGAGAGAGAGAGAGAGAGAGAGAGAGAGAGACAGAGAGACAGACAGAGAGACAGAGAGAGACAGAGAGAGACAGACAAGACAGCCTTAAATTTGCTTTTTATTTGCCACACCCTGAAAGAGGCATCAGGTGTTAAGACAGGAAGCTCAACCAGCAGCTAAGAACCAGGTGACATTTGTCAGCCAGTGACTGGTGAAGCCTTTGTACTACTCAGTGTCATATCCAACTAAGAAACACAAGACCCTTTAAATTCTACAAAACATCTGAATTAAGAAACCAGGAGAGGCTCTTTGTTAGTAACCTATCAAAAGTGAGGAAAGAGAGATGAAGAAAGAATGTGTTGTGTACTCTGCAGAACAGATTCTAACTGTCCCACAAAGTGCCGGCCCCAGAGGGAAAACAAGTCAGCTCACAACCAGAACCCTGAATTCCAAAGCCAGAAAGAACCACAACACATCTATCTCTGTAGCACAGCAAATGGAAGCAGTCTCAAGGCTCCAACTCAGTCCGTCCACCCTGGCTTGTGATCTGTGGAAGCCCAGTAAGCACAAAGGTGGACGCATGTTGAAGAGTCGTTCCACTTTAAATAAGCCGTAAGTAATGCCTTTTCTGGAACCTGGTAAGGAAGCAAATGCTAGGACACTTCATTTAACATTTAATAGCACACTCTCATAGATCACCATATTTTTCAAGCAAAATTCCACTTTTAAATGTTCCTAGTATTAGGGGGTCTATCTATTGGCCTTCTGGTCTCCCCTTTCCTGATTTTAATCTATGTCTGGGAAAAGCACATGCTCAGGTTCTAGAAAACCTGACAGCACTGCTCTGCTGAGGGCCAGCTGGTGAATTGCTGCTGAAGGACAGCGATGTGGAGTTTCCCATCTGGACGGATCCCCCATGAACACATGGTTCTATGATTGTCTCCCAGAAGCTAAGGGAGGAAACTCAGCACTGACCAACGGAAGGTAGAAGACCCCAGTAGCAGTAGCAGAGGGACTCTGAGACCAGTAATAACTCAGGCTGAGGCCTAGGACAGGACTCTAGAGCATCCTACCCAATGGCTAACCAGATCTGGGAAGCGGAGCACCAGAGCAGCTGAAGAAATAGTGGCTCTACAAGCTGACAACACTTAAGACCACGAGGGCCAGTCAATCAATATGTAATGTCACTTTTTTGTTGGTGTTATGGATAGCACCCTTTTCCCTGAGCAGATATGTATTATGGTTCAATAAGTTGATGCGAAAACCATGACACGAGAGCTTTTATTTGAAGGGGCGGGGAGAAACGTTCTTGCTTTTAGAGACCCAGCTGTTGAGATCTCACCAGCAGGCAGCCTGCAACACACACTCTCTTCAATTTCAGACTCTGGGTCATCTCCTCCCACTCCAAACACACAGCCAAACAGGGAGCAGCATTCCTGACCCACAGAAACTGTGCTTGAATAGCCACATAACTCTGAAGTGCTTTGTCATTCAGGAGGAGATTCTCTTCAAAGCTGTCGCCACAACCAGTTCCATTCAGCCTGCACCTTCTTGTCCTCAGCCTCAAAGCCCTACAGGGCGCGAGAGTGCACCGGAAGAACTGTAGGTACTGTGGTTCTCCCTTGGCATCTTTATGAGGAAACACACACGAGGCACAATATTCAAAGCAAGGTCAAACTTTTACAAGCTAAATGTCACCCCAATGAGACCACCCCCAGAAGCCAGCAAGAAGCTTATCTTGTTCACTAAAACTGTGACACAAAACACTATAGTTTTATGTCACTGCTTCAGAGACTGTGAACCCCGAATCAGTTTGTAGCCTGGCATGTATGGGGCGTTTGGTATATATTGCCTGGATAAATACAAGGGGGGAAGTTTGTGTTGACATGGCTGATGCTGTGAGAACCACATGTAATATTCAATGCAAGGCATTTCTCATTCTAGACTGCAGCTTTTGATCTACTAAAGAACTCCAAAAGAGATACATCTTTTCTACATAAGCATCTTCCATTGAGTACGTCTCAAGATGTATTATCTGAAAATGAAGGTCTTTTTATTCAGTGATATGTAAAATTCTCCTTGAGGTTAGAGATTCCAATGCCTATTTTTCCTTCAGTCAAAATTACCATAGATATTTCTGTGATATCTTCTTCTCACTTTATAATTAAAAAGAATCTATCAAACTTTCAAGTACACAGAAAAAGGTTAGATACAAAATGGTGCCATGGATTGGTGTTACTCAAACTTCTAATTCTCAGTTCTCACATCTTCCCACAAAGCTGCTAGTAGTATATGATCTCCCAAGCATAGGACTTATAACCATGACAGAATGTTTGAAAATTTTCACTTCCCAATTTCTCAGTAAATCAGAGCTTTGTAAAGAAATAAAATGAGATCTCTAGTTTACGACACTATCTTTCACATCCACCAAGGCTACCTAAGTATTATATTCCTAACTGGGTACTGCAGTCCTATCTCTCAGTCTTAACACTCACAACTTTCAACAGCAACTTGGATTACTCAATTCTAAACAAACTAAGTTTAGAATCTGTGTACTGCCCTACATTTAAAACTGACACCCAGGACACAGTTTCTTCTCCTCAGTATGTAACATGCTTTGTGAACTTTATCTAGGGCGTCCTTGTAAAGGGGTTACCTTAAAACAGTGTGAGCCAGGGGCCAGGGAGACCACCTGGCAAGTAAGAACACGTGACAAACCCGAGTTCATCCCTAGAATCCAGTGAGAGAAGAGAACCACCTGGAGAAGTTGTCAACTGACCTTCACGAGCACAGATAATAAACAAATAGACTTTTAAGTTTTATTAAGCATAGATGGATCTTTACTCAAAGACCCAATACAAAGAGCTTCCCTTCCAGAACAGTGGATGCTGTTAAGAGAGGACTAGAAAGGCATTTGACTCCTGCACTCCTCAGGACATTTTCTAACATCTCTGATTTGGGCCGCCTCTTGGTGGAACTCTGCCTTGAATGGAAGCCCTCAGAGATGAAAACGTTTGGTCTATGTCATTTGTCTTTCTGCAGTGCTTAGCACAAGCAGACACTTTCAGCAACTGAAAAAGACCAACCAAGTTGCTGTCTTTTTACTCCAGTTTCACTAATACCAACTTTACATATTCCAATCCCCTAAATTACTACTTTATGGTAATGGCAGGCCCTGACTGTTTTGTTATAAAACTTGTAGTGAGTATATGAAGGTTGTTTCCAAACCTTGTATCATCATTTTGTCTTTTTGTTATCCCCATCTAACATAATATCCTTATTGATTATTTGGAATTTCATACAATGTACCCTGATCACACTCACTTCCCATCCTCCCGCCCTACATCCAAAAAAGAAAAACAAAACAAAAACCACTAGTTCAATTTGTGTTGCTCATACACTCACTGGAGCATGGTCAAACTTCCTAATGGTCAGCCCTTTAAAGATAACGGAGCCATGCCCGTGCCCCTCCCCCACCCCAGAAGCCATCAACTGTGAAGAGTTAACTTCACTATTTTTGTTACAACGCTTAAGGACTCTCTTTAATGGCTTCCTGTCTGGACTGTTTCTCTTTAGGGTGGAGGAAGGGCTATAACAAGAGCTTTCATAGTCTCTTATTCTCAATTATGAGTATGTATCATTGATACAACTACAAAATAAGTTTCCTTGTTCATAACAGCCACTGATGGTGGTGGTGGTGACAGCAGCAGCATGGATTAACTTCCTTCCACATGTTTTTTGGGGGACAGTGTGGAAGACCTCAACATGGTCCCCAGTAGCAGCATAGATCATGGACAACAACACAACCTCCAGTGGCAGCATGGACCACAGACATCAATCATGGTCTCTCAAGGTAGCATGGACCATGGACACCAACATGACCCCTGGAGGCAGCATGGATCTCAGATGTCAACATGGCCTCAGGGGAAGCCTTATATTATTAAACTCTCTATACAAGTATTTCACAGGTGAGCTAATGATTATTTGCACAAAATACCACCATGCTATGGATTATGGGGAAGAGGGAGAAGTCTATCTGAGTAAGAGTGCTTCAGGCACAGCCCTAGGAATCTAAGTTTGAGTTCCTCAATTATTATTATTATTATTATTATTATTATTATTATTATTATTATTTGGTTTTTCAAGACAGGGTTTCTCTGTGGCTTTGGAGGCTGTCCTGGAACTAGCTCTTGTAGACCAGGCTGGTCTTGAACTCACAGAGATCCACCTGCCTCTGCCTCCCGAGTGCTGGGATTAAAGGCATGTGCCACCACGCCCGGCTGGAATCTAAGTTTGATTCCTGGAACCCTACTAAAAATCCAGAGCCAGACAGTAGTTATCATCTGTAATGCCAGCATTCCTAACAAGGCAGTAAGGAGAGAAGACAAACAAGAGAAGCAGCCAGAAATTCCCAGGTCAAGTAGCCTAGAGTAGGCAGCATCAAAAGAAAGCCCAGCTCCAAAACAAGGTGGAAGGAAGACAGTCAGTCAGCTCATGTAAAGTCCTCTGACCTCCACACCTAGAATACTTAAAGTTTAAGTCCGTGGGACAGCTCAGATGGTTAGGACATTTGGCCACTGAACCTGACAACCTGAATTTGATGTCTGGGCCCATACAGTGAACAGAGGACTGGCTCTTGGAAGTTGTCCTCTGACCTCTATATGTCCTATAGCACGCACACATGAACATACAAACAATAAAATGTAATATATTCTAAAAAATTTAATTACCAATTATGCAAATTGGGAGTGATACAGCACGTTTGATCCGTAGGGCAGAGGCAGGTGGATCTCTGTGAGTTTGAAGCCAGCCTGGTCTATGTACTCAGTCCTAGGACAGTTAGGGCTACAGTGAGACCCTGTCTCAAACAAACAATTAATCAATCTATGGCTCAAGAGGTTGAGTACCCGACTGTGAGTTACCAATAACAATACTGAACTAAAAAAGTTTGATCCAAGAATCTCAGGTACCAGTTGGCAATTTTTCTAAAATACTGATCCTTTCTACCTAGATACTATAAAACTAGCACCACACACTTACTCCTGATATACTGTGCTTTGAAAGTGTTTCAAGTTCACCTAAACCTGTAACTGGTTCTGAACATTCCACACAAATGAGCGCAAAGCGGAGCTTCTCCTCTTAGATATTTGTCCCAAACACTAACTATCTAAAGAATCCTCAGGGTTCCAGTAAAATATACTAAAATATGTTAAAAATATGAACTTTCCCTTCATAAAACTTAAATCAACTTCCACACTAGCCTTGTGACTGTAGTAGTCGGGACTACTATCACCAAGGGTAAAACCATCAGGGTCTGCTGTGGCTCCAAACCCTACCAATGCAGCTTTGGGACTTTCCTCTCAGTCTTCAAGTTTGAGGTTGTCCCAGTGGGGAGGTGACAGGAACAGGTTTGTTATCAGAACCCTCTATATAATTCCAACACACACACTCTCTCTGCCCCTCCCTTCCCCCCCCCACACTTAAGACTCCTGGGGCTTGTTTTTTCTCAGCCTGAAGTACACGCACACAAGCAATCAGAACTAAAAATGAAAGCCCATCACCATCTGGAGGTCTTAATCATGGCCTCTACTTGGTCTCTGAATGTAAATGACAAAGCTGAGCTAACAGGAAGTCACAACTATGCATTTTCCCTTACTCAAGTCACTGAACTCTTAGAACCTTTCCACACTAGGAGAAAGAAAAAGTTTGTAGCACTTTTTCTGGTCAGTGTGAAAGCACCTCTCTCCAGGATATGCTCAAAGAGTGCTTTCAGAGGTACTGAGGTGTGCCACAAAATCTTCCTAAGTAAGTTAACCATGAGCAGTCTGGTACTTCAGTACCTAAACAAAAAGTTACATGCCCAGGGCAAGCGGGCAAAGCCCTGCTCTTCCTGTTCAGCTGGTTAAGGCTGGCAGGCAGTGCCAGGGACATATTCCCTAAATGCCCTGTTCTCCAACTTGAGTCAGGTTCCAGTTGAAAATCAATTTATAGCGACGTTTTTCTCAGTTTTAAATCACAACTGGCAGAGGTTAAGCCTGACAATTACAAAGTCATCTCCTAGAGAATCAAGACCATGACAGACAGGGTCAAAAGCTGTCTGCCACTCACACAGGAACAGAAACCTACCTACAGTGGGCGGGACACACGTTGGAAAACTGCCTCTGCAAAGAGCACACAGCTTGGTGGTGATTTTTGTCAAGCTTTGTGTATAGGGTACAATAACAAATGGGCAAGACTTTGTGGCACTTTTTAGTTTTGTTTGTAAGAGTATTCACAAACAATACTTAAGTATTACTGCATTTATTTTCCTAAACATTGAATTTGTGACCCTTTTCATTGATATATTATTTGAAGAGGAAACAAAAACTAATGACATCACCACATATGGTGGCTCACATCTTTAATCCCAGCACTCTGGAGGCTGAAGTAGGTGGATCTCTGTGAGTTTAAGGCTGGCCTGGTCTACACAGTAAGTTCCAAACCAGCCAGCATTTTCTAATGAGACCCTGTCACAAACAAACAAACAAAACCAACTAGTCCTATCTGCTGGTACAGGAGGAAAAAAGAAAATAAGCACAGAACACCCAAACTGAAGTGCTGATACTTTCATGAATGGATTATTTACATAACTGTGATTCATGTCAACACTACCTACCCAAACATGTGGGGTGGTTCTTATAAACTAAGTTCTTGTTTTGCTCTTTATATGACTGACCTATCTCTAAACTTCTCTCTCCTATCTAACTCTGGCCTGCTTCAAGTATGGCACCAGGGCTAGCTGATGAGCTAGTCTGGAGTAAGATGTATCCACCCCGCACCTGTAGCGATGACTACGTCCAAATGGGCGTGGTCACAGGAGCGGACAGGACAAGCCGGCAGAGTAGGGTCACAGAGGGCAACCTGGGTGAATCCTTGGAGCTGGAACTTGCAGCGGGTCACCGGCTTCTTGTGTAAGTGCATTCTCCCCGAATAAAGTTACACTAACCTATTTTGAGACTAGTCCCGTGAATCTTGATCCGTTCATCCGCACTAATCTAGATATGGCTATGAGACATCTCAAAAGGTATTTTATTATTTAATCAGTTAAGCTAATCTTAAGAGTTCTGTTAAAATGATTTTTCAATAATAAAAAACACTACATAAAGTAATGTTGCTATGTACATTATTGTAATACACATTACATGCCTTAAAAAGTTCCTGTATTAAGTTGTATTACACAAATCCTTTTTTAAGGATACTTCCTACAGCTGGGCATTGTGGTATGCACCACCTGGAAGAGAACATATTGCCAACCTAAGGTACAAAGTGGCACCCACCTCAAAAATAAATAGATAAGTAAAATCCTACTTGATTAACTAGGAAACACTTTGGGGCGGTTTGAAATGGCCTTCCTGTTGCCTACAATGTAGCTCTCTCCGCTCCCTCTCCAGCACGGTGTCTGCCTGCACGCTGCCATGTCCCACCATGATGATGATGGCCTGAACCTCTCAATTGTGATCGAGTTACCCCAATTCAACCCTTTCCTTTATGAGACCTGCTGTGGTTATGGTGTCTCTTCACAGCATTAGACATGGTAACTAAGACACTCTGGAAAATAAATCTTAAGCTTGCCTTCAATACTTATTTTTTATTATTATTACTGTGGGGGGGTTGGGTGTGCATGCCATCACACATTGAGAGGACAGCTTTGTGGGACTGGTTCTTTTTCCACATTTACATTGTTTCTGGGGACCTAACACAAGTCACCAAGGCACGTGCTTTTACCTTTTGACCATCTCTCTGGCCTTTAAATACTTTAAAAACTAAACTCAAAGTTCTTTGTAGAATGTATGCAAACAGGCAAAGAAGTAACTGCTTAATCTATTAAGTTATATTTCCATAGTTTCTACTGAAGTTCAAACATCACCATAAACAAAACACACCACAATAAAAAAAATAAAAGCAAAGAATCCATTAAACAAAGCACACTAACTAAGGAATACTTACAGCAATAAACCTCAAGTGAGTAAAACAATGAAAAAACAAAACCTTTCGGCTCAGCTATAAAGTGCTTGCTTTGAATTCTGTCTCCAGCAGTGCAAATCTCCAGAGCCTAACTGTATGCAAAGTCAGTCCAGTGAGGCAGTAAATCAGCTACGCATTTCCAACTGACAAACACTATTTCTGTCTAACATGGGATGGGGCATTCCCCCACCACAACCCAGTCACTGTGTTCAATACTATACCTGCATTTAAACCTCACCACAGTGTTTCAGACCATGGGCATAAACCATCTTCGATTGAAATGTAACTTACACAACACTCAAGAATGCAAGTGCGTTGCACATAGGTGGAGGAAGCTTAACATTTGCTTTCTGCAGCTTCTACCCAGCTCATTCTTAAAGCCCCATTATCTTACCCTGGCTCCTCAGTCAGGAGCCGTCTTCTTCACAATGCTAGTTTTTCACAAATAGAATCATGTGTCATATATGTGCCTTCTGAAGCCTGGCTTCTTTTGCTGAGCGCTTCTAAAAATCAATGTGACTGCATAAAGGAAGAGGGGGTAAATAAAACATCCAGTAGTGGAGGAGAATCCACAAGGTAAGTGAGTGGGGAATGGTTGGTAGAAGGATGTAGGAAGGAAAGCTTTGGAAAAGCTGACCTTTCAGAGGCTAAATGGTTTTGAACTCTATACAAGGGCTTTAGATTTTATTCTCCAGGTAGGACTACAGTCTAAAGATGTTTGAAGAAATGAGCGGTAGATTGAAAGCAAAGCCTTCCTCGTATGAAGTAGCTGCTACCTACATCAGAGACCACTCAAAGCAGTAAGGACAGAAATGCTGGCGGAGTGATGCCGGTGTGAAATGAAACCACAGCATGAGATAAGTTGGCAGTTTCCCAGGCTTACACTGAAAAGCATTCTTTTCAAGGAGGGGGGAAAGTAGTGAAATGTACTCCAAACTCAATGGAAAGAAAATTACGTGTGAGAGGGGGAATGACAGGCTTTAAGCAACAAGAAGCTAGCCACTTACTCTCTGCTGAACTCAGAAATCAGACCAAAGCTCAGGGAAAGACAGAGAGATCCCGACACCAGAGCTCTAGACAAGATCTGCATAGGCCTCCAAAAACTAAATGTATTGTCAAGGTGATGGCTGAATGCCAGGAAAACAAACAACCACCAAGAAACATGGGCGAAAATTACAAAAGAGCATGCAACAGGACAAGGGACACAAGTAGGATAAGGATAAAATCAGACTATCTTCAGTTTGAGGCAACAGCTCCGCAGAGGTGCTCAAGTTTGAAGACACCTGTTCTCCAGGCCCATTCTGTGACTGCTGAGTAAGTCTCCCAAAGAGCACAAGGTCCTAGCTTCTTCAGGATATTACTTGCAAATTACTGTCTCAGTATGCTGAACTTAGTAAATTACTGTTTGGAAAAACTAAATAGTACCCCAGTACTCTCAAAGAGTTAATGGGGCTTCTTCCAAAGTCTAATTCAGTCCTAGCACAGTTTTTGATATGATGGCTCTAACCTAATTTGCATATTACCATTGAGATTTAAATACACTCCTCTAAACTGGACATTCAAATTTCTGGCCCAATTGCATGTAACAAATTTTTCATTTATATTTCTTCCTCAAGCATCTTAAAGATGATTTTAACCAAAGAACAGTGCTCTAAGCAATCTACAAATAAAAGATGAAAAGGGGCCAAGCCGTTGAGTCATGCTTGTGATCCCAGCACGTGGGAGGCTGGGCGACAAGGGCTACAAGCTCCAGTCCAGCCTGGGCTACAGTGAGACCCATGTCTCAAAAACAAGTCAGCAAGTAAATAAATGAATCTAGGTGGGAAACCAAGACTACTGTTTTTGGTATATATACGAAAGCATCCCAGGGTCCCAAGTATAACTACTATTTTTTTCCTTTTTTGCACTTATCTTCCTCTTCTCCAGACTGTACAAACTTTCCTGGATGAGGAAATAAAAGCATTAAGGCACAATTAAATGAGAATTCAAGAGGAGGCATGTTTCTTTTATCTGAATTGGTAAAATAAAAAACAGTGAAAGAAGAATTTAGCTCTAAAGCCCCCTTTCTGTGTGGGGCAGGGAAGACAATTTCTGCTGCAATTAGGTTTGCCTTGACATTCCTATATAACTAGGATGAACTTCAATTTATGATCCTCTATCCTCCACCTTCCAAGCACAGGGATTACAGGCAGGTGTCACCATGGCAGCTCATGCTGTGCTGGAGATTGAAACCAGGCAATATTCTACCAATGAACTACATCTCCAGTCCTCTACAGCAAATCTCAATCTACTTGACAGGCTGGCAAGATGGCAACAGGTAAGGTACGTGCTGCTCAGGCCTGGCAACCAGCGTCTAATGCCTGGAATTCACTTAAACATGAAAGGAGAGGATGGACTCAACAAAGTTGTTCTTAACCTCCCTGGCCTCCAGACATGTGCCATGGCTGGCTTACCTGTGCGAAACACACACACACACACACACACACACACACACACACGAATGATAAACATGTTTTTTAAAAACTAAAATTTTATGGTGGTGCTGGAGACCTGGCTCAGCAGTTAAGAGCACTTGTTCTTGCAGAGGATCAGGCTCACAACTACCTAAGTCCAGTTGAAGGGGATCCAGCATCTTCTGAACTCTATAGGCACCAAGCCCTAATGCAGCACACACACACACACACACACACACACACACACACACACACACACGCACGCACGCACGCACGCACACAAAATACTCATACACAAAAATAAAATCTAATTTAAAAATGAAGTCACTTGCCAAGGTATTTTACATATTCATTGGTTGAACTTTTCTTTGTTAATCAAAATCAAGTTTGCACATTTTATCCACATTAAGCAGTTACTTTTACATAATAATGTATAGAAAAGAAAGAGAAAACGCTCCTAAACATTAACTTCAGTTTAAAATATTGCTCTTTTCTGTTTTAGGTTTTGAATGACACATATTCAAAATACTCAATTTAAAGTGAAACTTGATAAGCCCTCAAGCAAAACAAATCTGAACAAATCAACCCTTTGAACTTAATACATTAAACCCTGACATTGTTATCAATTTTTAAAATTCCGCTGTGTAGTTAAATGGCTTTTATTAGGCTGGCACTTTTTCCAGCATGCATGCCCAAGCTGATACCCTTGCCTTTCTACTATCTATTATTTACTATTAACATCTAAAAATATGTAAGTTATCCAAAGACTTCTCATATATGCAGCAATAGTTCAGTGGTGGAGGGCTCAACATATTCAGGTCATGGGATTTAAGGAGGGAAAACATTGTATCAACCTCTTCAGTCCAAGCATCCCTGAGAAGCTGAGGCAGGAAATCAAGGGCAGCAGCTTGAGCAGTGCTACAAAGCAAGCTGGAGGCTTGCCTGGATAAGAGGGAGGAGGGTATGACTATGAATACATTCCACACTGTAACCAAACTATATATACACAGCTTTCAGCACCAAGATGCACTGGGTGAAAATATACACAACACAATTCATATAAACTAGTTCTGTCACACAAGTTCTATTAATGACAGGAACCAATTAACCTTTTCAAAAACTGAGTCCCCAAACTCATCAAACAAGCTACACTTTGCTTCTAAGGAAGTTACATGTCCTGTCCCTTACATTCTAACAGAAGTCTGAGCACGGGACTCAAGATATTAAACAACTAAGGAGCAGGGAAATTTGAATATGGTCTCTGGCTTTTAAATTAACATCCCCAACACATGTGTACACACGTATACACAACCTCACACGCACACACACACACATCAACAAGGCTTAAGAGAATTTTTCAAAACGAATGTATATGTTTAAGATAAATAAAAGCTTGGCAAAAATTTTTTTCTTTGTTTCCTTGTGTAGTTTTGGAGGCTGTCCTGAAACTAGCTCTTCTTGTAGACCAGGTTGGTCTCAAACTCACAGAGATCTGCCTGCTTCTGATGGAATTAAAGGCATACGCCACCAGGAAAAGAAACTTTTAAAAGCTTACGTTTTTTGTTTCTCTTCAGCCTCACGTTTGAGGACAAGAAAACTGTCCAACTTAAAGTATAAAACATTACACGTGGAGGGTGGAAGATATATAGTCAACATTTGTTCAAGTTCAAAGAGAATGACATTTCATAAGCAACATAATGCTGTTTCTAACAAGAATGAGAAGAGTCACCTACTACAGCAAATACAGCTTTTATGATGCTCATGTTTTTCTATGCAAGATCATTTACACTAAACAAAACAGTTGTTTCGAATTCATTCTATTATGGTGCATTCTGTTCTGTCTAAGAGGCCCAATATACAAAGCCTCTGATAAACCATATTTGGTCACTGAAGACCATTTACAGCTTTTCCAGGACTGTGACAGAAGTCTTAGACACCTAGCAAATCTGCAGGACAAAGGAAGCCTACAACTGATGCCATTCTAGGACGGAGCACCAGGGTCCACTCCAGAGTCAGCTTTATTAAGACAGACGTGAAGACACACACCCAACTTACCACTCATGGCCTCAGTAACCAGCATTCCATCAGTTCTGATCTATGGTACTGCCAACAGTCCTCCAGGGTCTTTCCCACTTTTCACTATAGCTACTGCCTTTTGTGTATTTCATCGTTAGGCCATGAGGAGAAACGGAATGACTGTCAAAGTAGGTAAGACTTTCAGCAGGTAGCATTCTTTCTGGATTTGAAATCTTTAACTTTTTAAAATAAACAAATTATTTTATGTATGTGTATGTTTTCCCTGCCTGCACTACTTTCAAGGCTAGTACACACGGAGCTGAGAACACAAACCTGGGTCATCTAGAAGAGCAGTCAGTACTCTTAATTGCTCAGCCATCTCTCCAAACCCAACAATTAATAGTCCTAATAGTACAAAGAATAAAGGGGGAACTCTGATTAAGTTCTGGCATCCAAGTTCCTGACCTGTTTGAGTTCCTGTCCAGACTTCCTTTGACGATGAACTGTGAGGAAGCGTAACATGAATCCCTCACCCCCATCCCAAGTTGTTTTTGATCATGGTGTTTCATTACAGCAATAGAAACCCTGAGACAGAAGCACTAGTATTACTTCTTTCTATGTGAATGAGCGGTGTGCACTTTAGCCCAGCACTCAGAGGCAGTAAGCTGGGACCAGTCTAGTCTACAAAGTGAGATGCTGTCTCCAAAACAAAACAATAAAAAGTGGAGAGTGCTCAATTTTACTTGTTCCTACAAACCCTTTCTGACCAACTAAAAATTAGGGTATATGTTAATGAATGTGTACATCCGACCATGTGTAACCCTTAATTATCTCAATGAGCTTGATGTCAAGTAAGCTTAAAATTTCACTTATATTTGGAATATAAGTATGTACTTTAAGTAATTTATAAGTTGTTTGTCTTCCCATTTGTATCAAGATTGATTAAGATGTCTCAGCCAAGGATGAAATTGCTATCTGGCAAGATACCATATGACCAGCATGGACAGAAAGGCAGATAGATACATGTCTCTTACAGACGCTGAGAAATACATCTCTGCTAGAAGCATTCTTCTTTGAAAATGTTGCAACAGAGTGGGGTGGTGGTGCACGCCTTTAATCCTAGCACCTGGGAGGCAGAGGCAGGAGGATCTCTGTGAGTTCGAGACCAGCCTGGTCTACAAAACTACAGAGGAAGCCAGTCTCAAAAAATTTAAAAAAAAAGTTGCAACTGGAAAACAGAGTTCTTCCTTTATTCTTTAATTTGAAAATATTGATATCCCCACAGTGGTATGTACATGAGTAGGCTACCTGCGAGCAGGCTGAGATGCAGGTGTCTTCCAGACAGAAACTAAGTGTATTTATCTAACGTCACAGAGGGCCAAACAGCTATACATCAACTTCCTCTTTCTAAAATATAGCTGCTTCTCTCATCCGACTGTTTTCTTCTGGCTCTTATTTAAAGACTTATTTATTTATTATGAATACAACAGCTTGCCTCATGTATGTCTGCATACCAGAAGAGGGCACCAGATCTCATTACGGATGGTTGTGAGCCACCGTGTGGTTGCTGGGAATTGAACTCAGGACCTCTGGAAGAGCAGTCAGTGCTCTTAACCTCTGAGCCATCTCTCCAGCCCCTTTCTTCTGATTCTTAAACTGCCTTTGGAATGCTGATTTTGAATATGCTGTAAAATTCCAGAGAAACCTGTAGAATTTAAAAACTAGTACTTATATCTTGAATCAAACAAAGATTGTAAGTGAAGTTTTACTTATTTACTTTTTGGTCATCATTTACTTTTTGATTTAAAGGTGAAGGTAGTGGCTGGGAACTTGGAAGGCCGAAGAAGGAAAACTGCAGTGAGCTCAACCCCACCTGAGCTATGGTGTAAGCACTAGCTGCTCCCCAAGAGAAGCAGGGGTTCAATTCCCAGTACCTGCATGGTGGCTCACAACATGTAAGTCCAGTTCCAGGGAATCTGACACTCTCTTTTGGCTTCTAAGGGCACTACACATACAGAACATATACATAACTGCAAGTAAAAATCCTCATACATTTAAAAGTAAATTTTGAGAACCTTTAAAAATCTATGCTAACTGTGTAAGGCCAAGGTCTGGCTGGGTGAGGCACATGCACTGTGATCCTAGCACCAAGGCCAGGGCTGAAAATGACACCTGTCTCAGCACAGTATGAAATACAATTTACACTGTTTCGGTAAAAAGGCACACATTCTCAGAAAAAGTAATTGTGCTCAGTTAGAAGAAAGCCTTTTTAGTTAGACAAAATGGGAATTTAAAGTCTTTAAAATGCTGAAGATTTACGGTTTAGGGTTGGCATTTAAACAATTAAAAACAAAACACACACACAAATGGGGGATGACTCAAGAGGACAGCTCACTCCTGTAATCCCAGCATTCAGAGGGTGAGATGAGGACTGCTTTGAGTTCGAGGTCAGCCTAGGCTACAGGCAATCTGTCTTAAAGTAACAGATGACTTGCCTACAAGACTTACACAAAGTCCTGGGTTTGATGCCTAGAACATTAAAACCAAAATCTGTGCATGTATACATGGACATAAGCAGTCTGCATTTTAAGTCAGCAAAACCAAATTATCAAAACAAAATGTAAATGTCACTAGTATATATGGACAGTGTATACAGTAAGTAATGAAACAAACACTAAACTCCTTAAAAACCCACTGCTGGATCATACTCAGCCCAGAAATAAGCAATGTTCCTTCCCATGGTGTTTTGAAGCTATTTGTTCCAGTCTGCTTGCCGATAGATGTCCTGTTACAATGCTAATTGGTCTAGCACTTCATAGTCTGTACCTTAAACTTTTTAAAGTTATCACTGTCATCACTAAAAACAGGAAACGTCCTTTCTCGGCAGGTCTCCATTTCCAAATGCCAATCATGGAGACATGGTTCTGGATTTCAGCCCCATCTCCAATAGCCCAACCCCACGCAGTGCTTTCCTCCACTCTGGCCCTTAGGCTGCTGCTACTGCAGTACAGCTCCTCATTGCAGGCAGAGACGCAGCCTCAGCCTGCTGAAACTGCATCTATACTTCAGTGTTCATCTCAGACGCGGGCCTTGCTTTCTGTCCTGCTACTCCCATGGTGTGCTGCCACTAACCACTAAGAAATGCCTATCTGCTGGGGAAATGCACACAACCATTAGTCCAATCTCCAACACCCATTATTTTAAATGCCTGGTGTGGTCATCCCAAATCTAGTTCTGTCAGGAGCAGAGACAGGGATCTCTGGGGCTTACAGGGTCAGTGAGAACAGCCTCAAGAGACTGAAGGAGCGGGGAATCTGGTGTCCTCCACTAGCATCCATACAATCACACATGTGTACACCTATAAACACACATGCAGACACCACATCCATCAGAGGCAAACACACACAGAGAACACACATTCAGATACAGATACACATAAAATATAAAGTTTAAATGAGTCCTAATATCAGTTGACAACTACTTAAAGGCAGTTAAGAATCAACCTTATAATCTAGAAAATGTACTAAGCCCAAGTACTAAAAATTTATTAGCAAACGTGGCACAAAATAAAAGATGTCCTGATACAGTAAGAGTCACTAAAGGCATGTTTAGTGACCAACTACAATAAAAGAAAAACAAAATTTCAAGATATTACTGGCTAAATCAAAGTAAATGGAAAAAGTTAAGATCCCCAACCATCCATTACTTCAGGAACCAAGTGGTCAATGAATTTCCCTTACCAAGGTTCTGTGATTCTTCAATCCTGACAAACTACCGCACTTGTCCTGCTGCCTGGGGCTGTAGATCCTCAAACAGAGGGTTACAGCAACCCACATTTCAGAAGTAGTGTAACTGCTTGTTAGCTTATGAAAGGAGAGTTACGATGACAGGCAACATATTTTCTTTTATGGAAGGGTAAGGGAAGAGGCAGGGCCAAAAAGCTGTTTAGTGGTGCTCATGTTGAGGCTATCTGCCAGGTATCAGCGCAGCCCAACTCCCTACTGGCAAGGATGGTCCTGCAAATAACTGATCACATCCCTGAGATACAGACAAATCTTACAGAACATGCCTCCCCCTATAGCCTCATCTCATCCCACCGCTCCCTTCAGACTATGTTTAGGCTCCTCCAAATGTATTATGACATTCACATTTCCCAGAAGGCTCTCCATAAACACACGTCTGGCCTACTTCTCAATCAAAACAAGACCACACTCAAGTTTCACCCAATGATTTCTCTTCTCTCTGGCATGGTTGTATCTTCTTCAGAGCTCTGGCACAAGGCAGTATAACTCTATTTTCACATCTGCCCTCCAGATAAAAATGTGTATCTTGGATGCCAGCAAAACAATGCTGGTGATACAACACAACAGAGTCAAAGTCTTAATCAGGATTTCAATCCTTGGACTACCAGAACATTCTAAACCCCCTGAAGCAGACAGCTGTCCATCCCAGCTGTTAATTACAGACAACAGAAAACCAATACTCTTCTAGTAGACAGTAAAGAACTTCTCCCCTAAGTGCCCACTTGAACATTTCATTTTCACTCATTTCTTCTCCATGTGTTATGACTGTAAGCCAGACTACAATAGCCATTATAGACGAATAAGGCTCACAGGGCTTAGACCCTGCTGCCACATCACTTCTACGCCCCAACATGGCAGTCCAGAGATAATATTCCAAGCTGTAAATGGTGGCAAAGGTCTTAAATTCTAGCACCTGGGAAGCTGAGGCTACAAGATTGTGGATTTACATGACCAGCCTAGACCACATAGTGAGCTTGAGGCCTAACCAGTCCAACATAGTGAGATCCTGTCTCCGTCCCCCTCCCCTAAAACCAACGTTCTACACTGTTTAAAGCAGTATAGGTAACAGACGTCCACACAGTCAAATGGTCTTACTCTGGTTACCTTACCACAGGTGGCTAGGATGTAATTTCTGTTGGCTTTACTGAGCTTCTGCGTACCTTACCCTCAACATGGCAACAAGAAGTAGGACTGGGAAGCACCAGTGTCTAAAACCTCCTTTAAAGATAAGGAGCTCATTTCTACTCTTGCTGGTGAGAAAAGCAAAGAGCTGGGCAGCCTCAGACTAGCCAGCCCGGCACCTCACAGAGCACGAGGCGCAAAGCAGAGGGAAGCTATGTGAGCTGCCTGCCTGCCTCACCTCCCGCCCCACACCGTCAGAACACAGATCTGCCTGCATCTCTTTAGTCCTCACCTGACTGACTGTGACATGCCCTGTCTTGTAAACTAAGTCCACATGCACACATAACACTGAACCGGTGTGTACTGGCGCAGAGAAAATGACGTGACCACAGCAGTAAGAGAGCAGCTGTGTCAGAGAGGAAGTATTAGGATCAATAAGTCCATCCTACCGCACATGCTAAGAATGTTAGTGACTGATGTGAGCATTTGGCTATGAGACGACATGGTGCCAACTTACTGCATTGTCTCCAAGTAATTTTCTGATTCCTAAAGTAGGTATTACATAAGGCGGTGGGACAAAATCACTCTTTCAGAATCACCCCACCAAATTCCTCCTCTCTGCAAAGTATTAAGGTTTGTCAAACCAATTGTTGACAGATAATGACATTCAGCTGGTGGGAAGGGCGTGCACGTGTCTCCCACTGCAGGTAGTAATGGTGTTTTAAAACCATCAGGTGGAGTAAATGTTCAAATACACTTTTGATATTTTGAAGGACTTCCACAGTGGTCTAACATTAAACAATGACAGCTAAGGCAAACGCAAACGCACAAGTCTTTCAGTTTTGACATTTTCTTACTATACTACATAGCTCAATGCTATTCAAACCACTCATATTTAAATCTACCAAAATCAGTTGTAAGTTTTGAAGCTTGGTAGATTTGAAATAAATTACCTTTGGATGACAAAGACATTATACAATAAATCTGCAAGTGTCGCCCTGCACCACAGATTTCAATCAGATCTTCAGGAAGGGATGGGGAGCTTTAGGGTTGAGGGCATGAGGTCAGGCTGGCCCTACAACACAGTATCCCTCCTTCCCAGGCACTGGGATTCCAGCTTCATGTCACACCTGACTTGGAGTGCATTTTCAAAAGCTTCTTTTGAAGATCTGAAGTTTTTTGGGGGGTTTGTGTGTGGGCCTGAGCATGTGCATCCAGGGAGGCCAGAAGAGAGCATGCGCTGGATCCCATGGGACCAATTAGAAGCAGTTATGAGCGGCCTGATGTGGGTGTAGGGAAGTCAGTAAGAGAAGAGGTGGAGCCATTTTCCAGTCCTGGCGTCTATCTACCTTTTGATGTTGTATGTCTTCTAATTTTCTTAACTCTCATTTTCCCCCTCAAGCCACAGTAACTAGAATTTGGCCAAGAAGACAGAATCTTTGTGGGTGTGAACCACACGACAAATTCAATTGAATGGCTATCTACACCATTTGTATATATTTAATCTAACGTCTAAAAAGATTCTTAAGAAAAAGAAGTCCCTCAATGTCATAGAGATCCCAGAGGAAGAACATGGAATTAGTGATTAACAACAACAACAACAACATAACAATAAAATCATCTAGGGGAGATGCACAGAATAAAAAAACATAACATTTCGATTTTTCCCAAACCATTTTCAAAGGCAGTAAATACTAGTGGTACCTGTGACAGATACAATTAAATAACTATGATTCCTGAGAGATGGCACACCAATTAAGAGCACTTGTTCTTGCAGAGGACACAGGTTCAATCCCCAGTACCCCCAGAGAGGTGCAAGGGGTATTTAGTGTGCAGGGCTCAGGACACTACACTGGAAAGCCTAACCCATCCAAGTTGTAGAGCACTGTAATAAGCAGGTAGCCCTGGGCCTATCACCCAAGCTTCTGCCCTAACCTGTTCCTTACGATTATGATTTTAAAACATCCCAGTGTCAGCAAGTTCACTGTGAGTCAGACCTGCAATAATAATGGCTTATTTTCCATCACGATGAAGGAAATACATCATTGTTCATTGTGGCTCACTTAAGTGAGGCTGTTTTCACAGGAAAATATAAAAATAGCTTATTTTTCTTCACAGTTTTAAATTTTATTAACAAGGCTCTATATCTACAATCCATTAAGAAAGAAAAAGCATGTTTTCAATATAGGCTGTAAGACAATAGCTCAATAGCACCTAGAAGGAAAAATGCATAAACACCAGAAAACTAAGTTTATGACCAATAAACAGACTGCAATGCCAAGATAACCAATCAAATGAATTCACTTCATCAGGATAAAGTGCTGCTTATTTTAATGGTCATCCAACTGATAACCCTGGCTAAAAAAGCAGGCAAATTTTTTCCACCATTCATTAAGGCTACTGGGTTCTATTAAACTGTATTTTTTTACAAAACACAGAAATTATAGAGACCAAACTCTTCATTGCTGTACCTCTTGACTTAATATTAGAGAAAAGTTCCTTATCAAAAAATAATTCGGGGGCTGGAGAAATGTATCAGTGGTTAAGAGCACTGGCTATTCTTCCAGAGGACCCAGGCTCAATTCTCAGCACCCTCACAGCAGCTCACAACTGTCTGTAACTTCAGTTCCAGGAGATCTAATAACTTCATAGCAACACACATAAAATAAAGAAAACTAAACAATAAACAAATGCTTACAGGGCTTGGTGGTGCACACTGCAATGTCAACAGAGGCAGTAAGTTTTAGAGTCGCGGCCTGGGTGAGTCCCTGAACCCTATGCCCCCCAAAGCTTATTTTAGTGGCATCTTTAATGCAAATGTAGTATAAGACTTATACAGATTAGAAGAACTAGAGAAAAAGAGCAATAACATATCTCAAGACAATGTGTGTGGGTTCTAGAAGCCATTAGGACACTATTTTATAATGGAAACAACTTATTCAAATCATGTCGACTGCAACTACAATGTTTAGTACCTATTTAAAAATCTAAGACACCATTGAATTCAACCTTAGATATACAACATACATTTTAATAAACTTCCATTTATAAATAAGGTTCTCAGTGTACAATGTGTATGAAGACAAATACAGTGTCTGTTGAATTATTACAATGAAGAACCGAGCCAAGACTGTCTCACCTTTCTTCAAACAGCACTGAGAGAAAGCCTGCTAGATAGAGGACTTCCCACCCACTTAGCTTCCCCGCTTCATGCTAGAGGCACAGGAAAGAAACAACAAGACAAACAGCAGATGTGTTGTGGCAGGGGAGTGTTTTATGAAGCAAAAACTACACTTTCCAATGAATCTTGTGTATGCTACCAACGATGGAAAATAAACCTAAGGGCGAGGAGCTAGTCTGCAGTTTTTACAGGTTCAGGGCGGCACAGGGTTCTTAAAGGACTGTTAGAAAAGGCAGTAACAATATTTTCAGTACCCCACCTCTGATGGGGAAGTCCTGTGTGTATGTCAATAAAGCACTGTTGGCCAATAGGGAAGCAAGATAGGTGGGACTAGGAGTCAAGGAGGATTCTGGGTAGGAGAAACACAGGGAGTCACTATGTGCCCAGCCAGAGACGTAAGATGTCCGGAACTTTTCTCCGGTAAGAGAAATACTTAGATTAACAATTATGGGGTAAATACTTAAGTCAGATATAGCCAGTAAGAAACAAGCAAGGCCAACAGCTTCATAATTAATACAGCGTCTTGTGTGTTATTTGGGGACTACAACGCAGCAGAGCCTAGGCGACTGGTGGGGAAAAACCAAAGTGGCTGGCAAGGAAAAGGCTTCTCTCTACAGACCTCCACTTGTTAGCTCACACCACACAGCCCAGGGGCCTTTGATTCTTTGAAAAACTAGGGTTCCTGACAGAAATCTGGGGTCCTATAAACAACAGGCATACAACACAAAACAACAATATTAAAGAAATGGAATGTGCAACCTATGAATGAACTGTCCCAAGTTCTTTATGAAATCATCAGGATGGCAGGTCTTCAACCTTAATGAACAAAACCAAAAAGATACCTCTTCCATCCCCCATCTAAATGAATTTTTATTATTTGATGATGATGAAAAGGAACTAAAGGAAGGAGAGTTACCACACAGACTTTAATCACATGGAGTCTGACAGATCAGAGTGGCAGTTCCCACAGCAGCAGCAGTCAGCTCCCACATGCAATCTCAGTGTTGTCTACAGCACTCTCCAGATCCTCTGATTACGAGGGTGGTGTGCAGCCTAGTTACAGACACTGCGAGTTTGAGTCTCCTGACTCTCATTTGTAGAGATTAGCCTGATTATGGGGCACTAGGATCTCATTAAAGGCAGGTACTCCAGGAGAAGACACAGTCAGGTCACTTGAGTGAACATGGTTAAGTTCACACAGAACATCTCTTAGGCTGCCTACCCTTTTCAGTCACAGGATCAGGACCCAAGGTGGCTCTCCTAAGATTTAAAACTGGACCCTGGAACTTTTCTAAGAGTTCATGAAATGCTTTAAGAGGCAGAAGAGAAGGTAAATCGATCCCTCTAAAGAGAAAAGAAACATGGCGGTAGGGGGAACTACAACATTGCAGTTTTTAACTATTGGCAGTTACCTTTTCTCTATTTTGCAACCTAAGTTTCCAAAGGTATTTTCCAGCAATTTTAGTTCCTGATTTCAGTGGCTTCTATTTAAGAAGAATAAAATTCAATACAAAAAGAACTACTGGGGAAGTCCCATGGGACTAACTTGGGACCAGCAGTTCTAGGCAAACCTACCCAGCCAAGAGACCTGAGATGCCAAAGTATTTTCTATATGATTGGTCCCCACTTTCCTCATCTCTTCAAGTAGACTGAATTTTAAGGTTAAACCCATTTCCCCACGAGGGTATGTGCTGACCATCAGTTCAGTCAGTCTTGAAAAACCAAGAACAATGCAGAGAATAGGACCTCACATCATTTCAAAACATGATCCTGCAATAGGATGGCAGGACATTTAACTCTTTTTACCTACCCTGAGAAGTCACCTACTCAACTCACTGAAGTTTTAAAAGCTGTGAAAATGACATGGGTGCCCATCTCATTCTGTAAATAGGCACAGTAAAGAAGGGGCTTTGCATCTTCATGCTTTGCCGTGACAGACGTGGTTGGCTGTAGGAGCTCCCCAGTGCTGCAGTCAGTGAGAGAGAGGACGGCTGAGTCTGCAAGGAAGCACAGCACAGCAGTGGTGCTCACATCTGTCAGCCAGAGTCCAATGCACCACACAGCAGTGACCTCCAACACTCCAAAACCTGCTTCCATAGAGCTGTGCAGGAGATGAGAGCCAGTTATTTCACAGCCTCCTTTCCAAAGCCCCACCCCACTTGAGAAGAAACGTCAAGTAAAGTAGCTGGGAGGCCCATCTGGGCAGTGTGAACAGGTGCCATCAATTCCAGAAAACACTGTATGTAAGCGGCAACTAAAAAAGCCAATGTTTCCATTACCAGTTACCCCAGGGAAGTAGAAGCTCAACACTGTGAAACTGAGTTTCTGGGACAGTGTCTGTCTAGCACCTACTACGCCCTACGTAGAGAAAGGAATAAATAGATACAATCCTTGTCCTTGTGGAATCTGTGCTCTACTATGACCCCTACAAAAAGATAAAAAAGCTCCCCAAAATGTACAGAAACACGGAGAGCAAACTTCGTGTGTGTGTGTGTGTGTGTGTGTGTGTGTGTGTGTGTGTGTGTGTGTGTGTGTGTGTTAGACTACACTGAAAAGGTGACATGCAGATGAGGTGGGGAGGGCAAACACCTGTGCTCCAGGCAGGCAAAGACAGTAGGGAAAACCCTGAGGCATAGGGGAAGTGAGGTCTGACAAGAGGCCATGTGACTAGAAGGATAGCAGGGGAGAAAGTCAGGCCTTGGGGAAGGGATGAAGCAGGGTAGCCTCTGGTCCAGCTGAGTGCAGACTGCAGACAAGCAGAGACAGAGGCCAGCCAGGAGGCACAGGGACCACTAGTGGTAACCACAGTAGTGTGGAGCAGGGCAGCCATGAATGAGACGGAATTCAAGGGAGGTTTATATGCAGTCAGATGACATGTAACACACATGAAAGTGCTCCCTCCACAATGCTGCAGAGGCCTTGTGATATCATAGCGTCTAGACTGGTTCTCCAATGACGAAATTCCCACCATACATTTCTCATAACCTATCCCACTGTGGGCAACTTAAAACTGTATTTTTAAGGTAAGGTCATAGAACTTTCTGGCAAGTGGCATATGGTTAGTTTTCCTTTGAAAAGATTAGCAGAGCTTTCAGTTATTTGGAGTATTTGCTCATAAGTCCCCCAAAAGAGTACGCTTAGTTGAGCCAATACTGCACACCCCCCCCAACACACACACACAAAACAGTGAAGGGAAGCACTACCGCTTACAGATTACGAAGAAAAACCATACAAATAATGAAAAATGAGTTTGGAGGTATAACTCAGTGATAGATTGCTACCAACCACATAGGAGACCCAGGGTTTAATTTCGAGCACCAAAAGAAGAAAAAGAAAACCAAGGAGTTAAGGAAAAATAGGCACCACAGGTGGTATTTCTGTATGAAGTTCTATGGAGGAATGAATCTCAAAGATGAAACAACACAAGTCTAATGAAAAGATGGGGGACCTCAGAAGAGGTACAGAAGGCAAAATGCACCAGAGGGGCCGTCAGGACACTCAAGGAGAAGCAGAAAGGGCGGCATTCAAGGCCACACTGAACAACTCTACTTACTGAGGGAGCACACAAGGCAGAATACAGGAAGAGGAAGGTATAGATGAAGCTGTGTCCCTGAGCCTACCACAGAGAGCTGGCTAAGGACGTGTGGCAGAAGACAGCACAATATAAAAGGCTTGGAAGTAGATCCAAGCAATAAAAAGAATAAACACTGCAAGGTGGCCTTACACTGGGAGCCAGAAGGAAGGGGATGGATGAAGATGGGAGCAGATACTCAGGATATACATGTGTAACCTAGGGCCAGCCTATTTAGTTGGTTCTCACAGTAAACAGACACACCCAGATGTTAAGTGTTCTTATTTTGGCTGAAATTTCCCTCTGCTTTACTCCATCCCTCTCAACGTACAGTCAGTCAGTCTACCCTCACACCCACCCTGGTTTGCAAGTAACTGAGCAGCTATTCTTAGATGCTTTCCAAATCAAATATACTCATTTACAGCTTTAGGAAAAGAATCCACCCCTAATGACTAGGAAAGGTAAACAGTTATAAGGACGTCTCAGAGCTCAAACTTTTTAATGAAGGACTGGTAACATGTTTGTAGCAGCTAGAAAAGGTATCTAGACCCTCATCACAGATCCATGGCACACAAGCCTCCAGATGTCGGTACCCCCTCTTCTCCTAACTTCTGTTTGGAAAGGAGTAACAAGTTGTTGGGGAGGGAAGGATCTGAAAATGGAGGGGGGGGGGTTCAAGTCAACACCGAACAGTAAGAATCAATTAGAAGGGCGGTGCCCATGGGTGCCTGTTAGAGCCACTCTTTTCCACCAAGAGAGCCATCCTGCAGGCTCCTAGGAAGGGCTGTGGGCACAGGTGCCTTGTACTGATGACATACATGGGGAGCTTTGGGGCTGAAAGGAGGTGTGGGCAGCCAAGTTCCTGGTGTTTTCTTTTCAGCTTGAACCTTCCTTGGGCAGGGCATGGTTTGTTTACCAGCAGTGTGAGTGAGGATCTGGATTCCATTAAGATGTAACAGAAACAGCAATGGAGATGATTTAATCCGGAAGGGGGCATGAAGTAGAAACCCAGTTATTTCTCTTTTAACTTGAGGGTTTCTTCTGCAATTCGGAAGCAAGTGAGATCTAATACATGTAACAGCCATTGGAGGGAAGGTTCTAGAGTTCACAGCAAAGATTATAAAGAACCAAAAGTAGCTCTCATACGCCATGCCTCACTTTTTTGGTGGCAAAACAGAAATCAATAAATATGCCTGCCGAAATGGCATCCACTCATGTTGCAGGTAACCCTCCCATAGTAGTTTGGGCTTAAGGAGGACAGGAGGACGGAC
Source organism: Mesocricetus auratus (assembly GCF_017639785.1). Lineage (NCBI taxonomy): Eukaryota > Metazoa > Chordata > Mammalia > Rodentia > Cricetidae > Mesocricetus > Mesocricetus auratus. The sequence continues at coordinate 13,081,443 of NW_024429195.1, forward strand.
AGCAGTCACAGTAAGGCGTACACCACTCAAATTCCCAAGTTCAAGCTCCCCTTCACCAAGGTCCCTAAAGCTGCGATCCACACTGAAGAACAGAGTTAATTTAGAGGCTGACCGGACAAGGATGAATAATGATCAACACAGGGAGAAGACTGCCATTTTACAGAAGAGCAGAGCTGTGGTACATGGGGAGACCAGACCTTGACTTGATTTTAACTTGGACTTTTTGATTTAAGTACTCCATCAATCTGAAGGATGCTGTTCATTATGTAAGAAACAATTACCGTAGGCAGTCTCCAAATCATGGGCTTGACTCAGACTTCAGTCCATACCTACCACCTTATTATATTGGCTATGGTATGGCATCTATGCAGATTAATTATTAGTCGAAATACTTTTCACCAAAGATTACTACTAAGTCAAAACAAGTCTCCTGGGGTTGGGGTCAAAGCAACTAAGGAACACGAACACACACACACACACACACACACACACACACACACACACACACACACACAGTTCCATGCTATAATAATGGTAATAATAGCTTCCAGTTATAAAACACTTCCTACACAACACTATAGAACACATTTCCTATTTTATTCAATTTTAACAGAAACCTACCAGTTGTTTACATTTTAAATGAGAAAAGGCAATACAGTCAAGGTGACTGCCTGAGTAACAAAATTGCTAAGTGCTACACAACCCATATAAGTCAGCTGACTTGCAAAAACCCAAGTTGACGCTCAGCTTTATGGGGAGAACGTTGAAATGTATGGTTAAAACAATCAAACCTAAAACATCTGCTTATGTGTAAACTGGACATTACAAATGAGACTGAAAATTTTAAAGCCAGTACTTAGGGCCACTTCTATCAATCACCTACCAATGATTGTCTGCACACTTTAATTTTGGCTGAGAAAATTCTTAAAAACTCAGGCCAATCGCACATGAAATCTCTCTAAGAAAGCTGAGGCAGAGGAAGGGGAATCCCACGCCAGAGGTGGGCATATGATGGTGAGACTGCCTAACAAGACCCTAAACCGGAAACCATTAAAATTTCTTCTTTTTCTGTCAGTGGAGTTGTCAGTTTCCGCTTTCTTGTTTTCATTTTATGTACATAAGCGTTGTCTACATGTATGTATGTGTACCACGTGTGGCTGAGGCCTGAGGAGTTTACAAGAGGGCTTCAGATTCCCAGGAACTGGAGTTATAGACAGCTGCTAGCTGCCATTATATGCAGGGAACTATATATACACTAGGCTCTTCCAACGACCAGGAAAAAGCAGGGTTCACCAGAGAGAGACAATGGGAGGACTAACCCATGAGAAGTTCCCCGAAAGAGCACAAGTGCTGCAGAGACTCAGGGTGGGGAAGAGTCCAGGTACTGTGGGAGGAGCTCAACACAAGCTCTGTGAGGGAAATAGGTTGCCTTTTGCTTGGGCAGAGGCAGGAAGGAAGCAACAGAGAGGCAGGAGGGCAGGAGTGAGGATGACTTGTTTTGCCAATATGTGCCCGGCTCCCTACATACAGTTCCCAAAGGGAGCAGTGGTCTTACACGTGACCACTCTTAACAGTGTTGAGATGTGAAGCAGACTGCGTTCATGATCAGCTGGGGATACAGAGGGCACAAGAAATTTCCAAAGAAGTGGAAAGGATATGCAGGGAGTGGATAACTATAGTCTAGAAGGGAGGAGGAGGAGGTCTGAGGAGCTTCAAAGTTTACCACCTCCACCCAAGAGTAGATGGGAATCATCCAAGGTGATGACAGAAGGGGAACAAAAACCTATGAGAAAGTGACAGAGAACTTGAGCAAGATCATGATGCTTCGTAACTGCATATACAATCCTACCATAAATAGCCTTCTAGTGCAAACTCATCTAAAGGAATGTGATCAACAGGAACCCAACACTGTTGTCTGTGACGATATAGCAAGGAAGGAAGATGCTATGAAGACCCATCTACAGCACACACGGTCCACCTAGCTCCATGTGTCCAGGTACACAGGGCCTTGGGATTTCTGCTGGTTCAAATTTTAAACAAAAGGAGAGACCTTTGAAAACATGGTAAAGGGTTAACTATAACAAGAGGATATTTTTAAAAAAGAGTTCCAAAATAAGATATTTGTTTAAACATTTCCATTCTGCTGTTTCTTATTTGGGGCTTAAGGGCTGGGGAAGAAGCTGGGCAGCTGTCTCAAACCCAAAACAGTAGCTTTGACAACCAAGAGAACTTAATCAAAGGAAGGATCACCCTCACAGTGTATTAGAGATAACTGGCAGAGATCATGGCTCTGTCCAACCCTCTGTGATGGTCCAACCTTTGTGGCTGTCTACAGTTGAATTAGGGAGGGTCCTACTTAGTCCTCTAATTTTAGGCAATGAAGATCAGAGCAAATTTGCAGGAATTGATTCTTTCCTTTTACCATGTACCATTCTGGAATCAAGCCTTGTCATTAGGCTTGGTGGCAAGCACCTTCACAAGGTTAGCCACCTCTCAAGAATAGATTTCCCTAACTTCAACACTGCTAACATAAGGGCCAGACAATTCCTTGTTCTGCGAGGTTGGCCCTGAGCAGCATCTCTGCTCTCTAATCACTAAATGCCAATACCAAACGCCATCCTCCCAAGAAGTTATAACAACCAAAAGGAGTTTCCTAGATTGCCAAATGTACCAGGTGTAGGGGGAAAAATTGAGAACTATTCGCCTACTCTTTTGCAGAATGCAGACATACTTAGAATTTTCCTGCTCTCTGAAAAGTCTACAATTAAAATAACAAGGACAAGAGGCAACAGCAGCCTTTGTTCTACATGGAACTCCCATGTCTTAACCTTCTGCATCCCAGGGAGTATTCTTGCTTCAGACAAGACCAAGAGTTAAATGTTAACAGGTTCAAACTTAAACTCAGCAATTCTGGCTAGATATTGATACTGCTTAAGGTTCTAACATCACAGGACTTCTGTAAAAAGAGCTCTTGTATTTAAGAAAACAAGATACTATTTTAAAATTTAAAATGTGTCCAAAGGTACAAATTGTGTGCTTCTATTAATCATTTGCTCAAGAAAAGGTAGTGGGGCATATACTGATACACATCTTTAATCCCAACACTCAGGAAGCAGAAACAAGTGAATCTCTGTGAGTTCAACACCAGCCTGGTCTACTAGAAAAGTTCCAGGTCTGCCAGGATTAAAATGAGACTGTCACATACCCCCCCCCCAAAAAAATCACGTAACTGTGATGATATATTTTGTTTGTGATCTAACAAGTAAAACTTGTCTGAAGATCAGAGTGGAGCTCTAAATTAGCCATAGAGGTCAGGCAGTAGTGGCATAGATTTTAATCCCAGCACTTGGCAGAGGCAGGCAGATCTGTATGAGTTCAAGGTCATCCTGGGCTACACTAGACTGACCCAGTCTAAAAGAGAAAGAGAGCTCACACCTTTGATCCCAGCACCAGGAGGGATATGACTGGGCAGAGAGAGGAACATCAGGCATGAGGACACAGGAGCTCACAACATTCAGTCTGAGTATTTGTAGGGACAAGATCACCCCTTTGGTCAGAGGATTCGGTAGAGCTAAGAGGTCTCTCTTGTGGTTGGATCCTTTACTTCTCTGACCTTAGAGCACTTACCCCATATCTAACTCTGGGTTTTTACTATTAACGGATTAGAACTCATGCTACACAAAACCAAACAAATCGAAAAGATAACATGCCATCACTTCATAGAAGCAATAGTATGTAAAATGACTCAAAAGAGTGAATTACTGTTGAGTCATGAGTCCAAGTCTATACAGGAAAGAGAGGAAGTTTGGGCAGGGCTTGGAAGCAGAGTCCCACACCAACCTAGACAAGCCAGTGACGACCCGATTGTCACTTCCCCGGAACCACACGATCCCCTCATATCTTTCAAAGCAAACCAAGAAACACCCTCAGTTAAGTCGATGCCTATCCAACATTCAGACCACTCCTTATTCTAATAAGAAGGAGGTGGTTGCAGCATGTCACTTAGGGTTTCTTGACCCTGATTTCCTACCTATGCCACTGAGACAACACTGAAACACACAGAAGATGGTAGTACTCAAATGGTAAGAAAAACCGCCACCAGTAAAATGCTACACGTAGATGACCACTGTGTTCTGTTTTGTCCCTTAGAAGAGGTGGCCCTCCTGAAGTCAGGTTCCCTCTAAGAACAGTGTTTTCTTCTATATGGGCCACTGTTTGCTAATTCTGTCTGCCAATCCTACAGCACCAGAGGAATAAGCCCCAGTCAGTGAAGGTAAACACTTGTGCTCTACCGGTGAGCAGTTTATCGAGCTCCTTTATCCATCTGATATAAAAACCATGAGTGACCTCTTCACCACACTGTGAACCATGACTTTATCATTTCCACAAATGCACATGAGTATGTCTCCTCAAAGGAAAGAAAATTCAATAATCCAAAGCCTACTCTATCAAAGTACTTTTTTCATCTTTTAGTATCTAGTTAATGGCTCAGGAGTACCGCTCAGGGGTACAGTATCTACTCACCCTGCATCAGGCTCTACATTCAATCCTTAGCAACAAAATCAAAACCCGGAGGGGAAGGAAAGCAAACAACAAACTCCAGTTAATCAGCTGGAGAAGTCAGTAAACTATCACAGGACTGAGGTCAGTCCAGGCCTAGTGCCCAGGTCTGTGAGCCCAGCTGCTTGGAAGCCTAAGATAGAACAATCATAAATCCAAGGCCAACCTGGACTGTCAGTTAGGGCCCTACTGCTTCCAAGAGACACCACACAACTATGGCAACTCTTATAAAGGAAAACATTACCTGGGGCTGGCTTACAGTTTCAGAGGTTTAGTCCATTATCATCAAAACAGGAAGCATTGCAGTGTGCAGGTAGACATGGTACTGGAGAAGTAACAGATTTCTACATTTAGATTCACAGGCAACAGGAAGACAGTGATCTACCTTGAACATCTAAGACTTCAAAAGCCCTCCCACATGACACACTTCCTCCAACAGGGCCACACCTCCTAATAGTACTATTCCCTATCAACCTACACTGGGCTACACATGGCTTTTATTTAGTGTATTGCTAGAACTCTCTTAGTTAACTGATTATTCATCCCGTAACTTTATCTTATTTTTAATCTTAATTTTCTCTTAATTTTAAACTAAGTCCTAGTCTTTTCTCTAAGATTACAGATAATTTCCCTTTCTACCATAGCAACAAAGTGGTCACAGTACTTCATACAACTTCAACTAGTTTACACTTATTGTTTTGCTTACTCAATTCTGGAGACTGAACCTAGGCCTTCCAAATGTGAGGAAAGCTATCCACTATTGAACTATATCCCTACCCTCCCCACCCACTGTTGAGATGAGGTCTCCTGCCTCAGCACACAGATAATCTTCCATTTTCATGCTCCTAAGTATTCCCCCAGTCTAACAGAAGTTCCTCCAAAACACAAAACCCAAGAAGCAAGGTTTGGAGGCATAAGCATTTAATCTCGCCACTAAGGAGGCAGAGATGGGTGTATCAGCCTGGACTACACAGCTGAGTTCCAAACCAGTCAGGTTTATATAGTAAGACCCTGTCTAAAAAACAAGCCAACAACTTAAAAAAACAAAAACAAAACAAACAAAAACCCTCCAACAACAAAACCCCTCAAGAGCACACGGTACCTACCTTTAACCTACTTGCTACAGAATTATGAAGATATTTCTGTGTAGACTCTCAGTTCCTTTGAATTCTAAGCCCAAGCATTTTGGCTAATGCTAAATTCCTGCTATGACCTAACTACAGATCCTTTCTTTTGGAGTATGTCTCAGTAGTAGCAGTAGTAGTAGTAACCCCACTTTACAAGTGAGGATGCTAGTAGAGCTGTGAAGTGACTGTCAAAATAAGAATTATATGCTTAGCAATCCAGAAACAGAGACTAAGCTTACCTCCTAATTTTTACTACAAAATTACAGCCTGAGATAGGCTTTTAAGGATATCATAAAAAGCAAATGCTACAGGGAATTCTGATAGTTGTGAAGTGACCCTAACAGATTTTGAAACACCCCAGCATCTTTGGAGGCACTGACAGTGGCTGGTCAATGACGACTGTTGAAACTTGTAGGCAGGAAAAGGCAGGAGTCTGAAACACACACTCCAGCACAATCAAAGCTCTCAAGCAAATGAATGAAAACTCTGGCTGCCTCCAACAGAAAGAGTAAGAGGTTATAGGGAGGGAAAATGGCTGAGAGTAAAAGAAGAGCAGAGAGAAGCTAGTGTGTGAGAACAAAATCCAAATGAAACTGGAGCAAAGTTCAAGACATAAGACAGACATGAATGGCTCACATAGAGGGGAAACATGCTTGTGATCTGGCAGTCAAAAATACAGAGGCAGGAGGATTCCAAGTACACACACACACACACACACACACACACACACACACACACACACAACACAGAGGCACACACAGACACAGAGGCACACACAGACACAGAGGCACACACAGGCACACACTAGAAAGATGGGTAAAGACAGGAGTACTTACAGGTTGTAGAATGATAAATAAAAGGCCCAGAGACTGAGCTGGGCGTTGGTGGCGCACGCCTTTAATCCCAGCACTCGGGAGGCAGAGGCAATCGGATCGCTGTGAGCCAGCCTGGTCTACAAGAGTTAGTTCCAGGACAGCCTCCAAAGCCACAGAGAAACCCTGGCTCAAAAAACCAAAACAAAAAACAAAAAAGGATCCAGAGACTGATATTGGGGTTCAAACTTCAAGCTGAAGAACAGAAAAGCAAAGTACGGGGCCACTAGCTCTTACCACCACCTCAGGCTGAATGGACTGATCCTTAATGTGGTTGGAGAACGAATACTGAGACCTTGCTCCTGTCTTATATACTTCTATAATATATCGAGGACTTCAAAAATCTAACTAGTTAAAAAAGAAATCACTCCAAATCAAAGAAGCTAAATCAAATATGACAGAATTTTCTTGTTCTACACTTAAACCAAGTGTTTTCCTTGTCTCAAGCTTCTATAACATATGAAAATTCACCACACCCAGCAATGTCATTAGTACCTTCCTTATGCATTCCAGATTTATTTCCCCACCCACTCCATCCCCCACCCTGTTTCACCTCTGGTTGAAAAATCTTTGTGTATTTCCCCCATGCTATGACAGGAAACAAAACAAGGCAATTCCACTTAAATTGAAGGATGACCTCTCAGGCAGGACACCAAAAGTTATACCCCATATTTGGCCAACACATTACGGAATTTTTTGTTTGTTTTGTTTTTCGACACAGGGTTTATCTGTGTAGCTTTGAAGTACTAATGTATTTATACACAGAATGTGAAAGTGTAAATCCAAAAGCTTTAAACTTATGAAAAACTTCAAGATCAGGTTTTTAAAGCCTATTTCAGTATGCTGTCCCAGAAATACTCAAGTTCATTCCATCAATAAATGCCATCTAACAAAGTCATTCTGGGTGGCTCCAATGGGTTTTTGATGGCAAAGGCTCCAAAAACTTTTGCAGAAAGATAGCTGCAGCTTTCTTGAGGCCTCAGCAAAAGCAACCAAAGGCATTTGTTCCCTACCAAAGTAAGCTTTTCTGCAAAAGGTTCCTCAAAGTTATACAAAACACTGAGGAATGCAACCAGGAACCTCAGGTATGTCTCTACTAACAAGCTACATTCCAACCCAAATCAGTTTTCTAGGTGAGTACTGAAATGATCTCAACAAGCCACAGCCAAGTAAGCACAACACACCAGGACAGGTAACAGAGAAAGCAGCGGTGACTTTATTTCCAATATCAGGGGTGTACTCAATTAACAGTCACAGCCAGGAGTGGTGGTACACATCTGTAATTCCCTACTCGAGAGACCGAAACAGAAGCATCGTGAGTTTCCCAGCTAGTCTGGGCTAAACGGAACATGTACCAGGTCAACCCAAACTGCACAGTGAGCCCTGTCTCCAAATGGAAATGGAAAAACACCTACAGCCATTCCTGGATTACTGGATAGAACATTATGGAAGGGTTACAATGAGCAATGCTGCCAAAAAACAAAACAAAAGGCAAGAAGTCACCAATCCCATCAAAATGTGCCCAATACAGAAATTTTAATTTGATCAAATACTTCAGTAGAGAATCCTCAAAACAATTTAATTCATGTCAAGTATTTTTAACTTAATAATTCTAAACAGGTGTGGTAACATATAACTGTAACTCAGCATTCAGGAGGCAGAGGCAAGAGGCCTGCTGCAAGCTAAAGCCAGCCTGGTCTACAATGCAGGTAAATAGGGTTACACTGCCCCAGACCCTGTCTCTAAACAAACACAAGTATTCTACAATAATCTGAAAACTTTCGTAGCAATACAAACCTGAGATCTACAGAATTCATTCTATTGCACTACTTCATCCCAAGAAACTACTATCTCACACACATAAGTACAGAGATCTTTCACATTTGATTCACATTATGCAAATCCCATAATGGGCCACCAAGAAGAAAGTTAAATTCTAAAAGGGACTCATTGATCACACAGATTATGGGGGTGGGGGCTGTAAAATGGTACATAAGGGGCTTTTTTGGCATTCATTGTATGTAAATTTTGTGATGGCTTCTATATCTACCTATTCAGAAAGTAAAATTTTCCATTAAATTTAGAGGTGCAACCAGTTAGCACTAGGACACAACCAACCAGTTGGCATCCCTTCCCCATCTCAGGAATTAGCCCTGTGGAGAAAGCCCCAGAGGCACAGAGGGGGTGAGTGTAACTCTTGCCTTGAAGTTGCGGGGTTTAGTGTTAAATGCACATGTGAGGAGAGCTGAAGCCTGACACTGAACTTACTTGACAGTCATGATTCTACAACTTAAGCCTTGTCTCAAGAGTCATAATGCTACATGACCAGATTGAACACACATCTCTTAACATTCTTAACACAATCCTACATTTAAGGTTATGGGACAGTAACTAAAACTTTTCTCAAACCAAGACAAAAACACACATTAACACACACATTTTGACCATTACTAAATCAAAAATCTGCCAAAACGGTCTCAAGTTAAACCATGTGCAAATCATTTTCTTTGATCTTGACTCCAAACAACCAAACTGTCTCAAGTATTTGACACTTGTTTGCAGGGTTTTGTTTTTCAAGCTTTGAAGGACACAATATTTATAAGTTTGGGAATCAAGTGTTTCTATAATTTCTCACCCCAAATTAGACTTGAAATCTCAATGTACTGCTCCTTAGATGTGGATGTAGTGTCATCTCACTCTTACCCTTGTCACCCTGCAAAGACAAAGACCCTCTGTGTGTCAAGATTTCTCACTCAGACAAGGATTTTTCCCTTGGCCATTTGCACAACAGGCTTGCATTGTCGTTTAAAGCACTCTTGGAGAAAACAATGGTTTTCTAGATTTAAAATGAAAACAGAGGGAAGGAGAGATGGCTCAGCAGTTTGGAGCACACACATGGTGGCAGCCACCGGGAACTCCAGTCCCAGGGGCCCCAGTGATCTCCCTCTGACCTCTGTAGGCACTGCCCACACGCAGGTAGTCACACACGTCAAATTAAAGAAAGGAGAGTTTAAAAGGTTTTAAAGGATACAGATATAAAAATGAAGGGAAACGGAGGAAAACTCAGTGCCTCCAGGACTCAGCTACCTCTTCTGAACTTGGGGCCACTGAAAAGATAACCCTTATCTCCCCACATAATTTAAACTAGTGTCCTATCCCTGTGTCCCTTCCTTAGGCTCCGAAGTGACTTCTCTGGTGATCACCTGACACCAGATGTCAGGCTCACTTAATTCTCAAAGTTTTAACCAGGCAATTCAACACGGCAATTCAACAACGATGGGACTCCACTCATAAAGCCAAGTTAGTTTGTAACCACCTAGAGAGGGGGGAGCATGGCTGTAAACAGAGCATTTTTTCCCTCAAGTTACTTACAAAGTTTCTGGTCTAATGCCAGGAAAGAGTCACAGAACTACCACCTATTTTCCAGATTTGTGAGGAACAGCAATGGCAGAAACCTCTGTAGAACAGGAGACACTAGAAGCAGACTCTTCCCTGTCCTCACTCCTCTCCTAACCACAGCCTCACTTTAATCACATGCAGTTGGGCAGTTTCTCCGTGGCTATTAAGGTCCTAGAGCTGTCATTAGGATCAGTTCTTAACTTATGCCACAAATGGCACACTGTAATCAAGACAAATGTCACACACATCAAGGTAAAGTCTTGATCCCAGAGACTGAAAGTCATTGAAACTAAATCAGTGAGAAAGGGGGTGACCTCCAGGTTTCCATGGGTGGCCAAGCGGGGTTTCCTGCACACAGCAGCAATTCTCAACAAGACAGGACACCACAGGTACCACTCTCTACAAATGTAGATATCTTTCATCCTAGCAATTAAAGAACTCACCTAAAATCATCACAAGTGACAGGGATCTTGGTAGAAAAGGTGCCCCTCCCCCTAGATCTACAAGCTGGTTTCTACCTCTCCTCCCAGAGGTAGGTAATACCCTATACTTTTCCCATTGCAAATTACAATCAAGAAGAGACACAAATTAAAGGTCAAAGATGTTTGACAGTATCTCTCTACTTACAAAATTAAGGGGGTGGGATGGGGGAAACAGGTTGAAATTCTGAACTGTACTGAATTTAAAAACGTAATTATCATTTCAAAATGTTTAAATCAGTTGGTTCCCTATCATACAAGTGCAATAACTAGTGGGTTCTAAAAGCTATTTTCTCCATGTAACACACATATAAAAACCTCTCCATAGTGGGCTCTTCATTGTCTGTCTCCTATCCTCCAGCATTGCACCTTTCAAATAAAACAGTATCTCCTAGTACTGCTATAAACACTACTAAAGCAGCTTCCCTTTGTCTAAAACGGCTGCTAAGTTTTTAATAAATTTGGGTGTATGCCTTTTGTTATGCCAAAATAAAGGTGTACTGCAGCCAGGTCTGATGGTACACTGCTGCGTGTAACACCAGATACGGAGGGACTCAAGGGGGGGGGGTCTGTGAAACCCGTTTCAAAAAGAAATGGGGAGGGGGGGAGAGGAGCGATGGAGGGAGAGTAAATGCAAAGAGGACTAGGTTATAGCTCAGGGGCAGAGTGCTTGCCTAGCATAAGCAACGTCCCAGGTTCAATTAATAAGAGGAATAGTACTGCACAAATTATTTGGTTCATCACACACTTCAGGCTTACTCTGGTGTTCTGAACATATTTAATCTAGTCAACTGGAATCACTTTGGGTCAACTGGCATTGTTTTGAGGTTTGCCTAACCGTATCTTAACAGCTTTAGTGTACTGAAACATCTCATTCCTGTGCGGGATAGTGGATAATAAAATGCAATAATGAGAAAGTTATCAAAGACATCTAGTATTTTACTAATGCGACGTTACAGCTCACATTTAAATTACAGAGCATTTTATTAACTCACGCAGGTTTGTACATTCTTCACAACTGCTATTAATATATGTTGAGGTTGCTAACTTCATCCTAGAATTCTCCTTTTTCAGGCAGGTGTGGTGGCACACACCTGTTCATCTCAGCCCTTGGGGGCTGACACCAAAGGACCAGGGATCTGAGGCCATATTCAGGTACACATTGACTTTGAGGACAGCTTGGGCTATTTCAGATCCATAGTAAAAAACTAAAAAAGGAAGAAATAGGGGGAGTACGGAAAGAAAAAAGGAATGACTGTCTCATTTTTTTAAGGGAACAATCACGAGTCAGGACATTGGGACCACATCTTTAATCCCAGGGATCAGGAGGCAGAGGAAGGTGGAGGGCTCCTTCAAGGCCAACCTGGTCCACACAGTGAATTCCAGACCAGCAAGGGGTTAGTTACATGGTACATCTTAAGATCTACTTTCAGGGGCTGGAGAGAGGGCTCAATGGAGATCTCAAACAACTCCAACTTTTCTAAAATTTAAAACATTAAAATTAAAATACCTTATTTTCAAAACTCAAATGTTTGCTACTACTGAAACAAGACTAAAGTTCATGCCCCTTAAATAGTTGCACCATTCCCATTATCTGCAACAAAATCAAAACCATAGGCAAGAAGATGACTCAGTGGGTGACAGTGCTTGCCATGAAAGCCTGATAATCTGAGTTCCATCCCCAGAACCACTGTGGCTTCTTGAACATTCTCTGACTCCAGTAGGCTACAGTATGCACAACCCACACTTACATACACATTTCATACATATACTGTTCAGACGAATGCATACAATAAAAAAGCTTAAGCATAGTCGGGCAGTGGTGGCACACACCTTTAATCCCAGCACTCAGGAGGATCTCTGCGCTCCAGGCCAGTCTGGTCTACAGAGCAAGTTCCACAACAGCCAGGGCTATCAAAACCAAAAAGCTACAACAATGGCTCATAATAAAGCCACCTGGAAGAACTTCCGAAAATTTTTAAAAGTCTGTAATTTTGTTCAAACAACTCAAAGACATGGATATACCCCAAGAGAATTTGAGAGAGAGAGAGAGAGAGAGAGAGAGAGAGAGAGAGAGAGAGAGAGAGAGAGAGAGAGAGAGAGAGAGAGAGGAGGAGTGAAATAAGGAAGGCAACTGATTATGTAGCTAGTACTGCTGAGGAAAATCTACACTGAATTTATGCTAAAAATGAAAAAACAGTTAAATAAAAATTTCAGTGGAAAGACTCACCAACAAAATGGATCATGTGGAAAACAGAGTTGGAACTAGAAAACAAAGAGCAATTGGATCACTCAATAAAAGCCAATGAGAAATGTTCAAAATACATTTTAAAAAGATAAATAGAGCATGGGAAAGCTTTAGGATACCATAAAAACACTTGACCCTTTAAATTACAAGAATAGAAAACAGTTTCAATAAATCACCGAAGAAAATTTGCCAACTCTAGAGAAAGATACTCATTCAGGTACAAGAGGCATAGAGAACACCAAATGGAAAATAAACTCCCAGACATAATTAAAGCAATTAAAAGCACAAAATAAAGAAGGGGTACTGACAGCTTCAGGAGAAAAATATCAAGTGACTTAAAAAGGCAGGCCTATCAGGAGAACACCTGATTATCTAATGAACTTCTAAAGCCAGCACGGCCTGGTAAAACGTATTCCAAGCTCCGAATGGTAATAACTATCAATCCAGAGTATATACTCGGCAAAGCTAGGAATTTGTGAACGCTAACCCAGCTCTATGGGGGACACTTGGGTCTCAAGAGTACAAACATCCAAGGATTCATAAAAAATAGACAATGCCAGGGTACTTAAGAAATCTGAGAAAACACCACAAACCATCAAAATAACAGAAATACACCTCTCAATAATAACTTCATATTAATTGTCCTAATTTCCCAACAAAAGATACAAACTAGATGAGATTAGAAAATGGGTTTTATATATACATAATATTTATAATATGTAATGCACATATATGCCTCCAAGAAACACACCTCAAAACCAACTTAGATTCAAAGGATAAAAAAGGCATTCCAAACAAATAGAACTTTAAAAAAAAGCATAATTATTTTATGAAAACTAATCAGAAGGAGTAAGAAAGTCACTTCGGTATCTATCAAAAGATACATGTATGAACCAAACACCTGCATAATCCATAAAAGACATAGGACTTATCTAAAACCACAGATTGGTCTCCACAGGCTCATATATTTCACCAGGGAATAAAACTGTTTTGGAAAGTTAGAAGGATCAGTATGGCCTTGTTGCAGTAGGTGTGGCCTTGTTGGAACTTTGTCACTGGAGATGGGCTCAGAAGTTCATGTCAGGTCCAGTATCTGTCTGTCTGTCTCTCCTTGTCATAGTGTCTCTTCACGGCAACAGAACAGTGACTAAGTTCCCCAGCTGCTGGTTTGGGGAACCCTTGGGAGGCAGGCGCCCTTTGAGGAAAGATGTCACCAGGGGTGTGCTTTCTACTCCATCTCCTGTTCTCTCTCTTCCTGTCTGTAAATGAAAAGATGCTATCAGCCAGCCGTCTGCTTGCTCCTAAACATTAGGTTTTCCCTAACTGTCGTCCTTCCTTCCCTGCCTTGGTCAACTTTATCCTGCTGACATTGTAGGCCAAAGCAAACCTATCTGAGTTTTTTTATCACTGTGAAAAACCAAGTGAAGTCAACTGAGAGAATACAAGGCAGGAACTCAAGACCCTGGAGGAAGGAACTGGAGGGGAGACAACGAGAGATGCTGCCCCCACCAGTGGGCTGGGCCTTCCCACATCAAGTATTAACAAGAAAGTGCCCCACTGAGTTGCTTACACACCAATCCATGGAGGCTTTTCTCCGTTGAGGCTCCTTTGAGGGAGACCCTATTTTTCTATCATGTTGACAGAAAACTAACCAACACACTCTCTCCCCCTTCATCCCCGTGTCATGACATTTCACAGCAACAGAAAAGTAACCACTGGAATACACATTCTTGTCTGCAGCCCATGGAGCCTTCTCCAAAATCAATCACATTATTAGGACTTGAAGCAACTCTTAAAACACAGGAAGAGGCAGGCATTGGTGGCTCACTTATGTAATGCCAGCACTCGGACGGCAGAGGCAGGTGGATCTTTGTGAGTTTGAAGCCAGCCTGGTCTACAGAGAGAGCTCCAGGACAGCCAGAGCTACACAGAAAACCCTGGGCAGGAAGGGGCGGTGGGTGGGGATCAGTACAAAGAATGAACTGGGTGTTTGAAAAGATTAAGAAATCTTTAGCCCAGCCGGGCGTTGGTGGCGCACGCCTTTAATCCCAGCACTCGGGAGGCAGAGGCAGGCGGATCTTGTGAGTTCGAGGCCAGCCTGGTCTACAGAGCGAGTTCCAGGACAGCCTCCAAAACCACAGAGAAACCCTGTCTCGAAAAAAAAAAAAAAAAAAAAAAAAAAAAGAAATCTTTAGCCCCAGCCAGTCAAAATTTAAAGACCAAAACTAATACAATTAGAGGTGAAAATGAACACATTATAAGAGATACTGAGGAAGCTCAGAAAATCCTAAGGCCAAACCTAAAACTTACAATAACCTGAATTTCTAAAGAAATGGATGAATTTCTAGATGCATATGACCAAAGTTAATCCAATATGAAGTAAGTTGAAAAAAAAAACTCCCACTGCCATAGACTAGCAGGGTTAACAGGAAAACTACTCTGCCCAAAGCAATCTACTATTTCAAAATTTCAAAACAACTCTTCACAAAAAAAAATCTCAAATCCATATGGAAACACAAAGGATCCAGATAGCAAAACCATTCCTCAATAATAAAAACCCTGCCGCTCTGATTCCCAGGTATAGCAGAGAGCTACAGTCGTAAACGTGGTGCTAGCACACAGACACATCACTAGAACACAGTGCTCCTACAGCCAACTGACTGTTTTATTCTTTTTACATTCCAACCAGTCTCCCTCCTACTCTCTTTCACCCCCCCCCAGCCCACCCCACATCCACTTCTCCCAACTGCTAACGGCTCCCCTGGGGAGTCAACAAGTCTCAGCCAACTGACTTTTGACAAAAAGGTCAAAACTACACATTGGAGAGAACTGGGTAGCTAAATGTCAAAGAATGAAGCCAGATCCTCACCTCTCAGCCCACTCAAAACTCAACTCCCAACGACCAAGGACCCCAAAATAAGACTGGGTATCCGAACCTCTTAAGGAAGCAGGGACTATGTTTCAACTTACAGGAAAAGCCCCTCCCCCCCAGTAGTGTAGGCATTAAGATCAACAAGTGACAAACAGAATCTAAAGATTCTGTGCAGCAAGGGACACCTTTCCAGAAAAGGCACCCAGGAAATGGGAAAAAAAAATAACAACAGCTACAAAACTGACTTAGGGTTAGTGTTTAGAATACAGAAAGGACTCAAAAAACAAACAACAAAAACCCAACCAAACAACCCCCCCCCATCTAAACACAAAAACAAAACACAATTACAAACTGGAGCACGGAACTAAACATGGTTCACAAAAGAAATGCAGATGGCTGAGAATAGTTTTCAAAATGTACAACACCATTATCCATCAGGGACCGCAAATTAACACTACTCTGAGTTTTTATCTTACTCCAATCAGAATGACTAAAATGGAAAAATACAAATGTGAGCATACATATTGATTGTAAACGTTAGCACGCTCACTGACTGTGTGCTGCAGCTGAGTGTTAGGGTGCACAGCTTTAATCCCAGCACTTGGGAGGCAGAGGCAGATGAATTTTTGTGAGTTGGAAGCCAGCCTGGTCTACATAGTTCCAGGCCAACCAGGGATATATAGTGAGACACTGTCCTAACAAAAACAGAATACAAATTGGGACATCTACTATGACAATGAGTGTGGCGCTGCCTCAGAAAGCTAGAAATAGATCTACCCGGTCTAATCGTGCTACCCCAGTTTGGGGCTTATTCTCAAGCAGTCTATATCCTACTAGAGACATCTACTTGTTTATCCATGTTCATTCCTGCTCTACTCACAATGCCTAAGAAACAAACACAGCCATAATACCCTCCACTGATAAAAGATGCAAATAAACAATGAAACATCATCCAGCTATAAAGAAAAATTAAATTATGAAATTCACAGGTAAATGAATGGACCTGAGTGACAAACACTGAAGGTTCTCTTTCATATGTGATGGGCAGCTGTGAATCTTTAGATGTATGTTTTAAAATTAGAAATTAAGGAAATCAGGAAGCTAGCAAGGGGCCTTGGAGGGTTTGGATTTCAAGAGAAGGGAACAGAACTTCGGTGCATGAAGGCAGAAAGGGAATTAATTAATGGGAAGAATAAATGAGGTTCAAGTAGGAGGGCAAAGTAGAGCAGGAAGCATGGGGAGGGTTAACTAACACTAAAGACATCTGAGAAAAGTCACACCGAAATTACTATAGATGTGTATATGATAAATATTATATATTATGTAATATACATAAAAGGCCTTTAATGATGTTATCATCCTATAACAGGGGAGGGTGGCACAATGCCTTTCCTAGATACCATAGGCCAGGTGTGGACTACCTCAGTTCAAACTGTTAGTCAGCAGGGTTTCCATCAACACCCTTCCCACTAAACAAGAGACTATAGCTATTACCACTGCTCTTAATTACCATCAAGCTCTCGACACTAAGACCTATTGCTAAAGATACTACATATCTAAGTTGTAGGATGTGGAGAAATCAAGTTGGATGCTTCATTCCTACTGGTTAGCCTTCACAGTGCTGGAAGGGTCTACCGCACAGTCAGGGGAGAAGAGTCATCCACATTCACCACCACCCCCATCCCCCCCCACTGCGAATCCTGACAGCTAAGACCAAGTTTACGCTGACAAGATCGTGCCGACTGGTGCAGTAGCATGTGGTTGCATTTGAAGCCCGCTTCTCAAAGTGAAACGTGTCCCTGGTACTATTTACCGGGCAGAAGCCACAGCTGGCTAGGTCATAAACTCTAGGAGAGACTCTAAAATCAGTGTGCTAAACGGACACACCAATAGACTTCCCTAAGTAATCTTAATAACCAAAGACTGGCTCATCTCTCCATACTCACCACAGTAGCTAGCCTATTGCAAAGACCCACAAGTAGTCAATGTGCATGCAGAGAATAGGAGTGCTCAGTTATAAATGGACATAGACACTCTCGAGGCAGAGGCAGGCAGATCTCTGTGAGTTCGAGACCAGCCTGGTCTACAGAGAGAGCTCCAGGACAGCCTCCAAAGACACAGAGAAACCCTGTCTCGAAAAAACAAAATAAATAAATGGACATAGAAATCTCGTCATCACCAACACCTCCAAGACCCCAGAATCATCTTAGAAGAAGGGGCAGAAAGATTTTAAGAGTCACAGGTAGTAGCCATCCACAGCAAAGCATTGCTTGTTGGGTATGACAGAGGCAGGGCACACATTAACTCACTTGGCTATGACTGCAAGTGTTAAGACCTGCACTAGGTCAAGCCAACCAAAACCCCAGCATGGCTGTGGGAGTGGTTAATAAGTCCCACTGTCAGCTCCGGGGCTATTGTCAGCTGATGCCTACCAGGGGAAGAAGATTCAGTATTCTTCAGGGATGTGGTCCCAAGAAGCTACCCATGTTCTAACAGACAGCCCCATACCCACGCACGCACAGTCAGCATTAAGTAGACTCAGTGTACTTAACACCACAGCACATGAAGTTAGGAGGGTAAAAGTGTTGGGGGAAATAGGGGAAAAACTGGAGGAGAAGGGAATGGAAGGTGGATTTGATCAAAACATATGCATGTATGAAAAATCCTTGAGTAATAAATCTGGAAGGTCCTTCCTTCTGAGAAAAGGTTCATAGGTGAATATTTGGCATCTATTTTCTGTTATGGAGACTTGGGGCAGGTGGCCTCCTTTGAAGCTTGTGTCAAATTCACAGTCCTCTTGCTATGGTACCCCAAGTGGGGTAGGTACAAAACTCACACCCCTAAAATGTTTAGCAGTTAACAAAAAGGACAACACACTTGCCTTCAGTCTCCTTCCTCCTTCCTCCTTCCTATCATCTTTCCGAGCAGTCAGCCTATTGCAGGCCTGAGGGTTTCATCTGAATACACAAATGGTTTTAGGGTAACTTCAGTGACCACAAAAAGAAAAAACACAAGATACTAGAAACAGGAGCTGGGGAGGTGACTCAGAGACTAAGAGCAATCACTGCTTTTGTAGAGGACCAAGGCTTGGTTATCAGCAGCTACAACATGGCTCTTGACAATCACCTGTAACTCCAGTTCCAGGGTATCCCAACACCTATGGATGCCTACCCACGGATCTCTCTCTCTCTCTCTCTCTCTCTCTCTCTCTCTCTCTCTCTCTCTCTCTCTCTCTCTCTCTCTCTCTCTCTCTCTCTCTCTCTCACTCACACACACACACACACACACACAAGTAAATGATAAACTAGAAGTAGGAAAGTTAACATCAACCCTCTACTCCATCTCAGAAAGACAGACTCTCAAGTCACAGGTGAATGTGCACAATACGGCAGCCATCCTCTCAATTGGCTGTCTGTAGCTACTAACACACAGATTAAAAAAAACTGCAGACTAAAGATAAATGTGACGATATTAAGAAAATGTACAGTGGTGGTGCACACCTTTAATCCCAGCACTGGGGAGGTAGAAGCAGGTGGATCTCTGTGAGTTCGAGGCCAGCCTGGTCTACAAGAGCTAGTTCTAGAACAGCCTCCAAAGCCACAAAGAAACCCTGTCTCAGGGGAAAAAAAAAGAAAATGTACTATCATTTTACTGATAAAATTAAAGAAATTTCACTCAAAATTAACAAGTAGTGAGCTATTTCATGAAAGAAAGTAAAAGAAAAACCCTAAAACCATCTTTAAATCTTAAATGTTACAGTTAAGTAACTTTGTTGTTGCTGAAGCAGTGTCTCAAATGCCCCAGGGAGTTTTTGGCCAACAACCTTGAACTTCATGTCCTCCCCCCTCCACATGCTATGACCACCAGCATACACTCGACACAGGGATGAAATAAAGGCTCTCCTGCATGGGCTACCATGTGAGCTACGCCCCATCCCAAATCATTGAAAAATGTTACAGCATTTTTCCGTCAAAACAATAAAAAAAGAGTCAACTCAAAACTGCCACTTAAAAAGAAAAAAAAGGACCGCTCACAATGCTACTTCCCAAGTTTAGAAAGTCGAGGGAACAGGTCATGGAAATGAAGTTTCACTATTTACAAATACTGTGCTGTTTAAAAGATCCAGGGTCTTCCAAATGTTAGGTTCCACTCGTGTGTCACTGAAACAGTTCTAGCCTATATCAAAATAGAGATGGCTCAGTGAGGGCTTGCCAAGAAAGCCTGAGAGACTGGGTTCTGATTTCAGCCAACAACATAAAAGGCTGTGACACAGTAACTGGGTGGCCAAGCCCCTGGAGATCATCTCAAGCCAATCTGGCCACATCTCTAAATGCCACAGGGACAGAGCCATTAAGAACCTATCTTGAAAAATAGGGTGGAGAGAGACTGAGGAAGACATCCCATTCCATGCATACCAGATGACAAATGTGTGCTCGAACACACAAGACAGACAGATGTTACTAACACACCATGTCCATAAACAAGAAAAGTGTATGCTCCATGCTTGACTAAACATTACAAGTTTTGTTTTTTTCTTTCATTTTCTTTGACTCGGGAGGCCCAGGATGCACTATGCAGAAGGGATGACTTTTGATTTGTGACCCTCTTGTCTCCAATTCCTGAATGCCACAGTATCAGACATGTGTCACTGTGCCCAGTTTTAAATTTATAATTTCCTCTCCCTACACATTTGATCTGTGTATACAAACATGCATCATTTCGCTGTATGCCTGGGGACTACAGACAGGCACTAGAAATGACGGCACACACCACCTCTCCCTGTTTATACAGTGCTAAGGTGTGAACCCAGAACCCCCTGCATGCTAGGAAACCATTCTACCAACTGAACTACATCCCAATAGCCCAATAGCTAAAAATAAATTTTTGGACACTAACAGCTTTCCAGTTGTTTTGTTTTTTTTGTCCTTTGTAAAAAGACTTTCAATTCTCAGGCCTAAGTCCCAGAAAGTGTATCACAAAGCAGAGTTTAATTCCAACAGTTAATCAGAGGAAATACTCTGATCCAAAGCTACTTCTCCGAAGTACTACAACAGTTAAGTTTTGGTCAATTTGCATTTTAGAATGAACTTTAAGTCATAATATACTTTCTTCCTTGTATGAATTTTCAGTGGATCTTTCAGATCTGGGAGTGAAACAGGGTTTTGACAAGTACCATAGCTCATTCTTATGAGAGTTTTAACCAGACTAGTTATGAGTTACAACGGTTCAGGTTTCCTCTTAAAATACCCCTTTACTCAGACTGAAAATACATTTGCTACAGTTCAGCTTACACCGACAGGGTTCTTACAGTCAAACATATACCTCTTTGAAACCTCGGTGGCCTGCTCCCCACCCCAAAACTTGCTACCTGCTCAAGCAACAGTGGCCAGACCTCACTTCTGAAGGCCCCTTATTTCACGCTTCACAGGCTTCTTGGCTCCAAAGAGAAAAAAAGAAAAAACTTTTTTTTTTGGTTTTTCGAGACAGGGTTTCTCTGTTTTGTTTTGGAACCTGTCCTAGAACTTGCTTTGTAGACCAAGCTGGCCTCGAACTCACAGAGATCCGCCTGCCTCTGCCTCCCGAGTACTGGGATTAAAAGCATGAACACAAACGCCCATCGGAAACAATTTTTTAAAAATACACAATTACACTATTAAGAAATAAGGATGAAATAAAATATCCTTAAAAATGTGACCCCAGACTAAATTATTAAAATGAAGTTACAGTTCTAGTTTTAGAGTATCTTCTCAAAGCCACCTGAAGGACAAGACTAAAAATATCCCAAAACACTGCCTTTATCTTTAAAGAAAGACACTCAGACAAACTGAAGTAGGCTGTATCCCTTTCCAGGAACATTAAAGAATGGTGTAAGGACACACTGTACTTGGGGGCCCAAAGGGTTTCAGGGTTTGTTGTTTTTATGACAGACCTTTATGTAACTGCAAAACAGGCAAGTACTTAAAGCCAAATTAAGTAAAATCGGACTTTGTGGACCACCTCTATTTTTGTGAATTAGAATATGAGAAATAGGTATTTTACTTTTTGGAACACTTGGCCTGTCAGGTATAGCACATATCTTTAAAATACACCGGCGAAAACAAAACAAGCCCGACTCTTTCTCCAACAACTTTCCTATGATGTTCGAAACCTGACCTTTTAGCTACGTTAACCCACAGGGAAGACAGAGTATGTGAAGCCACCCTGCTGTAACAGCCACGAAGCAAAGACTCATCTCTGTACAGACAAGCTCAGGAGGGAGAAAAGCTAAATAAAAATGCTGCGTTCAACTGGAGAATCCTAAGATCCATGTTCACCTGTGACGCCGAGAAACTGTCAGCCAGGGGTGACCACCAGAGAGTGACCCCGGTGTAATATTCCAATTCTCTCCTTCAAAAGGCCCCGGGTTCTTACTACCCCCCCCTGCCCCACACCGGGTAGGAATGTCACGCGCAGTCCAACTCTCGAGTAACCTCGGTCTCTCCCTGCCACCTTCAGAAAGGTAAACAAGGACCATGAGCACCTCCATCTACAAATCTGCAATCCTCCTTCGAGGCAGGTGGTCTCTGGCAATTCCCCACGCGAGCACCCCACTGAAGACTTGCACCAAATACTCACTACATCTCCCAGCCTTGCCCCTCGTGGGCACCTCCACGCTTTCCGCTTAAAGAAAGCACTCGCAGACACCCGTGCGTAATCTGGTCACGCGTAGCACCTTCTGGGCTTCCAATTAAGAAGCAGCCCTCCCCAAGCAAGACCAGCAGCCGTGGGAGCCCTTCCTCGGGTATTAAGTGTGGCCTCCCAGGCTGGAGGCACTGGCCCTTTAAAGGCCCTAGCTTCCTGTACACGCGGTCCCTCCCTCCCCGCCGGCTCCCGCCCCGGCCAAGGGTCACACTTGAACTTTTAGGTTGCCCAGTGCCTAAAAGCCGCGGCCGCCCCCTCGCACGCGCCGGACGCCCTACGCGGTGAGTGGGCGCGCTCGACCACCCGCTCCGGCCTCCGGGCACCTCCAGCAGCTGCGGGCCCGCACCTAGCTCGGCCAGCAGCCGCGCGGGTCTTTAGCCAGCCCACGGCAGCCGGAGCCCCAAGGGTGCGTGCGCGTGGAGGGGGACGTCGCCAGGGCCGGGGACACCTTGGCCGCCCAAGGCTGGGAGAGTCGGCGCGCGTGCGGGCGCACAGCAGCCGCCCGAAGCCTCGCAGGTCCGGGGTGGCAGGCGGGGAGCCCTCCCAAGTGATCCCCTGGCCCGACAAGCGGCTAACTTTCGCGCCTGCCCCGGCGTGGCACTCGGTGCCCACACGAGCCCCTCCCGGGTCCCGATTAGAACTCCCCTGGCGTGCACCTGGTCCAGAGTCCTCCAGGTCTCGAGAGGAGCCCCCGCCACACCTGCCACTGCGCGCCCCGCCATTTCCGGGACCCGCAAAGCCACACTTTCGACCCCCACCTCCGGCCCCGGCCCGCGCCACCACGTCCTCCCCCGGGGCCATTCACCTTCCAGCCGGCCGAACTGTTGCTGTCGCCCTTATCCTTGAAGTAGGGCACGCTCTTCACCATCCACTCGTAGATCTGCGACAGGGTGAGCCTCTTCTCGGCCGAGCTCTCGATGGCCTTGGTGATGAGGTCGGCGTACGACAGGTTGCCCCACGCGTTGCGGCGCGACGAGCTGCTCTTGCGCGGCTGTCCCGCGAGCGGTCCCGCGGCGGCGGGGGGCACGGGCGGCGGCTGCGACAGCGGCCCGGCCGGCGGGGGTGGCTGCGGCGGCGCCGGGTGCACGCAGCCCGCCTCGGGGCCCTGGAAGTCCCCGCACAGGGCCCGGGTGGCCGCCGCGGCCGCCACGCAGCCCGGCGCCCGCGCGAAGTCCTCGCTCTCCTCCAGCAGGCTCAGGTTGCTCATGAAGTCGGCGCTGACAGCGGACGCCGAGGCCAGGCTCGCCGCGGCGTCGGGGTTGGTGGCCGCGCCGCCCGACGGCGCCGGGCTCGAGGTGGCCGAGCTGGACGGGTTAAACTCCGGCCTGGGCAGCGGCCAGGTGCAGGAGCGCTGCCGGGGCAGCGGCTCGAAGTCCGGGTCGGTCTCCACCACCTGGGGCGCTTCGGCCATGGTGACCCCCGCCCCTCCCCCAACCGGCCGAGAGCACCGGAGTCGCGGCCCCCGGGGGGCGCGGAGCGGGCGACCCGAGACTGGGGGGGGCCGCGGTCAGCGGACTCCGCACGCCGGAGCGAGGCGCGGGGCGGAGCGGGGGACGGACGGACGGACGCGCCCAGAACTTAACTTCGCCGGGGCCGCCGGGGTCCAGGATCCTCCGAGTTCGTGGCTTGGACGGGACACGGAGCAGGCCGCGGAGCCCGGCGGCTCGGGCGCCACGCTCCTGCTGACAGGGCCGCGGACGCCGAGGGCAGACGGGCGGACGCTCGCTCTCGCTCTCCCCTCTCCCGCGGCCGCGCGACAGCGGCGCTGCTGCCTGTTGAATGTGGCGGCGGCGGCGGGGACTGCAGCGACTCCGCAGCCTCCCGACTTACGGGCTCGGCAGAAGGCTCCCCGCCCGCGGCGGCGCGCGCGCGCCGGCCCGCCCCTGACTGACGGCCCGCGCGGCCAATGGGCGTGCCCCGCCTCCGCCCAGCCGGCCAATGGGCGCGCGCCGGGGCGGGAGCTGCTCTCCCTCGGGAGGCGGCAGGAGGTTGGTGGGGGGTAGCGGGGTGTTTTTCTTTCTCACACACTTCTTCCCCCCCCTTCTTCTTCCTCCAACCTCCGTTATTATTTTCGGTTATCCTCAAGTGTTTCTGAGTCTCTCGCCTCTCGGAGTCCGGGTTGCTCGGAGGCAAGCCGGCGCGGAGGCGGCGACCATACTTTTGTTTACTACGGAGTGCGGGCGAGTGCTGCTCCGAGCCCCGAGCCGGGACCCGAGGGGCGGCGCGGGGCCACTGCGCGCTCCCGGACGCGACGTGGGCGGCGGGGCGCCTCGTGGATTCCACTAAGCCCGCCCCGCCCACGCGTCTTCGGGGAGCTCTGGGGAAGTCGGTGGGGTTTGTTTTGGAGGAATGTTTTCCTGCGCTGGCGTGTGTCCGGGCTGCCTCGGGCGCAGAGATCCCACAGCGCGGAGCGACGGCTCTGCGGCTCCCGGCCCCCCTTCCCACCCTACCCTTGCACACCTGCCAGCTGAGACCCCCGCGGCTCGCCCCAGCCTCCCCCCCCCCCGGCCGCCGGGCATCCTGAACCCAGAAGAGGGAGAAGACGCTGCGGTTTGCACAAGCACCCGGATCTGAAGTCGTCTGCGGGAAACCGCTTTCCTGCCACGGGAATCTCGCTGTCCCCTGAGCACCGGAGTAGTGGCCAAAGGCTTAGGAGAGCGTTTAGAGACAACCTTGCCCCTTTGTCACGCCTAATTAAGTTTCACTGGTTGCTTGTTTCTTTTTATTCAGGATGGAAACCACGAGGTTTTGAGTGAAATCCAAAAAGATGAGACCCAAGTGTTGAGGGGCAGCCACCCCCATCCCCCAACGGGTCCTTTAAGCTTCCTGCTTCGGGTACCTTCAGCCTGCTCCCACCTACACCTCACTGATCCCAGAGCGAGCTCCCAGATCTGGCTGTCTAATACAGGCTCAGCAGGGCCGAAGGTAGAAAGATGATGATTCGTGTCGTCTTCCAGAGCAGAAGAAAACGTTCCCTCGCTTGGTTTTTTTATTTGCTTTCTCTTTTAAAACGAATATGAATGGCATTTTCTTCCAATGAATAGGATGTCTTAGAATTGAAGAATATTAGGGTTTTAAATGTGTTCAAAAAGACAGCTCCTAATTTCCTGTTGCTGTTGTATTTCACTCTTCTTTCTTACGTGGAACTCTATTTAAAAGGGGGCATCTAAAGAAAAAGAGAGCCTTACGAAGGTTAGAATTATGTAGAGGGTTTGTCCCAAGCATCTCTCTATCCCAGGCCCCTATTTCTTCATAATCCCTTTATTGCAATGACTTCTTACTGATCTCACATGGGTAGAGACCCTGAACCGGAAGTGCTGGGGAGGGACAGGTTGGTTGAGGTCTCTTCTCTTCACCTTGCCGGTAAGTTTTGGCAAGTGGGGTCTTTGGCAGCAGCTAGGAGACTTGAGTAAGTCGGTGAGCTTAAAAGGACCACAGAGAACCACCCTTTGCTGCTCCTTCCCTTTATAACCCCGCTGCCGGGATGGGCCCGCGTCCAGAAGCCGCACCCTGCAAACAGGAGTACTAGTGGACCAATCTTGGCGATGGCATCCAGCTGTGATTTTGGCCTTACCCTCATTTTTCTTCCGGTTTCTCCAGGATGAGAGCATTTGGTTAAAGGAGTTTTCCTAACGCTTTCCCAAATCTTCAGATTCTCTAAGACCACTGCCCCCAATTGTTCCTTTAAGTGTCCTAGTATGGGCCAGTAGGTAGAGCAGGGGCTTAGCATGTGTGAAGCCCTGAGTT
This sequence comes from Mesocricetus auratus, assembly GCF_017639785.1. NCBI lineage: Eukaryota > Metazoa > Chordata > Mammalia > Rodentia > Cricetidae > Mesocricetus > Mesocricetus auratus. Next base: position 13,107,428 of record NW_024429195.1, read on the forward strand.
CAATGCCCAAGACCAAAAGGGAGTCAGAGATCCCGTATTGTCAGTGTCCTAATACAGAGGTCAAAAAAGTGTAAATATGCGCTAAAAGGTTGGTATGGGTGATTATTCTACGCTTGTGTCTAAATGTCAGTTTACTGAAGCATAGAGCATTGCTGAGCCTCTCAGCTGTTTCCTGTCGTTGCCTGGCACTAACTATTCTGTAAAGAAAAACCCGTGTAACTGGCATCTCACATCCTCCCAAGGATGGAGAAGAGTGCAAAAGTAGTCACTGGGAGAGCAGGCGTGTGCTTTGGGAATATCGGAAGGAACAGGTGAGCCCTCCTTGATAAAAGTTATCTCTAGCTACACTTACTTTTCTGATGGCCCTGCAAAATGCTACACTTGAAAGTAAGCTTGGAGATTATCTTTGATCTCCTTTAATTAATAGATCATCAGACAGCACACTTAGAGGGTAGTAAGTCTCTCGATTTCCCATCAATCCCGTCAGTGCATCATGCAGAGAAGTATAAGCATCCTATAATGCCAGTGTATGCATAAACACTGCAGTCTGTGTATGTCCTTCCTGCTAGCCATGTATTGTCAAAATTTTAGTCAAATGGATTCCACCAAGGTGAGTGAAGTTTTGGCTTAAAAGATTAAGAAAGCTGGGCTTGTGACTTAGCCAGGGAGAGTGCCTGCTGAGTGTACAGTGTTGCTCTGGATTCCAGCATAAACTCCCTGTGGCAGCACAAACCAGTAACCCCAGCACTTCAGATGTGGAAGCAGGAAGGTCAGGAGGTGAGTTCAAAACTAGCCTGGGCTACATGAGACCTTGTCCCCACCCCCACCCCCGAAAAAGAGAGAGAAAGAAATGATTAAGAAAATAGAGTGGAAAAAAAAGAAAGATACCACAATAAAAGGTGGTTAGTGAAAGACTGTCAACTTGCCAGGACTAGTGGCTCAGGCCCTCAAGCCTAGCCCTCAGGGAGCCTGAGACAGACAGCTCTCTTGAGTTCCAGGCCAGTCTGTTCTACGTAGTGAGTGTCATGCCAGCTAAGGCTCCACAGGGCTTGTCTCCCAAACAAGTAAAGTAAATGTTTTAGCTGGTGCTAAAGGCCCCAAATCCCAGAAATTCGTATAGCTAGACCAGGAGATTCTCAAGTTTCAGGTCTCCTGGGCTACAGAACGAGATAAAGTCCAGTTAGAATAAGACCCTGTCTCAAGATTAAAAGGGGAGGGGGCCTGGGGAAGCAGCCTAGTGGTACAGATTGCCTAGTGGTAAAGAAGTCCTATGCTTCATCACTAGTATGGGGGGGTGGGTAGAAATAATAGGTGGATAAGATACAGTTATTAGGCTGTGAGTATAGTTCAGTGGTATGTGAACTCAGTGACTCGTGTATGAGACACTGGCTTTGACCCCTGGCACTGCAATAAAATAATATTTGGAATGATATCCTACAGTGCTGGTGATACAACATTTACCAGTTCAGATAGTACTCCTGTCACCTGAAGATGTTGCACCCTTGGCTTAACACAGAGCCCTCAGTTTCAAATTAGGAAATAGGAACACTGAGGAGTTTGATGATTTGCTCAAGTTTTGTGCAGTTCGTAGGGCTGGGTACAAAATCCAAATTTCCTCTTCTTCAGGTCAAGAATATGCTTTCTGTCTTGTTACTATGACATCCCTTTTACCACCTGGGGGCTTTAAAACCATCTAATAAAGTTTAACCTCTTTTAAATAGTAGGCCCTTACACAATTTTTTTAAATAAACAAATTCTGGGCTTCAAACTGCATGCACATTAGAATTTAAATTTTTTATGACATTGAGAACTCATAGTATGGCCATACAATTAATAGCACATGAAACTTCAAATTCTCATAGTGTCACAAATCTGAACTTTGCATTCATTTTGAAACACAATATGTTTTCACTGTTTTATTTCTGTTTCTTGTCATATTAAAGCTCTTACCATGCTCTTCCCCAAAGCGGGACATGTGTATTAAATAAGAAAATGTTGCCATGTAGAACGCAGATGGCAGTACACTTTTGGCACCGAGGAGGTTTAACAAGGCATTTTACTCGGAAAACTTGTGTGCATGAAAACTTGTGTGCATGAATGTTCAAGTTACAAGGTAAGAAATCAATTGCTGCTTTATAATGTGAGTCCATTTTCTTTCCTTTTCTGATCTAACCATCCTATAGCATTCTAGCCTGGCAAGGGGACCAAATGTGATTGCAAACAAATGACTAAGGGCGTCCAGCATAGTAGTAAACGCTTGACTAAAGAAGAAACTACTAGTATTTTCTTTTAACTCTTTTGGTGTGTGTGTGTGTGTGTGTGTGTGTGTGTGTGTGTGTGTGTGTGTGTGTGTGCACTCACAAGCTCACATAACAGGAACTGTGTGGAGGTCAGAGGATGGATAACTTTCTTGATTCCGTTCTCATTCTAGCCTGTAGACCCTGAGGAGATCAAGTTCAGGTCCTCGGGGTTGGTGACAGGAACATTTACTCACTAGTCATGTTGCTGCTGGTCCTACTGCTAGCATTTTTCTAGTAACTAACCATATGGCTTGTCATTTGTTGATTTTAAAAAAAAAAGTAAAAAGAGGTAATACTGGCTGTGTAGATAAGAGTGCCTGTGTTTTTCTATAATGTGGAGATTCCCTGTGTCAAAGAGGGTGTAAAAACCAGGAGACAAGAGATGATCAAATTTCAGGGCCTGGAGGAATGGCTCAGAGATTGAGAGAACCAAGTGCTCTACCAGAGGACCACATGGTGGCTCACAACTAACGATATGTAAGTCTAGTTTCAGGGGATCCGACGCCCTCTGCTGGCCTCTGCCGTTACTAGGCATGAACATGCCGAGGAGACGTGTAGGCAAAACACGCATATACATTTTAAAAATTTTTTTATTTTTATTAGAAACAAGCTTGCTTCACATGTCAATCCCAGCTCCCTCTCCCTCCCTTCCTCCCTCCCACCAGCCCCCCACCAATCCCCACTCCATTTCCCAGGGAGGGTGTGGCTCTCCCTGGGGGATCTCCAGAGTCTGTCATTTCATCCAGGGCAGGGCCTAGGCCCTCCCGCCAAGAGTCCAGGCTGATGGGCACCCAAAAATATACATTTAAAACATTATTTTAAAGAGACAGGGGAAAAAGACATTATAAAGTATTGGATTTAGCTGGCTCAAAGGGTCCACTCTTATGTAGCGGAGGGTGACCTTGAACTCCTGGTACTTCCACCTCCAGCTCCTGAGAATGTGGGGAATACAGGGTTCATGCTGCCCTGAGGTTTAACATTTAAAATGGAATTTCTAATTAGCAGATGCCTGAGAGAAGTGCCTGGAAAGAAACCAATTTGTCTCCAGAGATGCCATATGTACTTTAAATAATCTTATGTTTCAACAACAAACTGAAAACAGGAGTTTTTAGTTATGCTGCATATTTGAGCTCTAGAAGACTCCAACTTGGAAAAACTCTGCAATCTATAACTAAGCTCCACTGGAGTCTTCCTTCTGGTTTTCCAATCTGTGTATCGCCTGAAACAGGAAAATTTATCGTATGATATGGCTAAGGGTGTCAGGGGGCTAAGGCCCCCACTCAGACTATCACCCTTCTCCCCAAACTGAAATAAATAATATAGATGTATACGTGTGCATGTCTTGTTTCTAAATGTTCTAGGTCTAGATCTTAAATCATCAGCCATCATATACATAGGAAGCTTGTGGTGTATAGAGCTGGTATAGCACTGAGCTAACATACATGAGACCCTTATTTGGACTCTAACCAAAAGAGGAAATACCTACATACATCTAAAACACATATATTTAATCTGTCTAAATAAAAACTATATTTTCAACAGTAACTACAGACCTTGCACTCTATCGTGGGTTTTTTGTTGTTATTGGTGTTTTTGTTTTGTTTTGTTTTTTGAGACAGGGCCTCACTGTGCACCCTTGGCCTGGAACTCACAGAGATGTGCAACTACACCTGTTGTACAGCTATCTTTTGAATAAATCATGCAAATCACGAAGTAAAGCAAGGATGGATATGTTTTATCTTTACAGAAATGACCACTCAGGTACTCGTTTCCTTACAGGTTTATCTTAGAAGCTGGTCTAAGTACAGTCACATTTGACTGCAACTAACTGTTCTCCAAGTTCAGAGTTCACCTGTTTCATGCCGTACTTTCTTAATCCATGGTTCAAAATGATTCTCCTAGAAAATTTACACTTGGAAAAATTGAGACAGTGTCTCAAGCCTGTAATCCCAACCCCTGAGAGGCTCGGAACAGATTGTAGCAAGTTCAGGGCCAGTCGGGGTTACATCGGCTCCAGGATACATGGAGTACAAAGGGGAGGGGGGAGGGGTACAGTGTGACATTGGATAACATTTGAGATTTCCTTCCTCCTTTTGATCACTATTAGCAGTCAGCTCTGCTTACAAACCAGTTCAAGGAGCTGGAAAGACAGCTCAGTGGTTAAGAACACTTGCTGCTCTTCCAATAGGACATGGGTTCAGTTCCCGCACTCACAACTGCCTATGTATGCTGCCCAGTGAGCATAATATCGCTCCTACTTTTAAAGGAAAACTTACTTATGGGATGGGATTAGACATCTGTGCTCCTAGTTTCCATTAAACATGCACCGACCCCACCCCATCCGCCATTCCCATTCCACCCTACTTCATCCCACCTCTACCTTACCCCACCCCATCCTGCCCCACCCTCCCCCGAGGGCGGGGCAGGGGAAGCACACTGACAACCGGCAACTTACTATTTACCTGCAGCTCCAGTTCCAGGTGATCGGCTGCCATCTTCTGGTATTTTTGAGTACTGCATGCATTTGGTCCACACACACGTGAGCACAAACACCCATACACATAAAATAAACAGATCTTTTTTAAAAAAGAAAAGTAATTGTTTATGTTAGTAAAAGATTAGAAACAATTAAATTAGCAACAGTAATGATGATTTTGCATTTGCATACAGAAATAAAGTAGGGTCTATCTAGCCATTAGCACTTGGCTGTTGGGACAGCTTCGGTCACCGGCTCTTCATGAAGGGTTGGTTGACTTATCTGAGGTCCTTCCCGACTTTCTTCATCCTGAATCAAACTGAGTTCTATTGGCACCAGAGAGTGATTACTATTGCATTTTTTAAATAGAAAGACATCCTTCCTCCTGAGTTCCACAAGTGTGGGGTTAGAACCATGGAAGACTATCCTACAATCCACACAATGGGCCTTGTTCCATTTACTCTATCTCTGTTGGAATCTGATGATAAGTTCTCTTAAATGGGGCGGCCTAGGAGTGGCCTTCCAAGCCTAAGTTCACAGGGTGGATCCTGTCCTGTAAAGGATACATCTTGTCCTATGGCAAAAGGTTGAGCCTACTTTTGCCAATTTCAAAGATTAATTTAAAGAGGGTGGACTTAATAGTGCAGGTCACGTGTTTGAATTGTCCATAGTGTTGAGGTCAGCGGCTCAGTGGAGTTTCCAGGTTACGTTTAAGACCTTACTGACCATTTCAGTCACTGAAGAGAGATTCAAGTGTGGTGGTGGTGGTGGTGGTGGTTTTTCGTTTTTGTTGTCCTGCAGTCAATAGACCTCTCTTATAAATCACAGCATGGACATGAAGGGGACAATGGCAAACCTTCTGTTTGTATAAACGTTTACATGTTTGTCCGTTCCCTGTGTAGGACTTGAGGGAGAGCCTTTTGCGGGCATGACGTGCCCCGTGGCAAGCCTTGTGCCCATATGGTAGCCCACCGGGTAGTCACTGTTGCTCTGGCTCTCCTGCGTCCATCGACAACCTGTCTATTTCCGTCCCTAAACTTATTGGCCTCTGCCTCGGGCAAAGGAGTGCCCTGAGCTCTGGGAGACTGGCCTGAGAAACATCCAGCAAGTCCTGACAGTCATGGAAGGGACCTCAGGGTTGCCATCAGGCACCAATATGTCGGGGTTGAGGCTCTGTATAGCAACAAGGTGAGACTCTGATATTGATGCAGACAATTGACATCCACAGCCATTTGCCCCTGTCAGGGTGTTTTCCACAGCATGGGGAGCCCTTGAAGTCAGGTCCTGGCCTGGGCCAGGGTGAATGTGTCAGATTCTCTTCCCAGTACAGTGGCTGCAACTATGGTATGCAGACAGGATTGCCAAACGGAGGCCACAGGGTCCACACTTAGACAGATTTGCTAGAGGCTCCACCAAGATCCCAGGGTCTGAGTCAAAGCCTTTGCAGTACCTCCTCTCTCTCTCTCTCTCTCTCTCTCTCTCTCTCTTCCCCCTCTCTCTGTGCCTCTCTGTCTCTGTCTCTCCTCTCTCTCTGTCTCTCTCTCTTCCTCCTCTCTCTGTGTCTCTCTGTCTCTGTCTCTCTGTCTCTCCTCTCTCCCCCTCTCTCTCTGTCTGTCTCTCTCTTCCCTCTGTCTCTGTCTCTGCTCTGTCTCTGTCTCTGTCTCTGTCTCTCTCTCTCACACACACACACACACACACACACACACACACACACACACACACACGGAAAGGTGGGATGGTTTAGTGACACCTGGGAGGGCTGGGCTCTGGTTGAAGTTTCCTTCAGTTTCTGGAAAGCTCGTTCCTCTGTTTCAGTCCATTTTAAAGGCTGCCTTCCCACAGTTGCAGAGTAAAGGGTTTGGGCTATCTCTGCAAAGCCAGGAATCCAGAACCTGAGATATCCCAGCACCCCAGAAATCTCACACCTGCTTTTTTGGCTTGAGGGTAGCTTCCTTTGGGGGCAGCATTGAGAGTCTCCTACCTTGAGCAAGCTGGGATCCATGTAGTAAAGCTGAGTTCCCCTACTACTCATGTAGTAGTTCCTCATGGAGACATGATCTCCCGATGTGGGGAGCGGCTGAGGGAAGGCCTCTGTGTCTTTCAAGCGGGTGACAGTGACAGCTGCTTCCAGTAGAAGGTTATCTACATACTGGAGCAGAGTGGGGTCAGGGTGTGACACCGGAAGCCTGTTAAGTTCTGAATTCTTGGGGCGGCCATGTCCAGGTTAGCTGGCTAGTCTCACTGGACATTGGATCAGTCTATTTCAAGGCAAATACGAGCTGGCCCACTGACCTTGAGGGAATGGAGAAGGAAGGTCCAGGACTCTGTAGACCCGGTGGTCTGCTGGGAAGAGACCGAGCACCGTGTGTGGATTTGGAGTGTGGAAAGGCAGACTCCAAGCCAATCGCATGGGGTGAGGATGTTAGCCTCTAACAACCCCTTGATATGGGGAACATTTTTTAGTCTCGCTGTGGGTTTATGGGATATTGCCAGACCCCAATCGGCAGGGCTGTAGCCAAGAGACTCAGCACAGCTGGTAGGTGGCCGCTGCCAAGCCTGGAGGATTTGTCTCAGCCCACACCTTAGGAAGCTGTTGTCCTTGCGTCTTGGATCCTGGCCCCTGTGTCTGGATTTCTTTTCCCTTGTCATGTCTGGGAGAGCTAGAAACTGTTTTTCAGACAGACAGACAGACAGACAGTCAGACAGACAGACAGTCAAGCTAAATTCGAAGGCAGGTGCAAATGGCGGTGCCTACCTTTCACTGAGATCTCTGCTCAGAGCAGGGAAGGGAAATCTGGGACCACCATGAAGGTGTGAGTCGCCTGCTTGTGGCCTGGGCTAACTGTTCTTTGAGGTGTGAGGTTGTGGTGGGTAATTGTGCTTGTGGCCCCCTGGACTGGCATCTTTTTATTGGTAACTGCCCCCCCCCCACACACTTTGTTTGTTTTTGAAGATCTCTGCTTGGGACCTGAGCAGTATAAGCGCACCTGAAGAGCAGCCAGATGTTCTCAGCTTGCCCGTGCGGCCCCAGCGGGCAGGCAGCTTCCTGCCTTTCAGGGTTTCAATTATTGTAAACTTTTGATACACTGAGAGGTCTTCATCCCGGTCAAGCCCTCTAAATTTTGGAGCCACCGCCTCCCCCCCAACCCCCCACCCCCCACCCCCGCCGTCTAAGTTTTGCCCCCCTCCCATGTCCGGAGTTGACTGAATGACAAAAGTCAAATTGAACGTCCTAGCATTTCCGGGGTTAGTGGATCAAAAAGGGTGTGACTTTTGAAAGCTTTTTTTTTTTTTTTTTTTTTTTTTTTGGAATCGCTGGAGAAATGCCCCAGGAGACTCTTCCGAGCCCTGAAGATCTTCAGGAGTCATAGACAAATCCATGGGTTTCTGAGCTGCATCCCAAATTCCAGTAATAAGGTACCGGAGAAAAGTGTCCCAAGCCTGGGAACCTGCGTGCATACTGGGGTCTCAGTAAGGATGCTTGAGCTCAGACAGACAGTAGCTTCTCTGCATCCGTAACCAGAGGCTAAGGAAACAAACTTCCTTTTCTCTGCCCCGAGACGTTCCCTTTCCACTTAAACAGTGTTTGTTTGAAGGAATTGCTAATAACCATCCCGCCTTAGGGCGACGGTTTCCAGGCACAGATTCCAAGGGGGCAGTTAGGGCTTGGGGATTAATTGGGGGGGGGGTCTGGAGCTTCCAGTTGTACAGACCTGAAGTAAAACATCATTGCCACCCTCCCCCACACCACACACAAACAGTGGTGACTGTGACACCGCTGGCCCCTCGGGGGCGGGGCGGTCCACTGCGAGGGCAGTCTGACCGGGTCCCGGGATCTTGTCACTTAGAGCAGGCCAGAGCTGGGGTCCACCCCCAACTGCAGAGCCCGGGACCAGAGAGTTGGGGGGGTGGAGAGCAAGCGACGGCGTGCAGAAGGTGCCACCTACTGGCAGAGTGCGGAGAAACCGGCAGAACTTCAATCCGTCAACCAGAGTCAACTTCCCCTTGCGAGGACCAGAAACACCAGCGGCAAAATCAAGAAATCAAACAACTCCCTGGGCCAGACTTGTCCATCACACATGTACTCATGTACACGGTCGGCCGGCCATTTATTCAAGCAGAACCGAGACCGTATCTCTCCTGAGGATACAGGATAGAGGGTCGCCCACTATTAGAACCCAAACTTCGTGGGGGGAACTGGGGGAAGAGCTTCCCGTCCAAATTGTCTTCCCAAACCAGAAACAGGCCGTTAACACCCCTCCTATCCAGAAGAAAACTTTCCAGAAGAATGCTCTATCCCCCTTAATTAAGGGCTCCCGTGGGCCTTGTCCCTTTTAACTAGAACTAGAATACAGAATCAGAACTCACGTTGACTGAACCGATGAAAAAAGTCTTGATATACTTTTTTCTTAGTCTTTTCTTCTGTTTTTTTTGGGGGGGTGGGGGTTACAATGGTGGGGGATGAACCTGGGAAGACTGGGAAATGAATGCAATCCCGTTGCATTATGTGAAACTCCCAAATAATTAATAAAATAACTAATAAAAATTATGTGGGGGGGGGAGGTGTTGAGTCCCACATTAGTGGCCAGACCAAGAACGGGCCCTGGAAAGTCCCTTGATGCCCAACCTCTGGGTACAGCATTGTAAAAGACAAAACCATAAATTACATCAGTATGGGAAAGGTGGGGGGCTTTAGTGATGGATTTATAGTGACCTAGTAACTATGCTTTCTTCACAAGGCCCTGCAGCATCTTCCAGACACTACATATTATGTTTGGACTATGGTCAAGGTCATGGACAGTCCCGAAGTGTCGCCAAGGTGAATGTGGCTATTGGGGGGAAGGGGAGGGGCTGAGAAGTGACCAGACACAAAATAACATCAGGACTGGATAGTGTTACCTTAATCATACATACACATACATATATTTCCCATAAGAGATGTTGCCTCTAAGAAACAAATGTTGCATGTGTGTCTGTTTCATGAATAGAATACAAAACAACAAAACTTTCAGAATCAAATTTCTTAGGGAAAAGATTAGGACAGGCAACAAGCAACAATTACAAGGAAGCAACACATTACTTAAAGGGAAGGGGAAGACACTGGCTTCCAGGTCCTGAATTTATGCTTGTGTATTTTTTTCTTTAATTCCCTCTTAAATTAGTTACATTCTTCCCATGGGAGAAGACCACATCTTACTTTTACTGTTCATTTTTAAAATCTGAAGGGAGTCTTTTCATGTAACTAAATTACAGCACCTGTAATATTGTATTTTACAGTTATTCCTAGACAGATTCTTCTCAGCAGTTTACTGTAAAACTGCCTGTCAAGTTGGGTTTAGATGTGTATACATAGTAATATTCTATTAAAAGATCCCAATAATGCCACCTTATTTTCATAGCACAATTAAGTTATACAGCAAATTTAGGAACTAATAAAAAGTGACAAGAGGAGCTGGAGAGATGGCTCAGTGGTTAAGAGCACTGACTGCTCTTCCAGAGGTCCTGAGTTCAATTCCCAGCAACCACATGGTGGCTCACAACCATCTACAATTCAATCTGGTGCCCTCTTCTGGTATGTAGGCAGAACGCTGTATATGTAATAAATAAATCTTAAAAAAAAAAAAGTGACACTGGGCGTTGGTGGCGCACGCCTTTAATCCCAGCACTCGGGAGGCAGAGGCAGGCGGATCTCTGTGAGTTCGAGGCCAGCCTGGTCTACAAGAGCTAGTTCCAGGACAGCCTCCAAAGCCACAGAGAAACCCTGTCTCGAAAAAAACCAAAAAAAAAAATATATATATATATATATATAGTAAAATTAAAGTTTTGTTGGAGTTTAGTTAACAACAACCTTCTTAGTTTCTTTTTGTTTGTTTATTTTTTCAGGGTGTCTCTGTATTGCTTTGGAGGCTGCCCTGGAACTCCCTCTGTAGACCAGGCTGGCCTCAAACTTCCGCCTGCCTCTGCCTCCCGAGTGCTGGGGTTAAAGGAGTGTGCCCCCAATGCCCAGCTTTGGTACTAAATTCTTAAACAGATCACTCCAGAAAGCTTACTTTGGAAAATTCCCAGGAGCTGGAGAGATGCTGTGCTTCTGTGCGGGCATGAGGATCGAGTTCGGATCTCCAGGCCCCATTTGGAGTGTAGCAGCACAGATTTGTAACCAGTGGGTTGGCAAAGACAGGTAGATCCCTGGGGCTCTCTGACATTCCCCAACTGCCACGCTAGCCATTCAGTGAGAGTTCCTGTATCAAAGACTACTTGGGCTACTGGCGAGACACTCAGCTGGTAAAGCATTTGTCACGGTAGCATGAAGCCGAAAGTTCAGTTCCCAGAACTCAGTCCACAAAACTGTTCTCTGATTTCATCTCATTACCCACAAAAATAGTATTTCTTTACTTTATTTATTTTTGAGTCAGCATCTCTCTACAAAGTACTGGTTGTCCCAGAACTCACTGTGTAGACCAGGGTGGCCTCAAACTTACAGAGATTATCCTGCCTCTGCCTCTTCAGTACTTGGACTAAAGGCATGAGTCACTATGTTAAGCAACAGGTTGCAGGAGTGCTATTGCACACAAGAAATAGCACACGCACCTAATGGAGTACTATTCAGCAGAAAAAAACAATGGAATCTTGAAATTTGCAGGCAAATGGATGGCACTAGAAGAAACCATACTGAGTGAAGTAACCCCGTCACAAAAAGAGAAACATGGTATGTACTCACCTTATATATGGTTTTAGACATGGATCAGGGGAGTGCCAGCCTACAATCCCACTGCCAGAGAGTCTGGGAAACAGAACCTTCATCCAGCAACTTATGGAAGCAGAGGCAGACACCCACAGACAAACACTGAACTGAACTCCTGGAATCCAATGACAGAAAGGGAGAACTGATGAGCAAAGGGGTTAAGACTGGGCTGGTTGAGCTGGGCGGTGGTGGCGCACACCTTTAATCCCAGCACTCGGGAGGCAGAGGCAGGCGGATCTCTGTGAGTTCGAGGCTGGGCTGGACCGACAGCCTCGAAAACAATACAGAGAAACCCTGTCTCATAAAAACCACACACACACACACAAAAGACTAGGCTGGTTTAACCCACAGAAACAGTTGACTTGAATAAGGGGGAGCTCTTGGACCCTAGACTGATGGCTGTGTGGACAGCATGGGACTGATCCAGACCCTCTGAATGTGGGTGTCAGTGAGGAGGCCTAGGTAATCTATGGGGCCTTGGGTAGTTTTTATCCCTGGCATACAAATAGACTTTGGCTGCCCATCCCACAGTGAGGCATAATCTCTCAGCCTGGACTCTTGGGTAAAGGCCTAGGCCCTACCCTGGATGAAATGACAGACTCTGGAGATCCCCCACGGAGGGCCTCACCCTCCCTGTGGATCAGAGTGGAGATTGGGTGGAGGACTGGGGGCCTGTTGGGGAGGGCGGGGGAGGAGGGGAGGGAGAGGGAGCTGGGATTGACATGTGAAGCAAGCTTGTTTCTAGCTTAAATTTAAAAAAAGGAAGAAAAAAAAGAAATACCTCCCCCCACCTCTCTCTCTCTCTCTCTCTCTCTCTCTCTCTCTCTCTCTCTCTCTCTCTCTCTCTCTCACACACACACACACACACACACACACACAGACACACAGAAAGCCCCCTTTGACCCACAAGAGGTCCAAGGCCTTTTTCTTTCTTTCTTTCTTTCTTTCTTTCTTTCTTTCTTTCTTTCTTTCTCTTTTTCGAGACAGGGTTTCTCAGTATTGTTTTGGACGCTGTCCTAGAACTTGCTCTGTAGACCAGGCTGGTCTCAAACTCACAGAGATCTGCCTGTCTCTGCCTCCCAAGTGCTGGGATTGAAGGCGTGTACCACCACTGCCGGGCTCCAAGGCCTTTCTTGAGTTGGATCACGATGAAGGGATATCCATGCTCCTGAAATGGGCCACCTCCCTCTAATGCTGCCAGCTTACCTCTGGGTCAGCTTGGGAAAGGCAGAGGAAAGTTAGGGAATTATTTTTAAAATCATGACTCCTATTTAAGTTAAAGTCGTAGGTGGAATGTGGTCTGCACAGGTTCTCTGACGTCACGACACCTGACTAGTAACCAGCAGTGACAAGATTGCTTCTTCCATGGCATGGGTACCCACCAGTGATGGAGGACATCCATCCTGGCAGAGGATGCCCTACCCTGGGTGCTTCAGTGCTCAGGAGTGCAGGACGGACAACAAAAACCCCTTCCTCTCTTTGATCGACATCAGCATATCCAAGTTGCTTTGATTTCGTTTTCATCTTTTGTTTTGTTTGCTTGGGGAAGCTGACTGTTCAGAAAATCAGTTGTACCTGTGTGGAAGCCCTGACCCCCAAAACTGCCACTGTGACTGGAAATAATAGGGCCTTCAAGGAGGTGACTAAGTTAAAATGAACTCATTGGGGTGGTTCCAAGTGCACCCCAACTGCCATCTCCACAAGAGGAAATGTAAACACAGAGATGTGTTTACAAAGCGAAAAGGCCAGAAGAGTTCACAGTCTATCTGTAAGCCCAGGTGAGTGGCAGGCCCTGGAGAAAAATCAAACTTTGGGCAGCCTGACGTTAGTCTTGAGCTCAATGCTGTGAAAAAAAATTGGTTGTTTAAAACATCCAATATGTGGCACTTTGGTTTTGTAGCCTTTGCTACAAATAATGTAATTACAAATAAAACAAATTGCTAATATAATGACCAAGTAATCAACTGCTTTTTAGAAGGCTTGGCTAGATTGCCCATATTCACTTCAAACACCAAAAGGCATCTAAGCAAATAAAGTGTTCATTTGTCACAGCTTCAAAGTCTTTGTGGTCCTTGTCACAGGAGAATGTTATTTACCCGGCACTCACAATGTGCCAGGGCACTTTCCGGTTAAAACGCGTTTTATCTTCATAAGGCTATGTATGTGTCATAAGAGCAGGGGCTGTTTTACTGAAGAAAAAGGAAAGGGGGAGTTGAGGGCAGTAACTAAGTGTCAGAGCCCTCATCTAGTACGTGCAGCTTCAGAAAATAAATTAAAAATACGTGAGATAGCCGGGCGTTGGTGAGATAAGCCTAAGGAGTTTGGTTTGGGTTGATTTTGAGACAAGGCTATCCTTGTCTGAGGCTATCCTCAATCTCATTATCTAACTCTCTTGGTTATTGGTATTAAATGTGTGAGTCACAAGACAAGACAAAAATTTTTTTAAAAGGGGGGGGCAACTTGGGAAATAGCTCTCTGGGTGTAGAGCTTGCTATGCAAGCATGGTGACCTGAGTTCAAATCCCCAGCACCCACTGAAGAACATGGCAGCAGGTGCCTGTAACCTCAGGAGGGCAGACATAGAAGGTTCCCGGGGATTTGCTCACTAGACAGGTTTGCCAAGTGGTGAGAGACTGAGAAATTTGTTTTAAGGAGTCATTAAATCATGAACTGTTTGACTTTCTCTTACACAGTCACGTAACGACTTAGAACTCTGATCCAAAGCTATGGCATCTCTGTTGAGAGCTACCGTTCCGGGCTCCCTCTTTAATGACCAGGCCTTACCTTATATACCGTTCGCACACCTGCTAGACACTTGGCAATTCAGAAAGGTAGGGGATGTCCTGGACCTGCAGCCGAGAGCCCTAAATTCACATTTAAACTCTACCCTGATCCCCCAGGAAGTTCTCCCAGTGAATAGCCGCGGTGACAATAGGCACGTGCTGCAGGCGTCAGCCCGGATAATGGCCTAACAGGTGCCGATCTACAGGATTAGCCCCAGGTTTAGCTTGCCTGGTTACCGGTCCTTTTGTCTTAAACCTGAAGTTCCTTTAAATGATAGAAGAGCTGCTGAGAGGTGATTCAGACGGTCTCAGCCCACCTAGGGCTGGCCTTGAAGCCGCTGTACCCACGGTGCAGTCCTGCCTGGGTGCAGTCCCGGTTCTTTGCCCCTGGGAAACCATCCTGCCCTTTGGAAGGGAGCTGCCCCTGCGGGGAAAGCTGGGAGGAGACCTCGCTGAAAGGCGCTGAAAGGCAGAAAGCGTACAGAACAGATTCAGACCACACGAGAGCAAAGTCACTGTTGGGCCCCCACACCTCCAGACTGCTCCCCACACTCAGTTCAGCAAAGTGCAGCCCCCTGGGAAACCATCCTGCCCTTTGGAAGGGAGCTGCCCCTGCGGGGAAAGCTGGGAGGAGACCTCGCTGAAAGGCAGAAAGCGTACAGAACAGATTCAGACCACACGAGAGCAAAGTCACTGTTGGGCCCCCACACCTCCAGGCTGCTCCCCACACTCAGTTCAGCAAAGTGCAGCCCCCAACCTCACCCACCACCACATTTGCAGTAAGGCAAGCTAACGCCAAACCAGATGGGTCGGAAGAGCTTGACTGCCATCTAGTGGCCGCTGTAGCTTATTTGCGGCTTCTCGTACCTTTGGCCTGTAAACTTTTACTGTTGTTTTTAACTTTTCTTTTTGATTTTATGGTACTGGGGTTGTTAAGTAGTGCTTCACCACCAGACTACAGGCTGCGTCACCATTTTGTGGTAGATAGGGACTGAACCCAGGATCTCATGCCTGCCAGCCAAGCACTGGGACACCTGCATTATAGTCCACAGTATTCTTTACATTTATGTGCGTGTACAGTGTGTGTGCGTGTACAGTGTGTGTGTGTGTACAGTGTGTGCGCGTCTGTTTATGGGGCTGCATTGCCAGTGTGGATGCCAGAGCTCCGTGTCAAGTACAGGGCTGCTGCTTCTAGGGTTTTTGTGTGTGTGTGTGTGTTTGTTTGTTTTTTCAAGACATGTTTTTTTCTGGGTAACAGCCCTGGCTGTCCTGGAACTCTCTTTGTAGACCAGATGCTGGGATTAAAGGCGTGCGACACCACCGCCTGGTTTGCATCATCATCGTCGTCGTCATCATCATCATCATCATCATCATCATTATTATTATTATTATTATTATTGTGAGTCTTTTCATAGACTTTGAATCTCACAGATTGGCTATACTGCAGGGCCAGCGAGCACCTGCGATTGATTAACTCTAGGATACCTATGAAGCTCTAGGATACCTATGATATTGTCAATTTTGGTA
This sequence comes from Mesocricetus auratus, assembly GCF_017639785.1. Classification (NCBI taxonomy): domain Eukaryota; kingdom Metazoa; phylum Chordata; class Mammalia; order Rodentia; family Cricetidae; genus Mesocricetus; species Mesocricetus auratus. The sequence continues at coordinate 13,123,255 of NW_024429195.1, forward strand.
AACTGCCCCCTCGCACTGCCCCCTCACAGTTTCTACTTGGGTGTTGGGGATTCCAATTCAGATCTTTTCTTTTTTTTTTTTTTTCTTTTTCTTTTTTTTGGTTTTTTAAGACAGGGTTTGTCTGTATAACAACACTGGCTGTCCTGGACCTCACTTTGTAGACCAGGCTGGCCTCAAACTCGCTGAGACTCACCTGCCTGCACCTCCTGAGTGCTGGGATTAAAGGCGTGTGTACCACATGGTTCCCCAATTCTGACCGTACGCTTTATGTGGCAGGCACTTTATCTACTAAGCCATGAATCTAAGGCCCGAATACTCATTTTAAAGGAGCAGGCAGGCAGTGACTCATGAGGTTAGTTGGACCTCCAGTTGATAAGCAGGACGTCCAATACCTCAATCTGTCCCAGTAAACGCCACACAGCCACACCTGATCACCCATCACCGTCTCCTCTGACCACGGTACAAGTGGACTACTGAATGTGTCTCACCCAACCCCCAACCTATCTGGAATCTATTTCAATCTAGATCTCTTATGAATTTTAGATGTGTAGCCAGACATGTGTGATTTGTCTTCTGTTTGAAGTTGGAATATGTTTAGAGGTATAAATGGCCATAGAGGTTATTACTGTTCAAGGGTGCTTGCAAGTGCTCCTGAGACACTCACCCATGCTGACCGTTGCTGCCCCACTGGTTTTTATAAAGAAAATGATTCTGGGGCTGAAGAGATGGTTTAGTGGTTAAGAGTATCGTTTCCTCCATCAGAGTCAGGTTTGAGAACCAGGATCCACAGCCTAGCTGTGTAATTCCAGCTTCAGGTACTGCATGCACATGGTTCAGAGACACACACACATAGGCAAACACTCACATTCGTAAATAAAAACAAATAAGAAAAGAAAACACATGATTCTTTTGCAAATTTAGGTCATAGTAACTTGTTTTCTTTTTGATATATGATTTTACTGGTTTGTCCAGGTAACATGAAACCAACAGAGCCACGAACTACAAGCACCCCACTGCAGCCCCACCCCACTGCGGCCCCACCCCACTGCAGCCCCACCCCACTGCAGCCCCACCCCACTGCGGCCCCACCCCACTGCGGCCCCACCCCACTGCGGCCCCACCCCACTGCAGCCCCACCCCACTGCAGCCCCACCCCACTGCAGCCCCATCCCACTGTAGCCCTACCCCACTGCAGCCCCACCCCACTGCAGCCCCACCCCACTGCAGCCCCATCCCACTGCAGCCCCATCCCAAAGGTAGGACTGCCTCTGTGAGACCACCTTTGGCTCTGAGGTTAGTTTTTTTTCGGGGGGGGGGGAAGATTTTTATTTGTTTATTTACTTATTTATTTGAGGCACAGACCCACTGTGTAGCTTGTGATGGCCTGGAACTCACTAACCTGCCTCTACTACCAAATCTTGGGACTAAGGGTATGTCCCACTCCCCCTAGCCTATTGTTATTTTTACTTGTTTTCCCTTTCAGTGCCCTAGTTAATCTCTTTGGGAAAAAGCATTTTTGCTTTAAAAATTGTTTTTTAGATTTTTTTCTGTAATGTTGAAGAGTAGTGTTTTATCACCCTCTACTGGCACTATGATAACATTCCTTTTTTTTAAACAATACATTAATTGTTAAATACATGAATTGTTAATACATTTCATAGAATGTTTTTAAAAATTAAAATGAAAGTCTGTTTTGTTTATTCATTTATCTATTTTGTTCTTTTCAAGACAAGATTTCTCTCTGTAGCCCTGGCTGCCCTGGAACTCACTCTGTAGTCCAGGCTGGCCTAGAACTCAGAGATCCGCCTGCCTCTGCCTCCGCAGTGGTGGGATTAAAGGTGTGGCCACCACTGCCCGGCTGTCTGTTGCACTTTAAACCAGACATAGTGGGCACACCTATAACTCCAGCACTTGGGAAGCAGAGGTAGGCAGTCTCTGTAGGCTGAGGACCAGCCTATTGGACATAGAGTCAGCCAGAGACGCAGAGTAAGACCCTGACTCAAAAAACAGAAATGAAGTTATTTAATTAACGGATTAGTAAAAAAAAATGAAATAATTACATTGCATACTATCTGAAGAGCAACAGAAGCTTTGGCATTTTACAGTTACTCATTATAAAGGGATATTTTAACCATATACATCCAGGCTTGCCTATAGTTTGCTTGCTTGGGTTTCTGTTTTGTTTTTTGAGACAGACTTCCAAGTGACCCAGATGACCTTGATTTTCTGGTCTTCCTGCCTGCACTGCCCACATGTGGAGACTGTGGGCCTCTGCCGCACTCAGCTGGATCAATCTTTAAACCAAAGCCCTGCCTTGGATTTTCATGAACCATCGTAATAACACGGAAGTCTACTGATGAACAAGAATTATGATGCAGTCCCAAATTCCTTTACAGAGGACGAGCCATGTGGTCACAGACCGGTGGACGGACGAGCATCTGAGGAGAACAGGAACTGATGGGGAGAGGCACGTGACGGGCCAGGGCACTAGATGCTCGGATAAAAGGGCTGGGAACGAAACTTAGTGCCACACCCTTGCCTAGCCCCAGCTGCTAGGATAAAGCATGAGGATCCCATGGCAGGCGAGGGTGACCAGGCAGAGGGACAAACAGCCAGGCAGACAGAGCTCAGTGGGAAGTTTTATTAGAAAGGGGAGGGAGGGGAAAGGAAAGAGAAAAGAGGTGAAGAGACACAGACAGAGAGAGGACGGAAGGGAGGGGGGAGACGGGAAAAGTCCTGTCTGCCCCAGGAGAACATCAGGGAAGAGAGAGCATAAGTGGGCAGAAGTCTTTCTTTAAAGGGGTCCTTTGCATCTGGACTGACCAGGGTACTGCCTGAGTGCATTCTGCCAGGTGACAGGGGCAGGCCAGCGTAATGCCTGAATCCTTACACCAACTATACCCTAAAGTCTCAAAGAGAAAGAGAGAAACAGAGACAGACAGAGGGACAGACAGACAGAGAAAGACAGAGAGGAACACTTTGTCGCTAATAAAGTAAGTTCCACTTATAATGGTAAATTAATATGGCAACATCAATTTTCACAAGGCAATAATTTTTTCTACTATTTTTGGGCAAAATTCAGAACTAGCCATGACGAAGGGACCTGTATGATCTACAGTGCTTTGTCCTGTGGCATCCCTGCCACGAGCAAGTTTAATGTATCGGGCGAAAGCCTGGAGATTTCATGAAAGACAAGATGTCCAGTCGTTTGTGCCAAAAGAATACCTGTGCGTGCCTTTATTGCGAGGAGGCAGCAGCCTTATGTACAGGCTTACAGCACAGTGGAGAATCCCCAGGTGTAAGAGCTCACCTTCTCCTCCTGCTAGATATTGATGTCAGGCAGGCAAGGCCGGGGCTGTAAGCCAGGACTAGAGAGCAGGATGCACCTGTGGCTATCATCTGACAAGCAATGCCCAGAGATCCGTGAGGCTGGGACCCAGCTTTGTCCAGTCTCAGCCAGTTAAAGCAAAGGATGTCAGTAAACTCGGAAGCAACATCCTGCATCCAAGGAAAGCACGTTTGAGGAGAGAGGTCAGAGGTCGCAGGACCCAGAAGGGGACAGAAGGAAGCTCAGTGACTTGGTAACCTCCTATTCAGTCAGAACCGGGCGTGCCTGTCTTGGTGAAAAAGCAGAGGAAACCAGGCGTATGGATTCATGCAGAAACTGTGATAAGTGAGAGATGGTGACATGATTCAGTCGTCGGAATGCTCACCTGGTTCTGTCCCCCGTAGCCACATCAGGTGGCTCCCAACCGCCTGTAACTCCAGGTCTGGTGGGGGGGGTTTGCGGTGGGGGGGTCAACAACCTCTTCTGGTCTTCTGAACTCTTCTTTTTCTTTTGGACTTTTTGAGACAAGGTTTCTCTGTGTAGCTTTATAGACCAGGCTGGTCTCGAACTCCCAGAAATTCACCTGCCTCTGCCTCTCGAGTGCTGGGATTAAAGGCATGCACCACCACCGCCCGGCGGAAACCTACACTTCTTCTTCTTTTTTTTTTTTTTTTTTTTTGGTTTTACGAGACAGGGTTTCTCTGTTTTGGAGGCTGTCGGTCCAGCCTGGCCTCGAACTCACAGAGATCCACCTACCTCTGCCTCCCGAGTGCTGGGATTAAAGGCGTACGCCACCAACGCCCGGCGGAAACCTACACTTCTGTTTTGTTTTATGTGCATGGGTGTTTTATCTGTATGTATGTCTATGCATCACCTGCATCCCAGGTGTTAGAGGAGGCCAGAACAGAGCTTCAGATCCCCTGGAACCAGAATCCCCCATGGCTGTGAGCCACCGTGCCGTTGCTGGGAATTGAACTTGCCGCCAGTGCTCTTAACCACTGAGCCATCTCTCCAGCTCCCCGTCCCCTCTTTCTGGACTCTAAAGGGCAACTGTACTCACAGGTGAATAAACCACACACCTCTGGACCCAACACGCACACACACATGATTAGAAATAAACCCTTGAGAGAAATGTGCCACGTGAAATCATTTCCTGCAGAACCTGGTGCCGGATTTGCAGGCTGAGACCGGATGGTGCAGATGCTCACAGTTTCTGTCCTCAAGCTCGGCACAGCTGCCCAGGACACACACACACACGGCCTCAGACACTCTCCTCTCAGCTCCTCAAGGATTTTCTAGGCTGGTTTCAGCTTGAAGGTTTTAGTCTTTCACTCATCCTTTCCCCTTTCCCTAGTTTTACTTTTCAGATCCATTGAGAGGTAGTTGAAATCCATTCATGGGGGCTGGAGATATGGCTCAAAGGTGAAGAGCACTGGCTGCTCTTCCAGAGGTCCTGAGTTCAATTCACAGCAACCACATGGTGGCTCATGACCATCTATGATGAGATCTGGCGCCCTCTTCTGGCCTGCAGGAATACATGGAGGCAGAATGCTGTACACATAATAAATACATCTTAGATTAAAAAAAAGAAATCCATTCATGATAAACTTTAATTTCTGTCACTCATTCCCACCTATTGCTTTAAAGATCTGTTAAGTGAGAAGTGTACATTTAAACAAGGCACGTACTTAAGAAGCCCAAAACTGGACTGTGTCAGTGTGTTCTGCCAATCTTAACTGTAAGTGCTCCAGCTTCTATTTTGGATTTTGATTTGTTTTATTCTTTAATTAGCCATTTATTTCTGATTCATTAAAAATTCCTTTGTTTCTAGTGTGTATTTATACATTTTTGTGTATGTGTGTGTGTGAGAGAGAGAGAGAGGGCAAATTACTTCGTAGACCTGGTTGACCTGGAACTCACCACTATAAATATTATCAGCACCAAGGTCCTAAAGGTGCAAATCATGGCGAGTAGGCATGGAAGTAGGAAGCTATAGGTTCTCCTCCACCAAGGGAACACACACACACACACACACACACACACACACACACACACACACACGTGTGTGTGTGCATATGCACATGTACACACATACATGCACACACATATGCACACACACACAAATACTAAAAGAAAAAAATAAATGGGCAACGCATATAAAATCCAAATCCCACTGAAAGCAACTAAAGACCACATACTGAACTCAGATACTCTCAATATTCTAGAAAGCCATAAAACCTGCCCACAGCTGTGACACAGAACCCTAGGAGAACATCCCCAGGGCAGCACAATGGTGAACTGAAATCCAGTAGCCTTTGCCCAGGACTGGACCAGAGTGCACAAGCAGCAACCAGAACAATCAGGAAAGGACCGGCTTCAGTGAGGTGACCGGGAATCTCATAAGCCTCTCTGCGTGACAGTTGCTCCCATTTTATTCCTTATTCTTTATATTGAGGCCCAGATCTATCTATCTGTCTGTCTGTCTATCTTTCTATCTATCTTCTATCTACCATATCTATCTTCTATCTACTGATCATCTTTCTATCATCTATTATGTATCATTTACATATCTGATTGCCTATTATGTATCTATTGTTGACCCATCTATTGATTTATCTATCCATCTATCATCGTCCATAATCTGTCCGCCTATCATCTATTTATTATTGATATCTATCTATCTACCACTGATTTGTTTTCTCATCAATTACTTTTGTCTTCCTAGGACAAATTCTCCATTTACAGATCAGGTTAGCCTCACACTCACTATGTAACTGAGGTTTATTTTGTCTTCCTAGGACAAATTCTCCATTTACAGATCAGGTTAGCCTCACACTCACTATGCAACTGAGGTTTATTTTGAATTCCTAATCCTCCTGTTTTTCCCTCCCACCATTCCTGGCTTAAACATCTTTTTCTTCTTGCTGTGTGTGTAGCCTTGGTTGGTGTGGCTCTTTGAATGTAAATGGCCCCGCAGGTCCACAAGTTTGAATGCTTGGTCATTAAGGAGTGATGCTCCTTGACGCGGGTTACGAGGCATGGCTTTGCCAGAGTGGGTGCTGCTTTGTGGAACAGCTGTGTCACTTGGGGTAGGGGGACTTTGGGTTTCAAATGCTGAAGCGAGTAGTGTCTCTCTCTTCCTGCTGCCTGTGGGTCCAGACGTGACCTCTCAGCTCCCTCTCCAGCACCGCGTCTACCTGTCCACTGCCATGCTCCCCACCATAGTGTAACAGACTAAATCTCTGGGCTATAACACAGCCCCAGTTACACGGTTTCCTCTATAAGAGTTGCCATGGTCTTGGTGTCTCTTCAGAGCAATAGAAACCCTAACTAGGACAGCTGGCCTGGATTAATTATGTCTGCAAGACTGGTCCAGAAGTTTCTGTGGTACTCCACCTCTGTCTCTTGAGTGCTGGGATTACAAGCATGTGCCACCACACCTGTCTCCCACCGGCCTCGTGTCTACTGGATACAGTTCAGGTTTTGCTTGTTAGACTCTATGTACATAATTGATGGATATAAAAAGTCCAGAGAACAAAGAATGACAGGGCACCATGATCCAAATTCTGCTTTGAAGTACCAACCTGGACCTGAGGATATAGCTCTCTTGATAGAATGCTTGGCTTGCATTCATGAGGCCCTGGGTTCAAACCCTGCACTGCAAAACCATCATATTTGCTAGGTGTGGTGGTGCACACCTTTAATCCTAGAGGTGTTGTGAGGTAGAGGTAGAAGGATTGCAACAAGTTTAAGGCAAACTTGGGATACACAGTGGCTACTAGACCCAACCTCCAGCTGCCTGACAAAACTCAAAACAGTCAACTACCACACACATCCTGGATATGACTGCCCAGCAGATGTAAAACATCCAGCAGGGACTCTTGTTATTACTAATTAGGTCAGATTCATCCCAGGTTTAGGTTCATACTACTTGCTGGTAATAGAGGAGGCTAGAGCAGTTGTTCTGGAGCAGAAAATCTCGGAATGCAGACTGTTCTACACGAACTTCTCATCAAGATGCCACGCGTGAGGGCGTACTCTTTCCTTTTCCCTTCAGGAAGTTTGAGTGGGTCTTTGTTTCTGATAATAACAAATGTATAAAGATCATGGTGTAGCATGTATAATAAAAACCCAGAGACACATATTGGGGTTCAAGCTGAAGATCAGAAAAGCAAGGAGCCAGTCACTAGCTCATACCTCTACCTCAGATTGAAAGGGTGAACTCTTCTTGGGGTCCTCAGCACCTTGCCTTTGTGTAGGCTGGTCGGCCCCAGCATGCTGGAATAATAAACGCTCTAGCTGATTGCATTTGTGGATGGTGGTCTTTTGTGGGACTTCTCCAGGACCCTAACAACATATGTACTTGACTTGAGACAGGAAGGGGTGTGGAAAGAGCAGAGTAATGTAAGATAATGAATGCTAGGAAACAATGTTAGCATGCAAATATGAAATATAGAAATAGTTTTCCATGTATAATTTTTAACTATTCCTTTCACTATCCTCACAAGTACCTTTTCTAATTTAACTTCTAGACAAGAGGAATACTATGCTATTCAATTAATTTCCACTCTTCTATCTTGCATCACAAAAGGATATTTCTCTTTTTTTTCTATCCACTGGGATGAATTGCTTCTTTCTCTGAAAGAACACATTGTAAGCATTAGGAAGCTTACCTCTAGAGACATCTGAATTGTGAAAAACCTCTCTCGTTGGACACTAGCTATTAACCATCGTTGTTTTACAGACTATAAATGAAATCATAAAAAGGTTGAAAAACTCGATGTGGTGTTCACTGTGCTGTGTTTCTGGATTGGAAGAGGATGGCGTCATATGCAGTGTCACCCCGAGCTGGGGTTGCTGCGACTGCTGTTCTTGATGTCACCTTGACTTCATCTGGATTAAGTCAGTTCTAAAAGTGGAGGGACACACTTGTGAGGGATTTTTGCTTAATTTTAAGATGGAAGATCGACTTCTAATCTGTATCTTTGAGCTGGGAAGTCCCACCTCTGGTCTTGTCCACACCTTCTGCTGGAAGCCTGTAGAAGGACGTGGAGGAAGGAAGCTTTTGCTCCTTACCTGCTTTCTCCTGCCTAGCCATCACGTCCACTCCCTCACCGGAATTGGAGCCTACTTCTTGAGGCGTATATTGAAGACCATCCAAGACATCCAACCTTGTGGGCTGAACGACTACTGGATTCTCAAGACCTTCTGTAAAAGCAGCCATTGTTAAATTAGCTGGACCATAGCCTGCAATCATTGTGATAAACACCCTTTGTATTAGATGGACAGATAGATAGACAGACAGACAGACAGACAGATAGGCAGATTCTTTCTGTAAGTTACATAGATTGATAGGTATATAAACAAACAGGCTTCTCAGACAAAAGAGAAGACTTTGAAACTTGAACAATCAGAACTGGTTGATGACCTTGGTCAACAGAAACCAGTCCATGTGCAGCAAGTTTGTGAAAGAAAACCATAAATGTCTTAGTTATTTTTAAGAGATTGTCCTTATGATGTTTCAGGTATGGAACATGACAGTAAGCATATTTACTGATATCAATGTGGATAACCAGGGAATATAATCCTCATTTGTAGGCTAGTTTTTCAGTGGTGAAAGTTTTGGGTATGTACATATTAATAAAAGGAATATACTAAAATGTTTGTGCTGACTGAACTTGAAAAGACTCATAATAATCAGTTCCAATGCCTTCCCTCAAGTCTGTATGCTGGGCCTTACATTAAGGATTTCACAGATTAATGTCACAATAATGTTCACTACATTTGCTGAAACTCTGTTAGACAGCTGTGCCTTGGTGACGTATACTGAGAAGAAGCACCCAGTTCTAAGGCTACTCTTTGTTACAGCAAACATTTCTCTCCCCTTCTGCCTGTGTCCACCTCGGGGTACAGCAAGGTGCACAGAGTCAACGTGAGGAAGCCATGGGCAGTGGAAATGAAGATGCCCAGTGTGAAGACATCTGCTTTCTTCTCCTGGGCTCATTCTGTCTTATTAGTGACTCACTCTAGCAAGGCAGGCACACCCAAGATTGCCCGGATGAGAAATGGACCAAGAAAGGCACACTCTGTTTTCCAAATTCCTATAACTTTACAATTTTAACAGGCACTATTTGCTGTATGTAAATTATTGCTTTGTAAATTGATGAGATAAAATGTATCTCAGAGTTTGGCTTACCACACTTCTAGTTTGGGAACTAAACTCAGATATCATTTGCGGTACTAAATATAACTGTACCAAAATGGCAAGATGTGTGACAGATGTTGACAATCAGAGATTCCCTGGCACGTTAGGTGTCCTGAGTACCCACTCCATCTTACTTTGGTTTCGCTGTTACACATCATAAACCCCAAAGAGACCACTGACTTGAGCTCGTTTTCCAGCTTCCCCATATCTGATCCTAATTATACAGAGATCTCTTCATCCCCACTGTTTTTTTTTACTAGATGCTTTTCTTGTAAAGTGCAGCTCTAAAACTAACTTGGTTCTGTATATCTTTGAATGTAGCTCACATTTATCTGTTCTCTGCAAGTTTCTTGTAACAATACGAAGCAGAATCAATTTGTCTTTCTGATACACTCTCCAACGTGCCTTCTCATCCCCTCTGTTCATCAACTCAGAATCCACCTGGAATTCTGCTATAGTCTTGGCTTAAGTTTTAAGTTCTGTAACTAATTCTAGTAAACAATTAAATTCTAGGCTCTTATTATGAGGTGTAGGGCAAGTGTCTCAGCATTTTTATGAAAGGTGACTACAGTGTCACTGAATAGTTATGAAACAAAGAATGTTTTACACACTACTAGAATCACCTTGCTTGTGTTGCTACAGAACCTTTGAACTGTAACAAAGCATTTGCCATGCTACAGTTTCACTTACGAACAAGCAATGTGCTGTAAAATAAATACACGTGCATATTCAATAGGTGAGAATAATTTTTTAGATTTTTCTCAAAGTATGAGTTCCTTTATGAATTGTTTAGCTAATGCTATTTTTTGTTGATGACCTCATGAGTATTTATTGTCTCCTATTATTTTCCTTTTATGTAGCGTTTTCCAACACTCAGCAAGTAATTGAATGTATTTATAGAGACATGCTGCATTCCTGAAATTTGATTAGAATTCCATGTTCCCATATGTATAATCTTATTTAATTATCACAAACTGAATTGCTTCAGGAGCCACATTTGACCTGTATAGTGCACTCCCCTCTTTCCTCAGGAATAAATGGAGTAACTACCAATGGCAGGAATGACTCAGAAAAGGCTGGGTTTCTGCTTATGGGATTCTCAGGCTCCTGGAAGTTTCAGACTGCATGTGCCTTCTATTTTTACAAGTCTACGTGGCAGCTCTCACAGGGACCCTCCTATTCCCCACGCTCACCACTCTGGATGTTCACCTACAAATCCAATGACTTCTTCCTAAGCAACTTGACTGTCTTGAACCTTTGTGACATCTCTGTCACAGTCCCCAAATCTCTTGTCAACTCTTTTGCTCACACTATCTCCATCTCTTTCCTTGGCTGTGCCTTGCAAGCCTTCTTCTTCATGAACTTGGCTTCCACGGAGACAGCCACCCTGACAGTGATGTTCTATGACCGCTGTGCAGCCACTTATTGGACTTTACCCTTGCACCGTGAGACCATCATGAATCGAGGTACTCATGCCACGATGACAGCTCAGTAATGTCTGGGCTCCTGCATGTAGCTGCAACGTTCTCATCGCCATCCTATAGTCCAATTGAGTTCATCAATTTCTTTTTTCTGTGATATGCCATAGCTCTGGAGGCTCCTAGACCCCCAGATGATAATCAAGGAGAGAAGAGTCGTTACAAGCATCGCAATAATTGTCTTGGCTTCAGTCACCCTCTCGTATGTGCGCATTTTCTCTACCGCCATGTGGATTTCAACCGAGACGATAGAGACCTTTTCCGCTTGCATTCTGCACCTCGTAGGTGTGCCACTCTGATGTCAGACAGCGCCGCCTCCGTGAAGCCGACTTCAGATTCTCTCTTTCTCTCAGCCTTTCTGCTGGCTTTGTGGTAGGAGGAAGAAGGATACAAGGCAGCCGTGCTGGGACAGTGTGGTTAGGAACACCTGGTCAGAGACCACACTAACAAACTCCTGTTCTTGCTAGGCTATCTTTCCAGTTGCTGGCCCTCTTCTTAATTTTTTTAAAAACGATATCACTTGTACTCTAGTAATACTGTCTGTATTTGGGTGAATTCAACCCTGATTGTAGTGGAAGTTGTTTTGGAGTTGTAAAACATTATGTTTTTGTGTATTTTACATGTTACTTTAGTCAAATTTTCATAATTTGTATTTATCTCATTAGCTAATATAAAACTATACTTACTTTAATTATGAACTAATTCTGTGTGTATACAGTGGAACAAGATCAAATGTAATTTCAACCAAATACAAAATAAGAAAAAAGCAGCATGCTCCCAAAATGGCTCTATAATTGCAAGCTATAATCATGTAGGCTATAGAGCAATGCTTTTAAGTCGATTGTAATACTAAAATGAGATACGATACACTATTTACAGCGGATTAGCAAACTGTTGGGGTGCACATCAGTTGTATGGTTCTGTACACAGGAAAAGCTACATAAGATATCTATTTTACCTGAGTTTTAATGAACATAATACTGTATTCAGATAAGATGTTCTTCACTTTCTTTGCTTGTTCCCTCCCCAGGAAAATTTACTGAAAGTTGCTATGTATCACTCCGAGTTCTTTAATACATATTTGATGTATGTGCCCATTTATATATGACATATTGTCATTAAATATTAATATTCAAATTCTATTAAAAGTACCATCGTACCCTTGCATCTTAGGGTTTCTATTGATTTGACCAAACAACATGACCAAAAAGCAAGTTGGGGAGGAAAAGGTTTATTGGGCTTACACTTCTACACTGTAGTCCATCACTGAAGAAGGTCAAGAGAAAAACTCAAACAGAGCAAGAGCCTGGAGGCAGGAGCTGACAGAGGCCATGGAGGGGAGCTGTTTGCTGTTGCTTCCCCTGGCTTGCTCAGCCTGCTTTCTTATGGAACCCAGGACCGCCAGCCCAGGGACGGCATCACCTACTATGGGCTGGGCTCTTCCCCCATCCATCACTAATAAAGAAAATGCCGAGCCGAGGGGGGGGGAGTGGGGGGAGTGGGGGTGGTGCATACCTTTAATCCCAGCACTCGGGAGGCAGAGGCAGGCAGATCTCTGTGAGTTTGAGGCCGGGCTGGACCGACAGCCTCCATAACAATACAGAGAAACCCTGTCTCGTAAAAACCAAAAAAAAAAAAAAAAAAAAAAAAAAAAAAGAAAATGCCTTACCGCTGGATCTTCTAGGGGCAGTTTCTCGATTGGGTTTCCCTCCTTCCAGACAAACATAAAAAAAAAAAAAGAATATCCAGAGAATTAAAAAACACAGTCCCAGTAATGAGAGAATAGGAAAGAATGAATTTCATAAGAAAAATAGATGAACAAAAGATAACTAGAAAGGAATCCATCATGTATAACAAGAAAAATTAGCAAACCTCTAATACTATTAAAAAAGAAAGGAGCAAACAATAATGTAATGAACTAGAAAAAAAACCATCAAAATTACAGGAATCAGTAAACATTTCTTGATAATAATCTTAACTATAAATGATCTCAGTTTACCAATGAAAAGGCTCTGTATCGTATCAGGTTGAAAATCATGATCCAACTATCTACATATCCAATAAAAATATTTATTAAAAAAGACAAAGACACAATTTATGCCGGAGAGGATGTGGTGAAAGGGCGACACTCCTCCATTGCTGGTGGGAGTGCCAACTGGTTCAGCCACTTTGGAAATCAGTATGGAGATTCCTCAGAAAAATGGGAATAAACCTACCACAAGACCCAGCAACTCCACTCTTAGGCATATATCCAAAAGATGCCCATTCATACAACAAAGATGTCTGTTCCACTATGTTCATAGCAGCATTATTTGTAATAGCCAGAACTTGGAAGCAACCTAGATGTCCCTCAACCGAAGAGTGGATAGAGAAAATGTGGTACATTTACACAATGGAGTACTATTCAGCAGAAAAAAACAATGGAATCCTGAGATTCGCAGGCAAATGGATGACACTAGAAGAAACCATCCTAAGTGAGGTAACCCAGTCACAAAAAGAGAAACATGGCATGTACTCTTTCATATATGGATTTTAGACATAGATCTGGGGAGTGCCAGCCTACAATCCCATGGCCAGAGAGTCTGGGAAACAGAAACTTCATTTAGTGGCTGATCAAAGAGGCAGACTCCCAAGGTTAAGTACTGAGCTGAACTCAAGAAAGCCAGTAACAGAGAGGGAGGACTGATGACCAAAGGGATTAAGACTGGGCTGGTTTAACCCCAGAAACAGCTGACCTGACAAGGGTTAACTCTTGAATCCCAGACATCAGCCTGGGAATCCAGCATGGCACTGATCAAGACCCCCTGAATCTGGGTGTCAGTGAGGAGGCCTAGGGAATCTATTGAGCCTTGGGCAGCAGATCAGTACCCATCCCGAGTATACACACGGACTTTGGACTCCCATAGAACAATGTGAGGTGCACTCTCACCCTGAACTCTTGGGGAAGGGTCTAGGCCCTGCCCTATATGAAATGACACACTATGGACACCCCCATGGAGGGCCTCACCCTCCCTGGGGAAATGAGGGGATAATGGGGGGGGTTGGGGGGAGGGCATGGGAGGAGGGGAGGGAAAGGGAGAGGGACCTGGAACTGACTTGTGAAGCAGCCTTGTTTCTTATCTAAATTTAAACTGCAAAATAAAAAAAAAATGACAAACACACTGACTCAAATTGAACTTTTTAGTGAATGAAGTTTTAAAAAAAGTTATTCTTTTTTTTTTTTTTTTTTTTTTTTTTTTGGTTTTCTCTGTGGGTTTCTCTGTGGCTTTGGAGGCTGTCCTGGAACTCGCTCGGTAGTCCAGGCTGGTCTCGAACTCACAGAGATCCGCCTGCCTCTGCCTCCCGAGTGCTGGGATTAAAGGCGTGCGCCACCAACGCCCGGCTAAAAAAAGTTATTCTTATATGTGATAAAATAGACTACAAACAAGTATGAATCAGAAGAGATGAACTGTTATCAAGTAGGCACACCAAATTTCATAAAACAAACACTAATGAGCATAGAAGTCAGATTGGGCCTCACCTTAGTTGGTATTCTATTGCTGTAAAAGAGACTCCATGACCATGGCAACTCTTATAAAGGAAAGCATTTAACTGGGGCTGGCTTACAGTTCAGAGGTTTAGTCCATTGTCTTCGTAGTGGGAAGCATGAGGGCATACACAGGCAGACATGGTGCTGGAGTTCTACAACCCGATCTGCAGGCAGCAGGAACAGAGAGTGACGCTGGGTCAGGTTTGAGCTTCTGAAACCTCAAAGCCCATCCCCAGTGACACACTTCCTCCAACAAGGACATACCTACTCTCAAAGCCACAGGTCCTAATCCTTTCAAATAATGCGGCTTCCTATGAGCCTACGGAAGCCATCTTCATTCAAACCACGGCAGACCTGATAAAATAATATTAATGAATGTCCATGGTACCGAATGCTCTTAATTCAGCTGGGTCCTCCACACAGCAAAGATCGACACAGTCCAAAGCTAAACTGTGACATAACCCAAATGCACCCGACAAACACTGATGGAATCTTCCAGCTTCTCTAGTAACCCATGGAGCTCTCAAGGGAAGCTAACCAAGAAGCCCATCTCCCATTAGCTTTACTCAACTTACATTTGAGTGTTGCTCTTAGAAAGCACTGGCTGTGTTATCATCATCTTAGCTGGCGGGCACACTAGGCCTAAATCCAAGCTATTTCCATGTGAGTACGCAACCTAAAAACAGTCCTTCAAAGTTCAAATGTACACTGTAAACAAACAAAAGCCATCGGCTTCCATAGTGAATACATAAATAAGGCTTCAGCCTTGGCTGACATATGTTAACGTGTTTACTCTAGTATGCAAACCTTTACAGAAAAAATCAACCCAGTGATTCTATCTCTTTGCTAGGTTATTTTCTTTCGGGCTCTAGTCTCTTCTGCAGGGCTAAGTGGGTCTTACTATTTATTATATTTTGTCCCATTAATATCAGTAGCTGACCCTTAAGAGGTACATGTCATGAACCATTGACCTAAGACGGTTTTATAACCTAATCTTTGTATCAGGCGCTTCCCCCACCGTTTTTCTCGTATATTACATCCTGACTGCACTCACCCCTCCGTCCCCTCCTCCAGGGCCCCCACATCCCCTCTCCCCCAGATCCACTCCTCCTCCTTCCTCCCCGGAAAAGGGAGGCATCCCAGGATGTCAACCAAACTTGGCATATCAAGTTGGCAAACTTGGCAAACTAAGTACCTCCCCTCATACCAAGGCTGGATGAGGCAACCTAGCAGGAGGAAAGGGGTTCCAAAAGCAGGCAAAAGAGACAGAGACAGTCCCCACACTCACTGACAGAACCACAGGAACCCCAAGCTACACAATCATAGCATTTATTCAAGGGGAAAAAATGCAGGCTTCCTGATTGTCAGTTCAGTCGCTGTGAGCCCCTGTGGGTCCTGGTTAGTTGATTCTGGCGGGCCATGTTCTTGGGGTGTCTTGACGCTTCAGGCTCCCACAATCCCTCCTAACTCTCTTCCACAGGATTTCTGGGGCTCTGCCCAATAATTTTCTGTGGGTCTCTGTATCTGCTCCATCAGTTGCTGGAAGAAGCCTCTCTGATGATGATTATGCTGGAGACTGCTCTGTTACATGAGACGGCCAGCTCAGGTTCCCCATGCCCCACTATTAGAAGTCTGCTAGGGCCACCCTTGTGGATTTCTGGAAGTTTCTATTGCATTAGGTTTCTACCTCCCCCAACAAATCCACCCAATTCCAGTCTTTTCCAGTATTCTCTCCCCCCACCCACCCCCACCAAAACCCTCCTGTTCCCATCCCCACCAGCTCCCAGTCCACTCGTAAAAATCAATTCTATCCCCTTCCCAGGGAGACCCATGCATCCCCTCTTGAGCCCTCCTTGTTACTTAGCCTCTCTGGGTCTGTGGATCGTAGCATGATTATCCTTTATAGCTAGTATCCACTTATGAGTAAGTGCATACTTATTTGTCTTTCTGGGTCTGGGTTACCTCACTCAGGATGATTTATTTCTAGTTGCATCCATTTGCCTGCAGATTTCATGATGTTATCTGTTTAACAGCCAATACTCCACTGTGTAAATGACCCACATTTTCTTTATTCTTCAGTTAAGGGACATTTAGGTTGTTTCCAGTTTCTGGCTATTACAAATAAAGCTGCTGTGATCATAGTTGAGCAAGTGCTCTTCTTGTACGATGGAGTGTCATTTGGTTATATGCCCAATTCCAAGTAAGTCTTGAAGTAAATCAATTCCAAGTTTTCTGAGAACCTGCCATACTGATTTGCAAAGTGGCCGTACAAGTTTGCACTCCCACAAGCAATGGAAGAGTGCTCCCCTAACTCCACATTCTTTCCAGCATGAGCTGTCACTTGTCTTTTTTATCTTAGCCATTCTGAAAGGTGTAAGATGGGTTCTCAGAGTTGCTTTGGTTTGCATTTCCCTGATGGCTAAGGATGTTGAAAATTTCTTTAAGTACTTTTCAGCTGCTTGAGATTTCTCTGTTTAGATCTATACCCAATTTTAATTGGATTATTTGGTTTTTTGATGTCATTTGTGGAATTATTTATATATTTTATATATTAACCCTCTATCAGATGTGGAGTTGGTGAAAATCTTTTCCCATTCTGTTGGCTGCCATTTTGTTCTGTTGATGATGTCCATGGCTTTACAGAAGCTTTTCAGTTTCATGAGATCCCATTTATTAATTGTTGATCTTAGTGCCTGCACTATTGGTGGTCTGTTCAGGAAGTAGTCTCCTGTGTCAGTGTGTTCAAGGTCATTCCCCACTTTCTCTTCTGTCAAGTTCAGTGTATCTGGATTTATATTGAGGTATCTAACCCACTTGGACTTGAGTTTTGGGTAAGTTGACAAATATGATCTATTTCCATTCTTTACATGCCAACATCCAGTTGACCATTTGTTGAAGGTGCTGTCTCTTTTTCCAGTGTATCAGGTGCTTTTACTGTTCTTGTTCAGATAAAAAACTGCACCATAAATTTATTAAATGGTGATACATATGTCTACAGCTACATGTATGTATGTATGTATTTCTCTATCCTCTTAGAAAAGACTAGGAGTTAGGAACGTCTGTGATTAATTTATGGAATTGTGGATCTTTTCCTAAAATAGATCTGTTATTTCCTCACCCTTATTCACCATTTCCAGTACAGTGTCCACTTGTTTATGTTTACATGTGTACATGTTTTCCAAACTTTATCACTGTGGGGCTACTGTGTGACTGGCTTTTCCTGGAGAGACACAACACTTGTCTTCTCACTCCAAATATGGAACCCAGGATAGACCCCTTCAGACATCACACCATTCTGTTGTGAATATGCTGGGTCACTTTTACAGGGCTTCATTCTGTGCCACCCCAGAGAGAAGCTTAACCAAAGGGCTTTCAATCCAACCTTCAACTAGATAAACTGACTTTACTGTTATTGGGTAGGGCCTGTGATTAATTCAATCTGTTGGAACGCTATATATATTGCTAACAATTGCTGATCTAACACTGAATACTGTGTTCCCAATCCCTTTGTGACAGAGAACAAAACCATTTGTGTGTGTGTGTGTTTGTGTGTGTGTGTGTGCGCGCGCACGCACACACATGTGTGAGCGCACTATGTTTCCAGAAACAGCCTTGTGAGCTTCTACTGACTTCTAACATGAAGGGACACTGGTGTCATGAGATGCACAGCTCTCTTAGCCTGTTCAAAGCTTCTTGGACCTTTTGATGTGAATCTAGCATGGCGCCCTGTTTATCAAGTTACCCAGATAATGTACAACTTGGGTGAGGTGTGATGTGAAAGTCTGCCAGATTCCCAGGGGACCACAGAGCACCTTTTACTTCACATTTATTTATCCTTTGCATTCATAGGCATGGCTGTTGTAGAACTTTCAAAATAATTTTGTCAGGTATCATATGCCCTTTACCAGGCCATAATAACCTCAAGGGTTTTTAGCTGAGCCTAGACCTTGGGCCTGGTGTGGATTCATCTCCCATTCTCTCCTTTCGCCGAACCTATCTGCCTTTGAGAAAACACTCCCAGGTTAGCACGGTGTCATCTACATAAAGAAGCCCCTCTAGAGACTTTAGAAGCAAGACTCTAGGTCACCATCCCACTACAAATCATGGTGACATGAGGGGAACCTTGGGAAAGATCTCTGAAGGTCCACAGCTGACAGTTTCTTGTGAATGTAAATTAGCTTTGGGATCCAGTAGCTAAGGCAATATGACAAAATGCATCAGCAAGGCCTAATGCAGCATGAAAAAGCCTTACTACATGTGCCAGTTGTTCAGTCAAAAGAGTGGTGCTGGGCACAAAGGCATGGACGGGTGGGGGTGCTTTATTTAGCTCTATAATCCACTGCCATTCTTCAGGAGCCATACTGGGCTTTTGAAAGGGTTTGGACTAGGTGACTAATCTCTACTACTTTTGAGTCCTTGATGGTTTATATAATTACGTCAAGGTCCCTAGGCAGTCTATACTGTTTTACATTCCCTATCTTGTCAGAGATAGTCTTTATATGTTTCCATTCTGTCACCCCAAAAATGATTGCCTTCATAATTTGCACCATCAGAGCAAATGCACCAGTGGTGGTGTGCAGGGTACGCTTTGGCGTCGACATATCCACCCCAGAGCCTTCCCCTGTAGTGGAGAAATGCATGCTCTATAATCCTTGGAGGGATAATTGCCCACCATAGAGTGAGCTTGGCCTTTCTTCCTGTGTTATTTTTTTCACATGTGTATCTACTTTTGTCCCTTGCCCTGGGTGCTTTCTGGGATTGTCATGAATGTTGTACTCTCTTCCCCAGTATCCACAAAAGTCCAAGTATTTTACCCATTAATAACATATCAATGAATCTGAAAGTGAGCACAAAGCCTCTGGCCACATGGACCTCATTTGCAGGCAGCCTTGGTCGGTCTGACAGAAGAGTGGCTTGGGCAGCTTCCGCCACAGAGCATCTCCTCATTGCGTGGCAGAGGATGATGCAGAAATCATTTACTCTCACCATCTTCACTCATTTGGAGAATGACTGGCTGTTCACTCAGCATCCTTCCCAAAGAGGGGAGAGAATACATAGTTAATGGTATTATGTATATGTTCAATTTTTAATACATTTATGGTCCAACTTTCTCATCTGAAGGATGTTAAAGGCATGTGATCATAACTTTCTCAAAGAATTGTTATAAAGTTTCCTTAGGGTAGTGATTAGTCACCACCCAAATTATTTATGGGGTAGTTACTGATGTTATTGGAATATAGGGGAAGGAAGCCCTTCCCCAAGCCAAATACAGGCGGTAGAGGACATAAGAAACCTAAGAAACATACGGTCACTGGGTTGACAAAACCTTTATGCAAAGGGCCATATACTACATTAAATATCTTATATTTAACCCTATGAGTAACTTTTCATTTTAGAAGCTAAGTAGTTCTCGTTTATACTTTATATGTTAAAATTCAGCAGCGATTCTTAGCTGAGTCCATACAAACCAGCATTGAGTTTGCCAACCTGAGACATGCTTTAATTTCTAGAACTGCTGAGCCCAGAGGAATTTTCATTTAATTTTTGCCAAGTGCCTTCTTTACAATTTAAAAAAAATTTAAAAAGTAAGTATTTAAGTGTGTGTGTGTGTGTGTGTGTGTGTGTGTGTGTGTGTGTGTGTATGTCTATGTGTGTGTAAGCTGCCTGGTGTGGTTGCTGGTAATTGGACTCAGGTCTTTGGAAGAGCAGTACATACTCTTAACCACTGAGCAATTTCTTCAGTCCTTAAATGAAGCTTTGTATTATTTAATCTTTTGATAGAAAAGACAATAACAGTCCCATCCTCGTGTGGATTTGTATCTCATCATCCTTCATTTAAGTGTACTTGTATATTTTTGAGATGCTTTTTGAATCTGTGAAATCCAGAAGTTATTACCATGCCATCCATTTAATAAAACACGTATAGAGCACAGGCACAATAACTTAGCTAGGCCCTGTACTGTCATCCTATGACAAGTAGTGTGTCTGTGAAGGCGACTCTGAAGGTCCACTGCTGACTCATCCAAAGGAAGGAAAGTTGGTCCCGGTACCCTTAGATAAGGGAATGCTAGAAAACATGCCAGCAAAAACTAATGCAGCACTGAAAGACCAGTCATTTGTATAAGTTGTCACAATCTCTGCCTTTTCCAATTTCGTGATGGTTTATGTAATTTTGTCATAGCACACAGGAAGTCTACACCTGTGGTAGGCAACTTTACAGGTTCCCATTACGACCTTCCTAATAGTTTATTTCATCAGGTGAAGCTCTTCAATAGTGATGCGCAGGATGTGCCCAGTAATACAATCTCCCCCAAAGCATTCTCTTGCATTAGAGAAATCCTTTTGGGTAGGTTGATTTCCCACCCATAGCACAGCTTATCACCATCCGGCTTGGTTTCATTTCCGTATCAACCCTTGTGCTGGGTATTTAGGTACCCTTGACTCCTGTACCCACCAAAGTCCAGATATTTTCACAGCTATAGCATAACAATGAACCTGACATTTGAACGAGGGCTCTGATTGTCACATGGAACCCTAACTCACAAGTCATTTTTTGGTCATCCTGTCATAGGAGCAGCTTGATTGGATCCCACACAGAACATCTTCCTTCATAGGAAAGGGTGTGCTGCAGGGTCACATGAAACCCCTGGCACCTTTCTTTCCTTCATATGTGAACTGCTGGTCATTCTTTGGGTCTTTGCAAAGACACGTGCACTGTTGAGCCTTTATCCGTTTTCCTCACAGCGACTCCAGCATAACACAAGCTTGTCGAGTGTCTTTTAAAGAAAGGCCAGCAGTTAGCATTTGTAGTTTGGGAATAGGGTTGGGGTTAGGGGTCAGAGTCAGGGTTGGGTTTAGGATTGAGGGTTAGGGTTAGGTGTTAGGGTTTGGGGTTAAGATTGGGAGCTGGGGTTTTGGGTTTGGGTTAGGGGTTAGAGTTAGAAAGTTAGGTTTAGAGAGTTAAGGAGTTAGGCTTGATTGGGGTAGAAGATTAGGATCAGGGTTTAGACAGTGAGGGGCAAGATCAGGGTTAAGGTTTGGGGTTAGGGGATTGGAGTTAGAGTTGGGGGTTGGGATTTGGGTTTGGGGTAGGGTTCAAGATTAGGTGTTATGAAACCGGGCGGTGGTGGCGCACGCCTTTAATCCCAGCACTCGGGAGGCAGAGGCAGGCAGATCTCTGTGAGTTCGAGGCCAGGCTGGACCGACAGCCTCAAAAACAATACAGAGAAACCCTGTCTCGTAAAACCAAAAAAAAAAAAAAAAAGATTAGGTGTTATGGTTGGGGTTAGGGTCAGAGGGTCAGGGTTAGGATTTAGGGGTAAGGGTTAGTGGTTAGGAGAAGGGGTAGGTTTAGGGTTAGACAGAGTCAAGGTTAGTGTTAGGATTAGAGGATGAGGATTACACAGGGATTTGGGGTCAGGGTTAATACATGTGTGTATTAATGTGTATACATGTGTATATTTTTGCCTGTACATATGGATGTTATGCTTGTGTATATATACATATATGTGCATAGGTATGTTTATGTCTCTATTTATGCTTTATACATGTATTTATGTATATACTTATGTATATCTATTGGGTACATGTCTATGTTTATGTGTGTATGTTTTCTGTGTGTACATATGTAGTTTTAATTTTGTATAGTTTTTATTTGTGCACATGAATATGTGTGTATACATGTATATATTTTGTGTGTACATATGTATGTCTAAGTGTATGTATGTGTACATTTTTGTATTTACTCATTTATATATTTATGTGTATAAATGTATTTATGTCCATGTCTGTGTGTATATTTATGTGTATACTTATTTATGTGTGTGTACATATGTTTATGTCTGTGCATACTTGTGTATATTTATTGTGCTTGTACATGTGTGTTTATAATTGTGTGTACTTGTGTATATTTATGTGTGTACATGTGTATTTTCATGTTTGTGTACATTTGTATATGTAACACAGAAAATAAAAGACCCAGAGACTGATATTGGGGGTTCAAGCTTCAAGTTGAAGATCAGAGAAGAAAAGCAGCCGGCCACTAGCTCTCACCTCTACCTCAGACTGAGAAGATAATTCTGCTAGCTCCACTAATCCTCAGACTGCAGTCCTAGACTGCTGCCTCTCATCCGCATAACTGGTGACTAATTCTTCCATGGGAGCCTTTGCCTTTTCCTTTTATACCTCCATACTGCTGGGATTAAAGGAGTGTGACCCCAAGCACTGAGATCACCTGTGTGTGAGCTGTTTCTCTTTAGGACTGGATCAATTTCGTGTAGCTCAGTATGTCCTTGAACTCATAGAAATCCATCTGCTTGTCTCCTGGGTCCTGGGATTAAAGGTGTGTGTCATCACTGCCTGGCTCTATGGCTAGCTGGGATTAAAGTTGTGTGTTACCACTGCATGACATCTATGACTTGTGGCTAGCTTTGCTTTCTATACACCCAGGCAAGATTTAATAAATCATAAATGATATATCACCACATGCACATTTATTTTAACGTGTGTATGTAAAGGGAAGCCTTTTCCTTGAGAGAAGCCTTCCCACCAGCCTGGTTCCAGAACCACATCAGTCCCAAATAAACACACAGGAGGCTATATTAATTATAAAGCTGTTGGCCTTGCTTGTTTCTTACTGGCTAGCTCTGACTTAAGTATTTATCCCATAGTTGCTAATCTAAGTATTTCTCTTACCAGAGAGGTTTCGGGACTTCCTACCCCATGGCGTTATATCTTGACTTTCTGTGTTTCTCCTTCCCAGAGTCCTCCTGGACTCCTAGTCCCACCTATCTTGGTTCGCTATTGGCCAACAGTGCTTTATTGACAAATACACAGGACTTCCCTTGGAAAAACGGCAGTTTAAACAGCCGCGGTTTTAACAGATAAGACACATGGCCAGAAAAACATAAAGATTTACAGTAAAGTCAGACTTGGATGAAGAAAAACCTCTAAAGGTTTACAGTGTGTTTAAAATTATACGTAAGATAGATAGACAGACAGACAGACAGACAGAGAGAGAGAGAGAGAGAGAGAGAGAGAGAGAGAGAGAGAGAGAGAGAGAGAGAGACGGAATAGTGGTAAATAGAGAAGTCGGCTGTGGTGGTGCACGCCGGTAGGATTTGCTCCAGAGGCAGAGGCAGGCAGATTTACAAAGAGAAACCCTGTCTCAAAGAAAAATAAATAAAAGTAAAAGAAATAGAGTAATAATAGATAAATAAACAAGCCACGCAAAGATGTTAAATACACAGAGAGTCTGGATACTGTATGCTATTGTGTTTTTCAGTTTTTTGATTGCTCAGGAAGGAACAAATGCTAAAGTACACTTGTTTATAAATGCTGCTGAATTAATTCAACTTATATCTTTTGAAAATGCCTTGACTTCAAAATTTAAGCATAAGGATATGTTACTTGGGAAAGGAGTTTTTATTTATGTTTCTACAGAAAATGAAAAGCTGAGGATTCCTTCCAGGCTTCTGTGGTTTGATGAACCAAGACCCCCGGAAGCAGTGGGCCAAGTGTTCCAACAATTGAGACAGCTAAGATGATGGAGCTTTACAGACCACGAAAATAAGGACTTATACAGGTTTCTAAGTTTTGTCATGATCCCCATGGTATGAACAGCGGCCCCTTCCAGCACAAAGCAGTTTGGAATGAGCGACGTCCTAATTCCCATCTTGTTTATAAATCTTTGCTTTCATTTATATGGGGTTGTTTATAATTGGCTAATGATCACAGCCAATCTCTTTTTAATGGTAAAAAGGGGAATTATGGTCAGCACTTGGGAGGCAGAGGCAGGCGGATCTCTGTGAGTTCGAGGCCAACCTGGTCTACAAGAGATAGTTCCAGGACAGCCTCCAAAGCCACATAGAAACCCTGTCTCGAAAAAACAAACAAAAAAAAGGGGGGGGGAATTATGGTATTGGTATTGTTTTTCATTTATTGATACAAATTCAAGGTCAATTTTGTGATGTGTATATTTCTCCTCTTAAGTATTGTGCTTATACTGATCTTTTAATATGTAATGTATGATTCAATACAGACTATAGATAGTTACTTATAATAGTCAGAACTTATAATTAGGTTAGTTAGGTTTTCTAGATATACAGAAATATATTTGAGATAGTCTTCAAACCTTTCAAAGACCTTCAGAAAATGGCATTTAAAATGGTTTAGGGTTTTTCTTGACAATGAGAAATGTCTGCTCCTGGCAGCACCATTTACGTCTGAGAGGAAGATGGGCATCGAAGAAACTTGTTATGGAGTTTGCTTTCAACATGGCAAGATTAGCCATTTGGGCAAGAAACTGCTCTTGCCTGTACTGCTTGACTGTTGTTGTATAATCTGGACATTCAGGACCCACAGGAAAGTGACTGCTGAACTCAGTATTACAGGGTTTCTGATTCATGGAAGAGTCTATGAGACTTTCTGCAGGACACAGAGAAATAACTCACAGACTGCCAATGCAGATGGACAGTTTTGAAATTTCCTGCTTTGCTGAGAAATCTTCTGGATACATTGTGGCCTATGGGCTGAAGATGGATGCCCCAACGTTACAGAGGACCTTTGGGTGACTGTCCAGGTAGCAAGATGTCTCTGTCAATCCTAGTGTTTATATATTATCCTTCTGTGGTCTTTGATGGGTCTTTGAAGACAGATAGTTACAGTTATAGTTTTCCTTAGTTATGATGAAAGATAAGCTACATATAGAACTTTAGACTCACAAGGATGGGATAGATGATATATTCTTTAAATCTTGCTAAATGTTGACAAAATATTGTAACTGTGTTCTTACTTGATAACTGTTCTGTTATATATAATCTGACTATGTTAAAGTTAAGACCTTTCCTTTTGTTTAAACAGAAAAGAGGAGATGTTGGGAGAAGTCCTGTGTGTATGTCAATAAAGCACTGTTGGCCAACAGTGAACCAAGATAGGTGGGACTAGGAGTCCAGGAGGACTCTGGGAAGGAGAAACACAGAAAGTCAAGATGTAACGCCATGGGGTAGGAAGCCCCAAAACCTCTCTGGTAAGAGAAATACCTAGATTAGCAAATATGGGATAAATACTTAAGTCAGAGCTAGCCAGTAAGAAACAAGCAAGGCCAACAGCTTCATAATTAATATAGCCTCCTGTGTGTTTATTTGGGACTGATGTGGTTCTGGAACCAGGCTGGTGGGAAGGCTTCTCTCAAGGAAAAGGCTTCCCTTTACATGTGTACATGAGTAAGTTTATGTATATACATGTGTAGTTTCATGTTTGTATATTTATTTAGTGTGCATATGAGTAAGTTTATGTCTATATTTATGTGTGTATATATGAGTATATTTATATGTGCATGATGAGTATATTCTTGTGGGTAAGCATTTGCATATTTATGCATGCGCCTGTGTATCTCTATGTATGTGTACATGTGTATATCTATGTGTGCACATGTGTATAATTGTGTGTGTAGATGTGTGCATTCTCCATCTCGTTGTCTTGTGTATAATTTTATTCAGAAATTACTCAACGTCCTTCTTTGCCCTACCTGTTATCTTCTTATAGTTGTAGAGGCTCTCCTAATTGCTTCATTGACTCAATGGACAGCAGACCAGCAGGTTAGTAAGAGCTTTGTTTGAAGACACACAGCCCTGGGTTTACAGATGGTCCTTTAGTTGGTGGAGATATGACTTGTAGCAGGTGGGGTCACTGGATTCCAGGCCTCTCATCTGAAGAGCAGGATAACTGTCTGTTTATTCTGATATGCTGACAACTGAACGTAACGCTGACCATGGAGGGACTGTCCCTCCCTGTGCAGCCCATTCCTAGAGATAGCAAGCAACCAGCCTTCAAGTGTATCTTTCAGTACACACTGTCTCATAACCCTCTAGCTGAGCTCTCTCGTAGTTATACCACTATGCCCCACCCCTCATTGCCCCTGAATCAGGTAGCAGGCGACCAAGTACAGAGACAATGTCCTGAAAGGTAGTGAGACTTACACTACCCATACAAGACTGCTCCCCGCCTCATCTCTCCAGCTCCTCCACAGTCACCACAATGAAGGCTTTGCCCTTGCTATCCAGGTGTCCTCTCTGTCTCCTGACTGACTGACTCCGATGCTTCCCTGCTCGTACTCCACAGTGTCTTGCCATGATCCCTCATCTAGGGAACTGGATGTAAGCATCTTTCTTAATTTTTTTTTATTTTTTTTACGAGACAGGGTTTCTCTGTATTGTTTTGGAGGCTGTCAGTCCAGCCTGGCCTCGAACTCACAGAGATCCACCTGCCTCTGCCTCCCGAGTGCTGGGATTAAAGGCGTGCGCCACCACCGCCAGGCTAACATCTTTCTTTATGACAGTCATCGCTGCATCTGCATGCACGTGCCTGCATGTGTGGCTGTCACAAATCCTGAGGACATTTTACAACACTATGCTATAGGATCATGGCACCAATTCTCTGCTGGGGGCGATTCCAAACCTCCAGGGGACATTTAGCAATGTCTGCTGTGACTCTGTGGTTGTTGAAATGAGAAGAAAGGGTGCCATTGGGATTTGGTGAGTAGAGGCAAGAGATGCAGCTGAATGTCCTGTGATATACAAGGAAGTGACAAAGAATTGCCTTGTCTTAATGTCGATACTGAGAAAGCAAACACTAGGCCATAGGGGATTCACAAGGTAAAGGTGCCATTATGTTTTCTAGCAGGATTTCCTTTCTATCCTGTGCACTGAAACCACTGGGGCCCATTTAGATGTGTTCTGCTGGCATGCTCCCAAACTTCTAATTTGGATCTGGGATTGGATATAAGAGCCTGCATTCCTAAGAAATGCCAAGGTGCTGCTGATGGGTTGGCTTCTGCAAGATACTTTGTGAATGGTTGACCTAATTTGCAGTAATACCATCATTATTTTATCGGAGCCCCCCCCAGAGTAGCCTTTTATTTGGTATCCCCCACATTCCTAGGGGTCACCAACAGACAATAGCTGGGAGATGCTGTTGACATGGAGGTGTGATGAGCTGATAAGCCCCACTGACTAAGTCACATTTTCGACTTGATTAGAAATTATACTAGCTAGGAGTATGTTCCAGTTAACCACTGTTGCATAACAAATCGCGCCAACATAGGTGGCTTAAAGTAGCAGCCATTTTATCATGGCGCGTGGTTTTGTGGGTCAGGTATTCAGGCGAGGCTGAACCAGCTGATGTGTTTCAGGATGCATTGCTGGAAGCCACTCAGAACACTTACTGAGCAATGGATTGGTTCATTCAGGGGACTGCTGCCCCTGGGAACTGCTGGAAGGCTGAGTTCTACAGGACTGTCCACTGAAGTCTCTCCGTGTGGCTTTTTCAGTGTGGTCATGGCGACAGAGCATCAGAGGCCTACGGAGGTTAGGTTCTGGAAGCATTCGGGCTGACAAGGTGGTCTGTTGAGACCAGTTTCCTGGTGCTATCCCTACATTGCCACGCCACTGACCTCAGACGGCAGGAGCACGCAAATGCCACGCTTGCCCTTCTTCCAGACTCACTGATAGGCGTTTTAGAGCCACGCCATGACGGCTAATCACCCTTCTCAGGATTTCTACCTTCGTCATCTAGGAGACCCAACACTGTGCGTATCCAGGGGGGTGTAAGTATGACCCACCCCGACATCGGGTGCCCAGCCCTGCCTGAATTCCCAACCTACCAAACCATGAGCTGTGATAAACGTCTGCTATTTGAAGCCACCAGGTCTTAGTGTGATTGTTGTGCAGCAGCGATCGACTAGGATGCTTCCTAACTAGATGTGTTTTCTTTTTTTAGATTTACTTTATGTGTTTGAAGGCTTTGCCTGCTGTTATGTATGTATGTGCCCCATGTGCGTGCCTGGTACACACAGAGCTCAGAAAAGGATCCCTGGGACTGTCGTTACAGGTGGCTGTGAGCTGCCAGCCGGGTGCTGGGTGGGTGCTACCTGACTGCGCTGATGGGGGGTCGAGCATCATTGAGCTCCTGCTGCCTTGCCTCCCCCACGTCATGAACTGTGCCCCAAATTATAAGCCAAGATCAGCACTCCTTTGGCTTTTCACAGTTTTGAGAAAACCAACTAGTACACTTCTCTAAGTTACTTTTGGTTGGGAATTCAACGACAGTAATGAGAAAAGAAAGAAAGAACTCACATTTTCATAGGAAGGGTGGCCATGGCCTCAGTGGCATCTTCTTAAACTCCTCCACGTTGCTGGTGACAGGGGAGGAGAACCAGTGACCCCGGACTTTATGACATGACCCCACCATTCTGCTCTGAGCGCAGCCCTCAGGGTAGCACCCTCTTACTGCCTCCAGCTTTTGACTGGGCTGGAAAAAGCATCCATACATCCATGGTGCCCGGCACAGGAAACCCTGCAGCAAAAGCACTATTCCTTACTCCACCGCAAAAAGTCACAACCTGGGAGGACCTAAGCCACACAACACTCCTCTCATCGTCCTCTCTGATGCCTGTGACACAGTCTGCTCACCGTCTGCATTCTCAGCATGGGGACAGAAGGTGGCACTGCCAGATGTGAATGTCCTGCCCCGTTGTCTCTGCGGGAGACAGGAACAGGAGGAATGATGCCTTCTTAAAGTCTCCAGGGCTGTGCCCTCCTCCAGATCTTGTGACCCGTGCCCAACTCAGCATGTCAGTGGGAGCCGAGTGGTGACCTCAGCAGCCACCAAGGCTTCCTTTGATTGCATTACTGTGTCATAATCTACAAGGGAAAGCAGAGTGGCTCAAACAGGCAGCCTTTGCTCTTCCAGCACAACAGAGGTTCTCCTGGAAATCTTTCATGTTTTAAAAACGACACTAGAGTGCTGGGCTTGGCTCTGTGCTCATCACTTATCATTTCTTAGCAGAGGCCCTCGTGGCTTAGCTCTCATAAGAGGGGCAGAGGGATTATAATGAGTCATTCGTATATATTTGTCCTAGTGGGGATTTGGTGTGGTGGAAATATCACAGGAATATGACATTAGTGGCCCCACCACACACTGTCTCTTTTGTTTGAAGCCAGGCCTGTGCTACATGCATTACACAAAGCCCAAATGTGCCTTGGGGACTCTGTGATTCATAGACATCACTGTGGTACTTTACTTTTCTGCTTTCAGTTACTAATACTATGTATTTAATGTGTGTGAGTGCAGAGAGAGAGAGAGAGAGAGAGAGAGAGAGAGAGAGAGAGAGAGGAAGAGAGAACATCATTCTGGAGTGGGTTCCTTCTTTTGACTTCTTTTGACATCCTGGGGTCTTTTCAGACTCTGGGACTAAACTCAGGTCACCAGGCTTTCCCATCAAGCAGCCCTACTCACGAGCCTTCTCACTGGCTCCACCTTGGCTATTTCTAAACAGAGTCATAAGCAGCCTTCCCCTGGTTCTTGCGCCCTTGGTAACTCCGTTTCTGTAGGGTTTTTCACCTTGACCTACCCCCAGCCATTCCTCCATCACAGTTTTCCCCTTGAAACAACCTGGGAGGACCTAAGCCAGGCAACACTCTCCTCTCATTGTCCTCTCTGATGCCTGTGACACAGTCTGCTCACCGCCCGCATTCTTAGCGCGGGGACGGAAGGTGGCACTGCCAGATGTGAATGTGCCTACGCCAGGCACATGCTCGGCTGTCTCGCTCACCACCAGCTCTGTTCCAGCAAGCCTAGCCCTCAGCATCTCACCCCAAGTCATAGTTGACCACCTGCTAAGGTCTGAACCAGGAAACTAAAGCCACCTGAGAATTGGGAGCACTCGTCCCTTTATGCCGGGGATTGTGGTTTGAGTCTTAACTGTCCCTTATAGAACCATGTGTTTTTAGCACTTGGGCCACAGTTAGCGGTGCCATTGGGGGGGGGTCTTAGAATTTCTATAAGATGGTGCCTAGCTAGAGGAGGTAGACAGCTGGGCCTTGAGGGTTACAGCAAGGCAATTCTGCTACAAGCTCTCGGCTGCTTCTTCTAGGATAGAAGAATCGGAGCCACACACTCCCACTGCCATGAACTCGACCAAGCCTCCCTGCCACGATAGCCTATATCCTTTCATAGAACGAAGCCAAATAAATCCCCCCTCGTGTAAATTTCTTGCACTGGGTATTGTTTTAGTGGTAAGAAAAAGAATGGGGCATGTAGGAGCTACAAGGCCCAGGGGACGGTGAAAAATACAGAGACTTGGAGGGTGGGAGGTTTGAACTCCAGGCGGTGGAGCTCGGAGACATGTTGCAGTGCTATTGGATGGAATCAGGAACTTCAGTGGTCCTGCTAGCAACCATTGGAGCACTAGGAGATGTTCACCTACAAAGGGAGAGGGTGGGGTGGGGAACTCCCATTCCTCTCCTGTTTTTTTCAACCCTCCGGCTCCACACCCGTTGCCCGGAGGAGCAACCTAAGAAGTAAGCAGACAGCAAGATACAGATCTGAGGAAAGCAGCCGAGATGGACACTGCCCACATCCCAACGTTCATCTCACTCAGACGCCTGTGGTCCCTCCAGAGCCTGCACGTGTCCTCCAGCCCAAGGTCACTGTGGGCTTCTCGCAGAGTTCAGCCCCTGACAGCTATTCTGACATCATGATGCAAACTTGGCTCAGAGCAGTTTTTCTCCTAAGGCCCCAACTGCTAAGGCTGCGGACTGCGTCCACTTACTGCTCTGCCAGAACTTTCTCTTCCTGTCTGCCCGGGTCTTTGATGCCTAGCAGCTCACCGGCTCTCTCTCCAGTGTCTGTCTTCAGCAGTGTGAGCCGGCCATCCATCGAGTTTTACAAGTTGCTCCCAGCTGCAGCGCTCATGCGGGTTGCGGATCAAACGGTCTTGATTTTTACATACATTCTAACCCTTTCTCTTTTTCTAGCAGATGGTACTGATTCCCTGTCAGCACCAGAAAAAAAAAAAAAAAAGGGAATTGGACACAAACTCTTTGCAGAACGTCAAAGAGAAGGGCGAGTCTCTCATCTTTACCTCTGAAGACTCCAGCAGCTCAGGACCTCGACTGTGCGTATCTGCTCGGTCCTAGCAATCGGCTCGCCCAGCACTTCCGGCCCGCGGCTCTTCTCCCTTCCAGCTTAGCGTCTTTCTCTTAGCTCCTAGTGGGAAATGGTACAGCTCTGCATGTAGTTTATCGCGGAAAGACGCTCCGGAAGTTTTTGTGGCTCTTTATTTTGCCTTAGACCTTCGCCATTAACATAGGAGGATTTATTAATAAGGTGAAATCAAACTAACCCCTAATGTGATAGTATTGGCAATTAGGAGATGATAAATGCATAAGGGCAAAGCCTCAGGGAACAACCAGGTCTTCATCAGAGAAGAAGACGGAAGTCCATCAGAGAGGCTTCACCCAGCAACTGATGCAGAGACCCACAGCCAAACAGTAGGCTGAGCTCAGGGAACCCTGCAGAAGAGGCGGCGGAGGAAGGACCTCAGGAGCCAGTGGGGTCAAGATACCACAAGAAAACACACAGAATCAACTAACCCAGCATCATAGGGGCTCACAGAGACTGAATTGACAACCAGGGGGCCTGCACGAGGCTGACCTAGGAACTCTGCACATATGTTACAGTTGTAGAGCTTGACTTCCTGGTGGGACTCTTTGCCAGGGGGAGCAGGGGCTGTCTCTTACCTGCTCTAGGGACCCTTCCTTTCTGCTGGAGGAGGTGCCTAGTCTCACTGCAACCTGATTGATATGCCATGGTTGACTGACATCCATGGGAGGCCTGCCCTTTCCTGAAGAGAAGTGGATGGGGCAGGGGAGAGTTTAGGAGGGGAGGGTCTGGGAGGGGAGGAGGGAGGGAAGGGAAACTGTGACTGGGCTGGAAAAACAATATACTTTAAAAAAGATTTTAAAAAACCTAAACAACAACAAAAAGAAGAGACCTAAATGAGATGGCCTGGTGCTTCCCTGCGGTTCATCAGGTGAAAATCTGGCTCGCACAGATGCAGGAAGCCTGCCTAGCTTTACTGTAAACTGAATTAGCTGGTGCATTTGAGATTCTTGGGCAGTATCGGGGAGAAGGAGGGGAGAAGGAGGGGAGAAGGAGGGGAGAAGGAGGGGAGAAGGAGGGGAGAAGGAGGGGAGAAGGAGGGGAGAAGGAGGGGAGAAGGAGGGAAGCCCTACCCAAGGTCACACATGTTCAGGCCTTAGCCTGACTTGCTCCCTTAACTTAAAGTACCTCTGTATAGAAGGAGTACAACTTGTAACGGCAGTCTTTACAGAAAATGTTAATTATGCACATTCTCTTTAAAAAATGCTTATTTTATCTGACATGTTAAACAAAACAAAACAAAACAAAAAAGCTGGGCAGTGGTGGTGCACACCTTTAATCGTGGCGCTCAGGAAACAGAGGTAGGTGGATCTCTGTGAGTCTGAGGCCAGCCTGGTCTGCAAAGTGAGTTCCTCAACAGCTAGGGAAGCCTTGTCTTAGAAGAGAGAGAGAGAGAGAGAGAGAGAGAGAGAGAGAGAGAGAGAGAGAGAGAGAGAGAGAGAGAGAGAGAGAGAGGGAGGGGAGGGGAGGGAGGAGGAGGAGGGGGAGGAGGAGGAGGAGGAGGAGGAGGATAGAAGTCTCCAACCCAACCATGCCAGCACCTTCATCGTGGACTTCTAGATCCCCAAAGTGCAAATTAAGTTTCTGTGGCTTACAAACCGCCTGCTTACAGTTCCTCATTATATGGCTTCCAGAGCTGACTGAACCACACAGGAAAGCTGAGTCTTCTTGTCGTCTTCCCATGATGGAAATACAGCCTCCCTCTACATCAGCACATTCCCAGCACGCACCTTTCCCGTGCCCCTGTCTAGCTCCCTGTCAGAGCCCTGTGAGAGTTACAGCATCCAGACCCCCGGCCCCCTTCTCTCTCTACCCATGTCAGGAAATAATGGGGTATTTTTTCCTTATGTAGGAACAGGTGATAAAGCCTCAGGATTCGTTGTCCTAACAGGAGGTGGGTCCTTCTGAGGCTGGGTGGGGGGCAGCCTTTGACAGGAAGTATGAAGGGCGAAGAGGGCCTTCCACCTTTCTCAAGTACAACAGACACCTCTAGAAAAGAGACGTTCCTCCTGGTTGTAACTCTTGGAGATGGGGAGAGAGCAGTTTAGAAAGCCTTTCTCTTAAGTTTAGTATTCAACAGTGGCTTTTAAAAGCTTGGTGGGTCGCTCAGCTAACAAGGACCCGAGGAGAAACACCCATTTCTCTTCCACGAGGCCCGGCTCACTTGGGCACCTACGGGCTGCCCAGCCTTGCACACATCCGTTCTCCAGACGGAGGACCTCACCTCAGGTGACAAAACCAGGCCAGAGCGCCGGTGTCCCTCACTCTGCCTCTTCAACCATCCTTTCCCACTTCTTTTTCTTGAGACAAAGTCTTCTAAACTGCCCAGAGTAGCCTTGAATTTTTCATCCGCTTGCTTTGGCTTCCCGAACCACTGGCATTACAGGCATACACACCAGCCCCAGCTGAGGCCTGACGTCTTAATCATGAGCTACAAATTAGAATCAGTGAGAGCAGGTACAGGCAATGAGCTCTAATTGTCAAATAAGCATCTAAACAGCAGAGGCAAAGTCAGACCACATGTGACCCTCCCCCATCTCGGGGCTCTGATTTCATGAGTCAGAGCTGGGCTTCTGGAATCAGACTTCGTGATGGCTTCACACTCGGGGGGTGAAGGACTCCTGCTTGTGTGTGTGGTGGTGGGGGTGGAATCTGTAGCCTCCTGGAAGCTAGGCAGGCTCTCAACTATACCCCTAGTCTACACCTTTTCAATAACGTCTTTTTAAAAATACTTTAATATACTGAATACAATTAATAAACATAACTCAGCTCACACATATCTAAAGGAAACCAGCACAATGCTTTGACATAAAAGAGATATATTATCCTGGGCAGTGGTGGCACACACCTTTGATCTCAGCCCTGGGGAGGCAGAGGCAGGCAGATCTCTGTGAGTTCAAGGCCAGTCTGGTCTACAGAGTGAATTCCAGGATAGCCAGGGCTGTTACACAGAGAAACCCTGTTTCAAGAGAGAGAGAGAGAGCTTATTTATAATAAAGCAATGTATATTTCAATATGCAAAATACAAGATGTCACAACCTAATTACAAGGCTCCACTGACACAGTGGCTATGAACACAAAATGGCTTACACGAGGCCACACTGGCAGCTTCTGCCACGGGTGAGGTGACTTTCTGCCATGGTAAAGTGCTCTCAGTAATACTTTGAAGGCAGTGGAGTGTGACCGTCTCCTGGATTTATGTGGTCATACAAAATTCAGTATTTATTAGTCTAATGTAAGACGACCTTGTGTGAATTTTTTGTTTGTTTTGTTTTATGAGACAGGGTTTCTCTGTGGCTTTGGAGGTTGTCCTGGAACTCGCTCTGTAAAGCAGGCTGGCCTCAAACTCACAGAGATCCCCCTGCCTCTGCCTCCGGAGTGCTGGGATTAAAGGCATGCGCCACCAATACCCGGGTTTGTGTAAATTTCTAAAACTGAGCTAATATGAAGGTCCCAGAGGTGCATGTCTTCCAGCTACAGACGTGCTCAGCAGAACACTGAAAGCTTACACAGGAAGACGGCTTAGCTCGCATAGCTTGCCACAGAAGCATTACGACAGGTCTGGGTCCTCTAGTCACATGAGAGCTGCATGTGCTGGTGTCCATCTGTGACGGCAGTGCTGGGGCGCAGAAGCAGGGGGACCCCAGGTGAGGAAGGCGTCCAGGGTTGACCTCTGGACCCCACACACATACCTATGTGCACGGACCCTCATGGCCGTTTGCATCATGTACAAATCACGTGGGACACAGGAAAAGAGTTCCGTCACCGGGTTCCACACACTAAATAGTATTAGTAAACAAAAATAGCCCAGCCTTGAGCTGAATGTGCAGGTTCATACCTGTAATCCCAGTGCTTGGGAAGCTGAGGCGAGGGGTAGGGGGGACGTAAGCTTGAGATTGGTCTGAGCTACATAGCCATTTCCAGCCCAGGGTGCTTAGCAAAACTGCCTAAAAAAGAAAAAAAAATAGGGGTGGAGAAATGGATGGGAGGGGGAGGGAAAGGAAAGATACAACGAAAGATGGGAGGGAGGGAGAGGAAGGGAGAGAGAAGAAAGGGAGTCCTTCACATTTCCAAAATGTTTTCAAAGCCATTAGCGTCTCCAAGTAGCTTCCTTGATTGTTTTCTGGGTGCCAAGCAAAGGGTTAAGAGCTTTATATATACAAACTTACAACACAGTGATTCCTTTGCTTCCAGCGAGGAAACTGAGGCACAGATGTTAAGGAACTTCCCAGTCTCACAAGGCAAGGCTGCAGGTGCCCCAGAGGCAAGCACGACACAGCTGTCTCCCCATTAACTGAGTTGGCTTCCTCGCTCCCCTCCCATGTCAACCTCAGTCTCTGTCTCTGACACACTCTCTGTCTCTCCTTAATTTGGAAGACTCTTCACCCTGTTTCTTCCTAATAGGTCTAGGCTCTGGTGATAGCTTCCAGAGAAATCACAGAGACCGTCATTTCACTCTGCGCCTTTTTCTAAGCATGGAAACCTAGCAAGCTTCAGGCAAGCCCCAAGAGCCCAGCTCTAGGCTCCCCGCCTTGACCCTCCGCATTTGCTTTTCATCCAGGGTTGCCAATCTGTTTCATCTTCTCTAGCGTTGTAACTAAGCCACAGCAGAGAGGCATAATTTACTGCCTACTCCCTGCTTTTCCAATTATCCTGCCTGAGCCTCGCTAATCTCACCTCTCCTCACCTCTCACGGCTCTTCTGCTCTCTGGGTCAGACCACTGGGCACAGCAATGATAACCTGCCTTCGCTCGCCGTGTCATTCAAACAAAGGTTCACCACGCCAAATGGAGTGTTGGCGAAGCAATCTGCTCACCTCTCACCCACAGTGACAAGAGAGCACGTCACGGGAGAGTTTCCGGGAGAAGATTTGGAATATAGAGTCCCCCTGCTTACTGCTAAGCCCCTTTAAGCTCTGCCTTAGCAAACTCCAGTTGGACCCCTGAGCGAGTGAGTGTTGGGATTCTGGTGGTCCCAAATTAAGACGCAGACAAGGTCTCATTTTCCACGAAGGCACATCGCTGACAAGTAAGCAAACACGAGGCGCCGGTTCTTTGAAAACTACTGCCGCCGGGCGGCTCCGTCAAGACCTCCTCCAGGGACGGCATGCAGCCGTCCGTGATGTGAAGAGACGGAAACGCACCCTCCAGCATCATGAGTGTGGCTTTGATTTGCATGGGTCCAAGCAGTGCCTCCAAGGCAGTGGTCCTCAGCCCCCCTAATGCTGTGACCCCTTAATACAGTTCCTCATGTTGTGGTGACCATCAGCCACAACGTTATTTTTGTTGCTGCTTTATAACTGTAATTTTACTACAAATCGTTATGTAAGTGTCTGGTATGGTGGTCTTAGGCAACCCCTGAGAAAGGGTCATTTGACCCCCAAAGGGGCCACGACCCACAGACTGAGAACCACCACTCTAAGAGAATTTGCAAATCAACACTTGAGTTTTGCCATCTTGGGGCTTTTTCTTCCTGTTCCCCTTGTCCCTTCTGCTCCTACTTGAGTAGCTGTCATGATCAAGCAACAGAAAAAGACCAAGCATGATAGGAAATGTAGGGTTCAAGACCCAAGGACGAAGCTTTGGAGATTAAAGTCTTGACCCAGCAGACCAAGGAGAGGGGTCTTTTTTTTTTTTTTTTTTTTTTTTTTGGTTTTTCAAGACAGGGTTTCTCTGTATTGTACTGGAGCCTGTCCTGGAACTTGCTCTGTAGACCAGGCTGGCCTCAAAATCTCAGAGATCTGCCTGCCTCTGCCTCCCGAGTGCTGGGATTAAAGGCTTGCGCCACCAACACCCAGCTAGGGGTCTTCCAGATAGAGCTACTGGAAGGACAGCATCCAGTTGCGGTGTTCTTAAAGACCAACTGTCCATAGGACCACACACATTAGCCTTCTCAAGAGCATTTGCCCTTGCCAGTCTATGAAGAAACCACTAATACCATCTCTCAGAGAAAAGCAAGGGAAAGAAAATAAGGTTTATTAATTATATCAGCAAATAAATTCTTGAATTCATCTCTCACGTGTTACAAATTCAGCCTGCCAGTGCTTAAACTGCTACCTTGTAAGGACACAGGGGCCCCCATTGTTGTCTCCCTTGTTTGATTCCCCCCTGCCCACCTGCTGGACCCCGCTGATAGCGCAACACAGTCTTGGATCTTTCTTTCTTTCTTTCTTTCTTTTTTTTTTTTGGTTTTTCAAGACAGGGTTTCTCTGTATTGTATTGGAGGCTGTCCTGGAACTTGCTCTGTAGACCAGGCTGGCCTCAAAATCTCAGAGATCTGCCTGCCTCTGCCTCCCGAGTGCTGGGATTAAAGGTGTGCGCCACCAACGCCCAGCTAGTCTTGGAGTTTCCTGTGCCAACCGTGTTGCTTGTCTTTGTCTCGTTCAAGCTCTGGTTACCCATCTTCCACCTCTACTCTGACCATGTGAAGATGCTTTGGGTGACACATGCCCAAACCGCAGCTTACTCCCTCTAGGCAAACACTTCTTTAGGCACAGTTCCTCTTCTTCTCCAGACCCTTTGACCCCTCTCCTGACTGCCCGTAGCTCACTGATGGATTTGCTTATAGTCTAATCTGTGACTTACGTCATATACATCAACCAAGACCCGTGAGGGTTTTTTGAATAAAGTGCGTGCTTAGTCACATATATCAATCAATACCTGTGAGGGTTTTTTGAATAAAATGTGTGCTTACTTCATGTGTATACACATCCCTTCATTTGACAAAGGCTTCACATACCAGAACAGCCACGCAATGTTGATTTCGTGAACTAAGATGACAGTTGGTGACAATGAAATCCAATGGGGAAAATGTGTAGTGTTACCACATAGAATGGGGGGGGGGTGTTTTCACTAAATGGTCCTTCCAGGTATTTGATAAGGCGTAAGGAGCATTGCTTTTGGGAAGTGGGAGGGGTGGTGGCTTGATGATAGTTTCATTCTGTTGGCCCTAGAGGCATAATAAGGTCAAGAGCTAGAGCAGAGGGCCATCACACACACACACACACACACACACACACACACACACGCACACGCACGCACGCACGCACGCACGTCCCTTCCTCGTGTGCTCATGACCATTGCCTGGCAGTGCTGGCTCATTGTCCTCATTGTTCTCTCTCCCACTGCTCTGTGAGGCGCTTAGGGATAAAGATCTATGAACTCTATTTCTTAGCTAATTCTCTTCTTGTTCGTTTGTTTAATTGTGTGTGTGTGTGTGTATGTGTGTGTGTTGGGGGTACTATGTAGCCAGCTTGACCTTGAAATCCAAGCAATTCTCCTCCCAAGTTTTGGGATTACAGGCACGCACCACCGTATTAGGGTCAACTTTATAATTATGATGCCTGGCATATTGGTACTCAATAAATACATGTTGAACATCAAACTCAACTTATTGTAGAGGATGCTGAAAATGTTCGTGTAAGGACACACCATTACTAAAACCCAGAGAAACTGTTAATCAACGATTATGTTTACTGAAAAATGTTCGCTGACAAAGGTGTGTGTGTTTGTGTGTGTGTGTGTGTGTATGTGTACTAATGTTTGCATGTGTATGTGTGTGTGTGCAGGGTCCTGAAGTTACATGCCAGATGTCTTCATCTCTATTCAGACTTTATCTAAACTTTCTGCTTTATTAATTGAGGCAGGGTCTCTCACTGAATATGTAGCTCATCTGTCCCGGCTACTCTAGCTAGCCAGTTTGCCCCATGGACCCCCTGTCTCTGATTTTCCAGGGCTGAGATTACAGGGGGTCACTGTTCTGCTTCTATGTGGGTTCTGGGGATCTCAACATGAGTCCTCGTGCCTACACGACAAAGGCTTTATCCACTAAGCCATCTCCATCCAGATCAAAAGAACATTAAAATTAACTCGGAGAAGTTGTTATTTTAGTGTAACCTACAGACCACATTCTGTAGAATTGTCTGGGTTATAATACACAGTGCAGAATCATGTGCCCCTGTCCCAGAGTGGGTGAATGCTATCGTTTGTATTGGATGTGACAACCTACATTTTAAAGTCACACCAGAAGAAGTACTAAGGTAAACTAACATTTTAGGACATCTACCTAAAGTGACAGGTGAAAGGGCTATGGCGAGGAGAGTTGACACAACCCTAAGCATAATTGCCCACAAAACCCTAGGAATTCTGTCCCTGATAAGTCGTTTGTTGCACTGGATGACTCAGAGCCAGGAAATGACAAGAAAAATGCACAAGATCCATTCCAGATATGTAATGCCATGAAAGGCACTCTCTACCATCCCTTCAAATTCAACATAGGCATGAAACTCTGGGCCTTCCCTGTCCCAGCGAGGCAGACACAGGGACTTGAGTGGGACAAACAGACTTTAAATGAAGAGAGGTAAACTCATCTCACAGGTTTGTCAAGAATGTGGGAAACAGGTAAGTGATTGGAAACCAAGAGAGTGTTGGACGTTTTCCCCTGAGGAAAATGGATGCCGTTAGGTGTCGACCTATTTGGTAAAAGCAGTAATCTTGCAGTTTGGCAGTTTTAGGATGGTTTTAAAGGGAAACAATGTGAAACAGACATAGGCCAGGCAGAGGGTTACTGCAATGGGCTACACAAGAAACAAAAAGAATTGAACCAGGGCTTGAGCATAGGATGAACAGAAAGAAAGAAATTTGGGTCGGTTTTCCAAGGAAAGGCAGACCTCAGTGAGCAGGTGGAGCTGAGGTTACAACAAAGAGAGAAATCAAAGATAGGCATCCCTTTTAATCTTGTGAGTATTGCTCATGGGTGAAAATACCCTTCTGTAGACGGAGATGCTCCCTCTGTCTGAGCCTTGCCATAGAATTTTCCCACAAAACAACATATCCACTTCATGGCTTTGTCTACATGCATCTCCTGGCACCTCCCTGCGGCACACTGATGTGAGCTTTACCAAAGCGGTGTCTATTCCACTGTTGAGAACACATAGGATCTGGTTACAGGGAGACGAGGGAGAAAGAGAAAGAGGAAGAAGAAAGGCCAGGGCAACAGTGATAGTATGTCAAATCTTGGCATATTAGGCCTTCAGTGGAGATACTGTGTACTGACTATTAAATGATAGGTAGGTAGCTAGCTAGATGGTAGATAGATAGATAATTGATGAATGATAAATAAATGATATTTAACTGGATGGATAGATAGACAGATGATAGATGAGGCTTGAAAGATGACTCTGCTAGTAAAAGTGATTGTTACCTGATGCAAGCCTGACAACCTGAGTTTGGTCCCCAGAAACCACACAAAGATGGAAAGAAAGAAACAACTCCACAGGGTGTTATTTGATCTTCATACACCCATTACATATAAATAATAATAATAAAATGAAGGTGATAGTTGGTTATTGAGATATGTGAGATGTGATAACTACACTACAGATGATTGATTATTGATGATAGATGGATGATAGGTATGGATAGGTAGGTAGATCGATGACAGATAGACAGACAGATGTATGGTAGACATATACATAATTATGACTAAGAGAAATGGTCAGCACGTGTAATATATTACCATCTTTCCAATTTGTACAGTGTAAAATGGAGGAATGAAGCCGGGGAGACGGTTCAGTCACTAAAGTCAGGACCTGAGCTCAGAGTCCCCGCAGTCACATAAAAGCGAGCACAGTGGTCTAAACATTGCTAACCCAGCACTGTGGTGGGTGGGGACAGGATAGTTCCGGGGGCTTGCTACTTAGCCTGTCTGGTAAATGGGTGAACTACAGGTTTAGTGAGAGAACTTGTCTTTAAAAACATAAGGTGATGTGATTGAAGAGGACAGCAGACATGAACCTCTAGCTTCACACACACACACACATATATACACACACACATACACACACATACACACACATACACACACAGACATACATACACACACATACACACACATACAGATGCACACATACACATGTATACACACATACACATGAACATACACACACAGACACACACACATACAGACACACACGTGTACACACTCACCCATGCACACACACAACGCCCCCCCCCACAGTGTACATAGGTTGTAGTCACAGGAGCCACTTAAGGAGTATGTATCATGTACCAGGTACTGGGCTAACCCCTGTACATATTCTATGCTTCCAACACCCACAACTAACTTATAGGAAGGAGACTAAAGAGATGAAACAAACGGTCTGTGTTTACAAAACCCCGGCTCCCTATTACTGAGAGAATCCTCGGATGATTCTCCTCCTCTTGAAACCTGAAAAAGAGACACAGGGGAGGGAGAGGTGCCCGGATGAGCTGACCCCTAGGCTAACAGCGTCTCCCACACACATTTTCACTCATGATGATTCAAACAAAGTCTATGTACAGCTAAGTGAAAATCCTTTCCCGGCCTTCCAGAGGGACCTTGGCGCGGGCAAAGGGAAAAAATAAATGTGCCACCCTTCGGATGTAGTCCCCACCACAGCAATAGCGTCTGTATTGACAAAAAGCATCATCATTTTAACCTTGTTATTGGACTAAGCACAATTAACGCAAGTGATGAAAAAAGGAGCAAGGAGACTGGCGAGATGTTAGACCGGTAAACTCTTAAGCCTTGGTGTCTGCTAGAGATGTTTTCCATTTGACCAAGCAAAGCCACCTGTGGCTCCAAGGCTCCAGGCTGGAGGTGCTAACTTCCTGTCTGCGGGCCTCTGCGAAATCTGTAGATATTTAGAAAAAAGCATCATCAACGTGTGGAAGATGACATGATTGCTTTGCTTTGTACTCCCGCTGGGTGGGGAGAGGGCTTGGACCGAAGCTTCACAGTTCCGTTCAGCGGGAAAGTGTTGGAACAGGGGCGCGCAGCGACATGCCCCAGTGTGGACTGCTCGTAGGGTGGGTGACTTCAGGCAGGGACACACCCAGTTGCCTAAGGTGCCACAGCTGCCAGAGATCTCGCGAGGCTGATGATTGCTTCGCAGGCAGGATTAGGAGCGGGCCTCCCTTCCGTGTTTCAGGGGGATCTGATGTTAAGAACTGAGTCACCTGGTCTGCTATGGAGTCTGGAATCGGAAGAGGGCAGCCAAGATGGACTGAGGAGAACTCCTGGGGTTCACATTGCACAGACAGGAGGATAGCATCACCAGCCTAGACCCTGGCAGCCACGGGTGGCTTCGTCAAGGAGGAAGAGACAAGGTCAGACTAGGATGGAACTGAAATT
Organism: Mesocricetus auratus; assembly: GCF_017639785.1. Lineage (NCBI taxonomy): Eukaryota > Metazoa > Chordata > Mammalia > Rodentia > Cricetidae > Mesocricetus > Mesocricetus auratus. The sequence continues at coordinate 13,165,968 of NW_024429195.1, forward strand.
GCAGTATGGATCCCAGAAGGGTTGTCTTCTGCGCGAGCCTCTGAAAGCTGGTTCACAGGAAGGTACCCCCCAGCTCAGGCTGCTGAGTCAGCCCCTTAGTGAAGATACGTCTTGGCTTCCAGTCAAGAAATGGGTCTAGGCCGGGAGGTGGTGGTGCAAGCCTTTAGCCCCAGCACTTGGGAGGCAGAGGCAGGGAGATATCTGAGTTTCGAGGCCAGCCTGGTCTACAGAGCAATTTCCAGGACAGTCAGGGCTACACAAGAGAGATCCTGTCTGGAAAACAAAACAACAGGAAAGGGGTCTAAAATTCCAGAGACACATCTGCCCTTGAGAAGTAGAAAAAACCAGCTCTGACTTATATGGAAGTACGAGTGTTGGTTTTTGGTAGATGTGACAACTATCGTGGACACTAAGGGGACAATCCCTATCTGGCATCAACCAAGGATAGACCTGTGAGATAGAGAACAGCTGTCTTGGTTAGGCTTCCCTTCCTTCAAGGTGAGTATCAGTCCCTGGACCTGCAGCTAGTCCATACAGACCTGAAGAGAGGGGGGTCTGGTGCATCTGGGACTAAGGTAAGGAAGTTAAGTCTAGGGGCTGGGAACAGACTACAAACATGGACTTTAAGGGGCTGTCAGCGCTTCATGGCAAGGACAGCCGTGCGCTAGAAGGACTGGACTTCCTGATCGTGACGGCCGGATCTGACCGAGAGCGTTCTTTGGTTGCTGAATTCCATATTTAAATTTAGACTGCAAATAAAAAAGCAGTTTTTACAACTCTACACTTTCTACTACAGAGAATGGTGACTGAAGCAGAAGTAAAAATAGCTGCTCACACCACGATTTGAGGAAATCTAAATCTGAAAATGATCATTTTTATTTGCATGCTACCAAATAAGGACATCGGGGAGGCAGTGAGTCACCAAGATTCTCGCATTTACCAGGCTGCAATGTGAGGGGAGAGCATTCTTTAGGATGAGGCTTAGAGGCTCAATAGCTGGCATTGGCCTCTACCCCCAATGGGGAGCCTTACACACCTATCTGAAACGTGGGCCGGATTTCTTTTCAGAATTCCTAGGACAGTGTTCCAATGAGTAATAGCCATGCATCAGCCTCCCAAACCTGTGGAGATAATGCCCCACATCTGAGGGGAACCTGGGCCTTTTCAAAGATCCCCCACCCTCCATTATCTCGTTTGATCACGCTCGAGTTTTGCAGAATCCTTGAGGCAAAGTAAGGAGTTGTCACATTAGAACATCACCGAACTGCACATCTTTTTGCAGACGGGTTGAATCACCACCCAGGAGGGGGTGGAGGATGGATGACATAAAGGGAAACGAGATGTAGAGATCTGAGCTCCCTGTTACCATGTCACATGGTCCCTGCGTAAACCAATCTTCTTAAAGTGGGAAAGCCCAGCCGAAAGGTTCAGGGACTGCCTGCCACCCAGTGTTCTCTTCTCCAGCTCTTGGAAGGCAGTTTAAAGAGAGTTGGGGAATGTTCTGGTCTTTTGTTTGGAAATTTCGCCTGCTTGTTGACTAGTTAGTTGTCTGCAGACGGCGAGGTGGGTCTGTTTGCTTTAAGCAGGCTGAACAATCCGCAAAACACGCAGGCTGCCGTTGCAGGCTGACTTATTTTGGATGTGCGCAGATGTCTTCTAAGTTCCTCATCGAAGACTGGAAACTCTGTCTCAGTGTGACACAGGAGGGCTGTAAAGGGACTGTAGCGCTGTTGCAGGATGTTTTTGCAAGGTGGTACAAGAAAAAAAAATGTGTCTATTTCTTAGCACATAATCAGCTAGCTGCTTCTCCCCCAAGATTTATTTGGGGGGAGGTATTTACCCCCTTTACCAGGAGACAATCCAACCCAGTTCCAAAGATGGAAGATCCTCCTTGTTCTGTCATAGGATCAAAAGGGGAGTTCAAACCCTGCATCACAAGAGAAATGATTACTGGAGAGTTATGGAGAACTGTAGTCAGCGTTACACATTATCATAACAAAAATAAAAATCAAATAAAGATGGCGTACCCGCTGCCGCCCCCTCCACTGTATAAAGGAGGAGCAAACGAAGGAATCGCCACTGAGCTAGGAAGCCCTCTGTCCCACCCCCTCAGTTACCACCCATCTTCCTGCAAGGCACCTCAATGGCTGCCAGAAAGGAGGCCATGACCATCTGCTGGCCAAGTCAGAGAGTGCTGAGCATCAACGCAGCAAAAGGCGGGTCGCAAGGACCAGGGATGGGCCGAGAGAGCTGGCCTGCCTTTAACTCTAATTACTTGTGTGACTTTGCATGAGCATTTCACCTCTTTCATCTCTAAAATGACAGGCTGGGGTTGGCGCAGTACTCTCCAGCAGGTCTGGTGGGTGGGTGGGTGGGTGGGGGTCGGATTAGATCCTTTTATTAAGGACTGGAAGAAAGCTGTGAGGAAACGCTCACTGTCCCCGTTAGCTGCAAAAGAGCAGCCTCTGGAGGTGCTGTGAAAATGATCCACAAGGAATCCCTGCGGGTGGGTTGAAAACCTATAGAAATGTGGAATTGTGCGTACCGCACAACCTGAGTGGCGCTCTACAAAACCGGGACACGTTAAAGCGGAGAAGGCAGGCTTTTGAAGCCAGCCTGTGCCCCCACTCCATTCTGCAGTCTCTCCCCGTGATAATGCAGCACCTTGTGCTCACAATTAAATGTCAGCCACGGAAAACATTTCTCTTAGCTTTGTTGTTCCAGGACCGGATTCTTTTGTCCTCCATATAATGGATATGCAGAAACAATGACAGAACAGAGATTTTTTTTCTCTCTCTCTCTCTCTCGAGCGATGACAAACACAGTGCTGCTCCCTCCCTCCCTTCCTCTATCCCTCCCTCCCTCCTTCCTCCTTATCCCCACCCCCTAAAATAAATCATTGTTCAGGAAAAAAAAATTCCCATTGTCTATTGTCCACGGAAGATCAAGATCTGCCTAGAGCAGCGCCAGCGGACGCCGCAGTGCCCCCAGGAGGCCGGTAGGTGGCGCACGAAGGCAGCGCTGGCGGGAGCGCTACTGGTGGCGAGGAAGGGGGTGTCGCCGCCCGCAGCCGCCGCCGCCGCCGCCACCCTCGTCGCCTGTCGCCCCCTCCTCGCGTGCTAATTGCTGGAACCTCCACTGGGACTCAGGTCCCGGAGAAAGAGAGCGGGAAGGAGGCGGGGAAAGGAAGTGGGGGATCTAGCTCCAAACACACAAAGCCTCCGGGGCTCGGCGGCGGCCCAGGGAAGGGCGCCCTCCCTCTGGTCTCGTCCCCGGGAGGAGCTGCTGCATTTCCAGCTCCTGCCCGAGGAGACCCCCTCCCCGACCTCGGCCTCCCACAGGGCTTGGAGACCTGCAGCTGAGCAGCAGGGGGCTCCCAAGTGGCCGCCTGTGCCCGGCATATGCACGTGCCCCCACCTCCCGGCCCCCAAGAGGAGTCACTGCAGATTGGGTCTCCTCCTTGTCCTGGGCCTGTGCTTGCACCTGGAGCCAAGATGAATGCTCCACCTCTGGGGGAGAGCCTGGCATTGAGAAGGTGTATTGGCAGGTGGAGACTCAGTGACCTTGAGTTTGCTAACACTCCTCCCCCTAGCCTCCACCTCCCTAGATATCAGACCCGGGCTGTGATACTCCTGAGAATGTGAGGATTTCTTTAAAAGTGGTGCCTAACATAGGAGGCCAGACAGCATAAACCACCCATTGCCTGTTAGAGGGGAGGAATGGTCTACCACCCCTAGAGTGGCATCGTTGTCCCCAAGTTGGAAGAGGAGGAGCCCCAACTGGCTGCACACGGGAATGGCCATCAAGATGTCTGAGTTGCTATCCGTGGGCTTTGCCATAGCCGTGGAGGCCCCCCTCCTCTCTCCGGAATCTCTCCTCCTGTGATTGATCTATACCCAGACTCTGTCGGGACTCTCTGAGACAGGCTTGCCTCGTTGGAGTCCTGGCTCCCCAACCCAGGAGGTTAGACAGTCATTTCACCTCCCTGAGCGTCTGTGGGACGGTGGCCATGGAGCCTTCTTCAGAATTCTGGTGAAGACGTGCAAAGATAATTCATATAAACTGCCCAGCATGCACTAAAGTCAAAATTTTACATTTCACAGTTGGAATTGGACACCCTTACAGATAATGGAAGTTCGCTGAGATAGACACAGATCCACCAAAGGTGGACCCAGCGATTGCTGACGCCAGCTGCTCTACTCTCATCTGAGTCAGAAAGGTCATTTCACTTCCAGGAAAAGAGCAGCAATCCAGTGAGGACACACACACACACACACACACACACACACACACACCCAGAGGGTCCCAGCTATCACCCAGCCTCCTAAGTAGGCTTCTTAACTCTTGTTGGCCGCCAGATGCCCATTTTAGAGCCATGCTCTAGCAGAGAAGAGCCTGTAGAATAGGGCTGGATTTAAAACTGTTCTGGGCCCTGGCCCATGCCTGCAGTTGGGGACATCTCGTTACCCATAGCACACTGCTACCCAAGCAGAAGTTGCTGGGTACGACACCGAGCCCTGTTCCTGTTAGGGCATTCTGCGACAGAAGTATGTGTCTCATGCCACCACCTGCCCAACACAGCTAGGAATTCAGGAGACCTTGACCTTTCTCTAAAAGTGTACTTCAGTGTTCCCACAAGCATCCAGTTTGTGGAACTCCAGGGGTTAAGGGTGGGGTTCAGGCATTAGGCAGACCATTCCTGCAGTCAATGGCCACAGGCAGTAGCAGGGTCAAGAAGTAGCTATGGCAGCCTGTCTCCAAGATGAGCCAATACTTGCCACCCAGCATACACACCCTTGTACATTTCCTTCCCATACTAAGCAAAAGTGGCCCATGGAGAGAAGTGAACATTGTACAATGACCATGTGACTCTTAAGGCTAGCTCACAGGAGACACTGAGACTACTATCTTGCTCTTCCAGGAGTCACTCTCATCCAGGGAGAACTAGGTACCATGTCAGGAGAATGCTTAAGCATCGGCACAGAGTGGGGGTCACCACCAAGAAGCTCAGGCCTCCTGCCGCTGCCAACGGCAACTTGCCAGCTATGAGTGTGAGCCGTTTGGAAGTAGATTCTCTAATGCTAGTCAAGTCATCATATGTGTGAAGTCCCAGCCGATCTCTTAGCAGGATGAGAAACCTTGGACCAAATTCGTGCAGGTAGGTCATCCCCGAACTCCTGATTGACGGGGAAAACTGACATTTTGAAAATAAGAAACACATAAATATGTATGTACGGCTACATGTAAGCATTCTCAATGCAGTGTGGACAGCTAATACAACAGTAGTTTAAAAGAGCAATGATGCTTCCGGTGTCACAGTGGGACTGGCGGCTAGGGTCCTTCCCCTAACACCTGGCCAGCTGTCGGTTCCATGCATATTTGGGATCTCAAGCCTCATTTTGATCTGCCCTTGCCCATAGAACAGTCCCACCCACTCCTGTACACTGATAGTGTTTCCACTGCCCGTCCCACTTAGGAATTGTGGTTCATTCAAGAACAGAGAAAGAAAATAAATCGCTAGGTGACGGTTTACCATTAACCAAATGGTACTTGAATTCTTTTTTCCCCCTTTTAATTGATTTACTTTTATTTATATACATTGGCGTCGGGTACCCTGGAACAGGAATTACAGACAGTTGTGAGCTGCCATGTGGGTGCTGGGAATTGAATGTGGGTACCCTGGAAGAGCAGCCAGTGCTCTTAACAACTGAGCCATCTCTCCAGCCTTGCTATTTGAATTCATATACTTCCATAAAACATCTATCAAAGAGTACAGTTAATTCATATTTTAAATCTAATTATGCAGCTGGGCGTTGGTGGCTCACGCCTTTAATCCCAGATCTCGGGAGGCAGAGGCAGGCAGATCTCTGTGAGTTCGAAGCCAGCCTCGTCTACAAGAGCTAGTTCCAGGACAGCCTCCAAAGCAATACAAGGAAACCCTGTCTCAAAAAACCAAAACAAAACAAAACAAAAAAAGTCTAATCACATAGACATTATCTGGTTATTTCTACACTGAGAGGGAAGCCAGGCAGAACCTGTTGTCCCCAGACTCAGGGATGGACTAGAGTTGGCTCATCTGGAAGCTGCCCCTGAAAAAACACGCCAATCCCCTTAACTCCATGTCTTATTTTTGGTATGACACCAAGTTGCAGCTTTTTAATTTTTTTTCGGAAAGTTTTATTTCTGTTGCACTTTTGGGCCCCTAGAGTATTTTATTTACAGAGAACAAGTGATACAGAACGCACACAGCTGCCGTGACTGCTTTTTAACTGTGAGCACTAACGGAATACCTGGGACCAGGATGTGCTGTGGCCGTGGTTAGTCCTTCCCGTGGATTTTTGTCGACTTTGTTTATCTCATTGAAAGAGGGTAATACTTGCCTTAAAGAACACGTCTAGATAAAAACGGAAAGCAGAGCTAGCCACAACCCACAAGGCGTTCTCTGGGGAGACTTCCTTAGGAGAAAGAAAGCAGCTCACACTTCACGGGAGGACGTGGTGCTGCTGCTTTCCTCTTCACGGTGCCGGCATGTTCCTGAACAAAGGCCTCAGGGCATCATCAGCTCGGCATCTGTGTTTTGGTGTGATTTCTATTTTTAGGACCCCTTTCCTCCTCCTTTGTTCTCCATGCATCTGGTCACTGGTGTCTCCCACTTTTGTCCTATTTTAGTCGACGTGACTAGCCCGACCTGGGGAGCTCCCCACGCTCAGATAGACAGGGTCCTTCTCCCAGCCACAGAGCTCGAGGAAGACCTCAAGTGCCCACCCACTGCAGACAGACAAGCTGGAGGGACAGGGATCTGGAGGACGACAATGCTATTCTACCTGCACTGCGAAGAAAGAAAGAGAATCATAAACTCTCAACTTCTGTCAAGACCCAGGATAGTGAGCAGGTAAAACAGTAAACAAACCCACACCCACACCCGCACCCCAGGATTTCTCTTGTCACAGGACGCAATTCACAGCGTATGACCTAGTCAAAAACAGCTATGCAGAGCTGAGAAATTCACATAGCGTGATAAAGAAGAGAAGCAACTGTAGTTTTCATGCTTCGCAGTGCATTATGTTTTCCGAAACATGTCTGCTAGCAAACAAACCATCCATTTTAGTTGTTTGTTTGCCATTGGCCGGTTTGTTGTATCCCTCTCTCCCCCAAGCCCCCGCCCCCCCCCCCACTGCTTTGAGATCGTGTCTCCAAACCTATGCTGGCCATGAACCCTGTGTGTAGCAGAGGATAACCTTGAACCTCTGACCCTCCGTAGTGGTGGAGTTACAGGCGTGAGCCACCATGCCTGGTTTACGCAGTACTAGGGACCCCTCCAGGGCTTCCTGTATCCCAGGCAAGTCTCCCACTGCTACGTCAACTACATCGCCACTGTCTTTTTCTTTTCTTTTTTGGTCCCACACACCTGTAATTGTAACACCTAGGAAGTGGAGACAATTTAGATTCCATATATTAACCCAACTTTTCTGTTCATTCATTGGACCAGACATTAAAAATTAATTTAAATTGAACAGTCCACAGGTAACCCATTCCAAGTGTAGATGTGCTTGTAAAGTGTGTACACTTCAGGGAGAAAACTAAATAGATTCAAAAGCAAAGAGCAGTAGAGTGTGCACGGGCAGCGGGATTATAATTAGCCCCTTCTGTGAGTGTGCGTGTGTTGTGTGTGTGTCTACATGCGTGTGTCTGTATGTGTGCACATTTGCATATGGTGTGTAGGCAAGAGGACAAACGCAGATGCCATTCCTCAGCTATGATCCACCTGTGATTCTAGACAAGGTTTGTCACGTGGTCTGAAACTTGCCAATTGTGCAGTTCTGGCGGATCAGCCTAGGGCATCCTTCTGCCTCTGCTTCTCCAGGGTTAGGGTTACACATACCCACCATACCCAGCTGTCTTACATGGGTTCTAGACATTGAACTCAAGTCCTCGTGCTTGAGTGGCAATTGCTTTCCCAGCAACTCTAGAAATTAGCACTTTATGAAGAAAACAATTACAGTCAGCCATTGAATCATTAAAAAGGGGAGCCTAGTGTTGGGGAAGTCCTGTGTATATGTCAATAAATTACTGCTGGCCAATAGGAATCTAGATAGGTGGGGCTAGGAGTCCAGGAGGATTCTGGGAAGGAGAAACACAGGAGAGTTCGAGATGTAACGCGATGGGGTAGGAGCCCGGAACTATTCTCCGGTAAGAGACATACTTAGATTAACAATTATGGGGTAATTACTTAAGTCAGAGCTAGCCAGTAAGAAACAAGCAAGGCCAACAGCTTCATAATTAATATAGCCTCCTGTGTGTTTATTTGGGACTGATGCGGCTCTAGAACCAGGCTGGCGGGAAGGCCCCTATAAAAAGAAAAAGCTTCTCTTAACAGCCTAGGATAGTTATTAGGGAATGTGGCTAGTCCAGAGAAAAAACCCAGACTATGCTATGGACAAAGACCTTGGGAAGGAAAGAACATGGCCTCCTTGGAGTAGAACATTCTGGAAACAAACCTAGGTAAAACAGAGCAAACTAGCGTTAAAGCATGTCAGAGTACCAAAGGTGACCTAGTCGGGCCACCCAGCCAGTTCTTAAATCCCCTTCCTAATGCTCCCTAAGGATCCAGCCGCTTGGCGCTTGGGCTTCTCTAGATGAGGAGTGTATACTTTTGAAGTACACACGCTAATTCGCAAGTGTGCCCCAACCCTGATCATCCTCATAGCTCTGTGTCGGAGGGCATTGTCAGGTTGAAATGGAAGAGCTTTCTCAGACGCAGACAGCTGTGTTTACTTTTATGTGAATGTCAAGGACACACAGTGAGACTTCACGTTCATTATCCTTTTCTGGAGGAAAACTAAAACTGAGAGTGATAAGATAGCCCTCCCAGACTGTCCGCTGCTTTTTCTACTACAGAGAAATTCAGGGCAGCACCCTGGCAACCCAGTGGTTGCGCAGTAAGATCTGTCTTGCTCTCTTGCAAGGCAGCCAGTGTTGGGGCTCCCTCGAGAGAGCCGGCCGCGAGACTTTCCCGTGGCACCTGTGGCATGTCACATAGAGGAAGCGCTTTGTATCCGCCAGTTTTACAAAAGCCTTTGGTAACGTGAATCGGCGCGCATGCTGCTCTTCATTGGCCTGACTGGAAGAAGCCCCGCACCGTCCGTGAAGAACCCGGCTGCCGTTAGCTGGCTTCGTCCACACCTACTGCACGCGCTTGGAGACTGACGCGGCCTTGGACGTGTACTGCTCCAGAGTGCGCGAAGGAACCCAAGTGTGGGGGTCTCAGAGTGATACCTCCTCCCTCGTAACCTGCGGGTCACCCTTTTAAAAGCATTTGTGACCTTCCCTTTGGCAACCGTTGAGTTACACTTCAACAGTCTTCAAGGACTTCGGGCCCATCTGTCAAGAGTTTTAACATTACTAGGGTTGTGCAAGGCGAAAGAGACGGCCAAGATTAAATCTAACCCATGCAAAGAATATTCTACTGGCAGCTGAAGAATTTCACTAAGTCTCTCTCTCTCTCTCTTCTATCTCTCTCTCTCTCTCATTTATTTTTACTCCTCAGAAATATCAAAGCAATGGGAATATAAGATAGAAAAAAAAAACCCAAAAACCTCTGAACATCTGGAGGCTGGCAGGAAGAAATATGACACCTGTGTCTAGACCAAACTAAATAAAGTCCAATAGACCAGTGCTACAGCTACACACCTTCTTGGGCAAGTCCCTACGGGCCAGCGACTAGACCTACTTCACACTGAAATGTAAGTTGGATTCACGAAGATGCCCTGGAATGCAGCCAGCCTCCCAGGACACAAAAGACATTTGTTGGACTAGATGTGCCACACATCCAGAGAGAGTGTCAACAGGATGCTTTTGAAGTCGCCTTGCTGTGAGCTGAGTTGGGGTGGCTCCCAGGAGAAGCTGGGGAACCCCCCTCCCAAGTGCTGCTCTTGAGGTGCTTCAGTGGCTTGGCAGGGAAAACAACAGACCCTGGTGGCCAGCAGCAAGGACAAGCCCTTCCAACCCTGGGATTTCAACCGCTGGTACCACAGAAAGGCCCATCTGGAGAGAGCAACCCACCCGGTGAACAGGCCTGGAACTGTAGGCCACAGGTCCAGTCTCGTTTGGGAAGCTCCACAGAAGCAACTGCCATTGTCTGGAGATGGCTCAGTCAGTGAAGTGCCTGCCTAGCAAACATGAGCCCAACCCACTGGACCCATGTCAAAAATAAGTCCAATGTGGGGTATGCGCTAGTAATCTCAATGCTAGGGAGGCTCACACAAGTACATTCCATGACTCTTTGGCCAGCCAGCCTGACCTTCTTGGTGAATTCCAGGTCAGTGAGAGACTCTGCCTCAAAAACAGACAGAAAAGAGGTGGGTGATACCCGAGGTTGTGGCCTGGCCTATGTGTGTGTGTGGGGGGTGTGTGTGCATGTATTAGAGCACACACATACACGAACACATAGATGCCTGCATGTACACGTGTGCACGAGCACGCACGCACACACACACACACACACACACACACACACACCTTCATGCACAGACACCCTACATACACACCAGGAAAGAAACAACTTCCAGTTGTACAGTAGTGTACTGTGGTGTTTGATGCTCAGTTAATAGAGTTGGACTGCCTGGTTTCAAATCTGTCGTGTATCATCTGAGTGACTTTAAGAGAGTTTTTCAACCTCCCTAAGCTTGTCTCTATTCTACTGAGGATCTGTGATCATGTATGCTCCCTGTCGGAAGTTTCTGTCACATAGTAGATGCTCAATAAATGTTTGCTAGATTGTTGTCAGTCTTCATGGCTCCTCATGGGGAAGTATAAATCATATGTTTGCTGTCAATGGGTCTGTGTTGATGTCCCTGACACTTATTACTGCACATCAGGGTATGATATTAAGTTTTATTTATGTGTTTATTTTATTATTTTATGAATATGGATATTTTGCCTATATGTAGGGCTATTTGCCTATGTGTACCACATAACATGCATGCAGTGCCTGAGGAGACCAGAAGAGGGCGTCAGATCCCCGGAACTGGAGTTACAGACCATTGTGACTTGCCATGTAGATGCTGGGAATCGAACCCAGGTCCTTTGGAAGGGCAGCCAGTGCTCTTAACCTGATTTTAATTGCTGAGCCATCCCTTCAGCCTTATGCTATAGTTTTCTAACATCACTTTCCTCCTCTATCAAAGGCAAATGGTATACTTTATAAACCTAAGGATGGATAATACAGTCATGGCTACAAAACGCCGATGACAGGCAGGTGCATTGGCACTATCCCTGTGACCCCAGCACTCTTGAGGCTGAGGCAGGAGGACTGCTGTGAGTTATGGGACTATCCAGAGCTACATAGTAAGGCCCCCAAATAAACAATAACTAGATAAACAATCACTAATGCTTCAGGGAGAGAAGCAGTAAGCCTTGGAGTTAAGATGCAGAACAGCATAGACTGGCTTACGCAGGCCTTGTGCGATCTTCTCCATAGCCTTTCGATACATGGGCCACGACCAGCTCATCGCGGGTTAGCTTCTGTCTAGGAGCGATGAGAAAGCAAGCCCAGATTCTGGCGGGTGTGTACCATGGTGTACTGCAAAGAAACGTCATTGATTGGGGGGGGGGAATCATTTCATTCCCTGCTCTACCCACAATTCTTAGACAAGCCATTTAACGTCATCTTTAAAGGGAAGGTTGGTCCCGACAGGATTTCCAAGGTCTACCCGCCTTCAGTCTCCATACGCACGCTTAACTCTTCGGGCACCACGAAGTGCATTTGGTTATGTTTTGTGTCTCAGCTTTATAGGTAAGTTATGTAAGAGCTGTCATACAAAATGAGTCAGCACAGATAAAAAAAGAAATTAAGACTAAAGAGAAATCAGCCTTGAGGAAGAGAAAAGGGACTTTAATCAAACCGTGCGTGTGCGCTTGGAGCGAAGTGTTCCCCGCATGCATCCCTCCACAGAGAGACGTGGCCTTTGCACCAGTGCGGCAAGAGAGGAGCGCGTGGGAGAGGCAGACCGACAGCCGCTGTGCAACATGAACCCGAAATGTGATTTATTGCCTGCAGCTGAGGGCAAGGCCTGCGGAAATTCTACAATGCAGGTCTAATTGACCCTGGTAGAAAGAAGGCGGCGTAAGGAGCTTGCGCCTTTGTTCTGTCCGAAGATGTCGGGGTAGCCGGGCAGGTGGCCCCATTTCAGCCTCGCCCCCACCACAGCTGCAGGTGTGTGAACGCGGAGCCCCAGTGGTGGCCTCGGCGTGGAGACTGTGGGACCTCGGAGACTGTGGCCTCTGCAGCAGGGGCGGATCCCTGGGGTTCAGATTCCAGCGCCTCACTGAACTTCCTAACCTTCCCAGCCCCATAAGCTCTGCCATGCCTTCCCCTCCTTGAGGGACAGACATCCCCGGAGACTGTGAGCCACCATACATTCCTTCTCCGTTAAGTTGTCACTGTCAGAAATTCTTCCATAAAGACGAGAAAGTCACAAAGACCACGGTGTAATCATGCCTGCCGGGAATTAGTTGGCCCCACACCTGCAAGCTTGGGGAACCTGTGATGGTCCACAGAGCCCAGCGTTTTAACCATGTTTTTCTCCACCAAGCACCTGCAAGATAAAAAAAAAAAAGACAGCCTTGAGACGAGATAGGAATCCACACCCCGCCCCCCTAAACACACTCGCATACATGTATTTCCTATGAGTCTCGCTGCTGAGGGAGGCCACTCCTTACCGGACGCAGCTTCGCAGCCCGTGTCTGAAGCATGTGGACCACAGGGCGCGGGACCCGTGCCGTGGCGAGCATGGGTCTCATCCATTCGCCTTGGTGGTAAGTAGAGGGTCTTCTAGACTTCGCAGAGTGACAGAGCAAAGCCGTTCTTCAAGCCTTCGGGGTTTGGGTGGCATGAGGTGACACAAGCACGTTGTGTGAAGGCACACACAGCGAGACAACGCATTGCCTGCTTCCTCAGATGCTGGGGTGCACGCGACTGTCGCTTGCGATGGGTGGGTTTGTCACAGCGGAAACCAGCAGCCCCCTTCAGAGCCGGAAGCCAGTGGCTGAAGAAAACTACCCGAGGTCACTGGGTTTACTAATCCGCTTGGCTTTCCTGCCTCTGCCACCTCCTAGTCGCCCCCACCCCATCATTTCACGGTTCAAGTCTCCTGCTGGCGCGACTTCATGGCCCATGGCCCACAGGCCTACAGCCCCGGTCCAGGTGCACGCATCTCCTCCCTGGCCCCTCGCTCGCACCAACCCTTTCCTGAGACTCATCCCAGGTCTATGCAGTCCTGTTCTCTCCTGGACTCTGACGCTTGTCTGGTAGACACTTGAGGGCAGCTCCCTGAACAGACAGGTAGCGATTTGGCTCAGGGGGTCTGAAAGCTAGGCGCTGACAGCGGTACCACAGGGGTGGATGTTGGGCGTCTGCAATGCTCAGCCTCCTTTGCCAGCCTTGGTCATTCTCTGCCTGGTCTCCACGGTCACCTCAGGCTCCCGGTCACCTCACACTCTTCCTTGAAGCTTTTACTTTGAGGTGATGGGAGAGGCCGCTGGCCACCCTGTCCATGAGGCTTTTTTCTTCTTTGTTTGGGGTCCTGATTGATTGCTAAATTTATGGTTCTTTTATTGGCCTTGCAGGGGCTTTGAAAGAAGAAACTGGTTTCTGTTTGGAAAACAAGAAAGTGGAAGAATGCATCCAAAAACTTTGTTTGAAATCACAAAGTGTTCGGCGCCACGGAGAAAAGGCCTCTTTGCTTTAAGCCCAGAATTCTTAGCATTAGGGCTGAAGGGGATTTCTGGGGCCATGGAAACTTCTGTTGGTAGAGAAAGGGGCCTAGGGAGAAAGAGGTTAAATAACACACCCAGTCTTACCCACAATTCCCCTCCTCTCCTCTTCTCTTTCTTTTCTTTCCTCCCTCCCTACTTTGTCCTTTCTTCCATTGATCAACTTCAAAAGGGACACTTTTGGTGGCCTTAGGAGAAGCTAGTAACCCTGGGAGGAGACAAAGGAGGCGACAACCTGCTTCTGAGCGTCTTTTCCTGTGCCCGCTCCCCACCCCCTTTCCCTGTAACTACGGCTGCCCTGTATGCTTGTTTCTGTTGAGACAGGGTCTTACACAGCCCAGGTTAGGCCTTGAACTCCTGATCCTCCTGCCTCTCCCTCTCCCTCCCAAGCCCTGGGGCTTCATCCACCATACCCTGTTCTTGCTGGCTATTCGGAGGATTGGCCTTGGTCAGAAAATGAGGGAGGAGAGAAGAAAAAAGAAAATAATTGGGTATCTTACAAAAGAAAATAGAATCATTTGTTAAAGAATTTGTGTGTGTGTGTGCCTGTGTATATGTGTGTGTATGTGTGTGTGCACACGCCTGTATGTGTATGTGTATATGTGTGTGCCTATGTGTACCTGTGTATGTTTGTGCGCCTGTGCATGTGTGTGCCTGTGTGTGTGTGTTTGTATGTGTACATGGCTGTGCAATCACATGCATGCCCATGTATGTGTGTTTGTATGTGTGCATGTGTGTCTGCATTTGCATCTTGTTCATCAGAATTATATGTCTTTTTGGTGCCAGCTAAATAAAAACATAAATGTCCTTCCAGTTAGGTGGCACATATAGAATAATAAGTCTCTTTGCCTAGTACTTAAACATTTTTTTTAATCATCTTAGTTTTTTTCTATTTTTTAATTTAAATTAGAAACAAGCTTGTTTTACATGTCAATCCTAGTTCCCTCTCCCTCCCCTCCTCCTCTGCCCCCCACTGACCCTCTATCCTATTCCCTTTCTGCTCCCTAGAGAGGGTGAGGCCTTCCATGAGGGATCTTCAAAGTCTGTCATATCATTTTGAGCAGGGCCTAGGCCCTGCCCCGTGCATCTAGGCTGAGACAGTATTCCTCTATGTGGAATGGGCTCCCAAAGTCCATTCGTATGCTAGGGATAAATACTGATCCACTACCAGAGGCCATATAGATTGCTGAGGCCTCCTCACTGACACCCACATTCAGGGGGTCTGGGTCAGTCCTATGCTGGTTTCCCAGCTGTCAGTCTGGGGTCCATGAGCTCCCCTTGTTCAGGTCAGCTGTTTCTGTGGGTTTCTCTAGCCTGGTCTTGACCCCTTTGCTCATCACTCTTCCCTCTCTGAAACTGGATTCCAGTTCAGTTCAGTGTTTAGGTGTGGGGTGTCTGCTTCTTCTTCCATCAGCTACTGGATGAAGGCTCCAGAATGATGTATAAGATAGTCATCAGTCTCATTATCGGGGAAAGGCATTTAAGGTAGCCTCTCCACTAGTGCTTAGATTGTTAGTTGGGGTCATCCTTGTAGATCTCTGGACATTTCCCTAGTGCCAGATTTCTCTTTAAACCTATAATGGCTCCCTCTATTATGGTATCTCTTATCTTTCTTTCTTCTATTCTTCTCCCCACTCAACCTTCCTGCTCCCTCATGTCCTCCTCTTCTCCCCTTCTCTTTCTCCTAGCACCCTCTCCCCTACCCCCATGCTCCCAATCAGCTCAGGAGATCTTGTCCCTTTCCCCTTCTCCGGGTGATCATGTATGTCTCTCTTAGGGTCCCCCTTGTTTCCTAGCTTCTCTGGTGGTGTGGATTGTAGGCTGATAATCCTTTGCTCTATGTCTAAAATCCATATATGAGTGATTACATACCATGTTTGTCTTTTTGTGACTGGGTTACCTCTCTCAGGATGGTTTCTCCTAGTTCCATCCATTTGCCTACGAATTTCTTTGCAGTTTTTTGCTGCTTATGCTGAATCAGGAAGATTCTCTTAAAGGAGGCTTGTGAGTCTCTGCTTGTCTGTAGCAAAACAGCCCACCGAGAAAATGCTGCTACCAAGAAACTGTGCTTGTCTCTGTTCTTTTGTTTCTAAAATCTCTTTTACGCTTGTGCCGCATGTTGCTGGTGCCATTTTGTCAAATTTAGTTTTCTTGGCCCAGCTGAGTTCCACTGCCCTTCTCTGCCCCAAAGAAACACGTAGACACTATATTTGTTATATTGTTGGCTGTTGGCTGAGGTTTCTTATTTGCTAGCTCAGCCTTAATTATTCACCCATTTTCTAATAATCCAAGTATTTCCATGTGGTCTTATCTAACCAGAGATAAGGTCTGGGCCTCTTACTCTGTTGAGGTCTACATTGCAACTGCCCAGAGTCTCCCCAGAGAAGAGAGAAGAGTATCCTTAAACATCTTAAAGCCCAAGTGTTGGGACAAAAGGCTCACTTCCCTACAGACAATGGGTCTCTAATGCCTCAGGGTTTTTTGTTTTGTTTTGTTTTGTTTTGACTTCCCTGGGTTCCCTGGACTCCTTGGGAGTTTTCTTCCATCATCTCCATTGTTAGTCATTCTAATAAACACATCTAATAAACACAGACTTTATAAACCGGTCCAGGACACTGCTGCTGTCTTCAGTGGAGAGTGATACCTGCAGTAACTTTGTCATCTGTCGTGGAGAAACCCAGCTGAGATCTCTAACAAATTCTTCTGCAAAGTGCAATATAATGGACACATTTAGTGTACATTTTCTTGCTAAATGGAACCTGCGTTCGTAAATGATCTAAAAATGCTTAATTATTAATAAATCCCCCAGGGATTGGTGACATTTAGGAGCGTTTTTATCATGCTGGAGATATTTAACAACACAACGTGTGCAGTGGAATCTAATCCAACTGCTCTCATTTGAAAGAATGCCCACCCCCAGTTTGTCTCACATACTGTGGAGTCTGAGAGCATGCCCACTAAAAGGGAGTTAGAAAGAAGTCACTGAAAGAAATGACAGCATTCAAGCCTGGAGTGCAGTGCAGGGAGGCAGAGAGAGGCCCAGGGGACCTGCATCCTCAGGGGAGGAACTGAGTTGGTTGGGCCTCAAACCAGGTGCTTGTCTTCAGGTCAGGGCTGCAGTGGCAATGGAGGAAAATTAATGAAATGATCACAGGACAAGGGTGTGGGGCGCCAGGCTTTCGGGCTAGGGCTCATTCACTGTGTGACTTTGAGCAAACAACTCAACCTCTCTGAGAGTTTTCTCATGTAGATGGAAATCTAAATATACCTTCTAGAATTGTGTGAACTATGTACCTCCAATGAGCAAAAGTCTTTCTAAAGACTGTAAACAGGCTGTGGAGATGGTTTGATGGGTAAAGTGCCTGCCTTACAGGCATGAGGACCTCGTTCAGATCTCCAGCACTCACGGGGAAGCAGGGTGTGGTGGAATGGGTCTGTAACCCTAGTGTTGGAGGGAGGGGCAGGGAGAAGCAGATCCCAGAACTCACTGGCCAGCTCGTCTACCCAATCCATGAGCTCTGGGATCAGTAACAGTGTCTGAGAACAAAAGGTGGAGAGCAATTGAAGAGGACACCCCATGTGAGTCTCTGACCTCCACAGGGGCCTTCATTCACACACACAACTCATAAAGACGTACATACACCGCACATGCACACACACACACACACACACACACACATACACACACATACACACACACACAGGTTTTTACAGAATGTATTCAATGGTAAAGAAGGATTAAAAACAAGTTTGACTGAGCATCTACTGTGCAACGGGGGTTATTTCCAGACTTGCACAACCATGAAGTCAAGCAGTCTTTGCAAGAACCCTAGGCTAGTCCAGGAGACCAAGGCTGGAAGCCTTTGCCTAAAGTCACAAAGCTGGTGGCAGAGCCAAGCTACAAACCTAGAGGGACACATATCTCAGTAGACAATGGGTAAGGGGAAAACAGGTCACCACCTATATTTTTAAATGGAAATGCTCCATCAACTCAAGCACTTGACTTACATGTGATGATACATATTCTCACAACATATGAACGCTAGCATGAAATTTTAAATATTTTGTTATCAGTTTATTTCTCTGCACCATGATGTTAAGGAAAGAACATCTCCAATAGAGGCAGAAATAAATTTTGAATAAAGCAAGTGTCTGGGAAGTCCAGCTATGAGTTTTTATAAATAAGGTCCATTTTTAGTGGATTGACAGGTGGTATCAAAGGCAACAGCCATGACACCATTGTTTCTAGAATTTCACTGGGAGATTGCCTCAGATGGGGTTCCTGACTCCAATGGTAACAGTTTTTCCCCCTTCATTTCTCTTCAGTGTCCTGTGTTCTGCCCCAGGAAAGAGGAGATCCCATTTGTACACAAATGCTTTGCGTATGGTGGGGTCCTGTTTGACACTGTTTAGCCTAAAGACAAAGTCACTGGTAGCCATTTATAAGAATAACACATGAGAGCAGGCTTTAAAGCCAGGTATTGGAAGCCAGCTGCTCTCTGAGTGGCCTCACCTCACCTCCTTAGGCCTCAGTTTCTCCATCTCCTGGTGGAAAGACTGATATATACATACCTTAATCTGGAAGCACTGAGGACATCTTGGTAAGATGCCAGAAGGTCCCAGAAGAGACCAGAAAACTCCCTTGCTTCCCTTTATGTAGAAAAACAACACAACTTCCTCGGAAGGTTTAGAACTTACAGGGCATGTGTTGTTGGTTCCATTTGGTTTGGTTTTTGGGTTACCAGGGATGCAGCCCCTTGCATGTGTGGGTTGGGGTTCCACCGCTGAGCTGTGCCTGCGACTCTGTTTCGCATTGTTTTTGCCCTGTGAGACAGGATCTGTCCTATCCAAACCGACCTCGAAATTGCTGTGTGGCTGAAGTTTGGCCTTGGACTACTGATCTTCTGGCTTCCTCTTCCCAATCCCGGGATAACAGGTGTGTATCAGCACGTAGGGTTATGTGGAGCTTTGTGTGTGGCGGGCAAGGACTCTGCCATGCCCAGTCCAAAATAGGTGCTTTTCACAAGAATAAACATGGCCTCTATCTAAGAAAACAGTTATATTTCTTTATTCACTGGAGCTGTTATTTGGTCGGATATGCTTCAGCTGGGAGGACCCAACAGTTTGTTTCAATGCAAATGAACTAACGAGTATCAGATACTCGGATCCAGGGCTTTCTCTAGTAGGGTTTTACTCTTCCATTTAGGAACGTCCTGCTTTTGACAATGTTTCCTTTTACTCCTATGGCACACATGCCAGAACTGCATCGACGTGACCTTCATCCTCATTTTATAGATAAGAAAAGTAAAACCAGGAGAAGTCAAAGAACCTGCCAGATTCGTGTAAACAATTAAGGGCAGGGATGGAAAAAATCACACAAGACAATTGTATAAAGTCTGGCACGGAGCCCAACCACCTCATCTTTTACAGCCCCAAAGATTAACTTTCCCCTTTCAGTCCTTAGCTGCCCCCTCTCCTCCTGATTTGACAGGAGCTTCTGAACCCTGGATTGCATATCAGATATCCTGCATATCAGCTACTTACATTATGATTCACAACAGTAGCAAAATTGCAGTTATGAAGTAGCAAAGAGATCACTTCAGGGCTGGGGGTCACCACCACACAAGGAACTGCATTAAAGGGTCACAGCACTAGGAAGGCTGAGAACCCCCCCCCCAGATGTCTCTCCACACTCCCTCTCTAGGGAGCAGAGAGGCCGGGCCTGGCGCTCTCATCTGTGACATTCTCAGTCGAGGTTTACAATGACAGCGAAGACATGACCGTACTGTTTTCTCCTTAACTTTGCTCTTCATTGCAAGCCCAAAGGAAAAGCCCAGTTTAAAAAATAAAAAACAAAACAAAACCTCACAGGACTGAGTCACTGGGACTCCAGCCTGCTCCAGCTCCTGGAGCCTCCCACACTGCGCCAGTAACATGCAGGTTGGATCCTCTTCCAGACGAGTACTGCTTTTGAAGTGCAACCAGGCTTAAGACTTGGAAACTGGCCTTCTTTTTGTCTCTCGGAAGGATATTAGATTGCAAAGGTGATCAGAGGCTTATGGAGAAACACAAAAGCAGCATCCGTGAGGCACGAACTTCACATACTCAACCCAGGCTTCCGGTCTGTGCTCACCTTCGAGGCCAGCCGAGCCTTACTGCCGTTTATGACTCATTCCTAGTAGATGCTCCCTGTCCGGCACTGCTCTCAGCCAGCCGCATTTTGCTGTGAGTTTTCAGGGTTGGGGGACAAAGACTGCTAAGGACAAACGTAAGCGTCACAGAAGGCTGCCGCGCTGCTGCTGCTAGCCAGGGTAAGACTGCCAAGACCCGGGGACGCCCTCTCTAAGATGCGCCTCTCTGTCGGCTGACACGCAGGACGTCCCTGCGAACCTTCAGCGTAAATGAAATGCCCTTTCAACAGGAGCGTGACAGAGTGCCGTCCCCAAGTCCGGCATGTTCCCTTCTGTAGGACCCCCGGGGGTGACTCTCCCTCTCTTGTAAGATCCTCTCCCATTTGGGGGTGGTGGGTGAGTAATGTGAGGGCTAGGCTCTCTTCCCAGCATGGGAAACCCCACCCACCCCCGCGCTTCTTCCTGGATTGCACCACGCACCTTCATGAAGGCTGAACTCTGCCTAGAAACAGCAGTGTGGCTGGCCCTTCCCCCCCACCCCCAGGAGCCAGAAGGGCCAGATCTGGCCCAAAGCCAGGCTTGGAAGACACAGCATAGGGCAGAAAGAGGCGGTGGGTGGGGCTGGCCGCTTTGTGTCACACATCCAAAGCCTAATTTTGGATCAGAGTCATTCTTGTAGCCAAGCCTGAAAGATCACCAAAGCCCCAAAATGACCCCGCAGCGGCCCAGAGGCGGGGCATGGGCAAGTCCTCACTCTCCTGCCCACAGCAGCTCTCCTTAGGGAGGGTCAGCTAGAAGTATTTGGATTTTCGCTTTTTGGTTAAAGCAGTGCTGCTTGTCTTTTAGCCTCGTGCTAGCTAAGTGCATGATCCTGACCCGGATTCGTGTGTGCATAATCACAGAATGCCGCAGCCGAGACACCGAAGCCAAGGACCCTAATGTGACCTCTAAGACACATCATCCTGCGACTCGGGACACGGGCACAGGCCAGCGGGGCAAAGCAGGTTGCAGGAGACCAAGCAGGCACCTTCCATGGAACAGCAGAGACAGCTGGGGGAGGGGCGGGACTAAGGGGGTGGCTCATTTGGCCAAGTATGAGACATGAAAGTATGAGACATGAGTTTGCATGCCCAGCACTCCTGGAGCAGCCAGATGTGGCTGCGGGGCTTGATGTGACTCCGTGAAGCTCCTTGGTCATCCAGTCTAGTTAAATCTGTGAGCTCCGGGTCAAGCCTCAAAAAATAGTGTAGAGACCATCAAGGAAGACACACAATGTTGAGCTCTGGCCTCCATCCTCCCCACATGTGTATAATTCACACCAACACACACAAGAATTACACGCACACACACGCTCGCACGCGCGCGCACACACACACACACAGGAGGGGGGTTCTCTGATCGGGGAGTCCCCACATGAGAGGAAAGCCCCAGGCACTAGGAGGAGGGAAAGGCCTGCCCCTCATCCTGGAAGGGTGTGGGCACTTCCTCAGGAGCCCCAGAGGTTGCCAAGAGCGGGCTGCTGCGTCCCTGGCACTCGGGGCATTAGGAGGCTTGTTTGCAGAACTGGCGGCCAGCAGCCTGGAGCAGCTGGTTGTAATTACGCACTGCAGCTTCAGAGGAAGTTCCTGGCTGGGAGAGCGTGTGCCGGGGCCTGGCTGCACACTGGCTGCTTGGCTTCAGGGAACAATGGAGCTAGGAACTGGTGGCAGCAGAGAACACACGGAGGAGCAGGATGAGGGTGAAGGGGGGAGGGAGGGTGAGCGATGCCTCCCGCTGTGCCTGGGAAAACCTGTGCGCTGCTCCCAGGACCCCCACTCTTGTTCCCGGCTGCCGTACAAGCTGCCCTGGGAAGACTTCTTTCTAAGCTGTACCTGGCAAAAGCTACATGTAGGGAAGTGTGTCTGGCTGGCATATTGAATAGCACTCCTCAGCCAGCTCATCCAAACTGACCGAGTCTTTGCAGCAGCTGGCCATGGGGGGGGGGGGGAACAAAAGAACGGCTGATAAGAAAGGCACATCTCTCTTGCTGAGGGAGTAAGAGAGCAGACAAACTATCAGTTCCTTGTTGAATGCTGGACCCGGATGCCTACATCCAGCAGGGAAAAGCCAACGTTACAGAAGTGAATTGTGGATTCATTAATACGTTCTCTTCCTCCTGGTTGGAGAAAAACGTATTAATGTCTGAGCCTCTATACTTTCCAAGATTTGTTCAGGGTTTACTCACAAGAGCATTGCAGGAAAATGAGCCCAGAGAAGGGGTTGGGGTCCCTGCTGATTGATCTGTAGCCCCGCCCCCCACACTGGCTAGACTGTCACACCTGTAGGCAGTCGCCTCCTCTGGGCCTTTCTGTACACACAGCTGTGGTGCTTTCCATGTTCTTGGGCCTTCCCAACAGAGCAAGGAGAATTTCGTGGTGTTTTTCCCCCACCCCAGGGAACGATACAAAGACTCAAAGAGCAGACAAGTGGACAAGCCTGCAGTTCCTGTGGCCTCTTGGTGACCCCTCTACACTTGTACAACTCCTGATTTATGTCACATTAAAGGGGCGGGTTTGGTACCTGTTATTGGGCACCCTCAATGTATAAAACTGACAGGCACGCACATTGTCACGTTATTGGCTTGGCCTGGTAAATGAGGAAGCAATTTCATTACCTTTCCCCTGTCCACTGTTGAGCACAAAATTGCCTGAAATGCTATCCATCAGTAGGTGTGGATGCAGGGAAGTGCCCAGCCTTTTCGTGGCCATGACAGCCTTGCTCCCTAATGATTAATGAAAACAAATGACCACACAGTTCTCCTTAGAGCATATTGCAGGCATGGCCTTATAGCCTAGGTAGAAGGATTTTGGTAACAATTCAAAAGGATTTTTCCAGGAAGATTCAAGTAAGTACTCGTTTTTATTCCTTTTTCTTCAGTTTAGGTCCTCGATTTCCTAGCCACACACATACACTCATACTCATCCACACACACTCACTCACACACTTACACACTCACACAATCATACACACGCAAACCGACAGACTCCCTCAAACACACACACACAGCACACACACGCACACACACACTCACATGCCACACACGCGCGCGCGCACACACACACACCCCATATAAAGGAGTGGGTAACTTTGAGAGTTATTCTATTCTATTCCATGGCCTCTAGCCAGTTGTGGTTACTGGTGGCTAGACTGGCGACCCCTCTACACTTGCTCACTGACCGTGTGTGACTGGGTAGGAGCTATCACACAGAATTGCAGAAAGCCTCCATGATTAGGAAGCTCAGCGCAGGACGTCCGTTTGCACATATGTCTCCAGATTTCCGTCCACTTACAATTCTCTACATACAATTTTTATAAAAGTGATTTTTTTCCAAGATTGCAACTTCTATGAAACTCATTGGCTTCTTCCCACTGATAGAGCATGTACCCCAACTACTCTGCATAGTAACCCTGGAAGACAAGGCAGTTGGACGAGTCCCAGGCTATTGACTCTAACTTATTCCCTCAGATTTTCTTAGACAGTTCTTTTAAAGTATCTTTCACATTTACTTGAGAGAGAGAGAGAGAGAGAGAGAGAGAGAGAGAGAGAGAGAGAGAGGAGGGAGGGAGGGAGGGAGGGACGGACGGACGGAGGGGTGGCAAGAGAGGGGGAATTAAGAGAACCGTTTGTGGGAAAGCCATTTCTTTCCACCATGTAGGTCTCGGGAATCCACTCAAGCTGGCTTGGCAGCCAGTGCCTTTGCCTACTGAGCCGTCTTGCTGGCCCTAGTCAATTCACAGTCACAGAGTCCAGTGAGACTAAGCAGTGTGTTAAGAGAGACACGGGGCGTCTCCATAAAAACCTGCACAATGGAGTATAACCGGTCCTTTAGAATGATATGATATGCCTCATTACAGAAGCCGTGACTGTAGCTTTGAAGTTAGGCCGATGCGCAGGCCGTCAAACACTTTGATGCAGCTCAAGTGTCTGCCTGCAGAGCTTCCAGGGGGAGAGAGCAGAAAAAAATTACCTGCAGTAATTACACAAGTGCTTTGTGGGCGTGTCAGCGAGAGCAGAGGCTGAGTCACACGAGATCACCACCCAAACCGGCTCCCAAAGTAACCACAGCAGAATTCGCCAAAAAGATGAGGCTCCTGACACTTTTGTTTGGGGGGGGGGGATTGTGCCAAAACATGTTTATGCACTTTACAGCTTCAGACAGAACCTTGTTGACATACACTTTCCCCAGTTTAAAAATTGTCGCCTCCGATCCCTTTTACGAGTCTTCTATATGAGTAAGATATATGTGTGTGCTTCTGTATCTATGGATACGGATTAACAATTAAAGGCAAAACCCCAACTTTTTCCTGAGCCTCCCCCAGTTTAGTTTAAGATGAAAGTACTAAAGGCATTGGCCCCGAGAGTATGTTGTCGTTCACATGCCCTTCTGAGTCTGATTCCGCTCCGTGTGGCCCAGGTATCCAAAGGTAAGACAGCATTTCTGGAAGTAGGCAAACAGGATGTTGCCAGGGCTGTTTTCTTAGACAACACACTTTATTACAAAGCAGCCATTAGGCATGACAGCCACAGACCTAGTTGTTCACCCAGTAAACACAGACCCTTGTTGGACAGGGGGAGAAGGCAGGAAAAGAGGCACACCGGGATGCCGAGGGAAGGGGCTGAAGGAGGTAGAAGGCCTCTGGAGCAGTGTCTTAGCCAGTGTTCTGTTGCTGTGAAGAGACGTAATGGCCACGGCACCTCCTATAAACGGAAGCATCTAACTGGGGCTGGCTTCCATCGGGAAGTCTAGTCACTTATCATCACGGCAGGAAGCATGGTGGCAGAGGAAGACAGAGGCTGGAGAGGTAGCTGAGAGTTCTAAGTCTCAAAGCCCACTCCCCAGAGACACACTTCTTCCAGCCAGGACACACCTACCTCAGTGAGGTCACACCTTCTAATCCTTTCAAGTAGTGTCATTCCCTGTGACCAAGCATTCAAATCAGTGAGCCTGTGGGGGCCATTCCTATTAAAAACCACTAGAGTTAGACAACTCAGCCCTTCCCTTTCTGACCCTGGCAGGGTCGGGTGGAGGAGACGGAGGCCTCCTGAATCTTCTGTAGTCATCACTTCAGACATAACTAAACATGACCCTCCTCGCAGCCTTCAGTCACATAATGACATACCTGAGGCAAGCCACTTATGAAAAGAAAGAAGTTTGTTTAACTAGGTTTTGGAGGGTCTAGGGAATGACCTGATGGAGTG
Organism: Mesocricetus auratus; assembly: GCF_017639785.1. Taxonomy (NCBI): domain Eukaryota; kingdom Metazoa; phylum Chordata; class Mammalia; order Rodentia; family Cricetidae; genus Mesocricetus; species Mesocricetus auratus. The sequence goes on from NW_024429195.1 coordinate 13,191,111, forward strand.
GGGTGGGGGTCCTCTTAACAGTGCGGCGTCCTGACATCATGGCCGGTGGCAGGCAGGGATGGGTGTGGGAAGGTAGACCTGCATTGCCAGCATCAGCTCAGGCTTTCACAGTCTTACAAAAAAGCACGCAGGATCAACGGGACACCCCAGTTCTTCCCAAGTGCAGTCCCTAGACTTGGGGACCTCTCATTTACATATATCCTCTCCTAAAGTTTCGCACAGCCCAAAGCACCCTGGGAGACCAAACCCGAAACACTCAAACCTTTGGGAACACAGCCAAGATCCAAACCAAGATCGAAACCGTGGTACAGAGATAATCTGGCAGTAACCACCGGCCTGAACACTAGTACAACCTAGTCTCCTTCCAGCCTCTCCTTCGTCCCTCAGGCACCCCCTTTTCTTTCTTTTTTCTATTTTCACGTGTGTGGTATGAATGTGTAAGTGTATGTGTCGGGAGACATTTGTGAGTGCATGTGTGTGCATGTGTGCTTTTGTGCATGTGGAGGCTGGAGGCGGGTGTTAGAAATCATCCTTGTCTATGTTCACAGCAGCATTATATGTAATAGCCTGAACCTGGAAGCAACCTAGATGTCCCTCAACTGAACAGTGGATAGAGAAAATGTGGTACATCTACACAATGGAGTATTACTCAGCAGAAAAAAACAATGGAATCTTGAAATTCGCAGGCAAATGAATGGAACTAGAAGAAACCATCCTAAGTGAGGTAACCCAAAACCAGAAAGACAAATACAGTATGTACTCACTCATAAATGGATGCCAGACATAAAGCAAAAGACACCCGGCCTATTTAACACCACAGAAGCTTGAACCCTCCTCCAGAAACAGATGGAAGCAGATGCAGAAATCCACAACTAATCATTGGGCCAAGCTCCTGGAGTACAAACGAAGTGAGGGAGGAGTGAAAATTGAACAAAGGAGTCAAGACCATGATGGGGAAACCCACAGAATCAGCTGACCCGAGCTAGAGAGAGATCACTGACTCGTATCTGACATATGGGGAACCTGCATAAGACTAAACTAGACTCCCTTAATATAGGTGACATTGCTGTGACTGGGACAATACATGAGGCCACTGGCAGTGGGTCCAAGATCTAACTCTAATGCACAAACTGACTTATTGGATCCCATTCTACATGGCGAGATACCTTGCCCAGCCTAGACGCAGGGGTTTGGGGGATGGAGAGGTGCCTTGGTCCTGCCGCAACAAGATGATGGAACAGATCTAGTAGACTTCCTAGGGAAGGCCTTACCCTCTCTGAGGAGCAGATGGGAAGAGGGGGGAGTGGAGGGTTTGGAAGGGAAGGAGGGAGGGGGAACTGGGATTGGAATGTAAAAAAAATAATAATAAATGAACAAAAAAATCGCCCTTGTTAGCTCTTCTGCCTCATTCAATGAGGCAGGTTCTAGCAATCAAACCCAGAGTTTGTCGATATGACTAGTCCCACTGCTCAGCTTGCTCTGGGGACTCTCTGGGTCTGCTTGCTCTTCCTTGAGTCTGGAATTACAGGTGGGCCACCATGGCCACTGGACACTTACTAGGGTTTTGGGATTCTGAACCCTGATTCGCATTTGAGTGTTTTAATCCACAAGCCATTTCCCCAATCTAAGACAAGGCTTCCCTGTGTAGCTCTGGCTGTCCTGGAACTCACTGTGTAAACCGGATTGGCTGGGCACTCACAGAGATCCACCTGCCTCTGTCTCCAGAGTGCTGAGATTAAAGGCGTGCGCCACCACGCCTGGCTCCCAGACCCATTTTAAAAAGTAGTTTTTGCTTATTTATTTATGTGTGTCTGCAACAGTGTGGCATCAAGTCAGAGGACAATTCCCAGACGTCGCCTCTGTCCTTGTAGCATGTGAGTTCTGGGATCAAATTTAGGTCATCAGATTTGGTGGCAAATACCTTTACCCACTGAGCCGTCTCCCTGGACCAAGACCCATCATCTGTGAAGGGACATCTGGTTAAGTGATGTCTGTCTCTATCAGCATGGATACAGATTTCCTGCCCTTCAATGGTAGTTTGAGGCTAGATTCTTTGCCTATGGCTGACTGTTATTCGGTCTTTACTCCAGCAGGGAGTAGACACTCTTAGCTGAACAGCAGTCATCTGAAAATGAGGCTCCATCATCAGAGAGCTGCCTGCCTTCTTTCCCTTTCAGTCTCTGTAAATCATATATAGCAGTGTTGGCATGAGTCACAAGGCTGGGCAGCAAAGCTCCTGCCATTCCACACAGCTGCACGGGCCTAAAATACCTCGGCGAATAGAGTGTGTTTGTCCTGCTTGGTTGATCGCATAAATGGGAAATCAGCAACATCTAGGGCTTCCCCCGTCTCTGGTGTCTGTCCCACCGTCCTTGGTTTGCTGCTGTCCCTTCTTGCCCAGCGTCAACCCATATCCCAGTCTTACCTTGGCAAGCAGAGAAAGGAGTCTGGGAGTGGAGACAGATGACTCAGTCAGAAGAGCGCTAGCTCACACCACTGGGATCCAGGTCCGGGTGTGGCAGCACACACCGGTGATCCCAGCTTCACAGGATTCCCAATGATTACTGGCCTGCCTAGCCTGATCCGTGGGCTTCAGGTTCTACAAGAGACCAAAGAGACCATATCTAAACAGTGATAGATCCAAGAGGAAGAGAGGACGGTAAGCATTGTCAGACTGTGGCTTCAACATGTACAGCTCTACACACACACACACACACACACACACACACACACAGTCAGACACACTAACATACACACAGTCAGACACTCATAGACAGACAGACACACTAACACAGACAGACACACACACAGAGTCAGACAGACAGACAGACACACACAGAGTCAGACAGACAGACACACACAGAGTCAGACAGACAGATGCACACACAGAGACAGACAGACAGATGCACGCACAGAGACAGACAGACAGATGCACACACACACAGAGACAGACATACAGACATAGACAGACAGACACACATAGACAGACATACACACTAACACAGACAGACACACACACAGAGTCAGACAGACAGACACACACACACAGAGTCAGACAGACAGACACACACAGAGACAGACAGACAGATGCACACACAGAAACAGACAGACAGATGCACACACACACACACAGAGACAGACAGACACACACACACAGAGTCAGACAGACAGACACACACAGAGACAGACAGACAGATGCACGCACAGAGACAGACAGACAGATGCACACACACACACAGTCAAACACACAGAGACAGAGAGACAGACATACAGACATAGACAGATGACTGAGACACACACATAGACACACACACAGAGTCAGACAGACACACACACACAGAGTCAGACAGACACACACACACACAGACAGATACTCACACATACACAGAGACAAACAGACAGACAGATGCACACACACGCACTCACACACACAGCAGCTCTGGCCAAGGTCAGTTTCATGTGGACACTGATTTTTTTGAGGAGCTATGTATGCTCTGCGCTCTGAGTTTCAGTCTGTGTGGACCGTCAGCCAGGTGGGCACACTTAGTCTGTTAATTCTAATGGAACGATGCAAGGCACTCCTGTTAGTAAACGACCTTCAAGTGCTTGGTTTGATAGGGATGGAGTGAAGTCACACATGCACGACTCTCATCCTGCTCTTGACCTTGCTGCACAGGGATCTCCAGGGTGGGCTTGGGTTCTGGAGATAGAAGTGTCGGCTCTCCTCCCCGACAGCACACGCGGCCATGTGTCTGGCTGGCCCAGCTCTCCTCTCAAGGGAGGCTCCTTCTGGAGTGACCAAATCGGATTGTGAGCTGCTTGAACTAGTCCAGCCCATCCCACCCAACAGCTCTCTTCTTCCTGCCATTTCCCGCACTCTCCCGTGGCTCCCAGGTTAGCTCAATTTCCCCTCCCTCTCGATTCCTTTTCTCCGAGATCTGCCGTTGTTCCCAGCAGTCTCCTTGCTGTTGTTCTGGCTAATGTCTAATAATTTTACACGGCACCCACTTCTTCTCTGTCCTCCCTGGATGTCCTCCTTTACGATGCTCATGTCATTGCTTCATTGAGTAATGAAGTTTCTGACACTGAAGTGTGCTGTTGGCATGCGTTCGCCTCATTATCGGACATATTACCGTATATGTGGGTCACTTATTTTCTGTTGGGTAGCGTTATCTCATTTACCTTCTGATTAGGGTATTACTTAATATGTATTTAGGGCTTTGGTATTAAGAGATGTATTCCTTTAATTAAATACATATTTTGAGTCCTGACATCTGACATGGTTTGCTTATATATAAAGTGTTTATATAATTTGCCTATCTAAGCTCAGTGAAGTATAAAATACACTAATGAGAGCTAGTAAATCATTCCACAAGTATAAGCCTCCATTTGCTGTGCTGGCCTAGGAGCAGCCTCAGACTCTTCTACAGTTCCAAGCCCTACTGTTCTTGGCTTTGCTTGCCTCCATGCTCAGGTAAATGGTGCTTTCAGGCTGTTTCCTGCACAGGAACGTGGTTCTTTTTAGAGCTTCAGGTTTGGGAAATTGAGGTAATGGGTGAGATAGTTTTCGTGAACTTATTTCCTTGAGCTATTGTATATATGTATGTACATGTGTTTGTGTGTACACAAGTGTGCATGTGCATGTAGGGGCCCAGGATTGGTATCAACTGTCTTCTCAATTGTTTCTCCATTTTGTTTTTTAAAACAGGGTCTTTTGCTGAGCTAGGAGCTCACTGAATGGCTGTTCAGCAAGCCCACAGATCCCGGAGGTCACTGAATGGCTGGTCAACAAGCCCACAGATCCTGGAGGTCACTGAATGGCTGGTCAACAAGCCCACAGATCCCGGAGGTCACTGATTGGCTGATCAGCAAGCCCACAGATCCTCTTGTCTCCATCTCCCCATCTTCCCAGCATTTGTATTACTGGTGTGCTGTCAGGCTGGGCTTTCTACATGAGTGCTGGGGATCGAACTTGTGTTTTCGGGTTTATGAAGCAGGCACTTTACAGACTGAGTCATCTCTAGCACCCCTCATCACTTAATTTTTGATCCCTCCAAGTGTGGAGATAACAGACTTCTATATCAGAGGGGAATCTACTAATGTGTAACCCTGACAAGTTGTCCAACCTTTCTAAGACTCTTGTTTCTTGCTTTAAGAAGTGGTCTGTGATACATCCTCTTACAGTTGGTTGTGAAATGAAGGTGCTTAGGCTGAATCACAGATTCCAACCCTCTTCAGTATCACATGTAATACTTGGAAAATAACAGAAGTAGTATTTTAATTCTGTCCCTGTGGCTGCAATTAATTTATAATGACAAATACAGAGACTTAATTAATTAAGATAGATCATCGATTAGGATGTACATCTACAGCATTACCTTGATCTCACAAGTAGCTGTTAACACAGCAAACTCCCTTTTTTGTTTATTCACAGCAAATGGTATCATGGAATCTGTTGTGTGGGAAAGTGGACATCAGGAGTCCCATCCAATCTCCAGACTGGAGGAAGATCATATGTGTCACATTCCTGCCTGTCACCAACTCAACACCAGCTTGGAAGGCCAGGGAGCATTGACTGATGCCTATCCTTGCAACAGTCAATGCTCTGCTCAAGGCACATGAGCAAGTGCTCTACTCAGCCGGAGGTGATCTCCTTTAATGGGGTTACAGATTCAAATGCTAAGCCCTTCTGGCAACACCTACACGGACACTACAGAAATGAATAATGTGCTACTATGTATTTGGGCATGTGTATCTGAGCTGTGCCTCAGGCCTAACTTGAAAGTTTGAGAAGATGACATCAATTAATTTCAAGTACACTAGGAGCATGTCACCACCACTGTGACATAATGGGATCTGTTGGACTTGAGTCAGAAGCCTAGCTGTCCCAGGATCAAGAGTCAGAGGCATTCCTACCCAAACTATGTAGAGAGAGCATTAGATTAGAGATTGGCCAAAATGCAAAGGTTGGTCCTTGAGCATCCAAGGGCACTGGATATACACAACATGCCACGCAGAATAGAAATCACTTCGGGAGTCTAAACAACGAATCCAGGTTGTCAGTCTGGTGTGTTTGTTAGGTCCAGTCAGGTAGCAGAGCCCATCTCAAGTGTGTTAACAGAGCAAATGTAATACAAGCATTTCATACGTAGGCAAAAAATGGTTTATGTAAGAGTGGGAGTTGATTTCCTATGTCAGCTGACCAAATTATCTCTGGAGTGTGGGTGAAGGTGTTTCCTGAAGGGATTAGCACTCACATCATAAAGGAGCTGGTCCTCATGAGCCCAGAAGCCATACCATCCTTTGAAAGGTGTGGAGAACAGAAAGGTAAGTCAACATAGCCTCCTCTCTGTGCTGGGGCTGGGACTCCATCTCTCCCATACCTCAGACATTGGTGCTTCTGGTTTAGGGGACTTTAGACGTGCACTGAGTGACATTGCAAACTCTCCTGGCCTCCAGCTGGCAGATGGCTGTGCATGGAAGATCTCAGTCTCCATAAATACAGGAGTCAATCATTCACAGGAAGTAACTTTCTCCATGTTTCTGTACACACAGATAGAGAGGGCATCGATGGTATAAACACACAGTTACAGATTATAGATGTGGATGATATAGACTATACACAGGCTTGACAACCTGACTTCAATCCCCAGCACCCATGTGGTGGAAGGATAGACCTGATTTTGGCAACTTGTCCTCTGACCATGCTATGTGCGGGCCCATTCTCATACCCACATAAAACAAATAAATGTGAGGCAAAACCAAAAGTCCCATCAATTAGAAAAGAATACAATTCAGATAGCGTAGGACCCACAGTCAAATGAAGCAAGTGTTGGTGCCTGTCTCCCCAGAGGAAGAAGGAAAGAGGCTGGAAGGACCAAAATCCAGAAGCTTGGTGGCATCCTGCAGCAGTAACACAGACCTGCTGGAGACACATGGCCCAGCTGGTATCAGTGACAGAGGGAGATAGCGCGAGGCTGGTCTTCGTGAGGATTAGACAAAAATACCGGATTCACTTACTGTTGTGGGAAAATACTACATCTGCCACCCGGGTGTTGGGTTAACAGACACGTGCTATCACATCTGGCTTTCACAAGGGTGCCGGGGATCAACTGCGGGTCTTCGTGTTGACCCAGCAGCGAACACTTTACTGGTTGAACCATCTCCCCAGTTTTTGTGGGGCGTGTTGTTTGGACGCAAGGTTTTTAGCTCAGGTAGATGTCTGTCTATGCAGCTGAAGATGACCTTCAAGCTCTGAGCCTCCTGTTTCCACCTGCCAAGTGCTGGAATCACAGGGTGAACCACCACACACTGCAGTGCTGGGGCTGAGCCCTGGGCCTCAGGCATGCTAGCCAATGATGCTACCAGCCCCAGCCATGGAAAATGTCCATTCTACAAGCAATGAATGTCAGAAGCATCAAGTACGTCCTGGTGAACTTCAGTGTGGTAGTTATTAAGCAATTCAACCCTTTGTGCCAACAGCCTGTGAAGGCTCCACTTTTCAAACAAGAATAAAAGCAGAGCCGCACTATTAAGCCGTGAATCCATTTTGGGCTCCTTGTTAGCAATAGGGTGTCATCAGCACTAATTTCATGTTTATTAATAAACCAGTAATAAATAAAAATTGTTCCAAATAACAATAAACTTTCAGGGGAAATATGGACCTAGAAATCAGCCATAAACTTGGAGCACGCTGGAAATTATTAAGACATGCTAATTTATTTAAACTAAGTGCTTTATAGTTTTTAAAATTCATTCACATCTGTCTTGTCATTCAATCCTCAGAGACACTGAGTAGTGGAGGTTAGGTTAGTCATTCAGGTTCTCATATTTCACACGCAAACACCCCCTACCCCCCCCACACGGGAGGAGGGGAGAGCTTCCCTTGAGCCACAGAGAGTTTGGTTGTTTGTGCAAGGTGTCAGTGGTTGACCAGAGGCAGGAGTCAGGCTTTCTGAATCCATAGTGTGGGGAGCAAATGTGTCCCTGTATGAATGAGTGTTGCTGACAGGGGCGTGTACGGTCATGTCAAGACCCATCCTCCTACTCACGGGAAGAGCAAGGCCCTTCCCCTAGTCTGACTATAGATGCTGACCTTAAGCTAAAAACAGTAAGTACAAAAAGTGCTGACCACAGCTTCCTCCCCCTGGATGACTACATGATCATGTTCCCATGACTGCTCCTCTCCAGAGACCCCCACTACTGAGACTGGCTAGCCCATGTTCTCCTTCACATTGCATGTAATGAATGTGTCGGGTGTCAGGGCTGCAGGTTCTATCTCTATCTGAGGGCATAGCCCCCCTGATCCTGGCTTTACATTACTGTGTGTGTCTTCCTTCCTTCCTTCCTTCCTTCCTTCCTTCCTTCCTTCCTTCCTTCCTTCCTCCTTTCTTCCTTCCTTTCCTTTCAAGAATGTATTTTTAAAAACAACTATTTGAAATTATAATATAGTTACAAATTCCCCTTCCCCTCTCCTCCCTTCACAGCCTCCCATACACTCCCCAACTGTGCTCTTTCGCAATCATGGCCTTTTTTTCTTTACTTGTAGAGTGTAGCCTTCCTGCCAGCCTGGTTCCAGAGCCGCATCAGTCCCAAATGAACACACAGGATGCTAGATTAATATAGCATTTGCTTTGTTTCTTACTGGCTATCTCTGACTTAAGTATTTACCCCATAATTGTTAATCTAAGTATTTCTCTTACCGGAGAAAGGGTCCGGACCTTTTACTCCTCTGAAGGCTACATCTGTGTCTCTCTTTCCCAGAATCCTCCTCGACTCCTAGTCCCACCTATCTTGCTTCCCTATTGGCCAACAGTGCTTTATTCAAACCAAACAGACACATTTTTACAGAATGGCATCTCCCAACATCTTGTTGTTACATGTGTATGTGAAATCTGCTCAGTCTCTGTAATGTTACTGGTGTGCATGTCTTCAGGGCTGACCGTTTGGTACTGGATAGCCAGTTGGTGTGCTCTTCCCTGGGGAAGACTGTCTCTCCTGCTCTCAGCATCCCTCAGTTGTCTATGAGCCTTTGCTTAGGATTGAGTCTTCTTGGGTTTTCTCGCTTTCACATTAGCAAGCCTATTGGTGCTGCCTCTGTTCAGGTCAAGTTTAGGCACCCGTGTTACTGATAAGTACAGTTCTCACCCCTCATCAAGAAAACTTCTCTTTGCAACAGATGGGGACAATTACAGAAAACCAAGACCAACCAAAATGCAGAGTTGTATAGCCCAGTTCCATCAGGTACATCGACAGCACAGCCCCTGCATCCAAAGCATAGGAATCCTCATGGAAAAGGGAAGTGGGTTGTAAAAGCCAATGGAAAAGAGGATTGCTGTGAGGTTATGTGTGGTGATGCATTGTTTATGATTTATGTGGTAATTTATTGTTTATGAAAGGATAAAAGGGTAGATTATTGAGTCTACTCTGAAAAGGAAAAAGGAAAGCTATAGGTATGATAAGATAAAAAGGTAGATAATTGAATCTACTTTTGAAAAGCAACTGCTAGTTTTAAATATTTTACATTGCCCTGGACTTTTGCATATTGCATACAGATACTGTATATTGATACAAATTGAGATCAATTTTGTTAAAACATACTGTACATATGTTTCTAATATTGTTCAAGATATTGTACCTATACAGCTCATTTACCAACATAATGTAAATTTCTAGTCCTTGAAAGTTATTACCAACTGTTTAAGATAATAAGGAAATGTAGGTGAGTAATTAGTCACCTATTACAATAGAACTTGTAATCACATTAGGCATGTTTCAAAGTCAAAAAGACATATTTTAGAAAGACAAGTTCTCTTCAAACACTTAAAAAATCTACATCATATGGCATTTAAGATGTTTTAATGTTTTTTTTTAGTAACAATGAGACATATCTGCTCCTGGAAGCACAAATCTACTTCAGAGAAGATGATGGGCATCAAAGAAACTCACATGGAGTTTACTTTCTTTGTGGAAAAAGTAATCCACTGGGCAAGAGAGTGTCCTTGCCTTAACTGCCGACAGTGTGCTGTCCAAATTGGATAAGCAGACACAAAAGAGAGTGACTGCAAAACTTTGCCAAGACAAGGTGTGACAGTCCTTCAAAAAATCTTGCTTCAGAGAAATGTCTGTCAGATATGCCAGGCCTATAGGCTGAAGATGGATGTCCCAAAGTTGCAGAAGAACCTTGGGTGACTGTCCAGGCAGCCAGCTGTTTTGGTCATTTCTCACATTTTTTTGCTCACGCTTCCTGCTTACTAAGTTAATATTATTTCCTTCTTGGGTCTCTGAGGGAGTTGAAGACTAGATAGTTACAGTTCTAGTTTTCCTTGTTTACCAGATTCAGAAAGGAAACTGACTAAAGAAATATAAGGTATAAAAGCTGAGAGACATAAAAAAGTAATTTAATAATGCAAATTGTAATAAAAAGTAAATTAGATACAAGATTTTGGACTCACCAAGATAAAATATATAATGAAGTATTTTTATTTTCTCTGAATTTGTCAAATGCAAATGGACTAGATATTGCTGACAAACTTATTGCTTATATATGTCCTACATACTCATTTTTTATTGTATATATAACTTTTTTCTTATGTTAGTTATAGCCTTCTTCTTTTTGTATTGGACAAAAAAAGGGGAATTGTGGTGATACATTTTTTATGATTTAATAAAGTTTGCCTGAGGATTCAGAAAGTAAAGTCAGCACAAGTTATAGAAGTCAGTCAGTGGTGGTACACAGCTTTAATCCCAGGTCTCAGGGGAGAAAGGCATATGGATCTCTCTGAGTTCAAGGCCACTCAGAGCTACATGAGATTGGATCAGTCCAAAAGAATAACAGAGCTCACTCCTTTAATCCCAGGATTCAGGGGAGAAAGGCATATGGATCTCTCTGAGTTCAAGGCCACTCAGAGCTACATGAGATTGACTCAGTCTAAAAGAATAGCAGAGCTCACTCCTTTAATCCCAGGACTCATGAGAAGTATTTAAGATAGGAACAGGGTCTCAGAGCTGACATTCATTCTCCAGTCACACTGAGGAGAGTCAGCAGTGTGAGACTTGGTGAGAGCTCCTGGAGACAGGATCAACACTTACAACTTGGTGTAAGTAAGATCTCCTGACTTGGCTGCTTTGCTTTTCTGATCTTCAGCTTGAAGCTTGAACCCCAGTATCTTTTATTTTTCGTGTTACAGTTGTGTGTACTGGAAGTGTCTATCTTTCTTGGAGTCCAGTTTCCAGGACCCCACCTCTTGGACTGAGGCACTGTATCGGGTCAGTGTTATTTCATGGTCAAATTTCAGAAAATATAAGCAGAGAGCATAGTCTCTTGTTTCCTCCATACAGTGGTGAAAGCTATCCTTTTAGACAGTATGCAAGAACTGTGCCTCACAGACTGCTGGAAAACAAGCCAAGGCACACAATAATAAAAATTGTATCCAATGTTTATTGTTACTATTTCCTGTTTTTGGTTTGTTCTGATTTTCTAGACAGGGTTTCTCTATGCAATAGTCCTGATTGTCCTGGAACTCACTCTGTAGACAAGGTTGTCCTCAAACTCATGGAGATCTTCTTGCCTCTGCCTCCTGAGTCTGAGTTTTGAGATTAAAGGCATGCATCACTACCACAGGTGGCTTCCAAAGCTGCTTGGCCAAGCTTGGGGTGGTAGTGAACACTATGATCCCAGCACAGAGGCAGGAAGATGTTCGAATGTGCTAGACAAGCCTTGGGCCACAGAATGAGTCTGGGTTCAGCCTAGGAAACACAGCGGAACTCTGTCTCAAGAAAATTTAAGTTATAATAATTGAAACAAAGCCATTTGGCTGGCAAATCGCAGAAAAAGGGTCAGTGAGGTGTTGTCTGTTCCAAAACGCACTCCGTCTCCTGTTCTTAGATGCAGGCTCCGCGGTGGGCAGCACCTGCTTCAGCTGCCGATCTAGCCTATTCCTGTTTGAATGCTGAGTGTCTAAATGAAGAGGACGTAGATGCCGCCCTCAGTAAAGAGCACGAGTTGATGGCCTAACACCAGCAGATCCATCCCACCGAGAAAATGAAGACTCACCCTTCAACTTACGCTTGCCGTGCAGTCCTGATTCAAACCTTTCTTCCCAGTGTCCTCGCTTAACAGGGCATGGCCCTATCAGGCAGGTGACCTCTGGCTCACCTGCATTGGAGCAGGCCACCAAAAAGCTAGCCATTGACCAGGAATGAAGCCTTTCCCCCTGGTTTTAATATCCTTAAGTGAAAGATGTAAAAATTCCTAACTGCAGTGGATAATGATTTTCACATCGTAAGCCTGAAGATAGAAACCAAAATCCAGCACTGGCATTCGCAGTGCTATTTAAAATCTTCATGCACGACAGAGCATATTTCCCAGCAAACAGTGCCATTATTCCTGCTGCCTCTGAGTCATCTTCAAAGCACACCTAAGGCATTAATCCATATTATGGACCTGGAACTTTCTTTACTCAGCTTAAAGTTTTACTTGTTTTCAAATTATAAAACTTAAAAGTGCCCCAAACCACAAAACCTTATTTTGGCACTTACAACCAGGAAAGCTGATTTCTTTTCCCCCTAAAGATTTTTATAAAATTCTTGTCTCAAGTTGATGCTTGTTAACTGGGGAGTTTTTTTTTTTCTGACCAACTTTTAATTTCCTGAAAGTTGAGGCTTATGATACAGAGAAGGGGCTAACGAATCCAACCCTGCTATAACGAGGTAGATGGGTAAATGAATGGAGGCCACTCTCTGAAGATTACATTGTCAACAGCTTTTGAGTCTTTTTTTAAAAACCTCCCAGTTATGTGTAGATGTGGTTATCTGAACCCACAGACGTATTCCTTCAGTAATGGTGCTAGACTAACAGTCTAAATTTCTTCTATGTAATATTCTGTTTAATAACAATGTCTATTGAAGACATCTGTGGGAAGTCTGTAATGCTTGTCTCAGGGGTAGACAGCGAAAGTGAGTGCCTTAAGAATTCTGTTTTCAGTTTAACATTATGAGCTGCTAAGGAGAGGCTTTATAGCTCTAACTTTATTAGGTGGAATTTGACTCAAATTGAAATTGGGTCCAAGAATTTACTTATCCATAATATTATGAAGGGCTTTTAAAAACATTAGAAAGTTTAACTAAACAAGAATATTAGTCTAATTTAAAGTATTACTTGAAGTTCTCAAGGTCACTTCCTAATTACCAGGTCTCCGATTCCTGTGCTCACCTGTCTCTCACTGCACAGCTTTGTAAAAGCCAGAGGCTTATTCCAGCAAGTCGATACTTTAACTGTGAGACAGTGGGGTACATTCATTTGCTGAACTGTGTAACTATAAGCACATTAAAAAATCCATATGTCATTCAGCCTTCATTATGGTTTGAGGTAACCCCTGAGCCACAGGGGTCGTGATGGGACAGAAAAACATAGGGCTCCCCGCCCAGACCTGGCCTGGGTGGAGCCACCACACTGACCCCACTGCCAAGTAACGTGAGCCCCCAAAGCAGCTATCAGCTAGGCTTAGAATCCCTGTGATTTTATTTTAAAATCTCAGTGATCAAGATTAAAAGAAAGCAATAATAAAACATCTAATTTCGATGCGAGCTGTTTGATGGGCACCTCATTCTCCATGTCTGTGGCCTTGACACTTCTCTGGGCATTTGGATTAGTGAAGAGTAATTCATTGCTGTCAGGAGATTTGGCTGTTTTTATCACCTACACGAGGGACCTGTGGAACTCCACGGTGAGTTGTCTGGGTGAATTATGTGCCTCCTTCATGTACTTTTTCACTGAACAGTGATAAGTTTGATAACGCTATCCTGCAGCCTACTCTGAGCAGAATCCGCTGCCTTTTTTCTTGCAGAGCAGTAAAAAAGGAAGACCTGAGACAGTCAACTCAAAGTGACCTCACCACCCCAGTCTCAATTCATTACAATCAGGAAGAAGAGACTGCAAGGTCAGATTACACAGAGGGAAACTCACCAACGCTTCCCATCGTTTAGAACTGGGGCTAATTAGACACCATGTTCTTAGAAGGGCAGGCATGAAGCAGTGCCCAAAATGTAGCTGGCAAACTTATTTTATAATCTCATATTCTTAACCCTCTGGCACAGACCTACCCGCTCTGCCGTGCATTCATTCAGTCAGTCAATCAACACTTACTGCTTCCCGTCCATCACAAGTTGGGCTAGGTACTGGTGATTAAGCAGTGAGCCAAATGGATGGATCCTCGGCTCTGCCACAGCTCAAGCTTTGTTGGAAGACAGAACTGCAGTATTTACATGTGTGGTGAATATTAGGAAAGATATACAGGATGCTGCAAAGGCTTGTCACAGGACGACCTGGCCAAATCAGATAGATTTCTTAGAAGAATTGATGATTAGGGGCTGGAGGTATGGCCAGGTATCACCTTCTTAGATCACTTTCTACTCCTGCAGAGAGCCTGGGTTCTTTCCTAGAAGTCACATCAGGTGGTTTTCTAGTGCCCAAACACCAGCTTGCAGCAATCCAACGCCCTCTGGCCTCTAAGGACGCCCGGACACACACGGTGCACGCACACGCACACAGGCACACACAGAGGAAAAGCAAATTTCCAGAAGAAAGACAGTTAAACAGAGAAACAGAGCATGGCGGAATAAGGAAGGGGCATGTTCACGCGGAAGGAGGGGAGAAGGGTGCCCCAAGACTCCAACAGGGAAAGCAAAGAAGAGTCAACTAACAGCAGCCGCTCGGAGACAAGAACCAGTCAAGAGAGACAAGGCAAGAAAATGATTAGACTCATAAGGCCTGGCTATGATTCTACTGTCATGAAGATTTTTTTTAATTTGAGGGCTGGTGAAATGGCTCCTGGGTAAAGATGCTTGCTGAGCAAGCCCGACAATGTAGCTCCAATCCCCGGAGCTTACGTAGAGATGGAAGGGAGAACAGACTTTTCTAGAGTTGCTCTTATACACCCTCCACCATGTGCACACACAACAATAATGATGAGGATAGCAATAATAGGTGAAACGTTTTTTTAAGTTTGAGATGGGCTCTCAGTCTGCACTCTAGGCTGGCTCTGCTTCAGCCTCCCAAAACCTGGGTTTACCACGTCCAACTTAAATTCTTTCTCCTATATTATAGGGAATGCACACAAACTCACCGAGATTGTGCGTGCAAATAATGACACGTAGAGTTTAAGTTATTATGTTGCCGTCCATTGATTCTTTAATTCTTTAAATGAAAGTTAAAAAAAAAGGATCACTCATTTCTGAGGATTAATTTTTTTTGAGAATTAAAAAGTGAAAAATTAAGATCCTGTGACTTTTCAGCACCCACTACACAGTCACAACATGGTTTATTTACCTCTCTACTTTTTGCTTACAATTTTGCATGTAAGCATATGGTACTAACCGGTGTGTTGAACATGTATGCTTCCCTGGATTCTCTAGGAACGTGACTATACCCGATGTATATGTTTGAGACTCTCCCCTGTGCACAGAACACAAAGGGGCTACGTCAATTACTCTTCATTGTAATTGATCAGGCTTTCAACTTACAAACAGCCTTGGGTTTGTTGTATGAGGCAAACAATCACGGGCCCGGGGAATCTAGTGACAACTTTCAAATTTCTTTCCAGTCGTTAACATTTAGACCAACTTTACTCTGTGAACACACTAAGTAGCAATAGGGCCAAAAATAACTGCCTAACAACACTTGGTATTTACAAAAACAAACAAACAAAGAAGCAAAACCTTTCTATGCTAGGTTTGCTATGGGAGAGGTCATTCCCTCAATTTCTGACTTGACTCATGAAGGAATTGAGTGTCAGCTAGATTGGGTGACTTGGTCAGGGTCCCACATGTGGCAGAGAGGTCCAAACTCCGTGGCTTTCCCTCTTTCCTGCCCTGCTAGATTCTATGAAGCAAGAAAAGCAGACAAGAAGGGACAAGAGATGTGAATGATTTGAAGACGTTGGGACCCATTATTCCTAATACCATCTCTTCTCACTGAAACCTCGGCGTGAGTACAAAGACAGACATTCAAATCCATCCTCACTTTTGCCTTCTGTGTTTTCGAAATGGCATCACAAATTTCTGCATTGGCCACCTGAAATCTGTGTCCTGTGGGAGTTGTAATGATGGGATGGATTTTCCCAAAAGCCTTCCAGGTCAGAGTTTTCCAGGTTCTTTCATAATCTTTATTATTTCTCACAACACAGTAGCCTTCTCGGATAGGCCCGGCTCTGTGGACCTGGGCTTGTCTCCAGGAGGTTTGCAAAGGCACAAAGATGGCCTCCCTCTAGACCCAGCTCTCCTTACCTCAGCCTGCTGTCTCCACCAGAGCAGACCTTCAGTCCTGACACTGCCTGAGGTCGTCACGGAGATCTCTAATCTAAGTGGGACACAGAGCTCACCCTGAGCTATCCCCAGAGCACATACAGTTTCCAGAATGTTCTCCCATGCAGAAGGTTAAGAAAAAAAATCACAGCTGTTTTGCAATCCCAGGGCTGTAACATGAAAAATAGGCTTTGGATTCTGTAGGCTTGGACCCTTTGGAACTGGCAGAAGTGTGAATCCCCTTTAGTGTCCACCAAGTACCCCAGCTTTCAAACTTGCATCTATTTTTATTATCACTTACCCAGTTTTAAAATGTTTTTAGTCTACAAAAGAAGCCATTTTTCTTTTAAATTGTACTTACTTTGTGTAAGAGTAGCGTGTGTGTGTGTGTGTGTGTGTGTGTGTGTGTGTGTGTGTGCTCTTGAGTATGTAGGGGGTAGACGTGTGTGTGGATATACATTAATGCATGTGTATGCAGGCTAGAGGTCAACCCCTGGGTACTGTCTCTCAGGAGGCACCGCCCCCCCCTTATTTTTGGCACTCACCAACTTAGTGAGGCTGACTGCCAAGGCGGCCCAGGGACTCCATGATCCCTGCTTTCTTAGTGCTAGACTTAAAAGGCTTTTACACAGGTACCAGGACTCAAGCTCAAGTCCTTACAGTTACAGCTTTTTACTAAAACACTATGTCCCTCCCCACATTTTATAGACTTTGTGGTCTCAGCCTGGCTGAAGTATTATAGTCCCTCATGTACATAATTGACGCCCATAAGGATGCTTAAGTATTTACAGCTCAGGCCCCCAAGGGCCACGTAGTTCTGCACATTTTCAGAATTTGGATTGGTTGCTTGAATTACTCTAGAGAAGAGGTTCTCAAATCATGGGTCACGACCCCCATGAGGTCACATAGCAGATATCCTACATATCAGATATTTACATTACTAGTCATAACAGCACCAAAATTACAGTTATGGAGTAGAAACGAAATAATCTAATGGTTGATGGTTCCCACAACATGAAGAACTGTGTTAAAGGGTCTCAGAACCAAGAAGGTTGAGAACCACTACTCGAGAGAGACCAAAGGAAGTCCTGACCTGGACTGATTTATAACTTAACTGAGACAAATTTGGTTAAAGTGAGCTGTAAGGCTGCAGAGCCGACACCAGACACTCTTGCTGCGGAATCAACCGGGTCAGCAGCTTCTCACAATCAGAGTCTGGGATCAGATCCACAGCTCTCTCGTCATTTCCACACACAAAGGATGGGAGATGTTCTATGCTAAGGGGGTGTTTGCTCGTCAGGGATTAGCAGAGGCTTTACACATCCTTTTCAAATGTCACAAGTCTTCTTAGTCATCCATAACATCCTTTATTGAGGCTGGATGAAAAATACACAGTACAATATGACATGTGTGTGCGTGACATGTCCGCATGGTAAGAATGATGTCCAGTCTAGATGCGAAGGGAACATGGGTGAACTGCCCTCTCTCTGCTGTGAGAGGAGTGAAGTCTGATGGCCCCGGTGGAGCTGCCTCTGCTGTGCTGACAGAATGGCCCTTCTCCTTCCTCTTGCCTTTTCTAGCCAAGGATGATGGTACTGCTTCCCCTTCCTGGTTCTCACAGCTCACTCAGCTTCTGGAGAGACAGCCTGAAGAACCAAAAAAGTGCCACGTGTCCTCCCAAGCATCAGGTCAGGTCTTCACTGGTCAAAGAGCAGAGGTGGCTGGCTTCCCTCCTCCTTTCACCCCTGAGTACTTTATTATTTATTATTATTATTAATACAGATAGGGATTTTTTCCCCTTAGTTTCCTTTTTGGAAGGTCAATTGTCTGTAGAAGTGCAACTGATTTTTTTTTCATGTTGATTTGGTATCCTACAACTTTCTTAACTTTAATTCTAACAGGTTTATTGCTGATAAGTCTTCCGGGTGTTTACTCATGTCATCTGTGGACAGAGGAAGCTTACTGCTTCCTTTCTGGTTTGGATGCTTCTTATGTTGTTCCTGACCTCTATCCTCGGAGCCTCCAGTTCTCTCTCCCCTCACTACATGAAGTCCCCCCCCATTCCAACTTCCCTCTTTTGTGGTAACTAGTCTCCAGTGGCTGCTCTCCACCTGGAGCACTAGCACCCCAAGAATACACTAAGGGGGTGCATGGACCCAACTCAAACTACTTTGTGCTCAAGGGAGAAATCCATAGACAGGACCCTGAGCAACCTCTTGAGACTCGTGGATGAGGTCCCAGGAGACGCACGCGTGTGTCTAGACTTCGAAGAGCGTACCCACACCATCCGCCTCCTCTCTTTCTCTTGGCACACCTGGGACACTTTCCTCTTGTAGCAAACTGGTGTGCATGGCAGAGAACGTTCTGGGGAATGTGACAGTTCCCGCTCAGCTAGCCCAGTTGTCTGTAGGCTTTTAATCAAAATGATTAGAGAAAGACAAGGCATTCTGTGGATTAGCTTCCTTTAGCGTGTCACCCTTGGATCAGTTAAATCTGGCTCAGGGGACAGTGTCAGACAGATAGACTGCTGTTACTAGAGCATTTATCCAGTCACTCACATTTCATTCATTTACATTTTGAGCATTTGGGTCATACAAAAAGGATTTTTTTGCCAGGCAGTGAGAATTTGACCAAGACATATTTTCCCTGCCTCTACTGAACTTGTATTCTGATCTGGGAGATAGATACCGAAGTTCATGAATTATGGAATGGACGCTGCCATATAGCGCCCATGAAATGTGCTGTTCAAGTCAGCAGCACGGTGCCTAACTGACTGGTGGCCCCAGCTGCTGCTCCTCTGGATTAACTATGCCCCTGTAGGAGTCCACCCATCCCCGGGGCGCAGACACACCCAATGGTGACCCTGCTGAGTCACGCCCTAGTAGACACCCTCCCTAGAGCAGAACTTGTGGCTTGCTTCTAGCCAATAGAACACAAGCGAGGTGAAGGGATGTGGCAGATATAATTAACTTCCCAAACCAGTTGACTCCGAGTTAATCAAAGGGGAGATTATCCTGCCTAGGCCTGACTTCATTAACTGAAAATCTTCCAGGGGAGAGACCAGCTGCTCCCCAAGGTCAGAGAGTTTCCCCGTTGGCCTTGAGGAAGGCAGCGGCCAAGCTGGAAGTGTGTCTGGGAGAAGTCTACATAGAAGGGACGGAGAGACCTCTGGGGACTGATAGCGACTCCTAGATGACAGCCAGCCAGAGCGTAGGGACCTCAGTCCTATAGCCTCAAGGAACTGAATTCGTCAACAGTCACATGGATCTGCAAGAGGACTCCAACCCAAAAGGAATGTAGTTGGCTAACTTCTAAATTGTGGCCTTCTGAGGCTCTCAGGAGAGGATCCAGCCAAGCTGTCCCTTGACTCCTAGACCACAGAAACCGAGATCACAAATAGGCGTAATTTAAAGCCAGGGGTGTGATAATTTATTATGCAGCCATAGAACATTCACACACGTGCTGAGAGCCAGCTCTTCCCCTATGATGCCGTCTCCCAAGAGCCACAAGCATCTGTATTAGGAGCTACTCCACCTCCACACTCTGGTCACCAGGCTCAAACTAATGATACCTGCTAGCAAAACCTGGGTGGTGTATATTTTCTGAGAAAAGGAAGGAAGACACTGAACATCTATCAAGTACAAAAGTTAGCTCGAAACTAACAGCCAGCAGACGCTAGCAGAGATCCCCAGGGTGCGATGGTGAAGGTGCCTGACCAATCATGTCAAGTGGAGGACAGGATAAACAGGAATTTCTTACCTTCTGAGACTTTTCTCCTTGATCAGTGCTCTAGCAAGGGCCTCGGGGAGCAGGACAAGTCTTAGGAACCTGGAGAAAGTGCTAGGTAATGTTGAGCAAAGGGCAGATTCTTGCATTTCCCATGTCGATGGTAGAGGACCAAGGCTGAGGGCCTGGGTGAAATAAAGGGATGAAGCATTACGTTAGTCTGGTAAACTACCAGGGAATTATATCGAGCGTGAGGGTCTCAAAGGACCCCACACTCTTCCTCAAGGTCAATCAAGCCTTGGTGCTACAATCTGTCAGTAATAATGCCTGTGCCAAGCCCTAAGATGTCACAACTTCTCAGGGAAGGCACCTGGCTACTTGGTAGCATTGGGACGCCCCCTGTCCTGGAATAGCCATCCGTCTGCCACCCCTAGCATGGGGTTTTCTGTAGTCAACCTCAGTATTCCTCACAGAAAGCCTCAGTTGGCACACACCCATAGCTTACTCAGGTATTATGTCTCACACCAGGTAACGTCGGTCAGCATGCCATTCCTAGCAAAAGCGGTAGAGTGTGTGTTTGTGACCATGAGGTACATCGATCTTATTGCCCACTGCGCCAGGGAGTCTTGCAGAGCAGCTGAAAGACTTTCTAACCTCACAGCACAGGTGACAGCTCAGACACAATACTGAAAAAGTCAGAAGACACCATCTTAATACATGTGTCCTGATCCCTGGGCTTGTTCAATCTTCCCACCCCTCTTCCATGACGTTCTCTTTAGAAAGAAGAGGCTGTAATGGGACAGGATCTCCTGAGTGGATTGGGAACATGGCGGGAGGGGAGACAGAGTTGGGAAAGAGAGAGGAGAAGAGGAGGGGAGAGGAGGACATATGGGGGGCAGGAAGGCTGAGTCAGGGGAAGACTAGAGGAGAGCAGAATGAGAGATACCATAATAGAGGGAGCCATTATAGGTTTGAGGAGAGATCTGGCACTAGGGAGATTTCCAGAGATCTACAAGGATGACACCAAGTGGCAATCTAAGCAATAGTGGAGAGGCTATCTTAAATGCCCTTCCCCGATAATGAGACTGACCACTTCCTTGTGTGCCATCCTAGAGCCTTCATCCAGTGGCTGATGGAAGCAGAGGCAGACATCCACAGCGAAACACTGAACTGAACTCCTGGGAACCAGTTGCAGAGAGGGAGGAGTGATGAGCAAAGGGGTTAAGACTTGGCAGGTGAAACCCACAGAAACAGCTGACCTGAACAAGGGGGAGCTCATGGACCCCAGACTGATGGCTGAGAGCCCAGCATGGAACTGATTCAGACCCCCTGAATGAGGAGGCCTAGGCAATCTATGGGGCCTTGGGTAGTAGATCAGTATTTATCCCTGGCATACGAATGAACTTTGGGTGCCCATTCCAAATGTAGGGATGCTCTTTCAGCCTGAACACATGGGGGAGGGCCTAGGCCCTGTCCCGGATGATATGACAGACTTTAGAGATTCCCCCACAGAAGGCCTCACCCTCCTTGGGGAGCAGAGTGGGGATTGGGTGGGGCATTGGGGGGCTGGTGGGCTGTGGGGGAGGAGGGGAGTGTGAGGGGTCTGGGACTGACATGTGAAGCAGGAAGGAGGTGGGAGACATAGGGAGAGCTGTGGGGGAGGGGTGGTAAATGTGAGGAGAATACATAAAATTCTCAGAAAATTAATTAAAACGTTATATTAAAAATTTTAAACCAGGCTGGGTACAGTTGTGTACACCTTTAATCCAAGCACTTGGGAGGCAAGTCAGGCTTATCTCTGAGTTCAGATCCAGCCTGGTTTACATAATGAGTTTAGGACAGCCAGGGCTATGTAGAGGGATCCTTTCTCAAAATAAAAAATAGAAATCAGGTGTTGATGCATTAGTTCAGGAGAGACCTCTCACAGTGCTACCTCAGATAAGTAGACATCACTGGCAGAAGCAGTGACCAATTGGAGAATGAACACCAGGAAGATGACCTTTGGGGTCAGATGTCCTAGTTCCCACCTTGTCTTCCCAGAGGACGTCACGAAATCTATCAGATGATAAGATATGACTGTTGCCAGGACCACTAGGAGCCCTGGTGTCCAGGTATCCCCAGGACAACTCAAGAGTCACCGCCATGGCAGTGGTAACTGACCCTGATAATGTTGGGAGGATGACTTGTTTCTACACAGTGGGCACAGGGAGAACGGGTGTGGACTCTCAGTGATCCCGAGTGCTCCCTGTTCTTTGCTCATAGTAACCGAGAAGGGACAGTAGTTTGTTTTTTGGTTCCTTAGGGATGGTTGGTGATTTGGTCATGTTAGCAGGTTGGCTACTAAGGCAACAACTTCTGAGGAGGAGACTGCAAAGTGGACATAATGAGGGCAAGAATGAGTGCCCACGGCCATCTGGAGTCTGGCTACCCAGCCTGGGACTGTATCGCACAACTCTGACTTCCCCTTTCCGAGTTCCTGATCAGAAACCAAGTATGGAGAAGCCTCTCAACAAATCTGCATGAGAAAGAAAGCCACAAGGCCCATTGTCCGGCTTCTGTAGACAACATCCCACACACACACATACTCACACTCCACAAACACACTTGTACACACAAGTAAATAGATACTAAATTAAAAAATTAAAGTGCTATAAATTCAGTGCTGGTTGGAGGCCATGGAGACTACAATGGAGCGTTAGGGGGTGAGTGGATGTGTTACTCTATTTGTTGTTATGACAACAGCAACTTAAGGAAGGACGGGTTTGTTCTGGCTTACAGTTCAAGGGGCTCCAGTTCACTGCAGTGACAGGCGTGTGAGCTTCTCTGAGTAAATAGACAAGTACTGGTGTCACCCACATTTCGGGTAGATCTCAACACCTCAACACAATCCAGATAATCGATGCCTAGAGGTTGGTCTTCCAGATAACTCTACATCCTGTCACGTGGGCAGTCAGCAGTCGCCACCAGAGGGGGAGGGGGCTATTTTATGCAGTCACTGGAAGAGGCACTGGGAGATTTGCTTCGAAGCAGAGAGAAAGCCATTGGCTAGTTGGGCTGCGCCACGGGGGGAGTGGGGGCTTGCAGAGTGGCATCTGGGCAAGGGAACAGCCCAGAAGGCAAGAATGTTGTGGGCAAGAAAAGGAGAGGTCAGGAAAGGTCAGCTCCTGCAGAGTTTCGTGTATCGTCTGGGCAGGAGGAGATGATAGTTGCCAGGAACATGGGGAGAACAGCGCTGTGCACACAAATCCCACGGATGCAGGGCGCAGGGCTTGCAGTTTATGCGTCAAGTCCTCACCATGTCAGTCTGCTCATTTCTCCACTTGTTCACAGCTGTTGAAATGTCTATGACAAACAAACAAGCCTGTTTCCCGGTATGTGGATCCGGCCCTCTGAGTACGAGGTCGTTTAAGAAGGCTCATAAAATCTAGGGGTCTGGACTACAGCTTTCTAGACCCAGACCCCCCAAAAAAGAATGTTCTCTGTCTGCTAAGATGAGATCAGGAGTCAGAAGCATTGTGAGGACAACCAGACTCTGTCCAGGATGAACACGCTGGATGTCTACCCCACAGCCGTGCATGTAAGGCTGGGTTGAGAATGTAGCTCAGTCTGGGTTGAGAATGTAGCTCTGTGGTGGAGTGTTTGCCTCATGTGTGTGAGGGTCTGACCAAGGTGTTGGCTGATCACAGTGTCCTTCCTCTGTTATAAAATCTACCAGAAAGTTCAAACTTCATCTCCGAGCCGTTTGTAATGAGCATCCTGCGGCAGATGAAGTCATTCCTCGCTAGTCCTGTATCAGTTACTCATCTGTTGCTGTGATAAAAACACCACGGCCAAAGGCCACTTAAGGAATAGAGAGTTTCTTCTGGCTTAGGGTTCCAGTGGGACAGGAGTACACGGTGGTGGAGTGCAGGCATGACAGACACTAAGCAGAAGTGATAAGGACAGGAAGCTGAGAGTTAACATCTTGAACCATAGGTACAAAGAGAGAGAAGGAACTAGAAGTGACCCCGAGGCTTGTGGCTCTCGAAGCCTGCTTCTGGTGACATACTTCTTCCAACAAAGGCACACTCCACAAACCTCCCTGAATAGCACCGTCAACTAGAGATCAAGTCTTCAAATGTCTGAGCCTGTGATGGGCATTCTCAATAAACCACTACATTCCCTGGCAGCCTCTGTTCTAGGGTCCATTGTAAGCAGGAGTCTCTTAGACTTCGGGGTTCACCATTTAACACAGCAGACCCTTGGCATGCAGAGATTTTAAATGAGCAGTTTCAAGAATTTGTGTGAGGTTTCATGCCATGTTTCTGAGGCCCACATTCAGATCATGTGGGTCGCATCCCTATAATGGTTTATGCTGGTCAGTCCTGGTCTTTCCTCTAGAGAACCCTAACATACCATCCTTACATGAACTCAACTGACACCTTTGGTGATATCTGTGCAGAAATGATCCCTTTGTGAGTTGTCAGAGGATAACTTTATGGACCATAAAGGTGTACTTTGACATCAACCACACATGTGGTTGTAACAAGCACTCCTGCCAGGCTGGTCCCACAGCTTTGTCAGCCCCAAATGAACACACAGATGCTAAATTAATTATCAAACTGTTGACCAATGACTAGGGCTTCTTATTGGCTAGTTCTGTCTTAATTATTAACCCATTTCCATCAATCTATGTATTGCCACAAGGCTGTGATTTACCCAGTAATGCCTGGCATGGTGTTACTCCTCTGGCAGCATCGTGACTCTGTCTGGTGGGTTTACTTTGCTTACCTTTCCCAGAATCCTCCTCCTCTGGTAGCCCCGCCTGTCCTTCCTGCTGGTCACTAAACAACAGTATTTTATTCATCAACCAATAAGAGAAACGTATGCACAGAAGACATCCCCACCATGTCATGGCAAGCATGTCCTTCCCTCCTGCTCCCCATCATACACAAACACACAGAATAATAGTAAAATAAATTAAAAAATAATATGCAACTTAAAATATCTTGATAAGGCAAAAAGTTTTGCCTCTACAGAAGGGAATGTAGCCATGCCAAAGGAACCAGGTAAGAATAACAATTGGGGATGCCTCTGGGTTTTTATTCCTTAAGGTGAAGGGGTCTATACCTCACACTGACTGGTCCTCTTGGCCTCACCTTCATATGCAGTTGGCTAACTAAAAAACACCGCCATAGGGGTGGTGATGGCGCACGCCTTTAATCCCAGCACTCGGGAGGCAGAGGCAGGCGGATCTCTGTGAGTTCGAGGCCAGCCTGGTCTACAGAATGAGTTCCAGAACAGCCAGAGTTATACAGAGAGACGCTGCTTAGTAAGTAAGTAAATAAATAAATGCACAGCCATCAGCAAAGGGCAGTTTTAGGGTTAAAGGTGACATATTCTTTGTCTCTTTTGACACTTTGATAGAAAAGGCAGTAAATTTAATTTACATTTCCTCAAAATTCTTTTTTTTCAGTTAGCTAAAACTAATTTCTCTTTGTGTTTCTTTTGTTAGGCCATGGTTATTTAGAAGCCAATCACTTAGTTTTCGAACACTTTTTAAGTTTGACTTACGATTGAATCTCACTGTGGACAGAAAACTTATTCTAAACATTCTTTTTAAAGATTTGTTTTTTATATATTTTATGTATATGAGTGCTCTACGTGCCTGCATGGCAGAAGAGGGCATCAAATCCCATTACAGATGGTTGTGAGCCATCATGTGATTGCTGGGAATTGAACTCAAGACGTTTTAACCGCTGAGCCATCTCCCCGGCTCCCTATTCCATACATTCTGAAAAGTTATTTGAAATAACATTATTATATGTGTGTTGTTTACCTTTTTAAATATTTTGAAGGGCTTTACATATTTTGGAGATTTGTTATTAGATACCCCCATGTTTAAAATTGTTCTCGCCCTTGAATTTGGTGACTCTTATCCCAATGAAATATATGCTTCACTAGCCCCAGTAAAACACTTAGGCCAGAAATCAGCATTGTCTAATGTTTAAATAGCAACTCTAGCTTCCTTTTGACTGATTCTCTCATTCTTTTAATTATAAAGTTTTTCTCTTTACATGTAAAACGAAGATGATAAAAGCAATGTAATTTGAGTACTGGCGATCAAATCAAGTCTTTCTGTCTTTTAGAAAACCTTTTGAACACGAAATTATATCCCCAACCTTGTGTCTTGATTTTTAAATCCAATCTGTAAACCTTTCTGCCTTTAATTGAAGTTACTTATATCATTTATAGTTAATGTGATTGTAAATGCACTTGGATAAAAGCTGCTAGGCTGCCGTTGTTTTCTGTTGTACATTTTTCACTTTCTTTTTTAGAGTTTATTTTAGTCTATGTTTTTATTTTTATCTCCTTTGTTGATGCATTTGATAGAAATGTTTGCATTGTCTTGTTTTCAGGATTTGCCTTAGGGTTTGCAGCATATGCAATATTTCTATTTCCAAACAACAATACATTGTTTCATATAGTGTAAACTTCCATTTCCTCTCCTGGACTTTGTGTGTGTGTGTGTGTGTGTGGAGATGGAGAGAGAGAGTCATTTTGTATATCCACACTGACCACGAACTCTGATCCCCCTATCTTAGCCCCCTGACTACTGGTATACAAACACATGCCAACACAACCAGTTTGGAGACATTTTTGAAGTTAAAAATGAAGACTTTTATATTTACTAATGTACTTAGCATTTTTGTATTGTTCATATTTTGAATATAAATCCAGATTTCTGTCTGATCCTATTTGCTTTCTGCCTGAACATTTGATGCAGTTCAGGTCTGTAGGTGATTAATTTTTCAGCTATTTTTATTTAAAAAAGTCTTTATTTTGCTTTGTTTTCAAAATATATCTCAGAATGTATAAAAGTCTAAACTAACCTGCTTTTTAAAATTTAGTACTTAAGAGTATCTCTCTGTCTTAAAATTCCCCCAAGTGATTCTTAGTTTGTTTCTCTAATACATTTATATAATACATTTTTGTTGTCTCTCTATGTTTATGATAATTCTTATTTTGTCCCCCTATATGTGATTTCTGTTTTCCCCTCTGTAGCTCATAACTGTTCTGTATATCACTGTCGTGAAGAACATGGATTGTGAAGTCTCTTTCTTTGTCTGGCCTTTGCTTCGTTGAGTTGCTTGCATGTGAATTTAAAGCTCCTCTCAAATTTGGAAATGTCTTAGTAATTACTTTTTCATGTGCTTTCCCTCCCCTTTCCTCTCATCCTTCTAACTCTCTCAGTGCATTTATCTTAGGATGCTCAGAAAACCACGCCCATACTACCCTCACCCACAGCCCCATCCTTGTCATCCCCTCGCATTCTTGACTTTCAGGGGCTTTTTACTGCCGTGTCTTCACAATAGACAGTTGCTCTGGTCTGGAATGTGGTGTGCCCCAAAATGTGTGTGTTGAAACCTAATCAATAATGCAGTGGCATTAGGAGGTAGGGCTTTTGGAAGTGATCCGTATCAGACTGTCTTAGAACTTCTATTGCTGTGAAGAGACACCATGACCACAGCAACTATTAAAAAGGAAAACATTTAATTGAGGTGGCAGCCTACAGTTTCAAAGGTTTGGTCCATGATCATCATGGTGGGGAGCACGGTATCACGGAGGCACACATGGTACTGGCTGCATGTTGATCAGAAGGCAGCAGGAAGTGAGCTAAAACCCTGGATGTATCTTTTTTATATAATTTTTAAATTTAAATTAGAAACAAGCTTGCTTCATATGTCACTCCCAGCTCCCTCCCCTCCCCCCCGCCAGACCCCCAAGCGCCCCACCCAATCCCCACTCCGTTCCCCAGGGAGGGTGAGGCCCTCCATGGGGCATCTTCAGAGTCCATCATTTCATTCAGGGCAGGGCCTAGGCCCTCCCCCATGTGTCCAGGCTGACAGAGCATCCCTCCATGTGCAATGGGCTCCCAAAGTTCATTTGTACACCAGGGATAAATACTGATCTACTACCCAAGGCCCCATAGATTGCCCAGGCCTCCTCATTGACACCCACTTTCAGGGAGCCTGCATCAGTCCCAGGCTGACCTCCAGGCCATCAGTCTGGGGTCCATGAACTCCCCTTGTTCAGGTCAGCTGTCTCTGTGGGTTTCACCAGTCCAGTCTTGACCCCTCTGCTCATCAGTCCTCCCTCTCTGCAACAGGGTTCACTGGACAGTATCTTAAGCATATATGTGACATCAAAGCCCGCCTCCACAGTGACACACTTCCTCCAACAAGACCACACCTACCCTGACAAGGGCACACTCACTCCAATAAAGCCAGACTTCTTAATAGCACCACTCCCTTTGGGGGCCATTTTCTTTCAAACGACCACACAAACTGCTCACGATTTCCAGGATTGTTGCCCTCTAGAATGGGCCCCCGAGACAGCACTTCTTCCATGGTGAGGGCGCAGTGAGCTGGCCCCATCTATGAGGAGAATTCTCCCAACATCAGTCTCTTGGTATCTCACCTAGAGCTTCTCAGCCTCTAGAAGAGTGAGAAATAAATTTCTGCTACTTCACAGGCCACTTCAACTTAAAGTGCTTCTCCTACAGTGATCTGGAAGGACTGAGAGGTTAGCCTTCTGTGATGTCTAATTGTATTTAACCTGATCACTAGGAATACAGCTCCAAGAGTTGCCTTGCCATCTGTGTACTGGTTCCATTATCTCTCTTTCTCCAGGGCTGACTTTTCTGGGGTGTTTTTCCTCATGTCTGATCGTTATTTTCTCTTAATTGTATATCTGCCAAGTTTTGATTGGGCATTAGATATTATGAGTTTTACCTTGGATAGTCTTGAGTTACTTTAAATATTCTAAAGTTTTGTTCTAGGACATAGTTCAGTTGTATGAAAATAATTTGGTACTTTTCTTTTTTCATATTTATTTGTTTGTTTGTTTGTTTATTTGTTAGGTAGGATATCTCTACATATCCCTGGCTGTCCTGGAATCACACTGTAGACCAGGCTGACCTCAGACTCACTGAGATCCACCTGCCTCTGCCTCCCAGGTACTGAGATTACAGGTATGCACCATCATGCCTGGCTAGTTTGATACTTCCATGGCTGTTTTTCAGTTTTCTCAAAAAAAGTCAGTGGAGTCTTGAGACTGTTTGTTCCCCTATCAAGCAGTACCCGCAAAGTCTCTATCCACTCACTGCTCATTGTGTTAGGGAAAAGTTTCCACTCTTTACTGGTAAGACCAGAAACCGTCCCCAGTCTCATAAGGACCCCACAAATCATGGCTTGCCCTCTCTTTTCGTAGCTCTTTCTCTAATCCCGGTGATGTCCTCACACTGACGAACCAGTCGGCGTTGAGCTGATGAGTCACTGGGTGTGCTGGAAAGGTCCCTAGAATTCGTGTCTGAGCAGCTTTCTTTGCTCTGCTGCTCTTCCTAGTGAATGCTGCCTCCTGTGACTTTTTTCGATGCCCAGGTCCATTTCCTTGATGTAGGCCTAAGTTTCGGGGAGATTGCCTGGGCTCTCCTCCTTTCCCTGGGTGCCACACTGGGCCATTGTGAGACAACATTGCACGTTTCTCCTCTCTCAGTGATTGCTTCTCTATGCTGCTGCTGATAGCCCAGTGCCTGAAAGCAGTTTCCTATTTTTTTCTTAGTGCTTTTACTTGTTTAAGGTTGGAAGCCAAATCTGGCTCTCCTTAACGTATTTTAAGGGAAACAGAAATGCCTTATATAGCCTCCAGGCAAGAACTTTTGCCACCATCAAGATTGCTTCAAGTGTTTTTATAATCTATTTTTTTTTTACCGAATTTACAGTCTATCACAGTTACGAGTTTTTCATTTCAAGATTAATTTCCTATAAGTAAGGTCTTTGGAACGTTCCATTTGTATGGTTGACTGGTCAACACTGAGTCACCGCTTAGGTTTATTTTGTTGTTTTTTCATATTAATTTTAGCCCAAGGTCTTTTTGCATTTGTTCCTGCTAATCGTTCCATTTGTTTATTGCTTTGAGACAAGGTGTCATGTAGCCCAGGTTGCCTTCAAACTAACTTCTCATCCTCCTGTCTCTCTGCCCCCCAAGAATTGTGGTCACAGACATGTGTCACCACACCCAACCAGACCATTCTGTTGCTCATCTCATTCTACTGTCATTTCACTTATGAAATGAATATTCATCAGTACCAACTTACATACTTGGTACAAGTCTAGATGATGTGGGGTTTCCAAACAGTGTTCATTCTCATGAAACAAACATCTCAGGGCAGGGAAAAACCCAACAAACTGGCGCATAAATGATGGTCTCAACCAGTAGCTTGTTTAGTGTGGACTGCTAGAACAAAATGCCCCAGTCTTGGTGATTTGTAAGTAACAGAAACTTTTTCTCACAGGTCTGGAGGCTCCAAAACGGAGGTGACGGCAGATCCGGTGAATTGAGAGAACTGGTTTCCTGGTTTGTAGATGACTCTCCATTTGTTGTGTCCTTGAGTAGCTTGGTCAGAAGGGATGGGAAATTCCTGTGGGCTCTTTGATAAGGTCACTACTCTTAACTATAAAGTTCCAACCAAAGTCCTTACTACCCAAAGACATTGCAGGGGAGCATCAACCTGTGTTCTTTGGGAGGATGCAAATATTCAGTCTATTATAGAGAGTAGACCATGACATGGGGGAAAAAAAGAGATAAAAAGAAACAACATTGTAGCAGAAAATAGTTGAGGCAGAGAAGCAACTGTTCTCATGGAAAGCTCTCCATTTGGGTTTTGAGGTGCAAACACGTCTGCCTTAAGTAGAGGAGACACTTGTAAGAAGAGTCTCAGGCATCAGACCACACCCAAGTCCATGGGAATTGATTTGCATAGATGTTTATAGCATAAACAAACCATTGGTGGAGTGGGAGACTGTGAACTAGGGAGAGATGGCCCATTCTGATGTTATGTCACTTCAAATGCTTAAAGAAATTTCTTATGCATTTAATTACAAACCTGTTATAGTGACATTAAAGACATTTAGGAAAATATGATTTACATTTCAATTCTTCTCATTGTTTCCATTAATATAATGGCCTTGCTTCTGCCCACATACATGTCTCTTTTCACATATGTTTTACTTAGCATTATTTATCATGCCTTGCTCAACCTGGGATATTCCTGTAGTGGAAATTTACCTTTATAAACTTTCTTTAGGGGGTGAGGAGTTTGGAAGGAGATTCCCGATTCACAGGACATGACATTTGATTTGAAATGCTTCGCATCCTGCTGGAGATCTCTGAAAGACTTGTACTTATGCCGCCAAAGACCAAGAGAATAGTGTTTCCCTATAGCGAAAGGGCTCGGCTGACTTTGCAGGAGCCATGCAGACAAGGCTCCTCTCACCTCATGTCTTTGGTAACTATTGCCGTCTGTGTCACTGGACCCACAGGGAACAGAGGGTGTGGCGGCAGACGTGCGGGAAGGACAGGTGGCAAGGCCACGCTCCTCTGACCTTACATTACTCAGATCCTTTAACCTGGCTCCTGGAGCATCTCATAGGTATCATGCCAACTGCCACGACTTGTCTTTCCCTGTGGCTCCACATCAGCTCAGCAGAGGCCGCCACTGCCACCCCCAGCCCCCACAGCCTTCCACATGGCCTCTGTCTTCTTTGTGTGGTAGCCGCTCTCTTCTAAGATGCCATGGTCAGGTTGCCCACATGGGAAAATCCCGCTGTCCCACAGCTGCCAGTTTCATTGCAAAGGATATGTTATTATAGACTGAGTCTGAGATGTCTCCACTGACTTCATGTCTTTGAACACATGGTCCCCATCTGGTGGCACTTGTTTTGAGAGATCGTGTCTAGCTGGAAGAAGTTAGTCACTGGAGCAGAGTCCTTGGAGGTATACTGTCCCTTGTTCCTTCTGGTAC
This sequence comes from Mesocricetus auratus, assembly GCF_017639785.1. Classification (NCBI taxonomy): domain Eukaryota; kingdom Metazoa; phylum Chordata; class Mammalia; order Rodentia; family Cricetidae; genus Mesocricetus; species Mesocricetus auratus. Next base: position 13,222,984 of record NW_024429195.1, read on the forward strand.
TGGCTCTGTTTCCTCGTATGTAAAGATGTGAGATGCTTCACACTGTGGCCACTACAGATGCTGCCGCCTCATGCCACATCTTTCTCAACGTCATGAACTGTGCCTCAGATTCTGGTACTGTTGTTCAAAGAAAACCCGTCCTCCTTGCAGTCACTTCTGAGGGATATCACATCACAGAGATGAGAAAAATAACTAATACCGTAAATTTGTACTGAGAAGTGTGGTCATTGCTGTGCTACTCCTGACCAAGTGGTTCATAGGCCTTTGGGACTTGTATGTAAGAAGACTGGGGTGAGCCGGGCAGTGGTGGCACACGCCTTTAATCCCAGCACTCGGGAGGCAGAGGCAGGCGGATCTCTGTGAGTTCGAGGCCAGGCTGGACCGATAGCCTCCAAAACAAAACAGAGAAACCCTGTCTCGTAAAAACCAAAAAAAAAAAAAAAAAAAAAAAAAAAAGGAAGACTGGGGTGAAATCTGGAAATGCAGACTAGAAAGTCAGTAGAATGCTGTGAGTAGAGCTTAATAGGTTATTCTAGTAGGAGTCAGTAAGACCAGAATGCCAACAGAAGGGTAGACACTAAAGACTGTGCTCATGGAGGTTCAGGTTGGAACAATTCTTTGAGAACTAGGCTAGAAGTCATTCACATTATCTTCTGACAGAGAACCCAGCTATACTTAGTATGTGAGTGAGGCTAAATCATGCACTAATGTTTTTGACAGGGCGAATTTCAAGTATTACATCCTGGGTATGGTGTGGTTATTACTGGCTGCTGCCGTTAACCAGGTTTACAGTGAGAATAGAAATTTAAAAATAAAGCAAAACAGAGCAGAAAGGCAGTAAGATGCAGTTTGGTAAGAAAAGGATCTTCATATATTTAAAGTTTTTGACAGGGCGTATGTGAACAATGTGTCTGCAACTCTTAAAGAGAGTGGCTAAGGAGTAATCATCAACTTTGCATTGGGGTAATAACAGAAGTATTTTGAGAGTAGTGCGCACCCATCAAAGACTTCGAGGCCAAAAATAAAAATGCATTTGAAATGCTTTTATTGGGAAGTAGATTGCCTGAAAAGAGCATGTGAGCACACACACACACACACACACACACACACACACACACAGAGAGAGAGAGAGAGAGAGAGAGAGAGAGAGAGAGAGAGAGAGAGAGAGAGAGAACGAACCGTGGGATCTCTTTGCTCCCTGCTTCAAAAGAACCACTTACCAAGGTGTTTTCCCACTCCCCACAATTCAGAAAACACTGCAGCCATGGTAAAGAGAGTCCAGGTTATAGTCTAAGCTGGCAGCAGAACTTAGAGCCATTTATGCTGTGCTGGGTTTGCAGCCATGAAAACTGTAAGACTTGTGAGGCCACTGATGCTTGCACTAATGTTCCAAGATAACCCAATGAGGCCAGGTGATGTGTAGCAGGGTTGGACTTCCTGCATGGAGCTCCTGAGAAGGTAAAGTGAAACTATGAATGTAAAATGCAGGCTACCCATGGAGACTCCTCGGATGCTGGAAATGACAGCCATGTAGGGACCAAGTGGAGTTGGCCTGACAGAGCCTGTGTGCTTCAGGCAGGAGGATAGTGCTGCCCGAGTCTCAGAAGACGGCACAGATGCTGGACATGGCGCTTAAGACTTTATCATTTTCCCTCCTGGGTTTTGTTTGTGTAGGTTCAATCTTTCCTTGATATATCCCCCATTTCTCCTTTTTATAATGGGGATGTTTGTTGCCATTATATTCTGGAAGTGTGTGACTTATGTTTTAAAACAGGAAATGATAGCTGAGATTTAGTCTTGAGTCTCAAAAAAAAAACCTTTGGGCTTTCGCTTTTTCTGTTATTTGTTTTGCTTGCATGCGTGCTTCGCCTGCAAGGGTGTGCACTACACACATGCCTGACGTCTACGGTGGTCAGAAGAGGACATCAGATCCCTTGAAACTGGAGTTACAGATGACTGTGAGCCACCGTATGGATGCTGGGGACTGATCCAGGTCCTCTGCCACAGCAAGTGCTCTTAACCACTGAGCATCTCTCTAGCCGCTGGACCTCAGATATTTTTTTGAACAGTGCTAGGACTATTAACAGTGTAGGAATTTTTGATGTGTGCCCAAATGTAGTTTGCATTATGAGACGGCCATGAATGTATGGGGCCAGAAGGGAAATGCTATAGTTTGAGCTTTAAACGTTACCCACGTGTTCATGTATTTAAACACTTGACCCTCAGTGGGTAGCACTGTTCTAAGAGGCTCAGGAATCTTCAGAAGATGTGACCTAGCTAGGCAAGTAGGTCACTGGGGATAGGTCTTTGGGAGTAGTTATTGCTTCTGGGTGTGTTCCTCTTCGTGATGCACCAAGCACACGTAAGAAGCCACCACCACCTGTCCCCCCATCATGGAGCTGATCCCCCATAGTCTCCCTGCCATGATAGTCTGAGACCTTGTGATATCATGAATCAGAATCAACCTATCTTTCTTGAAGTGTTTCTGTCAAGTGTCTTGTCACCACGATGATGAAAGTGATTAATACAGAGTGTATCTTTATACTTAGTTTTCTTAGATTCACTCACTCATTCACTATTCAAATTACCCTCATTGTCAATCAAGTTCCCCTCAGCAAGCCGATGGTACCATAAAGATGTTAATAAAGAGATTATTGTATGTGTGGACAGAAGCTAGGGTAATGTAGCAGCCAGAGACTAACAGCAGATCGCAGTTATTGCGACCTAAGAGATGAGGAGGGAGGGATTTCAGAGACCCCGGCCTGCAAGGCAACATGAAAGGAGAACCCTGGAAAAGAGGAAGCAGGCCGTGTATGGTAACCCAGCAAGTGTAAATCAACATGCATGTTCCTGGAGTCCCGGACTGTTTCCTGTCTCACCCCACTGGGTGACTCCAACCATAAGAAAACAGATCCTCTCAACGTATCGGGGCATCCAAGATCAGAGGCAGCCACGGTGCCCAAGTAAGTAGGACTCCTGGGTCTGAAGAATGGTCATGGGGTCCTGTGCTCAATACAGAGTAGCTTACACAGGAATGAAAATCACAGTGGGATTCCCAGTGGTCTCAAGGCCAAGAATGCTGACTAGATTTCCAGTGTTTGCGGGTGATGAAGAGGTGTGTGGCGGCTGAGGGGGTCTTACTGGGATCAGACAAGTTCTGGTGAGACCGCTTCACTCTCCCTACAGGTGGATGCTGGGATTGAGACTGTGTTCCCTTGAGGCTGTACGTCTGCCCTTACTCTCCAGTATGGAGGGTTATGGAGTATATGGAATTCCACTTTCTTCATTTTGTTCTAGTCCCCCCATGGCCTTCCGTGATGGAGGCTGTGCCTGACACTTGCTTTGTAACAAAGAGACGTCCGATCCCAGACTCTGAAGAGGTAAAGAGGCACACAGTGGCTCTAACCCTCAAGAAGCTCAGGTCTGGGAAGAGAAATCAGCAAATTAGAAGGTAAATAGCGAGAGGGAAAGAAGTACACAGACCCCCGAGAGCGGCTCCCTTTCTCTGGTGGAATGCTCTGCCCGGAGCCCTCTGACATGGAGACCTTCAGTCGGAGGGAATCCTCTGGACTCCTCAAGAGTCAGCGGTGCACGGAATGGACCTGTGCACACTTCTTCCTCTGAGGATTTACATTCTCCGTGTTTCTTCTCTGAGGACCGAACCCAGTTTTGCTTGCTGTAGTTGTGGGAGGGTTGTTCTTTGCTTTTTGGGTTTGTTTGTTTCTTTGTTTTTGATGTACAGTATGGCTGTTATTCTGTCACATTTGATTAAAATCTTTTTCACAGTCCATTTTTAAAACTTTTTAATAATTTTGTTGTTATTTTGTACTGTACAGATATCTTAAAATTTCGCATATTCGATCCTGTCATTTGACAGCATTTTCTGTTTTTATTTTTTAACAATTTGGAACATTGTCCTTTCCCCACAGATCTATCTATAAATACTTTATCTTGCTTTATGATATAATTTCATACAGTTTTGAACGATCTAATACTTAAACACTATTTGAAAATGAGCTTATGTGTTATTTAACAAGAGATAAATTAATTCTTACCCCAATTTTAGAATATTTTCTATACCGCCCAAAACACTCCTAAAGCTTTGGGGGTAGAGCAGAGTCGACCTCACAAACTACCAGAATCTTTTTTCTGAGCCTACATCAGCCCACTAATCATTCTTTTCGGTGATTCTTCTCTATGTCGTCATTTTCTGCGTGACTTCTACAGCTTTGTCTCAGAGAGTCCATAGATGGCAGACTCGATGAGAACTGGGACTGCTCATGCGCACACGTGTGTACACGTGCACACACACACATAACAAATAATTTTTAAGGAACGAGACGGGGAAGCTAGGGAGACCACTCAGTTGGTAAAGTACTTGCCTCAAGCCTGAGTACCTATTTTTTTTTAGGTCACAATCTAGTCATCCCATCCCTGGAGAAGGAAAGATGGATGGTACCTGGGGCTTGCAGGCCAGCCATAGGCTCCAGACCAATGAGAAGCACTGTCTCAAGGGCAGGGTGCATGCCACCTCAAGGAACAACACCCGAGGTTGTCGCTGACATCCGCACACATCCACACACAAGTGTGTCTGCATTGTACATGCACCCCAGGCATGAACACACACGCGCACACACATGTACATGGAAGGAGAGGGGGTGCTGAGCATGTAGCTGAGGATCTACAGTCTTGCGTCACTCATCTTCCTGTAAGCCACAAGCATAAAAGACTCAAAATGCTACGTAAGCCACCGAGTCACACTATTTCCTTGACCCACTGGTCTAGCAACCTTATCAAAAGAGGATATTACGTTAGGCTCAGTGCTTGTCCCTGGTGGACTTGTGTCCGCTGCTCTCCTGTCTAAGCGCATGCTCTCCAAGCGTCCTCTGAGTCATCTCTTCCAGAACCTTATCCAAATCCCTAGGAAGCCTCCTCTTTCCAGAATCTATTCCCGGATCACCCTTACTCCATTTTGAAAATGAGAACAGGGACCATGTCTTCTTGACTTCCTTTGTGAGTCTTCTCCACACCCTTTCTGATAATAACTAATGTGTCGGTGGCTGGAAGTTACCTGTTAAAAATTTCAAGACAGGGATTATCCAAATAGACATGAGACAGTGGGTCATGAACACCAACTTGTATTGGCTCTGTGCAATGTCCCAGCCCTCAGGTATGACTCACACGTTAGAAGAGATTCACAGAAAAATAAAAGCTCTGAACTCATCCTTGAAGGGGTTCTGACCGCAGAGGAAATGCCAGCTGGTTAATGAGGCAATCTGTAAGTTCGGGTCCTCAACAGGACGATGGCCAGGCTGTCAAATGTCTGGAGTCACAGCTTCAGTGCTGATCTGCTTTGTCTAAAGGCCTTTCATTTTTGTTTTCTTGCCATCGTGAAGGGGTAAACAAAAACAACAGCAACAGCAGCCTTTGTGTTGCAATTCCTTCTGAGGTCTGATTATACTTGCATGTCCAGGGTCCAAGTTGAGTGACAAGTCTTTAGATACGCAGGAAGAATGTTTTGAAATAAGACGAACTGCTTTAGTATCTGCCTGTAGGCATTTAAGTTAATTCTTTAAAGTTGTCCACAGACTGTGTGCTTAACATCGTTGTCCACAAAGCAGAACAGAGCTGATGTGACTAGAGGTCAGATTACAAAGGCCCTCACAGTGAATGGAGCACCTCCCGCTGGATGGAGCACCTCCCGCTGAATGGATCACCTCCCGCTGAATGGATCACCTCCCGCTGAATGGAGCACCTCCCGCTGAATGGAGCACCTCCCGCTGAATGGAGCACCTCCCGCTGAATGGAGCACCTCCCGCTGGATGGAGCACCTCCCGCTGAATGGAGCACCTCCCGCTGAGTGGAGCACCTCCCGCTGGATAGAGTACCTCCCATTGAATGGAGCACCTCCCACTTAATGGAGCACCTCCCGCTGGATAGAGTACCTCCCACTTAATGGAGCACCTCCCACTGAATGGAGCACCTCCCACTGAATGGAGCACCTCCCACTGAGTGGAGCACCTCCCGCTGGATGGAGCACCTCCCGCTGAATGGAGCACCTCCCGCTGGATGGAGCACCTCCCGCTGAATGGAGCACCTCCCGCTGGATGGAGCACCTCCCGCTGGATGGAGCACCTCCCGCTGGATAGAGTACCTCCCATTGAATGGAGCACCTCCCACTTAATGGAGCACCTCCCACTGAATGGAGCATCCCCCGCTGGATGGAGCACCTCCCGCTGGATGGAGCACCTCCCGCTGGATAGAGTACCTCCCATTGAATGGAGCACCTCCCACTTAATGGAGCACCTCCCGCTGGATAGAGTACCTCCCACTTAATGGAGCACCTCCCACTGAATGGAGCACCTCCCACTGAATGGAGCACCTCCCACTGAATGGAGCACCTCCCGCTGGATGGAGCACCTCCCACTGAATGGAGCACCTCCCGCTGAATGGAGCACCAATATTAATTGGAAAGTGTAAATATGTGTTAAGAGAATCTGATAAGCTGTCCCAAGCCTAGGAAGAGGAAACCTTACAATTTAAGTAATGCAAATGTAAGGCTACATTCTGCAATGACATGTTCTAACCACGGATTGTCAGGCCCTCTGTGGGTCTGAACACCTCTCTGTGAAGGTGAAGAGCGTATGTTGTGAGAGTGAACCTCCTGCCACCCTCAGGTGACCAGCGAGGGGATCATGGCAAGCCCACTGCTTCACTTCCACTTCCCCACAGAACTCTAGAGCCAGCCTTGAAGCTTGTCGTCTCCATCACCATCATCTACCTTGGAGCTGTTGGGTTCAAAGGTCATTCATTACTCATCAGTCCCTGAATCAAACCACAACTCCCAGGTCTCCTCCCTCTCCTAGGCTCTCATCCTTGTCTGTTCCCCATCCCCTAAACATCTCCCTGGTGACCTCTGAGACTCACAGTTAGTCATCATCCAGTCAATCCACCACAGCGTGGCTGGCATTTTCTATAATGCACCGTGGATGTGCCAGACTCTGTGGGCCACACAATCCCTGTGACAACTAATCACCCAGTACAAAAATAACTGCCCAAAACTAATGCACATGCCCACACTGGTCCTGAGGGCGACCCCTAGGGCCTACCTGACCTGTACACCCCGATGTTGAACTGAGCTGCTAGGCAGGAACCCCACAGCAGATGGAAGGTGGACAGGCGAAGGACCAGTCTTTGGAGGATCCTCGCAGTAGGTGCCTCTGTTGAGGCCAGAGCCGGCTATCACCACAGCCTTTCTCTGTAAGAAGGAGTGGTGTCTCCATCCTCCTCACTGGGGTGGGGACCCCACAGAAGAGAGACCTCTATACACACACGGCCTCCTCAAGCTTCCTTCAGCTTCTGCTGGGTGCCTGCTCTTCCTGTTCATGGCAGAGCCCACACCATGCCTCTAGCCAGGCTTTAGGAGATTCTCAGAGATGGCGCCCAAAGACTGATGGAGGCAAAGCAAAAAACGGGGTGGGGGCAGACAAGGGTATAATTATGTGGGTGAGAAAAAGTTTACTAGGGGTTGGGAAAGTGTCTCACAAATGTGGGGACCTGGGTTCAGATCTGGAGACTTCATATGGCATGTGTAGTGCAGAGACCTGAGCCTGTCACCTCAGCGATGGTGAGAAGGGAATTGGACAAAGATGGGTCCCTAGAAACTGGATGGCCAGCTAGCTTGGCCCATGTGGCAAAATTCCAGGCCAGCGGGAAAACCCTATCTCAAACAAAATATGGAAGGTACCAGAGGACAGACCCTGAGGCTGCCCCCTGACCTTCCTGTGTGGGTGGTCCGTGTACATAACTGTAACAACCCCCTAACAGACGTGCAATAACTAATTAGTTAACATGGTTGCAAGCCTCCCAAACACTTTACAAAAGCAGATGACCCTACACTGGTTTATCAACACCTGCATATGCTTTCAAACTCTTTGAAGACGACCCCGCCCCCGACGTATCTCTGACCAGTGACAATAGTCATGTCTAGCTCTTGACTCTCCCCTGGGCATTTCTGTGCACATGCGTGTGATATTCTCCCACGGGGTAGCCCTCTTGGGTCATCTGTTAGCTGTTTTTTAACACTCTGAGCCAGTGCTCTTAACTGCTGAGCCATCTCTCCAGTCCTGACAATTCTTTTTTTTTCTCAAATTTACTTCTATTTTATGTTCGTTGGTGTTTTGCCTGCATGTATGTCTGTGTGAGGGTGCCAAAACACCTGAAATTCAAGTTACAGACAGGTGCGAGTTGCAATGTGGGTGCTGGGAATCGAACCAGGGTCCCCTGGAAGAGCAGCCAGTGCTCTAAATTCCAGCCACCTACTTAACAATCCTTAGTGTACTCACTCGTGAAAAAAATCCTCCTGGCCTCAGTGTACCATGTTTACCCCTTTCCCTCCTAGCAAAACTTAGGAAGTGTCTGTCCCCACCGTCAGTCCCTCCTGTCCCACTGTTGAGACTCTGTCTCTCCTCTCTCCTCTCCGTCTCACCTCAGCACACTCCGTCCCTTGCTTCTCCATCCAGCTTCTCCTAGGTCACCGTAACTCTGCATCTCCAGCTCCAGTGGGCAGCCCTGCCCCTCGTCTGACTGACCTCCCTGTGACTTTCCATCTACACGTGTCTTCGGTGTCTTCAGGGTATGGGGCTCTGGTCTTCTGAAGTAAATGTGAGGGGCAGGAGCAAACCAGCCTACAGCAATAGAGAGACACTGGCTCGTCTGCCTTCTCTGAGTGGACGGTGGCTGAAGACAGAGGGGGACAAGGGTCGTTCGATGGCTTCACGCCTGTCTATGGGAATTACTTTCCAGAGACTGTGATACCTTTTCAGGAGTGCTGGGAGTTTTGCTTTTCCAACTGAAAGGGCCACATCTCTTGCGATGTGTAGGTGTGCCAGGCTTGGAATGAGCCTTACACAACTAGCCTAGACTTTCCATTGATGGAGAAGGTCTGTTAGTCTGAGGAGCTGAACGGACCTCCTAGGGTCACATAGCTGATTAGCGACGCCCTTTATCTTTTGAATTTTCATTGTGTATATTCACTGTGTGTGGCACTAAGTTATTTAAGACCATTTTCATACCACTGTACACCGAATCTTGAACACGCGCCCCCCATGCCTTCTCTCCCGCCCTTTCTTATCCTTCCTCCTCCCGTGAGCCTCCTTGCTCCCCTAGACTGAGTGGCTTCTGTCTTCGTGTCACATGCGCGTGCATGACTTGATGTGTCTATATAAAGTTTAGGAGCACAGGTGAGAAAGCACGTGCTCTGGGTCTTTCTGAGACAGGCTTGAATTGGCTTCGAGACAGTCTTCAGCTGCATCTGTTTTCCTGCCAACACCACGACTGCGTTCTTCTCGATGGCTGAAGACCATCCCATCGGGCCATTGTCACAGTTTCTCTGTTTGCTCTTCCGTTGCCAAACACCTAGGCCGGTTCCCTAATGCAGCTGTTAGGAACAGAGCAGCAAGATGTATTAGTGTCTCTGCGGTAAGTTAATTAGCAATGCCTTTGAGGACAGAAGTCCTTAGGCTCTGGGCCCCGAATCCTTCCCACTCACTCTTCTCCTGGGGTCCATCTTCTGCCATGATTCTTCTAATCCCCCTTCAAGGGGCCCTTTTATTCTCCTGAGGGCTTTACATCAGCATCCTTTCCAGGACTCTGTGGCTTACAGGTGCCCTGACAGGTCTATGCTGTCAGCGTGCACCTTCCATGTTGACACACGTCATGACCTCTATTCCCCAAGGATCCCTGTTGTCCAGAGCAATCTAGGATCTTTGGTTCCACCCAGGGGCATGACTTCACTTAGCAGGGTTCCATCAACAGTGGTTATGATGGGTGGTTTTTTCCCCCAAGCTGTAATCTGCATAAACCCGGCAGAATTCCAGACTGCGTCCTAGGCTCAAACACTTAAAGACATTCTTGGTGGTGCAGCTCTTGGAAGTGCCCTCCTGCCGTGACATTCCAGGCATGCAGCCATCCAGCCACCAGGCATACACAGTCGCTGCGTCTGCTCCACACTCATGTCATACTCCTCTGCTCTCCGACCCTCCCGGTGCTGAATGGCAATCTTCTAAGGCCTGCCTCTACTGTTCTGTGACTGGGATGTTTGCAAGGACAAGAGTGAAGACCACGGGAGCAGAAATGGGTATTTCCATCAGCCAAGAGACAAACGAGAACTCTCTCAGGACAGCCGTAGGCAAAGCCGCCTCCCCCCTTTATTAAAGCATGTTATTCCGGTGAGAGCAGCAAGGTAAAAGCTGCTCATGTTTGCCGTGCACATGTGGGTGGGCTTGGGGACGAGTCACGCCCGGGAGATCTGTCACCTCTCAGAGCTTCCTACTGTCTCCCTTATTGCTGCTATTATAGTGATGGTGGTTTGATTGCGTGAATACTCGCCGTAAGCGGTACTCCCAGAAAGTGAGATTGGCGAGGGAACGTGCCACAAACCCCTGACGACCTAAATTAGATCCCCAGACTCTACATAAAAAGGCAGGTGTCACAACGTGTGTCTGCAACCCACACACAGCCTTCCTACCCGAGGCAGAGACAGGATAATCATGGGTGCACCGCAGTGGCAGACATAACAAGAGAGACTCCACCTCAAAAGTAAGGTGGGAGAGACCAGACCCCAGAGAAGCTGTTCTCTGACCGGCATATACACACCAAGGTATGAGGGCATCCCCACCCCACCCTCCACAGAATAAACTTTTAAATTACTGTCTTCGTGAGTTTTAAGCACACAATGCTGTATTGTAGGCTGAAGATGCTATGTTCTACAAGTAGGATTTGCAGAGACCCCTTAATGAGTCAGACTGGTTCCCAGAACAGTGTAAAACTTGCTGGAGGCTATTAGCATACCTGGGGGATGACTGTCAATTTGAAAGGGGGTTCTTAATGGCAGCTGTGAAGGTAAGTTTTCCTGTGCTGAGCAGCTCTGAGCTTTTCCCAAGTTCTACAGAGTTGAGAACCACAAGTCTGCAAAACATGGTCAAGAAACCCACCCAGGCGGGAGGGCCTGCCCCGGATGAAATGACAGACTCTGGAGATCCTCCGTGGAGGACCTCACCCTCCCTGGGGAACGGTGTGGGGATTGGGTGGGGGGCTGAGGAACTGGTGGAGGGGCAAGGGAGGAGGGGAGGGAGAGGGAGCTGGGATTGACATGTGAAGCAAGCTTGTTTCTAATTTAAATTTGAAAATTATATAAAAAACAGCATTTGCATACAGAGAGGTTCAATATCTGCCCAAGAACACACAGCTGCCCTGTAAAGGTGGCTCAAGATTTGACTCAGGGGCATTGTTTGTCTCCTTCCCCAGGGCAAGCCTCCACTCTCTGGAAGCCCACAGGATACAGTCCTGGCATCTTCCTTTGGTGGCATTACGTGGAGAGCTGGGGACAGTGTGTTCCTCTAGCCAGCTCTCCTTTCCAGGCTTCCATTGGGTTATCCCCTAAGGCTATCTCAAGGGAGGAACACTTTTGTTTTCAAAGCACAGTTGCACTATGTAGCACAGGCTGGCCTCTCACGTGGGATCCCCCTGCCTTCACTTCCTGAGTTCTGAGGCAAAAGGCTGGCGCCACTATGCCACGCTAGACGGGGAGGTCTTAACGCCACCCACCTTCCTGGGTCATTGCTTCTGAGTCCACACCAATGCCGTGACCCGGCCCCTCCCAGAGTGGAGCACTGTCTACAGGATTCTGTGTTTCCACTTGCAAACCTCGTGGGGTTCATCTCAGGCTCTTCAGGGGTGTCTAGGGTGAGTCTCAGTGCTGCTGAATACACCACAGGACAGGTGCAGGGCCGGGCAGAAGAGGGCCAGATGGATCAAGGGCCACCCTGAGGAGATCCGAGTGTTGGTTTCTCCTGCAGTCTGCAGACATCTTGGCATCGCGACCTTTGCCTTGGAGGCTCCCACTGCTTTATCTTTCCTCCACAAAGGCAGCATCTTGGTGGAAACCACTGGGTTCTGTGTGTCTCCATTTCCCCCCCGTGTGTCTGTCTTGCCCTGCCCAATTTCCTGGAACATGTCAGCTTGCTTGGGCTGACTTCTGCCCCTGCCCTGCCCCAGTCTGCACATGGGATCTGCGAGCTCACCCAGTCTAGAATAGTAGAAGGCAAAGCCACACTGCAGATGAAACTTCATCTGCTCCCATATGACCTTTGACTGATGGCTCTTAGGAACGTGTGTGTGAATACGCCTCGCTGCTCTCCCTTACATGAGACCACCCTTCAACCCTAGGTCACATGGCTCCACCTCAGGGGTGAGCGCTATTGCCCATACTGGTGTCTCTACCTTAGGACGCATCCCTCTGGCTTCCTCCCTCACCATCACTCACGTGCATTCTGCCCTGGGACCCTGTCTTTCAGTCTGCTGGGGCCAGTACTCAAAATAAATTGGGGGAGAAGGCAAGTAGCAACTACAGATGGAGATGTCTGGCATCCAGCTAGGAGCCTGTAGCTAGGAGCTTTAATCCTCAGCCCAGTTAGGATGTGTAGGAAGCTGTGGACTAGAGACATCTGAACCACACACGGTGCTGATGCTGCTCATGACCTCACAGCTACTCGGCAGCAAAAGCTGAATGCGGACACAGCCCGGATCTTTCAGGCTCGCAACCACCCCGCCTCACCCTCCCACCACGACCCAGACTGGGGTGTTTCCCTTGCTCCAGAGCAGGCCTGTGGAATAAATCTGGGGCTATCTCTCATTCACTCTCAGTGACTTGCCAGCCCGTCCCCTGTCCTGCAGATAGATCATCAAGGAGAAAACGAGTACCAACATAAGCAAGTGTTTGCAAAACACCTCTTCCTCCTCTGCTGTGTCTCACACAGAGAGGGCTGGACGGCACCAAGGCTGGAGAGGGAGTGGACTTGACTCATTCACAGACTGCCAGGCAGGCTGCTCGGGGAGACGTCACGTGCCGGCGGCAGCACCGCACAGCGAGTGTGACGAACGAACCCCGCAGAAGTGACAAACTCAGAGTCTGCATGCAGGTGCCTGTCTTTACCTCCCGAAAATATTCCTGTGCCGTTGTGTAGACAACTCTAACACCTCGGAGAACAAAGCTCACAGAGGTCTAGCTCTTCTCCCATTTGACGAATAGCCAAATATTGTTATTGTTAGTGTGTGTGTGTGTGTAGCATGCATGTATATATGTATGTGTGTGTGTATATATATGTGTGTATGCGTGTGTCTATGTGTGTGTATAAACCATGTCTGTATGCATATGTGTGTGTGTGTGTGTATGTCTATGTGTGTGTAGAGACCCGACATCAACACTAACTGTCTCCATCAATCATTTCTTCACCTTACTTTTTGGCACAGAGCCTCTCTCTGGACTGGGAGCTCCCCGACTGAATTAGACTGGCTGCCAGGGAGCTGCGGGGATCATCTTGCCACTGCCTCGCTAGGGTTGGGTACAAACATGTGTCCCTGTGGCCTGCATTTCTGTGTGGGTGTTGTCAGTCTGAAGTCAGGCCCTCATGCTTGCATAATAAGCTTTACCCACTGAGCTGCCACCCTCCTAGATCGTTATTGTTTTAATCTCTGGGAAAGTTATTGATGCCTTGTTTTGCAAACATTGGCTGGAGCAGGGGAGTCAGACACTATTGGGCACACCTAGAATGTAAAGTTAATTCTTTTTTCAGCACTGGGAAAAGAACCCAGGGCCCTCATATGCTAAGCAATCTCTCTGTCACCCTCCTATGTCCAGTCTGTTAACACGCCCTAATCCTCAAAGCCTTTTGGGTCCGGATGGAGTAGAGGAGCCTAAGCCTTCACTTTACAGTCCTCTGCACCTATTGAGATGCCTCCCAGCCTCTGTCTGGATCCCAGTTCCCTCAGCATCCTTCCCCTCCTCTCTGGAATCCTTGTCTGTGGGGCTGTTTTTAACAGAACCTGCGTGGGAAAACCAAGGCTCATCGTCCTCAGGATAAAGTGGTCAGCATCCATGTTCTAGGGCCACAGGGTCAGCTCTGTCACTGTCTCCCATAAGTGACAAAGGAAGTATCTTGGTGTCTAGAGGCAATGCTGGCCCACTCCTAAACCTCTCCTCCTCTGTGTGAGGAGCTATCCTGTCTATGTCGAGGGCTGGTGCCTGGCTATTGATTAAAGCCTGGGAACGCGCTTGGTTTGCACCTGCTGACAGCTGGGTGGGTGACGTCTCCATGAACTCCTATAAATTCGCTTCTGTGGGCTGGGCTCGTATTTGTATGGTTTAGTATCAAAATAGATGCTTCCTAATTAGACAGATCTCTGTCAGGTGGACCAATCTGAGAACGCCTGTGGCATTTCCATAGTTGGTGTCTCTCCCCGCATCAGCCCCATGATCTCCAACCCTTCTCAATCATAACTCACTGACGAGCTCCCTAAGCAGGCAACAGCCACATAACCAGTAATTAGTGTCCTGGCAGCTCCTATCACAGGCATCCGTTCCCAGCTGCTGACATCAGCAAGTCCGTCACCCACTTAAAGGGGTAGGTGGCACCTTAGCAGCGTGAGACGTTCATCAGAAATACCTGATTATGAAGAAAACTCTCCTTAAAAATATGAAAATCATGTTTAGGTGAGAGTCCACAGAACAAGTTCAATGGGAATCACCAGTCAAATTTCAGTATAAAAATGAGTCTGTAAGAACCAGTTTGCCTAGACAGCTTTGAGAGATCCAGCACAGACATCTGTCATAAATCCACAAGCAAGCCTTTCCTTTCTGATTAGAGGGCGGCAGCGTTTGGTCATATGGGACATCTGTTTCAACAGAGAAGTCCGAGAACGGTGGCCTGGCTTTCTTTATTCATTTGGTTGCCTATGAGAGAGTTGGGCACTATTTTCTTTTCATAATCACTTGTTAAAAATGAAGCAAATAGCCGGGTGGTGGTGGTGCACGCCTTTAATCCCAGCACTTGGGAGGCAGAGGCAGGCGGATCTCTGTGAGTTCGAGGCTGGTCTGGACCGATAGCCTCCGAAACAATACAGAGAAACCCTGTCTCGTAAAAACCAAAAAAAAAAAAAAATGAAGCAAATATGTCCAGAAAAGTTTGCTTAGTCTATAAAATACCTGCCTCACAAGCACCAGGACCTGAGTTTGATTCCCCTGAACCTGTGAAAGGAGAAAAAAAGAAGAAAAGAAAACAAACTAGACATGGTGGTATGTGCTTGTAATCCCAGCATTGGGGAATGGAGAGAGGCAGATTCCTAGCGATGGCTGACCAACCACTGTCACCTAGCTGACAAGCTCAAGGCCAGTGAAAGAGACTATCTCAAAATAAAAATATGAAATAAAACGGTGGGCAGCACCTGAGTAATAACACCCAATGTTGCTCTCTGGTCTCCACATACATGTGCCCCCCACACACGATAGATAATTGATACATCTTCTAAAGCAATATACACCCACAAATCTCGTGTTTGTTTTCAAAATTCAAAATTAAGGTTAACGTCACACAATTTGAACCATAGCTTTGTGATTTTCCATTATTATGGTGTTATTAATTAATATGACGATAATTCAGAATAGGTAAAACAGAATTGTCTTCAAGAAGCCAGCACGAAGAAGCTGTTTGGTCCGGAAGAAGCATAGAAACAATAGCTGTTTTCAAGAAAAAAGTGCTTTGTCTTTCATTTACTTCTGTTCCCTCAAAAGGCTACCCGGCTCATTTCTATTTTTAGGGTCTGTTTTGGGGTTTGTACACCTACAAGGTCTCCTGCCTTGGATTGAGCTAGCTCCAACCAGCTCACGCCTGTAAAGAAGCTGATAGGCCTTCAACGATCTCAGCGGCCACGCCACGCGACAGCTAAGGCTTAATAGAGGGGTCCTAAACAAGGAGCATTTTTCTTCCTGCACAATCTTGAGACAGTGTTTGTTCACCAAGTAGAAACAGCGAATATGCATGTTGGAAATTTGGAAAACAAATACGTCAGAAAGCATTTTATGCATCATTTAAAATTATATTTAAACAGTTCTCTGGTTGTAAATTAAAGAAAGGAGAAATTATGTGGCTAAGCTTTCATAAATGTCAGATACCAAATTCATAGAAATTAATAAATACAAATCAAGGACAATTTATCTTTTTTTCATTAAATAAAACAGTAATTCACAGAGCGCAATGAGAGTCACAGACACACATTATTAAAGGGAAGGGTGACACTGCATTCCAGGAATATTTGCTGTGCATTAGATATGTTGCCTCAAATGGACAGGAATAAATTAGAAATAGCATGTATATTTTATGACATATCGATGATAGTTTTTCTTCCTTTTTTAATCCATTCCTCTTCTCTCCAAGTTTAACCCTTTCCTTGGGGGAGGGAGGATGCTACCACTTTATGTCACAAACCAGTTCAGTGGGAGTGGTGGCTGATAAACTGAGGAGTGTGGAGCGTAGAGATATTTACACACTTGGGCAAGATTGGGGGATAACATGCTGGTCCTTCCTGTACCTTTCTTGTTTGTTTACCTGTGCAACCATCTAACCCTGCTTACATCTTTCAGGAATCTGGACAAAGGATCAAGTCATGATAGTGGCTTGTAATGATCTGGACCAGTCTGTAATCCTGGGATCTCTATGAACTAGGCCATCCGGGGCCAAGTGGACTGAAGAAGGGATAAGAAAAAGGAAGTCAGAAATGCGGTTCTCTTTATTTAAAAAACAGCCTTTGCAGCCCTGTGGTGATTGACTGAGAACAGCTCCCACAGGCTCGGGAAATCGAATGCTTAGTCACTGGGAGTAGAGCTTTGGAAAGGTTTAGAAGGATTAGGAGGTGTGGCCTTGTTGGAGGATGTGGGTCACTAGGGATGGGCTTTGGAGTTTTGAAAGCCCAGTGTCCCTCCTTCCTCTAACTGTGTTTCAGGATGTAGGACTCTCAGCCTCCTCTCCAGCACCGTGTCTGCCTGCACGCTGCCATGCTTCCCACCCTGACGGTAATGGACTACACCTCTGAACTGTGAGCCAGCCCCAGTTACATGCTTTCCTTTGTAAGAGTTTCTGTGGTCATGGTGTCTCTTCATACAATAGAACAATGCCTAAGGCAGGATCATAAACTTTTTATTTACTGCACAATTTAGAAAATGCAGAAATAGATCAAAGGGTAAAAATAAGTGTGTTCCTTTCTCCCGTTGCTGAGATAAAACACCAATGCAAAGGCAACTTAAGGATGGCTTTACTTTTATGCAAGGCACAGTCCATCCTGGAGGGGAAGTCAGGGCAGCAGGGCTTGAGGCAGCTGCCCACATCACATCTGCCTCCCGAAGAGAGAGCAACGGATTGCCAGCGCTCGGCTCCCCTTCTCCATTCTCTGCACTTCCTGACTCCAAGCCCAGGGAGTGGTCCCCACAGTTAAAACGGTCTTCCTACAAGACTGCAGGAGATCAAGGCCATTTCCCCATGGGCATGCTCAGAATGCTGTCTTCCAAGTGAACTAGAGTCTATCGAGTTGACAATAACTTCATATCCGATCATCTAACATCTAACGCCTCAGAAACCAATTTTTGACTCTTTGTGTGTGTGCATTTGTTATAAAATGTATACTTTATAAACATCTTTTAAAAGTATCCTTCAACACACGGTTTCTTTCCTTTTCTGGCTTTTTCCTTTTTTACTGTTTCACAGAATTTTATAAATTAATTCATCCCGTCCTGCTGGACATCTGGGTTGTTTTTAATCCTTCAATGCTTCAAGCAATGCTGTAACAGCAACAATGTCTGCTCTGCCTTTCGTTAAACGCATTCCTCAGCGACACTCTGGAAGCCAGGTGGCTTAGCCCTTGTCATCAAGCTCATGTTCCATCCCTGGAATCCATGCAGTGGAAAGAGAGAACAGCCTTCCAGGAGTCGTCCTCTGACATGCACACACGCACTGTGGCTTATGTGTGTGCACACACTGAGACGCACGCGCGCGCACACACACGTGCACACACACACACACACACACACACTAGATATCAAAGGTAGAGGGCACGAAGAATGATGAAAATGACAACTCATTGTGCTTGTAAGATATTACAAGAGACAAAGTAAAAACTACACATGTAATGCACACATACAACCTTGCAGGCACGGATAGGTGATATAAAGAAGTGAGAATGCCAGGAACGCTTGCTTTACGCGGGGTGTACAGAGGACTGTCTGAGAAAGAACAGGGGGGTTGGCTGTGTGCTGCTGGTCTGGTGAAATCCAACCTGCAGGGTGGGTTACAACTCAGGAAGCGTGGTTGTGACCTTCCAGCATCCATGGAAGCAAAGGGAAGGACAGGAGAGGAGGCATGGAGAAACAGGCCTCAACTGCAGGCTCAGAATGTAGAGGGAAGTGTGGGAGGAAGGAGGGGATGGAAGAGTGGGAGGAAGGGGAGAAAGTGTGGGAGGAAGGGGAGGGAAGTGTGAAAGGAAATGTGGGAGGAAGGGGAGGGAAGTGTGGGAGGAAGGAGGTGAGGGAAGTGTGAGAGGAAGTCTGGGAGGAAAGGGAGGGAAGTGTGGGAGGAAGGGGAGGGAAGTGTGGGAGGAAGTATGGGAGGAAGGGGAGGGAAGTGTGGGAGGAAGTGCGGGAGGAAGTATGGGAGGAAGGGGAGGGAAGTGTGAAAGGAAATGTGGGAGGAAGTATGGGAGGAAGGGGAGGGAAGTGTGGGAGGAAGGGGAGGGAAGTGTGGGAGGAAGTGTGGGAGGAAGTATGGGAGGAAGGGGAGGGAAGTGTGAAAGGAAATGTGGGAGGAAGTATGGGAGGGAGGGGGAAGTGTGGTAGGAAGTGTGGGGGAAGGGGAGGAAAGTGTGGGAGGAAGGGGAGGGAAGTGTGGAAGTTAGGGGAAGGAAGTATGGGAGGGAGGGGAGGGAAGTGTGGGAGGAAGTGCGGGAGGAAGTATGGGAGGAAGGGGAGGGAAGTATGGGAGGAAGGGGAGGGAAGTGTGAAAGGAAATGTGGGAAGAAGTATGGGAGGGAGGGGGAAGTGTGGTAGGAAGTGTGGGGGAAGGGAGGAAAGTGTGGGAGGAAGGGGAGGGAAGTGTGGAAGTTAGGGGAAGGAAGTATGGGAGGGAAGGGAGGGAAGTGTGGGGGGAAGGGGAGGGAAGTGTGGTAGGAAGTGTGGGGGGAGGGGAGGGAAGTGTGGGAGGAAGAGGGGAGTGTTCTGTGTTAGCTGCCAAGAGACTGAAGTATAAATGGCCCCCTGAGTTTGAAGAGGGGGCAGTCATAGCCTGGCTTAGCTGGATTGTTACCCATTAGGTAACAAAACAGAAGCAGTGGCTTCTGAAATAATAAAAGGAAACTCCTTTCTATTCACAATTTACTATGGCTTTTGAAAAATCTTCTCCAAGTCCAGCACAAAGGTTCAGTCGGTAAGGGCGCTTGCCACCAAGGTGACAGCTGAGTGCATGCTTGGGACCTGCATGCACACTGGGGTACCTGTGTGTCCACACACCCACACACGCACACCCCACACACCCACACACCCCACACACTCACACTTGCACACCCCACACACTCACACATGCACACCCCCACACATGCACACCCCATACAAACACATGCAGAAAAATGTTAGAAAGTAAACATAAATAAATCTTAAGTATTTCATTTTATGCCAGTGTCATCATATTTCTGCATCTGCCGAGGATACTCTTTTTCCTTCATTCTGATATTGGATTACATTTACATGTTTTGTGATGAAATGTCCTAGCATTATAGGAAAACTCCATTTAACTATGAGTGATGTATCCAGGAGACAGAGGGACAGGTAGGCACATAGCACTTTCCAGATGAACTTAATTTCCTAGCCCAGTGTTTCTCAACACGGGGGTCATGACCCCTTTTGGGTTTCAATGACCCTTTCTCAGGGGTCAGGCCAGTATAAAGCACAGATAGTCACATGATGATTGTTAACAGTAGCAAGGTTATAGTTATGAAACAGTAATGTAAATGACTTCATGGCTGGGATCCCCACCACATGAAGAACTGTACTAAAGGGTCACCAGCATTAGGAAGGTTGAGAACCACTGCTTTAGCCCCTTGAATGAATTTTGAGGATGCTTTCCCTTTCCTGTTTGCTCTCAGACCATTTATCTGCCTTTCTGCTGAAATTGGAATCCCCAGACCCTCTCTCTCTCCAAACAGCCACCTAGGATCAACAACAGTCAGTGACACCAAGAGACAGACGAGTGGAAATGAGCAAGGGAGACGCCAGGCTACGTTCCTTGCTTCCCTGCCTCTAACTTAGTAGTGGTTGTGTCTCCTTGGATTGACCCCTCTAAACAGCGTTGCCTGTGTCTCTGCTGTCTTTGACTTCCGCCATAAACCCGACCCAGACAAACGACCATGATTCTTCACCACAGTGCCAACAGCCTCCTGGGCTTCTCCAGCACCAGGGGTGGCGACAACTTCCTGTGGATTAATTTTAACATCACCTCACCACCTTTTGTTCATTCTGAATTCATCCATTGCGATGACTGCATAGAAAACCCTCCTACTACCCGGCTGCCTACGGAATGTTTATCAGCCGGGCCCTGGCTGATTCTGAGAGGGCATGTTCTTCTGTAAACGGATTGGCTTCATTTGGGATTTCTAATCAATTGCTTGTACACAATAAATGTCTGGTGGATGTTCAGTTAACAGGTTTAGGATCTGCACTATATCCACAGTCATAGTCTCCTTTTCCATACCATATATTCAATATTGTCTGTCTGTCTGTCCATCCATCCCCCAACAATCTTGAAGAATGTGGACGGGGCTGGAGACTTAGCCCAGCAGTCGAGAGCTCCCACATGATGGGTTACAAATGTTTGCAACTCCAGTCCCAAAGAATCTGAAGCTGTCTTCTGGTACACACACAGTGCACGTACATGCATGCAACCAAAAGAAGACAGAACAAAACTCAACAACAAAAATCAAACATATCTACCTATACATTTAAAATAATAAAACAAATCAATCTAAGTTCTTTTCTATGTGAACTGACTTAGAGTAAAATAAACATGAAAAAAACAATAACATTGGCTGCCTATGGGGAGAAAGTAGGGTGGGTAGGTCAAATACTTCTCTCTCTCTCTCTCTCTCTCTCTCTCTCTCTCTCTCTCTCTCTCTCTCCCTCCCTCCCTCTCTGCCTCCATCTCCCTCCTCTCTCTCACACACACACAAAGAAAGTTTATAATTGTATACAAAAATCATACATTTTTGAATTCTGAGCCATATGACTGATTCTAAGAATTTGATTTTAAATAGTGTAAGAGAAAGATTCTGGGGCTGGAGAGACGGCTCAGTGGCCAGGCAGCTGCTCTTCAGAGGACCACACTCCTCAGTTCCTACCACCTGTACTGGGCATCCACAGCTGCACCCAACCACATCTCCAGCGTTATTATATCTCTAGCCTCCGCAGGCACGCAAATTAGTGTGCACATACTCCCACACAAGTACCTGCACTCATGTGCGCGTGTGCACACACACACACAGGCACCTGCACTCATGCACACACACACACAGGCACCTGCACTCATGCACACACACACACACAGGCACCTGCACTCATGTGCACACACACACACACACACAGGCACCTGCACTCATGTGCACACACACATATGTACTTGCACTCATGTGTACACACCCCCACACAGACATGCAGCCTACACATGATTAAACATTGTAAAAAACAGATTCTGATTTCTTATCTTCCTTTTGTGTCTTTGCTGACTAATTCACGTTTTTATTAGCTTTATTATTTCTTCCCTTTTATCTACGTCTACTGTGTCCTTCTAGAACACTTATTTCAGCTTTCATTTAATCAGTAAATTTAAGGCTATTTATTTTTATGTATCATATAAGCAGAGGCGAGTATGGTGCTGCCTTCCTGTAGTCTCCGCAAACAAAAAGTTGAGGCAGGAGGATCCACGTTCACAGCCAGCTTGGGGTACATAGTAAGATGCTGTCTCAAAAAATTAAAATAAGTAAGTTAGTCATGTTTTGACTTTTGAAAAGTATGAATTTCACAGTGCTTATTTTTAAAATAAATACTTTATCATTTATATTGTGATATCTGATTTACTCAATGGATTATTTGTGTATCTTTGCTTTTCCAAACACAGTCAGTTTGAATTCTCTTTTGACCATTTCTTTCTTTCTTTTTGGCTTGGCTTTGAGACAGGATGTCACTGTATAGCTTGTCTGGTCTGGAACTCGCTCTGTAGATCAGGATGGCCATAAATCTCTGGAGATCCGCCTGCCTCTGTCTCCTTAGTGCTGGGTTTGATAGAGAGTGTATCACCACGCCCAAATTCACCATTAGTTTCTTGTTGAAATTTACCACAGCAGGAGCTTGTGGCGGCGTGGTAAGGTGACTGAAACATACAAGACAGCTTGGAATGGTTCATTTTGCACATGTTAAGGTAGCTCTTAAAATGAAAGTGAATCATATTTTATTTTCCCAACGCTTCCATGTCCTGGTAACGTTTCTCTGGCGAGGTAGATAACTCCTAAACATAAGTGCGCTGACCCTGTTTATTATTGTCAGCAGCTGTTTTCCCAATATCAAAACTATGCTGTTAACTGCACTGGAGTTTGAGGCTGCTGTCTAGTCTTCATGCATATTGCATTATTTGAGGCTGCTGTCTAGTCATCATGCATGTTGCATTATTTGAGACTGCTATCTAGTCCTCGTGCATGTTGCATTATTTGAGACTGCTGTCTAGTCCTCATGCATGTTGCATTATTTGAGACTGATATCTAGTCATCATGTGTTGTTGCCTTATTTGAGACTGCTGTCTAGTCCTCATGCATGTTGCATTATTTGAGACTGCTGTCTAGTCCTCATGCATGTTGCATTATTTGAGACTGATATCTAGTCATCATGTGTTGTTGCATTATTTGAGACTGCTGTCTAGTCCTCATGCATGTTGCATTATTTGAGACTGCTATCTAGTCCTCATGCATGTTGCATTATTTGAGACTGATATCTAGTCCTCATGCACTGTTGCATTATTTGAGACTGCTATCTGGTCCTCATGCGTTGTTGCATTATTTGAGACTGCTATCTAGTACTCATGCATTGTTGCATTATTTGAGACTGCTGTCTAGTCATCATGCATTGTTGCATTATTTGAGACTGCTATCTAGTCCTCGTGCATTATTGCATTATTTGAGACTGCTATCTGGTCCTCATGCGTTGTTGCATTATTTGAGACTGATATCTAGTCATCATGCATGTTGCATTATTTGAGACTGATATCTAGTCCTCTTGCATTGTTGCATTATTTGAGACTGCTGTCTAGTCCTCATGCATGTTGCATTATTTGAGACTGATATCTAGTCATCATGTGTTGTTGCATTATTTGAGACTGCTGTCTAGTCCTCATGCATTGTTGCATTATTTGAGACTGCTATCTAGTCCTCATGCGTTGTTGCATTATTTGAGACTGCTATCTAGTCCTCATGCGTTGTTGCATTATTTGAGACTGCTATCTAGTCCTCATGCATTGTTGCATTATTTGAGACTGCTATCTAGTCCTCATGCATTGTTGCATTATTTGAGACTAGTATCTAGTCCTCGTGCATTGTTGCATTATTTGGTGCCTCGTTTTGTCTTCGCTAACGCATGTATTCCATTTTGAAACAGGTCTTACTTTGTAGCCCTGGCCGGCCGGGAACTAATGACACAGACCAGGCTGGCCCTGAATGGCGGCAGCCCTCCTGCCTTAGCCTCTGGAGTGCTGGGATTACAGGGGTGTACCACCATGCCTGGCCATGTGTTCTATTTATTCAGATACTGTTCTCTACCATCTCTATGTGAACCCAGTGTTTCTTACTTTATTCCTTGTTTTTTTTTTTTAAATTCCCAGAGTCGTTCTATAACTGTAGATCTTGGAACAAAGCAAAACAAAACAAGACACAGAACTTGACTTTTCAATAATGCATGCACTGGGAATCCAGCTCAGTGTAAAGCATACAGGAGGCCTCGAGTTTGACTCTCAGCGATCTCTCTGTCCTGTTTTCATCTATGTTGCTGGGACAAAATGCCCTGACCAAAAGCATCTTAAGGGGGAAATGGTTTATGCGGTTACAGTTCCAGCCTACAGCTCATCACTGAAGGGAAGTCAAGGCAGGAACTCAGGAGATTTAGTCACACGGAGCCAGAGACAAACAGATCTCTGTAAGTCCAAGACCAGGTAGCTCGGTCTACAGAGAATTCCAGAGCAGCCAGGGCTACATAGAGAAACCCTGTGCAAATGAATGAATGAATGAATGAATAAGTAAATAAATAGATAATTAAATACATAAATAAAAACAAAAAATCAAAAACCGGGAAACAACACCAAAAAAGAAAAGGAGGAAAAAGAAGGAGGAGCGGAGCAGAAGGAACCGTGTGCGCGCTGCGGATGTCCTCTCGCGGTTTCCTTCACTCACGCAGTTCCGTCTGCAGCCCGCAAAATGACGCCGTCCACACGCAGGGCAGATCATCCCACCCTCACTGACAGACATGCCTGCTGGCCAGCCTCACCTACGCAAACCCCCTTTAAGACTCTCCTCCCGTGAGTCTACGCTGTGTCAGGCGTACAGCACAAACTAAGCACCACCCCAGTACAGTGTGACGAGCAGAAAGTAAACTCTATTTTAAAAATCAAGTGACGTGCGACTGTGCACCTAGAAAATCCAAAGCTGCAAACATAAGAATGAAAATAACAACAAAGAGGCCTGGCGTAGGTAAGTGAGTTGGGCAAGTCTACAGGACGTAAGACCCACATGCAAAAATCACTTGCTTGTCTACACACTCGGGGGAATGGGAACCTTCAAATGCAGTTCTATTCACTACTGTTCCCTGAAATATGGATATTTAAGTATAAATCTAACAAAGCATGTGTGTTATCAGTATGCTAAACTTATAAGGCCCAAGAAAGAAACCAAGAAGATCTGAGTAAGTAGGGGCACATGGTGTTGATGAACCAGATTTCCATTCCTCCAGATTGGCATATAGACTTCCTGCTAGTTCCGTGGAAACACCAGCAAGACCTTTTGTAGATGCACTAAGGTCACCCTGCACCTTATTTGAAAAGACAAAGGAAGGAAAACAGGTAAGAGTCAGGAAGAACAACGTGAAGGGGCGTAGTCTGCTTGATTTAAGACACACGGCTACGGCGATTGAGTCTTGGGGAACACGCAGAAGAGCAAATGACTGGAGTGAACAAATA
Source organism: Mesocricetus auratus (assembly GCF_017639785.1). Taxonomy (NCBI): domain Eukaryota; kingdom Metazoa; phylum Chordata; class Mammalia; order Rodentia; family Cricetidae; genus Mesocricetus; species Mesocricetus auratus. The sequence goes on from NW_024429195.1 coordinate 13,248,123, forward strand.
TGCTTAGAGCAAGCCAGGGAAGGGGGTGACTTTTCCAATGGGTGAACGAAGTGGGCATAGAGGCAAAAATCAAAGCAAAATGAAAAGACGAGAGGGACTGGAAAGAGGGGAGGGAGGAGGGATGTAGAGGAAAATGGAACCTTGGCCTGAGCTTCACACTGTGCACACAAATGAGTCAGAACATATCATGCACTTAAGTGCAAGACTTGTTTATTAAACCATTCACTGCAAATGGAAGACCCAGGGCACAGGCACCAAAAGCTAGAATTGGGGAGAAAAGCCTCAGATTTGACACCAAAACATAATCCATGAAAGCAAAACTTATCAGTTGTACCTCCTTCATATTAAAAGACTTTATTCTGGAAAGGACTCTGTTATGAATGAAAAAGATAAGCCACAAACTGGAAGAGAATGTTTGCAAAACCCACATCCTATAATGACTTGGATCTGCAATACAGAATTCCCAAAGTTTAACAGTAAGCCTGCACAATTGAGTTAAAAAGGTTTAAAAGACACTTCACTGAAGAGATCATACAAATGGCACATACACACACACACACACACACACCACCCAACATCATTAGCCATTGAAGAAAACAAACCAAACCACAGTGAGACAGAACCATGTGTGGTGTGTGTGTGTCTCGTGTGAGTGTGTCTGTGTGTGTGGTGAGTGTGTGTGTATGTATGTGTGTATGTGTGTGTGTGTGTGTATGTGTGTGCCTGTATGTGTGTGAGAGAATGATGACCATTTTAGAAACTGATCATACCAAGTAACAGCAAGGATGCAGAGAAACTGAATCATTTGTACATCCCTGCCAGAAATGCTAGATGCTACAGTCGCCCTGGAAAACTGTTTGGCATTTTATTTTAAAATTAAACATACACTTTCCATATGAATGGCGGTTGTACCCCTGGGTATTGAATAGACAAATAAACGTTATGACCTTAAAGAAGCGGGAATGTGAATGTTCATAGAAGCTTTATTCATTCTTAACCCAGCCCCGATGGATGCTATTTAATTGTCCTTGCGTGAACATATAGCTTAAAAAGCAAAAACAAAACAAAAACATGGTAGACCATACCCAGGAAAAAGACTCAAGAAAGAAAGAAATGAGGGAGGCCAGAAGGGAGAAAGGAAGAAAGAAAGAACAAAAGAGAAAAGGAATGAAATATTAATAAATGGAACAACAGGGAATAAAGCTGAAGGAAATTGATGCATACTATCTGGATCCATTTATATAAAATTCTCAAAATAAAATTATGGAGACAGAGAAAAGATTAGAGGTACAGGAATTTGAGGCAAAAAAATAAACTGTCTTAGGGTGTAGATTCCATACCCCACCCTACTCACCACCCACCATGAGGTTCTAGAAGCTACCTGAAGACCTCAATTTGCAGGTGGTTAGCTTAGGAATCTTTTATGCCTTGCAATCAATGCAGCAATACCCTGGGAATCTTTGAGAACATCATCAGAGAGGGCCAACGAGGTGGCTCAGAGGACCGAGGGTTCCTGACACCTGCTTTGCCAGTCTGACCTGGATTTCATGTGTGTGTCACACACACACACACACACACACAAACAAACAATAAATAGATAAATAAATGTGAAATGAGAGAGACATAGATAATGGTGGTGCAACTAAAAAGCACACTTTCCACAAAAACTAAAAAAAAGATAAGTGTGTCCTCAAACTCACAATCAGGAACCCGTGATACTGATTATAAAAGAGAGTTAGTTTGGCTCCACATTTAGTGCATAGACAAAGTTATTTCCCTGGCTAACATAGTCGTCTGTGTACTACACGTTGAAAGTCATGCAGTTGCGGATGAGTTGGGGAGACATCTCAGCTAGTAAGTGTGCTTGCTCCAGAGAGTCTGGTTGTACAAGTTAAATCACCAGAACCCACACTTGTAAAAGCCTGATGCCGAGGCCCCTCTCGTAATCCCGGAATTCCTACAGGGGGATCGGAAGTGAAGACAGACAGAAACAGCGAGACCCTGCCTCAACGACAAAGTGGAAGAAGGAAAGGTCCTTCAGGAGAGTTGTCCTCTGACCCCCACATGCACACCCATTCCCCCAATATCCCACACTGATGCCACACACATGCACAAAAGAATGTATAATCAGTAGGGTTTTTTAAAAGCACCCAACTCTTAAGAATTATGTAGCCCTTTACCCCTTTCTGGCCTAGAGGAATGCTTAGAATGCCAGTTAGAAAACATTCTGGGCGCTGGAGAGATGGCTCAGTGGTTAAGAGCACTGGCTGCCCTTCCAGAGGACCCGAGTTTAATTCCCAGCAGCCACATGGTGGCTCACAACCATCTATAGTGGGATCTGATGCCCTCTTCTGGCGTAAAGGCATACACTCATATACATAAAATAAATAAATCTTTTGGAAAAAAAAAAGAAAAGCATTCTGAAAGCAATCCATCTTAAATCTTAGAAGGTAGAAATGCTAAGATTGCCAAATGCTAAATGCTAATACTTTCTAGAATGCAATTAGGAAAAGACTCAATGTTAAATTAATAGTTATTCAATTGCAGGAGTTAGAAAAGCCTTCCTACTACAGGTCATTTCTACAATGTTGTTTATTATAAATACCCACCAAGGCTCTAATTTTCCTTACCTTCATAATTATCTGAACACTAAATCTTGATTTTACTATTTTTGCAGTGTGTGTGTGTGTGTGTACTCATGTCACAGCATGCCTAGAGAAGTCAGGAGATTTTGCACGAATTGGTTCTCTGCTTTCACCATGTGGGTCCTGGGGATGAAGATAGGGTCATCAGCCTTGGCTGCAAGCACCTTTACCTGCTGAGATATCTTTCTGGCTCCTCATTTCATATTTTTATTGCAATTATTGATATTTGAAATGCCCTTCTACAGTGTTTTGTTCTCTTTTAACCAATCTTTCCTTTTTCATAATCTTCCTTCTGCTTTTCTAGCTTCCTGTTGAACTATACATGTTCTGGTCCATGCTTAATTTCTCTCTTCTGATTTGGAAGCTATACATTACATATCTATCTTTATTGTGGTATGCTTACACTTGAAACACATAAATTATAACTTTTAAATTACCTATCAACTATTTACTTATTAATTTTTTAGACAGGTTCTGCTGTGTAACACAGGCTGGCTTCGAACCCAACATCCTCCTACTTCATGCTTCCAGTGCTGGGATTATAGGTGTGTGCCAGCATGCCCAGCTATGCATTTCCATAAAAACTTTAAGTTACCCTTTATTGCCATCTCTCTAAATGCACCGAGGCATAATTTGGCTACTCATAGAATGAATCATGCTCTTTCTGGTCTGGTGTTCAGTTGTTACAGTCTGTGGTTAACTAAATTGTATCCGCGCATTTCCATCAGCTTCTCATCCTACTGCTCTTAGAGCCAGCACCCCCCAGACTGCCTGACGCAAACCCCGGCTCTCACTGGCTCTGAGATCTTAATCTTTCTGTGCCTCAGTTTCCGTACTGCAAGGTGGGCTGAGAACTGCGTCTGCTCATTGTTCTGCTGCCTTAGATATTGCGAAGTAGACTCTTTCTTTAGTCCCGGGGTATTCCTTTAACGGATCTGCGAGGGGAATATTTCTGCATCTTCCATTTGACCTCTCAATGAGAGTGAATGCTCTGTATGACAAGGCAGCCAGGTTGGAGATGGTTCTTCTACAGCAGTTTGGATGATTAATCTGTCTGCTGCTGCTGATGCTAGTTGGTAGTAGACGAGCTGCCTTTCTAGGGGCTTTGGGGATGTCCTATGGTGATGTCGCTTTCCAGCCTGCCTACAATGTGGACGGACCTGTTTCTGCTGTTTGGATTTGATGTGAACTTTTAGTTAGGGGACCTGTGCCTTCAATTCTTAAAAATTCTTGCCCATTTTCTCCTTAAACGTTTCTCCTTCATAGTTACCTTCATCAGTTTCCCCCTGGAACCTTCTATAGATTTACTTTGGAGCCCCTTAATCCATTACTCACGACTGAAAACTTCTTCCTCCTAGTTGCTGTCTGCCTGTGCTGCCTTCTGTGTGAATGCCTCAGCACTGTTTCCGCCTCTCTCTGGCTAGTACTTTATTTCAAAGAATGTAATATTTGTTTCCAATTTTTTTTGTTTTTTTAGTTTTTTCGAGTCAGGGTTTCTCCGTTTTGTTTTGGAGGCTGTCCTGGAACTCGCTCTGTAGACCAGGCTGGCCTCGAACTCACAGAGATCTGCCTGCCTCTGCCTCCCGAGTGCTGGGATTAAAGATTCCAAAAATTTTAAATCCATTCTTTTTTAATATGGACTTTATCTGAAATATGGGTATTTGTTGTTGTTATTTTCTATACATAATTGCTTGTAAAAAAAACTCACATTCATACACTGGAGTAGAGAAAGTTAAAGACATTACATTTTTGAGACAGTAATACTTGTTTTTATTGCTTGTTTGTATATCTGCATATGCATGTATATCTGCATATGCATGTGAGCATGCCGCACTGGCAAGCATGTGGAAGCCAGAGGGAAACTTTGGGGGGGGGTCATTATCTGCTCCCATCAAGCAGGATCGAACCTGGCTCACTAGACTTGGCTGCAAGTGTCTTTACCCGCAGGGCCATCTCACTGGCCCTATGATAGTTATTTAAATGGTTCAGTGTAACTTAGTTGTGTAAACATCGTCCTGCTCGGTATTAAGGATCCTTAACAGATGTGTTTGGTAGGGGCTTCCCGAGCATCCTCACTGCAGACACACGCCTAGGAAAACCACCACGGAAGGGGACAGGCAGGCAGGTCAGCAGCTCTGGGTTCGTTCGTATGGGCCCTACCAGGAAGTGCGTAGGAAGTCTGTGCATTCGGAAAACACTGGCTGGGCCCCGAGTCTCAGAAACTGTCTTCAACAGCGGCCTTCAGAGAGCACTCGGACTCCAAGAAAAGGGCCCCAAGAAAGGGCCAGGAAGAACTTGCAGGAAGAATTTCTTCAAGAGACCCCTCTTGTCGCATGGCTCCTCTCAAGCTGCTCAGCGCAGCCTGCTTGGCTTCCGTGGCTCCCGGGGGTGCCTTGGTTTTGAACTAGAACACTTCATTCGTTCTGCTCCACCAGGAGCTCCGGCTCAGTGTACCCTTCATCTCAAAGGCTTCTAACGTCCTCAGAAAGTCCTATGCCGCGGGGTCACTGAAGACCAGAGCAGCCTCTGGAGAGCTGGAGGACTGGATCTCACAGTGGATATTCATTTCAGTTCCGGCACAGTAGGGCGGGCTAGAGACAGTGAGTGGGTGGGTGGGGGCCAGGATAGGCTTCTTATAAAGCACACACTATTTTTGTGCTCCATTTTTGTCGGGTGTCACATGACTCGTATTAGTTACTTTCCTCATCACTATGAGAAAATGCCCGACAGAAGCAGTTTTCCCTCTGGACTGCAGTTTAAGGGGCACCTCCAGTCACGACAGAGAAAGCACTGTGCAGAAGCGAGAGGTGACTGATGGGTGCCACCTGCCGTCACCAGGCAGAGGCGGATCACGGCTGGTGCTGCGCCCACTCTCTGCTCTTTATTCGGTCTGGGATCCCCCCCACACGGGATGGCACCACCCACGCTCAAGTTGGTTCTGCCCTCTACAGTCAAACCTCTCTTCATGGGCAGATCCAGACGTGTGGTTCCTCGATGACTGCAAAGTCAGTCTGGCTGACAATGCGATTAACATCCTGGTTCCCTACACTGTTCAAGCATCTTTCTGGGAGGAACTCATGATGTTGAGTGTTCTGGTTTCTTCTCTCCCCGCCCCCACCCGTAACTCTAGCACAGTGTATACATCGGAAGTTTCCCATATTTACTACCTCCCTAATGGGTACCTATCCCCTCCACTCCAGATCTACATGAAGTGGGGTAACCTTTTTTGTCGTTGATTAGCTTTACTGATGAGACATGATTCTATGTTGGAGCTGAAAAGATGATAGAGACATCGACATACATGGCCAAGTACCAACACAGTCAAGATCAAATACTTGTCATCAGCCTGGACCAGCACTGCTGTTTCCTGACTCCTGCTGTATGTTAGCAAAAAGTCCACAGATAAACATGACTATTGGGTTCATGAGAAACCTCTTGAGATGGCCCTACAGCGTGCAATGAGTCTATCAGGAGTATAAAAGTTTTTGCTTCTGACATGTTATAAATGAGTTCAGCAACCTGGCAGGCCCATTATGAGGTACTTAAGAACCTGTTGGAAGGGCTGGAAAGGCTCAGGAAGACGGCTGAAGGAGCCATCTGCGAGTGGGCAGCTTTCCCAGAGAGCCCCACAAGGAAGAAGAAGCAACAGATTAGTGAATCAGAGTTCTTTTAATAGTTCTATTATGATGTCTACTTGTGAGTTCTATTATGAAGTCCCATGACTTCATCAGACGACTAAGCACTTAGGTTGAAACTGCTGACTCAACTTACCTTCTTTCAAAACACTACAATATGAGCAAGCTCTTGACAGGTAAGTGAAGCTCTATTTGCAAAGTTTATCTTACCTACAAAACCAGGCGAGAAAAATCACAAAGATTTATATAAGCTCAGCTTTACCAACCACAAATAGTTCCTTGGTGAGAACTTAGCCAAGAGGATGCACTCCAAGACACCAGGGCTGGGACTTGAACTTGGGTCTCTCTGATTGTAATATTTAACTCCAAGTCACTGTGACACAGGAGCTGGAGTTCCTGATATGTAGAAATGGGAGCCGATGAAAAATATTCTGGAACCATCACTGGGACATCTATAAAGATGTTTAAAGAATAATTTCTTGATGTAAAAGCGAATACATGCACAAAGCTAAGAAAGATCATCTTCATCTTCAAATGAAGCTCAACTCCAACCAAATTACAATGTATGCATGCGAAAGGAAGCCATTAAGTCATTGCTGTTAACTCCTTGGTCTTAACTGAACTGCGTTAGTGGCGTCACAATGTGAGCTAAGAAGAGGGCTAGGCTAGAAGTCTGCACACTCTCTGGACCCAGATGTAAGTGAGTGGGTTTCTCCATAGTTTTAATCCCTGAAAATATACACTTAGGGGCCGGGTGTTGGTGGCACAAACCTTTAATCCGAACACTCAGGAGGTAGAGGCAGGTGGATCTCTGTGAATTCAAGGCCAGCTTGATCTACAGAGAGAGTTCCAAGACAGCTAGGGCTACACAGAGAAACCCTGTCTCGAGAACTAACATAAATAAATAATGGGAAATAATAGCTAAATAAATAAACAAAAACTTAGGGAATAAATCTTGTCCAGGATGATAAGCTCTTCAGCGTTTCTTCTTTTATTTTTGGCATATATGTACACATGTGTGCATGCATGTGGAGGTCCAGGATGATAAGTTCTTCAGCGTTTCTTATTTTATTTTTGGCATATATGTACACATGTGTGCATCCATGTGGAGGTCCAGGATGGATGTCCAAGGCGAGCGTCCAGTGTCTTCTTCCATTGCTCTCCACTTTACACACTAAGGCAGGGCCTCTCACGGAAGCGCCAGGCTTACAATTTTGGCTAACCTAGTAGCATGCTGGGACTGTGGACAGCTTCTGTACTGGTGTTAGGGATCTAAACTCTGGTCCTCCTCTCCCACTGAGCCACCCCAGCATCACCTTTCTTCAGTGTTTCTTAGTGACTGTGTGGGAAATCTTGCGAATTGAGGATCTAACAGTTGTGGAGTCAGCCTGGGCTGGCAGCCAGCTTCTTGCCCTTGCCTTGATTTCCTCGTCCATAGAATGCTACAAACCTTCTAGATAGTTGTGTGAACCAAATGAGTTGTAGGGTGAAGCCTTCCCGCCAGCCTGGTTCCAGAGCCGCATCAGTCCCAAATAAACACACAGGATGCTATATCAATTATGAAGCTGATGGCTGTTTGCTTGTTTCTTACTGGCTAACTCTGACTTAAGTATTTAAGCCATAATTGTTAATCTAAGTATTTCTCTTACCAGAGAAAGGTTCCAGACCTCTTACTTCTATGGCGGCTACATGATGTCTCTGTCTGTGTCTCTCTTTCCCAGAATCCTCCTCAACTCTTAGTCCCACCTATCTTGCTTCCCTATTGGCCAACAGTGCTTTATTGACATATACACAGGACTTCCCCATCATCTCCTCTTTTCTGTCTAAATAAAAAGAAAGGTTTTAACTTTAACATAGTCAAATTATATATAACAGAACAGTTATCAAGTAAGAACATAGTTACAATATTTTGTCCATTAACATTTAGTAAGATTTAAAGAAAGTATTTTATTATCTATCCTATCTGTGTGAGTCTAAAGTCTTATATGTAGCTTTCTTTTATCAAAACTAAGGGAAACTATAATTATACCTATCTGTCTTCAACTCCATCAAAGACCACAGAAGGATAATATATAAGCACTAGAATTGACAGAGATATCTCGCTACCTGGACAGTCACCCAAAGTTCCTCTGCAACATTGGGGCATCCATCTTCAGCCCATAGGCCACAGTGTGTCTGGAACACTTCTCAGCAAAGCAGGAAATTTTAAACTGTCCATCTGCATTGGCAGTCTGTCAGTCATTTTTCTGTGTCCTGAAGAAAGTCTGGTAGACTCTTCCATGAAGCAGGAACCCTGAAGGACTGTTGGAGTTCAGCAGTCACTTTCCTGTGGGTCCTGCATGTCCAGTTTATCAGCAACAGTCAAACAGTCTAGGCAAGAACATTTTTTGCCCAAATGGCTAACTTGCCATGTTGAAAGCAAACTCCATAACGAGTTTCTTTGATGCCTATCTTCCTCTCAGACGTAACTAGTGCTGTCAGGAGCAGACATTTCTCATTGTCAAGAAAAATCCTAAACCATTTTAAATGTCATTTTCTGAAGGTCTTTTAAAGGTTTGAAGACTATCTGTCTATCTCAAATATATTTCTGTATATCTAGAAAACCTAACTAACCTAACTATAAGTTCTGACTATTATAAGTAACTATAATCTGTATTATATATTATGTATTGTGTAACTGTATAAGTAACTATAATGTATTATGTATTACATTTTAAAAAATCAGTATAAGCACAATACTTAATCAAGGATCAAACCCAAAGCACAGACCTTTGTTTTCAATCTCCCAGGAGGCAACTGATAGACTGATCTTAAAATGCTATAGTTCACATTATCTTCTGCCTTCGTCAAAAGCCATGTAGTCGCACAACTGGACCAAAGTCCCTGTATGTCCTGTGGTGGCCTCGACATAACTTTGACATTTACTCCAGATATAAGAGTAGCAGAAGGGTCTGTGTCAGGAATAGCTCTCCCTTGTAGTCTCACACTGGTGTATACTGGTCATTAAGACAAAAGCCAGTGACTTTGGAACACACCATTCTTGAGAGGCACTTCCTCTACCAAATGTGGTCTAGGAGCTCTCAAACCCACTCACCAACTCACCAATCAGAGCATCCTCACGATGTTTCCAAGAGTGCACAGGTGCCCAACTTCCAGCCCCATGCTCTGTTGGTGTAGTAATGGCTTTCTTTCATTTCATGAATACTTAGTTCCAACACCTTAGAAACCAACCCAGCCCAGAAGAATGAAGAGAAAATTGGGGAACCTGACATTAAACAAAGTACTTAAGCTGGGCAGTGGTGGCGCATGCCTTTAATCCCAGCACTCAGGAGGCAGAGGCAGGTGGATCTCTGTGAGTTTGAGACCAGCCTGGTCTGCAAGAGCTAGTTCTAGGACAGCCTCCAAATCCACAGAGAAACCCTGTCTCAAAACAATATTCAAACTCTTAGAACCAAAGATAACTCATGTAGAGTAGGGTTTGGTGGCACCAAGAAGAGATGAACGAGGACTGCAGATTATCTCAGTGAGAGAGCTCTTCCCAGCATGCACGGGGATCTGAGTTTCAACTGAAGCACTGTCAAAAAAAAAAAGATGAGAGAAATGAACCAGAGCATCATGGTGGACAGAGATGGCTCAGTTTGTTAAGTATCTGCTTTGCAAGCATGAGAACCTCAGTTCACATCCCCAGGACCCATGTTAAAAATGCCAGTGATGCACTCTTGTAATTTCACAACTAGAGAGACAGAGACAGATCCCTGGGGCTTGCTGGCCAGACACCCTGGTCTATTTGACTTTCAGGCCATTGTGAGATGCTGCCCCTCCAAAAAAGTGCCTGGCTCCTATGAACACACAAGTGCATGGCTCCTATGAACACACAAGTGCATGGTTCCTGATGAACACACAAGAAGTGCATGGTTCCTGATGAACACACAAGTGCATGGTTCCTGATGAACACACAAGTGCATGGCTCCTATGAACACACAAGTGCATGGCTCCTATGAACACACAAGTGCATGGCTCCTATGAACACACAAGTGCATGGCTCCTGATGAACACACAAGTGCATGGCTCCTGATGAACACACAAGTGCATGGTTCCTGATGAACACACAAGTGCATGGCTCCTATGAACACACAAGTGCATGGCTCCTAGGAACACACAAGTGCATGGCTCCTAGGAACACACAAGTGCATGGCTCCTAGGAACACACAAGTGCATGGCTCCTGATGAACACACAAGTGCATGGTTCCTGATGAACACAGAAGTGCATGGCTCCTATGAACACACAAGTGCATGGCTTCTATGAACACACAAGTGCATGGTTCCTGATGAACACACAAGTGCATGGCTCCTATGAACACACAAGTGCATGGCTCCTATGAACACACAAGTGCATGGCTCCTATGAACACATAAGTGCATGGCTCCTGATGAACACACAAGTGCATGGCTCCTATGAACACACAAGTGCATGGTTCCTATGAACACACAAGAAGTGCATGGCTCCTGATGAACACACAAGTGCATGGTTCCTGATGAACACACAAGTGCATGGCTCCTATGAACACACAAGTGCATGGTTCCTATGAACACACAAGTGCATGGCTCCTATGAACACACAAGTGCATGGTTCCTGATGAACACACAAGTGCATGGTTCCTGATGAACACACAAGTGCATGGCTCCTGATGAACACACAAGTGCATGGTTCCTGATGAACACACAAGTGCATGGTTCCTGATGAACACACAAGTGCATGGCTCCTGATGAACACACAAGTGCATGGTTCCTGATGAACACACAAGTGCATGGTTCCTGATGAACACACAAGTGCATGGCTCCTGATGAACACACAAGTGCATGGTTCCTGATGAACACACAAGTGCATGGTTCCTGATGAACACACAAGAAGTGCATGGCTCCTATGAACACACAAGTGCATGGCTCCTGATGAACACACAAGTGCATGGCTCCTATGAACACACAAGTGCATGGTTCCTGATGAACACACAAGTGCATGGCTCCTATGAACACACAAGTGCATGGCTCCTATGAATACACAAGTGCATGGCTCCTATGAACACACAAGTGCATGGCTCCTATGAACACACAAGTGCATGGTTCCTGATGAACACACAAGTGCATGGCTCCTGATGAACACACAAGTGCATGGTTCCTGATGAACACACAAGTGCATGGTTCCTGATGAACACAGAAGTGCATGGCTCCTATGAACACACAAGTGCATGGTTCCTGATGAACACACAAGTGCATGGCTCCTATGAACACACAAGTGCATGGCTCCTGATGAACACACAAGTGCATGGCTCCTATGAACACACAAGTGCATGGTTCCTGATGAACACACAAGTGCATGGCTCCTATGAACACACAAGTGCATGGCTCCTGATGAACACACAAGTGCATGGCTTCTATGAACACACAAGTGCATGGCTCCTATGAACACACAAGTGCATGGCTCCTATGAACACACAAGTGCATGGTTCCTATGAACACACAAGAAGTGCATGGCTCCTGATGAACACACAAGTGCATGGTTCCTGATGAACACACAAGTGCATGGCTCCTATGAACACACAAGTGCATGGTTCCTATGAACACACAAGTGCATGGCTCCTATGAACACACAAGTGCATGGATCCTGATGAACACACAACTGCATGGTTCCTGATGAACACACAAGTGCATGGCTCCTGATGAACACACAAGTGCATGGTTCCTGATGAACACACAAGTGCATGGCTCCTGATGAACACACAAGTGCATGGTTCCTGATGAACACACAAGTGCATGGTTCCTGATGAACACACAAGAAGTGCATGGCTCCTATGAACACACAAGTGCATGGCTCCTGATGAACACACAAGTGCATGGCTCCTATGAACACACAAGTGCATGGCTCCTGATGAACACACAAGTGAATGGCTCCTATGAACACACAAGTGCATGGCTCCTATGAATACACAAGTGCATGGCTCCTATGAACACACAAGTGCATGGCTCCTATGAACACACAAGTGCATGGTTCCTGATGAACACACAAGTGCATGGCTCCTGATGAACACACAAGTGCATGGTTCCTGATGAACACACAAGTGCATGGTTCCTGATGAACACACAAGAAGTGTATGGCTCCTGATGAACACACAAGTGCATGGCTTCTATGAACACACAAGTGCATGGCTCCTATGAACACACAAGTGCATGGCTTCTATGAACACACAAGTGCATGGCTCCTGATGAACACACAAGTGCATGGCTCCTATGAACACACAAGTGCATGGCTCCTATGAACACACAAGTGCATGGCTCCTATGAACACACAAGTGCATGGCTCCTATGAACACACAAGTGCATGGCTTCTATGAACACACAAGTGCATGGCTCCTGATGAACACACAAGTGCATGGCTCCTATGAACACACAAGTGCATGGCTCCTGATGAACACACAAGAAGTGCATGGCTCCTATGAACACACAAGTGCATGGCTCCTGATGAACACACAAGTGCATGGCTCCTGATGAACACACAAGTGCATGGCTTCTATGAACACACAAGTGCATGGCTCCTATGAACACACAAGTGCATGGCTCCTGATGAACACACAAGTGCATGGCTTCTATGAACACACAAGTGCATGGCTCCTATGAACACACAAGTGCATGGCTCCTATGAACACACAAGTGCATGGTTCCTATGAACACACAAGAAGTGCATGGCTCCTGATGAACACACAAGTGCATGGTTCCTGATGAACACACAAGTGCATGGCTCCTATGAACACACAAGTGCATGGTTCCTATGAACACACAAGTGCATGGCTCCTATGAACACACAAGTGCATGGATCCTGATGAACACACAACTGCATGGTTCCTGATGAACACACAAGTGCATGGCTCCTGATGAACACACAAGTGCATGGTTCCTGATGAACACACAAGTGCATGGTTCCTGATGAACACACAAGTGCATGGCTCCTGATGAACACACAAGTGCATGGTTCCTGATGAACACACAAGTGCATGGTTCCTGATGAACACACAAGAAGTGCATGGCTCCTATGAACACACAAGTGCATGGCTCCTGATGAACACACAAGTGCATGGCTCCTATGAACACACAAGTGCATGGCTCCTGATGAACACACAAGTGAATGGCTCCTATGAACACACAAGTGCATGGCTCCTATGAATACACAAGTGCATGGCTCCTATGAACACACAAGTGCATGGCTCCTATGAACACACAAGTGCATGGTTCCTGATGAACACACAAGTGCATGGCTCCTGATGAACACACAAGTGCATGGTTCCTGATGAACACACAAGTGCATGGTTCCTGATGAACACACAAGAAGTGCATGGCTCCTGATGAACACACAAGTGCATGGCTCCTATGAACACACAAGTGCATGGTTCCTGATGAACACACAAGTGCATGGCTCCTATGAACACACAAGTGCATGGCTCCTGATGAACACACAAGTGCATGGCTCCTATGAACACACAAGTGCATGGTTCCTGATGAACACACAAGTGCATGGCTCCTATGAACACACAAGTGCATGGCTCCTGATGAACACACAAGTGCATGGCTTCTATGAACACACAAGTGCATGGCTCCTATGAACACACAAGTGCATGGCTCCTATGAACACACAAGTGCATGGCTCCTGATGAACACACAAGTGCATGGCTCCTATGAACACACAAGTGCATGGCTTCTATGAACACACAAGTGCATGGCTCCTGATGAACACACAAGTGCATGGCTCCTATGAACACACAAGTGCATGGCTCCTATGAACACACAAGTGCATGGCTCCTATGAACACACAAGTGCATGGCTCCTATGAACACACAAGTGCATGGCTTCTATGAACACACAAGTGCATGGCTCCTGATGAACACACAAGTGCATGGCTCCTATGAACACACAAGTGCATGGCTCCTGATGAACACACAAGAAGTGCATGGCTCCTATGAACACACAAGTGCATGGCTCCTGATGAACACACAAGTGCATGGCTCCTGATGAACACACAAGTGCATGGCTTCTATGAACACACAAGTGCATGGCTCCTATGAACACACAAGTGCATGGCTCCTATGAACACACAAGTGCATGGCTCCTGATGAACACACAAGTGCATGGTTCCTGATGAACACACAAGTGCATGGCTCCTGATGAACACACAAGTGCATGGTTCCTGATGAACACACAAGTGCATGGTTCCTGATGAACACACAAGTGCATGGCTCCTATGAACACACAAGTGCATGGTTCCTGATGAACACACAAGTGCATGGTTCCTGATGAACACACAAGTGCATGGCTCCTGATGAACACACAAGTGCATGGTTCCTGATGAACACACAAGTGCATGGTTCCTGATGAACACACAAGTGCATGGTTCCTAATGAACACACAAGTGCATGGTTCCTGATGAACACACAAGTGCATGGTTCCTATGAACACACAAGTGCATGGCTCCTATGAACACACAAGTGCATGGCTCCTATGAACACACAAGTGCATGGCTCCTGATGAACACACAAGTGCATGGCTCCTGATCAACAACATCCAAGATTTTTCTCTGACTTCCATACATAGGTCCACATATGTATACATGCACACACACACACACACACACACAGAGAGAGAGAGAGAGAGAGAGAGAGAGAGACACTACTTTCAAACTCTAAGCTCGAATCAGTTATTTTAAAAAACCTTACTCAATTTGAAGAAGGCAGTTGAGTTAAAGAAGGGTCAGTTAGTACCCCCTGCGCCACACCATAGGTCCCTGGGGCCCAGTGAAGGAATTCTTAGGGCTCAATGCAGATTAAAAACCGCTGACCTAGACTGTCTACCAGAGCCAACGTGAAGAATGCAGCTTGTGCAGAGACAAACCGATGCTGCCCAGGCTTTGTTCCAATGTTAAAACGGGAGAGCAGCAGCAAGCCATTAGACAGACACGCCTGGGCGAGCCTCCATCAGACAATGAGCCAAACGCTACCTGCTTCAGTCATGGCATCTGGCTGTTGTTGCCTCTCTTAACATGAGGTGTCTTTCTAACTAAGCTTGGGGTCTCCCCCACCCCTCGCCATGCTCTCAGTATTTTATCGTCCACATTTCCTTCTCACCTCTAGTTTGGGAGGCTTCCTGGATGAGGAAATTTATTTCCTGTGCATCCTGCCTCCTAGCACAGGACTTCTGATCAGTAGTTACAGAATGAATGGCATTAGCAGGGAGAGAAAGCACTACAAGGCCGTAAACTACCACCCACTATGGAACTCCGATGGCATAATGATAGAGTGGGAAGGTGTTAAGGCAGAGGCCTTGGGTTTGATCTTGTGAACGTTTCTCTGGAGGTGCTGAGATACAAGGTCTTTCTCATGCTAAGCAGCACTAACCCCCTACTCCCCCAGTCACACTCTGGGTCCTGATATCACTGTCCCATTATAAAATGCAAGTGCTTAGCAAAGTAGTGACTGTTTCCTCTGGGGTGTAGCTAAGTCTCAGTAAGGGCACCCTGGGGCTGACTGATGGGTGGCTCTGCAGATAATTGACTGAGTTTGGTCCTTGAGACCCTCATGGGAAGGGAAGAACCAATACCCAAGAGTTAGCCTTGGATCTCCATGTGGGTGCCAAGGTATATGTGCGTGCCTCCCCCATAGATAAACAAATGTCTTTAAACACATGAAAACATGTCATAGCCTGGATGGCTTGAATGACAGACGTTTTTTGCTCATGGATCTGAGTGCTGGGCAGTCCAAGGAGAAGGTGTGGACTCCACAAAGGGAGCTGGGAGCCTTGTTTCTGTTGTTTCTGAGAGAGAGAGAGAGAGAGAGAGAGAGAGAGAGAGAGAGAGAGAGAGAGAGAGAGAGAGAGAAGGACAGGGGTTCTCTCAGGTTACCTCGTTAACAAGATGGATTTTTATTATTTCAAAGTATTCATGTGTGCGTGCGTGCCTGCATGTGTAGATGCCTGTACAGTCCAGACGGGAGAGATCAGATCTTCCTCCCTGAAACCGGAATTATAGGCAGCTCTGGCTGCCTTATGTGGGTGCTGGGAACTGAACCTGGGTCTTCTGCAAGAGCAGTGTGTGTGGTTAACTGTTGAGCCATCTCTCCAGCCCTTGGTCTCTTCTCATAACTAATCCTATTGTGTTATAAGGGCTGCATTCTCATGATTTAATTGTCTCCACCCAAATTCACACCCTGATCCTATCACATTTGCTGATGATTAGGGTCTCCGCAGGTGAGCAGGAGGACATAGACTTAATCCGCAGTGGAATGTGCCATCCACCAAGTATCTGAGGCTTGTGTACTCCTCAGTGACTTGTTTCGACTCCCGGATAGCTCCCATCCCTCCCCTGTTCAGTGGAGATGAAGACACCAGTGGACCTGTCAAATCATAACTTCTTACTAGGAGACACAGATACCCTTCTCACATAAAACTGAGGGCCTACTTGCATTCCTGGAAGCTAATAGCACATTTGGGCCAACTCTGTTTTACCTGTTCTTAGGGATAATGGGATTGATATGGGGGTTCATTAATAGAGGGAAAGTCTCTGGCCAAATTGGTAGTACGTGACCATAGGACGCAACAAACATGAGCTCCTCTACCTTCCAAGACACACCAGGATGCCATGTGAGCATAGGAATCTGCTCTGCCCTGCCTCTCTTCCACCCTGGCACCTCTCCAAGGCAATTTATAGGATCCCTGAGGCCGCCAAGAAGCAGCATTTAGATAAATAAATCATAGCCTATTCTGATTTTTCTTAGATTGCATTGAAATGATGTCTAAAGAATGACAGCACAGGATTGAGCCCCCCAGGGACCCTGCCCAGCCCTAGAGGTGATCTCTTCTCTTCTCTTCCCTTCCCTTCTCTCCCCTCCTCTTCCCTTCCTTTCCCTTCCCTTCCCTTCCCTTCCCTCCCCTCCCCTTCCCTTCCCTTCCCTCCCCTCCCCTCCCCTTCCTTCCCCTCCCCTTCTCTTCTCGTGGTGGTGAGGAACTGTGGCTTCCGGCATCCCCCGAGGTTATGCTGCTCGTTCAGAGCCAGGCCTAGACTTAGGCACAAAGTCTAAGAAACCACAACTGAGGCTTATTAAACATGGAATCGAGAGGATACAATGGGATCCTGTAAACGTGAAGACAGGAATGCCTCAGATTTGAACTGGTACGAGAGACAGCTCTCTGAAAAAACCAATGCCTCAGCGTTAACCCTGAAGAACAACAGACTCATCACCATGAGATGCTGGCCAACAAAGAAAAAGTAGGTGTTGTGGATGAACTCTAAACTTTCAGCGTAGGAACCTGCTCCACGTTCTGTCTGCAGTTCTGTGGTCAGGGGTTAGAATGCCAGAGTTCAACTCTGGTTTCTGGAACTTCAGTCTGTGTAGTTTAGGGAACACTTCTTAAGTTTTCCAAGCCTCAGTTTCTTCGCCAGTGTGATGGGGGAATAGCACGCATATCCACTGACCATCGAAGATTAAGTTAGAAATTTCCATTGGCTGGCTATAGACTGTAATTACAAATGTATTTTTCAACATCCACAATTGAAACCAGACCTCTCACGGACCAGGCACCTTGTCAAATGATTCAGCACCAAAAAGAGAAATATGAGGAACAGAATGAAAGGCTTTTAAAAACTTTCCCCCATTATGGACCTCAGATAACCTTTCCATAATTACTATAAAACCATTATATACATATTAAAATACATGAACAAGAAAATAATCCACCAGTTCATACTCCTCTTGAAATTTATGGCACAGGCTAGGATGCCCAAAAAACACTTTCTTCCTAAAGAAGTGAACATTAATAATGTAAATGGGATCTTGCGAGGAATATTTACCTATTAAGGAAACAAACTTTGAAAGACTTCTGGTCCATGGGGAATGGCACCTTCATAGCAATTGTCTTACCAGGCATAAGGAAATCATAGAAATAGTTCCAGGAGGCCAGTATTTGTTATTCTAGACAGAATACAGGCTTCTAGTAGAAGGTAACTTTCCATATTAAAAGATAACCCATAATAAAGGGTCCCGTTAAATAAGTCTGGCCTTACTCCTCATAAGGAGTTTTTGTTACATGGAGATAAGTATTAATATACCCAAAGGGCCATGTTGGAAAAGGCTAGCCAAATTCTCCCCTCTGGGATTTCTGTTTTATAAAGCTACTTCCTCCCCACTTTAAGGTCAGAGTTCAATGTATCCAGCAGAAGTCACTACAGGCCCTTAGCCCTGCTTGTTAAGGACAACTGACAGAGGAGATACTGAGGGGAGTGTGGCATTTGACTCAGGCTACATGCTTGGCAACTGAATATAGGTGGATCTAGACTAATTGCCTTCAAGGCATCCATAGGGAGATGACTACAGGTAAGAGTATGTACTGTGCTCGTGTGAGGAACCGAGTTCAAATCCTAGCAACCATGTATAAAAGCTGGAATGAGGCCCTGCCCATGTCTGCATTTCAGTCTTGTAGAGGTTGTCTGGGGCTTGCTGGCTTTCAGATTAACTACAGGTTTGTGAGAGACCCTTTCTTAAGGGAGAGAGATGGATCAGGACACCTGACATCCTCCTCTGGCTTCTGGACTCCAGTCAAACACATCTACACACACGTGCACACACACCACACACACACACACCACATGTGCAATACAACACACACACACACATTTAAAATAAACACAACTGTCTTCTACTTCCTCCACACACATACCCCCTTCCTTTTGAGGTGCTGGGGACTGAGCCCAGAGTCTCTCATGCATGCTAGGCAGAGTCCTACCGCTGACACACATCCTCAGCTAGTTTCACTCTCTTGCACAGAACTTCCTGCAGTGTTCTGTGGGATGGGACAGGATTTGGGCTCTGTTAAGTTACCCAAAGTTAAATATGTTTTGCTGTGAGGTTTCTTGAGCCTGTCAAGGTGGTAACGAATCTTCCAGAGAGATGCGGGTGACCACGTCCCAAGGTTACTTGACTCTCAGGAGCTTTCCTGGTGAAGCATCTGGCAGAAGCGGGATTTACAGCGCACACTTTTGAAAACAACCTCAGTAAGAAGTGTCAGTCGCCTGGAGTCCTTTCAAAGCACATGGTGTTCCATGGGCAGACTCTGAACTTCTGGATGGTCTTGAGCAATCAGGCTCTTATTTATCTCCTGGGCCTTAGCCTCATCTCTCGTCACACCCTCTCGTACTCACGGGCCTGTGAGAGGGAACTACTGGTGGACTTTTCTAGAAGAGCTTCCTTGGGCCTCTGAGTATGCAGTATTTCCTTGGCCTCCATACCCTCTCCATCTTAGTCCTGCCACAACACCCACTGCCCTGATCCACTGCGGTCAGGACAGCGCTCTGCATCCTGTTACTATGTGCTCAGCACCTGCCACAGTGTGTGGGGCACAGGTGGCCGCCACATACTTGCGGAATTATTGAAACAGTAGCATTGCTAGACAGTCGGCTGGGATTCCAGGAGCGCAGCACTCCATTAAAGGCTTACAAGTATCTGCTTCTTTGTACACGAGCAGCAGTGTCCCTATTACACTCAGTCACCAAAGTCCTGTCTTCTGATACAACGTTGAACTCAGTTTTATTGATCCATTGAAAGTAGAGGGGCAGAGCGGTCTATGAACTGAACGTGAAGATGTCTTTCTTGTCTCTGGGTCACTGGCGTCCTATCAAAGGGGCATGGGCAGATACGGAATTGACTGAAGGAAAGAGAATGTGATTCGGTCCTTGGAAATGCCAGCTGGGGCTCAAGGCCAGAGCTACAGGACAACCTCGTGTAGGCACTTAAGCATCATCACACCCTTTTCTTGTTGGTATCTATAAAGTTATCATCAAAGTCTGAGTATGCAACTATAGTCACCCCCACACACGTGTGGAGGCCAGAAGACAACCTTGAATGTCAACCTCAGTAATGATGCCCCTTTGCTTCAAGACAGGATCGCTCATTGGCCCGGAGCTTGCTAATTAAAATCTAGACTGGCTAGCCAGCCAGGATGAAGTATCCTCCCATCTTCCAGCATGTATGTGGGTTCTGGAGGTCAGATTCAGGTTTCATGCTTACAAGGCAAGCACTTCACTGACTGAGCCATCCTTCTGGGCCCCAAACCATCACAGCCTGTCCAATGTCCTCTTTCTTCCCCTAGCATCTCAGATTCCTTTTTCCCCCTGGAGGCAGGGTTTCTCTGGGTAGCCCTGGCTATCCTGGAACCTGTTCTGCAGACCAGGATGTCCTCGAAGTCAGAAATGTACCTGCCTCTGCATTGTGAGTGCTGGGGTTAAAGGTGTGTGCCACCACTGCCTGGAGCACCTCAGCTTACTTCTTACTTTTTCCATTCCGTGAAGCATTGCTGGTGAGGACTGAAATACTGCCCGAAGAACTTGGCTTCTAAGACTTCCAAGGAGACATTTAGGCAACCTTGCAGGGGTGCACCAGAAAGTCTACAAACAGCTAGGACAAAGGTCTCTGATTTGGATGAGGTCACTAAGTATAAGAGCATCACTACTTCATGGGGACTGGCCTTTGTTGTTCAATTCTCCAGTCTGCTCACTTTCCGGTTCTTGCAACTCCCCTACACAGCTATGATGGTGTTTCTGACCTCTAGGATGCACATAATACTGTCCAGATTGATGCTCTCAAAGACCTCTACTTGTGACTGCCATTCCCACCACTTTGAAGAGGTGAGTAGCTCTGTGTGTGAGAGAGATTTTATGAACCATCTGTTCTTTTGAATGTGGCCCTCATCATACACTTCAATCAGACTGAACTGCTGTAACTAAGCAAGCATAACTCTACTTGCCATTGGGGAGCTCTTGGGTACAGTCACGAAGTATGCTTCTCTACACACTGGTCCCCCAAAGAGAGGGATGCAAATTTACATGTATTTTCAGTTTCATTTTATGATAAATGAGATAATTAACTTATGGGAATCCATAATGCTGTAATTATTGTTATTTTTGTTTCTGCAGAAAGAGAAATTCTCCATGAAAAAAAATTAAAGTCTGAGTTACAAGGAAAAGTAGAACAAGTTTCAATGTCTCAAAACCACAGAGCCCATGCTTCAGACCCTCCAATTCCTTGCCTGAATAAATCAAGTTGCAGTCTTGACTTGGTGACATAGGTAAGTGGCTTAGGTATGGGGAGAAGAGAAAGTGAGGAGTCACAGCCTCCCCTCTGTGCTGAAGCTGTGAACTTCCTGGGGTACAGACGTCTTTTTTGAGTACGTCCAGAAGGCTACTCTTTCATCGCTTTTCCCTTGTAATTTTATGTTCTACATGTTTTTAGACTGCAAACTAATTCTTCTGTGTGTAGCTCACTTGGTTTAATTTTCTCTTAAAACATGTATTTATCTATCTTCATTTTGCCTGCATGGATATACACTGCATGTGTGTCTGGTGACTGCAGGGGCCAGGAGGGTGTTAGAGCCTCTGGAGCTGAGATTCCAGGCTGCAGTAAACTGCCCCGAGGGTGCTGGGAACCAAGCCCTGGTCCTCTGTAAGCACAGTAAGTGCTCTTGACTGCTGAGCCAGTTCACCAGCCCCTTGGATTAGTTTTCTGGCTGACATTGAGGAGCATTTCTGACTCAGGAGCTGTGTATTAACTAGATGAATTTTAGAAAAGGAAGGTGACTTTAACAAGAGATCCTCTGCACATTCTTACAGACTTGCAGCAGGATGAATAATAGTTTGCTTCCCCCTTTTAAAAGCCAAATAATTTTGTGGAAGTTAAAGATACAGCTCACCGCAAAGACCTGATTAACTGAAGAAAACTAAAGCTCCAGAACACTGATCTTATGAGGTTAGAAATAGCATCTCTGCTAATCAGCAAAACCAAGAAATGAAGAGAGTTTAAATCAGACCTCATGCCTAATGCATAAGTGTGTAACAGTTTTTCTGAGATTGAAACATTCTGTCCTGCAGGGAAGCTCCCCAAACAGGTAGATAAATATCTCAAAAGAGCTTCAGGAAGTCCCTGAAACTGACCAGACTCACCAGGCTCCACCCTGACAGAGTAAGCAATAAAAACTGAGACTTCCCCCTCAGACTTGTAAAAAAGACTCTTAGACAACCCAAGAAGACTCACACCAGCTGCCTGGAGAAGCAGGAAGCAGCCTAGCTACCTGGAAATGGTTTAGACCAACTGAGGTACCTACCTGCAAAGGACACCCTGCAACCTGTTGAGCTACCTGCAGACTGTGCAGTATGCTCCAGGTTCCTGGCATTGTGAGCTGTCACCTGTGTCTGGTGGGCTTTGGTGATGCAGCTGTCTTTGAGTCATTTCTGCTCCTGTAATTGACCCCTCACCCAAATACTCCTGTAAGAAACTGAAATAAAACTCACTGGTTCACCAACTCGGACTTTGGTGATATCTGTATGTTGGTCTGTGTGTGTGTGTGTGTGTGGGTTCTCTCTGGGACGAGTAGACATGGGTGCCGCATCTCCCCAGAAAAAGTGTTGTCACACAGTATTAAGGTTCAAAGTTCTTTACACCCCCACCCTCCCAAATTCATTGATTTGTTGGGGTAACACAAGATGCCTTTTCATGCACATATCGTCAGTGAGGTCTGTGGCCTACGGATCCCAGAAATACTAGCAATTCCTACATTTTCATTTTTGCAAACGGAGTTCTGCAATGGTGTACATCTGAGCCAAGGGGATTTGAACCTTTTTCTTGTCTGATATTCAGTGTCTGGGTAGATAGTGTTTTCAGTAATGAAGTGAGTCTTGAGATGACTTTTCTGAAGCTGCTACTCCATTTCAGTTGCACTTACTGTGACTATATTGAAATAGGAAAAAAATATATCCAGCAATAAGGTTTTTTTTTTTTTGCTTGTCTTTGTTTTGGTCACAACAAACTGTGAAATGCTGCTTTTCCTATAGTTCTAATGCATGAAATCTGCAATCTTTCCACTTGATTTACAAAGGACCCTTAATTACTGCTGTCATTAGCACCTACTGTTCAAAACAGTCTGTTAAAATATACTGTTAGTCTCACCTCCAAGTCCCTGCTTGCTTGGTTTTCATTTTTTCAAGGGTAAGTAAAACAATAATCGCTCTAATAACAACAGTCGTTATGTGCAGAGAAATAATATACCAAGGGGTTTTTTTCCACTGCTCATTTCTGTTCACTGAAAATTCGGTAGTTTGGGGCTGATGAGATTTCCAGCAGGTAAAGGTGACTGCTCCGGAGGTTGACAACCTTAGTTCAAACCCTGGTATCCATCCACCTCGGAAGAAAGAAAAAGACTCCACAAGCTGTCAGCTAGTTTCTACTCGTGCTGAGGCACTAGTCGCCTCCCCCTACCCAACAAATAAATAAACGTAGTGAGAAAAAAAATAAGTATTTGGGTTAAGAGGGTCCTAGAGTTTGAGCGAGAGTTCATCAGCACTAGCAAGGACTTACTCCTGGGTCTTAAAAACAAGTCACTCATTTGCCTTTTTTCATTCCACATGGGTGGGAGTGACAGCTGCCGGGAAGCTGCAATGTTTCTGCCTGGTCATGCACAGTTCTGCAATATAATGCATAAATGTATAACAACAACTTGGGCTCACTGGATACCTCGCTGGGCAGGAGGAAACGCAGCTAGTCTGGCGCGTCCCCGCTCACTCGCGCGTGCACACACACGCGCGCGCGCTCGCTCACCGCGCGCTTCTCTCACTCGCTCGCGCGTGCGTGCACACACACACGCGCGCGCGCGCGGGGTTCAAAAGGTGACCCACTCCTGAGATTCCCCCCAATCTTTGCTTTCCCTCCTCCTGGCAGCAGGTCGGGCTTCCCAGCCTGGGGAGCAGCTGGGCTGGGGACGGGAGGGCGGGTGTGTGTGCTGGTGGCGGAGGGGGGGAGTGGCAAGGGAGGCGGGAGCAGGGTAGGTGCGCGCCGCGCCCGCTCCCGCCCGGGAGGAGTCCGGGCCGGGTTTTGCGCCGGGTCCCCGGGCTCGTCTCACGGCCTCCAGCCGCCGCCGCTGCCGTGTTTACTGAGCTCGCGCGTCCTGATATCACTCCGCTGGCATGGAGGAGGAGGAGGAGGTGGAGGAGCGCGAGGAGGAGGAGGAGGCGGCGGCGGCGAGCAGTTGATCATTGTGATGGTGGCGGAGGCGGCGGCGGCAGCGGCAGCCTGGCCGAGCGTTAGGGGCTGCTCTCCGCGCGGCGTTTCGCAAAGGACTTCAGCGATCTACTTTTGCAGTCGCCTCGGACTGTCCATGTGTTTACTTGCCCCAGCCCGAGGACTCGATGTCTAGGCTCCTGTGAAATGCAACTGAGCAGCCAAAGTACTTTGAGAACACGGGGCGGCATAAACACCAAAACTTTTTTGTGGAAGGAAAATGCAATAAGCAAGCTCGCCGTTTTCCGATGCGGCGTGGAGTGAGTGTGTGTCGCGCGTGTCCGCACTGGAGGCACACGCTCGTGTGTGTACATGGGGTGTGCTTTTCGGTACGTAGGGAGAAAATGCTTGCCAACCACCGGAAACCTCCTGGAATTTATTAGAAAATAATGGATTATTAAAAGGAGGCAGGCGAGGAGCGGATCTCCCCTTGAGTTGCAAGCCGATCTGCTGCCGGCTCAGTTTGTTGGGATTCTATTTGTTGATAGGTGTCTGATGGTATTCCGATAACACCCCCTCTTTCCTCAGTTTTTTTTTTAAGGAAACAACAACAAAAACCATCCCCAAATCTCTCCCCCCCTTTTTTTTTCGCCCCGTGGGGATCGCTGTTTTCATCCATGTGCTCGCGTCTCCCCCGCGTTCCACTTAAACTATTTTAATCCTTGGACCCAAGGAGGAGGCTGATAGGGGGGTGGATTTAAAAAAAAAAGTTCTTCCAAAATAGTGTGCCCCGGGAGCAGGATGGGGGATTTCGCAGCCCCCGCTGCTGCCGCGAATGGTAGTAGTATCTGCATCAACAGCAGCCTGAGCAGCAACCTCGGCGGGGCCGGGATCGGCGTGAATACTCCCAATAGCACTCCGGCTGCTCCGAGCGGCAATCACCCCGCTGCCGGCGGCTGCGGCGGCTCCGGGGGCCCCGGCGGCGGCTCGGTGGCCGTCCCCAAGCACAGCACGGTGGTCGAGCGGCTCCGGCAGCGTATCGAGGGCTGCCGGCGGCACCACGTCAACTGCGAGAACAGGTATCAGCAGGCTCAGGTGGAGCAGCTGGAGCTGGAGCGCCGGGACACCGTGAGCCTCTACCAGCGGACCCTGGAGCAGAGGGCCAAGAAATCGGGCGCCGGCAGCGGCAAGCAGCAGCACCCGAGCAAAGCCCAGCAAGATGCGGAGGCTGCCTCGGCGGAGCAGAGGAACCACACGCTGATCATGGTGAGGGCGCACTGGGGCGCGTGGGGGTCGGGGGCGTGGAGTTTCTGGCGTGGGGGGGCGTGTGAGGGTCTGATTTGCACCGGGGGTGAGCGAGGTGGGATGGAGCCGAAGGGTTAACGTCAACTTTTCTCCGAGTAAACGCTGCCGTTGACGCCGCCGCCGCCGCTACCTGTTAATCTGTCAGGGTTGTCAGATTTGGGGAGGAGGGGATGAGAGGGAAGCCAGTCACGACTGCAAGGGGAGGAGGGAGCTCCCAGAGCGTCGGAGTGAGGTGCGGGAAAAGTTTCCCCCTCCTGGTCTTAGAAACCGATCCGAATGAGAGTGAACCCCGGGAGCAGACACCACGCTGCTCTTCTCCGCGCCCCGCCTTAACCTCTCGCCGTGCCACCGCGCCTCCCCAGATCGGTCCCCTTTCGCCCACCCCTCTCCTCGCAGCCGCCGGCTGCAGGGAGAAATTGATGCTGCGGCCCGTTCTGACTGGGCACCAGGCCCTTAACCCTTAGGAGGCAAAGGAGGAGTCCCTGGCTCCCTCTCCTTGGGGCTTGGGAAAGTCTGAGAGTTTTGTGAATGAACTTTGAAGTGGGGGAGATGCGAACGAGGGTGGCTGCGCGCGCGCGCTCGCTCGTGCTTGTGGGGGAGGCGCGCGGATGCGGGCTTGCGCGAGCGCTGCGCTCGCCGCTCGAGACCCGCGGCCGAGGCAGGGCAGGCGGGGGCAGCCGCGAGGGGTCGAGAGGGACGTGGCTGGGCGGGAGCACGGAAGCCAGAGCTGCGTTTTGATGTTTGCCGCGGCCGCTAGGCTTGGAATTGTCCCCCGTCCTCTCCCTCAACTTGCCCCCACCTCGTTCTCCGCCAACTTTCCGGCGCCGCGGAATGAGCCCGGAGGAGTGGAGGGGAAGCAAGGAGGAGAAAGGCTTAAATGGCCGGGTGGGTGGGTTCGCGGGAGGGTGCGCAGCCAATGGCTTAAGTGCTAGGGGGAGGAAGGGGCCGATCCCACCCCTAACCGGGAGGGTGGAATCCTTTCTCTTATCTCCCCTCCAAGGCTCCCTCTCGCTCTCCTCCTTGGGAGGGGGAGGAGGGGGAGGCAGGAAGCCTGGGGAAAGGTGTCTGCGCTCCCTCCCCCACCGTGTCTCCCGGGTCGGGGCCCCGGGGACGGCCAGCTCCCGAGAGCGCGCCCCTCTCTCCCCACCGCGCCTCGGTGGGCTGCGCGGAGCCGGGAGCCGGGAGCCCGGCGCGGGACGCCCACTCCGCGTGCCTTCTGGGCATCGCGCACGTTCCGGATCTCGGAGCGCCAGGGGTGGTGCCAGTGTCGCCGGGCGCTCGGGCGGGCGGTGACAAAGAGCCTGCGTGGGGGGAGGGGAGGCCGCGGAGCTCGCTCTCTCCCGCCCCCCACCCGCACGTGAAGAGGAACAATTTGTTTATCTTGGGCTTCAAGAATCCTTCCCTCCTCCCTGCTCTCCTTGGCCCCTCCTCCCCGCCCTCCCTCTCCGGCGCGCTCCTGCCCAGTCCCGCCTGCAGCGCCCTCCTCCTCCCCGCCTCTCCCTCCCCGGTCTCCCCCTCCACCGCCCGCCCGCCCTCCCGTTTGGAACGCGGCCGTGGGGGGAGGGAGCGGGAGGCGCTTTGTCCGCCCGGCGGCCCTGCGCAGCCCCGGGGACCGCCCAGCGCCTCCGGCCCTGCCCCCTCCCCCGCCCCAGGCCAGCACCGCGGCGGGAGGAAGGACCCGAGTCCCTGAGCCTTCCCGGGACTTGCAAACAGGAAGCTCCGAACCACGCACACACTGCCCCTTTCCTGGTTGTGCCCTGAGACCGGCGTCTTCGCTGGAGTTGTCGACCCGGGTGGCACCGGTGTTCCTAGCAGACCCCCAGCCTCCTCCCTGCCCTCGTCCCCAGTCGTGGGAGAGTCACCCGGCGAACCCGAGGCTGCAGGAGACTAAGCCAGGCATCGAGGATTCTAACCTTGCCCACCCCACCCCCCTTTCAGTGTTCGCTCACCTTCTGCTCCCTGATTGCCTCGAAACCGACTTTCTGCGTGAGGTTCCCAAATTCCCGTCTTGTGACTCAGCTTACGACCTTTGGGGAGGGGGTACTGAACGACTGTGGAATAAAAGCCACTTTTTTTTTTTTTTTTTTGAGATCTGGTGCGGAGGCGACAGGAGTAGAGTTACGGAGCCGAAAGTTTTGTCTCTGGTCCGTGTCCTCCCTCACCATCTTTTGATGGAAGTAGGACAAGGGTGCAGGCTATGCTAACATACCCTCAGGTGGAAAAGCCTAGGAAGCCACTCGCCCCAGCCAGGGTTTAACTGCAAATTGAAAATATAAAAGCGTATTTGAATAGATGAGGACAGCAACTATAAATTTCGCAATGAATCCTACTTTAATAAGCTAACAACAAATAGACTTGAAAAACGATTGCCTGAAAAATCAAAATTTTCCATCAGTTTTCAATAATTTAGCTTATTGACTTATAGAATTATCAAAACCATGTGCAAAACAATATATTATAGCTTCTTCCGATTCATAATCACCTCAAGGATGCCAGTATGAAGTACGTGTGTTGAGTGGAATGAAAATAAACTGCTTTAATTTGAAGCAAAGACTTGCGTGTGTAGATTCTGTTCACAGAGAAAAATTAACATCATAACCATCCTCTATGGGTTAAGTTTTCCTGTAAAATGATTAGTTCCACAATTCACATCCGCTTCTAAGATGGAAGAATACTCTAAGCTTAGCCTATCTACGAGATAAAAGATCTTCAAGATGGGTTACTAAGAAAATGTTCCTCTTCGTTTTCTTGAATGGACTGTTGGATTATAGTGGAACTCCAGTGAGACACAGAGCAATTACATTTAGTTCTCGAATTGAACCCACTATTTGGAAAGCCCTAAAGAAAAATGGTGATCAACCACAGCCAAACAACAGCGATGATAAAAATAGAAGCGAACAGGATTCTTTTTTGTTTTATTGCTATTGTTTACCTTCTTAGGACCAATATGTCCAAAGTACTAAATATCGATTGATTCTTCCTGCCTGGCTTGGGTTAAGAGGACAATCTAATGAGGGCTTTGCTGCTTTTGATTTGTTTTCCTGTGTTACACATTTACAACCATAGGCGTGAAAGACAGACACACAGACTAGCAAGCCAGCAGTAATCTTCCCTGGTTCTAGACTATTTTAGATTGCGGTGGCTTCTCTGTGGCCTGGGGCATAGAGCAGGCAGCACTCCTAGATTTGAACATATCCTTTCTAGACACAGATAACCTCCATCCAGACATCAGCCAACCCATTTTATTTTTTTTATAGAGCCCCCCCCCAAAACCCTCTTGGTTCCTTCATGATAACTATTGACTTAATGCATTTGAGAATCTCAATGTTTTCCAATGTCTTTTCCAAAGATCTTTTTTCTGGTAGCAAAATATGTTCATTGCCGTACTTGGAACATGATCTGGGTCCAGTGTTAAGATCCTTTTGATTTTCAAGCCCAAAGATTGATTGACTCGACCAAGGTGCCATCATTTAGAGACATCACAAGCACATCACTGCTTTTTTGAGGGTCTCAAAATGCTGGTAGTCTTACTCACCCTGGAGACCTGTGCTGTGTATGGCCTTTCCTGTCATCATTCGAAGAATTTATAGACAGTTTGCAGAGTGCACAAACCAGTGTGGCCCATGTCCTGAAGAGTTTAATCACATAAAATTCATTTGATAATATATGTATTAATCACTGAGTACCGGATATAAGTGTACCCCATCCATCCTTGGAATAGACCCAGGAAATGCTGACCATGCTAGCTCACTATTGAACTTTCTTCTCAAGGGATCCTGTTTGCCTTTTACAGTTGTGATAATCTTTCTGGCTTTCCTGTGACTGCTGTCTTGGGTGAGAGGGATGGTTTTGCCAAGCCTTCCCATCACTTGATCCAGAGTGTCTTAAGTTTGTGAGAGCACTGTGAACGTTTATTCCTCCCGACTTGACAATATGGCACTCTATGCTTCAAATCTCAAGAAGGATTGCTTTCAAGCAGCTGTTGGGGAAGTCCTGTGCATTTGTCAATAAAGAATAAAGCACTGTCTGGCCAATAGGGAATCTAGATAGGAGGGACTAGGAGTCCAGAAGGACTCTGGGTAGGAGAAACACTGAGAGTTCGAGATGTAACGCCATGGGGTAGGATCCCGGAACTATTCTCCGGTAAGAGACATACTTAGATTAACAATTATGGGGTAATTACTTAAGTCAGAGCTAGGCAGTAAGAAACAAGCAAGGCCAACAGCTTCATAATTAATATAGCCTCGTGTGTGTTTATTTGGGACTGATGCGGCTCTAGAACCAAGCTGGCGGGAAGGCTTCTCTCAAGGAAAAGGTTTCCCTTAACAAGCAGCAATACACATAATCCTGTTTTATTTTGTACACCGTGGTCAACAGTCAGCCTTTGCAAGTCCGGTTAGTTCAATCATTAGTCATAATCTACAAAATGAAGTCCCTTCCCAGGTAAAGCTGGCTCTGGCGTAGCATTCATGATAATCTCCATCCTGTCTTTAGAGTCATGAGAACAAACTAGATATTTTTCAGATTTTCTGCCTCATTGATATGAGAGAAATGAACATTTTCTGGCTACTGTTTGGTTTCTGTAGGAGAGATGAGGATCACGGAAGGTCAAGTTTCCCTACATTGAGTTACTTTCTCCCTAAACCTGTGAGACTCACAATTCGCTGCTAGATTTCCCAGCAGGGCTTTTCATTTGGCTGGGATAAGAGTGCTTGTGAGCAAGCGTCCCCTTCTGCTCTTGCGCCTCCTGTCCCCAGAATCCAGCGTAATAAAGGAGTTTGCATGTCACAGTAATTTTGTGGATGCATCCACTTTGTGGATGCTCCTTAAGGAGTTTCTGTGGGTGGTGAATATTCTGTTTGTTTTCCAATGGTTCTTTTGCTGCACTCTTTCCTAGGGTTGATGATAGCCAAGTCCTGTCCTTTTAACGATGCCCATATGGAGAAGTGTGGAGTCAGTCAGACACCCAACTCTAGTAGAGAAGCAGGTTGCAAACCGCTCTCTAGGTTCCCACAGGGTCTACTGAAGTCTCACACAGCAACGGCGGCCCATGCTTGCTCTGCTGTGGAAGAGCACAGTCGAGGGTTTGGAACCTGTGTCTCCCTGCTTCCCTTTCCTTCCCTGCCCTGCTGCTCTGGCCTTCTCTTTCTCTTGCTTACAAACAAGGAGGAAGCAGCAAGCAGAGGAAAACGTTAACTCAGGTGCTTCTGGCTAACGAGGCCATAAGACTTCATTTTGGATTAGTGTGGATTTGATATTATACACAGCGCTCCCTTTTACTCTTCCTTGGCACAAATTATATGGCATAAACTGAATTTTAAACTTCTTTATTGCCTGTCACTGGTCCACAGTCTATGTAGTACTTCACAAAAGTTAAGTTGTTAATTTTATTTTAATTTACGTGACAATGTATATTCTTCATAGGTTTTCATTGT
The DNA here is from genome assembly GCF_017639785.1 of Mesocricetus auratus. NCBI lineage: Eukaryota > Metazoa > Chordata > Mammalia > Rodentia > Cricetidae > Mesocricetus > Mesocricetus auratus. Next base: position 13,279,216 of record NW_024429195.1, read on the forward strand.
TATTGTAGTTTATTTCGAGGGAATAACAGATTGCTATTAAGTCAATATAGTCTGTGTCAGCCACTTAGCTTCAGGCATACATACTATATTCCCTTCTCGTGATATTTTAAGAGAAATGATATGCTTTACTCTCCTGTTATTTCAAGCTCATTTGACGTTGGTGAATGAAGGGGGGATGATTTACAGATGATTGCTAGTAAGTTTTTCGTTGTTGTTACTGCTTTTTTGTTTTTCTCTACTTAGTCCCTGAACTCCTTTTGTAAACGAGACTGGCCTTGGACTTAGATCCGCCTGCCTCTGCCTCCCACAGGATTAAAGGCGTGTCCTACCACGCCTGGCACTGGTGAAGTTGTAAGTCTCTCCAAATTAAGTTTTCATTAAGGAAACTGCAAACAGACAACGTCCAAAAGATCATTATTCAGGTTTGTGAGATGGGAATACAGTTTTGGGTAATCGGCTATTGCCAAGAAGTGATTAATTCTCCTTTACCTAATTTGTTTTTGTTTAAATCTAAGAAAGTTTAAAGAAAAAATGAAATAAGAGTGGATAAATTACTCATAAAATGTAGTGGAGGGCCATACTGTTTAATAAATACTTAGGAATTACAGGGTTCTGTTTAGCAGGGGCAACGGAGGAAAACACTTTTTGTTCTTATTTTTGAAGGCTATCTGGCTGTTCTGTCTGACAAACACTGGAGAGGTCTTGAGTTCCTTTCTCTGTTTGAGAGAGAAACAGTGTTTGATGCCCCTAGGGCCCAATGCACACGAGGAAAGAGAAGGTACAACTGATAGGCCTTTTTGTTTGTTGGTTTTAAAGGCTGGCATCCTGTTCTCGGGGAACCTAATAAAAACCACAGAAGTCGTGCAGTACTTCCTCCAACTTAGGGAAAGCGATTCCTTTAGGATCATTTAGGCACCGCCTTTTAATTCTGTCAGACTTCCCAATGGCTGGGAGGGACCTTGTGTCGAAATGGAATCTCTTAAAATACTAACACCTGACCTTCATCCCCTTCAGCATTTCCTTAAAAACTAGAGAACACTTCAATGAAATATTTCGTTTTACACTAACAACTTCCAGGCTCTCCTCTCTAACCCCTTGAGTGCCTGTCCAGGTGGTTAGCATCTGGCTGTGAAAGGTTTCTTGAGTGTGAACCTTTCAGCCTTTAAAGCTAAGTCAGCGTTGACTTCTGCCTGGGAAGCCCGGGTTAGGATGAGAGACGTTTGCGCTTCCATCCGTGTGACCCGTGACACTTGTTTCCCACCAAAGGACTGGGCTGGCGCGCTGTGCCTGCTCTGGCATAGATGGCCTCAGCCTGGGCCTTCACACCTGGGCCTCGGTCAGCTAGTTTTCTACCTCTGAGTGGCAGGTGCTGGAAGTGTAGCCTGGAGACTGTGAGTGAATCTGGAGGGGATGGTACCCAGGAGGAGCGGTAAGCTGATGGAGGGAGGTCAGCCACGCAGAAGGACTCCACAATGAACATGGACACGTAGATGGAGGAGAAATGAGAGGTGTGGGTCATCTGTCAGTCAACGGCATTGTGGCGTGGGTAGTTGGAGTTACTAGGTAAAGTATGCCTTGAATAGCATATCCTCGTCCACAGCTGACATCCTTGATTGTCATAATTTAGGGGTGCCGCCACTGTCTCCATGGTGGAAACCAGGCGTTCTGACAGGCGTCCTGCAGAGAACACCATGGTGGTTAGTTGGGTTTTTTTCTTTTGTTTTTTTGTTTTTATTTTTTATTTGACACAAAGCAGGTTTCACTGGGGAGAGGGAACTGCAACCAAGAAAGTGCCTCCATTGATACCTGTGGGCAGGTCTATGGGTCATTGTCTTGCTTGATGATAGTTAATACGGAAGGGCCCAGCTTTTTGTAGGCCACCACTGGGCAGCTGGGCCTGGGCTGTAATAAAAAGCAGGCTGAGCATGCCAGAGGGACAAGTCAGTGAGCAGCGCTCCTCCACGGCCTCTGCTTCAGTTCCTGCCTGGAGCTCCTGCCCTGGCTCCGCCCCCACGGTAGCCTAGAACCGGTAAGCTGCAATAGCCCTTTCTTCCCCAAGATGCTTTGGTCATGGTGTCTGTCATAGCAGTGGAAAGCACGTTAATACATGTTCACAATTAAGAATGCACCTGATCGGCCGGGCGGTGGTGGCGCACGCCTTTAATCCCAGCACTCGGGAGGCAGAGGCAGGCGGATCTCTGTGAGTTCGAGGCTGGGCTGGACCGATAGCCTCCAAAAAACAATACAGAGAAACCCTGTCTCGAAAAACCAAAAAAAAAAAAAAAAAAAAAAAAAAAAAGAATGCACCTGATCCAGAGTATCAGTAGTGCTGGGCTTGGGAAACTCTCCTCTGACCAAGGATCCCTGGAGGCAGGAAGGAGAGGGGATGGGGGTGGATTCATGCCCTGTGGTTTCGCTCATGGTTTCTCTGTACCACGTTTGTTGCTAAGAGCGAGAGACGTGGTGGCTGTGATGATTTGGAAAGCAGTGATGTTTTGGGTTTCAGCTCCGTCCAGCTCCCAGGGGATTTTGCGGCTTTTCACTTCAGGGCGGTTGGCGCTGTGTCCTTGCCTGTCCCAAAAGCAACGGGTTGACTTTCTCAGCTCTCATGCGTGATGGTTGGGATCAAATGCATCAGCAGGGCAAGAGCCTGCTGCACCTCCCCTTAGCTGCGTTTTCATGACGAACTTTGGTTCCTGCTGCCCAAGTGCACCCCGAAAACACAACACCGTGAGGCTTAACCCTGCCCAGAGTCTGCACAGGCTGACATGTCATGAGTTGGAAGGGAACCACTGCTGTGTGTTGGACGCTCTTGTGGCCACTGGAAACTCCATGGTGAAGAGATGCTCATTGGAGGACAGCAGGACATAGCTGCATGTTTCAAGCGACTTCAAGAAGTCATATTTGTGATTCTGTTAGGTATGGTCATATTCCTGGGAGCAATAAACTAGCATTTAGGAAAACCCCAAGGATGATAAATATTTTGCATCTTCTAAGCATTGATTTCTGTAACAAAGCTTTCTCTTCCCCCACCTTTTTTTGAGGCAAAGTCTCCAGTAGCCTTTGCTGGCCTTAAATGCACTATGTACCCAAGGAAGTTTTTTAATTCTACCTCCAAAGTGTGGGGTTGCAGGTGTGCACTGTGTGGGGTTGCAGGTGTTCTGTAAAGAGAGGCATTTTCCTTTGTTAGGAGCCTTCCTGCCAGCCTGGTTCTAGAGCCACATCAGTCCCAAATAAACACACAGGAGGCTATATTAATTATGAAGCTGTTGGCCTTGCTTGTTTCTTACTGGCTAGCTCTGACTTAAGTAATTACCCCATAATTGTTAATCTAAGTATTTCTCTTACCGGAGAATAGTTCCGGGCTTCCTACCCCATGGCGGTTACATCTTGAATCTCCTGTGTTTCTCCTTCCCAGAGTCCTCCTGGACTCCTAGTCCCACCTGTCTAGATTCCCTATAGGCCAGCAGTGCTTTATTGACAAATGCACAGGACTTCCCCCCAACAGCAGGTATGCACTGTGTGGGTTGCAGGTGTGCACTGTGTGGGGTTGCAGGTGTGCACTGTGTGGGGTTAGTGGGTGGGGTTACAGGTGTGCACTGTGTGGGGGTTGCAGGTGTGTACTGTGTGGGGTTACAGGTGTGCACTGTGTGTGGGTTGCAGGTGTGCACTGTGTGGGGTTAGTGGGTGGGGTTACAGGTGTGCACTGTGTGGGGGTTGCAGGTGTGTACTGTGTGGGGTTACAGGTGTGCACTGTGTGGGGGTTGCAGGTGTGTACTCTGTGGGGTTACAGGTGTGCACTGTGTGTGGTTGCAGGTGTGTACTGTGTGGGGTTGCAGGTGTGCACTGTGTGTGGTTACAGGTGTGTACTGTGTGGGGTTACAGGTGTGCACTGTGTGGGGGTTGCCGGTGTGTACTGTGTGTGGTTGCAGGTGTGTACTGTGTGGGGTTACAGGTGTGCACTGTGTGGGGTTGCAGGTGTGCACTGTGTGGGTTGCAGGTGTGCACTGTGTGGGTTGCAGGTGTGCACTGTGTGGGTTGCAGGTGTACACTGTGTGGGGTTGCAGGTGTGCACTGTGTGGGGTTGCAGGTGTGCACTGTGTGGGGTTACAGGTGTGCACTGTGTGTGGTTACAGGTGTGCACTGTGTGTGGTTACAGGTGTGTACTGTGTGGGGTTACAGGTGTGCACTGTGTGGGGGTTGCCGGTGTGTACTGTGTGTGGTTGCAGGTGTGTACTGTGTGGGGTTACAGGTGTGCACTGTGTGGGGTTGCAGGTGTGCACTGTGTGGGTTGCAGGTGTGCACTGTGTGGGTTGCAGGTGTGCACTGTGTGGGGTTGCAGGTGTGCACTGTGTGGGGTTGCAGGTGTGCACTGTGTGGGGTTGCAGGTGTGCACTGTGTGGGGTTACAGGTGTGCACTGTGTGGGGTTGCAGGTGTGCACTGTGTGGGGTTGCAGGTGTGCACTGTGTGGGGTTGCAGGTGTGCACTGTGTGGGGTTGCAGGTGTGCACTGTGTGGGGTTACAGGTGTGCACTGTGTGGGGTTGCAGGTGTGCACTGTGTGGGGTTGCAGGTGTGCACTGTGTGGGGTTACAGGTGTGCACTGTGTGGGGTTACAGGTGTGCACTGTGTGGGGTTGCAGGTGTGCACTGTGTGGGGTTACAGGTGTGCACTGTGTGGGGTTACAGGTGTGCACTGTGTGGGGTTGCAGGTGTGCACTGTGTGGGGTTAATGGGTGGGGTTACAGGTGTGCACTGTGTGGGGTTGCAGGTGTGCACTGCTGTCATGTCTGCTGCGCGGCCTGTGTCCGAGAACGTGCGGAGGGTGTCGGGGATTGACAACACAGAGACTCGTTTAAGGATATAAAGAAAACTTTAAGCAGGCCCCAAAAAGGTTCAAGAAAAACTTCCTAAGAAAGGCTCCCACCAGAGAAGCTTCTGCTCTCTCCTCTACCCTGGCTGGTTCTGCTCTGACACCAGAGGTGGATGTGTGTGGGTTTTGAAGGTGCGGTTAGTCTTTGGACAAGGTCGAGGTCAGGGCGGTTTCCATGGGAAGGCCTTTTCCAGGAACTTATTGCCCCGGGCATTGTATCGTTTTTAGTAAACATGTTTTTAGTAAACATTGTCTTACAGCTGCCTGCTCCCAGGCAGAAGGGGAAGTGGGTCTCTGCTCAAGGTCTGGTGTTCCCACAATTCACCCCTTTTTATTTTCAAATGAGGCACTCCTGGCTTAGGTCAAGTAGGGTCACCCTCCCTTTCCCGTCTTTGGGGGACCTTGAACCCCTGTCTTAGGTGGGAGGGGTCTTCCCCACAGGTTGCCCGTCGTCTGAGACACCCCAAACTTAAATCATCTGTAACCAACCTTCATGGCTATCGGGATTGCCATGGGCTAAGCTAAGCAATACTTGGTTACAGATCTCTTGCCTCTGGAACAAGGCACTTTTGAGCTCGGCATAAAGCCAGAATGCCTACTGCCACTGCCACCATTTCCAGGACCCCCATTGATATAGCGCCTCTCCATCACCATACCCATCACCAGATCTGGGCCATAACATTCTACCAGCCTTCATCTGTTACAAGGGTAACATGCACGTGATTTACATTCTGTTACAATGGTAACCCGCATGTGATTTACATTTACAATTTGATAAAGTTTACAATCGTTTCAAGATCTGCTCAGGAAAGCATTTAGAAAGTGCACTTGCACAGATACATTAGGTACAATCATTGATGTTACACATGTAGCATTATGAAAAATATGAACAATAGTTGTCGCATTAGGACAAGTTGCATTTCTCCAGAAAAATACACTGGCCTAGTTGTGATTCCAGAAACAGGAACCATCAAGTCTGATATTTCAAGTGACCATGTCCTGTTCAAATACTGAAAAGAGGCTTTTGCCACTCATCATAGTCCATACCAATGGCCAAATGCTTTAAATGGGTCCTTTTTTCTCTGTTGGCTTCACGATGAAAACTCATGGGTCTGGAAGGTTGATGCAGCAGGTCTGTTGAGAAACTGGAAATCTCGAACCGACTGTTTTCTTTCTTTCTTGGGCTCTAGATTTGATGACATCAAGGGTCAGGAACACTGATTTAGGAGATCTCACTCAAACTGGCTTAGGTAGGCTCCCATGGTCTCAGGTCCAGTTTTTCTCTGCTCCATGCATCTCACTAAATGGTCTGACAGCTGCCGAAGCTTTATTCTTTTCCTGCAAGAAAACACAAACATGCCCTCGACCCCAAATTAGGGTCTTCTCCACTGTCTAGTGCATGGATGTCTCCATTTGACCTGAGCAATGGTTGCTCAAGTTCCATCATGCCAGATTCTGTCTGAAGCTCACTGGCATTCACATTATAAAATTTTTAAATGAGTATATTATTTGATGAGTCATGTGGGGACTGGGGGCATTATTTCCCCTTTTTTATTTTCTAAAGAAATCTTTTGAACTGTTGAAGCTGGACCATAACAGTAGAAGGATTTGTCTACCCTCCTTGGTTAACTATCTAGGTAAATTGGGATTATTACTTAGATTACTTGTAGATGCCCATTAAAAAGGACATATCCATTAAATATTTCCCAAAAACTTCTGAAAATCACTCAAAGATTGTAAACTATACTGTGTCCAAATAACTTTTGAAAATTATTTGAAGTCTGTGAGCAGTCTTTCCCAATCTAACCTGTAGAGCTCTCACTAGTTGACAAGGCCTCATTTGCATCTTAAATTTTTCTGTTAAAACATTAACAGACTGGCTGGATGTTCCTTTTGGCTATATATAAAGCAATCTAGGTAGCTTTTGAACTATTTTTGAAAGGATTTAAGTATCCTTTTAATCATATAAGCAGTTCACACTCACGCATTCACAATCACATTTCATACATACCGATGTGGCCACACCATACATTCAGAACATACATGTATCTTTCAGTCATCCTTTTTCCCTAGGTCATGATTAGTCTGTTGAAATGAAACTCCCTTATTTGAAATCTATGTAAAAGAACAGCTCCAGCCAATCCTTGAACTAAAAGGGTTAAAAAGTCCTGTATGTTCTTTATCATTCCTCCATTTGAGCTACAGTCATGGGGTACAGCCGTACCTACTCCTTGTAACTCTGTAGATGCAAGGTGGAGAGGCCAGGCTTTTGGCCAAAAGTTTTTAGAGATGACTCACAAAATAGAACTTAAATGTAAACAAAATTTTCCATTCTATATACCTTTGTCTTTTTCTTTTACTTAATACCAGTACCTCCTTTATTAACTTACCAATTTTCAATTCACCCACTTTTAATCCATCCTCCAACTGAGGGTGATCTCTCAGGTTCCCCTTTCTTTCTTGACCTTGGTGTCAGGCGAAGGCCTGGAGATTTAATCCAATCCACCCCCCATCTGAGGGCAATCTCTCAGGGTCCCCTTACTTTCCTGACCTTGGTGTCAGGCGAAGGCCTGGAGATTTAATCCGGTACCCCTAGCTTGGTACCCCTTTTTAACACATCTGCATAGCCTTACTGGCCAGCCTTTTAGATCTCTCAGTTCCCCTTTACTTTCCTGACCTCAGTGGATCAGGCGAAAGACTGGAGATTTTTTATTTTATTTCTTATTTTACCTTTTTTATTTCTTTTTTTTTCTTTTTCTTTTTCTTTCTTTTCTTTTCTTTTCTTTTTTTTTTTTTGAGACTGGGTTTCTCTCTATCCTTTTGGAGGCTGTCCTGGAACTTGCTCTATAGACCAGGATGGCCTCATTCCTTCCTATCTCTGCCTCCCGAGTGTTGGGATTAAAGGCGTATGCCACCAACACCCGGCTCTCTGAATATCATAGCAAACATCCTCCCAATCTGGGACATTTAAGCCTTCCCCAGTAATGAACCATGGGCTCCCTCGTTCAATCCATTTTAAAAAGCCTGCCATGGTTGTAGTCCCCTGTTCTTCAAGCAACTTTTTTATGTGATACTGTAATTTAAACTTCCAGGGACTATTTCCCATTGTTTCTTTTCCTATTTTCCTCCATCTGTCCCTGGCTGGCAAAAGGGAAGACCTCGTCCACTTACCTCGCTTTCACGATCTCGGTGGGACCTCCAATTGTCACGTCTGCTGCGAGGCCTGTGTCCGAGACCGTGCGGAGGGTGTCGGGGATTGACAACACAGAGACTCGTTTAAGGATATAAAGAAAACTTTAAGCAGGCCCCAAAAAGGTTCAAGAAAAACTTCCTAAGAAAGGCTCCCACCAGAGAAGCTTCTGCTCTCTCCTCTACCCTGGATGGTTCTGCTCTGACACCAGAGGTGGATGTGTGTGGGTTTTGAAGGTGCGGTTAGTCTTTGGACAAGGTCGAGGTCAGGGCGGTTTCCGTGGGAAGGCCTTTTCCAGGAACTTATTGTATCGTTTTTTTAGTAAAAATGTTTTTACTAAACATTGTCTTACAGCTGCCTGCTCCCAGGCAGAAGGGGAAGTGGGTCTCTGCTCAAGGTCTGGTGTTCCCACACACTGCCTCACCCTGCTATAGCTCACATTTTTCCAAATGGTTACTGTTTGAGGCATGACCCACTCACTGGCTTGTTACAGAAAAGATGAGGGGATGACTGTTGAAGCGGGTGGATTTCATGTTCGCTTTCTGTTTCTTTGTGACTAGGTGGCCTTGTAGCATCCTGGCCATCACTTGACCTGGGGTGGACTGGGGTCAGGCTAAAGGAGAGCGAGTGCTTACTTGGAAGCCAGCGGCAAGGTGCAAGGGCTGGAGATCATGGCAAGCGGAGAGCACTGGCTGAGTGTGTGTGGTGGAGGAGGCGACGGGACCTCTGAGTGAGAGCATCTGAAGGGCTGCCGTGCACAGAAAGGCTTAGAGGTGCCCACCTAGACCTCAGGGATAAATTTAGGGCCGGTGGTGGGCAGTTATTAGAAGCCAGGTTTTGGCATAATGCATATTTTAAAAACCAATTTTATGGAAATGAAAGGTGTTTGGAGACCTTTCCAAGAGTCTCAGAGTTGGCAGGGACATGGGGGAAGGACCAGGACAGGAAGTCTGTCTCGTTATTCGCGTTTATGTCCTTGTGATTCTGAAAGGACCTGTGTGCGATAGGAGGAGCCTAGAGTGCTGCCTAGATAAATTACTAAATGAAGGCAAACAGTAAGAATGACCTGATGTCCTTCCCTCAGTGACATTTACCAAACTGTTCAATCTCTGATTTCGTAGATTTGTCTTGTCTACCTATCTCCAGTTGTATGTAACTGTGTATTAAATTTTTCCATAATCGGAAGCATATTGCATTATTATCCTAAAATAAACTTTTCCCCCATTTAAATAGATAGGTAATCTGCAGTTTTCCATCTATATGCAAGAAGACTCAGTGGGTAAAAGTGCTTGCTGCCAAGTCTGGTGACCTGAGTTCAATCCCTGGGACCCACAAGATAAAGAAGAGAACTGCCTCCTACAAGTTGTTATCTGATCTCTGCATGCATCATGAACACACACACACACACACACACACACACACACACGCACGCATGCACGCACATGCGCACACACACACACACACACACACACAATAAGTAAATCTAATTAGACAACAACAAACCCACAAAAAGTCTCCTGTGTTCTGGGCTGGCCTGGAATGTGCTAAGTAGTCAAGGATGAACTTGAACTTCGTGCCTTCCTGCCTCCGCCTCTGAAGTGCTGGGATTATGGGCACAGGTATGCCACACATCTGGTTGATACAGTGCTGGGAATCAAACCAGGGTTTCCTGCATTCTAGGAAAACTCTACCAACTGGACTCCATCTATAGCCATGTGGTACTCCTAGAAGCTTCAGTTCTTTCTTTTTGGTGACTGAATGTGGTGTACTGTGATTAGTTTCTCCATGTTTGTTTGCTTGCTTGCTTGGTTTTTGAGGAAAGATTTCCTGGCCCCTCCTCAGGTTTTGGCAATTAAATGCGGCAGTCCCTTTACCCACGCATCCCTTGTACATACATGAGAATTTCTATAGTGAAGACGGCTTTTCTGTTTATATAATGAGTATGAGCAGAAAATAAGTAGCTGACAGAAAGTCTCTCAACGAAGCATGGTTTAGCATAACTTATTACAGCACACTGTAGGACAAATGATAATTCTGCCTCTTTAAAGAATACAGATTTTTGGGGTGGTGAGGTCACTCGGTATGTAGGAGCACTTGCTGCCAACCATGAGTTCCTGAGTTTGACCCCTAGTTTCCGTGTGGTGGAAGAGGGTAACTGGCTGACTCTAACTAAATAAGTAAACTGAACTATAAATAAGAATCTACATAGGTGCTGGAGAGATGGGCCAGGGGTTAGGAGCACTGGCTGTTCTTCCAGAGGACCTGGGTTTGAGTCCCAGCACCCATGTGACAGCTCACACCCATCTGCCACTCCAGTTCCAGGGGTTAGGAGCACTGGCTGTTCTTCCAGAGGACCTGGGTTTGAGTCCCAGCACCCATGTGACAGCTCACACCCATCTGTAACTCCAGTTCCAGGGGATCCAGCACCCTCACACAGACACACATGCAGGCAAAACCCCAGTGCACATACAAATACATTTTAAAACGTTTATTTCAGAAAGGTAAGAAAGGTAGTCACCTGTAGTGTGGGTCTGTGCTCCAGCAGTTTTACTTCTTGCTGTGCTGGGGATTGAACCCAGGACCTTCTTCAGGGGAGTTGACTGCTCGGCTGCTGCTGCACTCTCCCCTTGATCCTTTTTAGGATATTAGTGAGACTGAAAGGTGTGTCTTACAGGAACGGTGTCCCTCCTTTCTGTTGTCCTAAGGTGGAGGCCTTGGCTGAGTTGATGGCCTTCTTTGTGTTTGTTAGTATTGTGGTGCTTCTCAGGCCCAGTTATGTGGTGGTGGTCAGTGTGTGTGTGTGTGTGTGTGTGTGTGTGTGTGTGTGTGTGTGCGCGCGCACACATGCGTGGCGTTGAGTTGGTCCAGTAGTACCTGGGGTGTCTATGGGTGTGTGCATTCAAGTGGTTGAAAACTCGGTTCTGTGAGATGCCACTTCCTACGGGTTAAATTGCCCTGACTAATCTAGTCGTCTGTGTAATGTGGTAATGACAGCGTGCTGACCAGCCCACTCTGGAAGATGCTGGAGAACAGACCTGCCTCCGTAGTCCTCCCACAGCGTTCGCTCTGACAGAAGCCCCAACGCTCTCTAGTACACCCCGACATGACCCCTCCATAACTGTGGCTACTTGGATTTGCCCTTGGCTGAGCAGCTTTCTAACAAGAAGCAATTATGCTCTTGTGTTTTCACCGTGGCTGGAGTAGTCTTTGCTCCTGAGCTTTTGTGACTTCCCTGGGCTGCAGGAGCCTCTCTTGGCAAGCTTGTCTGAGCGGCCTCATTTCCTACAGAGTTATGCTCTCCCCTGGGGAAGGCCTTGTCTGTCTGGTTTTGCTTGTAGAGAGGCAGATCAGTTTGAACAGGAGCCAGACTTGAGGTACTGGCCTTGCTGGGCTCCCAATGCTGGTCTCCTGGCCTCACGCACCTCTGACCTTGTGTCTCTCTCTCTTTTGTCTGCCTTACTACCCATTGGCTTTGTAGGACCTAGAACCTGAACACGGTGTGGGTGGCAAAGATGTAACCAGAGAAATAAACCGGGGACCTATTTTTTATGCTTCTCTTGTAAGTAATTCCAGCGAGCTAAGCGTTATAGTCCAGTTTGTAATTTCTGTGTTTATGACTGCTACTCTGTGTGTACAGGCTTACATGTGTCCTGGTATGCATGTGCACATATGTGTACATGTATGTGGAGGCTAGAAGACAGTCTGGAGTGCCATTCCTTGGGTGCGGTCTCCTTTTTGTTGTTTTGTTTTGGAGACAAAGTGTCTTACTGGCCTGGCACCCCTTGCCCCAGAGTAGTCTAGGCTGGCTGGTCATTGAACTCCAGGAAATCCACCTGGCACTAGAATTATAAGCGCACCATCATGCGGTGGCTTTTTATTTATATTTTTAATGGGGGTTCTGGGAGATCAAACTCATGTGTCAGTGTTTGCAAGACTACTAACACCGTACCAGCTAAGCTAGCTCCCCAAGGCGTTTAGCCAAGTGTTTGCCCCACAGAAGTGCCCGGCTAGCTAACGCAGCCGTGCATTCAGTACGCACTCAGGGAAAGGCTTTCCTCTCACAACAGCTCCGTTCCTTCCGTTTCAGGAGCTGAATGGCGAGAGCTGCTATGTACATAGAATGAGAAAGTTCTCCCTCACCGTGACCCTTGCACACCCAGGGTCATAAACAAGGCGTCTCGGAGTGGCTACTGGACAGTAGCTGTTCCGGCCCGTCCGCCTCTTTCTGAAGCACCCAGTTAACTGCTTGTTTCCCACGCTCAGCGTTTTTTCTCCCATTTGCTTTTGGTGTGCGTTGGTCTTGCCTTGGAGTGTCCCCCCCCCCTTCTTGAGGATGACTTTCAATGCATCCAAGGTACACGGATGTCTTGCGTTGGGCATGAAGTGACCCGTGTTTTCAACACTAGTTATTTCATAGCAGCCTGATTAGAATAAAACACATTTTCATAGGCAGTTGAGAGTATTGCTTTGTTGTAGAAACATCTAACTTCTAACCCCCTTGAAAACATTTTCTTCCTAGAGAGTCCAGCTGTAAAAAATGACCATGTTATAGAATTCTTAAAACAAAAAAACAGAAAAAGCAGGTGCTTCGGGAATGTTGAACTTGCTATTATTTTTAAAGAAAACTGTTTGGGGTTCAAGGCTAATGTTGAGAGACTTGCTGTAGCGAAAGTTCAGTAGGACCAAGTGGGAATTAATGTTAACTTCCATGCAAACGTATCTGATTTATGTCTGTTTAGCATGTAGTCAGGTTTAGGGATACTGATGAAAATAAGTGAGGTACTTATCCTTGAGCGTAGGTCTCAGAAGGGGTAAGTAGCAAGGCTTGGGCAGCTGCCCAGAAGGACCTGTCCTCTGCCTGGGGGACAGAGTGTGTGGCTGTGAGAGTGGAGGTCTCCCTAGGTACAGTTTTCCTCAGTCAGCTCAGGTATTTCCTCACCTCAGAGTGACTTGTGCAGATCTTTTCCTTCTTAGTCACGTCTGGAGGTAGCCCTTGCCCCACCCCCCAGATTCCTGGATGTTGGGTAAACAGCTGCTTTTACACGAGAGGCAACTTTCTCAGTTTGGAAGTTGTTATGGCTAAATGGTTGAAAATGTGTTTTGTAGTTTCACTAGGAATTTCTCAATGGGTTTGCAGCTGCTATTGAATTTTTAAAAACAGTGTTCCTATTCCTTAATGAGGCCTGGAGCAAATTATTTCACATTTGGACTTTGTGCTGCCTCCTCGGAACTTGCTGAAGGAGTATTCGAGAAAGTTGTTGGTCATGACAGCAAATTAGCAGAAATATTTTTCACATGCAAAAATAATTTTTTTTGGCCAGGTGGCGGTGGCGCACGCCTGTAATCCCAGCACTAGGGAGGCAGAGACAGGCAGATCTCTGTGAGTTTGAGGCCAGCCTGGTTTACAGAACGAGTTCCAGGACAGGGTCCAAAGCTCGGGGGGAAAAAAAAACTCCAACAAATAAGTAAATAAGCAAACAAATAAAATTAAATAAGTACTTTTGGTGGCTTTGTCAGAATGGAATATATCTGTAGACCACAGTGAAGCAGATAGAAAGAGAACTCTTGATGGTGACAAGCACGTCTTTTAGGCAGCAGACACATCTGGCACCCAAGAGGTGTGTTGCTTTCCAGAGTTTGATCCCATTCTTAGATTTAAAGGACTGATGGGAATCGTTCCAGGGCTTTTAGTAACTTTTAAATTTGTGGCTAAGATTGGAATTGGAACATTCCAGGCTATGAAACAATAGCTTAATGATAGCGTGTGTGTTTCAGAATCTTGCCTTTGGTCCCTCCTCTGGGGCTCAGGTTGTTTGTGTTAAACTGCTTTGGTGGGCTGCACATTTATCTGTCCTCTGGAGTGTCAAGGATTGTGGGTCGGAGAAGTTTCCTTGCCTCCTTACGCCTGCAGGACCTTCTGGAATTGGCTCTTGGGTGTGGTAACCGCTGTCTAAGGATGGGTAAAGGGGATTGGCTGCCTGTGGTAGTCACATCTACGTCTCAAATCCTTTTCATTGCTCTATTAGCAGAGATAGTGGAGACTTGGGGTAATTATTTATGACTGCCTTTCCCTCCACAGTGCAATGCACACCTCACTTGTTTTCATCAACTTTGTGTAATCTATGTGTTTATGATACACCGAAGAGCAATAAATTTGAGGAGAGAGATAATTACCTCTGACAAACTCACAGAAATGAGCATGTAAGAGGAAGCAGCTAGAGGATTGCCTGCGAGGAGGATTCAGTTACTGAGCTTGGGGAGAACGAGCCCTGTAAGAGATTCTCCCTTGCCGAGAGTCACTACTTGATGGACAGACAGCACAGGTGATAAAACGACGAGATAATGTCTGCAGTTTGCTTTGTCAAGTCAGATTTTTTCATCGTTTAACAATATCGCCCTTTTAATTTTCAGAATGGGACTTTTCAGTGGAGGAATTCAAGGCGCTTGGTACGGGAGGAAGAAATAGCAATGCAGCTGTTGGGGTTAAAATCCCAAGGCTGCGTGCACACTGTGCCCGCCCTTTGACTTCCCCTAATTATGCCTTGTTTTGGAGGAAACTATTTTACAGCCACCTGACTTTAAAGAGCAGTTTTCCTTTCACTTTGGCAGCTCAGATAGTTGGGGAAGTGACCTTCAAGAATACGATTCTGTGAGTGTTGGCTTGACTTCCTCCTCTCCCTCTGGATGTGGGGCTTCTTTACAAGGGTAAACAGTCTTAACCTCTACAAAAGAGGTTCAGAGTGGGGTTGCTTACCCTATTATTGTCTACTTAATTTTCTAATTCCTGAATTAAAAAGAAAACTTGGAAGCAAATTAGAGCTCGGGGCCTGGGCTCAGTTGCAGAGTGCCTGCTTAACATGCAGGGAGCTCTGGTTTGATCCCGAGCACTGCATCAAACTGGCCTTTGAGGCACACCATGCCTGTCTTGGCACTTGGGAGGAAGAGGCAGGAAAAAGAGAAGTTCTGGATTATCGTCGGCTCTTTGCTGAGTTCCTGTTCATCCTGGGATATATGTGACCCCGTCTCCAAGACCACAAATGGGAGAGATGGCCGAGAGAGTAAGAGCACTCACTGGCGGCTCTTCCAGAGGACCCTGGTTGGAATCCCAGCACCCACACAGTTGTAACTCCAAGTCGACTGAGTCCGATGCTGACTTCTGACCTCCATGAACACTGCATGATACCTGATGCATGTACATACATTCAGTAAAGCGCTCGCACATAAAGCAAAACAAAAAAAGTCCCGGGGGAGAGAGCCAGAGACAGCTGGGGGGGGGGAGGGGATCCCTCAAGGCAGAAAGTAAATAGGTTTGGAATTCCACTGTGTCTAGTTTTTATGGTTCCTCCTTGATGAGTCAAATCAAGCCCTCATCACAGTGGGGTTCGTCATGACACGTGGTGAAGGCATGGAGGGGGTCTACTTAGAATATTCTGGGAGAGCATGCCTTATTGCTCAGGAGATGGAGAGGAGTCGCTTTTCCCACGAACTTCACCAAGGAAGAAAATGCTTACACAGTGTTTATAGTTAAGTTGATGGTGTCTGGCTGTGGCAGCTCTCAGTAGCAGGGTCTCCACACAGTGACTAGAGAAGTCTTTGAAGTGGGTACTCCCAGAGAAGAAAGGGAAGAGCCAAAAGGTTTGGGTCCCCTATAAATTAAATCCAGTGTCCACAGGAACCAGAGTGAGAAACTTGAAATGTCCAGTTCTCTCTTCAGTCCTCACAGAAAGCCCCCTCCCCTCCCCTCCCCCACGCCCCATGAATAAATGTGAAATGGTTCTGTGCTCCTTACTCTCTGAAGAAAGGCGATTGGTTAGGGCTGAAGTCAGGAGGGGCAGGAGACACCGTTTCCCTCCCTGTGCACTAAGCTGGGTTACACTGAAGTGAATTCCAAGCCAAGTCATAAAATAGTGAAACTAATGATAAGACAGCTTCCAGGCCACCGCTGTGCAGCTTGCAGAGCCCCGAAGACAGGCCTCTGTGTTGTGGCAATATCCCTGACCATATGGTGTCATGGCAGGCCAGTTGTGGACATCAGTGGCTGGCTTTTGTTTGGGGAACTCTCTCAGCCACGGGTCTGTGGTAGCTCTCAGTGACTTCCTGTCTCCCTGGCAGGCGAGCTCTTGGCCCCGGGCCAACCTTGCTGTACTGTAGCTGTCTCAGGCCAGACCCAGGAACTCGTGTTTGGTGATCATTCATTGCTCCTGACCTTAGTCACTTGTCAAGCCATTTGCTCCCCAAGTAGACAGACACTGGGATCCTTTTTACACAGTAGCTCAGCGGCTACATTACAAAGAACATTTTTTTTACATGCATACTGATTAATTAATAAACGTATGTTTCCTGGATCCTGGGTACTCCTGGGGAAAGTGAAAGTGGTTTGTGTTTTTGACATTTTTTTTAAGAGACCTTTTCACATTGTGTCTTCACTCCCAAGACTCCACCAGCTAGTAAGACTGATGAGGGAGCTAGAGGCAGGACTCCTGCTACAAAAAAAAAAAGAAAAAAGGAAGTGAGTCCCATCTATCTAGTTTTTACACAGCGGGCTAAAACAGGCCCTCTGCTTAGCCGGGCTCTATTTTTTGAATGTGTGAAGCCAGCATGTGTGAGTGTGTGTGTGTGCATAAAAAGGCTAATTAACTCGACTCTCTTCTGGAGAGGTCTCCTCTGCCACCCCGTTGGCTTGCTCACAAGACCAGAGTTTCTCGTCACCCTGAGTCCTGGATGGCTTCAGTCTCTCTCGGTTAGGGCCACCCATTCTGGCTCCTTTTCTTTGCCCCCAAAGTATGGGAATGATCGCCAAAGGGACACATGGTCCTGGGAGAGGGTTTTCAGACACCGCAGAAGGCAGACCCAGCGAGGCTCACACGCCACGAGGAGAGGCGGTAGCCCATGCTATTGTGCTCCGTGAGAGAGAATATTTTTATTCCAGGAGCTGAAGGGAGGAAATGGATGCTACTCACGCTTTAATTGAGGAGCACCAAATGCTACCATATTCTTGGTCTCTGTGGGACCTTTGCCCTTTTTTATGTGTGTGTATTCATGTGTGTGTGTGCATGTGTGTGTGCGTGTGCATGTGGAGACCTGAGGCGGGAGGTGGGTGTTTTCCTCTGTTACTCTCTATTTTATATCTTGAGGCAGAATTGACATCCACTGGGCATTTATGTGTGCACTGGGGATTTGAACTCAGGTCTTCATACTTTGTAGTAAGGGTTTTGCCCTCTACACCATCTCCCTAGCTCCTATGAAACCACTTGGTGTCAAACGCTTTGGAAGGCTGATTGGGTTATGATGTTGGGTTAAATGGATTTCTTTTTCTCATGAACAAATGCCATTACAAGGCCAGTGCTGCTATTTAATTATACATATATATGTGTATGCGACATCCTACTAATGACTAATCAGAGATTTTTATTTACACACTGAGCTGTGCTAGGGGAACTGCTATTTTTTCCCTCTCATCCTTTTTACTTTTGATTATTGGCCTTAAAAAATGTTTTTTAAGTTCAGAGAACTGGTGTGCATGTGAATCTGCTGTACGTGGGTTTGTGTTTGCTGAGTTAAGTCAGGGTTCAGGAATGGTTGTACCTGGAAGTGATTCAGAGTATCGGGAGGCAAGGCCGGTGCCCTCTGTTCTGTTGACTTGCTAATTGGTTTGTACCAGCAACTTGTGTGTGAGCCTCTGCTTGGTGGCGCGTCCATGTAAGTCCCTTCCCTTGTGTGTGAGCCTCTGCTTGGCGCGTCCATGTAAGTCCCTTCCCTTGGCTCTCCTGAGTTAGGTGAACAAACAACATGGTTTTCTCTTTTCTTTCTGCACCCCTGTCCTCCTGCTTCTGCTGCAACTCTTATGACTTTTAGAGGGGGCGGTACAAAGATGGCAGGAAGGATGAGCGGGAATTAATAAGACAGCCAGAGGGACGATGGAGAAAGGTAGAGAGAGACCGGGAAGGACAGGAAGAACCACAAGGACTCTGGGGACTTAATAAGGTGTTCCATCTTCTGTAAATGAACTGTCCTGGCTTCCTTGGAATTTCTAATATCTTTGTGTGTGTGTGTGTGTGTGTGTGCGCCGCGGAGTGCATATGGAGGAGGTCAGAGGACAGCTTTCAGGAGTTGCTTCTTTGTGTGTGTGTGTGTGTGTGTGTGTGTGTGTGTGCGCGCGCGTGCGTGTGCGTGTGTACATGCCGAGGAGTGCATATGGAGGAGGTCAGAGGACAGCTTTCACGAGTTGCTTTTTTACGTCCACCATGTGTGTTTGGGAACCGAACTCAACACTGCCAGGCTTAGTGGCAAATGTATTTCGCCACCATCTTGCCCACCATGAGTTCGTAAATATCCTTACGGCGGTCATTTTATATTTTCAGAATGCTAGCAGATATTCTAGCTATGCGGCGCATTTGTGGGACAAATATAGCAAGATCCTGCTCACTTTCCAAGTGACCAAATAAGCAGCGCCCAGGCAACACTGGCACTGCATGCTGTGCCTATGGCTTAGCTGTCCCAGTTGGGGTGGAAGAGATCCCAATATGTAAATCTAACCGTGGTGTTTTCATAAAACTATTGAGAAGTACAGTCTTTGGCGGTTCTGCGGACAGTTCAATTATATGTATTAAAAAACCCTTGTGCCTTAATGAAATTTGTATTGTAACTATGTAATACCTAAAGGACTCTTCTAATTGAATTTGAGGGGTGCTTTTTTTGCATTGTAGCTGGCAAGCATCACAATCCCATTCACTTTGTGGTCCCCTAATTGTTGTCCCAAACATTCACAAAATGCCCTGTGATTCAATTATAAGAACCTTCTGGGGACTGTGTAATTATATACCATGTAGCTACCATCCTAAAGTGCCAGGGACATTAAGCCAATATGATGGTTTAGTGGTCCATGTTCATTATCCTGTGATTGACAACACAAGTTACTTTGGGCAGTGCTATCACTTTGATAAGGAAATGAATTTTAGGGCTGGGAAAAGTTTATCTTACTAGTTTTCAAGTTATACCAATTTTGTTATTTCTGAGACAGGGTCATTTTCTGTAGCTCAGGCTGGCCTCCAATTCCAGATCCCCCCTGCCCCAGCCTCCTGAATGCTGAATTATAGGCATAAGTGGCCATGCCTGACCTGGCAATGGTTTTTTGACAGTCAGTGCTTAAACTTTGAACTGAGCTCACTGAGCCAATGGTAAGCA